>NC_057862.1:648562053-650962053 GCF_019393635.1 Dromiciops gliroides | reverse complement strand
TGTTTTCCAACTTCAAACTTTGTCATTATATTACCAAATGGTGGGGGCAGCTAGGTGGCACAGCAGATAAAGCACTGATCCTGGATTTAGGAGGATCTGAGTTCAAATCCAGCCTCAGATGCTTGACACTAGCTTTGTAACCCTGGGCAAGTCACTTAAACCTCATTGCCCCACAAAATAATAATAATAATATCATCAAATGGTAAAAGCTAGTACCTTAATATTAAATGGAGATAGCAGGGGACAGCTAGGATAAAGCACTGGTCCTGGATTCAGGAGCACCTGAGTTCAAATCCAGCCTCAGACACTTGATACTAGCTGTGTGACCCTGGACGAGTCACTTAACCCTCACTGCCCTGCCCCGCTCCCCAAAAAAGGAGACAGCAAATGACGATTGTGACAGACTGGTGGGGAAAGAGGAGGCTGTTGGCCAAGCCTAGAATGGTCTCTCCTTCCTCATCTCTGCCACCTCACTTCCCTCCCTGGCTTCCTTCAAGTTCCCACTAAAATCCCACTTTCTGTAGGAAGCCTTTCATCATGCTGGTCTATTGATTATATCCCATTTATCCTACATATATCTTTTTATCATAAAAGTATTTTATTATTTTCCAATTACATGTAAAGAGAGTTTTCAGCATTTGTTTTCTTAAGATTTTTAGTTCCAAATTTTTCTCCCTCCCTAAGACAGAAACCAATCTGATATAGGTTATATATGTACAATCACATTAAACACATTTCTGCATTCGTTGTGAAAGAGGAATTGGAACACAAGGGGAAAACCTCAAGAAAGAAAAAAGACCAAAAAAAAAAAAGTAGAAACAGTATGATTCAATCTGCATTCAATATCCAGTTCTTTTTTCTGGGTGTGGAGAGCATTTTCCATCATGAGTCCTTTTATCTTGCATATATCTTATTTGTACATAGTGGTTTACATAGCACCTCCCCTACTAGAAAACGACCTTCTAGAGAGCAAGGACTGCCTTTGTCTTTCATTAACTCCCCAGCACTCAGGCACTTGGTATATGATAGGTGCTTCATTGTTTTTGTTTGTCCTTCCCTCCAAAGAGGACCATGACATGCCATGACTTTCACTGAATTGGATTTAAGTAAGGCAGGGCTGTGCAAAGTCACCAATCTCACTCTCCTCCACAGCCATGGGTCCAGTGGCAAGACACATATCACGATGACTAGATTTGGCTCCACATGTTTAAGGCAATTGGGGTTGAGTGACTTGCCCAGGGTCACACAGCTAGTAAGTGTCTGAGGTGACATTTGAACTCAGATCCTCCTGATTTCAGGGCTAGTGCTTTATGCACTTTACCACCTAGCTGGCCCAGGTGCTTCATAAATGCTTATTGACTGATGGCCCTTCACTGCCCTGCCCAAGAAGGTTCTCTTGGCCTTTTCCTACAAGCAGTACCTCTTAGAAGAAAATCTAGACTCCAATGTCATTAACTGAATGGTGGGTCCCTTAGAGTTCTTTAGTGCCCCAAAGGGAATCCCCCAAAAGGAATGTCTGAGTTTCTTGAAGAGTTGTTCAGGGGGCAGCTAGGTGGCGCAAGTGGATAAAGCACCAGCCCTGGATTTCAGGAGGACCTGAATTCAAATCCAACCTCAGACACTTGACACTTACTAGCTGTGTAGCTGTGTGACTTAACCCTCATTGCTCTGCCCCAAAAAACCCCTAAAAACAGCTATTTAGGAACAAAATAGCCACTGACCTTCTCCTAGGAAGACAAGTGGTCCAAATTTTCCCTACTGGAATCTTTAAGTTTTCTACATCCACAGCTCTCAAATCCCATTCTCTTCTCTCCAAAGCTACCCAACTTAGCCACACCAGGGAAGGGAAAAAATGAGGTTCTCCCCACCCCAAGCCCCAGTGCTTTACTCTGGCCATATCAAATTAAAAATAAGAAATATGCTCACAGGCCACCCATGGGAAATCCCTAAATATGTCTTACTTGGACATCTCCCCCAACTCCACCCACTTGGGGATCTTCCTCCAGGACTCGAAGCATTTCCACAGTACATGCTGGATCCAGCACCGTGTCTGAGTCACACACCTGATGGAATAAGCACACAGTCAGCACTTAGGCTCAGATCCCCAGGCCCCAAGAAGTCCCTTCGAGCATTTACCAATACGTCTAGAATGCTCCCCTCCCCTCCCCACCGTACCGTTGTGCATCTGGGTGAGTGAGACAAACTCCAGGCCTCACTGGCAATGTCAGGTTTCAAATGATTTCCCTGATATCATGAGCAAAGGGATCTAAGCCCAATGTAAATGATGGGGTGGGAGGGTCTCTGTGTAGGCAGAGGAGGATGGTAAAAGTTGGGTTCTAAGTTTCACACCAAACAGGCAGAGAATGAGAGCGTGCCCTCTCCAAAGCTGCTGGATGGAAGCCTTGAAGATGAGGGGAAAACACTCAGCAGAAGAGCTAGTTTTAGCTCCTGTAATCCAGCCTCTATGTATCCAAAAATGTATTTATTTGGGGAAGCAGGTTTCTAAGAACAAGTCATGTGACAAAACAGTGGCTGATCTGCCCAATCAACTTCTCAGAAACTACCTGTCATACCACCTCCATCCAGAGTCCAATATTTGTATACCAAGAGATTGAAAGGAAAGACCAGTAAGTTTAGCAATTAAGATAAGACTAATCACAAGAGGGCAGAGCAACCCGAAGCAGGATAAAAGATGTTAGTACTATCAAAGCCAGTTCCCAAACTGCACATCTGCATGCAGGGTGAGGCTTAGAGCTTCAAAGGAATTAAGAACTTCTGAAGTTCTGCCCTGAAGGGGGCAAAGGATCTCAGCTAGAAGGGGCTTAGCAGGAGCTGCAGAAATCCTGGGGAACTGGGAAGCCAGTCTAATGCACTTTGAGGTTTTTCCAGAAAAAAAAAATCTGTACCCTTGGGAATAATCTGACACCCATGAGGCTGAACTCCAGAGATGACTTCTACCACACTTACGACCCTGCCCTTCATTCTTTGGCTCCACTTCTAGTCCTGTGATGGGGGACAAGCCTGGGCCACCTGAGGGGCAGCTGCTACAGCCTTCTCTAAACCGTGCCTTTGACTGAAACCCACAGACTGCATCTTGAGAAGCTATCTAAGAATGAAGGAAATGCTTTTGTTAAATGATAACTAGGGGGCACCTAGGTGGCGCTGTGGATAAAGCACCGGCTCTGGATTCAGGAGGACCTGAGTTCAAATCCGGGATCAGACACTTGACAATTACTAGCTGTGTGACCTTGGGCAAGTCACTTAACCCTCATTGCCCCGCAAAAACAAAAACAAAAAATGATAACTGTGCAAAGCATTCCCCAGGCGCTGGGGATATACACAAAAGCTGTGGCTCGAGGTACTCCCATCCTAATGGGAGAGAGAATACATACAAAGATTTCACCAGAAACCAGAGAGAAAGGACCTGTGGTCATAGGACCGCTCAGGCTAGAGCACACCAGTCACGGGCCAATTAGTCCAATTCATTTTACAGTGAGGAAACCAAGGCCCAGGTTACATGATTTAAATGCTCAACGTCACGTAGCTCCCTAGAGGCCAATAGCGCATCTGTGGTCAGAGTATGAGACCATCACCCTCCACACTTAGGTCCTTGATAAAACCTAGTATGGCTCTGCCACTTCTGTGTCTTCCCAACTTTCATTGGGTCCACATTCTCAGGACCAAATATCATATTCTAGGTCAGTCAACAGTCTGGTTGCTGACTTCAAACCTAATCCCTACAGAAATGGAATGACACATGTAGCCTACTCACTTTAAAAGAAGAAAGCAAGGTGGGTAAGAATAGTTCACTACCATACTTAAAATTTCAAGTAATTTCTTCCAAAATTGAAAAATAAAATCTAGAGGTAAATTTTTTAAATTTCACTTTTGCCAATTCCTAGAAACTTTGCATACCTCTGTGTGTGTGTGTGTGTGTGTGTGTGAGGCAATTGGGGTTAAGTGACTTGCCCAGGGTTACACAGCTAGTAAGTGTTAAGTGTCTGAGGCCAGGTTTGAACTCAGGTCCTCCTGATTCCAGGGCCAGTGCTCTGTCCACTGTGCCACCTAGCTGCCCAATTCCTAGAAACTTTAATAATAACATTAGCTAATATTTATATTGTGTTTGCTATGTGCCAGGCACTATGCTAAGTGCCCCACAAGTATTATCTCATGGGATCCACACACAGCCCTGGGAAGGAGGTGTCACCCCCATTTTACAGATGAGGAAATTGAGCCAAACAGAAGTTAAGTGACTTGCCCAAGGTCACACACTGCTTGAGACACATTTGAACTCAGATCTTCCTGATTTCAAGCCCAGTGCTCTATCTAGAAGCATAAGTAACTACAATATATATATATATATATATCCTTTTGTCCTTTGTTTGGTCTGCAACAGAGACACTAGCTAGGCATTAAATAGCCAATGAGTGGGTTGTTGGAGCTGCAATTCATCTATAGTTTTACTCAGAATAAAAGGAGACTGAGTAATCCACAAATGGAATGATCCAAAACATGTTGACAACATCAGTTCCAGGGGAATCTCCCAAACTAAGAAGAGATTCCCAGAATCCTCTTCCCCGGACTCTAAGGATTCCTTATCCAGAAGAATTCACTCATTCCTACTTTTCCTTTTTCTTCTACTTCAAATGATTTCCCTCTCTGCTCCAACTGGTGATTTTCCTAAAGGGATTCATTCCTGGATGAATAAGGAAACCAAGGGAAGCAGCAGCTTCTCTGGTTCTTTGGACTGGCCTGTTAAGAGGTCATAGTGTGGTTTTCTCCTCCTCTGGGAAGAGACATGAATTGAAATCCTGGGTCAGCAGAAGGATGGATGCACCTGTTTCAAGTGCTACCAACGTCCATCACATCCACAATTCATCAGAACCAAGTATCCTTTGCTGAGTCTGCCTTTAGGCAGTTATCCCACGGTAATAAAATGAAAGGAAAACAACTGGAACACAGCTACTCATTGACCCAACAAAACACACAGGAAGAAAGATTTCTTTTTAACTAGTTTTCTTTAGGAATCATAGGCCTCAAAGGAGGGAGTGGCTTTTGTGGGCAATAACAACATGGATCAACATGTATTTCTAAAGAAACCAGAGCAACAGTGTCCTGTTTGAAATTCTGGATTCCTGAGCAAAAAGACTAATAAAAAAAGAGCAGTTTGATAAAGGTGCCCATGATAAACTATATAATGTGAACTTTTTCCAGATCCGACTTTCTTCTCTGAAATTCAAGGTTTAAACCCATGAACAGAGAAATGGGAGACTTGTGAGTAATTCATTCGCATTTAGCAAATATTTACTATGTACCTAGTGCATTGCTAGTTGATAGGTTCTCTGCCCTCAGGGATCTTTGATGGTATAACTTAAGTAACCCATTTAGAAAGACTAAAGGATCCTTGATAAGTCTTTCCTTTATTGATTGATTGGCGAGAGATTCATGAAGGGAGATTGGGTCTTGCAGGGAGGCCACAGGTATACCTTGGATTAAATGTCTCAGAAGTTCCCTGAGATGCTGAGATTCTGTGATACCACAAGAGCTGAATTATTTACTTGTTTGTTTTGCAGGGCAACGAGGTTTAAGTGGATAGGTCCTTCCTTTAACGAATATCTGCAATATCTAAAACTTTGAATCAGGAAATAGAGAATCCACCAAAGGAGCCAGAAAAGTAACAAGACTTCCAGACTGGTCTCAAGAACTCTTCAGCCTCTGGTTCCCCAAGTGTGAAGGGGTATTCTTCCCATTTTAATAGGAAATGCTAGACATTTTCTATCTATTCTTTTTGTTTTGTTTTGTTTTGTTGTTGTTTTTGGCTTTGGGGGCTTTTTTTTGGGGGGGGGGGCAGTGAGGGTTAAGTGACTTGCCCAGGATCACACAGCTAGTAAGTGTCAAGTGTCTGAGGCCACATTTGAACTCAGGTCTTCCTGAATCCAGGGCTAGTGCTTTATCCACCGTACCACCCAACTGCTCCCTTTCTCACTATTCTTTACCCATTACTAACTGGGAATGGGACCACAATTGACTACCTTCTGATTCAGGCACCTGAGCAAAGGTTTCCTGCAGGTGGGGAGACATTAGAGGCAGGGACATAGATATTGGGGGGAGAATAGTTTTGGATTCAGAGGATCTCAGTTTAAATTCTGTCCCTGGAATTTATTAGCATTGACCAGGTTCCTACTGCCAGAGCCTAGGACGTTACTTAACCTGTATGAGCCTTAGTTTCTTTGTCTCTATTGGGAGGAAGTTGGCCCAGGTACTGTTTAAGCTTTCCTCCAGCTCTGACTTCGATGACTCTCTGGCCAGGCCACTAGGTGGCACACGGGTTAGAGCACTGAGTCTAGAGTTCGGAAGACCAAAGTTCAAATCCTGATCCACACACTTATTGGCTCTATGCCACTGGGTAGGAGATGGAGGCTCAGAATGGTAAGGGTTTAAGTGGATGTTAGATGATTGTGTGTTGGGGATGTTTGTGGGAGTCATCATTTGGTTCAGGGTTGGATCCTGAGGTGAGGTGGTGTGGCTGAAAGCATTGGGCTTGGAGTTAGGAAGAGGATTTCAAATCCAGTGTGACCCTGGGCAAATAGCTACACCTTTCTGCCTCGGTCTCCTCAACGTAAAATGTGGACAATGATGGCGCCTACTTCCCAGGCTTGTAACAATCAAATAGATAATGCTTGGAAAGCTCTTAGCACAATGGCTGGCGTAGTCTGTGCTACATAAATGCTTGTTCCCTTCCCCTTCCATCCTTCATTTGTTGGCAGGCAATGGGGTTATTCCTCCAGGTTTCCCCTTCCCCCCTTTCTTATTTCCCCCAACCCCACAGTCACCACAACTGGCTTTTCACTTTTGCTTCCTGACTGCTCATATACCTGGATGTAATCCACGGAGTCACCGAGGGCTTTGAAGGCTGTGTACATCACCTCCCGTTTGCCACCCCACTTCTGCATGATACAGGAGAAGGTGCTCCCTCGAACCACCTCATGAACACGGCCCATGCCCTCTCTCAGACTGTCCTCTGACTCGCCCTCTCCTGCTTCATGGAAGTTGCTTTGCCAAATGTAGCAGCCCGTCTGTTCGGAGCCCAGCACCTCGTGGAAGATGTCCAGCATGTAAGCATCCTCCTGCCTGTTGCCATCCACCACCATCACCACCTTCAGGTTGGGGAAGGAGATGCGCTGGGCAGACCGCAGGCACTTGCGCAGGTAATCCGGGTCCTCCTGGTAGGCAGCAATGCACAGAGCAACAGATGGGGCCAGTTTCAGGGGCCGCCCCCCTCGCCGCATACGCCGGTGCTCCAGGAAGGCAAAAAGGCTCTGAATGAGGAGGTGCAGACCCAGAATGGCGCCATATAGGCCAAAGGAGAGGTAGTGCTTCTCTGTGTGGATGAACTGGTAGCCAGTCACATATGCGGCCAGGATCCCCCCCAGGACCGCCAGGGCAAAAAGGCTGGTGCCCACTACACGCAGGGCCGTGCTCAGGTGGACTGGCATCTGTCCAAAGAGAAAGGCAGGCTAGAAGTCAGACAACGTTTTTTAAAGACTCCATCTACCACAGGCTGGAAGTGCAACAGCCACTCACAGGCCAGATTCCAGGCTGATTGGCATCTGGTGCCAATCAGCATAGGCTCCCCCCTCCTTAGGCACCCTGGTGCCTCCCCCACTCCCAGGGGTTCACTGTGATGGCTTAGCACAATGCTGCTCAGAACTCAAAGACTCACAATCCACTAGCCTTTGGCTTCCCCAGCAGCAGGGATTACAGATGGGGCCCTGCCAAGCCATGCCAAGCATTCAGAAAGGACTCACTGTGCGCCAGGCACTGCACTAAGTTCCAGAGATACAAAAAGCCCTGCCTTGGAATTATGGAGACAGCAGACAGCGAATCGTGTGTGGGCAGACACGTTCAGGGCAAATGGAAGGTCATCTCAGAAGGAAGAAGGCACCGGCAGGGGAGGGAGGACAAAGGGCAAGGAAAGGTCGCCTGCAAAAGGTGGCCAGGGCAGGGCAACCCCTAAAAGTAGTTACTGTGTGGGAGCCTTTTGCTAAATAGTAGCTGAGAGCAAGATGAAGCATAACAAGATGAGCCCCCCTCTCCACCCTCCCCTGTGGTAAAGAGACTCCTTTCATCGATATCTGCATCATATGCTATGACTTTCTAACTATCATCTGTGCACATGGAGGAGAGGGCTGAGAAAAGATGAAAGGCAGCAACCACCCCTCCATCAGAATGGGAAGGGGGTAAATACTCTGTGGATAGGTGATGGGAAACTACCTTATGAGTGCAAACCGCGAATAATCTTCCAGTAGACAGCAAAGGTGTCTGGGTAGAGATAATCAAGGACTCCATGGTGCCCAGGGCACCCCACCCCTAGCAGCTCCAAGCTAGGAAGGTGGTGGCAGGGTCCTGGCCCTGACTTTCAATATTTGTTTTTTTGTTTTGTTTTGTTTTGTTTAGGGCAATGAGGGTTAAGTGACTTGCCAAGGGTCACACAGCTAGTGTTAAGTGTCTGAGGCTGGATTTGAACTCAGGTACTCATGAATCCAGGGCCAGTGCTTTATCCACTGCGCCATCTAGCTGCCCGACTTTCAATATTTAACATGACACAGCCACGTCAGAAACAGGACTGGGGGTGCAGGGCTGGGGGACATAGGGGGCAGCTGAGAAGAGTCAACAAACAACACAAGGGCCTCTCTCTGCAGGTGACTGCTCTGCTCCAGCTGCCCATCTCACCTGGGCATGGAAGGAACTTACTGGGGGAGGGAAAAGTGAAGAATGAGCCTCTCCACTGGGGGGGTAGGGGCAAGGAGAAGAGAGAAATGCTGTCCCAGAGAAATCTGTCAGGCAATAAATACTTACCAAGTACCTGCTATGTGCCAGGCACTGTGCTCAGCTCTGGGGACACAGAGACAGGAAAAAGAAGGTCCCTGTCCCCATCCAGGAACTCAGTCTAGTGGGGAAGATACTACAGACAAGATAAATTGGAGATAACCCACAGAGGGAAGACCCTAGAATTAAGAGGGATTAGGAAGGGGGGGTCATAGCTGGGATCCTTTGTATAAGGAATGGAGAGAATGAATGACTCCGACTCTCACATCCAGCTTTACAGGAGAGAACTGTGGGCAGGAAGAACAGCTCGAGGGGCTGGGGTAACTGGGATGTGGTAGGGAACAAACTGGCAAAGAAAGGAGTGGAAGAGGAAGGGAGAGAAAAACACGGAAGGGTAACAAAGGCCAAAAATTCAAATCGAGAGAGAAAGTTTCCCTGTGCCCTTTCACCCTTCCTTTTCCTGAGAAGGGGGTTGAAGCAAGGCAGGGAAAGTAAACAGGAAAACAGTCCAAGGGAGGGGAGAAGGAAATGGATGCTGAGGGCAGGGAGAAGGTGAGCTGTGTGTGAAGCCCAGAAGGAAGCCAGGCAGGGGATCAGCAAGGACATAGAGGGCTGTTGCTGCTGCTGCTGCCGCCACCGCCACCACCACTGCAGCAAAAGGGAGAGCAGGACTGGCAGGTCCTGGTGCCAGCCCTCTACCGTTCACATCCTTGCCGTCTTCTCTCCTGGAGATTGTTTCCTGTGAAAACTAAAGCGCCCCTAACTTCCAGCCTGCTTTATCCAGGCACCCACAGGGGAGCTCATCTCATTGCTACCTATTTAAGGAGCTTCTGACCCAGAGATAGGTACCCCCTCCCCAATTACGTGTCGGCCACCAAGCAGCAAACAGACCAACCCCCAACACAGCCCGTTTCGAACTGATCCTTCTCCTGGGCAATCTTCAGCTCATCATATTCTGGGGGAGAAGATGCTGTCACAGAAGCTATTTACCCAAGTCACCAGACTCATCGAATCAATGGACAGCCCAGCCACCCATCATAGGCTACTTAATGTCCAAGCAGCCCCCTCCAGCCACTTCTAGGAAAGGCAAGACACAGATTCTTGTTTTTCTGGTCTCCTCTTCCACTGCCCTCCCCCCAATCCATTTTCATCCCTCAAGAAATAGCTTCATCTAAGAATACTGAGAGTCTATAGGCTTCTTACATACTTATTGGGGGCATCTCTGAGACTTCTCCATTCCCATAATTCCAAGGAGGTTATTACTGTACTTTCCCCTCTACTCCAAATCCCTATAAGAAAGTAAGGACTATGCCCACTCTCCTAACATATTCTATGCTTTCTTCCTCCCTCTGCCTGGTAAGGGGTCTCACTAGGCTCTTATCTGCATCCAAGGAAACACCCCACACACCAATTAACCACGGCCATGGAATGTCTAACTAGCTAACACAATGCCTGAAAAACAGGTGCCAAAGTCCTACCCTTTGGGGTGATTACAGTTTAAGGGCATGGCCCAGAAGGCTACATAAAGTAGCCTGCTCCTCATCTAGAAACCCATCTCCCTTGAGGATTGGTCACTGCATTGTCACCCCAAGGTATCTTCCTTGGGGAACAAATTTGCAGTGCAATTGAAGGAGAAGGGGGCTGAGAGAATTCATGGGGTGCTCTTAAGTGTCCCAACCCAAGCTAGTAAGAATCCATGCTGGACAACCCTTTGACCACACGCAGCCCCGTGCCTGCTTACCCACCCTAGAGAACGGGAACGTGCACAAAGAAAAAGGTCAGTAAAAGAGAAAACAAAAAACCGAGCTCCTTCAAGCCCTCCATCCCTTTCCCAAGTGGTAAAATGCAAACAAAGGCACCACCTTTAAGGTCTCATAAAATCCCTTCCTCAAAGGCCTTCCATGCCTGGGCTAGGACACACACTGACCACGCTTTATGCCTGCCAAGAGTTAGGCGGCAAGACCCGCAGAGGGGCACCGCCCCCCCCCAATACCTGGTGCTCCCTGGTCCCAAACGCCCCCCCCCCCCAAGTCATTAAAGCACAGGGGAAAGCACATGGGGGTCTGGGGGTAGGGGTGGCAACTACTTTCTCTCTCCTTGCATTTCGGGCTCCAGAGCTCTCCAGACTGCAGTCCTGGTACCGGCCGGCCCCCGGCACTGGGACGGCCCCCGCCGATCCGGATACACGATGACCCCGCACAATCCGCTGCAGCCCGCGGCTCTCCCCCCCACCCCACCCCCCAGCCCCGATGCCAAAGCCCGTCCGAAGGCAGCAGGCTCTCCCGTCTCTGCTCGGAGCCCCTCGCCTGGCACGGTCTCCGGAGCTCCATGTCCGGACCGGCCCCCAGCAAACTTTCCGCGGGCGCGGAGCGGGGCGGGGCGGACAGGTGCGCCCCGCGCGCTCGGCCGTGGGCCCCACGTGCAGCCGCCGGCCCCCGAGCAAAGCCCCGCACGGAAGGGGGCGGCCGCGGGGGGCTCGGCGGGTGGGGCACACTCCAGCCAGCCAGCGCCCCGGAGCCTCCACCCCCTCCCATTCCTTCCTTCCTTCCTTCATTCTTCATTCATTCATTCATTCATTCATTCACAAAACGGGGCTCGCGGAGGAGGGAGGAGAAGGCGCGAGGAAGAAAGGGAGGAGGGGTCAGTGAGGGGGGGGCCGCGGAGCCGCCGCGGGCGGCTGAAGATGGCGCAGCGCGCCCCGCAGGGAGCGGCGGGCCCCCCGCGGCGCGGCCGGAGCCTCCCCCGGTGCCCCGAGCTCACCGTGCGGCCGGCTGCTCACTCTCCCGGCGGATCAGCGGGGCTGCGGCTGCTCCATGCCCCTCCTCCTCCCCTCCTCCTCTCCGCCCCCGCCGCCGCCCGCACACGCCGACTGAGCCGGCCCCGGCGGGCCGCCGCGCTCTTAAGTACCCAAGGGCGCCCCCGCCGGGACGCGCGCCTGGCCCGGCTCGGCCCGGGGCTCAAAAACTTGGGGAGGGGGCATGCCTGGCGCGGGGCGCAGGGGCCGCGAGGCGGCGGAGGCCGTGCCCCGCCCCGTCCCGTCCCAGAGCCGCCGGGGCACGACTGGCATCGCGACCCCCGACGGCGGCCGCCCCGGCTCCCCACGCGAGGCGGGGGCACCCCCCAGCCCTTCCTTCCTCCGCTCCGAGTCCGCGGGGATTCTGCGGCTGCCGGTTGTCCTTCCTTGTGCGGAGCTGCTGGGGACCCGGAGTGCCGGGCCGAACCTGCTTCCCAGTGCCTCCTTCGGACACCACGTGAAAGGTCCCGGACAAACCCCCGGCTGCCCAGAGGCCTCTCCAAGAGCAGGCTCTGCCCCTTCGGCGTCCTACACCCCCCCACACACACATTCCCCGCCCCGAAAATTTTGCTTCCTTAGGAGACACGAAGAGCCCCGCTTTCTCTGCCTGTGCCACAAGGTCTTTTCTGCATCCCCACCCCCACCCCACCACCCACGTTAGCGCACCAATGCCCCTTTCTAAGGATGGCACTCACTGTTCCTTACTTCTAGGAAGAGCATACGAATACTTGGGCTCTCAGGTCCACTCGAGAGATGTTTCTTAACCCTCCACTTCCAGCCACTCGACACCCAGTCCCCAGCATCTCCCAAGAACAACTCGCCGTACAAGAGTGAATTGTTAAACACGCCCCAAACTTTGGTGTCTGCTGCACAGTACCAGTCAAAAGGAGCCTAGTAATACCCTCCCTGCCAACCAGAAAAAAAGAGCCCAAACAGTCCTGCATCAGAACACTGAGATAGTCATCAGATTCCTGTTAACAACTGGAACGTGGGCTGTGATAAAGTGAGTCTCAGCTCATCCATTCTGGAGAACGATCTGGAACTATGCCCAATTTGGCTATCAAACTGTGCATACCCTCTGACCCAGTAGTACCACTACTAGGTCTCTATCCCGAAAAGGTCCAAGAAAATGGAAAAGGACCTCTATGTACAAATATGTTTAGAGCAGCTCTCTTTGTGGTGGCAAAGAATTGGAAATTGAAGGAATGCCCATCAATTGGGGAATGGCTGAATAAGTTGTGACATATGATTATGATGGAGTACTATTTAGTGCTGTGGGAAGTGATGATGAAGGGGGTGGTTTCAGAAATAACATGGCAAGACCTCTATGAACAGATGCAAAGTGAAGTGAGGATCACTGGGCACATCAACATCAACGTTGTAATGATCAACTGTGAAAGATGCGGCTGTTCTCATCAATACAGTGATCCAAGACAATTCCAAAGGACTTCAAGACTGAAAAAATGCTATCCACCTCCAGAGTGAGAACTGATAAACTCAGAGTGCAAATGGAAAAAAAAAATTTAACACTTTTTTCCTTGCTTTTTTGGGGAAATATAGCTAATATGGAAATATGTTTTGCATAATTTCACATGTATTTGCCTTCTCCAAGGGGGTGGGAGGGAGGGAGAGACTTCAGAATCCAAATTTTAAAAGAAAGGAATGTGAAAAATAAATAGATAATATTTTTAAAAGACAGCCTCAGGGCAGCTAGATGGTGCAGTGGATAGAGCACCAGCCCTGGATTCAGGAGGACCTGAGTTCAAATATGACCTCAGACACTTAACACTTACTAGCTGCATGACCCTGGGCAAGTCACTTAACCCCAGTTGCCTTGTAAAAAAACAAAAAACAAACCAACAAACAAAAAGACAGCCTCAAATTCAAATTCTCCAGTGAGAACTTTGGAGACTTAGGGTCTGTGCCTATAAAACTTACCAAGGAATCCAGTTCAATTCAACAATGTTGTGTAAGGGCCTATGTACCAGCCCAAGTTATAAGCTAGCTGAAAGTTAAAAATGAGCAAATGACACTATTTGACCTAAAGAAGCTCACGGTATGAATTGCCTAGACCTAAGTTCAAATCCAGCCTTAGACACTTACTAGCTGTGTGACCCAGGGCAAGTCACTTAACCCTGTTTGTCTCAGTTTTCTCATCTGTAAAATGAGCTAGAAAAGGAAATAGCGAACCTCTTCAGTATCTCTCCCCCTCAAAAATCCAATGGGGTCAGGAAGAATCAGACATGACTGAAAAATGACTGAACGACAAATAAAAGCTACCTCTCAGAATTGTTGTGAGAATAAAATGAGATCTCTATAAAGTGCTTTCCAAACCTTAAGTTTCTCTAAAAGGTAGAATGTCATGGGGCAAAGGCAGGATAAAAAAGTGTCCTAGGAAAATCTGAGGAGAGAGAGTGTCTTGAAGATAGAAGGCACTTATAATAAATGTTTGTTGAATTTGAATCTTTTTCCATCAGAGTAGGGGGTGGCAGATGGATCAGGGAAATTTTTGCAGAGGAGGTGACAACTGATTTGGTCCTTTAAGGAAGAGGAGTAGTTTCTGTGAACTTGGTTGGTTGGTTAGTTATCCTTCATTCTCAAAGAGGACTAAAATGACAACATTCGAAACAGGTTACATACAGTAATGTCCAACTGTGGCTGATCAGACTAAAAAGAGCTCAGAAGAAGGTTCTACCACAGGTCAGACACAAAGAGTCAATGTGAACATTTGGGATGGATTTTCTAAATTTGTGCATATCACTTTTTTTAGGATTAGGGTGGGTTTTTTGGGGGGGGTTGGGGGGGGAGCTACTTCAATTCTGCTTTGCTCAAAGAGCACAGCACCTTCTTTTAGCCCAAGCAGCAGAGAATTGATCCATACTTTGCTACATCTCAGCTTCAGAGGCTGCATTGAGTGCACAATCCTCTGCAAACAAAAAGTCATGCACCAAATTTCCTTCCACTTTTGTCTTGGCTTGTAGCCTTTTCAAATTGAATAATTTACCATCAGCGTGGTACCTGACCTAGATCCCTCATTCATCTTCATTGAAGGTGTTTGACACCTTGAAACACCAAATAAAATGAGTATTTCCATATACAAATTAGAACAGGAGGATTGAGCATGAACCTATTACATATAGCTTAAGTTTCTTAAAGAGGAAAATAAATACAACAAGCTATTTTCATAGCTAACTTGCTTGCCTGTATTTTCTTTTTTCTTTTTCTTTTTCTTTCTTTCTTTCCTTTTTTTTTTGGTGAGGCAATTGGAGTTAAGTAACTTGCCCAGGGTCACATAGCTAGTAAGTGTTAAGTGTCTAAGGCTGGATTTGAACTCAGGTCTTCCTGAATCCAGGGCCAGTGCTCTATTCACTGTACCACCTAGTTGCCCCTTGCCTGTATTTTCTTCTGAAGATTTCAGGAAACCATATAAGGTCATGTACTCCAGCCAAATCAGACGACTATTTGTTTCTGTAGCTGGACATTACATCTCCCACTTACAAGAATTCCCCCATCCCAGAAATGTTCTCCCTCCTCATTTAGGGTTCTCTCAGAACCCTAGACCAGGTGACATAGTGGATAGAGTCCTGGATTTGAGGGCAGAAAGATCTGAGTTCAAATTCCACCTCAGCTACTTAGTAGCTATGTCATTTAATCTCTCTCAAGCCTCAGTTTCCTCATCTGTAAAAATGAGAATAATAATAACTATCTCACAAGGTTATGTTGCAAGGATCAAATGAGATAGCATATGTAAAGTGCTTTGTAAAACTTAAGGCACTATTTAATGTGATTATTGTTATCTTCCTTTAAATCAGGTAACACCTTTTCTGTGTAAACATTCCTGATTCTTCCAGTTATTAATACTTTCTCTCTAATAAAATGACCTTGCATTTATTTATTTATATATGTGAGTGCAAGCTTTATTCATTTATGTGCATACAGTATTTATTTATGTGTGCAGCATTTATTTGTCTATCTGTTCATCTATTTATGTGTGTACAGTGTTTGTGTACAGCATTTATTTGTTTATTTATTCATTTATTCATCTATTTATTTATGTGTACAGGTTTTATTTCATGCCCCTCCCCAAGAAGGTAAACTCCTTTTCTGTCTTTGTATGTTTAGCACCTTGCATATTAGGCAAGTACAGTTTGCTGTTGAGCTGAATTGAATTATGAGGGAGAACTCCAATCTGAGCAACTAGGATGGTGATGGTGTCTTTTGTTATGGGGGAAATTGGTGGGGGTTTGGAGTAGGGGTGCTTAGGAATTCCTCTTTAAAGAATTACACCCTCTTAAAAAAGAAAACTTGAAAAAAAAGAAAACTTAAAGAATTACACCCTCATGCACACAAATCCAATTAGAATAAAATAATAGTTTATTTAGGTACTAGGGAAAAGAAACCAAGAGAGAAATCCTTGGACTTCTTCTCATGGGGAGAAGGCATGGCACAGAGGCCTGGCTCTCTGAGATACCTCTCTCCCTGAGCAGGAGACAGGCAGATGCTTTTATAGAGGGCCGATGATGGTGGTCCAAAGGGGTGATCATCTGACTGTGGAAAATTCCCTTATTGGGGGAGAACCACCCCCCACTGGTGGTGGCTAGGGGAAGTTGGGTGAGGAGCGGCTCTGGATCTCTCAAGCCATTTCTCTTCCCCTCATGCCACAAAGGCAGCAGCCACACCTTGGTGGGGGAGGGAAGGGGAAACTGGAATGAAGAGTGGTGGTCCTGGAGCTAACTCAGTCCCAATCCAGTGCCACTTATCTCTTTAGGTGTGTCTGTCCTTTGGTTTAGTTTTTCAAGGAGAAGGTTCTTTTGATTTACCCCAGAAAACTTCTAAGGTACCCAGGGGCCCATAACACTTTGATAGAAATTGGGAAGTTGGTTGAGGTGGCAAGCATGAGTTGACTTTTGGACACGCTAAATTTGAGATGCCAGTGGCATATTTAGGAGGAAATGTCCACCAGGCAGCTGCAGATTGGGATTAAATATATCAATCTGGAAATTAGCTGCTTAGAAGTGATCACTGGAGTCATAGGGATGACTAGAGAGAGGACCAAGGACAGAGCCTTGGGATACAGGCACACTTCAGGTATGGCAGTAGGAGGACAAACCAGCAAAAGAGACACAGGGCAAGTATGGTCAGCTGGGAGACACTCTGCACCATCATAGAAACCAAGGAATGAGAGACTATGGTAGGGGGAGAAGAAGGGAGAGAAGGAGGGGGAGAAGGAGGAAGAGGAGGGGGAGGAGGAGAAGGAGGAGAAAGAGAAAGGAAGAAAAGGAGGAGGGACAGGAGAAGGAGAAGAAGAAGAGGAGGAAGAATGGTCACCAGTATCAAATACTGCAATTTTCCCAGACAGGTGTCCCATTTTACCCACATAGCCCTTTGCAAACTCATGTATTTAAAGAAACCTGATTTGCATTATCCTTGGAACTCCTCCTTTACTGTTTTTATCGAAAGGAAAACCACAGGGGCAGCTAGGTGGCACAGTGGATAGAGCACCGGCCCTGGATTCAGGAGGACCTGCGTTCAAATCCAGCCTCAGACACTTAACACTTACTAGCTGTGTCATCCTGGGCAAGTCACTTAACCCTAATTGCCTCACCAAAAAAAAAAAAAGGGGAAAGGAAAACCACATGCATCAGTTTCCCTTCTCTCTTATGACGTTGCCAACTTAATCGGTCCTTGTGTGCCATGAACGAAGGGGGGTGTATGTCCACAAACACCATAACTTGGGGATGAAGAGAGCCCCGGGACTCTCTTCCAGTCATGGAAAGCAGAAGAAGCAGGATTCAGAGAATGATGGACTCCCAAGAGTCTTTTGGTGTTAACACAATGGCCACCCAAGCCCCTCCCCGCCTATTCCAGCCCAGTGCTGAGCACCAAGGAGTATTCAATGAAGTAATCAATCACTCAGTCAATGACTCTCCAGATTCTCTGCTCAACCTTAAGATGGTAACTTGCAGAGCAGCTTTTGTGACACTCCTCCATTTGTCATTTGCCGATAATTAGTTTAGGAGAAGGGAACTATAAATATCAATACCCTTTGCCTCCCCTGGCCTCTCTGACTCCATTTGGTAAAGGGAATTGTGAAGCGTTGTGTTCCAGCCCACTTCATCAGCCTGCTAGACCCAGGCTAAGTGAACAACATTTTTAAATAAAGCTAATAATCATCGAGAAACTGCCTTTCTTTTCTCACTGCCTGGCTTCCTCTAGGGAGCAAATTGTCTTTGCTGTTCTGCTTTGAGTAGGGACCTGGTGCTATTACCCAGATAAGAGAATCCTTACCTTTACACAGAAAGTGTGTCCACACGGATTTGCAGATAATTAACAGGCGGTTTGTGACACCCTTTTACAAACATCTTCTAGCAGGAGGGGGATGCTTTTTTAAGAGACAGATTCGATAAAGCCCAATTTTTATCTCTACTTTGCCACCAGGGATTTAGAAGTAAACTCAATTCCACCCCAATTATTTTTTTAAGTGTGGATTCAGATCCATGTGAATTGGTTCCTAGACTGGTTCCACGGGGCTAAGCTCTTGAAACGCCTGCCCTTATTTATCACATTAGTAAAAGGAGATAAATCCTGCATTCATTCAGTTGACAAATATGGGGATTATGTTAGAAAATGTAAGCTTAAAATATGGTCTCTGCCTTCTAGAAGTTTACAGATTAGGGGGACAAGACAAACACTCTTGTAAATGTAAAGAATGATGTCAAATAGTACATAATTACATACCACATGAAAAATTGTGATAGGACAATGACTACAAAGGAAATGGAGGGAGCTCTAGAGGCTGATGTGAGCTGACGTGTGTCATGATCAGGGAAGGAAGGTTTCATGCAGAAGGTGGCGCTTGATCTGGCCTTTGTAGGAGGGAAGATGTGTTTGCTTTAAATACATATATACATATGTATTATATATATATATATTTTATATTATATATTTTTTAAATTATGAACTTGACAGTCATCAGCCAACATGAACGTTTCCATAATACAAAGGACAGAAAAATAAGATTGTACATGAAAGCATGAATCTGTCATGTACAGCTTGGTGGGTTTTTTAAAATAAAGAATATATCAAATTCAACACTACTTATTTGTGTCTCCTTCTGAATTTCTCTCTGCTCCTGTAAGTATGGTTTTCTAAATGTTTCATTAATGCTGTTTTCTTTCTTTCTTTTGCATAACTCTTACCACCCTCACCTTGCCCGTAACATTGCCCCCCTCCCCAAATAAAAACCTTCCCTAGGACCAAATCTAGTCAAGCACAGCAAATCTGTGTAGCATTGGAAGATGTATCTCTTACTTGGTACCCACAATACATTACCCCCCAAGCAGTGAGAAGCCCATTTTGCTATCAGTTTTCTGGAGTTGTAATTAATCATTTCATCAATCACCAGCAATCAGCAGCCACACCTTTCAAAGTTGTTGTCCTTTACACGATTGTAGTTAATGTAACTTGTTCTCCCGGTTCTACTCACTGCGCTTTGCATCTATTCATCTAAGTCTTCCCTGGTTTCTCTGAATCTATCCCTTTTTTTTGTTTTGTCTTAGGTAGACAGCTAAGTGGTACAGTAGGTAGAACACGGAACTTAAGAGTCAGGAAGACCTGAACTCAAAGCCTATACTTCCTAGCTGTGTGACCTTGGACAAGTCACTTCACTTTTCTTGGTCTCAGTTTCCTCATCTGTAAGGTGGGGATAATAATAGCACATACCTCATTAAGGTTGTTGTGGGACTCAAGTAAGATAATATGTATAGAGTTTTTTGCAAACCTTAAAGCACTACATATATGTATATATACATGTGTGTTTATATACCTATATACAGATACATACACATAAATGTATAGATACACACATATAGATGCGATATACATATGTGTATGCCTACATAGATAGGGATTTATACATATATAAATATATACACATACAAATCTGTATTGTTCTTGTTCAGTCTTTTTCGGTTGTGCCCTACTCTTTGTAACCCCATTGGGGCTTTTCTTGGCAAAGATACTGGAGTGGTTTGCTATTTCCTTTTCCAGTTCATTTTACAGATGAGGAAACTGAGGCAAACAAGGTTAAATGACTTGCCCAGGGTCACACAGCTAGTAAGTGTCTGAGGTCAGATTTGAACTTGTGAAAATGAGTCTTCCTGACTCCAGACCCAGCATTTTATTCACTGTGCTACCTATATACATATATAACTGTGAGGAAAATGACTCCTTCAATAATTTTCTGGAACTCAGCGGTGGTGATGTGTCAAAGGCTCATTTATTGTTATTCTCCCGAGAATGGGCCACCCCTTGTGCAGCTGTTGGGTGACCAAAAAATGGAGGCTCACAGGCCCCCTTTTATCCATTAATCCCTACTCGAAATGGCTCCTCCCATTTTCAAGGGTTACAATCTATGCCCAAGGACTGCATCCCCACCCCTCTGCAGTGACTCCCAGGGCAACTCTATCTGTGAATATTAGCATCTGAGTGTCTGCTTTTCTTCCCCAGGAGCTGAAATAACTCTCCCACATGGGTATTTGAGAGAAGACAACTCCATCTTCCAATTCCTCACAATAATTATATACATATGATGATTAGGTGGTACAGTGGATAGAATACTGTGCCTGGAGTTAGGAATACCTCAATTCAAATCCGACCTCTGTCACTTACTAGCTGTGTGCCCCTGGGCAAGTCACTTAACCCTGTCTGCCTCAGTTTCCTCATCTGTAAAAGGGGGATAACAACAGCACCTATCTCCCAGGGTTGTTGTAAGGATGAAATAAGGTCATTCTAAAGTGCTCAGCACAGTGCCTGACATATGGTAAGTGCTATATGAACATTAACTATTTTAACAACAACAATAATAATAACTAATATTATAGACCACATTTTTGTTCAGTCAATCCCTAGCCGATTGTTTCTGGTTCTTGACTACAACAAAAAGTGCTCTTTGTTCACAGGGTCCTCCTTTCCCTCTGTCTTTGATCTCTTTGGAGTATAAGGCTGGTTAGTATCAATGGGTTAGCCAGAGGGTAGGTGAGATTTGGATGGGCAAAGAAGAGGATACAGGGTATTCTTGATGAAGACAACAGCTTAGGTACAGGAACGGAGGCAAGAGTGAACTAAGTATATTTCAGGGATGCTGAGAAGTCCTGTTTAGTTTCACTGGTGAGTTAGGGTTAGGACCAGATGACTGAGGGTCTTGAAGGCATTGGACTTTATTTTATAAAGAATGGGGAACCACCAAGGGTATCAGATCACTGCAGTGAAACCAACGTTTTTCTGGGTCTGAGGATGACTCCCTATGTGACCTTGACCTGGACCTCAGATACAGAACAAGAAGGGAGCTCAGAAGCCTTCTAGTCCAAAGCTTCTTCTCTGCCCCCCCCCCACGGCAATGGGGGTTAAATGACTTGCCCAGGGTCACACAGCTAAGTGTCAAGTGTCTGAGGCCGGATTTGAACTCAGGTACTCCTGAATCCAGGGCCAGTGCTTTATCCACTGCGCCACCTAGCCACCCTGCTTCTTTTTTTTTTTTTAATAAAGTATTTTATTAATTTTCCCCCATTACATGTAAAGATAGTTCTTAACTTTTGTTTATACAAGCTTTCCAATTTCAGATTTTTCTCCCTCCCTCCCCCCTCCCCTAGATAGCAGGTAATCTGATATAGGTTATATATATATATATATATATATATATATATATATATATATATATATATAATAACATTAAACATATTTCTGCTTTAGTCATGTTATAAGAGAAAAATCAGAGCAATGAGGAAAAACCTCAAAATAGAAAAACAACAGCACCAAAAACAAAAGAAATAGTATGGTTCATTCAGCATCTATACTTCACAGTTCCTTTTTTTTTTCCTGGATTTGGAGATCGTCTTCCATCATGAGTTCCCTGGAACTCTTCTGTACCATTGCATTGGTGAGAAGAATATAGTCCATCACAGTAGATCAACACACAATGTTGATGATACTGTGTACAATGTTCTGGTTCTGCTCATCTCACTCATCATCAGCCCACGCAAGACCCTCCAGGTTTCTTTGAACTCCTCCTGCTCATCGTTTCTTACAGCACAATAGTATTCCATTGTATTCATATACCACAACTTGTCCAGCCATTCCCCAATTGATGGGCATCCCCTCAACTTCCAATTCCTTGCCACCACATAAAGAGCAACTATAAATATTTTTGTACATGTGGGTCCTTTTCCTCAGTCCAAACCTTCTTAAACTTGTGGGTCGTGACTCCATATGGAATTGTATAACTGAATATGGGATCGTTGTGAAAAATTTGGCAACAGCAAAAGTGATGTGGTATGGAATTTGGAGTCAAATTGATCGTGAGTCATCCCAAAAGAATTACAAGACTCAGTGACTCAGTTTCCCAAGTTTTGTTGCAATACTGTGAATGAACACAGGGAGAGAACCAGAAAAGTGGAAAGGTAACTCTCAAATAAGGAAAGGAAGGACAGTTATATTTATAGTATGGATAAATTGATTATCAGTCTCATTATAATAATCTCCACCTTAGGTAGATACAGGGGAGGGCCTATCCTAATTTGGAGTTCCTGGGGTCCTAAGTCAACCCCGGAGGCATTTACATGTCATAAAGTGAATCTGGGGACAAATTTGGCCTTTTCTGCACATGTCTCTTTCTGTTTCCCATGACTAGTTTCAAAATATCTTCATTTTTCACTTATTCCTAGTTTGATTTTCTATAGCCTGTCAATGTATCATTGATATAGTCTAAGGTCTTCATAGCCTAGCTCCCTATGTTCCCGTTATGGGTACTGATTACTGTGGGTAAGAGAACTTAGCATCCTGACTTGTAAGTTACCTATTTACTGGGGTCTGAATGCCTCTTAGGGGTCATATCTGAATTAGAGCTTGGATCTTAGGTTTTTCTGTTAACTCCTTTTTTGCCTCCTACATCAAAAGGTTATGTAGACCTATTTTATATAACAATATACCTGGGCTCATGTAAAAATTTCTCAGATGAAAAGAGGTTAAGTGGAAAAAGTTTAAGAAGCCCTGTATCTAGTCCAAACCCCTTATAATACTGAGTCGCCTTTGAAAACTTGGTGTCTTCACTTTCAGTTTTGTACTGGTGAGCCTGTGAGGCTATGATTCTATTTTTTCTTTCTTTTTTTTCCCCCTTCTTTTTTTCTTTTCAGGGCAATGAGGGTTAAGTGACTTGCCCAGGGTCACATAGCTAGTTAAGTGTCAAGTGTCTGGGGTCGGATTTGAACTCAGGTTCTCCTGACTCCAGAGCTGGTGCTTTATCCACTGTGCCACCTAGCTACCCCTAAGGCTATGATTCTAAAATTTGCTTGGCAGGGGTAGTTGGGATGGGGAGAATGGCGGGGGCGGGGGGGGGGCGGTGTTGGGGAAGGTACAGCTGCCATCGTCCAGGTGTTCCACAGGGAGCATCACTACCAAAGCCAAGGCAGATGAGCAAGAAGGGTGTTTGGAGTGTGAGAAGGGTTGAGTCCACATTTAAGATAAGAGGGAATGCAGAAACCAAGGGCTGACTTCTCCAGTGACCCTGTCTGCTAAGCTAGTGGTGATGATGGTGCTCAAAGATGAATAGGAGAGACAGCCTCAGTTTGGGGAAGCGTGACATTATCATCCAGCCTCACCTTTGTCACTGACCAAGATTCATATTTTTACAAACAGGTTTCATATTTCAACCAGAAAACCAAATACAGATGAATTTTTTGTTGTTGTTGTTTGTTTGTTTGTTTTTAAGCAAGGCAATTGGGGTTAAGTGACTTGCCCAGGGTCACATAGCTTAGTAAGTATTAAGTGTCTGAGGCTGGATTTGAACTCAGGTACTCCTGACTCCAGGGCTGGTGCTCTATCCACTACGCCACCTAGCTGCCCCAACAGATGAATTTTAAAATCAAATTGGAAACATGAAAAAACTTCAAATGTTGACATAACTCAATTCCATTATCCCCAATTAGTCATTGTAGTAGTGGTGGTGGCAGTAATTGCAATAAAGATGGCTAATATTTATATGTGACTTTAAGGGCTACAAAGTGCTTTATGTACATGGACCTATTTTTTTTTAATTAAAAATTTTTTTTTCAGGGCAATGAGGGTTAAGTGACTTGCCCAGGGTCACACAGCTAGTTGGTGTGAAGTGTCTAGGCTGGATTTGAACTCAGGTTCTCCTGAATCCAGGGCTGGTGCTCTATCCACTGCGCCACCTAGATGCCCCCTACATGGACCTATTTTATCTTTGCAATAACCATGTGAGGGAGATAGCACTGGGATCATCTCCATTCACTAAGTCCAGTAAGCCAACCAGGCTAGCTATGAGAAATACAAAGGCCAAAACATAAACAGCTCCAGCCCTCAGGGAGTTTGTGTTCTACCCGGACATTCTGAACTCCAAACAAGGTCTTCTGGTCATCAATGACTTTTCAATCTTCCTTGAAAGGTGACTTCCTTCACATCCTGACTTCATGCATCCAAGACCTCAGGTGTAGTGAGTGAGACACGGGGCAGGGGGCATAGGGATAAGGAGCTTCGGCCAGAACATTCCAGCTCTTCCCAGTGGGAAACATTCATAATTATTCCAAGGGCAAACATCCTTAATTGGCTAATGGTTCCTTTAAAATAGCCCCAAGACAGGAGCTTCAGCTATTCCCCCTTTACAGATGAGGTGATCTCTTTGACAGCCATTCCAACCCACTCTCTATGAAATAGAATTTCCCTTTCCCAAAAAATTCACTTGGGGTGGGGGCAGCTAGGTGGTACAGTGGTTAGAGTGTTGGGTTTGGAGTCAAGGAAGACCTGAATTCAAATCCTCTATCAGACATTTATTAGTTATGTGACCCTGGGCAGAGCCACTTAACTTTCTCAGCTTCAGTTTTGTTATGGGCCCAGGGCACCCCAGAAGTTCTCTGGGGTACATCAAAGAACCTTCTCCTAGAGAAACTAATCCAAAGGACAGACACACCTAAGGAGATAAGTGGAGCCTGATCATAGTGGAGCTAGCTCCGGGACCCCCACCCTTCATTCTAGTCTCCCTCACCCCTGGGGAGATAAGATTAGGTGTGGCTGCTGCCTTGGTGTCCTGAGGAGAGAGATGGCTTGAGAGATCTACAGCCACCCCTCACCCAACTCCTCCAGCCACCACCAGTGGGGGATGGTCCTCCCTCACTAAAGGAACTTTCCACAGTCAGGGGGTCACCCCCATCAGTCCTCTATAAAAGTACCTGCCAGTCTCCTGCTCGAGGAGATTGATACCTCAGAGCCATGCTCTGTGCCATGCCTTCTTCCCATGAGAAGTCCAATGATTCCTCTCGGTTTCCCTTCCCTTCCCCAGCCCCTAAATAAACTACTATCTTATTCTAATCAATTTTGTGTGCAAGAGGGTGTAATTCTTTAAAGAGGAATTCCTAAGGACCCCAAACCCCTATCCCTATCCCCAACCGCCCTAACCCCTTTCCCTAACCCCATACCCCATTTTCCCCACAACAGTTTCTTTATCTATAAAACAGAAAATTCCAGTCTTGGAGTCAGGAAGACCTGAATTCAAATTTGACCTCAGACATTAGCTGTGTGACCTGGGGCCAGTCACTTAACTCTGTTTGCCTCAATTTCCTCATCTGCAAAATGAGTTGGAGACGGAAATGGCAAAACCACTCCGGCATCTTTGCCAAGAAAACGCCAAATGAGGTCACCAAGAGTCAGACACAAGTGATCGACCACAACAAACAAACAAACAACAAAACAGAGATAATAATAGCACCTACCTTCCAGAGCTGGTGTGAGGGTCAAATGAGATAAAACATACAGGGTGTCCCAAGTCTTAGTGTAGGTAAAAAGCATTGAGACTTTGGGGTCACCTTATGTAGAATGCTTTTCACACCTCAAAATGCTATATAAATGCTTCATCATCGTTGCCGTCATTGTCATTATTATTAATAACAAAATGAACTAAAAATGAAGTATTTAGCGCAGTGCCTGGCCTTGCTTTTGAGGGTAATCAAAAAAAGCCACAGCTGAAGTCAGCTGTCCTCCCATCATTTTCTCCTTTCATCTGCTCGCTGAAATCAGGTGCACTCACAGTGATTGTGGTTCTAGAAGCCTTCTAACACTCAAAGATGTGCAGAGATCACATAAATTCATTCAAGTCGATTTCGGGGAAGGACCTCCCAAATTTTCAGGAGCTGACAAGGGGCTGACTTCTCCAGTGACCCTGGAGTTCTGTTTAGCTGGCCAGAAATGCCCATGCCCGTTCTGCTCCCCACGCCCACCCTCCAAGTAGATAAGGTGCCAAGGGCAAGAGATCAGTTCAAAGATGTATCTCAGTCTGGGTTCTCAAGGAGAAATTCAAATGGATTTTTTCCTGGAATGCTAAAGCTTAAAAATTCCTCATTCTCTCTGCCCTTCCTCTATCCAGATTATCTTTTTTCTAGATCTACCCTTCCCCTAAATCAATGCTGAATATTCTCTATTATTTTAGTAATTATTCCCAGAAAAAAATAAATTAAAAGGCAATGAGTTTTCTCAAAAAGTACATATGGGGCAGCTAGGTAGCGCAGTGGATAAAGCACCAGCCCTGGATTCAGGAGTACCTGAGTTCAAATCCAGCCTCAGACACTTGACACTTACTAACTGTGAGACCCTGGGCAAGTCACTCAACCCCCATTGCCCGCCCCCCCCCCCCCGAAAAAAGTACATATAAACTGCTTATCCAATATAATTCCTTCTGAGTTTGGACAGGGCAGGTGGGAGGGACCCAGTCTAATACATCTCACCAATTATAGAGTACCTTTGAAAGGGATATGGTGAATGGAAGATACAGAGAGCAGAAGGAAAGGTTTGACGTTGCAATCAGAGGGGTGCCAGGGAGCAGGGGCACAGTATTGTTGCCAGCCAAAGCCTGTTTCACTGTCTGAAATCTCTCCCATTTGGCTTTTGAGAGAATTAGGGGGTTGGGGTTGACAGAGGGAGGAAGGGAGGGGCAGTTAGGTGGTGTAATGGGTAGCCTGTTTACTAGCTGTGTGACCCTGGGCAAGTCACTTAACCTCTACCTCAGTTTCCTTATTTGTAAAATGGGAATAATATCATCTACACCCCAAGATTGTTGTGAGAATAGAATGAGATAATATTTGGGATATATGTATGCATGCATATGTACACGTATGTATATATGTGGGTGTGCATATGCATAGATACATGTCTATACATAAATATATAATACATGCTTACATATGTATTATATGCAATATGTATATGTTGTACATAATACACATACACATGAATACAGGATAGGCCAAAAGTCACAATGTGTTAATAACTTTTTGAAAATTATTTTTCTTTTATTTTCTGCCATTTATGAGATTTGATTTTTTGCATACATAATATACATCTATTTCCTATAGTATTGTAAATTAAAAACAAAAAATAAAGGAGTTATTAAATATTGAAACTCTTTTGTGACTTGTGGCCCACCCTGTAATGCAGTGCACAATACACATGTGTACATAGACATGCATGTACATAGACACATGTCTATGTACACGTATGTACTTCTAGATGTTTACATTTTTATTTTTCGGTTCCAGATTCTCTCCCTCCATCCAGCCCCTTCCCTATCTATTCAGAAGGCACGCAATATGATACCCCAAATGAGATGATATTGGTAAGGTGCTTTGCAAACCTTAAAACCCTTAATAAATGCTTTTTTTTGTTTGCGGGGCAATGGGGGTTAAGTGACTTTGCCCAAAGTCACACAGCTAGTAAGTGTCAAGTGTCTGAGGTCGGATTTGAACTCAGGTACTCCTGAATCTAGGGCTGGTGCTTTATCCACTGTGCCACCTAGCTGCTCCCCAATAAATGCTTTTTGATTGACTGACTAATCTCCCTGCCTTGTCTCTCTCCACTCCAGTCTCTCCTCCCCAGGCTGCCTGCTATTTCCCTAAAGGGCAGATCTGGCTCGGTTACTCCTCTCATCAATCACCTCCAGGGGCTTGCTATGGCCACTGGAAATCTTCCATTTAGCTTTGGAGCCCTCCACATCCCGGCCCCCACCGATCTTTCCAGCCCTCCCGGATATCACTCCCCCTCACTCACTACAGTCCAGCCAAACCAACCATTTCTTTGCCTCTCACACATAACTCTCCATCTCCAGTCTAAGAGTCTTTCTTCCCTGACATTCATGCCTTCCTTGTATCCACCTCCCAGAATCCATCTGAAGTACTATAATTTACAAAAAACCTTTCCTGAACCCCCTCCCCCTCAACTGCTAGTGCCCTCCATTCTAAACTATCTTGTGTTCAAAGACTTTGTTTTTATTTGTTGCTGAGTCGTTTTAATCATGTCTGACTCTCTGTGACCCTTTTGGGGGTTTTCTTGGCAAAGATACTATTTCCTACTCCAGCTCCTTTGACAGATGAGGAAACTGAGGCAAGCAGGTTTAAATGACTTGCCCAAGGTCACACAGCTAGTACATGCCTGAGGCTGGATTTGAACTCAGGTCTTTCTGACCCCAGGCCTGATGGTGCTCTATCCACTGTGCCACCCAACCCTAACAGGAGATAATAGAGGCAGCCCTCCTCAGACTGAGGAAGGGGGGGAGGCTTTCTTATTCAGATGGTGGTCCACACAGAACAGTAAAGACAAGGCTCTTTGGGGGGGGGGGTCATGAGCCCGCTGTCATCTTTTCCTTCTCCTTCCCATTCCTTGAATACCAAAGGCCAGAGTTCCCTAGGGAGGCTTCCTCTTGCTCAGTTCCTGAACCACTTCTACCCCTCATGGGCATCAACCATCTTATCCTTCCTCTCTGAGTCTGGACCTTCCAAAGGGCTGATGCGACCTGCCGTGTGTTTTCAAGTTTCCACAGGGGATGGTGATCCCACCGAGAGGAAGAGGAAGTGCAGAGCATCCTCAGCAGGGCCAGACTTCTGGTGAAGATGATTAATAGGACACTGCATCAGAAATACCCCACCCATGCACTCTGATGAGCTGTCTGCAGCCCCAAGCCTGGCTTCTCACATTATTTACAGGAATAAACCACTTAAAAGCCACACCCGAGCAAAGAAGGCTCTCCTGCTTCTTCCCAAAATAAGACTGCATACTCTCTGCCTTCAATAACTTCCATCCACATATGCTGGGCCACTTTTTAGTGGGCAGGTCTTGAAACCATCTGATTCATAGGATATAAAATCGAGAACAGGCCTCGGGACAAACTGTCTATTGTCCAAGGACTGGTTGAGTCCAAAGAGGTTTATTACTAGATTGGCTACAAAGGGAGCACTCTGTGGTCATCCCTGGTAGTAGGAGAGGTGGGAATATGCACACCTACGTCTGGATCCTCGAGGAGCTGAAGTAGAGAAGAAAAGAAGAAAAACTCAGAAAAATCTGAAATTGTAAAGCATGTATAAAAAAAAGTTGAGAACTATCTTTACATGTAATGGAAAAAAATAAAATATCTCATTAAAAAAAAAAAAGAAGAAAAACTCAGTTTGTTCTAGGATTCTTATTGTGTAACATGGACCATGGGGCAGAGCTATGCTAAAGTCTATTCATCCCTTCTCAGAATCATGCTTCTAAAGGCATAAAAAAATGCAGAGGCCTGGAAAGAAAACCGATTCTATTGAAATTCAGTTATTCAATTAAAAAAACACAAGTCGATCATGTCCTTTCACAACATGACTCATGCAGAAATACGTTTAATTTGATTGTACATATATAACCTATATTGGACTATTTTCTCTCTTGGGGAGAGTAGAGGGAAGGGAGGGAGAGAGAAAAATTTGGAACTCAAAATCTTATGAAAACAAATGTTGAAAACTATCTTTACACGTAATTGGAAAATAAAAAAATAATACTTTTATGATAAAAAACAAGTTGGAGGCTCAGTGGATAAAGCACTGGCCCTGGATTCAGGAGGATCTGAGTTCAAATCCAGCCTCAGACACTTGACACTAGCTGTGACCCTGGGCAAGTCACTTAACCCCCATTGCTCCACAAAAACAAACAAACAAAAAAACAAGTTGATCATGCGTGCACATGTATAACCCCTATCAGATTGCTTGCCCTCTTGGGGAGGGGGAAGGAAAGGAAAAGGGAGGGAGAAAAATTTGGAATTAAAAATCGTATAAAAGTCGCAAAAAAAACCCAAAAAACAAAACAAACACAATTTTATAAAAGTAAATGTTGAAAATTATATTTACATATAATTAGAAAAAAATACTATTTACAAAAAAACCAAACAAATTCGTACACCCCCTTCCTATCTAAAGTATTGATGCCCCCCCCCCTCCCCACCTCCTGTGGGGGACAGGCCAGGTTGGAAATCTGGACCTTTGATTTCCTTGGAATAGGGAACTCCCAAAGTGTAATTCTCTCCACTGATGCAGATTAAGCAGTTGAGTAGCAATTTAAAGAGTTGTCTGCTTACTGAGAGATTAAATAAAATGGTCCAGGATTATACAGCAAGTATGTGACAGGGACAGGAATTTGATCTTACTGATCTTTCTCCAATGCCTTATGCTCCCTCTCTAATTATATTACTTATATTAGGAGTTTGCCCAGTGTTTTACAGCTGGTGGAGGCTGAAGTCAGGACTGAAGCTTATTCCTGGTTTGTGATCCAGTGTCCTTTCTGATAGGCCTAAACTTTACTTAGAAGCTATGCACAGGCTGGCTCACCACCTGTCAGGTATATCGTAGTGAGGATTCTCTTTTTAAATATGGGTTGGAAGGGATGGCTGATGAATGTAGTAATGTAGTAATGGAATATTATTGTGCTACAAAAACCAATGAACATGAAAAATTCAGAGAAGCTTTATATGAACTGATGAAGTGTGAAATAAACAGATCCAGGAAAATAACACACACAGCAGCTTCAATGGTGTAAATGGAAAGAGCAAAAATGTGAAACTGAATGCTATGTAATTATAATGTGTGTAATTATACAAACATTATGTAATTATCATAGCCAAAAAACAAACAAACAAACCCACGAGTCTTAAGGAAATACAAGAAAATCCATCTCCTTTCCCTTCTTTGCAAAGGTGGGAGACTATGAATGTAAGGCATTCCATATAATCAGTTGATATGGTTGGTTAGTTTTACTGAATTGCTTTTTTGTTCTTTGTTTAAAAGGATGAATTGCTGGATGGGGATACAAGAAAGATATATTTGAAAATGAAAGTTTATGTAAAAATAAACATGTCAACAAAATTGAAAAGAAAAAGAAAATATGTTTATATACATACATTTTTTTTTATACTAACATTCACTAGCCTCCATCAGTGTATTTCTCTATGAGTATTGTTTGATATGAATTAGCCAGCCAGGCTTAATTAGCTTTTAGAAAGGAGTCTTTACTGAAGGGAATATGTATAGTTGGTACAAAACTACCTTCTGAAAGTCTGTAACATGCTCTTCCACTAGCACATGCAGCAAGGGGGAAACTCACACTTCCCAGATGTCCTGTTCCTGGAGTTTTTAATATGTTCCCCTTAGGTATTGTTATGGGCCTGGGTACCTCATTTCAATGGGCTGGGGTACCTCAGAGATTTTCTGTGGTAAATCAAAGAACCCTTCTTGTGAAACTAAACCAAAGGACAGACACTCTAAAGAGATAAGTGGCACTGGATCGGGACTGAGTTAGCTCCAGGACCACCACCCTTCATTCCAGTCTCACCCTCCCCCGGCCAAGGAGAGAGAAGATTAGGTGTGGCTGATGCCTTTGTGGCATGAGGTGAAGAGAAATGGCTTGAGAGATCCAGAGCTGCCCCTCACCCAACTTCCCCCAGCCACCACCAGTGGGGGATGGTCCTCCCCCAATAAGGGAACTTTCCAGTCAGATGATCACCCCTTTGGACCACCACCATCGGCCCTCTATAAAAGCATCTGCCTGTCTCCTGCTCAGGGAGAGAGGTATCTCAGAGAGCCAGGCCTCTGTGCCATGCCTTCTCCCCATGAGAAGAAGTCCAAGGATTTCTCTCTTGGTTTCTTTTCCCTAGTACCTAAATAAACTATTATTTTATTCTAATTGGATTTGTGTGCAAGAAGTTGTAATTCTTTTATTTATTTATTTATTTATTTATTTTTTGGTGAGGCAATTGGGGCTAAGTGACTTGCCCAGGGTCACACAACTAGTAAGTGTTAAGTGTCTGAGGTCGAATTTGAACTCGGGTTGTCCTCCTGAATCCAGGGCCGGTGCTCTCTCTATCCACTGCGCCACCTAGCTGCCCCAAGAGGGTGTAATTCTTTAAAGAGGAATTCCTGAGGATCCCTACCCCAAACCCCCATCTATTTTCCCCATAACAGTATCCTATGTAGCTTTTCTGCTGGGCTTGTTACAGAGCTTTCAGTTTACCTTCCCTCGTTGCATCCGGTCTGTTTTCGGTTCTCAATGCAGCATTGACACCAGACTTTGTTGTTCTGGGGACACAAGCAAGTCCTCTGACCTTCTGAAGTTTACAAAGTCCTCCTCCAAGTGAGGAGGGGCGGGGATGGGGAGACGTTAGAGAGTTTTTCTCTTCCTGCTCCTGCAATTGATTTCCTCTCACTCTCCCATCTACTTCCAGGCACTTGGATCCCTGTGGCTCAAATTGGCTGGGTGGTTTATTGATGACCATAGGGCAGGATCAAGTTTCCTCAGCCAATCTGACCTCACTTCCTAGGCAAGAACTTTTCCCACACTTAGTCTAAAGTTTGATTGATTGATTCCGCAAAGTTCTCACCTGGTAAAAGTATTGTTCTGAGCATCTTGACATTTACTTTTAAAAGGGGTGGGGTAGTTTGAGTGATCACACAATACTACACCCCACTTCCTCCCCCTCCCCCCCACCTTGAGTCTCTATATATGGGAACGTTGCTGTAGCTAGCACTTTGAAAACAAAGTCTAAGAAATAAGGCTATGTCCAGAGTCCTGGAAAGACCTAGGAAAAGATAAAGAAGTATTTCCAGCTTCTACTTTTGGTGCCTCGGTTGCTCCCCACCCTGTCTGGCTTGCAGCCACAGAAGAGTGATTTTTAATGACTGCCACGTCAGTCAGCCCCTTGCCAGGTCTCTGAACCAAGAAGAAAAGAACAAGGACTTCTTTACCCATTTTATAGAGCCCAGTAGTGTTGGCCATCTGATGGGATGTCCAACTGGGTGTCCAAAAAGCTTTGGCATTCTGGGGAAGACAGATTTTGGTGCATACTTGGGGGTGATGATGGGGATGGATGATTGCAGCAGCAGTTTTCCTTCCCAGATTGCTTCCGACTTCAAGGACTTTGCCACAGTGTCTCAGCTGCCATCTTACCTGGGAACAACCCTCAGTGGCTGGGGTCTCCTCAACCTGGAACATTCTTCCACCCTGCTAGCCCCCTTCTCCTATTGGTGAGTCCCCCCGGGGCCTCTGTTTTGAGGAAGGAACCAGGCTGGCCAACTTTCATTCCCTTCTCATCTCTGCTCCCAACATTCTGGACTTCACCACCCCATTCCCACCCCATTTCCCAAGTGGTATTTCCCTCCCCCAACCCTTTTCATCTCCTTTTTGTGTGTTGAAAATAAGCTCCTTAAGGACAGGGGCTGTCTTTTAACTTGTTTTTGTAGCCCTTGGGGCTTAACCCAATGCCTGGTACATATTGTATTTATTAATGGCTTGCTGCCTTGTCTTGCCTTGTTGGTCACACCTGAAATAAAGAAGGAAAGAGTTTATTGAAACATATTATGGTGCCTATCTAGTTTTTTTTTTTTTAGTTAAGAACCTAAGCTCCCTGTGACTAGCACAGTGTCCAGTACATCATATAATCAATGCTTGCTCGTTTCAAGTGAGGACAGGGGCTATTTTTCATCTTGTCTTTGTCCCCCCTTCCCTTCAGTGCTGTGTTTTACCCATTTGGTGTTTTCTTGGCAAAGATACTGGAGTGGTTTGCTATTTCCTTCTCCAGCTCATTTTACAGATGAGGAAACTGAGGGAAACAGGGTGAAGTGACTTGCCCAGGGTCACAAAGCTAGTAAGTGTCTGAGGCTGGATTTGAACTCAGGTCCTCATGACTCCAGACCTGGCTTTCTATTCACTTTACCACCTAACCACTGGTGTCTTGCCCATAGGAAATGCTTAATAAATAGATATTTGTTAGAATTGATTTGTATTGGACAATATTTTGTCACTCTTTTCAGATGTGTGTGTTTCTCAGAAACCATGAACAGGTTGTTTGGCTAACTGAGGCCAAAGAAACCCCCTACTCAGATATTGGTTAGAGACTAATCAGCTTAGAAACAGAGCCTGTTTTTCATTGTATGAACACATCAGTACCTTCCCTCCACCCCTACCAAATTACCTTAAATTTTTTTTTTTAATATATATATATGTGGGTATCTGTAGAGGCTGTGTAGGCAGGTAGCTGGCACAGTGATTAGAGTGCCGGGCCTAGAGTCAGGAAGACCTGAATTCAAATCTAATCTCAGACACTCACTAGCTATGTGACCCTGGGCAAGTCACTTAACCTCAGTTTGCCTCAGCTTTCTGATCTTAAAATGAGCTGGGGAAGGAAATGGCAAACCACTCCCATATCTCTGTCGAGAAAACCCCAAATGGGGTCACAAAGAGTCAGACACAACTGAACAAAGAGGCCATGAGGTGCAGTGGGTAAAACACCAGACTTGCAGTCATGAACACCTTGGTTCTAATCCTGCCTTATTAGCTTCTTGACTTTGGGTAAGTCATTTCATCTCTTTAGCTTTTACTGCCTCACCTGCTAGAGGAAGTTATCTGATTCAATGACCTCTAAGGTCTTTTCCAGTTTAAAAGCAATTATCCTAGGGGCAGCTAGGTGGCGCAGTGGATAGAGCACCAGCCCTGGAGTCAGGAGTACCTGAGTTCAAATCTGGCCTCAGACACTTAAACACTTACTAGCTGTGTGACCCTGGGCAAGTCACTTAACCCCAATTGCCTCACTTAAAAAACAAAACAAAACAAAACAAAAAAAATTGAAGTAAAATCAATTATCCTCTGATCCCTTACAAAGTAGAAGCTCTTTGAGAGCAGGGACTGCTTCATTTTTGTCTGTGTATCTCTGGTGCCTAGAATACAGTGGGTGATCAATCAATGTCTGTCCATTACTCCAGGATAAGTGTAAGTCCCACCCCGCCAGGCATCAGCAGGAGAAGGAAGAAAATGCTGCCCAAACAACTGCTCTCTTTGTCATCCGGTTCCATGATGGAGAAGCGATTCCTTTTCATGAATGCTCATTTGTAAAAAGGCAAACAGGTGTGTCCCGCAGTGCTTTTCATAACCACATGCTTGACTTGCCCTGCTATATAGGCACCCAGGGGATACAAGACTAGGTGAGTTATCTCCCAGTGATCTAACAAAGGGAGATTGACTCACGGGCTGCCTCCTTGACTCCACTACCTGACAGTTAGGGCAAGTTGTAGGAAGGCAGGGCTGTCAAGGTCATGAATGGCTACCCTCATGCCTTCCCCAGTTATTGGCTCTCTCTTCAATGAGCTTCGTTTACATTGTTCATTTTCTTTTTGTACAGAGTATGTTGTCTCCCCCGTTAGAAGGCTGGGTTGTTTGCTTTTTTTTCTTTCTTTCTTTTTTTTGCGGGGCAATGGAGGTTAAGTGACTTGCCCAGGGTCACACAGCTAGTAAGTGTGAAATGTCTGAGGCTGGATTTGTACTCAGGTCCTCCTGGCTTCAGGGCCGGTGTTCTATCCACTGCCACATAGCTGCCCCGCTTGTTTGCTTTTTTCCTTTGTATCTCCTCCTTGCCTGTGACGTTGTTGTTATTCAGTCATGTCCAACTCTTCCTCGCCCCATTTCCACGGCAAAGATACTGGAGTGGGTTGCCATTTCCTTCTCCAGTGGATTAAGGCAAACAGAGGTTAAGTGACTTGCCCAGGGTCATACAGCTAGTTAGTGTCCAAAGCTGGATTTGAACTCAGGTCTTCCTGACCCTCCACTGAACCACCTAGCTACTTTCAACATAGTGAGTGCTTAATTAAAGCTCCTTGACTGACTCATTGACTGACCAATTTGAGAGATGAAGGAACAAAGAGGAATTGAAAATTATTCCAACTTTTATTAAGTCTGGAGGGATAGGTGAACAGAGTAAGTGCAACTAGAGGTTATGTTTGCAATGACTGGTGACATTGGGAAATAAAAGCAATATCAGAGGGGAAGAAGAGTCAAGAGAGGGAAGGAGTTTCTTGGGTATATGGGTTTCAGGAAGGAAGGGCATCTGAGTGGGTCATAAAACTTTTTTTGTTTTGTTTTTTGGTGAGGCAATTGGGGGTAAGTGACTTGCCCAGGGTCACACAGCTAGTAAGTGTTAAGTGTCTGAGGCCAGATTTGAACTCAGGTACTCCTGAATCCAGGGCCAGTGCTTTATCCACTGTACCACCTAGCTGCCCCATAAAACTTTTATAAGAAAATAGTTCATAGTTTTGGGTGGAGACAATTCCCCCCTCTACCAAGCCCCCCCCCCAAAGGGTGGGCTCCTCTTTATACTTGCCCTGGCTCCAGAATTATTACAGTCACATAATTTATTAGTGGAATGAGCCAGAATGGAAATTAGAGGAGTCAGGCTTATCCCCAGGATGTCACCAGTCCATGCCAGGGTCCTTGTTGGTCAATTCTCAGCATCTCTACCTGATAGTAAACAGGGAACAAGGTTGGGGAAGGGACTGAAGGAGACCCAGAGGGAGATTTCAAGTGATTTTAACTCCTGTCTGTGCTGGGATAACCTTTTTTGTCCAGTGAAAGTGAGGGATGTGTGAGAACAGTGGGGTGGTGGGTGGTGGGTCCCTGTGGAGGCACTGGCCAGAAAGGAAATAAAAGGAACTCTGTGGTCCTCCCACCGCCTTTTAGAGTGTATGTCTTCTTCCCCATGCAGTACTATTGGTGGCTGGCTAATGCAGACTTCTGGCAATTCAACTAAGGCCCAGAAAGGGCCCCTAGACTTCAGGACTGTCACACAGGTGATAGCTCTTAACCCCTGCAATTCTGGAGTGTGTACGCACCACCAGGTCATGGGCTTTCTCTGGTTTTGTAGACCCTATAAGGCATTTCCTGGAAGGCCTAGAGAAGGTTTAAGCTTCAGTAGATTAAAACTGCATCAAGGGGGCAGCTAGGTGGTGCAGTGGATAGAGAACTGGCCCTGGAGTCAGTACCTGAGTTCAAATCTGGCCTCAGACACTTAACACTTACTAGTTGTGTGACCCTGGGCAAGTCACTTAACCCCAATTGCCTCACAAAAAAACCCCCAAAAAACTGCATCAAGGCTTTGGGGACACCCTGAATAAATGTGAATTACTATGACGAAGTATATTTATAGGGATGGGAGCTGGGGGGGGGGGACGGGGTGGAATGGCCTGAACCTGGTCTAGAGACATTCTTTTGTCTGGTCCTTTCTATAAACACTAAATTCTTTTCCAGAGAGAGTCCTTGGGGAGAGGTGGGTAAAGTATGGGGATGCCTTTTATTCCATCGAGGGTTGATTGGCAATATGGAAAGGAAAGGTCTCATTTTTTTCTTGCATTCATAGCCTTTTGAGCCCAGCATAATTCTTAAGTGGTGAGAAAATAAAAGTGATGTTGTGGCCGTAGGCTCTAAGTAATGTAAGGCAAAGAGATGTATAAAAGGGGTCAAAGCTGAAAGATCTTGGGGCGGGGGATAAACAAGGCTTATGGTAAATGATCAGGGCAGTGTGTATTTGATGGGAGTACAGAGCCCTGGCACTATTAATGGGGAACCGGGGGACAGTTGCCAATCTTGGTACCACAAAGTCTCAAGTAAGTGACCGTAGGACTTTTCTGAAATAGGATTTTACCCAGGAGTTCATCTTAACTCTTCATTTTCCAGCATGCTCAGGGCTGGCTGTGTGTGGCCAAGCCTGAGCCCACCAGCAGGATGAGGAGAGCAGCCATGAATAAATGAGAAAAAGGAGGGTTTGCCAGCCCTGAAGCCAGGCTGCTGCACACAGGCAAGCAGCCGAGGGGGAGGTGAGGGAGCCACAGGAGCTGCATTGTCGCAGTTCACTGCAGAGATTTTGCTGCATGTGATTGCAGAGTTGTCTGCTTGCAGAACCGTGGGACACAAGAAGCTGCAGAAAGGTCACTCGTGGTCCTAGGCCAGTGAGGGGACCACCGCTGGTGCAGCATCTCCCTCAGGTGACAGCTGGCACCTCACTGACCCACCCCGGGCTGGCAGCTCAGCTTCTCCCCAACCTCTTTTCCCTTTGCCTAGGAATGAAGGGCTGAACTTTCACCTCCGACTAGCTAATTTGGTTTAACAGTGAGTAAGGTTCATCCTCCCCTAACTTATTTTTAAGGAAGATGACAGCCAGGAGTGCATTGTTTCAGACATCTTAGACACAGAGGCCCCCACAAGCGTTAGACAAAACACTGTTCACCCCAAGTGGTTCAGAGACAAAGGAATGAGTAAAGTGGGGGTGCTCTGGGGGCAGATTCATTCATGGACTTTTCCTTTTGAGCAAGATGCTTAGAAGAGAATAAATTAACAACACTGAACAGCCTCAGCTGATGCTAAGTTGTAGGAGTTGTAGGGGAGATGCCTGAGAACGGTAGGGGAAGTCAGAATTTCACAGCAACATTTGCATTTAAACAGAATAAAATTGACTTTAAAAAATTCAACAGGACCGTCAAGGCAAATGTGTCCATTTGTTTTCTATTTTACAACATTTGCCATCTTGAACCCAAAGTTGCTTTTTCAGAAGAAAGCAAACCAGAAGGATTTGTGGTCCAACAGGTCTGTGGTTTGGTACCCAATGCCCCAAGGCTCACGACCTGCACTCTTCAAGATGGATGGATGGACAGAATGATAGCAAGTAGGGGCGAATTGCGTTAAGAGCAGATGAGACATTTGTAAAAGAATAAAAGGGAGATTAATAAGTAAGTGAAAATATCAATTACGGGGGAGCAAGGTGAATGTTGTTGAGTCATTTCAGTTGTGTCCAATGCTTTTTGACCCTATTTGGGGTTTTCTTGGCAGAAATACTAGAATGAGTCACCATTTCCTTCTCCAGTTCATCTTATAGATGAGGAAAGTGAAACAAACAGGGGTAAGTGACTTGTGCAAGGTCACACAGCTAGGAAGTGTCTGAGGCTGGATTTGAACTCAGGAAGATGAGTCTTCCTGACTCCAGGCCCCAGTGCTCTATGCACTATGACGACACCTAGTTGCCATAGGTGAATAGACTAATAATGTATCTATGTGTGTGTATATGTATGTGGAAAGAATGTATCTATATGTGGAAAGAATATATAATGTATATACATACACACATATATGCTTTCCATACATTATTTATTTAATCCTTGAAACAACCCAGTAAGTTAGGTGCTATTATTATCTCTATTTTTCAGAAGAGGAACCTGAGTGTCTGGGAGATCTTGAGGTCACATGGCTATCAAGTGTTGAAAGTGGGATTCAAACCTGGTTCTTCTTCATTCCAAGTGCAGGGATGTATCTGTTGTGCATCCATGCCAGATTACAGATTGGTCAATAAGAGATACTGAGAGCATGGCCAACTTTTGTGCCAATGTCTGGCTAGAGGAAGAAACTGGAGAAGAGAGAAGAGGGAATGAGACTGCCCTGGGAGCTAGAATTGGGAGGGTCCATCTGTCCACCTACCCATCCATCCATCCATCCTTCCATCCATCCACCCACCCACTCATTCATCTACCTATCCATCCATCCTTCTATCCATCTGTTTATTTTTTCCTTGATGTGGTTCACTGGGTGAGGTTAAGCAGGGAATGAAAGAGTAAGTAGAAATGAGGGGAAGAGGTCAGTACAGTAGATAAAGTGTGCAGGACTTGGGAGACTAGCTGTGTGACCCTGGGTAAGTTGCTTAACCCCTCTCAGTTTCAGTGGATACCAATAACACCAACTCATAGGTTTGTTGTGGGGTTGACAATAAAGTACTCTGAAAAAAATTATATAAATGCTAGCTATTACAACTAATTTAAAGCTATTTTGAAATAATACCACGGAATTTGGGTTATTCAGGTCTCAACTACTAAAATTTCTAACTTAGCCAAGGTGAAAATGATTGTGCTGGAGAGAAAGGGAGACTCTTTGGCACATACAACACCTGAGAATACTCCACCAAGACTGGCATAATCATGTGTCTGACACTGTGTTCAATGTCCTTACGCATGAAACCCCACCTTTCTTCCACAGTTTTTTATTGATTTTTAAAACATCATTTTCATTTTAAACATATCCTCTTTCTTACCAGAACCAAGAAAACTGTCCCCTCTGACAAAGGGAGGGAGATGCATCTTATCAAGCAAACGCTGATCACTTTTCTTTTTTTTTTGGGTGGGACAATGAGGGTTAAGTGACTTGCCCAGGGTCACACAGCTAGTAAGTGTGAAGTGTCTTAGGCTAGATTTGAACTCAGGTCCTCCTGAATCCAGGGCTGGTGCTTTATCCACTGTGCCACCTAGCTGCCCCGCTGATCGCTTTTCATCACAGACCCCTGCACGTGTCTAAAGCATCAGCCTTGTTTACCATGGATGATATGGAACATACAGAGGGGTGGGAATATGAGGCTGGGGAAAAACATGCACAGAGTGTGCCCTTCTTATCCGGAGCACTGGACAGGCTTGTAGGAGGCTTCCACTCTGGGATCAAGTCAGTGCCATCACTGCCCCTTGTGAATGCCACCCCCCCTGAGTGGCAGAGGGAAAAGAAGCCCAGGCAGGCTGTCAGGAGGCCCCTAACTCACTCTGTGACCTCGAGCAAAGTACTTAGTTTCCTCATCTGTGAGAGGAGGAGGTAGGCTGGATCGAGGGGGCTCCCGAGGCCCCCTTCTGGCTTTTTCTAGCCAAAATCAACCTATTTTATGGTGAGTGTTCCACGGACATTGGTCCCTTCCCGTCCCACCTGCGGTGATGACCACCCTCTTCAGTGTCAGAGGACAACTACTCCTCTCTGTGAAGGCCACCAAGAGGAGTGAGCCTGTCACTGGGGAAGGACATCGAAGCATGAACCCCTAGGTCACCTCCTATAAAAATGTTTATTTTTTTTAACATAAATACTTTCTCCCTGATGGGACTGGTGCAGGAATGGGCAGGAGAGTGTGCCTCAAAATCCTTCCCCCTCATTTCCACCCAGCAAGCTGGTTATAGACGTCTCCATGAGTGGCATCTTCAGGCAGGTAGACCCCAGGGGACACCGTCTCTGTAGAAGACATGGGGACCATGACAGCCTGCTGCCCAGCTTGTTGTGAGGTTCCAAAGGTGAGCATCCTTTGTGGAAGGGCACCCTACGGGAGCACCATGATCTTCTTCTCCAGCCTCTGGGGTGGGAACAGGAAGCCCCTCATAATGTCATCAAGCTCTTCCAGGGCGAGCTGGGCATGCAGCTTGGCCGGCTCATCTGGCTCAGAACGCACCACGTGCTTCAGCAGGTGGTAAAGGTCCTTCAGGACGTCTCTCAGCACCTGCAGGGAAAACCACACGCATCCATAAAAATATGGCCATGACGACAAACCCTTCCCAGACTACCCAGCATCCCCCAGCCTGCAATGAGTCCCCTTCGTGGCCAACGAGCTCCGCGAGAAATATTTACCAACACTTAGCGCTTTTGCTTTACAAAATGGTAGGTGGCCGCCCATATTCCAAGCAGGCGCTCAGCTTGCCCCCAACTTTTCCCTGCAACCACTTTCCAAATCACCCACACCCCAATTCTTTCTTTTCACCCTAGTTCTGGCTCCAGCATCTCCTCTGACTGTGACATTTTCCTGGGGACAAGAAGATTCCTGAGATGTCACCCCTCCTGTCCCTCATGATGACTACTCTGATGTCACAATGGGGGTTAAGTGACTTGCCCAGGGTCACACAGCTAGTAAATGTCAAGTGTCTGAGGCCAGATTTGAACTCAGGTACTCCTGAATCCAGGGCCAGAGCTTTTAACCACTGTGCCACCTAGCTGCCCCCTTGTGTTGCCAGCTCTTTCACACTTGCAGGGCAGCACACTAAAGGAGGAGGGGGAGGGGAGACGGGTGCTCTATAAGATGCTAACTAATTTACACATTAACACACTGGCCTCAAAGCCATCCTCTTCCCCAGCCTTTTGGCTATTTCCCTCCTTGCTGCCATTCTATGAGTAAGGAAGGAAAACCCAGTAGTTACTATTGGTTTCTCTGACAATACATTTTATCTGTGAAAGAGTTAAGGATAATGGGATAAAACGAGGGCCTCCTCCCACCCCCAATTACTTGTGAATTTCACAATTTTTCCAAAGATCCCCATCCTAGTCTGGATAACAAGAGGGTAAGAGCCAGAAAAAAAAAGTAGGGATAGAAAAGAAAAAGAAAAGGAAGTGACACAGGAGAAGGGGTGCTGAAATAAGAGTGCAGCATACACTATAGTGAACTTTTATTGATATATGTCTTTGTGTTATTGTGGGTATATATTAGGTCAGCCAAGTGGCACAGTGGATAAAGAACCAGGCCTGGGGTCCCAAAGATCTGAGTTCAAATCCAGTCTCAGACATGCACTAGTTGTGTGACTCTGGGCAAGTCACTTCACCTCTGTCTGTTTCAGTTTCCTCATCTGTAAAATGGGAATAATAGCTCCTACCTCCCAGGATTATGATGAAGATGAGATAAGGTAATATATGTAAAGCAACAGGCACATAGTAGGTACTATATAAATGTTAGTTATTAGCCTGCCTCTCCCTATATATATAAACACATATGTATACACACATACACACAATGAATTATAGGATTCAGTCTTAGAGACAGTTCCACAAAGACATAAACATTTTTACCACCTATTTATTTATTTAATGTTTATTTATTATTTTACTTAATTAGATATTTGTTGAATACCTTCCACTCAATACAAGAACATACTGCTCTGCTTTGAAGACTTTTTCCTTCTTGCTGATTAGAATGCAAGGGTGTTGGGGGTGGGGTGGGGAGAGGGAGGCAGAGGAAGGACATTGATACTTTCCCTCTCCCTCCCCCTCCTTCCCCTCTCAGTCAGGGGTAAACAGACCCCCTTTCCTGAAAGAGTAGCCATCCTTAAGCAGCAGGGGTCAGGCCCCCATTCTGAGAGGTTCTGTGCCTTAGCTATTTGTTGTCACAGGAGACTCTATTGCTCAGCCAGAGAACACCAATGGTTGTGGATGGAGTCCTCTTTTCAAACTCACCTTCTATCTGCTGGGGCAGCGGAAGTTTCAGAAAGAACAACCCCTCATTTCCCTACAGAGAGCAAGACCAAGGATTCTAAACTCTCCACACCATACTCCACGAAAAAGAGACGATAATGCTTATCCTTGAATGTGAGTTACCTGTCAAAGTGCAAAGGTTGCTCATGGCAGCTGCAGGATCTCCCCTTTAGGCACCAAGTGTCAAGCGAGACTCCTTTTTAATTAAAAACTTAATCCCAATAACTCAGTACAGCGCCCGCCCTTTCCTTGCTGAATCCCTGTAACTCTGGGAATCCCACACATCCCAGCACTTCCTCTGGACTCCCCACGGATCAAAGCACCTCGTCAAGAAGGGATTGTCATCAAATCCCTCAGATCATGGGCTGAGCATGAAGAGAGTTCAAAGGTAAAGTCCCACACAGGAGTCTCTGTGGTGGGCAGGATACAGACAATCCCATCCTAGGAAACCTCTCATTAACAGTTCAGCACACCTGCTGCTCGCCCCCCTCTGTACCGAGGGTGGGGGCACATTCGTCTACCTTGGTTTATGGCAGTGGGTGGTGAAGACGAACCACTTTGCTGTCTGAGAGTCAGTTTGGTGGGGGATATTCTTAGGAAGTAGTCAAATTCTTTGTTGGGGGAATGTCAAGGAGGGATGGCAAGGGCACTTTGCCAAAAGAATTTGACCTTTTTTTTCCTCTTCCTGGCATGGACTTGTTGTGACACGTAAGATGGAAGCTTCATGGATAGGGACAGTTGGTTGGGATGGACTTGGCCTTGAACAGATGATGGAAGGCCTGGGTGTATTCAAAAGGAAATGGGAGGCTATATGGTGTCTTAAGCACCCAGGTGCACTCACAATAGAAGAGACAGAAAGAAGCGTTTTTGCCTCCCTCAAAGAGCCAGAATATCCCGATGCTGGATAAGACAGTAAAAAAAAAAAAAGAAGAAGAAGAAAAGAAAAGAAAAGAAAAGAGAAGGGAAGGGAAGAAAAAAAAGTGGCAAATTAAAAGTGATTTTATAAAGTGAAGTCAGAAGAATGTCTTCGATTCTGTTATTATCCTGGGATCAAGTTCTCATAAATAATTACAAATGAGCACAATCCCCAGGGAAGGTGCTAAATTAGAGCCGGCATATTTCTTTCTCCTTTTTAAAAAAAGTTTTTGAATATTCTAGAAATGCAATCTATAGCACTAAAATGTGAAATATAAAATATTCAGGCATATTTCCCTGTGTTCAAGGACGGTAATTAGTGAATTCCTTGCTCAACTGTTCCATCACCCATTGTTCCTTTCCAGACCCCAACTCTAGATTCCTCTTACCAACCCCCTTCACCACTCTCATGTTGCTGAGCAAAGACAAGTGTTCACATTACAAATGACTAGATTCATTACAAATTAATGTCATTCACTCTCAACTGGGCTTTCACTATTATGTGTCAGTCCTGTCATTTTTCCCTGATTGACTTTCTATCCCTCTCCCTCCAGCAGCTATTCCAAACCTCTTTTTCTAAAGGCACATACTAAAGGCAGCTAGGTGGCGCAGTGGATAGAGAACTGGCCCTGGAGTCAGGAGGACCTGAATTCAAATTTGACCTCAGACACTTGACACTTACTAGCTATGTGACCCTAACCAAGTCACTTAACTCCAACTGCCTCACCAAAAAAAATAATAAATAAATAAAGGCACCTACATTATAACCAACTCCACTTCCCCTCCTTCCAGCACAGGACCTTGTTTCATCTTTCATTAAAAAAAATGGGGAGCCAAATTCCCCCTCATCCACCTCAATATATTCTCCTCCTTTGGTCAGCTCCTTCAACCATCTCCACTCTTTCCCTAATTATGAATTTCTACTTATCCAGATTCTTTCCCTGCTGCTTATAAATATGCCAAGAATTTTCCCATTCTTTTTAAAAAAAACTTCACATGATGCTATGACCATCTTCTCAAGCTATCATTCTATGGCCCTCCTTCCTTTTAGAGTCAAACTCCTAGAAAAGGCCATCTACACTTTTGTCTCCACTGTCATCTCCCACTCACTTCTCAGCCTTTTACAATCTGGCTCCATTCTCATCATTTGATGGAAACTGCCCTCTCTAAGGTTACCAATGATTGCATTCATGCAAGTCCAAAGACCTTTATTCATTCCTCCTTCCTGACATGTCTATAGTCTTTCCTCCCTGAGTGTTCATCTTCTCTTGTGTTGCTCTCATCCTACATGCTGAAGTGATTATTTTTCAGGCTTTTCTGCAGGTTTATCTTTCATATTCTGGCCCTTATGTATGATGGGCTATGACCTAGATCCAGTCCAGTTCTGTTCTCTTTGTCTCTCATATCTAATCATCTTCCATGAATCCAACAATCATCTCCATGTCATGTCTACATATCCATCTCTCATTTCTCCAGAATAACATTCTTTTATCTCCAACTCATTGCTGGACATCACCTAGAAGACCCACAGGCATCTCAAATTCAAGATATCTCCAATATAGCAAACTGTGCTCCCCCTTAAGCACATTTCTTCTAGTAGCTCCCCTATTTCTGGTGAGGATACCTCTACTCTTCTTGGCTTAGGTTCATAATTGAGGCATTATTTATCCTGAGTTCTTCCCTCTGATTCCACACTCCCCCATGCCAATCCAATCAGTTGCCAAGTCTGGTGGATTATACTACCTCAACATCTCTGTCTTGCCTCCATTCCCTTTTCTCTCCACACCATAACTGCCCTGGTTCAGGCCCTCATCACCCAGACTATTACACTAGTTTCCAAAATGGTCCCCCTGCATCCAGTCTCTCCCCTTTTCAATCCTTCCTCCACAAACATGCCAAATTGATATTTCTAAAGTGTCATTTTGACTATGTCATTAGACATTAGCCTTCTGTATAACATACACACACATCTCTACTTGGTATTTAAAGCCCTTCACAATCTGGCTCCAGTCTTTTTTCCTAGACTGATCACACATTATTCCCCCTCAGATATGTCATACATCTTCTCCAGGCTGCATTCCTCCCCGCCATGTCTCTGCCTCCTCTTCATCCTGGATGCTCATTTTTCAGTTGTTGTTCAGTTGTATCTGACTCTTCATGACCGCATTTGGGGTTTTCTTGGCAGAGATCCTGGAGGGGTTGGCTATTTCCTTCTCCGGCTCATTTGACAGATGAGGAAAATGAGGCAAACAGGGTGAAGTGACTTGCCCAGGGTCACCCAGATAGGAAATGTCTGAGGCCAGATTTGAACTCATGAAGATGAGTCTTCCTGTCTCTAGGCTCAGCGCTCTATCCACTTGACCACTTCACTTCAGCCCTGGAATTCACACATGAGAAGGACCCTCCGGCCCGGTGGCTCCTCCAGCTGGCTGGATGGCTCCTTGCAGAACCTCCATTTAAGGAGGGTGCCCAGGTCACTGCAGTCTCATTCCTCTCCAGACTTTCTCTAACATTTCTCTCCCCATTTCTCTCCCCAAGGTCTCCGCCCCCCCCCCCTTTCCAGCTTCCTTCGGGTTTCTCCCATTAGGGTGTAAGCTCCCTAAGGGAAGGGACTATCTTTCTGCTTGTATTTGTATTCCTGGAGCTCGGCAGCAGGCCTGGCACACAGCAAAGGCCTAATAAGTGCTGGTCGAAGGACTGACCATCCTCCAATCACAGGAGTCAGCTTGTGTTTCACTGAAAATGACGCCCCATCTCTTGTCATTGTACCCACGCGGAGGCTGTCCCCTATGCCTAAATACTCTTCCTCCTCACAGAGGGGGAAGGGCTGGACGAATTCTGGCACATGAATGAAATGGGTAATTATTTTGCCAAAAGAAATGACAGAAAGGGACACATTCAGAGAAACCTGGGAAAACTTGTACGAACTGATGCAAAGTGAAGAAAGAGCTGGGAGAACGATTTATTCTACAGCGCTGTTAAGGAAAACAACTAGGTCTTTCAATCACCACTCTGGAAGGATAAAGCATTTTCCACACCTCTTGGCAGAGAGGTGGATGGACCATGCATAAATTCAAAAGCATCCACTAAATGCTTACCATATGCCAAACACTATGCTAATTGGGGATACAACTATAAAAGGGGGGGGAGCTAGGTGGCGCAGTGGATAAAGCATCGGCCCTGGATTCAGGAGGACCCGAGTTCAAATCCAGCCTCAGACACTTGACACTTACTAGCTGTGTGACCCTGGGCAAGTCATTTAACCCTCATTGCCCTGCGAAATAAATAAATAAATAAAAATTTAAAATAAAAAAATAAAAGTGAAGGTAGTCCCTGCCCTCAAGGAGCTTACAATATAATAGTGGGAGATGACAAATAGGGGGTGATGGCAAAGGAGGAAAGTACTAGCTTGGAAAGTTACACAGATGGTAAGTGGGTCAGAGGGGTATAGGCTGAATATACTTTCCAGAAACAATGACAAAATTAATTTGAGTTTGTTTTTCAAACTGGGTAGGAGAGAAGGACAACAGTGGGTGAGACAAACATCAGGAAAGAAATGAAGCATGGCTGGAGAACCTGGCCAAGAAGCAAGGGAAGACTGAGGACACTAGTGCTCCAGGGTGAGACACACATTTGTAGGCAAGACCAATGTGCATTTGTTTTACTTTCAGTAAACTTTTTGTTTCAAGCGAGGGCTTTTTAGCATTAACAAAACATTTTAAAATGCAAAGAAGGGAACACAAAGATGTGCAAAAGGTGTCCTGTACGAGTAAGGCAGTGTTGTCATTACCATGTTCAATTTAAAATCAGTTTTTTAAAAAAGAAACAAATGTGCATCATGGAGATTCCTGGTTTCACATACAAACCTCTTTTCCTATTCTCTGAATATGGAAATGTTCATACTTATGTTTGTCAAGTTCATGTTTTTTAAAAAAAGGAAGAACAGCAAACATGTTGTAAGATAATTTGGGTCCTTGGAAATGCTGGGGAATCAGTAATTCAGATTTCAGTGTAGATAGTAACTGTTTATTAGGTAGATTATCTGATTGACTTAAACACCTGGACCAAGTTGGACAGCTGAATTCCACATAGCTAGAGAGAGAGAGAGGAGTTCCTTCTACGCAAACTGAAAAGAAGCAAACCACAATTAGGACTAAGTGTTTTGCTGTTTTTGTCTGAGGGGTGAAGAATCTGAGATAATGGGCAGCAGTGAGCAAATGAAAGGCAAAAGGGAATGAGGTGCAGGTGTTCCTGACCTCATGGAGGAAGCTTCTGGCTCGGAGAAGAATCAATTCTTCATCAATAAAGCTTACACCTCCTCTTTGATGGGCACATGGCGAGAAATCGCACCATTTTAAACAAAAAGACCAGGCTCTTAAGACATTTCACTGAAAGCTTTGGGAGGGTCAGAAAAGAAAGACGGGATTACTAACGCAGTCTGGGGGATTCTTATCCATGCCTGACAGGTAGAGAATATTGAATGTGTTCTAAGTTCTGTGCATTATTATAGATCGAAGGTTGCTGAGCTTTAAAAAAAAATCTTTTCTTTTTCAAAGCATTTTCTCTGTTAGACCCAGAGATAAATGCAGTTTTTACCCTTTCTGGATTGTGTCTGACTGTTACAAATGGGCAGCGTGCCTCAAGTGCTGATTGGAGCCTCTGCTAGGGAGGGCATTGCTAACTACCTTCATTGAAGGATAAAGGGAAAGGGATTAACCGCTGAAGTACCAAAGAGGCTACAGGGAGAGAGGCAGACTGGCTGGGCGGCCAAGGAGATGGAGACCAAGATGGCAGCTAATGATCAACTTCTCTGAAAGGAGGCAAGAGGAGGGAAGTCGGACGATACTTGTGCACGAGTCCCTCTGTGTGGCTCCTTGCTGCTGCATCCTTGCTACTGAAGGGTTTCTCAGGGTCATGCAGCAATCCTGAGATGGCGTGAATACAAACTGCAGCAGCAGCAGCAGCAGCAGCAGCAGGCTGAATGTCTTTAAATAGCATTCAGAGGACTGCAGCAGCTTTCTGACACCCCCACAGGCACAGAAATAGAACAAAGGAGCCTCAAAAAAACGGTTTGGTGTATGCACAGGCAGCAGGCTGCTGCCTTCTGGGTCTCGGGACCATTGTCCTTGGAAGGTGATTAAATCTTGGCATTTAGACTGAACTCAATCACGACTCAGGAAGGAGCTTCATTTCTCCTTGCCCTTGATAATCATAATGCAGACATCCTGCAGAGAGGAGCCAAGCAATGCCTCCTGCCCCAACTAACTCAGTAGCAGGGTGCAGAGCAGCAGTGATAAGCAGCACTTGAGGGTCTGTTGTGGTGAGATGGCCCCGAGAAGGTCCTCTTGTCTCCTCATCACCCCGGGCTGATCTGCTGCCAATCCAGCCTTGGTTCTCTGCACTAGCTCTGGGTTATTCCTGGGCTGCTGGGGTTGGGAGGCAGGTCAGTGTAGAGGCTGATGGGAGATACTATGCCACTGCTTTAGGTTTGCACCGGAGCTCTGGCTGGGTCCCAACTGGCCTAAGCCACTTCACCCTTGTCTTGGTCTCAAGGTCTTCAGGTCAGAAAAGAGCCTCCGCGGGTGTGTAGGGATGGGCCCAGGGAGACACTGTTCGACAGAGAATTTCCCCAACGGCGTTCAATGCCGCACGTTACGGGGTGTTTCATCGGAGTGAGAGCCTTCATGGAAGGAATCTTAGAGCTTACCTGGTCTAACTCACTGACTTTGGGAGACTGCACTTTAGGAGGCCAGGCCAGAGAGCTAGTCAAGAGGCCAAGGGAAAAGAAAAAGCCCCAGGCACATGTGGGAATTCTCATCAGAGACACACAGTGTCTGTTAACAGTAAGCAGCTGCCTGACCCTGGCAGCCACCTCCCTCTCCTGACTCCTGGCATTAGGGTCAGACTCCGGAGGTCAGGCTGGAAGCCCTTGTCCCGAGGCTGCTGCACAAGCCCAGCGTGGAATCGCAGAAGTTCAGACTGACAGGCCATGGAGCAGCCACGGCGGGAGGCCGGTCCCTGACCTGGCACACTGACAAGGGGCCCTTCAGTGAGGGGGATCCTGCTTCCTCCCGGGGCAGCCTGGGCCACTTCTGCTGGAGCCCAACATCAGTGCTTGGAACAAGGCAGGCACTTGAGCACTTGTGCACAGGCTAACAGACTGGATTTACCTTTGTGCAGCTCCTGCCCCGTGCCCTCTGGGGGCAAAGAGAACAAGTTTCTAAGTGCCTGAAGAGCTATATGGGGTGTGTCATTGCTCCCCAGGCTCAATACCCTCGGTTCCTTCAACTTTCCTGGCATGGATTTGAGGCCTTTGGATGCCAATCAATGTTGATCTAAAATGGGGTGTGCTGAAACTGAACCCAATACTCGACAAGTTGGCTGACCAGAGCAGAGCACAGAGGGACTCTCACCTCTCTTAACGCAGTTCAAGATCATATCAGCTTCTCCGGCTGCCATATCACACTGCTGACTCACACTGACCCTTTTATCTGTCCACTAAGACCCCTGGATCTTTTTTCCAGACAAACTGCTGTCCAACCCTGCTTCTCCCCTCTTCTCATCCTTATGAGGTTGATATTTTGAACCCACATCTAAATCCCCTGTTTAATTTTGTCTCAAATCCTGCCCCAGTGTTCTCTCCTGTCAATATTGTTTTGGATCCGAACTCTGTGACTCCGTGGATTAGCAATCCCCTCACCTCCAGCTCAGTGTTATTGGCCAATCTGACAAGGATGGCATCTACTCCTTTATCCAAATCACTGATGAAAATGTGAAGGAGCCCAGGGCCAAGCACAGATCTCTTGGGAACTCGACTAGAGAGCTCCTGCCAAATGACATCAAACCATTAATGACCACTCTTTGAGGCCAGCCATTCAACCAAGTCCAAGTTCACCTACTAACTGAACTACCATCCAGTCCACCTAACTTTTTTTTTTGGTTTAGGTTTTATTCAATATCATATACAAAACATTTCCGGACCCAAGAGGGTTTAATCCTCCTCCTCTTTCTCCTGGTTGATCTGGAAGTACTATAATTCGTAACTCTCCTTGCTATTGGCCACCACTCAGAGCCAATCCTGAAGATTGTTCTTCTTTAAGTATTTCTTTGTCAGGTACTTCAAATACCTTTTAGAAAATGGCACCTCTGAAGTCACAGTGATCTTACTCTTGCTTCTCTCAATAGTTATGACTCTACCACCAAGGTTGCCAGCCTTTCCATTCGCTTTGATTCGTTCTTGTAAAAACTGCTCAAAATTAGCAGCATCCATAATCTTATCTTCCACAGCATGGCTACAATCCAGGGTAAATTAGAGGACTTGCTTCTTTTTTTTTGCCACTTTTCATCACAGATTTCTTCATAGGAGCCATGATGATCGAGGAGGCAGAAAGGGCTATCTCTCTTTTTTTTTTTCCTTTGGCAGGGCAATGAAGGTTAAGTGACTTGCCCAGGGTCACACAGCCAGTAAGTGCCAAGTGTCTGAGGCCATATTTGAACTCAGGTCCTCCTGAATCCAGGGCCGGCGCTTTAACCACTGTGCCACCTAGCTGCCCCCTATCTCTAACTTTTAAACAATAATAGTTCAAAACATTTTTATCAAATACTTTGTTAAAATCTAGAGATAATATATCTACAGCATTCCTTTGATCTACCAATTTAGCAACCCCTTCCAAAAAAGAAAGGATAATTAGTTTGCACATCAGACTTCTTATTGAAGTCATCCTGATTCCTTGTAATCACAGCCCTTTTCTATAACAATCAATCTGCAATCATTAAGTGCCAGGCTGTGCTAGGTCCTGGGGGTAAAAGATAAAAAATCAGTCTTTCCCTCAAGGAACTTACATTCGACTGGGGGAAACAATGCATATACATGTAAACACACACAAGATATATGCAAAGTAAATGTAAGATATCTTGGAGTTGGGGTGGGGGGATCATGAAAGATCCCATGTAGGGGTGACCTCTGAAGGAAGATGGAGATTCTGAGGGGCTGAGGAGAGGAAGGAATGGATTTCAAGCATGGGGAAGCAGGATGTAAAGGCTTGGAAAGAGGAGATGGAATACCATAAGGGACTAATAACAAGGCAAATGTGATTGTATAGTAGATTGTATGAAGAAGACTGGGGGGAGGGGCAGCTAGCTGGAGCAGTGGATAAAGCACTAGCCCTGGATTCAGGAGGACCTGAGTTCAAATCTGGCCTCAGACACTTGACACTTACCAGCTGTGTGACCCTGGGCAAGTCACTTAACCCTCATTGCCCCACAAACGAACAAACAAAAGACTACAGCAGAATGAGCTTGGGAAGGAAGGATGTGACAAAGGCATTGAATACTCAGAGGGGAGACAAGGAAAACATCAAACTCAACTGGTCTAGGACTTCAGAGAGCTTCAGTTCTTTTTTGGATGGGAGGTGGGGGAAGAATATAACTTGTATGCAGATAAGTAGTTACAATGAGGGGTGTATGTGTCACAGAATATTCTTTTTTTTTTTTTTTTTTGGGTGAGACAATTGGGGTTAAATGACTTGCCCAGGGTCACACAGCTAGTAAGTGTCAAGTGTCTGAGACTGGATTTGAACTCGGGTCCTTCTGAATCCAGGACCAGTGCTTTATCCACTGTGCCACCTAGCTACCCCCAGAATGTTCTTGATCGAAGGAATAACATGGTCAGATCTGTGCTTTAGGAATAGCTCACTGGCCTTGGCAGAGAGGATGGATTGGAGAGATCAGAGTCAGGGAGACAATCAGGCTACTGACATAGTCCAAGCCAGAGGGGACAAGGGCCTGAATAATAATGTCACTAACGATTTTGTTCATAATGTGTTTTAGCATTTCCCCAGGAATAGAGCTCAGGTTCCCTGGCCTATAGTTTGCAGATTCCATTCGATTCCCTTTTGGGGGGACTTGGAGCACTTGCCCTTCTCTGGGTATGCAGACTGCCTCCTGTTTTCCACATTTTTCAAATATCACTGACAGTGCTTCAGTCATCACATCTGCAAGCTCTCTCAATGCTTTGTGGACATGTAGCTAATATTTATATAGTTCTTCGAGGGTCCCAAAGCACTTGACATAGAGAATGTAGACCCTCTGGCAGGTGACCTGAATGAATCAAGGGATGTGAGGCGCTCTCTTACCAGCTCTTTTTATTTATCTTGGCTATCAACACCCCCCCCCAAAGCATTTTTGTTCTGTGTTCTCCAGTCCAAAGGTCATTTTTCTTAGTCGATAAAGCAGAGGCAAAATAGGAATTAGGCAATTTAACCTTCTCTGAGCTGTCAGTTACCAACCATTCCATCCACCCTGGACAGTGATCCTTTGCCTTTAATCCCTCTGCTTCCCAGTCGTGTGTCTTCAGCCTTCTTTCTGGCTACTGTCCTTACAGGACCCGGCTACACTGTGTTGCATCCATCTTCTGCATGTCACTTAAAAAAATAAATCTCAACTTGTTAGTGTATTCTCTGTGCATCCTCATTGCTTTCTTCAGATAACTTTCACCTTTCCTTCTTACTGGAACGTCTTCCCTTCATCATTCCATTCTTGAGAGTTTCTCAAGTCTTCTTGGCTAATTTCTTCCATGGAATTTTCATCCATGGCTCCAACGTGTGGTTCTTCTGTATCTTTGGAAGTTTGCTTTTCCCAAATCTGTCTAGATTGCATGTTACACTGTGTCTTCCTTTTCTCTATCACACACGCTGGGGGTTAGTGGCCACCTGGCCTTAATATTCCCATAATTTCCAGCAGAGTACCCCACTCCTTTCTGTCAGGGAGAACCAGATCTATAATAGAAGCCTCCCCTGCTTATTGGTTTCTTAGCCTTTTGAAGGATGAAATGAGGGTGAACCAGGAAGTGGTTGAGCGTTGTGCTCTTAGCAGGCAGAGAGCTCACTGGTCTCCCATCCCCAGGACATCCTGGGATCTGGTCTCTAACTCTTCATCCATTTTCTCTTTCTGCCGGACGGCTTCTTGTTTTTGCCAATTAATGAATGAAAAAGCACGTACGAGGAGCTGGGTTGGAGGAAAAACAGAATTCAATTCTACCCAGCAAACTTTGTTATTATTTATCACTTGTGTGTACAGGGCCACAAAATAGTCCAAAATAGTCTTGCCCTCAAGGAGGGTGTTTTTGAAGGGGACACACGTGTACAATTAAGTAGAAAGGGGGAATCATCTGGGATCTCACATAAAGTGGTGCTTCTTCTTGGAAAGGCCAGCCCCTCTCTACCTGTGCAAGTGATCCCACCCCATTCCCTCTCTCCAGAAGGCTGTCCCTCTCTCTCACTTAATATTCCACCTCTCCCTGTCCGATATCTATTTCCCTACTACCTACAAATAAGCCCATGTCTCCCTCATTCTCAGAAAGTCCTCCCTTGATCCTTCCATTCCTACTAACTACATTCTCATCTCTCTCCTCCATTGGTGGCTAAACTCCTTAAGAAGGTTATCTATGACAGGTGCCTCCACTCTCCTCTCCTTTTACTCTTTTCTTAACCCTTTACTATCTGGCTTCCAATCTCATTATCCAATCAAAATTGTTCTCTCTTAATTGCCCAATCCAATGGCCTTTTCTCAACCCTCACCCTTCTTGACTTCTCTGCAGCCTTTGACATCATCAATCACCCTCTTCTCCTTCATACTCTTTTTTCTCTGGGTTTTTGGGGGTACTGCTCTCTCCTGGCTCTGCTCCGATCTGACTGCTCCTTCTCCTTCTCTGTCTCCATTGCTAGATATTCCTCTAGGTCATGGCCACTCACCATGGATGTCCTTTGGGGTTCTGACACAGGTCAACTTTTCTCTCTGTTGGAGTGGTATCAAACTCAAATAGAATGGGGGGCACTAATCCACACATAAGGTCCCTGAGTGTTGTATATCGACAGGTTTTCTTTCTTTCTTTCTTTCTTTCTTTCTTTCTTTCTTTCTTTCTTTCTTTCTTTCTTTCTTTCTTTCTTTTATTTTCAGGGCAATTGGGGTTAAGTGACTTGCCCAGGGTCACACAGATAGTTAAGTGTTAAGTGTCTAAGGCCAGATTTGAACTCAGGTCCTCCTGAATCCAGGGCCGGTGCTCTATCCACTTCACCACCTAGCTGCCCCTGTGTATTGACAGTTTAAAAATGTAATGTTATCTATCTTTATTGTACTTTAATTCGTTTTGTTAAATATTTCCCAAGTACATTTTAATCTGATGCTAGGGAGGGTTGCCTGAACATGTTGCTGCTCACTGGTTGATACCTTGGCTCTACAGTGTTTCACTTGGTGATCTCATCAGCTCCCAGATTTGAGTTTAACACTGCCATTTTACAGGAAGCTTTTCTTCATCTCTCTTAATTCTAGTGTCTTCCCTCTGTTGATGATTTCCCATTTGTCCTGCACACAACTTGCTTGTGTGTAGTTATTTGCATACTTTCTCCCCTATTGGATTGTGAACTTCTCAAGGGCAAGGCCTGTCTTTTTTTAGTGCAGGGCCTAGCCCATAGGAGGGGCTCATTAAATGTTGACTGACTGATTGATAACCTATGGAGGTAGACTTGGCCACTGCAGGGATGACAGGAAAGATTTACTTCTCTTGAGTTTTACTCTGATGTCTTTTACTTTGTTTATTTTAAGTTTTATTACTGTCCTTTACTTTTTTTTTTTTTAGTGAGGCAAATGGGGTTAAGTGACTTGCCCAGGGTCACACAGCTAGTAAATGTTAAGTGTCTGAGTCTGGATTTGAACCCAGGTACTCCTGACTCCAGGGCCGGTGCTCTATCCACTGCGCCACCTACCTGCCCCTGTCCTTTACTTTTATATCACATTCATTTCCAAATAAACCCTTTCAACATTCTTATATCCGGCAAGATTTCCCTTGTAACAAAGATTTAATTTTATTTTTTTAAATAATATTTTCCCCAATTACATGTAAAGACAATTTAAACATTAATTAAAAAAACACTGAGTTCCATTTTTCCTCCCTCCCTCCTCCCTGAGACAGTAAGCAGGCTATATATGTGCAATCATGCAAAACATATTTCCATATTAGCCAGTAACAAAGATCTCAGCAAAACCTACCAACACACTGACAACAAATGCAACCTTCCACACCCATAGTCCTCCACTTCTTGGAGGAGAAGGAAGGTGCATTTTCTCATCGGTCCTAAAGCCTTTTTAGAGACATTGCTTTGTATTTGTGATGTGCCCTGACTGAGATCTTTGGGTGCAAACTTCCAAAGAAGGGTAGAGCCATGCAGTGAACAGAGGGATAACAAAAGATAGCAACCCAGCTGCATTCATTGCAAGATCGTCTATAGTTATGCCGTCCAGATGGGAGGAATTAAAGGACATGTGTGTGTTGAGTTTTTGACAGTAGAGTACAGGAGAAGTGGGGAGAAGCCAAATTTGGAACATAGACAGTGTTTGCCTTTCCATCATCATCCATTCTGTAATTCTGCCCCGGGACTCCTTTCACTCTCAGATAAGACAGACAGCTTGCAAACTGACTTTTACAAAAACTTTAGGAGTTTCCAGGGAAGGGCAATACCTGTTAAAGGAAACCTGTCCAGACAAATTCTAAATTCTGTTCTTAGGAAATCTAAAAACGGGGTGGGGGTGGGGGGAATTTCAGGGAGCCTTAGAATTTTCAGTTTAAAAACTAGAAGGCTGTAAAACTCATTCATTACCAAATAAATTATAGGGAAATTCCACCGGGAATGTCCTTAGCCACTTGTTCTTTGTGTCCCTAGGTTCACTCTCTTATTCCTTCGCTTCTTTCCTAAGTGATTGGAGTCCTGTCAGCCAAGTCTGGGCAATAATGAGCTAGCTTCGAGCCCCAGTGAGTCCAAGTTTAAGGAGCTGGACTTGAGGACAGTGAGATATTATCTTATACCACCAAACTGGCAAAGATGGTTTTTGAAATGGTCATTATTGTTGGAGAAACAGGTACAGTATTGACATTGCTATAAATAGATACAATCTTTTAGAAAATCAATATGGCAATATATAATCTGAAGCACTAAATCGCTCATGTCTATTAACCAAGTGATCACACTATAAGGACTATACTGGGAAAATGTTACTGAAAGGGAAAAAAGGACCTACTTTTACAAGATTATCTGTAGCCCTGCTATTTGGAATTGCAGAAAACTAGAACCCCTGGGTCCAATGATTGGCGCATGGTATATAATAATAATCAAATTATTGTGCCATGAGAAATGACAGTTGTGAAGGATACAAAGAATTATGGGGAAGATTCATGAAGTAATAGAGATAGAAGAAACAGAGTGAGAACAACGCATATGCTGAATACAACGGTGTAAAAAAAACCCCTCAAAAACAAGCAATAACAAAAAAATCTGAAAAAAAGAAAAAAGTTCAGAAGGAGACAGGCAAATGGGACTTTTTTGTTATCTTGTCAAATTAAATTTTTTTTTGGCTGGGCAATGAGGGTTAAGTGACTTGCCCAGGGTCACATAGCTAGTAAGTGTCAAGTGTCTGAGGCCAGATTTGAACTCAGGTCCTCCTGAATCCAGGGCCGGTGCTTTATCCACTGCGCCACCTAGCTGCCCCCCTCAAATTAAAATTTAAAAACAAACTGGTTTGTAAAAATCTTATGATGATGATAGGTAATTATGAACAGCATCATCTTATAAACAGCGGAAGGTAAAACCAGAAAGCTTTTAAAGAAAGCTTGGGCACATCAAACTAAGCAAAGTCATTATGCAGTCATTTAAAAATGAAAATGGAAGGAGGGCAGTAAGTAGAAGAAAACGAAAAACCCTGGCAGATTGTTTTTTAGGACAGGAGTGTCACTACCCTTGGACCCTGATATGACAGTCCCTGGCTACTTATAGAGGAGTTGGAACTAATGTAAAAAAAAGAGGGAAAAGCAGCTGGATTATACAAAACAGTCACAAAGAAAACACATGCTGGGAGGTGACAAAATTTAAAGGTATTGAGGAACTGATTCATAAAGTATTTGAAGGAGGGGAAGATACTAAAGATACTAAAGGCATGGAAAAAAATTAGACCTAAAAAAGGGCAAATTTGTGAACACCAGCAGTTACTGCGCACACCACCTGCTTTCTCATCTCCATACAAAATATTGATGAGATTCATCTACACACACATTAAGGGCTTCCCCAAAGGGACAGGCAGACTTTTACAAGTGATACTCTATAAGAGACTTCATCTTTATCATCACACAAGTGACTGAAAGAAGTAAAGAATAAAAGAAACCACTGCGTTTGTTTGGTGATTATGAAAAAAGCATGTGTTTCGGTAGAACAAACACTGTCTGGAGGGCATTCCAACAAGTAGTCTTCCATCCATCTGCCAAAATCATTCATTTCTTGATACACTTTTTTTTTTTTTTAGTGAGGCAATTGGGGTTAAGTGACTTGCCCAGGGTCACACAGCTAGTAAGTGTTAAGTGTCTGAGGCTGGATTTGAACTCAGGTCCTCCTGACTCCAGGGCCGGTGCTCTATCCACTGCACCAGAAACAATCTCAATCAATGACCCTCTGATGCTAAACATGGCGAGAGGCATAAAAGAGGGAGGCATTCGCCACTGTGATAGAGTAGGCCCATAGGAGAAGATAAGATAAATGAATGGATGGACGGTGATGATGATGGTAAAGCATTTATTAAACCGTACTATGTGCAAGGCACTAAAAGTAGATAAATCTGAGAAAGCACAGTGGTTCCTACCCTAAATGACTTGTAGTTGAATGTGGGAAGACAGACGCATAAGTGGGAGCTGGGAAGTGGGCAGAGGAGCCCATGCATGGCCGATGGTTTAGAGATGCTGGCTGGCAAGACAGTGGCTAGAATCTGAAGAGGGATTGCCTGTGGATTGTGTTCTCTAGGTGTTCTGTTTGTGGATGACCCCGTAATACTAGTGGCATCAGCAGGACATTTAGAGCCTCTGGGAAGATATCTGTACCACTCAAAAGAGTTTGGGCTGCCTATTCTCCTAAGGAAGACCAAATGGAAGGAGAATAGCAGCGTATCTATCTGGGACAGATAATAAAAGTGAACAAGTTTCAGCGCAGCTAGGTGCACAGTGGATAGAGCACCAGCCCTGGAGTCAGGAGGACCTGAGTTCAAATCCAGCCTCAGACACTTAACACTTACTAGCTGTTTGACCCTGGGCAAGTCACTTAACTCCAATTGCCTGGCCAAAAAAAAAAAAAAAAAAGTGAACAAGTTAGGCCCAGAATTAAACAGGAGAAGGGGAGTGAGCTCGATTGCTTTCAGGAAATGGAAAAGCTCTTTCAAAAACCCCAGGCTTCTCCCACGAACAAAGATCTATCTTTTAAAATACTGACATCCTCTCTGCGTTACCAGAATGAAGAGATATGTGGAATGCACCACTTTCCAAAGAATTAAAAATGGATCTCAAGCAGGGGGCAACGGAAAAGCATGATGTGTGTAGATGGGCTGCACACCATGTAACCAATGGGCAACCCTGAAGAACAAAAGTAAAAAAATGTCACGGGGGAAATGTCTGATAGGAAGAGAGCCTAAGCTGTTCATGAGAGTGAGGGGTGACTGGTACCCTCTGAATGTTCTGAAAAAGCAAGTGAGGCCTCCAGCAAATGCTGGGTGCAGCTCCAGGAGTGGCCTCATGGGAGGGAATGTACAAGAATGCTCACAAGATGGGTTGGGGTCTGCATTGCTGAAAGAAAACATCCAAATTAACCAGATCATAATCCATTTGAACACGTGCATATTTCATGGGATGGGGGATGTGTGGGTGTATTTGGATGCTTGTTTTGGTTGGTGTTTACTAAGTTTGGAATGAATTTTTTATAAAAAGAAGCTGCAGGGGCAGCTAGGTGGCACAGTGGATAGAGCACGGGCCCTGGATTCAGGAGGACCTGAGTTCAAATCCAGCCTCAGATAATTGACCCTTACTAGCTGTGTGACCCTGGGCAAGTCACTTAACCCCAACTGCCTCACTTAAAAAAAAAAGAAGCTGAAATTGATAACCATACAAGCAGTGCACAGTCTTGGCAGGGTGGTGCTGAGGAACAGCCCTTCTTCCCAATATATCTCTAATAGTTTCCCCCTCTAAAAGATTCTCTACTGTTGGGAAAACTGTTAAAAGGATGAATTATTCCAGTTCTAACAAGTCTTCTCAGAACAGCCAACATGGCCTGTATTAAATGCTAAGCCTTGGAGGAAGAGGAAATACTTTGGTGGAGGCCAGGGATAATTAAGCAATGAGCTGGACTAGCAAAGAGTACAGAACATTCATCTAGGCTGGCATCTTAAGTCATCCCTGTGTGGAGAGAGGGCAAGTTGTCACATTTTATTCTTCCCACTGAGAAAGGGGCTGAGATAACTATGTTTTGCAACTCAGAGATCACTTCAGAATCAGGATCTATAGGAACAGACCGGGAAGCAGGGCCTGGAGGCAGAGAGGGAAGAGGAAAGTCCCCTCCCAGAAGGAAGCCCTACAAAACCTGGGAGCCCCCGGGGGATTTTGCCTGCCTGCTCTCCTCCTTGTTTCTCCAGTATACAGTCTTTGTGGGTTTCTCTGTCGCAATAAAGCGGACAGAGGCCACATTTAGACTGTGCTTTCCCCCAAGACATGCTCAAACTGGAGAAAGGGGATGGATAATAGCCTGAGTTCTTAAAGAGAGGATGGATCCCTTTGGTTTCTTTTTTGTGTTCTAAGGAATATGCCAGCCTGGCAGATCCTGGGAATTATGTGGGCTCCAGGAGAGTGTCAACTATTCAACGAATGGTTGCTGTTCTTTCTGTTTCCCCTAAAGATACACTAGGTAACCTTTAAGGAGGTAGCCTTTTCTTGCTGGAAATGAGGCAAACAGATTAAGTGATTTGCCCAGGGTCACATAGCGAGTAAGTGTCTGAGGCTGGGTCTGTACTCAAGTCTTCCAGACTCCAGGCCCAGTGCACCTAGCTGCCTAGGTAATACTAGGTAATCCCTCATTTGGGCTGACACCTTCAGTTTCTTGGTTTTTCAAAATACAACATAACAGTCCAGGAACTTCCAAATCCCAAGGACTGAGAAGAAGGAAGGGGTTCACGAGATACAGGCCTTCTTAAACTTTTTGCACTCGAGACCCCTTTTCACCCAAGAAATTTTAACACAACCCCAGGCATATAGCTATATAAAAGACTTTTACCTTTTTCAAATTTTTTGTGACCACCACATTGTTACATGATCCCATTTGGGGTCACAACCCACGGTTTAAGAAGGTAGGCACATAGATTACTTGTCTACAGTAAAATATGTTCTTGGCAGCATATGTTTTTACAAGCCTATGTCTTCTCTGGGTCTCTGGCTAACATAAATGTTCCTACAATTTTTTAAAAAGCAGAAAGCACCCAAAAACTCTTCAAAAAATAACTGGATTGGGGGCAGCTAGGTGGTGAAGTGGATAAAGCACCGGCCCTGGATTCAGGAGGACCTGAGTTCAAATCTAGCCGCAGACACTTGACACTTTACTAGCTGTGTGACCCTGGGCAAGTCACTTAATCCTCAATGCCCCACAAAAAAATAAAAAATAAAATAACTGGATTTTTTTTTCCATTAAAAAAAAAATCAGACTGGGGAACTGGAAGCATCCTATGTACTCATGGCCATCCGGTCAGTCTCAGTGACCAATGACAAATGGAAACTAGTGCCAAGTCTATCTGAAGCTAATTTAAAAGAAATTATTCTCATAGGTTTAGTCTTCAAATGAGGTCATATACTTGCCTGTCTTAGATCAGGATGTGAGAAATACAGAGGTAAAAACAATCGAGGCATGGGAATCCTGTGACAAATAAAATATCTTAAATGTGCTAAAGAAGAGGAATGTTAAACCAAGATCTAAATCATGCAGATCTATGCAAATGGTTATGCCAGAGCGGCAAGAATGGAGCACTTCCCAAGCTGTCACGTATGTCACCTAGGTGCTCGTCACAGGAAAAGGTTGGGAATTTTAGTCTTGCAGTCAGCATTGTCCTGAACAGCCGGTTCCAGGCTCAATTTTCCAGATCTGCCACTCACCTGGCACACTCCGGACAAATGACACAGACATTCTCTGCCTGGCTTTTCCATCTACAAAGTGGAGATGGGTGACATGATTACGCTTCCCTAGTGGCTTGTCTTGCCAGCTTTCAGCTCAGAATTAGGGGGGCAGCCCGGGTGAAGCGTGTCCAATCTTTCCAGTGTTTTTGTTTTCTCGTCACTTACGTATTGACGGTCTTTATCCTTGCCAAGGATAAAGCCCATCAGCCTGTTTAATGATACTGGTCTAGTTCTGTTCTCTTACTCACTGGTTTAGTTGCTGGCCTCCCTCACACCTCTTACTGGTTCTCCTCTGGCGTGAGCCAGCTTAATCCCCACCCCCCTGCCAACCCCTTCATCCACAGCTTTAAGCATGTGTGTCTTATGTGGTATTACCCTAAGCACCCCAAAATATAGCATTTGACACGTATTGTGGAGATGCCCAGCGGGGAGGAAGGTGTCCTATTTTCCTCATTTGTAAAGTGTAAAGGCAGACTTCATGATCTCAGGATCCCCTTCCACCTCTGAACTTCCTTCTCCTATAAAATGATCTCTACTCAAGGACAAAACATTAAGTTGCTAATGTTCATGAATACTTTTCTATTGATATCTTTTATTGTAATGTCATCTTCATTTTCCATTTCATTCCTCCTTCTTCCCCTCCCAAAGAACCATCTCTTATAAGAATCAAGGCCAGGTCCCCTTTATTTTGTTGTTGTTCAGGTGTGTCTGACTCTCTATGATCTAATTTGGGGTTTTCTTGGCAAAGATACTAGAGCGGTTTGCCATTTCCTTCTCCAGCTCATTTTACAGAGGAGGAAACTGAGGCAAATAGGGTGAAGTGACTTACCCAAGGTTACACAGCTAAGAAGTGTCTGAGGCCAGATTTGAACTCAGGAAGATTAAGTCTTCCCAACTCTTGGCCTAGGCTCTATCCACTGTACCACCTAGCTGCCCCTGGTCCCCTTTAGGAAAGGGTAAAAATAAAACAGCTTAGCAAACGAACCAACCCACCCACCCACCCAAAAGGTCAGATATATGCAGTGTTCCATTCCCACAGTCTTCCATCTTCACAAAGAAATAGCTGGAGGTGCTTTCCCATAATGCTTCTTTGGGGCCAAGCTTGATTATTATAAGTTATTCTAATTTTGGTAGTTTTCTTGTTTGTTCCATTTATATGTTGTTGTAGTTATTGGGTATATTATTTTCCTGGCTCTGCTTAGTTCACTTTGCATCAGATCACGTAAGATGAACAATTTAAGTGTATATGCCTTCTGTTGGAGGAACAGAGCTTTGTACGCAGTGAGTGAGTACTTAATAAACGTTTGTTACGTTAATTAGTTAGGAGGTGAGGAGCAAACAATCTGCTAGAGAACTGATTTAACACAACACAGAATAAGACAGTCCTGTAAATGCAAACAAAAGATTTATGAACACAAACAATATTTTCCTAACCAGGCAGCACCGCCACCCAAAACACACTGGTAACACAGCAAATGAACCCAGAAGCCCTTCTGCCCACCAGGGATGAATGGTTACTGTTCTCATTGGCCTAGAATGAGTACTACAATAAGAGTACTTCTACCTGGGAGGTAGTTTAACATCTGGACCTTTGCATAAAGCCCATTCTACTGAACCGAAGGTTACTTTATGAAAATTCCCAGCAAGCTACAAGAACTCTACTTGAGAAATTAAAAACTCACACTGGCTAGAGTAGAACTGCACAAAACAAAGCCTCAGTTCATCTTCCACTGCCTCCAAAAAGTTTTCCTTCTCGATTCTGAGTACAGTGAGGTTTGATAATGTTCAGTCTGCTCCTAATAGACAACAGAAAGATAAACCAAATTGTCTGTGGCCTAACCTACCCCAAAGAGATGTTCCCCTTTGATTTAGCAGAGACACAGCACTCAAGTCCTTATATTTCTGCTTCCCACTTGGGTTTAGGGAGGGTGTAGTGGCTGAGAAATAGGGCAGTTAAAGGCATGTATAGACATGCCATTTCTTGATAAGAAGCTCTATAGCTTGAATCCTATCCCAATAGGTAAATCCCAGAAACCATAATAGACCATCCCCAGAATAACAGGATCCTCTTGAAGGGAGAGTTTAAATGGCCCATCCTTTCATTTCCCAGATTTCCAGAAGTGAGGCTCAGGGAGGGGAGGTGACTCACCCCATTTCCCAAGGCAACAAGCCATTGCTGGGGTGGGCTGGGCCAGCAGGCCTCCACTCCAAAGCCAGCTTCCTTTCTACTAATTCACATTGTCTAGCTCTCTAAGAGATGCCCGACATCTCTAAGCCGGGAAATAGGAGTGGTGCCAGACAGGGGAGGAGCACGCTGTCCCTTCACCCAAACTGGGGAGACGATTCCCTTCGGTGGAAAAGGCTTAAAAAAAAGAAGGGGGGAAAAGGGTAGGAGGCCTGTACTCTGATTAGATTACCATCTACTCTTTTAAACTGCCAAAACTTGTTTCTCTTAAGGGAGGCGTGACAAAAACACTGTTCTGTTTGCTTTGCTCATTCACTCAATTCCCATCTATTAAGCCGTGCTCTGTGCCAGATGCTAGGGATGTAGACACCAGAAAGAAACAGTTCCTGCCCTCAAGGAGCTTATCACCTGCTGGGGACAAACAACATGTACATAGGGAGCAAATATGAGATATGCACCAAAGACCTACAAAGTGGCTGAGGATGGATGGCCCCAGCAGCCCCAGGGGCATCAGGCAGAACCTCAGGGCACCTGATTTGGGCCCTTCTAATGAGCATGGAGAGTATTCCCCAGGCAGGGAATAGCCTATGCTCCGAATCAGCAGGCAGTGTCCTGTGTCAGGAGCAGCCAGGAGCCCAGCCACTGGAGAGCAGGCTATGTGGATGGTGGATAGTGCAGGACGGGCAGAAAGGTAGGAAGAAGCTGGGTAGTAAAAAGCTTTCAAAGCCAAATGGAGGATCTGACACTGGGTACTGGAAGTTACAGGGAGCCTCTGGAGTCGAGGGTGGGGGCAGGAGAAGCTCTTAGACTTGCACTTTAGGAAGATCCATTTGGCAGCCAAGTTGGGGACAGATGGGAGTGGGGAGAGACTTGTGGCAGTGGACTCCCCAGCAGCCACCGTAATAGTCCAGGCATGAGGGCCCACACACACCAGGGTGAGGGCAATGTCAGAAGAGAGAAGGGGACTGGCAGGTTAAGAGAGATGTTATGAAGGCAGAAATGACAGGCTTTGGCCACTGACTGGATCTGGGGGGTGAGAGAGAGTGACATGTTGAGGATGATGCCTCAGGTGCAAGCCTGGGTCACTGGGAACACGGTGGTACCCTCCAAAGCAAAGCTTCTTACACTGTGGGTCACAACCCCATACAGGGTCGCATCACTGAATGTGGGGGTTGAGAAAAATTTGGCAAATGTACAGAACTCTGCATATCTCTCTCTACCTATTCACATATACAAAAACACACACACACACACATATACACACCCAGGGTTGTGTAAAAATTTCTTGGGAGTGGAAAAAGTTTAAGAAGCCTTGCTCTAAAGTAATAGGGAGGGGCAGCTAGGTGGCACAGTGGATAGAGCACCGGCCCTGGAGTCAGGAGGACCTGAGTTCAAATCCGGCCTCAGACACTTAACACTTACTAGCTGTGTGACCCTGGGCAAGTCACTTAACCCCAATTGCTTCATACCAAATAAATAAATAAAGTAATCGGGAAATTAGGAAGAGGGAAGGCTTTGGGGGGAAATAATGCGTTTAGCTGTGGCCGGGCTAAGTTGAAGATGTCTAACACATAGTTGGAGATGAGAGCCTGGAAATCAAGAGAGGTATTTGTGCTGGACAAGTCGATTTACGAGTCATCTGTATAATGACTTCCCATGTATAACAGGTATCACATTGCTGTGGGGGAGAAGCTGGAGGGAGGAGAGAGAATCTGGAACTCAAAAGAAAAAAATGAAGGTTAAAATTAAAAAAAAAGAATAAATGCTCGTTAAACTGATGGGGAAAGAGATAAAAACTGAACCCTCAGAGGCCGAGATCCCCGAGCGAAATAGGCAGAGGGAGAAGAGGGCCCAGGCCAGATGGTGAAGAAGATCCAGCCAAGGAAACAGACTAGGAGCGGGCAGGGAGGTAGGAGTGTCAGGAGAACCACAAGAGAGGAGCCACTGCAGGAGTCTTGGTGGGAGGTGCTGACGGTCTGCACCAGGGTGGAGGCAGGGTCAGAGGAGAGAAGGGGGCGTGTTGGAGAGATGTCACGAGGGTGAAATTGACAGGCCTTGAGAAGGGTTTGGACATGGGGGTGAAGACAGTGAGGAGTCCAGGATGACTCCTAGGTGGCGAGCCTGGGGGACTGGGAGGATGGTGTTGCCCTTTGCAGGAAAAGGGAAGCGGAGAGTTTAAGGTATCTCCTGGACATCCATTTTATTTTATTTTATTTTTTATTTTATTATTTTTCTTGTGGGGCAGTGAGGGTGAAGTGACTTGCCCAAGGTCACACAGCTAGGAAGTGTCAAGTGTCTGAGGTCGGATTCGAACTCAGGTCCTCCTGAATCCAGGGCTGGTGCTCTATCCACTGCGCCACCTAGCTGCTTCTGGACATCCATTTGAAATGTCTCAAAGGCAGTGGGAGATGGGAGATTGGAGGTCAGCAGAGAGACAGGAGCAGGATAGGCAGGTGGGGGAATCGTCAGCACAGAGATGGCAATTCAATCCATGAGAGCTGATGAGGTCCCCGAATGAAGTGGTAGAGAGGGAGAAGAGAAGGCGGCCCAGGAGTGAACCCTGAGGGACACCTCCCATTAGAGAGTGGTATCTGGTGGAGGATCCAGCCAAGGAGATGGAGAGGGAGAGGTCAGAGAGGTAGGAAGAGAGCCAGGAAAGAGGGTGCCCTGAAAACCTAGAGAGGAGAGAGCCTCAAGGAGAAGAGAGTGACTGACAGTGTCAGAGGCTGCAGAGAGGTTGAGGAGGAGGAGGACTGAGGCCTCTGGGCCAGATGTGCACATCGGGGCTTGCTTTGGGGCAATGAACTCGAGAAGCTGGTGGCCTCTGAACCAGCCTTGGGAAGGAGCCACTGGTGAGGCTGATGCAGCATTTCCAGGCGTCTGGGAAGAAGCACAAGCGCCCGAGCCTCCCTGGCGCATGGCAGCTGACCAGGTGCTGCTGCCCGGCTGTCCTGGCTGGTGCTCCACGCTCCAAGAAGCGAGATCGTTTTCATTCCTGCTGAGGCTCTAGCAAGCACTTTTCCCAGAGTTTGCAGCGGATTAATTATCACCTGGATCTCCGTTTCCTCTGCATCAATGTCCTTTTCATTTGCTCTCCACACTGAACCTTCTGTCTCTTGCAGGAGCAGTGACTGTGGGAGCAAGTCCAGGAAGCAAAGTGGCTGGGCTGGCTCATAGCACATTAAAACTCACACCAAGCAATGTTCAATGGCCTTTGGGGTGAGACCAAAAAGACAAAAAGCTTTCCATTCGACCTGTCCATTAGCTCCTGACTTTCCCTTTGTTTTCTGGCAATCTTCCTCCAGTCCTTGTGAGGCCGGCAGGGGCAAGGGAACTGGCTCAGCACTCAAGGACCATCCTGCCTCAGTTTCCGGGGTGGACAATGGGTCACTTCTGGGATGAAAAAGGCATCCCTCCAAATAAAAACCCTGCATTTCTTAGTCCGGGCTCTTTCTGGCAAAGGAGCCTGGGGCCTCTAGAAATGTTAGGGAAGCCATTGCTCAGGGTGGTCTTGGAGAGAAGCTTCTGTCCTCAGTGCAAAGGAAGAGTCAAAAGAGGACATGAAAATGATCGCTTTTGGGAAGTCGGAGCCTGGCTCAGCCCCTGATCTGCCCAGCAATCATCACTAGCAGTTCGTCCCCACCACAAGGCTCTACAGACCTTACGGGAAGCTGAGTGACTCCGTGGATAGTGTGGAGGGACTCCTGAATTTGAATTCCAACTCAGACACTAACTGGAGGACCCTAAAAGTAAGCCGATTCACCTCTGCTGGCCTCGGTTTCCTCACCTGTAAAATGGGGATAATAACAACAGCACCTTTCTCCCAGGGTTGTTGTGAGAACCGAATGAGACAGTAATTGAAAAGTGCTCGACAGTGCCTAGCACACAGCAGATGACTTCATCTGAAACGAGATGAGCGGATGTAGAACACTGCAAACCTCAAAGCGCTCTATAAATGCCAGCTATGACTATTATCCCGTCTCATTTTCCTGCACTACGGCCCTTCTTCAGTGCTTCCTCAGAGTGCGGAAGGCCCCCTGGCTATCTGAAGAATGAGGCAGCAAACTTCAGACGTGGGTAAATGAGAGACTTGTGCTGGAGAACAAGCCTCGTGAACTACCTGGGTCAGCACTGGGTCAGTTGCAAGAGGAGGAATTTTTCAGCCAAACCAAACCTCAGAGACCATCTTGGAAAGGACTGGTGATTTATGCCGAGGGTGGGAGTGCTCAGAACGACAAGATGAGTCACTGAAATGGCTGATATTATCTGGCCATGAATCATGGTATGCCACTATCTCAGGAGCAGAAAAACCCCAGATGACCTTAAAGAACATGTTTAGTTGGGGCAGGACTGAAAAGTGCAGCCCATCAGCAATGACGAGTTACATCAAGAAATGGTTCAAAGGGCAAGCTGGAGAAAACACATGATTGGCAATGGAGGTGAGGTGGTCATGGTCATGGTGATGGTCAGAATAAGGGATATAGGACGGGAAGGCAGAAAGCTGCACTGGTTTCTATGAAATACATGTCCCCAAAGTCTTAGTGCAACTTTAAGCTTTAATAACTTCAGAAAGAGAAATGCTATACACTTATAAAAAACATTTGAAAGGTGAGTTATTAAAAATTTTGAAATATTTATATATTTCTAATTAAAACTCAATATCATCACTGTCTTGGGCCGTGCATTGATCTAGTAGATTTTTGAAATTTGTGAAAACTTTCATCAGCTGCTGCTCAGTGACAAAGGATTGCATTTGTTATCCTAGCTTCAAGGCCATCTAAAGAATGAGTTCTGGGGCAGCTAGGTGGTACAGTGGATAGAGCACTGGCCCTGGATTCAGGAGGACCTGAGTTCAAATACAGCCTCAGACACTTGACACTTCCTAGCTGTGTGACCCTGGGCAAGTCACTTAACCCTCATTGCCCCACCAAAAATAAAACAAACAAACAAACAAACACACAAAAAAAGAATGAGTTCTGGGAGCAGCTAGGTGGCATAGTGGATAAAGCATCACTCCTGGATTCAGAAGGACCTGAGTTCAAATCCGGGCTCAGACACTTGACACTTACTAGCTGTGTGACCCTGGGCAAATCACTTAACCCTTACTGCCCGGCAAAAAAGAAGAATGCGTTCTGATGCATATTTCCATGCATACACAACAGTTCTGATGTGACCCCACAAGATAAAGATCAGGCGACTGAAGTGGACAATCAAGAGGACCTCTTCTACCAATCCATCAATCTGAGAAAATGTCACCCAGAAACTGTTATACAGGCAATGCATAATGACATTATGTCATATAAATGCCCCATCTTGTTAAAAAAAATTATTCAAAATTCACAATTTTTTTTTTTTTTGCAGGGCAATGAGGGTTAAGTGACTAGCCCAGGTCACACAGCTAGTAAGTGTCAAGTGTCTGAGGCTGGATTTGAACTCAGGTATTCCTGAATCCAGGGCCGGTGCTTTACCCACTGAGTTCACCTAGCTGCCCCCAGCAGAGATTTTAAAAAATAAAAATGATAACTTAAGTTTCATTTCAAATTTGAGTACAGAATAAAGGCATGGACAAGAAACACCCTTCAATGTTAAAAATGACAGAAAAGGTGCCGCATTGAAAGCTACTGACAGGCAACCATCCCAAATCTGTGTGCTAGGTTCTTAAGATCTTCATAGCTCCTAAACACAGTCAACTTTCAATGATATATCCTAACAGAAGGAGAACAGTGGCTAAGCCAATCTGAAATAATGGATTAACTAAAATTTACTTATATTCTCTGAAAGATATTTCTGTTCTTCATCTGAATAAGGAGGTTTGGGGAAGTTCATAACATTGAACAAAATTAAAAGCTGCATTTTGAAGATCTTGGGCTAGTTTCTATGGTGTTTTTTTTTTTGTTGTCTGGTTTTGTTTGTTTGTTTTTTGGCCGGGCGATTGGGGTTAAGTGACTTTCCCAGGGTCACACAGCTAGTAAGCATTAAGTGTCTGAGGCCGGATTTGAACTCAGGTCCTCCTGAATCTAGGGCAAGTGCTCTATCCACTGCGCCACCTAGCTGCCCTGGGGCCAGTTTCAACAAACTCAGGGTCACAAGTCCAGGACTTGAAGAGACCTCAGTGACCCTGTAGGTGAATCCCCCCATTTAACAGATGAGGTGACTGTTGCTGAGAAAAGTTGAATGACCAGCCTAAGGTCACAGAGGTAGTGGTTGAAGTGGGATTTGAACTCAGGTCCTCTGACTCTAGCCAACAATCTTTCCACTCAACAATTCCCCAACTGTTACTCCATGCTAAGGACAGATATTTTCTTTCTTTCTTTTCTTTTTTTTTTTAGTGAGGCAATGGGGGTTAAGTGACTTGCCCAGGGTCACATAGCTAGTAAGTTTTAAGTGTCTGAGGCCGGATTTGAACTCAGGTCCTCCTGACTCCAGGGCCAGTGCTCTATCCACTGCACCACCTAGCTGCCCCAGGACAGATATTTTCAACCTTGAGGCTGATGCAAGTCACTAGACTAACCCCAGCAATTCTTCCTTTTTTTATGACAGGAATTTCTATTGCTATCCTTTGTTTTTCTACCAACTTCCTTTCCCAATCTATCCCTCCCTCCTCCCCCATGCAGTGTGCCATCCACTAATGAAGAAAAAATAAAGGAAAAAAAAATCAGTTAAGCAAAAATTAACCAACCAGCACATCATCTAACAACTCTGTGCTTCACCTTCCTAATCCCTGAGTTCTGCAAGAGAGGGTAGGGAGGTGCATTCCCGTATTTTAGGGGACCGTGCTTGGTCATTATAACCACACAGCATTCAGTGTGGATCTATATTGCATTGTTGTGGTCATTGTGTACGTCGCTTTCCTGGTCCCCTTGCTTCACTATGTGCTAGTTCAGGTCTTCCCATGCCTCTCTGTATTCTTCATATCCCATCTTAGAACCCTGTAACATTGCATTACATTTGTGTACCATGATTTGTTTATCCATTCCCAATTGATGGCCGTGCACTTTTTTGCTATTACAAAAATACAGGCATTTTCTAAGCTTGCCGTTACCTAATTCATTCTTCACCCAAGGGAAAGAGTGTTCCAAAGGTCTTTCTTTCCAGCTCCTCTTGGGCTGCAGACCAAATGTGGGAATACGGGTAAACGAAAACACTGGTGAGGTCCTCAAAAATCTTAAGCGAGCAGAATAGGTATTATGGTCAACAAGATGCTGAACATAAAATTTTCCACAAATCTCTATGTGTGAGTAACTGAAAGCTGTCTGTACAGCATATGGGGCACCTCAGGAGAGGATGCTGGCAGATTTAATGAAGCCTAACAAAGTAGTTGGGAAGAATTTGTAACCTCTCTCCCCTAACCTGTCTCTAGATTTCTGAGGAATGTCTCCTTCAAATTCTCTGCAATTCTTTTATTGGTCCTTCTATCTCCTTTTCAAGACAACAGAGCAACAAAGGTGCTCGGTAGACATTTGGCAAACAAGAAACACAGTGAAACCCCGTATTATTCTCCTTTATGGAGGAGAGACCAGCGATTAGGAAAAAACCTCCATCATCAAAGTGGCATTTTTGTTCCAGCTGCTCTCGAGGGCAAAATAGAAGCGTCACAAGCAAATCCCAGATTGAAAGCTTTGAGGTTATCTCCGCTTCTCATTAAAATGCCCTGATTATAAACATACCTGCCATTAGGGGATTTAACACACCTGCCCTCAAGGATGCACCAGGAAGTGGGTCCATAATTCATCCTTTCCCATTTCCTTTTCTTGATTAAGTGAGCGCGGCTTCTAACTTTAGGTAGCATTTCAATAGGGAACAGATGGGGAAGTCGACTGGAAAAGAGGGTAGGGGGCTTTCACTAACATGGCTCTGGCAAAAGTGACTGATGTCATATGCAGCTAAATCATTAAGGAAGGCAGTCTGTTCTCATTCTCTCTCTCTCTCTTCTGGAGCTCCTAAGGTCTGGTGTGCTCAGTCTTGTTTGATGTACATCTATATACTAATGGGTCCAAACATAAGAGTCTTCCTTAGTTTCCACCTGCTGAGCAAATTCTCAGCCAAGAGCTATGTGTCACTTACTAGCTGTGTGACCCTGGGCAAGTCACTTAACCCTCACTGCCCCTCCCCGCCACACACAAAAAGAGAGCGAGAGCACTGTGTCCACTGTACCCCCAGAAAATTGTCAGCAACATGTTAGTTAATTATTTGAATGATAAGTTCTGATATACTCCCTTCTGTGGAGTCACAAACCTCCACCCCCTCATCCCCCCAAGTGAAAGTTCTCTCCCTTCTAAGTATTTTTGGGGGGTGGGGCAATGAGGGTTAAGTGACTTGCCCAGGGTCACACAGCTAGTAAGTGTCAAGTGTTTGAGGCCGGATTGGAATCCAGGGCCACTGCTTTATTCACTGCACCACCTAGCTGCCCCCCTAAGTATTTTTTGTTATTAGGTATGCCACATCTGCCTTTGAGAGGCTGCCAAACTTCTCTCCCCCTTGCACACAGAGAAACTGAAACCTACAGAAAAGGGTAGAAGGGAAATTCCACTGATGATCAAGAGCCCCCACAGAGGGTAGTGAAGGAGGCCAGATGGGTATTTAGGGAAAGACTTCTACTAAGTTCACAAGGGAACAGCAGTAAGATGGAGTGATCAGGAACTTGATGCAGGCAAACTCTGGCCTAATGAAGCCCGTGGGCTGACTGGTCCAGAATGCTAGAAAGTGTTGCATGCGAGGCTCAGTTGCAGAAATGCCCATCTCTACATGCTGTCTCCTGGGTCTGCTCTTTCTTCATTTCATAAAAGAATCTAAGAAGTGCTGCGCCAAGTCAGATTCACGGGGAATCCAGCCCAGTAGTCTGTGTGTCTGATGGATGGACCGGCAAGTGACTTGTGGGGCAGAACAATTGTTCTCTGTGATATCAGACCTCTAAGGGAAGAGAGGTGTGTTTCTCCATTTCTCACTTCCCCAAAAGCTTTTAAATTCATGCATGGACTTATCTCAAATTCTCCTTGAATCTATTTTCATCCTTCACTACACCTAGCACAATGCCTTCCATATAGTAAGGTGAGCAAATACATACATACTTGTTGAATGAATGGTTGAATGGCTAGGGCTCTACACACGTTCAAATCCTAGCTTGGGCTTTTAGTAGCCATGGCATCCTGGTCAACTCACCCAACAACTCCATTCCATTACTTCCTCCTTTGCAAAATGGGAGGAGGGGACATGGCAGCTTCCAAGGCCTCTTGTAGGGTCCTATGAGTCAATGATTCTCTGGAAGTCTGATGACAAGTGGATACTAACCTTCCCCAGAATTTGTATGGAAGGAGAGGATTACGAGGATCGTGGCACAGGGGCTGGGAGGGAGAGAACGGTGGGCTGCCTCTGGTTCTGCCCCTGCCTGCTGGTCACCACTGTCCCTGAGGCTGATTTCCTGTTCCAATCACCCGGTGCCTGCCCTGTCCATACCTCCCACTTCCTTGAACAGAAGCAAAAAACCACCTCCCCTCCTACCTCTCCTCACATTTTCACGCTCCCTAGCTCATCCTTGTGCCATTCCCTACTGAGTCTCTTCTCCTGCTAGCAAACTCCTCTTCATCGTGGCCATCTTCTTCTATCTTCTGGCACTCAGAGAATCCTGGCTTTTCCTGGAAGAGACGTGAGTGTAGGCCATCCTCTGCGGCTCCGGAGGCAAGAGGACTCGGCACACTCCCCAGTCCCTGGTGCTCCTTCCAGACCCGGCCACAACAGCAGCCTGGTGGCTCTGTTAGCCCCCACATCACCCTCCCTCTTCACTCAAGGAGTCAGTAACTGTCTCACAGCTTTCCTCTCCATTCTTGGTGAATCTGGTGGTCACCTGCATCATTCTGGCTCTGGGGATCCCAGGGCAATCATAATTCAGTCTGTACCACAACCCCAAACTAGTCCCCCTCCATCATCCTGAACCCTGCCATTCCCCTCCCTGACTTATCCTCCTGCCTCACTCTTCTTAGACCCACACTTGGGTCCTCAGTGCAACCCTATTCTCCTAGAGTAACTTTATTAGAGCCCTGCGCCGGCCTTTCTTCCCTTCATCGTCTTGACCCTACTTACTGGTTACCAATTCAGCGATGCATTCCCCTCCACCCTGTAATCCCTTTGCCTCCTTGTCCTGATGCCATTCACTACCCTCAAGAAGCTGGTGGTAGAATTGTGACTGCTTGATCCGTGACAAATTCATGTGATCTAATCTCAACTGGGTCCTCACAGCTACAGGGCAAACCTTTTATCTTGCCCCAGGTAGAAGTGGCAGCCTTCTCTAATCAATCCCCACTCCCAAAGTGGGTGATCTTATAGTCTACTTTACTGAAAGAATGGAGGACATCTGCCATGGCCTTCCCTCACCCGCCTCCTCTGAGCGCTCTTCCTGCTTGTGCCCTTGACCCCATGCCCTCCTCTCTGCCCTCCAGGGATTAGCTCCATGTAGGACTCTCTTTGACTCTTTTTTTTGCAGGGCAATGGGGGTTAAGTGACTTGCCCAGGGTCACACAGCTAGTAAGTGTCAAGTGTCTGAGGCTGGATTTGAACTCAGGTACTCCTGAATCCAGGGCCAGTGCTTTATCCACTGTGCCACCTAGCCACCCCCCCTCTTTGACTCTTGTTTTACTCTTTTCCTTGGCCACTGACTACTTCCCTGCTGCCTATAAAAATGACCTGCTCTTACCCATCCTTAAAAGAATGGACCCCACTGCCTCATTTCTTGCTTCCCTTTTATTGCCAAACTCTGAAATAAAAGAACAGTCTACACTGGATGCACCCATTTCGTCATCACTCAATCATTTCTCAGTGCCTTGTAATCTGGCTTCTGACCTTATCATGTCAGAGGCCGGATTTGAACTCACGTCCTCTTGAATCCAGGTCCAGGCTTTATCTACTGTGCCACCTAGCTGCCCCTCACCATCTCTTCCTTTTGTCTTTGAATGGAATTCTTATTACTTGGTTACATATTACCCGATTACTGGGTGACCTGGGCAAATCACTTCATCTCTGGGCATTGGTTTCCTTGTCTGTAAAATGAAGATGTTGGACTAGGTGACATCTAAGACCCCCTCTAGCTCTAAACCTATGGCCCTCTGATCTTTGGCCATAAGGATCCTCTTCTCTCCTGATTCTTCTTATCCCCTGGTATCTTTGCTGGTTCATTATCCGTAAGTATCAGTCCCCTCCCCCACTAAGGCTCTGTCCTGGCTCTCTTCACTACATCTTCCTGTGCTGATCTCCTTTGTTCCCATGATTCAGTGATCGTCTCTGTGCAGACTATTACCAAAGTGACACAGCCAGTCCTAATATTCTCTCTCCAGCATTCCAGTCACCCGTTTCAAAGGGCCGACTGGACACTTCCACCTGGATGTACCACCAGGACCTCATATTCAACATGTCCATAACAGAACTCATCATGATCTCCTCCTAACCTTCTGCTCCTGAAAACTTCCCAGTTTTGTGGTGGGCATCACCACCCTCCTAGTCACCCAGGTTAGTAATTTCCAAGTCATCCTTGACTCATCCTCCTGCCTCAACTCCCCCACACAGTGAGAGCTGCCAAGTCCTGTGGATTTTGCTTTCACAGTGTGCCTCCCCTCAGTGCCCATTCTCTATTCACACAGCTTCTGCTATAATGTAGGTGAGCCTCACCCAGAGCCTCTTAATTGGTCTCCCTGCTTCCAGCCTCTTTCCTTTCCAGTCCTCCAAAGGACTGTCCAAATAATATTCCTGAGGAACAGATCTAGTCCTGTGTATCACCTGTTCAAAAGTCTTCAGTGGTTTTTCTTACCTTCAGAATAATAGACTAACTTCTTAGCCTCACATTGAAAGCATTTCACAATATGGCACATACTCACCTTTCTTTCCAGTCTTATTTCACATTATTTTCCTTTGTATACTCTACATTTCAGCCAAAGGAATCTTTTACCTTTTTAAAAAGTCTTTTTAAAAAATGGCATTTGTTTTTCTTTCCCTGGGGGAGAAAAGTAAAACTTTTGCACCAAATATACATAGTTAAGCAAAACAAATGCCCACATTGGCCATGTTCAATAATGTGTATCTCATTTTCTACTCTGAGTTTACCACCTCTCTGTCAGGAAATGGTTAGTATTCTTTTTCATCAGTTCTCTGGAATCCTGACTGGTTATTGTTTAGATCAGAGTTCTGAAGTCTTTCAAAGTTGTTCACTTTTACAATGTTATTGTTACTGCATAAGTTTATTCTCTTGGTTCTGTTCACTTCACTGTGCATCAGTTTGTGGAAGTCTTCCTAGGTTTCTCTAAGACCATCCCTTTCCTCATTTTTTATGGCATAATAGTATTGCATTACACTCATCAGCCATAATATTTTTAGCCAATCCCCAGTTGGTGTCCACTGTTGAGTTTCTAGTTTTTTGGCATGATAAAAAAAGTTGCTACAAATATTTTTATACATATGTGTTCTTTTCCTAAAAATCTCTTTGGAAAAAAGATAGAATAGTACAGGGTAAGCCAAAAGTCAGGAATGGGTCTGATGTTTTAATAACTTTTTGAAAATTATTTTTTCTCTATTTCCTATCTATATATTTTCCTATATATATGATGCCATACTGTTGTAAATAAAAAACAAAAAATAAAGGAGCTATTAAATATTGAAACCCCTTCATGACTTCTGGCCCTTCCTGTACTATTTCTGGGTCAAAGGTTTAGTCACTTTTTTGGGACTAGCTGCAAAACTGCTTTCCAGAACAGAGAGAGCAATTCATAGTACCACCACCAATTCATGAATCTGCCTGTTTTCTACAGTCTCTTCAATATTTAACATTTTCCTTTTTTGTCAATTTCTTCAATCTGATAGATACAAAGTGGAACCTCAGTGGGGATTATCACCTGTTTCCTAAACGCAACATCTCAGACCTGTTTCTGTGAATTAACACATGCTTTTCTCTATGCAGGGAAGCTGGTGGCACATGGGTTAGAGGGTGGGCCTAGAGTTAGGAAGACCTGAGTTCAAATTAAGCCTCAGACACTTGGTAGCTGTGTGATCCTGGGTCCTCCATAAACCTTTTCTTTAGCTCTCTAGATGAATGTAAGCTCCCTGAGGATAGGGACTCTTGTTTTTGTCACTGTATCCCCAGTGTTCACCACATAAGGAATCACTTAGAACAGTGTGTTGAAGTTAGTTGAATTAACCTTGGACGGGTCATTTGAGGCATCTAGGCAGAAGGGAGGATCGAGCGCTAGGCTTGAGGCAGTAGGACCAGAGTCTGAATCCTGCCTCAGAGGCTGGCTCTGTGACCCTGGGTAAGTCACTTAACTTTTCTTAGCTTTAGTTTCTTCATGAATAAAATGAGGTTAATAGCAATACCTGGTTCACAGGTTAATTGTGAGAAACAAAGGAGATAATATAGGCAAAGTGCTTTGCTAACCTTAAGTACTATATGAATATTAAGTATTGTTACTACTAGCTATTATTATTACTTAACTTCTTGGGACCTCCATCTGTTCCCCCATCAAACAAGGGAGCTGATGATCCCTGAACTCCCTTCTAGAGTGGCATCATTCTCTAACTTTTTCTCCCTCCTGTGTCAGGGATCCTGGGGAAGAATGCCCAAGGGTAAATGGTTCATTTAAAACAGCACAATAAAATCCCATCACCACACCCCAGTCAGAACGGATATCAGCAGCATCTCAAAAGGAAATCTTCCTAGTGGGTTTTTCAGTGATTCAGCACCAACCACTGAGTCAAGGTGAGAAGTCACTAAAGTTCATGCTGCAGAGGCTGAGGCATGCTCCATGCCGCTAACTCACTCATTCTGTGGATGTAACTCTTGGAAACTTGTCCCTACAAGATGAATTCTAGAACTTGAGGTGCCTGAGTACACACCGCTCCACTGGTATTCCTAGCAGCTGGGGTTTTGTTCGTCACATATGTCATACAGAGGTTTAGAGGCATTCACTGAGGATAAGACAACATAACTGTCCTTGTACAATGCCCTTCTGGACTAAGGCACGTATGAAAGGGCATCTACAAAAATAAGACCAGCGGCCTGCTCGGGCAAGAGGCGGGAGACAGACAGCCAGATGGGGCATCGGGACACACTTACTTCAGTCGCTTTCTGGCTGAGTCCCCGGAACAGAAGCACCACCACATGGACGGCAGCTCTTCGAACCTGGGCCTCGGGGTCTGTCTTAGCGACGGCAATCAAGCAAGATGTCACCTTAGGAGATAAGGAAAGAGAAGTCAGAGAACACGGGTGTTGGACTTCCTTTCGCTCAACTTTAAATTCAATAGCAGAGGTCCAGTTTCAAGTAGGCAGTGATGTCCATCATCCTCAATACTCAACTCTTATTCTGAATTCTCAATATCATTCTCAATTTTCCTCCCTCAGGAGAAGGAAACCAGCTCCTGGTCTCCTGATTTTGCAGGGGAAAAATGGTGCCAGTGTTTTAGAGGCAAGTAGGGAATGGGAAGGAGATGGTCATACACACAGAGGGGAAAAAATGAAGCAACATGGAAATATTTTCTCTAGAAATAAGAAGAGCAAAAATAGAGCAAGCTGACAGTCATGGGAACCCGGCTGATCGAGGCCAGATGTGAATCTGCACATGCTCTGGGAAGCAGGAATGGTTTGTTACCAAATCCAATCTCTGATTCAATGTTAGCCCCAACCTCATGTCAGGACTCACCAAAGAAAGGTTTCTTCAGCGGTAAAACAGAGTGACGGTGCTAATTTACTGCACACGATTGGTTCTAAAGGAGGCAATGAGCCTGCCTAAGAATCACGTTCCCAAATGAAGTACTGTGGAAATAGCTGATATCTTGCAGCTTTTCCCAGGCTGACCACCCTCCCTCCCCCTGAGGAGTCCTCAGAGAACTCTAGGCCCTAGAATGACACACTAATGCCTTTAGTGAGAAACTCTGTTTTAAAAGATCCAACTCCGGGGCAGCTAGGTGGCGCAATGGATAAAGCACCAGCCCTGGATTCAGGAGGACCTGAGTTCAAATCTGGTCTCAGACACTTGACACTTACTAGCTGTGTGACCCTGGGCAAGTCACTTAACCCTCACTGTCCCGGAAAAAAAAAGATCCAACTCAGGAAAAGAGAAAATTCAGCTCTAAGAACCAGGAAGGAGGGATGAGCCAATGTTGTAACAACTTTCAGCTAAGTCAAAATTGCATGATTGCTCTTGTCATGTATTATTTGCTTTAAAAAAAAAGTTGTGTGTAAACACACACATATATGATATAAGATTTAGACCTTGATAAATGAGTCCAACCCCTTCCTTCCGGGATGACTAAAGGTAAGTGACTCGTTCTAGGTAACCTGAGGGATAGAGCAGCGCTCAGTCTCGGGTTCTCTGATTCCACATCTCATTTGCCTTTTGCCACACCATATCTATTAATATATTTCTGGGCCAGCAGAGAAGATATTTTTTCTGTAATAAGGAAACAGGCAGACTGAGTGTTTGCAAATATGCACAAATACATAATAAGTTTTCTTAAAGAATGGCTTTTAAAAGAAGACCTCAGGAATACATGAGAAGAGGAGCTTGTTGGAAATTTAAACTCTGCGGGTTGTATTTGTCACAGCTTTCAAACAGTTGGGCATAGTTCAAAGTGCCTAATTAATCGGCAACAGCAGAGAGGATTAGCAGAAGTAGCACGTTCTTAAAGATAATTGCATCTGGGATGCACTGGCATTTAATCAAATTCTAATTCTAATAGATACACTTGCAACCCACAACAGAAGGGAAAACTCAAAACAGCTCAGATACTGTGGCTGCTTCTCAGGGAGATCCAGCCAAGCCTTCTCCAAGCTCCCCTCTAACGCTACTGGTCATCCTGACCACAGCACCCATGACAGTCTCTATGTGCCTGGCATTAACGGGATCCTCAAGCAGGAATTTGTTGGGTGTCCTCCAAAAAGGCAGCAGATACAAGGGCTGACTCTCCTTGGAGGCAGAGGATTTACAAGGCAAAAAGCTAAAATCAGAGACAAGTTTGAGCCGAGCCTGAGTCGCTTCTGACACACAGAAGCCCTGGGGTTGATCCAGCCAGGTGGGACCTGGGGTGAAAGTGTGCTTGGGACAAAGGGAAGGGCAGACGCTCCTCTGGGTTTTGCCTCCCTCCCTCTAGGTTCGGTTGAGGAAATGACGGTCCTTCCCCCTCACAGGCTTTGGTCTGCTTCCTAATCTAGAACGCCCACTGGCTCAGATTCACTAGGTTGTGGGGACCGTGCCTCGATGGCAATTCTCAGCATTCAGAACCCACCAGTGACTCTGGCAACGTCTGGAATCAGGGGAGAGAAGCATACGACTACCTGCCTTTAAACTGCCTTCCCCTGAGACAAGTCAGCCCTCCGGTGCCCCCTGCTCACAGACACACTTGGGAGGCAGCGGGCCCCACCTCGCTGAAATGATCTGGAAAGCAGCCACAGGCGGAGGGGTGACTGATATGCAGGAGTGTACCGAGCCTGGGTGCGCTCGGCCATCCAGGACAAAGAGAAAGGGAACTGTGAACAGACGGAGGTTTCCTGAGCAATTCTGGACGATGAGGCCTGAGCCCCATGACATGCAAGGGCCTCGACACCTTCCAAAGAGAGCAGAGGCAGAAAAGTAAAGAGAGCGTGGTTTTTCCCTCCGATGGCAGACTCCTCAATCTCCCTACTGAGCACGTCTGGAAGAAAGACATCGTGTTACAAACTGGGAGGAGAGGTGCTCTCTAGGCCATGTGGCGTGCTTTGTCGGTCCCGCTGGAACACGGAACTTGCTCAGCTCCTCTCTCTTCCCTCCACCACTCCAATTATCGGCTTATATATGCCTTCTGCCCTGAAAGCCTTGACCTACATAAAATGTAAAGTCTACTTAGTCATGCATCGGTTTAATATTTCTTTTCTCTCTCTCATTCCTCCCAGGTCTACATGACCTGTGCGCCACCTGTTTGGAGCTGCTGAAAACGTCTTATTAACCATGCAGAGGAAGGCTTCTTCCTTCCTGGTTTAATTATAAATTGTCCCTGCTTGTGGAGAAGAGAGATAAAGATGAAGGAAGCTCAGAGCTATCAAGGTTCAATTTCAAAGGATGTCGCATCTAGGAGAAAAATCAGAGAGTGTCTATTCTGGGGGTTCTTGACCTTTTTTCTCTCATGGACCCCATGGGCAATCTGGTGAAGCCGATGGGCCCCTTCTCAGAATCATTTGTTTGTCACTAAATTTCAGTGAGAGGTCAGTGAAAATAAAAAGGCATTTCCCCCCCAATTGACTTCACAGAAGTCCTGAGATCCTACCATGAATCATGGCCTCAGGTTAAGAACTGCTGATAAAGTTCAACCATCTCATTTTACAGAAAGAGGTTTTTAAAAAAAGTGTAGTCAAGAGAAGTGAAGGAACTTATCCAGTGTCACGCAGGTAATTGGGAAGGGCTGGTCTCCTAAGCCCAAATCCAGCGGTCTTTCCATTATATTATACTGTCTCTCTGTTTTCAAGTAAAACAGATCTTGACAGGAACCAGCAGAAACAGGGAGAAACAAAAACACTTCCCAAGCATGTCAAATCTTGACACCACATAGAAGAAAAACCTGAATTCCTTGTACAGGATTGTAGAATCACTGAATCTGAGTCCTGGCTACTTCCATTAGTGAGTACACCAGAGCGCAGTCTAGATCTGGGCCACCCAGACTAAGCTCTTCCCATGGTCCGGAGACACACATTCATGGAGTAAGGGCACTGGTGACAGTTGTGAGTGTGCAGGCCACAGAGCCATAACTGTGTTCAGTTTAAAATTTAAAAGTACGTATTAAGCAAACACTGTGTGCTCCTCTTTGGGGATACGAACATCAGCTTACATTCTAAGGGAGGAAAGCAACACATACAATGGAGTGGTGGTCAAGATGGAGAGTCAATTGATAGATCTTGATTTGATTTCTGTTTTCAGAGCTAGTGTGGCAACTAGGTGGCGCAGTGGATAGAGCACCGGCCCTGGATTCAGGAGGACCTGAGTTCAAGTCCAGCCTCAGACACTTAACACTTACTAGTTGTGTGACCCTGGGCAAGTCACTTAACCCCAATTGCCTCACCAAACATAAAATAAAATAAGATAATGTGTTTTCAAAGCTAGCAAAATAAGGTGAAAGCTCACCCATTAGAGCCACAGGTAGGAGGAGAAGGAGGAAGGGAATGAGGAAGAGAATGAGGAAGAGGAGGCTGGAGCACACACAGCCAGGTGGCACATTGAAGAGAGTGTCCTTGAGTCAGAAAGACCCTGCCTCAGACACTTATTAAAAGTGTGATCCTAGGCAGATCACCTAACCTCTCATCCTCAGTTTTCTCATTTGTAAAAATGGGGATGATACTACTATCTATCTCACGCAGTTGGTTTTCGTGACGTTCAAGTGAGATAACATCTTTGCAAACCTGACAGGGCTATTTTTATTAAGAGCTGTGACAGAGATTTCTTGGGGCAGCTATCCACTAGCCAGTGGATAGAGCACTGGCACTGAAGTTAGGAGGACCTGAATTAAAATCTCACTTCTGACACTCACTGGCTTGTGTGACTCTAGGCAAGTCACTTAACCCCAATGCCTTAAACATTCAGGGACATCTCCAGTTGTCCTGATGTATACCTTGCCCCTGGAACCAGATGGCTCTGGAGGAGAGAGTGAGGTTGGTGACCTTGCACCTTCGATTAAATCAAATTCAGTGCAAGTCATGACATCACCCCAATGACACGGTTCTATTTGAGAACAAAGGACAAACAACAACAACAACAACAAGAACAAAAAGAGGTTTCTAGAAGTGGCACGGTGGGCTTGGAACCAGGTAAAGTGAGAGCTGACTAAATGGAATCTGGGGTCTGATGATTGCTCAGTATGGGCAGCATGGAACAGAGGTGTCTAGAAAGTGGTTAAGACCAAGAGGGTGACACTTCCCTCTATCTGAAGCACAGTGCCAGCCCTCATAGGAGCTTAGCCAATGTTGACTGACTGAGTGAAGAGAACAGATTGTTCATGTCTGAGTTTCCCAATAATACACTGCTAAGGTCACACTCAATTGAACTTTCCCCTAAGCTCACCCTTCCTCCTAATTTGCCTAATTTGACATCAAGGGCACCACCCCCCTTAGAACCACCCAAGCTTGTGATAGCGGTGCCAGCCGCCATCAGACATCCTTGTATGTGCCCTTCTCTCCTCTGAAGCTGCCAGCACCCTGCTGCAGGCTCTCAACACCTTACACCCGGACTCGCGCAATAGCCCACTGAGGGGCCGGCTTCCCTAAGTCTCTGCTCACTGTGCTGCCCAATGGATCTTCCCAAAGCACAGCTCTGACTGTGTTACACCCCGCCCCCCCATCCCTGTTACTTCCAGGGTCACATAAAATTCTGTCTGGTTTTAAAAATCTTTCATGATCTGGCCCTTCCTCCATTCCCCGTCTTCTTGCACCTTGCCCTCCCTTCTCCCCATTCCCTGCAATCTGGTGACACTGCCCTCCTGACTGTTCCTCACCCAGGAGGCTCCATCTCCCGGGGCTGGGCATTTTCACTTATTATGTATTTGTGCCCCCGCAATGTGCTGTGTGAATATTCTCCTTTTTCATATCCAAGGTCTAGCATCCCTGGCTTCCGTCAAGTCTCACTCATCCCTGCCAGTCCTTGGAGCTGACCCCTAATTTGTCCTGTAGACATCTTGTTTGCACACATTGGTTGGCATGCTGCCCACCCCCCATGGTCTGTGAGAGAGCGGGACTGTGTTCACCCTTCTTCGTATCCCTAGTACTCTGTGCAGTTCCTGTCATGTCGAAGACACATTACATGCTATTTGATGGACTAACCCAGGTGAGTCATGCTGGACTCTTCATGCTCACTCATTCGGCCCACCCCAGACCATCCCATGCTGTAAAGCCCACGCACCCATCTTTCTGTCGTCTGCCTGGCCTTCCCCATGTGGGCCATCTCTTCCTAGGAGAAAGGAAACTCCTCCAGGGCACGGCCTGTCTCGCTTTTGTACTTGGCACACAGTACAAGCTGTTCACTCATTTACCACAAGCATCCTAACGCGGGTGATTCCAACAGCCTCCTCACTGGTTTCCTGGCATCCAGCCTCCCGCCTCTAATCCATACCCTGCCCAGCTTCCAAACTGAACTTCCAAATGCACAGGTTCGACAGTGACGCTTCCCTATGGAAGAAGCTTTGGGGACCTCGAGAAAAAAGCACAGACCTCTCTTTTGTGCTCTATAATGTGTCTCTAGCTTCTTTCCAGGCTGATTCCTCCCCGTCACAACCTTGATTTCCCCACCAAACTGGACTACCTGCCATTCCTTGCAGGTAACATTCTAAATCCTGCCTCTGCACCTTTGCACATCGGCTGTTGCCCATGCCTAACCTGCTCTCCCTCCACATCTCCAATGCCACCTCTGTCAGGAGGCCTCTCTTGATTTCTCCCCCTTCAAATAATTTTCATGTATCCTGTATTTAGTTGTCTATGGAATACTGTTTCTCTCAGTAGAGTGTAGGTACCTTGAATGTCTTACTTACGGAATATGTCTTACTTAACCGCACTACTTAGCACAATGCCTGGCTCCGGTAGGTGCTTAATACATGTTTGCCCTAAAGAAAATGCTACTAAATAAATAAATGAATGAATGAATTCTTGTTGATTGATTGCTTCCCCCAGAGCACCTGTGGAATTGAGCTAAAGCCTATCAAAGTGATGGTAGCAGAACAGGTGACGACGAGAGGCTGAGCTCTGCTTAAATAAAAGATCTCAGAGCTTCAAAGGGTCTTAAGGGATTACCAGGGAAATAGAAAAAGTTGTCAAAGAACTACTAGAAATCCAGAGAAGAACGTTCCCTTTTTCAAATAACTGGGGAAGGATCTCCAGTGATCTCCACTTACTAAGGTTCTTCAGACAGTGAGTGCCCACTGCCCATACGTGTTGAGACCTGCCATCCAGCGGAGGTCAGATGGAGCCCTTGGCAGCAGCCAAGTCTTTGATGACAAGGCGAGCATGGGATGCTACATGAAAAGGAACATCTAAGAGGAGGAGACAGCGATTGTGTGGGATGGAAGGGTTTTCAAATCACAGGGAATACACTGCCTTTGGATGTTGGGTGGCTGAGAGCAGCTCTATGAGCACTGAGACACGTGACGCTTCTTGCCATTACCTTTGCACACGCCATCAATCTATTCCCATCAGCAGCCTGCATCCTCTGCCCAGCAGGAGAGGAACCGTACTTAAAGTCTTTATTTATAATCATTTATCTTTGTGAGATATTTTCATGCTTTTAGGGCCATAGAGAGGGCATTTTTTAAATTAAAAAAATACCAATGTAACAAAAAAGGAAAATAATAAATGTTGGAGAAGCTGTGGAAAAATTGGAACACTAATGCATTGTTGGTGGAACTGTGAACTGATCCAGCCATTCTGGAGAGCAATTTGAATTATGCCCAAAGGGCTATAAAGCTGTACATACCCTTTGACCTAGCAATACCACTTTTGGGTCTTTTTCCCAAAGAGATCATAAGAAAGGGAAAAGGACCCACATGTACAAAAATATTTATAGCTGCTCTTTTTGTGGTGGCAAGGAATTGGAAATTAAGGGGATGTCCATCAATTGGAGAATGGCTGAACAAGTTGTGGTATATGAATGTAATGGAATTCTGTTGTGCTGTAAGAAACGATGAGCAGGAGGAGTTCAGAGAAACCTGGAAGGACTTGCATTAACTGATGATGAGTGAGATGAGCAGAACCAGAAGAACACAGTATCATCAACATTATGTGATGATCAACTGTGATAGACTAGATTCTTCTCACCAATCCAACAGTACAAGAAAGTTCCAAAGGATTCATGATGGAAAAGGCTTTCCAAATCCAGGGGAAAAAAAGGAACTGTGGAATATGGATGCTGATTGGACCATACTATTTCTTTTGTTTTTGGTGCTGTTGTTTTTCTGTTTTGAGGTTTTTCCTTTTTGCTCTGATTCTTCTCTTATAACATGACTAATGCAGAAATATGTTTAATGTTATTATTATGTATATATAACCTATATCAGATTATCTGCTATCTAGGGGAGGGAGGGAGGGAGAAAAATTTGAAATTGGAAATCTTATATAAACAAATGTTGAAAACTATCTCTACATGTAACTGGAAAATAATAAAATACTTTTATTTAAAAAAAAATACCAGGCTTTGTCTCTTCAATAAGCACACTTAGCCTCCTCTTCTTTAAAAACAATCAATAAGGGAGTAGCTAGAAGGTGCAGTGGATAAAGCACCAGCCCTGGAGTCAAGAGGACCTGAGTTCAAATCTAGCCTCAGACACTTGACACTTACTAGCTGTGTGACCTTGGGCAAGTCACTTAACCCTCATTGCCCCCCCCCCCAAATCAATAAGCATTTATTAAGTGCCAGGTACTTATTATGTGCCAGGCACTGTCCTAAGCACTGAGGATACAGAAACAAGAAAAAGACAGTCCTTGCCTTCAAGAAAATCACAATCTACTGAGGGAAACAACATGAAAATAAATATAGAGCGAGCAAGAGAGAGAGCAAGAGAGTGAGAGAATGAGAGAGTGAGCTATATACAGGATAAATAGGAAACAACGAACAGAGATAAAGTGCTAGAATTGAGAGGAGTTGGGGAAGGCCTCTTGCAGGAGGTGGGATTTTAGTTGGGACTTGAGGGAAGCTAGGGAGGTCAGTGTCAGAGCTGAGAGATGGAGGGTCTTGTCTGTGGAGCAGTCAGGAAGCCAGCGTCACTGAATGGATGAGTATGTGGTGGGGAATAAGAAGACAGGGAAGGGAGGAGGGGGCGAGGTTACAAAGGGCTCTGAATGCCACCCATTCCATTTTCTATTTGACCCCGGAGGTGACAAGGAACCACTGGAGTTTGTCACTGGAGTTTGTTGAGTGGAGGGGGGAGAAGGGGACAGTCACACCCGCACTTTAGGAAAACCACTCTGGTGACTGAATAGAGGAAGGATTGGAGGGGGGAGAGACTTGAGGCAGGCAGACCCACAAACAGTTACTGCAATAGTCCAGGTGGGAGGGGATGAGCTTGAACTAGAGTAGGGGTAGTGTCAGAGAAGAGAAGGGAGGGGGGTATTCAAGAGCTGCAGCAGAGGTGAAATCAATAGGCCTTGGCAACAGCGTGGATATGGGGGAAGGGTGACAGATAGGAGCCCAAGATGACTCCAGGGTTGTGAGTCTGGGGGACTGGGAAGATGGTGTTGCCCTCTATAGTAATATTAGAGAGGGTAGGTAGGGTGGATTTAGGGGGAACATAATGAGCTCCATTTGGGGATATGTTGAGTTTTAAGATGTTGACTGGATAACCCATTTGAGATGTTGAAAAGCAGTTGGAGATGGGAGATTGGAGGTCAGCAGAGAGACTGGGGCAGGACGGGGAGATCTGAGAATCATCAGCATAGAAATGGTCACTGAATTCCATGGGAGCTGATGCGATTCCCTGAGTGAAGTGGTATAGCAGGAGAAGAGAAGGGGGCCCAGGACAGAACCCTGAGGGACACCTACAGTTGGAGGGTGCGAGCTGGAGGAGGGGCCGGCAAAGGAGATAGAAGGAACATTCAGATAGGTAAGAGGAGAGCCAGAAGAGAGAGGTGTCCTGAAAACCTAGAGGGAAGAGAGTGATCAACAGTGTCAAAGGCTGCAGAGAGGTCAAGGAGAAGAGATTGAGAAGAAGCCATTGGGTTTGGCAACTAAGAGATCATTGGTAACTTTGGAGAGATGAGTTTCGGTGGAAGAAGGTCAGAAACCAGACTGTAAGGAAGTGAGGAAAAGGAAGTGAGATGAGGGAAAGTAGAGGTACCTATTGCGGGTGGCTTTTTGAAGAGTAGCTACAAAGGGCAGAAGAGATAGAGGATGATAGTGAGAGATGGAAGGATTTCTGAGGAGGGGGGGACTATGGACATGTTTTTAGATAGCAGGAAATGAGACAGTAGAGAGGGAGAGACTGGGAATAAGTGAAAGAGTAGGGAAGACAGAGGGGGCTACTGCTGGAGGGAAAGGGATGGAATGAGATCTCTTGCACCTAGTAAAGGGGTTAGTCTCGGTAAGGAGTAAAGTCACTTCACCATATGAGAGAGAGGTGAAGGAGATGGTGGCAGAAGGCACCTGAGTGATAGGAGATAAGTTAGAGGGAGTTCACAGAAAATGGCCTCAATTCTTTCAGTAAAATAAAATAAGAGGCAAGTTTCTCAGTTGAGAGTCGGGAGGGAGGGAGAGCCATGGGGGTCTAAGGAGGGAGGAGAAGGTTTGAAAGAACTGCTGTGGAGAGTGAGATAGTGAGCTCATAAGTGGGGTACTGCAGGATGGCCTGGCGGCCATGAGGGCCCAGTTGAGGTTGTGTGACCTAAATTCATGGTGGCCCCTGTTGTGCGATTTTCTCCACCCTTAGTCAGCAGCATGTGTGTAGGTGAGAAGGCAGTGAATGGTGGGAGAGATCCATGCCTCGGCTGGGTGTAATCAGTGATGTGATAAGGGGGCTAGGGATTCAAGAGAGGACAGTGTAGAGTTGGATTGGTTCACTCAAGGGCCAAGATGGGGAGAAAAGTAGAGGGTGACCAGTGCAGGGAGGTGGCCTGGGAGAGAACTGGGGTGTTAAGGGATTGAAGGTCAGTAGGGATCCTAAGAGGCAGGGAGGACCATGAGCAAGCTCTGGGGTCCTAGAAAACAGGAATTATGCTCCTGTCCCTGAGGCTTCAAACGATGGGTCAGTGATTAGGGACAAGCCAAAATCTGCTCCATAGGCTGATATCCGACAGCAACATGCATAATGAGGATGAAGCCTCCTCCCCGTTTCACATGCTTGCTCCAAAAGCTGGTGAGACAATATTTGGTTCTGGCTGTGAGGAAAGCAACGCTGGCATGACAAGGGACAGAAACTCTGCGTGCCTGGGGGGAGGACTCGGAGAAGCACGAAGGGCAAGAGTTTCATATCTGAAAAATAATCTCTCTGGGCTTTTTTCTTCCCGCTTTGTCCTTGCTAATGACAGGGCCATTACATTTATGCCTTAAACTCCAGCTAGCACAAAATTTTTATTAGTCAGCTACTGTATACAAGCCATGGAATTAAGCAGTGGGCATTCATCGATTACCAGAATCCAGGGCTTACAACCTATGGCTTGGAAAGCGGAAGGAGGGCAAGAATACACAGACCAGAAATGGTCATGATGCAAGAGATTTTAACGGAAGAAGATTTGCTGGTGTGGGCAGACATGGATTGCAGGCACAGGGGACAACATGAGCAGAGCAGAGATGGAATAGGGCAGGACTGGAATGTGGGTTGGCGAAAGGGAGTCTGAGGGAAGGCTGGAAAGGTAAACTGGAGGCACATTCTACAGGGCCTAGAACGCAGGAGTTATTCAGAGGGCACTAAGACAACACTGAAACATCCTGAGGAGAGGAGTGACAAGATCAGAGCAGCACGTTAAGGAGATGGTTGGAGAGAAGAAATGTGAGAGGCAGGGCAACAACTGAGGAAGCAGTGAGTGGAGATGGCAGCCTGGACTAGAATGTTGATGCTGGACGAGGAGGGAGTGACCGACAGGCATTGATTCTTTGATTCATTCAAGAGATATTGTGGGGGAAGAAGAGGCAAGATGTGACTAACTGCTAGACACCTTGCTGTTTGTTAGAGTTAACCTTTGTTGAGAGTCACCGATGTACAAAGTGGTATTCACAACTGTGACTCAGAAATAAGTACCTGATCATACAGACAGATGTAAGTGATGGCACTCGGGTTTTTAAGTATCTGAAAATTCTGGCATGAAGAACAATTTGTAAGAGATTAAAGATCCAACTCAAGACCTGGACGTGAGAACAGCACTTGCAGACCTTCCAGAAAAAGTCCTCGGGAGAAAGGAAGAACCAGCAGATGTGGCAGCTACATGTGATAAAACCCTAGTTCGGCATTAAGTAACAGCAGAAGCCCTTGTAATTAGAATCCAGAAACAGCCAAAGTACCCTTATTACCAATAAAGCAATGGCATTTACCAGCAGGGAGCAGAGGAATTAGAGAATAGAGGAGGGTGTCTATTTATCTTTCTGCATGGAATGGCAAATGCAGATTCAGGAAACGCCATAATTCTCAAGAAGCAAACTCTTCTGAACACAATATTCAAGTACTTAAGCTTAGATAGTCAATAGGTACATTGCCTCCCAAACCAGGATCATGCCATCCATCATTCCCTGAGGCTCTGTACAAAGCAAGCAGAAGCATGTGTGCAAACCAAAGGGTGATCTACACAGATATGTCCAGGCATGTTTGTTTGTTTTTCGTAGGGTAATGAGGGTTAAGTGACTTGCCCAGGGTCATACGGCTAGTAAGTGTCAAGTGTTTGAGGCTGGATTTGAGCTCAGGTCCTCCTGAATCCAGGGCCAGTGTCTATCCACTGGGCCACCTAGCCACCCCCAGGCATGTTTTTTAAACACACACACATATATATAGACAAAAGAGCTTCTGGTCACATGTTAATCAGTCTTTCCTCCCTAGCTAGAGACAGAACCACCACCGCTCTCATCTTCAAATACAAGAGTGACAATATTAATTAGGAGGGCGAGGGAGAAGATCCATGTACAGAAGGGCAACAACAGCATGAGGGATATTTATAACTACATCTTAAAGGTCACCACCCTCTAGTGAGAGTGTCATACAATACCTCATGAACCACAGGGCCCAAAAGGAAGTGCAGCCTCTGACAAAGTTCTCCGAGATTGGACAGACTGCTGGCCCTATGGCTGCCATCTGCATCTTTTGCTCCCCTCAGGAAGGTGTGAATCAAAGGTTCCTGGTACTTCGAGACCATGTCCCCTGTTGGAGAAAGAGAAGAAATCCAAACTTATTTGCTTATTTGCTTATTTATTTATTTATTTGTTTATTTGTTTATTTTTAATGGCAGGGCAATGAGGGTTAAGTGACTTGCCCAGAGTCACACAGATAGTAAGTGTTAAGTGTCTGAGGCTGGCTTTGAACTCAGGTCCTCCTGAATCCAGGGCTGGTGCTCTATCCACTGCACCACCTAGCTATCCCGATCTAAGCTTATTTTAAAAGACTTTTCTATTTGTGCAGCATTTCATATTTTGAGGGGGTCTATGCTTCATGTTATCTCATCATATTCTTATGACAATTCTATGAGGGAGCGGATAAGACACCTGACCCAAGTTATTTTCTTTCTTTCTTCCCTTTTTTTTTTTTGGTGGGGCAATGAGGGTTAAGTGACTTGCCCAGGGTCACACAGCTACTAAGTGTCAAGTGTCTGAGGCTGGATTTGAACTCAGGTCCTCCTGAATCCAGGGCTGGTGCTTTATCCATTGTGCCACCTAGCTGTCCCCCAAGAGGCTTTTCTGAATCCCCACATCTGCCAGAGCCCTCACTACCTACTTTGTTTACCAGATGCATGTGTATATGTCTGTATACATGTGTGTATATAGATACAGAAATAGCATCTGCTTATCTACATACATGCTGTCTCATCTCATAGAGTGTAAGCTCTTTGGGAGTAGGGGTTAAGTGACTTGTGTCAGGGCAGCAGTTGGTCAGTGGATGGAGCACTGGGCCTGGAATCAGGATGTCATTCGGAAGTCACCAAGTGTTCCACTTCTATGTCTAAGAAGGCCCAATTCCCTTTATCAGTTCTTACAGTTTTTACATATGACCCTTAACTCTGGTCTCCATCCTCCGATCCTTCTGTCCTTTCTTGGGTCATCATCCCTGCTCTGGCATAGTCTCCACCATTCCCAATCTCAACCCCTTGGTGAACCTGGCCGCCTTGACACTATTCTCCACTCTTGACCCCTTGTTCCCTTGTCCCATTGCTGATCACGCCTTGCTAAATCCCAACCCTGGATGAAATCCACTATCCACCTTCTTTGCTCCTACTCATGTGTTGATGAACAAAGTTGGAGGAATGTCTGAAAACACAGTGACTAGATCCACTACCAATTTCTATTATCCAACCTCATTTGAGTCCTCACTGTAACAAGGCAATCTATCTATTCTTCTGCAATCAGTTCTCTGTCCTACTCGCCACACTGGATCACTAATTGACACACACATTGATCATCCCCTATTAGATCCCTAAGACTCCCACAGCATCCCCTACCTCCACTCTGTCAACAGGAAACCTTACTTCATATTTAATGAAAAAAATTGAGGCCGTTCACCAAGAATGCCCTCTTTTTCCCTCCTCATCCTCTTCCTCCTCCCTGCATGTCCCATGACACCATCTCCTCCTATGTCCTGCTTCACCCGGATCACACGAGGAGGTGGTCCTTCTTCCTCCTCAGGCCAGCCTCTCCATGTGAACATCCATCCCATTCCCTCCCAGCTTCTCCGGCAGATTGTCCTCACTATTATCTCCCCTCTCTCTAATCTTCAATCTCTGTGTCTACTGGTTCTTACCCTGCTTCCTACATGCATCTCCCACCCTTCAAAAATGTTCACTAGACTCCTTGATCATTATTGTCCTGTAGGTCGCACGTGGTGCCTCCCCTTTTCTTCTTCCTGTCTTCTAAATGCCAACCTCACCCCACAACTGAGGCTTCCTCTCTCAGTTCTCCTTCTTCCTCTCTGACAACTCTTCAACATCCTTTGCTAGATCTGTATCCACATGTGGGCGTTCCCCAAGGCTCTGCCCTGGGTTTTGTTCTCTTTCTTCTAGACTCTTTGGTTTGGTGATCTCATCAGCTCCTATGAGATTCAATTATCTTTAAGATGATGGTTCCAAAATCTATCCATCCAGTCCTAGAGTCTTTCCTGAATGCCAGGCCTGCATTACCAAGTTCTAAACTTCTCTATTACCGTCAAGGGCACCATATCGGTCACCCAGGTTTGGAAAAAAATTAATCCAATTTTATGTTCAGATCCATATTTTCTCCCTTCACCCATCTCTGAGAAAGCAAGAAAACCAAAACTATGTCCCTACAAAAGGTCTCAATCTGTAATCAGAGTCTAATACCTCTTTATCTGGAGTGAGATAGCATGTTTCATCATGAACCTTCTGGAATTGTGGTTGGTAATTGTGTGGATCGGTGTCCCCGAGTCTTTTAAAACTTTCTGTCTTTACAAAGCTCTTATAGCATAAGTTGTCTCCTTGTTCTTTTCACTTCACTTTGCATCAGTTCATACAAGTCTTCCCAGTTTCTCAGAAATCATTCCCTTCATCATTTCTTACAGCACCACAGTACTCTATCACATTCACATACCTAAGGCATCCCCTCGGTTTTCAGTTCTTTGCTACCACAAAGAGCTGCTATAACTATTTTTATACATAAGTGTTCTTTTCCTCTTTCTCTGATCTCTCCGGGGGTCGAGCCCCAGTAGTAGTATTTCTGGGTCATAGGGTACAGTTTAATAATTTTGGGGGCATGGTTCCAAAATGCTTTCCAGAATGGCTGGCTAGGTTTGAAAGCTTGATGGCATTCTTAGCTCCTTAATCTCCATCATCCCATATATCCAATCAGCTATCACCTCTGTCACTTCTTTCTCCAAAACAGCTCCTGCATATAATCCCTCCTCTCTACTCACACAACCACTGGCCCAGACTCTACGCTGCCTCCTGCCTGGATAACTGCAGTAACGTCCTAAGTAGCACAGCTACTCCAATCTGTCATCCACACAGGTACCATATTTTCCTTTAAACAGAGAGATATCTGACCATGTCACTCAATAAACTTCAGTGGTTCCTTGTTTCCAGGATATGCAGGAGGCAGGTTCTATTGCTCTCCCAAACCAAATATAAACTCCTCTGTCAGTTATTTAAACCTTTTTTGATAACCTGGCCCATTTCTATATTTCCAGGATTCATACTGGCTTACACATGATGCTCTGTCTTAGGCAGCTAAGTGGCACAGTGAATATAGAGCTAGATTTGTGGACAAAAAGACCCGAGTTCAAATCCTGCCCCACAGACCTATTAGTGTAATCCTGGGCAAGCCATTAACCTCCCTTAGCCTCAGTTTCCACATTTATAAAATGGGGATAGTAACAGCACCTATCTCAGAGGGTTCTTATAAAGATCAAATAAGATAACTTATGTAAAGAGCTTTGAAAACCTGAAAGTGCTATTTATTAGCTATGACTTCCTGTCTCTTCTGCCTTGGCATGGGTGGCCCCCCTCCATGCCTGGAATTCTTTTTTTTTTTTTTTGGCTTATTGATAAGATCTTAAGGACTGGAGTTCTTCACTCAATCAATAATATGCCTAGCATTTCTAAAACTATAGTAAATAAGAGCAGGCAAAAAGGGGCATTCTTGTTTTACTCCTACATTTATCTATCTATCTATCTATGCACTTGTATAGTATTTGATTATTTTCTACTTACATGTAGAGATAGTTTTCAATATTTGTTTTTATAAGATTTCCAGTTCCAAATTTTTCTCCCTCCCTCCCCTCTCCCCAAGACAGCAAGGAATCTGATATAGGTTATATATGTACAATCACATTAAACATATTTCTGTATTAGTCATGCTGTGATAGAATAATCAGAGCAAAAGGGAAAAACCTCATAAAAGGAAAACAAAAAAAAAAAGTAAAAATAGTATGGTACAATCTGCATCTAGATTCCACAGTTCTTTTTTTCTGGATTTGGAGAGCATTTTCCCTCATGAATCCTTTGAAACTACCTTGGACCATTGTGTTGCTGAGAAGAGTCAAGTCTATCACGGTTGATCAACACACAATGTTGTTGATACTGTGTACAATGTTCTCCTGATTCTGCTCATCAATTCATGTAAGTCCTTCCAGGTTTCTCTGAAATCCACCTGCTCAGCGTTTCTTCACATTGATTTTTTAAAAAAACTTTGTGTTCTAAATTTTCTTCCTCCCTCCCTCCCTCCTCAACCCTCCCTATGGAGTCAAGCAATCAATATAAGTCATACACGTGCAATCATGCCAAGCATCTTCACATTACTCAAGTTGTGAAAGAAAACCATACTGTTTCTACTTTTTGGTTGTTTTTTTCCTTTTTTTTGAGGTTTTCCCCTTGTGTTCTGATTCTCCTTTCACAACATGACTAATGTAGAAACATGTTTAATGTGATTGCACATATATAACATATCAGATTGCTCTCTGTCTTGGGGAGGGGGGAGGTAAGGAAGGGAGGGAGAAAAATTTGGAACTAAAAAATCTTATGAAAACATATGTTTAAAACTATCTTCACATGCAACTGGAAAATAATAAAATATTTTTATGATAAAAAAGAAATGACAAGTAGGATGATTTCAGAAAGACCGGGGAAGACTTGTATGAACTGATGTATAGTGAAGTGACAAGAACCAGAACATTGTGCACAGTGACAGCACTATTGTTTGATGAAGAACTGGGAATGACTTAACTATTCTCAGCAATGCTATAATTCAAGATAATCCCAAGGACTACTCATGAAACATACCATCCAGTTCCAAAGAAAGAACTGATATTGATTGAACACAGACTGAAGCATGCTATTTTTCACTTTCTTTCATTTTTTCTTTTATTCAAGTTTTCTTATACAAAATGACTAATATAGTAATGTTTTACATAATTGCACATGTATAACCTATATCTGATTACTTGCCATCTCAGGGAAGGGGGAGGGAAAGGAGGGAAGGAGGGATGAAATTTGGAATTCAAAACTTTAAATAAAAATGTGACTTTTGAAATTTGATTTATTCATTCTTTTTGATCCCCAATTTATTTATTTTTCTAAAACTTTTAAAACTTCTTCTTGATAAACCTGAAAACACAAATTATGAAGAAAAGAACTTCCTATTTGGCAATAATTGCTGGGAAAACTGAAAATCAGTATGGTAGAAATTAGGTTTAGACCAACATCTTGCACCATATATAATCATAAATTCAAATTAGATGTGAGACTTAAATATTAAAGCTCAAACTATAAAAAGAATCAAAAGGGAAATAGATCATATATTTTTCACAGCTACAAATCAGGGGTGGATCCTTAACCAAAAAAGGGATTGAGATGATTAAAAAAGATAAGATAGTTTTGATTACGTGAAATAGGAATGATTTCATATGAACAAAATTAATGCAACTGGGGTGAGAACAGAAATGTTTTACTGAGGAAAACATTTTGCATTGAACATTTCTGATAAGAGTCTGATATTCAAAATATATAGACAAATAATAGAAATATATAAAACCAAAAGCCATTTCCCAATAGATTGGTGTTGGAGAGGATTTGAACGATTCTCAAAAAAGAAATATAAATGACTAGCACCCAAATGCAAGTGCCCCAAATCAACATGATGTAACTCAAACAACCCTGAGTTTCACCTCACACCCAGCAAATCAACAAAGATAACAGTCAGTGCTGGAGGTCCTGATGAATGATAGGCACATTACTAAATTGTTGGTGGATCAGTAAGTTGTTCCAATCACTCTGGAAAGCAATGTGGAATTATGTGAAGAGAGTGACTAAAATAGATTCTTTGGCCCAGAGATTCTGGAGATGTGCTCGGCATATTCCCAACAAAGGTCGATGATAGAAAGGCCTCATTTATATACATCACAATATTTATAGCAGCACTTCTTGTGGTATCAAAGAATTGGAAACAAAGCAGATGGCTATCATTTGGGGAGTTATTAAATAGATTATGATACATGGACATAATGGAACGTTTCAGTGCTATAAGAAATGGTGAATGTCTAACTCTGGGACCCAATTTGGAGTTTTCTTGGCAAAGATACTGCCGTGGTTTGCCATTTCCTTCTCATTTTACAGATGAGGAAACTGAGGCAAACTGGGTTGAGTAACTTGCCCAGAGTCACACAGCCAGCAGGTATCTGAGGCCAGATTTGAACTTGGGTCTTCCTGACTCCATGCCTGGCATTCTATCCACAGTGTCACCTAGCTGCACGTGTATAATCTATATCAAATTGGTTGCCTTCTCAAAAAGGGGGGACAGGAGAGAGGGAGAGAATCTGGAACTCAACATTTTAAAAAAATGAATGCTAAAAACTGTTTTTATATGTAATTAGAAAAAATAAAATATTAAACATTTTTGAAAAAAGAAATAACAAATACAGAGAAACATGGACAACTTTTATGAACTAATGAGAAGTAACCAGAACCAGCAAAACAATACACAACCCCATAATCAAAACTGAATGCCATAAAATGATCAAGACCAAGCTTGGCCCTAAAAAGAGATATGAGAAGCTGTGCCCCCCCCCACTTCTTTGCAAACATGGGGGAGTGTAAGATTGGACTTTTTAAGATATGGACTTACATGAACTGATGCTGAGATGAGCAAAACCAGGAGAACATTGTACACAGTATCAACAACATTGTGTGTTGATCAACTGAGATAGACTTGACTCTTCTCAGCAATACAATGGTGCAAGATAGTTCCAAAGGACTCATGATGGAAAACGCTCTCCAAATCCAGAAAAAAAGAATTGCAGAATCTAGATGCAGATTGAACCATACTATTTCTACTTTTTTTGTTTTTGTTTTTTGAGGTTTTTCCCTTTTGTTCTGATTCTTCTTTCACAGCATGACTAATGCAGAAAGATGTTTAATATGATTGTACATATATAAGTTATATCAGATTGTTTGCTGTCTTGGGGAGGGAACAGAGGGAGGGAGAAAAATTTTAAACTAGAAATCTTATAAAAACAAATGTTGAAAACTATCTCTACGTGTAACTAGAAAATAATAAAATACTTCTATGATTAAAAAATATGCCACTTTTGCTTAACTTTATCTACTTTTTGGCTCTCTGGAAGTGCACAGGGGAGGAGATGCAGTGGGAAATACAAAAACAAAAGTTGTCAATGACATTTATTTTAAAACATAAAAGGCCGGGGGCATCTAAATGGTACAGTGGATAAAGCACTGGCCCTGGATTCAGGAGGGCCTGAGTTCAAATCCGGCCTCAGACACTTGACAATTACTAGCTGTGGGACCCTGGGCAAGTCACTTAACCCCCATTGCCCCACAAAAATAAATAAATTAATTTAAAAAATTAAATAAATAAAAAATAAAGCATTTAAAAATACATAAAGGCTGATGGAGAGCTCAAGGAATTTACTGAGTGGAGGAGGGGCCTGGTCAGATTTGTTTAAGAGAAGTCAGCGTGCCAGCTAAGTGGAAAATGGAAAGGATCAGGGTAGAGGCTTGAAGCAGAGACCAATCAGGAAGGCATTCTAGTAGCAGTCTAGCTGAGAAGTGATGAATGAAAGAAGGCGGTGGCTTTGTGAGTAGTAAGAAAGGTGCCCACATGAGAGATGGTGTGGAGATAAATGTGGCGAGGTTTGGCAAATGACTGGGAATATGGGTGAGAATGAGGAGTTGGAGACAACGCTACAGTCACAACACAAGAAGACTGGAAAGGTTGCTTCTTCCAACAGGGACAGGGAGGGGAAGTCTGGGAGATGGATGGGTTTGGGAGGAAAGATAACAAATTGTTTGAGATGGTTGCTTGCCATGTCTCCAGGTCATCCAGTTTGAAATGCCCAATAGGTAGAGATATAAGACCGGAGGTCAGGAGAGAGTCTGTGGCAGGGCAGAGAGATGTGGGGGTCATTGGCATGGAGACATATAATCAAACCCAACAAAGCTGAGTTTAAAGAGTGGGGGGGGGGGCTTTTATCTGAGTGTTTTATATTTGAGGGTCGGCCACAAGCCCAAGAACCCCCAGAGAAAGACATTTCCCAAGAAGCTGCGTCACAAGCACTGTTCAGTTCAGAAGCCTTGTGAACAGTCTATCGGCCATGGCCCTTTCTCCACAAATGGGAAGGGGTAGATGAGTGGCGGACAACACCATGGACTAAAAAGAGAGCTGTAGTTTACTGAATGAATATATAAGTGCACATTCAGGGCGTCTACGCTCCCCACACACCTAAGGCTTTTCTCTTAAGCCCTGAGGGGCTGCAGCAGGTCTAGAGTGGCTGTTGCTGACGAGTCCATAACACGGAGGCCAGCTCAGTGTAGCAACTCTCTAGGCTCTGCCCCAGGTGCCAGGTGTAAAGCTGAGGTTTCTCTGCATGCCTGGGTGTGGGAAGAGCTGGCCTAAAGCCAAGAGAAGAAGAGCCGAGCCCTGGCAAAGATCGGTAATGAAAGGGAAGAGAGAAGAGTCATGCTTTGGAAGATGTTTCCAGGCAGCCTCATGTTGCGGCAGGTCTGACTCAGAGTCGCACGGCACTGTCCTGTTAATGACACCTCCAATACCCAACCGCTGCTGATGCAGACATGCAAACGAAGAGCCTGTGGCGGGCAGTGTCCGGGAACCCGGGAGAGGCAGAGGAAGGGCACTTGCGAGCCACCCCATGCAATCCCTCACTGTACAGATGAGGAAATCGGGGCCTGCAGAGGCAAAATGCATCCAGGTCTTCTGCCTCCAAGGCCGGAGCGCCTTCTACCGGCCCACACAAAGCACCCTCCGATTTCCCAAACTACAAGAAGACATTTTGTTGTTTTCTGCTAGCAGATATGCCACAGTACCCACAACTACGTCTAGTTCACAAACGGTTAAACTAAAGCCATTGAAGCTGGCCACTGAACTCAAGCTTTCTAGGCTGTCAAAGTGAGGCCTAGCCCTGACAATCTCCCGGTCCCTTTGAATCCTCCAATTATTGATGAAGCTGCTAAGGGTATCTGGTTTATTGGTAAATACTATATTTAATTTTAAAATTTAAAACCTCATATGTACATTAAGACATTTCCAATTTTTGGAGAAATATACTTATTCCCATCGAAGTGAATATTGGTTTTTTCAAGCCTTTATTCTAGCTATATTATGGCTGGTAGCTGGTTGGAAGAGTGGATAGAGGGCCGGGCCTGTGATCTGGAAAACCTGAGTTCCTGTGGAGCCTCAGATGCAAGATACGTGGCTCTGGGCAAGTTCCTTCACCTCTGTCTGCCTCAGTTTCCCCAACTGTAAAGTAGGGACAATAATGGCATATTTCCACCACTGTCGTGGTGAGGATTGAATGAGATGATACTTGTAAGGTGCTTTAGCACAGAGTAGGTGCCATGCAAATGGTTATTCTCTTCCTTCCTCTTTCCCCTTGTTGGGAGGTGACTTAATAATTCTAGAAATAAGATGCTTATCTCATTTTCCATTAGTCATCGAGGGGAGTTGAGAAGGATGAGTAGGATACTCACTAGTCACAGAATGTGTGGGAGGCTAGGTTAATGAAAGGAAAAAGACTCTCACTATTTTTTTTTTAATTTTTTATTATTTTTTAGTGAGGCAATTGGGGTTAAGTGACTTGCCCAGGGTCACACAGCTAGTAAGTGTTAAGTGTCTTAGGCTGGATTTGAACTCAGGTACTCCTGACTCCAGGGCTGGTGCTCTATTCACTGCACCACCTAGCTGCCCCAAGACTCTCACTATTAAGGGGAAGGAAGAAAGTCCTGATGCAGGGGACATGCGTGTGAGCAGGGAAGCTAAACACAACAATGATTCTGCTAGTGGTATCACCATGTTCCCCTTTACCCAGGCTTGGAACCTTAGAATCCTCTTTGATGACTTCCTGTCCCTCCCTCCCAAACATCTCAATAATCTTCATGTTCTTTTGGTTCTTATTTTGGACACTTTCTCATTAATGTCGTCTCTCCTAGGATCCCATAGGTGGGTTCCAGATCAAATCCTTCCAGTCTATTCTACACAGTGACACTAGATTATTCTGACCGTACTATTTTTATCATGCTGTGTCTACTAAATAAGATCCGAAGTCTTAACCTGGCATTCAAGGCCCTCTCAACTGTGGTCCCAACCTACTTTTCCCATCTTAATTTCCCACCCCAAACCACATTTTAGCCAAACCAAGCAGTAAGCCAGATCCTGTTCCCCCACCTCTGTCCCTCCTCTTTCCTCTGCCTGGAAGACCTGACCTTTCCACCATTTTCCCTTATTATATTGCTGCCAACTTGAGGACCAGATCAAATGCTTCCTCCTCCATGAAATGTTCTCTGCTCCTCCCAGCTCCTCTGAATTCCTGTTCTACTCTCGTGGCTCTTAAGACCATGCCTTGGAGTCCTCATTTCTTCGTGTCTCCCCTCCTCTACCAGGCCATACGTGTGCTGAAGGGAACAAACATTACATGTTGTCTTTATAATCTCCATTCCACTCATCACATGGTAGGGGCAGGGGAGGAATCTGGACCTATGATTTCACTGGTATAGGGAACTCCAGGATAAGAAAATTCCCTGTACCAATTTGGGCTTGGGACACTGAGGGATCAGGTGACTTGCCTAGGGTCAAGGAGTCTGTCTGGGTCAGATGAAGGATGTCGAGCCTGGCTCTGTCCACTGTGCTGCGCTTCTTCCCTTTGCACACCGATGTTCAGGAAATATTTGTTGGATGGAATTAGATTGAAAAAGAGATTCGGGAGGCAGATGAGATACTTTAGGAGGCTGGTGGTAAGGTTGATGCAGTCTGTGTGGGTGCATTCCTTGTCCCCCAGTTCTTGGAAGGAAGAGGAGCTTCTGTCAGGTGCAGCCTCGAACATCAAAAGTGCCAGGTCTGTCTGCTGACTCCAGATTAGTGTATTTATAATGCACTCCAGCTCCCTTTGTCTGGGGGAGTTTGCAAACCACACAGATGCTCCCAATTTGGGTCACTCAAAATAAAGCCTGCTGAGTAGCTGGGGCCTATTTCTTCTGCTGAGTCATCTCTCAGATCCAGAACCAAAATCAGCACCTGGGAATACTGATGCATCCTCCATATCCTTGGTCCACAAGGTCGGTTTTATCCTACAATCCTGTGGTTGTTGTTATTCAGTTGTTTCACTCGTGTCTGGCTCTTTGTGACCCCATCTGGGATTTTCTTGGTAAAGATCTTGGAGTGGTTGGCCATTTCCTTCTCCAGCTCATTTTAGAGATGAGAAAACTGAGACAAACAGGATTGAGTGACTTGCCCAGGGTCACATAGCTAGTAAGTGCCTGAAGCTAGATTTGAACTCGGGTCTTCCTGACTCTAGGTATGGTGCTCTATGCACTATGGCGCCCCCTAGCTGCCCAATCCTGTAGTTGGATCAATTGACTGTGAGGCTCTGACTCTGTCATCGAAATCTCAGACTGCATCAGGGGACTGGAAAAGAATGAAGAATTCAGTTCTGTCCCCTAAACAGATGACTCATCAAGTACTCTCTGTAGGTGACAGGTGAGAGGTGACATGCCTGAGGTGTCCCACATCACAGTGCAGAGGAAGGAAAGTAAACATATAAAGTCTGAGCCAGAGTCCCAGTTCTGCTACTTGGCAGATGTGTGCCCTTGGGCAGGTCTTATGCATAAAAGGATGGTGATAATACCTACTTCTAGACCTATTGTGCAGATCAAAAGAGATAATACATATCAGTATTTTGTAAGGACAAAGTGTCTTTATAAATGTAAGTTATTATTAATAATAATGCAAAGTAATACATTGATATTATTTAGAAATCAGTCTCTTGTGAATTTGGTTACTGCAAACTGATTTCCCAGGGCCTGCTCATCTCTGCTATTTACTCCCTGTGTGGACTTCACCTCCATAAGCCTGTTTCCTCATGTGAAAAATGAAGGAACTGGACAAAATTATCTATAAGATTCATTTTAGAATGAAACTCTATGATTCTCTAATTACTCTGTGATAAAAACTCTGGGTTGCCAAAGCAGAGGATTCGACGTGGACCCCGAGTGAGCCCAGCACCCTGGTCACCAACCTGCTGGTGGTCTGTAAAACTCAAAACCTGAACTTAGAACAAATAAAAGAAAACAAGCGCAGAAGCTTCAGCCTGTTCTCTTCCAAATCATCCCTGCCCCGAAGAGCAATCCTGGCCTAAAGCATGATGATAGTATGTATTAGCACATGCATTCCCACATTTCCCTGCTTTGGGACGCCTCTGGACCTCCCCATCCTCTCTCCCTTCCCCAGCAAACGTATCATTGGGAAACTTCAATATCCTGAGAGACTCGATCTGCCTGGTCCTCCCGTCTAGTCTGTCCCCTCTGTCCCAGACTGGAGTTTATGCCTGGAGGGCAGGACCACGAGCTCCTGGGCCTCTCATTAAAAAGGGGGCTCAGCAGTCTTCTCCCCACTTCCCACCAGCTTTTGGACTTCTCTGGAACTCTCCAATACTTCCCTGGCAGGTACCCTCCTCCTCTCTTCCCCCTCCCAACACTTTTAGCTTCTCTTTTTGTGCTGTGCAATCTCACGAGGGCAGGGACTATCTGTATTTCTATTTGTATCCCCATCACTTAGCACGTGCCTGGCACTTCATAAATGTTTACTGACCTATTTATTGACTGATCCACGTGACTTCCCCCAAAGACTAAATTACCTTTCTGTATCCGTCAAATTAAGAGGAAGAAGGTGAGTGAACCACCTTAGCTTATGTTAGTATGTGACGCAATTATTGGCAAACTTTGAGGTTCTTTACAATTCGAACCCAGGACTATGGAAGGGAGCCTACTGAGACAGCAGGGTTTCTGACTAAGCAATAAAACCACATTCTTCCCTCAGCTTGGCCTTCCCCGTACTCCTGCCCCGCCACCCAAATGATAGGTTTGAGATGTTCTTGGCAACGCCTATTGAAACACAAAACGTCACCTTTGTCTGGAAGACCGCTAACCTTGGCCCACATTTTACCAAATGTTCATTATCGTCTTATTAGGTTATTTCCTAGTATTACTTGGCTTCGGTAGGAACAGAGTTGAATGGTTGTTTTGGTTTTGTTCCCATCCCACCTCCATTTCTAGAGAAGAAGAAGAGATAGCATCTAACTCCCACCACATTCTAGAAGAGTTGGTTTGGGAACTTCCCTCTAGGCTTCCATGAGGAGATTCTGGACAAAAGGAAGTGCTCCTGCATGCACAAAAGTCCTCGACTGACGCGTCGCTGGAGCAGGAAGGGGACGGTGCCCAGAGTGCAGGTTTTGGCCTGTCCCACCTGGGGCACAGTCTCTGTGATGGAGGGTGGCGGGGCCCATCTACCAGGTCGAACACAATAGCACAGTTTTAGCCAAAAACCAATGAAACAGATAAAAATACACAACAGTCCGGTGCCCTTGGTCACCTTCTACTGTGATGGCAGCAGGGCAGAGTAAAAGAGGATGTTAAGGGAGTGCAGAGGATAAGATAACAGGGCTATGGTCCTGATTTCTGAGTGTCTTATGCCACTTGGGTGATTATGGGTATTCTTACCAGGGACTGATGAATTAATAAGCTGGAGGAAGTGAACCACAGGTATAGTGGCTTTCTTGCTACAGGTGAGTCTAGGAGGACAGATGCTCAGCCTACTTATTATTACTCTGGTATTGATGAATTCATGGAAGAATCAGAACAAAGTCTCTAGTGTGGGGATCCTCTGGGGAGGACTCTGAGAAAGATACAGACAAGAACAGCATCAGAAGACAATGCATGGATGGGTTTTGATCTGAATTGAAAGGGGAAGTGGCCATAGGAATGAGATCACACAGATCCATACCTAAAAGGAAGTAGTGCTTCATACTGTGGGGCCTGGAAATGTTCAGTGTTTGTTTATTCATTCTTTCATTCATTAACAAAGACATAATGAGCACCTACTATGTGTAAGTCATCACACATTCATTAAGTACCTACTAAGTGCAGAGCACAAGACTAGGTGCTGAAGATCAAAGATAACACAGTCCTTACCCTTGAGGAACTGACATTCTTCCAGGCACCCTGGGGGAGTCAAAGGCTGGAGACAAGTTCGGATCATTCCTGCTCAAGAACTGAAGAACCCCAGTGGGTTACACTAAGGGAAGTGAAGGATTCCTAATCTTGGAGGCTGACAGCTCTGCATAGGTCAGACATGTTGACATGGGAATCATTGGCTTAGAGATGACAATTAAATTCCCAGTTGCTGAAGAAATCATCAGGAGATTGAGTAGAGAGGGAGAAGAGCAAGAAACCTAGGGAGAAGGCTTGTGGAAGACCTACAGTTCCTGGTGTGACCTGGATTTGTTCCAGCAAGGGGACTAAGAAGGTTAGACAAGAGGAGAACCAGGAAAACAATGTCACAAAAGCCATTTGGTCAGGCCCCATCCCCTCACCTAGGCTACTGCAACAACCTTTTAACTGGTCTTCCTGCCTCACTTCAGCTTGTCCTCTGCACAGCTGCCAAAATGAATTTCCTTGGTGGAGATCTGATCAGGTCACTCTCCCTTCTCAACAAAATCCAGGAGCTTCCTATTACTTCTAGAGTAAAAATAAACTGCTTTATTCAGCTTTTAAAAGGCATCACAAGGGGCAGCTAGGTGGTGCAGTGGATACTGTACCGGCCTTGGAGTCAGTAGGACCTGAGTTCAAATCCAGCCTTAGACACTTGACACTTACTAGCTGTGTGACCCTGGGCAAGTCACTTAACCCCCATTGCCCCGCAAAAAAAAATTCAATATATAATATCAAATTTTATATAAAAGGCATCACAACCTATCTTTCTAGACTTATTGGACACGATTCTCCCTGTTCCTTACCCCGTGCCCATCTCTACCCTGGTCTCCTCCCATGGTCTGAGAGGCACTCCCTGCTTACTTCTCTGCCTCACCAAGAACACACCCCAGCTTAGGTTTAGAAAAGGGAGCCATGGAACCCCCATTTCCTGAAGCAGCTCCAGACTCCTCCACGCCAACAAAAAAATCAAGCAGAACAAATCTCAATCTGATTTTCAGACATACTCATGGGAGGCAGCTCTGACTTATCTTCACAATTCAGCTCTAAATGCCTCTGATTTGTACCATGATAATGGTTAACACCTGGATATTCGACTCTTTGGATTCCTCTCAGGAGCCCAGAAATCATCAGTCTTATTGAGAAGCAAACAGCTGTGTGTTCATCAAACATGAGGATTCAGTTTTATTTAAATGAGCTTCAAAAGAACTTTAAAGGTGAGAAGTATAGAAATGAATAGTGAAAAGATTTGAAGAATTTTTAGTCCGTCATTGGATTGATCCTAAAATACTGAGGATAGCACCAAGGAAAGGACCCTTTAACAAGTGTGAATCTGAAGGATTTTTACAGTGTCTCCTCAAGTTTTTCTTTCCATGCTATTCATATGATTGATGCCTCAACTAACAGAGTATAAGCCCCTGGTTACTCTGAGCGTAGGGCCCCAACACTTCCAAAGGACTTGGTAACTCATCAAAATGAGCCAGCTGAGGGAGGGAGACTGAAAACAGAGAGAATATTGAACACTCTACTTTTACCATCACTCCCACCAAAATGTCATTATTGTTCCATTACTTTTTCTATCTAGACAATCTCCTCTGAACCACCAGCAAGGCACCTGGTAAAGGCTTATATAACTAATTTTTAAGGAAATTGGCACTATGTTGTAGAAATTTTTATGTAATCATTTAAATAAGGATGCTTTATGGAATTTAGCATTACTTAAATTCTGATTGTGCCAAATAGAAGTAATGCTAGGGGGTTTGATAAAGGTAACTTAGTGAATTGTTAAAGCAATGAATGTCAGGTGTGCCACTAGCAGAAAACTGCCATGTTTAGCTACTTTGTTATTTCATAAAAGTGGTGTAATAGTTATTTAGTATGTGATAGTAATAAAGTTCCCAATTATAATTTTAGCACTGAAAAAAAAATGTCATTATTTATTTCTGGGTCCTGTTTCCTAGGCCTGAAGAGGGTGAGGTTTGGAGAGAAAACCATTCCCCGTCTCCCAAGCTATGTTCTTCCTTCCCTAGCAGCCAAGAGTAAGGAGGTGGTAAGGGGAATATCCTACATATTTAGGAAGAGCTGTCAGTCTCATACGCAGTGTAAATGAGTAGCAAAGAAAAGTCTATATGGGACAGGAAGGAAGACGATGATATATGACTGGAGTTCAGGATGAAGATTAAGGCTAGACAGATTTGGGAGCCATCTGCAGCAAAATGATCATTGAGCCCATGGAAGGTAATGGGGTCACCAAGACAGGACGCAGAGAAAGAAAAAAGGCCCTTGGGCAGAAGCTTGGGGTGAACCCATCATTAGAATATGGGGGTGTGGGATATAACAGGGAGACTGAGACAAGCAAGATAGAGAGAGCTGTGTCACAAAAACCCAAACAGGAGAAAGCACCAAGGAGAAGTGGAGGGTCAAGAAGGCCATGATATTGAGCAATTGAGAGGGGGACGGAAGATGTTGACCCGGCATTCTTTCGCTAAAGACAAAGGAACCCCCAATCTTCCTTCTGGAGGTAACTGGATTTGATAACAAACTTCTCCCAGAAGATAACACAAATCTGATGAATGCCCAGGTAGAAAAGAAATAACATTCCCATCACCAGCTGAAACAGAAAGAACACTGGCTTTGGAATCAGAAGTGATGGGTTCAAATAATGCCTCTAACACTTAATACCTGTGTGACTTTTACCAAATAACTTTCCTTGCATTCTCCTCAGCAAAATGAGAGACCTCTAAGGACCCTTCTGGTGCTATGACTGGAGATTTTCCAGAAGACTTAGGAATAGGGGGAGTAAGGAAGGAATCAGGCCATTGATAACCTAGCTTGTTACAAGGTACGGCCTGGCAAGTTCAAAAGTTCTGATAACCACCCACTCCTACCACATCACACACACAAAAGCCCTCTACTCGGTAATGATTTAAAGCAACCAACATATCCCAACTTGCCTTGGAGTCTTGTAGCCAGCCAGGTGTCAAAGGGGTGGTGGGTGGGGAGGAATGGGGGAGAAAGGGTGGAGAACCCATTTTAGGATAAAACTGACAAAACCCTCTTTTACTGGAATGAGCTTCATTTATTAGAAGATGAGAAGTGGGCTGGGGTGGGGGGTCGGTGATTTCACAGCCACCTATTTGCTACATCTTTTGTAAAAGAACCAGCAAAATAAAAAATTCACTGGGGGGCTGCAGAATTATTGGACACCTGAGCCTGGCCTTTCACAACCACTGTGGAAGGAGTTCCTCCTGGACTGTGTGTTTTCTGATGGATGTTTATATTTCTTTTCTTTTCTTTTTTGGTGAGGCAGTTGGGGTTAAGTGACTTTCCCAGAGTCACACAGCTAGTAAGTGTCAAGTGTCTGAGGTTGGATTTGAACTCAGGCCCTCCTGAATCCAAGGCCAGTGTTTTATCCACTGTGCCACCTAGCTGTCCCGGATGTTTATATTTCTGCCAGTATTTTATTTTCTAGCAAGGAACAGAAGCAACAAGATTTTCATTTTCACTACCTCAAAGTTCCTTGGATAACTTAAAAAGTCCTTCTAGGTCAATTTTCCGTTTATAATGCAGGCACTATTCAAAAACTTCTTCCTATCACATGATCAGTGCAGCTGGTTGGCACAGGGCCCAGAACCAGGAAGTCTCATTTTCCTGAGTTCAAATCCAGCCTCAGACACTTATTAGCTATGTGTCTCTGGGCACATCTCTTCACCCTCTTTGCCTCAGTTTCCTTATCTGCCAAATGAGCTGGAGAAGGAAATGGCAAACCTCTCCAGTATCTCTACCAATAAAACCCTAAAGGAGTCACAAAGAGTCGGGCACGACTGAAACGACTGAACAACACCAGAGGAATAGAGGGCAAGGGAATAGTGAGGACTTACTGTTAAAAGTGACCCTTGGGGCAGCTAGGTGGCGCAGTGGATAGAGCACCGGCCCTGGAGTCAGGAGTACCTGGGTTCAAATCCGGCCTCAGACACTTAACACTTACTAGCTGTGTGACCCTGGGCAAGTCACTTAACCCCAACTGCCTCACAAAAATAAAAATAAAATAAAATAAAATAAAGTGACCCTCACAAAGCCACATGATTCATCCTTTGTCTCTGGGTAGGACAATGATAGCCTGATGCTGAATTACTCTTGTAATCTGGAATGAGGCAGTTAGGTAGGACAGTGTAGACAGACTGCTGGGTTTGCAGTCAGGATGACCCAAGCTCAAACCCTGCCTCAGATGCTTCCCAGCTGTGTCACTCTAGTCCTTTAACCTCTCTCACCTTCACTTTCCTTATCAGTAAAATGGGGATAAGATTGGATCAGCTGGGACCCTCAGCAGGCCCAAACGTGACCCTAAAGCGCTCTGGCAGTCTCGACAGCCCGTACAGATACTCGTTGCTGTTGATATTTATTGCTACCACTCCATTTCTTTTTGATCAGGCTTCAGTGGGAATGGGGAACAGCTGGCAAAACGATCCCAACGACCGCACTTCAATCCAAGTGTCTACGTTCCAGCCCTTTAAGCGTTTCATCAGACCTGCACCCAGAGCCGCTAACAAGTTCAGGCACTCCCTTCTCCCCTCCAGTCTGGCACCTTCGGGTCTGGCAGAAGAAGAGTCAGGGAGCAGAGCTGTCAAAAGCTGCATTTAGCTCCCCACGGGCGATGCCTTAGGATTTCTCTCTTTACCAAATGAGATGACGTTGGCAGTCACTCTTTCTTCTTCCTCTTTGGGAACATGACATCTTACTCTGCTCACACGTCTGACAAACGTCCCTCAATTTTTGGAAGGTGACATCACGTAGAGCTATCATGTACTCTCACAAACCCCAATGGGCCTAAGGGAGGTCACGGCTATGCCTGGAGTCCGGGTCAGAGACAAAATCCTGGGCTAAATGGACCATAAACAGGTATCCAGTCCAATGTTCTCTCTGGGGTCCTATCTGAGGCCTCCTCAAACGTCTGACTGCCCCTCCAGCTGATTATGGCTGGAAGACACCTTGTAATCCCATGATGTCATAGGCCATCAATCCCTTCACGGGTGGGGGGGGGGTTCCCATCATATCTAGAACAAAATCAAAGTTCAGCGGGTGTATTGCAGCAGCTACCAAGGTTAAAAGAGAAAACAATACTGGACTGGTAGAATTTCCCATTGTAGTTACTGAGATAAATAATTTACAGTTAAACCCACAGATGAAATGAATAACTTTTGGAAAAGCACTGGCAAATCTTGCCTATCCGTGCCAAACCTGTTCCAGGCTGAGCCCCCCCCCCCATGGAAGTCCCTGGGCAGTCATGGTTCTCTTTTACTAGGCCCTTTATTCAGGAGGGTTTTGGTTAAGTTAATTTAGACAGGGGGCCCCAGAGGCAGGTCACACTTAGGGTTTTAAGTCATTTTTCTGAGCACCTTCCCATCCACTATCCCGATTCTTACAAGAAGGCGGGTATCAGAAGTGGAAACTGAGACAGAGACTGGTTAAGGTACTTACTCAAGGTCACACATTAAAGAGATAACTAGAAGTATAGCCCAGATCCTCTGACTGCCTGCCAGCCAGATTCTCTTTCCCTTGTACCATGAGATCTACTTACTCTTCATGAAGTTCTTCTGTGAAGACAGAAAACGACTCCACCACCAGCATTCATCCCCTATGCAGACCCTGTGAAATCTGAGTCCTCACAATTCTACATTCAACCACATAAGATACACACTGAAGAGATCCTAAAGACCCATCTGTACTATTCATCACCCGAGCAACTAAGGCACTATGGGAAGAAGTGCATGAGGAATCTGTACGCGTCTGTACTGAATGGGGGGAAGGGAGGGAGCTTCCTGGGGGAGTCTCATCCTTCCAGCACGGCCAGTGTTTTAGCCGCCATATTCCCCCACGTGAGGGGAGCCTGCTTCTGAGCATGTGTAAGGAGGGCCCTGCTTTCCACTCTAGAGCATGCTCAGGTGGGTGACTTTTCCCCCTCTGCCTGCTGTGTGCTAAAGAAGGGCCTCTAACTGACTTGGGAGCTGGAACTGGGCCTACATCCAAAAGGCATCGACCAGTCAAACCGACTTCTCTCTTCTTGGCTGCAGCCAAGTGAGCAGGATGAAATGCTGGGTCCATTAGGTGCGATTTATTGTTGCCTCTGTTTCTATTGTGTCTATTCTCTCCTGCTCTCAGGCAAAAGAGTATTGAGATGACTAGGACCTCATGTGTGAGCTTCACAAAGTTCTGCAGAATGAATGGCCAGAGGTCCAGCATCTGGAGTCAGTACCAGAACGGCAGCTAATCCCAGTGAGTCACCAGGGTAGCTCTGACCCAGGAGGGTGGTGCCTAGACCTGGAATCTGAGAGACCACATGGCTTGATCTGAATTTGGAGGGATGTCTGCTTTGAAGCAAACACTTTAAATGGGAGCCCAATCTCCCCAGGCTCCAATGTGATATCAATAGGGTCTTGCTATATCCTTTCATTAAATATTAAAAACTAATTGATGGGGTAGCTAGGTGGTGCGGTGGATAGAGCACTGACCCTGGATTCAGAAGGACCTGAGTTCAAATCCGGCCTCAGACACTTAACACTTACTAGCTGTGTGACCCTGGGCAAGTCACTTAACCCCAATTGCCTCACAAAAAACAAACAAACAAACAACCTAATTGATATTAGTTAAGTGATATTGGGGTTCAAATCACAGGGCAAATCAATGATATAGCGGAAATATTAACTGTAACTGGTGATTGATATTGTAGAGAACACATTGGAATGAGCAGTTGAGCAAATGTCTTTAACAATCTCTACAATCCCCCAGACATAGTCTTTTTTTGGGGTGGGGGGCAGGGCAATGAGGGTTAAGTGACTTGTCCAGAGTCACACAGCTAGTAAGTGTCAAGTGTCTGTGTCCAGATTTGAACTCAGGTCCTCCTGAATCCAGGGCTGGTGCTTTATCCACTGCACCACCTAGCTGCACCCCACCCCCGACATATTCTTAGGGCTCTAAGGGCTGATGTAGCCAATTGACATCCAAGGACCCAATGTGGGAATGCAAATGGGAGCTGGGATAAGGATCCCTATAATCTATTGTATGTAAATATAATTAGTGAATGTGGAGAGATGGTGGTTATTATTATTATTATTTCTCTGAATCATGTTCAGAAACCAGGATCATCATTTGCTTAATTATATGAAGGTGATTAATTCTTTCTTGAAGCCCCTTCCCCTCCCAATCTTCTCCCCACTCTTAAAAGGAATAGGGAAGAGGGGCAGCAAGGTGGCGCAGTGGATAGAGCACCAGCCCTGGAGTCAGGAGTACCTGAGTTCAAATCTGGCCTCAGAAACTTAATACTTACTAGTTGTGTGACCCTGGGCAAGTCACTTACCCCCAATTGCCTCACTAAAAAAAAAAAAAAACAAAAGGAATAGGGAAGAACTGCCTCCTATTTCCTGATGGGAGGAGGCTGACTGACAAATGGTCTCGTTAAAGGCGTTAGTACCAAGCACTTAGTGCACATATTAGGGCATTACAAAGCTTTCTAGCTAATGCCAATCTTTGATCTTGATGGGGCTTGTCAGTGGAGCAGGTGGAAGAGTCACTGGGCAGGAATGTCGGGGTAGTATCTGGACAGATTCCCCCTGCTGGTCTACACATGCCAAAGCTCTTTTTCCTCCACAAGCCAATTGACTTTTGCTTTCAGAATTCCATTCATGCTGTTATCCCTAAGGCATACTTCAAACTATGGCCCCATAGCTATTAGTAATCTGGTAGATTTCAATGAGTCACTTCTCCCCTTTCCCTGGGAGCAGTCAACAACTCCTTCACTCCTGATGTACACTTCTAATGGACCATAATCAAACGATAATTCTAAATTTCATCATAGATGATACGGGAAGAATCATTCAGAAGCCAAGTATATGCAGATATACTTAAGGTAATCTTATTCACAAACCTGGGTATGACTGTTGAGAAGGTACTTGAATGAAAATTTTGAATTATGAATAATAAATAAATCTTTGTAGACTTTCAAGGGATCTTAGAGATTATCTGGTCTAATACCCTTATTTTGCGGATAATTAAAGAGCTGACATTTATATAGAACTTTCCTGTTTATAAAGTGCTTTAAATATTTTATCCAATACAATAGCCTCATGAGGTATGTATAGTAAAATTATTATTATACCAACTTTACAAATGAGGGAACTGAGGCTCAAAAAGATGATGTAATTTACCCAAAGTTACCCAGTGACAGAGATGGGACTAGAAAACAGGTCTCCTGGCTCGAAAGTCCAGGGTTCTTCCCATTATATCACAAAATTTCTCCATTTAAGTGGGAATCAGTTTTTTTTTTTTTAATGAATCAATGTATTAAGTAAAATTTCCCAGCGTTGCTCTTTCTGTAAGTGTAGGTAATCTATGGAATACAGGAAATTCCTCCTTGCTCCAAGAGTATTTCCTAGTAGAGTCTACCACCCCAACTTCTACTATTCCTTTAAGCTAATATAGCCATTTTAAGAAAAATGCAAATATCCTCTCTCACCATGTCCTAACAGAAAATTATAAAGTAAGCACCTCCACAAAGAGTCCAAAAAGGCCAAAAAACATCCTCATCCAGAAAACAACTGATTTTCTTCCCACATTTTGATAAACAGCACGCAAGAGCAACATTGTTTTAGAACACAAACTCATTTGTAAAAACATTACAAAGCAGGCTGGTGGAAGAATGTGGGTATATTGATTTAAAAAAAAAAAACCCACCCAAAATAAAAAAACCCAAAAACATCAAATAAGAGGAAAATGAATTTGCAAAAATACTGTCATAAGACCCAACTAAGCAGATAACTAAGACTAGGATCACTTATAAATGCAAGTAGAAGGAGGACAACAAACAGACACAAACTGTAACAGATCTGCTTATAGTTCTATAGTGATTTTTGTTCTCTATGACACTGAAATTACCACAATTTCCATAATTAATCTAAATGGTATTTAAGAAGATAAAGATAGGAAGAGTAGCTGAGCCAGACCAAATATACACAAGGGAAAATTGTGCTGGAGACAACACAATTTAGAAAGAAAATTTTAAGATTTCTGAGTGACAGGATGATACCAAAGAAATAGAAAAAAAAAAATCACAGATCCCAAAAGAGAAGATCAGGTAGAAAGATGTAAGCAGAACCAAAGAACAATATATATGATGCCTACAATGTAAATGGAAAAAAAAATCATTAAAAGGAAGTTGGATTCTGGGCAATGGAAAAAAATGATGAAAGTCCAGGAGAAGAGATATACCTTCTCCCAAAGAAGACAGGAACTATTTGGAAAGACTATTGTATACAGTGACAAAAAGGCTCCACTATGATGCTTTTACTTGATTGTTTTTCTTTGTCACAAAGGAGGATTTAATATGGGAGGTGGAGGTGATAAAGGATTATGATGTAAAACAAAATGCATCAATAAAACATTCTTCAAGAGATGATTAAATAGACACCAGTAACTACTGACCCATAGGCTTCCTTTCTTTTTATTTTCAAGTTTTATTGAAGCCTTTAGTTTTTACATCAACATGGCTTTCCTGTTACATCACTTCATCCCTTCTCCCATGAGCTCTCTTTTGTAACACAGTTTCCAGGGGGGTAAAAAGGCAGACTTAAACCAACATACACTGTCAGCATATTTCATGGCATATTGGTAGTTCCCCACTTCTCTATGAAAAGGAGGGTAGAACAGCATCTCCTCTGGAGATGCAATCCGTCATTTTCATTAAGGAGGTGGCTTTTGTGTTGTTTGCATGAACATTTTCATAGTCCTTGTATATATTATTCTCCTGGTTTTACTTACTTCACTCTGCATCAGTTCGTAAAATGAACTTGCTAAGCTTCTTGGAATCCTTCTTAGTTGTCATTTTTTACAGCATAATAACATCCCAATTATCTTCAGACCTGTGATTTTATCAGTGTAGGGAGCTCTTAGTGAGAAAATCCCTTCTAGAATAGAGATCACTGACTGTTAGTCAATTAACATTTATTAAGCACCTACTATGTGCCAGGCACTGTGCTAAGACCTGGAGATACAAATATGGAAAAGAAAGACAGTCCTTGCCCTCAAGAAACTAATGATCTAATAGGAAGATGAATACAAGTCACAGTCATGGAGTCAAAGATGCTGAAGGTACAGATGAGGTGTGAGGACCAAAGCTGAGACGGTCTGGCAGGATAACAAGTTTCCTGATGATGACCTTCCTGGGCATGTTCATAACGGAGTCCAGTTCAGAGAAGCATAGCAGAGGCGGAAATGTCTGCAACTTAGAGTCTCAGGGAGTTGTTGGGAACACTGAGAGGTTCCTCAGTCAGTATGACTGGGGGATGAAACATGAACCCAGGTCTTCCTGACACTAAGGCTGGCCCTCTACCCTTGGGACCAGCCATCTCTCCAATTTATGGATACCCATTTAGTTTGGTTATCTTTTTCTACCACAGAAAGGATTATTGTTAATATTTTGGCATATAGGGGCAGCTAGGTGGCACAGTGGATAGAGCACTGGCCCTGGATTCAGGAGGACCTGAGTTCAAATTGGGCCTCAGACACTTAACACTTACTAGCTGTGTGACCTTGGGCAAGTCACTTAACCCCAATTGCCTCACCCCCAAAAAATTTTTTTGGCATATAAGGAAAACTTTCTGTCTTTGACTTTCTTGGGTTAGAGCCCAGGAGTGGGCTCATCAATTAAAGAGTATGGACAATAAAATGACTTTTCTAGCATAATTCAAATTTTTTTTCTAGAACAGTTGGCACAACTTAAAAATCCACTTGTATGACAGTGATCCTGTCTTCCCTCAGCCATTTGATACTGACCATTGACTGTTCTCCTCTTTGCCAATCTGAGAGGCATGAGGTGAAAACCTCATAGTTGTTTGAATTTATATTTTTCATTATTAATGATTTGGAACCTTTTACCATATACCTATTGTCAATTTGCAAATTTTCTTTTGAAAACTGTTGATATCCTTTGAATCTTCATTGGAGGATGGTTCTTGGTCTGATATATGTCAATTCAAGATAGATCTTAGATATCAGACTTTTATCAGAGTATTTGGTGTAGTTTTGTTTTTATCATTCAGTAGTTTCTCTTATTTTAGTTGCACTGATTTTGTTTGTTTTACCTACTTTCTCATTCCTAAAGATATCTTGGTGATAAAGATCTATATACATATTGAAGGTGTCTGTGAAAACATCAGAGGGAAACTGGCAGACTCTTACAAGTTATTTTCTGCAGCTGGGCAACAAAACTGACGGAAAGATAAGGGGAACATAAGATTCTGCAGTATCATCTGCCTGCTGTTTACAAAAAGAAAGGGAGTATGACCTCAAAATCAAGTATGTCCCATATTAAAATGGAATGGGGAAATGTTCGACAAAGTAAGTAAAAATATAGTACTACAGAGCTACAGTGAATCTGTGGTTTCCTAAGTCAATATGTGGCCTTTGATCCCTTTCTACCTGAGTCTGACACCATGGATAGAAATCATACCTCTAGGGCAGCTAGGTGGCGCAGTGGATAGAGCACCAGCCCTGGAGTCAGGAGGACCTGAGTTCAAATCCGGCCTCGGACACTTAACACTTACTAGCTGTGTGACCCTGGGCAAGTCACTTAACCCCAACTGCCTCACTTAAAAAAAAAAAGAAAGAAAGAAATCATACCTCAAGGGGCAGCTAGGCGGCGCAGTGGATAAAGGACTGGCCCTGGATTCAGGAGCACCTGAGTTCAAATCCAGCCTTAGACACTTGACACCTACTAGCTGTGTGACCCTGGGCAAGTCACTTAACCCCCATTGCCCTGGGGGAAAGAAATCATACCTCAAAGTTAGCCTTATTCTGAAACCTCCTGCCTGGGTGACCCTGGGCAAGGCGATGAACCTCCCAGTGGCCCAGACAGTTCCAAGGATAAGAAGTCACACAGAAGATGCTGATCTGCCCAATTAGAAAAAGTGTCTCCATTTAGGAGTTCCTTATGCCAATGACATGATAGGTTCCTATCCCTACTTCTAAAAAAAGCACTTGAATTTGAAGATAAAAATGTAACATTAGACACTCTTCTCCACTAGGTTATGTCCTATGTACATCTGAAGACCTGACAAGATTCCCAGACAGATGGAATTAGATTACTGCTGCTCATTCAGCTTTCCTCTGATTATCAATATCAAGTGAGTTATTAAACAGGGCATGGCATACTCACCACTGCGATGGATCATGTTCTAGGGTCATGCTGTATGGACATAAAAGTCACCTCAGTTTAATTCAAGAATTAAGGAAGATTTTTTTTTCAATTTTTTTTTTTTTTTTAGTGAGGCAGTTGGGGTTAAGTGACTTGCCCAGGGTCACACAGCTAGTAAGTGTCAAGTGTCTGAGGCCGGATTTGAACTCAGGTACTCTCGACTCCAGGGCTGGTGCTCCATCCACTGCGCCACCTAGCTGCCCCCCAATTTTTTTTTTTGGGCAGGACAGTGAGGGTTAAGTGACTTGTCCAGGGTCACTTAATGATATGGGAAAGAAGGCTGAGACAGTAATCAGACAGGAGAAGGAGAACTACTAGAATGCTATGGAAACCAGCCAATGATGGTCTCCATGCTAGGGAGAGGTCAAGGAAGAAGAGGACTGAAAACGGCCATCAGAATGAAAGGGAAGAAATCATCGATAAACTCTGAGGATTGTTTCAGTTGAGTGGTAGGAGTCAGGAGCCAGACTACAAGGAGATGAGATGGGGGTGGGTAATGGCGCAGTGGAGGAAGTCAAGAGGTGCTCTCTCTAGAAATCTGACACCAAAATAGAGGCAAGCTGAAGGACAAAGGTTTGAGGGGGAAGTCAGGGCCAACTGAAGGGTTTTTAAAAGATGGATGGAATTTGAGCATATTTCTAGGTAGCAGGGAAGTAGAAAGAGATGACTGAAAGTGAGAGCAAGAGAGAATGACAGATAGGGCAAGAGATGGAAGAGATGGGAAGGGAAGAGATTAAGGCTAGCCTTGGGAAGAAGGATCCCCTCTTCTTCTGACTTGATCAAAAGAGGAGACAGGTGAAGATGTGCAGAGAAAAAGTAGGAGCTTATTTCAGATATTATTGATCTTCCCCTCCTCCAGCAAAATGTAAAGCAAGGTCAAATACCGAGACAAAGTCTGGGAGTGAATGTATGGTTTGGGGAACAGAAGAGGTGTTGCAGGGAGGATGACAGAGAATCAGGGGAAAATTTTTAAAAAGGACTCTCTTGCAGGACTGAGGGTTCTATTGACATTCAATACATGAATCCTAGTGGATCGTGTTACTCCCTTCCGTGGTGTGCAATAGCTATGGAGAAAGATCAGTGAAGGTCAAAGGTTTAGGTAACTCAGGACTGAGGGGAGGACAAGGAAGCAAGGGATTCTAGAATACAGTACGGTGCTTAACTGAACTAGTCACCTCTAACATTAAGACCAAGAAGGGAGGGAGGCAAGGGAGCCAAGAGCAGGAGTGATGGACTGAGAAAACAGGGGAATATGGCTAGGTTTCAGAGGAGTCAGGCAGGAGGAGAGATCAGTGGATAGTAGATAGAACTGGGTAATTTTAGCATTCCAGATTGTAGAGACGACTGCTGTAGAGTGGTAGTGAGGCTGGAGGTGTTAGCATCTCTGTGGCTGGCTAAACCATTATGGAGGTCATAAGGGTTGAGGAGGAGGATGAATTGGGAGGAAAGGATACTAAACAAGTCATCAATGAGAATATTCACATTCCCATGGAGAAGGAGAAGAGATAGGCTAGAGATAAACACTGCAAGGCCAGTCCTGAATTCAGTGATAAAGGACCAACAACCAGCAAACAAGACAACAAGAATCAGGATGGGGGGATGCAGATTGATGCGGGTGCTCTCGAAGCCAAAGATGATGACGAGTCATGGCAACAGTAAAAAGGTCTGGGGCTGGCAGCGGGGAGCAAGGAGTAGGCAGACACCTCCTGGCTTGTGTCCGGGGCCTGGGAAAAGGTAGAATCCATCCCAGAGTGGGCAGCGAACGAAGAGGTTTTCTAGATGTTTCTGTTTGCAGATGATGGCATTGTATTGATTGCGCCTGTTTCCAGAATAAGACCCAGGACCACTCAAAAGATATTTTAAGAATCCATAGTGGGGCAGCTAGATGGCGCAGTGGATAAAGCACCAACCCTGGATTCAGGAGGACCTGAGTTCAAATTCGGCCTATGACATTTGATACCTCCTAGCTGTGTGACCCTGGGCAAGTCACTTAACCCTCATTGCCCCGCCCCCCAAAAGAAACCATAGGGAGAAAGAATGCCTACTGTTCAAAGTATGAACTGCAGCTGGCTGGGGAGCCATCTGGTCCATTATTACCTTAGACTAGTACTGCATAAGGACAATGCATTGGCCTAGAAGTGAATGTGTTAGATTCTACCCCAAAAACTATGCAGTGCCTTCAATGATTCCAAGCTGCTTACTGAGACAAAACTCTTTTTTATGCTAATATTCTTTCTTTCTTTCTTTTGGTGAGGCTATGGGGGTTAAGTGACTTGCCCAGGGTCACACAGCTAGTAAGTGTCAAGTGTCTGAGGCTGAATTTGAACTCAGGTCCTCCTGAATCCAGGGCCAGTGCTTTATCCACTGCACCACCTAGCTGCCCTGCTAATATTCTTTCACTGACACTATTTAGCTACAAATCATGGAACACAACACAAACTCAGAAGAACCAAGATTGTAGGTGAGACAAAGGGCAATGTGGAAATGACTGGTGGGTATTAGTAAGATGGAGCATATTACTAATAATGATATGCATGCAAGAAGTGGTATAAAATATGTCATTTGGGAAATTATGATGGGAAAAATCTTATTAAGGAATGTGATAGCCCCCAATGTGGCAATGATACACAAAGAATCTTTTTAAAAAGGCCTGGAGAGAAAGGAAGGTTAGGGAAAATTATCTCACACAATTAAGATGCACAAGTAGCTATCAATACAAACATGGAATAGGGGGTGCCACTCTTTCATCCAAATTGGTCAAGGGAAGGAAGAATACACAGTTGGGTACAGAAATATATTTCACTCAACAGTGAAATAGGAAGGAAATGGAAGAAGGGGAATTAAGAGGGAGAGTAGAATAAAGGTGTGATTAATTCTAAGCAAAACAAATTCTTTTTTTTTTTTTGTAAGGCAATGGGGGTTAAGTGACTTGCTCAGGGTCACACAGCTAGTAAGTGTCAAGTGTCTGAGGCTGGATTTGAACTCAGGTCCTCCTGAATCCAGGACCAGTGCTCTATCCACTGCACCACCTAGCTGCCCCAGCAAAACAAATTCTTTAAAAATTTAAAAAAAAAATTTTTTGTTGAGGCAATTGGGGTTAAGTGACTTGCCTAGGGTCACACAGCTAGTAAGTGTCAAGTGTCTGAGGCTGGATTTGAACTCAGGTCCTCCTGAATCCAGGACCAGTGCTCTATCCACTGCACCACCTAGCTGCCCCAGCAAAACAAATTCTAATGATGTACGAAAATATTTCTAGTTCTGTTGGAGGTACCAAAGAATAGAAATCTGAGGGTGTGCCCATAATTGGGGTATGTTATAGAATACTATTGTGCTGAACTCTTATCAGCATGAGGACCAACCACAGTTCCAGAGGACCAATGATGAAACATGTTGCCCATCTCCCAAGAAAAAGGTCAAGGACACCGAATGCAGAATGAGCACTCTCACTTTTATGGCACAGCCAGTGTGGGATCTTGTTTTGGTTGGCTACACGTATTTGTAATGAGTTCTGTTTTTCTTCTTTTCTTGTGTGTGTTGAGGGAATTGGGGGGACTAGGATGGCAAGGGGTGAATTGTGGAAACTGAGTGAACCACATGGACTCCAACTTGTGACTCAGTTCTAGATCTGGTTCAGTTCTCTTTCTATCTAATTATGAGTCTGGTCCAAATTCTGTCTTGTGAGAAAACTTTCTTCAACTGTGGGAATTAAGAGAAAACCTTAATGCCTTGTTTGAAGCCAGCTCTGCCTGGCTGGGAAACTGGACCACCTCTACCTGCTGTGGCTTAGAGACTCTTAACCAAGGACCTCGTTATGCTGACCAGAAACTCAGTCAGCTCCAAATATTGATGGCAAGGAGTTTTCTCACAACTGTATATTTCAAGTAACCCATATGTCTTATTTGAAAACTGGCCTCATAATGATCAATCAGTTATTGTTTCCATGTCTTTTTGATTGTTTACAGATACTTGGTGGGGGTGGGGGAATGGGACATCTCTTTTTTCTCAATTGAGGGAATTACACCTATTCATTCTCCCCTTCCCAACTTGGAAAGTCCCTAATCTTTCATCCAGTTACAATTCAGATTACATAATGTTGTATTGTTTCCTTTTAATTAATTGGCCTTATTTGATTTTAGCGTATAAAAGTCTGTCTCCCTTGTATCAGGGGCCCAGGCCTAAGCTCAGGAGGCTTGGTCCTGGTTTGCTGGGCAACAGGCATGCATTTCTTTTTTTTTTGGTGATGTAATTGGTTTTAAGTGACTTGCCCAGGGTCACACAGCTAGTAAGGGTTAAGTGTCTGAGACAGAATTTGAACTCAGGTCCTCCTGAATCCAGGGCCAGTGCTCTAATCACTGCACCACCTAGCTGCCCCACGCATTTCTTAATAAATCAATATGCCCAGGAGAGTGAACCTTTGTTTTCTTGGCCATTTCATCTTTCACCCACCACAGTATGTGTGTAAATAGAAAGAAAACTCGGGAATTCTGATCAACATAAAGACCAACCACAAGTCCCGAGGATTCATGATCAAATATGCTGCCCACCTCTTGACAGAGAGAAGATGGAGTCAGAGTACTGCCGGTGCTTTATCCATTGTGCCACCTAGCTGCCCCCGATTCTACCTCTTTATAACAGGAATTTTGTTTTTCTTGCTTTCTTAAGGTGTGCATATGTGTGAATGGGAAGTGGGAGGGAGAGAAGGCTGACTTTTGTTTGAAAATAAAATAAAATTTCATTTAAAAAAAAAAAAGGCCTGGAGGAAATCTTCGGGTGCACTGGGCAGATCGTTGGTACAGCACCTCATCACTACTCTTGCCTCTGACTAGAGTGTAGAACCATGAATGCCAAAGCCTCCTTTTAAGGAGACTTTGGCACTTCCCTGCCTGCCTGCACCACCATGCCCCCTCGTGTGTGTGACTTGCCCGGTGTGCATCCCCTCACCTTTCCATCCAGCTTCCTTTTGTGTTTAGTCTTCCCTCATTAGAGTATAAGTTTCTTCAGGGCAGGGACCATCTGTCTTTTTGTAACCCCAGCTCTTAGCCCAATGTCTGGCACAAAGCAGGAACTTAGTAAGTCCTTATTGACTATTACTGACTGGCAGATCCTCTGTGGAGGACTGAAAAGAAAGAATGAACAAGAATCCCATAGGAAGAGTAGCGATGGATTGTGTGGGAAAGAGTAACTTAGAATAAGTTCATATTCATAAGATCTCAACCTGCTAAGTACTGAAGTTTCCAGAAAGGCAAACTTTTAAAATGGCAAGATATCGGTCATTCACGTTTTGATATAAATTGTTTTTATAAATAGCTAAGCAAGTATACATTTAGGAGCAGCTAGATGGTACTGTTAGCCCAGAGTGCCAGGCCCAGAGCCAGGAAGACCTGAGTTCAAATCCAGCCTTAGACATTTATTAGCTGTGTGACCCTGTTTGCCTCAATTTCCTCATCCGTCAAGTGAGCTAGAGAAGGAAATGATAAACTATTCCAACATCTTTGCCAAGAAAAACCCCAAATGGGCTCATGAAGAGTCAGTCATGACTGAAACGACTGAACAACAATGACTGTATAAATTTTAGGATGTAATTTTCTCCTTATAACTAGCTACAAGCAAGGCACTAAGAGAATGGAAGGTGTGAGAGGGCTGAAGGAAGAAAGGAAGAAGTAGAGGGCCTGTGATGAAGAGGAGTCACATTTGTCAGAATTTCTGAGCCATGGGGAAGCTAGGTGGCGCAGTGGATAGAGCACCAGCCCTGGAGTCAGGAAGACCTGAGTTCAAGTCCGGCCTCAGACACTCAACACTTATTAGCTGTGTGACCCTGGGCAAGTCACTTAACCCCAACTGCCTCACAAAAAACAAAAAACAACAAAAAAAGAATTTCTGAGATGATCCTTCAGAGAACCCAAACCTATGGATGAAAAAAAAAAAGTCCTAAAGCAGGGGTTCTTAGCCTTTTTGGGGACTTGGACTCCCCTGGCAGTCTGGCGAGACTTAAGGAACCTGGGAGCGCAGGGCTCTGATCAGCTGGTTCTTCTTTCATTCTACAGGTGGCAAGTTTTCTAGCTGTGTGACCTTGGGTAAGTCAGTGTCTCTGGGCCTAAGGTTTCTCATCTATAAAATGGGGGAGCTGGAGTAACCTCTAACGACTTCCAACGCTAACTCTATGATAAACTCCTCCCTGTGGCTCAGGATCCCCATCTGCTGATACCGAAACCCTTTCCCTATGGTGCCTCCCATCAGTTTCTCATCTTTATCCATCTGAGCCCTCTACCTCTTCAGACTCTTCCTCCTATTTCTCTGTACCCTCTGGAGCTCCGGCCTGCAGCTAACACCTGTTATCAAACTCCTTGATCCCAGGTCTCTTGATCTTCCACTCTCTTCCATCTTCCGTCATGGAAACATGGCTTCCATGGCCACCACAAAGATGACTACCAAGTTTATATAGCCAGTCCTTGTCTTTTTCCTGACCTCCATTCCTTCATAGCCAATTGCCCGTTGGATGCCTCCATTTAAACATCCAACTAGCATCTCAACTCAACACATTGAAGACAATTTTCACTAACTTCTTCCCATTCCCCCAAATGTCCCTTCTCTAAACTTCCCTATCTTTGCTGAGAGTACCACTGTCCTTCCATTCATCAAGGTTTGCAGCCTTGGAGTCATCTATGACTCTTGTCTCTTACTCATCCCTTCCCAGACCCAATTATTTGCCAAGTTTGTGGATTCTTCCTCAACCATAACTCTCATTCATCCCTTATCTGTACTCACGTGGCCTTCCTCACTTCTTACCTAGACTAATGTAATAACCTCTTAACCAGTCTCGCTGTTTCTAGTCTCTCATTTTTAAGCCATTCTTTTTTTTCAAGCCATTATTCAGAAAACTGTCCAAATTATATTCCTTTAGAGAACTCTTTGTTCATATGATTTGACTACCCATTGGGGAATGGCTCTTCTTATATATTTGCGTTAGTCTCCTATACATCTTAAGTATCTGACATTTATCAGAGACATCTGATGCAGACTTTCCCTCAATCAACTGCTTGCCTTTTTCCCCTAGTCAGATTGAATTTGGTAGTTCAAAGACTTTCCAATTCCATGGAACCAGAATTCTCTAACAAACTGATATTCCTAAATCTCTGCTAACGAAGCTTAAGGGGACACAACAATGTAAACAGAATGAACAAAAATCCAAAACTGAACACTACATAATTATAATGATCATGCCTGATCCCTAGAAAAGAGTTGAGAAAATATACTTCTCTCTCTTTTATTGCAGAGGCAGGAGTCTATGGGTACAGGATACTGCATATGCTGAAAAAATGGAGCTGATGTGTTGCTGAACTGCATTTTTTTTTTCTCACCAACCTCCATCAAGTTATATGGGAAATCCTTCAGTTTCCCTAAATTCCCATTATGATGGATTCGCCCCAAGAATACCACTAATGAGGTAGTGGATTTAGCCAGAAAAGGGTGGGATTTTCTAGGATGGTGGGACCTAGAAGCAATGATCACAAGGATGGAGACGTTCCAGGTTTATGGTCAAGTTATTTTAAAAGATTAAAGAAAAGAAACAAGATAATTTAAATGAGGGAGCTATTCTTTTCAATTCTGTAATGATTAAAGTGTTAAAGCCATTCCACTCATTTAATTAATTTAATTTGCTATATAAATGTTCCAACTAGTTAAAGCAGGTCCTGGAGTTTAGCAGACAAAGAAATATAGCCTTAATATTGACAAACACCAGTCATGAAGTCTATGACTTGAGAATCAACTTCAAGTTTAAATAATATAGAAATATTCTAAGCATCAACAACTCCTGTTTTATTCCAACCAAGGAAGTGTAAGTTGTATAGTCTTCAAAAACATATAATGTAGTTTGATTATAATTATATAACTAATATTGTCACCGAGTATAGAAGATCACTTGAAAATCTGCAAATGAGAGAGAAAGAGAGAAATCATGTGATTCCCCCCAACCTGCTTCCGAATGCTTTAATTTACCTCTGAATTGAAGGGGGGGATGGGGGAGGGAAGGAGGTACTATGGCTGGGGATGAAGGAGCTGCTTAAAAGAAGACAACAGAATAAAAAAACGTTGACACATTAAAGTGTAATTATGTTATTATCTTTAAAGAAAGAGCCTTTTGCCAGTTCCATCTTGCATCTAGGAGCCAATGATTCCTGCAGCTGGTGAGTGCTGAAAAAGAGCTAGAATATCTTAGATCTATTTAAGGGGATCCAATTATAAAAGGTAAGATTTCTGCCTTTAAAAGGAAAAAAAAAAAAGGCTTTGACTTAAAAAAAAAAAAAAAACCTAACACATGGATGGTTATGAAACGGGGGAAAGTAATTTCTAAAGTGCCTTCATTGAGAAGCCAGCAGTGAATGTTTACATAATAGTTACTCTTCAATACTGGTTGTGTCTTTTTAATATTGAAAAATAGGTTTGAAAAAAAAAAGAAAAAGGTTTTTAAAAAAGGATCATTTCCCCATGCAAAAGCCTAATCATGTTCTTGCCGTGACCTGTGCTTGCTCTTTCAGGAAAGCTGACGTTGATCATTTTGCTTTTTAAAAGCCTGATTTTAATAAAAATATAAAGAGGGACAGAATGGAATGCGAGATCACAAACTAGCCTCAGATTGGGTAAGACCTGGCTTCAAGTTTTGCCTCAGACATACCCAGGCTATGGGACTCCCAGTCCTACTACTTTCTCCAAAAAGGGAACCCCTTAGATAACACCCTAAGGCTATTCTTTGCTTATATACATAGGTAGAAGGAGTTTGGGTACTAGAAATTAAAGTCACAGATTTGGAGCAAAAGTAAATAAATTAACTATATTTTTTCTCAAAGTGGGCTGAAGTTGGAGGGGAGAAAGAATGAAATGGATTTGGGGGAGGGATGAGTCAAGGATGATATCAAGATTTCCAGTAGCAGTCAATGGTAGAAAGGTGGCATCATAAATCTTTATCATAGTCGATATTTAAGTAGCATTTTCTGGTTACAAGTTGGGGGGAAAGGGAAGGGAAATGAGCATTTATATAGAGCCTACTATGTGCTAACCACCTGGGAGGGTGGTGCTCTTACTATCCTCTTTTTACAGTTGAAGAAACTGGGGTAGACAGAGGTGAAGTGACTTGCCCAGAGGCATAAAGCTAGTAAGTGTCTGAGGCTGGATTTGAATTCAGGTCTTCCTGACTCCAGCCCACCACCCAGCTGCCTCACAAAGCACTTTCCATATATTATCTCATCTCATTTAATCATGCAACATCCACACAAGGTAGGCAGATAATCTTTTATTCGCCTTTTATAGATGAGGGAAGCCAAGTTGATGGAAGTTAAATCACTCCTTCCCTCTCCCAGCCCCGGACAAAAAAGGACTTATGGGAACTGGGTTACTCCTTTGCCTTCTCTAAGTTTGAGCGCACTTTCCCCTGGGCTCTTCGTGTACTAGTGGGAGGGAGTGTCACGGACATTTGAGGGGCTATTTTGTGCCAACTGTTCTTTATGCCTCCTTAATAAATATCCCTTTCTCAAAGTCTGGCTGACTAATTGATATAAAAGATACCAGTGTGGGCTTATGAGCTATAGCACCAGGAAAGATGCCCATCCCTTAGGGTCAACCATGACACATAAGGGGATGGAATAGCTGGACCTGGACCTGGACCTGGACCTGAGAATGATGGTCTGGGAGAAGAGTTCTAGCAGGCCAAATCCTGCCCTTCCCCTGCTTTTGGCCATGACCTAAGAATGGTCTTTACATCCCCCCCACCCCAGGGCAATGAGGGTTAAGTGACTTGCCCAAGGTCACACAGCTAGTAAGTGTCAAGTTTCTGAAGCCACATTTGAATTCAAGCCCTCCTGAATCCAAGGCCAGTGCTTTATCCACTGCGCCACCTAGCTGCCCCATGATCTTTACATTTTAAAATAAGTGACAAAATAGATATCTAAACATGTAAATGCTATTCTTAGCTGCCACCCACAGGCCATAGTTTGCTGACCCTCTGCTTGAGAGTATGTGCTACAGAGAGAAGTCAGAAAAAAGAAGAGAGAGGTTAGAAAACCAGCAGTTCCATTCTGGACCTAGATATTGAGTGGAGTCGTGATACACAGGGGTGAAGCCCTGGCCCTAGAGTTTAGGAGAATGGTTTTAGCTGGAGACAAGCACAATAAACAAAGGCCCAAAGGGGAAGCTAGTTCTCCCCTATTTTTCAGTCTTATCAAAGGTAGGACATTCCCTACTTAATCAGAGATAACTTGACATCTGCATTGCTACTAGATCTTTTCCAAGTATGCAGAAGGTTCAGCTGGCTTCTGAAAGGCCCTAAGGGGCTGGGCCAATGGTAGTATTTGTTACACTGATAAACACCAAACTGGGCTTGCTCCTATAGAAGACACCAAGTGGGCACAGTTCTAACAGATTATGCCTTAACAAATGCAATAAAAGTTTAAAATTTAACCATTAATCAGTTAGCATGCCTATTTCTCCTAATACCCACAAACACTGAATTTTGTTATTTCTAATTCTTTTTGCCATTTCAGGGGTATGAGGCACTATCTCAGTTGTCTGACCCACGTCTTTTTTTGTGGTGAGGCTGACCACTGCTTCAAGAGGTTTTAAAGAACCATGTGTTTCTTCCGTAGCTCTAATGGTGCCTTGGAAGTGTTGAGGGGCTCCCTTGCAGGGGACACAGGAATCCTGACTGGCAAAGAGTCTTCAGAGGGGACAGACACAGAGAGAGGCAGGGACTTTGGAGGGCGCATGGAAGACCTCCCTGGAGCTACAGGCTCGTGGGGAGAGACAGACAGAAGCCCAATATGCCCTATGAGTCCTGGTGCAGGCATGCTCAGAGACCTCTAAGAGTGGACTTCCTGGGTGAGATCATTCTCTCCTAGGCCGAGCTGAGATTTCATTTCACTCCTGAGTCTCAGAGGCCTTTTATTCTAGGGTATTCTATTGCCTGAATTAATCTCTATGACTTCCCCTAATTTCTGTTTTAGTGCTTGCTTTGATAAGCATGTTTGCTTGTTGTCTCTAATTGTCTTTTGTGTAATAAGTATTTGGCGGCAGGAGCTAAATGATGAGATCAAACTAACAGTTAACCTCTCAGACTAGGGCAGGGCCTCTTTCCACCCACAACAACCAGGGAAAATAAGTCTGATATGGAACACATAGGCATAATTATAGCCCAATACCCTTCTTGAAGATAAGAGAGCAAAGGGATTTCCCAATTAAGGGCTCCTAATCTCCACAAAGGTGGAAACTGCTGTGTGGCGGGGGGGGGGGGGGGGGGGGGGGGGGGGGGGGGGGGGGGGGGGGGGGGGGGGGGGGGGGGGGGGCGCTGCTCCAGATCAACCTGCCAAAGCACCTCCGTCTTTGAGGCCCATTTCAACCTGTGACTCTTCTTCTGGCTATTTTCCATTCATATTTTTGGATGGTTCATTCATTTGGACTAGAACTTACTTGGGGAATTTTTAACAGCTAATTAGTTACATTTAACAAATTAGTCTACTTGGCACATTTGTTGTAAATGTTTTTCCCAATCTGTTATTTTTTTTCTTTTTGTTTTTTATTTTTTCTTTAAAAAATTTCTTTTGGTGTTGTATAGTAATTTTTCATTTTTAAGTAGTCAGGCATGTCTATCTTGCTGAGAAAATATAAGGACGGTTCTTAAGAGATTTTCAATGGGATGCTTAAATGGTGGCACTGTGTTTTCAGAACAGAGAAGTCAAGGAGTGATGGTTAAAGATGATCCTTCTTACAGCTGAGACACTGTAAATAATTAGTTCTGTCTGTCAGTCAGCAACAATTAATTAAGCACTTATTATGTGGCAGACACTATGCTAAGCACTGGGGACGTAAGAAAGGCAGAAATGCACTTTAACTTCAAGGAGCTCTCTGGGCTGCTCCACATCGTGCCCCATCTCCTGGGACCACCCCCTCCCCGTTCTCCCTGCTGGTCACCAGACACTCTGCCCCTAGGTAGCCAATCCCTGATAGGTCAGTTTCTGCCTCACCTTGCTAGGGCCCGGACCTCCACACCACAGTACACCATGCTGCCATATGTGTATTTTCCAGTTCCTTTTCAAGTATCATCTTCCCCCTTTGGGAAGGAATTCCTTGAGTATTTGTGTCTTGAGTGCTTAGCACAGAGTCCCAAAGACAGCAAGTGTTTACTAAGAGTTTAATAAAATCCACCTATCTCTCTGGCACACAGTAGGTAAATAGGCACATGCAAGATCTACACTAAGTAGATGGGAGGCACGGTGAGAGCAGAAGGCATCAGCAGCGAGGAGAACTGGGAGGAGGGAGGCCTCCTACAGAAATGGGATCTTCACTGAATCATGAGGGAAGCCAGGGAAACTAAGAGGCAGAGAGGAAGGGAACCAAGCATCCCAGCTGTGGGGGACCGCTAATGCCAAGCCACAGAGAATCTGCAAGCAGGCCGGCATGACCGGGACACAGTGTGTGGAACTGGAAGCAAAGTGCAAGGCATCTGGAAAGGGAGCAGAGGGCCAGGCTCCAGATGGCTTTCCACGCCAGAGAGGGTTCTATTGGACCCGGGAAGCACCCAGGAGACAGAAAGGAGTGACCAGGAGGACAGAGGGAAGAGACGAGAGACTCTGCTTGGGAGACCTGTGAGAAGCTATGGACATGGTCCAGGAAAAGGAGGTGAGCCTGGGGCTAGGCGAGTGGAAAGGAGGGGATAATGCAAGAGATGCTGGGAAGAGAGAAATGACACGACGGCAACAGATAGGCTGTCTTATTGTTGGACACTGTTAATCAATAGTACTGCCAGGAACCTTGATGCTTATGTAAGCCAACATGATGAATGCAGAAATCTGTTTAATGCGATTGTACATATACAACCTATATCAGACTGTTTTCTGTCTTGGGGAGGGAGAAAAATTTGGAACTAAAAATCTTATAAAAACAAGAGAGTTGAAAACTATCTTTACATGTAACTGGACAATAATAAAATACTTTTATGATGTTGATGTAAGCCTAGGAGATCAGGGAGTTTGATGCATAGAAAAGAGTAAATGCTTATTACCCAAATTTTATAAATAAATTATATTTTCTTATGCCTGCCCCATGTTAATCTCTGTATCTATTTCCTGGCCTCATCTCACTCTGATCCAGTAGCTTTGCTGTGGTGAGATGCCTCAGCAAGCAGTCGGAGAGTAACCTTGGCATGAAGATGGTGGGGCTCGGCATAGGGGTGGGCAGAGCAGGGAAAGCAGGGGGGCTGGCTGGGCCCAGGGGAGACACTCTGCAGAAGGGGAGCTCTGCATCTCCCCCTGGCCCCCAACATGTGCTGGTCACTGGAGCTAGCTGTGACTTCGTCCCTGGCTGTTCTTCATTCTGTTCCCAGACCCAGCCCTGTCATTTGTCCATCACTGTTCTTAACGGCCATGGTGGCATACCCCACAGGAAGAATGTGAGGTCCCCTTCCCTCTATATGTAAAATACTCATCTCTGATTCTGCAGACATCCGATATGTGCTTACTGAGCACGCAGGGCCATGTCTTATGTTTTTCCTCATTTACAAGGACGACCATGAACAGGACTTCTCTCTCCTGGCTCACATTTTCAAACCTTTGCTCCAAAGTAACCTAGAGCTTGTCTGAGCGTGTTTAAAATGAAGTCTAATCTATGACTCAAAAAGTAATAAAAATATTCCATTCTTTATATATCAAGATGATGCTACCAGATTTTTAAAATTTTGTTTTCAGTTCCAAATTTGCTTTCTCCTCCTTCCTCTCCCTCATGTACTGAGAAGGCAAGAAAACTAAAAGCTACTACAGATGTGTGGGGCAGCTAGGTGGCACAGTGGATAGAATGCCTGGGGTCAGAAAGATCTGAGTTCAAATCTGACCTCAGATACTTTACTAGCAGCGTTACAACTGTAAAAATTTCTGAGAAGACTGGCCAGAGTTACAAGTGTAACCTCCTTAGCCATTTAATTAGTTTTGTTAGATCATAGAATAGAGGAGTCACATCCAATAAGGCTGAAAAGACGAGTTAGGGAAAGGGTTGTAAAGTGATTTTATGAGAGGAAGGTACCCCAGGCATGGGGTACATCCAGTGCAAAGGCATGGAGATGATAGATAAGAGTTGAACAGAAGGACCAGAGAGAGGCCAGTTTTGTTAGATCATAGAATAGAGGAGTCACATTCAATAAGGCTGAAAAGACGAATTGGGGAAAGGGTTGCAAAGAACTTTAAAAGCTAAACAGTCGGGTTTATGGTTGATTCTAGAGGCAACTGGAAGCCAGTGGAATCTATGTTGGAGGTAGCATGCTACACCCACCATGAACCTTTCCAGTGCCCAGTGGATCATCTACAATTTAGATTCTTCTGAGGTCTTGGAATTCCATGACTCAAAAGCATCACTGGACAAATACTGGTATTAAAAAAATGTGGGTTTTTATAACAGATCCACGGTACCACCTCACTATACTTCCAAAGGAGCCAACAAGGCAGTACATTCTTGGAAGAACTGAACCCCATCAATACTGACACATTATCAATGGGACTAGAAGATATAAAGAAGTTACAGCTCACATGAAGGATTAATTCTAGATTGTCCTAAAAGAAACAAATAATAAGATCTGGAAAAGGCCAACTCTTTGCTGGGTATCCCAAATGATAAGAAACACATGTACAAAAATATTTATAGCAGGTCTTTTTGTGGTGGCAAAGAACTGGAAATTGAAGGGGTGTTTGTAAATTGGGGAAGGGCTGAACAAGTTGTGGTATATGAATGTAATGGATTACTATTGTGCTGTAAGAAATGATGAGCAGGCAGATTTCAGAAAAACCTGGAAAGACTTAAGTGGACTGATGCTGAGTGAGCAGAACCAGGAGAACATTGTATACAGTAACAGCAACATTGTGTGATGATCAACTGTGTTCTTCTCAGCAATACAGTGATCCCAGACAATTCCAAAAGATTCATGATCTCCACATCCAGAAAAAGAACTATGGAGTCAGAATGCAGATTGAAGAATACTATTTTCATTTTGTTGTTGTTTGTTCTTTTCTTCTTTCTTGTTGTTTTTCCCTTTTGTTCAGATTGTTCTTACAACATGACTAATGTGGAAATGTTTAACATGATTGTACTGTATAAGCTATATCAGATTGCTTGCTGTCTTCAGGAGAAGGGAGGCAGGGGAGGGAGAGAGAAAAATTTGGAACAAAAAATTGTATAAAAATGAATGGTGAAAACTATCTTTACATGTAATTGGAAAAAAATAAAATACTTTTAAAAAAAGAAACGTCTTTTCAAGGTCATTTGACTGTGCAGTGTTCCTATTGAGCATAAACAGACAACTGCACAAGTGCAGCTAAAACCTCAATATCTATTACAGAGGCCAGAAAGAAATTCTATGAAAAAGCTGATGGTCCTAAGTCAACTAATATCTTGATTCTTGGTAGCTGCAATGAGAAAGTGGACATAAGGGAGACTGGTGAAAACTCATTTGTAAAATACAGTTCAGGATCAAGATGTGTCAGAGGCTAAAAAGTGAATATAACAAGTAACAGAAATAAACTCCAGAATGGGCTAGCTGGTAAGAGGAAGGGAACAAAGAAGAGACCCACACCCAAGTCAATGAGGAAGGCAGACAGAAGTTCTCTCCATTAAACTACTTGGGTTAGTCGCTTATTCACCTGGGCTAATGTTTATCACAAAGAGTTTGTTGGAGCCCTTTAACATGGTGCTTTACTTTAGCAATTAGCCACAATTCACTCCCAGATCTCTGGATGTTTGTATAAAACATTGTGGCCCCTCAGAACCAGTCCTGAACCAGACTGATTCAATTGCTAAGGAAGAAACCTGGTGACAACAGGTTTTGGGGTCCATGGTTTCTTGGTTGGATTCAGACCTGGGATTTTATCAGTTTTGAAAACTTCCTGGTGAGGAAAATTCTTCTGCAACTTACAGTCCCAGAGAGTCATCCAAGGCACTGACAAGTTAAATAACTTGCCCAGGGTCACACATTTCCTATTATGTGCCAGGCACAGGGATACAAAGACAAAACTAAATGGTCCTTGCCCTCAGGGAGCTTACATTCCATTGGAAGAACAAGTATGTAGTTGTTGTTCAGGTGTTTTTTCAGTTGTGTCCAACTCTAAGACCCTAAGTAAGCATTTCAGAGATGATTCACGGATCTGATAGGAATAAATGAATGAATGAAAAGCACTGTGCTAAGTACTGAGGATAAAATCAACTATAAGACAGTCCCTTGTCTTCAAGAAGCTTACATTCTTTTTTTTTTTTTTTTGCTTTTTACATTATTATTTTTTTAATTTTTTTTATGTATAAGGTATTTTATTTTTTCCGTTACATGTAAAGATAGTTCTCAACTTTTGTTTATACAAGCTTTACAATTTCAGATTTTTCTCCCTCCCTCCCCTCCCTCCTCCCTCCCCTAGACAGCAGGTAATCTGATATAGGTTATATCTATATATCTATATACATATACATATAGATATATACACACACACATATATATATATACACACATAATAACATGAATCCTATTTCTGCATTAATCCTGTTACAAGAGAAAAAATCAGAGCAGTGATGCAAAACCTCAAAATAGGAAAAAAAAAACAGCACCCAAAACAAAAGAAATAGTATGGTTCAATCAGCATCTATACTCCACAGTTCTTTTTTTTTTTTCTTGGATTTGGAGATCCTCTTCTATCATGAGTTCCCTGGAACTATTCTGCATTGGTGAGAAGAATATAGTCCATCACAGTAGGTCAACACTCAATGTTGATGATACTGTGTACAATGTTCTTCTGGTTCTGTTCATCTCACTCATCATCAGTCCACGAAAGACCCTCCAGGTTTCTCTGAACTCCTCCTGCTCATTGTTTCTTACAGCACAATAGTATTCCATTGTATTCATATACCATAACTTGTCCAGCCATTCCCAAATTGATGGGCACCCCCTCAACTTCCAATTCCTTGCTACCATGTAAAGAGCAGCTATAAATATTTTTGTACATGTGGGTCCCTTTCCCCCTTCCATGATTTCTTTGGGAAAAAGACCCAAAAGTGGAATTGCTGGGTCAAAGGGTATGAACAGCTTTATCGCCCTTTGGGCATAATTCCAAATTGCTCTCCAGAATGGAGAGCACAGCTCCACCAACAATGCATTAGTGTTCCAATTTTCTCACAGCAAGAAGCTTACATTCTTAAGAGTGAGAGAAAGCAGGGGTTGCCTGGGAAAAGTGTCTTGGTCAGGTAAATCCCAGGGATAGTGAATAGAACCATAGGGAAATTGATTGATGTGCTATATTTCTTTTCTTTTCTTTTCTTTTTTTTTAGTGAGGCAATTGGGGTTAAGTGGCTTGCCCAGGGTCACACAGCTAATAAGTGTAAAGTGTCTGAGGCCGGATTTGAACTCAGGTACTCCTGAATCCAGGACTAGTGCTCTATCCACTGCGCCACCTAGCTGCCCTGATGTGCTATATTTCTTGAAGCAAAGTTAGTATACTATTGGTTTGATTATTGGAGAGAGGGGAATAAGAAGGGGCAATAGGAAAAAGTATAGAGTGGACAGAAAGAAGGTAACTGATATGAATGGCTGAATGGGATATAAACTATGATCTGGTGTAGGGCCAACCAGGTATATTTGTGGTTTATTCATTTACCCATCACGACAATTCATGGATATGAAAGATAATTTGTTAATAATGAACATGGTTGGGGCAGCTAGGTGGCGCAGTGGATAAAGCACTAGTTCTGGATTCAGGAGTACCTGAGTTCAAATCCGGCCTCAGACACTTGACACTTACTAGCTGTGTGACCCTGGGCAAGTCACTCAATCCCCATTGCCCCGCAAAAAGAAAGAAAGAAAGAAAGAAAGAAAGAAAGAAAGAAAGAAAGAAAGAAAGAAAGAAAGAAAGAAAGAAAGAAAGAAAGAAAGAAAGAAAGAAAGAAAGAAAGAAAGAAAGAAAGAAAGAAAGAGGATAATGAATAGGGTTTCAGAGAGGAATACTGGAAGAATGGGACTAAAAGGGATGGGTATCAGAGAGGAGGTATGTGTCACACAGCCAATATGTGTCAGAGGCAGACTTGAACCCAGGTCTGCCTGACCCTGGGCTGGGCTCTTTACTACGCCATCTTACCATACCTAATATATTTGACCTGCTAAGTATACAATTTTCTGTTTGTTGGGTCAATATAGAAGAGTACACAACATAAAGTTTACATGTTCCAAGAGATGGACATTGCATATACAACAAAATAATTAAAGCAGCATTTTAAATTAAATTAAAGTAGGCAAAGAACTGGTAACAACATAACTACCAATCAACTGGGCGAAAGTTAAACTGTGGTACACAAATGTAATGGAATATTATTGTGTTATGAGAGATTATGAATATGATAAATACAGAAAAACCTGGAAATATTGACATAAAGTGATGCAAAGTAAAGTAAGAAGAACCAGGAAAACAATATAAACAAAGACTATAATACTGTAAATGGAAAGAACAAAAAACCATTGTATGAAATGATGCAGAATAAAGTGAGCAAAATCAGAAGCAGCATCAATTTTATAATAAGTGTTGTTAAAATGAACAACTTTGAGAACTGAAAACCCTAATAAACAAAATGACTAACCATGACTGCAGAGGGAAAATGATGAATGCTACCTACTTCTTGAGAGAGAGGTGATGGATTAAATATGCAGAATGAGACACATCTTTTTGAAGAGAACCAATGAGGGAATTTGTTCTGCTTGACCACGCATACTTGTTACAAAGGTTTGGTTTTTCTTTTTCTTCCCTCTTCCAGTTGGAAGAGAAGATGGGAAAGAGAAGAATGATTGCTTATCAATTTAAATTAAAAAGAAAAAACCCTGAATACTGTGAAATGATGACCAAGCTTGGCCCCCCCCCCAAAAAAATGATATATTAGAAGGGATCTCTTTTTTGCAAAAGACTCTGGACATGATACACTACACATAATATCTGATTTTGTTAATGTGGTAGTTTTTCTGAAGTGTTTCTTTTCCCTTTAAAAAATTCCTTCTTATATGAGATGATTTTTCTCGAAGAGACAAGAGGGTGTGATAGACTGTAATATGGAGGAGACATAATAACAAAAGATTTCAATAAGCATTTCTTTTTTTTTTTTTCAGGGCAATAGGGGTTAAGTGACTTGCCCAGGGTCACACAGCTAGTAAGTGTCAAGTGTCTGAGGCTGGATTTGAACTCAGGTCCTCCTGAATCCAGGGGCCAGGGCTCTATCCACCGCGCCACCTAGCCACCCCCAATAAGCATTTCTTAAAGAACATTTTTTAAAAACTCTTCCATTTTGGAAATCTGGGCTTAGTAGTGATAGTTAGAATCGGATTTCATTTTCTTTTCTTAAAAAACAACACCCCAAACCATGAAATCTCATAACAGCTGTTACTGATCAACATCTGCCTCAGACTATATGAGGGGAACAGATGGAGAAAGATTTAGAGTAATTGGTAATTCGATACTACACTGGGATTGAGTTTTAGCTAAACATGTCCTTAAGCAAGAATAAACCATATATACACATCATAATAGTCTCTATATTAAAAATCACTGACAAATTAATTTGAAGCATAAATATACTATAACTGGGCTATAAAACAGCTTCTTATTATAATGATAAATTTAGTTCAAATTATCTCCCTGGAATTATTACTATATACGGTAGAATCCTAACAGAATAGGGTTAGCTACAGAGGGTTATGACTGACACCTATCAACAGTATTATTACAGTGTTTTCAAAGAGTCCTACTGTTCTGGGGAGGGACTGAGGAATTGCTAATTTGCTAGTCTGTCTAGTGATAGTAACCTGCAGGTTAGAGGATGGATAGCAGTATGCTGTCATTGGCTCCCAACCAGCTATTCACCATCCCCTCTTCACTCAGGGAGAAGAAAGAGGAAGAAGGGGTCAAGGCAAGGCTGGGGCATACATAAGGATGATACTGAAAATCACACTGAGGGATTATAGGGATTTCCCCTGGAGCATGGATCTGGGAAGATGCTCTACGGCTGGTTATCACTACAAAAAAGGCTTTAATTTCACTTAAAGGGTTTCAACAAGCTACCCCATCCAAGCACCTGGAGGTGGCAATATGAATTAGAAACCCCGGCATAAGCCAAGGCTGTGTTTATAGTTGGGTATTTAGCAGAATGAGCCCAGCAAGATGAATACTTTGAGAATCGGTGGGATTTGCTTTGAAATGCCAGAAGACTATTTTGGAAATGTTGCTCTAATTACAGTATCTACCTCCTTTAGAACTATCCCAACAACTTGATGGAGACAAGTCAGTTTGCATCTTTTAAACTGGTTAGTTATGAACCATTCCAGCCCCAGGAGGCTAATCGAGGGCACAGGAGACATGGAAGAGATTTTTCACTTGGAGAGGTACACACCGGACTCACCCTGGACAGTGTCGTTGATATATATGAGCCAGAGACAGAAATTACAATCCAACTTGTTCTATTCGGAGCCCAAGATTCACACTCACTATTAAACAGCCCCCCACATTCGGCACCTTGTGACTACCCAAGTGGTGTCTAAGACCCAAGTGGTATGTCTAAGACCCAGATTTAGTAATAGCGAAAACAAAGCTCTTTATTTATTTAGCTCTTTCCTCAAAGAGTGGCTGGTTTACTTTTCACTTCCTTCTCCACAGACTCCCTTCAGGCTATTTCTGGGTCTTGGAGGCCAGGAGCCTAGCAGTCCATCTTTTTTCTTCCCCTCTGGCTAACAGAGAGCTCAGCACTTAATAGTAGGTATTTAAACGCTCCCAGGAGTGAAATGGCTTGTTAAATTGCTCTGTGAGTCTGAGAATTGGGGTCTTCAGTCAGAGGGGAGTCACCTGAAAACAGTTACCTTAAACTTAACTGAAGAGAGAAGGGAAGTGGTGAAGGAGGAGGTACAAAGAAGGAAAGGGATGGGTATGAGGGTGTTTAATAGATGCTTTTTGAAGGAGATGATGGATGACTGCAATGTGGTCAGCTGAGTGGCGATGTTGAGAAGGAGGATTTGTGTGTTTCCAAAGTTTTCTCCTGGACGAGCAGTAAAATTCGCAAGTTTTACTGCAGCTCACAGGTCAATTATTAAAATTGGTGTTGAGATCATTGCTTCTAATTTCGTCTTGGGTATTATGCTAGTGAATACATGATGAAACTACAGTGAAGGGCAGACAGAGCCACACCTAAGAAGAAAATGCTAAGTCTGCTGGCCCGGCTACAACTGAAAGGCCAACAGCTGGACCTGTCATAACGGGAAGAGAAGGGCAGGTCAATGTTTCGGCCAAAATGTTTCCTGCTCAGGAATATGCCCAGGTGATCTGATATAGAGAAGCACAGTCAGCATGCGGCCCCCAAACACAACTAAATACTCAAAAACGTCACCCAGCAGCTGGTTGGACTGACAGAAGAATGCCCCCCCCAGGACATTCTTTCACAGCCCTTCCTTGGATGGCTGGGGAAGCTACAGCAAGCTTTACTTTGGGGCTGCACAGGATGCGGCAGCTTTTCCAGAGAAGCCTGGGTGACCAGGGTGGGTGACAACTCACAAGAAGGTGCCAGTTTAATGACATCGGGCAGTCTGCCTCTCCTAAAGCCCTCTTCCAACGGCTTAGCTGTTGTGATGGTGACTGGGTTCTGGCCAAGTCAAGTCAACAAGCCAATAGGCACTGATCAAACACCTCCATGTGCTGGGCACTGTGCTCAGTAATGAGGATCCTAAGAAAGGCAGAAAAAGATCCTTGTTCTCAAGAAGCCCTCAGCATAATGGGGGGGAGGGGGGCTACAACAAGAAAACAACTGTGCACAACCAAGATAGGTTTATAAAAGGCAGACTGGCGAGGGGGACTGGGAAAGCCTTCTTGTAGAAGGTGGGATTTTAGCTGGGACTTGAAGGGAGCCAGGAAAAGTCAGAAGGCAGAGACAAAGAGAGAGGATTCTTGGCTAGGGGCACAGCCGGAGAAACGGCCCAGAGCCACTGATGGCTGAGGGTGTGGGAGGGAATGAAGGGCAAGAAGACCAGGACGGGAGGACGGGTCAGGTTGTGAAGGGCTCTGTGTTTGTTCCTGGAGGTGATAGGGAGCCACGTGGTCAGAGCTGCGCTTCAGGAAGGTCACATTAGTGGCTGAATGGGGGTGGACTGGAGTGGGGAGACTGGAGGCAGGCAGACCCTCCAGCAGATGAGGGTCGGCCAGCACCAGCCGGGTCAGGAGAGATCTTGTGATAGCAGAATTCAGGGCACTTCGCCCTAGGCTGGATATGGGGGGTGGAGGGAGGGAGAGAAAGTGAGGAGTTGAGGGTGACACCTGGGTTGTGAGCCTGAGGGGCTGGGAGGATGGGGTGCCCTTGACAGTCACAGGGAAGTGGGGAGAGGCTCTGTGTCCGGTGGTCAGCTCGGAGTCTGGAGAGGCCTATCACTAGACTAGTTACAGTGTTGGGAACGTTTTGGTCCTAGCAACTTCTGGAGACCGTCTTCTAAACTACCCAAGGGCTAGAATTACGTTGGCAGGGAGGCCCCCTTCCCCACCAATAAAACCCCAGCCCTGTAACCGACGGAAGTATAATGAGACCTGACAGAGAAGTACAGGAAAGGTCAGTCTGGGGAGAAATGGAACGGCACAGCCCGGGGGACGCAGTGCGGGTGCTCGGGAAGGAAGCCGTGAGCCCTCCCACCTGCGGGAGGGACAGCAGGTGCTGTTCTCCCCACTCCCACAGCACTTGGGCCCCCTCCACTACAGCACCATCCCAACCATGACCGGCTTGCAGAAGACCTCTCCTTTCTGTGGAGGAGAAGGCCGCGCTGGGATGTGAAGGAGAGGGGAGCGGCTGAGGGTACCTGTGACCCTTCAGAAGCCCCCTACAAACACCCCAGCTTCTCCTTGGAGTCTCACAGGGAATTTCCAAGGTCTTCCAAAGCTCAGGGGGGGTCTGTGATCTCCTCAGTGTACATCATTCCCTTCAACAATGCAGAATGCAACCCAGCCGCGTCTGCCCATCTTGCCGACTCATGTCCATAACTCAAGTTCAATATGGGCACCCAATTCAACGTCCCTTGAAATCAAGAGGACACCAGTGCAGAGTGTAGGCTGTCCGCTGGTAATCCCTCTTAACAAATAACTGACTTGTCTCCTCTTTAGCGCACACTCTTGAATGTGATCTTGTACTCCACCAAAAGAAAATGGCAATCCATCTCAAAGTAGCAGAATCAATGCAGAATGCTTTAGAGTATACAGGACAGGATAGGGACTGTGCCTGCGGTTTCCACAGTATTTGGAACTCCCACCTAAGGAAACTCCCCTTGCCAAGATGGGCCAATATCTGCTCTAATATCTGGTCTAAGCTACCTGGGGCACCGAGAGGTGAAGTGGTCTGGGTCTCAGGGCTGGGACTTAACCTAACACTTTCCAGCTTCCTCTCCCACCCCCGGCTGCCTCTCCCTATGCTCTGCGATGCCCACATACGCATTACTTCATCTGGTCTTCACAGTCACTCCATGAGGCCAGTAGCAGAGCCCCATTTGACATGGAAAAACTAAAATTCAAAGTGGCTCAGTGATCTACCCAAGGCCACATGGCTAGTGAGGGACAAAGCCAGGACCCGAGCTCTTGCTGGTGAACTCCAAGTTCTCCAAGTGCACCGTCCCTGGTTCAGGAAAGCAGCACTTTCTGTGTCTGCCTTTGTCACAGGAGCTCTGATGACTGAAGTCTCCTGGGGGGGGGGGGGGGGGGCCAAGGCTAACAAGCAAATGGCCACTCTTGGCCAAACCGATCCGGGACACTCACCTAACGCTCGGACGATCCTCATCAGCGCTTCTCCCACTTTCATTCTGGTCTCTGGGGGATGCTTCCCGGGGCTGCTCCCATACTGGGTCAGCAGGGATGGAAGGATTTCCTCAGGATATACATCTGCCAGCAGGGCAACACCTGGGGTGGGAAACAAAATCGTTTCATTTCTGCGACTGAAAAAGTCATGAAAACAGACTTGAACATAAACCTATGACGGGTGTGAACAAAGAGGAATGCAGCCTCTGTTAGTGGCCCTCATTCATATCAAACATGGGGCTCCAAAAAAAAAAGGCCATGGACTCCCACATGATGGCATTTGACCTCTAAGTGTCCAACGAATGAGAAAATACCCAACCAGATGGCAGTGTTTGGTGGCTCTGTGGGTCTGCAGGCCCCTTATGACAGTCCACAGCCCCCAGGAGTTTGTAAGCCACAAGTCAGGATCCCCCAAAATGGACAGATACAACCCCTCCTTCCCAAAGCTCCCTTTATCTTGCACTCTCCCCAACCTCTGTCATTCTGCCCTGGGGGCAGAGAAGCCCACTCAAGATGAAAAGCCAGGCCATTGTTGCTCACTTACAATTTGACCAAAGCAAGCCAAACGCTTGCTGACTGAGGCACACTTGAGGCTGGGCTCATTACCGTTATTCACTTACTTAAAAATCAGTGCTGCTGGGGCAGCTAGGTGGCGCAGTGGATAGAGCACCAGCCCTGGATTCAGGAGGACCTGAGTTCAAATCAGGCCTCAGGCACTTGACACTTACTAGCCGTGTGACCCTGGGCAAGTCACTTAACACCAATTGCCTCACCAAAAAAAAAAAAATCAGTGCTGCTAGCCTTTATGCCCTCCATATATGGATCATGCTCCCCCCTCCCAGTTTTAATTCTTCACTTTAGCAGTATGTTAACTTTGATCTTGCTCTGATAAGTTGGTGGTCTGACTGTACCCAGATGGCTGATTCAGGAATGTTTCCTGCATCAATAACAAGGTATTTCTTGCCTGCTGAACTGTAATCATCTCTTCCACTTTGGTGACATTACCAAGAATTTCACCTTCAGAACTTTTGCTCCTACTATGAGGGCAGCAGGACGGCAGGAGAAGGTGAAGAAAAGGCCCCCTCTGAGCCTGCCCAGAGATGTTAAGTGAGCTGTGGGTACTTGTGGGTCACTGGACAAGGTGCTAGCGTGGAGAGTACTGACAGCTGAATTCATGCTCACAGAGTCTGAAAACAAGGTGACTCCTCCACCTTCTCTGCAGAGGTAGAGTGGGGCCAGACAGAACTAAAAGCCACGTCATCACTTTCTTTTTTCCATGCATTGCCATGGCTAGATTTTGGGGAACAGAAAACCCCAAAGCCAGGGTCGGCTTTCCTGCTCTTTCAAGGCCTTCGGGAGGCTCTGGAGAGATGCTGCCATCACTGGTATAACCTGGTCATTTGCGTGTTTTCCATTCTTCTTTCAGCCTAGCAGGTGCCCTGATGATGCTAATATGCAAGACTGTGCCTTGAATCCTAGGTGAGGGATGCCTGAGAACAAGGGATAATTGTGAAATCGAGCACATGGCACAAGCCAGAACTTAGCAGCAGTCACTCATACAAACAGTGAAGCCACACGGCTGCTCTCCAGAGCTTATCAATCAGTCTATAAACATTTATTAGGCACCTACTCCTGGGCCAGGCACCATGCTAACTATTGTGAATACAAAAAGATGCAAAAGACAGTCCCTGCCCTCAAGCGGCTCACCATCTAATGGGGGAGTATGTATAAACAAGCTACATGCAGGATGAAGAGGAAATAATTAACAGAGGGTAGGCGCTAGAATTAAGAGGATGGTGTTACCCTCTAAAGAAAAAGGGAAAGTGGGGGAGGGAGGATTTAGGGGGAAAAATAATGAGGTCTACTTGATGTCCGATTGGAGATCTTGGAAAAGTTCCCCCCACAGCTGCAGAATGGCAAACGGGAATAGAGTTGAGCGGGTGGAAGTCTAATGTGGCATACCTACAGACACCCCAGTGATTGCAGGACTCAGTTTTCAGTCATCTTTATACAAAAAAAGAAATGGGGAAAACAAGAATTGGAAAGGCCAAGTGGCAAATTCTGTCAGACTGTACAAATAGCAGCTACATCTGGGAGCCAAATAGTAGTTTTCACAGTCACAGATATACCATGTGCAAAAAAAAAAAGAAAGTATTGATCTTTTGAGCCAAATTCACCACGCCTGAGTAAGGGAGTCGATGGGGAGAAAATGGAGTTCTATGCTAACGCAATCCAAAATAGAATCTTCTCAGCCCGGATGAGAGACTTGGGACCTCAACATGATGTAGAAGAAAGGCAATCTCACTGCTGATATGCACCCTCTGCACCTTCTAAAACCATTTACTATTCGGATTTCAGAGGACTATTGTGAGGAAAGCCCTTTGTGCTATGCAAATGTGAGTGATTACTTATTATTACTCCAGGATTTAAAAGTGCTATTATTGCAGTTAATAAGAATGGTGCTGTATCAGGGCAGCTGCACAGTGGATAAAGCACTGGCCCTGGATTAAGGAGGACCTGAGTTCAAATCGGACCTCAGACACTTGACACTTACTAGCTGTGTGACCCTGGGCAAGTCACTTAACCCTCATTGCCTGGGGGCGGGGGGGGGGGAATGCTGTATCAAATTTCTCGTTTGCAAAAAGCTCTATTCAGGAGGACTAGACAACAAATCCAATCCCAAACACTAGCTGTGTGACCCTGTATAAGTCACTTATTTCTGTTTGCCTTGGTTTCCTCAACTGTTAAAAGGGGATAATACTAGTTCACACCTCACAAGGATCAAATGAGATAATATTTGTAAAAAGTGCCCAGCACGGTGCCTGTACCTTTCCTTTCCCTTCCTTATGCCCTCAGGTAAGACAATGAACTGCTAAATTTCCTCATCTGTAAAATGAGATGATTGGACCAATCTAATCTAAATCCTTTACCAGGTCTAAGGGTTAAGATACAAGACAGATTACAATCTTTTGTGCTAAATGGATGTGTCATCCTTTGACTGCCCCCTCTAAAAAGTTCGTTTGGTTGTCCTTAATTTCAAGCAAGTTCGACATTGAACGAAGATTGTAACTTGTCAACTAAACAGTATCTAGTAAAAATGCCGTTATTTCCAAAACCAAGCCAGAGTCGGTAAGAGCAGACAGGTTTACAGGATTATCAGCATATGCATTCCTTGTCAGAGATGAAATCTTGTCACATGCTTTTAGAGACCCTGCAAATACGGTGAAAGCCCACAATACTTGGGATTACCTACCAATTAGCAGCTTTGGGAAGGAGGGAAATAATGGCTATCTTCTTTTCTAACTAAATGGGAATTTCTCCGCAATTAACAAGGCAACCGTCACCTAAAGGTAGGAAAGCAGCCATCATGACCTGGTTTCCAAGCAACCGTTCATTACTAAGAGCTGCACTCAGGTGCTGCATCTTGTCTATCAAGCAGGGTGTGCATACATCCAGCTTTTCAGCAGTAGAGTCGCAGCGGTGGGCTGTGGATGACAATTCCAGCTGGAGCGGGGCACACGGGGCGATCTTTTTGCACCAGGTTCTGACATCATCCAAGTGGTGCATTTCCCTTATCAGTCTCATTTTGGAAGAATGGGTCGGGGGCATGAGATTTATGTATGGAAGAAACTGGAGAGCTAGTGGGGTCCAGCCTCTCCTTTTAATGCAGAGGCCAGGGGTGGTTAAGAGCCTTTCTCAAAGTCCCCTGTGTGGAGCCGGGGTTTGAACTCAGAGCCTCTCGCTCCAAATCCCCAGGGCGCCATGCTGTCAAGGACACCCCAGGGCCAGTGGCGAGGAAAAACTGTTCAGCATTCTCTGCTGACTTACTTTCTGCAATTTTTTTTTTTAAAGCGTCTCCAAATTTAGACTTTATCCTTAGGTTTTGTTACCTAAGATATTAGGCTTTCAGCTATTTGTTGTGAAGGTTTCAAAGCTGGAAACCGACTCCTAAGGAATGAATCACATATGACTAGAAATATGATTTATACATTTAAGACAATTTTTAAACAATAGGCAGTGTACATGTAGAATGTATGTCAAATTGTTTACTTTCTTGGAACTCAAAATTTTAAAAAGCCAATATTCAAAAGTGTTTTTACATGTAATTGGAAAAAATATAAATTAAAAAAAAAATCAAATAATAGTCAACCTAGCACTTATTAAATACCTACTATGTGCTGGGACCCGTGCTAAGACCTGGGGATACAAAGAGAGGTAAAAGGCATTCCCCCCTGCCCTCAAAGAGCTTATGATCCAATGGGGAGAGGCAACATGCAAATAACTGAGTAGAAAACGGTACACACAGGGTTGCCAGGGAGTAGTCTCTGAGGGAAGGCACTAGCATTAAGGAATAATAGCCTAAGTTTTCAGTTTTCAGTACAATTTTTTGGTCCTTAATAGTGTCTTTGAAGATGCATTTGTTTGATGCTTAAGTTTGCTATTTAAAAAAAAAAAAGTGATATTAGCTGTGTGACCTTGGACAAGTCACTTAACCCTTATTGCCCAGCAAAAATAATAAATAATTTTTAAAAGACGTTAAATTTTCATTACTTCAATATATACTCCTGGTTTTGCAAACTTCACATACAATAAACTCTCAAATTATCCATCAGACTTGTGACTATCTGATCCCATTTTCTTTGACTTCTGCTCCCTCCTTAACTGTCCTTGGCCTCCATGTCATCGCTCTCATTCCTATGTTTTTTTCCTCTTTTAAAAAAATAAATACCACTAAAAATGAATACATTTATTCTTTTTTTCCTTCTTCCCCCTTTTCCCTTCAACCCTGATTCCATAGTTACTCAACAAAATACTACCCTTGTTTTTTGGGGTTTTGTTTGGTTTTTGCGAGGCAATGGGGGTTAAGTGACTTGCCCAGGGTCACACAGCTAGTTAAGTGTCAAGTGCCTGAGGCCAGATTTGAACTCAGGTCCTCCTGAATCCAGGGCCAGTGCTCTATACACTGCACCACCCAGCTGCCCCCACTACCCTTGATTTTTATTCCCCTGTGAAATGAGATAACTATGAGTTTGGAAAAGTGGTGATGTGGAACAAAGGAGCAGGAAGAAGGAGGGGATAAGCATTTTTATATAGCACCTACTATGTGCCAGGCACTGTACTAAGTGCTTTACAATTATTATCTCATTTAATCCTCACAACTGCCCTGGGAGGCGGCTGCTATTATTATCCCCATTTTACAGATGAGGAAACCGAGGCAAACAGAGGTTAAGTGACTTGCCCAAGAGCTGGATTTGAACTCAGGTGTTCATGACGCCAGGCCTGGTGGACTTATTCACTCTGCCCCATATACATCACTCAACTTCCCTGGGTGTCAGTTTCCTCTCTTATAAAATGAGCCCGATGCCTTTGAAGACCTTTCCAGCCCTAAATATTGCAAACTATGAGAGATAGAGTAGAACCAATTAAATTACAGCAGGATGGCAGTCAACCTTTTTTCCCCTAAAGGCAGAGCTATCTGGAAGGTGTTTTTGCACATATGTTCAACTATTGCTTCCTATTCCTGGTGTCTAAAGTATTAGGTATTAGCTGCCTTGCGTACTAGATATTAGCTGTCCCAGCTAAAATGATTGAGTGTTAGACTCAATTCCAAAAGGACCATGTCAGGGTTAATAGAAAATGTAATTGGGTTATTCAGGTTGGGAACAGCTTAAAGAAACAGAATCATTGTTTCTAGTGAAGCTGAGAATTTTAATTTGCATTTCCACTTTACCATAACTACCTATTTCTTTATGCCTTAGTTTTTGATTAAGAGAGAAGAGCAAAGCAATTACTGGGGCGGGGGCATTTTGGTGTAGAAACCACAGAAAAGATTGAATCGCATTTTTAAAAATTATTTTTTATCATGAATTTAAAGATGGGCTAGCGAGGCAGCAATGGATAGAGAACTGGGGCTCACATCAGGAAGACCTGAGTTCAAATTTAACTTTAGACATTTAATAGCTGTGTGATGCTGGGTAAGGCACTTAATACCCTTTGCCTCAGTTTTCTTATTTGTAAAATGAGGCTGATAATAATAGCACTGACCTCACAGAGTTGTTGTGAGAATCAAATGAGACAATAAATGTAAAATGCTTAGCACACAGTAGGCACTACCACTGCTATTACTACTACTAATACCACCACCATTACTACTACTTATACCATGACTACTACCACCACTACTAATTACAGACAGGTCTTGTTTTACATGAATCAACCAGTACATAGAGGCATATGGTTCAAGAGCAGTAGGAGGACATGAGGGTAGGAGCCAGCCACGTGGGGGCCTGGCCAGAAGTGAAAGGAAGAACAGGTTGGGGAAGACATGTGGGGGTCAGACGCAGACAGGACAGACACAAGTGAGGACAAGGGTCGGGGCAAAGGTCTCCTCTCTTGGCCCTGGAGGTCTCAAGCCAAGCCCCCAATCTGGAGGCAACAGTAGCTATCTCTCTTCCATTCTTCTGCTTTCACTTAGAGAAGGGTTTTTTTTAAACTTTTTTTTTGGGGGGGGGGGTGTTAAGGGTGGCTGCGTACTATGCAGTAAAGTTCCTGGAAGTTTTTTTTGGAATGTAGATTTCTTTCAGAATTCTTTACATAAAGTCAAATTTGCAAATAACAATCTGTATACATAGAAAAGAGCAATTTACACACATGTGAAAGTCCTGAGAGAGAAGTCCATGGGGAAAAGGGATTGGGGGTCTTTTCCCCAAATATCAGCACAACAGATAAGTCCACAGTCCTCCTGTGCCCTCTCTCTCCTCCCTTTTGGGGCTGAACTCCTCGAGAAGCCGTCTGCACCAGGGACCTCCCCTACCCTTCGGCTCCCTCTCCTTTTTAACTCTGCTGTCTGGCTTCTGACTTCCTGCCGTCCCATTGACGCCACTCTCCCCCAAGTTACCAAGGGTTTCTTAGTGGCCCAATTCTCCTCCTCCAGGACCCCCCTGCAGCCTCTGACTGGGCATCTTCCCTGGCTGCCTCCCATGCCTGGGATGTTCCTCCTCCTCCCCCTCCTCCTCTGTGCCTCCTGATGTCCCTGGCTTCCTTCAAGTCCTCACTAATATCCTGCCTTCTGCAGGAATCCTGGACTGATCCCTTCAATATGAAGACCTGCCTTATATTGATCATCTCCACTTTATCTTGTACATATTGTGCCTGTACAGAGCACTTTCGTGTTGTCTCTTCCATCACACTGAGAGCCGGGAATGATCATTGGCTTTTTTTTGTGTCCTCAGCACTTAGCACAGTCCCTGACACACAGTAGGTAGTTAACAAATACTGACTGACTTTATGGCCTATAGAGTATTTTATGTCCATTATCTCCACTGATTCCCACAATATCAGCTCTCACAACTTTGATTCCCACAGATCTTCCCCTGTGAAGAGAGTAGGGCAGGTTCCATTACTCTCATAACAATAACGTGTTATTCATCATTTTAAAGATGAATCAACTGAGGTAGAAAATGACTTTTCCAAAACCACATGCCTAGTGGGTGGCAGTGCCAACACTCACACCCCATCTTCTGGTCTTGGGTCCAACACACTTTCTGCTACTGCAGCAGTGCCTCCCTAAAATTCAATAAAATTCATTAAATACTTAAGTATTTACTAGGCACAGGACCCCATGCTAATCACTGAAAGCACAAATATAAAGAAGGAAAAAAACCCAGAGTCCCTATTCTCAAGAAATGCCCAGTCTATCAGGAAAGTACAACAAATAAGTGTAACAAGCACAAAGGAGAGAACCCAACTGCTGTAAGACAATGTGAAGAGATCATAATTCAATTACATGCAGCAAGTATTCAATAAGCACCTACTATGTCAGAGGCCCCGGAAAACTAAGACATGTAAACCACCCGGTTCTTCCCTCCTACCCTCAGGAGCTCAGGGGATACATATGTAGACAAATGAGTATGATACAACATACAGGAGTATGTGATACAAGCAGCAAGGGGGTTCTAAGAAAGGGGGATGGGATAGAGGAGAGACTTTGGGCCTTTTACTGGTCCCTCCTATTCACCAAGACTTAGTGGCTCACCTACCAGGTGAGCATCTCCCTCCTCCTCCTCCTCCTCCTCCTCCTCCATAGCCACATCCAACAGGAACTCTTCCTCCCTTCACCCCATGTGATGCCCTCCTAGGATGCAGTGGCTTAGGCCCAGAAAGCCCATTCTCTTCCCAACCATCGAATTCTTCCTCTCAAACCATCTCAGATGCCACTTTCCCCGAGAGCAGCCTCCCTCCCCTCAGACTTAACAGGACACTTGCTCTGAACCTCTGCAATGCGCATGCCATGGAATGTGGTCAGAAAAGTCATCTCATCCCCCAACTATAAAATCCATTGGGCAGGGGCTGTGTGTTCATTAGATTTGGTATGTATCTTCCCTCACAGAGTGCTGAGTACACGGTTGGGCAGTCAGGTGTCTGGACTTCAGAGTCAGGCAGAGATGAGTTCAAATTCTGCCTAGGACACTTCCTAGATGTATGACTCTGGCTAAGTCACTTAATCTCTGTCAGCCTCAGTTTCCTGATTTGTAAAATGGGGGTAATAACAGCATCTGCTTCATGGGGTTGTGGATCAAATGAGATATGTAAACATGGCTTTGTAATCTTTAAAAGTACCACAAAGTACTCAAAGCGCCATAGGACTGTGAGCTCTGATGACTATTACAACATAAACACAATAAGCATTTGGTGTTTTTGTGCTGTGTCTTCTTTGGGAGAGGACAAACAATTCTTGGTTCCTCTGGTTAATGAAGGGAAATGGCTGCACAGATAATCTAGAAGCTCAGATGATCTGGGGCTCTGAAGGATATCGTGTGATTTTTAAAGGGGATATAGACAATAACAAAAGCAACAGCAATCATAGGATTATCTCAATAGATGCAGAAAAGGCCTCTGACAAAATACAGCACCCATTCCTATTAAAAAACACTACAGAGCATAGGAATAAAAGGAGCTTACCTTAAAATGATAAGTACTATTTATCTAAAACCATCAGCAAGCATTATCAGTAATGCGGATAAGCTAAAAAAACTTCCCAATACAATCAGGCGTGAAGCAAGGATGACCATTATCACCTCTATTATTTAATACTGCACTAGAAATGTTAGCAATAGCAGTAAGAGGAGAAAAAGAAATTAAAGGAATTGGAATAAGTAATAAGGAAACAAAACTATCACTCTTTGCAAATGATATGATGTTATACTTAGAAAATCCCAGAGAATCAACTAAAAAGCTACTTGATATTATGAACAACTTTAGCAAAGTTGCAAGATACAAAATAAACCCACATAAATCATCAGCATTTCTATATACTACCAATAAAGTCCCGCAGCAACAAATAGAAAGAGAAATTCCATTTAAAATAACTGTGGCCAATATAAAATACTTGGCAGGTCCACCTGCCAAGACAAACACAGCAACTATACGACCAGAATCACAAAACACTTTTCACAGAAATAAAGTCAGATCTAAACAATTGGAAAAATATTAATTGCTTATGGGCAGGCAGAGCCAATATAATAAAGGGGATACAGATATATCTTCACACTTCCCCACAAACTCCCTGCCTCTTCCCCAGGACTTAACAAAGAGTTCTATGGACAAGCACCACTTACTATATTTTTGTAGCTTCATCACATTTGTACTCTTTGGTACATGTGGATAAATAAGACTATTATAAAATTAATCTGGGCCATCTAATAACATGCTGTCCTACTTCCTGCAGTATCAGAAGCATATCAGGTGACTGAGGAAAATGTGTTTTCTGCTTAACAACTGTTGTAGATGCTTGAGAGTCGGGTATCTCTGAAGAGTGAAAAGTGAGTCAATTGCTGGGACATATACGGATGGAGTGCTAACTATGTGCCAGGTGATGGCACAGTCCCTGGCCGCAAGGAGCTCGCTTTCCACTGGGGAGAAAGCACACAGATCACTATGTAGAAGCCAGATGTATAAAGGCTAAATTGAAGATAAGCACGGAGGGCCAGAACTAGCATTAAGGAGGACTGGGGAAAGCTTTTTGCAGAAGGTGGGATTTTAGCTGACACCCAAAGGAAGCCAAGGAAGTCAGTAGGCAGAGATGAGGAGAGCGTGTATACCAGGCATGGGGGACAGCCAGAGTAAAAAGCTAGGTGGCGCAGTGGATAAAGCACCGGCCCTGGATTCAGGAAGGACCTGAGTTCAAATCCGGCTTAAGACACTTGACACTAGCTGTGTGCAAGTCACAACCCCAATTGCCTCACCAAAAAAACCAAAAACCAAAACAAACCAAAAAAAAGGGGTGGTGGCAGAGCTGGGGGGTGGGGGGAGGTGAGGAGCTGTGGTCTGGACACAGTGAGTAGGGGGATGCCTGTGGTACGTCAAGTTCCAAACATTGCACAAGCAGTTGGTGATGGGAGGACTCAAGCATAAAAGAACCATTTTTGGAGTCCCCTGCATAGACCTGACAACTGAACCGACGGGAAAGGTCAAGGGCCCTAAGATCAGGCTAGGAAGACCCAGAGAAGTTACTCTGGTGGTAAGTTGTACGAGGAGGATTTGCACCCAGGTCCTCTGAGGTCAGCCACAGCACTTTCTGCAGTCCCAGGGAAATGACTGCTCAAGCCACTTTCCTGTGTGGCTGGAATTTGGCAATGAGCTTAAGAGCTACGGGTCACTGAGGAGTTAAGACTTGCAAATCTGCTGTGTCTGAAACTGCCTGCTTTCCTCTCTGACCTAACTTCCCCTTGCTGAGCTCTTGCGGCCCTTCTGCCATGGGTGGAAATAGCCACGGAATTGTTTGGGCACGTCAGTAGCCTGAAGCGGCTTCAGGCCACAGATCCACAAAGCACAAGGTGACTTGCCAGGCTCGGATCCCAGCACTCTTATTTTCATCCACATCTCCAAATGACACAGCCACAGGGATCCAAGAAAGCCGGCTCCCTCGAGAATGAAATTCAAGTGAAGTTAAGTAACTTGGCCCTGGCCAGGGCTCTCCAGGTGGCTTCTCACTGTGACATCTTCCCTGCCATTCTGGATATCCCCATTGAAAAGGCACAAGGCCATGTTTGTCTCCTTCCTTTGTGATTCATCTATTTTTAGATTCAAATCTGGAATGTGCCTTCCATCTAGGTTTAGGGCACACAAACAAGCAGTGTGCTCTCCCTAAGGTGATGAATACCTCTGGGACTTTCACATTTGAATCAACACATTTAGGAAGGATTAAATATTGGTCTGTCTGCCCGGGCTGCATTCAATGAAACCTAGGGCTTTTTATTACCACCTGTTTTTGGTCCTGTTCATTTTGTTAGAAGCTAAAACAAAATTTATGAATAATTTTTAAAGGGGCAAGTATTTGGAAAAGATAGCCATCAGAATCTTGATTCCAGAAAGCAAGCAATACAGAGGTGGTGATCTGTGGCCACAGAATGCCGTCTATATCATCAGACAGCGGATGTTTTTGCTTAAATTTTCTTTGTCACGAGGGAGGGGAAGTTATTAGGAAGCATGAGAGATGCAGAAAGAAAAGGGCACAATGGAACATTTTCAGGTGATGGTTAGCCTCACCTGGGAGGGCTCTGTGAGTATGGAACTATTTGATAACCAATGGATACCACCAATGACCCGAGCCCAGAGTGCTCTAGGAGGGATTGGCCCAGATGAATAATTCTATAACAAAACTGGCCTAAATCTGAAGAGGGTTAATTATTCAACCAATATGACAAAATTCTACAAATCCGAGTAACTTCTAAAGGAGGCACATACCTCCTCAGGGGATCCTTGAACACACTGTAACAAGAATTCTGTAGAATTGCTTAGTCAGCTGCGCAGGCAGGCAAAGGACACACGTAAAGAGGGAACAATTAGAATGCTTAACATAAAAGTTTCTAAAGCATTGTATTTATGGTTTTGATGTCAAGTGTGTAGAGTCCACAGAAACCCCTGTTGAGGGCTGAGTTGCTTCAATCAACTTCTCCCCAAACTGCTCTGTAAAAAGGGTTTTCCCTGGGGGCGGCTAGGTGGTGCAGTGGATAAAGCACCGGCCCTGGATTCAGGAGTACCTGAGTTCAAATCTGGCCTCAGACACTTGACACTTACTAGCTGTGTGACCTTGGGCAAGTCACTTAACCCCCACTGCCCCACAAAAAAAAAAAAAAGGGTTTTCCCACAAAATATCTAACAATGGAATGTAAAGGGGACAGAGGAGAAACACAGAATCTAATGTTATGGGCCCATAGCACCCCAGAAATTCTCTGGGGCACATCAAAGAACCTTCTCCTTAAGAAACTAAACCAAAGGACAGACATACCTAAAGAGATAAGTGGAACCAGATCCAACTGAGCTAGCTTCGGGACCTCCACCCTTCATTCTAGTCTCCCTCACCCCTGGGGAGATAAGATTAGGTGTGGCTGCTTCCTTTGTGTCCTGAGGAGAGAGATGGCTTGAGATCTGCAGCCACCCCTCACCCAACTCCTCCAGCCACCACCAGTGGCTGCTTCCTTTGTGTCCTGAGGAGAGAGATGGCTTGAGATCTGCAGCCACCCCTCACCCAACTCCTCCAGCCACCACCAGTGGGGGATGGTCCTCCCTCACTAAAGGAACTTTCCACAGTCAGAGGGCCACCCCCATCAGTCCTCTATAAAAGTACTTGCCAGTCTCCTGCTAGAGGAGATTGATACCTCAGAGCCATGCTCTGTGCCATGCCTTCTTCCCATGAGAAGTTCAAGGACTTCTTTCATGGTTTCCCTTCCCTTCCCCTTCCTCTAAATAAACTACCATTTAATTTTTTTTTTTAGTGAGTCAATTGGGGTTAAGTGACTTGCCCAGGGTCACACAGCTAGTAAGTGTTAAGTGTCTGAGGTCATATTTGAACTCAGGTCCTCCTGACTCCAGGGCTGGTGCTCTATTCACTGAGCCACCTAGCTGCCCCGGGTATAATTCTTTAAAAAGGAATTCCTAAGGACCCCAAACCCCTAACCCCTACCCCTTACCCCATTCTCCCCATGACACTAAGGACAAGTGTCTGGCAAAAGCATCATTTCTCTCTTGAAGTAAAAGAGAAGACGGGGGCAGCTAGGCGGCACAGTGGATAGAGCACCGGCCCTGGAGTCAGGAGGAGCTGAGTTCAAATCGGGCCTCAGACACTTAACACTTAGCTGTGTGACCCTGGGCAAGTCACTTAACCCCAACTGCCTCAGCCAAAATAAAAAGGGAGAAAACGGTTCATGGAATGTTGATGTCAATACATGGAAACTGCTCCAAGGCTGTGTACATGAAGCTGGGTCAGCTTCTGTGGAAGGCAAGGAAAACCACTAGGGAAGAGTGAGGAGAGGGCATGAAGTAAAGGGCCCCTTCTTTGTTTCTCTATGTTCATTCTGCTTCTCTTTCATTCAGCTTATCCACAGCTCCTTCATCTTTGCCATAATTTCCTTTTTTTTTTTTAAACTCCTCAATAAGGTGCACACTCACCCTACTCACCCTGCCTCAGCAAACACTTGCAAAGATCTTGAGTCAGGGAGAGGAATACCAGGGCAACAAACACTCTATTCCTTTACAGAAAAATTCTTAGAATTTAGCAGGAAGGAGAACAAAGACAAGAGGAGAGATTAAGTGTGTGAGTCAATATATAAACTAATGAACACAAAAGAAAGGAAAGGAGTCATTTGATCTAAAGCAGTCTGGCCAAGAGAATTCCTGCATAACTGCAACCTTAGACAAGTCACTTTTTCCTCTTCTGGCCTCAGTTGCCTCTTCTCTAAGGGGATGGGACTAAAAAGATCTGTAAGAATCCTTTCAGTTCTAACTTTCTGTGATTCTGTGAACTATATTTATGTGGGGATCTGTCCACAGAGAAGCTACAGACCAAAGACATTATTTATTTATTTATTTATTTATTTACTTATGATCTGTCGTCAAAAAGAAAGGAGTCAAAGCAAAAAAAGCAAAAAAAGAACTAGGGGGAAAATCAACTATAGCTCTGAATACCAGAAACAAGGCCTGGGTCACACTGTAAGCAAGGCTTCAGCCAACAGCTGAAGAATATTCAGCTGGATTTTCTTGTCCCTCTTCACCTCAATTTCTTCATTCTACATGAACATTAAAGTGCTAGATAAATGTGAGCCATTTTTAATCATATTGTAGCCAAAAGAAAATACAGCTAGTTCTCCATCATCCACAGCAAAAAACAACTAGAACATGGATAATGAAAATTCACAGAAAAAAATTTTTAAAACTTCATTTCTTCCATATATCACATACACATACATCACATTTTTTTTTCCCAAATTACATGTAAAAACAAATTTTAACATCAATTTTTAAAACTTTGTGCTCCAAATTCTCTTCCTCCCTCCCTCTCCACTCCCACCTTTAAGAACTTAAGCAATTGGGGCAGCTACTTGGTGCAGTGGATAGAGCACCGGCCCTGGAGTCAGGAAGACCTGAGTTCAAATCCGGCCTCAGACACTTAACACTTACTAGCTGTGTGACCCTAGGCAAGTCACTTAACCCCAAATGCCTCACCAAAAAAAAAAAAAAAGAACTTAAGCAATTCAGTGTAAGTTACACATGTGTAGTTATGGAAAACATTTCCACATTAGTCAGGTTGTGAAAGAAAACAAACAAAAAAACTTTAGAAAAAGGAACTAACAAAAAAGTATGCTTCAATTTGTATCGGATAAAATCAGTTCTTTCTCTGTAGATGGACTGCATTTTTCATAAGTCTTTCAGAGTTGTCTTGGATCATTGTATTGCTGAAAATAACTAAGTCATTCACAGCAGATCATCTTACAATATATTTGTTATTTTGTATACAGTACATTTCACTTTGTATCAGCTCATGTAAGTCTTTCCAGGTTTTTCTGAAAGCATCCTGCTCATTACTTCTTACAGCACAATAGTGTTCCATCATAATCTTATCCCACAGTTCATTCAGCCATTCCCCAATTGATGGGCATCCCCTCAATTTCAAATTCAACTTTTAAAGAATCTCTTTTTGGATACCAACCTAGTAGTGGTATTACTAGGTCAAAGAGTATGCTTGGTTTTATAGCCCTTTGGCCATAGTTCCAAATTGTTCTATAGAATGTTTGAATCAGTTTACAACTTTATCAAGAATGTATGAATGTCTTATTTTCCCCCTATCCCCTACAACATTTGTCATTTTCCTCTGCTCATCACATATATTCTTATAAATCCACACATATGTCTACATATAAGTTCTATCACCAACAGGATTCCCAGGTTCCAAGATGATGTAATGCAGATGCAAAAATATATATATACGTTAAGTCGATAAACATAATTAAGGTGGAGCTATCAATAAAAAGAACAGCTCGCTGATTTTTAGAAAGCTAGGTAGAATAGCAGGCCTAGAGTAAGGAAGGCCTAAGCTCAAATCCTGCCTCAGACGGCTCCTATGTGTGTGACCCTAGACAAATCACTTCACCTCTGCTTGCCTCCGTTTCCTCCTCTGCAAAATGGAGATAATTACAGCTCCTACCTCCCAGGACTAGTATAAATATCAAATGAGATACTTGTACTGCACTTTCCAAACCTTAAAGCACTTGATAATACTAGTTGTTGTTCCTGGGTCCAGTGAGTTGGATTCAATAGCAAATTCATCTCAGCAAATATTAGTTTGGAATCTGTGGGCAGGGCACTCAAGTAAGACCGCAACAGTAGGGAGCTGACAATGGGATGAGGGGGCAGTGGGGAATAGCGTGGACATATACAATTGTAAGATTCCGTAGAATATGGTATGGGGGAAAGAGAGATCCTGGCAAAGAATTTTAGGACAATTTGAGGTGGGAATGATCAATTTCAGCTAGAAGAACTGACGCAGGTTTAATGGACGAGGTGACAATCACGTGGCCATAAAGGAAGAAAAGGATTTCAGGAGGCAGAGGTAAAGCAAAAGTGGGCCCCCAGTGAGAGAAAACCAAAGTGGAGTTGGGCCACCATCTTAGTTTCCTCTTTTCCAAATGGTAACTGAGGAGAGTAAGACAGATGGATGGGGTAAGAGTCATGCTGTGTGTTTTCCTGCCATTTGCAGTATGAGAAACTACAACAAAAACTCAAAATATTAAATCAATTAAAAGAGGGAGAAGGTCTGGGTTTCACATAGAGCCACTTATACTTTGAGAGGAAAAGTAAAAATATGATAAAAGAAAGCACTAAGAAAACCCCGACCATTCCTAAAAGAAAAGGTAGCCCTTGTTGTGTGGGATCATTGACAAAAGGCTGGTTTTGTCAGGTTATGACACCAAATCATCAGATCTGCCTCTGGCAGGGATAGAAGAACTACCATTAACAGTGCTAGGTAGGAAACTCCTGCTCCACCTTTTTTATAAAAAATTCACCCAAGGCATCAGTGCCTAAGTATATGTTACAAGTACCCAAAACACCAATTAGCTTCAAACTGTCCATCTTGGAGAGTGGAGAGCCAAAAACTCCAGGCCCTCCAACCAAATTAGCTAGTAAATGATGGGTACACTAATTAAATGAGTAAAAACAAACATCAAGCCAACAGACACATGCTTTGTTACATCTCTGAACTCTAAAAACTTAGATTTTCAATCAATGGGCTAATCATCAGAAAAGCAAATGCTGATGGGCAACAAATATCGCCTCCTGTTTGGGAAGCCTCCACTCCCAGAAATCTAGAGGAAGCATCTCATCGTGCCAGCCTTTAAGTTTCTTAGGAAAGGAACAAACTGGGTTGTTTTCAAAGGACAATCAATTTGGGGCATTTTAGATTTTTTTTTCATCTATGAGGTCGGGTTTCTTGCCTTTAGTCTCCCTGGGCACAGGACCTTTTTCATCTTTCTCACCTTCCTGTCATCTCTGTAATATCGAATACCAGTGCTCTCTTTCTCCTTTTTTGATATCTCTTCCCTTGGCTCTCCATTTCTACACCCCTTATTACTTTTAGTGATTATTCATCTTCTTTAGTATTTCCTCATTCTTCTCCCATACCTAAACCATGGTAACCCCCTAATCCAGTCCTGGCTTTCTTCCTTTTCCCTTCTACATTCTATCAGTCACTCAACTTTCCAACCACCATTTCTATGCAAACTATCTTCAAATCACATCAAGACACAATTTCTCAAAGCTATTCTGAACATGAATTTGTACTAGGAGCAAATTTTACTAAGAACACGGGGAACTAGAGGCTGTTTACCCTCTTCTCCCCAGGTTTTCACCCCTCTCTCCTGGTTCTCCTCCTATCTCCCTGACGGCTTCTTCTCTGGCTCCTTTGCTGAATCCTCCTCCGGATCACCCCTTCTAACCATAGATGTCCCCCAGAGGTCTGTCCTGGGCCTTTTCTTCATCTTGCTCTAGGCTACTCACTTGGGGACCTCATCAGCTCCCTTGGGATTAATGACTATCTTTATGCTGATGATTCTCAAACCTAACTTTCCTGCCCCAATCTCTCTGCTGACCTCCCATCTCCCAACTCAAACTGGATGTCCAATAGACAGCTTAATCTCAATATGTGTAAAACTGAACTCATTAGTTCTCCCTAAATCCTCCCCCATCTTACCTTCCCTGTGATCATAGAGGGCAACACCACCCTCCCATCCCTCAGACTCACAACTGAAGAGTCATTCTGGGCTCTTCACTATCTCTCATTCTCCCCTTCCCCCCTTAGCAAATCAGTTGCCAAGGCCTGTCAGTTTCCTTAGCAACAGCTCTTGCACACTCGCCCTTCTCTCCTCTGACATAGCCCCCACCCCAGAGCAGGTCCTCATCACCTCACACCTGGATTATTGCAATATCTGTTAGTGGGTCTACCTGCCACATGTCTCTTCTCACTCCAGCTCATCCTCCATTCAGCTGCTAAAGTAATTTTCCTGAAGCCCAGGTCTGACTACGTCACCCCCCCCCACACCCACACCCACACCCACACACACTCACACTCACTCAATAGAGTCCAGTGGCTCCCTATTGCCTCTAGGAACAAATACAAAATCCTCTTCTTGGCATTCAAGTCCCTCCAGAACCTAGCTCCCTCCTTTTTTTTTCTTTTTATTTCTATTTATTTCTTTATTTTCCCCTAATTACATGTAAAAACAACTTTAACATCCATTTTTGTTTGTTTTGTTTTTGTTTTTTTAGTGAGGCAATTGGGGTTAAGTGACTTGCCCAGGGTCACACAGCTAGTAAGTGTTAAGTGTCGGAGGCCGGATTTGAACTCCTGACTCCAGGGCCAGTGCTCTATCCACTGCGCCACCTAGCCGCCCCTTAACATCCATTTTTAAAACTGTGTTCCAAATTCTCTTCCTCCCTCCCTGCTTACCCCCACCCTTAAGAACACAAGCAACTCAATATAAGTTATACATGTGTAGTCATGTAAAACATTTCCACACTAGTCAGGTTGTAAAAGAAAACAGACAAAAACATCTAAGAAAAAGAAACTAAAAAAAAATAGGCTTCAATCTGTATTTGGACTCCATCAGTTCTATTTTTGTTTGTTTGTTTTTGTTTTTGCGGGGCAATGAGGGTTAAGTGACTTGCCCAGGGTCACACAGCTAGTAAGTGTCAAGTGTCTGAGGCCGGATTTGAACTCAGGTCCTCCTGACTCCAGGGCCGGTGCTTATCCACTGCACCACCTAGCTGCCTCTGCCATGAGTTCTTTCTTTGGAGATGGACTACATTTTTTCTAAGTCCTTCAGAGTTGTCCTGGATTACCTAGCTCCCTCCTATAGCTTCCTCCCCACCACACATTGTTCCATCCAGTGACACTGATCTCCTGGTTATTTCATAAACAAGATCCTCCATCTCTTGGCTCTGGGCATTCTCTCTGGCTGTCCCCCCCCCCCCCCCCCCCCCCCATGCCTGGAACTCTCTTCCTCCTCTGCTCTGACTACTGATTTCCCAGGCTTCTTTTAAGTCCCAACTAAAATCCTACCTTCTACATAAAGTCTTCCAACTCCTCCTAACTCTAATGCCTTCCCTCCATTAATCATTTCCTATTTATCTTATATTACGTTATCTTGTACTTAGCTCACTTTTCATATATTTGTTTGCATAGTCTCCCCCATTAAGCTGCAAGGTCAAGGAGAGCAGGGACCGTCTTTTGTATCCCCCCCCCCTCAGGTAATTAATAAATGCTGATTGATCGATTGCATCATCTGAGCAGAAGCCATTAGCTTACCTAGGCCTAAAGGCCTGACAGAATAGTAATAAGGTCTACCAAATAAAAAGTGGTCAATCATTTCTTACTCTATAATAGATCTGAAAAGGCAGCACAAATTACTACTATTACTCTGCAACCCTGGAATAGTGACAGAGCAAGGAGAAATTTGTGTAAATCCAACCCTGCAGTTCATTCAAGGTCCTGACCAGCATCTAATTAGTACATTGTTTATATCCCTTATAAAAGTTAACAAATAATACTAGACTAATAACCATGGAGGTAAAAGGCACCTTGGGGGAAAAATTAAAGAAATTAAAATATACCTGACTTTAAGAATGAGGTGTTCATTTTTTTTTAAGGGTCGTGATACTAGGGGAAAAAAACAAATAAAGGTATATTTTATAGGGTTTCTTAAATAAAACCCTCATTACACTGTGCCCTTTCACAAGGCCCCTAATGGAAGATTAAAAGTTCATGTAGTATGGTAATCCACAAACGAATGTGATACTGGAGAACAGCAAAAGGACTCAGGAGACTAAATGGCTAAATAGTCAAAACATCCAACCAGTCAAAAAAGACGATAAGATTTGGATGTATTTAGATGAATAATATCCCAGGATCTGCAAGGACCCTGTATAAAGATATCTCCTACGGGTAAGTCTCCAAATTATGAACAGACTGTATTCCAAAAGGTTTTTTTATGTAAATTGGAATTTGTTTTCCCATAGAAACAATGTTATGCACAGTGGTTAGGTTCCCAGACTGACCCATCAAAGCCACTTTCACCTATAAGGTTCCTGAAATATAATACCATGCCCACAGTACCACAGAACTTAATTATGGTGAAGTTCCTATGAGAAAATGGATCCAAATCCCAGTTTGAGATCTCAACCAGTCAGTCTCCCCCACTATCACAGAGGGGGGAGGTCCCCTAGCTCCAAAGCACGACTGGTGACTCCCATGGATGGTATCTAAGGAGCCTTTCCTCAACCCTGGTGTCTGTCAATCTTTTCTGGGTTGCCATTCTCACCTAAGAGACATATGTGAGCTGGAACTGTGTATTCAGAGGTATATGTTGTTTGATATTGCTGCTGAATTATGGTAAATGGGCTTAATCTAGTGATTTATTAAATAATTAAGTACAAAGAAAGCCTTCTTTATCATAGTAAGACATGGGAATGGGTTATTGAAGGAGATGGTAAAATTTATTCCTCTGTGGCCCTTCTGAAATTATTATTGAAATAACTTAAGGAGAGTGTCTCATACACTAACTTGGTTACTAACATCACAGATGATATGGTTTTTATCAGAGGGACAGCAATGGCATTAAAGGGAACAAAGATGGGGAAAGTAGCCAGACAGGATCAAGTGTCTACAAAGAAAGTCCATGCTGGAGAAGGTTATTTTGAGGGGAAGATATGTGAAGCATGGAATGAATTTTGGACCTAATAAGTACCAAAAAATGAGGACTGGTAAAACATCATTGACTACTGATATATCTGCCAGCTCTCCCACCTAGACAAAACCATTCTGTAGTTCCCTTTCTACACAAACCAAGAACCTTCTTGAGGAGGACATTAGTGGGGAAGGAGCAGGTTTTTGTGATCAGTGCTCACCAAAGGACCCTCTCTTTGCCATTTCACACCTGACTGCCTAAAGTACAAGATCCCATTGTGTTAACTTTGTTGACTAAGAAAAAATATTCTACTTGGTAGAGAAAAAAATATTGCATCGCCTTAAGGGCTCTTTTCAAACAAGGTTTATCCCATCTATATGTCAAAATAATTCAAGATTCCTTTAAAGAGATAAAATAGAAGCAATCTCATTCATTGCCCTTTTGATCATAAATATCAGGAGAGGTATAAAACATGGTTAGCTTGCAAAGTGTGCTCAGTAATCTATGATGGAGAAGATGCAGAACAGAGCACACGCTGAAGACAGATTATCTTGGATAGTGCAGTCCTCCCGATGCTCCTGTTTGCGGATGGCACTATACCATCAGATGAAGCAACTGCTTGGAGTGCTTTACCCACATACCCACATACCCACATAATATGTCCCTGCCCCTAGCTCAGAAATCCTTCTGTAGGAGCATTTAACAGTTCTATTCTTCTAGTTAGCATTCTAAACTGGATCAGTGAGTTGAGAATTGCTTCCTAGGTCATACTTAATAGAGACTAAGGTTTTTATTTCTATTCTTTTGTATGTATGTATGTATAAGAATGATACACACGTGTGCATGTACTATGCATACATACATACACGTGTGCACATGTGTATGTGTGTTTGTGTACATTTATCCATATGTATATAAGTGGACCTCTAAAAGTATATACAGGTAATTAGCTATGAATCTAGTAGGAATAGTGGCCAAACCAGGGAAAATTCCTGTCTCACTTAGCTGCTCAAACACAAGGAAAGATTTTTTTTGAGCAATTTTTGGAAACAAATGTTTACTTACATATAAATAAAGAAGAAACACAATTATTCTGAAAAAAAAAAAAGCCCTGGAAAAATTCAGACTCTCCTAGATAAGACTTGTGACCACTCAGAATTCAAGTTTGGACTGACCATCCATCCACACAGGGAAGAAGACCAACTGCATAAAGAATACCTACTGCTATCACTGCATATATCTGGGACAAAAAGAGCAAAGGGACAACCAGATGGGCCTGGAACTGAATGGGAGAATAGAGGGCTGGATTGTCTTTGGAAATTACAAAGGTCCATCAATGACTCCAAACTTCCCTTAGAAACAAAAGTTCATCTTCTAAATACCAATATTCTACCCATATGGAATTTTGATGTATGAGTGAAACAAGGAATATTGTCTCTGAAAGAAATAAAAATGAATTATCACACAGAAAGGAATGGAGAGCCACATAATGGGTGGGAGCAGGCTGCAAAATATAACCATTGAAGAACTTGGAGGATAAGGAGAAAACAATGTCAGCATGGAAATGTACGACATGAAGAGAAGATGGGCAAGGAATGACAGGTGTACAGCCAGAACACTCCCCTGGTACCCTCTTGATGTCAAGAAAAATGCAGGAAGGCTTCCAGCACATTGGGCAGACCCCTGTAGTGGACCTATGGAAAGCCATGGACCACAGGAGCAGTCACAGATAGAGAGGTTGCTATCTGCATCACTAGAGAGAAAATATATGCTGAAGTATTGAAGGAAAAGGGAGTGTCAGCTATTTGGCAGGAGGACGTCTATGGTACTGTGGATAAACTATAGTACCGTGGGCCTATGGGTATAAAACTCTAGGTAAACACAAACTCTTGAAAATATGAACAAAACGCCAGAGGAAAGATCCTAGTAACAAAGCCTTTTGCTAGGACTGACTTACCCTGAATAGCAGACAAGTACACAAAGGTGTCTTCGTGCTCCATGTTCTCTAAGAACACCTGAAATCACAAAACACAGTGGTCTTAATGCACAAAGAATAGTCAAAACTTATGAGCCATGTCAACACAATGACTATTTTCTTCCTTTTCTCTTTTCTAGACAATGGGCCCAGGAAGTCTGTAAAAGTTTTAGAGCTTTGTAGAATAAACAAAAGACAAGTTTGGAGTCCACTTTTTAAATTTATTAAACACAAGCTTTCCCACCTTCCTTTGTTAGGAAGCTAACCTATCCCTGGTGCTGGGGTAGGAAAAACATGACTATCTGGAGTAGAAGGGAAGCCTTTGGAGGCCAAGAAGGCTATTTCTGTACCACTGGTGACCAGCATAGGTGGGCACTTGATATGTTGAAATGAACGAAATCACTGGTGATGCTATTACATATTCACAGGAAAGCGGCAATAAAACGGGTAGATAAAGGAACAAAGTCATTAGTACTGCAGAAAAATACTCTCTGGTGACAGCTGAGCTCACTGCCAGTGGAGACATTTTGTTTCCTGCTTATCCCAAAGGAGCCAAGAAGAATGTTATCAGTTTTGAGTGACAGAATGCTGCCTGCAATTCTTGGTCAGAACGCTTTCAAAGGTGACCAGTTTCCGACTAGTACTAGTTAGTGCAAATGTGATTCCTTGCCCCAAGGAAAGGTAGATGGGAAGAGGTTACATGTTGTCAGGGAAACCCTCCACAAAGAAGACAGCTGAGTCCTGTTCCAACAAACGCATAATTAAAAGTCATCTCTTCCCCACCCCCCCACCCCCCCACCCCCCGCCCCCACATTGGTGAGGGACTGGCAAGGGGCCTCCAGCACCCAGACCATCACAGACCCACTAGATGATGTGAGAACTGGGGGAAATCCAGGACACTTCCCGGCTCTGTCTAATACCTCTCTAGGGGGAGGGGTATAAAAGGGAGCAGGAGAGCAGAAGAAAGGGTGAGTTTCCCACATCAAATGGTTTTATTAAAACCAGAATCATCTCTCACAAAGGGCTCTCTCCCCTTGCCTTTGTCCTTTTGCTCCTGCTGTCTGTCTGTCTGGAACACCCTTTCTCTTTACCTTCCAAGTCCACCTCAAGTCTTCAGATGCCCAGAGTCAACCCCATCCGGCCCTGATGCCCTTCAGCACTCGGTCTCTGGTCTACACATCTGGATGCTGTGCTGAGTTCAATGGCCCAGCTGTGTTCTCTAACAAGGCAGTGTGGCACAGTGACTGTGTGACCTTAGCCAAGTCACTTAAACCCTCACTGGCACGGGCACCACTCTAAGATTGCAAGTGGAAGAGGAGTAGCCAATCTGCACTGGTGGAGGGAGTGTCCTCACCAGGAGCTCCCTATGCCAACAAAGCCACAAGTCTAGTTTTTTAAAAAAAGAATGATTTAATTGGTTTGTGTGTGTAGGTCTTATCTCCACAACACAATCATCAGCCTGTCAAAGTTGGCCATCTGTTTCTTTACGTCTCCATGAGAGCCTGGTATAAAAGACACGGGAGAGGACTGATACAACCCAAAAGGGAGGTGGGCCAGGCTTACATCAAGAGCAGGAAGTAACGGAAGAGAGAGTCCCCTAAAACACCTGTGCTCCCAAATGTTCAGAGGAAGGTGTTCACTGCACTGATTAGAATCTATGTGGAGGACTTATGGGATAAACCCAGGATGTGGGATGACCAAGACTGACCCAGAATACAAGGGATTTCCATTTGCATCCTCTGAGGAAGTGCCCATACAGATGAAATAACAAGCCCATCCAAGTGCCAAGTCCAAGGGCACTGGAAGAGCCTGGGAAGATGGTCAATCAATCCTTGTTGAAACAAAGCCTTCCTGATTCCCCCGGTCCTTGGCACACTCCCCCTCTTCAATCTACTGCAGTATCCTTCTTGTGTATAGCCTCCCCAGAATGCAGGGCCTTTGGGGAAGAGGGTGGTTCCTTCTGACTGGTCCATAGTAAGTGCTTAATAAATGTTTGTGGAATTCACCTGGAGTGGTTTCAAAGCCACCCTCCTCCACTCGGATGGTTTTAGAGTGTGCTCTGCTCACCTTCAGAAGCTTCTCCTGGGTCCTAAGTGCCTGGGGAGCTCTCTGCTCTATCCAGCAGGAAAGAGTCCTCAGGGCAGCAGCCCGTGTTGGAATCTCAGGATCATAGGCAGACAAGAGAACCTCCTGAAACTGTTCTGGGGTGATGGTTCTGGGGTTCTGGTCTGCAGGGGCACCCTCAGCCAAGAGGCGCTGCTGCCCAGGGCTTGCTCCTTGGGCCTTAGGGGGCGCAGGCGGAGCAGCAGGAGGGCTCCCCGTATGGTTGGCTTTCTCCCTGTGGGGCTTTGGGTCCAAGTGTGTCTGGACCACCTCAGCCTCAGAACTGCTCTGAGATTTGCTATGAGGCCGTCCCTCCATCTCGCTCCCTCCTGGATCTTTTTTTTTCACTGTAGTCTCCGCTGCCACACTGACAGCATCAGTGGAGAAGGCCCCGTGGGTACAGATGGTGATGCGGAGATCAGCAGCAAGCTCTTGAATGACAGGTTCTGGGTACGTGCAGGAGACTTCTTCTAGCAGGGGCACCAGCTTCTTCAGGACATCAAAGTCACTTGATTTCAACTATGAAAAAACAATCAGACAAACACAAATCAACACAACCAGAACAGATACCCCAGTAAAAATGAGACATGTATGCCCAAAACTGGCTGATTAGAATATAAGAAAAATAGACTTGGAAGGAGCTGAGAGGTCCCTCAAATTTAGTTTCCCAATTCTAGCTTGGTTTTCTGCCCAAATCATCCTTAGTGATGGTCACTGTATTTATAATCGAAGGTTAGGGCAAGAATCACAAAACAGATTACATTCCCTGAAGAAACACTGTTCTGTTAATCTCATATTCTTTAGCAATAAAACTTGGTGTCCTAAAGGGAAGAGAAAATAATGGAGAAATATGATAAGCAGCATTCAAAGGGTCCAAAAGTTGAACCTTCCTCGGTTTGAGGCCTTTTAGATGACCTCACACATCAAGACTTGCTACACTAAGCAAAGATACCATTTTGAGGTCAGATTTGTGGTGGAATGCCACTGCAGACCATTCTCGGATTACTTTTGCCAACACCAAGAGGTATTAAACCAGCGAAATATCTGATAAGAGGAAGTGATTTGCCCCTCCCCCTCCACTGCTAGCATTGCAGCTAAAGGATTCCTACTAAAAGCTTTCACAATTTGGGAGAGGGGCTTCATGTATAAAACAATGGACAAATCTGACGTTGTAAAAATCCAGGAAAATAAAAGGGATAAGAAGGTGTGTTGTGGGGCAATATGGGTGTTCCTCAGGGATAAGAGGATTTTTCTGTAATATAAAACTGGAAAAAAGCCTTCAAAAATACTTTTGTTAGTCTTGCCACGCCAAATTTTTATTTTTGTCTAAGCATTCACTCACACCTTGGTTTCTCCTTAAGCAACTGAAGTGGAAATATTATATCTATCTATACCCTACAGTCTCATATCATCTTTTCTCCTTTTTAAGATTTAAAAAATTCTAAACATCAAAAAATAAAGAGCACAAAAAAAACCTGATTATATAGGAAACTGTGAATTTCCATTTCACGTCACTTGCTTTTAAAAAAAAAAGTCTAAAATGTCACTTTCAAAATTGTACAGCTTGCCTGTGCTCCCTTCTCAACCCCCTTCTATTTGCTTTTTTGAATTTTTAAAATGTTTCAATGGCCTGCCTTTTTTTTTTTTTTTTTTTTGGTGAGGCAACTGAGGTTAAGTGACTTCCCCAGGGTCCACACAGCTAGTAAAGACATGTCAAGTGTCTGAGGCTGGATTTGAACTCAGGTCCTCCTGAATCCAGGGCCAGTGCTCTATCCACTGCGCCACCTAGCTGCCCTGGCCCTCTTTTTTTGATATTGCTATTTCTAATTTACCCTTAATCCAGAAAAGGTGGGAGTGGGGAAGCAAAATGAACCGACACAGTGGCCATGTCAAGAAATGAAGGTCTCTTTTTGCACTTAAGTCCACTTTTCACCTCTCGGTCAGAAGTTGGGTGACATACTTTATCACTGTCACTGAAGACGTAGTCAGTGACTGCATTTATCATGGGTCTTAAGTCTTTCAAAGTTGTTTTTTTCTCTGTAATGTTGTTGTCCCACTATAAATTGTGCTCCTGGTTCTGCCTGCTTCACTGTGCTTAGCAGGATTTTCTAACTCTTTTGTTATTTCTTACAGCATAATAATATTCCATGACATTTATATACCACAATTTGTCTGACCATCCCCACTGATAGGTACCTCCTTAGTTTCTAATGAATTTTTTTCCTTTTAATCCTCCCCTTCAAGATCACCATGTTTATTTTGCTTGCGACTCTTCCCTTCTTGGTATTATCTTCCCTCCTAGGAATTTGCATTTCAGGGTTTCTTTTTTTTTTCCCCTCTGTTTAGAATTTTGTTTTCCAAATTATATGTAAAAGCAAATTTTGACATTTTTAAAAAAACTTTGTGTTCCAACTTCTCTTCCTCCCTCCCTTCCCACCCCCACCCCAAGAACTCAAGCAATTCAATGTAAGTTATACATGAGTAGTCATGGAAAACATCTCTACATTAGCTAGGTTGTGAGAGAAAACAGATAAAAACAAGACTTCAGGGGGCAGCTAGGTGACACAGTGGATAAAGCACTGGCCCTGGATTCAGGAGGACCTGAGTTCAAATCCAGCCTCAGACACTTGAAACTTACTAGCGGTGTGACCTTGGGCAAGTCACTTAACCCTCATTGCCCTGCCCCCCCCCCCACAAGAGAGAAAAAAAAAACAAAAAAAATCCCAAGACTTCAGATTAAGGAGTTGTCAAAAAAAATGTGTTTCAGTCTGTTTTTAAGTACCATCAGTTCTTTCTCTATAGGTGTATTGCAATTTTCATAAGTCCTTCAGAGTTATATTGGATCATTGACTTGCTGAAAATAACCACGTGCTTCCCAGCAGATCTTACACTATTGCTGCTATTCTATATACAGTACATTTCTCTCTGCCTCAGTTCATGTGGGTCTTTCAAGGTTTTTCTGATAGCATTCTGTTCATCATAACTTTTATATAGTATCTTAAACTTGACAAAGAATTTTCTTCACAATAGCCTAGCAGAATAGGTACCATTCATTTTGCCACTGTAGTCAATCATCATAACTATTTCCCTCCATCCTATTCCCTTCCAATGATATTTACTCTATTTTCTATCTTATTTTGCCCTATTCCTCCTCAAAAGTGTTTTAGAGTTTTTATTTTTATTTTTTTATTTTTTAAATTAATAAAGTATTTTATTTTTTCCCGTTACATGTAAAGATAGTTCTCAACTTTTGTTTATATAGGCTTTCCAATTTCAGATTTTTCTCCCTCCCTCCCCTCCCTCCCCCTCCCTCCCCTAGACAGCAGGTAATCTGATATAGATTATATATATATATATATATATATATATATATATATATATATATATATACACATAATAACATTAATCCGATTTCTGCATTAGTCATGTTATAATAGAAAAATCAGAGCAATGATGAAAAACCTCAAAATAGAAAAAACAACAGCACCCAAAACAAAAGAAATAATATGGTTCATTCAGCATCTATACTCCACAGTTCTTTTTTTTTTTTCTTCTTGGATTTGGAGATCCTCTTCTATCATGAGTTCCCTGGAACTCTTCTGTACCATTGCATTGGTGAGAAGAATATAGTCCATCACAGTAGGTCAACACTCAATGTTGATGATACTATGTACAATGTTCTTCTGGTTCTGCTCATCTCACTCATCATCAGTCCACGCAAGACCCTCCAGGTTTCTCTGAACTCCTCCTGCTCATTGTTTCTTACAGCACAATAGTATTCCATTGTATTCATATACCACAACTTGTCCAGCCATTCCCCAATTGATGGGCATCCCCTCGACTTCCAATTCCTTGCCACCACATAAAGAGCAGCTATAAATATTTTTGTACATGTGGGTCCCTTTCCCCTTTCCATGATTTCTTTGGGAAAAAGACCCAAAAGTGGAATTGCTGGGTCAAAGGGTATGGACAGCTTTATCACCCTTTGGGCATAATTCCAAATTGCTCTTCAGAATGGTTGGATCAGTTCACAGCTCCACCAACAATGCATTAGTGTTCCAATTTTCCCACAGCTTCTCCAACATTTATTATTTTCCTTTTTTGTCATTTTAGCCAATCTGATAGGTGTCAGGTGGTACCTCAGAGTTGTTTTAATTTGTATCTCTCTAATCATTAGAGATTTAGAGCATTTTTTCATATGGGAATAGATAGCTTTGGTTTCTTCATCAGAGAACTGTCTGTTCATATCCTTTGACCATTTCTCAATTGGGGAATGACTTGGATTCTTATAAATTTGATTTAGTTCCCTATATATTTTAGAGATGAGGGCTTTATCAGAAGTACTGGCCACAAAAATTGTTTCCCAGCTTTCTGCCTCCCTTCTAATTTTGGATGCATTGCTTCTGTTTGTACAAAAATTTTTTAATTTAATGTAATCAAAATCATCCATCCTCAAAAGTGTTTTGCTACTGACTGCCCCCTCCCCGCTCTACCCTCCCTTCATTCACCCTTCCCTCTTTGTTTGTTTTTGTTTTTTGTAAGGCAATTAGGGTTAAGTGACTTGCCCAGGGTCACACAGCCACTAAGTGTCAAGTGTCTGAGTCAGGATTTGAACTCAGGTCCTCCTGACTCCAGGGCTGGTGCTTTATTCACTGTACCACCTAGCTGCCCCCACCCTTCCCTCTTTATCATCTTCCCCTCCTACTTTCCTGTAGGGTTAAAGAGATTACTCTTCCCTATTGGATGTGTTATTCCCTCCTTGAGCCCACTCTGATGAGATTAAGTCTTTAAGCTAATTCTGTTTTCTTAAATTTTTCTTCCTCCCTCTCAGGGTTTCTTTTAAGAAATGATTGAGGGGGTAGCTAGGTAGTGCAGTGGATAAAGCACCAGCCCTGGATTCAGGAGGACCTAAGTTCAAATCAGCCTCAGACACTTGACACTTGCTAGCTGTGTGACCCTGGGCAAGTCATTTAACCCTCATTGTGAAAGAAAAGAAAGAAAGAAAGAAAGAAAGAAAGAAAGAAAGAAAGAAAGAAAGAAAGAAAGAAAGAAAGAAAGAAAGGAAGGAAGGAAGGAAGGAAGGAAGGAAGGAAGGAAGGAAGGAAGGAAGGAAGGAAGGAAGGAAGGAAGGAAGGAAGGAAGGAAGGAAGGAAGGAAGGAAGGAAGGAAGGAAGGAAGGAAGGAAGGAAGGAAGGATTCGTAGATGCTTTCTAGTTTTACTTTGACCTCTGGTTCTAATTGATCTGGGAAGTTTTCATTTATGATTTCTTAGAATATAGTGTCAAAGCTTTTCTTTGTTCACAGTTTTCAGGAAGTCCAAATGATTCTTAAATTTTCTCTCTGTGACCTTTTTTTCCAAGTCAGTTTTTTTTTTCCTTAATAGAAGATAATTTTACATTTTCTTCTGTTGTTGTTTTTTTCCAATCTTTTGATTTTATTCTAATATTCTTTCTGTCTCTTTTCTAATGTTCAGAGAGTATGTTACTTGGTAAGGTTTACCACTTTCTCTCTTGACCTCTCTGGTGTCTTAGAACAGAGTATTAGGTAAAACACTCCTAGTACAAGGGCTGCCATGCTCAGTGGGCCACTCCTGCTACTGGTCATTCTCACAGTGGTTTTTCAACTAGTCTAGGGCTTTCTTGAACAAGCCTCAGCTCTCCTGCCTCCAGAGACAGAACCTTGCAGACTACATGTATCCCTGGTCCTTCTGAGGTTGCACCAGGAGGCTGCCTGTACAGCAGCTTTGCTGGGGGCCTCTCTCCTACTGCCTAAGGGCATCAGCTACCTATTTGTGCAGCTCTCAGGAGGAAGAAGTCATCCACTGCTAGTTAAAAATAATCGGCACTTTCAGCATCGCACAACTAGATTTGTCACTGTGGAACGACTGGGGGCAGTAAATGGAAGGAGGCCAGAGGCTTGGAAAAGAATTTAGGTGCTGATTACTTATCACAAATCATGCTCTAATTCTGGATAGGAATTTGTAGAGGAAATAAACCCTCACTAAAAAATTAGAATGGTCAGGCACAAAGCAGTGAAAAAGAGGCAGAGACTCACTGGAGGCTTGATTTCTATCCTCTCTGCTTTCACCATTTCTCCGGCACAGATCTCAGAACCAAATCTTGGAACTTTTCTAACTCACACCCACTGCAGATGGAAGGGGTTGTATGCCAATGGATAACAGGCCCCCTTTTTATCTGGCTGCTGCTGTTCTTGCGTTTTCATGTGGGAGAGAGGAGCAGAGCCACTGCAACCCAGATCGAATACCCATATGCCCTATCTCCTGTTAGGAAGCCTGGTGGGAAAGTTGCACGTTGTTGTTATTGATGTTGTTGTTGTTTTTATTCTTCTCATTTTAAAATCAGTTCAAAAATTTAAAGTTGGAATAATCTCTAAAGTTACTTCCAGTAACAAAACACCTTGTGCTTTAGTAGTATTTACCTTTATTCTCTATAGTCTCTTTTTCTATAACTAATTTTTTTTTCTTTAAAGATTTAGCTGATACTTGTTCACCATCTTATTTATATTGGGGCAAAAAAAATTATTTCAGCTCTTAGCAGGGTGCCTGGACCATAATAAGCCCTTAACAAATGTTAATTGACTGACTAACTGATTTGCCAATGGGATTTGTTCTAATCCACAGGACCAGAAGAGTCCACATTTTATGGTGAGCTACACAGAAAGAGCAAGTGACAGGCTTTATTTTAAAAAATAATGATACTTTAAATTTTGAGCTCCCAATTATGTCCCTCTCACCCCTTCCCCACCCATTGAGAAGGCAAGCCATATGATATCAACTGTACATGTAAAGTCATGCAAAATATATTTCTAGATTAGTCATGCTGTCACCCCAAAAAGGGCAAGAAAAATAAAGAAAGTTTAAAAGTATGCTTCAATCTGCAGTTCATCAGCTCACTCTCTGGAGGGGGATGGCATTTCTCATCATGGGTCCTCTGGAATCGTGGGCTAAGTCTTTCACAATATTGCTGTTAACTGTGTGTGATGTTCTGGTTCTGCTCACTCTACTTTGTATCAATCCATGTAAGTCTTCCCAAGTTTTTCTGACGCCACACTGCTCGTCATTTCTTATAGCGCAATAGCATTCCGTGACAATAATTTGCCACAATTTGTCCCGCCATTCCCCAATCGATAGTTACCCCTTACATTCACAGTTCTTTGCCACCACAAGAAGAGCTGCTTAGCACAGTAGACACTTAATATTTATACATTTTCATTCATTCACCTGTTTCCTCCCTGATGGCCTCTGCACTTCTTGCAAACAAGTCGTCATTAGTAATATGATTGGGGTGGTGACGGTGGTGATGATGGTAGCTAGCATTTATAGAGCACTTCAGGGTTGGCAAAGTGCCTTACAAATATCATCCCATAGGGGGCAGCTAGGTGGATAAAGCACTGGCCCTGGATTCAGGAGGACCTGAGTTGAAATCTGGTCTCAGACACTTGACGCTTACTAGCTGTGTGACCCTGGGCAAGTCACTTAACCCTCATTGCTCAGAAACAAAGCAAAAAACAAACAACAAACCCCAAATGTCACCCCATTCTATCCATTACACAACTCTGGGAGGTAAATGTTATTATTATCCCCATTTTAGAGAAAAGGAAACTGAGGAAGGCAGAGGCTAAGTAACTTGTCTAGGGAAAACACATCTAAGGTGATTTGAACCCAGATCTTCTAGCTGACATGAAAGGGTGTGGCTGAGCTGTGAGCTATGGATGTCCACCAGGTGTTCCTGCAATTCCCATTCTTTAGAGATGGTGGTACTGATGACTGATGCCTGGACTTGATCCAGAGTCAGAAAGCCTGTGGAATCCTTAGGAATAACCTTCGAAAACTTGCTTTAGTTCTCTGGGCCTCAGCGAGGTCTTTGCCTCTAAAGGGAGGGGGTCTAATGTTCCCTCCAGCTTTAGATATGGAAGCCTGTGATACGTCACCCATCGACAAGCATTTATTAAGCTCTTACTATGTGCCAAGCTCTGTGTTGTTAAGGGCTGAGAATCCAAGGAAAAAGCCAAACCAGAGCCTGTCCTCAAGGAGCTGACATTCTAATGGGGACAAGGACACATGCAGGAATCAGGACGTGGAGGGCAGACCACGCCAGGCCTCCGGAAGAAGGTGGCGTTCCTCAAAGGAAGCCAGGGATTCTAAGAGGACGGAAGTCATTCTAGGTTGAGGAGACCTCCCAGGAGAAGGCACAGAGGCTGGAGATGGAGTGTCATGGGTGAGGCACAGCAAGTAAGCCAGCGTGGCTAGAACAGAGAAGAGGCGTGTGCTCTAAGGCTACAAAGACAGGAGGGGCTTGGGCAGCTCGAGTTCACACTGGACCCTGGAGGTAAGAAGGAACCACTGGGAAAATTGGAACACTAATTCATTGTTGGTGGAGCTGTGAACTGATCCAACCATTCTGGAGAGCAATTTGGAATTATGCCCAAAGGGCGATAAAGCTGTCCATACCCTTTGACCCAGCAATTCCACTTTTGGGTCTTTTTCCCAAAGAAATCATGGAAAGGGGAAAGGGACCCACATGTACAAAAATATTTATAGCTGCTCTTTACGTGGTAGCAAGGAATTGGAAGTTGAGGGGGTGCCCATCAATTGGGGAATGGCTGGACAAGTTGTGGTATATGAATACAATGGAATACTATTGTGCTGTAAGAAATGATGAGCAGGAGGAGTTCAGAGAAACCTGGAGGGTCTTGCATGAGCTGATGATGAGTGAGATGAGCAGAACCAGAAGAACACTGTACACAGTATCATCAACATTGAGTGTTGACCTACTGTGATGGACTATATTCTTCTCACCAATGCAATGGTACAGAAGAGTTCCAGGGAACTCATGATAGAAGAGGATCTCCAAATCCAAGGAAAAAAAAAAAAAAAAGAACTGTGGAGTATAGATGCTGATTGAACCATACTATTTCTTTTGTTTTGGGTGCTGTTGTTTTTTTTTTCTATTTTGAGGTTTTGCATTACTGCCCTGATTTTTTCTCTTATAACAGGATTAATGCAGAAATAGGATTAATGTTATTATGGATATATATATGTGTGTGTGTGTGTATATATATATATATATATGTATATGTATATAGATATATAGATATAACCTATATCAGATTACCTGCTGTCTAGGGGAGGGGGGAGGGAGGGGAGAGAGGGAGAAAAATCTGAAATTGTAAGGCTTGTATGAACAAAAGTTGAGAACTATCTTTACATGTAACGGAAAAAATAAAATACCTTATATGTAAAAAAAAAATTAAAAATAAAATTAAAAAAAAAAAAAAGAAGAAGGAACCACTGGCATTGATTGGGAGGGGGCGGCACAGCCAGACCACGCTTTAGGAAAACCACCTTGGTAGCCGTGTGGAGGCCAGATAGGAGCGGGGAGTCCAGTCAGAAAGCTTCCCCACAGTCCAGGTGAGAGGGCCTGCATGAGGTGGGGGGAGGGGGGGGGTAACTGCGAAAGATGATGGAGAGAAAGAAATGACAAGATCTGGCAACTCATTAGGTTTGTGGGGAGACTGAGAGAATGGAGTCAGAGATTAAACAGATTGTGAGCCTGGTGCTCCTGACAGTAACAGGGAAGTTGAAAAGGGGGTGGAAATAATGAGTTCCAATGTGGACTTGGTGGGCTTGAGATGCTGATGGGATGTGTAGTTAATGAATGATACGGGAATGGAACTCACGAAAGGGATCCGGGAGACATCTTAAACTCAGTACGTCCGACACAGAACTTGTCATCTTTCCCCCCGAGCCCTGCCCCTGCCCCTCCCCTCCATTTTAGAGGGCAGCACCATTTTCCCGCCCCTCAGGTGTACAACCCAGGAGTCATTCTGGACTCTCTCACCCCCACAGCCAAGCTCTTGCCAAGGCCTGCCGATTCCATCTTTCCAACATCTTTCGAATACGCTCCTCTCTCTCCTCTGACACTTCCCCCCTCCCTTTCAGGCCCTTGTCACCTCATACCTTGATTATTACAACAGCCTGCAGGTGGGTCTGCCTAACTCCGTCTCTCCCCACTCCACTCCTCCATTCACAGACTCCACTGGCTCCCTAGTCCTTCCAGAAGATAATACAAAATGCTTGGTTTGGCATTCAAAGCCCTTCATAACTTAGCCTGCTCCCACCTTTCCAGGCTTCTTACACCTTATGCCTCATCACAGACTCTCTGATGCAATGGCCCTGACCTCTGGTTGTTCCAGAAACAAGACTCTCCATCGCTCAGCTCTGGGCATTTTCTCTGGCTGTCCCCCACACCCGGAGAGCTCTCCCTCCCTCCTCCACTCTAACTCCTGACTCCCCCGACTTCCTTTAAGTCCCAACTAAAAGCCCACCTCCTACAGGAAGCCCTCCCCAGCCCCTCTTAACTCTGGTGCCTGCCCTCCGGTAATTACCTCCTATTTATTCTGTATATGGCTTGTTTGGATCTATTTACAAGCTCCGTAAGGGCAGGGCTGCCTTTTGCCTTTCTTATTACCCCCAGTGCCCATGCATTGTAGTAAATGTTCATGGACCAACTCCTGACTGACCTCTCAGTGTCCTCTCCTGACATCAGAGGGATACAAGTTGAGGGAGAAGCAAAGGGGGAGCCCTTAACAAATGGCTTTGATGATTAGTACCTACACAGCATCCAGCAGCAACAGGAGAATACTGGTCTTAAAAAGATGGGTTTTTGTATCAGGGATCCGCCTCGGATTGTTCAGAATGTTACAAAATTTCCCAAATGCAATCTGGCCTACTCTCTCTCTCATTTAATTCTGTGCCCAGCTCACTATCTGTCTGCAGTCTGTCATCCAAGAACATCAAGTCTAGACAACAGGATGGGGGTGGATCTATGCTTTCACTGGTGGAAGGGACTCCCAGGTGAGGAAATTCCCTCTGCCAGGACAGAACGGCACTTTCTTTCCAACTTACAGTCTTAAACCGTTCCCTAGAGCAGTATCAGACTAAGTTAACTGCCCAGGGTCATTTGGCTTGGATATATCAGAATCGGGAAGTGAGCCCAGGTCCTCCTGACTTCAAGGACAGTTCTCTCTATCCACTAGAGCCACACTGTCTCTCAGTCTAGACAATAGGCATTCTTGATCCACTTGGTTTTTCCTGTTTAGATTGGAAGGTCAATCTCTTTTCAGGTTTACAGTTAGTTAATGATTATTTATGGAACACTCACCATAGTCAAAGCATTGTGCTCTGGCTCTATAAAATAAATCAAATCTTATACCTAAATCTGACTTTAGGTAAGGGAAGAGAATAAACATTTATTAAGCCCCTACTATGTGCCAGGGACTATAATAAATACTTTTACAAATACTATGCCACGTGCTCTTTGGTAGTGGCCTAATTTAGCTGCACATTCTTTTTTCTTAGATTATATTTGCCAGTTTTAACATTTGTCTTGTTTTGTTTTGTTTTGTAAGGCAATTGGGGTTAAGTGACTTGCCCAGGGTCATACAGCTAGTAAGTGTCAAGTGTCTGAGGTTGGATTTGAATTCAGATACTCCTGACTCCAGGGATGGTGCTTTATCCACTGCGCCACCTAGTAGCCCCATATTTGCCAGTTTTGAATCCTATACTCTGCACAGGACTAAAATGAAGCTAGATTATTCCAGCAGAGCATAACCAAAGAATGGGAAGAAGATGCATTTTTTTTATTTTTTTCCCTTTTTTTTTTGTGGGGCAATAGGGGTTAAGTGACTTGCCCAGGGTCACACAACTAGTAAGTGTCAAGTGTCTGAGGCCGGATTTGAACTCAGGTCCTCCTGAATCCAGGGCCGGTGCTTTATCCACTGTGCCATCTAGCTGCCCCAAGAAGATGCATTTTTATAATGAATGACACTTGGGGAAGTCACCTTTAAACCTGTGCTGAACAAGCAAACACTTGAGGACTGGTGCCCATTGGCGAGTTGTCTGTTTGTAGTTCTGGAAGTGCCAAGTACTTATAGGGATTTGAAACAGATAAAAATCTACCTCAGTGGTCCCTGGAGTCCACATCAGAGTAAACAGAATGAAGACTCCACCAGGAATTTGGAAAGACAATGGACTGGCCCACTGGTTCCAACGAAAAAGCAGCTCACTCAAACCTATGTGGATCAATGAGGCCCTGCTGCTTCTGCACCCCAGATCCCTGGGAGTCTTTTCTATCAGATTCACTGCCTGCATGGATGCTTAGCATCACTTACCTCCCCATATAACCTGTGATTAGGTCTATTACACAGAGACACCAGGTATTTGCCCATGTAATAGCTGAAAATTTTCAGGGGACCAATAGGAAGTAATAATAAAAATCTGTTGGCTGTACAAGCTTCACATGGTAGTTTGGTACCCTAAGAATATTCCCAACCTCTTCTACGGTGTAATTCTGATCTGGTGGTATTGGGCAGGGGATGTACTACAGGGAAGAATAAATCAGTCACCAGTAATTTGTCGAGCAGAACAATTTTTATGAGTGAATTAATGGAATGGCCTTTGGGGGAAAACCCAATATAATTCTGATCTGAACAGGGAGCACGAGAGCCGGGGAGCCGGGCAAAGTGCTTTGCTCCCCTAAATCCGTGCACTGTTTTAGTAGCTTGAATGAGAGGGCAGAATGGCTGTCCACTTAATAGTTCTCATTTATATATCCCGTGCCATGTGCCAGGCACTGTGCTAAGTGCTCTACAAATATTATCTCTTTTGGTCCTCGCCACACCTCACATCATCCTGACGCCAGGGCTGATGCTCCACCCACTGGACCACATCAAACAGCCATGTGTTTACCGCATATACATATGTATGTGTGTATTTGCACATATACATATAAAACACATACATGTACAGCATAAATGATACATGACCCCCACTGCTTAGCACAATGCCCGGCACACAGTGGGTACTTAATAAATGTTGGCTGGGGGCAGCTAGGTGGCACAGTGGATAAAGCACTAGCCTTGAATTCAGGAGGACCTGAGTTCAAATCCAGCCTCAGACACTTGACACTTACTAGCTGTGTGATCCTGGGCAAGTCACTTAACCCTCATTGCCCCGCAAAAAACAAAACAAAACAAAAAACAAAAACAAATAAATGTTGGCTGACTGATCTCCAAGGGAAACCACATCCAGAAGGGGATGGGTAAGGCCTCTTATAAAAGTTGGGATTTGAGCGGAGGCTTGGAAGAAGCCAAGGAAGCCAAGAGGCAGAGGTGAGGTGGGAGGACCTTCCTTACAGGCATGAACTCAGTGCAATATCTTTTTTTTTTTTAAGTGAGGCAATTGGGGTTAAGTGACTTGCCCAAGGTCACACAGCTAGTAAGTGTCAAGTGTCTGAGGCTAGATTTGAACTCAGGTCCTCCTGACTCCAGGGCAGGTACTTTATCCACTGTGCCACCTAGCTGCCCCCAAGTGCAGTATCTTATTGAAGGAACAACAAGGCCGGGGTGGCTGGATTCCTCAGTATGTGGAAGAGAGTACAGTGTAAGAAGCCTGGGAAGGCAGAAAGGGACCAGGTTGTGATGGGAAGGGTGCTAAACATGCCCCCCTACCTTCTCTCCATTAACCTGTCAAAGTCCCTGAAATGCATGTAATTACTCATTCTTTCAGCTTCAAGCTTTAAAAATCCTTATGACAAATGCAAATGCTACTGAGCCCATCAAGCTATTATGCCATTAACATCTTGTCTTATCAAATTAGCCCAAGTCACCCAGGTAATAGGAACAGGGAATGGGGCTCAGTTAAGAATATTTATGGGACAAAGGGAAGCAGAAGAGGAATAGAGATGGGGTTAGCCCCACAGATGTTCTCCTATGGGAGAAACAGGCACCTAAGGCTACAGAGACCTTGGTGGTTGGGAGCAGGTCATCTTCAGGCCGACTTAGGAGTCATGGAGATGGCCGTGATATTAGTGCTTGGCAGCATGTGGTACCTGCCAGCCCGGGGTGTGATGAAGAAACTCTGTTTATATGGTGACAGACAGCAGGCACCCAGGAGGAGCGTGCTCTGTGTGTGTCACGGGGAAGGCTGACTGCAGTGGGTGCTGAGCAGAGGATCTGGTGAGTTTGGATGGGAGAGAGAATACATGTCAACAGCGCCAGCAGGGAGCAGGCAAGCCCTGAGTCAGTGAGGATGGGAGTAGGAAGCAATAATGAGCCACTACTAATGAGCTCTGCCTGGTACCACTTCTCTGAATCAGTCAGTTTCTGTATCCCAGGGATGGCAAACAGACCCAGGTGTGAGTGCAGGTGCCTCTTAATGTGAAGTGGGGAAGCTCTGAGGAGTCCTGCTGAGGAGGGATGCCCAGTGACGGGCATCAGTATCTAGGGGTGGCTGGACAGACCAATTAGGCAAGGGAGATCTCGTGAGGTCCTGGGGGCAGACACAAGAAGACTTCATTCACTTGGTACTTTTGCCAAGGGATGGCCTTGCCCTTTAGAAAATTAACTGGGAGTTCAGAGTAGTCTCCCTAATAACTACCTTCTTGAAATTCTTTTTTTTTTTTTGTGAGGCAATTGGGGTTAAGTGACTTGCCCAGGGTCACACAGCTAGTAAGTGTGTAAAGTGTCTGAGGCCAGATTTGAACTCAGGTCCTCCTGAATCCCGGGCCAGTGTTCTTTCCACTGCGCCACCTAGCTGCCCCCTTCTCGAAATTCTGACATTCACCTTAACTGATTAAAGTTAGAAAGGAAAAAGAAAAGCCCCAAACACAGTCTGTTCCATTGCTCCCCTAGGAGGGGTCAAGTGCAATCCTCCATACTATGCTCAGGTATATTCCATAAAACAAAATTAAGAACCATCTGGCTCTTCCCCCCCCCCCCAATTCTCAGGCAGGAAGCAGAGCATTACCCCGGGGGGAACAGACCCTTCAAAGAGCATATCAGTGGGAGCAGCTAGGTGGCGCAGTGGATAAAGCACCGGCCCTGGATTCAGGAGTACCTGAGTTCAAATACGACCTCAGACACTTCATACTTACTAGCTGTGTGACCCTGGGCAAGTCACTTAACCCCCATTGCCCCGCAAAAAAAAAAAAAAAAAAAAAGAGCATATCAGTGGTAAGAAAAAATAAATATGGCGCAAATGTGTGAGGAACCACCAGGCTGAGGGCACCCAGCTTCCTGGCAAGGGGTTGGGCACCACAGGGATCACATCACAGCCATAGCACCAGAGGGACCTCAGAACTAGGCGAGGGAAGTGCAGCTCAGAGAGATCATGCAACTTGTACAGGGCCACGTAGGCAGTGAGTGGCAGAACAGAGATTTGAATTCAGGTCCTTTGGCCCAATATGGAGCGTTCTTTCCTCACCTGCATGAAAGGGAAGACGGGTGAATTAGTCGCCCACTTGTGTCTTCTAGCACACTTGGGCCAAAATTAGGGGGTTTTGCATTAAGACATAGAATAAAATAAATAGAAATCACAACAGAAGGAAATGTAGAGAGCGTATAGACTGCTGCATTTTCTGCATGAGAAAACTGTGAAGATGAATTGAAAAGAGCAAAAAAGGGACATACAATACCTAACTTAAAAACAAAAATGTTCAAACCGGCAAACACAAAAACCAACCCCACTTCAGCTCAATGGTAAATACATACACACATTCCAAAAATACAACAACCAAGGCAAAATACCCCATAATTTTGTCATTATCTAAACCATGGGTCCATGTATGACTCTGGAAGCTGAAATGGAAGCCCCCAACGGGAAAGATTAAAAGGGCTCATTCTCCAGGAAAAACATAAAGCAAAGAGTGCTGAGCAATGGAGAGGGCGGCTGGTCTGGCTTCCGGCATCAGTCAACAAGCATTCCTCAGCAGCTCACTCTGGGCACTGGGGATACAAAGAAGGGCAGACACAGAGTCTCTGCCCTCAGAGAACTCACGGTCTAACGGGGGAGACAACATGCCATCACCGTGTACATGCATGCCATGGACTCACACACACACACGGATCCCAGTGAGTGACTCTTCCATGTTTACTCTAGATACAGACATGCATGTCTACTTCCCTCAACAAGAAGGCACTAACAGCCAGGAGAGCTGAGGCAGAGCCTCTGCAGGAGGTAAGATGTAAGATGCAGGCTGAGGGCAGGAGGCAGGGGTGCAGAGGGAGGGCACTCCAAGCAGGCAGCACCACCACAGGTGGGTGATGGAATGTGTGTGAGGAACAGAAAAGGGGCTGGTGGCGCAAGATCAGAGCGCGCAGAGGGGGAGCGACCACAACGGTAAGAAGTGGCCAGGTCGTGAAGGGCTTCAAAAGCTCCTGGAGGTAACAGTAGGGGAGTAAAATGCTAAGACCTGCATTTCAAGAAATCACTTTGGCAGCCGAGTGGAGGATGGACAAGGGAGAAAAACTGGTACAATCCCTTTTCCCAATAGGACAAAATGCATGGCAATACTAGTACAGGTGATCACCACTGAAATGGATTCTCTCCATGTCTGCACCTGCTTAATTCTCTTCAAGAATCCACAGCCTTCTCCTTGGACGCCATTTCCCCGTCTCCATCTCCCCTGCTAAAAGTGGTCCTTTCCTCCCCAATGTCATCCACCCCTATTTGAGCTCAGCTATGTCATTTATCTACAATCACCTGTGTATATATTTTATTCTCTCTGCAGCTGCCTTACTACTGTACCCTAAGCACCAACAGGGTTTCCCCTCTGCCCTGCTGATCTGCCCATAGGCTTTGTCATCTGACCTGCGAATACACCCTAAAGATCCTCAGGTCTTCCCGTCTGCCCCCTAAGAACTACCCAGCCTTCCCACCTGCTTTGCAGTTGACCTTCCTACCTGTGTTATCTCCCCACCCCCACTCTGCTCTCCTCAAGAGCAGAGACTACCTCTTGCATTTGTATCTCCAGTACTTGGCACAATTCTTACCACATAGTAAACACTTAATAAATGCTTTTCATTCATTCATTCCCCACATGAATTGTAAGGGTTTTGAGGTCAGAGATGACATCATTTTTCATCATCGAACCTCTAATACCTAGTAGAATCTGCTGCATACCATAGGTGCTTAATAAGTGCTTGCTGAACTAAACAGAAGCAAATCCTCATTATTTCAAGAATCAGAATCTTCAAAAATGAATATTATTTCACTGAGAGAAAGCTCCACGCTGATTACTGAGCTTATTCCAGTACAGTCTGATTACTAGTCAGATTTAAGATCACTTGCATTAAAATGCCTCTTAGTAGCAGTTTCCTAGGCTAACAGAAATATGTAATTAACTGAGCACTCACACACCTCGGCATCTTAAAGACACACTCATCCTTGAAAGTGGCTGGAAACAAAGCAACTACATTAATGCTGAATGTGATAATAACCCCATTGTTCAGTAGGGGCTCCTCAAAGGAACTACAGCCCTAAGAAGCCGGCAGGCCAGGAGGGTCAGTATGAAGTTGTCTCTGGACAGCCATGAAAAGAACAAGGGCTGGGTTCTAGATGGTCCCCAGAACAACTGCTATTCAGGTATATACCCACCAATGCAGAACAACCTTTCCACAACAGTCTGTGCCTAAGTTTGAAAGATGGGCACAAGAATAGCAAAATAACCCCTATCCATAGAGCTGTTTAGGGTTTACAAAGGGCTTTCCTCAGGAATTATCTGTCAGATCTATGGACAGGGGGTGGATTCTTAACCAAACAAGAGATAGAAAGGATCACAGGAGGTAAGAGAAATAAGTTTGATTACATTAAATTTTAAAAGTTTTTACACAAATGAAATCAATACAGCTAAAATTAGAAGGAAAGCAGGAAACTGGGAGGACAGGGAGATTTACAGTGAGTTTCTCTGATCAAGGTCTCACTTCTCAAATATATAGCCAAATTTATAAAAATAAAAGCCATTTTCCATAAACAGTCAAGGTAATGATGGGCAATTTTCAGAAGAAGAAATCAAAGTGAAGAAATTCAAATGGTCATGTGAAAAAATGCTCTAAATTATTAACAATTAGTGAAATGCAAATTAGAACAACTCTGAGGTACCACCCTCCCACCCATCAAATTGGCTAACATGACAGAAAAGGAAAAAATAACAAATGTTGGAGGGGATGTGGAAAAGGAAGGACACTAATGCACTGTTGGAACAGTTGTGAACTGGTCCCACCATTCTGGAGAATCATTTGGAACTATGCTTAAAAGGATATGAAACTGTGCACACCCTTTGACTACTAGATCTGTATCCCAAAGAAGTCAAAGGAAAAGGAAAAGCATCTATTTGCACAAAAATATTTATAGCAGCTCTTTTTGTGGTAGCAAAGAATTGGAAATCGAGGGGATGCCCATCAACTGGGGAATGGCTGAACAATTTGTGGTATATGATGGTGATGGAATACTATTGTGCTCTAAGAAATGATGAGGAGATGGTTTCAGAAAAACCTGGGAAGACTTAGATAAGTTGATGCAGAGTTAAATGAGCAGAACCAGGAGAACATTGTACAAAATAATAGCAATACTGTAAATGACTTAACTACTTTGATCAAGACAATGACCCAAGACAACTCCAAAGAACCCATGATGAAAAAATGTCTTACACCTCCAGAAAAAGAACTGATGAGGTCTGGGTACAGATAAAAGTGTGTGTGTATATATATATATATATATATATATATATTTTTTTTTTCATTTTATTTATTTTTCTTGCTTTTTTTCCCCTCCCACATGACTAATGTGAAAGTATGTTTTACATGACTTCATATGTGTAATGGGTATTATATTGTTTGCCTTCTCAATGGGTGGGGGAGTGGTAGGAGGGAAAAAGAAAACTGAAGATAATTTTTTTTAAAAAAGAAACAAGAAGAAGAAAACAAAGTGCTTGCCTCACAACAACTGTGGGAAGTACAGATATTATTATTCTCATTTCAGAGACAAAGTAGGGCCAGGCTCTATGATTTCACTGGCATAAGGAACTCCGAGATGATGCAACCCCCTCTACTGGGGTAGGTCAAGTAACCCGCCCAGGGTCACAAAGATGGGATGTGAAAGAGGCAGGACCTTGGCCCAAATCGTCCCAGTTTTTCTACAATGCCAAGCTGTCTCTTAACAGCTGAGGAAACTAAGGCTAAAAAGTAAAGTGATTTGACCACAAGTTAAGAGTGTCTTACCCTGGATTTAACCCCCCAGTTTTTGGACTTCAAATTGTTCTGCTCGGTCTCACTCTTTTTTAGGTGGCAGTTTGAAGCCTCCAAGAAACAGAAGGGATTTCCTACTCTCTTAACTTGTAGGATATTCTCTTGAGAGTCAAGATTATTTACCCAACTCACATAGGCTAACCCCCACCCAAATCCATTCCCATTTCTAGTGAGGGTAGAAAAGCAGGTCATACCTTTCTTCCCTCCCCTTTTGCCTCCAAATAAAGCTATTCTAATTTATACAACTTACCTGAACAGCACCTCCCAAAATGGCAGCCACCAGTCCCATTGACATACTCAAAGTCTGTGCTTCCACAGTACTCTCTAACTCTTGGGTTAAGCTGAGACATGCTCTCTTCAATGTTGCTGCTACAAATTCCACCACCTGCCACAAAAAAAGGAATTTAGAGTCACAAGCAGGTAAAAAAAAAATGTTCCTGAAACTCTTAAGTTAAAAAAAAAGACAGCTACAAACCTACTAAATGCCATTAATCAAAAGATATTATGCGGGGCAGCTAGGTGGTGCAGTGGATTAAGCACCGGCTCTGGATTCAGGAGTACCTGAGTTCAAATCCAGCCTCAGACACTTGACACTTACTAGCTGTGTGACCCTGGGCAAGTCACTTAACCCCCATTGCCCCACCAAAAAAAAAAAAATATGCAAGGGGGCAGCTAGGTGGCGCAGTGGATAGAGCACTGGCCCTGGAGTCAGGAGTACCTGAGTTCAAATCCAGCCTCAGACACTTAACACTTACTAGCTGTGTGACCCTGGGCAAGTCACTTAACTCCAACTGCCTCACTAAAAAAAAAAAAAGATATTATTATGCAAAACAATTAAGAACAATCAAGACAGTGGACTATGGAGCAGAAGGATATAAGTGGTTGGGTCAACAAACATTTATTAAGCAATTAGTTTATGCTAGGACTGTGATACTAGAGTGTGTTTTTTTGTTAATTTATTATCAATAGTTATTATAAAATTACCCAGGTTAGGGTCCTTCAAGCAAACTATAAGGGTACATGCCAGTGACATCTTATTTTTATGTTAACACTTGTCAAATTTAACATGCAGAGGGGGTGGCTAGGTGGAGCAGTGGATAGAGCACCGGCCCTGGAGTCAGGAGGATCTGAGTTCAAATCCAGCTTCAGACACTTGACACTTACTAGCTGCGTGACCCTGGGCAAGTCACTTAACCCTCATTGCCCCGCAAAAAAAAAAAGGCAAAACAAATTTAACATGCAGAGCAGTCATCATCTTTGTTGTCTAGTCAATTTCACCAAGAAATTTCAAGTAAAAGATGCCAATATCTGGAGATATTAGACATTATAAACCTTATTAGCTAGGGGCAGCTAGGTGGCGCAGTGGAGAGAGCACCGGCCCTAGAGTCAGGAGGACCTGAGTTCAAATCCGGCCTCAGACACTTAACACTTACTAGCTGTGTGACCCTGGGCAAGTCACTTAACCCCAATTGCCTCACTAAAAATAATTTTAAAATAAATAAACCTTATTAGCAAAACCCCTGTCAAGTTTGTGTGGACTCTAATGTTCTCAATATTTCAAGGCAAAGGATCAACATAGTACAATTCTGGTCAATGAAAACCCTTCCGCAAGTTTGGGTGCACCCTAGAGTCCTTGAGGTATAAAGCAAAAGATGAACACTTTTAAACAGAAGCAGTCAAAAACAGTAGATCAGTGTTAGATAAACCCAAGAACATAAATCCTTGGAGGAAAGACCCAATCAGGTTTGCTATTTCTTCTACCTCCAAACAGATGAAGGAACTTCACAGTTTGTTAACGTGGAAGTGGGACGTTGGTGGGGGTATGACCAACTCAAAGGTGTGAGGTGGAACAGAGGTTGTAACGTAGTAAGTAGGTTGTAGGGAACGGGCAGCCTGAGAAATTGGGAAGTAGGGATGTTTGAGGAAGCACTATTAGTTATGTTAGAGTCCCCTGTAAGGAAGGCAGGAGTTAGGGAGGAGAAAAGTCCTGAGCCAGGCACTAAACTCACTGACTAAGCAAAGAGAATAATATTCTAAAGGTGCATAAATAATGGCCACCAGGATATGGACTGGGTAATAAATATGGATTATTTTAATCTCAAGGAAGGAAAGATGATGTTGAGTGATGTGGTAGAGGGAGAGTCCGGAAGGGATGCTGGGAGGAAGGATTGTGCTCATCTCCCATGCTGACCAGTGAGTGGGGGGAAGCAGGGGTCATGAGAGAAAGTATAGATAGTGCAGAGATAGGCATTAAGGGAAGCAGTGTTAGCAGGAGGAGGCCAGGGCTCAGTGAATGCCAGAAGACAGAAGAAGTGAGAAAGGAAGAGGTTTAAAATAAAAGATAATTTGACTATTATGGAGAAAGCCTTCCAAAAGACACAAAAGCAGACAGATCTGAAGTGGGGGATGGCGGGAGAGAGGAGGTGAATAGGAGGAAGAGAAAGTTGTAGAAGGGGAAGAGCACTTGCCCTTCCACAGCCAGGGGTTCAGAGATACTGGGATGAGGAGAGGGTAAGGTGGTGGGGATACGCCAGGGAGAATATCAGTGGCTGGACAGGAGTCCATTGGGGGAGGCATGTGATTAGACTGTTTGAGCTCCTCCCCTGAAGTCCAGCCCAGTGGCAGGTGAGGATCCGATGAAACCCTACAAGGAGTCCCACCTGGAAGCAGGCAGGGGCAGTAAGAGGCATCAGGGTCCCACTGGGAGGAGTCAGGAGGTAACGATGCCCAGCACGTATTAAAGAAGGCCGTGGGTGGTATGAGAAAGGGGTCTTGTCTTTCACGCCATCCTGTTGCCAGCACCCACTTAGAAAGGGTTAAGGATGAATGCATAAGGCCAGGCTATAGCAGCACCACACGGATTCCATTTTCAGAAGTACTCGGAGACAAAAGGTCTTCATTTCAGGTAATAAAGTCTCTAGAGAGCGCATGTCAGCACAGCTGAATCACCTTGGGGGAGATTAGTTAATTCGGAGAATGAGTGTCTGGAGAAGAAACCACCGATATTACTCTCTTTAGAGTGGGAGAAGGTATGAGAGTTGACAGGTGACTACAAATGTTCGCAGTGAGAAGCATGATGTTCTGCCTGGTAGAAGAAGGTGGATAATACCGGAGTTGCAATAGAGACCTGGGATTCAATAATTTTCAAGCAACAACTCAAGCCCTATATGCAGGCAATACAGTTTGTTCTGGTCAAGGGGTAGTGGCCCACTAACTTATCACAGACACATCAGTTTTAAAGAACCTCCAAGACCACCCCTGAGGATGCTGCTTCCCTGAACAGGCCCAGAGGGGTCGTCCCTCCCCTGCTGGACACCTGCAGTCAGAAGGACGGACATGTTGCCAAAGCTCAGGCCCAAATATGCCCCTCTGTAACTTCTACCCACCATTCCCAGCTCTCCCCTCCAGAACCAAGAAGAAAAGGCAAGCCCTCTGTCACCTGAGAGCCCTTCAAATACTGGCAACAGACCCTACATCCTCCCCCTCCCCAGCTCCTTCGGCCTCCCTCATAGGTCAGTGCTCTCGGGCCCATCCTCTTCCTGGAGGCCCTGCTGTAGGCCCTCTCCATCTTATCCATGTCCTTCCTAAAAGGCAGTTCCTGGGACTAGACACAATACAAAAAGCTACCCCTCCCCCACCTGCCTACTTTGCCTCCCTGGATGCAGCCCAAGACTACACTGGCTTTCTATTGTGGTATCCCTGCATTTTAGCCAGCATTCTGCTAGTATCTGTTACATTATTGATTCTGTCTTCTTATCCAGCCTGTATTACTGTATTTCGATGATTACTGCGACAGTGATGAGTATTACATATTTATATTAGAGAGACCATGCCAGTTTCTGGACCTTCTGACCAATAAGTATGAAAGAGCATGCCTCCCCCTCACCTGCTGAGCCTCCTTTCTTCAGAGAACCAAACAGCGTTATAACTATGCTATCGGAACTTCCTGTATTCCTACAGTTGTAGACTTAGATGGTGACCCTTTTGTATTATTGGTCTGCAAAGTGGCCCTATGCCCAAACATTTCCTTAGAACACTTTCTCCTCTCATAGGCCAGAGTAGAGATAAAAATGAAGTGGAAGCAAAGTCATTTTAAAATCTAAAGTTCTATTATTACTGTCATTAGCGATAAAGAGAAATCAGATTCTCAAAAAATATGTTTAGGAACCAAAACAGTGATTGACATTTACCTGTTGTTTTGTGCCTTTACAAAATACTGTCCTAACCACAACCTCATCAGGTGGCTAGTACCAGTATCATTCACTCCTTTTGGAGAAGGGGAAACCATATCAGCAAGGGAAAATGACTTGTCCACAGTCTCACAGCAAGCAAGCTTTTCCAATTCCCCCATTTGGTGCTCTTTTCACTACAAAACAGACCAATAGGCATCAGCCCGTGTCCTCCTTTGGCCTGGCAATGGGCAGCCATTCTAATCCAGGCCATCAGGGCACTGGGGCACAGACCTAACTGACCTGAGTGATGCTGGTGAAGATCGTCTCGGACATTCTCTCACACAGGACGGCCACTACTTGCAAGGTCAGCAGCTTCTTCTCTTGCTCTTCAACAAGAAAACTTTGGTATTCTTCCAGAGCCAAGAGGTTTCTGTGGGAGAGGGGCTCGGGGGGAAGCTGGGCTTTATTTTCCACTGCTACATGTGTCAGCTCCTGATAGAGCAAATCAAAAGAAAAAGTGACATAAAAAGCCCACAGAAACAAGACTTTCAGAGCCATAAACCTACACAATTTGGGGTGAATATATTCACATAGTTATGCCAATAGCCCATTACTGAGTCATCTGCTTACTATATCAATTCTGTACAGTCTATCTCTTAGCCTTCCTGTGACTCACTGAAGGATACTTATTAAAACACTCCCTCAACCCTGACCAACTTCTAAGAAATACCACATTGATTTGTAGGGCTCCAAGATAAAAACCAAAGCAAAAAATTTCAAGGGCTTTCAAGTATATCATTTGGGATTTACTCTTTTAGGTGTCTTCCAGAGTTGTCCATTAAAATGCAAACCCAGCTAGAAGAGGCAAAACTTTCAACCCCCCGTCAGCTAAGGCGCTATCTAGATGAAATGACTGAGAAGAAAAACTCTGGAATGAAATAAAATCTAAGCAAGCAGATGGATTTCAGAAAAACCTGGAAAGACTTACACGAACTGATGCTGAGTGAAATGAGCAGAACCAAGAGAACATTGTACACAGTATCAACAACATTTTGTAATGGTCAACTGTGATGGACTTGGCTCTTCTCAGCAATGCAATGATCCAAGACAATGCCAAAAGACTTATGGTGGAAAATGTCCTCCTCATTCAGAAAAAGAACCATGGAGTCCAAATGCAGACCAAAGCACACTATTTTCACTTTTGTTGTTGCTTTTTTGTTACTGTTCTTGTTTATTTTTTATTTTTATTTTATTTTTTCTTGTGTTTTTTTCTTTCCTTTTGTTCTGATTAATGTGGAAATATGTTTAACACAATTGTAATGTATAACCTTTATCAAATTGCTTACTAGCTTCAGGAGTGGGGAGGGAAGGGAGGGTGGGAGAAAAATTTGGAACTCAGAAAATATCTTTATATGAGAAAAATTAAAATAAATAAATACATTAAAAAATAAATAAATAAAATCTAAGGCCAGGAAGAGATGCAGGAGCTGATGTGCCAGGAAGGCTGGGTCATATACTAGGAAGGTGGACCCTGGGCACTGAAGCAATGTCCCAATCCAGGGGGGTCCTTGCCTTCTCTCACCCCAAACGCCCCATGGATGCGTCTCTGGGGAGCACTGATTCCTCCTTCTGGAGGACAGGTAGAAGGGAGAGCAGGGGAAAAAAAGCGCCCTCATCCCCATCTCAGGACCAGACACAGCAAAGGGTCTAAGTGGATACAAGAGGGGCTAAACTTCTAGGGCTCCTCTCTGAATCCCCAACAGAGGGACAGTCAGAAGGAACAGGTTGTACCCAACAGCCACAAAACTTCCTATTAACTTCAGAAAGGTCCCTCCTCTGCACCCAGAGCCAGGATTAACCTTGTCACAGACTAAGGGCGGCTTCATATCTAAAACTAGAGACAAGACAATCTTGGAAAGAAGCCGGGTTAAGATGACATACACGCTGCTAAAGAAAGATCATGCTCCCTCCTATCTAGACAAAGGGCCTAGGAGACCTGCCTTCCCACTGCCTGATCACCTCTCTATTCCTGGGGCATGGAACTTATAATTATGGGCACCTACATGGGATGACACAGGATTCACCCTGGGGCTCTCCTGCTACCCAGAGTGAGACTCTCACCTCTAAGCAGCAGATGAAGAAGTCCCCTGCCAGACCACACTGCTGACATGTGGACAGCAGGTCCACCAGAAACTCCACCTTGCCCTGCTCGGAGGTGACTTTCTGGTACAGAGCCTCGTCCTCATCACTGCAAGGCAGAACAACATTTACTTTGTCAGTATCGCCAACGGGCAGGACTTAAAAACAAACCCAGATTTTTCTAAAGTATCACTTTGTTTTTATACAGAATATTATCCAGAATGATTTTAAATTGGAGGGTGGGGTGGACATTTCAATAACCTTATGAACTATACATATATTATTTCCCAGGGTGAAGTTAAATGATTTTTTGGGGGGTGGGGCAATGGGGCTTAAGTGACTTGCTCAGGGTCACACAGCTAGTAAGTGTCAAGTGTCTGAGGCCAGATTTGAACTCAGGTCCTCCTGAATCCAGGGTTGGTGCCTTATCTACTGTGCCTCCTAGCTGCCCCCAATGATTAATTTTTAATATCCAGGATATAGCCCAGTAAATATAATCACAAGCTTTAATTTGTACATCTAATACATATACCCTAAAGAAATAAAGATCTATTATAAATAAATAGCATTTATATATTACTCTAAGGTTTGTGAAGCTCTCTCTCTCTCTCTCTCTCTCTCTCTCTCTCTCTCTATATATATATATATATATATATACACATATATATAAGCACATATATATGTATATATTTGTATATATATGTACATACACACAATAATATAAAATCCCATTTTATCCTCATAGAAACTCTGTGAGGAGGCAGCTAGGTGGTGCAGTAGATAAAGCACTGGACCTGGATTCAGGAGGACTTGAGTTCAAATCCAGCATCAGACACTTGACACTAGCTGTGTGACCCTGGGCACGTCACTTAACCCTCATTGCCCCATGCAAAAACAAACAAACAAAAAAGCCTGTGAGGTAGATATTATGATCCCCAATTTACAGTTTAGGAAATTTAGGCAGGCAGAAGTTAAGTGACTTGCCCAGGATCACACAGCTAGTAAGTGCATAAGGCTAGATTTGAACCCAGATCTTCCTGACTCTAGTCCCAGCACTCTGTCCACTGCACCACTCAATTTCCTTAAAACTAAAAGAATTAATTTGGCGAACCCATCCATTGAATAGTCTTACTTCTCATTCTCTAAATTCCCTACCCTTTCATTCCTAGGAGAAATGAGTTGGAGTAGCTCCCTACAAAAGACTGAAACAAATAAAAGTGGGTAGAAGCAGAGACGGAAGCCAAAGTGGGGGTGCTGATGGGGTGGGTAGAATAATCACTTTCCTCCCAAAGTAGACCAAGTCACCTGTAATATTTTTCCCTCTCTTTTCTTCTTCCCTGACACCTGCCCAATCTTGGCTGCAAAGCCACCAAGGGGCACCAGAGGAATATTGCACAGACGGAGGGGACACGGCCAAAGAAGATGGGAAAGAAAAAAATGAAGGGGGATTCTGAGAGCATTATCCTGTTCCCAGGATACCTCCTGCCTCCCCATCTTTTACCATGTCTCTCTGAAACCCTGCTCAGTCTACCAGATGCTGAACCCTTCCCAGACTTCCTCGCCTATCAGCACACCTCTCAAGGGGAGTCTACTGATATTACAGTTAGAGCCTATGAGGTATGTGGCCTTCTCCTGATTCCCTACCCTCTCAGCCTCAGGACCTTCTACCCTTAGTTCTCCCCATGAAATAATGGGGCACTTCAAATGGGCCTGGAAGGGGGTCCCTGTGTGAGAGCCCCCACTTAAAGTGTGTCATGGCTGAGGAAAAAGGAGTCCAGCTGGTGACTGGGCAGAGACAATCTGTTGTTCTGGTCCTTCCCAGGGATTGGGGTGGTAGGTGAGAAGATGGAGCAGGAATTTCTCCCTGAGCTGTGATCCCAAAGCCCCCAGTTCCTGAGGGTGGGCATCATACTCACTGCTCTGACCCTCACCAGTTTATCACTAGTGGCATTCTGAGCCAGTCCATTTCGACAACTACAACTCTCCAAAATCCAATCATCACAGGTAGTGATGCTGTTTAGCAACATGAAAATATCCTCTGACTTTAGAAAGTGAATGTGAAATCCTAATAAAAGGATAGGAAAAATGGAAGTAGGCAGGATGTGACTCCTATTCTAAAGAATTTGGCTAGGGTCCTGGAAACAGCACTTTGATGTCTGTCACAAGTCCCTACAAACTTTTCATGAAGGAGGGGAAAGAGGATGAAGAGCATTCTTGCAGAGACTTTATTATCCTGAATGGTGTGGACTGTTATTAGAAGTAGAGAGAAGCCAAATATAGTTACAGTGATAACTCGTAGAGACTGTAGCTGTGATATTTTATACAGCTAAAATGTTGTAGATGATTATGCTTGTTATGAATGATTTCACTGTGAAGCAGGTATATATTTAGTAACTTTCATATTTACTTAATCCTAGGTGTTTGAGAGTTGTAATAAAGAGATATGAGCAACTACTTATAGGAAAGGTGCTTTCTCCAAGTTTATTAAATAAATAATGATGACAGTATTTCTATATAGTTTTAAGGTATGAGAAGGGCTTTGAATATATTATCTCATTTGATCCTCACAATATCCTTGTAAGGCAAGTGCTATTATTATTATTATTATTATTATTATTATTATTATTATTATTATTATTATTATTATTGCAGGGCAATGAGGGTTAAGTGACTTGCCCAGGGTCACACAGCTAGTTAAGTGTCAAGTGTCTGAGGCTGGATTTGAACTCAGGTCCTCCTGAATCCAAGGTCAGTGCTTTATCCACTGTGCCACCTTGCTGCCCTGGCAAGTGCTATTATTAACCCCATTGTGCAGATGGGAAAACAGACTGAGAAAGGTTGCCAGAGCCACACAACAACTAAACATTTAAGATAGGATTTAACTTGAGCTTTCCTGACTCTAATTCCAACAATCTATCTACTACATCACCTCAATATCTGAATCTATTTCGATGAGCCTGTAAGCCTAACTGACTGATAGATATGTTGACATTTTTAGTAATTAATGAGGAAACAGCCAACATACTCTTAGATTAGCTTGGAATTTGGGATGATAAGATTAAACACGGGAATGAACAAGTGAACAAAGTGGAAAAATGAACTATAAGTTAGGATGGTGACTGTGTAACCCAATTACACATGGAACTAACTCATCTACTTTACCATGTTACGTGTGAGAGCAACTCTTTCCAAACTTGCTACAAAAAGAGATAAGATTTTAAGCTAGTTTTCTTCAGTCAACAATATCCAATGAGCATCACTAACCCTCTTAGAAGACACTTGAGTAATCTGGGTATTTAGCTTTTGAATTAGTTGGTTTACCAGCCCTCAGTCCTTTAGATTACTCACATTTTCCCTAATTTATATTGTTTAAAAGAAAAAAGAAACAAACAAAAAAGAAAATGTATTTATGCCACTTCCAAATGCCTATCTAGCGGCCTCATTATTTACATCTAAGTACAATATTACATTTGAAAAAGTATGATATATTCTTTGACCCAGCAAATACACTATTTTTTACAATTCTATCATTTCTTCATGATGCCCACCCTTCCATAGAAACCTATTCTGGGGGCAGCTAGGTGGCACAGTGGATAGAGCACCATCCCTGGATTCGGGAGTGCCTGAGTTCAAATCCGGCCTCAGACACTTAACACTTACTAGCTGTGTGACCCTGGGCAAGTCACTTAACCCCAACTGCCCCACAAAAAAAAAAAAAAAAGAGTATCAAAGACAGAGAAAAAGGCATTTGTACAAAAATATTTGTAGCAGGACTTTTTTGGTGGCAAAGAACTGGAAGCAAAGTGGGCATCTATCAATTGAGGAGGGGTCGAACACATTATGGCATATGAACATGATGGAATGTTACCGAATCATAAGCGGCAGTGACTGAGGAATGTAGACAAACTGAAGAATAAGGAATGAAGCAGAAGCAAGAAAACGACCTACACAATGACTGCAATAATATGAAAGAAAACAACATTTAATGACATGAGGATTCTGATCCATGCAGTGTCCAATCCTGACATCTGAGAACTGAGGGTGGAATAGAGCTCCCTCTACACAGCAGAAAGATTATGGACTACAGGTGCAGAATAGGTTTCTAGTTTTTTTGTTTGTTTGTTTGTTTTTTTAGTGAGGCAATTGGGGTTAAGTGACTTGCCCTGGGTCACACAGCTAGTAAGTGTTAAGTGTCTGAGGCCGGATTTGAACTCAGATACTCCTGACTCCAGGGCTGGTGCTCTATCCACTGCGCCACCTAGCTGCCCCCAGAATAGGTTTCTATGGAAGGGTGGGCATCATGAAGAAATGATAGAATTGTAAAAAATTAATTTAATAAATATTTATTTAAAAGAAAAGGGATGGTAGTAAGTAGTTGAATAACATTGTTTTATTGTGTTATTATTTGGCTGCTAAATAGTCTACTAATTAGCTTATGTGTAGCTCCAAAAAATTAAACAGCCAAAAATCAGTACTGTTCTTCTCTTTGGTTTATTTAAATAAAGTTTCATCTGTAAATTCTTTATTATCGAACTGCTACTGTAAAGCTAACTGTACTACACAACTGCCTTCTGCTCTCTCATTAAAATACCTGAATTATGCCCTAGAGCGGTTATCATTAGTGCAGAAATAGCAGCATTCTTAACCATAAATGATAGGGAAAAAACCCTCACATATCCCTCTAGTGGTAAAAGAGGAATTTATTTCTTCAATAGCTTCCGATTCAATTCTTTCCCTCTTGGCAAGGAAAATTATTTATTCTAATCAGTACCAACAGAACCCTATCACTACTTGGTGATTTGGACATCTCTCCTTAAGGAACTGTATTTAAGACTTTCCTATATCAAATCCAATAGGATTCACTGTTAAAGATGGTTCAAAGAACTATTCAAACAAATATCTGAAGTATTTAATTTTAAATATTTCAGTATGGGCGCACATTTAAATCACAAAACCTGATAATGTTTATCAGAAATTAGACAATTTGGGGACTGATTCATTTGAGGTCAGTTCATTGATTCATTTACTAAAAAAACAAAAAAAAGCACCTTCACACTAAAATAGTATTTTAAAAAGTCATTAAATGAACCTTGGGAATAAGGACACGAGCATAATATTGCATTCAACAAATGCCAACATGTTAGATCTGAGGAAAGACCCTAATAGCAAGCACAGTAGCCATTAGTTTAAAATAGATATACATATACATATAATTTTTTTTTGTTTGTGGCACAATGAGGGTTAAGTGACTTGCCCAGGGTGACACAGCTAGTAAGTGTCAAGTGTCTGAGGCCAGATTTGAACTAAGGTCCTCCTGAATCCAGGGCCGGTGCTTTATACCCTGTGCCACCTAGCAGCCCCTGCCCCTCGTTAAATATATTTACAATATGATTTCTGAACTGGAAGAGTCAATTTTAGGGTGGCCTGCACTACACCCATCACATAGATGTTATGGGATCCAACCCACACCCACACCCACATCCACACACACACACTTGGGCGACCACCACAGATCAGTCCTGGCACAGTAGTATAGCTCCAGGTCACTAGATAAATTCCAGGCAAAGGAGACTCCTGTAATTTTCTCCTCTGAACTCAAAAGCAGAACAAATGAAGACCACCAGACAAACCTAACATAGTAAGCTTGCACACACTTGAGTCATTTTCAGGGAGAATGATTTGGTTTTCTGTAGTGTTGAGGTCAGTGGTAAGTCTGCTCTTCACTCTGATTCACTGGTATGAAGACTCTGGAACAGGTGAGCTTGTCTCTCTGTCAAACTACCAGGTTCAAACCACCTGGGCTCTTAGAAAAAAAGCCCCACCCAGGCTTTCTTAATGCTAACATTTCAGATGCTATATGGCAAGGACAACAATAACTTAAGAGAATGTTTGAGGTTTCCTTTCTGTGGGCTCCCCTTAGTGGTTAAGCCAAAGAACGGGTTAAATCAAGTTTTCAGAACAGAGGGAGGGAGAAGGATGAACTCACCTGTTTGTCTCTTTGATAGTAACCATTGTGCTGCCTTGACTAGCAGCTCTGAACTCACACAGAGGATGGAGAGAAGGCACTGACTTATCCAGACCAGCCAATCCCTTCAGAGCAGCAAGAGCTGCCTTCCTCTCCATCTTCTCCAGCATCCACAACAAGATCTCTTGGCAGAAGGACCTGGCAGGAAGAACAGTAATGCATGAGCCATCTTCTTACACCCTATTGCAAATGAGCTAATGTAGCCCAAGACTATTGGCCCCTCTGTAAAGCAGCTTATGCATGTAGGAATTGAGGGCTTTATTATTTTTATTTCCTCAATGTGGGGAGGGAAGGTAAGTGAGAGAGGCAGAACATTTTTTTTTTTTTAAGAAAGAAAAGCAGTATTTGCAGTTAGGGAGAAAAAAAATTAAGTGATCTTTAAAATAAAAATACAGATCAACTGTAGAAAAAAGAATTAAAAAGCAATAAAAAAAGAATAAATGTTGACACAAACCAAATTCATTCATTCAACAAATTTTTTTATTATTTGTTGTTGTTTGTCCTTTGTTCTCTCTCTCTCTCTTTTTTTTTTTTGTAATTTTTTGGGGGTGGGGCAATGTCCTTTGTTCTCAAAAGGGACCATGACATTGGAAGGTGACATCATGACTTGCACTGAATTGAATTTAAGTGAGGCAGGGCTGTGCAAGGTCACCAACCTCACTCTCTCTTCCAGAGCCATCTGGGTCCAGTGGCAATATAAACATCAGGATGACCAGAGATGGCCCCAGATGTTTTAGGCAATCAGGTTAAGTGACTTGTCCAAGGTCACACAAACCAGTAAGTGCCAAGTGTCTGAGGCTGGATGTGAACTCAGGTCCTTCTGACTCCAGAGCCAGTGCTCTATGCACTGTGCCACCTAGCTTCCTCATGAATTACCTACTGTGTCCTGGAGTTTGTGATAGTTTGGAAGAGCTTTGATTTTACATGTGAAATGGTTCCCTGTCCTGATGGAGGCTTAAAGTCCAGCAGATAATTCACAGTGACCTATAATACTATGAGGTAACTAACACCCTTTCCTCTCAACAATGATACGAGATGTCATACGGTTATCACCATCTCCATTTTGCAGATAAGGAGTTTGACAGGTCCAAGGTCTCATAGCTGGTAAATATCAAACCCAGGGCCATGGTGGTAAACACAGGGAACTGAAGTGTAGCACTCTGAGTACTACCAGTTTACTAGTATAGCTTCTACAAATAAAGCAGGTCAACGGCTACCTCAGCGAGTGAGAGACCCTCAGAGTGAGGGACGACAAGATATTTTATAACAAAATTTTGAGCTAGATAATTGTGTCTTATTATGAAAGACCAGAAAACAAAAACCATTTGAGGTTGCTCTGACATTAGCATTCCTTGGACCTCTCCTTCTAATATCCCCTCAGCCACAAACAAGACATGTGATTACCAGGCAAAGATAAGACAATCCCACCTTAGGAAACAGGAGGGGTCTACAACAGTTTGGGTGAAGCGTGACCTTTCCCCAGAAGGTGGGTAAAGTTGCAAGGGTGGAGATACAAGTTACAAGGGAAGAACTGTGAGACAAGTGAGCTGGGCTTAGCTGAGTAAAACTTACAACAAAGGGAATATCAAAACTAGCTTGGCTAAGCCTTAAAAATAGAATTAAAATCAGTTTTCAATTTTATACCATGTCTATTGAGTCCAGGTCTGTTCCTGTTCCTTTCCTTTCCCTTTCTTTCTTTTTGCGAGGCAATGAGGGTTAAGTGACTTGCCCAGGGTCACACAGCTAGTAAGTGTCAAGTGTCTGAGGCTGGATTTGAACTCAGGTCCTCCTGACTCCAGGGCTGGTGCTTTATTCACTGCACCACCTAGCTGCCCTCTGGTTTTCTTTCTACAACATCCTAGCTATCAGTCAATCTGATGAAGACATGAAGGTACACTTCCTCTCAAAATGAGTTTAAACCAAAGTTAGCAGACAAAAATGGTAACTTTCCATTGCCAATCTGATGTCACTTTTCAAAACCAGGGGCATACCAAGAGTTTAGCTAAGACGTTCTAGCACCTTCACCAGCATCCCTGGCTTCCTATGACCTGGCTTCTGTCTTCTGGTCTGTGCAGAATTTGTAAAGGAAAAGTCCCAAATGGTGATGGTGAGGGGCAGGGCGTGATGAGACAAACACCAGACTAGGGGTCACCAAGCCTGGCCTCTGTGGTATTAGAAGCGTTAGAAAGAGGCAGCTAGGTGGTGCAGTGGATAGAGCACCGGCCCTAGATTCAGGAGGACCTGAGTTCAAAGCCGGCCTCAGACACTTAACACTTACTAGCTGTGTGACCCTGGGCAAGTCACTTAACCCCAATTGCTTCATACATACATACATACATACATACATAAATGAATGAATGAATGAATGAATGAATGAAGTATTAGAAGTCCCCAACTGGCACTTACTATGTAACTTTGCACAAGTCATTTAATAGCAAGACATATAATAGCTTAATAACCCGCCCAACCTAACTCAGGGCTATTGTGAGGATGAACTGCAATGATAAACCATGGCTTATAAATCATAAGAAAGAAACAAGCAGAAGCTACTATTATGACACTTGAATATGAAAAATTGGAAGGAGAGGAAGGGAAACATCAACACAAATTGCCATCCAGCTTATCACAATTTGCAAAGTGTAGGACAAGATTTTGCCTGTAGAATCGAGGGTTCCTAAATAGCTCATGGTAAATGAATTGATGTCATTTCTTCTACAGAAAAAAGGGCATGAGTAATGAAACTCCGTCAATGACAGCTCTTTAAACAAATCAAATACATCATGAGTTCTACTTCAGCTCCATGACAGAAGATGACTTTGTAAATATTTAAGTATTTCCTTTTCTATAAATCAGACACTGCTATTGCAATGACTGAGTACCAGGATCAGGTTTTTTCTCGGCACAAGATGGTTATCAGCCACCCTCTATTTCCTTCTTCCCATACCCTTAATCCCTGTATTTCTCACTGGCCAAGCAGCGACACGTTTACACGAGAACATGTCAAGTCCCTTTCCTGTGAGGAGTGTTACCTCAAAACCCTCACTGCTAGCAAGGCAGAGAATAAGACAAACACGACTTCCAGTCATCTCCTGTGAGTCACCAACATTCCCTACTTCTTCAAATGGGCAGAAAAAATGGATTTCTGATCTATTGTGTACAGAGACCAAAGTGGTTTTCCTCCAGTGCAGGTGTGACTGTGTCAACCCCCCTACTCAAGGACCCATCACCCCTGTTACCTCCAGGCTCGAATACAAATTTCTTTCCAGTCTTCTTACTCCCTTCCACAATCCAGTAGAACCGGCCTCCTGGCTGCTCCTTCCACACAAGCCCCATCTACTGACTGCCTGTCTGTCTATGCCCCATGATGGGCATGCTCCCCTCTATCCTGCTCATCTCAGCCTCCTGGCTTCCTTTGAGACTCAGATGGCAGGAGGTCCCCCAGGTCCACTCTGGCTAGTGCTGTCCCTCTGAGAAGACCTTTCACTTATACCGCCTATGCCTGGTGTGTATGCAGTTGTCTTTAACTTGTCACCCAATCAGACTGTGAGCTCCAGGAGGGCAGAGACCATGTTATTGGCTCTTTGTAGCCCCCACGCTTAGCACAGTGCCTGGTGAAGACAAAGTGCTTGCTAAAGGCTTGTTGACTGACTGACTGCTCCAGAAGGTACTCCTGACGACATCTTAGACCAGAGAGGGGAATGACCCAGAGGAAGACTGTGATGATTCCCAGGTCAGACAAGTCCCTTACCTTAAGGGAGACACGTTCTGCCGAGTAAAACAATAGAGAGAAAATACAACCCCCAAATCTGGAAGCAAGGACTCCAGCAAGGCTGCACCAGGCTCATTCCCAACCACAAACACCTATGGAGAAAAGAGAGTGAAAGGTGTAACATCATGTCAGATTGGAATATCATCTTGGAGAGGCAGGACAGAACCCACCTCTGCAGGGGATATAACGGGATCTTCCACAAAGTCCTGGAGCCCTAAACTTTAGCCCAACAGCCTTTGATGGAGCCTGCTATGAGTTCCCAGTAGAAAGCCTGGAGCAAAATAGCTAGCAATACTGAGTATATGGAAACTGAATAGGGCACTCTCGAGTATACTACTTGAAAAAAACTTGAACTGCTGGCTAAAATCAGTAACAAATTCCTGCCCAAAAGGCTATGGGACTGTGCATACCCTTTGACCCAGTAATACCACTACTAGGTCTATATCCTAAAACGAGCATAGAAAAGGGAAAAGGAGGGGCAGCTAGGTGGTGCAGTGGATAGAGCACCGGCCCTGGAGTCAGGAGTACCTGAGTTCAGATCTGGCCTCAGACACTTAACACTTACTAGCTGTGTGACCCTGGGCAAGTCACTTCACCCCAATTGCCTCACTAAAAAAAAAAGAAAAGAAAAAAAAAAGGGAAAAGGATCCACCATGTACAAAAATATTTATAGTCACTCTCTTTGTGGTGGCAAAGAATTGGAAATCGAGGGAATGCCCATCAATTGGGGAGTGGCTGAACAAGTTGTGGTATATGAATGTATTGCAATACTATTATAGTGGAAGAAATGATGAGCAGGCTGATTTGAGAAAAACCTGGAAAGATTTAAGTGGACAGATGCTAAGTGAAGTGACCAGAACCAGGAGAACATTGTACACAGTAACAGCAACATGGTGTTATGATCAATTGTGATAGACTTGGCTCTTCTCAGCAGTGCAATGATCCAACACAATTCCAAAGGACTCATGATGGAAAATGTTCTCTACATCCAAAAAAAAGAACTGTGCATTATGAATGCAGATTGGACCATACTGCTTCTGCTTTTTTTTTTTCTTTTTTGAGGTTTTTCCCTTGTGTTCTGATTCTTCTTTTTTTCCCCCTTTTTTTTTGCAGGGCAATGAGGGTTAAGTGACTTGCCCAGGGTCACACAGCTAGTTAAGTGTCAAGTGTCTGAGGCCACATTTGAACTCAGGTCCACACAGCTAGTAAGTGTCAAGTGTCTTTTATAACATGACTAATGTGGAAATATGATTAATGTGATTGTACATATATAACCTGTATCAGATTGCCTCACCAAAAAAAAAAATCTTATGAAAACAAATGTTGAAGACCATCTTTACATGTAACTGGAAAATAATAAAATACTTTTATGATAAAAAAAAAAACTGGGGCAGCTAGGTGGTACAGTGGATAAAACACTGGCCCTGGATTCAGGAGGACTTGAGTTCAAATTCAACCTCAGACACTTGACACTTACTAGCTGTGTGACCCTAGGTAAGTCACTTAACCCTCATTGCCCTGCCAAAAAAAAAAAAGAAAAAAGAAAAAGAAAGAAAAGAACTGAAATGGGAATAAATAACTTAGAAGAGATAGTGGTAAAGCTTACCCAAGTAACAATCTTCCTAAAAATTAGAAAAGACCAAACAGAAATCAATGATACATGGAGAGAAAAGGATTATTAGAACAAAATCAAAATATTTTTTAAATTAAAAAAAAAGTAAGGTATCTGATATCAATAACAACCTACCTAAAAAAAGCAGGTCAAAGAGAGATACTTAGGGGCAGCTAGGTGGTGCAGTGCATAGAGCACCGGCCCTGGATTCAGGAGGACCTGAGTTCAAATCCAGCCTCAGACACTTAACAATTACTAGCTGTGTGACCCTGGGCAAGTCACTTAACCCCAATTGCCTCACCAAAAAAAGAGAGAGAGAGAGATACTTAAGAATTGCTAGACTCCCTGAAAACTAAGATTAAAAAAAAAATTCCTAGACACTCTATCTCAAGAAATCATAAATGAAAAGTACACAGATGTATTAGAACTAGAGGGCAAAATAAAAACTAAAAGAACCTATCACCTCCTAAAAGAAACTCTCTAATGAAAACTCCCAGGAATGTCATAGCCAAAATCCAAAGCTTCCATCTCAAAGAAAAATACTCTAAATAGTCAGAAAGAAGCAGTTCAAGTACCAAGGGACCAGGTGGGATCATACAAGACCTAGAGGTTTCTACTATGAATGAGAGGAAGTATTGGAATACAAAATTCCAAAAGGCAAAGGATGTTGACTCATAACCAAGAAATAGCTATGCTGCAAAGCTAAGTATAAGTTTATGTACCTTTCAAGGGCTTTCAAGGATTCCTAATAAAAAAAAGACCAGAGTGGAGCATTCAAAGGGGCATCTATACGATGAAGTGCTAACATTTTAATACAGAAAAAGAAACAAGCATCCCTTATAAACCTCAATAATCAGTTAAGAAAACTAGATGACTTGGGAGTGGATTGAGGATTTGAAGACTATACAGAAAAGGGAATAGAAAATAGAAAAATTAGTGTAGAAAGAAAGAAGAAGAAGGTGGAATATCCTCTCTCTTATAATTGGGGTGCATGAGAAGAGAAGAATACAAACACAGAGGAAGGCTTTGGAGAAGAGTACATCACTCTTACCTGACCCCAGAGGCAAGTAGTTGGGCGGCACGGTGGAAAGAGTACTGCTTATAAATCTGAGTTCAGATCCTGCCTAAGCCATTTACTAGCTTTGTGACCCTGGGCAAGTGACTTAATCTGTATGCCTCAGTTTCCTCATCAGTAAAGTAGGGATAATAGCACCTACCTCTTGGGGATGCTGTAAGGATAAAATGAGATAATAATAATATCTAACATTTATGTAGCATTTTAAGGTTTACAAAGTACTTCACAAATATTATCTCATTTGATTTTTACAACATACTTGGGAGGTAGATGCTGTTATTATCCCCATTTTACAAATGAGGAAACAGAGGCAGAGGGTTACATGACTTGCCCAGGGTCACCCAGGTAGTAAGTGTCTGAGGCAGGATTTGAATTTAAAAATTTGAATTTTCTTTTTTTTTTTTACAAAAGCATTCTTATTCATGTTATTATCAGCATGTCTCCAGGGGACTAAGGATGAAGCATGTTGCCTACTTCCTAACTGAGAGGTGATAGACTCAAGGTGAAGAGACACAGATTTTTGGAAAGGGCCACCATATGGATTCATTCTGCTTGACTTGTTAAGAAGGGCTTCTTTTTTTTTTTTCTCCCTGGGTTTTAAATCAGATAGAAAAAAGAGTAGAGAAATGGAGTTAACAATAGTGGCATCAAAAATGAGGGTCAATGGGGGCAGCTAGGTGTCGCAGTGGATAAAGCACCGGCCCTGGAGTCAGGAGTACCTGAGTTCAAATCCGGCCTCAGACACTTGACACTTACTAGCTGTGTGACTCTGGGCAAGTCACTTAACCCCCATTGCCCCGCCCCCCCCCCCAAAAAAAACGAGGGTCACTGAAACATTTTTTTAAATGCACAAAGGAGCCAGGCACAGTGGTGCACATCTGTAATCCCAAGTTATTGGGGAGGCTGAGGCTAGTGGATCACATAGGTAGGGGAGTTCTGAGCTGCGGTAGGCAAAACCGATCGTTGTCCACACTAAATCTCACATGAATATGATGGGCCCAAGTGCTAGGGTCACCCAAGGTGCCCGAGGAGGGGCAGACTGCCCAAGTCAGAATAAGAGCAGTCAGAGAGTGTGGGTGGACCCATGAGTAGCCCCACACTTCTAGCCTGGATGACACAGATCGGGGCTTCTTAAACTTTTTCCACTTGCAACCCCTTTTCGCCCAAGAAATTTTTACACGATCCCAGTTATGTCGGTGTATAAAACAGACATACAGATCAAACATTTACTGCCAAATTTTTCACAACCCGGCCCAGATTCAGTCACATGACACTGTATGGGGTCACAACCCACAGTTTAAGAAGTTTTTACATAGAGAAACCCAGTCTTTAACATAATACATAAACAAACAAACCGAAGAGATGGAGTTCAGAAGGAAGCACAAAGACAGTTTTAAAAGTAAAATCTAGAATTTATTTTATATATATGTATAAAATTAATATAATATATATTACATAAATATTTAAAAGAATGCAGTAGGGGAAAGATTCACAGTTTCATACATAATCCTTTTTTATGTTCTGCTGTATAGTATATGGAAATGTTCCTTTTTGGAGTTTTAAATTTAAAATTTTTTTTAAACAATTAAAAAAAACAAACTGATATGAATACAGGGGAAACTCATTGACCAAGTTTAATTTTAAAAACACACGCAGTACCCTTTGACCCAGCAATACCACTTTTAGGTCTTTTCCCAAAGAAATCATGGAAGGGGGAAAGGGACCCACATGTACAAAAATATTTATAGCTGCTCTTTACGTGGTAGCAAGGAATTGGAAGTTGAGGGGGTGCCCATCAATTGGGGAATGGCTGGACAAGTTGTGGTATATGAATACAATGGAATACTATTGTGCTATAAGAAATGATGAGCAGGAGGAGTTCAGAGAAACCTGGAGGGTCTTACGTGAGCTGATGATGAGTGAGATGAGCAGAACCAGAAGAACATTGTGTACACAGTATCATCAACATTGATTGTTGACCTACTGTGATGGACATTCTTCTCACCAATGCAATGGTACAGAAGAGTTCCAGGGAACTCATGATAGAAGAGGATCTCCAAATCCAAGAAAAAAAAAAAAGAACTGTGGAGTATAGATGCTGAATAAACCATACTATTTCTTTTGTTTTTGGTGCTGTTGGTTTTTTTTCCTATTTTGAGGTTTTTCATCATTGCTCTGATTTTTTCTCTTATAACAGGACTAATGCAGAAATAGGATTAATGTTATTATGTGTATATATATATGTGTGTGTGTGTATTGATATCTATATATCTATATCTATATGTGTATGTATATAGATATAGATATATAGATATAACCTATATCAGATTACCTGCTGTCTAGGGGAGGGGGGAGGGAGGGGAGGGAGGGAGAAAAATCTGAAATTGTAAAGCTTATATAAACAAAAGTTGAGAACTATTTTTACATGGAATGGAAAAAATAAAATACCTTATATGTAAACAAAACAAAACAAAACAAAACAAAAAAACACATGCAGAGGGAATGGCTAAGTGGCACAGTGGATAAAGCAAAGGCCCTGGATTCAGGAGGACCTGAGTTCACATCCAGCCTCAGAAACTTGACACTTACTAGCTGTGTGACCCTGGACAAGTCACTTAACCCTCATTGCCCTGCAAAAAAAACAAACCAAACCAAACCACATACAGAGAAGATGAAAGTAAGGATACATAATAGAAGATGAATATACAAACATGACACAAAACCAAAGCATCTACAAAGTAAACATTTAACAAATGTTTTTTTGTTTGTTCGTTCATTTGTGAACCAATATAAAAAAAATGTCAGGAACATTAAAGCACAGAATGAACTGAACTGAAGCTGGTAAGGAAAACCAAGGATCAGTGTCTGCAAAAATTATAAGCCAGCAAGCTTGACTTCAACTCCTGGCAAAATTTAAAATGAATTATCAGTGGAAGGGTTAGTAGACAGCTAGAAAAGGAAGCGGTGATCACAAAGAACCAGTATGAATAGTTCACCCCAGACTAATCCCATTTCCTTTTTCTGGCAGGTTTAGGAGACTAGGAGGAGATCAATGAAATGTAGAAAGATTTTATATAGATTTTGGTCAAGTATTCGACAGTCTCTCATGCTATTCTTGTAGAAGACACAAGGAGATATGGATTAGACCAAGGCTTCTTAAACTGTTTCCACTCATGATCCCTTTTTGCCAGCAAAATATTTGTGTGACCCCAGGTATATAAAATAGGTCTACATAACCTTCTACTGTTGCCAAATTTTTCATGACCCCCACATTCAGTTATGAGACCCCATATGGGGTTATGATTTACAGTTTAAGAAGTTAGGGACTAGGGGGCAGCTAGGTGGCACAGTGGATAAAGCACCAGCCCTGGATTCAGGAGTACCTGAGTTCAAATCCAGCCTCAGATACTTGACACTTACTAGCTGTATGACCCTGGGCAAGTCACTTAACCCCCATTGCCCCGCAAAAAAAAAACCAAAAGCAAACAAAAACTAAAACAAACAAACAAAAAAAAGAAGTTAGGGACTAGATAATAATAAATTGGGTAGATTCAAGACTGACTGACTGACTGACTGACCAGACCCAAAGAGTAGTCATTAATGTTTCAGTTTGTGAGGGAGTCTCTGATAGAATGTCCCAGAGATCTATCCCTTCCCTTGGGTGAACATTTTATTCAATGACTTAGATAAAGGTAGAAATGGCAGGCTTATCAAATTTTCAAATCATGCAAACCTGGAAAGGAAAGTTAACAGGTTGAAAGATAATCAGGATCTAGAAAGGTCTCAACAGTCTAGAATTCTGAGCCAAATCCAATATGGTGAGATTTAATCAAATCAGGATAGCACAATGGAAAAAGCACTCAGGTCAAAGAACCTGAATCTAAACCCCAGTTCTGTCACTTGTTAGAGATGAGACCTTGGGGCAAGTCACTTAACCTCTTTGGGCCTCAGTTTCCTCATGTAGTGGTTGGACTAAAAGACTCCAAGTTTCCTTCTAACTCAAGAGCTATGATCCTAATCAGAATTAATGTAAAACCTTGGTCTTTAAAAATCAAGTGCATTCAGGGGCAGCTAGGTGGCGCAGTAGATAAAGCACTGGCCCTGGATTCAGGAGGACCTGAGTTCAAATGTGACCTCAGACACTTGAAACTTACTAGCTGTGTGACCCTGAGCAAGTCACTTAACCCCCATTGCCCCGCCCCCCCCAAATCAAGTGCATTCTTCTCAGCAATACAATGGTCCAAGACAGTTCCAAAGGACTCATGATGGAAAATGTTCTCCAAATCCAGGAAAAAAAAGAACTGTGGAATCTAGATGCAGATCGAACCATACTATTTCTATTATTTGTTGTTGTTGTTGTTGTTGTTTTTCTTTTTTGAGGTTTTTCCTTTTTGCTCTGATTCTTCTCTCACAACATGACTAATGCAGAAATATGTTTAATGCGATTGTACATACATAACTATCAGATTACTTGCTGTCTTGGGGAGGGAGGAGGGAGGAAGAAAATTTTGAAACTAGATATCTTATAAAAACAAATGTTGAAAACTATCTCTAAATGTAACTGGAAAATAATAAAATATTTATATGGAGGAAAAAAAACAAGTGCACAATGTGGGGAGAATATAGATAGCCAGAAATTAGTTTAAAAAATGTCTAGAGGTTTTAATGAGCTATGTTGAAGAAGTGACTGAGTACTCTGCTTTGGAACTTAATCAAGGCAATGTTCCTTATACTTACAGCTGTAAAAAAAGGTGCAGGGCACTACAGCGCCTTGTGGAATTAGAGAAAGGCTGAACTGTGGAGAAAACACAAGGCAGGAACTGGCAGTGAAGCTATGAAGCAGTCCAGCCATTCTGGAAAACAATTTGGAACTAAGCCCCAGAAGTCACTGAACTGTGCAAACTCTTTGACACAATGATACACTGCTGGGCCTATGCTTCAGAGAGATCCAAGAAAGAAGGAAAGGACCAATGTGTACAAAAACACTTTTAACAGCTCTTTTTATAGTACCAAAGAACTAGAATCTAAGTGGCTGTCTGCCCATCAACTGAGCACATAAGAAATAACAAAAGGGACAGCCTAAGAGAAACTTGGGAAGACCTATATGAACTGATGCAGGGTGAAATGGACAGAACCAGGAAAACTATTTGTACATGCACAAAATCTTGTCAAGAAACACTTTGGAAAGACTTAAGGGGCAGGTAGGTGACACAGTGAATAAGGCACAAGCCCTGGAGCTAAGATAACCTGAAGGCAAATCCAGCCTGAGACTCTTAGTAGCTGTGTAACCCTAGCCAAGTCACTTCACCCCAAATGGAGGAAAAGAAGGAAGGAAGGAAGGCTTCAGAACTCTGACCAATACAATGCCCTCAATTGCCCCACAATGCTGGCCTGGATGAAGGCAAGGGAGTGGAGTGAAGCCAAGCATGTCTGGAGTGTGTCTGAAATAACTGGCCAGCTCAGGCTGTCACCAATGAAGACAGTGGCTGCCAGGATGAAGTTCTGGAGATGAAAGAGTTAAACCCTCCAGGGGATGGTTTCTAGCATGGGCAGTAAAGCTGTTAAGAAGACAGATGGCCAGGGAGAAGGGCTGTGATCTTAGGTTGGATCAAAGACTCAGTGTTCAGGATTAGAGAGATGAGAGTCCCTAAGTACCCTGTCCTAGTCAGACCACATTTCAAGTACCAAGTTCAGTGTTGGGCAGCACATTTTCAGAAGGACATTGATAAACTAAAGAATGACCAAAGAAAGGTGACCAGAATTATGAAGGACCATGACATTTGAGGACTGTTGGAAGGAACTGAGGACGATTGGTCAAATGAAGAGAAGGCTTCCAACTATCTGAAGGGCTGTCAAATGAAAAAGGATAAAATTTGTTCTGCCTATACCCAGCGAGCAGAGTTAGAAGTAATAGGTTCAGGCAGCTAGGTGGCTCAGTGGATAAAGCACCGGCCTTGGATTCAGGAGTACCTGAGTTCAAATCCGACCTCAGACACTTGACACTTAATAGCTGTGTGACCCTGGGCAAGTCACTTAACCCCCATTGCCCCGCAAAAAAAAAAAAAGAAGTAATAGGTCCAAGTTGCAAAGAGGGAAATTTATCCCTGATATAAGGAAAACCTTCCCCCAAGGTCTGCCTAGCAAAGACTGGATAATGACTCACCAGGTATTTTGTATAAGGGATTCTCCTTGTTCTGGGGTCCCTTCCAAATCTATGTTTCAGTCATCTACTTATAATAGTCATCACAGCTGCCACATACAAAATGCTTTACACACATTATTTCATTCAACCTTCATAACAACTCTGGGTAGGTGGTGAAAATCACTGTAATCTTCATTTTACAAATGAGGAAACTGAGGCTTTTAAAAGTAAAGTGGGAGGGGCAGCTAGGTGGCGCAGTGGATACAGCACCAGCCCTGGAGTCAGGAGGACCTGAGTTCAAATCTGACCTCAGACACTTAACACTTACTAGCTGTGTGACCCTGGGCAAGTTATAACCTCAATTGCTTCACCCCCCCCCAAAAAAAAAAGTAAAGTGGGGGCAGCTAGGTGATGCAGTGAATAGAGCACCAGCCCTGGAGTCAGGATGACCTGAGTTCAAATCTGGCCTCAGACACTGAACACTTACTAGCTATGTGACCCTAGGCAAGTCCCTTAACCCCAACTGCCTCACCAAAAAAAAAAAAAAAAAAGTAAAGTGGTGCCCAACCTCACAGAGTCAGTAAAGTGGCAAGGTCAGGACTTTAACCTGGACTTCAGACCCCCATGTTCAGCACTCCTTCCATTATACCTCTACTTCCCTAAAATAGCTTATGTTAAAGCAGCATTTTAGTCCAAGCCTCCCTGCAGACAGCAGGCTATTCAACTCAGAAAGATAATCCCTTACCTTCCAGCCACACAACAACATTATGCCCCGCCCCCTTCAAAAGCAGGACAACTGGAAACACCAAAAACAGGACAGAAAATAGCTCCTGATAGACACAACTTTAGAATTCTGTGCTTTGACTGATGCAGAAATATATTTAATTGTGACTGTACGTTATATTCTATGCCAAATTGCTTGCTGTCTTGGGGAGGGGAGACAGAGAAAAATATGGAACTAGAAATCTTATAAAAACAAATGTTGAAAACTATCTCTACATGTAACTAGAAAATAATAAAATACTTTTATGATTTAAAAAAAAAAGAATTTTATGCTTTAAAGGGCAGCTAGGTAGCACAGTGGATAAAGCACCGGCCCTGGATTCAGGAGGACCTGAGTTCAAATCTGACCTCAGACATTTGACACTTACTATCTGTGTGACCCTTAGCAAGTCACTTAACCCTCACTGCCCTACCAAAAAAAAGAGAAGAAGAAGAAGAATTCTATGCTTTAAAATGTGCCTGTCTGGGGCAGCTAGGTGGCTCAGTGGATAGAGCACCGGCCCCGGAGTCAGGAGGACCTGAGTTCAAATCCGGCCTCAGACACTTGACACTTACTAGCTGTGTGACCCAGGGCAAGTCACTTAACCCCAATTGCCTCACTAAAAAAAAAAAATGTGCCTGTCTATCTTTGGCATTTGACAAGAATGTTTTTACCAAACATTTCAGACTTTCATTCTTTTTACTGTATTCCTAGCACCTAGCAAGTGCTTGACACACAGCAGGGTTTTAAGAAATGCTTGTTGCTTGCTTGCTTGATTCTGTGAGGGCAATCGGTTTTGTAGAACTATATATACTTGAGTACAGGACTCTCCAGGTGAGAATGGGTATACTTCTATTCTAGTTCCACCTATTGGAAAGGCTTACATAAGTCAATGTTTCGATCACTCATACTGGTATTTCACAATACATTATGATGATAACAACAATAAAGACTCAAATTTAAGGAAAGTATGCAGGAACAAAGACAAAAGTAATTGAATGTAGGTAGGAGGAAAAAAGTTATTGCAAGGTCATTCTAAGACAAAATCAGGATCAAATGTAATTATGTATGTAAAACACATTGTAAAACCTAAAAGCACTATATAAATGTCAGTGATTTTTACTATGATGAAGATAAGACTCAATCCCATTCATGGAAAAAAAAAATCACAGTTCAAAGAATCAATGATACTGATAAGCTGGAAACTCTAAGTCTTTCCAGAGAACACTGTCCCTTTAAGCCAACTTAATTCTTTTTTATATACTTTAAGCCTCCAGACTCCACTTTGAAGCTTGATGACTGAAAAGTTGTTTTCTTGTGCTTGAGCTAATCTCAGTAAGCTCTGCTAAGTGAAGTGTATTGTATGACAGGGTTCAGAAAGAATATTCAGACCTAATTATGAGATCATCAATTACATGAGGAAAAGACAAGACCTTCCTGATAACGCTGGGGTCCATTGTCTGACTGTGGACGGTATTTTCCCCCTGGTAATCCCTGTGGAGCCATCCTTCCTTACCATCACTTTTTGTACTGAAAAAACCTCCCTGGTGGAGTCATGAGAAAACATTTTCCACCATGGCATTATCTGACCTCTGAAGGGGCAAAAGCCCATAGACAAGAGATAAATCCTCACCATTTATTTGCATTTATGCAGGCCACCCCCCTTCCCCTTAAATAAAAATTTAATCCAGCATAATGCTAATGAATGGAGATTTTTATGCCTATACCAAAGCCCTAGCACAATGTCTTTTTTTTTTTTTTTAGTGAGGCAACTGGGGTTAAGTGACTTGCCCAGGGTCACACAGCTAGTAAGTGTTAAGTGTCTGAGGCCAGATTTGAACTCAGGCACTCCCGAATCTAGGGACGGTGCTTTATCCACTGCGCCACCTAGCTGCCCCTTAGCACAATGTCTTAATGGCTCATGGAGATGACCCTGGCAGACTGAAAACTATGCCAGCTAACTACAAGCTCAGGGTGTCCCCTGAGAACTAGCACAGATGAGCTGGGAGAAGCTACATAAAGTGAGAAGAATTTTTTTAGCTACAGCACCTTGCAAAGACCATCAGCTGAGATGTGGAGGGGTTGCTATCTGAATAAGCAGAAGTGCCCTACAAATGAAATCACTGATCCTTGATCTATTGAAAATAAGCAGAAATGAACAGCGGCCCCAGGGATACAACAGATCCCTACATTTTGAAATCCTGGTTAAAAACAATTATAATCCTCAAAAATGCAATATCCTATGACTAATGTCTAGGACCCACTATTAAGTTTTTACATCTTTAATACCAGTATTTCAGGAAACACCTTTTAAGTTCAGCACACAAAATTTGTACATTTCTTTAAAAAAATGACTGGAGGGGCAGCTAGGTGGCGCAGTGGATAGAACACTGGCCCTGGAGTCAGGAGTACCTGAGTTCAAATCTGACCTCAGACACTTAACACTTACTAGCTGTGTGACCCTGGGCAAGTCACTTAACCCCAATTGCCTCACTAAAAAAAAAGCAAAACAGAAAGGATAAACAGACAATAATTAAAAGTGAGAAAGCGATAGAAAAGGGCTTGGGAAAGACTTCCTACAGGAGATGAGATTTTAGTTGGGACATGAAGGAAGTCAGGGGAACCAGGAGGCACAGATGAGGAGGGAGAGCATCCCGGGCATGGGGAACAGCCAGCAAAAATGCCTGGAGCCCTGAGACAGGGCGTCTTGCTCGAGGCACAGCCAGGAGGCCAGTGACACCAGATCAAAGGGGAGATGGCAGGGAGTAAGGTGTAATACTGGAAAGGCAGGAAGGGGCTCCATTATGAAGGGCTCTGATAAAATTATTATTGCAGTTTTTAGCTGCCTCGTTTGGGAGGGGCCACACCTGGTCCCCCCCACCCCACCCCACCCCCGAAATCACATATACTTCTGAGGTCAGGAGAGTTCTCCATAGGCAGTTTTTGAAGGACCTCCCCTTTTGGGGGAGGAAAGATAGAATGCTCCCTGAAGGGAAGCGGAAGTGCTTCCGGAATTCAAGCTCTCTCTGGCGAGTGCTATTCCAGTGGCGCGAGCCACTGTAGATTGTCCAGGTTTTGGTGAGTTAATTACGGAAAACCCTAAATTCCTTTGGATTAGCTTAACTGGAAATGATCTGGGGACTGCATAGGCTAAGTTTAGAGTTAAGAGTATTTATCTGTATTTCTTGTTTCCTATTTCCTTATCTTTGATTTTATTAGTTTCACCTTTGTTGTTTAATTAATTCCCAAGTAATAAAATCTGATCCTTCTGTGAATTAAAGCTGTAAGGCTCCTTTCTTTTTGGCCTGGGAGAAATGTCTAAAAAGGGCAGTTCAGAGGGGAGGGTGAACCTAAAAGGTTCCTCATATTTCCGGGACCCCAATATTTAGGAGAGTCACCCAATTAACGCTCCATATATCAAATTTTGGCCCTCACAGCTTTAAATACCAAACAAACCATTTTTGTATTTATTCTGAAGGTGTTGGGAAAACAGTGGAGTCTGTTGAGTAGTGATCCGTGATTAGTGGCTAAATAGAGAATGGACTGGACCTGAGGCAGAAAGACCCACCAGCAGGCTACTGCAGTAACCGAGGTGAGAGGTGATGAGGGCCTTGAACCAGGGTAGGAGTGTCAGGAGAAAATGGTATATTGGACAGATATTGCAAAGGTGGAATCAGCAGGACAGCTGTGGACATGCTTGGATACGGGGGAGTGAGAGATACTGAGGAGTCCAGGATGACTCCCAGGTTGAGAGCCTGAGGGACTGAGAGGATGGTGTTATCCTCGACCGGAACAGGGAAATTAGGAGGAGGTGAAAGGTTTAGGGGAAAAGATAATGAGTTGATTTTTTGGACTGATTGCATTTAACATGAGTTCGAGATGACTGAAAGGCAGAAACACGAGATTGAATGTCAGCAGAAAAACTGGGGCAGGACATTCTGATCCAGCAAAGGAAATTGATAAGGAGCAGTTAGACAAATGAGAGACCCAGTAATATCACAAAAAACTAGGGAAGCGAGATCATCCAAGAGGAGAGGTTAAGCAATATTTAAAATGTTGCAGGGAGGTCAAAAAAGATGAAATTTGAGAAAAGGTCATCAGATTTAGCATTAAGAAACCCTGGTTGCAAAATAAAAATTAAAAAAAAAACAACAAAAAAACCCTGGTTGGGGCAGCTAGGTGGTGCAGTGGGATAAAGCACTGGCCCTGGATTCAGAAGGACCAGAGTTCAAATGCAGCCTCAGACGCTTGACACTTACTAGCTGTGTGACCCTGGGCAAGTCATTTAACTGTCACTGCCCCCACAAAAAGAAAGAAAGAAAGAAAAATAAGAAATAAAAAAATAAGTGTGAAGTAAGACATACATTTTCAGACGTGACCAATGTGTGATTTGTTTTGTTTGAATATATTTATAAGTTACATGGGAGGGATTAAGGTGAGAGGGTAAGTGGAGAAATAGCTATGACATTAATAAAAGAAAATAGAAAAGCATCAGTAAACCATTTGAAAAGGGAATGAGGAGGAGGAAAGGAAGAAGGGACAGCAAATGCAAATGCAGAGTGTGTCTGAGAAGGGACTAGGAATTATAATAGCTTGAGGGGAGAATAAAAAAAAACCTCAAGAGAAGGTTTTTTTAAGGACAGGAGCAGGGAGACCTAGGCATGTCTGTTGGAAGCAGAGCAGTCAGTAGACAGGGAGAATAAAAGATTAGCATTAAATCTCAGAGAATACACTAGATTAATATGCAGAATCAGACTAGTCTTGATGACCCCCCATGTCATCTGTGGGTTTCCTCATTCCTTTCAGTTTGTGATCTCCCCTTCTAGCTGTAATTCAGAACTACTCCATCACTGCTGACTGACACACCTAGAAGTCAGAGATGTATGTAACTGCTTAAAGAGATGAACCTTATGGAAAGATGTATCTGTCAACAACCTAGTGACTGAATTTATTTCTGTGGAGGATGGTTAAACAGAAATAAAAGTAAAGAACAAAGATGACAAGAGAGAGGAAACACAATAGCCTGTATTTTTATTTCAAATCCATGAAAAAAGCACTAAATTAAGAACCAGAAAGAGGTACTGATCTAACTCAGAACCCATTCCATAGCCTTCTACTACATTGTTAATAGTTCATTACTGGGGGCAGCTAGGTGGCGCAGCGGATAAAGCACAGGTCCTGGATTCAGGAGGACCTGCGTTCAAATCCGGCCCCAGACATTTGACACTTACTAGCTGTGTGACCCTGGGCAAGTCACTTAACCCTCATTGCCTTGCCAAATAAATAAGTAAATAAGAAAAATAAATAAAAATAGTTCATTACTACTTCTTGTTGTGATGCTGAATAATAATCTATTGCATCTCCTAAACACCAGTCCAAAACCTTGTGTTCTATCACTTCCTTTTAAAAAAAGTAATCCTATATGAACAGGAGATAGGGCTAGAACAGGTTTTTGTTTGTTTATTTTTTGTGGCCAGATTTGAACTCAGGTCCTCCTGAATCCAGGGCTGGTGCTTTATCTACTGTACCACCTCATTGCCCCCTAGAACAGGGTTTTCTATCTTTTGTTTGTTTCATTGTCCCTTTGAGACTGGTGAAGCCTACAGAGCGCCCCCCACCTTCTCATAATAATGTATTTAAATGCAAAAAATACATAGGATTATAAAGGAAATAAATTATATTGAAATATGGTTATCAAGTTTAAGTTCACAGACCCCAGGTGAAGAAGCCCTGGACTAAAGAAGCTAAGTAATGGACAGAGGTCAACAAAAAGGGCTTATTAAATTGGAGATCATCTAAAACTGCCTGCCCTGACAGTTCATTCAGCCTCTCCTTCCTCAAAGACATACAACTCATCGAGAGTCCAACCTTTGAGGCTTCAGCTTCATCTAAGTCACAGTCTTGATGCAAACTCTGAAATTAAGTACATGCTAGGACCTGAATGAATCATTGAGAGATTAAATGAGTCATGTGTTATCTTCAAACACCTACCAATTTAGCTTCTGATCCCTTGGTTAGCAGAATTCTGGTCCTTCTAATAAAATACTTACTGAAGCTATTTAAAAATTGGGAAGAACAGCAGCACATGAGGGAAAAAAGCAAGATGCCCCCAACCACCCAGGTCTTGAGGGTCATTATTCGTTTTCAGTTTCCTCCTTTGTAGATGAGAAATTTGGATGGGCCCTTTGCAGCTCTAACACTGGATGATTTTAATTCATTTGGCAAAAATTTGCTTGGATTCAGAAAAGAGTGAAATAATTTTAATTTCCAATTGATTCTGATTGGATGAGAAAAAGGACCCAGTTTATTTAAGCCACAATTTCTAAAATTAATAGCATAATATATAGGAGATGAGAAGGCAGCCATGTACTTACATTCTCTCTTCCTTTACCATTATTTAATTTCCAATACCTAACAGTTTTAATGGGAACCTGGGCTCCCATTACAAGGACTATTAAGATAAGATATTTCTTCTCAATTCAGAATGTAGCTAATTTTCTCCTAGTAGAAAACTATGCCCATGAAGTGGTCTTACCCTTTCTAGGTTCTGAAACTTAGCTTAGTGCAAAATGGGAGCTGAAGAGACCCTTCTAAATGAAGAAAAGAAAAAACTCAGAAAACCTGCACTACAGCATTCTGGGAATGTGATGCCAAATATTGATAATATTTGAAAGCCAATGAATTTAAGCTTGCTTGCTTCTTCCTTTCCTCTATTTTTGACTATATTAATTTTGCTTTGGTGAAAAATGTGGGTGGATAAGATTAAAATGTTCTATATTTCCAAATAAAACACTGGTAGGGTTTCAATTCAATAAGATCTGGGTGTTCACTAGCATTAGGTACCTTTTATGATTTCCTACTATCCTATACTGTCCTGCCTGCACTACCCTGACCCAGTTGCATAAATTTTAAATCCCTAAGCAAAATTTGTAGAAAAAATTTCACCTATAACCCATCACATCTCCCACCACAAATCTGTCTTCCAGCATAGTAAGCTTTAATTACCCTTGCAGATATGAAATGGGCTTGAAGAGGCAAAACAAAGATGGAATGGTTGGAAGAAATCAAAACTTTCATTAATTATTGCTGAAAAGGTGCTGACTGCGTCTGACTTGAAGTATGAAGATGATCACCTCATACAGCTCACTACTGCAAAAACCTGATATCGCAGAACTTAACAAATCAATAATTCAACAGGTATTTGCTACTCCGGAGATTTCCCATGCCTCTTGTCCATGTTTCTATGCATGTTCTGGCCAATGATTTCCTATCATACAGGCTTGGGCAAAATGCCTCCCTATTGTCATTTACAGCTGCATTCTGAACAGCTGTCCTTGGGCTTTTCATTTACTTCCTTGCTTTGGTCCAGACCAGCCTGTTAATTTCTTTTTTTTTTTTTTTTTTAGTGAGGCAATTGGGGTTAAGTGACTTGCCCAGGGTCACACAGCTAGTAAGTGTTAAGTGTCTGAGGCCGGATTTGAACTCAGGTACTCCTGACTCCAGGGCCGGTGCTCTATCCACTGCGCCACCTAGCTGCCCCCAGCCTGTTAATTTCTAGGTTATCAGCAAAGATTCCACAAGAAAAGAATGAAGTACGGAGAACAACAACAACAACAAAACTACCTAACTTCATGCCAGATAGAAACTGACTTCCCGGTCCAATGCAGTCTACCCAATTAAGCTATCATTTTCCCCTCAAGGGACCTTTGAGGGATTAGCTCAGACAGAAGAAGGACCTCAGCTACTCTGCAATTATATTTAGCAAAACTGAGCATCCTATTATTAATAATCAATCCTGATGAAATCAGATGTCCAGACCAAAAATAATATTACTCCTACTAATATCTAACATTTACATAGCATTTTAAGGTTTGCAAAGTGATCTGCATACATGTCATCTGAATATTTATTTTTAACGATAAGGCAGACATCTTAATTTCTCCTTTAAATATGAAGAGTGAAGTAAGTAGCCCCAAAATAACAATAGGCACAACCCCCACAACAATGTAGATTAAAAGATCAAGAATAAACAATAACAGCCCCAGAAAACAGATAATGAAAAATCTCTCTGCTCAAGGTAAGAGTTGGGGTGGAACTAGGGCAGAAGAGGCAAGGTCACTCTAATGCTTGTTTTTGCTTAATTATTTTCTTTGTTACAAGAGGAAATTCAGTATTTCCCTGGGGGGCGGGGGGAGGAGTATTCCCAGAAATAACTGTAACCTCCCCTCAAAAAGGCATCAGAAAAAACTTATTTTTTAAAATCATATTTCAATTATAAAGATTTGTTGCACACCTTCAATGTGATTAATCAGTTCAGGGGGTGGGGGTGGGGGGTAGGGGGTAAAGTGGTGGGGGAAAAGGGAGGGACAGAGTTAGAGGATGACAGATTTTCTTGTTGCTGCTGTTGTTTCTACCAAAGGACTATGGGTCCAAGCTTTTGCAGCTAAGTCAGTGGGAAGCTTCTCAAAATATGGAAATTCCATCTACACACAATTTTTCCTGTATTACACAAAGTCAGGTTCAGATGTGATTTAAAGGATATATACTCAGCCCTCACTTATTTATCCGCCTTATTGGGAGACAACTCTCAAGACCAGAAACATCTTAGAGGCCTCTAAGTAAGCCTCCCTGCCTCAACCACTCCCCACTTACTGGACCTAGAATTTGCACATATTCCCTAATCCTCCCTAACTGGCAAAGATGAATAAATTAAATACCTCCCAGTTCAGTCAGGAAGTACCATTATACAAAACTCATGAAATAATTTTTTTCTCTACTATTTTCTTTACTATATTCCATAATGAGAATAATTTGTGGAGACAAGAAAAGTTCTAGTCTCCTAAGATTCTATTCCATCTGTAGAGATGATTATTTCCCATCTAGATAAACATTTGTCAATAAATGCTTTCAGAATCAGCACATTTTGGAGGTCTTAAATATTAAAATATGTTTGTTTCTAATTTGCTGCGGGCTTAGAAAGTAGAAGCTAAATTTGTTAGAACTATGTGCAAAGTAAGAGTAAGTAAGCTCAGAATGAGGGCCTGAGAAAACTCTCACTTATCAGGAGGGACATTTTGTAACACCTAAGTTCAGGACCTGACAACATCTATCAAATTCCCTTCCTGATTCTTATAGATGTCTAGGTATATTATTTCCAAATACCTGAGCTCCAGATAGATATGGTATTATTACTATGCATATTTTAACAGTGAAACTTCCAACAGTAATAAAGTAATTTAAAATGGGTGGGATGACCAATATGGAAATATTTTACATGATTATACATATATAGCCTATATCAAATTGCTTACCATCTTAGAGAGTAGGGAGAAGAAAGGAGGGAGAAAATTTGGTACTCAAAATCTCATTTTAAAAAATGTTTAAAATTGTCTTTCCATGTATTGGAAAAAAAAACAACTTTTTTTTTTTTTTTGGTGAGGCAATTGGGTTAAGTGACTTTCCCAGGATCACACAGCTAGTAAGTGTGTAAAGTGTCTGAGATCGGATTTGAACTCAGGTCCTCCTGAATCCAGGGCCGGTGCTCTATCCACTGTGCCACCTAGCTGCCCCCTAAAATACTATTTTTAAAAAGAAAATGAATGGGGGCAGCTAGATGGCGCAGTGGTTAAAGCACCGGCCCTGGATTCAGGAGTACCTGAGTTCAAATACGACCTCAGACACTTCACACTTACTAGCTGTGTGACCCTGGGCAAGTCACTTAACCCCCATTGCCTAAAAAAGAAAACAAAAAAACCCTTTCTACATGTAACTGGAAAATAATAAAATACTTTAAAAAAAAAGAAAATGAATGAATACTTAAATTTCAAGCATGGAGTTTTATGTATTAGTGAGATTCTTATATTTCTCGTTTGTAGTTCATTTATGTATACCTACATGTTTACATATATGTACAACTTAATTTGAAAGTCAAGAGCATGTATCCTGCATCAACAAAATACATGTGGTGTGCTGCAAAGGTAGAGAAATTTAGCAAGAGTCCTCCTCATCTTTATTGTTATTCCTATAGTACCTAAAATAGCTCGATGCTTCTCATTCTGGCATTACTGACCCCAAAATGTGAAGCCAGCTTTAATTAGTCCTGGAATTAAATTTATTCCTGATTGGAGTTTCCCTCTCATTTTTGTTTTAAACTTTCTCTGATGTAATGTGCATATGTGTGATGGCATCTGGGGTATCTTTAAAAAATAAAATCAAGCTAAAAATAAAATAATAATACCTTTTCTCTCTTTCTTCAGAGTCTCCCAAACACTGAGCTAGCTCTGGCAATGCATGTGTCAACCTCATCATCTATGTCTACATCCCTGGAAAGTATATTGCCAAGGGAAATGAACTTATCCACAGCATTCAATATTTCTTCATTTGCTGTAACCAGTGGTTCCACATATGAATGACATACTCCTGGCTAGCACAGAACCTGTGTTTGTTTGGTGTTGATTGTTCAGCCAAAATGAGCACAAGCAGCAAAGGAATGGATCCATACTTTGTTATATCTTGGTCTCCAAGGCTGCTTTCAGTGCACAATCATCTGCAAACCAAAAACCATGTACCAACTCTCCCTCCACTTTAGTCTTGGCTTGTAGCCTTTCCAAGTTAAATAACCGTCAGTTCTGACTTTGATGCCCTTTTCATCCTCGTTCAAAGAGTCTGGCAACATCACTGAAAACATCATGCTAAAAAGCATGGGAGCAAGCACATAGCCCTGCTTCATAAAAGCAATCTGGCCCATTTTCTTCCCTCTGTTCAACTCTAGATCCAGTTTACTGTCCACCCAAATGCATGGTGAAATCTAGGCATCTGCTTCATCTTTCCTGTGTGCTGGGCTGCCCAGACTCCTTGCAGTGACTACAGATTTCTTCCAGGAGACATGATTCAATCAGCACACCATCTTTACATCCACAAACAGGAGTATCTGGGGGGCTTCATCACCCCCAGGAAATCCCTCTGCCACTCAGATCTCACCTCCATCACAGTAGCTGTGGCTAACATACACCTCCCTCCTGGTTTTACACCTTCTTTGAGGTTTACTCTCAGAGGGGCTCTGAATAGGGCTCCTTCTTTTTTAAATCTCCCAGAGAATTTTAAATGACCATCATGTAGGGATGGGAAACACCTCATTATAAAAGAGCCTGTACGGCAGGGTTCTGTTTTAAAGAAAATCAAAGGCTCTCTCCTCATCAATGAAAAAGCACAATGGAATCTTCCATTCTCTCCATCTTTCAGTTAATTGTAAAATGGTAAAAATGTGGTTTATTAGTGAATGTTGTTTGGGAAAGCATTCCAGTTCCCTACTAACAGCCCCAGTGAGGATATCTTCAGTGTATGTAAGGATAACAATTCTCAAAGGTCTGGTATGGACGGGATAGTAAGCATACAAATCCGCAGGTACTTATGTTTTCTTGGTCATCATTTTTTAGCACTGAAAGGTTCTGAGATTTCTTGGTGTATTCTGTTCATTGGGATACCTCATATATTGGTCCCTCAACATCTTCTCAATTTTATCTCCTCCAGCACAGATATCTATATGGTGACAGATTTTTCACCAACAAATGTATACTAGTATGCAGTTCTACCATCAATAATAAGAGGCATCTTTTTCTTTTTCCTTTTTTTTTTTTTTTGTTAGGTCATTTTTAGTCATGTCCGCCTCTTCGTGACCCCATTTGGGGTTTTCTTGGTAAAGATACTGGAATAGTTTGCCATTTCCTTCTCCAGCTCACTTTACAAATGAGGAAACTGAAGCAAGCAAGCTTAAGTGACTTATCCAGGGTCACAGAGCTAGTAAGTGATTCAGGTATTTTTCTTTTTTAATTTTAACCAAATCAAATCAATATACACTGATATTTGGTGGCTTTGATGCAGAAGAGGCAAAAGCTGAGCAGGGAAAGAAACAAAATTGGTCCAATCCAGCTGCTCTCCCAACCTTTGTTCTCTTTGGTACTATTTCTACCTCCTCTATTAGCGTATCTTGGATTGTGATGTCAGGGTTCAAGGGTGGTGGTTCTATTATCCCCAATGAAGAAAACAGTTTATTAAAATGGCTTTTATAAGTCTTTTCCATTTTTCTTCTGTTTGTAGTCCCCCTTCCACAATCACCTTAAATGGTATTGGGGTGACTGCTCAGCTGGATCTCTTGGCAAGCTTTCTTTAAATTGATTTTGCGGGCCCCCCCCCGCCCCTTTTGGGTTTATGAAACCAAACTGTGCATCATCATAATCCATCAACCCTCTATGTAAGTTTTTATAAACAAATTGATATTTTAATCCAGTATTGCCCCTGGCAGCCATCTCCCTCCATTTGGCTCAGACGTTTGCCTACTATGTCACTTTCTAGGTTCTTTTGGTCTTCTTGTTGTGGTAATTAATTTACATTGGACAAACTTCTGAACAAAATTCCTGTAGTAAGTACTGATGTCATTTCTGTTGTTCCTTTCTCATTTTTTATTTCTAATTACTTATTTAAATAATTCAGGGCTAAGTGGTTTAAATGGGATACTATCTTTTTACTCACACTTATTTTTTCTTATTTATTACTAATTCTGATCTTAGTTCTGACAAGTCAGGTGATTGGTCTGACTGTATACAGAGCTTTTTTAGGTACATAGAGGTTCAAGAAGGTCCACAAAACAGTGGGCTTTTCTTTTTTAATTTTGGAAAGTGTGTGTGATAATTCTGTTTTATGCCTCTTTAGTCTCTCTATGTAAATGGTTCAGATTTGGGGGTTTTAAGTTGGAGATTTGCTCTATCTTTATTCTGATTATTGTTTTATTGGCATTTGCTAAGAATGCCGATTTAAAACAATAACAGGATAAAAAGACCCAATTCCTATATTCTAAGAGACACATAGAAAGCAACAGAAAAACACAGTTGGAAATGATACCACCACATCCTCATAATCATCTCTCTCAAATCAAATACCTCTCCTTGTCCCACAGTTGCTGGATCAATTTTACCCTCCGAGATGCTTTCCTAATTTCCTGTCTCTGAAGCCACACTCTATAATTTAGTATTAGCAGATGATGAGCAGAGACAATGTGTCCTTTGTTGCAGAATTTTGCACGATATTTACCTTTTTCTCCAACATAAACTCTCCCTCTGTTTTCCCATGGCAGCACGGCTGCCAAAGCCCTGTCGAAGGAATAATTACTTGTCTCCACTTCCTTCCTGGTTTTGTTCCATTCCAGACCCTTTGTGCTACCAAGTGTTTCTAGAGCCAGCTAAGAGCTGGGCAGGTTTAAAATGCAATCCCTGGAAAAGGAAGTGCTCTTTTCTTCTTCACACGTGCCAAAGGGCACCAGGAGGCCCTACTATGCTCACCTGAAGGGCGGTGGCTCTTTTATTCTGCCTTCTTTTCACTCAATCAACCATCTTCCGAAGAGGCAGCTGAGGAATTTAGAGGAGGTTTTAGCTGAAACTCTTCATATACAATGAAGGGGATGGCCAAGAACATACCTAAGGTCTCTTCCACCCTGAAATTCTATAAATCTTAGTTATATTACTTTGCTAGCAGAAATTTAGTTTTTGTCAGTTCAGACCCATAGGTTCAAAGCTATTCATCATAAGCCTATATGTATAGGAAACACCTGTATGTGACCTTTCTGGAAGCCTGTGGGCCTCTTAATGTTGAAAACACTAATTTTCTACACTTGTAATTACACATTCTTTAAATCTTCACATTCCAAAAGATCCCAGACCTCTACACCCTGATGACGAGGCCAATCGTTTTAAGGTGGTTTTTTTTAGTTTTGAGCATTCATTTAGGGCTTATTTAGTTTCTTTCTCTGAGATTAGGTTGTTTAAATTCTCTGTTTATTGTTCTGATCATCTGAGTTGCTCATGTTTTTGTAAATATCCATCCATTTCATTAAGTGATAGTTTTGTTGGCATATAATTGGGCAAAATTGTTTCTAACAATTTCCCTGATTTCCTTTCCTTTTCCTTTTTTTTTTTTTTGGTGGGGCAATGAGGGTTAAGTGACTTGCCCAGGGTCACACAGCTAGTAAAGCAGACTTTTTGTTCACAGGTGATTGTGCACTCAATGCAGCCTCTAAGGCCAAGATGCAACAAAGTATGGATTAATTCTCTGCTCATTGTGTTAATTTTGGCCCAACAATCTGATTTCTTTTTAAAAGGAAGAAAATAAAATGACCATTTCAAAAATAGTTAACAAAAAGGAAATCTGGTTCAGCCTGCTAAACTCATGGAGGAAGCAGAGACCTGTACTGAGTCTGCTCAGCAGCCAAGCTTAAAAAGACAACTGATGACTTGGAAGATAGTCTAAAATGTATTAGAAAGGAGCATCTCTGCACACAAGGGATACTGGACTAGACTCTGATTGACCTGAATAACATTCAGAAATCCCATTTTTCTCAGCCCCACTACTCCTACTGACTGAATTCACTGGAGGCGAGGCTGCCTGAAGCTACCCAAGGCCTGATTTTAACCCAAAGGCGGCTTTCTTCTCTGTGTTCTTGTTGACCATCATCTCCCCACTACCCTTCAACTCCACATGTCAGTTTCATTAAACTGTGTGTACAGTTCCTCCCTACAGACCCAGCTGGGCCAGGGGGCTGAAGAGAATAATGCCATAGTCTTTAAAAGCATGTTTTATGATGTTTGTATTTTGTGATTACCTTTTTTGTCCATACAGTAAAAATTTGTAAGGTCTTTCAGATAATCTTATCTAATCACTTCTCCTCCTCTGGATAGTATCTCTTTCAGTTTGAACAATGCCCCCTCTCCATAGAAGAACAAAAGAGTTGTCAACCTGCCTTGCCAAGAACAGAACACAGCCTAAATAAATACTCCCATATGGAAAACTCATTTAAAAAAGGAAATCAGGGCAGCGAGGTGGCACAGTGGATAAAGCACCGGCCCTGGATTCAGGAGGACCTGAGTTCAAATCTGGCCTTGACACTTACTGGCTGTGACCCTTGGTAAGTTACTTAACCCTCATTGCCCCACCTGAAAAAAAAAAAGATAAATTAGTTGCTTTTTTAGTTGCATGCTCAATTCAAAGATCTATTTTCTCTCTTTTGCTGATGAAACAGTCTGATATGTTTTTCCCAATGACTTCTGCCTACTTCCCCCCAATTTTGATGTACTGTCTTGCTCTTGTCATTTTCTTTGATTCTTTAAATTATTTCTATGATTTGTTCTCTGATCCACATAATTTTCAGGATAAAAATTTTTTTTGCCTCCATTTAAGTTTAAAAATTTTCTTCAAATGCCCTTATCGATTACTTTTATTTCATTGTGCTAAATAAAAACAAGTATAATATTTCTACTTTCCTATATTTATTTATGAGGTTTCTTTAATGGTCAAATTTTGGAAAGCTGCCATGCACAGCAGAGAAATATTCTTTTCAATTCCCAGTCAGTAATCACCAGCGATCTACAATATTTAATTTTATAAAATTCTATTCAAGTCCTAATTCCTTTCTTGTTTATCTTTTTTATTAGATTTTTGTAGGTCTGAAGGGTTACAATGAGGTCTCCAACTATTATAGTTTGGCTATCTATTTTTTCCCTGTAACTTGATTAGCTTTTTCTTTAAGTACTTAGATGCTTTGCTATTCTGTACATGTACAATAATAAGTATTGCTATTATTTCATTATCTATGTCACTTTTAAGCATAACGTAGCATCCCTGCTAATCTCTTTTAAATATGAATATTTATGCCACTCCTGCTTTTTAAATTTTTCTGAGGCATAAAAAATTCTGCTCTAACTCATTTGAATTCTATGTGAATCTTTATGTTCCAAATGTTTCTTGTAAACAGCGTATTGTTGTATTCTGCTTTAACCATTCTTCTCCTCAGTTCTATTTAACTGATGTGTTCAATTTATTTGCCGTAATTAATATTCAGTCTTTTTACAGCCAGCATGTCCCCTTATAATTTTTCCTCTCTCTTTCCTCACCTCTTTTTGAAAAAAAGAAGATTGCGAAAGAGCAATAGGATCCATATTGCTAATCTATAATTGAAGTAGTCTGACCCCTTTCATCTGCTCCCTTCTCTTCATCCTACCAAGATAACAATTACTGATTCTTATGTTTTCAATCTCCCCTTTGTGGTACACATTTCAAAGATGAAGTTTGTTTTGCTTGTGATTATTCCAATCCCAACTCTACCCTTCCACTTAAACGCTGTCCTCCTCTTTCCCTGCCCCAATGGTTTCCCTGTTGCATTTAATGTATTTCTAAAACACTGTGTGTGTGTTTTCAACCCTCCTTTATCCAATTAAGATAAAACTGAGGGTCATGAGATGCCAGACCCCCTCACCCTCCTGTGTGTGTGTGTGTGTATATATATATACATATATGCATACATATGTACATACATATTCTTTGCACTGCAATCATGAGAAATAAGTTCCTCCCCTTCTTCATTTCTTCTCTAATGTATTCTCTTTTCTCTTCCTTTTCTTTCCTCTTTGGAAACCAAAAAAAGGGAACTAAACCACCCCCAGATCCTGTTTGCCTTTCTTTACTCTATCTGTGATTCTTGAAGACAATGGGATTCTGAAGGGACCCAAGTATCTTCTCCCCCCATTAGAATGCAAACACTTTTGGTTTTTTTTTGCAGGCAATGGGGGTTAAGTGACTTGCCCAGGGTCACACAGCTAGTAAGTGTCAAGTGTCTGAGGCCAGATTTGAACTCAGGTACTCCTGAATCCAGGCCCGGTGCTTTATCCACCGTGCCACCTAGCTGCCCCCAGAATGTAAACACTTAATCATCATTTAACCAATTCCAAACACTCAGATGTATTTACATTTCCAGGTTTTTCTTGTCTTCTGTGTTTTCATTTCAAAGATTCTATCTACCTCTGGTCTTTTCATCAGGAATGCTTCAAAGTCCTTTATCTATTAAAAGATGCATCTTCCCCTAGAGGATTATACTAAGTTTTTCGGGGCTAATTATTCTTGGTTGTACCAAGAACTAATTGTTTATTATTAAGGTGTTAATATTAACTTAGCATTCACAGCAAATTCCTGATCTTTTTTCTTTTGCCTTTTGGCATATAGTATTGTAAGATTTTTTTCTCTGTCAGAGGTGGTCGCTGCCAAGTCCTGGGTGATCCTAACTGGTGCTTTGGTATATGAACCTGGCTATTTGCAATATTATTTCCAGCTATTTGACCTGGAAGCCCTGGAGTTTTGCTGACGTTCCTGAATGTTCTCAATGTTAAGGGGGTTTTTTTGTCTTTTTTTTTTTCCAGGACACTGGTAGAGTCTCTTTTTTTTAACTTTGCCCTCTGATTCCAACAGATCTGGGCAGTTTTCTTTTATGATTTCTTAAAATATAGTATCCATGTTTTCTATTTGGAGATGATTTTCAGGAAGTCCAGTGATTTTCTTAAATTATCTCTCCTTGACCTGTTTTCCAGATCAGTTGTTTTTGATAACAAACACCTCATATGGTCTAATTCTGAACTCTGTTCAAACTGGCTTGGTTGTTATGTTGGCTAGTTTTACTCAACTGCCTTTTCCTCCCTTTCTTTCTTTTTTTGGTCTTTGTGACAAAGGGTCACTTTCCAAGAAAGGAGGAGGAGGGTCTTATTCAGAAATGAATGTGATATAACAAACAGAAAATTCTTTGTCTTTACTGGACTGAGGATCCCATCAGTTCCAGGTGTTCATGGAGAAGATATCCCTGCACCAATGTGAACTGGCACTTGCCTGCTACTTTTAGGGTTTGTTTGTTCGTTTGGTTTTTTTTTTTTGTGGGGCAATGGGGGTTAAGTGACTTGCCCAGGGTCACCCAGCTAGTACGTATCAAGTGTCTGAGGCCACATTTGAACTCAGGTCCTCCTGAATCCAGAGCTGGTACTTTATCCACTGCACCACCTAGCTTCCCCTACTTTTAGTTTTAAAGAGTTGTCCAGGGCACAGAGAGACTAGGCAAGTCACAAAGGTAGGACATGAACTTAGTTCTTCCTAACTCCAAGGCCAGCTGTCCATGCTGCCTCCCCAACAAAAAATATAAAGAGAAATTAAAAAGAAAATAACTTGGTTTCTAATCAACTAATCCAATTCTCTCAGTTTCTCCCATCCATTCCTTTTCTTCCAACACAGGGCCACCAACCTAGTTCAGACCCTCATCATCTCTCACCTGGACTCTTATAATCACCTCCTAATTGGCTTTACTTCTCTCCCTTCTCCAATCCATAACTGCCAAAGTGACCTTGGGTCTAAGTCACTCCCTGCTCCCTAAGTTCCAGTGGCTCCTTATTCCCTCTAGAATCAAATACAAATGCCTCTTTTGGGGCATTTAAAGTCCTTTACAACATGGCTCCAACTTGCCTCTCCAGGCTTCACCAAAATCTTCTGAAATGTGGTCTCTAATATTCATGAGCTTTGTTGTCTTGGGGAGGGAAGAGGGAGGGTAAGGAGGGAGAAAAATTTGAAACTAGAAATCTTAAAAAAACAAATAAATGTGGAAAACTATCTCTACATGTAACTGGAAAATAATAAAATACTTTTATGAAAAAAATTTCATGAGCTTATTTTCAAACTTCATTTGCAATGTATACAGAATACAGAGGAAACGGCAAAAACAATGAAAATGCCTCAGGCGAATCCTTTAAGATGGTCATGTAAGAGAAAGTCATATTCCAAAAACCAGACTTCAAGACAGAGCTCAAAGCTGCATTTCATTGAAAGTACTTTAATCAATGTTGTGAACCTACCTTAGTAGACAAACAGAAAAAAAAAAAAGACTAAATCAGGCAATTCTCAATGAAGTCACTTAAAAGGACAGTCTTACAGTGTTCATCCCTCAGGGGCAGTTTGGGGTTTAGATGTGGCAGCCCTGATCCTCATGGTCCCAAGAAAAAAGACAAAATTATTCTTGAAAGGCTATACCCAGAACCAAGAGGACATTGTAGACAGTAACAGCAACGTCGTGTGATGATCACCTGTGACAGACTGAGCTCTTCTCAGCAATACAAAGATCCAAGACAAATACAAGAGACTCATGATGGAAAATGCTCTCCACATCCAGAGAAAGAACTATGGAGTTTGAGTGCAGACTGAGGTATATTATTTTCATTGGTTTTTTTTGTTTTTGTTTTTTTCTCCTGGTTTTTCCCTTTTGCTCTGATTCTTCTCTCACATGACTAATGTGGAAATGTTTAACATGATTGTAACATATAACCTATATCAGATTGCTTGCAGGCCTCAAGAGGAGGGAGGGGAAGGAGGGAGGGAGAAAAATCTGGAACTCAAAATGTTACATAAACAAATGCTGAAAACTGTCTTTACATGTGATCGGAAAAATAAAATGCTATTTTAAAAAAAAGAAAGACTATACCCATATTTGTACTGTTACTTACTAGCTGTGTGACCCTGGGCAAGTCATTTAACCCCAACTGTCTCACTAAAAAAAACCCCAAAAACATATTTGTACTGTTAAGCATCAGATGAAGAAATAAGGTTGGTTGTAGTTTGATGTACTGAAAAACACACAGAATAAGGTACAGAGATGAAATTCTGACTCTGATCCTAGTCACATGACCTTTGGAGTTTGGGGACAGGGAAAGGGGAAGAGAAATGGATAAGCCTTTATAGAATGCCTACTATGTGCCAGGCCAATTTGCTTGTCGAAAATTATCATTGCATTTGATCCCCACCACCCTGTGAAGTAGATGCTATCATTACCCCCATTTTGCAGTTGAGGAAACTGAGGCAAACAGAGAGTAAGTGACCTGCCCGAGGTCACACTGCTAGTAAGTGTCTGAGGCAGGATTTGAACTGAGGACTTCCTGACTCTAGAACCAGTGCTCTATCCACTGTGCCATAACTACCTTCTTTGGGCAAACAATCCCTCTGAATCTCGGGTTCTTCATCTGTTAAACAAGCATAAAAATACTTAGAGAACCTACTTCACAGGGTTGTGAGGAAGGGATCATGCAATTTTAAAGTGTTATTCAAAAAGGAGCTATTAAATCACTCGCCTTAAACACGTCCTCCAGACAGCGGCTAAGTTCTTCTTCCTTTACCACGACAGTTCCTGGTGGTAATTCCCGCTCTGATGACACCCCTGGAGAACATAAAATGGGGAAACAAAGACTCTATAATGCGTTAATTAAGAACTCCTCTGACAATTAACCCCAATTGCCTCACTAAAAAAAAAAAAACAACAACAAAAACCCAATATGAGGTTTCACCTCATAGTCTTCAAATTGGCAAAGATGCCCCCCAAGCTCCATCCACAGTCATGGTGGGGAAGCTGCAGGAAAACTAGCACACTAACACAATGTGGGGAGTGTTTAATTTGGCATGATGCAGGAAAAGTGATTAAGCTGTTTCACACATTCTGGCCCAGAGATCCCACTGGTAGGCAGAAACACCAAAGAAGCAAAAAACATAAAGAAAGGTCCAATATAGACCAACATCATCGTATCAGCACTTTTTAGTAGTAGCAAAGAACTGGGGACAAATTGGGATTCCACTGAGGGGGAATTGTAGCATGAGATATGGTCTATGATTTTAATGAAATATTATAGTGTTGTGAGAGATGGGGAATATGAGAATTCAGAGAAAGATGGGGAAAACAAATATGAAGTGATGAAAAGTTAAATGAGCTGAATCAGAATAATATTCACATAGGCTACAGCCATATAAATGAAAAGATCACTAAAAGGAAACTAGACTGGGAAGAATTAAAAAACCATTATGGGGGCAGCTAGGTGGCGCAGTGGATAAAGCACTGGCCTTGGATTCAGGAGGACCTGAGTTCAAATCCAGCCTCAGACACTTGACACTAGCTGTGCGACCCTGGGCAAGTCACTTAACCCTCATTGCCCCACAAACCAAAAAAACAAAACTTAACATAACATAAAAAACCATTATGGTCAAATATCTACCCTCAAACCTCCCTGCCCAGGTTGTACCTCTCCAAAAAGAGATATTGGATACCAAGTAAACTAATTTCCATAGAAAGAACAGAAGAGGAAAGAGATACCAAAGAAACTGTTTAACAACCTAAATGATTTTAATTCTAAGTGACTTATATGAAATAAGTAAAGAGTGGAGTGAAGGCCCCGTGCAGAAGGATCCAGCACCAAGAGAAGAGACAAGCCAGTGCTCCTGAGCTCCCTCACATCTCAGTGGGAATGACTGAAACGAAACACAAAGACATGCCCACCTGAGGCCCGCCAACGGCTATGGGTGGACCAAGAACTGATTTTTTTTTCATTATTTTTTGTTTGTTTGTTTTGCTTTTATACTGTAGCAGGGAGAAGTAGCCTTAAAAACTTTTTAACTGTATACTAATAAGCACTTTGTAATTACCTGCAATCTTATTCTAAAACTTGTAGGCTTTAAGTAGACTTCTCTCCATTGTATAAGTCAGAACTGTGGGACTCACCCATGTGGGATAGGGGACAGGGCCTGGACTAGACTTGTAACGACATAGGAGAGGAAACTTCCTCAATCAACATAGCTTCTTCCACAACCTCCAGTCTTAAGGAGGTGCCCAGAGCATCTCTGTAGGGTTACACAGTCAGTACATGTCACAGGAGGGCTTTGAATCTGGTTTCGAAGCCAGCTCTCTATCCACAAGGACACTGCCTCTCAAAAAAAAAATGTGAAATGGACTTTAAAAACCCCTAGGGAGTCTAAAAATCAATTTAATCCATTCTTGAACCACACCATAGTAACTAATTTAAGAGGTACTTTACAGTTTACAAAGCTCTTTCTGCACAGTATCCCTGTGGGGTAGGACAAGTAGAATTATCCCAATTTTATGTACGTTTGACTGACTTCTAGTCCACTGGAGAACATTTATTTCCCTCAAGCTAGTGGACTTTTAAAAATGACTCATGTGACTTCCTACTGTGTTTAGCCATTGGCCAAATGTAACTGCAATGGGAAGTCATGGCAGTACACAGACCTCTACCTTGAAACATCAGTACTCCAAGACACACCACAAGGACAGAGCAATGATCCTGTAATGCTGATAAATACTCCCAGCAGCTCTTTCTGTAGTAGCAAAGAAGAGTGTGTGTGTGTGGGGGGGTGTCAAGGAAGTGGCCAAAAAAGGGAAATATGACAGGCTAGTATTCTTCTCTAAGGAATGATGAATATAAAGAATGTGGATAAACTTGGAGAAGCTTTATAAGCAGAAGGATATAAGAAAAAGCAGAAGAATTTACACAATGAACAAAGTAAGATAAAGAACAAGGAAGCTTAGGATTGTAATCAACGCAGTGGCCAATTGTGACCTCGGAGGACAGGATAATAAAACGTGCCTGCCACCTCTCTGCAGGGGAATAGAACCAGGCAAACCTTTCCAGATGCAGTCAATGGATTTCTTTGCTTTGCCTCAGTGTATTTTTTCATGGCAAATAAGGAGTTTCTCTGGGTGAAGGCAGAGGGAACTGACAGCAATAAAAATAAATAAATAAATAAATATATATATATATATATATATATATATATATATATTCAAAAAGCATTTTATCCAAAAAAAGCAAGCTGTGAGGGGAAACTCCTAAGGTGCTGTGCTGTAAGAAATGATGGAGTAGGAATAACTAGTTATTTCCTCCTAAGCTGCATATTCCCATCATGAGCTCTTTACCTGCTGTACTTGAACATCGATGAAGTGGCTCTAACATGGGCTGGAGCAAGTGCTTTGTGGCCAGCTGAGGGTGTTCTCTTGTCATGGTCAAGAAGGTAGTGGTAGCAACCCTCTGAAACTGCCGGGCGACCAATTTATCCTGAATGTGCAATAAGTCTAGAATCTGGAAGGGGAAAAGAGAGGGATCATATCAATCACAGAAGGATCCCAGAGCTCCAAGCTGCTAGAGCCTTTGGGGAAGCAATGGCTGCTCAACTGCTACATGTGCCACAAAGAAACTATTAATAGATTTTTAAGCAACCAACTTATTTCAGTTGTTAGCCACCGCTTAGAAACTGCTAGCTTTGGGGGGCAGTAGATAAAGCCCTGGCCCTGGATTCAGGAGGACTTGAGTTCAAATCTGGCCTCATTCACTTGACACTTACTAGCTGTGTGACACTGGGCAAGTCATTTGCCCCACAAAAAAAAATAAAAAAATAAAAATAAATTGCTAGCTTTATCTTCATTTTCAGACGTTATATGTATGTGATTCCTACATTTTAAAAAATTTGCGGAGCAGCTAGATGGCGCAGTGGTTAAAGCACCAGCCCTGGATTCAGGAGTACCTGAGTTCAAATCCAGCCTCAGACACTTGACACTTACTAGCTGTGTGACCCTGGGCAAGTCACTTAACCCCCAGTGCCTGCAAAAACAAAAAACAAAAAACAAAACAAACAAACAAAAATTTGCACCAGGTTTTTCAGTTTTGTCTATAAGCATACCCTTCAGTACCTGGGAACCCTGAAGAATGGAGAATCCCAAGAGCATGGCCTCCTTTACAAGGAATTCCAACTAACTGGCCACTTTAGTGCCTTGTGACTACTCAAGCTCAGGCAGAGACAGCTATGCCATAAGGTAATCACTCTATCTACTGAAATGAATTTTTTTTTCTTGGTGAGGCAATTGGGGTTAAGTGACTTGCCCAGGGTCACACAGCTATTAAGTGTTAAGTGTCTGAGGTCATACTTGAACTCAGGTCCTCCTGAATCCAGGGCCGGGGCTCTATCCACTGCGCCACCTAGCTGCTCCTGAAATGAAATTTTAATCTCTAGGTTCAAAAGATCAGGGATCAGATGACAACTTCCATTTGACATTCCAACCCCAAAGAGAACCTAACTAGTCCTTCAAGTAGGGATTCTCACTTCATGGCCAACCTCCCAAAGGAATCCATTAGACACCAAAGAAGAGTGGGTGCCCTTTCACAACAGGGTAATGTATTACCCTACTCTTTTCCCCTACCCCCCTCAGAAGACACACTGGGAAGCCCAAAGCTCCTTAAAAGACAAGAGTGGTAAAATGCATTAAGGACTTACCTGAGGGCAGATTTGCCGATAGTAATCTTCTAAGGAAAGGGACTGTTGGGGGCAGGAAGCCAGAATCTTAGCTACCATGTCACACTTCCTCCAGTCAGCTGCCCCGGCTTCAGCACCAGCACCACCAGCTGCTCCAGCTGCACTCAATGGATGAAAGAAAACATCAAATAAACTCAAGGAACACACTTAAGACCGAGGACTCTGAGGTTCACAGGCAAGTTCCTCCATCACTTATAAAAGCACCTAAATGCAGCCTAATGCAATACATGCCAACGTCAGCTTTTCCCCATTTTGCTGGCCACTCACTCTGCCCAGATGCACTGCAGGGTGAGCAGTGGCACACGCTCGCAGCTTCTGAATTTTGTGAATCCAACCCACTTTTCTCCAATGCATTTTCCTCCTCCTCTGACCTCTCTGTCATTTAATTATGGATGCGTTTTTAAAAATCATCCAAAAGCGGGGCAGCTAGGTGGCACAGTGGATAAAGTACTGGCCCTGGATTCAGGAGGACCTGAGTTCAAATCCGACTTCAGACACTTGACACTTACTAGCTGTGTGACCTTGGGCAAGTCACTTAACCCTCATTGCCCCGGCCAAAAAAAAAATCATCCCAAAGCTACCTGCTCAATGCAGCATTTAACTTCTACTCATCAAGAATAAAGTAACTGGGGCAGCTAGGTGGTGCAGTGGATAGAGCACCGGCCCTGGATTCAGGAGCACCTGAGTTCAAATCCGGCCTCAGACACTTAACACTTACTAGCTATGTGACCCTGGGCAAGTCACTTAACCTCAATTGCCTCACCAAAAAAAAAAAAAAAGAACAAAGTAACTAAGGAGAGCAGCAGAATACAAATATTCATGCCAGGGGTTTGAGAACCAAACAAACAACATTTTATAGGAATCTTCAAGGTCTCAAACTTAAAAAGATACTTTCCTAAGAGATTTAAACAGAACTGTTTCTACCTAGGTTCCCTCTGGTCCTGTGTCCCCCAGGAACCAGGCAGGAACCTGTCGGAGCTGAAGTCAGGCCTTGGAGATAGGAGCACTAAATGATGGAGCCAGTGATGCTGATGTGCCTCACTGCCCCCCTTCCCCTCTCCTCTAGCCCTGAAACACCACCCCACGTGCTCCCAGGTGCAGGGACTCCTCAGTGGGGTCTCCAACCACGTTGGGTCTCAGAAATGATTAAGCTGGGGCAGCTAGGTGGCGCAGTGGATAGAGCACCAGCCCTGGAGTCAGGAGTACCTGGGTTCAAATCCGGCCTCAGACACTTAACACTTACTAGCTGTGTGACCCTGGGCAAGTCACTTAACCCCAATTGCCTCACTAAAAAAAAAAAAAAAAGAAATGATTAAGCTGCTCAGCTCTCAAAAAAACACTGTTTTTTTAGTCATAAAGTGATGTCATCTTTTGCAGCCTTGCACAAATAAAGTACTTTTTCATAAAGAATTTCACAGCTGCTTTGGCATTATGCCCTGGAATGTCTGTGTAATGAATTGTTCTGTTATTATAAATTATTAATATCTGCTCACCTATTGTTCAGCAACTACAAGGAGTGGATCCTGCCCCTTTCTGATGTGGACATTTGTATTTGTTTGGTGGGTTGTTTTTTTTTTGGGGGGGGGTCATTTGGGTTTTTTTGCAAGGCAATCAGGAGTGTAAGTGACTTGCCCAGGGTCACACAGCTAATAAGTATCAAGTGCCTGAGGCTGGATTTAAACTCAGGTCCTCCAGACTCCAGGGCCAGGGCTCTATCTACAGTATCACCTAGCTGCCCTCTGGACATGTATAAAACACCGAGAAAAGCAGCCTGAGGGGTACAACAAACAGTGCTGAGGCTCCGCAGTAGCTGCAGGGAACTGATAAAACTGGAACAAAGATGTGATGCTGAGAGCTGATTAGATAGCCTAGTCTGGTATACTATTTGAAGAGCTAATTTACCCTCTGGCGCCATCTAGAGCTTGAAAGAGAAACCTCCCCAAGGCCTGCCGGTGTTTTCCCTTATGGCCCTCTAAGACTCAAAAGGAGAAAACCCCTTGAAGCCTACAGAGGCCATACCTAAATAACTTTGTGGATTCCCCCATTTGAAGGGAACTGCTTTTCCCTAAAAGGATGCTCCACCCGAGCTCCACCCAGCTCTATACTTTATGAGCAGTAGTAGTAAACATGGGCAGCTTCCAATCCAGCTCCAGACATTTACTAGCTGTGAGACTCTGGTCAAGTCATTTCACTCTGGCTCAGTTTCTTCATCTGTAAAATGAGCTGGAGAAGGAAATGGTAACCCACTCCAGTATCTTTGCCAAGAAAACCCCAAATGGGGTCATGAAGAGTCACACATGACTGAAAATGACTGAACAACGGTAATAAATGTAATTGTTAGAAAGATATTCTACATTTATACTTTACAATTTGTAAACATTAGTTTCCCATCAATTATCTCAGTTGAGCCTCACAACAATTTTGAGAAATAGGTAGGGCTAGGAGTATTATTTCTTTTCTACTGAGACAACAGGTTCAGAGAGCTTATGCGACTTTATCCAGAGTAAGACATTGAGGAGGTGACAAAGCTGGGAATGATGTCTGGATTTATTACCACTACAAAAGTGTGACCCAAACAGATTACCCATGATTGCTTTAGATTATAGTAGAAAAATGAGTTATTATATAATAGGAACTCTTTTTGTTGGGGTTTTTTTTTGGTCTTTGTTTCAACCTGTGATTTCTTCAGTGTGGAGAACTCCCCATATAAGAACGATCTTTACAGACAGAGATCAACAATCTATAATGAAGCCCTCTGCCTAATTTCGGAAAGTCTGGGCTAAGAATGGTTGTTACATTTTTTAAATAAAGTTTTATTGTGTTTACAGTAACAGGAGGGCTGTAGTTTGCCTCCTCCTGCTTGGAAGAGTGCTTAAGACACTGGAAGGGTCAGTGATTTTTGCCCTTGGTCACACAGGTGGTAAGATATGTGTCAGGGATGTGACAGATACAGGTGAACTCCAAACAAAGGACAAAAGCAAATTATTTCAGTTTGTTTTCTTGCGCTTAATCTAAGACAAAAGCTAAAAGACGTATAATCTATCCTAAAGGTGAACTCAAAAGAAAACAGAAACATCTGCTTTCTTACCACCGGCTCCTTCCAGGATGCCCCGGACCACAGCCTGAACACCATGGGGTCTCATCAACCTTTCTGAAAGCAGCTGCCCACAAAGACGTCGAAGCCAGGCTGGGGCTCGAGTACTGGTCTGTGTTTTCACATCTGAGCATGTCTGAAGGAAGAGGAAAATATCTTTAGAATATCATAAAAACAGTAGCGAGATGTAAAACTTGGAGGATATCGCACTATACCCTAACACAGAAAGAGGAGATGCATGAAGTGTTGCCAAAGTCTTCATGCAACTGTCAGCCTCAATAGCTTTAAAAGCTTAAGGCTGCACCAAGACTTTTGGGACACCTTATATAGGAAGTAAAGCAACATCCTTTTCTGAAGAAAAAAAAAGCCCTTTAGTTTACAGAAATTAGTGACCCTGGGCAAGTCACTTAACCCTCATTGCCCTGCAAAAAAAAAAAATAGTGAAAACTTCTCTTTCATTCTCACAGGATAAGAACAGGCAGTTTTCTAATGAAACTATCAATAATCAATCAATAACCATATGAAAAAAATGCTCTAAGTCACTAAAGATTAGAAAATGAAAATTAAAGCAACTCTGAGATTCCACCTCACACCCTTCAGATTGACAGAGGCGATGAAAAAAGAAAATAATAGAAGTTGGAAGGGCTGTGGGAAATCAGTTACCTTCATGCACTTTTTCATGGAGCTGTGAACTAGTCTATCCATTTTGAAAAGCAATCTGGAATGATGCCCAGAATTACCGAACTGTATCTATTGTCTGGCTCACTGATATCCCTACTAGGCCAACACCCCAAAGAGAGCAAAGAGGAAAGGGGCTCATATCATAGAAAAAATATTTGTAGTAGCTCTTTTTGTAGCAGCATAGAATTAGAAACTGAGGGGATAGCTATCAACTGAGGAACAACTGACCAAATCATAGCCCCCGAACATGATGGAAGATATTGTTCTGTAAGAAATTACGAAAAGAGTGTGTTTCTGAGAAACCTGGGAAGTATGAGCTGATGCAGATTGAATGAGAAGAACCAGAAGAACAATTTATACCATAACAACACTGTAAAGATAACTCTAAATGGCTTAAAAGCAGTGATCAATAGAATTCAAGTGGCCTCGTAATAAAGCATGCCATCTATCAGCTAGCAGAGAAGTGATGGATTTGGTGCAAAATGAGGCATGGTCAATGCAAGAATTTGTTTTGCTAGACAATACAAAAGGGGTTTTTTCCATTTTTTTTTTCCACTGGGGAACAAGAAAAAATAGATTTTTAATAATTTTTAATTTTTTAATTTAATTTTTTAAAAAATAACTTTTTCAGCATTAGTTGCCATCATTTTTCATCTTCAATAAAACACAGAACCGTGGCTATACTAAGCAATGGCAGTATCAAATCTAGAGGTAGACCACTCTAGGGAAAAAACCCTAATACCCACCACTCCAATATGCACTCACCTGGACATATCAACGTATTTAGAACTTAAAAAAAAAGACCCCCGACCAACTACGACATCCCACCATTAAATAACATTGTAACAAAATAATATTTTTCTGGGACTCAGAAATTAATAAGGAAAAATGTCTTAGGCTCAATAGTACCCTTCTTAAACTCATGATGAGAACTGTATTTTTAATTATCTGACTTTTGGGTTTTTTTGGGCAGGGCAATGGGGGTTAAGTGACTTGCCCAGGGTCACACAGCTAGTAAGTGTCAAGTGTCTGAGGCCAGATTTGAACTCAGGTACTCCTGAATCCAGGGCTGGTGCTTTATCTACTTCGCCACCTAGCCGCCCCCTAATTATCTGATTTTAATGCAAATTCACCATTAGACTGATATCTCTAAAATGCTTCCAACAAAGAATTGTTATTTGAAAATATCTTACTTAACTCTTTGTAAAAAAAAGAGAGAAAGAAAGAAAGAAAGAAAATAGAGAAAGAAAGAAACAGATGATCCAGTTTGAGTGAGAATTAAATTTTAAATAAAAATCCTATCAATGTCTTTTTTTAAATGGTCCTGATATTTCCCTTGGGAAAAGGTCCCTTACCTACAACTCTGTCATTCATCTAAAAGAAGATTCCATTTAATTAATTTCAAGTTTCCTGCCCCTCCCTCTTGTTGGAACAAGTTAATAAATATCATTCAGTGACCTTGAATGGTAAGAGGTCTCCACTAAATTATAAATTGTGAAACAGAGCGCTCCAATTATCCCATCTCCTATAAATCACCCACAGGGGAAAAGGCACCGCGCACACGCCATTAAAGCAATTCTCCCAGGCTAGAGCTCAGCACCTGTTGAGGTCCTCCCTGGAGGATAATCAGCTCCCGAACAACCAGGGGTTGGTAGACTTGATCTAAAATGCTCTGCAAGGCTTTTCTGGCTCGGGTCCTCTCTTCTTCCTTTAGACCCTAAAAAACAAAAGTCAGGTTTTCAATCTATAGATATATAGATATATGTAGATATAAATCTCTATCTCCCCTCTGCTGGGGCCACACAAGTATTAGAGAAAGGACGGTGGCCTGCAGTGAGGTGCTGTCTCCCCCTAGTGTTTTACTGGCCGCACAACATGATCCTGCAGTAAGGTTCAGGTCCACGTTGCCATAGCGATGGTGGCCTGCCGCCATACCAGAGGCCCCCTGCAGGATGGGACTTGACCTTCCCCTCCCCCCTAGCACACACTGCTTCTCCCTTCCTACCCCCCTCTCCCTCTCCTACTCCCCCTCTCTGGCTTTCCTTGCTCCTGCTCATCTTCCCTCCTACTCTGTCTCTCCCCTCCATCTTGTCCCCACTTCTCCTGTGACTGGCTAGTCTGGAGGCCCTTGCAGGTGCTGCCGTCTCTGTCTCCGCTGGGGCACCCAGTCCTCACACAGGACTCTGGGCTCTGGGAAGCACGGGCAGCAGGCGAGGCCTCCCGTTTAAGACACCTGCCACCAGAAATGAGGACAGGCCTTAGCTCTACAGAGCTTTCATGGGACAGAGCCACTAAGGGTCATACCTGTACCATATGAATTGTTAGAAGGCAATTTGATGATGGAAATTTTATGATCTCAGCCCAACGCCAAAGAAGAATAAGAATGGAGCCGGAGGCCAGTCTCTATTCCTGCTTTTAGATTTTTCAGATTGTTAAGTTGATTCACATAGTTGGACTCTGAGTCAGAAAGACTCAAGTTCAAATTCTGCCTTGAGACACTACTAGCTGTATGACCCTCAGCAAGTAATTTAACCTAACTCAGCTTTTCTTTCCCAGCTATAAAATGAGGATAATATTAACAGCACCCATCTTACAGTGTGGTTGTAAGGATCAAATGAGATAACCTTTGGGAAGCACTCTGTAAGCCATAAAGCACTATATAAATTGAGTTAATATCTTATACATTTACTTTTTTGTTTTGCTTTGTGGGGCAATGAGGGTTAAGTGACTTGCCCAGGGTCACACAGCTAGTAAGTGTCAAGTGTCTGAGGCTGGATTTGAACCCAGGTACTCCTGACTCCAGGGCCGGTGCTCTATCCACTGCGCCACCTCGCTGCCCCCATACATTTACTTTTAAACTTTAAATAAGTTTGAAGTACAGGCATAATAGTATAATTTTAAGAACAGATTAAAAAATAGGTTTAAGAACTTTAATTTTAAAAAAAAGATGGCATTGTTTGAAATGTTTGTGTATATACCTTCTCTTGGCAAATAGACTCTAAGTTATTTGAGAGTACATGCTATTGCTTACACTATATCTTTATTCCTAATGGCACCTGAAGCAGTAATAAGTATGCAGAAGGGTGATGAATGAACACTTGGAAACTTCTACAAGAGGATCCATTTCTCTTAAGTGCTTCGTTTTGTTTTCAAATTTCAGAGCAATACAACTGACCTGCGACAGTATTCTAAGATGTCATAAGACATTGTTGGTCCTTGCCCAGAAGTTATATTTCAAAATGATGCTACTTCTTTAACATTATCCTCGTAAAGTACTTCCCCTTTCTTATGTGGACATTTTATTTCCTAAAAGAATCCAAAAAGGTCATTTGTGTGAGAAACAGAGAAAGGAGCTTGAGGAGAAGAAGAAAGTTCTCAAAGAACTTGGGAGGAAAGCTGCCCTTCAGATTTTTTAGGGAAAGATATGGAGGGTTCTGGGACCGGTGCAAGCGTGTCCCTCATAGCGAGAGTATTGGTTGGCTATAAAGATGGTGGTGGTGCTGTTTCACAGTAGCTAATCCACATATGGCTGCTTTTAGGACTTGGAAGTTTGTCTCTGGGAAGTGATTCAAAAAGCTATTTTAGGATTATGGAACTACTGTATATTCACTGTTTGTGTCGAGCCTGACAGAGAGGTGGATTGTGCGTTCCCAACCTAAGCTAGAGATGGGGCACTACACATGAGAAGGCTGAGAAGCCACAGGGGAAGCCGATAAGAGAAGGTGATCCTATAAGCAAGCCCCAGTAGCCAGAAGATGGGAGACCAGATGCATTGCCCAGTGGAACTGAGAAGCTGACAGAAGCTGAGCCCAGATGAGATCAGCTGACCAGAGACAGACTTTTTAAGCCTGGAGCATCCTGGTGCGAGCTGAAGAGCCGGATAAGGAAAGGTGGACTTGCTCCTCAGCACCGTTCTGAACTTGAAAGAGGAGAAAATATTTCCAAGTCCACAGACAACAGGTTTCTGGGAATTTCATGTTTAAAGGGAACGACTTTTCACTTAAAGACTGTCACACGGCTGCCATACTGAGCCCGAGTAGCAGACTGGAGAAGCTCTGTAGATTCCAGGCTCCTGTTCGCTAAAAAGGCTCAACACTGCCCAAGGGCTGGAGAGATGCCACTGTGTCCAGCAGAAAAACAAAGAGGCTCAGATTGTTCCCTAAAAAGATGACAGCCAATCCAGGGTCATAAGTTGCTGCATCCACATGGACTTCTCGATTCATGTCTTACTGCTAGGTTTCTCTAAGTGTATATCCACTCTCTATCCCAGAGACACTGTGTGAAATGGTGGGAGAATATGACTCAGGTCTATAGCGGGTTGTTACGTTTTGATTATTATCGCTTTTTTTTTTATCACTTTTTTCTATTTAGTAAATGTTATATTAAGATTTTCCTGGGGCAGCTAGGTGGCACAGTGGATAAAGCACCAGCCCTGGATTCTGGAGGACCTGAGTTCAAATCCGGCCTCAGACACTTGACACTTACTAGCTGTGTGACCCAGGGCAAGTCACTTAACCCCAGTTGCCTCACCCCAAAACAAACAAATAAGCAAACAGATTTTCCTTAATTTTGCCTTCTCATTTAATAAATGTTTCATGATTAAGAGTTAATGCTGGAGGGGCAGCTAGGTGGCGCAGTGGATAGAGCACCGGCCCTGGACTCAGGAGTACCTGAGTTCAAATCCGGCCCCAGACACTTAACACTTACTAGCTGTGTGACCCTGGGCAAGTCACTTAACCCCAATTGCCTAAAAAAAAAAAAAAAAAAGAGTTAATGCCGGGGCAGCTAGGTGGTGCAGTGGATAGAACACCAGCCCTGGAGTCAGGAGTACCTGAGTTCAAATCTGGCCTCAGACACTTAACACTTACTAGTTGTGTGACTCTGGGCAAGTCACTTAACCCCAATTGCCTCACTTAAAAAAAAAAAAAAGACAATGTCATCATTGTGACTAATTTGTATAAATGGGAAGCAAGTCAGTAGGGGTTCATTCAGTATCATTGTGAGTCTACAGTCATATTATCCCCACTCCAGGGTTACCCCTACAACTCTGAGCATGATGGCTATGGCTGGTGTCTCTCCCAAATGGGCCAGCAAGGGTCCTAGTTGGGGCAAGTGAGAGAAGAGAAAAGGTAGGCCTGGATGTCGTGTTGGCACTACTCCTAGCCCTCCCCCCCTCCCCCCCCCCCCACATCATGTTCTTTATAGACTCACTTCCTGCAGAGGCTTTGCTGGTTCATCTTTTCTTTTCATGGGGCAGAATCCAAGCTGGCAGAGCCCTGCTGCGATGTCTCCAAAATGGCGACTAAGAATCAGGCTGCCCAGAGACGTGTGTTTTGCAATATCCAGCAGTACAATGCAACTCGTGTACAGTCTATGAACTGCACTGGGGGCAGCAGCAAAAGAGACTCCATCTTGAACAACGGCACCAAACTCAGTCCGGCATCGCAGAGGTATTCCAACACCGGGCAAAAGAAAGGGACAGATACCTAAGGTAACCACAAACTGCAAAGCCGACTGAACGGTTTTCTGCTGAGAGATACTAAGTGTGTCAGGACTTAAGACAGGAGCAGCTTCTGCAGTTCTAGGATTCGGCTCGGGGGGATGGAAATTAGCTGCTAGCAGGACCATGCTTTGTTTTAGACACAACAGCAACACTAAAAGCTGAGAAATAAAATTCCAGGTAACATCCATAGAGTTCTGCGGCCATTCTGCACGAGAAGCAATTTCATCACAAAAGCTCTTCAGCTCTTTCCACTGAGGATCCTCCTCAAACTTTTTGTCCAAAGCTGACAAGTTAGATTTTAAAGTCTCCAACAGAACATCATGTTTTGTGATCTGTAGTGAACTGGAATCTGATCCTTTAAAAAGAAGGAAAAAAAGAAAAAGAGAGAAAAAAAAAAGGAAAATTAGACACGGAGCAGAAGACTACCCTTTAAGCAAAACCATCTTTGGGGACTTAAGTTGCAGAACAAGAAGAAATATGCAAACATTATTATTTATAAGATCTAAGATTAAGAAGCTATTGAGCACAAGGGGACTAATTTAACACCACTTTAGGAAAAAGAGAAAAAAACAACCACCCAAAAGTATTTAAGGTTTTTCAAAGCCCACCATGAAAACTCAAAATTAAAATGAGTTTTTCTGCCCTCTGCTAGTAATGGGAAATGAAAATCTGGTTGAAGATAAATCTGGGTATTCCTTTAATGAGTAGCAATCTTTGTCTTTTAGGATCACAAGGCTGGAAAGAACCTTAAATTTTTTTTTCATCCAGTCATGTCATTCTACAAATAAGGAAAATGAGGCCAAGAAAAGTTAAATGACTTGCTCTAGGTCACAATAAAATAGAAACAAGAGGATGAGATGATTCTTTAAGTCTATCTTTGGTGACACTAAAGAGCAGATTTCTTGGAGGGTGGGCATGAGGAAGAACAAAAGCTCAAAAAGTTAGGAATTGCTATGGAACATTATTATTCATAGATTATATAGGATAGGGGCAGCTAGGTGGCACAGTGTATAAAGCAGCAGCCCTGGATTCAGGAGGACCTGAGTTCAAATCCGGTCTCAAACACTTGACACTTAATAGCTGTGTGACCCTGGGCAAGTCACTTAACCCTCATTGCACTGCCAAAAAAAAAAATAATATAGGATACTATCATAAGAAAATAATTTAAAATGATAGCCAATACAAGAAATGATGAAGGGGATGGTTTCAGAAAAACCTAGGAAGACTTCACAAAATGAAGTAAGCAGAACCAGAACACTGTACACACCAACAGTAATACTGTAAACATGCTCAACTGTGAAAGACTTAGCTACTCTGATCAATACAATGGTCCAAGATAATTTGAAAGGACCCCTGATGAAAAATGTGATCCACTTCCAGAGATAGAGGACTGATGAACTATGAGTGCAGATTGAAGAATACTTTTTTCACTTTATTTTTCTTGACTTTTTTTTTTGCAACAAGGCTAACATAGAAATATGTTTTGCATGACTTCATATTTATAATTAATATCATATTGCTTGCTTTCTGGATGGGTGAGGAAGGATCTGGAAGACGGGAATTTGAAACTCAAAATTTTCAAAAATGAATGTTAAATTTTTGCACAAATAAAACCAATGCAGCCAAACTGAAACATGCTTTTTTTTTGGGTCAGGCAATTGGGATTAAGTGACTTGCCCAGGGTCACACAGCTAGTAAGTGTTAAGTGTCTGAGGCCAGATTTAAACTCAGGTACTCCTGACTCTAGGACCAGTGCTCTATCCGCTGCGCCACCTAGCTGCCCCTGAAGCATGCTTTTAAAAAAACTTTATTACTATTGGTTTTTTGGTCTGCATTTTCTTTTGCAAAATGGGTAATATGAAAATGTTTTGCACGACTGCACATGTATAATCTATATCAAACTGTTTACCTATTTATTCAGGGAGGGAGGAATAGATAGAGAAAGGGAGAAAATTTGGAACTCAAAATTTTTGTTTGTTTGTTTGTTTTTGGTGAGGCAATTGGGGTTAAGTGACTTGCCCAGGGCCACACAGCTAGTAAGTGTCAAGGGTCTGAGGCCAGATTTTAACTCAGGTCCTCCTGAATCCAGAGCCAGTGCTCTATACACTGCGCCACCTAGCTGCCCCTGGATCTCAAAATTTAAAAAATTGAATGTTAAAAAATGTTGTTTACATGTAATTGGAAAAAAATTAATGAATGTTAAAAATAAATGAAATATAATTATAAAAAAAGAATGATAGTCAAATTGGGGGTAAATTGCTATTTACTTTGGAGCTTGGGAAGACTGTTACATAAACATCTCAGATTTCCACAAACATGTCACTGAAATGCTTAAACATCTTTAGATTCCACTTAACACAATCTAGAGAAACCAATTCTTTGAGCATAAAAGGTTTTCATATTTGCCTTTATGGATGAGTCATGGAAAGAAGGGAGGAAAGAGAAGAATGCTAAGGTGGAATTGAATCTCCAATGGAAGATAAGCTGCTTGAGAACAAGAACTTTGGGGTTTTGTCTTTATCTTCATAGCCCCTAGCCCAGTGCCAACCTTGCACAGAGATTTCCCCCACCCACCTACTTGGGGCAGCTAGGTGGCTCAGCGTTTGGAGCACCAGGCCTGGAGTCAGGAAGATTCATTTTCCTGAGTTCAAATCCTGCCTCAGACACTCACTAGTTGTGTGACCCTCAGCAAGTCGCTTCACCCTGTTTGCCTCAGTTTCTTCATCTGTAAAATGAGCTGAAGAAGGAAATGGCAAACCACTCCAGTATCCTTGCCAAGAAAACCCCAAATGGGGTCACAAAGAGTCAGGCATGTGTAACGATTGGAATGACGCCACCTGCTGGATACTTACTGTAGAAGAGTTCTTGGCAGGAGGAAGTGACGCAGACTAGTGGGAGGAGGAAGGAAGAGACTGGCGCTGACTCTGGGGCTCTTTCCTGGGGACGCTGGCGGAGAAGGGAGCTAGAAATGTGCTCTCCCTTTAATAGATAGGAATCTAGGCCTTTCTCTCTCTTTACCAAATTCTTATTCTCCTTAATAAATGCTTAAAAGTCTAACTCTTGCTAAAGCTTATAATTTATTGGCGACCACTCATTAGATATTTTAGACAGACTAGCTAGAATTTTAGCCCTTAACAGATGGCTGACCACGAAGAGGAAAGCTAAACCTCAGTCTTCTTCTGATCTTCTGGTTGGGTAAGAAATTTCCCCTCCCTCTCCCTTTAACTGCTAAGTACTGGCGCACTGGCTGTGTTTTCCTTTAAATTTTTTCGAATGGACCTTTTAAACTCCCTAATTACCCTATTTTTGATTTTAGTCTGTTTAACCAGACAAATGGGAGATAAGATCATGTTAATGCTTTGTTTTTGTGGATTTTCTATTTTTCTTTTTATTTTTGTTAAAAGAGCCAGCAACTTACTCACACAAGGAAATATCTCTCCCTCTCCCAACCATGCTTTTTCAGAGAAACCTGAAGAGATTCCTGCAGCTTTTCCCAATTCTAACAGTAATTGTTGCTCTAATTTTGCATGCCTGGAGGCAATGACCCACCCTCTAGAAGCTTTTAATCCCCTAGCACCTGGAGGCAAAGTGGGGGAAGAGGAATCCAGGCCTGAGTTCAAAATCAAGTCTGATTCAAATTGCTCTGGTCCCTCCCCTCCTCTCCAGACCCCACCCTCTACTCCTCCTATGGCCAAGCCCATAGCTTCCCCTGCCTGGGAAGTCCAGAGATCTGATGCGCATGCTCAACTTTTTCTACCTGCATTTGCAGCTTCAGGCTCAGCCCTTCCCAGGCCTGGCTGTGCTTTTGAGACAATCTTAGAAAACTCTTTAAATTCCAGATATGCTTGTTTTGTTCATAATTTTGCTAACCTGCTTTTGTCTTTAATTAGTAATCTTATAAAGCATTTGTATGGTGAAAAGACTGACAGACAATATAAAGGGGTTAAAGAAGAAAAACTTAAGCTGAATAAGAATGACAACCATCAACATAGTTCAAGACTCTGCTTCTTTTGCCATGGAAGGGTATATATTTTAGAGAAATGTAGAAGTAAGCAGCAAGGTATTGATATGAGTGTTGGGGATTTTAGATATCGGAATCAAAAGTGTTCTGAATTCACTCAGAGTATTAATGTCAGTTCAGAGGTTACATAGGATTTCTATGCTATTACATATACATTTTGGAATTAATGGTATAGGTTTATTTTCATAGAGATTTTAATGCTTTTGAGATTGTGTCTTATACTTAGTTTCTAAAACAAGGAGAATATTTGTAAAAGTTGTCTTTGAGATTGTGTTGTGCTTTAACTTTTATTTAAATATGTTCAGATTTTTCACAAAAGTAATTGTATACTAAGTAAAAAAAAAGAGGGGAACATTTGTAAAAGGGTATTATTTGAAATTGTTGCATAATTATATATTATATTTTGAGTCAAGATGTATTCACATTTTTTGCAATCATTTATTATCCTCAATTTTAAATCCATATGAGACTTGGATTATGGGAACTTATCATTTAAGACATTAATTGCCTTTATTCTGAGTTATCAGATGCCAGTTGGCCAAGATGCCATCCAATCACAAGAGGAATACATGCAAGAGCAGACACTGAACTGTCACATGAGGGGAGACATGCATGAAGTCAAGGTATGGCCGAGGGAACGGCTTTTGACAAATGTTGAGGTTGGATTCTCTTGGTTTAATATTTTATTCTCTTTTTCCCCACAATATTGTACAGATGGCTGGAAGTATTCATCCCACCCATCTCACTTCTACACCTGGCTTCTATGCTCCCTCCTATATGCCTGATGCCATGGACATCTCAATCCCATGCATCTGATTAAGTCTGACTCAGTTTCTTCCAATATGTTCGGTGGCATGGACATATATTCCATCCACCTATTTTAAGCCTGGCATACTGTATGGGCAGTACATATTGCTCAAGTGTGGGAATGCTCATATCCCATCATTTCTCTGTTCTTTTATGGTAACCCCCATAATTATCTCAGGTGTCATGATAAATACAGTGTTGAATTTGGCCTTGACACCTGTTACCAATTATATTAGATTTTTTAATTTCTCATAATGGCATGAGGATAATTAGGCAGATGATGCAAAAAGTGATGAAACAAAGATAAAAAATTATTTTTAATAATTAATATCGCAGCAATTGTCTTCTCAATTACCCTCCATAAGGGGGGGACTATAGTAATATTATAATTTTAAAGAATGGTTCAATTTTTGTTTTATTATATGTTTCATGTGTAACAACTAAGATTCTGAATTCCCTTAGACATGTTTTTGAGAACTTTCATTGTTTGATTTGATTATCGACAAAGCTATTTTAAAGTTGTGTTAAGCTCAATGTTGTAGGAAGTTTTCCTGGCTGATTACCAGCATCCACACATCAACCCCTGAAAAGACTTCCATTCCATGACTACACCTAGAGGACATCTGAGAAAAGACTTTCAGAGACTTTAAATGAACAGTTTTGATTTGTTGTTTTTTTTCTCTTTCTGTTATAATATACACCATCTGTAACATGTATTCTCTGCAGAGGCCCTCCCTTTGCAAGACTAATGTCAAAGCGTCGGTTCATGAGGACAAAAAAAATCGCCCCTCTGGACAAAACTTTCCTCTCTTCCTTTTCTATATTGTTGTTCACATATTATTAGTTAGCAATAGTTATTATATTGTTTTTACTGTTCCGTCAAGGAAACATTTTGTTTCTTGAGGAACAACAGGGGGGACTGTAACGATTGGAATGACGCCACCTGCTGGATACTTACTGTAGAAGAGTTCTTGGCAGGAGGAAGTGACGCAGACTAGTGGGAGGAGGAAGGAAGAGACTGGCGCTGACTCTGGGGCTCTTTCCTGGGGACGCTGGCGGAGAAGGGAGCTAGAAATGTGCTCTCCCTTTAATAGATAGGAATCTAGGCCTTTCTCTCTCTTTACCAAATTCTTATTCTCCTTAATAAATGCTTAAAAGTCTAACTCTTGCTAAAGCTTATAATTTATTGGCGACCACTCATTAGATATTTTAGACAGACTAGCTAGAATTTTAGCCCTTAACACATGACTGAACAACTGAACAACGGTGACAAACCCTTCCTACTTCTCTGACTCTTCCTTTTGTCTCCTACAACAGCATTACCCTTCCTACTCCCATTCTCTAAGTGTAGGTAAACCCCAAGGTTCCATCCTAAACAATTTGCTTTGGTCTATATAAACTTTGTTCCTTTTGAAGATCTTGTGGCTTTAACTCTACTTCCTAACTTACAAAATGAGGGTCATGGCCTTAGAATTGAGAGCTAAAAAACCTCAGAGATCAGTCAAACCCTCTCATTTTTACAGAGGAGGAAACTGAGGCCCAGAGAGGTTAAGTGAAGGTTGAGGAGATGATTCCCAAAGTCCCTTCCAAGCCTAAAAGCCTGCAAGAATCATCTCCAGTCCTGATTTCCTTCTTAAGTTCCAATCCCCACTCTCTAACTGCCTACCGGACATTTCCACTTTGACATTCTGTCATTATCTCCAATTCGACCTGTCTAAAATGAACCCTCCTTCTCCTCTAAATGAGTCCCCTTCCCCTATTTCAGTCAGTGATGCCACCGCTATCCTGGCTTCTATGCCACATGGCATCTTTCATTCCTCGGTCTACTCTTGGATCAAATCTTTGTACTCAGCCAGGTAAGCGATTAATAATGTTTACTGAGGGAAGCCAGGCTTACACTGTCATTTCTTCACAATCATTCTCCTAACTGTCCCTTTCTTTCCATTCTGACTGTCCCTACTCTAGGTATCATTTCAAGCATGGATAACTGAAATAACTTCCCATCCGGTCATTTGGGATTAAAGATGAAGAGCTAAAAAGGACCTCAGAGACAACCTTCATTTTATCATTCTGTTCTGTTTTGGTTTTTGCAGGGCAAAAACTCTTTGTGACCTCATTTGGGGTTTTCTTGGCAAGGATACTGGAGTGGTTTGCCATTTCCTTCTCCAGAGGGTTAAGTGACTTGCCCACGGTCACACAGCTAGTGTCAAGTGTCTGAGGCTGGATTTGAACTCAGGTCCTCCTGAATCCGAGGCCAGTGCTTTATCCACTGTGCCACCTAGCTGCCCCCCATAACCTTCATTTTAAAGATGACAAACTGGGGCCAAGAAAGGTTGAGGGATTTGCCTAAAGTTACAAAATTAGCAAAGTTTCAGAGATAGCACTCCTATGATGCCTTAAGTCTCTCTCACTTCCAAAACATGCTACAAATCCTTTTGGGGGGATAGGACCTATGACCTTATGGGCACAGAGAACTTCAGGTGAGAAAACTCCCTCCACCAAGGCAGATTGGCAACTGCAAGAGCTGCCTACAACACCAACCCTGGGAGGCCCATAACACTCCCAGAGCTGGATTTAAATGTAATTAGGAAATATTTAACAAAATAAATAGAAGTACAACAGAAAACAACAGTAATAGGTGGTTTTCTAAGTCAACATGTGGCCTGCTGGGATCCTTATGTACATAGTGGACCCCCTTCCTCCTTGAATTTGAGTATTTAGAAGTTAAATGACTCTCCTGTGTTATATAGCCAATATGTCTCAGGCAAAACTTGAATGAAAGTCTTTATGTGTGCAAACAATGCCCAATCTTTATCTACTATATATCAAACAACTAGTACAATCTTCCTAAAACACTACTTTCAAAAATCTTCAATGGCTCCCTGTTGCCTAGAAGACAAAGTGTAATAAATTAAGGATAAGGTGCAGCATTCAGTACCCCACTACCATTATACTTCAATCTAACTGTTCACACTTATCACCAACAATTCTTCCCAAACCCTCCACCCCCACCAAACAGGTTTGCACAGTGCCCCTACTTAATGAAGATTTATTAAGCAGTCAACATACATTTATTAAGGGCCTTCTATGTGCCAAGCACTGTGCTAAGCACTGGGGATACAAAGAAAGGTAAAAGACAATCCCTAGGGGGCAGCTAGGTGATGCTTACAAGCTGTGTGACCCTGGGCAAGTCACTTAACCCTCATTGCCCCACCAAAAACAAAATAAGCAAACAAGCAAACAAAAGAAATACACAGAAAAGACAATCCCTGCCTTCAGGAAGGTTATAGTCCAAAATGGCACCCAACATGTAAACGACTAGGTCCAAACAAGTGATAGATAGGATAATGGACAGAGGGAAGGCATTTGCATGAAGGGGAATAAGAAAAGGGTTCTTGCTGAAAGTGGGCTCCTACCTGGCTAGGTGCTGGGGAGAGCAATGTGAAATAAAGATTCTATCCTTTCTCTTTAAGGGTTTATGAGGCAGAGGCCAGCATGACCGAGAGGAAAGTGTGATAAAGATAAAGTGGGAAGCAGTCTGGGGGCAATGATGGAAAGAGCCCTGGATTTGGACTCAGAAGACCCTTGGTTCCAATCCCAACTTTCAGAGTATTCCCATCACTTTGCTCTCCCAACCTCAGTTTCCTCTTCTGGAAAATCAGGGTAATTAGGGGGCAGCTAGGTGGCAGCAGTGGATAAAGCACTGGCCTTGGATTCAGGAGGACCTGAGTTCAAATCCAGCCTCAGACACTTGACACTTACTAGCTGTGTGACCCTGAGCAAGTCACTTAACCCTCATTGCCCCACAAGAAGAAGAAGAAGAAGAAGAAGAAGAGAAGAAGAAGAAGAAGAAGAAGAAGAAGAAGAAGAAGAAGAAGAAGAAGAAGAAGAAGAAGAAGAAGAAGAAGAAAAGAAAAAAAAATCAGGGTAATTAGAAGAAAATTATCGGGGACAGCTAGGTGGCTCAGTGGATAGAGCACCAGCCCTGGAGTCAGGAGGACCTGAGTTCAAATCCAGCCTCAGACACTTAACACTTACTAGCTATGTGACCCTGGGCAAGTCACTTAACCCCAATTGCCTCACTAAAAAAAAAAAAGAAGAAAATTATCTCCCAAGTCCCTTCCGGATCTAATTACTTCGTGGAATTGAATTCCTGTACGTTACTGAAGCCTCTTCTACTGCCTTCCCTCTCTTATTTATCCCTTATGTAGCTTGTTTAAACACATTTGTTTCTTGTCTCCCCATTAGACTGCAAGTTCTTTGAGGGCAGGGACCATCTTCTGCCTCTTTTTCGTTTTCCCAGGGCCTAGTACGGTGCCTGCCCCATAATCCGCACATAATAAATGTTTACTGACTACTGTTGAACGTCGGTGACTCTGAGGATGTCACTAACTTTCCTTCCTCTTGGCCTCAGTTTCCCATATCTGTAAAATGGGAGTGTTGAAGTTCCATGATCTATAACTCAAATTTATGACCTTATGGGATGCTCACAACCTTGGGAATGGGGCATGTTTTATTCCCCGCATTTATATTCCCACGCGCTGGCCAACTGTGTAGGGCTACTGGCTGCGGAGAACATGCTAAGCTCTCCTGGTGAAGAGAGAGTTTCCTCCCCTGGGAGTTCCCTGTCTGGGCTCGGTCTTTATTGCCAAGGTTACAGTTAAAGCCAGAATCACGTGCAAAGCCCTTTACAACCCTGGGAGGGAGGGGCTGTTCTTAGTCTCATTTTATAGATGAGGGCACTGAGGCACAGAGAGGTTGGGAGAATTGCCCGACGTCACACGGATGCTGTGTCTAGGGCAGAATTTGAACTCCACTCCTGCCTGGCTGGCTCGCTCTATGGGCAGTCCGTCCGTCCGCGAGGGGGCGCCTCTGAACGGAATCCCTCGGACCCTCACGGAACGCCGGCCCGCAGCTCGCGCCGAGCCACGAGGGATGGGGAGGGCGGAGGGGATGGGGGAAGGGAGGAGCGAATAGAGGGGGCAAGCGGCCCGGCCTGGGAGCGAGCGACGCCCCGCGCGGGCCTCGTACCTCCGGGGCTTAGCAGCAGCTTCAGGGCCCCCACGATCTGTTCCAGCGCCACGGCTTCGGACGCGCCGGCGGCCGCCATCACTGCAGCGGTCCTATGGCTCCCAGCAGGCTCTGCGCTCGCCAACGTAAGGGCCGGGCGCCGGCGCCATATTGAGTGAGGCCTCGCGGTCGGACTGGGGGCGGGGCCAGGAAAGGGCTAGCGTTCGTTCGTCCCAGGCTCCTATTTTAACCCCAGGGTTCCGGCCGGGGCGGGGTCGGTCAGCCACGCCCCTGGAAGGAGGAGGCTGTCAATCACCGCTCTGGCTGAGCAGCCTCCCCGGACTGTGGCTTTGCAGGAGAAAGTGGAGGAAGAGAGGGAGGAAAGGAGAAAGAAGAAAGGGGAGAAAGCGGGGAGGAGAAGGACAAGAAGGAATGGAGGAGGAGGGAGAGAAGATGGGCAGGAAGGAGGAGAGGAAAGAGACTGATGGAAAGGGGGATAATTCAGAAGAGGGAAATGGGGGGGGAGGGGGAGAGGCAGGAAAAGGATGGGAAGGTGGGGGAAGGAAAGGGGGACCTCAGGGCAACTGAGTCTTGGGGCATTGCCTGAATCATTGAGGTTAGGTGACTTTTCCAGGGTCACCCAGCCCATATAAGTAACAGGGATGGACCTTGAACTGAAGGTCTCCCTAACTCCCTTCTATCACATCTTTTGCTTGATGAACTCTTTGATTTTTATAACTTCGAATTCTGTTAATTACAGAGGAGTAGCAAGATTTCTATGAATTCACATAGATTGTGAAGTAAGCAAAGGCAAGAAAATATACACAATAACTACAATAATGTCAATGAAAAGAAGCACAGAACAAAAAGTGACTGAATATAACAAAACCATAAAGATCAGTCATTACTCAAATAAAGAGAGGTGAGATTACCCCACACCACCTCTTCCTGGAGGTGGGAGGTTGCCGGGGGGTTACATATTGCACCTGTTCTTGAACTATTTTGGGGGGTATGTTTTATGTTCTATATTCAAATTTTTGTTTGTTTGGTTTTTTGTGGGGGCAATGAGGGTTAAGTGACTTGCCCAGAGTTACACAGCTAGCGTCAAGGGTCTGAGGCTGGATTTGAACTCAGGTCCTCCTGAATCCAGGGCTGGTGCTTTATCCACTGCACCATGTAGCTTCCCCTTTTCTACCATTTTTTAATCTCTTGATCAACAAGGGTTTAACTGAGGTCTCCAAGATGGCTGCTTGGGGAAGGAGGCGCCTTGGCCCGGGCAGCAGTGGCAGCAGTGCCCGAGAGAGGGATTCAGCCATGTTTATAATGAAGAACAGCAGACTCTGAGCTGTGACCTGAATTCTTCTCTAAAATTCAGCACACTGGCTGCAAGAGCGCCAAACAGAATGCCACTTGTTCCGTCGGAGTCTGTGAGACAAACATGCACACCTAGGACAGAACAGTGCAGGTATCTGTATGTTCTGCAATAATACATGGGCCAACTTGGAACAGACCACAGCTCTGCTCTCCCTATGTTTGCTGCTTAGACTTACGCAGGGACCTTAAGAGTTTGCTTCCATCAGTGGTGGTTTGAATGGTAACCTTGTCTGCCACAGAGTGTTACATCGTTCATGAAATCTACAATGGAGAGAATGCCCAAGACCAGTTTGGGTATGAGTTGGAACAGGCTCTGGAGGCGCAATACAAATACATAGTTATAGAGCCCACCCGGATTGGTGATGAGACTGCCCGATGGATCACTGTTGGAAACTGCCTGCACAAGACAGCCGTGCTGGCAGGCAGTGCCCGCCTCTTCACCCCGTTGGCACTTCCCTTAGATTATTCCCATTACATCTCCCTGCCTGCTGGCGTGCTGAGCGTGGCCTGTTGCACCCTCTATGGAATCTCCTGGCAGTTTGACCCCTGCTGCAAGTATCAAGTGGAGTATGATGCCTATAAACTTTCCCGACTGCCTCTGCATACGCTCACTTCCTCCACTCCTGTGGTGCTGGTGAGGAAGGATGACCTGCACAGAAAGAGACTGCATAATACAATAGCACTTGCTGCCATGGTGTACTGTGTAAAGAAGATTTACGAGCTCTATGCTGTATGATTTCAGTAGAAAAGCGAGAGAAAGAGAAAAAACACCCACAAAAGACAACAATGTATTAAGATTTCCACAGTAACATTTTTTTTCCTCTGAAATGCAGTGGAGACTGGGAAGGTGTTTGGTTTAATATTTGTTATTTTTCAGGGTAAGACAAATCACTGCTACACCAAGGGATTTTCAGCTCATTACACTAAGATGTGGATCTGCAGTGACTTGACATGTTCTAGGCTGTGGAAGTCTGATTGAGCAGTGGAATGTTGATGGAAGCAAACGATATCAAGGGAGGTGTGAAATGCTTTTTGGGGGGAGGGGGGAATCTTTCAAGTGTATTGTTTAACTGTACCATCCAGAGCCAGTCAGAAGCTATTGACCATTAAAATAATGAGCATTTCAAAAACAAAAACAAAAACAAAAAAAACCAAGGGTTTAACTGAGACAGAAGGAATACCAGACATTATTTGTGACTGTCCTTTCCCAAAAGAAGATTGGGGGGCAGCTAGGTGGCGCAGTTGATAGAGCAACGGCCCTAGAGTCAGGAGGAAATGAGTTCAAATCTGGCCTCAGACACAACACTTACTAGCTGTATGACCCTGGGCAAGTCACTTAACTCCAATTGCCTCACCAAAAAAAAAAAAAAAAAAGCAGATTGGGGCCTCCTTGAAGCTCATGCAAATTTCATAATAATGTGTAGGTCTCCACACCACAGCATGGTGGGAGTCTAAAGAATCAACACAGAGGCATACTATGCTGCCAGACTTCCAAAGATCAGGAAGGGCCAAAGAAAAGTCATAGATCACAGATTTAGAGCTGGAAAGGAACTCAGGCTGTCAAGTCCAACCCCCTCATTTTCCAGAGGGAAATAGGCTCAGTGACTTGCCCAGGGTTCACACTGCTAATTAGCATCTGAAGCAGGATTTGAACTCAAGTCCATCCTCTCTCCAGTCTCAACTGTACCATCTAGCTGCCTAACAGATAAAAGTAAGATCCGAAGACCCTCTGCAGAGAAAGCAGTATCTCACAACACCTGCCCAAGGAAAACTTTCAACCTCACCCAAGAGATACTGAGGCAGGGGAATAAGACAGACTGGAGAACATGATATTTGGGGTCCATCCCGGGACGCCTGACTCCAAGAATGGGCAGTTTCAATACAAGACAACTGCCCCTCAGGCACACAGCTTGGAAAGTTGAAAGCTAGAACGTTTCCCAGAACCAGTAGAATGAAGTATCTCCAGAGTATTCAGGACAGAGTAATCGAGGAAACATTTCAGTGACTGACAACGGACAATGTTCATTCACCCTCAGTCTTGGCTTCTGCCTTTTCAGATCTGACACCATGATACTTTCCCCCCATACACACACACTTAGTACCACCTCTTCACCCCAATATAACCTACCCCCACTTAGCATCCATCAGAACATGAACTCTCTGAAAGCAGGGATTATCTTTCTTTTTGTTTGTATTTGTATCTCCAGCACAGGGCCTGGCACGTAGTAAGTACTTAATGTGTTGCCTTGCCATGGCAACACATGAGTTACCCACTCAAAAAAATGGCTCTCAATCTGGGTGCAGATCTCTTCCACTTCAATAGTAATGGTAGCAAAGTGATGGGAAAAGGAAAATAGTCTAAGAATCATACAGGTTTTAGAACATCAAAAAACATTAATATGACATTTGGCAATCTAAACATGGGATTATTGTCCAATAACCAGTAAATGGGCATATTCCTGAAGGAGCTGAATCCTAGAATGCAGAAGAAAGAAGGAAATAGATGCTAAATGAAGGATGGCTCACTCCTTGGAAAGGCAAAGACAAGACTTGACAAAGTGTTTTATCCTACCCCAATATTCAACAAGAAGCATTTTTTCATGATCATCATGTATTATAAGAATTTGCAAGATTTACATGGAAATAATCGAACCTTATGCCCCAACATTTGTTGCTGAGAATGAAGCGGTAAGAGAAATTCTACAAAGAATTTTCCAAGACTCTACAAATCAAATCAATGTATACTTTCAAACTTGGTAACTGTACTGAAGGTGAGGGTGGGGAGAAATATGTGGGAAAACATGGTTCAGGAAGAAAGAATGAGAGGAGTCAAGACTTATAGATAAGCTTCATGCCTCTATATCATGAACACTTTCTTTGAAAAAAATAGTGTTACTTACTAGCTGTGTGACCCTGGGCAAGTCACTTAACCCCAATTGCCTCACTAAAAAACAAAAAAACAAAAACAAAAAAAAACCAAAAAAAAAAAAAAAAGAAAAAAAGAAAAAAATAGTGTTAGACACGGGATATGTCAAGGACTAAATAACACCATAATAAATGAAATAGATCTCATTTTAACAGGGAAAAACTTGCTATTGATATGGGAATTATGCTGGAGTCAGCTATCAAATGTACAGTTAGAGTTAAGATGAGAATTACTAATAAGCCAGAATGAGGAAAATATATGATATTCAATTGAAATAACAGATCTAAACAAGTAATTGAACATCAAAAATAAGAAGTAAACAATAGAAGTGACAAATGCCAACTATAATAATTTCATCCAGAAGTTCAACTGATTCACATTGCTACATCCATTAGGGAAGGTATTTTGCTATACGTGTTTGTAAAAGGGGTTTTGGTTTTCTTACTTTTTTGATAGTGGGGGAAGTGGGTGGAGGGAGGAAAAATGGGAGAGAAAAGAAATTAATTCCTACAACAAGGAGACCAAAGGAACCTAGAAAACAACTTAGATGAACATCTGGCTGGCTTTTCAAATGGAGAAAGATAGTCATCAAAGGTAATACTGAGTTAAAATATAAAGTTATTTATAAAAATTTAAAAAGAATAATGGATAATTATGAACTATCCTCATAAATCAAAGAGAAAATGTAGAGGGTAAAATAATTTTATTTTTTAAAAATAATAAACATGTTTATAGTTTTGAGTTCCAAAGTTTATCCCTCCTTCCCTCCCTCCTCTCCCCCTCCCTAAGTCAGTAGGCAATCAGATATGGGTTATACATGTGCAACTATGTAAAACATTTCCATATTAGTCATAGCAAGATGTGTAACTCACGAATGTCATCCCAAGAATACTTAAGTATAAAAATGGAAGAAAGGCTAAAAACAGAAGAAAAATGGGAAAAATTTCTAAAAACCATTTTAACAAATTAGTTTCTCCATCAAGGATGAATGGTGGCATCATCAGTGACACAGTCCGACATGTGCTTATTGAGAAAGTAGAAATGGTACTATTGAGAATAAAGACTGCTTTGAGTTTTGAGATTTGATTGGCATCTCAGGCTTTGTATTCCAGAGGCAGAAGTATCACCCCTCCCACTCTGGAGAGCAATTTGGGACCATTGTGATCTTTGAGCTAGGAGGAGTAAAGAAATGAAAGTGTACCTTGGACTTCTTTAAGAGAAAAAAAGTAGGGGCAACTAGGTGGCACAGTGGATAAAGCACCAGCCCTGGATTCAGGAGGACCTGAGTTCAAATCCGGCCTTAGACACTTGACACTTACTAGCTGTGTGACCCTGGGCAAGTCACTTAACCCCAACTGCCCCGCAAAAGAGGGGAAAAAAAAAAAGAAAGTACACAGTCTTAAAGAAACAGACTGAGAAGAATAGTGGGGTGGGGGGAATCTTAAGAGTTGAGTTGGGGGGGGGCAGCTAGGTGGTACAGTGGATAAAGCACTGGCCCTGGATTCAGGAGGACCTGAGTTCAAATCTGGCCTCAGATACTTGACACTTACTAACTGTGTGACCTTGGGCAAGTCACTTTACTCTCATTGCCCCACCAAAACAAAACCTCAAGAGTTAAGTTGGAGGATGATCCAAAACAATTTCAAAGAACTCATGATAGAAAGTGTTCTCCATATCCAGAAAAAATAACTGTGGATTCTGAATGCAGATTGAACCATGCTGCTTCTACTTTTTGGCTGTTGGGTTTTTTTTTCTTTTTTGAGGTTTTTCCCTTTTGCTCTAATTCTTCTTTCACAGCATGACTAATGCAGAAATGTTTAGTGTGATTATACATAACCTATATCATATTGCTTGCTGTCTTGGGGAGGGGGGAGGGAGAAAAATGTGAAACTAGAAATGTTGTAGAAACAAATGTTGGAAACTATCTTTACATGTAACTGGAAAATAATAAAAATACTTCTATGATTTAAAAAAAAAAAGAGTTGAGTTGAAGAGAATCAACACCAGCAAAAGGAAAAAAGGGGGGTGGGGGAGGGAGAGGGTTAGAGCTTCAACAGACAAAGGACAGATCAAGGAAGGCCTTTGGTCCAGCCCCAAAGTTGCTTTTACAAGAAGTTGTCTGCCATGTGTATATCAAAATCATTTGAGGTTCCTTGGAAGATATAAGGACACAAACAATTCCGTGCAGAGGCATGCTGGTAATAAACAATAGATGAAGCATAAAACTGGGAGATCCATATATGCCAACATGGTTGAGGAGATCCAGAGCAGAGTTCAGATCAAGGAGGTATTTGGTAATAGACAGTGAGGTCTTCCAGATGTTTTGTTTATAGATGACATTATGCTAATTCCAGTAAATGCCAACAGATTGCAGGGCCTCCTGGAACAGAGCTGTAATCTCACAAAGGAAGTTGACCTTTGTATGCAGGAAAAGGCCCAGATTTCAACATGCATTTGAATGGATACCTAATGGTATGTATGCCCAGGCCAGACTGTACAGATGGACATTGAGCTGGGTCCAGAAGGTAAGGGGAGGAAGAGAGCAGGCTGGATTGCTTTCAGGAAACTGCAAAGCCATTTACTGACTTCAAGCTTCCCATGCAAACAGAAGCCAATCTTTTCAATACTAACATTCTACTTGTTGCTATGTAGCAGTGAGACATAGGCCACTGCTTCAGAAGCATTAAAAATGAGTATGACTTGCATTTTTCAGAAGAAGAAATAAAAGCTACCAATAGCTACATTAAAAAATGCTCTAGGGGCAGCTAGGTGGCGCAGTGAATAGAGCACTGGCCCTGGAGTCAGGAGGACCTGAGTTCAAATATGGCCTCAGACACTTAACACTTACTGTGTGACCCTGGGCAAGTCACTTAACCCCAATTGCCTCCCCCCCCAAAAAAAATGCTCTAAATTACTGATAATCAATAGTCAATCATTTATGAGTGAGATGAGCAGAACCAGAAGAACATTGTACCCAGTATCATCAACATTGAGTGTTGATCTACTGTGATGGACTATATTCTTCTCACCAATGCAATGGTACAGAAGAGTTCCAGGGAACTCATGATAGAAGAGGATCTCCAAATCCAAGGAAAAAAAAGAACCGTGGAGTATAGATGCTGAATGAACCATACTATTTCTTTTGGTTTTGGTGCTGTTGTTTTTTCTATTTTGAGGTTTTTCATCATTGCTCTGATTTTTCTCTTATAACATGACTAATGCAGAAATAGGATTAATGTTATTATGTATATATATAAAACACCTATATCAGATTACCTGCTGTCTAGGGGAGGGGGGAGGGAGGGGAGGGAGGGAGGGAGAAAAATCTGAAATTGGAAAGCTTATATAAACAAAAGTTGAGAACTACCTTTACATGTAATGGAAAAAATAAATAAATTTTTAAAAATAGTCAATCATTTATTAAGCACCAACTATGAACTATGTGCCAGGTACTGAGCTAGAGAAATATAAATAAATGCAAACCTGAAGTACCACCTCACACTCATTAGATTGGCAAAATTGACAAAAATGGAAAATGATGAATGCTAGAGGAATTGGGGGTGGGGGAATAGTATATTAATACACTGTTGGTAGAGTCGTGAACTAGTCCAAACAAAATGGAAAGCAATTTGGAACTATGGCCAAAAAGCCATTAAACCGTGTACATACATACCCTTCAGCCCTGTGATACGACTATTCTATTCTCCAAAGAGATCAAAGAAAGAAGAATGTACAAAAAAACTTATAACAGCTCTTTTTATGGTGGAAAAGAATTGGAAATTGAGGTGTCCATCAATTGGGGAAAGATCCAACAAGTAATAGTATATGAATGTAATGGAAAACTGTAGAAAATGTGCTGAAATAATGAAAATCAGTGATCTCTTGAACTCACAACATGATTGCTCCAAAAAAAATCCAAATGATGCCATAGGACAATTCCTAGAGCAGCAAAATCCACAGAAGAATGTGCTGAGATCATTTTCCAAACAAGGATGGCTTGGAAAGTCGGAAGGAGGGAGCTGCTGTGCTGAGACAGGAGTAGAGCCCAACCCCACAGTCACGCTGACAAAGAAATAATGAAAATCACTTCAGAGAAACCTGGGAAGACTTCTATGAATTAATGCAAAGTGAGTAGAACCTAGAGAATGATTTCTATGATAACAATACTATAAGGACCAATAACTTTGAAAGACTTAGGAATGTTGATCAATACACTGACCAACCATATTTCCAGAGGGTTCATAAAGTGTGCTGTACACTTCCACATAGAGAGCTGATAAACTCAGGGTGCAGATTGAAACTTTTCTTTTTTGGACATGGCCAATGCAGGAATTTGTCTAGCATGATTATATATGTTTATTTTTTTGTTTTGGTTTGGGGTTTTTTTGTGGGGCAATGGGGGTTAAGTGACTTGCCCAGGGTCACACAGATGGTAAGTATCAAGTGTCTGAGACCGGATTTGAACTCAGGTACTCCTGAATCCAGGGCCAGTGCTTTATCCATTGCGCCACCTAGCCGCCCCCGATTATATGTTTATAACAGGGGTTTTTACATTTCTTGTTTTCTCAAGGAAGGGTGAGGGAGATGTGGACCTGAAAATAAAACTGAATTAAAAAAGAATAGCCAACAATTCTGGCGGGGGAAGAAGGGGGAGATGAGTTTCACTTGAACTGTAATAGAGAGAGGCATGGTGTGTGAGTAGGCTGCAATACATAACCAGTAACCTGCTCTACAGAAGGACAGGAGTAAGAACACCAAGGAATTGTATTGACAGGGAGAGACTGGCTGGTAAAATGTGGCCTATAGCAAGAGCAAAGGATGGCAGGTGTTCAGCTGGAGTCCTCCACTGGTCCCTTGGCAATATCAGGAGAAACATGACTGCAATGGGCAGAATCCCTGTGGCAATCAAACTTTTGAGAGGTCATGGATACAACTCAGAGAGGAGGGACTGGCACAGCTGGGTTCCAATATGTTTTGTTAGAAGGAACTTTCTAACAGATCAATCACAGATCCATTTCAGAAAGAGTAATTTTATGGCAGGTATCTTCCTGTTAGTTACATTTTCTTGATATTGTTCAACAAAATATTTTAGTTTCTGTTAGTTTCCCACACACACACTTACATTTACATTTGAGTTTCCACTCAACATTTACATCCCAATTTACCTGATCTGAATAGGGTTAATCATAGATTCCCTTCCCTCACAGTGAACCAGAACATAGCATGGAGATCCTTAGGATAAAAGACCCTTCCTTATTACACAGTATTAGTTAAACTGAGGAGTGATCTTTCAAATGCATGCAGGGAAATGTTAGTAGGCTCAGAGCAACCAGAAACTACAGAACCATTTAGCATTGTGGCATTGTCCTGAGGGAGCTGGATGGATGGAGCAGCAGATAGAGTGCAAGGCCTCTGGCCTTGGACATCTACTAGCTGTTTGACCCTGGGCAAGTCACAACCCTCAGTTTTCTTCATGACAAATGAGCTGGAGGAAGAAATGGTAAATCACTATAGTATCTTTGCCAAAAAACCAAAACAAAACAAAAAACACAAATGGGGTCATGAAGAGTGGGACATGATTTAAATGACTCAACAAAATTGTCATGAGAATGAACCAGTTTCCTTCAGCTCCTGGGGCTACACCAGTTTCCTTCAAACATCATGGAAGACCCCCAAACCATCTGCTTCCTGATCCCAGACAGAACTTCCATACACTGTCTGTGTTTAAAGTAATTAGGTATTGATGCTGATGCCACAGCCCCAAAACCAGAGCCAAACTCAGTCATCACAGGACCCTGGAGGATAAATAAGAATAAGCAAAAGAGGGAAGGCACTAGAATTCAGGGGTTGAGAAACACTTCCTGTAGAAAGTGGGATTTTAGGTGGGAATTGAAAGAAGCTGGGAAGCAGAGATGAGGAAGAATATTCCAGGTATGGTCAGAGAGCATGCCCAGCATGAGAAATGATATGTTCAAGGAACAGCAAGGAGACCAGTGTCAGGATTGGAAAGGTGAGGGCTGGACATTGGTTATGAAGATCTCTGGATGCCAAGGAGAGAATTTTATATGTTATGGTTCAGAGATTCAGGATTTAATGTCTGCTGAGACAAATATACTTACTTTCCCATTGCTAATTCTCCTACTGTCCTCACTATTTACCTTTGCTTTATCATTCACAACCCACTGATTCACTACTCAAACAGAAGGTCTGGGAAGAGATCTGCATTCATCCTCTATCCTCTCCAATCTCAGGGAGGGAGGGACTCCAGGGGCAGATGGCATGATATGGATTCGAATAAGCTACATACAGGATAAATGGGAAATAATGAACAATCTCATCCTTTCCCAACCAAATGCACCATGGTCTTTAGAAATACAACTTCCTGCAAGATGACCTTGACTCTGAAATTCACACTTCCTCAGTTCCCTGTATGCCTCTTTCCCTCTGACTGGAGAGGCTGGAGGGTGGACACTGGAGAGCTGTTCCCAGAGAGCACCAGGCATTTTCCATCATGCAGGTACTCTCCCTCACCCCCTCCCCTCCCCTCCCCTCTTCAGCTTCCTTTTGTGTTGTTTCCTCCTCACATTAGATCATTAGCTCTTCTGCCTTTCCTTTGTGATAAAATAATGGGACTTGGCAGATGCCCAGGAACCCCATCTGAAGATTGATTTGGAAATGATTGAATTGGGTGAGACTGAGAGACTGAGAACCTAGTTATGGTTGATTAAATTGAGACCACATGTGGCCAACCCTGAGTAGAGTGCATTCTTAGACGCAGTGAACTAGGACATCAATAGGAGACGGACCACTCTCAACCAATCAACTTGGAAGACAGGAAGTAGGAAGCTGAGGCTGTCTGAGTGGAGCTTCCTCTTTTGGTTCAAGACTTCAGCTTGGTGGCAGAATTTCACATGGGCTGCTAGGAAAGCTAGGATTTCCATGCTATAAGGAATTTGTTCTCAATCTTTCTCTCTCTTCACTATCTTAGATCTTTTAACAAATCCTTAAAAGCCTAAATTCTTGCTGAATTTGTCAATGATTTTAGCCAGTTTCCCCCCCAAACTGGGGAGGGGGAGGCAGATTAGAACCCACATTAGATTTTAAACAACACACCTTATATTCCCAGTGTCTGGCACATAGTAGGCACTTCATGTTTATTCAGTGACTGTGCTTTTATTCAATTTGATTTTATTCCACTGGGCTCTGTGAAACTCCATTCTATTGGCTTTTAAAAAAACAAAACATTTTGATTTGAAGTTTTGAGTACCAAATTCTATCCCTCCTTCCCTTACATCCTCTCACCCCTTCCTGAGGCAATAAGCAATCAGATATAGATTATACATGTGTAATTGTGTAAAACATTGCCACAGTAGTCATTTTGTTCATTTTTTTGGGTGAGGCAATTGGGTTTAAGTGACTTGCCTAGGATCACATAGCTAGTAAGTGTCAATTGTCTGAGGCCGAATTTAAACTCAGGTCCTCCTGAATCCAGGGCTGGTGCTTATCCACTGTGCCACCTAGCTGCCCCCCTGAAAAACAGCACACTTCAGCCTGTGTTCAATCAATATCTGCCCTTTCTTTGGAGGTGGATAGTATGGGATTGTCTTGGATCGTTGTATTGCTGAGGACAGTTTTTCACAGATCTTCATCAAACAGTACTGCTGTCTCTATGCACAATGTTCTCCTGGTTCTGCTCACTTCACTGTACATCAGTTCATACAAGTCTTTCCAGGCCTTTCTGAAATCATAGTGCCTGTCATTTCTTATAGCCCAATAACAGTCCATTATAATCATACATTCTTATCATAGATCTATTCCCCTCATGTTTTCACAGTCTTCTGGTGCTAATGGGAAAACTTGGCTCCCTTGCCTGACCTTTCTCTCCAGTTCTGGTTAATCCTATCCTGCTCCAGGGCCATAGCATTCCTTCACTCTCCGCTGCCCCTACAAACTATCCTTTTGCCACCATTACCCAGGCATCTCCTTCTGAGAGTCACTCCACCCATCTCCAACTCTTGTTGTAGTCATTTGTTGGCCTCTGGGTCTTTCTCTCCTGTTCTCTCAAGTTTGTTACCCAGTTCAGAGACTTCCTCTCTGCTCCAAAACCTGCCTTCATATTTGTAAACTTAAATATACGCCTTCTAGCAACCAGGCCTGTCAATTTATCCTCCAGTGACTTGCACCTTCACGCTACTTCAGCCACCCTCAGGGCATTGTCTACTGAAATCCAGAAAGGATACCCATTCACTTCTAAAGCAGGGTTTTCACTATCTTAAGTGGTGACTGCCCTAGCCTACCAACAATTTCGGAAAAGCCTCAGCCAATCCTCATTGAATTCCCTACTCCAAGGACATCTCACCTGGCCAACCTACATCCTGTTCACATCCTTGAACAATCCCCCACTTCACTTCCAGTTCTGATACCATGATAAATTCAACTCTGTAATTACCCGGACTGGGAGGTGTCAACTCCTCCTTTGTGACCCTATTGGTTCAGTGTTCTCTCAGGGGCATCAAGTCTAACCCCAGATAAAGAAACTGAGAGTCAGAGATTCATTAAATGACTTATCTAAGGGTCACAGAGATATCAAGCATCAGAGAAAGGATGGTTATAAGTATATAATACTTAGAGGTAATGTATACTATGGCAAGTAAAACTTTATGTGGTCACCTTATTTCTTTCCCAAGTTTGGGAAAAATTAGCTGGAGTTTCTAATATTTTTGTTACTTATAAATTAGAAACTTTAGCACCAGTTTTGGACATCAAGTGTTTCTTAAAGCATACTAAATATTAGTAAAGAGAGAACATGGCTCAGAAAGTTAAGAAGCCTCCTCTGGGTCTGGACGAGAGGCAGTCCTTACACACTGCTTCAAGCTCATTGGCTAGCATCAGCCAAATCCATTGGTTCACTGGACTTGAGGGTGGTCCATGAGGAGTCCATGCTGAGGTCAGAGAACACACCCCTTGAGGGCTCCAGGCCTTCAGGTAGGTGTGGTTCCAATCAAGTTAACTCCAAGTGAGTCAATCAGCAAAGTCAATCCAATCAATCTTAATATAATCCCCTCCAAGTGGGGGTCTCTGGGCATTGGAAAACCCATTATTTTCTCACAACCCCCGCCCCTTCCCCCGTGCTTCGTTAAGAAACATTGTTTCCTCAAATGAAGCAATATTATTACAAATACTTGTAAAGGGTTCTATGATGACTAACAATGTAAAGGGGAATGAAAAGAAAGAAGAGAGTTTGAGCGAAGCATTGACAAAAAACTAAAGGGGGCAGTCCCCTTTAATACATATAAGTAAACCTATGTATACCTATGTGTATGTTGTTTGAGTTGTTTCAGTGTGTACAACTCTCCATGACCGCATTTCAAGTTTTCTTGGCAAAGATACTGGAGTGGTTTGCCATTTCCTTCTCCAGCTCATTTCACAGATGAGGAAATTGTGGCAAATAGAGGTAAGTGACTTGGCAACAGTCATATCTATGATGTGTCTGAGGATAGATCTGAACTCAGACCTTCCTGATTCCACTACTCTGCCATCTAGCTGCCTATCCACTACCTGGTGGTATATGTAAAAAATGTATATATAAGGAGTTGGTTGTGGCATTTGCTGGGAAACATCCACTTAGTCCATTGGATGGAATTCAGAACCCTGGGTTCAGATTCTATTTCCTACACTTACTAGACACTTAATCTCGCTCTGCCTCAGTTTCCTCTGGGTTGCAATGAGATAATTGTAAAGCACTGTGACAACACTAGCAATTGTTGCTGTGACAAAACGAAATGTAACAATATTTTTTTAAAATCCTGTTAGACATAGAACTTTTAAATTAGTAATAATTCATGAGAATCTCAGGGATAAATGAGCACCAATAAACCAGGGTTGGGAACCACTGCTTTTACCTCAAGGCACAGGCCTGTGGCACTTGAATAAGATAACAGTCTGACAACAGTTTAACAAAATTATTTAATAAAATTTATAAAAATGTATTTTAAAGGATTTCATTTCAAGGGCCTTCCTCACCCTCACTGTACAAACATTTAAAGGATCTGAACAGATACATTCTAGAAACAGTGCTAATTCATCACGGACTGACTGGCTGCAAAAAAACCCAATAGACATATTTCAAGGGCCTAACAAACAGTGTATTCATTGCAAAGCAGGAAGCACCAAACCCTCACGGCTATTTTGACAAAATAATTTCTTTTGTGTGTGGCAATTAGTCTAAGCTCCTCTATTTGGTACATCACCGGCTGGTCAGATGATAGGGTGAGAAGCCTTTAAACCAATTCAGTCTCTCTTGAGGAAAGATGTCCTCAGCTTTTCTCGTTACCTGTCTGCTAGTGCCTCCAGGAGACATGACCCCAACTAGGGACCTGGGTAATCTGTGCAGAACACTAGAACCTCAGAGACCAACTGTAATGCCCTTCCTGGATGGAATCCTCATCTCCAAGGACTCTAACCTATCATCTCCAGTCTTTGGCAGCTGCACCGTCAATGCTTCCCTGGTTGGTGCGTGGCTATTTCATTCTATTAATTCTCTCTCTCTCTCTCTCTCTCACTCACACACACACACACACACACACACACACACACACACCCCTTCCTTATTTTTTGTTAGTTTTCCTTCTTCAACATCTCTCCAACAGAATTCCAACAATAATAACGACACTTCTGTGACCAGTGTCCCTCCACAAACCGGAGATATAGGTGTACATCGGGAGGTGGTGATAAAGGAAAACCATGAGGTCTTAAACACTGTGATGTCAAGTTTATAAAATGACCACGGCAGGGCACAAACCCCTTGCCCATAAATATAAAGTAAGGTACATGTTTCTGAGAGCTCCTGCCTGGGAAGAAGAGACAATAGGACAGGAAAGGAATTGATTCAGAACCAAAGTAAGAGCAAAAAGCAAAACAAAAAACATTACACACGTTTTTAAAAAGAGGGTGAAGGTGGGGGAGGCTGCCGTCTCTTTTCTTTATCAACCTAGACAGCACCCAAAAGAAGTGCCCGAGAGCATGACCCCTAAAATCGGAATATTGCCTCTGAAATACATTTCTCCTCCAGCTTCACACATATCTTGTGAGGAATTTAAGACAAGGGGTGGGAGTAGGAGCAGAGAGAATTGGTACTATCTTTAAGATATAAAACTAACCTTGTAAATTAGCAAGAATTCCTATTTGTGTTATTATACAGTTGAGGGGAGCATGGATAGAATCGGTCTAACATGTGCCCCTTTCCCCTGATGCCCCTCAGGGACTATTTCCTGACTCTGTAGAGCCCCAGGCTCCGCCTTTAGTCATCCTCCCCTCCGCCATACATGTCAGCCAGCTTTTTAAAGCGATTGCCCCATTCGTTCAGGTAATCATAATCCTGGTCTTCATCGGAGCCCGAAGAGTTCAGCGAGCTCAGGGAGGCTGCTTCGGAGCCACTTCCTTCATAGTCAAACACCAGCAGAGAGTCGTAAGGGGGCGCTGTGGGGTCACTGTCAGCAGCCTTCAGGTTCTATGGGGAGAACAGATCTTGTAGTCAAAGAAACCTCAAGCTTACATGAGCACGCAGGCTTAGCCTGCTGTGCCCTTCAGGTTTATTATTTCATGGGGGGGAGGGGGGGGTAAGAAAGGAGAATGATTGTGGCACATGCACAGAAGGAGCCCTGATATACATGAAGATGACAAAAAGAGCCAATTAAACAACCTCCCAAACAGCTAAAGGGGAAGGGAAAAGGCATTTATTGAGCACCAACTACGTGCCAGACACTACACTAATAAACGCTTTACAAATACTGTCTCATTTGAGCCTTAAAATTGGGAGGTAGGAGCTTTTATGTTGGGTTGGTTTTTTTTTTGCGGGGCAATGGAGGTTAAGTGACTTGCCCAGGGTCACACAGCTAGTAAGTGTCAAGTGTCTGAGGCCAGATTTGAACTCAGGTCCTCCCGAATCCAGGGCTGGTGCTTTATCCACTGCGTCACCTAGCCACCGCAGGTAGGGGCCTTTTATCACCTCCATTTTGCAGTTGAAAAAATTTAAGGCAGAGAGAGGTGAAGCAATTTGCCCACGGTCACACTAAGCTAGGAAGTGACTGAGGCTGGATTTGAACTCAGGTCTTCCTGACTCCAGGCCCAGAGCTCTACCCACTAAGCCACCTAGCTCTCTATAAAGTGAAGGTGCCTAACTTCCATGGCCTCTTGTGTCCTCTTGCTGGTTTCTTTTAAAAAAAAAGGGGGGGGGAAGAGGGAAAGAGGCCATCCTTAAAAAGTATTCTAGACACCTCTACACTGCCCTTAGGGAGGTAATACAGGTATGCACATCAGTATATGTCTGTGATAGGTGTTGGGTAATGAATTCTGAGAATCAATGGGGGAAATCCCAGCTATCTATACACACATATGTGCATATATAGAGATAGCAAGTTTCTTCTGTCATTCCACACACTCACTCTCTTTCTCTCTCTCTCTCCCCACACATACACACACACACACACACACACACACACACACACACACACACACACACATTTATATAAACACCTACATTGCCACCAAAATATTGGCAGCTCCTAGATGGAAAGGCAGAAGAAACCTGAGAGGCTGGCTTGTCCAATGCCTTCACTTTGTGGGGGGCGGGGTGGTAGGTCAAGGAGGGTTAAGTGACTTGCCCAGGGTCTGAAGCCAAATTTGAACTCAGGTCCTCCTGAATCCAGGGCCGGTGCTTTATCCACTGCACCACCTAGCCGCCCCTGCGTTCAGTTTCACATTCAGGAAACTAGGACCCAGTAAGTTTACGTGAATTGCCAAAGGTCACACAGGCATAAGTGGCCCTTGACCAAGTTCCTCTAACTCTAGTTCCATCGTACCACCTACTGCTTCTCTCTCTAGGGTTTGACAAGCATGGCACAGTGGACAGAGTACTGGATTTGGAGGTAGAAAATGTGGGTTCAAATTTAGTTTGTTACTTAATACTTAATGAGCTTGGGGGAAAGAGTTATTTGACCCCTGAAGCTGTAAGATGAAGGAGGTAGGTTAAGAACAGCAGTTCTTCATTGTGAGATGAACAATGGGGATAGACTTGGCTCTTCTCAGCAGTGCAACAATCCAATCCAAAACAGTTTCAAAGAACTCGTGATAAAAAATATTCTCAACACCCAGAAAAAAGAACTGTGAATTATGAATGCAGATTGAATCATGCTGTTTCCAGTTTTGGACTGGATTTTTTTGTTTGAGGTTTTTCCTTTGTGTTCTGATTGTTCTTTCAGAAGATGACTAATGTAGAAATATGTTTGATATGAATGTACGTATATATACACAACCCATATCAGACGGCTTTCTGTCTTGGGGAGGAGGGAGGGAAGGGAGGCGGGGGAGAAAAGAAAAATTTGTAACTAAAAATCCAGTGTAAACAAATGTTGAAAACTATCCTTATGTGTAATATGTAATTGGAAAATAATAAAAATAACAAAACAGATGAGGGTAGGCAAAGAAAAAAAAATAACAGCAGTTCTTAGTGGCACAGAGGATAGAGAACTGAGCCTGGAGTCAGGAGGACCCAAATGAAAATCCAGGTTCAGACAATTACTAGTTTTGTCACCCTGGGCGAGTCACTTAACCCTGAATGCTGGGGGTGGGGGGGGAAGAGAAGAGGAGAGAAGAACAGGCATCCTTAAATTTTCTTGTGTCATTCTGATGAAGCCTAAGGAATGCTACTCAGAATAATTCTTTTCAAGGCATAAAATGAAATAGAGGATTATAAAGGCAACCAAATCTTAGTGAAAATAAAGATCTATTTTTTTTCCCCATGCAAGTTCATGGACCCCCTGGATTAGACGATCTAAGGTTTCTTCCCAGCTTGAATTCCTATGGGTCCTGTTGTTTTAGCCACACAATCCTCCTTCTCAATTGAGTTTGTCCTTTTAAACCTAAGCATGAGATGCCAAAAGGTTTTGCCATTCAATTTGGTCTGTCCTTCTCTGGACTCTCAAGATGTCTATAAATCATGACCGGACTGCAATACCACATCCCTGTTGGCACCATCTGGAAAATCAGGTGGGCATGCCCTTCTGGGCCTTCAGCTAAAACACCGATAAAAATGCTAAAGTGCATAGGCCTTGAGCTGGGGACCAGTTTTTGGTGAATAAATATTCTGAGAAATTCTTGTTCATGCAACACTTTCTGGATTCTCTAAGGTTGATCTGAAATTTCAATAAATCCCCATTAAAATGAAGTATTTTTGAGGTTTTACACAGAGAGGAGAAACTACAGAAAGGAAGAAACCACTTTGGCCAGCCTTCCCTCCCTCCTTCTTTGCTATAAGGACAACTGCTAAGCTTAAACACAAAATACAACATGGTTCTTGAACCCCTCCTGTTACCTCATCAATAAAATTGCCAATTTCATCCGGATTGGCTGGACGAGGACGATACTGGGGGACGCTCAAGAGGGTTGGTGCTACATCATTCCGAGTGACTTCTGGTCGGGCATCCAGGCCCCTGTGCAATTGACTCAGGTCAAAGTCCTTTATAGAAAAAAGCGGGAAAAAGATATACCAAATTATAAACAAGGGATTACCCCAAAAGGAACCAAGTATGTCAAAGATAAACTTTTAGATTATCAATCATGGATTATTCTGAAGAAGTTTTCATCAGGAAATAAAAGGCCACACCAACTTAAGGCATAAAAAATTAATATAATAATGAACTCTTACAGCACTCTAGATGTATATAAATACCAAATGATTGGTGCTGACTCATTGTGAAATGTTTGTGTATACATTTCTTGAGAGGCCACACCATGAGATGGAAAGAGTCTTGGGCTTTAAGTGAGCAGAAATGGAAATTTAAATCTCGCTTGGCACACATACTAGCCGTTTGAGCCTCAATTACCTTATCTGTAAAATGGAACTCAAGTAGGCATACTACTGAGTTGACAGAGGTATTGGGGGCTAAATGTGATAATGTGGTAAAAACCTTAAAGTTATATATAAAATATAAAAGTCAACTATCCTCTCTATAGTAGAACTAGACGAATTTCTAAGACAGAAAGAAAGTGTACCTAGTAAGAGAGTCTGGATTGCCTAGGATTTGCCTAGCAAAGCAGCAAAGGATCTTGGGCTATAAAATCAGATTCAACAGAACAAATAAAGGCCCCACAAAGTTGCTGACTAGCCCAGACTTTAATTAAGGAGCGGTAGGGACACATAAGCAGCCTCTGTCTTTGAACTTTTTCCCCAGGGCTAGTGGGACTGACCTGGTCTTCTTCTCCACCTCCCTCTTCATCATAATAATAGACATTGTCTCGGGTGTCATCCTCGGGTGGCAGTAACGGCTCTTTTGCCACTGGCCTTCTTCGAATGAAGAGGAGCAGAAGCAGCAGTAAAACTAAGTGATTAAAAAAGACGAATGAGAAGGGCAGCAAAGAACATTGAAGAAGAATTCAATGGCAAAATAGCTCACATACAAGCAGAATATGGTCTAGGCCTATCTGAATAGGTCATGTGTGGGATGGTTAGAGATGCTCTGAGAAATGTGAAATTAAGGAACATCATTATACTTCAAATTCGATTTTTTTATCTCAATAATACGTCTTACTGGTTCAGATATTTTTCTTTTTCTTTTTTCTTTTTTGCGGGGCAATAGGGGTTAAGTGACTTGCCCAGGGTCACACAGCCAGTAAGTGTCAAGTGTCTGAGGCTGGATTTGAACTCAGGAACTCCTGAATCCAGGGCTGGTGCTTTATCCACTGCACCACCTAGCTGCCCCCCTTTTTCTTTTTTTTGATTTTCAAAAAAGTATAATTCTAAATACTCCTAACAATTCAAGAATGTTTACATCATTTCATGGCTTTATTATTATTTTCCTGGTAAAAGTATTTTATTATTTTCTAGTTACATGTAGAGATAGTCTTCAACATTTGTTTATATAAGAAAATAGATGTAACTTTTTTTTTGGGGGGGTGCCAATGAGGGCTAAGTGACTTGCCCAGGGTCACACCGACCCTGGATTCAGCAGGACCCGAGTTCAAATCTAGACTCAGACATGTGATACTCACTTAACCCTCATTATTGCCCCACCAAAAAAAAAAAAAAAAGGCACTTGCTTGGTATGACCATAGGTAAGGGTGTTTAGCCTCTCAATCTCAGTTTCCTTAGCTGTCAAATGAGGATAGACAATCTATCTCACGGGGCTTAATTTGATCATAAAGATCAAAGCACCTAACAGTGCAATGTGAATGTTCTCTATTGTTATTCGAGAAAATAATAAGTTTTCTGGCTATAACCACTGTCTCAAGGACCTCTATAGAGAGGTTGTGATCTGCTTCATGGGAGAAAGCACCCAGGACAGAGGACTGACTAAATCATTAGTGTTTAAACTTCAGTGTATACTTGTTGTTCCCACTGTTGGACTGGTAACCCCTAGAGACCTCTTTCTATTTCTATCCACAGTGCACCTAACACAGTGCCCAACACCTAGCAGGTGTTTGCTAAATGCATGCCGACAGAATGAACCAAGTGCTATTTTAAATAAAATACAATATGGCCTGCTTGGTCAACATTAGGATTTCCTACCATTTCCAGGACAAATCCCCTGAAGAACTGACCTAAAGGCCCCCTTTTCTGACTTAGAAATGGCATCTTCATATCCTAAAGCTGCTAACCCTAGCCCCCTCCTACTCCCAGAGGGTGCAGGGATTATCAGCACATGTAGGATTAGGAAAGATGATGAGGTCTGCATGTGTAGGGGGACCCAGTGGGGAATCTGATACCCATAGATCCAGGAGAAGTGAAACTTCTCTACTTCCATAGAGGCAGGATAGCATGGGGAAATGGGTAGCTGAACATTCAGGAAATAACATCTAACACATGACTACTGTGAAGACAAAGGATCAGAGGTACTGAGCAGACCAGCAGTGGTAGCTGAAACATTTCTAGGGGCAATCACTTCTCATGATCATTCAACCACAAAACACTTGTTAACAGTCCTTTATTTCCAAAGATTAGTCTCAATTTCCAGACTCAATTTCTTTTCTTTTCTTTTTTGGCCAGGAAATGGGGATTAAGTGACTTGCCCAGGGTCACACAGCTAGTAAGTGTCAAGTCTCTGAGGCCTGATTTGAACTCAGGTCCTCCTGAATCCAGGGCTGGTGCTTTAACCACTAAGCCATCTAGCTGCCTCTCCAGACACTTGATACTTACTAGCTGTGTGACCCTGGGCAAGTCACTTAACCCCAATTGCCTCACCCCCCAAAAAATATATATAACTTGGTCTCAACCTATCTACTTCCCAAATCCATATTCCCTCTCTCATCAACAACCAATTCAAGATGTCTACTAAATGCCCATTTTGTGTGTGCAGGGCACTGTGCTAATTACTGGAAGGAAACAAACCAATGGCACAGTCCTTTCCCTTCAAGAGTCAATATTTTATATAATGGGGATGGAGGTAGAAAGAAGACTAGGACCTGTATACAGATAAGAATCATTCAAAGAAGAGTATCATGGAGATAATCTGAAGAAGAAACTCTAGGGAAATTTAAGAGGAAGAAAACTTTCAGCTATAGGGTGGAGAATCAGGTACCTGATCTGAGCCTTGAGAAAAGAGAATTCTATTGTTTTGGGTTGTTGTTTTTTTTTTGTGAGGCAATGGGGGTGGTGGGGTGGGGTTAAGTGACTTGCCCAGGGTCATACAGCTAGTAAGTATTAAGTGTCTGAGGTCAGATTTGAACTCAGGTCCTCCTGACTCCAAGGATGGAGAAAAGAGGATTCTAAAAGGTGGAGATGGAAGGGGTAGGGGTGGGGGGTGAAAGGAGAAAGGAGGGAGAAGAGAATATGTTCCAGGCATGGAAACAGAAGAAGTAAGCTTGTTGAATTCAGGGGATGGGTAGTGGCCCAGTTTGGCTGTAAGACAGGCTGCATGAAGTGATGACAAAAAACTGGAAAGACAGAATGGACCTGGACTGATGCCTTGTATTTTATCCTAGAGGTAATAGGGAGCCACTGAAGGTTTTTGGGAAGGTCAGTGCCATGGACATCCCTTAGGAAAGGAGCAGCTGTATGAAGACTGGATTTGAGATGAGACTGGTGGGAGATGACTTAGGAGGTAATTACAATTTTGGCCCAGTTTTTTTAAAAAATGGTGCTGTTCTTAACTTCCTTAACAGTTGAGATGAAGGGATAGATGTAAGATCTTGTCAAAGTAGAATTACCAGGACAAAGCAAGTGACAGGAACTGGGTGAGACAATGAAGCATCAAAAGACACATGTTTCAAACCCAGCTGACTTGCATGTAGGGTACCTGGTAAGGTGTTTGGGAATAGTGGTAGCACCAATGGAAAGGACTATCTCCTCTCTGTGCTTTGGTCACATGGTTCTCTATACCTGGTCTTCTACATATCCAAATTCTACCCATCCTTTAAGGCTCACTTAAAGTCCTATTACATGACCACTCCAGCCCATGTTGTTATGTCAACTCCTATAGCATTTAACCACAACTTGCTTCATGGACATCAAAATCAAGTCAAAGCAGTCACCAAATGCTTTTGGAGCCCATAATAGCAGACCCCACACCCTAGAGGAGGGTCAGATATAGGACCAAACTGTCTCAATAACTGCTCTCCTGACCCCTCCCCTCTCCCTGCCTCTCTGAATGTCTCCACCATGTTTTAGCTATCTTCTCATTCTGGAAGATCCTTCTGCCCCTGTGGCCCCCTTCTGCATTGCCTCCTCCACCCACCCCTGCTTTTCATCTCCCCTTTATGTGTCTTCCTTTGTTTGACTATAAGCTGCTTAGGAGGAGAGGGGTTTTCTTTTCTTTTTTTTTTTTTAGTGAGGCAATTGGGGTTAAGTGACTTGCCCAGGGTCACACAGCTAGTAAGTGTTAAGTGCCTGAGGTCGGATTTGAACTCAGGTACTCCTGACTCCAAGGCCAGTGCTCTATCCACTGCACCACCTAGCTGCCCCTAAGAGAGGGGTTTTCTTTTAGCACAGTGTCAGATACACAGGAAAAAACAACCAAGAATTCACGTAAAATTGCATCTATTAATCAGCCACTTACTTAGCAGCGCAAGGATTCCTCCTAGTATTCCCAGGATAGCAGGTATATCCATGCCAGTCTGGGCAATTACACCCGTCTTCACGCACTTGGATACAGCTCCTTCACAGTCACACACGAAGACCTCCAAGGTGGTCACCTGGTCTTTATTCTGGTTGTCTGTCAGTTTGAGATTTATCTTGTGTTCCCCAAATTCTAATTCTTTCTTTGGCTTCAAAGTCAGGGATTCTCTGGCTGTTAAGAAAGCAGAAGAAATACAGTCCCCCAAATTAAAAACAAATTCATCGCCTTGCTGAAATCTATGCTTCAGTGTACACAGGTTAAGAATCTTTGTTCTATAGTAAAATATGAAAGGGGCTAACCATATTTCAGTAGAACACAAAAGCATCGAAGGGAACAAATTGTAGAGCCATAAAATCTTAGAAATGGGAGGGACCCTAAAACTTAGGTAAGTAACTCAACCTCTTCACTTTACAGTTGAGACTTGAAGAGAAGCCCCAAGCCAAAACCAGAGTCCCAATTTCTAGTTTTAGTAGAACTCTTCTTATTCGTCAATAAGCCACCTACTTGTGTTATATGTACCAGATAAATAACTTGACCAATACTGGAATGACATAATTGGGATCATGAAGATCCCATCTTTGCTCCTTTGAGCTCTGAAGATAAGTCAGTGCCATGTTATAGCACCCTGGAAAGTGGTGATAGAGAATAGATCCACCACTTGACTTCAAATTCCAATGACATAACGGGTAATATTCCCTACTAATTTGCTCTGGGGAGTATAAATTGGACCAACAGATGAAGTGAAAGCCAGAAAAGGTGGAGCCAGAGCTCAATAAAGACTTTCTTATCAAGTAGAAGGCTGCTGCTTCAGGTTAAGATTGGACTATATGACTTCTAAAGTCCCTTTTCACCTCTTAAGATTCTATGACCATGAAAACCTGTTTTTAGCTTGTGACAGGACAGTGTTGGACCTGGAATGCTCTGGAATGCTTTCCAGTTTGACTCACATAAAATGATCCAACCATTCTAGAAATCAATTTGCAGATGTACGAGAAAAAGTCATAAAACTAGTCATACCCTTAGACCCAAAGATTCCAAAAGACAGAGAGGTCCCATATATACCAAAATATTCATAGCAACACTTTCCCCCTGTTTGTAGTGGGTGAGCAAGAGAAATAGGATATATCCATTCATTGGCGAACAGTTGAATAAACTACATACAGCATGTAAATGTAATGGACTATTTTGCTACAAGAAACAGCCAATAAGGAATTCAGAAAAACATGAAAAGACTTGTATGAACTAATTAGAGTGAAGTATGCAAAACCAAGAAACCAATACATGATTATAACATAAATGAAAAACACACTCAAACAAAATTCAACACGAATTATAACATCTATCTAGTCCCAAATGAAAGATGAAGAAATGTGCTCCCCTGTCTTTTTCATGGAGAGAATGGGGGATGGAGGGAGAGCAAAAATACAGGTGCACAATAATGCACATATTGAAAAATGTGGTTCCTATATTGGTTTTACTTTGCAATAAGGGAAGCCAAGTATGAGTACATGAGGGGACACATAACTAATGAGTAAGCAAAGAACATCTATAAAACATACATATATTTAACTCAGATTAGATTAGAAAGAAGGGACACCTACAGGAACTGAAATTAGGTGTAGAAATAACTTAATCTAGGATGGTTAGCACTGTGCTGGGCATTCTTATTGGAGGGCCAAGCCCTGAATTCCAAAATCTCCATTTAAGGAGGCAGCTCAGCTCAGAACATCTCATTTCTTACCTGGCCGTACTACATTGGGATTTCTGTGGCTGATCTTTCCGTCATACCCCAGAGGAAGCAACGTAGTAGGGAAAATCTCATCAACCTGTAAGATCGGACTCTATCTCATCATCTTTTTCTCTGATTGGAGGGTGGAGCCATAAACACCCCAGGAGGGACTCCTCATTTCCCACCTGGCTGTACTACTTTCAATTCAATAAATATTAAACACCTACTGTTCTACGTGTCAGGCACTGTGCTAAGAGCTGGGGCCACAAATAAGAAGAACAGTTTCTGCCTTCAATAAGCTTACAATCTAATGGGTGAACACAACACAAAAGGAAGCTGTAAAGGCACCAGAGGACATGAACAGCTGATGGAAAATGGACAATTAACTACAAAAACTTAAGTCAATCTGCATGTTGATGAGATTTTATCTTATCATGGACAAGGCACAATACTCTGAAATAGAAACCAAGCAAAGCTGCTGATGGGACTTCTCTGAAATCTCTGCTATGGCTCAATATTTGAGCTTCCTCTTTTGTTATCTTCCTCCTTTAGACTAAAAGCTCCTTGAGAACAGGGAACTGTCTTTTTGTCGGTGCTTAGCACAGTAGTATCTGGCTATTATTGACTAGTCATGTCCTTCGAATCCTTAGCCTGCAAAGAAACTCGGATACCTACCATTATCACTGAATTCAATAGTCCAGTTAACACTAGCTCCGTGTGTTAATTCTGCCATGAAGGGAGAAGTGTTTGGTGGAAGGTCTGGATCTTCAATTTTTATGATCTGAGGCTCTGGATTCCTCTGGCAAATGTCTATCTTTCGAGGATCTGGCACTGGGCCGTTATCATTCACGTCAATAAGAAACAACAGAAGGGTTCCTGTGCCCGTGGCTGGAGGAGAACCTAAGGAAAGGAGCAGAGAAAGAAATCTTAGCTGGAAGAAGTTAAGAGAAGAAACAGCACTACCTCATTCAATAATCTATAATGGATCTTTATTACTTACCTTCTTTATTTGGTTTTCAATACCCTCTAATCTCCTCACATCCTAGTAACTATCTTCCAAACATATCCACCCTCCCACAATAAACTATACTCACCCATAATCATTCATCCCCTGCCCTAAAAGATCAAATTTGATTTTTTTTTTTTTGGTGAGGCAACTGAGGTTAAGTGACTTGCCCAAGGTCACACAGCTAGTAATTGTTAAGTGTCTGAGGCTGGATTTGAACTCAGGACATCCTGAATCCAGGGCCAGTGGCCAGTGCTCTATCCACTGCGTCACCGAGCTGCCCCTTCAATTCCTTCTTTAATTAAGGAAGCAAGGGGCAGCTAGGTGGCGCAGTGGATGAAGCACTGGCCCTGGATTCAGGACTCCCTGAATTCAAATTCGGCCTCAGATACTTGACACTTAACTAGCTGTGTGACCCTGGGCAAGTCACTTAACCCTCATTGCCCTGCAAAAAAAAAAAAAAAAAAAGGGAAGCAATACTTCCATGATCTGAGATAAGATTTGAGAATCAGGCTCACATTATATGTGAATTTCATCAAGAACACTAAATGACAAGTGACATTTGTGGAAAACAATGTCATGGAATACAATTTCATTATTAAAAAGCTAAGTATGGGGGCAGCTAGGTGGCGCAGTGGATAGAGCACTGGCCCTGGAGTCAGGAGGACCTGAGTTCAAATCCAGCCTCGGACACTTAACACTTACTAGCTGTGTGACCCTGGGCAAGTCACTTAACCTTTATTGCCCTGCCCCCCCCCCAAAAAAAAAGCTAAGTATGACTGATTTAGGATATCTGGGAAGATCAGGATGAGCTGATGTGGAATTAATTGAGCAGAACCCAGATACCGATTTACATGACCACCCCAAGGAAGTAAAGAGCAACATAGAAGAACCTCAGAACTCTGAGCAAGGCAGCCACTAATCCATGACTTCTGAAGACTGACAATGACACATGGCTCTCCTGCTTCTTGCCAGATAGGTGCAGGATGAGGACATACATTCTCAGATATTCTCAGCTAGGGCCAGTGCAAATGTGTTCACTTGCATTAACTGATTTTATTTGTTACTAAGCGGGGCAAAGGAGGAAGGGAGAGTCAATGGGTACTGATATAGCAAAAAAAAAAGGAAAAACCAATATAAAAAATACATTTTAAAAAAGTGAAAAGTTCAGAAGGAGCACTTTGTTACTACCATGTTAAATTTAATACATACTTGGGGGCAGCTAGGTGGCGCAGTGAATAGAGCACCGGCCCTGGATTCAGGAGTACCTGAGTTCAAATCCGGCCTCAGACACTTAACACTTACTAACTGTGTGACCCTGGGCAAGTCACTTAACCCCACTTGCCTCACTTAAAAAAAAAATTTAATACATACTTTAAAAAAAAACCTACATAGCACAAGTTTGTGGTCTCGTAAACACTCTCCTTTTTAAAATTTCTTTTTATGTAGAAATGTCCCTCTTACACATTTTGAGGATCGTAATTTTCAAAAATGTAAAAACAAAGTAATAATTATACAACATGTATCAAATGAAGTCACAAACAAAACCCCAAACCCATGGAAGGGTACCCTTGATGCCTTTGGAGGTGAAATAATTGGGGGGAAGACAAAAGAAGAGCAAGAGCAATACAAATAATGCGCCTACCATTATCCACAGCCACAATGAGGGCTGTGTAGGTACTATTCTTCACATACTGAGAGTTCTCTCTGTCCAGATTGTCCCGAGTAGAAATGACACCAGACTCAGGATCAACTTCCAGCCAATTGGCTGGATCCCTCCAAATCCGATACCTGAAAGAATTGCAGGGCATATGTACATGACTGAGCCAGTTGTTACATTTCAGTTAGTCCATTTAAATGAGCTCTTGTTGATCCTCATAAGATAGTGAAGAAACCAAAATAGTCCAAAGATAAGACTTAGTGTCCAGGCTTATTTATATATATACGAATCTTTCTCTCTTTAAAAAAACAAAAAAAGCCCCAACAACAACAAAAACTAGACCTATGATTTTATTCAGGGCAAGCTCTCCATTAACTATATCCTACTGCCTTTCATGCCCATTATCTCTCTAGTAGGCAAATGGACAGAAAACTAAGTGAATGCAAATAAGCCACCACACCATAGGAGAGCCAATTTCTATCAAGTTCTCATGGCCCTCTAAGTGTAAGTAAGAGAGAACCGAAGGGAAGCTCCATCTACAGAGAAAGAGTATAGTTTTTAAAAGATGGAGCCCCTTGAGGCAGCTAGTTGGCGCAGTGGATAAAGCACTGGCCCTGAATTCAGGAGGACCTGAGTTCAGATCCGACCTCAGACACTTGACACTTGCTAGCTGTGTGACCCTGGGCAAGTCACTTAACCCTCATTGTCCTGCACCAAAAAAAAAAAAAGAAAAAAGAAAAAAAGATGGAGCCCCTACAATGAAGCATGATGCCTATCTCCTGTCATTTTTTCAGGGGGGTGGGAGGATGGGGTGGTATAACTGATGCAGGAATTTATTTTGCACAACTATAAATGTTTTTATCTGGAATTTTATTTTTCTTTCTCATTGTGGGGACAGAGGGAGGTGGGAGAGGTGAGCAGATGCCAGGACATCCTGGCAAAAATACACTGATTTCAATCTATCTGAACCACTGGAAAACAAACACCCCCTAATACCACACAGCAAACATTGCATTCCAATGTTATTTACCCAGGTTACACAATGGTGGCCTTAAAAAAACAACAACAGGGCAGCTAGGTGGTGCAGTGGATAAAGCACTGACCTTGGATTCAGGAGGACCTGAGTTCAAATTCAGCCTCAAACACGACACCCACTAGCTGTGTGACCCTGGGCAAATCACTTAACCCTCATTGCCCTGCCCCCCCCCAAACCTAACAACAAAACAAAAAACCCCCTTCACTTATACTAACATTTTAGAAGCACAAAACATTTTATTGGAACCCATTTTAGTGAACTTTGCAACCAACTTTTAAGTCAATTAACTCAAAACTGGGGCCTCTCAGATCAATCACTTGGCCCACAACTGCCTGAAAAGTCACATCTCTCCAAATGGTTTTCCTGCTTCAGGGCCCAGAGGGGCATTAAGAAATCAAGATGGCTTAGATAAGGAAAAGCTGTCAGCCTGTTACCTTAGTATAAAGGGCAGCCTTGATGAGACTCTTAAGGCCTTATAGAGCTTTTCTCTTAAGAACTACAGAGTAGGGCAGCTAGGTGGTGCAGTGGATAGAGTGCTAGGCCTGGAGTCAAGATGACCCCACTTCAAATTTGACCTCAGACACTTACTGTGTGACCCTGAGCAAGTCACTTCACCCTGTTTGCCTCAGTTTCCTCATCTGTAAAATGAGCTGGAAAAGGAAATGGCAAACCGCTCTTTGCCAAGAAAACCCCAAATGGGGTCAGGAAGAGTCAGACATGACTGAAAAAACAACATTTCTGCTCCCTCCCCTTTCCCCCTTTACAGTGCTTTCTATACTACTAAGAGCTTTTTAGATATTATTTCATTATATCCTTACAAAAACCTAGATAAGGATTCTTAACCTGAGATAAATAAACTATCTTGGATGGATTTCTGGGGCTCCATGAACTTGGATGGAGAAATAAAAATTACTTCCTTATTTCAATATAATTTGTTTCCATTGTAACTGTGTATTTTATTTCAGATATTTAACAAGATTATTCTGAAATGAGATCCATGGGTTTCACACCAGATTGCCAAAGATGTCCATGACATAAGAAGAAAGTTAAGAATTCCTGGCCTAGGCAAATGTTATTTCCATTTTGTAGATGAGAATTTGTACATGCTTTTTTTTTTTTAAGCGAGGCAATTGGGGTTAAGTGACTTGCCCAGGGTCACACAGCTAGTAAGTATTAAGTGTCTAAGGCTGGATTTGAACTCAGGTACTCCTGACTCCAGGGCCGGTGCTCTATCCCCTGCGCCACCTAGCTGCCCCTGTACATTCTTAATAAACATATTTATTTAAAGTTTTGAGTTCCAAATTCTATCAGATGAGAAAATTGAGACTTAGAGGTTAATTAACTGGCTCACAGATAATGATTGAGCTAGGACTAGAAACTAGGGTGTTTTCTAAAGGTTAATAATTCTAGCTCTACCATTTTACCAAAATTGAATCTAATCATGTGCAAAATAATTTGGTTACAAATATGTATGTGTGTGTGTATGAATGAATGATCCTTCACTCTTACGTTATTGTCTGTTGCAAAAACTTGTCAGGATCCTGAGCAGTATAGGATGTAATTTTCCCTCCCACTCCAAAATCCTCTGGTATCTCCACTCTCATAACTGGTGGCATAAAGACTGGGGCTTCATTCACATCCAAGACATCCACGGTGACTGTGGCTGTGGAGGTAGAGAGGCTGACAACAAAGGGCACCTCGTTCGCTACGGATACATAAAGAATGTACTGTTGTTTGGTCTCAAAATCCAAAGCCTGAAAAAGAAAGGAATGGATCAGCTTTTTGTTGGAGAACGTAATTGACCCGGAATGAAAAATAATAACAACAATGACAATGATGACCACCCCTAAACCTACTAGCACCAAATCTGCTGCTGGGAAAACCAGACTAGATAGCAACCCAGGCTACCACTTTGTATGTCTCTGTGTCCATCTCCCCGTAGCACACACAAACCTTGGCTGTTTTCAAAATTCCTTCATTGGTTTCTGGGTCAGTGGTGACAGCAAAGAGACCCTTTTCATCATTTAGGACAGAATACACTGCTTTCCATGCTGGGGTATTAGGAGCATCGGCATCAGTCACTTTCAAATTGGTAATGACCGCATCCACTTCATTCTCGTACACTTTCCCCACATACTGCAAAGCAAAGGAGAGAACCAGGTCAGTTATGACATACCGAGGATGGACACCCCCGAGGCCTGAAGGTCTCATGGTGCTTATCAGATCCGAGCACAGTTTTCACCGAGACAACGTGAAAGCTGCCCCGACAGATCCAGACTTCTGTACGAGAAACAAACCATCCATAAATGTTGATGCTTGGGTTAAGCTAACTCTCAAACTTAGAGGCTACTTTTTTTTTTTTTTGGTGAGGCAATTGGGGTTAAGTGACTTGCCTAGGGTCACACAGCTAGTAAGTGTCAAGGGTCTGAGGCTGGATTTGAACTCAGGTCCTCCTGAATCCAGGGCCAGTGTTCTATCCACTGCGCCACCTAGCTGCCCTTAGAGGCTACTTCTGATACCCCCACATAGCCACAGAATCAGGTTGGCAGGAGGAGCCAGGCTGTTACCAAGTCTAACACCCACTTGAAATACTGGAAAGTCCTCTTTACAATGTGGAATAGCCCAACTTGATGGATTATTACTCACAGGACCGTGGACAAGTCGATCGGACTTTCTGTGGGCTTCAGTTGCCTTATCTGCCAAATGAAAGCACTAGACGAGGTGACCTCTAGGGTCATTTCCACTTCTAAATATAGGGATTCCGACAAGTGGTCATACAGGCTGCTTTTAAAGACTAGGAATTTACCGAAGGCTTTGATGTTGAACTCTAATTATTGGGAAATTCTTCCTTATACTAGCTCAAAATTTCCATTTGTCCCAGTTCTTTGGGGACAGGTGGAACAAATCCAAACTACCTTCAAAATAACAATCTTGTCAATACTGGAAGACAGGGCTCCTATCAAAGATATGTATGTGTGTGTGTCTGCGGGCGCATGGGTGCTCTCCCCTCCCCCTTCTGTTTGTTGAGCTATGATGCCATTTCCATACAAAGCTACTGGAAATATCACAAGCTACAACCTCCAATGGCCCCAGGATTACCGTAGTTGGGTTGAAGATAGGAGGATTGTCGTTTGTGTCCGTGACGGTAATCACCGCTGTAGCTGTGGTGCTCAGACCCTCTCCATCTAAGTCAGCAGCTTGGACAATCAGTGTATATTCTGGGTTGGTCTGCAAAACACAACATAGGGAAGATATTCATGTTCCCCTTCCTCATCATTATGAAGCCACGAAGCCAGAACACATTGGGCAAAGTCCAGGTCAAATCACCCTTCTAAATAAAAAGAATATTCTGAATATTCAGATTTATCTCACTGGATTTTAACAAGTCATACTGATCATAAATAACAGGGAGACAGACCTAAGGAACAGAACAGGAAAACAGGGCCACCTAGGGTTTTTGTGGCTGCTAAAGGCTGACAAAGAATGATCATGCCTGTTCCCAGCCCAGAAAAATGGAGTCCTTGACAGTAACCCTGATGAAAGGTGGTTTGCTCTGAAATCAGTAATGCTTCTCTCCAAGCAAACCTGAGTCATGCCCAACCTGAGAGTTTCAGGAGAGAGATGGTAATTTGCAAATCACATTAGGCAAAGAGACAGCTTTCAGAAACACTGTTGTTGGCGCTGACAACACACACACACACATGCATGCATGCACTGACCTCTCTGTCTAGGCCAGTTGTGACCACGCTGATGACTCCGGTTCCACGGTTGATGGTGAACATATGGTCCTGGGGTGCCTTGGGTTCCTGGCTTAGAATGGAATAAGCAATCAAAGCATTGTAGGTATTCACATCATCATCCTTGTCGGTGGCTGATACCTGCATCACAGAGGTACCTGGAAATTTGAAAGGAGGAGTTTAAGGCACAGGTACTATTCAGGATACAATATCTGGGCAACATTCACTCCCATCAGTGATATCCTGAAGTGGAGGCAGAAAGTAAGGGTCTGAGAATATGATTAGGTATCCTGTTTTCTAATTCCTACAAATAAATGGAAATGAGTAGTAGACTTTTGTATAAATTCAAATTATATAAATTATATTTAAAATAAATGTGTATAAATTCAAAAAACTAATGGCAAAAAAATTATTTAGGGCTTACGGGATCATTTTAAATCTTATGTGAATGTTTTGTTACTAAGTCCAGAATTTAAAGAGATGCAGTAGACAAGATTTAGCTTTAATTTGGGGGGGGGGGGAGGAGAGTAATGAGGGTTAAGTGACTTGCCCAGGGTCACACAGCTAGTAAGTGTCAAGTGTCTATGGCTGGATTTGAACTCAGGTCCTCCTGAATCCAGGGCTAGTGCTTTATCCACTGTACCACCTAGCTGCCCCAGTTAGCTTTAATTTCAAAGAAGGATTGGGCCTCAGCACTCAGAATGAATAACAAGACCCAAAAGAGAAGCATGAAGATGTGTGAAGCTTTGCTAGCCATTAATTGTCTGGAAAGGAACATAAGCTTCTTGGAGTCAGGGACTTTTTTTTTTTAAATATGCTCAGTAATTTCATCTGTGTAAGAAGTTGCATTGTAGAAATTTCCCCCTTTGTTTTAGATCAGCAACATATTAGTGACTTGGAGGCACAAAGAAGTTAAGCCCACAGTTGCATAGTAAATAGTGTATGTGGAGAAGCAAAACTGGAACCAGCAAAGGGTCCTGCATGTGGGCGGAGTTTAATAACCGCTTATTGATCGGATGACACGTTTTGTGGCATCTAAAGATGAGAATTTGTCCAGCTAATGGGCCAGTTGTAGGGGGCTGCTTTTTGGGGGGCGGTGGGGGGAAGGCGGGGTAATGCGGGTTAAGTGACTGGCCCAGGGTCACACAGCTAGTAAGTGTTAAGTGTCTGAGGCCGAATTTGAACTCAGGTCCTCTTGGATCCAGGGCCGGTGCTTTATCCACTGCGCCGCCTTATCTTATTTATAAAAACAAAAACAAAAACAAACCTGGATGAGCTCCTTCCATCACAGACCCTCTGAAGACCGCCTGCGTAAACTCAGGACGGTTGTCATTCTGGTCAGTCACTCTGATCACTATCTCCATAGGATCCTCTACAGATTGGCCATTTGAAGACACAGCATGGGAATAAAGCTGTAAGAATTCCAAATAAGAAGAGTCACCTGGGGTCTAGCTGACAATGAGGAGATGTGGGGAATGGGGGGTACAAGTGGAGGGTCTCCAAGAAGGTGATATCTACTCTTTTCTCACTCTGACAGCCCCCCAAAAAAATCCTCCATACCAATCAAGCAATTAATTTTAAATATTTCATATACCATTTAAATAATACTTTAGCTACTGCTACTGTGAATTAGCATCTCAAGGGTAAGTGAGGTCTCTTATCTTAGGGCAGGAATACATTTCTATGTCAGCTCATTTCTAGCAAGTTCTTGCTAACACCGGGCACTTAAATCTATATCTATACCGGCTGGTAAAAGAAACATTTGCTCATGTGAGTTAAAAAACAAACAAGCCAAAAACTCTCTTACTTCTAGCTGGGACAAGATCTATTCTAGGTCATGGACACTGGTATTTTACCCAGAACCTCTGTGAGTTGGTTTCAGCTGTCCAGGAGAAAACTGGGAAACTGATAGTAATCAACTATCTAACTACGCTCAGATCATGCTGCTGCCTCATAGCCCATCCTTTCTGAAACAGCGACATCTGTCATGATGTTATACAGTGGTATCAGACACCACATAAACCGAGGAATGGGTTTGTATTCTAGATCTAACCTCTGCATTATTTGGGTGTATATACTGCAGGAAAATGAACTCTTCCCAGATCTGAAAAACAGTAATGGCCCTGCCACGTCCCACTTCCTTCTTACTGTCCAAGAAGAACTCTAGACCCTAATAAAAATGTCCCGAGCACAATTTCTTGCCCAGACCAGATGATCCATCTGAATTCAGGTATCTAATTACTTTCATAACCTGTGATGCTGTGAGTGTGTTTATTCCCACCGCCAACATAGATCATAACCTCTTTATATAATTTTATAGACTGTCAAAGAACTGCTGATGCTAAAAACAAATTCATCCAGTACCTTTTGGCTAAGCTGGTCATGAGCTTCTCTGAAGTAAGCTAGTCTGGGTCTCTGGATAACAGACCCGTATGAGGCCTATACCCAGAGACTTAGTTTGCTGTGAACAGACTAACTTCTGAACACCTCCATATGCTACAAAGAGCCATCAGATTATGGGATTATAACAATAACTAATAGCGGTTGCAGCCCCTAGTATGTATATAACAGCATATACTATCTCCCCATATTCTCTTTATTTTTTCATAAACTGGTTTAAGGGTTGCAAAGCGCTTTGCAGGTGGTTTCTCATTTCATCGTCAACAACTTTGTGAAGTAAGTGCTATTATCATCCCAATTTTCCAGATGAGGAAATTGAGAGGCAGAGAGAGATAAAGGAGGAGAGGGAGAGAAAGAGATTGGGGGGGGGGGGGCATAGAGAAGAGAGACAGGATTGGGGTGGGTGGGGGAGATTGAGATTAAGTGGCTTGAGTGGGTCAAATAGTTAGTATCTGAGGCAAGATAGGAATTCAGGTCTTCCTAGCTCTGAGTCTTATGTTCTTGCTGCAAGGAGTGTCTTTTGCTTCTTTCTGTATTCTCAGCACTCAGTACATTGTCTGCCACATAGTAGGCACTTAAATGTTTACTGATTGACCGGCTGAGTTATAGGGGAAGTCTAAATTGCTGACCCAAAATATTTAGAAAAACAGGCCCAGGGGCAGCTAGGTGGTGCAGTGGATAAAGCACCGGCCCTGGATTCAGGAGTACCTGAGTTCAAATCCGGCCTCAGACACTTGACACTTACTAGCTGTGAGACCCTGGGGAAGTCACTTAACCCCCATTGCCCCACAAAAAAAAAAACCCCAAAACCCAAAAAAACAGGCCCATGATTCTACTGAAATAATCCTGGAGGAACTTACGATGTACTTTGGAATATCTTCTCTGTCCAAAGGCGCTGTCACTTTCAGGATTCCCGTTTCTCGTTCAATAACAAAGACCCCTTGTGGAGGCTCATCTGCTCCTTGGCCTGTGATGCTATAGAAAACTGTTGTTTCTTTATCTCGGTTAGACTTGATCTAAAGACAAAACAGAAACAGTCTCTCAAGCCACAGGAAATGAAATTCCTTCCCATTCATCAACAATTTCCTTTGCTATTTCTTCATGGCAAGAAAGCTCCTCCCACCCCCAGCCCCCACACAAAGTACTTCCTTTCATACCTGAACCAAGGTTTTAGGGAATGGACCCTTCTCATTCTCCGGACAGCTAATGGGAGGAATAACCCAGTCTCTCTTCTGCCTCTTAAGACCAGGGCGGGAGGGAGGAAACATCAGCACTTCCCTCTCTTCTTTTGAAAAAGATTCCTAAAAGGACAGATAATTCCCAAGAGCTGTCAATCAAGACAGAAATCAGAAGGTAAACAATTCAAACTCACAACAAATGCCAGGTTCTCCTGTTTTCTGAGTGTGGACAAGCTTTTTCATTGATGTCTATCCTAGTAAGAAAGACCTGGGAACTGATCTAACTGGATTTTACACATGGCCCAATTATTTCAGGACATCTGGAAATGCCACCTTCTACACTGAAAAGACTAGGACATGACCACAACATAAACTCTTCCTTATAGTTCTCTTATAGGGCTCCTGAAGTTCTAACAGTGGCAAAAATATTATGACGGAGAAAGAAACCTTCAGATGAGTGAAATTTTGCCCGGCCATGTATCCAGACCAAACAATTCTACCTATCCAAGGGGATTTGTCCTAAAGAGGACAGAAAAAAAAAATACTGGAAAATATGGTCAACAATTGAGAAATCAAAAAAGTGTAAGAGTTGCTCAGTAGCTTCACATCTTTGTGAAATGAACGCTTGCTTTAGGAAGGACAAAATTAGGTGGGGTAGCCAAGATACTCCTAGAGAAGGTTGTAATTCAAAATCTTAAGAGGTCAGAACACAGGGCTAAAAATCTAATCCCAAGACTAATGGAGACAAAAAGTAAAGCCTTATACTTGGACTCAAAAAGATTAATTTTAAATGAAAGCATGTTTTGAAGCAGTTTCTCACCCCAAAAAGCACAATGTTAAATACTGAAAGCATCAATTTTCATCTCAGATGGGTAAAGGGAAAATTCCAAAGAACTGAAAAGATGACAAACTATTGCCTTTTTTTTTGGTGAGGCAATTGGGGTTAAGTGACTTGCCCAGGGTCACACAGCTAGTAAGTATCAAGTGTCTGAGGCCGGATTTGAACTCAGGTCTTCCTGAATCCAGGGCCAGTGCTCTATCCACTGCGCCACCTAGCTGCCCCCTATTGCCTTTTTTAAAAAAAGGAAATGACAAAGACAAGTAACTACTTAATTAGCATTTCTCACACAAATGGCATAGAGATAAGAATGGCCTCTTGTATTGTGAACAAAAAATTAGCAGAAAAGAAGTAGAAATAAAGGGGCACCAACCAATTGCTTGAGCAAATTTATGACATGTGCTATGCACTGTACTAAGTTCTAGGGACCAACACAAATAGTAAGACAGTCCCCAACCTTAGGGAGCTTATATTCTAACAGAGGACACTGCATTAAAGAAGACAAGTGCCCATACCAAGGAGATTGTGGATCTATTAAAGTACATAAGTGTGTTCTTTGACTTGATTCCAGAGCCAAGTTTAAAAAAGAATTTTTTTATCTAGTTCTCTTTTTTTGGGGGTGGGGGGTGGGGAGCAGGGCAATGAGGGTTAAGTGACTTGCCTAAGATCACACAGCTAGTAAGTGTCTGATACTGGATTTGAACTCAGGTCCTCCTGACTCCAGGGCTGGTGCTTTATCCACTGCACCACCTGGCTGCCCTCTATCTAGTTCTCCTAAAGGAAAAACCATTGGAAACAAAACCTTCATATGGGAGCATAAAACAATTTTTTAAAATTACAGGGGAAAAAAATTCCTAGGTTCCTTTAAACTCGGTCTCTGGGGAATGGGCTAAACAAGTTGTGGTATATGATTGTAATGAAAGACTATTGTGGGGGCAGCTAGGTGGCGCAGTGGATAAAGCACCGGCCCTGGATTCAGGAATACCTGAGTTCAAATCCGGCCTCAGACACTTTACACATGCTGGCTGTGTGACCCTGGGCAAGTCACTTAACCCCTATGGCCCAGCAAAAAACAAAACAAAACAAAACAAAAAACAAACCAACAAGAACCCAAAAAATAAAACAAAACAAAAAAAGAGAGACTATTGTGCTTTAAAAAATGATGAGCAGGATGCTTTCAGAAAAACCTGCAAAGAATTATGCAAAGTGAAGTGAGCAGAATCAGGAGAATGTTGCACACAGTAAAAGCAAACATTGTATGATGATCTAAGACATTTCTAAAGGACTCGTGTTGAAAAATGCTATTCCCCTCTGAACTAAAGCATTCTATTTTTCGCTTTATTTATTTTTCTTGTAGTATTTGTTTGATTTTTGGTCTGTGTTTCTTTTCATAACATGACTAACGGTGGAGATGTTTTGCAAGATTGCACATGAATGGGGCAGCTAGGTGGCGCAGTGGATGGAGCACCAGCCCTGGAGTCAGGAGGACCTGAGTTCAAATTTGGCCTTAGACATTTGACACTTACTAGCTGTGTGACCCTGGGCAAGTCACTTAACCCCAATTGCCTCACCGAAAAAAAAAAAAAAGATTGCACAGGTATAACCTATATCAAATTGCTTATTGTCTCTAGGAGACAGATTTGGAATTCAAAATCATAACAAAAAGATTCTTAAAAGTTGTTTTTACATGTAGGAAAAAATAAAATATTTTTCAAAAGACTTGGTCTACAGACCAGCACTTACAGAAAGCCTTTCCTGATTTCCCCTAGTCAGTGTTTGTCCTACCTTAAATCACTTTATATTTACTTATATCTTTATTCAAGTGTATCACCCAGTAGACAGCATGTTCCATGAAGGCAGGGGACTATATTTTTACCTTCCAACGCTGCCCACCAGTCCAGTATGATGCAAAAACCTCACCATTAAAAAAAAACAAAACTGGGCAGCTAAATGGTGAAGTGGATAAAGCACTGGCCCTGGATTCAGGAAGACCTGAGTTCAAATCCGGCCTCAGACACTTGATACTTACTAGCTGTGTGACCCTGGGCAAATCACTTAACCCTCATTGCCCCCACTAAAATAAACAAACAAACAAACAAATAAATAAATGACTATTCATATGCTACCATCTTCCTATAACCACCATAATTTGTAACTGACCAAGGGGAATGAGTAAAAAAAGATGAGATATTGATCTATCTAGGACATCTTCAATTTGTGACTCAGTGCTCATATTGAGGAATAGTGTATTTAAAGCACTAGTACTTGCTAGTACCCTAGCAAGGCCCAAGCATGGGATCTTGTGCCAGCACAGATCAATACCCTGTTTGTTTTGGGGTTTTTTTTTTTATCATATAACCTTCAAATCAAGCACAAGGGATGGGTGAGTCAGTGTAGATAGATCAGCACAAATCCATTACCATGACTGGAAAGAATTCCAAGGACATTCTCCTGATAGTAAATCAATACTATCATATTCCCATTGGCATCTTAATATGTGAAACAAAAGAGGAAAGACAGACCAGCTAATGAAATCAGCGAGTCCATTTAAACCCATAGAAATGAGGTCAATCAGGTAGAAAAAATCTAATACAATCATAGGACAAATCTAGTAACCAGGTTGATTCAGATATAAGTGAGGAACAGAAAAAATGGAGAGTGAATCCAAAAACATCCAATAATGTGGCACCACTCGGGTTCTCCTTCCTCTATCCTTTTTCCAAAATGGGGAACCAAAACCATTGAAATCATTAAGTTCCTATTATCAAGTTTTCTAGGAGAAAAGAAGGAACCAACCAAGAATGGGCTTTGGGGCTTTTCTCCTTTCTTCAATCCATCCTCCAACATAGCAACTATCATATTCCCAAAGCACAGGTAGAACAGTGCCACTCCTATGCTCAGCAAACTTCAGTAGCTCCCTATTACCTCCCTCTAGGATCAAATACAAAACACCTCAGTTTGTCCTGTCACAACCTGGCTCCAATTTACCTTTCCATGCTTGCTTGGAAAATACAGCACTCTCCCTTCATATGATCTATGGTCCAACCCAGAGGTGTCAAATACTCAAGCCAGTGGCAACACAAAACTTAAATTACAATTAAAATTAGATTGAAATGTAATTGTGACAATGATCTGTCACAGCTCCAAAAGACATGATATAAAATGCTGTCTACTCCCAGATAGAGAACTGATGGATTCAGAATGCAGACTGAAGATTATTTTTTTATTCTATCCTTCCCCCACCCCCCAACATGGCTGGTGGAAATGTTTTGCATGACTGTAATGTGTAGCATATTTCTTGCTTTCTCAATGGGTAGGGCAGAGAGTGGGACAGAATCTGAAACTGAAAATAAAATATTTTTTAAAAAATGTAATTGGGAAATATTTAATGAAATAAAAAAATGCAGTTAATTTGTGGTTAAGTTAATACATAGCCTGCAGGGGCTCTATTTCTATATGAGTTTGACACCATTGGCAGTCAAACTAGCCTTCTTGTGATTGCTCACATAGGACATTCCATCTCTCACATCTGCTACCTCACTGCTACTTCCTAGAGTCCCTTCAAAGCTCAAAAACCAGTTCATACACGAGGTCTTTGTCCCGCTCTCCCCTATATCTCTGGCATCTTCCAACTCTAAGATCCCATGAAACATCTGAAGCCAACCCAGAGGATTAATTATTTGTACAGTATGGAGAATGAAGAAATCAGAGGCAGAGCAAACTATCACGAAATCAACAGACAAAGGCTCCAACAGACCTGGTAGTCGTGGTGGTGATGATGACGGTGACGTTGATGGCGTGTTGATGGACTCTTCACTGTCACTCTGGTTGAGAGTTTTTTACCTGTAGCATCCCAGGCATGGATATTAAAGCTTGTTTCTATATTATAGAGCTGGAGAGATCTCTTCACAATTACAACACCTTCAGCAGTCACTTTGAACCTTGAATCCTCAGCCAAATAGACATTCAGCTTTCTTCCAGAACAGCTCTCAAAGTTAACTGCAAAATACATACACACCTGATGAGAACTTGTCAGATCAGTATAGAGAGTAAACGCCTAGAAGGCAGGGCCTGTTTGGTTTGGGGTTTTTTGTCTCTGTATCCCCAGTATCCAGCTGGGTGCCTGGCACATAGGAAGCTTTTTTTTTTTTTTTGGTGAGGCAAGTGGGGTTAAGTGACTTGCCTAGCTGCCCCTAAGAGAGGGGTTTTCTTTTTCAGACGTTATATGTATGTGATTCCTACATTTTAAAAAATTTGCGGAGCAGCTAGATGGCGCAGTGGATAAAGCACCAGCCTTGGATTCAGGAGACCTGAGTTCAAATCCAGCCTCAGACACTTGACATTTACTAGCTGTGTGACCTGGGGCAAGTCACTTACCCCTCACTGCCCCACAAACAAACAAAAAACCCCAATAAAGATTAGTTGTTTCATAAGAAATGGTACCATACCTTTCCAGCGAATTCTGAGTGGAAAGAACACTCAATTACTCCACCTATCAACAACCAAACCATAATACACCATTTATTACTGGGCAGAAGAGGGTACAAATAGGTAAAGAGATTGTACTTTTAAGTATCAAGCTATAGTCTTCCAACAGGATATTTGAGACATAAAACTCTACAACCCAAACTTTTGTTGTTATCCAGTCATGCCTATATCCCCTTTGTGACCCCATTTGGGGTTTTCTTGGCAAAGATACTGAAGTGGTTTGGCATTTCCTTTTCCAGATCACTTTACAGACAAGGAAACTGAGTCAAACAGGGTTTAAGTGACTGTGATGGAAACTAAGGGAGGGCACAACAGTAGTGAAGTGGCTGAACAAATTATGCTATATGAATGTAATGGAATAATATTGTTATAAAAATGATAAAGGGAAGGAATTTAAAAAGTTTTTTCCTTTACATTGGTGAGGAGGAAGGTATAATTATTAAGCATCTACTATGGGCTTTACAAATATGATCTCATTTGATAATGAGAGAAATAGGGAGAAAAAACAAATGCATGCTAATTGATTTAAAAAAAAAATAACATTGACTTCAGCCAACCTATGACATACAATATTGCTTAGCGGATGAAAAGCTGAGTAGGAAGACCCAGGTTCTGCCTCCGTCACATAGTAGCTATATGACTAGCAAAGGCACAAACTTAGAATACCCAAGATGATGTCTTCACTGGAAATGGGAAAATTATTTCTAATCTGTACTGGTAGAATTTCCTCACCAAGAGCTCCTGGTCCCAAATGGGAGTCCCAAAGTAGACACTGTTCAGGGTTAACTCCAAGGATGAAGAAGTAACTGAAATTCTTTGTCAACATAGGTCTATTTCCCCCTCCAAACTGCTATTAGGTACTTGTAACTATTTTGCATTGTAATTTCTGCTAAATCAAACTGCTTTAATATTCTAATTCTGACTGAATGTCCATCTCTTTCCCCTACCTGGCCAGGTGCTGATGGAATGCTTTTGTTTTGTTTTGTTTTAATTCCCTATGAAAAGTTTTGGCCGCAGTTCATTTTTTCCCCACGGGGTGTCCCCCTAAGCAATAGTTTGGATGTCAGAGAACCATGTTTTTCTTCAACCATAGCCAAAAATAAGCCTCTTATCCAAATCCCTCCTTTTACAGATGAGGAAATGGAGTCCCTGAAAAGTTTAGGACTTTGGCAGTCAAGATTTAAAGTCAGAAGACTTGGGTTCAAGGTCAGTATTTTCCTCATCACACATTGGTACTCAGCCAGTAGTACTTCCAACAATTTTGGACCCAAGGACTGACCTAACCCTTTAACCTCACAACTTATCCTCCACCATTTTTTAGGACCAGCCTCTGGAATCAAAGATTATATATATGGTAGATGCTAAGAGAAACACTAAAGAATCTGGGTTCTGCAAAACTGTGCAGATTCAACCTCTCTGGGGGCTTGCTTCCTGCTCTGAAAAGAGGGATGTGGCCTAGTCCTTTTGTGTGTCATGAGCCCCTCTCCTGAAGTCCAGTAAGAGTAAAGCCAGGGGGCGGCTAGGTGGCACAGTGGATAGAGCACCGGCCCTGGAGTCAGGAGGACCTGAGTTCAAATCCGACCTCAGACACGACACTTACTAGTTGTGTGACCCTGGGCAAGTCACTTAACCCCCATTGCCCCGCAAAAAAAAAAAAAAAAAAAAAAAGTAAAGCCAATGGACTCTACCCCTCCCCACCCCCCAAGTTTTTATGTACATAAATGACAAAAGGAAACCAATCCTACTGAAAGATGTCTATCAAAGTGTGTTGTTTTTTTAAGTACTTAACCTCAAGTTAAGAACCTCTGGCCTAAATGTTCTCCAAGGCCCCATTCAGCTGTGATTTCTCCCCTAATGATATGCATGCAATCTCCCTCTACTCAGTCCCTGGCAGTCATTAGGCATAACTTATAACATGCCTAGTCTCCCATGTTAGCTCGGAATCTGTCTTCAGCTCAGTCCACTTCTCTGCTCAGTCTGGCAGGAGAGCTACAGAGCCAGGAGGAGGGGCAACAAACAGGCCCCCCAGAAAGTGGGCCGGTAGCTTTTGTCTAAGAAGCATTTGAGGAAATAGCCCTGGCTGCGGGCATTACAAGGGAGAGGCGCTACATTACAAAAGGGCCAGGGACAGCACCTGGTAGCTTTCTCATACCAGCCCAGCCGGCTCCACCTGCTGATTGACACAACAGAAGTGGAGGAAATGAAAGTCTGAGGGAACCCTTGTGGTCATCGGGTGGTTCAGGAGCCCCAACAGTCCCAGAAAAGGCAATGGCTTTGGAAAGAACGTCACCGAAGCACCTAACTCCAAGGCCCCTTTTCAGCCTTAGTCAAGGCCCCACCCCGTAGAAAACTGGAGAGCTGGAGAGGGTAGTCTCTCACCCTGCCCCCCAGCCCCATGGAGAGAGCAGAGCAGCCTTAACCGGAATTTCCAGATACACAGTAGGAGGCACCCCTCCTTGAAACCTGAACCTTTCCTGCTGATGGCTGGGAAGATAAGTAGGAAGTAGGTGGGAAGAGGGGAGAGGGACTCCAAAGCCCTGGGGAAACTTTGATTAACCCTGTCCAGGGAAGGGCAATAGGGGCACTAGCTTAAAAAGCTGCTGGTCAACTCTAAAACCAGGAGTGAGGCTGGTGACTTTGCACAGCCCTCCCTCATTTAAATCCAATTCACCGAAAGTCATGATATCACCCAGATGTCGCAGGACAAACAACAAAAATAGTAACGTGGTCCACTGGAGCCTTCTTGGTACAGGCTGTGATTTGGAGGCTAGGAAGCCTGGTTTGAAAAATGGCCGGGGGGGGGGGGCAGCTAGGTGGCACAGCGGATAAAGCACCGGCCCTGGATTTGGGAGGACCTGAGTTCAAATCCAGCTTCAGACTTGACCCTCATTGCCCCGCCCCCCCAAAAGTCGTGAATCACAGCTGGGCAAATCATTTCACCCCTTCTCTGAACTTCAGTTTCTTCATCTGTAAAGTAAAATGGGAGTATGACTACACAGCCCAACCCATTATAAATTATGACAGTACATTATAAATTGTGGAGCACAGTGGATAGTGGATTCGGAAAATCAAGTTGGAATCATGTCTCAGACACTAGGATAGCCCTGGACAAGTCACTTCACCTGTGTCTCAGTTTCCTTATCTGGACAACAAAGATAATAATAGTACCTGTTTCACAGGGCAGTGGGGAGAAGAAAAGCATTACATAAATGCCACCTATTAAGGCCTCTGAGTGACATAATGAATAGAGCACTGGCTGTGGTTGCAGTCAGGAAGACCCAAGTTCAGATCCTGACTCAAGACACTTTCTAGCCCCAGTTTTCTCATCTATAAAATAAGGGAAAATAAAAACAGCACCTACCTCCCAGCCCTTTGCAAAGCTTTAAATCCTATATCAATGCTAGCTATTAGTACCCATTTAGTCTTATACAAATATATGGGGTTCTTGGTTTGTTTTTTAAACGGGGCATCCTTTAGCAAAGGATCATGGGGCACACATGGGATGTACAAGTCACTTAACTTACTGGGGGCAGAGTCTACCCCATCCCCTATTTCCTCCAATGAAGACAAACTGAATTACTTGAAATTTCTCAGGTTATTTCAGAAGAACATATCAGAGGCACAGAAATCATCTTGATTTAAAACAGACATCTGAGTTAATTAATTAAGGTCCTTTGGTCAAGGGGAGGGGCTTGGAAACATTCCTCCTTTCAGAATTTACCCTTCTGTTCCTCCTCACAAATGGAATGTGAGTGGGTGGGCAACCTAAGTCTCTTGTACATTTTAGAGCCCCCCCCAGCCCCAGCTTCTAAAACCAGTCTCATTTCACAGATGAGTTGTAAGAGAAAGGACGACTGGACCTAACCTGGTAAAAGTGAGCTGACCAGTTTCCTTATTTCCATGACCCAGGTGGAGGAGGGGTACAGGGGAAGAGTTCTAAGAGTGGGGTGTCTCTTAGAAGCAGTGGCTTTCAAGTCGTTCCCACACACGTCTGCATTATTTATTGTTTTTTGCCTGGTTTAGGATGGTTTTCCCACAGAGAACATAAAAGAGTCCGTTGAATTTCCCGGCATTTTAACACTTAAACTCATAACCTCACCCACAAAAAGAACAGACATGAACTCAAAGACAAGATCAGAGCATTATGAGACACAGACCAACTTTCGAAGCTTATCTGGGTCACCTCGAAATTGTACAATGGATGAGCAGAGGCATCTGTCTCTAACATTATTCATATTAAGATAAAGGGGAAGGGGTAACTGGACAGAGGAGGAGAGTTCAGGGTCCTAGAGCTGTGTTTCAGAAGAAGGGAAGGAATACCTTGTTAAGCACCTCCCCTTTGTTGCCAGGCACTGGGCTAAACACTATAAATATCTCATTTGAGCTTCAAGGCCTGCCTTTTTTTTTTTTTTTAAATATGAAGGGGGCAGCTAGGTGGCGCAGTGGATAGAGTACCGGCCCTGGAGTCAGGAGGACTTGAGTTCAAATCTGGCCTCAGACACTTAACACTAGCTGTGTGACCCTGGGCAAGTCACTTAACCCCAATTGCCTCACTAAAAAAAAAAAAAAAAAAGATGAAGAAACTGAGGCCCAGAGAATTTATGTAACTTGCCCAAAGTCACTTGGGTTAGACTAGAGGCAAAATTCAAATTTAGGTCATCTAACTACTTTGGCCCTTTGTGAACAGAAATCCAGTTAAATTTCCTGCCAGCTTCTAAGTACTAATAACTAATTACCTAGTTGTCTTTCTTGGTGGGTGGCCATATTTCTAAACACTTACTGAATATCAGTGCTCAGGAGAGACTGTATTACAGCATAGAGTCATGAAAAAAACTGGTAGACTTGGAAAATGTCAGTTCTTGAAAAGGCCCTTGATAATTCTTTTTTTTTTTTTTTGCAGGGCAATGAGGGTTAAGTGACTTGCCCAGGGTCACACAGCTAGTGAGTGTCAAGTGTCTGAGGCCGGATTTGAACTCAGGTACTCCTGAATCCAGGGCCAGTGCTTTATCCACTGTGCCACCTATCTGCCCCGGCCCCTGATAATTCTGAGCCAATTTCACAGACAGAGGAGCACCCAGAAAAAGCTTTAAGCAATGTAGAGAATTCTCTTGTAGGGTGTAGGGTAAATAATGGGGAAATTAAAGATTGCAATGGAAACTGTAGGACTCTACACACCCCTTCCCATCCCTTCCCACCCTATTACCTCCTGGAATGTGTAAGGCCACTAAATCTTACTCCAAGGCCCAGCAAGGGAGGAAGATCCTAAGGAAAGGCCCGGCCAGTCATGTAAATGGAACAAAAATACAAGAGTTTGGTTTCGGGGGCATCCAGTATCGAGATTCAGGGATTTTCACTTTAGATCACCATGTTTTATAAACGAAAATGAATCAAAGTTTTCTCAATCATCCAGCTTTTAAACCCCAAACATTTTTTCTGTCTGAGATAAGCCGCTTGGAATCTCATATTACACAAATGGAATTCTTCCCAAGCACATACAAAGCTGCCTTTAGAAACTCTCAGGAACAACCCACCTGAAGCCCATCAAAACCTTCCCCTTGACAGAAGGCAACCACGTGACCCTGGGAATGGGGAGCTTATTTTCTGTGTAATTTAACAAGTTTTATAAAACAGTCTTGTACGAAGCAAGTTATTTATGGCCACCACCTACATCAGCTCCAGGCCTACAACAGACCCCACCATAAACGCGGCTCACATGACAAAAACCAAACACAGTAACAGCCGGCATTTATGTAATACTCTAAGGTTTGCAAGATGTTTGACAGGTCACCTTACTTGAGCCACACTATAACCTTGGCAGTTCAGTGCCATTATCCCCCTCCCCCCCACAGATGTGGAAATTAAGGTTCAGGGAGAAGTTACCAACTCACCCAGTCATACCACAAACGTGGTATATGTACTTAAGATACATATATATGTAGTGTCTGGGATGTTATTCAAATCCAGTCTCCTGGACTCCCTATTTATTCCTTTTCCCACTCTAGCACACAGCTTCTCAAAATAAAATAAAGCAGAAGCCCTTCATTTGGGGTAAATCATCCAAAATTGATAAACCATGGGTTGTGACAAGAGGTATCTTGTCACTTGGCAGTGGACAGACTGTTAGTTGGGAAGATTAGTACAAATGCTGCCTCAGATGCTTCTAAGTTAGGTGACCCTGGGCAAGGCACTTAGTCTATGTCTATCTTGGTTTCCTCATCTATAAAATGGTAATAATAATAGCACTTACTTTCCAGGGTTGTTGTGAAGATAAAATGAGGCATTTTTGTTTCACTTCGCAAACCCTAAAGTACCATATGGAATTGTTATTAGTCGGGACAGTGGGTCAGGACTAGGTAAAGTGAAAGACTAAAGAAGGTGGCCAGGCCCATCTGGCTGACACTTTCCTTGATCCCTTTATCGCCCATCCTGTAAGCGGAGAGTTCATCTTAAACACATCCAGTGAAAGTTTTCTCATGGGAAGGTCACCTCCCCATCAGGCCTCCTCCCATGGCTCATGGGCATTGTGGAGGTTAGACCGGATCCCTAAGGCTCATGGGCCCTACCCACCAGGAAAGGTTGACTCTCTCCATCCGTGGACCAGGCTTTAAAGCTTTGCAAACCGGGTGAATTTTATAACCTGTCAGGGCATGGCATGGTCACAATCTGCTTAAACAAGAACAAGACCCACACAGGTAAAATCACTGATCCTTGACAGCAACATTCACCTCCCAGCCCTTGATTCCAATTCATGCTAGTTTTTGAGCACATGCCTGACTGGTCTTATTTTATTGGGCAGGATTCCAATTTCATCTAACCTCTACCTCTCATCTGCAAAACAGGGATAATATTGACAAAAAAACCTTAAGCTGAAAGAAAAAAAAAAATCACACACGCATAAAATAAAGCATTAGGCAAACCATTGGATCTTAGATTTAAAATTGGAGGGGAAGTAGAGAGATCATCAAGTTCAACCCTGTCATTTTAAAAGATGAAGAAAATGAGGCACAACGAGGTCATTTGACTTATCTAGGATCACTGGGGAAAGTAAGTATCCGAGGCAGGATCTGAACAGGGATCTACCTAACTCTAAGTCTAGAGCCCTATTGACTACACCTCCTAGTTGCTTAACAATGTTCGTTAGTATTATCAAACAATTCATTCAGTATTAATAGTGTAATTAATAAATACTCATTGACTTGGCTTGCATTAAGCACCTACCATGAGCAAACCAATACCAAGAAAAAATATGACAGGCCCTTCCTTCAAAGACCTTATATTCTACTAAGGGGTGGAATATGACAAATAAGGCAATTATTGGGGCAAAAGAAGGATCCAAAAAACAGTATAAACAAGCAGGGGACACAACCTTTTGGGAGGAGAAAAGAGGAAGGAATCAGGGTAGACACTTCTTGGAAGAGGTGGCATCTGAACCCAGAAGAAAATCTGGACAGAGATGAGAAAATGCAAGCCAGGCCCAGGGGATGATCTGAACAAGGCAGGAATCTCCATAGCGACCACAACATAGGGTCCATGAAAGAGAATAACGTGAAATAAGGTGGGAGCCAGTTTTAAATGCCATGTGCTAAGGAGTTTATGCTTTAACCCATCAGTGCAGCATATAGACATGTTTGCACTGGCCATGGATTCAGGGGGACCTGAGTTCAAATCCAACATCAGACGCTTGATCCTCACTAGCTGTGTGACCTTAGGCAAGTCATTGCCCCGACACCCCCCCCCCCAAAAAAAGTAAAACAGGGAATGAATGACAGGGTCAGACCTGTACGTACCTTCCTGTGACTCCGAAGAATTAGGATGTGAACTCCCTAACAAATGTCTCACTTTAAAAAATTAATATTAATATTCCCTGGAAGTTGAGGGGATGCCCATCAACTGGGGAATGGCTGGACAAGTTGTGGTATATGAATACAATGGAATACTATTGTGCTGTAAGAAACGATGAGCAGGAGGAGTTCAGAGAAACCTGGAGGGTCTTGCGTGGGCTGATGATGAGTGAGATGAGCAGAACCAGAAGAACATTGTACACAGTATCATCAACATTGAGTGTTGATCTACTGTGATGGACTATATTCTTCTCACCAATGCAATGGTACAGAAGAGTTCCAGGGAACTCATGATAGAAAAGGATCTCCAAATCCAGGAAAAAAAAAAAAAAGAACTGTGGAGTATAGATGCTGAATGAACCATACTATTTCTTTTGTTTTTGGTACTGTTGTTTTTTTATTTTGAGGTTTTTTGTCATTGCTCTGATTTTCCTCTTATAACATGACTAATGCAGAAATATGATTAATGTTATTATGTGTGTGTATATATATCTATATCTATATCTATATATCAGATTACCTGCTGTCTAGGGGAGGGGGGAGGGAGGGAGAAAAATCTGAAATTGGAAAGCTTGTATAAACAAAAGTTGAGAACTATCTTTACATGTAATGGGGGAAAAATACTTTATTAATTTAAAAAAAAATAAAGTACTGTTATGTGGAAGAAAAAAAAAAGTAATATTCCCAGCCTATAGCACATAGTAGGCCCTTAATAAATATTGATTGGTTGGTCATACAAATTGATAAATCTTTCTGGAAAACCATCTGGCAAAATGCAAAAATAGGTCATTAAAATGGGTCATGCCATTGGACCACCTAGGGGGGCTTTGTGATATCCACCCTCTCCTTGTCCCTTTTCTAGAAAGGTCCTTGGACAAACTGGGGCCTTGCCAGGTCATCCCTACTGCCTGCCTACCTGTGCCACTGAACACAGGAAATCAACGAGGCATTGTTGATTGAGGAACCTCTCCCACAACCTTCTGCTCTGCAGATAGGCAAGGACCCAGGGATCCCACAACACCCACTAGGAGCAATGATAAAAGTTTTGGCAAAACCTAGGTATGCCAATGCCAAGGTTTGCCTCTTGGCCTGCTTACCCTGCTTCTTCCTGCTGCTATGTCCTGAAGACCTTTGTCCCTGGAGTTTTGCCAACCCCACTGGGTGTAGCATTGTTCTGATGGCCCCCTCCTCACTCCCCCCACCCAACAAGGGAATTCCATAAGGTTAAGAGTTTGAAAATGTCATAATACAAAAGGAAAAAAAAATAATAAAGAGCCCTAAAAAATAAATAAATAGTTCATTTAAATAGAAAAAAAGAAGAGCCCTATTATCTGTTGTTTTATTAATTACTGGCTTAACTTGATTGAACTCCTTATAAATTCAGCTGTTACAGGCTGGGGTGATAAGAAACAGTTCTGCTTCTACAACACTTATTAGCTGTGAGCCCTTGGGCAAGTCTCAACCTAGTAGGTTACTTGTTTCTTTTATCTAATAAAATGAGGGTCCCGCTACCTGGTTTGTTTCTGCAATCAAATGTGAAAACAGTTGTAACTTCTTTATACAAAATAGAGATGCTACTACTACCACCAGTAGCAGCTTGGTATACTTTAATGGGAAACATATGAGATTTGGGTTCAAATCTCAGCTCTACTATTTATTAGTGGTGAGACTCTGGGCAAGTCACAACCTTTTCTGGACCTCTATTTTCTTTACCTGTAAAATCAGGAAGCTGATCTCTAAGATCCCTGATATCTCTAAGCATAAGATCCCATGACCAACAGCACCACCAGGACGGAGCTTCCACTTATCTGTTAAATGAACCTTGTACAAGGTACAAGACGAAGTCCATTTATAAGGATAGAAGCTGCTAACAAAACAATCTCATTCCTTCTTATTTTGTTGTTATTTCAGTTGTGTCTGACTCTTCATGAACCCTTTTGGGATTTTCTTGGCAGAGATACTGGAGTGGTTTGCCATTTCCTTCCCCAGATCACTTTACAAATGAGGAAACTGAGGCAAACAGGATTTAAGTGACTTGCCCAGGGTCACACAGCTGGTGAATGAGGCTGAATTTGAATTCAGGAAGCTGAGTCTTGCTGATTCCGTGCCAAGAACTGTATCCAGTGCAGTCCCATGTAGTTTCCCTTCCTTCTTCTAGGGATTCCTAAAAGTTTTCCTCTTCTCAGTAAAGCTTAATTAAGTCACTTACTTGCTTCAGTCAGTTTGGCAACACTTGATTTCTAAGACCCATCTGCCCTCTCTGGAGCCAAAGAGGTTTTGCCCTGGGACCAATACTGAAGAGTCATCCTCACCTGCACCACTGGAGGGGACGAAACTACTGGCTTCTTTTGTTGTGCAACAGCACAATAGGAAGTGGGAACTCTTTGGCTGTCTGTCTCCTTTCACACCAATAGACCTCCCCCCACTAGCCGAATGGTACCATGCTAAGTACCCTCAACCTCCAAACATTCAAGAGATCATTCCCAAAAGTTGTGAGCTAAACTGTCTTCACCATCATCCCACAAACAGGGCTTCATAAATTTGTTGGGGATTGGGGTGGGGGGAGAACTTCAAAGAACAAATAGCCTAAGTCTCTTACCTATTAGAACAAGAAACAGAGGCAGGAAATTTAAATGGCCGTGCCCCAAGGTCAAACATGCAGCAGTTAGTAGATAGCAAATGGGGGACTGGAATTCAGGTCCTCTGGCCCAATCTCAGTCTCTTTCCATTGTACTACACCATACTTTGGTTGAATTTTTTACTCCACTTGGTACAAGCTATATATATATATGGAGTTATCTGTAGAACTCACTGGATGGGCGGACAAGGGAGATGCAACAGAAAGAACCAGACTCTGGAATCTGGACCTGGCTGACAGTGTCAAGTCATTTGCCTTGGCCCGAGTTTCCTTATCCATGAAAGGATCTCTACTATCCCCTTCCAGTTCTAAAGCCTGAGATGCGGGTCACCAACCCTACTGTCCAGAAGCGCCATTCCCTACCTTGTATGGACTTCGGGCATCTACTGTCTTCCCTTTTCCTCCTACCTTTTCTTGGCTAACCCTTAAAGGAGCCTTTATGTAGGATTTCCAGGCAGTCCAGGGTGACTCCTGTGTCACACATTCCAGCAGAGTGAGTAAACCCTGGAGATGCCAAACCTTTAGGCAATGCAATAGCAGCGGTGATAACAATGAGCAGAAACTCTCTGAGGAAAAACTCAAGAACTACCACGTGAGTGAGAATGAGAAGTTCCCCGTTTTCTCACATCTCTCCTCTCCCAGTCGGGCTGACCCCTCCCCCAAAGAGTAGATTGGACTGTGAAGGAAAATCAACTGGACTGTAAACCAGAAAGTACAGGTGTGATAGTCCTCATACTGACCCTGATATTGACCTTAAACAAAGTACTTCTACCTGTAAAAGGCTCCAGTTCTTTCATGAAGGAGAAGATCATAATGATCAATAATACTGGACAACAATAACTGCTGACAGTTATCTATCACTGAAAGTTTACAAAGCACTCAGTTCATTTGCCAGCCACACCATCCCTGCTACTGACTCCATTTTACAGATGAGCAAAACTGTGGCTTAGTAGCTTCACCCTTCTCAGCCCATCTACAAATTGGAGATAATAAGTTAGCACCTGCTTCACAGGGTGGTAAGGATTAATTAAGGCAAGTACTTTCTAAAACCTTAATGTGTTTTAAAAATGTGAGCTGGGAACTAGGAAGTTGCTTGTCCATTATTTTACAGCTGGTAAGTGCCAAAGGCAGGATTCAAACAAATCCAATGACTCTTCCCATACTGCCTCTTAGGTGAGGCCTCTCTCCAAGGTCTCTTTCCAGCTCTGTCTATCTATGCTCCTCAGAGCTAGTGCTTTTCATATAACAGATACTATGCTGCAAAGGGCAGAGGGAAAGGGGTGGATCCACTGTCCAATTCTCCTTCACAAATGAGGGAGCATAGGGAACTCATGGTGTAAAAAACACAATGAAAAACCAACAGCAGCAACACCAAAATGCTCATCAAAATTTAGAGGGGAGGGGCAGCTAGGTGGCGCAGTGGATAGAGCACCGGCCCTGGAGTCAGGAGGACCTGAGTTCAAATCCAGCCTCAGACACTTAATACTAGCTGTGTGACCCTGGGCAAGTCACTTAACCCCCATTGCCCCGCTCCCCCTGCCCCCAAACTTATTAAGAGGAGTAGACAGCTAAAAGCCTTTGTCAAACTTTCCCCTTTCCAGTGAGCAACAGGAGCCTTCATGCTGTGCACCCATATAACATCACTTTCTGTAGTTCAAATGTGCATTAATTTAGACCGGAAGCTCCCTAAGAGTTAATGGACTTTGTGACAAAGAATTTTGCTGACGCCAATTTCATGAAAACTGGGAGGCCTTTGTTGAACTCAAAAATCTTGGAATCATTCAATGATTTTTTTTTTTTCTAAAGTGTCAACATTTCCTCAACAAAATATAGAATAGGCTCGAAACGCTTTACAATTTGGCCTGCTGGGAGAAAGTATGGTCCCTCTGCTTTCTGACATTTGGAGCAAAATTCCAAAACAATTCACCGGAACAGCTGGAAAAGAAACCTACAGAAGCTAGGCGTTTCCCACAGATGATGCTTTGGGTTTTTTTTAGGTCACATGAATTTGCAGATGACTCTAGAACAAGCACCCGCTTGTCCAACAACTTTTAAAGGAGTTTCTAAAATGCATGTTAGCATCACTTTTTACTGCTTAGAACAATGGAGTATTTATATGAAATGCAATTGCTTCCTAATGCATTTACTGAAACAGCTTGGGGTTAGTGGGCCTCATGGGTAAGAGAGTTTTAACACTTTATTCCTTTGGGAAAAGGAACATAAAAAGATCAAGGCTTTTGAGAACCGAGGGATGGTCACAAAGACCTCATCCCTATCTTCCACAATAGCCAAGTGCCCTCTCAACAGGGTGGGGGAGAAGAAAGACCTGCTAGCTTCCCTATGCTTCGTGGTGAGGCAATGGGGGTTATGTGACTTGCCCAGGGTCACACAGCTAGTAAGTGTTAAGTGTCTGAGGCCGAATTTGAACTCAGGTACTCCTGATTCCAGGGCGAGTGCTCTATCCATTGCACCACCTAGCGGCCCCCTTCCCTATGCTTAAGGAATAAGTAATTCTGTTGTCTTTCTTACATAGGAAGGTATGCAGGGAAATTGTGATGTGAAAGAAAAAAAAACTAACCACCATTAATAAAAATTAGAATAACCATGGGCAAGTAATTTTCCCCTCTATGAGCCTTGGTTACTTTTCAGGCCTCAGTTTCCTAATCTGTAAAATGAGAGGGACCGGACTGCTATATAGTCTCTTCTATCTATGGCCTTTTGAAAGTATTCTATGCCTCTTTTAATAACCTTAAAGAGCTGCCAAGTTAACTTAATTCACTTAATCAAAAGCTTAATAAAACCACAGAATGAATGAAAGCACGAATAGTAATACTCCAGGCACAAGACAAGCAAAAAAAAGGATGACAAAAGCAGGGATTCCAGGGAATTAGCAGATTACAGGACCCTATCTGACAGGTTGTCCTGGCTGGCAGCCTCAGGGATTACTCAGCACTGGAGTTGTGGCAAGCTCTACACCTGGGGGAATACAATTTGAGGGCTGGGCACCAAGTCCTCCGTGTGGTACCAGAAAGAACTGGATGGACTCCTACGACTCAGGAGACCTGGGCTAAATCTGCCACGCCCTAGACCCCTAATAGGAGAGAGGATTGTGGCTACCAGAATGCTCTCCTAAGTGCTTAGGGGACTGCCCTCTGGCACTTACCACTGGACAAGTTTGGTTTTCCATGGGAAGAACTCTCTCCTTGCTTCTATCAGCTCTATTACTTCAAAATAGGCTCTTGCGTCCAGGCAAGAACCCAGCAAAAAAGGAGGCGGGTTCTTCCCACTCAGGAATACATAAGGGCTGGTTGCCTACCCACCTAGCCTACCCACAGAGAAGTGGGTAGAGAAAGTGGGGCTTTGACCGTTACAATAAGTGCCTCTCACCTACTTCACCTATGTAAAGTCTTTGGCAAGTTGGAAGGGATTCTAGTTCATCTAGTTCCTTATTTTACATGAGGCTCAGAGAGGTCAAGTGACTTGCCCAAGGTCACAACTAGCTGGTAGCAGAAGTAGGCTAGAATCCAGGATTCCTCTTCTCCTAGTCCCACCGCTCTCCTCAGTCTATTCACTTGACCCTCTAGAACTCCTCAGAAGAAGGCTCTTTACCTATGTCCAAGAGATTCCTTCCCTGGACTTTTTGGGGCACTCATCCCTGATGTCACAACCCTCTCTCCTTTATCTTTTCTAGAAATTGCCATGGCTCTGGGCTGTGTTCTAAGTCCCGTCCCTTGCCCCAGGACTGTATGCTTCCTGAAACTGATGGAGGCCCACCCTATTAATTGAAGTTAGGCTGTATTTCTTGTTCTATGCTGGCATCCAGGATTAACCTTCATAGGTTAATCTGCTGCCCACAAGAACTAGTACCATGATTCCTTGCCCAGTAAGAAAAATCCCCCTTTTTCCTGATCCGAAACTCGGACTATGGGCTTTTTCAAAGCTTCTTCCAGGAATTCCGCCTCTCAGCATCACATTTCAGAAATGGAAAATTTCGGGAATTTCAGAAATCTCCACAGCCAGCTAGGTCAACCAAGAACCGGAAGGAAAAAAAAATCTTCACTATGGCCCACCCTAAGAGTGGTCAAACAGCCTTGACTTAGGAGCAGAGATGACTGGCACTCTTTTTGGCAATGGGGCTAAGCTCAAAGACATAGGCTGTAATGCCTGGTCTTCATCATTCACCAGACCCCGGGGCAAGCAAGTCACTTAAAAGTCTCTCCAAGTGTTAGGCATCGTCATCTGAAAAATGGGATAACTGCCACCTGCATGCCTTGTCCCCCCACCCAAATCTCAAGGTTGTCATGACGATCCAGTCAGCAACAAGAGCGGAAAGCAGTGCTGAAATCAGTCAGGGTCCCAGTGGGATTGGCCATCCTCCCCAAGAGGTTCCTTCCTTAGGTAGCTGGGTGTGAATTTTATCTATTAAAGTACAGTTAAGGGGCAGCTAGGGGGCGCAGTGCATAAAGTACCTGCCCTGGATTCAGTAGGATCTGAGTTCAAATCCAACCTCAGACACTTACGAGTGGTGTGACCCTGGTCACTTAAAAGTCACTTAACAGGGGCAGCTAGGTAGCACAGTGGATAACACACCGGCCCTGAAGTCAGGAGTACCTGAGTTCAAATCCAGCCTCAGACACTTGACACTTACTAGCTGTGTGACCCTGGGCAAGTCACTTAACCCCCATAGCCTCACCAAAAAACAAACAAAAGTACAGTTAAAGCTGCGGCTAGGCCACATATCCTTCTCATAAATGCCTTCAGGGGTGGGGTCAACAGTGTTTTCTTTAATCTCTGCTGCCTAACCTCTAAGAATATCCAAATGGCCCTGGGTCACCATTCCCCCACCATGCTCCCTCCAAAAATAAAGGAGGGTAACTAAAGCAAGGGGGGTGGGGGGGTGTGAACCAAGTTCAACTAGCTGCTTTACCCAGTCCTGAGAGAGAGGGGTAGAGAGACAGAGAAAAGGAGGGAGAGAGGGAAGGAAGAGAGAAAGAAATTCACTCTTAACTGATTAAGTCAAACCAAATACCATGGAGATCCCTTAAAGGCCTTTTATAGTGGGAACTGTGGGTTAAGACCTTGGAATTTTCAGTCAAACTATTCAATTATTTCCTTGAAACACACAGAGCAAGTTAAGTTACTGTCTCTCTGAGCCCTATAGCAAGGCAGGTTGAAGCAGCAAGATAGCACAGTAGACAGAGAAATGGACTTGGAGTCAGGAAGACCCGAGTTCACATCCTATCATGGTCCTTTACTAGGTGTGGGACCCTGAGAAAGTCACTTAACCTCTGCCTCAATTTCCTCATCTGTAAAATGGGGGTTTAATATAGCATCTTCATCACAGGGCAATTGCTTTGCAAACTTAATAGCTAGCATTTCTAAAGCTCTTTAATCTCTACATCTTGTCCAAAGAAGGATGCAGTCCACTTCACAGTGGGGCTTAGGCATCTGCAGATATGTTATTTACCATGGGAAAAGAGATAGACTTGGGAGTCAAATGGTTTTGAATTCCAATTTTCAACATTACCTGTGTGAAGTTTTTATCAAGTCACTTCTTTGTGTGTGTGTGTGTATGTGTGTGTGTGTGTGTGTTTTTAGTGAGGCAATTGGGGTTAAGTGACTTGCCCAGGGTCACACAGCTAGTACGTGTTAAGTGTCTGAGGCCGGATTTGAACTCAGGTACTCCTGACTCCAGGGCCGGTGCTCTATCCACTGCTCCATCTAGCTGCCCCTTATCAAGTCACTTCTACTGGAAGCCTACATCTCTTAGTTTCCCCCCAATCCATAAAATGGTACCATTAGAAGCACTAACTAACCTACCTCTCTCTGGCAGCTGTGCACTTTTGTGAACCTTCTAGCTCTAGAGAAAAGTGAAGTTTTAAGAATTAAAACAGAATTTTTAAAAAAGAAAAGAATTAAGAATGAGGGGAGGAAAAACGGCTCATTAAAGCATTTTCTAAAACACCCAGAAGTTCAGAAGGAAGCACAGACAAGCAAGATAGTTTTGAAAGTAACATGTTTAATGTAATATAGACTTTTAAAAATAACCAAGCAAACAAAAGTTGAGAACTATCTTGACATGTAATGGAAAAAATAAAATACCTCATACATAAAAAATAAAAATAAAAATAAAAAATAACCAAGCAGAAAGAACCCATTCGAACTCCAAATCTATGTCACTGATCATGGGGATTCATTCTGACCCTCAGTCTCCTCCTCTCTATTGCTGATTCTTTGTCCTAAGCACATCCCCTTCCCTCTCAATACCATACCCTTCCCTTTTCTACCTTTTCATTCTCAGCACAAAAGAAGCCAAAGTGGGTGTCATATTCCAGATGGGAGTTGTTTGTTGTCTGAGACAGATAACCACTCGGCATCTCATTATGTTTCAACTGCAGCTGGATGGACTGAATTGCTGACAGTGCAGCTAGTATGTTGACACTTGACAAGGCCCATTTATACAAGGCCTTTGGGGAATTTAAATAGCACAGGAAGCTCCCTCCAAGGGTTATATGTAAATAAAATCAGCTAAACACCTTGGAAATGCTAGGGTGTTTGCTCCCGGGTTTTATCCTGACAAAACAGGTTTTCTGGTCCACCAGGGAGATACCAGAAACCTTAATTAGTCTAAGCCAGAGTTCCCCCACCCCCTTTTTAAAGTGTTAACACCCAGAGCATCTCAGGATGCTTAGACTAAAGTGGCCAAGAGGGCCAGAAGCAAAGACTCCTGCCAAGAAAATCAATTTCAGAGGGGAATTATGCATTAACTAAATGCAAAGGCAGTCATGCTGCAGGATGAAGCAACCAGCAAGCCATCAATGCCAGTTTTAAATACTTTCTCTTCTCATTCTTAATGCCCCGATTCTGCTTAGCGGGCAGGGGACAGAGGTTACCATCTATCAAGAGTCAGAGGAGGTTAGGACCTACGGAACATCAGGTACTCCTTTCAAGAGGCCCTTTTAAGCCATTAGACAAAGACCACTGAAAAGCCAGAGTTTTGATTATATAATACATGAGTTATCTTTCAGTGTCCATTTTCTTCTGGAGTCAGATGGCTGAGGTTCCCAGAATCCCTCTTGTTTATGGGAAAACTGGATGTACACCAAGGTCATTCACACCAGGCTGTTCCAACAAGGGTCACCAGGGAATGTTCTTCAAAGCTCAAGGAAGGAACCCCATTAGTCCAGAAGAGTATGGGACTATTTGCTAATTGTTAAGAGTGCACAAAGAGCAACTTACAGAGAAGAGCATGTTTATTAATGCTAAATATAGGGTTTGGTGCTGGAATCTTGGAGCCTACCTAGCCCAACCCATTCTACAGATGAGGAAACTGAGTTCCCAAAGTCCCACAGGTGGGTTATTCGGCAGTCAGGATTTTCCATTATATACCACTCCTCCTCTTCTTATCTTGGCCTGTGATTTATATTTTTTTTTTAGTGAGGCAATTGGGGTTAAGTGACTGGCCCAGGGCCACACAGCTAGTAAGTATTAAGTGTCTGAGGCTGGATTTGAACTCAGGTACACCTGAATCCAGGGTGGGTGCTCTATCCACTGAGCCATCTAGCTGCCCCCATTTATTTTTTCTAAAGCACTTTCCTGCCTACATAATTATGACCAAGGTTGGCCTAGAAAATTAAGAGAAAATGCTCATTCTTCTGTAAAAGTGGGGGAGCTATATATAGAATACTATTCTCCCCACCACCACCCCAATCCCTTTTATTTTTGATTCTTTAATACAGGGGATGGCTAAGGGATATTTTTTTTAAACAAAGTGCTTAAAAAACACCAACTTCTAGAGAATAATAGTACAAAGGATGCCAGGTATGCAATCTGGGCTTATAGATTTTAGAGGGGATCCATGAACTTAAGATGAAGGGAAAAAAATTACCTTCTTACTTTCACTCACCTTTGATTTACTTTGTAATCCTGGGTATTTTATTTTGTGAATTTAAAAACATGATTGTGACAAAGGCTCCCGGGGCTTCCCCAGGTACTCAACATAAGTTGCAGAATCACCAATGACCTGCATGTGTAAAGGGCAGAGTTTCCTAACTAGGAGAAACCCTGGGCCGGGGTGAAATCACAGGTGGCAACAACACAAATCACAGGTTTTTGAAGGCATCAGGGAGACTGCCACCCCTCAGATCTCCATGCCAGCCCTGCTTTATTAAAGGGGAGAGAAATGTGACAGGGCTCCACCAATTAAGTTTGCTAATTACACATTTGGGTCGTATGTGCATGAATGACTAGGCACCTCACCCCCACCCCCTCCGGTATTTTACATAAATAAAAAGCTCATAGGCTTATAAATGTCCATGTTAACATAAGAAATGCCACCACCAATTAAGTAATATTGGTGCCTGTAGATCTGAGCATGACTCAGGTATACAAAGAGAGACAAGAGAGACGGGGCAGCTAATTAAAGAGCAAGGGCACTATTGCATGCCTGGAACAGACCGAAAAGACTCTGGGGGGCTCCAGCCAACGGGTAATTCCTATGGATGATGGTGGGGACAGGAAGATGGCTGGTTGCATCTCCTTGGCATCTTTCCTGAGGTCAGACAGGCAATGTAGCAAGAACACTGGATCTGGCTTTGGACAACTTGGGGTCAAAACCTTTCTACCACTAATGTGGGCTTTGTTGTCCTTATTTGTAAAATGACAGGAATGGGACAAAGTGAAATCTATAGCTGTCGAAACTTCCAGCTCTAATTTTTTTTTTTTTTGGCTAGGCTATGGGGGTTAAGTGACTTGCCCAGGGTCACACAGCTAGTAAGTGTCAAGTGTCTGAGGCCAGATGTGAACTCCAGTACTCCTCAATCCAGGGCTGGGGCTTTATCCACTGTGCCACCTAGCTACCCCCTCTTTGACAATCTTAAAGGATCTGGACCCCTGTTTTTAAATGTGCAGAATAAAATGTACAAGATCACAAAGGAGACCAACGATGATGAAAAACCAGACACACACACACCCCAGAGTGAGCTGAGCTGACACTACTGAAGCCCATTCACTGGAACGTTTGGGCTAAAAAAGAAACCCAATACTACTTAAATAAAGCACAGATGTATCATTATATCAGGATAGTGGTGAAAGAAAGCTTGACAGAAGCATATTTAAGAGACCTGCTGAGGTCAGGGTGTTAGAGGCTAATTTACATCAATTATCCTTCCTTCCTTTGGCATTCCGGAAGGGTTGTGTTTTTTTCTTTTCTTTTCTTTTTTCTTTTTTTTTAATGTTTACTTTAAAATCCTTTATTGCAGTTCTTTCCTCCAAAGTTCCAAGGAGGCACGGGAGGGACCCTGGTCCAAGAAGAGTCTAAGCCTGGTGAGCAGAAAACCTGTGTACAGGGCTAGCCAAAGTCAACCAACCAGCCCAACGGAGTTCTCCCAAATGCATATCCTCCCACTCTCAGCACTGGCCACAGGGTGAATTTGAATTGGGGCACTTCTTAAAGACTGTATCTCCTAAGTCCCTGAGGCAAAGCATCTACATTTCTAGGAGAAGCAGATACAAAATGAGAAAAATCAGAGGGAAAACTGCAAAATCCCAAGAAGGGTTTCTATATGGGTGTTTTATGGAATGAAATCAGGCATAGGATCTATTGTTGTGTCCTCGACATCTTCTCAAAAACCACAAGGACACTCCCCCTGCATTTCACATTCAACTCTGTTTTCCCTTTGCTAGTAGTACCACAGCCTCTAAATGGGTAGAGGGATGAGTCAGCAGTCGGTTTCTGTTTTAGCCACTTCACAGTTCCCATGCTCCATACTCTCATTAGTTGATGGTGAGTCATTTCACTGTGTAATTGGACAAGGATCTCCCCACCTTCAGTTATTCACCCACCTGAGGGGGTAATGAGCACATGCCTATCGGTTACAATGGTCAGACTTCGGTTTGCTGCTCAGCATTTTTAAGGGAATCAGTAGGTTTTTATGCTAAGAGAAAGTGGCTTGTAGAAGATGAACAAGGGTCAAAGCAGATTCCTAAGTCTTTGGGTCATGGGCCCCTTGGGCAGCAATTCAGTGAAGTTTATGGACTTGTTCTCAGAATCATGTTTTTATTTGTTTGGGGATTTTTTGCAGGGCAATGAGGGTTAAGTGACTTGCCCAGAGTCACACAGCTAGTGTCAAGTGACTGAGGCCAGATTTGAACTCATGTCCTTCTGACTCCAGGGCCACTGCTCTATCCACTGCACCATCTAGCTGCCCCGGATTGTGTTTTATGCATTTAAAAACATGATTCTGGGGCAGCTAGGTGGCACAGTGGATAGTGCACCGACCCTGTGACCCTGGGCAAGTCACTTAACCCCAATTGCCTCACCAAAAAACCACCACCAACAACAACAAAAAAACCCCACAATCCATGGAATCACAAAAGAAACAAGGCAATGAAATTCTAATCTTCCCCCACCCCCTTCCAAAGTCAAGAGGACTGGGAGTTGAAATTAAGCCTAGGCAGGATTATTGCTCTAAATGAACCCTTAAAATCTCTAGCTTCCTTCAAAGCTCAGTACTTGTACTCCATCTCCTCCAAGAGGCTAACTGGTCATGTATTTGTTTTTCCTTCTAAGTGTAATGGGTGTCATGGACCCAGATCAAAGGTGAGATCCTTGAGAGAAGAATGAGTGCTAACTACTTGCTAAATGTTCATTGACTGATTCCTCCACCTACCTGACCATGTCTGCTCACTGCTGTCCAAATAATGACTTCCACAGCAGTGAGGTACTCTATGCATGAGAGAAGAATCTCAGAACGACCCCTTTGGGGGATCACAGGGATGGCTTAGAGGCCATCTCCTCTGTGAGAGATGGGTAGTTGTCTCCTCTCAATATGGATATAACAGTCAGTCATACTCCTCCTTACCTGTTTGTAGGACAAAGGTCTCAGATCCCCTCCTCCCCCTCAGGTTAGTAAGGTCACATGATTCAAGGAGCCCGGGTCTCAATTAGGTCCTCTCCAGAGTTGTCCATATAAGGAAGTATAAGGTCCACTCCGGGAGTTATGCCCATACAAGGAAGAGGGGTGGGAATACTGTGTTCCGATTAGCTAGTTTTTGCGAGTAGATTGTAACCCCGACCAGTGATGAAAAAGGGGAAGGTCCATTCGCGTTAGGGACTAGGGTATAAAACAGGGCCTGCGAGCCCCCTTTCTGGGCACCTACTAGCTGCACATTAGGGTGCTTCCTTTTCATGAGAAGAAAATAAAGCCTTTGTCATCTCGATGCTGAGTTCCTGAGAATTACTGAGAAGAGGATGGGTTTCTCCCTCACATCGTCCAACCCCTTCCTATAGGTAGAGTAGAAAGAGCACTGGCTCTGGGCAGCTAGGTGGTGCAGTGGATAAAGCACTGGCCCTGGATTCAGGAGGACCTGAGTTCAAATCCAGCCTCAGACACTTAAACACTTAATAGCTGTGTGACCCTGGGCCAGTCACTTAGCCCTCATTGCCCTGCCCCCCCCTCCAAAAAAGGGAAAAAAGAGCACTGGCTCCACAAGAGGACCTGGATTCAAATCCTACCTCTAAAGTTGCTTTGTGACCTTGGGCAAGTCACTTAACTCATCTAGGCCTCAGCTTCCTCACCTGTAAAATGAGAGATTGGACTAGATGTCCCCTTTGGGTTCTAGATCTATGATCCTGTGTAACTCTTGCTCAAGTTATCATAGTTTAGAGTAGCTTAAAACCTGTGAATAATGCTTAAGTAGCTAATCGAAATTTCCAAGGACAGTAAATGATCATGTGTCCTACAATCCAAGTAGGCTGCATCAGCCTAGACACATGCTGTCTTTCCTTTCTCAATTTTTTCTGTCCTATCTTCTCTGTATTGTCTGGGACTCTTTTTCCATCCACTTCCTGAAGGTTGGAAAGATGGGAACCAGGAACCTGGACTTCCTCACCTGCCTCATTCCTAAACTAAAAAGATTAGACTGGGGAGCGGCCAGGTGGCGCAGTGGATAAAGCACCGGCCCTGGATTCAGGAGGACCTGAGTTCAAATCCGGCCTCAGACACTTGACACTTACTAGCTGTGTGACCTTGGGCAAGTCACTTAACCCCCATTGCCCCACCAAAAAAAAAAAAAAAAGATTAGACTGGACAAGATGAAAGGAGTCTTTCGATTCTAATATTCTCAGCTTGGTTTGACTGATTGATTAGTGGCCCAGTAACCAGGGAGTGACAGGATGGGAAGGCTCCTTTCAAATTCCCTAGTTTGAGGGGAAACAAAAACAAAAAGCTCCTAATGCCTCCAGGATAAAAATAGAAATAAAAATCTTCCGAAGACACTGTACAGTCCAGATCTATTGGCCTACTTCCTGGTTTCCTATATAACAGATCCATTTCTGGTCTTTTACACCTGTGCACATGCCTCACTTCCCTGTAGACTCTGGACTTTCTCTCTGCCATTTCACCCTAGAAAAAGCTTCGTCTGAAGGTTGAGCTCCTCCCAGAACCTCTATCTTGAGGAAAGTGGCCTCAAGCCTAGGCCAGCCTTCATTCTTCTCTGGGCCCCTCTCCTCACAAAGGACTTCCTTCTCCACCAAGCCACCTCAGGGTCTACCTACTTTCTCTCCACCCCTCCTCCCCAGCTTCCTTTATGGGTAAGTCCCCGAAAGGCAAGGACAGTCTATTTCTGCTTAGATTTGTATTCCCAAGAAGTGCAATAAGCCTATTATGTGCCAGGTGCTCGGATAAGTAAGCACTTCACAAATATTACCTTCTTTGATCCTCCCAACAACCCTGCAAGGTGGTTGTTCAGTCTTTTTTCAGTGGCGTCCGACTCTTCATGACCCCATTTGGGGTTTTCTTGGCAAAGATTCTGGAAGGGTTTGCCATTTCCTTCTCCAGCTCATTTTACAGATGAATAAACTGAGGCAAACAGGGTGAAGTGACTTACCCAGGGTCATACAGCTAGTAAGTGGCTGAGGCAGGATTTGAACTCACAGAGATGAGTCTTTCTGACCAAAGGCCCAGCACTTTGATACCTAACTGCCCCCCAATACCTAATACTATGGGCCCATAGGTACTTAATTACTCAAAGACCATGGGAAGGAGATGGAAGAAAAACCACACAAATCTAACCTCATAGATTTAGAGCTAAAGGGGACTTTTCTATGACAATTGCACCCCAGAAAAGCTTTAGGTTAACACATAAAACAGCTAGGTGGTACAGTGGATGGTGCTGGACCCAAAGTCAGGAAGAGCCATTTCTGTGAGTTCTTAGCTGTGTGACCCTGGGCAACCAGGCAAACCCAACACACTCCACTGCATTCATTGGGTTTTCAGCTTCCCAATGAGCAACAATCTCCCAAGGTAAGCAGGAGGAACCTAACACACTCCCTTTGGTGGCTCCTCTCTTGTAGCTCTAAGAGATCAAAAAGAAATCTCTACAGCACAGGTCGCGATGATCCCAAGCCTTTTCTCTCTCTGTGTTTCAGGTTTTTCCACAAAGAGACAAAATGAGCTTCGACTTCATGTCTGATGCTGCTAAGCTCCACCCTTGGGGCAGAGGGGGGGAGAGAGAGGGGCACCCCAAACCTGCTTCTCCAGAATGCCTGGTTTATTAGGAAAATGCATTCCAGGCTCAGCCTCAGAAAGCTGCAGTTCCGTCATCAGCCAAGTGGCTTACAAAACTCCGGTTTTCCCAAACACCCTTCCTACTAACACAGCCCCACCCACCTGCCCCATGGCTTTCCCAGATTAGCCAGGCAACCCTTAAAATGTCTTCCAGGTTTATCAAATTTGAGTTGACAAGAAACTCCACCCTATCCTGATTACCACCTTTGCCTAGGCAGTTCTCCCTCCCATGCATGCCTTCCCTACTTCCTAAGGAAACTCAGTCCACCTTTAAGACTCTTGGACCTGGGACAGCCCTTGCTTCTGTACTTCTCTGATACCCTTATGAACCGTTGTGTATTATAACTGCTGGGTGTATTTGTAGCTTCCCCCTCCCCACTAGATAATGAATTCCACAGGGGCAGAAATTGAGGCTTACCTAATCTTCAACCTCCCCGGTGCCAAGCCCAGTGTGTTGCTGCCCACAGTAGAGGCTTCAAAAATCTACCCTCAGTGAAACGGACCTCTATGCTCCTTGAGATTGGGGACTACATCCAACAATGATGATGGCAGCTTAGATGGCAATCTATCCTCATACAACCCGTCAGGTGGGTTATATCCCTGAAGGAACCCCCTCCCCCTCCCCCTTTCCTTCAGCCGGACAGCTTGTTTCCAATTGTGTCCAACTCTTTGCAATCCCATTTGGGGTTTTCTTGGCAAAGATGCTGCAGTGCTTTGCCATTTCCTTCTCCAGCTCACTTTACGGATGAGGAAAATGGAGGCAAACAGGGTGAAGTGACTTGCCCAGGGTCACGTAGCTAGTGAGTGTCTGAAGCTGGATTTGAACTCACAGGAATGGCTCTTCCTGACTTCCGGTCCAGCACTATCCACTGCACCGCCCAGCTGTTTCATGTGTTGACACTCCCCCAGTTAGAATGTGAATGAGGTCCTTGAGGAGAAGGGGATCCTTTCATTACAGGAATCCGGATTCTCTTACTCCAAAGCAAGCCTTTAGCTACCTCACCAAGGGTGGCCTCCACTAATCTGCTCATTGGTGATATGGCCTTGGGCACCCATTTACCCTCTTGGCTGGTTTCCTCCTCAGTGAAAGGAGGTCAGATCAGACTGGATCCTCCCTAAGGACTCTTCCAGCTTTGGTGGCTCTAGGCTTCCTGATCACTGATTGCTCAGGGATCGAGATGTGTCTTATGAGAGCTTGGGCCTTAACTGACAAGAGGGACATCATTCCCACTGCTTGGAATAAGGAGACAGAAGCAGAGCAGGGATCAGGGCCCTTTTGACAGGGAGTTCAGCTAACTCGGACAGCATGACACAATTCGTTCTATGGGTGCCTCAGGAACAGCTTCTGCGGCAATTTATAAATGTTCATACTTTTATTCTGTCCTCAGCAGATCCACGCAATTCTCTTTCATACACAGAGAAGGGCTCGTTAATCACCTGCCTCCTGGCTTTCTCTAATCAAGATTAATTTCTCTAGCCTTTTATGATTCAGTCTTATAGGAGGAGAAGAGGCAGCCTAGGAAGAAGGGTCAAGCCAGTTGGGTCCATCAAAAGATTATTACTAAGGGGCAACTAGGTGACACAGTGGATAAAGGACTGGTCCTGGATTCAGGAGGACCTGAGTTCAAATCCAGCCTCAGACACTTGACACTTACTAGCTGTGTGACCCTGGGCAAGTCACTTAACCCCCATTGCCCCACAAAAAACAACAACAAACAAAAAATTATTACTAAAAAAATTTTTTAATAAAAATTTAAAAAAGATTATTACTGTTAGTTACCTATGCTGTTATCCCTTCATTCTCACAATGTGCTACTCTTATCTTACTCATTTTATAGATGAGGAAAACTGAGGCAAACTGAGGTTAAATAACTTGCTTAGGTTGGCACAGGTACTAAGTGTCTATAAGGCTGAGAATCTGAGGTCAGATCTTCATTCTAGTCCAATGCTCTATGTCTCCCTTGCCACATGATTGCCTCTGATTAGACATAAGAAACCTGCATTTAAGTGGGGAGAGTAGAGACTGTCCCTTAGGAAATGAGGCAAGGATCCCAAGGCTCTCGGCCTAACCTGAAAACTTCTCTAGAAAAATTTCATCTATGGTTCATCCCTAATTCTGACTCATCATCTACAGCAGTATCACACAACAAAATGCTTAGCACCAGCAACAGCACCGTGGGAAATTTGCTTCAGTTGCTAGGTAGAATTGTACAATGCCCCATCACCCCTATTATACCATCTTATTTATTTTGCAGCCTACAGCACTTTTGTCCATTTACAAAGGCCTATGACTATTTGAATAAAGATTGCTTCTTTGGAGGAAGTATATACAACATAAAGCTAGTGAAGTTTCTTTAATTTTTTCCCTTTAGCAACTAATAACCTTCAAAGCAGACAAGTGTTCTTCCCAATTCCCAGGAAGCTGGTTTGGATAAGGGGTCGATCCTAGCCCCTCTGACAGCTAGATGACTTCTCCCTTGCCCTTAATCCTCAGGTCAAACAAGCCTCCCCACCAGTCACAACTAAGGCTGGCTGCACACGACCCTGAAGATGGTGTCAAGCATTTTTTTGGTTTTTTTATTTTGTTTTGCAGGGCAATGAGGGTTAAGTGACTTGCCCAGGGTCACACAGCTAGTAAGTGTCATGTGTCTGAGGCAGATTTGAACTCAGGTCCTCCTGGTGCTTTATCCACTGTGCCACCTAGCTTCCCCAAGCATTTTTTTTAAAGCACATCTACCTACAAACTTCAGAAAAGTTGGGGGTGGGAAAGAGGTGTCAACATAGAATTGAGCCTCAGGAATCTGGGAGGACCCCACAAGGCCTTCCTAGGGCCCTATTCCACAAGCCAGTGAAGGAAGGCAGCCATGGTGACAGACAGGCCACTGAATACGGTTATGCTTCAGTTTCTCCAGAGAGTCCTATTTCCTACTGGGGAAGGAGAAAGTAGGCCTGGAGCCAATCCCCTTCGGACCTGAGTAGGATCGGGTTGGGACACCTGTTCCTGTGAAAAGATGAGGTCACCAAGAGCTGATTCAATCTCTCAGCTACTAAAAGCACTAAAAAGGAGACAGTCCAGCAGGTATCAGTGACTCAATTGCCTTTCCCTTCACCACCTGTCAATATTAAAGGCCCAGTTCTTAGCATTCCACAATTGAGTCACTCACTGGCTTACAAAAGGAAGAGTGGTTTGCTTTCATTTTAAACGGGAAGTTAACCACTATACAAACTGAACTATGATCTAACTTTCTTATCAGTGTTCCCTGCCCTCCTTTTCCACATATACATATTGGGGGGGGAGAAGTATTTATGACTTTATTGCTTATTCTCTCAAGAACCAATAGAATGAGTTATGTCTCTAGTTCCCTGCAGAACCAATAAAATTAATCTGTGAGTCTGTCTAAAGAGAAGGGTCTCTGAAGACCCCCAAAATCCACCAACTCTTGAGCTAGGAGACAAGGAATCGAGAATACTTCTGTTCTATGAAAGAGTCAAGAGAGAGGGAAATGACTCGAAGAATACAGAAGTGGTTAAGAGGGGGTGGGGGTGGAAACCTCTTCCTTTCAGTCAAATATGTGCCAAACGCTATGCTAAGTACAAAAAAAAGGGGAGGCAAAAATATGGTTCCCACAGTCAAGGAGAATACATACATCCAATGGGGGATACAACATGCAAAGCGTGTACAAACTAGGTATATACAGGATAAATTGGAGATACTCTTAATAATGAGATCTAACCGAGTAGGAAGGGGCAGTTAGGTAGCACAATGAATAGAGGATTGGGCCTGGAGTCAGGAAGACTCATTTTCTTGAGTTCAAATGTGGCCTCAAGACACTAACTAGCTGTATGATTCTGGGCAAGTCACTTAACCCTGTTTGCCTCGGTTTCCTTATATGTAAAAAAAAAAGAGATGAAAAAGGTAATGACAAGCCACTCCGGTATCTTTGCCAAGAAAATCTCAAATGGGATCATGAACAGTCAGACATGACTGAAACAACTTAACAACGACAGGCAGCAGAAATGGTCATAGGATCCCTGGGTGCCAATAACCCAACTGGGAAGTCATAATTTACCCAAACCAGCTTGGAAGTTAATTTAGGCTAACTTAGCAGCCTACTTAGGTTTGGGGATTACCAAGCTTGAGAAAATGTAGTGGCTTTCCTGACAGGGGGGGACAATATTTGTGACACCTGAATCCACAAGGGGATGGAGGTGGATTTTTTGTTTTTGTTTTTTGCAGGGCTATGGGGGTTAAGTGACTTGCCCAGGGTCACACAGCTAGTAAGTGTTAAGTGTCTGAGGCTGGATCTGAACTCAGGTCCTCCTGAATCCAGGGCCGGTGCTTTACCACTGCACCACCTAGCTGCCTCCTTGGATTTTTTTTTTTTACAGGGCAATGAGGGTTAAGTGACTTGCCCAGGGTCACACAGCTAATGTCAAGTGTCTGAGGCCAGATTTGAACTCAGGTACTCCTGAATCCAAGGCTAGTACTTTATCCACTGCGCCACCTAGCTGACCCTATGGAGTTGGATTTTAAAATCACAGAGCTAAAGTTGCAAGAATCTTAGAGATCTCAGGATCTTTCCCATCTCATTTTACAGGCCAGAGAACTGAGGCCCAGGAGACCTTAAATGACTTGCCCATTGTCATTACAGAACTAATTGGAAGAACCAGAAAGTGCATGAATCTCTCCCAACTCCAAATCCAGCACTGAATTTAGCTGCCAACTCTGACCTGGAATGCTCTGGTTTGCTAGCAGTGTGGCCCATCAAGGGATCACCTCTGGTAATGGGCAACCTATAATCTAAAATTTTCTCTGAGCCTTTTGTTCTCATGACAACCTTGTGAGGCAGTGATATCACTCCCAGTTTACAGAAGGGGAAACCGAGAGGCATGGAGAAGTTAAATAATGTGGCCAGGATTCACAAAGCTAAGAAGGATAAGGATTCAAATTCAGGTCTCTCCTTATTGGAAATCCAATGCTCCTCCCAGTATACATTATGCCCCTAATTCATCAGCCCTGGTACAGGATCAAAAAATGATGTAGCAAAAGTATGCTTAAGAGCTACAAAAGAACATCTCCATTCTCTATTGTTATTGTTGTTTAGTCATTTTTTTTTCAGTCGTTGTGGGACTCTTCATAACCCCATTTGGGGTTTTCTTGAGAGATACTGGAGAGGTTTGCCATTTCCTTCTCCAGCTCATTTGACAGATGAGGAAACTAAGGCAAACAGGGTTAAGTGACTTGCCCAGGGTCACATAACTAGTAACTGACTGAAGCATTTTAACTCACGAAAATGAGTCTTGCTGATTCCAGGAACCTAGCTGCCTATCTCCATCCTATAGTCAATTTAAGAGAATTTTCCTTAGGAAACCAAGGCAGTTAAGCACTTCAAGGTATAGTTCAAATTTACACTTCTCCTTAAAGCACCCTCACACCCCTGAACACCTCCCTCTAGATCTTATAGGTTATACTTCCTAATTATCTTTTCAAGTACAAAATGTCTTATGATCCATTTGGGAGAGTACTGTGCCAACTCCAACCCTACCCCAGTAATCTGCCTACTTCTGTATCATACTCTCATGCCCTGCAATGCCCAGCAGAGCAGAGTGCCTTGCACACATCGTAGGCCAACACTTGTGGGTTCATTAAAATTAAAAGAGCTCTGGGTGGCATTTTGCTCAAAACTGACAAATGAACAATAATAGGACACTGCAAGAAACAAGGAACCAAGAACAATGTACAACCTATGGTGGTAACATAAACGAGAATACCACCAACATAAAATGCTTCCACATTTGGCTTAATTGCAATGACCAATCCTGGTTCCAGAGAATTGAGGAGGGAAAAACAGAGGTGAAGAATTCCACGTGGGAAATGATGCATATGCCCTGAGACTCCATTGTCTTCCCAGGATGGTTTTGCCCAAGTGTTTCTTTGTTACAAGGGAAGACACAATGGGTGTTACACTGGAAAATGATTCTGATATTTTTAAAAAATGCATGAGAGTTGTTAATTAGGGAGAAAATAAAGCAAGAAACATGAATAGTTTGAGTTGTTCGTCTCTATGAAGATCTTTTTTGCCAATGACAAGAGTTGAAAATTTCTAAGAAAGAGATTCTTGGGTAGAAGGTTTTTTGATGGAAATATTGCTTGAGGGAGGGAAGGAGAGAGATGTTCTATAAGGCAACATAAGGTGATCGACCACCAGTGCCATCTGTTTGGTTCGCAACCTCCCAAATCTAACCTCTCATCTGGTGCTTCCTTACTCAGACATGTGGAACACAAGATGCCTCACCTGATCTTCACACCTGGGATGCAAATGAGCAGCTCTGGGCTAGGAACCAGAGCCTGGGGGATTAAGTGAGATGGCACACAAAGAGCACCACTTTACCTAGATAACTCCTAGAGCATCAATCAGCACAGACTCGGTTATATGAATTCGCTGCCCCAGCTGCAGCCTCTAACTCCATCACATAACAGCAAGGTCATCCTGGCCTAACAAAGCTCACCTTAGAAACATTTCCCTCTAGGGAAGCAAGTTCCTTTGGCTAGTGGGCTCAGGAAACCCTAATTCTAGCCAAATCCCTTGCCTTCTAGGTCTTCAGTATCCTTATCCTTAAGAGGAAGGGGTGGTGCAGTGGATAAAGCACTGGCACTCGATTCAGGAATACCTGAGTTCAAATCCAGCCTCAGACACTTGACACTAGCTGTGTGACCCTGAGAGCAAGTCACTTAACCCCCATTACCCCGCAAAAACAAAAAACAAAAAACAGGAAGGGGCTAAACTAAATGATGCCTAAGGTTCCTTCTGGTATAAGTCTAGGTATGAGGGGCAGCTAGGTGGCAAAGTGGATAGAGCACTGGCCCTGGATTCAGGAGGACCCGAGTTCAAATCCGGCCTCAGACACTTAACAATTACCAGCTGTGTGACCCTAGACAAGTCACTTAACCCCAATTGCCTCACCAAACAAACAAACAAATAAGTCTAGGTATGCATGCCATAAAATAAAGTTAGTTTCAATGTATCCACTGAGGGGATCTGTCTCAATAGTGACAGTGCCTTTATAGGCCAATTGTGTTGTTTGAAATTAGATGGTGGTGCCTATCTTTGTTCCAAGTTTTAGGGAACTTAGCTGGGGTTTCTAATATATTGTTACTTAGAAATTAGAGTCTATTGTACCGGTTTGGGGCATTAAGCATTTATTAAAGCATATTATATGTTAGTAGAAAGAGAGAGAGAGCACATAGCACCTAAATTTCAGAAGCCCTACATACCTAGGATAGAGAGCGAGGGGCAGAGGGCAGAGTGGGAGAGGGAAGAGAGCGCCAAGAAAAAAAAAAGACCCTCCTCTCCAAGGGTTTTTATCCTTGAGCAGGTAGAGGTGGGTCACTGCACATTGATCCAAGCTAACTTGCCAGTAACATTCAAATCCATTGATTGGCATGACTTGAGGGTGGTATAGGTAAGTTAACTTCCTTTAGGTAGTCAGGAGGGTCAATCTACATTTCCTTTGCCTCTGGGCTGGCCCTGCAAAGCAGACAGAGTTCCTGTTCCCCAAAACACCCCATTATTAATCATTTTCTCACACAATCTTCCAGAGATGGAAATAGTGGGTGGGGAAGAGTGTTGCAAGTTCCTAATCCAAAGACTACCCTAAACTTAAATGCATTCAAAATTGAGAAAGTATTTTAGCATTTTAAGAGCTGTTCTAATTATCATAAGCCAATTATCTCATTAAGTCCTGAGCTGTAGATCTAGTTCATCAGTGACTTTACCAGTTTTTCCTTTTAAGATTATTTTATTTTCCCCCAATTATAGGTAAAGACAATTTTTAACATTCAATTTTTTTAAATTCTGAGTTCCAATTTTTCTCTGCCTCACCTCCCCTCTCCTTAAGTTTACCAGTTTTTCAAATTAAAGTTCAAATCTTTCAATGTGTTCCTATCCTGACATTTTAGTGAACACACACCCATTAGGGAGTCTAAGGGAACAAGCTCAGATTGTTTCAGGTTAGAGATTCACAGGTTGCATGAATTTAATTGGAGTAAAATCTCACCCAAAACGGGTTTGAATGACAATTAGTCCAGGAGAGGAAGTTTAAGTTTTAGGTGTGGAGAGATTTAGAATGATATGAAAACAAGACAACAGCTCCTATCCTTTTACCCAGAGCACCTAAGGAGGGGAAAGACGGAAAGATTCCATGTATTTAGATAGAGCAGTGCTATTTGTGGCATCAAATCACTGGAAACCAATGAATGCCCTTCAAGGTGGGCTGCACATACTGGCATGTAAGTGGAATGGAATATCACTGCACCAAAGCAAACTGTAAATGGGAAATTTAAAAAAAAAAAAGGGAAGACTTGTATGAATTGATTAAAATATAGTTAAGCGGGGGCAGCTAGGTGTCGTAGTGGAAAGTGCACCAGACCTGGATTCAGGAGGACCTGAGTTCAAACTCGGCCTCAGACACTAACTGTGTGACCCTGGGTGAGTCACTTGGCCCTCATTGCCCCATCCAGAAAAAGAAAAGAAAAGAAGAAATGGCATGTTGCATATGTTACTTGGTTTTATTTAACTGGGTTTTAAAAATTGAATATCCAGGCATATCCAGAAGCATATTCAAGAAATTATTCATTAAAAAGTATCAAAGGGAAGATGGTGTCACACACCTGCAAACTTTACTTCGGAGGGAGGCTGTTGGACTGATTGAGCTTGGGAGTCCTGAGCTGTATGAGGGTTAACTAACTGGCTCAACCCACTAACTAAATCCAACAGCCCTCTTCTCCCTCTTCCTCGTAGAAGTGTGGAACACCAGGCTTCCTAAAGGGAAACAAATAATTCCAGGTAGGAAACAGATCAGATCAAAGCTTTCATGCTGGTCAGCAATGGGCTCAGACCCATGAGTGACCCCCACACTTCCAGCTGGGATGGGAAAACCTACTGGCTTCCCCGGCATCCTTCAAGTCTCTAAAAATCTCACACACAGGAATCCTTTCCCAATCGTTCTTGATTTCTAGTGCCTTCCCTCCATTGATCAGTTTCAATATACCCTGAATATAGCTTGTTTATACATAGCTGTTTGTGTGTCATTTGCCCCCATGAGATTGGGAGCTCTCCAAGGGCAGAGGATGTCTTTGGCTTTTCTTTGTATCCCCGGTGCCTGTTAATGCTGCTTATTGACTTGAGAGGCTAAGATCTTTTCCATGAAATGCCTCCAGAAATTGAGAGCCACTGACCAGCCAGAAAGATAAGGAATTAGTCCACTCTTCCCCTGCTGCTTCCCTTCCTCCCTGCCCCTAGGTTTCACAATAAAATCAGACTGCTTTTCCTAATCAAAAACATGAACTTAAAAAAAAAAAAGCCCACCTCCACCTCCACCAGGCTGTACTAATCAAGGGTATTGGGGAAAAAAAACCAGACCGAATTTGATTTTCTAATGAAAAGCATTCTGGTCTATGGTAGTGTTTGCAGAAGGATATTTGCTTAGCACACATGGGAAGTCAGGGAACTTGCCTAGCTTGTTTGACAATCAACAGCTAAGAGAGAAAGCTACAGCAAAGAAATGGAACTCAAAGGGGTACACGTCTGGGGATTCTAAAGCATGAAAAAATTACTTAAGTAGCTGCCCAATCTTATGGATCCCAACTCTATAAATTTTTTTGTATCACTTCCCCTGCTCTCCCAAATCTATTCTTTTTTTTGGGGGGGGGGCAATGAGGGGGTTAAGTGACTTGCCCAAGGTCACACAGCTAGTAAGTATCAAGTGTCTGAGTCCGGATTTGAACTCAGGTCCTCGGGAATCCAGGGCCGGTGCTTTATCCACTGTACCACCTAGCAATCCTGCTCCCCCAACTCTAACAACAGCCTCTGCCTTAATTCAGGCCTTTCTGACTCACCTAGACTAACTACTGCAATTAGCACCTGCCCTGCCCTCCCCTCCCCATTGACCTCCCAGCTTCTACTCTCTCTTACCTCCAATTCACCTTCTACCCACCTGCTAAACTAGTATTCCCAAGAGCCAGATCTGACCATGTCATTCAGCTCAAAACTGCCTCTTTCTGGGACAAAATACAAACAGCCTGGCACTTAAAGCCCCCCACGATCTGATGATGCTCAGCTGCCTCTCCAGTACTCTCCTGCTTCAATTACTCTTTGTTCCAATCAAGATTTGCCATTCCCTCATATACAAACATTCCATCTCCTATGCTCACAATGCACTCCCTCCTAGCCCATATCTCTTAGGATCTGTAACTTCCTTCTACACAATCTTTTATCATACTAGCTAGGTGGCACAGTGGATAAAGCACCGGCCCTGGATTCAGGAGGACCTGAGTTCAAATCCGGCCTCAGACACTTGACACTTACTAGCTGTGACCCTGGTGACCCTTACTGACCCGCAAAAAAAAAAAAAATTCTAGAACCACAGAATTTCGTTATTGGAAAGGACTCTAGTAATCATCTAGTCCAACCCAAACTACTACCACCACCACTACTACTACTACCACACAACAATACAGCCAACAAGTGAACATCTACCCCTTTGTTAGAATGCCAAAGAGAGGGAATTCCACTCATTTTTTCCTTACTTCTAGCCTAAATCTGCTTCTTAAAATAGATTGTCCTTACTTAACAGCACACGGTAGAATGTAAAACCCTTGAGGGCAGGGATTGTCTTGATATCACCAGCAGAGTGACTCACCCAGTGGTGCTTAAGAGATGCTGGTTGAACTGAATTAGCATAATTTCAGCAGCTACCTCCTCAAATTTTCCAGATATATGTTCAAGAGACTCCTAAAATTCTAAATAGAATTTCTTAGGGGTAGCCCATTCTGTGGAAGAGGCTGGGGATACATCAAAAGGGCTCATCTTGTTAACAAACAGTCAATCGGGGCAGCTAGGCCGCGCAGTGGATAAAGCACTGGCCCTGGATTCAGGAGGACCTGAGTTCAAATCCAGCCTCAGACACTTGATACTAGCTGTGTGACCCTGGGCAAGTCACTTAACCCTCACTGCCCCGCAAACAAACAAAAAACACACAAAAACCCCCCAAAAAACAAAAACAGTCAATCAAGCAACAAGATTTTATGAAGCACTTGGTGTGTTATTAGCTGAGCCTTGAATGGTGAGAAGGAAGATGCACAAGGGGTAAATTTGGATTTAAAATGGAAAGGAATAGCAGCAATTTTTTCTTTAGGTGATTAAAAAAAAAGTACAAATGAACACTCCTGAAACTACTAGCCAACTTTTACATTTCCAGTCTCAAAGCTTAAGTTGTTCTTCCTCTTTGCCCATTAGGGCTTTCTGATGGGAAGATCTAAGTCTAATTCTTTTAGCAGAGTAGTGTCTCCCCATGAGATATTGTTATCCTTATAATACAGTGGCACATAAGTGCATCAGGGTGGAGGCATGCAAAGTGCTTTGAGAAGTAGGAGGGGAGAAGTAGAGAAATGGTAAGGGGTAATCAAGGAGGGCTTCTCAGGAGGGGGCCTTTGAAATGGGTTTAAGGGAGAAAAATCAAAAGGCTGAGGAGATTGAAGGAGGGCATTCTGGGTATATATGAAGATTGCCAAAAGGACAAAAAGGACAGACAGTAGTCCAATTTGGTTGCAATGGAAAGTACACTGAGGGGAATAACCATGAGATAAAGCTGGAAAACAAAGGAGGGAAGGAGGGACAGAAGTAGAGGGAGAGGAGAGAAGCACCTACCCCTAGTTTTACACACTGGAATCTCCAACAGATATTATGCCTATCGAGTCTTGGCTGATGGTTCACCCAATTCAATTCAGCCAACATTAATTCAGCATCTACCTGCAAGATGCTAGATACAAACACAAAAGGCTATACCCTCAAATGTATACAGACGTATATACACATATATATGCATACCAGTTGAGTGATCTAACTTCTAACAAAAAAAGTATAAGAAAGCCCCACATATGCTGCATGTAGCAAGGATCACAGATATAGACCTGAAAGAGACACTCATTTTGTAGAGGAAGAAACTGAGGCAGAATGACTTACATGCAACTAGTTAAGTATCTAAGGTGGGATTTGAACCATGGTCTTCCTAACTTCCAAGTCAAGCCAGTAGTCTGGACAGGTAGGGGTTTACAAGCAATTTTTTCCTCTGTTTCTACTTTTATTTCACTATTATTCCCTCAATATTCTATAGCTTTTGCTTCTTCAAAGGAAGTTTTTTTCTAGCTCTATAAACTACTTGGTAGTCAAACTGGTTAGAAGCCGTAATTTAGGTAATATAGGTAATATAACTGAATTAGGTAATTTAGGTATTAACTTTTTATTATATTAGTATGACCCAACCATGAACAAAGAATATCTCTCTTATCTCCATTTCCCCCATCGAAATCCTTCATGTCCTTCAGAATCTCACTTGTCTTACCTCCAACAAATCTTCTTTGACTATTCCAGCCCTCTAAGCAAATCTTTATTAAGCTTCTAACATATGCACCATGTTAGGAGAAATACTTCAGTTCTTCAAATTTTGCTAATGCCACAGAACTAGTAGTGTGAAGCCTCCCTTAAGAGTATCCACCCAGCCTTTCAACTTTCAACATTTGTGCAACCATATACAATGTAAAGGAAGGCAATTTGGTACAGAGGAGAGTGACCTACCTGGCTTTAGAGTTCAAGTCCTACCTATTAAACATTCCACAGACCAATCACAACTTCTCAGTGGTCTTAAGCAACTAAGACTAGTAGTTACAAAATTGCTGCTGAGCTGCATTGGTAGAAAACCCCCTTTACTGATGAAATCAGGAGTCCAGATAATATTTTACATATACTTGCACATACAGACACATATCCTTACCGTGTTCTGCTATTACTGGGGGAAAAAAATGCAATGAGCAAAATAAGACATGGCTCATATGCTTATGCAACTTAGCTTAAGAATTCTCTGACTTCTCCTTTCCCCTGAATTCTTTGGAGCATTTGATGTATCACACAATTTAACTATTAAATTATTATTTTTGTTTCCTACTTTTTTCAAATGTGCTCAATTGGCTTCCCCAATTAGGTTCCAAACTGATTGAAAACAAGGACAAAGAATAAGTGTCTTGAGGTAGAAAATGAGCTCAAATCTTGGACTTCAAAAGTTGCGTTCCTGACCTTGGTAGTCAGGAAGACCTACCTCTAAACACATACTCTCCATGAGACCAAGGGCCAGCCCCTCAGGCAACTGTCTAAAATTAAGTTAAATTGCTGGGGAGGGGAAGAATCACATCCCCATCTTTTTTCTAAGTCAAACAATGGAGAAAACTTTAAACAGCAGTTTTCACTGTATGAGAGCTGATTAATCACACTGAAACTGGAAGAGAGCATACTTCAATCATTTAGCCAAAGAATATTCTAAACTTCCCTCTTACTTGGCCAGCAAGACAAGAAACTCAAACATAATTCTGATAGCACTATCAGAAACCCAAGAAATGACCAGGTCACTCACATACTTTCCCTCTGAGTCAGTTATCAAGGTTGTTGTTTTTTTTTAAATCAATTACTTATAGGAATATTATCGGTTTCATTTTCATCCCGAAGAAAAACTCCAATACCATGCAAAGATGGGGGGAGGGGGCTCTAAATTAATTTAAGACTTAAAAGATTTAAGTCTTGTACAAGATAATGGGGCGGAAATATAAGACATTGGCAAGTTCAGTAAGTATTTGTTGGGGCGGGGGTAATTTCCGAAGAGAAAAGGAATTCCTTTACACAGGTTAATTTCAACCCAAGGAACGCAGCATAAAGGTTAATTTCATCAAAACCCCAGCCAGAACACAAGGGGGCCGGCCCTTTCCCTGCTCCCGCCCCCAATTCACCGGCCGATCACTTTCCTAGGTCATCGATTCTCCACCCATCCCCTAGGGGTGGGCAGCAGAACAACAGCCGCCGCCCCCTCCCCCACAGGCCGCTTACCTTGGCCCAGGATTCGGCCTCGCTCCAGGTGTGCCCCGGACACCTCGAAGGTATAATTTTCGGAGGCAAAGCCCGGCCGGCAATGTCCCGTGTCCTGGCAAAGCCATAACGGCGCCTGAGGGGGAAGAAAAAGGGGTTTGGGGTGACTGGGAACTGAAGGGAATTGCCTTCCTCCCCCGCACCGAAACTTGCCAGCCTCGCCCCAGTGAGGGTGGGGGTGAAGGCGGCCTGGCCCTGGGCCCTAGCCGCTCCCTCCCCACCAAAAATCCGCACAGCCGGCTGCTCCCAGAAGAGAAGGAGAGAAGCGGACGAGAGTCAGTCCAGCCCGGACGGTCATCCTTCCCAAATCAAAGCAGCGTGATTCCCCTCTCTTGCAACCAGATCTCATCCAGCCAGAAGCCCTTGGTCATCCTCCCCTCTATCTGCCCTCCTCCAAACATGCACAGGCTCCCCAACTCTCACTCTAAGTTTCTCATCCTGCCCCCATACCACCCCGGAAATCCCCCCACTCCAGTCACAGACCCCATCAACCCTAAGTACACTAGAGATTTCCCCTCCCCCCCTACACCGGTTCTCCCCAGCCTCATCTCTTCCCCCACCCCCTCCCCGTCCAAACCCACCACACCCCCACTTAGAATTTGACCTCAGGGCCAGCTCAGATTTCTCTCCTAAAACTTTGGGTTCATAGTACGAACGACCCTACCCCCGCACCCCAGAGAAATGGAGGAGGGCGAGAAGGGAGGGAGGTGCCAGATCGGCGCTAGGGTCCCCTAAGCCGTGCGTTTCCCCACTTGCCCCTTCGGGGCGCACTGCGCCAGCTCACAAGCGAAATAAGAGCCGAGTGTCCCCCTCAAAAGCAAACTTCAGTTCTCGAGGAGAGGTCCCCCGCAGCCGGAGTTAATTCGGTGACCCGTGGGGAAAAAGAAAGAAGCAAAGGAGGCGAGGAGAGCTAAGGGGAGGTGAGGCGAGGGAGCAGAGAAAGGGATGGGCGTGAGGGGGGCAGCTGGGGGACAGGGGGCGCGGGGTGGGGTGAGGCCGGGGATAACCGAAGTTCTCTCCAGGGGAAGGATCAGAGTCTCCCCACACCTCTCCTTCAGCCACCAAGAAAGTGCCCCATGCCCCGCCGCTCGCTCCGGGGCTTTACCTGCAGCAGTAGGAGGAGAGAGATGAGGCTGAAAGACCAACTCCGACTAGTAGCCATGGTGGTGGCCCCGAGGGTGCGGCCGCAGCAGGGGCTGAGCGGGTGGGGCTGGGGCCGGAGCGGCGCAGCGACTCGGAGGCGCAGGTGGACCAAAGGTCCTCACTCGCTCAGTCTCTCAGTCGGGCCAAAACTGCGACTGCAAGCCAGCGGCCAACCAGGTGAGCCCCGAGGGACCCGCCCTCCAGAGCTGCTGATTGGTCCGCAAGCACACCTGCGCCGGGAGGCACCAATGAGCCAGTCGGGATGGCCCGACCGGGCCTGGCCCAGCCCAGGCTGCCCTCAGTCCCTCCTCGGTCCAGGAGTTCTGAGCCTGGATGTGCGGCTGTCTACTGACCCCAGGCAACTAAATTACTCCGCTTTCGAGCCCTACGGGCTGTGACTTCCAGGGTCTGGGCCAAAAGTTGAACTTCCGATCTTTCACCGAAACTTTAGGTCGCCTGCGCCTGGTACCTGGGAGAGCCAGAGCAGCGCACAGCCGGACGCCGAGCGGTATGTTTTATTCTAATGAGTGGCAGTGGTGGGAGACCGGCTGCGGGTAGGAGAGAATCTCATAGTGATGGAGTCCTCGACACCTTTTCCCTCCGCCCCATATCATCTGCTAGAAACTAGCCATTTTTAAAATTTCCAATACACGGGGAGAGCTCTGAGCCAGGGATCCCCTTCTTATATTGTAAGAAACTCAAAGGCATCTGAATCTTTAGGGAAATTTGTTTTGACCACCGTTTATGGAATCGTAGATTCCCACGGGGTCCTCGGAATCCAATTCCTTTCTGAAGCTGAAATCTTCTCTTCAGTCTCCTTGAAAAGAGGTTTAAGTGTCAGAACTTAATACTAATTCTCAGCCCCCTCCCTCAGCTCCCACTCTGGTTTCCTGCTTCTTCTTGCCTGGGGCTCTCAAGGGTGTATGACCCAAGTCCTGTCAGCACTGTGACCTTCAGTTTCTTCCTCTCCAAAACGAGGGAAACTGGACTAGACCCATAGTCTTCAACCTTTCCGCCGATGAGGACCCCTTCTAAGCACAAAAAAACATTTCCAGACCACCGGCGATTGTAGTTGTAACTAGTAACGTCACTGGATCGAGAAAATGACAAAAACTTTCTAAGCGTTTGTAGCAACTTTGTTAGTAAAATACAAATGTATTCAAAAGCTTTGCAACTGCGTCTACATAATTCCAAAAGGCTGCATTTTATTAGTTGGAGTTAAATAAAATTCAAATGACTATGTTGGGTAGGCAAATTACATATTAGTCAAGTGCATTATTTGGAGTCAAGCCAATAAGTATTTATTAAGCATTTATTATGTACCGGACACTGCGATAAACGCTGGTAATACAAATGGGAAATGATTTGAGAGCTGGGACATGGAACTACCACGACAACCACAAGGGAATGTAAATAGAAGCAAAAAAGAAAGTCCCTGACCTCCTGGAGCTTACATTCTAATGGAATTCGGAAGACTTCTAAAAGCTGTTGGGAGGGGGAAAGAGAGGGAGGGTACCTACTGAGAAGGAACTGTGGAGAAAGAAGTGAAGAGTCAGTCAGCTCTGGGGAATGAAAGAGCACTCTACCTGGCCTGAATTCGTCCTTAAAATGAAAGTTTTGGAGCAGCTAGGTAGCGCAGTGGATAGAGCACTGGCCCTGGAGTCAGGAGGACCTGAATTCAAATCCGACCTCAGACACTTGACAACTTACTGTGTGATCCTGGGCAAGTCACTTAACCCCAATTGCCTCACCAAAAAAAAAAAAATAAAATAAAAAATGAAAGTTTCAGGAGACATTAACCAATCAAAAGAAGGGAAGAAGGAATCTCCCAGGGTGAGAAGGGACCAGGGTATAACCATCTCCCACAGTAAGAAGGATGCTTTTGAGCTTGGTGGCCAGACATTTTTCAAGCTGAGAAGACCACCAGGACATGTTCAAGAAAAGTCCAGAGTCAGGAGCAGAACTGGGAGAGGTTGGAGTTAAATATTAAAAAATGAAAAGGACAGTTTGGTGGGCATATAGACTCCCTTATCCCTTGAAATAACCCTTGCAAGCTACCATCCCATAAGTTGGAAATCATGATCTAGATGATTTTTTTGTGGGGCAGTGAGGGTTAAGTGACTTGCCCAGGGTCACACAGCTAGTAAGTGTCAAGTGTCTGAGGCTGGATTTGAACTCAGGTCCTCCTGAATCCAGGGCCACCTAGCTGCCCCCTAGATGATTTTTAAGGTCACTTCCAGTTATAAATGCTAAAACTGCGGGGCGGCTAGGTGACGCAGTGGATAAAGCACCGGCCCTGGGCAAGTCACAACCCCCATTGCCCTGTAAAAATAAATTAATTAATTTTTTAAAATGCTAAAATTGTATTCTAAATCTGAAAGGAGCTTGATCAGGTAATTTATACTCAAAGTGTGAATATAGTATCATAAATTTAGAGCTGGAAGGGACAATTCTGGCCCCCTTCCCTGTGTCCCAGCCTTTCCCCCCAAGTTTGTTCTGAACCCTCCATTTGAACAGATGTCAGAAGCAGGCAGTTTTTGTCTTAGTAATTCAGGTTTGGGGCAGCTAGGTGGCGCAGTGGATAAAGCATCGGCCCAGGATTCAGGAGGACCTGAGTTCAAATCTGATCTCAGACACTTGACGTTCACTAACTGTGTGACCCTGGGCAAGTCACTTAACCCTCATTACCCTGCAAAAAATAAAAATAAGAAATAAAAAAAAGCAAAACTGAGAACTTTCTGTTTATCCTAGAAACATTTATCCTAGAGGCTGGGGCAGCTCTGTAGCACATTAGATGGAGTACCGGTCCTGGGGTCAGGAAAGACCTGTCTTCCTGAGTTCAAATCTAGCCTTGGACACTCACTAGCTGTGTGACCCTGGGCAAGTCACTTTACACTGTTTGCCTCAGTTTCCTCATCTGTAAGATGAGCTAGAGAAGGAAATGGTATGGCAAACCACTCCAGTAGCTTTGCCAAAAACAAACAAAAAAACCAAAACCCAAACCAAACCAAATTGGGTCACAGAGAGTAGGACTGAACAATAACTAAGCCTACAAGGCCTGATGGACCATTTCCTTACCTATAAAATGAGGGAGCTGGACTCAATGATTTCCAAGGTCACTTCTAGCTCAAAGAATCCCAGGAATGAAACTGTCCTTAGAAGATCTAATCCCATTATCCAAGAAATAAGCCACAAAGTAGGAAAATGGGAAATAAGATTAACAGGGGAATAGCTCTATAATAGGAAGAGCTGACAACAAAAATAAATGTAGGGGCAGCTAGATGGCGCAGTTGATAAAGTGCTGGCCCTGGATTCAGGAGTACCAGAGTTCAAATCCAGCCTCAGACACTTGACACTTACTAGCTGTGTGACCCTGGGCAAGTCACTTAACCCCCATTGCCTACAAAAACAAAAAACAAAAAAATAAATGTAATTTTAAGAGATAAACAGGGAAATTACATTATGCCATATGCCATTATGTAACAAAGACTATGAGTTAATATCAATATTAAATATATGCCTCAGGGCAGCACACTGAATAGAGCACTAGCCCTGGAGTCAGGAGGACCTGAGTTCAAATCTGGCCTCAGACACTTGACACTTATTAGCTGTGTGACCCTGGACAAGTCACTTAACCCCAATTGCCTCACCTAAAAAAAATCTATCTATCTATATATGCCTCAAATGTCGCAGCATCAAAATTCTTAAAGAAAAATAAATTATTGGGAGAAATGGACAGTAACAGTATAACAATGGAGACCTCAATTTATTCCTCTTAAACCTATATAAATGCAATGCCCCCAAAAGGAAGAAGAAATGATGGACTGCAATAGAATTTTAGAAGAGTTATATATGATAGGCCTCTGGAGAATATCAAACATCAACAGAAACTTTTTTTCTCAGCTCTGCATGGCACCTTCACAAAAAATTGATCCTGTGTTAAGGCATGAAAAACCTCACAAATAAGTATGGAAAACAGAAATATTAAATACATCTTTTATGGACCAAAATGCAATAAAATAATATTCAATTAAGAAATAAATTGAGTGTTCTTCCCACAAAATCTCTAGGAGAAAAAAACAACAACCAGCTATGTGAATTTCTTTTGTCATTTAAGAACCTATAAAGAGAAAAGCTGGCTGCAAACAGAGTTAAAATTGTTTACCAACTCCCTTTCCTTTGCACCCCATTCCTTCCTTATTAATGGATTTCAGATCATGTGCTTAGGCCATTTGGGTTTATACATTTTGGCACAGGCTACCACCAGGATAGATCAGTGGGAAGAAGATACAGTATATTCCCTTTCCCGCCAAGACTCCTGCATTAAACAAGATAATGGAGATGATGAGAGAAACTTTTCCCCCAAGAGGCTAGCTGGTCAGTTTATTTTTTTCCAGTTATATAAAAATATGTACTTTAAATGATGTCTACCCACTAAACCTTCAATGCTTTGCTCCCCCTAGAAAGCCTTGTAGTTCTAATTCCTTTGTGACTTGTATTGACTTTTCCCTGTACACTGATAATTCAATAAAAAGGATTTTAAAAAACAATTAGATATGAATTCTGGCAGCTGGTACTCAGTGTTCTCTTTAAGGCACCTGACAAGCATAACTTCTTCTTTACATGTCAAGGAATCTCTAAGAATAGGAGAAAAAATAATAATAGTAACAATGATAATAATAATAAATAGCTAGCATTTATATAGTGCTTTAAGGTTAGTGAAGTACTTTACAAATATTATCTCATTTGATACCCACAACAACCCTGTGAAATCAATGCCCTTATTAGCCTTATTTTTACAGATGAAGAAACTGAGGCTGAGAGAGGTGTGCCTTGCCCAAGGTCACATAGCCAAGTAAGTATCTAAGACTAAATTTGAACTCAGGCTGCCCAACTTCCATTTCTAGGGCTCTATCTACTGCATTACGTGACCATCTAAAAGATGACCTAAAGGTACCATTGATTCAGTTCAAGAAGCATTCATTAAATATGTTTAATGTGATTGTACATGTATAACCTATATCAGATTGTTTTCTGTCTTGGGGAAGGGGGAGGGAAGGAGAAGAATTTGGAACTCAAAATCTTATAAAAAACAAATGTTGAAAACTCTCTTTACATGTAACTGGAAAATAATAAAATACTTTTAAGATGTAAAAAAAAAAAAAGAAGCCTTCATTAAATGTCTACTGTATGTCAGGTGTTGTACCAGGTGCCAAAGATACAAAGACAAAAATGATGAAGTGTTCTTGCCTCAGAGAATCTTCGATTTTACAGATCACAAACATGCCAACAAATGAGTAAATACAAGACAAGTTGGAGAGGGAGAGAGAACTACCAGCTAGGGAGATCAGGAAAAGCATCCCATAGGAAATGATACTTAGGGCAGCTAGATGGTGCAGTGGTTAAAGCGCTGGCCCTGGAGTCGGGTGGACCTGAGTTCAAATCCGGCCTCAGACACTTGACACTTACTAGCTGTGTGACCCTGGGCAAGTCACTTAACCCCCATTGCCCCGCAAAAAAAAAAAAAAAGAAATGATACTTAAACTGACACTTCAAGGAAGCTAGGGGGTCTAAAGAATGGAAAGTAAGGAGAGACTGCATTGTAGATATAGGGGACAGGCTATGCAAGGGTAGAGAGGCAGGAGAAATGGTTTGGGCATTGGACAAAGGTCAAATTTGTCTTGGATCCTAAAATGAAGAGACCCTTAGAGGGTGAAATAGGTTTGCAATGGTACTCTGGAGCCAGACTGTACTGGGCTTTTTAACTTGTATTTTTACAGTTTGTGAGAGAAATGGGTGAAGGGAATTTCATTCAAAAAAGTACCAGTTAAACATTAAATTAAAAAGTTTCACACAAACAAAACCAATGCAAACAAGATTAGAAGGAAAGCAGAAAGCTGGGAAACAATTTTTACAGCCAGCGTTTCTGATAAAGGCCTCATATCTAAAATATATAGAGAGAACTGAATTAAATATATAAGAATACAAGTCATTCCCCAATTGAGAAATGGTCAAAGGATATGAACAGGAGTTTTCAGACATTGAAATTAAAACTATCTACAGCCATATGAAAAAATGTTCTCAATCACTACTGATTAGAGAACTGCAAATTAAAACTACTCTTAGGTACTACCTCATACCTATCCAATTGGCTAATATGACAAAAAAAGGGAAATGATAACTGTTAGAGAAGATGTGGGAAAGTTGGAACACTGTTGGTAGAGCTGTGAACTGATCTAACCACTCTGGAGAACAATTTGGAAGATGCCCAAAAGGCTTTAAAACTGTGCATACTCTTTGACCCAGCAATACCACTACTAGGTCTATATCCCAAAGAGATCATAAAAAAGGGACAAGGACCCACAATTACAAAAATATAGCTGCTCTTTGTGTGGTATAGCAAAGAACTGAAAATTGACTGGATGCCCATCAATTGGGGAATGGCTAAACAAGTTGGGGTATATGAATATAATGGGATACTATTGTACTATAAGAAATGATAAGCAGATGGATTTCAGAAAAACCTGGAAAGACTTACATGAATTGATGCTGAGTGAAATGAGCAGAACCAAGAGAACATTGTACACAGTATCAACATTGTGTGATGATCAACAGTGATCCAAGACAATGCCAAAAAGAACTATGGAGTCTAAATACAGACTGAAGCATACTATTTTCACTTTTGTTGTTGTTTTTTGTTATTGTTCTTGATTAATGTGGAAATATGTTTAACATGATAGTAATGTATAACCTATATCAAATTGCTTGCTGGCCTTGGGAGGAGAGAGGGAAGGGAGGGTGGGAGAAAAATTTGGAACTCAAAAAATATCTTTACATGTAATTGAGAAAAAAAAAATACCAGGGGCAGCTAGGTGGCGCAGTGGATAAGGCACCGGCCCTGGATTCAGGAGGACCTGAGTTCAAATTCGACTTCAGACACTTGACACTAGCTGTGTGACTCTGGGCAAGTCACTTAACCCCCATTGCCCCACAAAAAAAATAATACCAGTTAAGCACCCACTAGCAAGACACAATAGCCTTCTTTGGCCTGAAGATTGGAGGCAAAGAAGGTTCAGGGGAGGGTGGCCACAGCAGTTCATAGAATACTGGTCTAGCCAGGTGAACCTGGACAAATCAATTAACTTCTGTTTGCCTTAGTGTCATCACCTGCAAAATGGAAATAGACACCTCCACTCCAAATGTTCATGTGGAATACAGTTTTCCCTTCCACACTGCAACTTTCCCCATCACGGTTTTGATATATTGAGGGTCAGTATAAGAAATTAAATGAAAATTTGGCGGGAGTTTTGTGGAAGCCACAGATGACACGGAAAGTTCAGAAACTCAAAAAAGGCATAAAATATGTATATAGTATTGTATAATATCAACACATTTTAATCTTTTAATGCAATAACAATTCAGACTTCTTCTCTGGTACAAAAATTTTATATGGATTTTCCAGATAGAGGAATGCCCTTAACCCCTGTGATGTGGAAGGGATAATTGTATCAGTGTTCAAACTGTGGTAGAGCCTTCTGCACTTGCAGCTACACTTGGACACACACTATACCTTTGGGTCCTCTTCAAAAGTGAAGGACAGGGCAGCTAGGTGGCGCAGTGGATAATGCACCGGCCCTGGATTCAGGAGGACCTGAGTTCAAATCCGGCCTCAGACATTTGACACTTGCTAGCTGTGTGACCCTGGGCAAGTCACTTAACCCCCATTGCCCTGCAAAAAAAAAAAAAAGTGAAGGACAACAACCAACTAAAATGGGGATAACAAGGGTACCACCTCCCAGGGTGGCTGTAAGGATCAAATGAGATAATATTTGCAAAGCACCTTGAAAATCTTAATAAATGCTACTAAGTAGGTAGAATTTATACTATCTTTCCAGTCAAGTCCGAAAATAAATATTCCAATAAAATCTTCATGGTAAGAGCTTAGTAAATGTGTTTCTTCTCCCAGGAGTTTCTGTCAATTAGTCAATTAACATTTGTTAAATACCTACTATGTGCCCTAAGGTAGCTAGAGTCAAAGTGGATAGAACTCTTGGCTTAGAATCAGGAAGACTCATCTACCTAAATTCGAATCCAGCCTCAGATACCTACTATCTGTGTGACTCTTGGACAAGTCACTTAACCCTATTTGTCCTAGTTTGTGATCTGTAAAATGAGCTGGAGAAGGAAATGGCAAACCACTGCAGTATCTTTTGCCAAGAAAACCCCAAAAACGGTCAGGAAAAGTTAGACATGACTGAAATATTTGACAACAATGTGCCTAGCACTGTGGAAACTTCTAGGAATACAAACAAAGGCAAGAAGACAATCCCTGCCCTCAAGGAGCTCATAGTCTAATGGTGGAGTCAACATGTAGCAACTATGGACAAACAAGATATATATAGGTTAATATAGAAATGATCCACAGAGGATGCTTTAAGAAGGATTGGGAAACAAAAACAAAGGGGCAGCTACGTGGTGCAGTGAATAAAGCACCGGCCCTGGATTCAGGAGGACCCAAGTTCAAATCCAGCCTCAGACACTTGACACTAGCTGTGTGACCTTGGGCAAGTCACTTAACCCTCATTGCCTTGCAAAAAAACCAAAAACAAAAACAAGAAGGATTGGGAAAGGCTTCCTGTGGAAGATAGGATTTTAATTGGGACTCAAAGGAAGCCAGAAGGGAGAACATTCCAGGCATGGGGGACAGCTAGATAAAATTCCTGCGGCTAAGAGTTGGAGTGTCTAGTTTATGGAATAGCAAAGAGGTCAGTGTTATACTGGGATAGAATAGCATGTAGCAGGAAGTAAGCTATAGGAAGACTGGAAAAATAGCAGAGGGTTGGGTTATGAAGGACTTTGAATGTGAGAAAATTATTAATAATGGACATTTGGGGGACACAGGGACACCTCCCCCCCACACTGGAGGGCTTAACTCAGGAGCTTTGCCTGATCTCCTACAAGGACAGCCCAGAGTCGGAAATCAGACTCTGAATAGAGACCAATAGAGATTAAAACCACACCTACCTTGGGGCAGCTAGGTGGCGCAGTGGATAGAGCACCAGCCCTGGAATCAGGAGGACCTGAGTTCAAATTTGGCCTCAGACACTTAACACTGACTAGCTGTGTGACCCTGGGCAAGTCACTTAACCCTCATTGCCCATCAAAAAATAATAATAATAACAATAATAAATTACAGGCCGTGGCAACAGGCTGGATATAGAAGGTAAGAGAATGAGAAGCTGAATATAACATCTAGGTTGGGAGACTGGGATGATGGCAGTTTCCTCAACAGAAATAGGGAAGTTAGGGAAAAGGGAGAGTTTGGGGAGGAGGGAGTTGAATATGGTTGTGTGCATGTTGAGCTTAAGATCTCTCAGAGACATTCCATTCCGGATGTGCATTATCGAGTTGGAGATCGGGGGTTTTAAGATTAGGAGAGAGTTTAGAGCAAGATAAATAGATTTGAGAATCATCAGCATAGAGATAATCATTGAATCCCTGGGAACTGATTAGATCACCTACTGAAATTGTATTGAGGGATAAAAGAAGAGGGCCCCTGACTGAATCCTGTGGCACACCCACCATTAGCAGAATGTGACAAGGATAGATCTAACAAAGGAGATTGAGGACTACTCAGGGAGGAAGAGAATAGAAGAGTAGTTATCAAAATTTAGGAGGAAGAGAATAATTGACAATGTCAAAGGCTGCATGCAGAGAAGTCCAAAAAGATGAAAATGGGGCAGCTAGGTGGCACAGTGGATAAAGCACCGGCCCTGGATTCAGGAGGACCTGAGTTCAAATCCAGCCTCAAACACTTGACACTTGCTAGCTGTGTGAACCTGGGCAAGTCACTTGACCCTCATTGCCCCCCTCCATCTCCCCCCCAAAAAAAGTGAATGGTACGAAAAATGAAAATTGGGGAAAGGCCATTAGATTCAGCAATTAAGAGATTGTTAGCCTTTGACCAAACAATATGGCCAAGCAAAGAGATGAAAAACAAAAAGGAAAAGTACCTAGAAGTACAAAAATATTTATAGGAGCTCTTTTAGTGGTGGCAAAGAAGTGAAAATTGAGGGGATGTCCATAAAGTGGGAAATGGCTGAACAAGTTGTTGTATATGATTATAACGGAACATTTGTGCTATAAGAAATGACAAACAGCAAAACCTAGAAAGATGAACTGATGCAAAGTGAAATGAGCAGAACCAGGAGAACATTGTATGCAGTAACAGTAATATTGTATGATGATAATAACTTAGAATACTATAGAATAAAAACTTAGCATACTTAGGATAACTTAGCTATTCTTAGTAATACAATGATACAAGACAATTCTGAAGAATGGAGGATAAAAGGCCTTGTCCATCTCCAAAGAAAGAACTGGTGGAGCCTGAATGCAGATTGATGATATGTTTTCTTTATTTTTCTTGGGGTTTTTTTATGTTTTCTTTCACAGCATGATTTACATGGAATTGTGTTTTTCATGACTATACATGGATAACCTATGTCAAATTGCTTGCCTTCTTAATTGAAGGGAGAAGGGAAAAAATTTGGAACTCAAAATTGGACAAGAATGTTAAAATTGTTTTTACATGTAATTGGGGAAAATAAAATATGAATTTTCTTTAAAAGGGATTGTTTTTAATTTTGGAGAAAGCAGTTTTGGTTGAATGATGAGGTCTTAGGCAAAATATAGAGAATTAAGAAGACAATAAGAGGAAAGGAAGTGGAGACACCTTTTGGACACAGCCTTCTCAAGAACTTTAGCCACAAAAAGGGAGAAAGAAATGGGACAATTGTTAATGGTGATAAATAGGTCAAATGAGGGTTTGTTGAGCATGGGGAGATGTAGGAGTATTTCTAAGCTATAGGAGAAGACAAAGAAGGTAAGAAGGAATAAGAATGAGAGAAAAATCTGGAGCTGGCCAGAAGGGCCACCTCATTATGGAAAACAGGGGTGAAGGCAGAAATAGTGGCAGGAAGTGTATCTATGAAATGTGAGTTGACAAGGGGAGAAGAGGAAGCTCTTTTTTTTTTTTTTCCGGGGCAATGGGGGTTAAGTGACTTGCCCAGGGTCACACAGCTAGTGTCACGTGTCTGAGGCCGGATTTGAACTCAGGTACTCCTGAATCCAGGGCTGGTGCTTTATCCACTACGCCACCTAGCCGCCCCCAAGAGGAAGCTCTTGGTGAATTTTTTCAGGTTTTTTTTAGTGAAATGTGAGTCATGGTTCTTAGCTTAGAGGGTATAAGAGGAGAGAACTATGGGAGGCTTGTGGAGGAATGAGAAGGTTTCAGAGTTGCAGTGAGGAGTGGGAAAGTGAGTTAATTAGGGAGCTGTAAAATGCTTGCTTTGCTACAGAGAGGGTTCAGTTGAGATTATATAACGTAAATTTGTAGTGGCTCCATTCTCTTTTATTATTATTATTATTATTGTTGTTGTTGTTGTTATTGGAGGAGTTGAGGAGGAAAGATTGTGAGCCAGGCACTAAATTAATTATAGAAAGAAGTGAGTCTCTTGGAGGTCAATAGACAATGGCCACCAGAATTCTGATTGGATGATAGATGGTTATGGTTGTTGTAAAACATCCCTATGTTGGGGTCAAGATACAGTGTGTCCTACTGTGGCTGATCAGACCAGTAGGAGCTCAGAAGGCTCTACCACAGGTTGGGCACAAATAGTTCATGCAAGTACATATAAGCATTAGGTGGTAGATATGGAAAGAGTGAACCACAGCTTACTGAATGATGGAGATAGAGGGAGACCCTGGTTGTCATTAGGAAGGGGGTAGGGAAGGGTATGCTGAGACTAGCTCAACCTGTCTTGCAAAATTCAACTATTGGGCAGCTAGGTGGATAGAGCACTGGCCCTGGATTCAGGAGGACCTGAGTTCAAATCCGGCCTCAGACACTTAACACTTACTAGCTGTGTGACCCTGGGCAAGTCACTTAACCCCAATTGCCTTGTAAAAAACAAACAAAAATCTAACTATTAAATTTTCAATGTGGGCATGTACACCTCAGAAATTGGCAAATGCTACAAATCAGCATTGGACATATTGTTTATTATCTAGACTTAAAGTGTTGGAGATTTTAATAATGCAGATTAGACTTAAATGTATGTGACATATACTTTGTAGGGGTCAGGGTAGGGTTGGGGAGCTGGTTGTTTGTTTTATTTATTTATTTTTTGGGAGGCAATTGGGGTTAAGTGACTTGCCCAGGGTCACACAGCTAGTAAGTGTTAAGTGTCTGAGGTCGAATTTGAACTCAGGTCCTCCTGAATCCAGGGCCCATGCTCTATCCACTGCGCCATCTAGCTGCCCCTAGGAGCTGGTTGTTAAACATTTACCACCACATTCTAAGAGCCAGGTCTCAGTGAAATCCAGAAGATAAAAGAAGTGGGAACGGAAAAGATTTAAGATGAAAGTAAAGTTTGTTACCTACCAAACAGTATTCCAGAGAGTACAGTGGAAGGGGTAGGCAGCTTTAGAGAACCACCTTGGAGAGGGTGAATTGAAGGGAATGGGAAGAAAGGAATGTTTGGTAATGTTAGAGAATGAAGTTTGTATTATGACAACCTGGGATGGATAGGGTATGTATGGCCAGGTGCAAGTTTATTCATTGCACTGATATTTGGCGGGGAAATATAGATAATAAGACAAGGGGGTCAAAGGCCCAGAGGAAAAAACAAGTATAGTTATTAATCATTGCCGAATGAGGGCTGCTGACATCACTCAGGGTTTGGTTTTAGGGTGGTGTCTCAAGGTGTTAGCCCAGGAGACCAATGGGAAGAGCTAACTGAAGCTAACTGTTGTTTGTCCTTCATTCTGGAAGAGGACCATGACATCCAGAGGTGATGTCATGACTTGCAGTGAATTGGATTTAAGTGACATAGGACTGTGCAAAGTCACCCACCTCACTCTCTCCTCCAGAGACACCAAAGTCCAACAGCAAGATATACATCAGGACAACCGGATGTGGCCCCATGCACTGGGAGATCTTGACCTTTTTAAGTTATAGTATTTCCCAAGTCTTAGTCTACCTGAGGCAACACTCATTCAATGATTAAGGCTGGGTAAGAAGTGAGTCAAAGAATGGACTCTTTTACCTAGTCAAAAATAAATAAATAACAAGGCAGGAAATAGACAGAGAGTAGGAAGGAATGACATCTCTCGGTCCCTGCTCAAAGGGTCCCTTGCAAGTGGAAAGATGCCAGCCCAGGAAACTGACACATGATGGAATGGTATCTGTCCAATCCCCCTCTGGTAGGAAGGGCCAGGTATGGAGATAGTCATGTGAAAGAGGCCCCCTGAGGCATTTAATTAAACGGATTCTTCTTGGAGTAGAAAAGGGACAGAACCGGGTGTTAGTAGACCTTAGTCCTAGTCCTAACCCAGCTGTGTGACCTCATGTAAATCCTCATGTCTAAAGTGAAGGAGTTGAATTAGATAATCTGTAGATTTCCTTCCAGCTCTATGAGTCTAAAGAATTGCTGATAGTGAAACTTAGAGTTCGTGAGAGAAGTATTTAGGATCAGGGGTCTTTGTCTCTCAAATCCTACCAGTTGGGTGTCTGGTAAAATTGAATAGAGATCAATTTCACTTAGATTTTTAAAAAATCAACGGCACAAATACAACAAATAAAAGATGTTGGAAGGGGCAGCTAAGTGGCACAGTGGATAAATCGCTGGCCCTGGATTCAGGAGGACCTAAGTTCAAATCCTACCTCAGACACTTGACACTAGCTGTGTGACTCTGGGCAAGTCACTTAACCCTCATTGCCCCTCAAAAAACAAACAAAAAAGATGTCAGAGGTACAATTTGACAATTCACATGAAAGGGTATGGGAGTTTTAGGGGACTGACTACAAGCTCAGTATAAGTCAAAAGTTCAAGCTGGCAGTCAAATACCTAATGCAATCAAGGACTTTGTGAAGACAAGGTTGTTCTAAAAGAGAGGTGTCAGCTTTGCTCTTCTCTGTCCTGGCCAGGCCACCAGGTCTGAAGTGCTGGATTCAGTTATGAGTGTCTCATATTCAGGAGGAAATTGGCAAAATGAGTGTGTGCAGAGCAAAGCAGCCAGAACAATGAGGGACCTTGAGATCATTCTATTGGAGGAAAGGTTAAAGAAACCAGGGCTATTTAACTTGGACAAGATACAGTGTAGGCGAGGAACATCAGAGGGTCCTTGGGTATTTGAAGAGCTGACCAGTTCTTGAACATTCATCATTCCAGTCCTTAAGGCATCAATAGGTAGAAGTTGTAGAGGGGCAAATTTGGGCTTAATGTAAGAAAAAAAAAATTGACAATGTGAACTGTGCAAGTACAGAATAGGATGATTCAAGAGGTAGTGGGTTCCTTTTCGGTTTATTTATTTATTTATTTTTGGTGGGGGGCAATGGGGCTTAAGTGACTTGCCCAGGGTCACACAGCTTGTAAGTGTCAAGTGTCTGAGGCCGGACTTGAACTCAGGTACTCCTGAATCTGGGGCTGGTGCTTTATCCACTGTGCCACCTAGCTGCCTCCATGGGTTCCTTTTCCATAGAGAAGACTAGGTGAGCTCTTGTAGAGATTTAATCAGGGATGTGTTAGGTCCCTTCCACAGCTGTACAGTGTGATGAATTTGGAGGTAGAGGGACTTGGGTTCAAATCTCAGTTCTGCCATACTTAAGATCTATGTGATTTTAGAAAAGTCTTAACTCCTCTGGACTTGACATTGGAAGCTAGGTGGTGCAGTGTGTAGAGTGCTGGGCCTACAGTCAGAAAGACTCATCTTTGTGAGTTCAAATCCAGCCTCAGACACTTATTAGCTGTGTGACTCTGGGCAAGTGACTTCGCCCTGTTTGCCTCAATTTCCTCATCTATAAAATGAACTGGAGAAGAAAACAGCAGGGGCAGCTAGGTGGCGCAGTAGATAGAGCACCGGCCCTGGAGTCAGGAGAACCTGAGTTCAAATTCAGCCTCAGACACTTGACACTTACTAGCTGTGTGACCTTGGGCAAGTCACTTAATCCTCATTCCCCAACCCCCCCCAAGAAAAAAGAAAATGGCAAACCACTCCGGCATCTCTGCCAAGAGGAGCTGGAGACAACAACCACCACAACAAAAGGACCTCACATTTCTCATTTGTAAAATGAGGGGGTGGATGGTGTCAGAATTACAAAGAAATGAATTCCTGCAGCCCATATTGATTTAGAAAACCACAAATAAATATTGTGTTGTATTTTTATTTATTTTATTAGACATTTCCCATTTACATTTTAAACTTTTTTTTGTTTTTGTTTTTGTTTTTTTTAGTGAGGCAATTGGGGTTAAGTGACTTGCCCAGGGTCACACAGCTAATAAGTGTTAAGTGTCTGAGGCCGGATTTGAACTCAGGTACTCCTGAATCCAGGGCCGGTGCTTTATCCACTGCGCCACCTAGCCGCCCCTCCCATTTACATTTTAATCTGTTTCAGGCTGCACTCTGAGTTTTGCAGGCTGTGTCTAACTCAGTGGTCCCCGGTTTGACCCCTCTGAGCTAGATGGCTAAGATAAACCTGCAGATTTATGATTCTGAATTTTGGGGGGTTTTGGAGGCCAACTCAACAGTTCACTAGACAGACAACAGTCCTAAAGAGTGACTGTAACCATAGGAACTAAAAAGCATGTGCATTGCAGGTACTTGGGCCAAGACTTTCACTCTTGGGGTGTTAGAGTGTTTGGCTTGCCAGTAGTATGGAATTACCCACATTGCTGCTCCTACTGAGCCAACTGATCAGGCTAAGCAAGTGTGATAACAAGGCTTAAGCAATGAGAAATTGTTCCACCCAGTGCTGCTAGGAACAACCAGGGAATGAAACTCTTAGATGAAGCTGGGTCTCTTGGAGGAAAATGAAATGGAAAGGTGGACTTTTCACCAGTATTAACATCCCCACCTTCCCAATTCTTGTTGACAAAATAATCACTTTAATATACCTCCCATCTCCCAGGGCAATCAATCAACCAATCAACATTTATGAAGTTCCTCCTTATGCGCCAGGCACTGAGCTAAACTACAAAAGAGGCAAAAGACAGTCCCTGACCTTTGAGAACTTACAATAGAAGAGGGGAGAAAACATGCAATAAATATGAACAAAGTATGCTATATAGAGGATAAATAGGAAATAATTTAGGAAGTCATTAGAATTAAGAAGGGGTGGGGAGGGGCAGTTAGGTGGCGCAGTGGATAAAGCACCGGCCTTGAATTCAGGAGTACCTGAGTTCAAATCCAGCCTCAGACACTTGACACTTACTAGCTGTGTGACCTAGGGCAATTCATTTAACCCCAATTGCCTCACTCAAAAAAAGAAAAAGAAAAAAAAGATCACTTTTAAAGACTGGGATCATATCCTAGATCCTCTTTTGAGGGAATCTATGTCTCATGAGAGAACCAATGACCAATCAATTGTCTATGATCCTTGGAAGTCTCCAATTCACCTGCCCACCAGGGCTGATCACTGTTTATTTTTCTTTCTTTCTTTCTTTTCTTTCTTTCTTTCTTTCTTTCTTTCTTTCTTTCTTTCTTTCTTTCTTTCTTTCTTTCTTTCTTTCTTTCTTTCTTTCTTTCTTTCTTTTTAAATTTTTTTTTTATCACTGTTTATTAGATGCTTCTGTTTTTCCTTAACAAGGCAGAAAATGGTAAGCTGATACCACCCCTCTCCTCCCCACCTGACCTTTCTTTCCCTTATTCTCTTAATGTCAGTTGGAGCAGCAGCCTGGAAAAATTAGATTCCCCTGGCTGAGTTTCTTCTTTTTGTACAAGTACCTTGGTGCTGAGTGTCGCTGAAATACCAGATAAGAAAGCTTGCTGGACACCTGTCAGGTGTGTGGAGCGAGTTGACCTTTCACCTCCCTCTTCCTTAGCAACAAGCACCTTGTGAAGGTGGCAAAGCCTTGTCCTAAGACATGCTCATAGAAATCTGTCTAGACTTGCTGGGTGATCTCAGTACTACTCAAGATAAAGGTCTTTGTCAGTGGGTCCCAGACCAGAAAGACTGCCTGAGCACACCTGTTCCCACTCTGTGTCATTGCTCTAATCTGGTTTCTCCTCTATATTCTGCAATCAAAATCAACCTGAATTCTTGGTTGGAGACTCATGGGGAAAACGACTTCCTTCTCCCTCCAACTCTCTCTACGCCTTTCCCTATTTGCCTTGAACTAAGTGACAAAAAACCACCAGACCTTTGATCATATGATATGTAATACATAGCCATGTATGAGATGGTGGGTGGGACCATTCCAGCAGGTGGGTGAGCATTTTCCCGGTGAATGGCTTGCGAGAAACTGTAGCTGGGGTGCCTCCCCAGCCCTTGGAAATCCTGTCTAGTAACGTGATGTGAAAGTTAGTTGGCTTCCTTGGTGGAGGTTGTCCACCCAATGGGAACTTACCAAGAAGGAAGTTCTGTAAGGGAAGTGCACTGGATGTGAACACATTGAGTTTGAATCCTACATCGGCTGCAGTTTCACCATCTTTAAAATGGGAAGCTTGGAATTGTGAGACCTGGAGCAAATTTTATGCCGTCTTTGTACCTTTCTTCATCTGGGAAATAAAGGGGGTCAAGGTAGATTATTTTTTTTTTTTTTGGTGCGAGGGCAATGACTTGCCCAGGGTCACACACCTAGCAAGTGAAGGTAGATTACTTCTTTTTTTTTGCGAGGCAATTGGGGTTAAGTGACTTGCCCAGGGTCACACAGCTAGTAGGTGTTAAGTGTCTGAGGTCATATTTGAACTCAGGTCCTCCTGACTCCAGGGCTGATGCTCTATCCACTGCGCCACCTAGCTGCCCCCGAAGGTAGATTACTTCTTCCTTTTTTTTTTTTTGTGAGGCAATTGGGGTTAAGTGACTTGCCCAGGGTCACACAGTTAGTGTTAAGTGTCTGAGGTCGAATTTGAACTCAGGTCCTCCTGACTCCAGGGCTGGTGCTCAGGGAACGGGCCCTGGAGTCAGGAGGACCTGAGTTCAAATCCAACCTCAGACACTTAACACTTACTAGCTGTGTGACCCTAGGCAAGTCACTTAATCCCAATTGCCTCACCAATAAATAAATGAATGAATGAATGGATGAATAAATAAATAAAAATATAATGAGATAATATCTGTACTACTTGTCTCAGAGGGCTGCAGAAATGCAAGGTTTCATTCTGGTTATTACTTCGACAATCCCATCTGGTGCCATATTAACAGCCATTTCCCATATGGATTGAGGGTTCACCCTACAACTCAGAAACCTCTTGGGACTTTGTACTGTTCAGGAAAAGCTAAGAGGAAGCAACACTCCCTTATTGATAGGCCCTGCCCCGTTCCAGCCAACTCCCAACAAGAGAGATCACATGGAGTGGTTGGTGAGATGATGGTTTAACCCCCGAGGGTTACTGTGGTCATCAGATCTTCCCCCTTGCCCTCTCTGCCAGCCACACTGGCCTATCTACTGTTCCCCACACACAATATTTTCTCTCTCTCTCTCTCTTTTTTTTTTTGGTAAGGCAATTGGGGTTAAGTGACTTGCCCAGGGTCACACAGCTAGTAATTGTTAAGTATCTGAGATCGGATTTGAACTCAGGTCCTACTGAATGCAGGGCTGGTGCTCTATCCACTACGCCACCAAGCTGCCCCTCTCTCTCTCTCTCTTTCTTCTCGATGCCTTTGTACTGTACGGGGCTCTCCCCAGTGCCTGGAATGCTCTTCCTTTTCATTTCTGCTTCTTAAAATCCCTAGCCAATGTATAATGATTGTTTGGGGACAGTCGATGCCTGACTCAGTTTAGTTCAGAAACATTTCCTAGACCTTGGGACTTCGAAAGATCTGGAGTTTAGCAAAGCTGGAAATGGAGCTACTTCAGGTGCGAAGAATGATAGAGGCAGAGAACAGTCAAGCAATTACAAAAATCCACCCAAGGACGAAGTCCAAAGTTGGGCTAAGTGTGAAAGTTGGCTTTGACCTTGCTGGACTTGGTGGTGACTGGTGTCTGTAGTAGCTGTGGGAGTAAATAAAGATCCAAGGGATGCTGTTGTGGGTCATACAATCAAATGAGGGTCAAAGTCCAGTGCGTGCTTCAGTTGGGATCTGCCCTCCCCTCCACGACTTTCAGTGCTAGGGTCTGCTGCTGTAGACATTAGAGTATACAGGTAGAATGATGCCACCTGAAATAGAAAATACCCCCGACTAGGGAACCTAGGGGAACGAATGGCAGAAATCTAACAAATAGAGATATTAATGGGGACCTGTACACAATGCTCTCCAAAACAGAAACCGTTTTTGTCTAGTGTTCTACAGACGGGATTAAACAACTTCTACTGGTTTCGATGTTCCAACAGAAAGGAATTTTCACACTTCCCTCCCCCCCCCCCCCCAAATTGACATCCCAGGGGAAAGACACTGCACACACCCTCCACCCCCATCTACTTTCCTAGCAAATAATTCTGCACTTGAGGTGAATGGAGGTTAGTCTCACTAGCATAAGGCCACAGAGGCAATTTGTAAATGAAAAAATACACAAACATAAAAGGCTTAACCTAGCCCCAAAGGACAGAAATGAGAATGTTCTTTGCTGAGGAAGTGAGCTACAGGTGTACACCAGGAATAGTGCTGAATGTGGATACTGGTTGGTTTGCTTTTTTTTCCCTTTTTCTTTTGATAGTAATAGCTAATTACTAGCACATATAGCTCTTTAAGGTGTGCAAAATGCTTTCCATGTCATCTTAAAGGACCTTCACACAAAAAAAAGGGGAGGGGGCAGCTAGGTGGCTCAGTGGATAAAGCACCAGCCCTGGATTCAGGAGTACCTGAGTTCAAATCTGGCCTCAGACACTTGACACTCACTAGCTATGTGACTCTGGGCAAATCACTTAACCCTCATTGACCCACCAAAAAAAAAAAAAAAAAGGACCATAACAACTCTATAAGGTAGATGCTATTATTATCCCCATTTTGTAGGTGAGGAAATTTAAGACTACCCAGAATCACTAGTAAGTGTTTGAGGCAGGATTAAAAGTTAGGTCTTCTTCATTCCAAGTTTAGGGCTCTTGAGTGGGAGACAAGGGGAAGGATACATTTTTGAAAATGAAAGTGATTTTTAAAAAAATTTGAATAATATTTATTTTTCCCTTAATTAAAAAAAAAATCTGGGTTCCAAATTTTCTTCCTCTTTCACCTACCCCCTCCCTAAGATGGTAAGCAACTTGATTTAACTGTGTAATTTAAAATTCTAAATGTGCGTTCTAATATATCTCCCCAGTTTTGGGGGTAAACTGACTAAAATCACTGATAAACGAGTTTAGGTTTTTTAAGGGTTTATTGAAAGATGGTAAAAGAAAGAGAAAGATTGAGAATAGATTTCTTATAGCCTTGAAATCCTCACCTTCCTAAACCTCTCACTTCTGCAGTCCTCTACCACCACACCAAAGTCTTGCACCAAAAGAGCAAGAAGACTCTCCCCAGAGTCTGCTTCCTGCTTCATGTTCCCCTCCCAGAAATGGGAGGTTCTTCAAGCTGATTGGCTAGTGTCATTCAAATTCATTGGTTAACTGGACCCGAAGGTGGTCTCGATATAAAGTTCAAAGTTTTTAGCTACTGAGAACAATTTCTTTCTTTTCTTTTTTTGTGGGGCAATGGGGGTTAAGTGACTTGCCCAGGGTCATACAGCTAGTACATGTCAAGTGTCTGAGGCTGGATTTGAACTCAGGTCCTCCTGACTCCAGAGCTGTTGCTTTATCCATTGCACCACCTAGCTGCACCCAACAATTACTTTCTTTTTTTTTTAATTAATAAAGTATTTTATTTTTTTTCCTGTTACATGTAAAAATAGTTCTCAACTTTTGTTTATACAAGCTTTCCAATTTCAGATTTTTCTCCCTCCCTCCCCTCCCTCCCCCCTCCCCTAGACAGCAGGTAATCTGATATAGGTTATATATATATATATATATATATATATATATATACACATAATAACATTAAACATATTTCTGCATTAGTCATGTTATAAGAGAAAAATCAGAGCAATGATGAAAAACTTCAAAATAGAAAAACATCAGCACCAAAAACAAAAGAAATTGTATGGTTCAATCAGCATCTATACTCCACAGTTCTTTTTTTTTTTTCCTGGATTTGGAGATCCTCTTCTATCATGAGTTCCCTGGAACTCTTCTGTACCATTGCATTGGTGAGAAGAATATAGTCCATCACAGTAGATCAATGATCAATGTTGATGATACTGTGTACAATGTTCTGGTTCTGCTCATTTTACTCATCATCAGCTCACGCAAGACCCTCCAGGTTTTTCTGAACTCCTCCTGCTCATCATTTCTTACAGCACAATAGTATTCCATTGTATTCATATACCACAACTTGTCCAGCCATTCCCCAATTGATGGGCATCCCCTCGACTTCCAATTCCTTGCCACCACATAAAGAGCAGCTATAAATATTTTTGTACATGTGGGTCCCTTTCCCCTTTCCATGATTTCTTTGGGAAAAAGACCCAAAAGTGGTATTGCTGGGTCAAAGGGTATGCATAGCTTTATCGCCCTCTGGGCATAATTCCAAATTGCTCTCCAGAATGGTTGGATCAGTTCACAGCTCCACCAACAATGCATTAGTGTTCCAATTTTTCCATAGCTTCTCCAACATTTATTATTTTCCTTTTTTGTCATTTTAGCCAATCTGATAGGTGTCAGGTGGTACCTCAGAGTTGTTTTAATTTGCATCTCTCTAATCATTAGAGATTTAGAACATTTTTTCATATGGGAATAGATAGCTTTGGTTTCTTCATCAGAGAACTGTCTGTTCATATCCTTTGACCATTTCTCAATTGGGGAAATTACTTCTTAAGTACCCTTAAGTACCAGCCAGATGTGCTTACAATCTAGTAAGCCATTCTGCAGTCAGTTGCCTTATCCAATTCGATCAGTTTAAATCAATCTCCAGGTGAACCCCTGAGTTCCATTATCTTGACACAAGGTTATATATATGCAATCATAAAACATTTCCATATTAATCATGTTGTAAAAGAAGAAACAGACCAAAAGAATAAAAAACCCACAAAAACAATAAAGTGAGAAATAGTTTGCTTCGATCTGCATTCAGACTCCATCAGTTTTTTCCCCTGAATGTGGAGAGCATTTTCCATCCTGAGTCTTGTGGAGTTTTCTTGGATCATTGTATTGCTGAGAGTAGCTAAGTCATTCCCAGTTCTTTGTCCATACAATGTTGCTGTTACTGTGTACAATGTTCTCCTGGTTCTACTCATTTCCCTCTGTACCAGTTCGTGTAAATCTTTCCTGGTTTTTCTGAGAGCATCCTGCTCATTGTTTCTTACAGCACAATATGTTCTATTACAATCATATACCACTTGTTCAGCCATTCCCCAATTGATAGACATCCTCTTGATTTCCAATTCCTTGCCACCACAGGAAAGAGCTGCTATAAATATTTTTGTACATGTAGGTCCTTTTCAAAGGTGATATGTTTTAAAAATAAACTAAATAGAACAAGTACTGAGTACCAACCTCTTTCTGTTGGCATGTCTCCACATTCTCCATTGGTCTTTCAGAAAAACCTTCCCAAAAGCCTATCCTTGGTCTTTCTCTGTATATATTGTCTCTCTTTTGGCAATCTCATTCACCCCAGTCACCAATTCAATATGCATTTGTTAAGCACTTACTCTGTGTGTGTGTGTGTGTGTGTGTGTGAGGATAAAAAACCCCAAAAAGTCAGGGCTGGTAGGTAGCATAATAGATAGGGCACTGGACTCAGAGTAAGAAAGACCCAAATTTGAATCCTGCCTCAGATACCTACAAAATGTGTGACTCTGGGCAAGACCCTATACCTCTCAGCCTCAGTTTCCTCATCTGTAAAATGAGAATAATAACATCACCTTCTTTACAGAGTTGTTATGAGGATTAAATGGGAAAATATTTGGAAAGTGCTTTAAGGACTACAAACTTTTTTAAAAATAAATATTTTATTAATTTTGATAATTAATAAATTTGATGTTAATTAATTATTTTTGGGTGGTCCAAAATACATATGAAGTCATCATTGAGAAGAAGGCACTAGTAACTAAGAGCATCAACTACTTCCATGCAGATGATGTTCAAATCTTTTTCAAATCCACACCTCCAACTTTCTACAGCGTTGTGAGTTTTCCCTACATCTCCCACTGTGACCTCAAACTCAGTGGGCCCCAAACTGCTTGGGGCAGTTCCCTTATACAATCATGTCTAAAAATCACCAAGCTATGTAGAATCATTCAATAAGAACCACAGAATTTATGGGGGCAAATGGGATCATGGGCACACATACTCAAAAACTTCATTGGTGACACGTTAGAAAAAGAGGAACCTAATAAAAATGGTAGGACAGTCTTACCCATTATATGGTTAAAAAATACATAAAGACTTCCATAAATAATGGCAGTGTTCATGACCTCAGGTTGCTGCTCAGCCAGCACCTGGGTTCCCACAGGCCCCTGGTTGGAGCCAGTGCCTGCTAGAGGGATGAAATCATGCATAAGCAAACACAAAATTCACATTATACTCAAGTCATTTGCTAATATATCAATTGTGCCAGATCAAATTCACATTTTTTGTGCATGTTAATTTGAAATTTAATTACCCAGGTAGGGAAAAGGACTCATTCAAAGAGCAGGTATTTATTCTGCTATCTCAGAACATTACCCAGGGGGTAGACAGAGGCTCAAATGCACATTTTCAAAACACGTTTTATTTTTTTTTTCTTCAAAACACACTTTATAACAGACCTGACTGGTACCTGCTACACTTTGTAAATTTACTGTGTCTTACTGTGGCACCACCATTCATTTCCCCAATCTCTCACATTTCCCATCTTTGAGTTTTCCCCACTCCTGTTATAGCCTGTCTCAGAATCTTAAGAGTTGAATGGGATTTCAATGGATACCTAAGTAAGAATCTTCTCCACATCATCCCTGGTTAGTGGTTGGCCATTCAGTCTTTGCTTGAAGACCTCTCCTGAGAAGAAGCTTTTTACTTCCTGAGGCATCCCAATTCCTCTTTGGACAGCTCTATTAATAAAGTTTTTCCTTCTCTCTAGCCCAAGTTTGCTTTGCTGTAACTTCCTCTCATAGATCCTAGTTCCAAAAAATAATTTCTCTTCCCCAAATTAAACAATCCTAATTCCATCAACTGGTTCTTATATGGCATGGACTTGAGGCTCTTTACCATTTTGATTGGCCTCCTCTGGATTCTCTCCAGCTTGGCAGTATATGTTCCCTTTGCATAGGTGGAGAAGTATGAGTATGGAACCCCACACAGACTATTGAGTCGTTTTGTTTTGCTGAATTGCATTTTTTCTTTTTCTTTTTTATTGTTACAATGGATGAAACAAACAAAAAACACCCAAAAAATCAGGGGGCAGCTAGGTGGCACAGTGGATAAAGCACTGGCCCTGGATTCAAGAGGATCTGAGTTCCAATCCGGCCTCAGACACTTGACACTTACTAGCTGTGTGACCCTGGGCAAGTCACTTAACCCCCATTGCCCTGCAAAACAAAACAAAACAAAACAAACAAAAAAATACAATGGATGTCTTCCTGGGTAGGGAAGGAGTTGTGATATATTTGGAAATAAAGGTAATATAAAAAAAAGACAAGATAAAAAATTTTAAAATAAAAGTACATTGAATGAATGAATCTTTTTGTCTATGCCTATGTTTTAGATGATTATAATCAGTGAAAACATACTTATCTCACAATAATCTTATTTTTCACTTGTGTCTGGGTATTGACACAACCCATGGGCTTTTTGGGTTGTTTAATACATATATACAGTTACGTAACTAACTTTGGCCACAGAACCTTGTTTCATACATGTGTCTCTGTGTTGACACCATGTATTTTTCATCTTTTCACATAGATATGTAACAGTAACTTTCCCTATTTCATCCATGTATGTCTATGTGTTGACACAGCTCATGTAATTTTTGTAGAACTGTGTAATTTAAAATTCTAAATGTGGGTTCTAATCTGTCCCCCCAGTTTGGGGGGAAGCTGACTAAAATCACTGACAAATGAGTTTAGGTTTTTAAAGGGTTTATTAAAAGATATAAGATAGGGGCAGCTAGATGGCACAGTGGATAAAGCACCGGCCCTGGATTTAGGAGGACCTGAGTTCAAATCCGGCCTCAGACACTTGACACTTACTAGCTGTGTGACCCTGGGAAAGTCACTTAACCCCAATTGCCTCACTAAAAAAAAAAAAAGAAGCCCTGTTCTAGACTGGGTCTGATGGGTATTCCATCGATTTCTTAAAGCATGGAAATCCTAGCCTTCCTAAACCTCCCACTTGAAGTCCTCTGCCACCAAACTGATGTCTCCAACCAAAAGAGGAAGAAGCCCTCTGCTAGCATCAGCTTCCTACTTTGTGTCCTTGTCCCAGAAATGGGAGGCTCCTCAAGTTGATTGGCTGGTAGGCTTGATAGACAGTACCCACGAGCAAACATCACTTCCTGACGCCAAGGACCTGACGGCATGACTTGCCCTCAGATGCCTTCTCCTCATGGCGGAGCTTTCCTACAGTAACTCCCCAGCAGATGGCGTCACTCCAATCGTTACAGAACTCTATAACGGTAACTTTTTGTCACAACACCGTCCAGATACTAGTAGCTGGTAGTTTGGTAATACAAGAAATAAACAGATCCAGCCATAGCAATGTCTCTTGTCCATGGTAAGCACAGAGAATAGGAAGTTCAATCTCTAAATGTTAAAAGTCTAGTTGAGGGGGGCAGCTAGGTGGCGGAGTGGATAAAGCACCGGTCCTGGATTCAGGAATACCTGAGTTCAAATCCGACCTCAGACACTTGGCACTTAACCAGCTGTGTGACCCTGGGCGAGTCACTTAATCCTTGTTGCCCTGCCTAAAAAAAAATAAAAAAATAAAAGTCTAATTGAGGTGGAATGAGGGAAAGTAAACTAAACCCACATGGTTTTATAAGGCTATAGGTTGGGGAAGAGAGAAGGGAACATGCATTTATTAAGTGCCTGGGGATACAAATGAAGGCAAAAAATCATCCCTGCTCTCAAGGAGTTTATCTAATAGGTACACACACAGAGAAAGCAGAAGTTTAATTGAAGAACACAACAGTTTATACCTGGCATAACCAGCCCTATCAAAACTCTAAAGATATAAGGCCCTCAGAGGCTATCTAATATACTCCCATCACCTTCATTTTACAAACAAAGAAATACAGAGCCAGAGAAACTAAAGGTCTTGGCCAAGTATCTCACAAGTGATAAATGTCAGAGGCAGGATTTGAACCCAGGTCCCCTGAATCCACAGCCAGTATTCTTTCTACTATGCCATACCGTTTTCCCCTGACATAGCATACTACCACCTTCCATATCCTACTCAACACTGTTGGGTTGCCATTGGAGACTCCCAGGTAGTGAGGCCAATGTAGAAATTGCCCCTTACTTAAAATGATGTTTTTTCTTTGACTTCTTTGGACAAAAAGGAAGGTTAAAGATGTGTGGCCACAGTCACCCTGGCTCTCTGCCTCCATGTCCCACATCCCTGGCCTCCGCCTGGCTGCCTGCCATTGGTTTGGGGGTAAGGACGAAAGTCAAAGCTTTTCTGGAGTCTGGCTGTCTGAGTCAGTCCCGTCTTGGGCACCATCACTCACACTCACTTCCTCTTTCCCAAATTAAGAGTTTGGGTTCTTCCCTTTCTCAGAACTGTTAGACTAGGAGGCAGATAATGGGAGCCTCCTAGGCAGACGTTCCTCTTATTTGAAACATTTAGTCACAATCATCTTTTTTTTTTAATAAGTCTAAGGGCCGGGGGCAGCTAGGTAGCACAGTGGATAAAGCACTGGCCTTGGATTCAGGAGTACCTGAGTTCAAATCCTGCCTCAGACACTTGACACTTACTAGCTGTGTGACCCTGGGCAAGTCACTTAACCCCCATTGCCCCACAAAAAACTGAAAAAAAAAACAAAACAAAACAAATAAGTCTAAGGGCCAAAAATAGCCCCTCTGCTAATGCAAGACATACACTACTTGTGAGGTTCCTTTTCCCTTTGAAATCAAAAAGCAGCAACTCATCTGAGCTGGGGCTCTGGCCCCAACTGAGGCAGAGTTCTCACAATGGGTTGTGTTACTTTAGGCATGTTTTCTTTCACAACATGACTAATATGGAATTATGTTTTGTATGACTACACATGTATAACCTACGTCAAATTGCTTTCCTTTTTTTTTTAGTGAGGCAATTGGGGTTAAGTGACTTGCCCAGGGTCACACAGCTTGTAAGTGTTAAGTGTCTGAGGCCAGATTTGAACTCAGGTACTCCTGACTCCAGGGCCGGTGCTCTATCTACTTTACCACCTAGCTGCTCCCTAAATTGCTTACTTGATGAGGGGGGATATAGAGGGAAGAAGGGAGGGAATTTTGAACTTAAAGCTTTAAAAAAAGAATGTTAAAAATTGTTTTTATGCTATCTTTACAAGTTTTTATATGTAACTGGGGAAGAATAAAATACTAAATAAATTTTAAAAAATAAAATGAAAAAAGCAACAATTTAAAAAATCGAAACCTATGTACCAGATATGTATACAAAATAATTAGGGGTAGTCTCATGTGGAAGATCTTACTATCCCTCATGGAGAATGCAGTCAATTTTGGGATACACAGATAATGTAAATACAGAATTATACATGATAGGGACATTAGACAGTGACAAAAAAAAGTTCTTTAAGGAAGTTGGAAAGGAAAAAGCCTTTTTAATGATAGAAAGACTATCTTATCTCTCTGATGATGGAAGGGGAGAGAGGGATGTTCTGTATGGGGGTTTGTTTCTGAGGACATGCTTTGCCTGGACTGTATTTGAATCTCTATAGTGAATGTTTCTGTTATGATAACGTTTCTAGTACAGAAATAATTTCAAAACGTTGCTGGCAAACTCTCCCCATTCTCAATGTACCCAATACTTCCTTATTCTTAAGAAACATTCTTTATCACAGGCCCCAGGGGATTCCCCTTTAAGAAAAGCTTTCCATGGATAGACCAGGAGTGGCCCTAGATTTGAAGTTGGAAGAGTTCTGGACATAGCATCAGGAGATACCTGGGTTCAAACCCCACCTCCAGCACTTTCTAACTGTGTGACAAGAGGCAGGTCACTTAATCTCTCTGAGCCTCGGTTTCCACTTGTGTAAAATGGAAATAATAATACTCATGACTGGAATGTTCTCACCCCCTTCACCTCCCCTCTCCTGCCTTCCCTTGTATTTCTTCAGAACTCTGCTCAGATCCCTCCTTCTGCAAGAGGTCTTTCTCAGTATTGTTTCCCCCCCCCATAGTGCCTTTCCAGAGAGACTAGCTTCCATCTTCTTTGGCTATATCTTATCTGTATGGAATTATTTGCATGTTGTCTCCCCTATCAGATTGCGAGCCCCTTGAGGGCTGAGGTTGCTCCAGTCTTTCTTTGTATCTTCAGTGCTTGGCCCAGTCCCTGGCATACATTTATTAATTTTGAAATGTTAATTCTATTTTTATTAAGCCGGTGCTTAATAAATGCTTATTGACCGACTGTAGAAGCAACTTCACAGGGTTACTGTGAGGATCAAATCAAATATATCTAAAGTGATCTATAATCCTGAGAAGGCAATAGAAATGTCAGTTTCTGTTGAAGAAAGGTGGAACCGGAAATGCTGATTTCTCAGGGTGGCTTCCCAGCCTGGCCAGGAGGAAAAAAAGTTCCCAGTCATGTCCAAATTTAATCCAAGTATTCATTCGTGCAGATAGGAAGGCTCAAAGTGTGGGACACTCCCTGTCCAGCTGGCCCTGAATCCTCTCTCATGGAAAAAGAAGAATCCATGCCCAGGGCATGGTGGGGACTGCAAAAGCATAACTACTCAGCTTGAATTAAATAGGGTGTTGCCTCCCTTTCTGTCCTCCTCTAACTCCCAAAGATTTTCTTGATGTTGGAGGGAGGGAGGGAGGGACGGAAGGAGAGAGGGAGAGAGAGAGAGAGAGAGAGAGAGAGAGAGAGAGAGAGAGAGAGAGAGAGAGAGAGAGAGAGGCTTTGAGAAAAGCAGTCTCAGAGTGGGAAAGTACATAAAGAACCCTGAGCTCCAATATGTCCCTGAACAAGAATTCCTGGAACATCTTTGACAAGTGGATCATCCATTTGCTGGAATCCACAACCTCCCAAAGCAGCTGGAGAGCCACTGTTCACAGCTCTTCGGAAGGCTCTTTCTTGAATGATATTGCCATACCACAGAGCCCACCAGAGAGATGGTTTTTCTCAAGGCTGCAGTAGCTTTGGCCAAGGAATTTATTACTCTGTTGGTTGGATCCAAATGCAGGTGCTACCATTTTAAGGCCCTATTAGGATGTTTTATCATGGCATGAAGATGGCACTGGCTTCTCCAAACCTGTGGCAGAAGACCATAGACTTTGGCTGGTCCTGGTTGGAAAGGTTTTAAGTTGGGTGCAATAATGAATCATGGGGGTTGGGGACAGCTAGGTGGCACAGTGGATAAAGCACCAGCCTTGGATTCAGGAAGACCTGAGTTCAAATCCAGCCTCAGACATTTGACACTTACTACCTGTGTGACCCTGGGAAAGTCACTTAACCCTCATTTCCCTGCCTCCCCCCCCCCAAAAGAATCATGTGCCTGTCATTTGAAAGACACTCACTACTTCATGGGCTGAAGGGTGATAAACTGTTAGCCGCAACTCATTTCTGCCCTTGGTATATATATATATATATATATATATATATATATATATATATATATTTCTTTATTTCTTTCTCGCTTTTTTGTTGATACCTTTTGCTTGAGCATCAAGTCATTTCTGAATATTTCTTCCCCATCCTCTATCCAGCAAGATATCCTTGAAACACAGTTTAAAAAAAGGAGGGAAAAGCAGAAGAACCAAACCATATGTATATGTACCTCTGAGGTACATAGAAGGGAAGGAAGTATGTTTTCTTATTTCTTCTCCCCTAAGAAGGCTTGGCCATTATAATTATTTAGCATTAAGTTTTGTTTTTAAAAATTCTTTCCATTGGAACACTAACGCATTGTTGGTGGAGTTGTGAACTGATCCAACCATTCTGGAAAGGAATTTGGAACTATGCCCAAAGGGGTATGGGGCTGTGCATACTTTTTGACTGCCACTATTAGGTCTGTATCCCAAAGAGATCATAAAAAAGGGAAACGGACCCACAGGTACAAAAATATTTATAGCAGCTCTTTTTGTAGGGCAAAGAATTAGAAATTAAAGGGATCCCCATCAATCAATTGGGGAATGGCTGAACAAGTTGTGGTATATAAATGTAATGGAATACTATTGTACTATAAGAAATGACGAGCGGTCAGATTTCAGAAAACCTGGAAACATTTACACAAATTGATGCTGAGTGAAATGAGCAGAACTGGGAGAACATTGTACACAGTATCAACGACATTGTGTGATAATCAACTGTGATAGACTTAACTTTTCTCAGCAATACAATACAATGATCCAAGACAATTCCAAGACTCATGATGGAAAATGCTCTCCATATCAAAAAAAAAAAAAAAGAACTATGGAGTCTGAATGCAGATGGATGCATACTATTTTCACTTTTGTTGTTGTTTTCATTTCTTCTTTCTTGTGGTTTTCCCCTTTTGTTCTGATTCTTCTTCACAACATGACAAATGTGGAAATATGTGTGACGTGATTGTACTGTATAATCTATATCAGATAGCTTGCTGTCTTGGGGAAGGAGGGAAAGAGAAAAATTTGGAACTCAAAATCTTACAAAAAATGAATGTCACTAGATCACAGACTATGTAGGGGTGAGTAAGATATAAAAAAAAAACTGGAAAGGTAGAAAGGGGCAAGGTTGTGAAAGGCCTTGAATGCTAAACAGAAGATCAAATATCAGATCATGGAGGTGATAGGGAGCCATTGGAGTTTGTAGAATAATAGGATGATATGGTCAGATCTGTGCTTTAAGTTGATTTGTTATCTTGATGAATTGGAGTGGGAGAGACTTGAGGCAGGTAGACCAACTAGCAGACTATGGCTCTAGTCCAGGTGTGAGGTGATAAGGGTGATGGTAGATATCCAGGGAGAGAAGGCGGGTATAGAAGAGGTGCTATGAAGGTGAGAGGACTTGACCACTCTCTGATTCGATTTGAGAGATGAGAAAGAATAAGGAGTCAAAGATGACTTCTAGGTTGTGAACCTGTTATGTGAGAATTTTTTTTTCTCATTCTTCCACTCTATTTCTTGACTTTCTGTTAGGGCTCAGCTCTGAGGCCTTCCAAGGGGAAATGACTGGGCTTATCTTTTGAACTCTTGGGTCCTTCTGCTCCTTTCTTGGAGTACAGAGTTATGTTATTCCAGGATCTCTGTGACAGCTCAGGCTGGAGACCTACAAACTTTCAATGCTCCCAAATGTAATCTGGGGTGAAGGCTGGCCATTGCCCTCCTGGTCTGAGCTCTGCAATTTCCTGAACCAGGTTTGGGTCTGAGCAAAACTAGAGTGCCTCGTCCCGGGTTGGAAGTTCCAGAAGACTACTACAAAGTAGAATTGCAGTAGCTCAAAAGAAACGTAAGATGCGCAAATTTAGAGCCATCTCTATCCTAAATGTTCATATGGACTATTTGTACCGAACCAGTGGTAGAGATTTCTGAGCTCATATGGGTCTGATCAGCCACAGTCAGACACACTGTACCTTGCTCCCAACACAGCAACGTCATTTTGGTCCTCTCTGAGGACAAAGGACAACAACCAACCAACCAGACTACTTCTGGGAAGCTTTGCAGCTTTGCAGGTTACTGAACAGCGTGGTCTGGAATTCCTGCCCTGGATTTTTCATTATAGGCTTCATAGAACTGTGTTCTTCTGTTCCCAGGATCAGAGCCCCACAGCTACTGTTTGCTAAACTTGTTCCTCACTCATCAAACAGCTAGGTCCCTCAGTTGCTCCTCTCCACAACCCCTAGGCAAAGGTCCCCTCCTCAGTTCTGGATCTGTGACCCCAAAATGGTTCGAAAATGACAGAGCTGACAGACAGCAACTGTTGCAGCAGCCTGCACAATTTCAACACCTCCCCACCCCTCCATGCCCACACACACATGTCTTCCTGCTCCAGTGTTGAGCCTTGACCTTTTTTTCAGTCCCTGGGCTCTGGAAAATTGTGGGGCATTCATGGCCAGACCCCATCCCCAACGTCCATACACTTCTCTACCTATCTCCCCGTACTGAATTAAGTTGGAAAAAATGACTAGAGCTGATTTTTTCTTGGATTTACTGATCAGGATTCCGTCTGGTGCATTTTCTAGATCTTTATCAGGGTGGCATGGCTGGGATGTTGTGCTGTAACTTGCTACTCCATCATCTCAGTTCCCAGTATACTTCCCTTTATTATTACAAAGAAGATTCTGGGAAGGAGAGAGGGAGGGAGTTGTTATTGGGAAGTAATAGAAATATTTTTTTGTTTTTGTTTTGCAGGGCAATGAGGGTTAAGTGACTTGCCCAGGGTCACACAGCTAGTAAATGTCAAGTGTCTGAGGACATATTTGAACCCAGGTCCTCCTGAATCCAGGGCTGGTTTCTAACCCACTGTGCCACCTACCTGCCCCCTCCCCCACCTAATTTTTTTTGGGCTGGGCAATGAGGGTTAAGTGACTTGCCCAAGGTCACACAGCTAGTAAGTGCCAAGTGTCTGAGGCCGGATTTGAACTCAGGTCCTCCCAAATCCAGGGCCAGTGCTCTATCCACTGTGCCACCTAGCTGCCCCACCCCCCACCTTTTTTTTAAAAGAGCACCAATAAAACATTTTGATTGCATTAGTTCTACAAAGCAAAGTGTTTTTGCAGTGACTCTAGAAGGAAAGTATGAGTGGGGCCAGGCACTTGGGGCAGGGCAGTTGTTTCATTCTAAATGTTCATTGGAACAGTAACTCCATTAGAGAAAGAAAAGGAACCAATTCTTCCACTTTCCTTAGCTGAAGCAGGAGGAGAAGAAAGGCTCAAGAAGAGGAAGAGGTGACCTTCTGGCATGGAAGTGGCTGCTCCCAAGTCAATGAGGAGAACCCACAACCCACATCTGCATTCTCTCCTTTCTCCTTCAGTCAGAAGGTTTCTTTGGGGTTTTTCCAATGGAGAGAATGAAGAACTGTGGCTTCTTGAGAAAGAAAGTTGAGCACATGTCTGTAACCTCTCCTGCTAGGGAGGGAGACTGAGACTGTAAGGTCAATTGAGCTGCAGAATTTGGAGCTACAGCTAAAATGGGTTGGGTGTCTGCACTAAATCTAGCACCAATATGCTGAGCCCTGTGGGTAGGGGGGCACTGGGCTGCTTAAGGAAGGTTGAAACAGCCCAGAAAATGGAGCAGGTCACATTGGCTTCAGTGCAAATCAGCAGTGGGATCAGGTCTAAGAATGACTTCTTTTTTTAAAAAAAATTATTTATTTATTTTTTAGTTTTCTTTTCTTTTTTTTTTTGCAGGCAATGGAGGTTAAGTGACTTGCCCAGGGTCACACAGCTAGTGAGTGTCAAGTGTCTGAGGCCCGATTTGAACTCAGGTACTCCAGAATCCAGAGCCAGTGCTTTAACCACTGCGCTATCTAGCTGCCCCTATTTTTTAGCTTTCAACATGTGTTTAGATAAGATTTCTGATTTCAAATTTTTCTCCCTCCCTCCCCCCTCCCCATATATATATATATATATATAATAACATTAAACATATTTCTGCATTAGTCATGTTATAAGAGAAGAATCAGAACAAAAAGGAAAAACGTCAAAAAAGAAAAACAGCACCAAAAACAAAAGAAATAGTATGGTCCACTCAGCATCCATATTCCACAGTTCCTTTTTTTTTTTTCTGGATTTGGAGAGCCTTTTTCCATCATGAGTCCTTTGAAACTTTCTTGTACCATTGGATTGGTGAGAAGAATCTAGTCTATCACAGTTGATCAACACATAATGTTGATGATACTGTGTATAATGTTCTTAAGAATGACTTCTTACCTGGAGGGTCTTGCATGAGCTGATGATGAGTGAGATGAGCAGAACCAGAAAAACATTGTACACAGTATCATCAACATTGAGTGTTGATCTACTGTGATGGACTATATTCTTCTCACCAATGCAATGGCACAGAAGAGTTCCAGGGAACTTGTGATGGAAGAAGATCTCCAAATCCAAGGAAAAATAAAAAAGAACTGCAGAGTATAGATGCTGAATGAACCATACTATTTCTTTTGTTTTTGTTGCTGTTGTTTTTTTTCTATTTTGAGGTTTTTCATCATTGCTCTGATTTTTTTCTCTTATAACATGACTAACGCAGAAATATGTTTAATGTTATTATGTATATATATATATAACCTATATCAGATTACCTGCTGTCTAGGGGAGGGGGGAGGGAGGGGAGGGAGGGAGAAAAATCTGAAATTGTAAAGCTTGTATAAACAAAAGTTGAGAACTATCTTTACATGTAACGGAAAAAAAATAAAATACTTTATTAATTAAAAAAAAAGAATGACTTCTTGATAAAAATGATAATACCTAAAGAGAGCATAAAAAAGGGAAAAGGACCCACAGGTACAAAAATATTTATAGCAGCTCTCTTTGTGGTGGCAAAGAAATGGAAACCAAGGGAATACCCATCAATTGGGGAATGGCTGAACAAGTTGTAGTATATGAATGTAATGCAATACGATTGTGCTGTAAGAAACGATGAGCAGGAAGAGTTCAGAGAAACCTGGAAGGACTTACATGAACTGATGCTGACTGAGAGGAGCAGAACCAGAAGAACATTGTACACAGTAACAGCAACATTGTGTGATGAACAATGGTGATAGACTTGGCTCTTCTCTGCAGTGCAACAATCCAAAACAGTTTCAAAGAACTCATGATAGAAAATATTCTCAACATCTGGAAAAAAGAACTGTGAATTATGAATGCAGATTGAACCATACTGTTTCTACTTTTGGACTGTTTTTTTTTTTCCCTTCTTTTTGGAGATTTTCCCCCTGTGCTCTGACTCTTTCACAAGATGACTAATGTAGAAATATGTTTAATGTGATTGTACATATACAACCTATATCAGACTGCTTTCTGTCTTGGGGAGGAGGGAGGAAAGGGAAGGTGGGAGAAAAAAAATTGGAACTAAAAATCCTGTGAAAACAAATGTTGAAAACTATCCTTATATGTAACTGGAAAATAATAAAATACTTAAAAAAAAAAAAAGAAATGATGAGCAGGCAGATTTCAGAAAAACCTGGAAAGACAAGTGGACTGATGCTGAGTGAAGTGAGCAGAACCAGGAGAACATTGTACCCAGTAACAGCAACATTTTGTGATGATCAACTGTGATAGACAACTCTTCTCAGCAATACAATGATCCAAGACAACTCCAAAGGACTCATGATAGAAAATATCCTCCACATCCAGAAAAAAGAACTAGATTCTCAATGCAGATTGAACCATATTGTTTCTAATTTTTGTTTTTGTTTTTTGAGGTTTTTCCCTTTTGTTCTGATTCTTCTTTCTCAACACGACTAATACAGAAATATGTTTAATGTGATTGTACATATATAACCCATTTCAGATTGCTTTCTGTCTTGGGGAGGGGAGAGGGAGAAAAATTTGGAACTAAAAATCTTATGAAAACATATGTTGAAAAGAATCTTTACGTGTAACTGGAAAATAATAAAATACTTTCATGAAACAATTATTTTTTTTAAAAAGACAACCCATGCCAGTTAGAGAATTCAAATTTTTAAAAAATCATGTAGAGGGGCAGCTAGATGGCGCAGTGGTAAAGCACCAGCCCTGGATCCAGGAGTACCTGGGTTCAAATCCAGGCTCAGACACTTGACACTTACTAGCTGTGTGACCCTGGGCAAGTCACTTAACCCCCATTGCCCCGCCTCCCCAATAATGTAGAAAAAAGTAATGATAATAACAATAATATTCAAACTCTTTTGGCAGGTGTATCTGATTAGGAGTTACTAATTCATGTCAATTCCACCTCAACTCCATCTCTCCTCCCTATCCTCTTCCTCCCATTACCAATAAGTATAAGCCTTCACTTCTAATCCTGCAAAAGTAATCATCCTTACATAAATATCTGGTCACATTATTCCTGCTCTAAATCTCCATTGGTTCCCTGTTAGTCATCGAATAAAGTTCAAACACTTTTGCTCAGCATTCAACAATCTAGTACCACCCTAACTTCCCAGCCTTACTTCATACTCCTCTCTACCTGGTGCAAGTTGCATAAATAACCTCTCCGCCTGTTTCCTCATCAGAAAACTCAGGAAGTTTGCATTACATGACCTTTCAGATGCCAGATGCTAACAATCTCTGACCCAAGAAGCAGAATATGACATAGAGTTTTTAGACATGGTCAATGTGGAGATATTTCTTGACTCTGATTTTTTTTAATTCAATTTTATTTTATTTTCAAGTCCAAATTCTTTTCTCCCCCACCCATCAAGAAAGCAAGAAAAATAAAATCTATTATAAATATGCATAGTTAAGTAAAACAAATTCCTACATTAGCCATGCCAGATATATATATATATATAGAGAGAGATATACACACACACACACACACACACACACATGTATGTGGGGAGAGAGACTTCCGGAATTATGGTTCATGATGGTATTGATCGGAGTTTCTAAGTCTTTCACAGTTGATTATCTTTACAATACTGCAGTTACTGTACAAGCTGTTTTCTCGCTTCTGCTCACTGCACTTAGTATCAGTTCATCCAAGTCTTCTCCAGTTTTTCTGAAATTATCACCCTCATCCTTTCTTATAGCACAATAACATTCCATCACATTCAGATACCATTACTTGTTTAGTCATTCCCCAGTTGATGGGCACCACTCAGTTTCCATTTCTTTGCCACCATGTTTTTGTACATATGAGTTCTTTTCCTTTATCATCTCTTTGTTTTAATGATATCTTTGGAATATAGACCTGGTAACAATATTGCTGGTTGACTATGGATACTTGTAACAAGAGATTTTCTTTTTCTTTTTCCATTGTAAAAAGGTGGGAGGAAGAGAAAGGGTAAGGATAGCATCACCCCCCTTCCCCCCCAACAAAAGAAAACAGAAAGAACAGGACTTTTTTGCTGTGGTTTTTTTTTTTTTTTTTTTTGGTGAGGCAATTGAGGTTAAGTGACTTGCCCAGGGTCACACAGCTGGTAAATGTCAAGTGTCTGAGGCCGAATTTGAACTCAGGTCCTCCTGAATCCAGGGCTGGTGCTTTATCCACTGTGTCACCTAGCTGGACAACTTTGAAAGTTATACATTGAATATTATATACTTAAAGAGAAAACTAAGCCATACATAATAGAGATTTGTGCTTTCATATGCAACCCTTTCCTTCTTTTTTGTATATATTCATTTTATTTGACATCTGTTATGTTCAGAATAAAAAGAAAAGAAAATGGAGGGGCAGCTAGGTGGCTCAGTGGATAGAGCACCGGCCCTGGAGTCAGGAGTACCTGAGTTCAAATCTGGCCTCAGACACTTGACGCTTACTAGCTGTGTGACCCTGGGCAAGTCACTTAACCCCAATTGCCTCCCTAAAAAAAAAAAAGAAAATGGAAAGAAATAATCTCTGATCTGTTATATTTCTCCTCTCCTTTCCCTCTACCTACCTTGTCCATCTTTCAAAGCCCTACCTGGATGCTACCTCTTCCATAAAATCTTTCCTGACTACCTCAGTTTCCTCATCTAGAAAGTGATCAGGTTAGAACTAAATTCAGTTAAGGCCATCCAACATTTATTGAATCCCTGCTGTGAGATTTGAAATTTAGATAAAATATAGTCCCTGCCCCCATGAAGCAGGTTAGCTAGTCAGAGGACATGTTCTATATACCAGTCATTCTATTAGTTGAAGTTATAGCGGTATAAATGTAGCTGAAACATAATGTTTGTTCTCAAGGAGGACCATGACATTGCGGTTGGGGAATGAGGAGGAAGATAGCTTGAAGGGGGAGGGGGAGGAGGGTAGGGGCAGCTTTTCAAACAGGCTTTGAAGACTGAATAGGAATTCTATAGGCCAGGTGGGGAAGGTAAAAAGCATTCCGGACTGAGAACACTGATCAAAGACACTGGAGGTGGGAAGGTACTAGACACCTGGGTGGAGGAGGGAAGGGAGAAAGGATGATGAATATTCCAGTTTTACTAGATTGTGGTGTGCTACTTGAGAAAGAACCCAAAACAGTACTTCAAAGGTAACGTGGCTCCGGATTAGGGAGGGCTAGGTCTTAGATGCTGGGTTGAGGAGTTTGAATTTGACTCAGCAGTTATTGAAGGTTTGGGGCAGAGGAATCCGTGCATATGGAAAATACATCTGGTACTGTTATAGAGGATGCTTCAGAGTAAGGGACAGAATAGAAGTGACTCCCTAAATAGAGACTGTATGGTCGAACAGAAAGAGCCCTAAACTCAGGAAAAACCTGGGTTCCAATCCTCCTCTTTCTCTTACCTGCCGTACCTATAGGCAAGTCGCTTAATTTCTCTGAATCCTGTCTAAAATGGGTGTAATAGTCACTGTTGGGGCAGCTAGGTGGCACAGGGGATAAAGCACTGGCCCTGGATTCAGGAGGACCTGAGTTCAAATCCAGCCTCAGACACTTGACACTTACTAGCTGTGTGATCCTGGGCAAGTCACTTACCCCCAGTTGCCTCACTTAAAAAAAAAAAATTAAAAAAAAAAACAAAACCAAACACAAATCAACAGTAAACATTCCTTCAGTGCAAGAGTAGTCCATGAATATTGTGTCACAGTCTTGGTCACATGGCTGGCCGGACTCCTTTTCTGAACATACATTTCCTAAGGTATCTTGCAAAGCACATTGTTCTACCCCTAGACACATTAAGACGATGAGCTGCCTGCCATTCCCCTGCTCCTTCCCTGGGTCTGTTAACCCACTCAGATTTGGAACTCTGTCCCGAGGCCTAGCTGATGGGTGAGTGCAAACTCACACAATAGACTTACTTAGCTGACTACTAGCTGACCCAGACCAGTCTCTACATTCATCCACTTATGGACACCTTGGGATGTACTATTTATACCACTGCTTACCCATAACCATCTCCCTTCTCTTTACTTCCTTTAGGAATAGTAATCAAATATATACTGCCATTTTGTTAACCTGAAAATTAATGAAACAATCAGTATAGGAGAAATAAAGTCTTTAATTGGGGCAGAGGAGTTATAGCTCAGAGCATGGCAAAGCAAGATGCTCGGAATACTCAAAGATGGGGACTGAGGACAGGATATGGGGTAACAGAACAGAGGGAGCTGTGAGACTGCCCTTGGGAAAAGTAAGTTTCTCACAGACAGAAACTACTTAATGCAAATGAATCTTTTTACACAATAACCTAAAGTCCAGGAAGAGAGCTTGGGAATCTTTGGGAGGGGATAGTTTGTTTGGGGAGATCCATAAGTCTGGAATTGACAAAAATTGTTTAGCTCCAGGCAATTCACTGGCCTAGGAATGGGGAGTAGGTGGGGATCAGTCAATTCTCAGTAAATTGCCTTTATTACATTGTAGGCAGTTAGATGTCTTACTGTTTAGAGCACTAGTCTTGGAGTAAGCAAGACCTAAAGCCAAATCCAGTCTCAAGTCATGTAAACTCATTTTCCTCATCTGTAGAATCTCATTTTTTTTAAAATCTCATTTTATTCTTACCACAACTTGGGTATTATTATCCCCATTTAACAGATGAGGAAAATGAGATATTTGTGAAACCCTTTGCAAACCTTAAGGCATTATATAAATACCAGTTCTTATTTTTGTTATTGCATGGTTATGACAAATTGTCAAAGGCAAAAAGAGATGGGAAAAGTCAGTGTTGGAGCAGTTGTAGGAAGAAAGGCACACTGATGTGGTCCTGTGAATTAGTACAACCATTCTGAAAAGCAAATCAGAATTATTCTTTTTTTTTTTTTTTTTTAGTTAGGCAATTGGGGTTAAGTGACTTGCCCAGGGTCACACAGCTAGTAAGTGTTAAGTGTCTGAGGCCGGATTTGAACTCAGGTACTCCTGACTTCAGGGCCGGTGCTCTATCCACTGCGCCATCTAGCTGCCCCAAATCAGAATTATTCAAATCAAGTGACTAAAATGTCTATACCCTGGGCAGCTAGGTAGCGCAGTGGATAGAGCACCGGCCCTGGAGTCAGCAGTACCTGAGTTCAAATCCAGCCTCAGACACTTAACACTTAACTAGCTGTGTGACCCTGGGCAAGTCACTTAACCCGAATTGCCTCACTTAAAAAAAAATGTCTATACCCTTTGACCTAGAGATTCTGCTTTTATGCATATGCCCCAAGGAAGTAAAAAGAAAGCCTCCCCCCCCCCCAAATATTTATAGCTGCCCTGGGTCCAAGAAGTAAAAGCAAAGTAGATATCCATTGTTTGGGAAATTGTGGTATATGAACATAATGGAATATCATTGTGCTATATACAGGGAAGCATTTTGTGAGAAAATAATGGGTTTTGGAACACCAAAAGGCCCCAGCTCGAGGGGATTGATTGGATTTGATGTGGGATGGAATTTTGGGTCAAATTAATAGTGAGTCGTCCCAAAAGAATTACAAGACTCAGTGACTCAGTTTGCCAAGTTTTATTGCAATACTGTGATGACCACAGGGAGAGAACCAGAATATTGGAAAGGTATCTCTCCAGTAGTAAAAGAAAAGACAGTTATATTTATAGTATGGATAAATTTATTATCAGTCTCATTATAATATTCTCCACCTTGGGGAGGTACAGGGGAGGGCCTGTCCTTCTTATTATAATATTCTCCACCTAGGGGTGTTTCAGGGGAGGGCATATCCTAATTTGGAGTTCCTGGGGTCCTAAGCCAACCCCCTTTTTCAGTGGAGGTGTGTTTTGGGGGCTTACCTGTCATAAGGTGAATCTGGGGACAAATTTGGCCTTTTCTGCGCATGTCTCTTTCTGGTTTCCGTGGCTAGTTTCAAAATATAATAATTTTTCATTAGAATTTCTATAGGTTGTCTTTTTTTATTTTGACCTGACCTGTTCTGGTCTGTTATGGGCACTGATTTCTGTGTGTACAAGAACCTAGTATAAGTTATCCATTAACTGGGGTCTGACTCCCTTTTAGAGCTAATATCTGTATTAGAGCTTGGGTCTTGGGCTTTTCTATTAAATCTTTTTTGCCTCCTACATCAGATTGACTGACTGCTGATTGACTCACTTGAGGTTGACTTGATTGAAACCACACCTACCTGAGATGCTGGCTCCTGACCTCAGTACGAGACCACCCTCAAGTCCGGTGAACCAGTGGATTTGGGTGATGCTAGCCAATTAGCTTGAAGCAGTGTGTAAGGACTGTGGCTCCTCCAGATGCAGAAAAAGCTTCTACTCTCAGTTGGTCTTGGGACTTGAGGAAGAATCAAGCCAGGCTGGAGCTCTAGGCTAGATAGGCCTTTTCTTTTGTTTTTGTTTTTTTGTTTGTTTTTTTTTGTTTTTTGCGGGGCAACTAGGGTTAAGTGATTTGCCCAGGGTCACACAGCTAGTAAGTGTCAAGTATCTGAGGCCGGATTTGAAGTCAGGTCCTCCTGAATCCACGGCTGGTGCTTTAACCACTGTGCCACCTAGCTGCCCCATAGATAGGCCTTTTCTTAACTTTCTTACCCAGGTGGTCTCTTTTTACTAATATTTAATACACTTTAATAAATGCTTAACGCCCCAAACTGCTGTTAAAGCTTCTAATTTATAAGTAACAAATATATTAGAAACCCCAGCTAATTTTCCCCAAACTTGGGACAGAAAATAGGTGACCACACAGAAAATTTTAAACATCACAGGGGCAGCTAGATGGCGCAGTGGATAGAGCACTGGCCCTGGAGTCAGGAGTACCTGAGTTCAAATCCAGCCTCAGACACTTAACACTTACTAGCTGTGTGACCCTGGGCAAGTTATTTAACCCCAATTGCCTCACTAAAAAAAAAAAAAAATTAAACATCACAATTGGAAAGCAATAACTGATGCAAAATTAAGCAGAAACAAGAAAGCAATACACAAAATGACACCAATGAAAATGTAAAGAAATACTACCACAAAACAATAAAAATAATGTTACAAAATTACAGAGAACAAGTATTACCCCAAAAGAGACAGGAGAAGACTCTCCCCTGACTTTTTAGAAGTGAAAGCACCACAGGTATGGACTACTGCATATATTTTCAGATTTTTTTCAACATGTTCATGGGTTGACTTTTTTCTTTTAAAAATTATTTGTTATACGGAATGGCTCTGGGGAGGAGGGGATAGATACAGTGAAAAATTTAAGCAGTGTAAAAAAAGAAAACATATAAACAATAAAAAACAATGGAAAATAAGAATAAAAAATAAGAAAATTGTCCTAACAATAGGAAAGGGAGAGAGGGGAGGAGGACATGATAATCCGTTTCCCTATTGCTCCACCCACCAATTCTGTGACTCCCCAGACAAAAACGCCATTCCCTGGCTACTGCTCCCTTATATGAGTCAGTCTCCCTGAAGGCAGTCTCGTTTCTGTATTTTTATCCCAAATGCCTAGCCCAGAACCTGGTATGAGATAAATGCTAAATAAATGCCTTTTCATTCATTCACTCACTCACTCTCTTGAAGGGCTGCGGCCTGCACATCTCCCCTCTCCCCTCCCATCCTGAATTTTTCATGGACCTTAAATCATCCACAATACCACTCCCCTGCTTAGGACTAGATTCATATTTGTTCTAGGTGGGGAGTAATAGGAGATAAGGCTGGAAAAATAGTGTGGTAGTAGATTGTTGAAGGCTTGCTGGTCTAGGCAGGGGTCATTGGTAGAAGCCTGGGACTTGCCTAGTTAGAGTGGGATTTGAAAAGTGATTGACTCCAGTCTTTGTCCAAGTCAACTCTGCCCCAGAGCTCTCAAATTGAGTAGATTATCTCTCTCGTAGGGAAGTAGGGTTCTAGAGGTTTTAGAGCATCACGTGGAGAGGGAGGGGCTGCAGGCCAAAAGGTGAATAAATGCTTGCTGAATTGCCTTAAGGGGAGGGAAGTTTGAATGAGACTTCTGGGGGCAGCTAGGTGGCACAGTGGATAGAGCACTGGCCCTGGAGTCAGGAGGACCTGAGTTCAAATCCGTCCTCAGACACTTGACACTTACTAGCTGTGTGACCCTGGGCAAGTCACTTAACCCCAATTGCCTCACCAAAAACAAACACAAAAAACCCTGCCTCTTGTTGTCTCTTAATACCTTTGGAAGTTCAGACTTAATTAACCTCTCTGGGCTTTAGTTTCCTCTTCTATGAAACGAAAAGGTTGGACTAAATGACCTCTGAGGTCTATTCCAACATAAATTCACAAATAGAATATTTACTAAGCACTATGTGCCTTAATTCAAGTACCTTCTCTCTGCTAGGTGGTGCACTGCGCCGGAAGTCAAGAAGACCTGAGCTCAAACCTAGCCTTTGGGTTGTTTTGTTTTTTCGGGGCAATGAGAGTTAAGTGACTTGCCCAGGGTCACACAGCTAGTAAGTGTCAAGTGTTTAAGGCCGAATTTGAATGCAGGTCCTTCTGAATCCAGGACTGGTGCTTTATCCAGTGTGACAACTAGCTGCCCCCAATTTAGCCTGTTTGCTTCAGTTTCCCAATCTGTAAAATGGGGTTATTAGGTTCAAACGAGATAGCAGTTGTTTTTCACGGCGCCTGACACATAGTAGGCCTTATATAAATGTTAACTATTTCATGTTATTATTTACCCTGGAAATAACTTGCCTCGTCTATATTTATTTGTATGTTTTCTCCCCCATCAGATTGTAAACTCCTTGAGGGAAGGAACTGTCTTTTAGTATATTCAGCTCTTAGCACAATGCCTGGCACACTTAATAAAAAATGTTACTTAATAAGTGTTTGTTGATTGATTGATTGTTGATAGTCCCTGCCCACAAGGAGTTTTCATATTAAAGAGAGAAGACAACTCCAGGTAAAGGGGAGGGGAGAGCAAGGGTGGGGAAGGGGGAATTTAGAGGAAAAAGCTCTTTTAGAGATTACTTTATTCAATTTCCAGATTTTATCACTGGGGAAACTGAGAATTGAGCAGGATTAGAATTCAAATCCAGTTTCTCTGACTACAAATACAGTGTTCTGTCTACTGCACAAGGTTTGGCTGGTACCTCCATAAGGAAGTATAATAGTGACAGCCACCACCCTCAGCACTTCTATAGCACATGCTATATGTCGGACACTGTGCTAAATAATAAATACTTCACAATTCTGGAACAAGAACTCACTGTTTGACAAAAACTGCTGAAAAAACTGGAAACAGTATGGCAGAAACTAGTTACAGAACATCTTCTAAGAGACTTACACAAACTGATGCAAAGTGAAATGAACAGAAACAGGAGATCTTTGTACACACTAACATCAACATTATGTGACTATCAACTATAAATGACTTAGCTATTCTCAGCAATATAATGATCCAGTATAATGATCCAAGGCAATTCCAAAGGACCCAGGATGAAAAATGCTGTCCACCTCCAGAGAAAGAACTGATGGAGTCTGAATGCAGATGGAAGCATATTGTTTTTCACTTTTTTTTCGCCCATGTTTTTTTTCTTGGTCTGTTTCTTCTTTCACAACATGACTAATATGGAAATATGTTTTGCATGATTGCACATGTATAACCTATATCAAATTGTTTACCATCTCGAGGCAGGGAGAGGGGCAGGAGGGAGAGAATTTGAATTTTCAAAAGAAATGAATGTTAAAAATTGGTTTTTACATGTAATTGGGAAAAAATAATAAAATATTATTCAAAAAATACTTTACAAATATTATCTCATTTGATCCTCACAATAACCTTGAGAAGTAGGTGCTATTCTTTTCCCTCTTTTAAGGATGAGAGAATGAAGGCAGTTAAGTGACTTGCCTAGGGTCACACATCTTATATATGTTTACCCTCTATCCCCTATGCCACCAGGTGATCATTTCTGAGAGTGCCCTGAGAATCTCTTTGTAGGCATGCCTGTTACATGGCAGGGGAGGTGTGGGCTGCTGTCTCCCAAAATAATGCCAAAGACCCAGGACTAGAGTTGGGGGCCCTTCCTCCACCCCAGCAGCTGTCTGAGAGAGGAGTAAGTCCTATAATTCCTTCCACAAATACCCCAGATCCTGGACTCCCCGCCAATCTCACCCCATTTCTTTCCCAAAGGAGGTGTACCTACAAGTCTCTACAGGCCCAGGCTGCTAGGTTTCAGGGTTTCAGAAGCAGCCAGATTCAAATATAAACAAGGGGAAAGCTATCGGATTTCACAACTTCTGAACTGGGGCAGAGGTTGCAGAACCCTCAAGCAAACCTAGATTTCTGGGGCCTCCATTGGGAACCCTTTGAACGATTGCTGATGCTGACTCTGGGGGGGGGGTGGGGAGAGAGCAGGAAGAGACTTTTATAAATATATATAGTCTTACCTTCTCTTCCTCTCCTAAAAGAATCTATGTGGTGGTGAGAAGTGAGCAAGTGACTTCTTCCCTCCAGGCCTTGGTATTTTTATTTGTAAAATAGGGGTGTAAGAAGAGAGGTCCTGATCTTTTTTGTATCCTGGACCCATCTGGGACCCCTTCTAAGGGCGATGTTGTTAAAGGTATAAAATTAAGTGAAGAAACTACTAAATTTCAATTGGAATTTGGTAAAAATAGAGATATTTCCCTCTCATTTCCAGAGACACTGACATTGATGACTCCCTGAAACTTATCCATGGACTCCAGGTGAAGGACCTCTGCTGGGACCTCTGCTGGATCCCATCCAGCTTTCACATGCTGAGATCTTTCCTGAACACCTACATGGGTACTACTACTGTGAGCTGCCCTCTTCTGCCCTCTACTGGTAAGATAGAGGGAGGGCATGATAGCTCTCTAAAAGGAATTTATTTTTTTTAATTTTTTTTTTTTTTAGTGAGGCAATTGGGGTTAAGTGACTTGCCCAGGGTCACACAGCTAGTAAGTGTTAAGTGTCTGAGGCCGGATTTGAACTCAGGTATTCCTGACTCCAGGGCCGGTGCTCTATCCACTGCGCCACCTAGCTGCCCCTCTCTAAAAGGAATTTATTAAGTAGTACCTATTGGCTGGCCAGGCACTGTGCTTAGACTAGGGCTTCTTAAATCTTTTCCATTCGCGACTCCTTTTCATCCGAGAAATTTTTACATGACTCCGGGTATATAGGTGTATAAAACAGATATACATAACCTTTTTTTTTTTTTGGTAGGGCAATGGGGGTTAAGTGACTTGCCCAAGGTCACACAGCTAGTAAGTGTCAAGTGTCTGAGGCCGGATTTGAACTCAGGTACTCCTGAATCCAGGGCCGGTGCTTTATCCACTGCGCCACCTAGCCGCCCCCTATACATAACCTTTTACTGCTGTTAAAATTTTCGTGATCTCCACATTCAATTATGCGACCCCATGTGGGGTCACAACTCAGTTTTAGCTTTGACTTTTAGAGTTGGGGGAAAAGAAAAGGGGACCCTTGGGTGCTGAATGTTCAGAAACCAAATGTGAATGGAGAAAACTGCAAAAATTCCTGGCAGGAAAGCTCTTTTTGGGAAAAGAGTCCAGGAAGGAGAAAGAGGAACACAGTAGGAGGTGGGAGTGGAGGGGTGGGGCTGGGTAGAGAGGGCATTGCTCCCCCCACTCTTTTTTATTTTTAAACCAGGGAGGAGCTAATTAAGACTCTAGGTTGGGTGTTGGAGAGTTTCTGAAACCAGAAAATAGAAAGGGTTCGGGGAGGGTGGGGAGAAAGTTTTCCACTTTCTAGAATTTCTAGATATTGGCCCATAATCTGTTCATAAGGGTAGAGAAACACAGTACTTTGGACCACTTCAGATGCAAATCCTTTGTGGAGGCTAGAGAAAGCAGCAATGAAAAATGTTTTCACAGTGACGGTTGCCCTAATGGGCCCCTGCTAGGGCAGTTCGAAAGGATAATACTGGGCTCACTGTGGTGGGTGGGGTCTGGGGCATGGGGTTCTCAGAACAGGAGAGGGCGCACCAATCCCAGAGAGAGAAACCCCTACTTGGAGCTCATGTTTCCTAGACCCCTTTTCATCTAGTCCAACTTCAGTGTCCCAAAAGTCTTAGTGCAAGCCAATTTTTGGAACACCCTGTAGTGCTTTGCTAAATAAGGTTGTTCATCAGGGGAGGGAAAACACTTCCTCTCAGGAAAGAGGTAGGGGACTATGGGTGTGGGATGTTGCTTTACCCTAATAGGCACAGCTTTTATATAACTGATTTTCTCTGTTGCAAGGGAGGGCTCTTTCTTGGGGATTGGGATGGATTTATTGGAAAGTGATTGTGTTTTTTTTTAAAGACATTTATAAAATCGTTAAAATAATTTTTTTAAGTAGGATTGCTCAGAGACCCAAAATTCTCAGTCATAAACATTCATAACCACCTATACAGCTTTTGGTCTGAAACCCATTGCTATGTGATAGTTACTCCCAGTGTTTTATGGGACAGGGATAGAATCTGGACTGAACTCCCAAATGGGAAAACTTTTCTACCCATGCTGGTCAGCATTGTCTCTGCAATTTATTTATTTATTTTTTTGGCGGGGCAATGGGGGTTAAGTGACTTGCCCAAGGTCACATAGCTAGTAAGTGCCAAGTGTCTGAGGCCGGATTTGAACTCAGGAACTCCTGAATCCAGGGCCGGTGCTTTATCCACTGTACCACCAGCGGCCCCCGTCTCTGCAATTTATAAAGAATAGAGCCCTAAGATGTTAAATGACTTACCCAGGGTCATAAGCTAGTATGTGGCAGAGATATCAGATCTTTGAGGCCAGCCATTAGTTGTTCAGTCATGTCCATCTCTTTGTGACTCCATTTGGGGTTTTCTTGGCCACAATACCAGAATGGTTTGCCTTTTCCTCCTCCAGCTCATTTTACAGATGAGGAAACTGAGCAAATAGGGTTAAGTGACTTGCTCAAGGTCACACAGCTAGAAACTGTCTAAGGCCAGATTTGAACTCACGAAGATGTCTTAGCAGCCACTATGACATGCTTATACTAAACCATTGTCCAAAAGGTTTTGCCTGTTTGGGAAGGTGCTTTGGTGGAACAGGTTGTTTCTATGTGTTGGTTTGTAAGTGTCCCGTTGAAACAAAACGAACCTCTCCCAAATAAATCAAAAATCATTCAAACACTGTTTGACTTATCTGTCTCATGGGTCAAACCATCCACACAGGAAAACAAGTAGATTTTTTAAAATGCCTGTTAGCCAGATGATGACATGAAGTTACATGGGCAGCCCATTGAGTTGGTTCACATGCCCTGGATAGGCATTATAGATGAACAAGGAAAGGGGCCCGGGGAGGAATGACTGACAGCTGGGTCTCACTTGGGAAATTTTGGGGGGCTTTTCCAATGCCAAAGAGCACTTTTTTAGAACAGAATCATTTACCTGCTGATGTTCTGTGTAGCAGAGAATCATGAAACACCATATAGGAATGACTCATAATGCAAGTGACCCACATGGTGATGGCGATTATAAAGTAGGCTTCAACCTATCAATCAATAATTCCACTGAAACTATGCACATTATAGCAAAGTGATCCACGGTTCCATCTACAACACGTGGCAATTTTTTCAACATGAAAATTACCTTCTATTACATTGCTCCAAAATTTCCCTTACCCTCCCTTCTGCCTTAATTCCAGTAGAAGTCAATCAGGACTGGGGCAGCTAGGTGGCGCAGTGGATAGAACACCAGCCCTGGAGTCAGGAGTACCTGAGTTCAAATCCAGCCTCAGACACTTGACACTTACTAGCTGTGTGACCCTTGGCAAGTCACTTAACCCCAATTGCCTCACTAAAAAAAAAAAGAGAGAAGTCAATCAGGACTGATGGGTTCTATCAGGACGCAACTATTTTTTTTTTTTGCAGGGCAAGTGCTTTATCTACTTCAGCCCCCTACTATACCCAAATTGAGGTGTAATGGGGGGACTGTCTGAGATCCTCCAAATGAAGGACAGGGCCTCAAAGGTTGTGACTTGCCTAAAAGTTGACACAGTTGAGCAGAACCAGGACAAGAATCTAGCCTTTGGAATCCCATGTAGCCCAGTGCCCTTTCTCCACTCCAGGGTGCTTCTATATCTCAACACAGAAGCCCTGGGTCAAATCCCATCTAAACTACAGACACCGCAATCCTGAACAAAACTGGATTTAGTTGAGCTTAACACCTGACACATAGCAGACACTGACCAAATGCTTCCTGACTCGACTCTTGATCATTTTATTCTAGTTCCTTCTCTGAGCAACCCACAGGAAATCAGATCTGAGCGTGCTCTGGCCCCCACCCCGAAAATACCCAATGTGTCATAAGCCTGGGAGGCCAGCTTCAACCACAGCTGAGGTTTCCCTTATCTCCTCCAGACTTGGAACTCGAGTTACTGAGTGTCAGTCAGTACAAGGGAAGATAGAGTTTCTTCCTTTGCTTGGGTTTGTGGAAAAGGGGAGGGAAGAGCTTGAGATAAGGGGATGCAGGTGTGAAGGCTGTTCAAAGGGCCCGGACTTTGGTTGTTTGTGCCGAAGCTCCAGAAATCCTCAGAAAAGACACCTAATCCCTTCCTAATCTTATCCGAGGCCCTGTGGGGGAGGGGGGGATTTCTAAGAGCCAAGTTTTATCAGGAATACCCTGGTACCAAGAGGGAGACAGGTGGCAGAGTATATGCTGGAAGAATGTATTGGGGAGGGGAGCAACCCCAGCCCCTCCTCAGGTTGAAGGGGCCAGAGCACAATTCCCCCAGAAGATGTTACTACCATCTTCCAATGCAAACCAATTCCCTTCCACCCCCTTCCAAGACAAGACCAAAAAACCCCAAGTCAGTGAATTTCTGAGGTTCAGAGGCCAAGCAGTCAAAGGGGCAGCATGGGTTTATGGGTCAGGATTCAAATCTTGCCTCAGACATTCACCAGCTGTGACTCTGAACACATCACTGAGCCGCTTAGCTTCCTCACTTGTAGAAAAGGGAAAAATGAATCGTGTCTGTTTCATAGGATGTCATGTTTGTAGGGTGACAGAGGCAGAAGGCACCTCAGAAGCCAACTAGCCCAGGCTTTCCCTTTACAGGTGTCAAAACTAGGACTATGAGATACAAAGTGACTTTCCCAACGTCCCTGAGGCAATAAAAAGCACCAAGAATCAAGATTTGAACCCAGCTCCCCTGAATCCAGAGTTGATGCTCTTCCCTACCAGCCCATTCCTTGTTGTAAGGATCAAATAAAATAATCATGTTTTGTAAAAATTTATAGTAATATTAGCTATTAAATAGTATCTTGAATAGCCCCTCCCCTGATTTTACTAATGAGTTAACAGAAACTCAGAAACAGGTTAAGGAACCTGGGTTTGAGTCTTGGCTAACCCTTATTAGCAAGTCCCTTAAGGAAGCCTCAGTTTCCTTAACTGTAGAAGGGGATGGAGGCAGCTGGGTGGCTCAGTGGATAGAATCCTGGTCCCAAGCTCAAATATTGCCTCAGACACTCACTAGCTGTGTGACCCTGGACAAGTCACTTAACCTCTGTTTACCTTAATCCACTGGAAAAGGAAATGGCAAATCACTCCAGTATCTTTGCCAAGAAAAGCCAGTGAATAGTATGGTCCCTGGGGGTCACTGAAGAGCAAACAGCAGGTGCATCATACAGTATTACCCACCTCCTGGGTTGTAGTGAGGAAAGTGTTTTGTAAACAAAGCTTTGTAAACACTCATGGGCTAAAGAAGTCTCTGCCCCACTTCCCCTCTCTATTTAATCCAGAGAAAGAGAAAGAGAAGTTCCCCACTTAGAAGATTCTACTACTTTCTTCATCACTTTTGTTAAGTTTCTTTAATAAAAAGTCTTGGTATGTTTACATGATTGTCATCACTTATTGTGATGCTTCACCTACTTCACACAAACTTACACAGACACACACATATATTTAAAAAACCCACAAAAGTAACTATGTGTATTTTATATATATATATATATATATATATATATATATATATATATATAAACAAACAAAAAAACCTCCGGAGGCTATTCAAAATGGGGATGATTTCATCATCTTCTGGGCTCCATCCCCTTCCTCCAAATGCAGAAAGAAACTGAAGCAACTGGAGACACCTGGCCTCTCTCTGGCCACTGTTTGGCTGCTGTCTCCAAACAAACATGGGGCAGAAGAGCATGGAGAGCAATCGATCACCTCTAGTGGAAAGAGGCACTGTGTTTGGCTAGGTGCCACTCCATGCCTTCCAGGGTCCGGGATGAATGGCGGGTATTTACAGTAGTGGGCTGGGGGCTGATTATCTACAGACTCAAAGGAGCATCCCAGCCCAGGTCACTATTTCTCCAGCCTTGTGTTGAGGCAGATCTGCTGTCTAGGCTGACTGGGGCAGAACTGAGTTTCCATCAGATTCAGCCAAATTTTTAAGTGAGGAAAGTGCTCACGATAAAGTCACTTTCTTGACAAATTCAAGACACTTGAAACCTTCTCTCCAGGCCAAATGACACATTGAGGTCTGCTCTCAGGTCAGAAGAGCCACTTTATCTTTGAGGTACAGCTCTCTGCTCCTGGGAGTGGGGTCCAGAGAGCAAGAGATGAATTCTGTCCAGGGCAGGAAGGCCTCCTTGCTAGTCATCTTCCCCTCCACCATACAAGTCGGCCAGCTTCTTAAATCGACTGCCCCACTCATTCAGATAGTCGTAATCCTGGTTCTGGTCCGAGTTGGAAGATGTCAGGGAACTCAGGGAGGCTGCATCCGAACCACTTCCTTCATAGTCAAACACCAGCAGAGAGTCGTAAGGGGGAGCTGTGGGGTCACTGTTGGCTGCCTTCAGGTTCTGCAGAACACAGAGAACACAGGAAGTTATTGAGCTCAAGTCACTGACCCCCTTTGATGGGCATCCTCTGCTTACCACCACTCCCCAGTAGAGCCACCACCCCCAGGGAGGATCCTAGGATTCGAAGCAGGGGGGACCCAAGAAGCCATCTACCCATTGCCAGGAGAGTGGTTATCAAACTGTGTATCACCTCCACAGAGAAGAGGCTTCCCCCCCAAACCTCTTCCTAGAGTGTGTGCCTATGATACCTAGAAAGTCAAACTGTAACCAAATACAAATACACAATATGATACAGTAGGTATATTATGATATAATATGTAATATATTATATGTATGTGTGTATGCATGCATGTGTGGAGGGGAAGGAGAGAGACAGACAGACATGGTGTGGGGGAGAGAAGAGAGGAGAGAGAAGGAGAGGTGAGAGAGGAAGAGGAGAGGAGAGATGGAGGAGGTGAGAAAGGAAAGATAGGAAGAGAAGAGAGGAAAGAGAAAGAGGGAAGAGAGAGACAGAGTCTAACTCTCTCAGATAAAGAAGATAAGGATCAGAGAAGAGTGACTTCCTAGTGTCAGATCATAATAGGGAGGTCCATTAACGTTTTTAGTTTGGGAGGAGGTGAATGTTCCATCTTCTTTGACCTTCATGGACAAGTTAAATGAAAGCTCCCCTTTAGACAGAGGATGACTGATGAAGCTTTTAAGGCTCCTTAAAGCCTTGTCTCAAATGGCATTTGTTGTCCCCCCTCCCCTCCCCACAGGTGTGTGTACAGTTGAGTTGAGACAAGGGATGTTACTTAATAGGAAACAAGTTGAGGTCATGAGGCAGGTGGTGGCCCCACAGGAGAGTGAGGTGTGCCTGGAGAAAGGGGTTGCCAGCATTTGGAGGGGTGGTGTCCTGCCTCCTAGTAGCATACAGATTGTGAACCGCCTCCTCTCAGAGGGTCAAGGGGCCAAGCCATTTCCTCACCTTGACAACCTGGCTCCCCACTTGGCCCATGTAGCAAAGATCAAAGCCTCCATTTTGTAAACATTAGAAAACGGGAGTGGCAAAGATCCCACCGATGTAAAGGTGACCCCCGAGTCGCCTAGTCCAAAATGCCTCATTTTATAGAAGAAGACCCGGAGAGGCCCACTGTCACAGAGGTGACCCATGGCAGAACTGGGATTCAAACCCAGATATCTTGGCTCCAGATCTAGTTTGGTGTGCATCTATCACCGAGCTCTTTCCTTATTAACTGATCCATGCTAGAGTTGGGACCAAAGGGCAGAAAATAAGCCTCACTAAGCTGGCCAACCAACAATGGATGCTGGGTTCTGCACACCTTGTCTGACTATGAGGTCCACAGAGCCTCAGATATGGACAAGTTCCTTTAAAAGGGAAGGGTGGGGGCAGCTAGGTGGTGCAGTGGATAAAGCACTGCCCTGGATTCAGGAGGACCTGAGTTCAAATCCGGCCTCAGACACTTGACACTTACTAGCTGTGTGACCCTGGGCAAGTCACTTAACCCTCATTGGTTGTCATACTGGGTAACCACAAAAAGAAAAAAAAAAGAAGCTAGAGACCCACATTCATTTGATGGACAATTTGGGGTAAATAAGGTAAGCCCATTCCTCACCTCAATGATGAAATTGCCAATCTCATCTGGGTTGGCTGGGCGTGGTCGGTACAGTGGAGGTGGGATGAAGGTGGGTACCACATCATTCCTGAGGATCACTTCTGGTCGGGCATCCAGGCCTCTATGAAGCTGAGTAATGTCATAGTCCTTGCGGGGAGGAAAGAGAGTCTATGAATTAGGGGACCCACCCTTGAATCCCAGACTTACAATGCCTGTTTCAGTTATGCAGTGAAGTTCAATTGGTGGGTCTGAGATTTCTGAGAGATCTGGAGATGCTATCTCTATCATATACATGACAGAGGGCACCTTGGAATGGGCAAGGAGACACCAGAAAATTGACCTTTGGGGTTGGCAAAGACCACAGGGAAAGATTAACTACCCTTGGGTTAGATGGGGATGATCTGGGGGGGGGGGCTGGCCACTGAATTCAGGAGTCCCTCACTGACAAGAAAGACCCCCAGAGATGCTCAAAAGCCCTGATAGAGGGTCACCCCATCCCAACTCCCCAAACATCAGAATCCCCAACCTGGTCCTCTTCACCGCCCCCCTCCTCGCCATAGTAGAACACGTTGTCCCGAGTGTCATCCTCTGGAAGCAGGAGGGGCTCCTTGAAGTTTCTCTTCCTTCTCACCAACAAAAGGAGGGCAAGCAGCAGGACTGGAAGGGAGAGAGAACACATCCTATAAGGGTGATGATGAGGATGGCGACGACAAAAGCAGTTAACATTTATTTACACAGGGTTTACTATGTGCCAGGCACTGGGTAAGCGCTTGACAACTTGGTCTCATTGGGTCCTTAGGACAACCCTGGGAGGTAGGTGTGGTTATTATCCCCCTCTTACAGATGAGGAAACAGATAAGCAGACACATTGGCAACTAGAAGGTGGAGTGACTTGCCCAGGGTCATACAGACAGTACAGATCAGAGGCAAGGCATGAAGGGGGAGAACAGGCTCTGAGGAGCTCTGCTTCTCATATTTAAATACTAAATGATACCTCCAGCACCTGGTACACAGCAGAGCCTGGAACACAGTTGGTGCTTAATAAATGCTTGTTGATTGATTGATTTAAAAAATAAAGTACAGGGGCAGCTAGGTGGTGCAGTGGATAGAGCACTGGCCCTGGAGTCAGGAGTACCTGAGTTCAAATCTGGCCTCAGACACTTAACACTTACTAGCTGTGTGACCCTGGGCAAGTCACTTAACCCCAATTGCCTCACTAATAAATAAATAAATAAAGTACAAAACTCATATTTGAGGATTAGAATGTTCGACTTTCAGCCATTCTCCCCTCTGAGACTGAAGACACCAAGTACTCACTCAGCAAGGCCAAAACAGCTCCCATGATGGGCAGGACGAAGCCGCCCTTCCAGGCCCCCGGACAGATGCTCACGTGACCGTCACAGTCACACACTTTGGCCTTGATCACGGTCAGCTGGTCTTTGCCGTGGTTGTCATACAGAGTAAGGTGGACTTCATAATCCTCGCTCTTCAGGAATTTCTTTAGTGACAAGGCCACAGCGTCTCCTGTAGGGGGACATTGTGCTTACTGACTGATGGTCATCCTCACTTGGATGGACAAGGCGACAAAACTCACAGCCTCTGATGTCCGAATACAAAGGCACAAAGTGTGGGTGACGAGAAGCTGGAAGGCATCTAGGGGAAGGACAACCAGGACGGTGAGGGGGCTGTTTAGCCTGGGGGGGGACATTTGGGAGGCAGGATCCCTGCCTTCAAGTATCTGAAGAGCTGTGTCCTAGACTTGTTCTGCTTGGAGGAGAACTAGGAACAATGGGGAGGGAATAGTGAGTGTATTCAAGCTGCAAATTGGCAGATCTTGTCTTGATAGCCAGGAAAACTCCCTCCCAATGAGATGAGAGCTGTCCACAAAATGGCAGGGGACTGCCTGGAGAGATGAGGGCTCCTAGCTCCCCGAGGATTTTCAAGCAGAAGCTGAATGGCCATTTGTCAAGGATGCTATGGGGACAGCTAGGTGGTGCAGTGGATAAGGTACTGACCCTGGATTCAGGAGGACCTGAGTTCAAATCCAGCCTCTGACCCATGACACGTACTAGCTGGGTGACCCTGGGCAAATCACTTAACCCCAATTGCCTCACCAAAAAAAAAAGAAGAAAAAAAAGGATGCTATGGAGGAGATTTTTGTGTTCAGGTATAGGTGGGGTCACATGGGTCCCTTCTAACTCTGAGATGTGGGGTAGGGATAAGGAATGTTTGGACAGCATTTCTTATTCACAAAGCACCTTCCATTCGTCCCCTCATCCCCTACTCATAAGACCCCCTGTGAAGTAGGTAACACAAGTATTACTATTCCCATTTCAAAGATGCAGAGACTCAAAAGTCAAGTGATGAACGCAAGGTTTTAGAGATAGAAAGTACCTGTTGTGGGAGGAAAATGCTTCCTGCCACTCTGGGCTGGGGGCCTAGCGAGCTCTAGCAATGGATATGACCTCCCTGCAGACATCACTGACAACAGCTTCTGTGTCAGTCCAGGTCATCAAGTTACCTTACCTCTCTCATTCATTTCTGCGTTCCAGTAAATGTCAGAATCGTGAGTGAGCTGGGCCCGGAAGGGGGTGGTATGGGGGGGCAGGTCCTTGTCCGTGATGTTCAGCACCTGGGGCACAGTGTTCTGGTTGCAGACGGTGATTTGGCGAGGCTCTGGGATGGGGCCGTGGTCATTCACGTCCATGAGAGTCAGAAGGAGGGTACCAGTGCCCGTGGCCGGAGGGTTTCCTGGTTACAATGATCCACACACATACACGAGTGACTTTTAATATTCTATGCCTGGGGGCCAATTCATCTTCCTACTTAGTTCAATAATGAGTTGAGTTTGGGCTCTAGTTGCCAGGGATGTGCTTCCAGAAGGAGTGCTAGGGGAATGTTCCTCCCCATCCCTCCCCACCATTGGCATCTCTCAGGTCCTTAAATACCCTCCCCTTATCCTTACTTCAGCACTTATGAGATCAAGAGCTAACTCTACTGGAATACTGGGATGATCAGTGAGGAGAAGATCATGCTAACCTTAGCATAAGCAACTGCCACACCTCCAACACTGCTATACAACCTTGGAATAAAAAAACCAAACTTTGGAAACACTCAATAATCCTAGATGACAGCCCCACTTATGAACAGACACTAAACTGATCATTGGGAATTGTTTACTGATGCAGAATCCCCATTTTCTTACTGTATGCTTATTTTAGAGAAACAAAGAGAGAAGGGGGAGGGGAGGGAGGGAGGAAGATGGGGAGAGAGAGGGAGAGGGAGGGAAAGAGGGGGAGGGAGAGAAGGAGAGGGAGAGAGAAAGAATGAGAATGAATTCTGTTTATCTGGCTGGGAATTCTTACCATCATCAGTGGCCAAGACTATGACCTTGTAGGTATTATTGGTGACAAACTGCTCATCTTCCCGGTCTAGGACACCCTTAGAGATGATATCTCCATTCTCTGGATGAATCACTATCCACTCTGCAGGGTCACTCACAATCTGATAGCTGGAAAATGAAAGCATAAAGGTAGGTAAGAGAATATTTCTGGAGGGCACTTCTTGCTACTTGGTTGTTTGAGAGTGAAGGAGGGGCAAAGAACCATAGCCCTGCCTAGACAATCCGATGGAAAGAGACCAAAAACCACAACCTTTCCAAATGCCATGCCCTCTCACACCTAGCAGCTTTATGCGACCTACCCCCAAGGGAGGGGACACAGATAAAAGCAAAGTTACTTCAGAGATTTTTTTGGGGGGGCTGGGCAATGAGGGTTAAGTGACTTGCCCAGCGTCACACAGCTAATAAGTGTCAAGTATCTGAGGCCGAATTTGAACTCAGGTCCTCCTGAATCCAGGGCTGGTGCTTTATTCACTGAGCCACCTAGCTGCCCCCCTACTTCAGAGATTTGATTCAGCTCAATTCTATTCCAACTAACATTTAGTATGTCAAGTCAACAAAGCATTTACTAAGCACCAGTGCTAGGCACAGTGTTAAGCTCTTTTTTTCCCCCTTTTCTTTTTTTTTTTGCGGGGCAATGAAGGTTAAGTGACTTGCCCAAGGTCACACAGCTAGTAAGTGTCAAGTGTCTGAGGCTGAATTTGAACTCAGGTCTACCTGACTCCAGGGCCGGTGCTTTATCCACTGCCCCACCTAGCTTTTATTACAAAGAAAAGCAAAATTAGTTCTTGACCTCAAGGACCTTATAGTCTAATGGGTGGGCATTATGCTCTTATTAAGCATTTACTATGTGACAAACACTGAATTAGGGTTACAAAAATAAAAATGGCCAACAGTGCCAGCCCTCAGGGAGGGCTGGGGAGAAAGGGAACAAACAACATGTACAAATATAAGTAGATATAAATTGGGTAGATACTTAGTATCAGGAAGAGCAGGGTTCAAATCCTATCTTTGACACATATTGGCTGTGTGATCCTGGACCCATCACTTAACTTCTGAGTGTCCTTAGGATATTCTCTGAGATTATAAATTGGTGATCTGAATGCACTGGGAGAAGGTGTTTTGGGCAGCCATTTAAATCACAACGGGGAATGGGAGTGGAAGTAATTTTGGAGTGGGGATGGGGGAAAATCAGATAAGGCAGCACATAGGATTTGAACCTTACATGGACCTAGGGATCCCAAGAGGTAGAAGTGACAAAGGAAGAATTCTAGACATGGGGACAGCCTGTGCAAGGGGACATGGAATGTCATGATTGAAGAAATGAATGAAGAAGCATTTATCAGGTGCCTTTTGTACAAGGACAATAGCAAGCAAGTCAGTTTGTTGAAACCACAGTGTGTGAAAGGGAGAGTCATGGGAAAGAAGTATGGAGAGAGGGAGGCTGGGGCCAGGGCATGAAAGGTTTTAAACGCTAACCCAAGATGCCTAGGACATTCTATTCCCTTCCCCAGCAGGAGCTGGCAAGACAGAAATGGGGCTGGGTGCTGTCCAAGGAACATGTGCTGTCCTAGGGGTGGAAGCTGACAGCACCAGGCTTTGGGCAAAGGTTAATTCTGGGATACCTGAGCTTCTGATTTTGTTGTCGGTCAGGGTCCTGGGCAGTGTAGGTGAAGAGTTTCTCCCCCGTACTCAGACCCTCATGGACTTCTACTACTTTAGTGGATGGAAAGAAGACGGGTGCTTCATTCACATCCACCACATGCACCGTGACCGTGGCTGTGGACGTGGGCAGCTTCAACGCAAAAGGAGCCTCATTGGACACCATGACGGAAAGAACGAACTGGTTCTTGGTCTCAAAGTCCAAGCCCTGAAGGGAGAAAGAAAAGGTCCTTATCCAGAGAGGTACCTTCTGACATTTTTTTTCCCTGCCAAGACTAGTCACAGGTACACCTTGGCCAGCGCTCTTTGCTTGGGGGTGGGGGGGTGGGGTGGGGAAGGAAGGAGAGCAATTGCATCATTGAGACTACTAGATCCTAGAGGTCCCTGCTAATATTTTCTCTTTGCTCCCCAAAGCTCCCATGATTCTCCCTAGGACGAACATGTGTAAGGTCCTCACAGACTAGATGGAGAACTACTAGCCTAGACAAATTTATTTTGGATTCGACAAACATTTATTAAGCACCTACTGCATACTTCTAGGCACTAGGAATCCAAGAGAAAAAATGAAAGGAACCTTACTCTGAAGGAACTTATGAGGTGGTGGGGTTTTTTTTTATTTTTGTTTTTATATCACCTTTATTTTCTGATATATCAGTCAGGGAATTTTTTTTAGAAAAGATTTTTATGGATGTCTTTTATTTTTTACCTCTCCCACATTTCTCTTGTAACCCTCCCTCTCTCCTTCCCAGAGAGCCATTCCTTATAATAGATTTTAAACATATATGTGTATAAATACATGCATATATATTAAAAGCAGAAGAGAAAAAAAATCAGCTAAACCAATCAGTACAGAAAAAAAATCTTATACATTCCAACATTGTATACCCATAAACCCTCAACTCTGAAAGGAAGAGAAAAGAGAAGTGTCTTTTCATATCTAGTGCAGAGATTTTTTTTTTTTGTAAAGCACCAGAAAAATATCTAAAAATCACACTCCTTGGTGACTGGGCTGAAGACAAGTTCCCCCGGCTTTGTGTGGGGAAAACACTTCAAACCTTGGCTGCTCCATACCAGGCACGCTTACCTTCTTGGTGGTTAAGATGCCCTGGTTGTTCTCTGGGTCCGTAGTTATGGTGAAGTGGCCCCCCTCATCTCCTTGTGTGATATGGTAAACTGCTCTCCAGGCTGGTGTGTTGGGAGCATCCAAGTCTGTCACAGTCAACCTTTGAACTTCCACCCCAACCTTGTTCTCAGGCACCTCAGCTATATACTGCCAAGAGCAAGGAGTTTGGAGTAGTTTTAGAGCCAGACTGGCCACGCTCCTTGATGAACCAAGTGTAGCCTCTTCCACCTCCCACCTTGACACCCCCCCCTTCACCCCGACACCCCCCCTCCTTCACCCCATGAGGAAGACACTTCTCTTGTTCCGATCTCAATCTTTTGAACCCTTGTTCCCTCCACCACACCAGGAAGGAGCCACAAAGGGCCTGAATTCCTGAGGGATACAGACACTACTATGGTGGGAGGGGCCATTGATCTGGAATGCCAAGAGTCTTTGATGCCTATTGTTGGGAATCTGAGGCCTGCTCTCTGGTTAACTTTGGCCTTTCCCCCCATTCCCAGCTGAAGTACAAAGTATAAGACAAAAGAGGGAGTGGAGTTGCAAACGAAGGGCTGGTATATATAATAGCATCTCCTTGACATTAGAAGCAATATGAAGGATCCTAGGCATAGAAATGCAAGGAACCTTAGAAGCCATCAAGACCAAACCCTTTATTTTATAAAGGAAACTGAGGCAGAGGTTCAGTGATTTGCCCAGGGTCACATAAATGGGAAATGTCTGAGGTAGGATTGAAACCAAGGTCTTCCTAACTCCAAGCCCATTCACTCTATCCATGACTACACACCACTTTGTGTCCCAAGAGGAATCTGGTGTAGGAGTCAGGAGCTTCAAGGTCCTTAGCTCGGAATGAGCCATAGATATTTTCATAGGTGTTACTCCTAGGCTTTACATTAGTGATCATTAGGTCTGAGTCCTTCCTTTTACAAATAAGGAAAATGAAGCCCGGAGGGGAGGGGGGGAAGTGACTTGTCCAAGGTCACGCTGGTCACAAATAGCAGAATTGGGATCCAAAACCAAGCCCTAGACTGCATTGCCCACTATATGGACACAAAGATGCTAGAACTGTGCTCAAGAAGGGGACTGGGGAGGAAGGAAGGATGTTACCTTCTTGGGGTCAAACACTGGTGCGTTATCGTTGCCGTCCAAAATCTCTACCACAGCTGATGCGGTGGTGGTTAGGCCTTGTCCTTCCATGTCTGCAGCCTGGATGGTCAGGGTGTACTCAGTCACCCTCTGTTGGGGGAGAAAAGGGAAGGGAAAGAATCCAACCTCCACGCTGTGGGTAGAGGACACTCTCACAGGGCTCTTAGAGGCTTAGAGCTGGGAAGGGCCGCATGGGACATAAAGTCCAACTCGCCGTCAATTACACATTTGGAAACTGAGGACCATAGAAATAGAGTGACTCACCCTCTACTCCTTACTGCATCCATGTACTCTATACATCTAGTGACATTCGCTCTTCCTTAAATAATGATATTTCATCTCGCTGACTATTAGCACCCTTTTCTCTGGATGAGCTCCGTATTGGAACTGTCTCCCTCCCATCCACCTCTCTCTGTCCCCATCACTGCCTCCTGGCTCCTGATTCTTTAAGTCTCAGCTAAAATCCCATCATATATAAGAAGTCCTTCTCAAACTCCCATAATGCTAGTGCCTTCCCTCTGTTGGTTAGATTTTGCATCTATTATTCAAACTCAGGTCCTGATACCAAATCCCATGCCCTGTGCACTGTACTAGGCTCCCTCTTAGCCCTAGGCTATACCACCACAGCTTGTCTGGTGTCACTTCACTATCCCTCTAGGGATTTGGTTAAGTATAGAAAAAAATACGAGTCCCACCAGGGTCTACCTCTCACTTTTCTCCCTGTGCCCTCCCCTGGGCTGAGCCAAACCCAGAACAGGGATATAACCTTACTACCCCTCCACACCACCCTCCTTCCCCAATCCTGGTTCCTTATGGTCACAGCCTTCACACCCCAGCAAGAGCTGTGCTCATGGCTTCTCCTCTCCTCTGAACAAGGATTGACCTAGGCATGAGAAGCAGTTCATCCTGGACCTGCCCCCAAAACAGACTGACCATTAGTTTCTGGTCAGTCTTGGGAGACAGATGGGCAATAGTATTCTCAGAGCAATTACATCTAGTCATTCATTTGGGACAAGCCTAGGAATTGAGGTGTGATATGGTAATGACTCAGTGAGGGTGTGGTGGGGGATTGAATGCTGAAGGGGAAAATACCATATGCATTCATTTCACTGCTTCCTTTCCCAAAGATGAAGAGGGTGCCTTTAGCTACAGACTAATTAGGCCATCAGGGATCTAAGTTAAGCAACCCCCATTTCCCCCTCAGAATGCCTAAAGAATTTAGGAAATAATAATAAGGTCACGGCATAAATTCCCTCCTTTCCCAGCAGGGCAGTCAATGCACATCTAGGTTGCTGATGAGTTTAAAAGTCCAGAGCCACCATGACTGACTGACCTCTCTGTCCAAGCCACTGGCGATGACACTAATGGCCCCTGTCTCTCGGTGAATGGTAAACATGTGGTCATGAGGCTCCTTGGGATTCTGGTCCAGGATGAAGTAATTGACTTCTCCGTTGTGGGTGTTGGGATCATCTGCATCCGTGGCCAATACCTGCATCACAGAGGTCCCTGGGGGAGAAAGAGCAGGTTCTGATGCCATATCTTAGGTTGGTAAATGATCCAACTGGGGGTGGAGTGAGAGAACAGACTACTATGGACAATTTTCTGTCCCCAGACCCTTCCATAGAGTTCTGTCTCCCTACTTCCAAGCAGGGAATACCATTCCAATCACTGGCACCGCCAAGTTGGACCAAGGGTAGGTTACTGTTTCTCTCCCCATCTCTCTCTTACCAGGCATGGCTCCTTCGGTGACACTCCCCCTAAAGACCTCCTGGGTGAACTGGGGCTTGTTGTCATTCTGGTCAATCACAAAAATGGAGATGTTCATGGGCTCCTCCACGGAGGCACCATTCTCAGACACTGCATGGCCAAACAGCTGGAGGGAAAGAAGAGAACAATGTCACTTCCTCTTCTAGAAAATAAGGACACTAGACTAGATGGTCACTAAGGGCTCTTCCATTCTTTTTTTTTTTTAGCAAGGCAGTGGGGGTTAAGTGACTTGCCCCAGGGTCACACAGCTAGTAAGTGTCAAGTGTCTGAGGCCAGATTTGAGCTCAGGTCCTCCTGAATCCAGGGCCGGTGCTTTATCCACTGTGCCACCTAGCTGCCCCCCATTCTCTCATTCTTAAATCCAGTATTCTTCAAGAGTGGTCTGGGAATAGGGGTCCCTGAAACCCTTTTGGGGGTGAGTCTGTAAGTATTATTTTCATCATAATACTAAGACTTTTAATTTCTAATATAGTCAATACTCACAGATATAACCCACATAAATAAAAGGTCTTGGTGGGGGGTTTCTCCATAATTTTTAAGAGTATAAAACGGGTCTGTTCTGACACCAAAAGTTTGACAATTCCTGCTCTGTTCCTAAGACTGAAATTGTAATAAATTCATTTCAACAAGTATTTATTGATCATTTGTTATTCCACAGATATAAGAAAATTATCTTTGTTCTCAAGGATTTTACATTTTTTTTTCAGGGGATGGTAGGTGGACAATACCATGGACAATTTAAAAAGATATAAATAGTAAATACAAAGTGATTTATGGTGGGAAGTGGAAGATCACTGGCAACTGGGAAGGCTTCGTGTAGCAGGTGGCACATGAACTGAGACTTGAAAGAACAAAGGGTTCTAAAAGGTAGTCATGAGGAAGGAAGGTATTTCATGCATAAGCAAAGGCATGGGGTGAAGAGATGGAATACTGTGTACTGGCAACAGGAAGTAGGGAAGTTTGTCTAGAATCGGCCCTTGGGCCAGGATACAGATTCCAAGCGTCTCCCATTCAGTAACTCTTCATTTCCATTCTCTGCGTGGGGGCCTTTTTGAGATCCACCAGGTAACCTACCTCATACTTAGCGATTTTCTCCCGGTCCAGTGGCTGATTCACCAGCAACCATCCTGTCTCCTTCTCGATGGTGAAGACCCCTTCAGGGGCTATCGGCCCCTGGTCCTGTGATGCTATAGAAGATCTTGGTGGCCTGGTCCTTGTTAGATTTGAGCTGGAAGCAAAAGAGAAGTTGAAAGGGGTGGGAGGCAGGAGAGGTCACAACTCCATCAATAGTACTGAAAGGTTTACCAACCGAGTGTTATTATGCCCATTTTAAAGATGAGGAAACTGAGGCTAAGAAAACCTCAACAACCTAATGGTAAGGGACAGCTAGGTGGCACAGTGGAAAGGACACCGGCCCTGGATTCAGGAGGAGCTGAGTTCAGGTCCAGCCTCAGATGCTTGACACTTGCTGGCTATGTGACCCTGGGTGGGGTCACTTAACCCTAATTGCCTTGCGAACCCCCCCAAAACACAAAAACCACCCTAATGGCAGCCACAGACTTAGTATGTGTCAGAACCTGGAGAGAAACTAAACAGAAACAGTTCCAGACCCCAGACCTTTCCCTAGTGGGTAGCACGCTTCAGCGTCAACCTTTGGACCCATAATTTATCACTACACTGGATCAGAATTCTAAAATCTTCAGTTTTTTTCCTTTAAAAGGTTGCCATTGTATAAATTGTTCCTTCCCTGTATCAGCAGATAAGTCTTACCAGGATCTCTTATGTCACCCCTTTCATCATTTCTTAATAATGCAATAATATTCCAGTACATTCAGATAGCAGAATATGTTCAGCTATTTCACAATTGATGGGCACCCCTTTAGTTTCAAGTTATTTGCTACTACTAAAAGATCAGGTGTAACCACTTTGAACTCTTTAGGGTATAAGCTCTGAGTCAAAGGATATGAATGCCCAGTAAATTTTTAGTCATAGTTCTGGGTAAATCTGGTTTTAAGGGAGTTTAAGTTGTAGAGTCTCAGATATGAGAAACATCCTGATGGAAGACTATAGTTCTATGATGGGGGGTGGCGCTTTATAGAACTGCTGGATCAATTACCATCTCTATTAGTAGGGCATTAGTGTGCCTTTTTTCTTGAAGCCCCTCCAGTATATTATTATTTCCTTTTTGGTCATTTTTGTCAGTCTAATGGACGTGAGATAGAACCTTAGAATAGAATTAATTTGTAATTCTCTAATTATTAGTGGTTTGAAACATTTTCATATTACTGTTAGTAAGTTGGATTTCCTTTTTTTTTAAATGGCCTGTTCATATTTTGACCATGTGTCTATCTATTGGGTAATAACTCCTATTCTTGTAAATCTGAATCAGTTCCTTTTATATTTTGACTGTGAGACATATCAGAGAAATTTGCTGCAAAGATTTTCCCCCAGTTACCAGTTTCTTTTCCAATATTAACTGCATTAGTTTTATTTAGGTAAAACCTTTCTAATCTTATGTAATCAAAATTGTCCATTTTATCTTCTGCGATAATTTCTTCTTCCCTTATCCATAGATTTGAAAGGTAATTTCTTCCCCCCTCTTCTAATTTGCTTATGATATCTCTTTTTACATCTAAATCCTGTATACATTTGGCATTTATCTTGATATGTGGTGGAGATCTTAGTCTATACCTAAATTCTGCCAGGTAGTTTTCCAGTTTTGTTCCATAGCAATTTTTGTCAAATAGTGAGTTTTCAGCCTCGTGCCTGGGGGTCCTTTGCACTTATCTAACACTGGGTTGCTAAGTTCATTATTTTTTCTATGTAGTATACCCAATCTGTCCCATCCTTTCATCTCATCTTTTCTCCTCTTTTGCTCCCCAACTTCTTCTTTACAAATAACATGGTAAAGAGAGGGAGTTTGCCTGACACTTGTGATCTAGAAACTGAAATGGAAAGGCTTCCTTCTTCAGTTGCAGCTCTTCTCTTCCCCTTGCCCTGCCCCTCATCCTACGACCCCTTCTTCACTTCTCTTAACAACACCCCTTCACATTCTATTCCCAACATTTGAGTTTACTTTGTTTATGACTATCCTCTTAAATATTCCTCCCCACCCCCCTCTATCTGCCTTCCTTGCCTCTGACACCCAATTTTTCTTTGAGTGTAATGTATTTCTTTTTTTTGTTGTTGTTGTTTGTTTTTTTTGATGAGGCAATTGGAGTTAAATGACTTGCCCAGGGTCACACAGCTAGTAAGTGTTATTGTTTGAGGCCAGATTTAAACTCAGGTCCTCCTGAATCAAGGGCCGGTGCTCTATCCACTGCACCCCTAGCTGCCCTGAGTGTAACTGTATTTCAATACTGAAACCTATTTATATTTGTATATATATGTGTATGTATGTAATTGTGTTTCATCTCCTTTACCTAGTTCAGACAGATGTGAGATTCTAAGATTCACATTCTTTCCATCCTTTCTCTCACATTTAAATATTCTTCACCTTATGCACCTCTATTATGGGATGGTGATTTTTCTCTCCTTCCTCTTCCTTCTTCCCCAGTATATCCACTATCCCTTCCATTTCTATCTTCTTTTTAGGCCATTAACATAAAACAAAACTCCCCCAGAGGACACTTCCAGGTCACATAACCAATAAGATAGCAGACCAGACATTTTTTTTTCCCAGTCACTCACAAACTCTCCAAATAGGAACTATGCACAAGAGATAAAGCAATCTCCACATTTAGGATTCTCAGAACAAAAACAAAGCAAAAATGCAAAGAACTTAACAACAGTAAAGGCCCAATGATCCTTATAATTCCTGATTCAGCACCCATCCCCAGCTGCCCACACTCTAGCCTGCACAAGTTGACTCAGAGGCAACAGAACTCAGCTCTACACCCTTTCCCTCCAGCATCTTGAAAGTCCCTAAGGGAAAGATGACCTCTTCCAAGCTGTGACAATGGTGTAGCAGCAATCTGTGCCACAAAAGAACTCTGCAGAGAATTGGGGGGGACAGAGTAAATTTGGGGGATGATTGTAGAATTTCTTTTTACATGAAGATGGGGAAAATTAATTACTAATAATTTTTTTTAAAAAGAAAGTAGATGGAAAGCTACACAGAGGGAGAGGAACAGTTTATAATAGATGACCTAAAAAATATTTGGGGCACTTTCCTGAAATGTTGAAACTAGGTAGTCGCCGATACTGTTAAGTCTTCCAGTCATCTAGTAATGGTTAGAAAAAGAAGAGATTTGTGGTGCTTGGTGACATCCTGCCTAAGACTACTGAAGCAGGTATTTGTCATCTTGACAACCAAAAATAGAGAGAACTTCCCAGAGGCATATATCCAAGACAAAAACCAAAATCTCCCTAAACTTTTCAAATTATCTGACTTCGACTCCCTTCTGGCGATTCATGCAAACACAAATGATGCTGGAAAAAAGGGACCCCAAAGTACCCCAAAAATATTAAATCTTGGACAAGACAGTGGAGACAATATCGTGGCTTAGTAGGAAAAAGTTTAGGGAGCAAAAAATTGGGAAAGGGGAAGGGAAAGGACCCCATTAAGCCTGAGGGAAAGAACCCAACATCTAGCTGTGGAAAATTCTGTACCCCCAGAAGGCACTTCAGGCAGAGACCAAGACTAGTGATCTGTGAATTTCCAAGCATAAAAGGAGGATGAGAGAGCTTTGAGATCCAGCCCCCAGGGAAACTACCATCAAATAAGAGGGAGTCAAAAAGTGAGCAATAAGGGAAAATAGGAGGGGAAAGACTGAAATTACCAAAAATCTCAGGAGGAAGAAAATTCAAATAAAGACTTGAACATAAGCAGATAACCCAACAGAGAAGATAGAAATACCAGAAGGAAATATGGCTTCTAGATCAGATAAGAATATAGACATTTAGGGGCAGCTAGGTGGCGCAGTGGATAGAGCACCGGCCCTGGATTCAGGAGGACCTGAGTTCAAATCTGGCCTCAGACACTTGACACTAGCTGTGTGACCCTGGGAAAGTCACTTAACCCCCAATTGCCTCACTAAAAAAAAAGAATATAGACGTTTAAGAATAAATTTTGCAAGACCAAGGACAATGAATCAACACCTGATGAAACATGAGTTCCCATGGATTCCCAAGAAAGTATGAAACCATAGCAGAATGTTTCCGTGTGGTTAAAAATAAATAAATAAGAATTGTGAAAACAGGAATATTTCTGCTGGGAAGGCATAAATCTGAATAGGAATAGAAAAACTAAATCCATGGTGAAAGTTTCACCAAAAGAAACAAAAAGAGAAAATAACTGATTGAAAGTGTGAATACATAGAAGTGAAAGACAATCTTGAAGATGAGAAGAAAAAAGTAGTACTTTTAAAAAAGAAGCTATTATTGTCATACCACAAAACATAGTGAACTTGAAGACAGAATGTCTAGAAATAATTTAAGAAAAATACCCCCCTTATGAACCTATAGGGTTCTAGCAAGAGATGTTTCTTATCTTCCTATTAGCATGCAGTCAATTTATCCCCACAAAGTACCTTCCAACTGAACATAAGTATACACTATTCTGTGTTTTCATTTGGAAATGTTAAATTTCATTAAAGGTCCATTTCCCCCTATAGGAGATTTAGTCTTGCCATATAGTTTATTATTGGTTATAAACCTTTATATCATTCTCCTTTTGGAGTTATCATATATCAAGTTTTTAGGGTGGCAGCTAGGTGGCACTGTTGGATAGAGCACTAGCCCTGAAGTTAAGAGGACCCGAGTTTAAATCTCACCTCAGACATTTAACTAGCTGTGTGACCCTGGGCAAGTCACTTAACCCAATAGCCTTAAACATCCAGGGCCATCTCCAGGCATCCGGAATATATCTTGCCACTGTACTAGATGGTTCTGGAAGAGAGTGAGGTTGGTTCACAGCTCTCACTCACTTAAATCCAAATTCAGTGCAAGTCATGACATCATCCTGACATCATGGTCCTCTTTGGAACAAAGGACAAACAAAAACAACAACTCCAAGTTCTCCTCTGTTTCCTGTGGCAGTCCCCAATCTTGTGTGATCCTACTGTGGCTCATTGGTACTTAAATGTTTTAATTAAAAAAAATTTTTTTTTTGGCTGCTGGTAGCATTTTCCTTTGCCGGGAAGCTGTGGATTTTGGCTATGACACTTAATGGGAGTTTTTCATGTGGGGGGGGTATTTTAGGGGTGTCTAGCTGATTCTATTTTAAAAATTTTCCACCCATTCTAAGAGTGCCAGGAAGTTTTCATCTATGATTTCTCAAAATATGGCATCCAAGCTTTTTGTTTTTTGGGTCGTGATTTTCAGACAGTCTAATAATTCTTATATTACCTTTCCTTAATCCATTTCTTTCTTTTTTTTTTTAGTGAGGCAATTGGGGTTAAGTGACTTGCCCAGGGTCACACAGCTAGTAAGTGTTAAGTGTCTGAGGCCGGATTTGAACTCAGGTCCTCCTGACTCCAGGGCCGGTGTTCTATCCACTGTGCCACCTAGCTGCCCCCTCCTTAATCCATTTCTAACTTAATTGTTCTCAATATTATCGTTCTTACATTTTTTTCCACAAACCGCCCCCCCCCTGCCATTTTTCAATTTAAAAACATTCTCATCTCATTGAATTGTTTTCTATTTGGCTCACTTTGTCAGGGCACTCAGGTGAATAAGGTTTCTCACCATCTGATCTCTGGTATCAATTCTCCTTGTCACTTTTTCGTTGCAAATCCATTTTGTACTTCATTTCATTTCTTCCAGGTACTCTTGTAATCCTGGTGGGCTGGGCATTTTTTCTCTGAAGCTCTCTCGTACTTGCTACAGAACCACTCCCTTCAAGGTTTTCCCCTTTGGTCTCTCTGGGTAGAAGGTTTCTTTGCTTTACTCATCTCATTAGTCTCAGAGCACTGGACCAAAGCTCCATTTCCCAATGCCAGAACAGAAGGAGTAGAATCCTGCCTGGTCTTGAGGAGTTTGACCCTCCCTTTCTTCTTCTTTGTTTTTTTTTTTTTTTTAGTGAGGCAGTTGGGGTTAAGTGACTTTCCCAGGGTCACACAGCTAGTAAGTGTTAAGGTGATGAGGCCGGATTTGAACTCAGGTACTCCTGAATACAGGGCCGGTGCTCCATCCACTGCGCCACGGTGCTCCATCCACTGCGCCACGTAGCTGCCCCGACCCTCCCACTTTCTGCAGGAATTATTTGGGCCTGCTTCCTGTGGTGGGCGTCAAGCCCAGACTGCCTGGATGGTCCCTGGGGTCTTTATTCTTTTGTAGTTCAGGGCTCCAGGTGGCCCTGCCACTGAGGTCTTTTTCTCTGGCTGTTCCAAGGTCTCCCAGACCACTCACACATCAGGCAGCCCCTCCCTTGTTATGGGGCTTAGATCTGCTTCTTCACTGACCTCTGCCTGGGGCCTTCTCACCCTAATGACCTATACAAGCCCTTGTGGCTACTCTCTCACTGGGCTCTTGCCATAGAACTCTAGGGCTTACCCTATGCTGGGCTCTACCTGTGTCTGCCTTTTGCCACAGGGATCTGGACTACACTCTCTAAGTCAGGCTCTGTCTGGGGCCTTCATCTCCACCACTAGGCTACAGGGCTTTCCCCAAATCAAGCTCTTCCTGGAGCCTTTGCCGCTCACTGCGAGGCTCTGCTTGGAGCCTCTTCTCCAGTTGACACAAAACTTCCTTCCTCTATTTCTGAGCTTTTGCAGGATTTCAGCCATCCTTCTGCGCAGCCTTGGGCTGAGTGGAAGAGGAGCCTACAGTTGATTCTCCATATTCCTATTTTAACTGTTTAAAAATTTTTCTGGAATGTTTGTGGGGGAGCTGGGCTCCTCTAGATTCTAATACTCCACCATCTTCCAACAAACTACCTTAGAGTGGTGCAAGTGAAGTGACTGGCCTTGGGGCATATGGCTAGAAAGGTCAAAGGCAGGTCCCTTGACTTCAAAGTGAGCACTCTATCCACTAGCCACAACTGCCTTAATAATAGTAATAACATCATCAATTACTGTCATCATTATTATTCACAGGACCTCCCATTTCACTGACATGGGGGACTCCTTGTAAGAAAACTCCCTTTATGAAAGGATATTGGCAACTATGATATAACAACTGATAAAAACAATTCGTATGGTATCAATGAAATGAGAACAGGGCCCAACAACCTCAGGCAGCTGTAGAAAGTCACTCACATCCTTAGCAAAAAGGAGAAAGATGAGAGATGGATAGACTTTCTTTTAACATATGATCAAGCTCTATAGACATCCTTTTTGGAACAAAGAAACATCACTTTTCTGAGCCACTATCAAGGCCCCAAACAGGCATACATAACAGCTGTGTCTATTGTAACCCAATGTGGTATACCTCTGGATGGAACCTATAGAATGGCCACAAATCAAGAATGGACTCATGGGTGAGGCACGGTAATACATCATTGCAGATGGGAAAAATTCAGCATCTGCCCAAATCCCTAGCAAAGTGTGACCTGGTGCCCTTAAACCAATCCATCAGAAACTCTCTGTCTTTTGTGGATCAACAGATAACAAACTCCCATACTTACTACCAAATATTTGTTTTGTTTTGGTTTTTTTGCATACAATGAGGGTTGAGTGACTTGGCCAGCGTCACACAGCTAGTAAGTGTCAAGTGTCCAAGGCCAGATTTGAACTCAGGTCCTCCTGAATCCAGGGCTGGTGCTCTACCCACTGGGTCACCTAGCTGCCCCCACTTACTACAAATAGAGAACTCAAAATATCCTGGAGAGCTCAACCATTAAGGCTTATTACGATCAGACTAAATTGCTGCCCCCCAATCACCTGCACATAACACTGAGCCACAAAAACCCAAGAACGATGTTTTTAGCAGATGTTGCTACATCACATCCTCATAATCTCCATGCTACAAGGAGCAAAAAGCTTTCCAAATAGAGACCCAACAGAGGAGTTAAAAATCATGGGAGAAATGGGATGAGGAGCAGGGAGGGGGTCAGAGACCCAGCTGCCTCAAGCATCGTCATAGAAGGTAGAGCTATACCTGATTCAGCTTCTTGGGGTAAGAACCCTTCTCATTTTCAGATACAGATATGGGAGGTACAACCCATTCCCTCTTCCGCCTCCGTAGAATGTGTCTGGATGAGGAAGACTTCAGCTCCTGGCTTCCCTAAGAGAAGAGGCAAAGATTCTTTACTATAGACATGAAAGTAGCTGGAAAAAGAGGGTAAACAGGTATGGTGGTTATGCATTCACATGGGGTTTTTTTTGTGTTCTTTTTTTTTTTTTTGGTGAGGCAATTGGGGTTAAGTCGACCTGCCCAGGGTCCACACAGCTAGTAAGTGTCAAGTGTCTGAGGCTGGATTTGAACTCAGGTCCTCCTGAAATCCAGGGCCAGCACTTTATCCACCTGTGCCACCTAACTGCCTCACATGGGTTTTGGGAAAAAGACAGGGCTTGGCAGGCTAGTTTCTCATCTTCTCCCAAACAAAATACTCCCCAAGACAGTGAGAACCATAGACCTTTTTCAAAGACACTAGGGTTTTTTTCTGAAAGGTACAAGTCATTCAATTTATTCTCAACAGTTCCAAGAGGTAGTTGAAGAGGGTCCAGAAATATTATTCTCATCTTACAGAGTATCTGTGTTCTAAGATCTCTCCCAGCTTCGACATTCTTTATTCTAGGGTCCCTCCCAGCTCTGACATTCCATGTTCTAAGGTCCTCCCCTCTAACATTCTATGTTCTAAGGTCCTCTCCTCTAACATTATATATTCTAAGGCCCCCATCTCCCTTACCCTACTGCCCCCCAACCTCGGACATCCTCTGTTCTAAAGGCCTACGTGACTCTGACATTCTCTAAGGTCCCTTCTAGCTCTGACAGGAACTCAGAAGATCCACAGTTACTTGCATAATAACCTTTTCTAGTCATTTAGCCTCTGTTTGCCTCAATTTCTTCATCTACAAAATGGGGGTGATAACAGCACCCACCTTCCAGATCTGTAAGGATCAAATGAGATAATAATTGTAAAGTGCTTAGCTCAGTGCCTGGTACATAGTAGGCACTTTATAAATGCTAGCCAGTCAGGTGGTGGTGGTGGTGGTAGTAGTAGTAGTGGATGAGGCAGAGTGATCTTGGAAGCTTTAAGAGTGACTTGAGTGGGACAGCTAGGTGGCGCAGTGGATAGAGCATCAGCCCTGAAGTCAGGAGTACCTGAGTTCAAATCCGGCCTCAGACACTTAACACTTATTAGCTGTGTGACCCTGGGCAAGTCACTTAACCCCAATTGCCTCACCCCAAAATAAATAAATAAATAAGAAGAATATTAAAGAGTGACTTGAGGGCATCTAAACCCAGATAACTGGAAATCCGTTACTCCAAAATGCCAAAGTGGAAGTAGATTCTGTCTGGCCAACTTCCTCGACCAAGATCTGGTTTATAGTAGGGGATTCTGGGCTCCTGGGCCAAATAACTCCAGTCATGTTGGCTGCAGAGTCTGTTTTTTGTTTTGTTTTTGTTTTTTAGCAAGATTCATGAAGCCCAGAGGATCATGGAAGGCCAGCTCTCCAGAGATACAGGGTGTTCTGACCTGGAATTCTCTTGCCAAGACTAAGACCAAAGGTCAGGGATGAGGAAGAAGAAAAAACAAACAGAGAAAGAACTGAAAGTAACGTTTGCCTGCTTATTCACCTACAAGGCAGAACTTGGTCCTGACACAATTGTTAAGGGCTAAGTGACTTGCCCAGGGTCACAAAGCTAGTGACTCTAAGCGTAGCCCTCTAGTGAATGTTCTGCCTAGCTGCTCTTCCCACTTGCCCATCCTGCTGAGAGCCAATCAGAGCTCAGATATATCCCCACCCTACAACTCAAACACTAGGTCCTTACTATCTAAAGAGAGTGCTCCTATTACCTCAGCAGAGGGCGTCTGCCCTCTAATTACGGTCACAATGACAGAGGATTCCTGGCCACGCGAGTCTCTGGCAGAGATGGAGAAAGTCCTCTCGTCCTGCAGGGACACTGGATGTTTCACCAGGACCGTTCCATCACTCCTGACTGTGAAATGGTCATCTGTGCTAAGCAGCTCCAGCACCTGGCCAGGACACCTGGCCAATGCCACTGGGAAAGGAAGGAGAAGAGGGATATCAGGAAAAGGGCTGATTCCAAAGGAAACAAACTCCAGAAGGCAAAGCAAATGGTGACTTTTCTATGACCATGTTGAATTGAATAAACCCACACCTGATCTCCCAAACATGATAAGAGTTCACAGTTTCACATATAAGCCTCTTTTTTTTTTTTACTTCTTTGTGTACCGCAATGATCCTGTTTGTGGATTAGGTTCAAAAAAAGAGAAAATTTAAAAACAAATGGGGGGCAGCTAGGTGGCACAGTGGATAGAGCACTGGCCCTGGATTCAGGAGGACCTGAGTTCAAATTTGGCCTCAGACAAAAAACAAAAGGGAAGAGAAAAAAAACATAAAATAGAAAGGGAGATGTTCCCAGGGCTGGAGGGACTTTGAACTACTCAACTCACCCTCATAATTATGTAGAGACTTAGCTCTTTGGGAGGGGATGAAGATTGGTGTGTATGTATGCTTTAAAAAATTTTTTTTTTTTTTGGGTGAGGCAATTGGTGTTAAGTGACTTGCCCAGAGTCACACAGCTAGTGAGTGTCAAGTGTCTGAAGCCAGATTTAAACTCAGGTCCTCCTGAATCCAGGGCTGGTGCCCTATCCACTTCACTACCTAGCTGCCCCTGTGTATGTATTCTCTCTCTCTTTTTTTTTTTTTGGCAGGACAATGAGGGTTAAGTGACTTGCCTAGGGTCACACAGCTAGTAAGTGTTGAGTGTCTGAGGCCGGATTTGAGCTCAGGTCCTCCTGAATTCAGGGCCAGTGCTTTATCCACTACACCACCTAGCTGCCCCCTGTGTATGTACTCTTTTTTGTTTTGTTTTGTTTTGTTTTTTGGTGAGGCAGTTGGGGTTAAGTGACTTGCCCAGGGTCACACAGCTAGTAAGTGTCAAGTGTCTGAGGCTGGAATTGAGCTCAGGTCCTCCTGACTCCAGGGCCCGTGTTCTATCCATTGTGCCACCTAGCTGTCCCACTGTGTATGTACTCTTTTATTTTTGTTTTTGGTTTTTTGGGGTATGTGTATGTACTCTTTTTTTTTGCGGGGCAATGAGGGTTAAGTGACTTGCCCAGGGTCACACAGCTAGTAAGTGTCAAGTGTCTAAGGCTGGATTTGAACTCAGGTCCTCCTGAATCCAGGGCCAGTGCTCTATCCACTGCACCACCTAGCTGCCCCCTGTGTATGTACTCTTGATGTAAGCCACAAGGTTTATGGGACCCCTGGACAACATACAACTTATTCTACCCCAGTTAAGTCTCTGCATAGTTATTTAGACTAGGGACTTCTGGAACACGGGTTTGGGTTAGCCAACTCCAAAAAACTTCACAAAAGCCAGAATTAAGCAAAAGTTACATCAAGATTCCAGGCAAAGAAATTGGAAAAAAATGGTCCCTGCCTTCGAAAAACTTATAATTTAATGAGGGAAACAATGTATACAAATTAGAACATACAAAGTAAGTACAGAATAAGTGGAAGCTAATCTTACAAGGAATGGCAAGAACAGCTAACATTTTTCTAAAGTACCTACTATGTGCCGGGCACTGCGCCAAGTGCTTTACAATCATCTCGTTTGATCCTTAAAGCAACCCTGGGAGATAAGTGGTACTGTTATCTTCATTTTACAGATGAGGAAACTGAGGCAAACGAGTTTAAAGGGTCACAGAGACAGTATTTGAGGCTGGATTTGAACTCAGGTCATCCTGACATCAAGCTTAGCATGCTCTCCATGGCACTGCCTAGCTTCTGGGGGAGATCATGAAAGGCTTTCTGCAGGAAGTAGCCTTTGAACTGTCTTGCTGAGTTGGAGTGAGGAAAAACTGAGTCTGAAGCAGAATTCGAACTCAGTTTTTCCTGAGTGACACCTCTATGGTTCAGTTTTTTTCTCCATAAAATGGGGGTAAGAACGGTACCTACTTCATGGGGTTGCTCTGAGATCAAATGAGTCAAAAATATATCAAGCATTCGTTAAACCTTAAAGGGCTGCAATTTATGATCACCATCTTCTTCATCATCGTAATCTTCATCTTCTTCATTTTCTATATCATCATCTTCATCCTCAGCATCTTTATCACCACCACCACCATCATCATCCTCACTGGAAGCCAGGTAAGGCCAACAGCCTGCACAAATCTGTCTATTGCTATGTAGATGAAACGATCTCTTCTCAGGTCCTTTTCTTAGTTCATTTCCCCCTCTCCTGATCCTCTGAATTTATCACATGCAGAGGATGAGATCACTTATAAGGAAAGCAACAAAGGACCAGATGTCATAGATCTGGAACCGGGGTGAACCTTGGAGTCAGTGAGTCCAGCCGCTCCTCACATTACAGAGGAGGAAACCGAGGCCCAGAAAAGAAGTGTATAGCAGTGCCCAGATTTCAAACTGTGTTTCCTGACTCTGGATCCAAGGCATTTGTGATCCATCCCTTTGGCCTTTCCTCAGAGAGGGGTTTTACCCTCCCCTTCTCCTTGGTGACCAAAGACACTGGTTTCTGGAGTTAGGAGGTGCCACCTGCAGTCAGGAGACCACAGATGAAGCCTGCCCTGGCTTACTGAGCCCATCAGTCCTGCACGGAAGAAAAGACAGAGGGGGACAGAACCAAGGAGGATGTCTCTGTCTGGGGCTAGGGTGAGGAGAGGAGAGGTGAGGCTGGATGGGAAATACCCCAAACACCTGCGGTAACCCCAGTGGGCCCACAGTCACTGTGTGGAAAACACCACAGGCTCGCAAGTGCAACAGGGCTCACTCTTTTGGTGAAAAGGTTGGAATGAGCCTCTGGGAAAGAGCTCATCACCTAGAAACCACTTTTGCCTCCATGACGACATCCCCAGTGGTAGGGAGCGCCAGGCTGTGTGACGTAGCTGGGGAGGGGAAAACTGGACCCGGGCTAACTTTAATCTGAGGAGGAACCTGCCTGTCCCAGCAGGCCCTGGTGATTAGGCTGGAAGCAGGCAGTTCAAAGAGGATGAAGATCTTAGGATCCAAGGCCAAGATTCCCTCTGTTCTTTACCCTTGGATCTACTATCAAGTTTTTAAAGACGGTTTCCTTGGAGTTCCAACCTGGTAGGACACAGCCCTAGTCTGAAAGTCAAGGCCCAAGTTTGGGCCCCAGTTTGGGGGACAAGTCACATCAAATGAGCCTCAGTTTTCTCATCTGTAAATTTGAGAGTCTCATTTCCTCTAACAACAACCCTAACACCCCTGTTTTTCACCCTCATCAAGACTTCCAATCCCTCCGCCCTTCTTTCCCAGGTCATCACTGACCTGGCACTGACTACATTCTCCTCCCTTCCCACCTAGACCCCTTGGTGAACAAGGTCAACTCAACATCATCCTCTACTCAAGTCCATTACCTACTTGCTCACCGCAGGCCCAGCCTAGTTTATTCACACCATGCCCTGCCTTTGTTCCCATTCATTGCTACTGAATAAAGCCAGAGAAAATCACAAAACCACACTGACTGGTTCCAGATTTACGTTACTCAATCCCAACAGGGCCATCACCAAAAGCAGCGAGGTATTCCTTTTATGATTCCTTCATTGACTCACCATCTTACGAACCACAGCAGCTCTTCAACACCTTATCATCCCTCCTCAAACCTTTCATAGCTCTGCCCAGCCCCACTCTCCCAGCTGAGAACCTGGCCTCCTATTTCTTTTCTTTTTTTTTTTTTTGGCAGGGCATTAAGGGTTAAGTGACTTGCCCAGGGTCACACAGCTAATGTTAAGTGTCTGAGGCTGGATTTAAACTCAGGTCCTCCTGAATCCCGGGCTGGTGCTTTATCCACTGCACCACCTAGCTACCTCCTATTTCACTGAAAAACTCCCTCTTTTCCCCACTTCCTCATCTCCTATCACATAGATGTCTTCTGTCACTATCTGTTCCTTTACCCTTGTCTCACATGAGGAGGTGGCCCTTCTTGCCAAAACAAACCCTTCTACATGTACGAGTGATCCCATTTTATCCCATTTCCCCAGCTGATCGTCCCTTCTATCATCTCTACTCTCATTCATCTATCTCCTGGCTGCTTCCCTACTGCCTAAAATCACCCATGTCTCCTTATCTGCAAAAATCCCTCACTCCATCCACTCATTCACCTGCCCATCCACCCATCCCCTTCAGCTGTCATCCCCTTTTTCTTCTGTTTTGGTACGTGAACTCCTTGAGAAAGCTATCTACAGCGGATGCTTCGACTTTCTTATTCTTTTAAACTGAAACCTGCTCCCCAAAGTTATAAGGTTCTATTGATTGCCACACTTTTCTTTTTCGGCGAGGATAAACAACTGCCAGAGTTCCACACAGTTAGTAAGTATCTGAGGCTGGATTTGAACTCAGGTCCTGACTCGAGGACTGCTGCTCTATCCACTACACCACCTAGCCGCCCCTTTTTTCAATCCTTATCCTTCTTGACTTCTCTGTAGCCTTTGACCCTACTGATCACCATCTTCTTTTCTTTTTTTTCTTTGGTGAGGCAATTGGGGTTAAGTGACTTGCACCAGGGTCACACAGCTAGATAAGTGTCAAGTGTCTGAGGCCGGATTTGAACTCAGGTCCTCCTGAATCCAATCCAAGGCAGTGCTTTATCCACTGGTGCCACCTAGCTGCCCCCGATCACCATCTTCTTGATAGTGCCTTCTCTCTAGGTTTTCTGGATACCACTCTCTCCTAGTGTTCCTCCTACCTATATGACCACCCCCTTCTAGTATCCTTTGAGGGGTCCTTTATCCAGGTCACATCTGGTTACCGGAGGTGATCCTAAAGGCTCTCTTCTCTTCTCTTTCTACCTATTTCACTAAGGATCTAATAAGCAGCTCCCATGGATTCAATTATCACTCTATGCAAATGATTTTTCAGATCTATTTATCCAGCCCATCTCTTAAACTCCAGACTCACACCTGCAAACTGCCTATTATCTGGAACTGGATGCTTCATAAACATCTTAATTCAACATGTCCAAAGCTGAACTCATCTCTCCCTCCAAAGCCTCCCTAACTCCCAAACTTCCCTACTGTAGTGGAAAGTACCGACATCTCTCTCAGCCGCCCAGATTTGAAACCTGGATATCACCTGCAATTCAACTCTCCTCACCACCTCCCCTCCATATCCATTCCATCTGTTGCCAAGTTCTGTCAATTTCCCCTTCCTAACACCTTGTATATGCGTCCCCTTCTCTTCTGACATTGTCACCACCCTCCCGTATAACACACGACCTCATGGTGGACTATACGCCATAGTCCTTGCCTCAAATCCTTCTCACTCTAATCCAATCTCCACTCATCTACCAAACAGATCTTTTTTTTTTTTTTTTTAGTGAGGCAATTGGGGTTAAGTGACTTGCCCAGGATCATACAGCTTGTTAGTGTTAAGTGTCTGAGGGCCGGATTTGAACTCAGGTACCCCCCGACTCCAGAGCCAGTGCTCTATCCACTGTGCCACCTAGCTGCCCCCAGATCTTTCTTAAAGGACAGATCTTGCCCTGTCATGCCTCTTGTGTAAGCTCCTGTGGCTCCCTACTAGCTCCAGGATCAAATATAAAACTGGCTTTTTTTTTTTTTTTTTGGTGGGGGCAATGAGAGTTAAGTGACGTTGCCCAGGGGTCACACAGCTAGCAAGTGTCAAGTGTGTGAGGCCGGATTTGGATGGGAATCCTCCTGAATCCAGGGCCAGTGCTCTATCCACTGCACACCTCTGCTGCCCCTAAAATTGGCTTTTAAAGATCTCTATAACCTACCACCTTCTAACCTTCCCCAGGCTTCTTACATCTTATTCACCCTCATACACTCTGGGGTAACCTCTCCCATCTCCAGGCATTTTCCACCCGTTGTCCTCGGTACCTAGAATGTTTCCCCCAACCCCCAGCTTCCAGTCTCAAATCCAGTCTCAGCCAAAATCCCACATCATGCAGGAAGCCCTTCCTGGTCGTGCATATAACTGTTGGCATGCTGTCTTCCCATCAGAGTGGGAGCCCCTTGTGGGCAGGGACTATGTTTTTGACTTTCTTTTTATCCCCAGTACTTAGCCCACTGCCTGGCGCTAGAAAAATTCCTTGTTGGCTAACTAATTGTAATGATGTTGGGGTTTTTTGTTTGTTTTGGTGAGGCAATTGGGGTTAAGTGACTTGCCCAAGGTCACAGAGGCTAGTAAGTTGCCAAGTGTCTGAGGCCGGATTTGAACTCAGGTTCTCCTGACTCCAGGGCCAGTGCTCTATCCACTGCGCCACCTAGCTGCCCCTGGCTAACTCATTTGCAAGGACATAGAAACATAAATTGTTCCCACCCAGGCAAGATCCTTAATACAAAAAAAAAAGTAAAATTCCAAAATGCTCCCTGCCCTACACTATTTATAGTGATTTCACTTAAGCAAGGTGATTTCCATTAAAGTCTTCAGTTACCTCATCCTGGCATAATGAAGGCTTCTCAGGGGCTATGCCAGGAGGACACAAGTTCTGGCAAGTTTTGTGCCAGGCTGGGAAGGCTTCTAGAAGGGGCTTGGGCAAAGCCTACTGGCAGGGAACCAACTTAGCTAAGTTTGGGGGGAAGGCTTACACCAGGTCGCCACAGGGTAATGATTTCTTGGCTAAAGCAACTCATGAGGATTGGTGGAGGGCAAAGATCACAGATTTTTAATCGAGGAGGAAACTCACAGAGGGAATACAAGATTGCCTAAAATCTATTTGGTCCCAGACTAACTGGCTGAGGAGTGACTAAAAGAATTCCAGGCAAATTCAGTTGGGGAGGGTGGAGAGTGGGCCAGCACAGAGGACAGCATGTTCTGGGTACAGTTACATGGGAGAGGTTTGTTGGCCTCCAAGGCATGGCTGCCTATCATGGGGATGCCCAGGAAAGAGCCACCACTGTGATAGGATCCTGAAACAGCTTGGGAGACCAGGGATTATAGTGGGGGAAGAAATGTTCTCCCCTTATATGAGATCCCGGGTAAAGCCTCAGCCACCCCACCTTAGTTATAGATCTACAACCTAGTTAGTGATAGAACCTAGGATTCAGGTTACTTTCTTCTCTCCTCAGACTTTTTCTTTTCTTTTTGGTGAGGCAATTGGGGTTAAGTGACTTGCCTAGGGTCACGCAGCTAGTAAGTGTTAAATGTCTGAGGCCGGATTTGAACTCAGGTCCTCCTGACTTCAGGGCTGATGCTCTACCCACTGCGCCACCTAGCTGCCCCAGACTTTTTCTAATGTACTCTAATGTCCCACTTATACTTTAGTCCAAGTTACCTCTTCATTCTTTCTTTCTTTTTTTTTTTAGTGAGACAATTGGGGTTAAGTGACTTGCCCAGGGTCACACAGCTAGTAAGTGTTAAGCGTCTGAGGCTGGATTTGAACTCAGGTACTCCTGACTCCAGGGCTGGTGTTCTATCCACTGCACCACCTAGCTGCCCCTCTTCTTCATTCTTAAAACTCCTCTCTTTTCTTTTCTTTTTCTCTCTCTCTTTTCTAAATAATGATTTTGGCCCTGCCATTTGGAGATTATCTAATGGTTTATAAAATGCTCCAAATCTGATAAGAAACAGCCTTTATCTAGTCTCCTAGCAGGAATTTAGTGGATTAACCAACTCTTATAGGCAGTAGACCTGTATTTTCATGCTGCTGTGTAAATCAATCAATCAATCAACAAACATTGACTTAGTGTATGTATCAGGCACTATGCTAAGCACTGTGGATATTTAAAAAAGTGGTCAAAATATTCCCTACCCCCGGGGCAGCTAGGTGGCTACAGTGGATAGAGCACTGGCCCTGGATTCAGGAGGACCTTTAGTTCAAATCCAGCTCAGACACTTGACACTGACTAGCTGTGTGACCCTGGACAAGTCACTTAACCCTCATTGCCCTACAATAAAAAAAAAAATAAACATTCCCTACCCTCAAAGATCTTATATTCTAGGGGGGAGGGGAGACCAACAGGTAAATACTTAGATAAATATGTCTACAGAGGAGATGGCCAGGAACCTTAGAGTAGAAGGCCTGAACAGCTGGAGGAGAGCAGGAAAAGTCCATGAATTAGAGCAGAGTCCAACCCAGCTTCCTTCTAGGAAACCCTGTCATCTTAGCCTGAATGGAGCCATAGATATTGGATTACTAGGACCTATTGCCCACAGACATGGCTTAGGTAAGGTAAAAGGACTCGTTCTCTACACAGCATCAGTTAGGCTGATCTCACTGGACATCTACCATCCCAGACAACTGTTCCAGGAAACCACAGGGCAGAAGTGGTGAGGCATTGTGATAGAGAAGTGGGGGTGGTGATGTCCCCCTTCTTCTTCTTCCAGGCCAAGCCAAGCATTAAAAACCTAATGAGTTTGGAGGATCCAGCTATCTCACTTCCACTTAACGTCCACTTGAGTTTTTCAAGGGCTGGGATTGTTTCTCCTCAAGGGCATCTAGCAGAAAGCAGCAGGTTCTTAATAAATGATTGGTCCCTCCACTTTGACAGCAAGTAGAGAGTACTGGTCTACCTTCATGGAGAACTTAGGCGTAGGGAGGGTTAGGGGTTGCCTCTAGAACTCCAGGGCAGTGGTGGACTGGCTTTTTTGCTCCAATCCTTCCCAAATGGGGCAGTCCTGGGAGGAGGGCAGATTTGAGGGGTGGGGAATGCAGAACTGTTGCTGTAGCTGCAGCAGCAGCCCTACCCCGGATGTTTGCTCAGACACTTGTAAGAACAAGAGCCGCTTCCCTGAAAGCCAACCACTGAGTCACTGCTAAGGCAGGCTGATGATAAACCCGAAGCCTCAGGGGCAGTTTTACTACCCTTTGTGCCAGTTCCATTTCCTGTCATCCGATTGCATCATTCCTTTAAACATGAAATTGATCTGAATTCCACCTTTATCATCACTCATCCCCCTTCTCCCACTAGTCAGTGATGTAACGCCATTGAATGAGCCCAACTTCTATTTTCACCAGCAGCCTTGGGCAAAGGCAAGTCCAGTCAGCTCAGATGGATCTCAGCGAAGTCATGGGGGCTGCCTCCTGCCTCCCCGCTGGCAGATAGACACTCACCAAGCACGGGACTGGAGCTAGACCACAGGGCGCCAATACAGGAGAGCTCAGGGTCTGACTGGTCATTTGAATGTAGGAAAGTAGGGCCAACACCCTACTGCGGATGCTTAGTACCAGTGTGACCCAACTCCCACCTCCTATGTACCAGGCTCAGCATTAGCCCTGGAGATACAAAGAAGTAAAAATACAGTCCCCTGCCCTCAAAAAGCTCATCTTCTAATGTGAATGACGACCTATATAAGTCAGGGAAGCGGGGCAGCTAGGTGATGCAGTGGATAGAGCTCCGGCCCTGGATTCAGGAGGACCTGAGTTCAAATCCAGCCTCAGACGCTAACAATTACTAGCTGTGTGACCCTGGGCAAGTCACTTAAAGCCAAGTGCCTCACCCAAAAAAAAAAAAAAATTAATAAATAAGTCAGGGAAGGGAAGAAGCATTTCTACAGTGCCTACTGTGTGCCAAGCACTATGCTAAGCCTGGGGATACGAATAACAAGTAAAAATGCCATTTCTGCCCTCAGAAAGCTTACATTCTAGACTAATGGTGAAATATCCTACCCACCTCCAAGGAAAGAACTGATATTGACTGAACATAGAAAGAAGCAGCCTATTTTTCACTTTCATTTTTTAAATTCAAGTTTTCTTATACAAAATGACTAATATGGTGATGTTTTACACAATCACACATGTATAACCTATATCTGATTGCTTACCACCTTAGAGAGGGGGGAGGGGAGGAGAGATAAAATTTGGAACTCAAAACTTTAAATAATGTTTATTATCAAAAAACAAAATTTTTTTTTGTTTTTTTTTAATAAAAATTTAAAAATATATATACATACGTATATATGTTTCTGTGTGGATGTACATATATTTATGTGTATATATACAGGTGTGTGTATAGAGTACCCACTATACTCCAGGCACTGTGCTAACAGCTGAACAAATATCTCATTTGACCTGAACATACAAGACAAAGACAGGTAGAAGGAAAGCCTCTACTTCCTGGGCCTCAGTTTCTTCAACAGCAACAACAACAATAATAGCTAATTTTTATATAAGCCTTTTAAGGTTTGTAATCACTTCAGATATATTATTTCATTTGATCTTCCCAATGACCCTGTGAGGTGAGTGATATTATTATCTCCATTTCATTAATGAAGAAACTGGGGTTGAGAAGTTATTTTTTTTTATTTTTAAGGTAAGGCAATTGGGGTTAAGTGACTTGCCCAGGGTCACACAGCTAGTAAGTGTTAAGTGTCTGAGGCCGGATTTGAGCTCAAGTACTCCTGACTCCAGGGCTGGTGCTCTATCCATTGTGCTACCTAGCTGCCCTGGGTTGAGAAGTTAAATGACTTGCCCAGGGTCACATAGTCAATAGGCAGGATTTGAACTTAGTTCTTTCTGATGCCAAGTCCAGTGATCTGTCTACTACCACTGTCTTCCTCCCAGTTCTAGAATTATGAAATATTATGATGCTTCAGTATTCCTATCCAGAATGTGGGGTTAAAAGGACCTACCCTGGGGCAGCTAGGTGGCACAGTGGATAGAGCACAGGCCCTGGAGTCAGGAGGACCAGAGTTTAAACCTGACTTCAGACATTTTTAACCCTGACTGCCTTTAAAATTTAAAAAAAAGGGCCTATCATATCTATCACACAGAACTGTTACGAGTATTGACATGGATAAGTCTCTGAGCTTGGAGTCGAGAAGACCTGGGTTCAAATATTTCCTCAGCCTCTACTATAGATGTATGGCAGTGGACAAATCACTTAATTTCTCCAGACCTCAGTTTCCTTGTCTGTAAAATAATGGGACTGGACTCGGTAACCTCCACTGGTCCCTTCTACCTCAAAATCTATGATCCCATGAAATGAAAACATAAAATTGAGAGACAACAAATGAAAAGTTAGACATACTGAATAAACGTAGGGTGGTTTGGTGATGGGGGGCTTTAAATGTTACAATTACTTCTTTTTTGGGGGAGGGGGTGAGGCAACCAGGTTAAATGACTTGCCCAGGGTCACACCGCTAGTAGTATCAAGTGTTTGAGGCTAGATTTGAACTCAGGCCCTCCTAAATCCAGGGCCGGAGCTTTATCCACTTCGCCACCTAGCAGGCTCCCCTATTGTTGTTGTTGTTTTTTTAATTACTTCTTAAAACTCTTGGGTGGGCTTGCAGCACAGAGCACTCTGTATCCAGAGGAGAAGGGGAAGTCCGAGGAATTTGAACATCCCTGGATGGGTTTCAAAGTTCCCCTCTCAATAATGCAGGGCTCCCTTCACCCATTCAGCAAAGTCTGGCCCCACATCCTGAACAGAAGCCATGAACACAACTTGGGCAAGAAGGCACTGATCCCTGGAGGAAAAGAGCCCCAAGGAAAGGCCAAACACCCCATAGCTTATCAGGATTGAAAACCAGGGGGTGAGACCTCACCCACACTCTCTGCTCTAGGGCGCTGTATTTTTTATCCTACAATTATACAAACACCCTGCTTCTCCCTCCAGGGAAGGTCAGGAACTTGGCCAGTCTGGGAGCCTGGGCACAGCACTTCCTATTATCCAGGCCTCTATCTTCTCAGCTGAAATATGGGCATACTTAACCTACCTCGGGGGAAGAGGGAGAGGAAAGGAAATTAATGTTCCTTCTGATAAGTGTTCTCAGGAAGGGACTAAGAGATGATCTGAGCCCTCTCATTTTACAGATAGGTAAACAGAAGCTGGGAGGAGTTATGGTCACTCCGATAGTTGTCATTTCCAAATCTTTCTATTTATAACCCATGGGGCCAAACCTGGCAAACCTTGAGTATTTAAGGAAGAGCAGTTGACACAAAGGGGAACCAGAGACTTTCATAGAAGAGCTCACATCCTTTCCATACATCTCTCCTAAGTCTCACAACAGTCCCATGAGATACGAAAGATGATTATCTTCATTTACAGAGAGGGAAGCTGAGTCCTGAGAAGTTGTAACACCCCCCAAATCACACCGGTAGTAAGCATCTGTGGTGGGATTTGAATCTAGATCTTCTTGACTTCAAGTCCAGTGCCCCATGCCCACTATGCCATGTTGTATAGGTAGCTCCTAACATTAGGAACTTATCAAGCAAGCAGACACACCCACTCTGACACAAGGTGTATTGGGAGTGGGAAGGAAGGGATGGGAAAACACCCAGGACTACATTGGAGAGGATCTTGACATTTCATCTGCATTAAAACTTAACTGTTGGGGCAGCTAGATGGCGCAGTGGATAGATCACCGGCCCTGGAGTCGGGAGGACCTGAGTTCAAATCCGACCTCAGACACTTAACACTTACTGGCTGTGTGACCCTGGGCAAGTCACTTAACCCCAATTTGTCTCACCAAAAATAAATAAATAGAAAAGCCAGTTGGATTAACACACACAGTAAAAGATGGGAGAAAGAGAAGGGTAGTTCCCTGGGAAGATCCTCTTCTCTCCAGGGTAGCCTCCCCAGGGCACACTCCTTACTGCTATTCCTCCCAGACCCCTAGAGAGCTGGGCCATCCCTCTTATTCCCTGATGGGCACAAGACAGCAACAGAAGACACTAAACACATCATTCCCAAGTCCGTGGGAGACTTTGAGGCAGAGTTGGGCTTGGCCCCTGGGACTGCTACAAGTCAGCTAAATGCCTCTTCTACAACATGAGACCCACACCCGGCAGCTCCAGCCTTTGCAGGGGATTATTAAGATTGGGGAACCAGAGCTATTCATTAGGTGCCTGGATAAAACACCAAAAGGCAGCCTGGGGATAGAGCACCGGCGCTGGAATCAGGAGTACCTGAGTTCAAATCCAGCCTCAGACACTTAACACTTACTAGCTGTGTGACCCTGGGCAAGTCACTTAACCCCAATTGCCTCACTAAAAAAAAATTTTTTTTTAATTAAAAAAAAAAAAAAGGCAGCCTGGGATGAACAAGGGACTAGGGAGGAGGTGTCAAAGGATTTGAATCTAGACTCACTTGCTATCATGACCCGATTTCCCTTCTCTGAATTTGTTCCTAGAATCATAGGATTCAGAGCTCAAAGAGGTCTTCTAGACCAAAGCTTCTTAAACTGTGGGTCAAGATCCCATAAAGGGTTGTGTAACTGAGTGTGTGGGTTGCAAAAGATTTGGCAGTAGATGTTTGATTTATATAACTATTTTACACACCTATATACCTGGGGTTGCGTAAATATTTCTCCGGCAAAAACGGGTGGTAAAAAGTTTAAGACCAAATCATCCATTTTACAGATAAGGAAACTGAGACCTGGAGAAGCAAATTGACTTGCCCTAGATCGCCCAGGGATAAGTAAGAGGCAGGATCCAAATCCCATTTCCTGACATCAAATGCCACACCTCCAACTATATACCACACTACCTCCCAATCCTGTAAGAATGAAGGGAGCTGGCCCTTTTGTTGACAAGGTGGGAGACTACAGTATGGTATATTTCATATTCTGTGAGATGAAGGTCAACTTGTCCATCAGTTTTGTTTAACTTTTTTTTTCCCCTTTGAAACAAGGGAAGGTTACTGGAGGACTTGGGCCATGTGGAGGAGAAAAGGTATATACAGAAATAACTGTTATGTAAAAACAAGTGGCCATTGAGGAAACTAAGAGAAAGCAATACAAAGGGGTGATATCTAAGATTCTACCCTGCTCTAAAACTCTGTACTTCTCTTCATTGGGTACATTTTCATGGGGTAGAAGGGTTAAATGAAGATAGCCTCATCTCTCCAGTGGTGGGGGGGAGCAGGCTTCTGAAATACATGCAGTGGAAAAGTCAAGCGGGGCTTTTCAAAGTCCATTCTTTCTATTTTGTACTTTTCTTAATCATTGCGATGGCATTTGGGGGAAGAGAAAAGACAACGGGGAGGGGTGTAGTAGAAAAAGGAGAAAGCAAAGGAGAGAAAAGAGGACGGGAAGAAGTGGAAAGGAGAGGAAAGCCATCCAAAACCAGGTCCCGGCTCATGGACTGTATGTTTCTTTCTGAAATCTGTCCGACTTTCCACTTGAGACATGACCCCCCCACCCCGACACCCCTTGGGTAAGAGAAGTCTCGGAACCTTCCCTCTCTTCCTGACTCTGTCTGTTGCAAGGGTGTAGGAAGCTGTGTTTCTCTTAATTGCCTGCGTGGGATGGTCCAAAGAGTCTGATGGGGTTTTTGCCCCGCTGCCTGCAGAAACAAGATGAGACCCATCTTGCTCTGAGGCCAGCCCAGAGCAGTAAGGTTGGAAACACTGGCCAAGATTTAAGAAATCTACCATGGATGAGTAACACCGAGACTTCAGCTGAGTTCTTACAACTATGAAGCCTCTTTCTTTCCCTCACCTTTCAAGCCCATTGCTTTCTTGTTAATTATGAATAATAGGCCTTCATACCCAAGACAGTCTCATTTATACGCGCTCGCGCGCACACACACATCACTTGCTATGCAATAATAATGTAAGAAGGACTACAAACATTTCCTTGAAACTGTGCAGGGGAAGTACTTGGCTTTCTCAAAACCCCCACCTACCAAGCCAGATTTCAAGGAAATATACCTTGATTATTACCTAGATTTTTCCACCAGCCCCTGGATCTGGGGGATTGAAAGAAGCTATGAAAGATAATAACATTATTATTTATTTTTATTTATTTAATTTTTTTGGCGATGCAATTGGGGTTAAATGACTTGCCCAGGGTCACACAGCTAGTAAGTGTTAAGTGTCTGAGGCCGGATTTGAACTTAGGTCCTCCTGAATCCAGGGCTGGTGCTCTATCCACTGTGCCACCTAGCTGCCCCAATAATAACATTATTAATAATAACAACTAACATTTATAAAGTGCTTTAAGGTTTGCAAAGGGATTTTACATATTATTGTTTGATCTTTGTAACAACCCTGTGAGGTAGGTGCATTTTTTTTTTTTGCGGGGCAATGAGGGTTAAGTGACTTGCCCAGGGTCACACAGCTAGTGTCAAGTATCTGAGGTCAAATTTGAACTCAGGTCCTCCTGAATCCAGGACCCATGCTTTATCCACTGTGTCACCTAGCTGCTCTCGGTAGGTGCAATTATGATCCCCATTTTAGAGATGAGGAGATTGAAGTAGAGGGAAGTTACTCAACTAAGTAAATGTCTAAGGTGGGATTTGGACTTGGGTTTTCCTTATTCAGAGTCCAGTACAAGAGGTTGGTATGGACCTCAAGGGAACCCTTCAGATGCTGGCCCCCTTGGACTACAAGTATAGCGCTTTTGCTGAATGGGTATGGCATGTTTGGGGGAATGAGAGGCTTGCAGAACTTTAGTATGGGGGGATCCCCAGAGCAGAGTACTTGGGTATATTTCACAGAATAGCTGGACATGTCTAGTGGGATTGAAGGAGTCTCTAAGTCTTTGTCACAAACAAAAAGCTCTTTTGCCACCTACCTCTGAGGCTGAAGCATCCCCTTCGGAGAAGGGTGGCAAGAGACAATGGAAGTCTGATCCAGAAAAACCAAAGGGAGCTCTTCCCATGCTGAGAGGGGCAAGCTTAAGTGGGCATTGGGTCCAGTTTGCCAGGAGCTAAGGAGTGTAGGCTAAACAATGAGGATGGGATGCAACCCTGAAAACCTCTTTAGGGGAAATATGGGCCAGTATAGCCTAGCTGAGGAGGCTGCTCGAAGTCGCTGGAATAAGGGTTACTCCTTTGGCTACTCTGTGAATTTTCTAGGGCCTCTGATACAAGTCTCTTCATTTTCCCTGACTTACAATAAGCCTGTAAGTCGCTTAAATCTCAGTGCTTAGAACGGGAGTTGGTGACAATACCCTGGGGGTTGTGCAGTGGGGGGGGGGAGGATACCAGATACTGTGGGTTTCAGATTAAGGGGGAGAGGGGAGGGGGGCAAGGCACCAGAGAAGTAAAAACAATTTTCCCAAAGTATTCACTTCAGGAGAGTCTCTGACATTAGGGTAACAATAACAAGAGCTCACATTTCTCGAAGTTTTCCTAAAGCTCAGGTTTGACCCTGTCATCCCTACCCAATGGTCAATCAATTCAATAAACATGTATTATTAATAATAATGATTAACATTTATGTAGTGCCTACTATATGCCAGGCACTGTGCTAAAGCGCCTTACAATTATCAACTCCTTAAAATGCCTAGTATATGCCAGGCACTGTGCTAAAGCACTTTACAATTATTATCTCTTTAAAGTGCCTACCATGTGCCAGGCACTGTGCTAAGCATTAGGGATACAAAAAGCATGAACTCCAGAGGTTTCCTGTTTACCACCCCCCACCCCACCCCATCAAATCCTCTGGCACTTAATGCTCTTCCTTTTAATTTTCCAGTACTGTAACCCTTTACTTACCTTGCTGCACACTCTCAACAGTCTAGCCTCACTGGCCTAACCTGACTCTGGCCATGCCTGTACTGTACTCTCTCCCCAAGTACAACCACAGGCTCCCAGTCCTTCCACAATGCTTTCCCCCAAAGGAACCTAGTGCTTACAGGATAGATACCGATCTTTCAGTTCTATAGATACTAGCTGCTATTGTCTGTTCAGAGTTCTTTGTATTCAGTTTCTCCGCCCTACTTCCACTATGAACTCCTTGAGGGCAGGGAACTTTTGCTTATGAACTTGGCTCTAACATTTTAAGGTTGACTAAACAGCAAGGTGAGGTAGGAAATACAGGAATTATCATCTTCATTTTACAGATAAAGAAAGATAAGATTTAAAAAGATGAAGGACTTTGCCAAGGTCATTCATCTTGAAAGTAGTGGCGGGGGGGGGGGGGGGGTGGGGGGCAGCTAGATGGCGCAGTGGATAGAGCACCGGCCCTGGATTCAGTAGTACCTGAGTTCAAATCCGACCTCAGACACTTGACACTTACTAGCTGTGTGACCATGGGCAAGTCACTTAACCCCCATTGTCCTAAACCCCCCCCCAAAAAAAACAACAACAAAAAAAGAAAGTAGTGGCGGCCAGAAAACAAACATCGGTCTTTTCTGACTGCCAGTCCAAGATCCCCCTCCCGCCATGTGCCTGGAATCAGGAAGACTCAGTTCAAATCCCACCTCAGACACTTACTCTGTGATTCTGGGCAAGTCACTTCACCTGTTTGCCTCGGTTTCCTTACCTGTCAAAATGAGGATAATAATAGTACCTACCTACCTCCCAGGGTTGTTTTGAGGATCAAGAGTATGTTCTTTAAAATTAATTGCAAGATAATAATTGTAAAGTGTCTGGCACATTGTAAATGCTATATAAATGTTAGTATTATTATCATAGAGCCTTGGACCTGAAGTCAGGAAGACCAGGGTTCAAATCCCACCTTGGAAGCATAGTGGGACTCTGGGCAAGTCACTTAACTTCTGCCTGCCTCAGTTTCCTCATCTATAAAATGAGGGGGGTTGGACTCAATGGTCCCTTCCATCCCTAAATCTACAGTCTTAGGATAAACCCATTTTTCAAGTGAGCAAATTGATTATATTATCATTTATATAATTATATTAGAATATGTAAAATTATATTACAAGTATAACATAAAATTATAATACCTTATATAATATATACTATAAAATAATTATTATAATATATAAAATTAAAATATGCCCTTGGCCAGATGATCATAACCAAGTTTATCACTTCCTTGGTTTAAACTTGTCCATGAGAGACAGGTCTTTTTTTTTTTTTTTTTGCAGGGCAATGAGGGTTAAGTGACTTGCCCAGGGTCACACAGCTAGTTAAGTGTCAAGTGTCTGAGGCTGGATTTGAACTCAGGTCCTCCTGAATCCAAGGCCAGTTCTTTATCCACTGTGCCACCTAGCTGCCCCTGAGAGACAGGTCTTTAATTTCCCCAGGAGGACACAACTAGAAACAGACCTAGTTAAAGCTGACCCCACACAGATGCCCCCCAAAACAAATGCCAGTTTTTAGAAGTGATGAGATGACACGTAGTTGCATCTAACTCTTATTCCAAGCACAGAAGTTTGGCTCTCCTTTAGTTTGCCACAGAACTCCAAACATCCTTAACTGGATTCTAAATTGGAAGCATCAGGGCCCCCCCCCCAGCTCTGCCAGTGACAGACCTTTTAGAATGACAGACCTTCTAGACCAAAGCTTCTTAAACTGTGGATCAAGACCCCATATGGGGGTCTTGTAAATGAATGTGGGGGGTCTCCAAAAATCTAGCAGTAAATGTTTGATTCGCACACCTATTTTTATATACCTATATGCCTGGGGTTGAATAAAAATTTCTTGGGTAAAAAGGAGTCATGAGTGGAAAAAGTTTAAGAAGCCCTGTTCTAGGGGCAGCTAGGTGGCGCAGTGGATAAAGCACCGACCCTGGAGTCAGGAGTACCTGAGTTCAAATCCGGCCTCAGACACTTAACACACACTTACTAGCTGTGTGACCCTGGGAAAGTCACTTAACCCCAATTGCCTCACTAAAAAAAAAAAGAAGAAGCCCTGTTCTAGACTGGGTCTGATGGTATTCCATCAGTGAAATCAGTGGCAGAAAGATGATGAACTCGCTCTTGGTTCCCAGGTACTCCCGCTCCTACCCCCACACCAGAATTCTGCTCCTGCAGTCAAATATCAGCAAGAACTCTCACGGTGTCCTTGAGGCAAAGGGAGGGGGAGGCGGGAGGGAGCCTTGAGGTTACATTCCAATACCACTCCGGAGGGATAGATATTGGCATGGATGACAAATGCAAGCTTACATAGTTGTCAAGTCCTGGGATCCAGCCTCAACTCCTTCCCTCCCTCCCTCCCTCCCTCCCTCCTTCCCTCCCAGCTCCCCTCCTCATCCTACCCACCCCCCTTCCTCTCCAGGTACAGCATTAAGACCCAGGTTAATAGCTGCTGACATGTTCTCCCCAGCAATTTGATCCCTGCTGCTGATGGTTCCCAAGATAAGCACAAAATGGCTTCAGGGCCCCCCAGCCCCAGCCCCTGGCCCAAGAAACTGGAATGCAGGGGCTTTCATGCCTTAAGTGGAAGGGATGTGATGGGAGTCAGGGGGCCAAGGAGGGCTAGAATTTCAAGCCAAAAGTTAACCATTTCCAACCTTTCAGAACAGTCTCACCTTCTCAGGCCTGGCTTTGGGGAGACTTTGATTTCATTCTCTCCCAACTCCCCTTCCATTCTCCAAAGTTCCCTAGTATGTACCTAGTATATTAATATATATAATATAAATATATGAATATATTTATATAAAGCACATATAAAACCAGCCTCCTTCCTTCTTTCTTTCTTTTTCTCTTTCTTTCTTCCTTCCTTCCTTCCTTCCTTCCTTCCTTCCTTCCTTCCTTCCTTCCTTCCTTCCTTTCTTTCTCTTTCCTTCCTTCCTTCCTTCCTTCCTTCCTTCCTTCCTTCCTTCCTTCCTTCCTTCCTTCCTTCCTTCCTTCCTTCCTTCCTTCCTTCCTTCCTTCCTTTCTTTCTGTGGGGCAATGAGGATGAAGTAACTTGCCCAGGGTCACACAGCTAGTAAGTGTCAAGTGTCTGAGGCTGGATTTGAACTCGGGTCCTCCTGAATCCAGGGCCAGTGCTTTATTCACTGTGCCACCTAGCTGCCCCCAAGACTAGCCTTTTCTGTATAAAGTTGGTTCACCTCCATAGCCTCGGTTTCCTCATAAAATGAGGAAAGTAGGACTCTGTGCCATTTCAGGTCCTTTCCACCTTGAAACCCTATGAGCTGTAACCAGTTGAACTCATAGGATTAGCGCCAGAGGCCTTGATTGGCAACTCTGGTACTTTGGTGGGTAGTGCCAGATGACTAATGGGGGAAAGGGTAAGGAAAACATTAGCCTGGAGTGAGGGACCAGCCAGTGGGTGGGTGGGTGTAGAGAAAAAGCAACAGCTAAGCCTGCCTCAGATAATTAAGGCTGTTTATCGCTATTAAAGACCTTAAGAGATAGTATAGAAAAAGCACAGAACTGCAGGGAACCAGTTTAATCTCTCCACTTGTCCAAACCACAAAGCTATTGACTTTGAAACTCAGGCTGCTAGAGGCCAGGAGCAATCCATAGCAAAGAATGTATTCTTGCATTTAAAATCTAAATTCTAGCACTAACAGAACATCTAATGGGGGAATGGGGTGAGGTTCTTAACTTTTTTCATGTCACTGCACGTTTTGGGAGTCTGCTGAAGTCCCCTTTCTTAGGATCACATTTTTAAATGCACAAAATAAATAGGATTACAAAGGAAACTAATCATTCTGAAATAGTTATCAATTAAAAAAAAATTCACAGACCCTAGGTTAAAAACCCCGATCTAATCTAACCCTCTGTTGCACAAATAAGGAAACTGAGGCCCAGGGAAATGAAGTCGTCCACCCAGGTCACCTAGCTGGTTACCAACAGATTTTGGCCTAGAATCCAGGTCTCTGGAATCTAGCAAAGCATCCTGTACTCTGTACCAGACTGTCTGGACCATCTTGAGTGGAGGCCTCCCTCCCTTTTACTCCCCATGTAGACACTAAGGAACAAGAAATGCTGAACGTTTAAGTAGGTCTTTTCTACCAATTACTGTGGTTGAGTGACCTTCTCAGAAACACTAGCAAAATGCCCTTTTCTCCAGATTACATTTCACTTAGGGAAAAAAAATTTCCCCTGAAAAGAAATATTCAAGGCCACTTGAGAATGAGAATTACTTTTCTTCTTTAGGGAAAGTACCAGGGATCTCTTATTGTCCAGTCACAAGTGCTACAAGCACTGATTAAATTCTCCCAAAGACAAGGTGGCACTTTCAGAGTAAACAAGGACCTGAACACACACCCTTAGGGAGATGGGGGTGGGGTTGAGAGCAAAGCATGGTCAAAGTGTTTTGATGTGGGGGGGGGGGCGAGAATAAATCTACGCAGCCAGCCTGGGTGCAGAAACCCTGAAATCTACTCCTTACATATGGCCCCAGGCCAGGAGGCACATAGGAAAAAAGAAACAATACAACGAAACATTAAAAATTCATCCTTTGCTATTTAGACCGCAGCTCTCTGAACTGAGACAATCTGTCCTCAGAACCAAATATTCTGAAATGGGATAATGTCAGAAAAAAACAAACACCTCTCCCAGTCTCCCCATCTTCCTATAGACCTCCTATGATAACCAATATTTATATATATTTTTAATTTTGTTTTGTTTTTGCGGGGCAATGAGGGTTAAGTGACTTGCCCAGGGTCACACAGCTAGTAAGTGTCAAGTGTCTAAGGCCAGATTTGATCATCAATATTTAGTTAAAGTTTTTAAAGTTTGCAAAATGCATTAGCTACAATCTCTGAACCTGGAAACGACCTGAGGAGGTAGGTAGTAGAGAGGTATCATTAGCTCCCTTTGAGGTTTTGACAGGGCAAGCAATTTACCCAGGGTCACATAGCAAGTAAGCCCCCTTTGACTTGTGAAAGTCAGGGCTTCTTAGAATGCTGGGTCTCATTAACCCTGATCAAGAATAAGAAATCTTTGGAACTCAAAATTTAAAAAATAATAATAATGTTAAGATTTGTCTTTACATGTAATTGGGGGAAAAACAAAATTATTATTTTGTTTTAAATATTTAAAGTATTTTATTATTTTCCAGTTACATATATAGTTTTCAACATTTGTTTTTATAAGATTTTGAGTTCCAAATTTTTCTCTGTCCCTCTCTTCCCTCCCAGCTCTTGAAGACAGAAAGCAATCTGATATAGGTTTTATATATATATATATATATGTATATATATATATTTATATTTATATATATATGCACACATATACACATACAACCACATCAAATATCAAAATATTTTTTTTAAGAATAATAAATCGTCCTAAATAGACTGAGATTTGAGTGTCTTAGATTAAACCTTGTCAGTGATATATACAACCAGAATCCAAGCACCCACTTCAATGGGGGCCAGTACTCTACCCACTATACCACAGGGCCTCTTGGATACAGGCTCCTACTCAGTTCCCAACTTCAGAAGTTCCGGAGAAACTCCTTCCTTTCTTTCCCAATGGGAAATAAAGGGCACCCAGGGCTCGGTAGCCTAGAAACAGGAAACCCTGCAATGGGGTGGGAAGGGAGACCAGAGATTTGGGACCTGTTCCCAAAGGCACCAATCTCATGATGAGACAGGAAGGAGTTTACAGCAATCAACAGCAACATGACTTTCCCATGGCAAAGCTGTAGAACAATGCCTTCTAAGGTGTGGTCTCCTACGCGGCAGATTCATGGGGCTCAAAGTTACTCTTATGCTAAAAATCCAGACTGGGCAGCAAATGCATCTTGAAGCCCTCCAACACTGGAAGCCAGACTTCATAATCCTGGGGGCTTTGGAAGAACCACTTGGAAGCTGCCTTCCTGTCCTTAGGACCAGAGGCTTCGGGCCAAATACAATCCAGTTCAATGATAATGCACTAACACAGTGTTGGCTGTTGGCGAGCCAGCCTGGGGAAGGAGCCATGATTCAGCATCATCGATAAAAGGCTTTTTTTTTTTTAAACTGTCATGAAAAATTTCCCTGGAGTTTCCCTCTGTCTCGGTGAAATAATATTTTGAGTCTATCAAAAGACATATTACTCAATCAATTCATAGCTTTCCTCTTTCTAGCTTGTTCCAAGGGGTCCAACATATAGCACGGGTCATCCCTTAACAGGCTACTGCTCTCTTAGTTCTGAGTCCCCTTAGAGATATGGGGACAAATACTTGCCTCTAGGCCCATGCTCTTAACTTCAGCAGCCAATTCTCAGTAACACAACAGTAACTTAGAAGGGGAAGTTAATTCATATTCAGTTTATTATGAAGCCTAGGAATAGATGGTTTAACTTGGACCCTAGTCCCACTCCTCATTCTGACAAATGGAATCTAGAACTCCCAACCCCCTTTTTTGCTTAGGAAAATTATAATTATTCCTGATCTAAATCAGTGAGAATAGCACATTCAGGAAGAAAGCATTATTTCTAGAGACTCTCTTCTTACTTGAAAAAAAAAAATACACATCCACCCTGCTTTCTTCCTTCCCAAGGCAAGGACCTGATATCCCAAGACTCTTTCTCCCCTCTCCCAGAGCCTACCTTCAGAAAAGACAAATTCATTCATACTAAGTTGTCAATGACTGATAAGGATCAGGTGCTCACCTGGCTTCTGTTGTTTAACACGTTGGTTCTCAAAACCATTGCCCGGGCAGCTAGATGGGGCAGTGGTTAAAGCACTGGTCCTGGATTCAGGAGTACCTGAGTTCAAATCTGGCCTCAGACACTTGTTACTTACTAGCTGTGTGACCCTGGGCAAGTCACTTAACCCCCCATTGTCCCGCAAAAAAAAACAAAACAAAACCAAACCATTGCCAAGGGTCTGCCAAGACCCTTGCTGGCATCCCAAGGTCAAAACTAGTTTCATAGGGCAGCTAGGTGGCGCAGTGGATAGAGCACCGGCCCTGGAGTCAGGAGTACCTGGGTTCAAATCCGACCTCAGACATTTAACACTTACTAGCTGTGTGACCCTGGGCAAGTCACTTAACCCCAATTGCCTCGCTAAAAAAAAAACCCCAAAAAACAAAACCAAACAAAAAAACCCTCATAATAATGCTAAAACCTCATTTGTCTATTAAAATATTTCTCCTCTTTTCTTCATAACCTTCAACCAAAACAACATATCTGTGTGAGGCTAGATTTTCTTCATATACTTCAACCAAAACTACATTAAAAAATTTTACTACAGAAGCAAATATGAAAATCCACCTATCCGTTCTATTAAGCCAGACAGAGAGATTTGTGAAAATATCTAAAGTGATACCACTCTTCACTACATTTTTGATTGGGGAAATAGTTATTTTTATTTATGTTAACATGTAATGACTTTATTATTATTTTTAAATTAATAGATCATTTAAAAATTTATCGGTTTTTATTTATTTTCCAATCAAGTAAATAGCAACTTAAAAGCTCTTTGGGGTCCTCAATAGTTTTTTGTTTGTTTTTGTTCTCAATAGTTTTTAAGAGTGTAAAGAATGTGGAGACCTTAAAGTCTGAAAACTATTGCTTCAACAGAACAAAGCTTAATGCCAAAGGAAAGACTCTTTAAAAGTTCAGGGATCTGTAAGCAGACCAGTGGGAGAAGGTGGTTCCCTATACTAGTGACAGAAGAGCATATGCATATGATATCTCCCAGTCCAAGTTCTTTGAATTCTAATTCCTGTGTCCTTGCTTTTGGCCTTTTTTTTTTTTGGTGGGGGGGATGGGGGGCTTGCGGAGGCGGGAGAAGAGGAGGTTTGGGGGAAGGGAGCTGGGGAGATAAAAACACAACATCACAGCAGTTCCAGGGCTTTGGAAAATAAGAACCACCATACAAATGCAAGGTATTATTATACTTGAGAAGGCTTTTAGCTCAATTTGTGGAACAAAGGTGGCATGTGTAGCCTCCAGGCTACCAGGGTTTACCAAAGAATTTATTCTAACTCACTAGCTAGAAGGGTAACAGGTGAGCTTTTCAGAGCCAAATTGGGAACTCATGCTTCATGGGTGTTTTCATAATCACTTTCAACTCGGAATAGGGTGTCCTAACAGTGGGTCCATGTACAGTTAATTAACAAATTGGCAGCATAATAGGAGTAGAAAGAATATGGGCAGAGAATCCAGGGGACCAGAGTTCTGCGTACGTGACCTTGAGAAAGTCACTTCTCTCAGTGCTTCATTTCTCCTTATTTGTGAAATGGAGAGTTTGGACAAACTGATCAGTAATGAAAAGGACCCAAGTATCCACTGTGTGCCTAGTAGAGAGATAGTGTGGCCTAATGAATAGAGCACCACACCTGACCACAGGAAAACCATGCAACCATGGATCAATTACTTAAGACATGAGCTTCAAACAAATCCCAAAGACTTATCTACTAAGAAACAGATGTAAAAATCCTTGATTTGTTTCCCCACTACAGGACTAAGTGCTCCCATGAAAAGACTTAGAATCCTGTTCTATTAACCAAATTAGCCGCTTCTTTCCTCAAATGATCCTGAGTAGTTGCTGTTCTTTCCTTCTCAAATAGTCCAGCATATGATGGGTTTTTTAGGTTACGGCTAGGTTGGCACAAAGCTGCAACTAGGATCACCCAGAATTCCACCAGAATCCCAGCGTGTGTGCAGAGAGGTTAAGGATAAGGAGAAACGAATCCAACTTACTGGCTGGACAAGTCTCTGTTTTATTGCAAAGCTGTTTTCCCCGCATCTGGTGCCCATTTCACTACCATAAACCAGACAATTAAGAATACTGTATTTCCCCAAAAGGTATAAAATGCCTGACTTGATTAGGAGGCTCTCTCGGGCACAAATCTCTACCTCCCTCTCTTAGTCAAGTGTGAAATGTACACCTAGATTCCTCTAGGCCCACCTCCATCCTCCTCTTCCTCCCAGCACAGCTTCAAGCTTCAGTTATCTTCCCGCTGGTGTATAATGAAGATAAGGCAGGGAGATAACGCATGGGCTTGTACTAGGAGACTCCAGCACACTCTCTGGTACTTCTATGGACAAAAAAAAAAAATCTCCCCCCCAAAAAAACAAAAACAAAAAAACCGATGACCCAATCTGCAGTTCTGAACAGGGGATTTTGGCAAAGCCTTAGACCAGTTAGCAATAAAGCTTCCATGGGGAGCCGGAATTTGATTTGGGACGTTGCCCAAGTTAACATTTTACAGGTTGGCGTGGTTACAGTTTGTTAGCCCGCCAGTAATAAGCCTGCACTCAAGAATTCAAAGTTTATGAGGCATGGCCTCTTAATGCCTTTCCTCTGGACCCCATAGCAGAGGGTTTAGGGAACTTTTCTAGCAAGGGTGTTAATTGTTCTGACAATCTGCTAAGTTATTTAGGGAAAGGCTTTGCAGAGACTCAAAAGGCTTGCAGTTGGATGTTTAGAAGACAAAGGATATATTCATTCTGATCTCTCCTACACAGGGAACCCACAAAAACCAGTCATATTTTAGCTGCCAGAAGCATCAGAGCATCTGAAACCAGCTTTGCTACTTCGTGACTTTGGGTGACTGATTCTTTTGTCTGCACCTCAGTTTCCTCTTCGGTAAAATTAGGAACACACCCTGCCACCACTAACTCAACCCACTTCAACATTGTTATGGCAGAAGAACTTGGCAAACCTCAGAATTGTGAATTATTCAAATGAAGGGGTTGCAACTGGGTGGTGTCTGAGGTCAGGTCTCCTAACCCAGCTTTTTGGATCCTAGGAAAATCCTACATGCAAGTTGCTTCTCTGGAACAAGGTGCAAGAAGGGAGAAGCAGGAACACTCAAGACCATGTGGCGTAATAGTGAGATCTCTAGCTTTGGAATCAGTTGAACTGAGTGGAAATCCCAACTGTGCCACCTACTACCCCAGTGATCTTGATCAAGTCACCAATTTAGAGCTTTCTTCCTCTGTAAAATAAGGCAGTTCGACTAGAGATGGCGCCTAAGATCTCTTTGAGCCCTAAATCTACGAATACAAATTTGACTAGATCCAAAAGAAGCTGAAGACATAAATCCAAACCAGAAACAAGAACAATCAGCAATTCTCTGATGATTTGGGGGGTCCATACCCCACAATGGCTCTCAGCACCAAGGCTGACTTCCCTTCCTCCACAAACTTTCTGCCACTCCCCCCCCCAAATTCCAGCTTTGTACTAGGTAAGGGTGACGCAGTGATTATTGGGAGATCAAAAGTGTTCTTTGATCTCCACTTCTTTACATTAACCACTCTTACCAGGCAAGCCTTCCCCAGAAACCTTCCAGGCCCTTTGCTATTTACATAACATGACCAAACTATAGCCACTGGAGGGGTCTGCCGGGTGAGTAATTGCTCTCACCCAGACCCAGAGAGAGGTGTCCTGTTGCAAGTTTCCAGGGATGGCTTTGGGTGAGAAGTCACTCCAGCAAGGGTAGGGTTAAAAGTGCATTCCAGCTGCTGGGGAAGGAGGGGGTGCAGAGAGCTGAAACAGACCTCCTCTGTTTCCAACACAATGCACATTTCACAAAGCCCGGGCCCCCATTTGTGGCAATTAGGAGCCTTGTAGGGGAGCCTGGCTGTGCTCATCCCCACACCTGCACTTTGGGTCTGCGCCCGCCCCTGGAGGCTGCGAAAGGAATGTTGGGCAGAGCAGCCCGAGCCAGACCCCGAGGGCGAGGCAAAGATAAACCGTTTCCTCTCCGGAGGATCAAAGCCCAAGGAGGCTCAGCTCAGGCCCACGCGGGGCTGTCCTGGGCTAGAGCCAAAGCCTGGAAGAGCTACCCAGGGACGGGGGTGGGGGGGATTAAAGGAGTCGGGAAGTGAGAGGGCACAGATCTTGGAAGCTGGCAGGGGCACTTTACAAAGGAAGCATACTGCCTGCCCCGAGGTGTTCCCTAAATTGGGGGAGAAAGGCAAACCCCCAGGGGCCAACGGTCAGAGCCAAAGCGGAGGCTCCAGGGACCCCTCCCAGAGCCAACTCTCACTCCCCACTTAGGGGTGGGGGTGGGGGTGAAGCCTGGGGCTGCAGGCTCACTTTCCCCAGTGTCTGGCACTTACTCCTCCAACCCTGAGCGGCAGAGAGGGCTGGAAGGGACTGACTGAAGCCGCCTCCCAGGGGCGGAGTCCCGGGAGCTTTGTCCCGGGCAAAGAGAGAAGAGTCAACACCACTGTTCTTCCCTACACCCCCACCCCAGGGGCACCTGTGCCAGGTGTGAAGGAGGTTCCACTCACACTCTACCCCCCCACCCCGCAGCCTCGACTGTGTCTGGGTGGGAATGGCGGTGGGGATGGAGGTCCGGATCCCAGTCTAGGGTGTGGATTAAGGGGGGGGGGGGGTTCTTACCTTGCCCCAGCTCCTGGCCCGGCTCTAGCCCCGTTTGTTCAACTGCGAAGGTGACCTCCGTCTCCCCGAAGCCCTCCCGGCATGGCTTGGACTCCGCGCAAAGAAGCCCGCAAAACTGTTGGGGGACAGAAATTAGAGCCTAATACGGTCTCCCTCAAACTACGCTCCTCATCTATCGCCTCCCGGTCTCTTCTCGACCCCTCCACCAACCCCTTTTTGGGGATGCTCCCTAACCCCCAGGAATTCCCGTCCTTCCTCGGGCTCTGGGGAGCCCCCAAACCTCAGGCTCGCTCCTACGACTGCTTCCGAAGGAGCCGGGCTCCTTGACGGGACTCCCCGGGGGCAGCGCCCTTCAGCCCACGAGGGAAGAGTCTCCCTGAGCCGGGCCAAGGGGCAGCAGCTTTCTTTACCTGTAGGAGGACGAGGAGGAAGCAGCCCTGGGCAAGGATCCTCATGGTGGGAGGGAAGAGGCGCAGCGGGCACTCCGGAGTTACCCCGAGGGCTCGGTTCTTAGGCTCCGCTCCCCGCCGAGGACTCAGTCTGCGCGCCCCACAACCGCACTGACTCTCAGCACCAGCGAGGGCTGGGAGGAGAAGTAGGGAACCAGGTAAGCGCCTAGGAGCGCGGTGATTGGCCCAGCCCCGCGAGGCCCCGCCCCCGTCTGGAGGGGCCCGCAGGTGGGGCCCCAGCTCGCGGGGCTGGCCTGGAGGGTGGGGGCCAGGCGTTGGGCTCAGGGGAGAGGAGGTTTAGAAAGACGCAGAGCAGCCCACCCCAAAAACCCTTTCCGCGGTCCCTCCTGGGACTCCAGGGCCACTACCTGGGTCCCCAGGGACAGGCGCGGGATGCTCGGCCCTTCGCCCGGCTCCCCGAAGCCTCGGCTGATGAAAGGTAGCTTGCTAAACCCGGGGGAGAGGGGGAGGCGTCTAGGATGAGACGGTAGGGAGGAGAACAGCAAAGGAGACTCATTCATCCCTCACCCGGTAGCGTGGACTCTCTGTTGTCTCAGCCTCGTAGCCATCCCGGGTTCTGGGAAGGCGTGTTCTCCACCCCCGCCCCAGCCCCTCCCACTTCAAAGCTAAACACCCCTGGCTCCCCGGGCTCCTGAAGTGAGGTCAGTGTAGGATTAACACTGCTCCGGTCATACGATCTCTGGAGAAACCATCTAATCCACCCCACCCTCGTTCTACACTGATGTAAACTGAGGCCCACAGAGACGTCATTTGCCCCTGGTCACATGGCTCATTAATAGCAGAGAAGATATTAGAATCCAGATCTCCTGGCTCCAAAGCCAGTGTTTTTTCGAATGCAGAATGGCTAAACAAGTTATGGAATATGAATGTAAGGAATATAATGGTGCTGTAAGAAATGATGAAAGGGACGCTTTCAGAGAAAGCTGGGAAGACTTCTGTGAGCGAAGAGAACAGAATTAGAGCAATCTATCCAGTAACAACTTCCAGAGACCTAAGAACTGTGATCGCGATCAACCAGGATTTCTAAAGTAGAATGAAGTATATTGCCTACCTCCTACCAGAGAGGTGATAGACTCAAGGCGTAGTAGTAGACATACAGTTTCAGACGTGGCCGATATGGAAATTTGTTCTGCTGGACCATGCATAGTTATTTACAGGGTTTTTGTTTTTCTTTATTTCAGTGGGGGAGGGGAGAGGAAGAAGTAAGGGAGGGATCAGGGTAGCCAAACAAAAAGAAAAAAAAAGGAAGGAGGGTCATTGAAGCATATTTTTAAAAAATGCACAGAAGAAAACAAGTCCAGAAAGAATCACAGGCAAGCAGGACCGCTTTGAAAATTATATATTGAATTTATATTATGTGTTATTTGTATTGTTAATTTCTTATTAATAATTATCTTCATATTTTAAAAGAAATGCGAAACTATGTAATAGGGATTCCTAGTTTCACTTACAATTCTCTTTTTCAGTTTATTATGGGTTTTTTTGGGTTTTTTTTGTTTTTAGTGAGGCAATTGGGGTTAAGTGACTTGCCCAGGGTCACACAGCTAGTAAGTGTTAAGTGTCTGAGGCCAGATTTGAACTCAGGTCCTCCTGACTCCAGGGCCAGTGCTCTATCCACTGTGCCACCTAGCTGCCCCGTTCAGTTTATTATGGATACAGAACTGCTAATTTTATTTAGTATTAAGTTCAGAATTTAAAATAAATAAATAAGTTACCTCTATGGGATTTAGATTCTCCGGTTGGATTTCACCTTTACTCAGTCACTTGCTGCCTGTGTGACCTTAGAGAAGTCATATCACTTTTCAGGGCTTTGGTTTCCTCATTCTTAAAATGAAGGCTCTAGGGGGCAGCTAGGTGGTGCAGTGGATAGAGCACTGGCCCTGGATTCAGGAGGTCCTGAGTTCAAATGCGGCCTCAGACACTTGACACTTACTAGCTGTGTGATCCTAGGCAAGTCACTTAACCCCAATTGCCTCACAAAAAGAAAAAAAGAAAAATGAAGGCTCTAAAATCCTGGTTCCGGGCTGGAGGAAACTCTCAAACCTCCAGGAAACTCCCTTCCCTAAAATGAGAGCAGGGGGTGATTCAAAGAGGGGAAGGTTCCTTTTGCTCCTACCTTGTCTATGAAGAGTTTTCATCAGATTTATTTGACCATTTACCACGTGGAAAATCAGAGATTAAAAAGTCCCGCCGAGGCAGGATCATTGTTGTTCAGGTGTTTCAGTTCTACTTTCCCTCACACCATTTTGGGTTTTTTTGGGCAAAGATACTGGAGTGGTTTGCCATTTCCTTCTCCATCTCATTTTACAGAAGAGGAAACCAAAGCAAAGAGGATTAAGTCATTTGCCCAGGATCCCACAGCTTACTAAGTGTCTGAAGCTGGATTTGAACTCAGGAAGATGAGTCTTCCTGATTCTAAACCCAGTGTTCTACCTACTGCCCCACCTCACTGCCCCCAGGCCTCTATAACGTTGGCTTAAAAATTGGAAGCCCTTTTATGATCCTTAACTCCTGGCATTTTATGCTTCTAGGTTAACCTCAGCAGGGAGAGAAGAGGAAAAGCTAGCTCCTTATCTATATAGTAATTTGGGAGGAGAGTTTGAAACTATGGCCTGACATGTTTTTTGCATTATCTGTGGATTTAACCTTATATTTTTCCATTTTATTTTTCAATGAACAAGCATGTATTTTTCCCCTCTCTCTCCTACTTCCAATATAAAAGAAAAAAGAAAAAACAAAGCCTTTGAAACAGGCAAAACAAATCCCCACATTGTTCATGTCCAAAAAGGTGTCTCATTCTGAACCCTAAATTCACCACTTCTTTGTCTGGAGGAGGGTAGCATGCTTCATCATTGGTACTCTCTCTGGAATTGTGGTTGACCCAATATTGCATGGCTCAGTTGTAGATTTAAACTCCAAACCAGCATCGAGGTGGAGCTGTAGGTAGAATGTTGGATTGGAGATTCAAGGAAACCTGAATAATAATTCTCCCTAATACTCTCAGGTTCTTATTGGCTATGTGACCCTAGACAAGTCACTTAAATTCTCAGCCTCAGTTTCCTCCTTGGTAAATTGGGGATAATAATAGCACCCACTTCAAATGAGAGAATATAGATTATACATATAATATATAATATATAATAATATTACATATGTATATATATATATATATAAAGTACTTTGCAAACTGTGAGGCCCCATAGAATTTCCTTCTAGTCCCACTAACATCCCTCCTTCAGCAGGAAGCTTTTAATTCCTGTTAGTCTCAGTGTCTTACTTTGAGATTACCCCCAATTTATAGCATATATCTTGTTTGTACATGATTATTCATAAGTTGTCTGAGGTCACATTTGAACTCAGGAAAATAAGTCTTTCTGACTCCAGGCACTGAACTCTATCCACTGGGTCACCTAGGAGCTTGCTTAGTATATAGTAGGTGCTTAATAAATGAGAGTTGAATGTCTGCCTGGAGAGTGAAGGATGATAGTAACCTTAGTTTCCCTGATTTCCCTCAAGACTCAAGTCAACGGATCAGTCAATAAACATTTATTAAGTGCCTACTATGTGCCAGGCATTGTGCTAAGAAAGTGCTGGAGATACAAAAAAGGGGGGGGGCAAGAGGCAGCTCCTGCCCTCCATGGGTTTACAATTTAATGAAGGAATTTACAATCTAATGGACTATAAATCACATCCTACCCTCTGCTGGAGGCCTTTCCTGTTGCCCTTGAACTGCTAATGTCTTTCTTCCTTTTTCAGTTTGCCTACGTCTAGTCTGTGTGTAGCTTGTATATGTACTAATATAAAAATACGTATAAACACATGTTGTCTCTTCCATTGGAATGTGAGCCTCTTGAGGGCTAGGTTGGCATTCTTGCCTTTCTTTGTATACCCAGGGCTTAGCCCAATGCCTAGCACATAGTGAGCATTTAATGAATACTTATTGACTAAATGGAGACTTAAGACATTGAAGCTTCCATTTAAATGCTTGTTGGGCAGCTAGGTGGCACTGTGGATAGAGCACTGGTCCAGGAGTCAAGAGAACCTGAGTTCAAATCTCATCTTAGACTCTTACTGTGTGACCCCCCACCCCCCCCCAGCAAGTCACTTAATCCCAATTGCCTTAAATATCCGGGGCCATCTCCAGTCATCCTGATATGAATCTTGCCACTGGACCCAGATGGCTCTGGAAGAGAGAGTGAGGTTGGTGACCTTGCAAGTCTTTCCTCTCTTAAATCCAATTCAATGCAAATCATGACATTACCTCCCAATGTCATGGTCATCTTTGAGAACGAAGGACAAACAACAACAACAACAAAATACTTGTTAGCTAAGCTGGGTGATAACTTGGGGGAGACAGGTTATATAGGGGATCCCTAGAAAGCCACTAGTTGAACTAGGTGACCTTCAGAGTCTCCTCCAACTCTGAGATTCCTGATCTGGGATTCTGAGTGGGCCTCTAGGAGAAAGCATCACAAATCCCTCCTTCTGGGGAGGGGGTAAAATTGGATGCTTTCAGGCAGCCTCATTAAATGCATGAAGTTTGTGCAGGGTGCCTGAGCACAGAATGCTGTCTGTAAAGGGAGCAGAAAACTTGTCTGCTTCCCATGCCCACCTGGGGGAAGCTTTATGAGCCAGAGAAAAATGTTAAATAAATGCAAAGTAGCCCCATCCTCTCAAGTAGTCCATCCCCCTGGAGTAGGACCCTGAAGTTATTCTGTGCTTGTTCTTGACCTGCCTCCATCCTCTGGGGGTGGGGGAGGGTGGGGGGAGGAGGTACTGAAGCCATTAGCCAGATAGTTAAACATAAACTGGGCCTGGTGAAATAGCAATCATTGAGTAAACACCCTGCTGGAGAGGGAGGCAGAGCTCTCATTTCCTCCCAGACACTTAGCATCCTTTTCAGTGGTCAGATGGGAGGTCCATTTAACACAGCAATAAATTGAAAAATCACCTTTTTGGCCACATCACTCCTTCCTCCATGCCGACCATCATCAGAAATCACACAACACGTATGTCGATAAACATTTATTAAACTGCTGTTATGCGCTGGGCACTCCATTAAGTGCTGGTGCTACCAAAAAAAAAGGTAAAAGAGAATAACTTTACAAATAAGCTCTATAGAGATGTCTATGAGATATCTAGTTTTACATGTCAAATAGGGAGTTGGTGATACAAAACTCAAGGTTAAGAGAGAGGTTAGGGCTGGATAAGTAGATCTAAGAATCATCAGCTTGGAGATGACCTATGAATCCATGGGAGTTGATGAAATCACTAAGTGAAATACTATAGAAGGAGAAGAGAAGAAGCCCCAAAAGACAGTCCTAGGGACATCCACAGAAAGCAGACAAGACCTGAATCAAGATCCAGCAAAGAAGGCTGAGAAGGAGTGGTCAGACAGGTAGGAAGAGAATCAGGAGGGAGCAGGGTCACAGGAACCTAGGTAGAAGAAAGTATCAAAGAGAAGAGGGTAATTGACAAGGTCGAAAGCTGCAGAGAAGTCAGGAAAGATCAGGATTGAAGAAAGGCCTTGAGAGTGGGCAATTAAGAGATCAGAGGAGTTACAGTTGAGTGATGAGGTCAAAATCCAAACTGCAGAGAGTTAAGAAGAGAATGAGAGGAAATGGAGGCACCTATTGTAGCTAGCTCTCTGGGTTAAGGTACAACCCAGGAGACCGCTGGTGGGGATGGAAAGATCAAGTGAAAGGGGTTTTGTGAGGGTTTTTTTTTTGGGTGGGGGTTGTTTTTTAAGGATGGAGGAGACATGGGTGTGTTTTTAAGTAGCGAGGAAGCAGTCAGGAGACAGGGAGGGATTGGAGATTAGTGTGAAAGATTAGGGATGATGGGGTGCAATCTATTAGAAAAGACAAGATGGAATGGGATCACTTGTGTAAATAGAAAAGTTTGCCTCTTCAAGAAGAATGGCAGGGGCGGCTAGGTGGCGCAGTGGATAGAGCACCGGCCCTGGATTCAGGAGGACCTGAGTTCAAATCCAGCCTCAGACACTTGACACTTACTAGCTATGTGACCCTGGGCAAGTCACTTAACCCCAATTGCCCTGCAAAAAGAAGAAGAAGAGTCCCTTCTTTGTGTGAGACAAAGGTGAAGGAGATAGTGGCAGAAGACATCTGGGTGATATGAGATGAGGAAGAGGAGAGAAGAGGCACTATCAGTGAATGGCTTCGATTTTTTCAGTGAAATATGAGGCAAAGTTCCCAGCTGATTGGGTAGATGGGGGTGGGGGGAGGAAGCCATGGGAGGTTCGAGGAGGGATGAAATAGCTTGGAAGACCTACTGTGGTGAGTAGGAAATTCAAGAGGTCTAAAAGGATTGCCTAGCCAATAGTGAGGGTCCAGCTGAAATCAGTAATATACTTCTGTTGTGGACCCCATCAGCATGACTTCATGATTTTCTCCAGCTTCATTCAGTGGCACATGCATGGGAATGATGCAAGGAAGATTGGCAATATCACAGAGTGGCAAATGACTCAAGAGAAGAAGATAATACAGTGTTAAACTGGTTCATCAAGATGGGAAAGGGAAGAGAGTATAGCTAGTGATGTGATGGGGTGGGGCCTGAAGAAGAACTGAGGGGTCAAGGGAGGTCACAGTGGGGTTGAAGAACAGGGCAGGGCAGAGGGAGAGGTGAAATAATAATAGATTATGATCAGATAAGGGAATTTCAGATTTCACCAACATGGAAATGGTGCATTTGTGGGTGATCAATAGTATGCCAATCTTTGTGTGTGGCTGAGGTAGAATAGAAGTCATGATGAAGAACTGTGAGGTTAGGGTATTTGATGGAGTATCACTACATACATTGATATCCCCTAGTGTGAGGACAGGCGTTAGGAAGGTGACAAAGACTAAGGCACTGGATTCATTGAGGAAGAGGAAGAACGTCATAGAGGTCAGTAGGTAACCAGGATTTTGCTTGGTTGATAGAGATAGATTGAGTGAATCTCAAAGGAAGAGAAGGCACTGGAAGTGACAATGGTGGCTATGATGTGTTAAGGGCAATGAGTGAAAGTATGGCAGTCCCGAAAAGGAGAACCAAGGAATCTTTGCCATCAGGAGTTGGCCAGATCTCAGTGACAGCCTGAGGACACATAGCAGGCACTGGATTCAGGTGTTCTGACTCCCAAAGCCCACTGCCTCTCATGAAGCTCATTTCCTAAGGCACAGAGTAGGGCTTCAGTTGTCCCACACTAATAAAATGGGCAACTACCACATCTGTGGAGAGGAAATTTTCAGGTCATGCCAGAGAACCATCGGCACTTCCCAATCATTTTTACCTGTCAACTTTTCTGGGGAAAAGTGCTGGGATAGTATAGATGGGATCGTCTTCCAATCCTCTCCTTTCCATCAGCTTCCATCTTAGTGTATAGAATACTTGAGTGCCCTTTGGACTGAACTACCAGTGGAATGTTTTTTAAGTAAACAATTTAATGATCAACTCTCCCACTACCCACTGGTGGGGTAGATGTTCAGATCAGAATCAAAATCAGAATCAGAATCAGAATCAATAGTGACTTCAAATCTTTGCCCCAGAGAAACTGACAAATTAAAATTCAACAAATACTTATTCTACAGCTCCTCTGTGTGATGTCGGGCTGGGAATGCTGTGTATTGGGATTCCCTCCATAACTAGGGTGGGACCATCAGTGTACCTTTACTACAGGGTGGAGAATTAAGAGTGCTCCAGAAATTACTAGTAATAACATTTATTTATTTATTTATTTTGCAGGGCAAGGGGGTTAAGTGACTTGCCCAGGGTCACACAGCTAGCGTCAAGTGTCTGAGGCCGGATTTGAACTCAGGTACTCCTGAATCCAAGGCCGGTGCTTTATCCACTGCGCCACCTAGCCGCCCCAAATAATAACATTTAAAAGATTCTTTCCTGGGGGCAGCTAGGTGGCAAAGTGGATAAAGCACCAACCTTGGATTCAGGAGGACCTGAGTTCAAATCTAGCCTCAGACCCTTACTAGCTGTGTGACCCTGAGAAAGTCACTTGACCCTCATTGCCTTGCAAAAAAAAAAGATTACTTCCTGAGTTTTCTTACCCTCACTCATAGCTCCTCCTGTGCCTGATCAATTAGATTATCAGCTCCTTGAGGAGCAGGCTCTATTTTTCTTATTTGTAACCCCAGTGCTTAGTACAGTGCCTGACGTCATATATATATATATATCACAGCTAGTAATTGTTAAATGTCTGAGGTCGGATTTGAACTCAGGTCCTCCTGACTCCAGGGCTGATGCTTTATCCACTGCGCCACCTAGCTGCCCTGCCTGACATATATTATTGTTGTTCAGTTGTTTCAGTAGTGACTGACTCTTCATGACCCCATTTGGGGTTTTCTTGGCAAAGATCCTGGAGTGGTTTGCCATTTCCTTCTCTAGCCCATTTTACAGATGAGAAAGCAGAGCCCAAAGAGTTAAGTGACTTGCCCAGGGTCACACAGCCCATATGTATCTAAGGCCAGATTTGAACTCAGGTCTTCCTGACTTCAGGCCTGGTACTCTAGCTAGTAGTTCTTCTCTTCTACTGTGCCACCTAGCTGCCCCGTTTGGCACATAGTAGGTGCTTAATAAACATTTGTTGGCTTTTGGATTGAATTGACCCTGCACTACATTGGGTTTGTGTTGGGGAAGGGCAGTGGGGAACATTTTGTTTTCAAGACCACTCCATCCTCAGCAGCCTGTCCCTCAAAAGAGTAGAATCTTCAGTGACACCCCTTCCCCTGCATCACTCACATTGTTACTTTTGGTTCTGCTTCCAGGGTTGTAGACCCATTTATTTATCCTCAACCTTTGACACTCTTGTGCATGTTCTAATGTAAATTCTCCATTCCCTGTCCTTTCGGTGTTCTATGTAAGCTTTCCTCCAGCTCTCTGGACGTTGTCAGGATAAGAATGTCTCATTGATTATCCCTTGTTCCTTTTACTGACAGCCTTTCCTGGCATATCTTTCTCTGATGATCTCCATTATGCTGATGCTATTGAGCCCGTCTTCTCTGGGAATGCATTAGAACCTGCTCATATCTGCCACTCATGTGTTCTTCCACAGTCATTTGGATTCAGATATGGGTTATATATTTACGATGATGAAAAACATTACTATATTAGTAATTTTGTACAAAAAAAAAGCTTGAATAAAAGAAAAATGAAAGAAAGTGAAAAATAGCATGCTTCAATCTGTGTTCAATCAATATCAGTTCTTTCTTTGGAGGTGGATTGTCTTGGTCATTGTATTGCTGAGAATACTTAAGTTATTCAGAGTTCTGAAATGAGCATAACCAAGAGAACATTGTACACATTATCAACATTTTGTGATGATCGACCGTGATAGACTTAACTCTTCTCAGCAATACAATCAATGATGCAAGACAATGCCAAAAGACTTACGGTGAAAAATGCTCTCCACATTCAGAAAAAGATCTATGGAGTCCGAATGCAGATTGAAGCATATTTTCACTTTTGTTGTTGCTTTTCTGTTATTGTTCTTGTTTATTCTTTCTTGTGTTTTTTTCCTATTGTTTTGATTAATGTGGAAATATGTTTAACATGATAGTAATGTATAACCTTTATCAAATTGCTTGCTGGCCTTGGGAGGAGGGAGGGAAGGGAAGGTGGGAGAAAAATTTGAAACTCAAAAATATCTTTGCGTGTAATTGAGAAAAATAAAAAATAAAAATAAAATAAATATTTTAAAAGTTATTCACAGTTCTTCATCAAAAAATATTGCTGTCAGGGGCAGCTAGATGGCACAGTGGATAGAGCACCAGCCCTGGATTCAGGAGGACCTGAGTTCAAATCTGGCCTCAGACCCTTGGCACTTACTAGCTGTGTGACCCTGGGCAAGTCACTTAACCCCAATTGCCTCACCAAAAAAAAAAATATTGCTGTCTCTATGCACAATGTTCTCTTGGTTCTGCTCACTGCACTATACATCAATTCATACAAGTCTTTTCAGGCCTTTCTGAAATCATCTTGCTTGTCATTTCTTATAGCACAATAATATTCCATCACCATCATATACCACAGCTTGTTTAACCATTCCCCAATTGATGGGCATTCCTTTGATTTCCAATTCTTAGCCACCACAAAAAGAGCTGCTATAAATATTTTTGTACAAATAGGTCTTTTTCTCTTTTCAGGGATGTCTTTGGGATAAAAACCTAGAGTATACACAATTCTATAGCCCTTTGGGCATAGTTCCAAATTGCTCCCCAGAATGGTTGGATCTTTTCACAACTCCACCAACAGTAGATTGCATTTAAATTCTTAAGGAATAAGTTAAATGGGGAAATAGTAAAACTATAAAAATGAGGGACCTCTATTTACCTCCTCTCAGACTTAGATAAATATAAGCATAAGATAAACAAGAAAGAAGTTAAGGAGATGAATAGGATTTTTGAAAAAGTAGATATGATAGATTTCTAGAGAATATTGAATGGGGATAGAAAGGCATGTACCTATTTCTAAGATCTCCAGGGCAACTTCACAAAAACTGACCATGTATTAGGACATTAAAAATCTCACAAACAAATGCAAAAAAGAAAAAAATTAAGTGCATGTGTTGTTTTTTTACCATAATGCAATAAAAATTATAGTCAGCAAGAGGTCTTTGGAGCATAGATTTAAAATTAAATTAATAATAATTTAATCCTAAAGAATAAATGGATCTAAGAACAAATCATAGAAACAATCAATAATTGCATTAAAGATAGTTAAAACAATGAGATAACATACCAAATTTGTGAGCTATAGCCAAAGTAATATGTGGAGGAATATAGATAGATAGATAGATAGATAGATATATAATATGTGTGTGTGCATATATACACACATACACATATAGATATATGTATATTTTATATATTTTTATATCTCTAAATGCTTACATGAATAAAACAAAAAAGAGCAACTCAACAAATTAGGCATGCAACTTTAAAAAAAAACTGGAAAACCAACTATTAAAAATTCTCAATTAAATACCATAATACAAATCCTGAAAATGAAAGGAAAGGTTAGCAAAATTGAAAGTAAAAAAAATTGAATCAGTAAATAAAACTAAGAGCCAGTTTGGGGAAAAATAGCAAAATAGATGTCATTGGATAATATGATTTTTAAAAAGAAGAAAGAAAAACTAAATTGCCAACATGAAAAATTTAAAAGGTAAATTCACAACAGAAGAAGAAGAAGAAGATGATGATGATAGCAATTATTAGGAGCTATTTCACCCAATTATGTGCCAATAAAACTGACAATCTAAATGAAATGGATTAATTTTTACAAAAATATAAATTTTTCATAATATTTAAATAACCGTACCTTAGACTCAGAAATAGAAAGTCATAAATGAATTTCCAACAAACAAAAAGCCAGGACCAAATGGATTCACAAATAATTCTACCAAAAACTTAAAGAATAATTAATTACAGCAATATATAAACTGTTTGAAAAAATAGGTAAAGAAGGAATCCTACCAAATTTCTTCTATGACACAAATACAATCTTGATATCTAAACCAGGGAAAGTCAAACTAGAGAAAGAAAACTATAGACCAATTTCCCTAATGAATATTGATGCATAGATTTAAAGTAAAATACAAGCAAGGGTATTATAGTAATATTTCACAAAGATCATATGCTATGACTAGGCTGGATTTATACCAGAAATGCAGGACTGGTTCAATATTAGGAAAACTATGAGCATAATTGATCACATTAATGACAAAAACACAAACATATGATTATTTCAATAGATCCAGAAAAAAAGCTTTTGACACAATACTATGGTCATTACTTTTATATTTTCCCCATTACTTTTAAACACTTAGAAAGCACATGAATAAATAGAGAATTCCCTAAAATGACAAGTAGGATCTATATAAAACCAAGAGCAAGTACTATCTGTAATGGGGAAAAGCTAGAAGCCTTCCTGGTAAGACCAGAGGTGAAGCAAAGTTGTCTGTTATCATCATTACTATTCAATATCATATTGGAACTGCTAGTTATGGCAATAAAACAAGAAAAAGAAATTGAAGGAATAAACATAAACAAAGAAGAAATAAAACTATCACTTTTTTCAGATGATATGATGGGTTATTTAAAGAATGATAGAGAAACAACTAAAAAACTAATTAAGACAACTAACAACTTCAACAAAGTTGCAGGAAATGAAATTAAACCACATATATCATCAGCATTTCTGTATATTTCCAACAAAACCCAGCAGGAAAAAAGAGAAATTCTATTTAAAGTAACTATGGACAAAATAAAATATTTGGGAGCCTACCTGCCAAATCACAAACAGGAACTATGGTAAAACAATTATAAAACAGTCTTGATGCAAATAGAGATCCAAATAATTGTATAAATATTAATTGTTCATGTGTAGGCTGCGCCAGTATAATAAAAATTACAATACTATCTAAGCTAATTTACTTGTTCAGTGCTATACTGAACTGCCAAAGAATTACTCTACAGAACTAGAAAAAATATTAACAATATTCATCTGGAGGAACAAAAGGTCAAGAATCTTCCCTCCCCCCATAGCAATGAGGGCCAAGTGACTTGCCCAGGGTCACACAGCTAGTAAGTGTTAAGTATCTGAGGCTGGATTTGAACTCAGGTCCTCCTGAATCCAGGGCAGGTGCTTTATGCACTGGGTCATCTAGCTGCCCCCTAAAAGGTCAAGAATATGAAGGGAAACAATGGGGGGGGCGCGGGGGCAAGGAAAGGAAGGAAGGGAACCTAACAGTACCAATCTCAAACTATACTAAAATCTGTAATTGTAAAAAAAAATTATACTGGGTAAAAATGGGTTAATCAGTGAAACAGATTAGTTACCTAATATACAGGAAAAAATTAACATATAACCTAATATTTGAAAAACTCAAAGATTTGAGAAATTGGGATAAGTACTCATCAACAAAAACTGCTAGGAAAACTGGACAGTGGTCTGGCAGAAACTAGGTATAGACCAACATCTCATGCCATATACCAAGATAAACTCCAAATGGGTATATGATTTAAACATAAAGGGTGACATTGTAAACAAATTAGTGGAGCATGGAAGAAATTACCTGTCAGGTGTATGGGCAGGAGAAAAATTCATGATCAGACAATAATAGGTTCATTGGAGGTAAAATGGATAGCACATAAAATCATATAATTTATTTAATTAAAATTATATACAATTTAAAAGGTTTTGTACTTAAAACCCCCCTAATATAGCTAAAACTAGAAGAATAGCAGGAAACTGGGAGAAAAAAATCTTTGCAGTAAATTTCTCTGATAAAGGTCTCATTTCTAAGATCTATAGGGAACTGAGTAATCCTATATCTTCCTCCTTCACTCCCTTCTTTTCTCTTTTCTTTCTTTCTTTCTTTCTTTCTTTCTTTCTTTCTTTCTTTCTTTCTTTCTTTCTTTCTTTCTTTCTTTCTTTCTTTCTTTCTTTCTTTCTTTCTTTCTTTCTTCCTTCCTTCCTTCCTTCCTTCCTTTCCTTCTTTCAACATGACTATTACAGACTTTTTGACTATACATATTTGTAATGAATTTTCTTGCCTTCTCAATGAGTGGGATGAAGAAAGGAGATGGAGTAAATTTGGAACTAAAAATAAAATAGAATATATTTTTCTTAAAAAGCAAATGCTGGAGCAGCTAGGTGGTGCAGTGGATAGAGCACCGGCCCTGGAGTCAGGAGTACCTGAGTTCAAATCCTGCCTCAGACACTTAACACTTACTAGCTGTGTGACGCTGGGCAAGTCACTTAACCCCAATTGCCTTACTAAAAAAAAAAAAAAGCAAATGCTTAAAGTCAGGAGATGGAGTATCTTATGTGAAGTGCCACTAGATCACAGATTATGTAGAGGGGAATAAGGTTTAATTAAGAAGATTGGAAAGGTAGGAGAGGGTCAGGGTTATGAAAAGTCAAAGAGATGATTTTATATTTCATATTGGAGGTAATAGGGAGCCACAGGAGTTTTTTGAATAAGGGATGACATGGTTAGACCTGCATTTTAGGAAGAACAGTTTGACAGCTGAGAGAAGGATAGACTGGAGTGGGGAGAGGGTGACTGAGAAGATAGTGGTACCCTCAATACTAATAGGAAAGTTTGGAAGAGGAGAGGGCTTTGGGGAAATGAAAATTAGTTCAGTTTTGGACATGGTGAATTTAAGATGTCTGTGAGGCATCTAATCCCACATACCCAATAGGTAGTTGGAGGTATGAATCTGGAGATAAGGTGAGAAGTTAGTGCTGAATAAGTACATCTAAGAGTCACTGAATCTATGGGGGCTTGTGAAATCACCAAATGAAGTAGTATAGAGGGAGAAAAGATTTCAATAGAATGAATGTGAGAGGGCAAAGGGATCTGGCCCATCTTCCTCCTTCAATGGTGAAGACGAACAAACAGAGGTCCAGAGTAGAGGAGGGCCTTTCTCACATGCTTAATGAATGTTTGACAGATTGCAGGAACTTGGCCAAGACTGCAGGTCCTAATTTGGGGTCTGATAGCCAGAGAGGAAAGAGGGAAGATTTGGAAAGAATTCACTAGGAGGGCAAAGGGGAGCAGGAAGGCACTCAGTATGTATAAACTAAGGTGGTTGAAGGAGAGTTGAACACAAAGGAATGTAAATATTTTTACTGATATGAGACCTTTCCCTGTCTTTGACCTCCTTGAAGGGTAGGCTTCATAGTAGTATTCCTGGGTTAAAGGATATGTACACTCAGTCCATGGGATGATAGATCTAGAGATGGAAGAGACCTCAGAGGTCATTTGGTCTTATGTCCGCCCCCGCCCTCCATCCCATTTTACACAGAAGCAATTGAGGCACACAGATTAAGTGACTTGCCCAAGGTAATAAGCATTTGACCCCAGACCCTCTGATTCCAGAGCCAGTATTCGTTCCATCATTCCTGTCTACACAGTCTTTCTCCCTAGCCCAACTGTTGCCCCCATCCTGGGTGACTTCAGTATTCTTACTGCTGACCCTTCAAATGTTCCAGCCTCCAGGTTCACCGACTTCCATGAGCCCTGTTCCTGTGTGTGTGCCTATAGGCCATAGCCCTTCATATTCTTGGCCCTTGAAAAGGAATCAGGAGGTATATCCCACAAGGCAGTGCAGCAGGACCCTTACTTCCTTTTTCTTCCATCTTGAAGGCTTGGAGGCCTCCTGGAAACAGGTCTTCTAGAACAGCAAAATGTCTGGAAGCCTGTGGTCCAAGGCCATTTTTGCTGGCTACAAGCGAGGCCTGCGAAACCAGAGGGAACATACAGCTCTTTTAAGAATTGAAGGGGTCTATGCTCAGGATAAAACTGAATTCTATTTGTGATGTGCTTATGTATACAAGGCAAAAAACAACACAGTGACTCCTGGTGGGAAACCCAACAGAACAAGAGTGATCTGGGGGAAAGTGACTCAGGCTCATGGTAATAGTGGAATGGTTCGGGCCAAGTTTAGAAGCAATCTTCCTGCCAAGGCCATTGAACACAGGATCTGAGTGATGCTGAATCTCTCAAGGACCTAGAATATGAAAACTGATTGAATAAAATGACACATTTTTTGCAAATGATAAAAAAAGAAAAGGAATCAGGAAACCCTGAACCCTCAGAGTTCTCCCTCCTCTCCCCTTTCCCCAACACAATTTTGCCTTTTGTTTCTCTGATTCCCTGGCAGAAATAGGAAGCCAACCCCCCCACACCCTCTGACAGATCCCAGCAATGGGGTAATTAGCTGCTTCTGCTTAGAATTCAGGGCCAAAACATGGGGGGAATGTTCAATCTGCAAGGGCAGAGGTGCTGGTGGAAAACCAGCCAGATGAAAGGCCTAGGAGGCCACGTTTGTGTGTCTTGGCACTGGTTATTTCCCATGTCTAGAATTCACTCTCTCTTTTCCTATATCTCTTAGAATCCCTCATTTCCTTTCATACAGCTTGTCACCTTTCCCGATCCTTCCAGCCCATTAGTGCCTTTCGCCCTCCAAAATTGTCTTTCTACTTATTTTCTATATTTTGAACTATAACTCACACATGGCACCCCATTTCCCAACTCCACACCTTTTCATTGGCTATACCCCATGCCCAGAATGCACTCCCATCTCACCTCTACATCTTAAATTCCTTCCTTTCTTTCTAAATTCTCTTCAAACAGTATCTTCTACAGGATGAAACCTTCCTGATCCCTTTATGTACAAGTGTCCTCCCCTCGCCCCACCAAATTACCTTGTGTATCTGTTTTCTTCCCCTATAGAAAGTAAGCTTCTTCTTCTTCTTCTTCTTCTTCTTCTTCTTCTTCTTCTTCTTCTTCTTCTTCTTCTTCTTCTTCTTCTTCTTCTTCTTCTTCTTCTTCTTCTTCTTCTTCTTCTTCTTCCAGGGCAATGAGGGTTAAGTGACTTGTCCAGGGTCACACAGCTAGTAAATGTCAAGTGTCTGAGGCCGGAGTTGAACTCAGACCCTCCTGAATCCAGGGCCAGTGCTTTATCCACTGTGCTGCCCTGAATGTAAGCTTCTTGAAGGCAGGGACCAGTTCATTTTTGTATCTCTACTGCAAGCATTCTTAATTGTTTTTGTGTCCTGGACCTCTTTGGCAGCCTGGTCAAATCCATATGGACCCCTCCTCAAAATAATGTTTTTAAATACATGAAATAAGATACAGAAGGTTACAAAGGAAACCAATTATAGTGAAATAAAGATGTCATTGTTTTCTCCAAACAGGTTCACAGACTTCCTGAAATCTGTCCACAGTGTCTGTGGACCCCAGGAGCCTTGCTCTACAGCCTTGTACTTGTTCCTAGTATAGAGTAAGCACTTAATAAATGTTGATCAATTGAAAGAGAATAGTCCAGAAGGAAAGAGGAGAAAGGAATGCCACTGTTAGAGAGAATCTAACATGATGGGGCAGCTAGGTGGCGCCATAGTGGATAAAGTGCTGGGCCTGGAGTCAGGAAGACTCATCCTCTTGAGTTCAAATCCAGCCTCAGACACTTACTAGCTGTGTGACCCTGGGCAAGTCCCTTAGCCCTGTTTGCCTCAGTTTCCTCATTTGCAAAAGGAGCTGGAGAAGGAAATGGCAAACCGCTCCAATATTTCTGCCAAGAAACCCCACATGGGTCAGGAAGAGTCAGACTGAACAACAACAAAACATGATAGGGAGGGAGGACAGAATTAGGCATGCCTTAACAAAGAAGAAACAGATTAACCAGATGGGGTACAATGCAAATAATTATGTAAATTTCCTTAGTTAAGGGCATAAGAGCACTTGTAATGGTGAGGCCTCAAAACTGCCTCTTCCAGCCCTGCTAATGCTCATCATGGGAGGTAGAGACTCATGTCTCCCAGTGTAGCAAGCTGAGGAAGGGGAGAACTGGGTTCTTGTCTTAGCCCTATAAACAGTTCACCTCCTATGACTTCTTCAGCATGCCCCCATATCCCTTTGTCCCTGCCTCACCTACCACTATCTCACAGGGGTACAGGGAGGCCTCATTAGCTTGGGAAGATCAGTGAACAGCCTTCTAAAGAGGGCTGAGCCCCTCAGCTTGAGATCTTCTCCCTTGGGCTCAGAGCTCAAGATTGAGCCCCATTCCTCAGCCCTCAGGGCCCTCAATCTGCTATTTTCTCTTTTGGTGGGGCAATTGGGGTCAAGTGACTTGCCCAGGGTCACACAGCTAGTAGGTGTTAAGTGTCTGAGGCCGGATTTGAACTCAGGTCCTCCCGACTCCAGGGCCAGTGATCTATCCACTGCATCTCACCTAGATGCCCCTCAAACTGCTATTATTAAATCATTCCTTAGGTACTCATGGCTTTTACCATTTCCCAAGAAGACAGTGTGATGTTTCCAGAGCCAGTCAAGCTTACTCTGGGGGCGTCTCTGTTTAAGGAGGACAATGAAGATGGGGTCCTTGGAGAGCTTGCTTTAGCTTCTCCATCCTGCATTATGGGCTGGAGGGGAAGGAAATTGTGGGTAGCAAGGGATTCTTTCCCTTCTCTTTCTTCCTACCCTGGGGACTACAATTAGAAGTTTGTGAGGGTAACTTGTTCTAGTTCTGCCAGCGGGAAGGGTGAGAAGACAGAATATGTTTATCTGGATTAGATTAATTATCGGATGCCCTTCAAGTGAGTAGAGGATCAAAAGAGGCAGATCCGCCAGGCTGCCTGAAGGCACGATGCCAGGCCTGACCAGAGGCTGTCACGGAGTTCTTTACCAACTCGGGCTCTACGTAAGGGACTGTAGCTAGAGATCCTGGGCCTTCCATCAGAGTTCAGAAAAAAAACCGTCCTTTGGTCAGTTGTATGGGATGTAGCAGTGGGCTGGACAGCAGGTCTGAGTTCTAGGTACAGATGGATGTGAGCCCTCCCCAGTGATCATGGAGTTTGAGAATCAGAGGGAAACTCACCAACCATCTGGTCCAACCCACACCCCAAAAAGGAAACTCCACTATAACATACCCTGCAGATGGTCATCCAGGTGCTGGCGCCCAAAGACCTCCAATGACGAGGAGCTCGTTTACCTCCACAAGCAAACTGTCTCACTTTGGGCCAGTTCTATTAGGAAGGTTTTCCTGACATCCAGCCTAAATTTCTCCCTTAGCTCCTATTTCTGCCCTCTGAAGACAAAAAAGTCTTACACCCCTTCCATATGCCAGTCTTTCATTTTTTTAGAAGCAGGTATGGGATAGAAGATTCTCCACAGTGGCACAGTAGATAGAACACTGTGCCTGAAGTCAGGAAGACCTGAGTTTAAATTTGGCCTCAGTCTCTTACTAGTTGTGTGACCCTGGACAAGTCATTTAACCTCTGTCTGCCTCGATTTCTTTGCCTTTAAAATGGGGACAATAATAATACCTACCTCCCAGGGTTATTTTTTGTTTTTGGGGTTGTTTTTTTTTGCAGGGTAGTGAGGGTTAAGTGACTTGCCCAGGGTCACACAGCCAGTAAGTGTCAAGTGTCTGAGGCCAGATTTGAACTCAGGTCCTCCTGAATCCAGGGCTGGTGCTTTATCCACTGCACCACCTAGCTGCCCACCTCCCAGGGTGATTGTAAGGATCAAATGAGATAATATTTGTGTAGTGCTTAGCCCAATGCTTGGCACATAGTAGGCTTTTCAATAAATGTTTATTTCCTTCTTTCCTTCTTCTTCTTCTTTTTTTTTTTTTAGTGAGGCAATTGGGGTTAAGTGACTTGCCCAGGGTCACACAGCTAGTGAGTGTTAAATGTCTGAATCCGGATTTGAACTCAGGTACTCCTGAATCCAGGGCTGGTGCTTCATTCACTGTGCCACCTAGCTGCCCCCTCCTTCCTTCTTGAAGACATCTTTCACTTCTTCTCCCCCACTGCAGTTCCAAAACTGAGCACAGTACTCTCGCTGTTGTCTGAGGAGGACAGTACTGAATAGGACCATCACCTCCTTATTTCTGGAGGTCATTTTCCCTCTTCATGCATCCAGGACGGCATCCGCCCTTTTGGCTGCCTCTTCATTCTGCTGACTCAAAATGATTTTGTAGTTCACTTGTCCACACTGCCAGGCTATCTAAACCATCCCTTTCTGGTGCTCTTCTTGTGAACCCAGTCCCTATCAAGTTCCATCCTATTATTATTCATCCCTCAACAAACCCGAGTGAAATCATCCTTCTTTGACAGATTGCCTCTCCACCATCCCCATTCTCTCAATCTCTGTCTAGCGGCTGCTTCCCTACTGCCTACATACACGCCCACGTCTCCCCCATCCTTACAAACCCTTCCTTTCATCCATCTGTCCCTGTTAACTATCATCCCATGTTGCCCTTGGTGGCTAACCTCCTGAAGAAGGCTATCTACCATAGGTTGTTTGGTATCCTTAATTCAACAGTCTGGCTTCCAACTTCAGCATTCAACCCAAACTGCTCCCTCAAAAGTTACTGATGATTCCATAATTGGCAAATCTAATGACCTTTTCTCCATCTTCATCCTTCTTGATCGTTCTCAATCCTCACTCTCCTTGACCTCTCTGCAGCCCTTGACACTGTGGATCGCCCTCTCCTTGATCTCCAGGTTTTCATGACACCTGGTTCTCCTCCTACCTCTCTGACCACTCTTCCTTCCTTCCTTCCTTCCTTCTTTCCTTCCTTCCTTCCTTCCCCCCCCCCTCTTTCTTTTAAAAAATTTTTCTTTTATTTTTTTGCAGGGCAATGAGGGTTAAGTGACTTGCCCAGGGCCACACAGCTAGTGTCAAGTGTCTGAGGCTGGATTTAAACTCAGGTCCTCCTGAATCCAGGGCCAGTGCTTTATCCACTGCGCCACCTAGCTGCCCTTCTTTCTTTCTTTTTGACCATTTTCTCAGTCTCCTTTGAAAAATCTCCATCTCCAGGATTCTCTTCTAGACACCGCTTTATCCTCTATCCTTTTTCTTTTGGTAATTTCATCAGTTCCCGTGGTTTCAATTATCATCTCTGTGATAATGTTTCCTAAAGCAACTCTCTCTATTGACCTCTAGGCTCACATCCCCAAATGTATATTGGACATTTTAAACTAGATAATCTTAAATTTAACATGTCCAAGACTGACCTCATCTCTCCCCCAAAACTCTCCCCTCTTCTGAAATTTCCTATTATGGTGGAGGGCACCACCATCCTCCCAGTCACCAGGCTTGCAACCCAGGTGGATTCTCAACTCATCACTCTTTTTTGGGGGGAGAGGGGGAAGGGAAATGAGGGTTAAGTGACTTGCCCAGGGTCACACAGCTAGTAAGTGTCAAGTGTCTGAGCCTGGATTTGAACTCAGGTCCTCCTGAATCCAAGGCCAGTGCATTATCCACTGTGCCACCTAGCTGCCCTGTCATCACTCCTTCTTAATCCCCATCCCATTTAAGCTATTGCCAAGTCCTGTTGATTTTACTTTCTTGAACATCTCAAGTATACATCCCCTTCTCCCCTCTGACACTGCCACCACCCTGGTGCAGGCCCTCATCATCTCATGCCATTGACCAACAGTTTTAGAATTAAGGTTAGCAAAGTACTTTACAAATATTTCATCTTATCCTCATAACAATTCTGGGCAATTAGGCGTTATCATCATCTCTAATTTGTATATGAGGAAACTGAGGCAGACGGCAGGTAAATGACTTGTCCAGGGTCACACAGCTAGGCCAGATTTGAACTCAGCCCAATCCACTGGGCCATCATCTGCCTATTTTAATAGCTTTTTGGTTGGTTTTGTTGCATTAAGTCTCTCCCCATTTCAGTCTACCCTCTACTGAGCTGTCAAATTGTTCTTCCTAAAACCTAGGTCTGAAAAGTCATTTCCTATTCAATAAACTCTATTGGTTCCCTCCCAGACTCAAAACAAAATGTTATTTGGCATTCAAAACCCTTCACAGAGGCAGCTAGGTGGCACAGTGGATAGAGCACCAGCCCTGGATTCAGGAGGACCTGAGTTCAAATCCGGCCTCAGACATTTAACACTTACTAGCTGTGTGACCTTGGGCAAGTCACTTAACCCCAATTCCCTCACCAAAGTGGGGAAAAAAACCCTTCACAACCCCCAGTCTTCCTGTGTTTCCAGTCATCTTGCACCTTAATCCCCTCTACATACTTTGGGGTCCAGTGATGCCAGCCTTATTGTTATTAAGACCTATCACTCGACTCCAGCATTTTCTCTGGCTCTTCCCCATGTCTGGAATTCTCTCCCTCCTCATCTTTCCCTCCTAGTTTCCCTGACTCCCTATAAAAATCCCACCTTCTACAGGAAGGCTTTTCTGATCTCTTTTTTATCCTAATACCTTCCCAAGATAATTATCTCTAATCTATCCTTTCTACATGTTGTTTATACCTAGTTATTTCATGTTGTCCCTATCCTTCCCCATTAGACTGTGAGCTCCTTGAGAGCAGGGAATATCTTTTACCTTGCTCTGTAACCCCAGCTATTTCAGGGTTTTCCTAATATTTTTTGTGTCACGAACACTTGAAAAGTCTAGTGAAGGGGCAGCTAGGTGGTGCAGTGGATAGAGCACCGGCCCTGGAGTCAGGAGGACCTGAGTTCAAATCTGGCCTCAGACACTTAACACTTACTAGCTGTGTGACCCTGGGCAAGTCACTTAACCCCAATTGCCTCACTAAAAAAAAAAAAAAAAGTCTAGTGACCTCTTCTCAGAGAAATGTTCTGAAGTGCGTAAAAATAAAATACAAAGCACTACAAAAGAAACCAATTATAGTGAAATACATTTACCCAATATTTTTTTCAAAAACAAGATCACAGACTCTAATTGACAAACACCTGCTCTATTTGAATCTGAGAGATCTGGGTTCCGGGAATTTCCTGGGACTTTATCCTCAATGAAAACATAGATGGATGCTGGGCAATGGTCTTAGCCTCCTAACTGGTTGGCTATATTTCATACCCATGACCCAACAACATATCACCCTTGGGGACTTCTCCCTGGGGTTGCCCCATGTTAAGGGGTGGGGGAAGGGAGAGGAGAACAAAGGGCTCTGCTTTAAACACTGTGAATGGATCAGGATTTGCCAAGGACTTATGAATTTGACAGCAACTGATGATGTTTCACAGAAAATTCCAATGTTCTCTGCCTGTAGCCGGAAGCTTTAATTATGAATCACCCTGGATGGGGGTAACAGGACAGAGCTTGTCTGTGGAGCTCAGCTACCATTACTGTCTGCTGGGGTTGCGCTGCTGTGGTTTATAATGTCTTGTCAAGTGAATTATAACCTGATGTGCATTCCAGGCCTTTTGGTCTCTGCAGATGACCTATGCAAGTTCTAGCACTGAGCTCTCAAATTCAGCCCAGCCTTTTAAGCTTACCCAATCAATCAGGACACAGGCCAGAGCAGCAGTAAGTACAAATTGCTGATACAGAAAGACACACAGTGCTCAGAGTAACTCAGGCCCTGGAACCAGCATGCACCAGGAACCGTGGGGTTTGATGCCCTTCCCCACCCCCTCATCAAGATTCCTTGGCTCTGTCCTGTTGCTGGAGGTGTGTATAGCCCAGCTGGAGGTATGTACAGTCTGAAAGTGGACTCTAAGATTCTCATTTAAGCATAAGACTTTCAAGACTAAGCAATTTCTCCCACCAAACCAGCTCACCCCTCTAATGTCCCTATTTTTGTGAACAAGTCAACAATTCATAATAGTTGTCTATGCTCCCAAACTCAGTCTTTCCCTCACCATCCATATTCAATCACTTCTGTCCAGGTATTATTATTGGTCTTTCTTTTTCCTTCCTTCCTTCCTTCCTTCCTTCCTTCCTTCCTTCCTTCCTTCCTTCCTTCCTTCCTTCCTTCCTTCCTTCCTTCCTTCCTTCCTTCCTTCCTTCCTTCCTTCCTTCCTTCCTTCCTTTCCTTCTTTCTTTCCTTTCTTTTTTCCCTTCCTTATTTCTTTCTTTCCTTCCTTCCTTCTCTTTCTTTTTTCCTTTCTTCCTTCCTTCCTTTTTTTTTTTGTGGGGCAATGGGGATTAAGTGACTTGCCCAGGGTCACACAGCTAGTAAGTGTCAAATGTCTGAGGCCAGATTTGAACTCAAGTACTCCTGAATCCAGGGCCGGTGCTTTATCTACTGCACTACCCAGCTGCCCCAACCTTCCTTCTTTCCTTTTCTCTTTTTCTTTCAAAATCACTTTGTAATCGATTCTTTTCCCCCACCATTTCCACGACCAAGTTTTGGGTGTTGGCACATCCCCTTGTCATCATGTCATTCCAATAGCCTAACAAGTTTCCCTGTGTTCTCACTCTCCCTCTGTGCTGAGCTATATGTAAAGTATTATCTTATTTGATCCTCACCACAATGCTGGGAGGGAGGTGCTATTATTATCTCCATTTTACACTTGAGGAAACTGAGGAGAACAGAGGTTAGATGATTTGCTCAAGGTCACACAGCTAGTAAGCATCTGTGGCTAGATTTGACCTCAGGTCTGACTCTAGGCCCATATTTCTATATTTCTTGGACAGGCACTTCTGATGAACAGTGAGCTAGACCTTGAATTGAATTCATGGAAGCAGAGGCTCATCTGCCTTTGACAACTCTAAGTTTCTTCTTTGACCTCCAATTTCTCCCTGAAACAAAAATTCATCTCTTTTTAATTTAATTTATTTTTTATTTTTTGGTGAGGCAATTGGGGTTAAGTGACTTGCCCAGGGTCACACAGCTAGTAAGTGTCAAGTGTCTGAAGTCGGATTTGAACTCAGGTCCTCCTGACTCCAGGGCTGGTGCTCTATCCACTGCGCCACCTAGCTGCCCCAATAATTTCTAATGAATTAAAAAGAGATGAATTGGAACATCTAGGTGGCGCAGTGGATAGAGCAGTGGCCCTGGATTCAGGAGGACCTGAGTTCAAATCCGACCTCAGACACTTGACACTTACTAGCTGTGTGACCCTGGGCAAGTCACTTAACCCCAATTGCCTCACTAAAAAACAAACAAAAAAACAAAAAAAAACCCCCCAAAAAGAAATTATTAATACATTTTACTTTTACATCACCTATACTTCCCAACACTTCCCTGCCCCATCCTTGTCTCAGGAGAACCATTTCTTCTATAGCAAAGGATAGAGAAGGAAAGGGGCAGCTAGGTGGCACAGTGGATAGTGTGCCAGGCCTGGAGTTAGGAAGACTCATCTTCTTGAGTTCAAGTCTGTCCTCAGATGCTTACTAGCTGTGTGATCCTGGGAGTATATGATCAGAAAAGATGGTGGGCTGATCATGGAACAAAGCACTTCATGATCAGTCCCCCGCCCCCCTCCACTACACTCCCTCATGACCCCCACATACTCTGTGATCCTTAGACCCTCCATCTTCCAGGCCTGCGCATTTTCATGGGCTGTCTCCTTTGCTCTCTCTCTTCATCTCCGCTTCCTTGACTTCCTTCAAGTCCTACCTTCTACAAGAAGCCTTTCTCAATACCCCCTAATGCCAGTGTCTTCCCTCTGTCGATGGTCTCCAATTTGTCCCGTCTGGATCATGTTTGTACCTAGTTGTTTGCAAGTTATCTCCCCCATTAGACTGTGAGCTCCTTGAGGGCAGAGAATGTCTTTTGGTTTTTTGTATCTCCAGAGCTCAGCACAAAACCGTAGCACATAGCTTCATAAATGCTTACTGACTGACTTGATTGATGCTGTGAAGAGACCCAGAGGTAGCTACTCCAGCATACTAGGTAGATACTTGGGAGAGGGTTTATGAGAGGCCATGAATAAGAATCACACAGGAGGGGCAGCTAGGTGGTGCAGTAGATAAAGCACTGGCTCTGGAGTCAGGAGGAACTGAGTTCAGATCTGGCCTCAGACACTTCACACTAGCTGGGTGACCCTGGGCAAGTCACTTAACCCCTATTGCCCTGCAAAAAAAAAAAAAAAAAAAAAGAATGGCACAGGAAAAGAAGGCATGGACAGTGTACCCACAGGCATGAGATCATGGAACCTAGGGTCATAGATTTAGAGATGCCTCCATTGAAGTATCAATGTAAGGACTCAAATAACCGGAGTCCCAAGAGTCCTTTTCTGCCTGTCTGCTTTGGACCCTACTTGTCTATATCTTATTTGGGGTGAAAGTTCATATAATAGTCTCTGTTTATGCCCCAAGGTGGTTTGATTCTTTATCCAGGGATTCATTCATACACTAACCATTTAAGCACCTACTGTGTGTAAAAAGGACGTGTCCTACTGAGGCAGTTAGAGTGCTGGTCATGGAGTCAGGGAAACCCAAACTCAAATCCTCCTTCAGACACTGCCTAGCTGTGTGACCCTGGGCAGGTCACTTAGCCTCTGCTTGATTCAATTTCTTTATCTGTAAAATGGGGATAATAATGGCAGCTGTCTCACAGGATTGTCAATAGGATCAAATGAGATATTTGCAAGGCACTTTTCAACCTTAAAGCACTATATGAATGCTATTATAATTATTATTGGGCTACAAAGAAGAAAAATTCTATTGTCCCTTACTTTCTACCAGGGGAAAAAGGTAGATACTCAAGAACAATGTAATTAAGATTATGACATGATTTGATATGATATAATTTAATATAATGTAATATAATATAATCCAATATAATATGATAGTGATTAGGGACAAAGAAGAGATCCAGGCTTGATCATGAGTGGAAAGAAGGGGCCAGATACCAGAGAGTTCAAGCTAAACTTCCATTCCCAAAGAGATATCCTAAAACACATTCCCAGGAACAGCTAGGTGGCACAGTGGATAAAGCACAGGCCCTGGATTCAGGAGGACCTGAGTTCAAATTCGGCCTCAGACACTTGATACTTACTAGCTGTGTGACCTTGGGCAAGTCGCTTAACCCTCATTGCCCCACAAAAAAAAAGCCAAAAAAGCCAAAAAACCAACCCCCACCCCTCATTCCCTGTATTGGTTAAGCCTTCTGTTCTTCTTCTAGCTTCTAACGTGTTTGGTGGCACAGCAAAAAGAGAGCTAGGCCTGGGGTCAAGAAGCCCCAAGTTCCAATTCAACCTTAGACACTTATTAGTTTTGTGACTATGGGCAAGTTGCTCAATCTTTGTCTGCCTCAGTTTCCTCAGCTCTAAAATGGGGATAATAACAGAACCCGGGGCAGCTAGGTGGCACAGTGGATAGAGCACCGACCCTGGAGTCAGGAGTACCTGAGTTCAAATCTGGCCTCAGACACTTAACACTTACTAGCTGTGTGACCCTGGGCAAGTCACTTAACCCCAACTGCCTCACTAAAAACAAAACAAAACAAAACAGAGCCCACCTTCTGGGGTTACGAGGATCAAATGAGATAATATCTGCAAAGCCCTTAGCACAGCACCTGACACATAGGAGGCACTACATAAATGCTTGTTCCCTTCCCTTCCCCCACCTTCTTCTCCTCATGCCTTTCCTCCAATTCCCCCTCCTTAGAGGCTCATGATACCAAAATAGGCCTGTTTCAGAGTGTGGGTAATGAGGCATGAGTGAACCATGAACCGTGGAGCAAAGGCTCAATTATAGCCTGAAGACAGCATGTCACCTAAAGCTTAGCCTAACAATTGGGCTGCCTTGTGGAATCCACTTCAAGTCAGTTGGGTAAGAATAATCACAATAACATCTAAACTCGAAACACCCAAAAGAAATCAAGAGATGAAACTGCAGCCTGAAAAGGATCAGTGTTGGCACGAACACTGTAGGTGTGCTCCCCAGGTCTGGTGTCTTCACTCCCAGAAGGCAGAGACCACAGCTGCAGCTGGGTGTTCCGTAGGGTCCTGTTCACCAAGTCAAGATCAAACAACCACCAAGGATTTTCTTGGAAGGGATATCAAAAGGGGCTCAGGGTTGGACTAGCCTACAAATTAAATCAGGGAACAGCAAAGGCTTCATAGCATGGGTATGGCCAGAAGCTAACTAACCCCCCTAACCCCCACCCTCCCCAGTATGCAGAGGGGAGGGAGAGAATTGTGTGGTTGGCAAAGAGAAATGAGTTATCTGAGTAGTTGAAAAGGCTGTCAGATAATGCCTTCAATTCCAAAAGTTAAGTGTAAACCCACAGTCCCAGCTTGAAGTGGTTGGGCTGGTGGTGGGGAGATGAGTTGTGGTACAGAGGGGAAAAAGCCCCCAGGTTGGTAAAGTACATTGAGATCCTAAGTAAAGGTGGCAGAGAGATTAAAAAAAACACAACTTTTTTTTTTTATTGGGAGGGTATTCTTGCCAAGTTCTTACTAATTAATGATGATAAAAGTGCTTTGAAAATATGAAGAGCTGTAGAAATGCTAAGTATGAATTATTCACGTCCTGGGGTATACTTAGCTTGAGAGGTCCTGTGGTCTAGGAGAGCTTGGCCCTGGGAGTCAGGAAGCTTGGGTTCTTTCTCTCTCTCTCTCTCTCTTAAATAAAATTCAATTTATTTTCTTTTCAGTTCCAGATTTTCTCTCTTCCCCTACCATTGAGAGAGAAGACAAGAAAAACAAAACCCATTTCAAATATGCATAGTCATGAAAAACAAATTTCTGAATTAGCTATGTTCTCCACTCTCCCCACGCCCCCCAAAATAAAGAAAAATAAAGAAAAAATATATGCTTCAATCTTCACTCAAAAGTCCTTCAGTTCTCTTTCTGGAGGTGGATAGAATATTTCATCATGAGTTCTTTGGCTTTTTTGTTTGTTTGTTTTGTTTTTTTAGTGAAGCAATTGGAGTTAAGTGATTTGCCCAGGGTCACACAGCTAGTAAGTTTTAAGTGTCTGAGGCTGGATTTGAACTCAGGTACTCCTGACTCCAGGGCTGGTGCTCTATCCACTGCGCTACCTAGCTGCCCCATAAGTTCTTTGGGAGTGTGTTGATCAGAGTTACTAAGTCTTCACAGTTGATTTGTTTTACAATATGTAGATTGTTTTCCTGGTTCTGCTCACTTGACTTTGTATCAGTTCATACAAGTCTTCCCAGTCCTGGTTTCTCTTTTCAGTTTTTTCCTCCTCCCTTAACTTTGGACCTGGGTGAATGACTTTCATTCAGTTTATCTGGGGGAAATGAGTTGGTTAATCTTTTTTTTTTTGGCAGGGCAATGAGAGTTAAGTGACTTGCCCAAAGTCACACAGCTAGCAAGTGTCAAGTGTCATGAGACCAGATTTGAACTCAGATCCTCCTGAATCCAGGGCTGGTGCTTTATCCACTTCACCACCTAGCTGCCCCCAAGTTTTTTAGTCTTTAAATGGGAATAGGAAACAGTAAGGGAAAAGCTGTCTTTATTACTTACCATCCATGTGACCTTGAGTTTGTCACTTAATCTCTCAAATTAGCAATACCACTACTAGGTTTACACCCCAAAGAGATCAAAGAAAAGGGAAAAGGACAGAAATGTTGATAGCTCTTTTTGTGATATCAAAGAATTAGAACCTGAAGGGATGTCCATTAATTGGGGAATGGCTGAAGAAGTTATGGCACATGAATGTGCAGGAATTGTTGTTGTCCTTCCTCCTTTTTTTTTTTTTTTTTGCAGGACAATGAGGGTTAAGTGACTTGCCCAGGGTCACACAGCTAGTGTCAAGTGTCCAAGGCCAGATTTGAACTCAGGTCCTCCCGAATCCAAGGCTGGGGCTTTATCCAATGCATCACCTAGCTGCTCCCCATCCTTCCTTCTTGAAGAGGAATAAAATGACAACACTATGTTGTCACAGTGTGTGATAGAATATTGTTCTACTCTAAGAAATGATGAAGGGGATAATCTCAGAAAAATCTGGGAAGACTTACATGAACTGATGAAAAATGAAGTGAGCAGCATCACAAGAACAATTTATAGAAAGACAAGAATATGGCAAAGACAAAAAAAAATTTTTGAAAGAATCGGGAACTCTGATTGATACAAATGATCCACCACAATTCCAAAGGATTCATGCTGAGAAATGCTATCTACCTCTAGATAGAGAAGTGATGGAATCAGAGGGAAGACCTGAAGCATATTTTTTCTCTTTTTAAATTTTTCTTGACTTTTTTTGGGGGGGGGCATGGCTAATACAGAAATATGTTTTGCATGACTTCATATATATAATGGTATTGTATTTCCTGCCTTCTCAGTGGGTGAGAGAGGGAGTAAAGGGAGGGAAAGAATTTTGAACTGAAGATAAAAATAAAGTTAAAAAACCTTTTGGCCTTAGTTTTCTCCTCTGTAAAATGAGGGAATTGGACTAAGCAATGCCTATGTTCCCTTGTAGCTGTAAATACTATGATCCCTTTTCTCTGGGGATTTTAAAGGACCACTCCCCTACTGTTGGTTCCCAGAAAAGATAGGAAAGAAAGACCTTAGTTTCTGGTGAGGCCTCTTCTCTCTCCACCCATTCCATACCTGGGGCAGTGGCTGAAAAGGCCTGTTAATGGCAGAGCAGAGCAGAGCAGAGCAAGGCCTCAACCTGTTTCTTTCAGCCCCTCCCAAATCCTAAAAGTCCCTGGCCTAACTCCTTCATTGTTCCCTCAAGTCAAAAAGCCAGAAACTCAGTCTCTGTCTCTCTTTCCCTCTCTTCCCCCCTTTCTATCTCCATTTCTCTCTCTCCTCTCTCTGTCTCTCCTCCCCCCTCCCTTCTTTCCCCACTCTCGATTCCTCCTCCTCCTTCTCCCCTTCCCACCCCCCAATTGAAATTCTTGGAGTGGGGGTGTTTTCAATAATTATAAACGGTTCGAGAACAGTAACTTTACCTTGAGAAAAACAGGAGTAGGGAGGGAGGGTCCCAAAGCTGTTCATACTCTCCTGTCACTATCTTCTCATCCCCCCAAATGAATTTTGTCTCTTTGCCTCTTTATCACCTTCCCCAATGAGGGGAGTCAGGGAATTGTCCACAAACTAGGTGATCTGGCTCAGCCCCAGTTCAACTTACTCCAGGGGCAGCCCCTTTGCTGTCTGTCCTTAACAGCCGTCTCGTCTGAAGGCTTGCTTTAATGTTACTAGAGTGAGAAAAAAAAAAAAGTTATTAGAGGGAGAAAGGGAATTAAAAAATGGTGAGAATAAGAAGGAAAAGGACAAGAAACCTTCAAAAAAATTACACGTGCAAATCCAATAGGAATATTTGATTGTGAAATGAAGCACCCTGCAGCAAAGACTATAACCTTTAATATAATTTCATATGAAGCTTTTTTTTTTCCCAATTCCTGAGGAGAAAGGAGGTAAAGGGGGCCTCAGGTTGGGAGGCCATGTGGAACAACAGAAAGATTGCTGGATTTAGAGTTATAGGGATCTGGGTTCAAATTCCATTTGTGTCACTATTTAATTTAATTAATTTATTTTTAGAGGCAATTGGGGTTAAGTGACTTGCCTAGGGTTACACAGCTAAAAGTATCTGAGGCTGGATTTGAACACAGATCCTCCTGACTCCAGGGACATTGGTCTATTCACTGAGCCATCTAGCTGTCCCTGTCACTATTTTGTTATTGGGAAAGTCACTTCTTTCTGGGCTTCAGTTTTCTGATCTGTAAAAAGGAGGTGAGTGAATTAGATGAACTTTAAGGTCCCTTCAAGCCCTAACTCAATGATCCTAAGAAATTTTAAAATGCTCATTTGGCAGATGTCACAAAGGATGTACTTTCCCTTTCTTGGACATCAGGTAACTCCAGGTTTTGGCTGATTCTGGGGCCCCTAAGGTTTTACAGTCCTGGTTCACCAGGACTGGAAAAAGAAGCCAGTGGATGGGGCAGCTAGGTGGCAAAGTAGATAAAGCACCAGCCCTGGATTCAGGAGGACCTGAGTTCAAATCTGGCTTCAGACACTTGACACTTACTAGCTGTGTGACCCCGGGCAAGTCATTTAACCCCATTGCCCCGCAAAAAAAGAAGAAGAAGAAGAAGCCAGTGGAATGATCTCTCCCTGACTTGGTTTCCTTATTTCTAAAGTGAGGAAAGATAATCCTAAAGATATATTAGCTGTCGGCCTTTTTAGATGTAGGGATCCAAAAAAAGTTGGATTTCAGTCTAACCTAGGTGCTCCAAGGGTAGAAAGAAGATTCTTGGCACAAAAGAGAGATATGGAGCTCATCCCTAGTTTCCCAGCATAAACAGATTAGTCAGTCTATAACACCTTTACTTTGTTTTAAGCCAAGCAGATTAATGAAAACCAGTTGCCACGAAACAGATAAATTAGGAGTTGCTTATTCACTTTAAAAGAGGATTGATTTTCTTAAATAGCACACTCCTCCTGTGCATATCAGGTCTACAAACAACTCTTCAGGAGCATGTGTTGTATAAAACAGGGCACACCTTTGTTTTTATACCAATCCCTCTGAGATTAAGCACCTACCTAAAGTCATCATTGCTAGGCTAGGCTGTCTACTTTTGTCCTTTTTCCATTCTGCTGACTGTTCCTCCCTGGTTTGGGGATCTAGAATTTGTCAACTGTAGTGAGTACACAGAACTGGGAATAAAATTTTCCTTTATTTGAGTGTTCACTCAACTCAGGTGGTGAGGTTGATGATGACCCCAATGTCCCATCAGGCACAATGAAAGAATCTCCTGATCCAGATACTACCTCAGAAACCCCGGATTCCCCTGGTTCTTATGCCCAAGCCTATTTTCAGTTTCCTGCCTGCAGTCTCTTCCCCCCCTTTCCAATCTGTTGTCCTCTACAATCTCTCTGACTAACTTTCCTAAGGAAATTGTTCTGATCATATTTCTTTTTAAAAATTATATTCAATTTTTTAATCAGCAAGAATTCACGTTCTCTCCCTCCCAGCATAACCTTCCACCCCAAGTTGAGAACAAAAAGCAAAACCCCCTTATTATATGCTATTACAAAGAAGCATAGTCAGGCAAAAAGAAAAAAATTTGCATTGGCCGTGGGCAAAAAAAAAAAAAAAAGTCTCATTCTGCACTCTGGGTCCACCTCTTTATCAGGAGGTATTAGTCTTCTGGAATTATGACTGATCGTTATACTGATCAGTCTCTAATTCTTATCTTTTCTTTTTTTTTTTTTTTGCATGGGACAATGAGGATTAAGTGACTTGCCCAAGGTCACACAGCTAGTAAGTATCAAGTGTCTAAGGCCGGATTTGAACTCTCGTCCTCCTGAATCCAGGGCTCATGCTTTATCTACTGTGCCATCTAGCTCCCCGCCCCTAATTCTTTCAAAATTGTTTTCCTTTACCATATTGTTGTCTTTCTATAAATTACTCTCCTGGTTCTGTTTAGTTCACTCTGCATCAGTTCATACAAGCCTTCCTAGATTTCTCTGAAGCCATACCCTTCATCATTTCTTACAGAATAATAGTTTCCCATTACATTCACATATCATAACTCATTAAACTCTTCCCCAATTTATGAGTACCTGCTCATTCTTCCATTCTTCCCACCTCAAAAAGAGCTATAAATATATTTGTACATCTCCAGTTAGAGTTAATTTTGCTTAAGACTAATCTCTTCCTAATCTACCCTCCTAATTTTTTTGTATCCCTAGGATTTAGCACAGTGTCTGGACATAAATAAATGATTATTGACCAATTCCCTCTTCTCCCTTCTCCCCTTTCTCTCCTATTTCCCTGTCAAGGGAAATGTATTTCAGAACCCAACTGTGTGTATGTGTGTATTCTTTCTTCCTTTTATCAATTTATATGAGAATAAGGTCCAAGTGTCAGCTTCTCCCTCCTATCCTCTTCTGCTTGTTTATGTAAATGTCTACCTGGGCACCCTAATTTTGTGAGATAATTCCTCTAACCTTTCTTTCCTTTTCCTCCCTCCCCCAGCATATTCCTCTTCCTTCTCTTTACATTCTTCTCTTAAAATCATCCCCAGGCCTTGAATCTAATTAGTCTCCTTCTATGACCCCAGATGATGATAGGGTTCAGAGGGGACACATGTATCACCTCACCATACAGGAATGTAAGGTCCCAATCAGGCTAATCATTTGCAAAACTACATTGCTTCAGCATCCCACTGAATCTCTCAACTAGCTTGAGGTCATCCTGGTTCTGCCACTGCTTTATCTTTGTAGTAGCAGGGGCTGAACTGCTGTTGCTGGTGGTACCCTGTCTAGGTTACTTGGGTTTCCTGGTAAGTGATGTCAGGCCTTGAAAGCTCATTGTTATTTGTACCACTGAAGCCACTGGTAATGGCATGACCAAGAGTGTGCCCAACAACTGAGCTCATTTCTACTCCTAATGTACTACAGATAGTGGGGCTCCTGCTGGAGGGTGAGCTATTGGTAATGGCCCAGCTCTCTTTGGGGATGCCTGGTTGACTGGGAGTAGGAGAGGGGGCCATCCAGGGGGCTCCTGCTTCCTACAAGGCATTGTTTACTCCTAAGGACAGAGGCCTGAAGGAAAAGCAAGACATGAGATCCTGTGATGCTTCCTTAGCAAAAACATTTTTAAAAATAAGTTTTTATTGGTCTTCTGTTTTTTATATCATCCTAGTTTCCCCCAGTATTCCTCCTCTACCTCTGTCAGAAAGCCATCCCATATAACAAGCAGTATTTTTTAAAGACAGAAAAAAGACTAGGAAAAAATCAGCACAATCAATCAATCAATCAATCAATCAATCCATTGAAAAATTCTGAAAACCTGTAATGTGCAACACCTATGGACCTCCCATCTCCATGAAGGAATGACTTGGCAGTGTCTGCTCCTATCTCTTCATATACAAATAAACTCTTGCTTCATCTCTTCCAGTAATTCTGGTTGAATTTGTGCCCAATATGTTTTTTACCTTGAGGCTTTGCTTGTGAATGGTTAGGAACCATTCTCTTCTTCTGGGTTTGGGGCTTGAGTGTCCCTGTCACCAAACAAAGACACTTATCAATGATCTCTAACTTCTGCTTTCAAATTCTTTGATTCCAAAATGGTGACGACCTTGTTCTCAAAGATTCCTTAATCTGATAGGGGAGAAGGCATGTACCCAAATAAATATGATGCAAAGGGTTAAGTATGATAAATGCAAATGGGAAGTCCGAATGAAGGTCTATGAGCATTATTACCGCTTCATATCGAGATCCTGCTCTGCTCCTAGGGCCATAGCCACACAGTTGCCAGTTGGTTCTGCTCTTGTTCCAACTAAGACCCCCCAGTTGTTTTTTACCACCCAAATACCACCCCTGGGCACAGATTGCCTCTTTAGTCCACCTTGCATCTATGCCTCAGAATTGGGTAGTGGGTGACAAAGCTGTCAGCTGTTCCCATAGTTGTGTCACATTATGGGCTTAGGATCTCATTTTACCCTTAGGCATAGTCCCTCGGCACTGGAGTGCTCCTCGAGTGGCTTGTCCCCAGTGCTCACAGGCCTCTCTGTCTCCCTATGCTGACCTGAATTAGAAAAGTAACTCACTGTGACTCTTGCTTGCTTGAAGGAGAATTCAGTCTGTGATGTTTTCTAGATATGTTTGGAGGAGTCGGGAGCAAGGGGATAGAGGGGAGATTAATGTAATTCTTCCTGCTACTCTGTTATCTTCCATATTGTCTTTCTAATAAATAACCTTTGGTGGCTCCTGATTGCCTCTGCAAATAAAGTATAAGCAATCTTGGCATTTAAGACCTTCCACAATCTGGCTCCAGTTTATCTAAACCACCTTATCCCATACTTTATCCCTTTGTGTACTTTTCACTGGGCCAAACTGGATAACCCTCCAACCTCTGTTCTCAATGGGCACAGACTCCTCCACACCTCTCCCATCTCCACCTGTTGATACTCTTTCCTTCCTTCATGGCCCAACTCAGGTGCCACCTCTTTCACAAAGCCCTTCTGATCTTTCCTACCTTGAAACACTCATAGACCTTTATTCTGCCCTCCCCTTTGCATTTTTCCTAATTAGTCCCTTGCATCATGCTTACTTGGGTGCATGTCTTTCCCCCATTAGACTGTGGAATCTGAGAACAAGGTTTGCACCATGTTGGAATCATGGAATTTGAAAGCAGAAGTTAGAGATCATTGATAAGTGTCTTTGTTTGGCATTTTGCATGGGACACACTCAAGAAATGTTCTTTAGAGGGGAAGAGTGAATGGATTACTTACTCTCCGGTCTCCAGGGCACCTTCTGTGGCTACTCTAAGACCTTCAGAGGTCAGAGTAGCCAAAGATCACGTCTCCACCAATGCACAGCGGAGTAACCCCCTCACATGACGCACTCACATGATGAGAAGCCTCCAAGTTCACTTCTGGGGAATTTCTCGTTTCTCTGGTATACTGGGTCCACCTAGATAATCCTGGAACTCTATTATTTGATACCAACTACTGTGCTGCCCTCAGCCCCCTAGAGATGCCAAGTTCATGAGACTCAAAGAATGAATTGCCTTATTTCCAAGTCAAAGAAAATAAATAGAGCTCACAGAGAGTATCTGGAAAATAACTTATGGTCAATGCTCCCCCAGAGGCCTCAGCCTCTTCTAGTCAATACTGGAGGCAGCCACCCAGCTGCTACTGCCCATAGAATTTGTCTCCTACTGAGGAGCACATAATTACTCTTTCTTGGAAGCTCCCTCAGTGGGCTACACAGATAGCATCCATCACCTGTTGCTCCGCCTATAGTTCCCCAAAGTTCCCAGCCACTGGCAAGGGGATGCCACTCCTTGTCAGGGTTCCTTGCCCCCCTGGACCTTCAGTGTTTTTCTGCCTGAAGGTCATTGATCCTCTTCTGCCTCTCTGGGATAGAGGAGTTCCACTCAGGGGGCAGTCCTATAAATCAAAGAATGTCTTCTGAGTTCCCTTATCTTGGTGGGGACACTTAACCTCACTGCTTCCAGTTGTGGATGGGATGTCAAATGAGGGAGTTACATTCCAGAGTTCTATTTCTGCTCACCTCCATTAGATTGTGTTCCCTGAGGGCAGGGACTGTCTTTTGCCTCTTTTTCCTATCCCCAGCATTTAGCATGATATCTGGCATACAGTAGGCACTTAATAAATGTTTATTGACTTACTGACTAACTAAGCTCTAGCCTCAAGGAACCATCCCTAGTGGCCAGGAACATTTTGACTCTCTACACCCAACATTAATACCAAGCTAGGTCTGCATCCTACATCCTCTGTCCCCCAGTATATACATGGTACTTGTCCACATTAATACCTTCCATGGATCTGTGTTTGGTACATGTAATCATTAAAGGGGAACAAGTACTGGCTCTGGAATTAGAGGAGCTGGGCTCAGGTCCTGCCTCTGATGTAGCCTGTGTGATATAGGGCAACTCCCAATCTCTTGGGGCTTCAGTTTATTTTAAAATTTTATTAAATTTTATTTTTTTGGTGGGGCAATGAGGGTTAAGTGACTTGCCCAGGGTCACACAGCTAGTAAGTGTCAAGTGTCTGGGCTCGGATTTGAACTCAGGTCCTCCTGAATCCAGGGCCGGTGCTTTATCCACTGCAGTGCCACCTAGCTGCCCATCAGTTTCTTTATTGTAAAATGAAGGCATTGGACTAGATGACCTTTAATGTCCCACCCAGCTGTGATGATCCTATAATCCCACCCCCTCCACATCTCCATGTCTTCACCCTTTACATTGTGAGTGCCTTGAACAGGGATAATTTTTCTTATTATTTGTACCCCCAGTGCCTGCTAGTATTAGGGCTTAATAAATATTTGTTAACTATTGAAAGTGCTTTGCTCTCCAACTGGATAAGGCTCTTCAAATTAACCAAGGCTGCTTCCTATACCATTTGAGGATGGCAGATAGGAGTGGGGATGGGATAGGGGCATGCCAAGTATTTCCTTGGCATTGCCACATGCAGGAGAAAACAAAGTTTTGCTGTCTATACAGCTTGAAAAATCATAAAATCCAAAGGGCAGCTAGGTGGCTCAGTGGATAAAGCACCGACCCTGGATTCAGGAGGACCTGAGTTCAAATTCGACCCCAGACACTTGACATTTACTAACCCTCACTGCCCCACAAAAAAAAAATTAATTAAATAATTTTTTAAAAATTAAAAGAACCCAGTCCAAAATAAAATAAAATCCAAGAGCTGGGAAGCATTGTAGAGACCATCGAATGCAGCTTCCTCTTTTTACAGATGAGGAAACTGAGGCCCAGAGGGGGTAAGTGACCTTCCCAAAGTTAGTGGCAAAGATTTCCACCATACTGCATGTTCTCCACTTGCCTGATGGTAAACTGTAGGGGAACTCTGGAGACTTATTATTTCAACCCAACAAGCTCTGGGAAGAAAAGAAGCAGTTATTACAGAAACAAATAGAATGACTCAGAGCCCCTCCTTTCTTCCCCCTTTCCATCCCCCAGGCCCTAAAGGCACAGGGAGGGAGTTGAGGACAATGTAGGCTACAGTGTTTCAAAAAGAAAGGAACATTCTCAGGTTTGGGGGGGGGAGTGACTTTCCCCTCCCACTGTCCTCCATAGGGCCATCACCCAAAGGTGCCTAGCCACGGACCCAGCCTCTTGCAGAGAGAAGGTCATTTCACGAGGGAGCCATTCCCACCCTCTCCCCACGTAGCAAACATTCCATAAATGGTGCTATAGACCATCTCTCCACCTTCTAGGGGCCAGATTCATTTGACTCATCTTCTGAAATCAGGGAATAGAATCTTAAAACCCTAAGGGTTGGAAATAGGCAGAAAGGGAAGGTGGAATAGCAGGAACCCAGATTTCTGCCATCCCCTAGGACAAGCCATAATTGAGGATCTCGGGGGCTTTCTATATGTCTTATGACCTTATTGGAGTGGGCCAAGAACGTTACCCAATTAAAGCTTTATCTCCAACTAACCTCTGCCATTTAAAGGGCAGAAATGAAGCTTATCTCTCCCGGTGCATCACCATTCCTCCCTGATGATAGGGCATAGTATTTTTGTTCTTTTTGGCAGGGCAATGAGGGTTAAGTGACTTGCCCAGGGTCACACAGCTAGTAAGTGTCAAGTGTCTGAAGTTGGATTTGAATTCAGGTCCTCCTGAATCCAGGGCTGGTGCTTTATCCACTGTGCCACCTAACTGCCCCAACTCATAATATTTTAGAATAACTGGGAAGTAGGTTTAGTACCCTGGTAGGTACAAATATCAAACAATTAAAGTGATTTGTCCAAAGTCACACAACCATGAAGTATTGGAACTAGGATATGAATCAATCTTTTCTGACCCAGGTTCAATATCCTTTCCACAGCAGCTCTACAATCCTTGTCAAAGTCTTGAAATCCATACCCCATAGCATATGTACCCAAAGGCATTTTTTATTTTTTAACTTATCGTGGATTCCAGTGTAGCACTCAGGCTGTCCAGCTGTTGTTTTGTTCTCACTACATGATGGACCACCTTTTGTGACCACACACGTTCCCAATGGCATCTCATGTTCCTTGGTGAGTGCTGTAAACATCACAAAATGGGACAGCCTGCCTAGACCCAACATGCATTTTCCTATTGCTGCTGGGGTTGCTCAGGGTCTCTACTTCTCTTCTATATATCCCTTGCTCGCCACTCACATGACCACTATTCTCCTGTTTGGTCTACCCACATCAGCCTCTTCCTCCAATCCATGCTCTATATAACAGCCAAAGTCATCGTCCCAAAGCACAAGTCCAGTGGCTCCTGCTGACTCAAGGGTCCAATATAAATCCTTTTGGGCATTTAAAGTTTTTTCGTGATTTTTCTTCTAACCTTTTTGGATTTCTTACACTTTGCCACCCTCTTGGAGCACAATCCTGACATACTGGCTTCTTTGCTCTTCTGCACCCAGGATACCCCATCTACCACCTTGGCAACTTTTTTTTCTGCACTGGCAATATTCCATTCCTGGAATGCATGCTTTCCTCACCTCTACCTCTAAGAATCGGCATCCCTTTTTTTTTGTTTTTGTTTTGTTTTGTTTTTTTAAAGTGAGGCAATTGGGGTTAAGTGACTTGCCCAGGGTCACACAGCTAGTAAGTGTTAAGTGTCTGAGGCCGGATTTGAACCCAGGTACTCCATCCCTTTTTTTTTTAAGGTAATCAGGGTTAAGTGATTTGCTCAGGGTCACACAGCTAGTGTCTGAAGCTGCATTTGTACTCAGGTCCCTGACTCCAGGGCTTGTGCTCTATCCACTGAATCACCTAGCTGGCCCTTTCTGAGTTCCTTAAAGACTCAGCAGAAGTACCACCATCTATAGGAAGCCTTTTCTGATTCCCACCACCCTCCTCCCCAACTAATGACCTCCCTCTCCCATAATTACCTTATATTCATTTGAAATGTGTTATGAAAAAAAAGAAGAAAAATATAGGAGGCAGCTAGGTGGCACAGTGGATAAAGCACCAGCCCTGGATTCAGGAGAACCTGAGTTCAAATCCAGCCTCAGACACTTAATACTAGCTGTGTGACCCCGGGTAAGTCACTTAACCCCCACTGCCCTGAAAAAAAAAGATGAAATGTATTATGAATGCATACATACTGTCTTCCTCATGAGAATGGAGGCTTCTGGGGGTCAGGAACCATTTCACTTTTATCTTTGTATCTCTAGGTACCACAATTCCTTGTATACAGTAAGCACTTAATAAATTGCTTGAAATAGCAATAATCTGTGATTCCCAGCTACACAACATTACCAGGACAATACTGGTGTTTAAAAAAAATGGCCTTTTGGTGCAGTGGATAAAGCACCAGCCCTGGGTTCAGGAGGACCTGAGTTCAAATCTGGCCTGACACGTGACACTTACTAGCTGTGTGACCCTGGGCAAGTCACTTAACCCTCACTACCCCACAAAAAAATGGCCTTTTGTGGTCCATGACAGATAAGTCTAGCCTTATGAGGCTTGCCTTTTGTGCAGCATCTTGAGTTTAGGGCTCAGAGATCACCTAACCCAATGTCTTCATTTTACTGATGAGGAAAGTGAAGTTCAGAGAGACTGAATGACTTGCTCCAGGTCACACAAGGAATATGTGACTGAGCTGGACTTGAACTCTGGCTCTCTCACTCCACAGCCAATACTTTCCATTGTATCATAAACTAGATGCAACATGGTGTCGGAGGCCCCTATTTCAAGCCTTGCCTCTGAGTAAAGGAAGAATTATGAAGAATGCGTGGCATGATTGTGGATGAGTTCCTCCCTGCTCCCATCTGTTTCTTTCCTTCTCTGTAAAGTGAGAGGGTTGGATTTGATGACTTACTTCCAAGACCCCTTCTAGCTCTAAACCTAAGATGCCATGTACGATCCCATAAACTCCTAGAGCAGGATTTGGGGCCTCACTGGGAATGACAGGAAATCTTTCTGAGGTAGAGGAGGCTTCCCCCATGGATCTGAAATCACATTGCTTCTTGGCTTTGACCTTGGTTATCTCCCTGTCCAGAATATCTGTCCTCGACTCATCAATGCAACCTGACACCCCCCAAGCCCTTCTGGTGCAATGGGAAAGGGAAAGCTGATGTGGACCATTCTGATGAGGGACAACCACAGGACCTACTTTTTTCCAGCCCCAGACTCAAGGCCAGAAAAATGCCCAAGAAGGGAAAGATGTCAATGATGAGCCAAAAAGTCAGTCAGATGGCCTTTTCCATAGGAAGACGCTTTGGGGAGGCATAAAGAGGGAGGGGTAGGAGGAAGAGAACGAAAAAAAGAATCCCTTATGAGAGAGCCAGCAGGGAGGGGCTCTACCTCCCCATCTCTCCTCCCTAGAAAGAATGAGGAAGGAAGAGGAGTATCCATTCCCTCCCTGGGATTCAGGGGCTTATGGGAAAGGTTCTCTCACCAAGAGTCAGAGGTGTGGGAACAAGCTGTGAATTGTGGCATTGACTTCATCCCAGATGAATCAGGGCTTGTGCCTGGGGGGGCTTGGGTAACTGCTGCAGATGAGCAGATGACAAACTGTCTGTAACAGCAGTCAAGACGAGCATGAAAGACAAAAACTAATACCCAACCTCTTCCGATTCAGCATTCAGTCCTGAACTTCCTCATGATGCCTGCTGGACACTGGGACAGCTCTGAGGCCAGGGCTTAGCTGTTAGTCCTTGCCTGCCTTTGAAGGGGATGGCCTTATCTCTCCCCCTGGTGGTTATAAGAAGCACTGCACCTTTAACATTCCAACAACAGATGCTGAGACAGACAATAGATGCTAAATAAACTTTATACACACACATGAACTAAAATATAACATATACATAATAAATTAAATACTAAATAAACTGGTACATGTATAAAAATATATCTCATATATATAAGCTTATATATGTGTGTATATCAAGTATAAACATAATGAACCAAATACTAAATAAGCAGGTATGCATGCATATACATGCCTGTATATGTGTACATGCATGTATATGTATGTACATATGTAATAAATGAAATACTAAATGCTTCAATACTAAATAGACTGGCATATGTAGATATACTAAATATAAATCAAATATATGCATAAACTGGTATATATAAACTAGTATATATGCACACACATATAAACAAAAACAGTGTAAGGAATTACAACTGGTGTATATATATATATATATATATATGTGTATACCAAATATATACATAATAAATTAAATAAGCTGGTGTATATATATATATATATATATACACACACACATTAAATATTTACATAATAAATGAAATAACTAAAGACTTAAAATCAAATAATCTAGTATACACTAAATATATACATAATATCTGCACAAATATCTATATCTATACATAATATAAACTAAGTAAAGTGGAAGCGCCTAGAGGCCAGGGCTTCTGAGTCTAAGTTCAATGGTTTCTTCATTACATCAAGCTGCCTTCACAGGGACACATTTTTGCTCCTGCTTTAATCTATGAGGTTTTTCCTTATCTGTTGGCATCCAAATATTTTTATTAGAAATGAAAACCAGAGGATGCTGCTGACTCAAAGGTTCTCTTGGACAGGCAAATTAAAGGGATTCGTTTTTAACCATGTGTCTAAAGGCAACAAGAATTTCACGGGTCATCTTGCCTTACAGTGCTTATGATGAGCATAAGAAAAAAGCAATCCTTTGATAACTATAGTTTATACAACAACATGTGACAGAAGAGAAATTCTATGAAGAGCCAAATCAAATCAATAGTTATCCCTTCTACACTGTGGGAATTAGGGCGCAGTGCCCCCGTGATCTGGAAAATCCACGTAAAATTTTTAGGTTATTTGTGCCAGAGAAGAAGTCTGAATTATTATGGTATTAAAAGATAAAATATGTTGATATTTTACAATAATATATGTATTTGTTGGTGGAGCTGTGAGCTGATCCAACCATTCTGGAGAGCAATTTGGAATTATGCCCAAAGGGCGATAAAGCTGTGCATACCCTTTGACCCAGCAATCCCACTTTTAGGTCTTTTGCCCAAAGAAATCATGGAAGGGGGAAAGGGACCCACATGTACAAAAATATTTATAGCTGCTCTTTACGTGGTAGCAAGGAATTGGAAGTTGAGGGGGTGCCCATCAATTGGGGAATGGCTGGACAAGTTGTGGTATATGAATACAATGGAATACTATTGTGCTGTAAGAAATGATGAGCAGGAAGAGTTCAGAGAAACCTGGAGGGTCTTACGTGAGCTGATGATGAGTGAGATGAGCAGAACCAGAAGAACATTGTACACAGTATCATCAACATTGAGTGTTGACCTACTGTGATGGACTATATTCTTCTCACCAATGCAATGGTACAGAAGAGTTCCAGGGAACTCATGATAGAAGAAGATCTCCAAATCCAAGAAAAAAAAAGAAAGAAAGAACTGTGGAGTATAGATGCTGATTGAACCATATTATTTCTTTTGTTTTGGGTGCTGTTGTTTTTTTTTTTCTCTATTTTGAGGTTTTGCATCACTGCTCTGATTCTTTCTCTTGTAACAGGATTAATGCAGAAATGGGATTAATGTTATTATGTGTATATATATATATGTGTGTGTATATATATATATGTGTGTGTGTGTGTGTGTGTATATATATATATATATATATATGTATACGTATAGAGATAGATAGATATAACCTATATCAGATTACCTGCTGTCTAGGGGAGGGGGGAGGGAGGGGAGGGAGGGAGAAAAATCTGAAATTGTAGAGCATGTATAGGCAGGAGTTGAGAACTATCTTTACATGTAATGGAAAAAATAAAATATCTCATTAAAAAAACAATAATATATGTATATTTTTATGCTTTTCTGAGTTCCTAAAATTTTTCTGCATCTACTAGCCTTCATGTGCCATCTGAAGCTCCGCAAAACTCCCCCAAAATTCCCATTCAATTTCTCTTGCCAACCTGTGATATATCGAAATTGCGATGGGGAAAGTTAGGATGTGGAAGGGATACCTGTATATACAGTATATATTTAAATTCTTGGTGACTTCAGTGAAAAGATGAGTATAGGAGAGGATGGCTAAAAAAACCAGGTTGGGAAACGATTTAGGACCAAGAAACGAGAGTTCATAGACTTGCAGATTATATAGAAACCATTTCTATATATGATAAATAGTTTTTTTAATTAATAAAAAATTATTTTCTCTTCCTCCTGCCTCCTCGGCCCCAACTAGAAAAAAAAAAGAAAAAAAAACCTTTGTAAAAAAAAATATGTAGTTGAACAAAAGAAATTATTGCATTGGCCATGTCCAAAAATATTCTTCTTCTGCACCCAGAGTCTATGACCTCTCTGTCAGGAGGTGAGTAGCATGCTTCGTCATCATCGATCCTCTGGAATCGTGGCTGTTCTTGGGTTCTTCAGTTTTTTGCAATTGTCTATCTATATAAATTGCTCTTCTGTTTACACTCATTTCACTCCACAAACAAGTCTTCCTAGGTTTCTCTGAAAACATCCCTTTTTGTCATTTCATACAGTACAACAATCAATTCCATCGATTCATATGACAATTTGTTCAAATCGTTCCCCCAATTGTTGGCACCCCTTCAGTTTCCAGTTCCTTGCTACTACAAAAAAAAAAGCTACTATAAATATTTTTTGTACAAATGGATTTTTCTTCTCTTCCTTTGATCTCTCTGGGTAGTCAGGGGTATCACTAGGTCAAAGGTTATACAGTTTAGTGACTTTGAGAACATAGTTCTAAATTCATTTCCAGAATGGCTGGAATAATTCACAGCTCCACCAACAATGAATTAATGTGCTTATTTTCCCACAGCACCTCCAACATTTGTCATTTACCGTTTTTATCATGAATATTGTTTTCCAAGAAGAGGGCCAGAAGGTGCTGGATATGGCAAACATTGGATAACATAATTTTTTTTTTTTTTAGGCAATTGGGGTTAAGTGACTTGCCCAGGGTCACACAGCTAGTAAGTGTTAAGTGTCTGAGGCCGGATTTGAACTCAGGTCCTCCTGAATCCAGGGCCGGTGCTCTATCTACTGCGCCACCTAGCTGCCCCAGATAACATAATTTTTAATAATTTTTAAAAAATTTAAATTTAAAAATAGATACAGCATGAAATTAAAATAGCATTGACCTGACCTATTTAAATAAGCTACTAGTGTTGAAAAATGGGAAATGTCTAAAGGAACAGACATCCACATGGAATATCACCATTTTATTGTTTTTATTTTTATATTTTTTCCTTAACAATATTCTATTTTTCCCCAATTACATGTCGATAGCTTTTTTTTTTTTTTTGGTGAGGCAATTGGGGTTAAGTGACTTGCCCAGGGTCACACAGCTAGTAAGTGTCAAATGTCTGAGGCCAGATTTGAACTCAGGTACTCCTGACTCCAGAGCCGGTGCTCTATCCCTGTGCCACCTAGCTGCCCCTTTTTAATTTTTTAATTTTTAATTTTTTGATAGCTTTTAACATCCATTTTTGTAAGATTTTGAGTTCCAAATATTTCTCCCTCTCTTCCTTCCCCCCTTCCTAAAACAGCAGCAATCTGATATGGATGATACAGTATAAACATGTTAAACATATTCCACATTAGTCATGTTGTGAAAGAAGAATCAGAACCAAGGGGGGAAACCATGAGAATGAAAAAAACAAACAACAAAAAAGTGAAAATATTATGCTTCAATCTGCATTCAGATTCCAGAGTTCTTTTCCTGGATGTGGATAGCATTTTCCATCATAAGTCTTTTGGAATTGTCTTAGATCATTGCATTGCTAAAAAGAGCTAAGTCCATCATAGCTGATCATTTCACAGCATTGCTGTTATTGTGTATAAAGTTCTCCTGGTTCTTCTCATTTCACTCAGCATCAGTTAATGTAAGTCTTAATAGGTTTCTCTGAAATATGCCTGCTCACTATTTCTTTTTGTTTGTTTGTTTGTTTGTGAGGCAATTGGGGTTAAGTGACTTGCCCAGGGTCACACAGCTAGTAAGTGTCAAGTGTCTGAGGCTGGATTTGAACTCAGGTACTCCTGAATCCAGGGCCAGTGCTCTATCCACTGCACCACCTAGCTGACCCTGCGTACTATTTCTTACAACACAATAATATTCCATTACATTCATATACCACAACTTGTTTAGCCATTCCCCAATTGATGGGCACCCCATCACCACAAAAAGAGCTGCTACATGTGGGTCCTTTTCCCTCCCTTTGATCTCTTTGGGATACAGACACTAAGTAGTAGTATTAGGACTGCTGGGTCAAAGGGTATGCAGAGTTTTATAGCTCTTTGAGTGTCATTCCAAATTGCTCTTTGAAATGACTGGATCAGTTCACAACTCCACCAACAGTGAGTTAGTTACTCAATTTTTCCCACACCTTCTCCAACATTTATCATTTTCCTTTTCTGTCAGGAAATTGAGGATTCTAAGATATGAAAGTGAAGAGGAGGTACATTCCAGGTAAGAGGAACTGCCGATGCAAAGGCATGGAGACAGGAATGCTATAAAGTCTGTTTGGCTGGAGTGTTGAGACTGTAGATGAGAAAGACTGCAATAGCAGGTTGGGGACAGGATGTCAGTAGGCAAATGACATGGTCAGGAAAAACACTGGCAGTTGTATGGTGGATAGATTGGTGAAATGAGGCAGGGAGAGGAAAGAGGTGATAAGGGTCTGAGCTAGGTAGAAGACCACACAGAGAAGAGGCCAGCACAAGAGATGCTATGGAAAAAGTAGTGATAAGATATGGCAACTGATTAACTATGTGGGGTAAGGGTTAGGCAACTGGAAGGATGGCAGTGTCTGGTGGAGTTTGGAAGAGTTAGGTTTGGGACAAAAAAAATTAGTCCTGTTTTAGACATAATACATCTGAGATGCCTATAGGATATCTAACACTAATATTCTTTTGTTATAACTCATGGGGTAGGGGCAGCTAGGTGGCGCAGTGGATAGAGCACTGGCTCTGGATTCAGGAGGACCTGAGTTCAAATCCAACCTCAGACACTTGACACTTACTAGCTGTGTGACCCTGGGCAAGTCACAACCCCAACTGTCTCACCAAAAAAAGAAAGAAAGAAAGAAAGAAAAGAAAATATAACTCATGGGCTATCACAGTCTCCAAAGAATAAAAACTTAGTCACCTAAAGGCTGATGGAGACACATATACTGGGCACAAATTGACTGCAGCATTACTAGGATTTCAGAGGAAAGAAAGGTAATTTCTTTTTTTTTTAAAGTAATAAACATTTTTATTTATAGTTTGGGGTTCCAATTTTTATCCTTTCTTCCCTCCCTCCCCTCATCCTTCCTTGAGGAGGTAAGCAATTAGATATAGGTTATACATGTAAGATTATGTAAAACATTACCATATTAGTCATTTTGTATAAGAAAATTTGAATAAAAGAAAAAAATGAAAGTAAAAAATAGCATATTTCAGTCTATGTTCCATCAGTATCAGTTCTTTTTTTGGAGGTGGATAGTATGCTTCATCTATAGTGTCAGTGAGGTTTTCCTCACCCCTTAGTTATAAGTGCTTTGGGGCATAGTTCCAAATTGCTCTCCAGAATGGCTGGATCAGTTCACAGCTCCACCAACAATGATCATCAAGTCCTGCTAGAAACCATCTCTAGCCATCATCTGTATCATCCTTTCCATCACAGTACTAGGTGTTCAGCAATTCCAGTTGGCAGATTGTGATAATCCAAGTGGCTAGCATGCTGGCTAGATAATCTAAATAGCAAGCAAGTTGATTAACAAGCCAGGATGATCAACCTATGTGCATGTTTCATGGTGGATTGTAAATTGGGAAGTTTGTCTAAAATTAGTATGGTATATAAGCATTTAAGCCCTGTAGGGGTATAAAACTGTTGAGCCCCAAGCTCAGGGTCATTCAGGTCCTACCCCTGAGTGACCAACTTTATTGTGAGACAGGTACCCTCTCTCAATAAACTTATTTTCCACAGCTTGGAGACTTTGCAGTTTCTTTTTCTTCACTGGACTTAGAAATGTTCACAACAATAGTCCTTTGGGATTGTCTTGGGTCATTGTATTGCTGAGAATAGTTAAGTCATTCACAGTTCTTCATCAAACAATATTGCTGTCTCTGTGTACAACATTCTCTTGGTTCTGCTCACTTCACTATACATCAGTTCATATAAGTCTTTCGAGGCCTTTCTGAAATCATCCTGCTTGTCATTTCTTATAGCACCTAATATTCCATTACAATCATATACCACAGCTTGTTCAGCCATTTCCCAATTAATGGGCATTCCTTTGATTTCCAATTCTTAGCCACCACAGAAAGAGCTGCTATCAATATTTTTGTACAATTAGGTAAGAAAGGTCATTTCTAGCAGATGGAATCTAGATATATTTCATGGAGGCGGTGGCGTCTGAGCTGGCCCATGAAGGATGGGCATCATTTTGACAGATGGATTTGGAGGAATGGCATTCCAGCTAGAGGAAATTATATGAAGAGAGGTACCAGGGTGGGAAAAACATCAGAGAAATTTGGGGAATGCTAAGTTCGGTTTGACTGAAGTTTGTGTCAGACTGTAATGGAAACAGATATTTGTTTACCGTGTGCTACTCACTACAGCTACACTAAGCTCATGTGGTTTTTTAAGTACAGAAGGATACTTTCAAATCAATTGAATTCAGTAAGCATTTATTAAACATTTATTCTGTGCAAGGCACTGCTGTGGGTACTAGAGATACAAAGATAAAAACAAACCACTCCTTGCCCTCATGGAGATTACATTCTACTGGGAATGTAATTTTACAAAACTACTAGCTAGACATTAATCCAGAAAAAATGGTCGTTCCGAATAGAGAACAGAGACAAAATGTACAAAGTTTACAACGTTAGTGGTAACAGGCTAGCTCGGGTACTACAGAACCACGGGGCATTTGTTATGTTATTAGACTATATTTACCTTGTCACTGAATAAGTATAATTTCCTGGAAAATCTTTATTATTCTATTAAATTTTCCAGATCCTGTTTCCCCCTTTGCGGGGAAACGCTACTCCAGATTTTAGCACCTGTTCATAGAAAAGGAATTTGGTAAGATCTCTGTCAATCAATATCATGCCCAGAATAGGGAAGCGGGATAAGGAATCCCAGATAATTGCGAGAAAGCCTCTGAGGGCGGTTCAAGCTCATCTTGGAAGGAAAGCATCCCATAAATAGAAATAATTATCATTAAACCACCACCACAGGTTTATATGGCCAGAATTTGACACTTTTAATCACCATAGGTAATGAAGTTCTCTCTCTCTCTTTCTCTTCATGGGAAGAACTACTCCAGGTACATTGAGCTCCAAGTGTGCTAATTAAATATTAAGAAAAATATTAAGTATGATTCCAAGAGTAGAATGTCTCTGTCCTACCCCTCCCCACCCCACCCCCCCAAATGATTACCTGGTCTTTCTTCAGACTGTCCTCTTGCCATAGACAAAGGATGATCATGCCCTCACACCAGAAGCTCGAGAGACATCTGCTGGAAAATCCAAACCCCCCAGATCGACCTTCCAGCATCTCTCCCTTCCAGGCATAGTGAATATTTGCAGCTTAGGAGAATTCAAGGCATAGTTTTCTGAGCCAAGGGTACCCACTTAATTAGAGGACGGAAGGCTGAAGATGGGGGTAACCCCTTTAAAATTTCCCCCATTATCAAAATTTTAAAGAGCACGTGTTCCCTTTTGTCAGTTATTAGTGGTTTTCGATCTCTGTCCACTTGTGATAACTGGGGGCCTTCAGGTATCTGTCTATAGGCTGGCCCAAGATGGAAGAAGATGGGACGGCACCTAGGTGAGGTGCCAAGCCATCAGAGAGAGGAGAGGGGGAGGGGAGAAAGGGCCAACGATCTCCAGTCATTCTGTAGCTGGAAATCTGAAAAATATAACTTAGGGGCAATGGGCAAAGGTATTATACTGGTATTGCTCCTCTCCATAATTCTAAACTGAGGCAAATCATCACCAACCGAGAGGCCCAGAAAGGTCTCCTAGAGCTTACTGTATCTGACGCGTAATTTCGGATCAACTGGAGTGGGTCAAAAGACATCCCCTCTGGGGGTGTTTCTGCTGCAGAGGAAACAGGTGGTAAGGACTAAGGACGGGGAGTGTCACGGTTTCTGTTAAGTTTTTTTTGTTTGTTTTATTTAGACAATTGGGGTTAAGTGACTTGCCCAGGGTCACACAGCTAGTAAGTGTTATGTGTCTGAGGCCAGATTTGAACTCAGGTCCTCCTGACTCCAGAGCCGGTGCTCTATCCACTGTGTCACCTAGCTGCCCCGTATGTCACGGTTTCTAATGGAATGTCTCCTTTGGCATCTGATGCCATTTTGGGGAGACCCCTCCCTTTTCACAACTATCCCTAGCCCGTGTGAGAAGATTCCATTAGCCAGAGCTTCCTACACAGGCACAAACCCCAAGAACAGCCAGTCATTCTTTGTTCCCTTTCTTAAGCTTGTCTCTTCTCTCTCTCCCAAGGCTTCCCTTCTCTCTGGTCTCTTTTCCATCGCTGGTCACTCATTTTCTCCTTCTACCTCACAACTTCAAACCTCCGGAGGAGAGACCCACTGTCTATCTGAGGGCTAGACAGCACCAGGCCCTGGTGACCGCCACGGCCCATCAGATCAGCTGCATGAAAGGTCCTTAAGAAAAGGTGAAGTGGAGGTGCTAGGGGAGGAGGGAGCCAGCCTCTGAAGCCTGAGCCAGGAGGGCTGGACTAGGCCTCCAACCTGTTTCCTCACCTAATCCCTTCCCAGCCCCTCCCACTGTGCCCCAACCCAACCTTGGCTGGCCTGACCCAGGCAGTGTTCTCTCTAACTGGCTGGGCCACGTCCCTCCCACTGGCCTGCAGCGGGGGAGGAGCCTGCTGCTACTCATCCGGGGGCCTCTCCCTAGAGGGCTTTTCCTTCTCCCTGCAGCTTCTCCTCCCTCTGCACACCTGGGTGGGTAGACCAGCGGCTCTGGCGGCCACAATGTCAGGGGGCCGGGCCGGGGGAAGAGTGCCTAGACCCCGATAGAGCGGGCCTCTGCTAGGGTGATGAATCAGGCTTGTGGCAGCAAACGGAAGTCCCCCCCCCAAAAAGGTCCCTCTCTTGGGGCACTGCGGAGTAGGGAGGAGATGCTTTCATTTCCCAGCCGTGGGAACCTCCGGGGCCTCTTCTGAGAGCCCAGGCTTAGGGAAATGACCTCTGGCCTCTGCCCTCAGAGTACCACCTACAAGTTGAACTCTCTGGGCACAGGCCTGCTGATTCAGAGCCAGCCCTGAACTGGGCAGGACCCTAGAGATCCTCCCACCACTTCCCTTAGGTATCCTGCCCCATGAAAGCTCAGCGGCTGCGCCTGGTCCAGCAACATCTGTGCCCCAGAGAGGTAAGAGGGACATGGGAGGGCAGGATCCCCAACTAGCCCGGGGCTGGCACTGCCCGGGGCTGGCACTGCCCAGCGCTGGGGGAAGCCAGGGACACACCAGCAATGCCACTTACCACCTCTTGGCCTGGGGCCCCTTTCTCTGGCTCTTTATAACCCTATCTCCTAAAAGTTCACCCCCAGGCCCTGCTTCTCCACAAGCAGCTCCATAAAGTTTAGACAAAAGTACAGCTGCCACCCGCCCGCCCGCTGCTGGTACTTGCTGTTCTCAGAGAAGGCACGATGGACCTCTAGAGGGAGCAGGAGAGAGAGACCAGGCTACTGGGGGGTGGGAGGAACTTCCCTGGAGGACCGTTCCTGTCCTTGCATGAGAAATGATGACTGCCATTTATATAGCACTTTAACTACGTCTGCCAAGGGCTTTGTGTACATTCTCTTACTTGCTCCTCACAAGCGCCCGTTTTACAGATGAGGGTGCTGAGGCTTGGAGGTTAAGTGACTTGTCACAGAATCAGCCTGTGTCAGAGCTGGGTTCCAGACCCAGATCTCTCTTGGCTCCAGGCCCAACCTGGTTGTGACCTCAGGAGGACACGCCTCTCCCCTTTTAGCCAGCGTTTAGTGACTATTCTGGGCCTAAGCCCTGAGATTTCGAGATTTCGGCAGCCCTGGGAGTGTGTGCGCCAACAAGTAGGGTCGTTTGTTTGCCCTGTAAAGAGTTGCCTAATCATGGGGTCCGGGTCAGGCTGCTCTCAGCAAACACCCCGAGATGGGGCAGTGGAGAAAGCTGGGCTGGGGAGGGGGCAGGGCAGGGCAGTCAGCCGGGCTGCTCCCTACATCCTTTGATCATCTCCCTCACAGAGCAGAGGCATGGAGGTGGTGAGCAGCCCACTGACCACACATGTACTGGACACCACCTCTGGCCTGCCCGCCCGTGGCCTCTGCCTTCGCCTCTTCAGGCTTGGAGACTGTAACCAGCAATGGATTGAGCTGAGGAAAAGGTAAGGGGGGTGGGGGCGGGGAGCAGTGGCATTGGTGCCTCTGGCCCGGCTACCCTGCAGGGCCTGCTCAGAGCACCCCTGTGTGAGGAGGGAGGCAGGAGGGAAAGGAAGATGTCTGGTCCCCCTTTCTTCCTTCCACCCAGGCCTGACTGGGTGGTCAGTCTCGTTCTGGGCCTGGGACACAAGGTCTCAGGGACCACTGCTCTTTTCTGAGCACACTTCAAAGGGGCCCCAGGGTAGGCTTAGGATAACTGGAGCCTGGATGGGGCCTTAGAGACCCAGCACCTCCTCTCCGGTGCGGGGGCTGGTGAGCGGCATTGCTGGTGTGTCCCTGGCTTCTCAGTTGTCCACAGCGCTGGGCAGAAAAACGGGCAGATCTAATGAGGGCTGAGGGGGGGGGCGGCGGGGTTCTGCGCTTGAGAACATGATTAGAATTCAGTGAATGGGCCATCCCTTCCTCTGTTCTCTTTATTTTCTTCATCCTGTCAAGTGGTCTATCTCCCTCTAGTGGTCATTCCTGATGGCGTAGGCATGGCCAAGGAAGGCCGGAGGCCAGGCTGTGCCAGGGAGAGATATGGGTTGGCCCAGCGGGGCCTGACGGATGAGAGAATGTACTGCTCCCTCTCCTGCCCAGCACTTTCAGGACAGAGAGGGAGGCGTCCTCAGCTCCGGGGGGAGGGGAGGAGGGAAGTGGGGGCAGTCACCCCCACTGGGACAGCCACTCAAAAGTTTTGACCCTGGTTCTAGACTGAATTTAACTGTTTCAGAAAAGATAACAGTTCAGCTTGGGTCTGAAGCGAGTCACCATTTTTTGAATGCTCTGATTCGCTTCCTAGTTTATGAAAAATTCCTATTTGGGTGAGGTTTCGGCAGTCCGGGGCCAAAGCATCCATCACCATTCTGGGGGGCTCAGAGATGTTACAGCTCTGCTAATGCCAGGCTGATGCAGCTGGCCTAGGGGAGGTGTGCCTGTTACAATCGCCGCCCAAGGCGGGGCAGCCCACCCAGAATGCCTGCTGCCTGGGGCCTGCCTCAGCCGCCTCTGCCTGCTTCCCCCAGGGGGCCTGAGCAAGGCACGAGCCCTTCCTTTTTCTGAGTCCTTGTGGTTTTCCCTGTTCTAGTTACACCAATGCTGATGGCCGCTGCCCTGGGCTTTTAACTCCGGAACAAATGAAGGCGGGTACCTACAAGCTCTTCTTTGACACGGAAGGTTACTGGAAAAAGATGGGACAAACCAGCTTCTACCCATATGTGGAGGTAAAAGATGATGGAAGGGAAGGAGAAGGTATCTGGACAGGAGGCAGCAAGACCTCGACCTCAGGGGCAGAGAAGCGGCTGAATGGCTGAGACCTGGGAGCACTGGGCCAGCCCAGCCAATAATGGAATAACCAGCACTTAGGTAGAGCTTCAGGGTTTGCAGATCTTATTTCATTTTATCCTCACAATGACCCAGGAGGGAGGTGCCAATACAATGCCCGTTTTACAGATGAAGGAACTGAGATCAGGCAGCTAGTCAATGTCTGAGGCCAAATGTGAACTCAGATCTTCTTGACTCAAGTCCGACACTGCCCACTGAGCCGCCTTGCTGCCCCTGGCCCACTCTATGATCCTAAACACCCCTGGAGCTCTCACCAAGTCCTGAGTGACTTGTCCAAGTGTACCTTATGGGCTGGAAGCCTACCTCATTTTCTCTTGGCAGATTTTTTTTTTTTAAGTGAGAAAGCAAAAACAAAACAAAAAAATCTGCACAATGAGCAGATTAAATCCTGTCTTTCCAGTAGTATAAGGAAGCACACAAACATCCAAAGACCTTTGAACTCCCAGAAGAAAGGTGCTGGACAGAGTCCCAACACACAATTAGGTTAGGCTAGGAGCCGCGCCACCCCCAGACTGTGGAGACGCCTCGTCTACATGCCCTGGTGTGCGTAGGGTTAACTGCGGACAGGAAGGCAGAGCCTCCTCTTACTCATGCTCCCCTTTGAAGGGGAGAGCCCAGCCCACCCTCTCCCTGCCTGCCCCCAGCTATCATGGGGCCCGCTCCTGATAACCTGAGCTCCTCTCTCTGCAAGGCCTCAGAGCCGTCCTCAGAGCCATCCTTAGTGACGTCCCCGCTCCCTGGGGAGGCTCTGAGGAAGCAGATCAGAATTTGGGGGTCAGATTGGACCCTAAAGGTGCCTCGCTCCAACCCTCTCACTTTAGAGGAGCCCCGAGCGCTGGGTGTCTTGGTGCTTGTCTGCACCTGGGCTCACCCGCCCGCCCACTGCTTCTCTCTCTCTCAGGTCGTTTTCACCATCACAAACGAGGCCCACAAGCTCCATGTGCCCCTGCTGCTAAGTCCATTCTCCTACACCACCTACAGAGGAAGCTAGACAGCCAACAGCCAGAAGGACAAGTGAGCAGACCTCACCGCCAGCCCCGCTCGCTGCTTTGTGCCCAGCACCTTAAATCTCTTTCTTCAAGAGTCATGGGGCTCCTTCCCACTTGGTCGTTTTCCAACAGGCTGCTGTTGAGATCAATAAATTCTGCACTGGCTCAGCAGGGGCTGCTTGCTCCTTCACTGCCTCCCCAAGGTCTGAGGGCCCTCTCTGACCAAGGCTTTATGGAAGAGTGAGCCTGCCCACAGCCCCCCAAAGACGGAGGCCCGCAGCGGGGGGGCGGGGGGAGGGTGGCTCCCCTTTGCCGGCTCTGCCCAAAGGAATCAGACGGAGGCAGCACAGCCAAAGGGCACACAGGATGACGGGAGAGCAGGTCCGGGACAAGTGTGTGCAGGGAGGGTTTAGGGTGAGTCTGGGTGGGGTAGATCCTGGTAGACAGTCGGGGAGGGGGGGGGCATTTGCCAAGAAGACACAGCATAGTTTCTCTCCTATACCCGGCCCGCTTTAATGCAGCCTTGGGACAGAGTAAGGCAAGGAAACGTTGACAAGGTAAAAAATTGTCATCTGCTGATGATATAGTTTAAAAAAATAACCGACCTTAAGTCTATGAAAAGGAGCGCGATCTAGAGCAACCATCTGTGGCGGCTTCACCAGGCCTCAGCCCCTCAGCCGTGGGCAGCATCAGGACCTAAAGAATGTCTGTGGCCGGGGAGGAGGGCAGGCCGTGCTCCAGCCAGGCTACGTCGGTGTTGACACCAGCCCGGCAGGGCCATGCCCCAGGTTCTGTCCTATCACCGACGTCTCCAGAGGCTTGAACCCTATGTTATCCAGAGGGATGCCAAAAGCAACGAGCTTGGCTTCATAGGTTCGCAGCAAGTCGTTGTGAGCCTGCAGAAAAAGCAAGGCAAGGGAAGGTCAGATGGGCAACCCTGGGGGGCAGCTACAGTCTTATTCCTAGGCTGACTCTGACTTAGCTTTGTCTTTGTGGCTTTCCCTCTCTCTGCTCCCAGTGGCCCAACTTAAAAGAACCCTCCCTAGTAACAAATAAGTACCAGGAAAAAATCAAGACCTCGACCAGTGTGAAAAAATAGACCTTGCCCTTAACCTCCAGCAACCTCCCAGCCATCATCCCCCAGGCCTGCACCTAGCAGTCAGCAAGCCTTTCCCTTTCTTTTTCCTTTGCAGAAATCTTTTTCTTTTCTTTTCTTGTTTTCTTTTACAATACTGAGGTCATCATGCAAGTTGTTCTTCTAACTTCACTCTACATCAGTTCAGATGAGTCCAAGATTCTCTGAAATCTTCATATTCATCATTTCTTACTGCATCGATATTCTTTATTTTATTTTTCACTTAACAAAGATGTATTTTCTCATCCTCCCACCACCCCCCATCCCCATTTAAAGGAAAAAAGGAAAAACAAAACCCTTGTTTCAAAGATACTTGGTCCAGCAGGTCAGATTCCACAGGTTGCACTAATATTCCATTACATTCAATCACCACAATTTGTTCATCAGTTACTCACACACACACCCCCCCACCCACCGTTTTTTGCTACTCTAAAAAGTGCTGCTATCAATACTTTTGTATATATACGACCTTTCCTTCCATCTTTGACCTCCTGGGGGGTATTGGCCTGGCAGTGGTTATCAGGGGGATAAAGGGACTTTTTTAGTACCATTCCAAGCTATTTTCCAGAATGGTAGGACCAATTCACAGCATCCTCAACCCGGATTATTGTTCCCATCTTCCCACAGTCCCTCCAACATTTCGGTATTGATCTTCTGTCACCTTTGGGTAAGAGGTAAAACCTCTGGGTTGTTTCACTTTGTCTCTCTCATTATTAGTGATCTGGAGTGTTTATTCATACGCTTGTTGTCAGCTTGCATTTCTTCTTCTGAAAATTATCTGTTCCTAGCCTTTGACCAGGTTTCAATTGGGAATGTCCTATAGCTAATATTCATTTGTCAATGTTCATGGGACAGGAAGTTTGGATAACTGAAGTCCAGGTAATCCCAAGCCCTGGTCTGAGCGTTTCCCCCTTCTCTTGACTGCATTTTTTACTGGACAAAAAAACCCCATACAGATTTTTGTCTTATTTTTCTTCCCAGGTCTTAGAGGGGACTGGGGTTTGGGGAAAGTGAAGGATGAAAGGGCCAAAATGGAGAAAGATGAGGAGGAACAATAGGTCTCCTGCTCCCTTGAGGTGTAAGAACTGACTATAGTCTTGACTGGGATGCCGTCTTTCCAGATCCGCGCTGCCCCCCCCCCCCCCATGCTTACCTTCCTTTGGGTTTATGTACAATGTGGCCATAATGAATGAGACTAATGATCAGAAATGTAGGGAGGACTTCTGGAAACCAAGGTAGACCCACTGGTACTTACCATCTCCAGGGGACAGTGTGAATGAATTACATTGTTCGTAGCACAAGATAATGAAAGTGACTGAGAGTGACACCATTTGATAACCAATTATCTATAGAGGAGGGTCTGTCCATAATGGATCTGCCCCATCTTTTTTTTTTTTTTTGTAAGGCAATCGGGGTTAAGTGACTTGCCCAGGGTCACCCAGCTAGTAAGTGTCAAGTGTCTGAGGCTGGATTTGAACTCAGGTCCTCCTGAATCCAAGGCTGGTGTTCTATCCACTGTGCCACCTAACTGCCCCTGCCCCATCTTAAAAATTCCCTTCACCAAGATAAAGAACCAAAGGATGTTCCTGTTAGGGCTGGGAGAAGGGCTTGGGAAGATAAACAAAGGCAGTGGCTACTGGGGCTACAGCAGGCCAGGAAGCTACAGTGGTGGCAAAGAAAGCAGGAGGGCTTGATGAGAGGCAAGGCTGAGATGGAGCTGAAGGGACAGAAGCCACATGAGAGCAGAGCTGGGACCTGCTAGGGAACGAGCCAGCAGGCGCACCCCCACCCTGGTGGGTAAAAAGGGCGTTCCCGCTAGCGTTTGCAGGGTCTTCGATTCTATCAGTGTGGGCGAGTGCCTTCACCAGTGCAGACTGAGGGCCCTCTAACAGGTGCCTGGGCCTCTCTGATTTATCCAGGCTGGTCCTCAGACGTTAAGCAAGACTGACTAACTGTGTGGCACCTGCCTGAGCCGGGGCGCCACTGGCAAAGACTGTGCTGCAGCCGGATTCTGGTGCACATTCTAACACACAAGAAAGTCCTTCAGAGTAAGTGTCACAAGAAGGTCACAATGGGCCTGGCAGGTGTCAAAGCCTGGCCAGAGATGCTCCCTCTGTGACTATGTGCCCCAACAGAATTAAACACTTCACCTTAACTAAGTCACTTTTTTTCTTTGCTGGGTAATGAGGGTTAAGTGACTTGCCCAAGGTCACAAAGTTGGTAAGTGTCAAGTGTCTGGGGCCAGATTTGAACTCAGGTCCTCTGAATCCAGGGCTGGTGCTTTATCCACTGTGCCAGTTAGCTGCCCCACTAAGTCATTTTTGTGGCCACCTTCCATAAATCCCTGCTGTCTTCCAGCACAACTACAAAAGGACAACCTTGTGTGCCCGGCATTCCCAGGGCCAAAGTCACTGATGACTGAATAGCCAAGTTAGAAAAACGGACCAAATGGCAATGGTTAAAAGCATCTTGAGCAACTGCATCCAATTATTCTAAGTCTAGAGCAACAATTCCTAAAGTGTAATATGGGAGGAGAAGGCCCCAGAAGTGGCTGTGGCCTGAGAGAGATCAGGGCCCGGGGTGGCCAGGAAGGGAACAGAGGGTGATAAGGTTAAACAGCACATTTAAAAAAACAACAATACTAAAGCCCCTATAGAGGCCAACTAGAGTAGGCCTGGAGACCCTGAAGGGGCAGACCTCCTGACTGAGGCAGAAGTAAGAGGAAATCCAGGAACTGAAGGCAGATGCTGAAGGACCCCAAACCAGTGAGGGAGGTGAGGTGGAGAATCTCCTGCGGAAGCTGATCAGCCAGAAGCAGGTGCTTGTGGGATGGCCCGGGATCGTGTATAAAAATTATTACCCCAAACCACTCATTCACTGACATCTCTGTGAATGCTGCTGCTGGACGTTTGGAGAGAAAAAATAATAAATGCCACCCAGGTCAACCCCCAAAAAGAAGAGGTCCACTCCTGGTAAATCCCTTCTGGTGAAATAGCCTGTACAAGGCTGCTGGCCATGGGTAAGATTAAACTGGTTCCCTCCCTCCTCCTCCTTAGGAAAGCAGGTGATGGCCATGTAACTAAGTGGAGATCACAGAGCCTTAGCAGATGTGTCAGGCCTCCCTAGAAGGGAAGAGGGTCCTGGGATATGGAGGTGACTGAGTCTCAAAGGTCATGGGAATTGCCCGATGTCACCCAGCTAACAAATGGCAGACCTAGACTCAGAACCCTGGCCGGAGGACTCCAAATCCAAGACAGAAGCTAAGCCAAGGGTGGTGTGGTTGGTGTGTAAGGACAGGGAAGCTTGAACACCAAGCGTGCTCTCCATGGGCACCAAGGGCCCTCACTAACCGCGTCAGCCCTCGTACTGATTCCAGAGAAGATGAGGAGGTGCAGAGACAGACCCAACGCCTTTTCAAACCGTCAGCATCCCCTTCGCCTCGCCCCATTTGCCCCACAGTCCCTTCCCAGCCACCGTCTCACCTTGCACACCCGGGCAAGCTCATACTGCAGGTCCTTGATAGCACTGTTTTTAGATTCCAGAACATCCTGAAGAAGGAAATCAAACAGGTTATAAGACCTGAGTCAAGGGGAGAGTCAGTTTGTGCACCAAAAAGAAGACCCCAGCCCTACAGGGGCAGGCGGTCAAGCAGAGCAGGGCAGTGCCCAGGAAGCCTCTGACCACTAGCCCACAGCTGCTACCACTGGGTGAAGGGGGTGGGGGAACAAGGGAGCTTGCCTCCCACTTGTCCTCCCCTCTGAGACAGGAATGTGAATGTGCCCTCCACACTGGTGCTGGCTGGTCTAGCACTATTTCTGACAGCTTCCTCTGGCTAATTAGCCCTCCAGGGAGCTTCACTTTGAGAGCAGTGTGGGCCAGGAAAAGGGCCCCAGCAGGGGAAAGGGCAGACGCCTTCTAGGCCCCATTCTACCACTGAACAGGGGTGAGCCTGGACAAATCACGTGACTTCAGTGCGGCTCAAAATGGCGCATCTGTCAAAAGAGAATAAAACAACACCGGACTCCCTGAAGGAAGGGGACAAGTCAGTTAACCCCTTGAGCCTTCTCCCTCTCAGACTTGGGACTCCTCAGGGGTTCTCTGCCCCACTCAGATTCCCACCACACAGGACACTTTCTGGAGCAAGGCGTCTATTGATACATGGATTGGGATAAAGCTTGGAACCCATCTATTCAGCCAAGCTTTGTGTGGGCTCCAAAGGGAACCACTCTGATGGGCACAGGGCCTCCAGGTACAGCAGAAGTGGCTCCATTCTGTTCTAGTATTTTAGTATTTGGGGGGGGCAATGAGGGTTAAGTGACTTGCTCAGGGTCACACAGCTAGTAAGTGTGACCTCCGTGTGAACTCAGATCCTCCTGAATCCAGGGCCAGTGCTTTATCCACTGCACCACCTAGCTGCCCCCTCCATTCTGCTTTCTAAACGTGGGAGGAGGCCAGGATGTACCCTCTGTGGAGAGGAAAGCTCCCCACTTCTCTTGCATGCTATTCATGGCAAAAGCTGTGGGGGCTCACACACAGCCAGGTAAGGCTTGTGCAGGGGATGGGAGAGGCCAGCAAACACGTCCCAGAGAATCATGTTTAAGACGCCATCTTCCTCTGCCTCCAAAGGTTCAAGGGCAAGGCCAGTGCAGAGAGCTTTGTACGTGAGACACCCTCCCTTCTTGTTAAAAACCATGGGGGGGTCGGAACTGAGAGCGCCTTCCACAGTGGAGAGCCCACGGAGCATTCAGGTTAATTTGACATCGAGGAGGGATCCCCAAACACAAGCCGAATAGTCATAGATGCAGAGGAGCAGCTCCACAGACCGGGAGGGAAGGCTTCCTCTCCATTCATGGGAGCCACTGTTCTTGTGGATCTGTCTCTGTGATAAGCAACTCTGAAGCTCAACACCACACACTGCTGCCTCTGAATGTCAGGCACTTAGAGCAGTGGGGTGCCCACCAGGGCATGGCAGCCAGACCTAACCGGATGGGTCACTGCCTTGCTTCACTTCTGGCTCCCTCTATCCCTCCCGAAGCACCATGGGCCTGCTCAGTAGCAAGCACGGACGCCGGCCTTCCTCAGCTTACCAAACCCGCCCAATGGCTGTGACTTCCTGTGGTGGCACCACCAAGTTCCCCACTCTGTGCCACCTGCTCTTTCTGTGAAACCCTAGGATTACACAGTTAGGGTCAAAGGAATCTTAGAAACCATATCTGGAACTTCCACACCTTCCACATGGGGGAGACTGAGCCTCAGAGCACACCTAACTTGCCCAACAAGTAGGCGGCTGAGCGAGGAGGCAATGCAGGGTCTTCCAACTTGGCCAGTGGGCATTCTTCTCAACTCTCTTAACCAGAGACTAAAGCAAGAGGGCAAGTAAGTGCCAAGGGCCTGATTCCTGCATCAGTCATGAGGGAAAAGTCACCTGCTGTCCCATTATGCGGCTAGTTGTGTGATTGCCCACCACACCAGTAGGGCACAACTAATGGTCCCTTTGCCAGAAGGAGCATTTATCCACCCCCCCACCCCTCCTGCCTGTCAAGTGCAACAGACAGAGAGCCAGCCACCAGCTCTTCTCGGTGAATTATTTATGTGCCAGAGCCAGGAGGAAAGCAGACCATCAAAGAGACTTTTAGAATCTCTCTCTCTCTCCAACTTATCATCACTTAACTGTCAGAGAGACACAGCTGGCTAAGAAGGTCCAATGGACACGATCAGGAAAACCATCCACAGAGCAGGACTGAGTCTTCAGTGGATCGTTGTTGGGCCCCCAAATTCACTGGTCTTATGGAGAGCACAGTGGGGCAGCCACCACCCCCCCCAATCCTGTTTCAGCACCAAGAAACCCCTCTGAAGAGCCCGTACCTCCAGCTTTCGGGAGACCACCGAGAGGGCTTCGGGGTCAAGGTTGGAGGCGGAGAGGATCTCGTTCAACTGCACCTCCTTCCTCTCCATCACGTTCGACAGAGTCATCAGCTTGCGCTCCAGGATCAGATTCTTGAAGCCAGCTTTCTGCTGTACTTCTTGGATGGCCTTGCTGAACTTGGAATACAGATCATCTCTCTCTATTTGTACCTGGCTCAGGAGACGGGGACATGGGGAGAAACCAAGTCATCTCTCAAGGAAACTGGTCATTAACAAGACCCCTGGAATAGTCATTCACAGGAGGGAGAAGGACAGATGTTTTGTTTTTTGTTAACAGATGTTTTTGTCACCTCTCCAAGGACAGTGGGAGACAGCTACAGCAGCAGGAGACACCCTAGCTGCCAACTGTAATCCTGTTAACCAAATCCTACACTTCATGCCAATGTTTCACAGGTGCACAAACTCCCCAGAGGCCAGGGACTGCCCTAACAGGGGAACATGTGGGAAATCTCTAGTGCACAGAATTGGCAGGAAGCCCTTCTCTTTCAAAAGGATGTCATGAAAGGATCTGGACTTGGTGAAAACTAGAGGAACCACCCTCTGAAAGAGGAAGAGAGGAGTGGGAGGCCAAGCTCTGTCTCAGGGAAGACTCCTGGTTTCCTCCTTTCTCTTCACCATTGTCTAACTGTGTGGTCTTGGGCAAGCCACTGGACTGTCCCATGCCTTAATTTCCCAGCTAAAACCAGGGCTGTAATATTGACCACGAGACACTAGGTGGCGCCATAGTGCACAAAACACCAGGCCTGGAGTCAGAAAGACTCTTCGAGTTCAAATTTGGTCTCAGACAGTTTCTCGATGTGTAACCCTGGGCAAGTCACTTTACCCCGTCTGCCTCAGTTTCCTCATCTGTAAAATGAGCTGGAGAAGGAAATGGTAAAACCACTCCAGCATCTGCCGAGAAAACCACAGATAGAGTCAAGGAGAGTGGCCGTGGCTGACACATCTACAAGCACTTGTTGGGTGCTTTGGACTCTTCAGAACCAGAGAACAATCACTTCTATTATATGCCTGTAAATGGTTAAAGTTTCACAAATTTCAAACCTAGGACAAATAGAATCAATGGGCTAAAGATTTCCCCAAATCAACAGGCTCTGTGGCTTGCTGAACAGCCGGGTGGGGCAATGGACTGAGAACTGGGCCTGGACTCGGGAAGACCTGAGTTCTGTTCCAACCTCAGACACTTACTTATTAGCTGTGTGACCTGGGCAAGTCTCTTAACCCCTATTTGCCTCAGTTCCTTATCTGTAAAATGAGGATACCCTGGGGGCAGCTAGGTGGCACAGTGGATAAAGCACCAGCCCTGGATTCAGGAGGACCTGAGTTCAAATCCAGTCTCGGACACTTGACACTAGCTATGTGACCCTGGGCAAGTCACTTAACCCTCATTGCTCTGCCCCCCCCAAAATTAATTAAAAAAAAAATGAGGACACCCTGGAGAAGGAAATGGTGACCCACCCCAGTATCTTTGCCAAGAAAACCCCATGGACAGAGTCCAGGGGTCACACAGAGTCTGAGACAACTCAACAACAACAATGGCGGCGGCTTGCGAGTTAGAATTTTCTTTGAAATCTGTTGCCTGTTCATATCCTTTGACCATTTCTCAATTGGGGAATGACTTGGATTCTTATACATTTGATTTAGTTCCCAATATATTTTAGAAGTGAGGCCTTTACCAAAAATACTGGCTATAAAAATTGTTTCCCAGCTTTCTGCCTCCCTTCTATTTTTGGCTGCATTGCTTCTGTTTGTACAAAAACTTTTTAAATTTAATGTAATCAAAATCATCCATTTATTGAGAAATGGTTAAAGGATATAAACAGGCAGTTTCTGATGAAGAAATCAAAGCTATCTATTGCCATATGAAAAAATACTCTAAATCGCTATTGATTAAAGAAATGCAAATTAAAACAACTCTGAGGTACCACCTCATACTTATCAGATTGGCTAATATGACAAAAAAGGAAAATAATAAATGTTGGAGAAGCTGTGGAAAAATTGGAACACTAATGCATTGTTGGTGGAGCTGTGAACTGATCCAATGGAGAACAGTTTGAAACTATGCCCAAAGGGCTATAAAGCTGTGCATACCCTTTGATCCAGCAACACCACTGCTAGGTATATATCCCAAAGAGATCATAAAAAAGGGAAAAGGACCCACATGTACAAAAATGTTTATAGCTGCTCTTTTTGTGGTGGCAAGGAATTGGAAATTGAGGGGATGCCCATCCATTGGGGAATGACTGAACAAATTATAGTATATGAACGTAATGGAATACTATTGTGCTGTAAGAAACGATGAGCAGGCGTATTTCAGAGAAACCTGGAAGGACTAACATGAACTGATGCTGAGTGAGAGGAGCAGAACCAGGAGAACATTGTACACAGTATCAACAACATTGTGTATTGATCAACTGTGATAGTCTCCAAATCCAGAAAAAAAGAACTATGGAATCTAGACGCAGATTAAACCATACTATTTCTACTTTTTTTTGTTTTTCTTTTCTGAGCTTTTTCCCTTTTGTTCTGATTCTTCTTTCACAGCATGATTGATGCAGAAAATGTATTTGATGTGATTGTACATATATAACCTATATTGGATTGCTTGCTGTCTTGGGAACAGGGGAGGAAGAAAAATTTGAAACTAGAAATCTTATGAAAATAAATGTTGAAAACTATCTCTACATGTAACTGGAAAATAATAAAATACTTTTATTAACAAAAAAGAAATCTGTTGCCAAATTTTAAGTCATATGTCTTTACTTCTATCAGGAGAATTTTTTTCCTCTGATATTTGATGCTAAAAAAAACTTTTAAAATCAAATAACAAGTAGAAGATATCCAAACTCTTTTAGGTCACATTTACAAGCTAAATGACACTAAAGCTTCTGACTCCTAATTCACTGTCTTCTCCATTAACACCTGCTTTCTGAAGGAAAGGAAGGCAGGCTCCTGGCCTCATGATCCTCTATGGGGCCAGGATGTTAACACTAAGAGCTATCACAAAATTATCTTTCACTACCAGCTCTATTTCTCTTCGTGCTTAAGTCAGTAAACGAGCATTCATGAAGGGCTCATTATGTAACTGTAGACCCTGTGTGCGCTAAGCACTGGGCATGCAAAGAAAGGCAGTGTGGATTCCGGCTCTCAAGAAGCTCACGTTCTAATGGGGAAGAAGGTCTATGTAACCGAGATGGAGGGTGATCTCAGAAAAGAAGACACGAGCAGCTGGGAGGACCTGGAAGTCTTCTCCCTACATCTACCAACAAAAGAAAATGGATCCAATATCTTGGAACACTCCATCATTTTAGTCCATCAGCATCCTAATGAAGACATCCTGCCCAATTCATTCTTTGAATAAGATATAACTATATCTCTATCCACTCATCCATCCACATACCCACCCATTCATCCACCCATCCATCTATTCATTGCTGTATTTGTGATTAGTGTTAAGGGAGAACCTGTTTCTGGGGATTCTACATCAACCTCTAATTGGTTACATTCAAAAGCCACAAATTTAATTAGTTTAAAAGGAAAATAAAATCCCCTAAAATATCTTACAAAGCACTAATAGACCACATGCAACAGGAACATTTCTGAAACAAAGTTTTCACTCTAACACAGTGTGAGGGCCAAATTTAATATACGGAGAGTTAAGGATGTCCTTTAACAACTGCCTATGGAGAGAGGTTTCTCCTTCTGACCTCAGCAGGCCAGGTGTGGTCCCTCCCAAATGAGTCAGCCAAATTCCAATAATTTTACCACAACAGGAAACCGTCCACTGTCTGTAGTCTGTGTCGATAACCCAAGCACCATTTTTGGTGGGGGCGAGGGGCAATGAGGGTTAAGTGACTTGCCCAGGGTCACACAGCTGGTAAGTGTCAAGTGTCTGAGGCCAGAATTGAACTCAGGTCCTCCTGAATCCAGGGCCAGTGCTCTATCCACTGCTCCACCTAACTGTCCCCAAGCACCATTTTGTTTGTTTGGGGGTTTTTTGTGTTTTTGTGTTTTTTGTTTTTTGCAGAGCAATGGGGATTAAGTGACTTGCCCAGGGTCACACAGCTGGTAAGTGTCAAGTGTCTGAGGCCAGATTTGAACTCAGGTCCTCCTGAATCTGGGGCCGGTGCTCTATCCACCTAGCCGCCCCTCCCAAGCACCATTTTGAAACATAACCACAACCCAGGAAATTCAGAAAGGTACCAGGCAGGAAAGCTATCATTGGGATACAGATCATTCCCAGACCTATACATCCAGCTCTAGGCTCTGTCCTGAGCTCCAGGCCGGTGTCACCATCATCTCAAGCTGGAAGACCCAAAGGCATCTCAAGTGTAAGCTCATCATCTTTCCCCCAAGCCCTTCCCATCTTCCTAACATCAGTGTCCTCCTCAACTCCCCGTTCAGACTCACACCACATCTCCAGCCTGTTCTTTAGTCTTATCATTGTTTCCTTCATGTATCGCTCACACACACGGCTTCCTCTCTTCACTCACCAGCCACTCCCCAGGCTTCCCTGCCTCAAGTCTCCCTCTACTTCAATCTGTTCTCCATCCACTCAGCTGGGATTTTCCTAACCACTTCATTCAGTGACGCCCACTGGCTCGCGGTTACCTCAAGGATCAAGCACAGGATACTCTAAGGCATGCAAGGTCCTGCACAGCCTGGCCTCCTCTTACACTTTATTCCCCTCTACCTTCTTTATACTCCAGCTATGCTGGCCTCCCATCCCTCTCCTCCACGGGGATGCTCCCAAGACCTGCAAGGGGCCTCTCCCTCCTCTGCCTGCTTCTTGGCTTCCCTGGCCTCCTTCACGACTCAGCTCAAAGACCCCCTTTTGCCAGAAGCCTTGGCTGGGCTGCCCCGTTGTTATGACTTCCCTCCACCGTCACCTTCCATTTATACTATATGCACACAGTCACTGTGGATGGTCTCACCCGTTAGAATGAGAGCTTCCTGAGGGCAGGCACCATGTTTGCCATTCTTTCCATAGCAACAGAGTAGCCAGGACTTCGAAACCTTGGCTGAAGAGCAGCACCCAGGCGGGCCCCCCTTTCCCGTCCCTCAGCTGCGTACTGCTGAAGGTGGGGATCGGGTTTCAGTCTCACAGTTTCACTGGACAAGTGGTCCAAGTTTTCATTCACTGACAGGACACTGACTTTCGTTTTTGACCCAGAGCCCTTCTTGTGATAAGCACAGCACATAACGACATGAGGAGTCAACAGAGGAACAGGGAACGTTATTCCCAGTCTACAAATGGAGTCACTGAGGCAGAGAACAATTAAAGACTTCCCTACAACAGGGATCAGGACTAGGGGAACAGTCAGATGACGCCTATTACAGAGTTGTTCCAGCTGACATACAGGAAGGTGTGGATGTCATTCTCGGATAGTCACAGGGAGTGACCTTTGTGAGGGTCATTCCTGACAAAACCAGCACTGAGGGGTCGTGCCGGGTCTGGGGGAGGGGAGGGAGATGTCCAAACAGAAGAGAGTCTGCTGACAGCCCCCGAGGATGTGCTGGCTGTCACCCCCCAGAGGCCGTGTCCCTCTAGTCCCCCCCAGCCCCTGAGGACGCGCCCACCTTGCTGAACCGCTGCTCCAACACTTCATGCTCCCACTGCAGGTCTTTCAACTCTTTCTCAGTGACCTTCAGACGGGCTTTAGAACTCTGGAGACCAAAGGAGAGGGAAAGAAGCACAAAGAGGGGTTGGGCTTCACAGGCGCTGGGAGCTGGCAAGGCTAAAAGTAACCCCCAGAAAGACGCAGCTCAGACGCAGGTGGCGTCTGCTGACAATGTGGCCGGTATGGTCTGGACCAGGCTCAGCATCTTGGCAAGAGGAGGGGTGGAAGCATTCTTCCCTCTCCCCTGGACTTACTTCCCTGAGATAATCCACCAGAACTCCTTAGCGGCCCTGCTGGGACTCCCAGGGAGAGGACGATAAATGGGGCGCCAGGGGAGCGTGTGACCAACAAGCAGGGGTCAGTCAGGCCTGAGAGCACCGACCCACGGCCGCGTCTTCTCCGTGAGCCCTTTGATGAGCGCCAGCGGCTACACCAACCACACCCAGAATCCCTCCCTCTGGGAGACTCACAGCCAGGGCCTGTTTATCCTTCTCATAGTTGACTAGTTTCCTCTGCAAGTCCAGCAGCTCCTCCCGGGCCTTCTGCAGAGGGTCTGTCAGCCTCTTGTTCTGAACCATCACTTCTGCCATCTCTTTTTCTAAGTGGTCCTCCTTCTTTTTCATGTCCTCCATTTGCTCCTGCAGAGAAAAGGACGGCACGTAAGGCAGACACAGAGGGGCAGGGGAAGTAGGCACACCGCTGTTCCCAGGGGAAACATTTCCAATGAGCACCTCCACACCTTTTAGGGAACTGACTCTTCAGATGACGGGAGGAAAATCAGTCTTAATCAGTGAGAAATCAACAGAAATGTTCATGGGCACATAATAATGATAAGTTATTATCATTATAATGATAATAAAATTATTGTTTATTATTAATAAATATTATTATAGTTACTATAAAATAGTGATAAAATCAGCTAAGAGACAGCATGGCCTAGTGGGTGTTATGCTGAAGAGCTGGGTTCAAATCCAGCCTCTGCTTGGCTCTGGGGACCTGGTCAGGACTAATCTATTTTTTAAAAATTTTTAAATTTTTTAAATTAAAATTTTTTTTTTTGGTGAGGCAATTGGGGTTAAGTGACTTGCCCAGGGCCACACAGCTAGTAAGTGTTAAGTGTCTGAGTCTGGATTTGAACTCAGGTACTCCTGAATCCAGGGTCAGTGCTTTATCCACTGCGCCATCTAGCTGCCCCACCAAGGCTAATCTAAGCAGCAGGTAGGGAGTGCTGGTGCAGACATAAAGCGCTCAGTGTAATCGTCACCTCATGTGGTCTCACAGCGAGGCCTCCCAGCGGGTAAGAAGGCATCCCCATCTTCATTCACAGCTGGATGGCCAGTGGCCCCACAGCTGCCAGGATTACCTTGAGGGAGTTGATGAGTGCCAGATTGTTCAGCGTGATGTCATTGTAGTAGTTCTTGATGTCGCTGAAGGCCTTCTCGTGGTTCTTCATCAGGGTGTTGATCTGGCCGTTCTTTCTCTCCTCCACTTCATGGATCTCTGTCTTCCTCCGGAGATCTAGCTCATCGCGAAGCATCTTCATCTTCTTGTCATACTTGGACTCAATCTCTGAAGGGTAACAGCACACAGAGCAACTGACCAGGGGCATACAAGCAATGGGGAGGCTCCAATGTTAATGGGCCTGGGTCAGGGACAGCTTATCAGGTTCTCCTGGACTCTGGAACACGGGGCCCACCGCCAGATGCTCCCTCGGAGACTGGTGGTACTGAAGGAAGTTTAGTGGAACCATCAGGCTACGGACTGACTGCCTGGAGAAGCTGTAGTGCTAGACACAGGCACAGAAGTGACTGGGAGCCTAGACAGGTGGCTGAGCAAAGGGCCGGAAGCAGGGAGAAGGATGTTCTAAGGATTCTGTCTGCACGCTCTGGAGAAGGACCATGTGCAGTATCCCACCTGACACTGAAGCAGAGGCTGGGGAATCTCACCAGAACCTTGTTTACAGTTGTTCAAAGCCATCCAGCCTGCAGGTGTGAGGGAACAGAGCCGCCTTGGCAACGGCCCCTTCCCCTTCCTCCTCGGCAGCCCCCAAGGGACAGACGCTGCCCTGGGAGGGAAGCTGGCTTGGCCAGGCCCCACCATCTGGCCCAGCAGAAGTGGAAATTACAAGAGAATACAACGAACCTCGCACTTGTCTCTCAAAGTCATTCCTCATCCGAGTAATCTCCTCGTCGTGTTTCTGTCAAGAAAAATGATGGTGTTACAGGAGAAGCACAAAAATCAATGGTTGGTCAGGGCAGCCTGCGCAAACTGCCCAGGTCCCTTTGCTGCTTGGAAGGACCCTGGCTTGGGTGACTTAGTGTTAGGAAACCATGCATCATGCTGGAGAAAACGGTCCTGAGAAGTGTCTTCACCATCCTAGGAGACAGTTAGGCCTGGCTGTAGGATGACATTCTCAGGACCACAGGGATTCCCCAGGCACAGGTGCTTATGTAACTCCCCATACAGAAGCCCATTCCTCATGGCCCGACCCTCTCACAGACTGGAGAAGAAGGACACGTCTTCCTCCTTAAGGTAAGTGTTCTTCCACAAGGCAGATGCTTCTCTGTCCCTGGTTTCTTACCTGCTCCATGCAAGCCTGACTCCCCATCTATTTGTGAAGCAGAGCATTTCAGTTTGCCTCACCACCCCAGGCCAGCCCAGGCCAGCCCAGGTCTGTGTTCTGGATTAAACCAGCCGATGACTGATTCTGAAATCCATTTTATACCCACAAGCCCTAGGATGCTGTGAAGAGGGAGAATCATGAGCTCCGGTGATAAAATGCCACACTCTGCAAAGTGACCTTATTTTACTCCTCCTATCTAGGTGGTGTGAGAAAGTCATTATTAGTGGTGGATTTCTAGGAGAAACCCAGACTTGTTAGTGTGAGCGGCTCTCTCCCTTCCTCAGCAGATTGACCTTTCTGATTAGCTAGGGGAGGAAACACACCTTGACCACCCCCCAAGTCATGTCAATCAATGGAACTGAATGATGCTTACCAATTAGCTAAGGTCAATGTGTGGTGACCTGCCTCTACCTGAAGGAGGATAAAAATCCCTGGGGACACCAGGGTTGCTCTCTCTCTCTCTCTCTCTCTCTCTCTCTCTCTCTCTCTCTCTCTCTTTGCGGGGCAATGGGGGTTAAGTGACTTGCCCAGGGTTACACAGCTAGTAAGTGTCAAGTGTCTGAAGCTGGATCTGAACTCAGGTACTCCTGAATCCAGGGCCGGTGCTTTAACCACTGCACCACCTAGCTGTCCCATTACTCTTCTCTTACTCTCTCTCCCCGGCCCCTTTCCTGGGATTCTTCAGGCTGGGTACGTAACAGTTCAGGCTTGTAAGGCCTGTAACTAGTAGGGAAGTCAGGCAGACACGTGGTCACTCCTTTACTAATATGTGATCTTAATTAATAATAAATGCTTACTGCCCAAACTGGTGCGATAGCCTTTAAATTATAAGTTGCATTATTTCAGAGACCCCAGCTAGTGCTAGAACATTTCAGATAACACAGTGGCTGCGATGAATGACTTCTGCAGATTTTGCATTTTAGGGTTTGGACATCGCTTTCCTCACGATAACTCTGTGAGGCAGATGATGCAAGCAGGATCTTTTCTGGTTTTCAGGTCCATGGAGGCCCTTCTTAACCCTGAGAAGTTCAGTGACTCGCCTGCTGTCATACGGCTAAGTGTCTGTGGCAGATTCAGAACTCGAGTCTCCTGGCTGGCGTTATGTGCACAGCCTCTGCAGGATCACCAGTGTTAACGGTCTACTATGGTACTGAGTGCGTGTTACTGAGGTTAGCGAAGCGGGTGGTCACCCGAGGAGGCCCCCCCCCCCATCCACCCACCCAAAGGAGCCGGCCAGGTGTGCCTTCATGCCCATCTAACAAAGGCCACGTCCCGCTTCTCCTGGGTCTGACTAATGTTCTCTGGTTTGCTTCATTAGGCTGGGAATGGCTTTCTTTCCCAGGAGGGGCTCCCGACATCAGGCCCATGACGCACTTTGTCTTACAAGCAGGGACACTTCCTGCAGCTCCTTACCCAGCCGTGATCTCAAAAGAAAAATATCGACAAGAGCTCAGGGCCACGGTCTGAATCGCTGGAGCCTTCCCCGGGCTGGCCACAGACTTTTTTTTCCTGAAGGTAATGGACAACCTTCAGGAAGAGTACCGGATGTTGGAGAAAAAAGCAAAGCTCCCAAGAAGCCGGGGGAGGCCGTGGAGAGGGCCGGGCACCCCGGGGCTCCCCATAAACCTGTATCCCTGGCTGTACTATCTTGGGCGCTGCACACACACACACACGCATTCGTGCAAAGCACTCCCACACGTACCAGGCGCAGGTTCTTCACCACCACCTCATTGGCCAGCTCCTGCTCCTTCAGCTCCACCTTGAGGCAACGCATGTTCTTGCGCATCTCATTCTCCTGGGTCCGGTGCTCCTTCTGCGCCAGCTTCAAGGACACCGTCCCTTCGGCCTTCATCTCCGTCAGGTTGTTCTGGTGCTCATACAGCAAGTGCTTCACCTTCTGTTTGTAGACCTAAGGGAAAAGGCCGAGACACATGCAGAGCTCATGGGGCCTCCCTCACAGCCCGGCCCGCACCACAAAAACAGGCCTGTGGGCACCAACTCTGCACTTACACTGCCCCGGGCAGTGACCCTCCTGGCACAGGCAGAGGGCCACCCTGCCCAACCTTCTGGGTCTCTCCCGGCCCATGACATGGAGCCCTGGTGCCCAGCCAGAGCGGCCACTCACTTTAATCTCCACTTGGTGCCTCTCCTCGGCCTCCTCCATCTCCCGGTCCTTGTTGCGCAGCTCGGCCTTCTTCTCCTCCAGCTGCCTCCGCGTGATGTCCCAGAAGGTGTGGATCTTGTCCCGCTCCAGCTGGAAGTAGTTGCGCTCCTCCCTCTCCCGGTCCAGCTCCTCCCTGATTCGAACGATGTGCTCCTCCACCTGTGGAATCAAGCAGGGTGGGGAGCTGAGGGCTGAGCAAAGGCAGCAGAGATCCCCTGACCTCTAACGCGGCAGTCTGTAGCGCCACAGCAGGACACCAAGCATCAAGCAATCCGCTGACCTTCCAGGAGACTCGAACACAGGCCCCAACACAGGGCTCGCATCTGGGGCTAGCGAGGGCAGTCCAGGCCCAGCTCCTACCTGCTCCTTGTTCATCTCCTCTGGCGGGATGCCATCGATGATGGGCGTAGCTTTTGTTTTCCCCTTCTTTCCTCCTCCTTTCTTTTTGGGTGCCTGAAATACATGGAAAATCACAAGTAAATATGGGTGGTCACAGCGCAGAAGGGAGAGGCTCGATGGAGTCAGTCTCCGGATGATTTCATTGGCTAACACGTGTATGTGACGAGGCTTGCTGACACACCACAGAGAGTGGGGCAACGTCTCCTTACGATTTAGGATGTTGTTCTTCCCAACAGAAATGTCCACTCCAAGAATATTCTGCCAACGTTCCTTACTCATGACTTAATCACATGCATGTGGCCACACAATCATGTATTTGTTAACCCTTGTACGCAGCACACACCGTGCAAGGCATGTGGGATAAAAAGACAACAGAGGAGCTTACAAGCTATTCTGCTCGGGGAGGCAGGACGGACCCATCCCTGTCTCTACAAAAGAAAGACACATGAAGCAGATGCAAACATGGCAGAGCCATGTGGGAGCGGAAGGCCAACAGAGGCTCCATGGAGGAATCGAGCCAAGCATCCCTGAAGATTCTCAGAAGAGGTAAGGAGGAGAGAGGGTCCTGCAGGTGAGGCCAAGAGTGGGTTGGATGCTGGAGGGTTCAAAAGGAGTAAGAGCCTAAGGCTGGAAAGACAGGCTGGAGCTAAGTGCTCTAGGGCTTTAAAGGCCAAACAGAGGTGCTTCTGTTTTATCCTAGAGGGAATGAGGAGCCATGGGGATTTTTGGAGCAGGGAGTAACACAGTTAGACTTATGCATTAGGAATATCATTTTGGCAACTGTGTGGAGCACGGTTGGCATGTGGAGAGACCTGGGGCAGGGAGACCAGGCAGGAGCTGCTGCAAGAGTCTGGGGCCTGAACTCTAAGGTACTGGCAGTGTGAGCTGAGAAAAGAGGACAGGCAAGACAGGAGGGAGCAGTAATGAGATCTGGCCACGAAGGAGCTGCGTGAGATGAGTGAGAGTGTGAAGCTGAGGGTGACTCTGAGGTTGTGAACCATGATAATAAGTATGGTGGTATCCTCAAACACGGAGGTTAAGAAGTGGAGGAGTGTGGGAGGAAATAAATGAGTTCTGTTTTAGACATATTGAGTTTGAGATAGCTAAGGAATATATGGTTTGAAAAACAGCTCAGGAGAGAGACTATGACTGAATCTGGGAGTCATCTGACATTATAATTAAATTAAAGGTAGATGACAAAATCATGAAAAGGATGAAGAGGAAAGGAGAGGGGAGGGCGGGGGAAGGGAAGAGAGGAGGGGAGTGAAGAGGAGGAGAGGAGAAGGGAAGAGGGCCTAGGACAGGGAAGGGATGTGACATGGATGAAGATCCAGAAAAAGATATTAAAGGAGGAGAGGTCAGCAGGTAGAAGGAAAACCAAGAGAAAGCTGTGTCACAAAAAAACAAAAGGAGAGAATATCAAGGAGGAGAGAATGGTCACTAGTGCCAAATGCTATAGGGAGGTCAGGAAGAATGAGGTTTGGCTGAGGTAGAGCCAAGATGGCGGAGTAGCAGGGAGTCGTGCCATGAAGTGTGACCCTTCCCTCCCCCTTGACTCCTTCAGACTGATCTAGAGAATGAACTAGACTGAAGCCTGATGAGGAAATCCAAGAAAAAGTACCAGTGAATAATTTTTCCAGCTCAGGTCAGCATGACCTTCTTGTACCACCTGGATCACACTAGTGCCCAGAGAAGGGCTGGGAATTTGAACAAGAAGTGGTCCCAGCCCATAGGAGGCACCCACAGACCCATACTGCAGCAGGTACCAAGTACCACAATGAAGACAGGGTGAACTGTCAACACTGTTGCCCACACCCCATGCCCAGGTCACAGTTTCAGGGTGGACTGAGAGAGGACCTTCCCTCCCTTCCCCATTCGTAGGGTCTCAAGCCCTAAATGGTATCCTGAGAGAGGAGCAAGTTCAGAAGCAAGCAGAGACCAGGAACAGAAGAGTTCAGTCTGAAACCGGCAGAGGAATAACCAGAGAGGCAATTCTAGACCAAAGATGGGCTGGAAATCTGAACTAGTAGAGCACTCCAGTAGACTGACCACAGGCTGAATCTAGCAACGGTCTATCATTGGTCATTTGCAAAGCTGAGACCAGAAGGCAGCAATCAGACTCTGCCTTGCATCAGACCACTTGGGGACAGCCAGAGCTGCCCTGAGATCCTGCAACAGCATAACATTCAACGCCCCAAGAAAGCAGTAGGAGGACCAACCCAGACATTTCCTTGCACAGAACCCAGGCCTAACATCAAATGTGAAGTCAGGAAGTGAGGCTGAAAAGAATGAGCGAACAACAACAACAGCAACAAAAAGAATCCTATGATAAAAAGCTATGATGAGACAGGATCACTCAAGACATAAACTTAGGAGAGAATTGCTCTAAAACATCTACAAACAAAGCCTCAAAGAGAAACAGCTCAGGCACAAATCCAACTAGAATTCATGGAGGAGATAGAGCAGGAGTTTAAAAAAAGTTTTAAAATATTTTATAAATGAGAATATTAGAGAAAAAATTGGAAAAGAAATAAGAGCTATGGAAGAAAGAACTGGAAACTGAATTAACAGCTTGGCACAACAGATACTGTAATGATTGGAATGACGCCACCTGCTGGAGACTTACTGTAGAAAAGCTCTGCCATGAAGTGAAGGTCTTTGAGGGCAAGACCATGCGTCTTTTCTTTGGCATCAGGAAGTGACGTTTGCTTGTGGGAGGAAGAAGGGGGAGCCTGGAGCTCTGACTGGGGCTCTTTCCTGTGGACTCTGATGGAGAGCGGAGCTAGAAATGCGCTCTCCCTTTAATAGATAGACGAATGTAAGCCTTTCTTTCTCTCTTTACCAAATTCTTATTCTCCTTAATAAATGTTTAAAAGCCTAACTCTTGCTAAAGCTTATAATTTATTGGCGAACACTCAATAGATATTTTAGACAGTTTAGCTAGAATTTAAGCCCTTAACAGTACAAAACCTTACCCAAACTTAACAGCAAACTCCCTAAAAATTAAAATAGACCAAAGAGAAGCCAATCACTTATTCTTCCAGTTTTATTTCAGTGGGGGAGAGTGGCTGACACTTGAACCTCATTCTCATCTGAACAGATCAAAAGAGGTAAGAATGCATACACACAGAGATGGGCACAAAAATTGTTTTCATTCAACAGGAAACAGGGGAAAGGGGAATTAAAGGGAGGGCAAATTAAGGGAGGATTTTATCCTAAGCAAAACAAACCCTAAGGATGTATGTGTATATGTGTGTGCACACGCGGGGGGAGGAGAGAGAGAGTGAGAGAGCACACAGTATGTGAATCTGAGGGGATGCCTATAAATTGGGGAATAGTGGAACAAGGTATGGTATATAAATGTGATAGAATACTATTGTTCTGTAAGAAAAAAGGTAGCTTCTGAGAAACTTGTGAAAACTTATATAAACTGTTGCAGAATGAAAGGAATAGAACCAGAAGAGAAATTTATACAGAGACAAGAATATGGTAAGGACAGTAACTGAAAAATTTGGGAACTCTGATCAATACAATGCCCAACTGCAGGTGCAGAGGGTTCATGATAAAACATGCTCCCCACCTCCTGACAGGCAGGTGATGGACTCAGAGTATGGACTGAAATATATTTGTTGTACATGGCTAATGCAGAAATTTCTTTTGCTTGACTGTACATATACGTAATTAGGGTTTGATTTTCTTTTGTTCTCATGGGGAACTTGTAGTAGGAGGGAGAAAAGATGGATTTTTGCTGATGGAAAAATTATATAATTTTTTAAAAGAAGAATGAGGATTGGCAAAGATTACAAAAAGAAAATGAAAATTGTTAGTCAGGCTGTGGGACAACAGGCACAATGAAGCACTGTTGTTGGTAGAGCTGTGTACAACCACTCTAGAAAGCAATTTGAAACTACATCCTAGAAATAAACTGAACAGTGCATCCCCTTTGACTCAGAGACTCTTTTTCCTCCCTGTGGGGTAATAAGGGTTAAGTGACTTGCCCAGGGTCACACAGTGCGTAAGTGTCAAGTGTCTGAGGCTGGATGTGAACTCAGGTCCTCCTGAATCCAGGGCCAGTACTTTATTATACCACTTAGCTACCCCAAGGGAAAGGGCTTATATTGCATAAAAATATTGAAAACAACACTTTTTGTTGAATTAAAGGTCCAGACACTGAAGGGTAACAGCTGAATGTAACAGAATATATGATTGTGCCATAAGAAATAATGAAAGGGGACAATTTTGGATGACAAAGATGGAAGCAAGTGAACTGGGAGAACAATCTATACGATAACTACAACACTGTAAAGACAAACAATTCTGAGAGACTTAAGAACTCTGATCCACATAGTGCTGCCCATTGTATCTCCAGCAGATGAGGGAGACACCATGGACTCATGATACAGAATGGAACATGTTTGGACATGGCCAATGGCGGGGGTTGCCCATGCTTATCTGTTACAAGGTTTTTTAATTAATCTTTTGGTTAGAGTTTAAGTTCTAAATTGTCTTGTGTCATTCTATACTTTTATTTGTTACTGTTTATTAAGTTCAGAATAACAAAAGCTAAGAATTTGGAAAAAAACACACACCAAGATTTGAGGAAAATTCGTCTGATCTGAGAATTAAGAGATCAGTGTTAACTTTAGAAGCACACAAAGTAGAAATGTGTTATGGATTTAATAAGGAAGCCATTAGCAAATGTTCAGAACTCGGCTTTCAGTTTGAAGCCCTATTCCTTCCTGGACAGGAAGAAAACTCTCTTATTCTTACAAATGTAACAGCAGAGCTTGAAAGCCAATGAAAAGAGAGCCAGTCCAGCCCTGACTGTGATGGATGGCGAATGTCTATCTTGGATCAGTGCAAAGTTTTGCTTGGGGACCTGGCAATTAATCTACTTCCATTAATCACTACCAACTGTACTGGGAAGTGTTAATGAGCATATAAAGCTGGGTTACTAAGGCAGAAAAGCTGCAAGAGGAATTTTAATAGGTCAAGGAAAAGGCAACATTAAAATGGTAGAAACTGACAGAGATAAAAAGCCCCATTTCTCTATTCCTCTTTGAGAAATTATTTTTTAAGGTTTTATTGACGTCTTTGTTTTAATATCACATTCACATTGCTTGCCACCTCAGGGAAGGGGAGGGAAGGAAAGAGGGATAAAAACTGGAACCCAAAACTATAAATAAAAAGGTTTCTTATTTTAAAAAAATCACATTCATTTCTGAATACCTCTACCCAGTGAACCTTCCCTTGTAACAAAGCTTTCTCTCGCTCGCTCGCTCTCTCTCTCTCTCTCTCTCTCACACACACACACACACACACACACACACTCAACAAAACCAAACAACACAATAGTCTCATCTGACAGTAAATGTAATACTCTATAGCTATGGTCACTCTACTTCTCCAAGGAAAGTGGGAACAACTAATATTAAACAGCTTCTAAGAACACCACTCTGCAGAAGTTTGGAACTTAGAGAGCATTTTGTTTTGCAACACTGATGCACTTTCTCATATATTATAGTTATCCACACAAGCATGTATCTTGTCGCCCCACTAGATTATAAACTCTGTGAAGGGCAGAGAGCCATGCCTAATTGACTTTGTATCCCCAATGCCCTCCGCCCCGCCCATAGTTCCATCAACTTCAGAGGTACAGAGTAGGAACTTAATAAAAGTCCATTGACTTCACTTGTTGAATCTGAAGGAAACAGTGTACCCCTCTAGAACTGCCGAGTTATCACAGCGTAAGGCCAGGCAAGCCAGACAGCTCATTAATGACTTTAATAAGAGGAGAATGGGAAACCTCTTTCTTTTTCTATACTTGCCGTCACTGCATTCAAACACGATTCCTTTGGAGGTGCTTATGGAGTCCACGCCCTCAATGCCACAGAGCCTCACCTCACCTTGGTTCTTGTCCACCCTGCTCTGTGTCTAATTCCACTTTGGATACCAAAAAGGCCCAGAGACTTAAAGCTCGAAGGGAACTCAGAGATCACCATGTTCTTGGAGGAGAGGAAATGGCAGCCCAGGGAGATTACCCAATCTGCCTTTGTGTCATCAGGAGGTAAAAGCCAGGACAGGAACAACGCGTCTGGATTCTGAGTCCAGTGACACTCAGGACAACGACTTCTCTTTTGTTTAAAAAGGCAGTGGGGGCAGCTAGGTGGCACAATGGATAGAGCACCAGCCCTGGATTCAGGAGGTCCTGAGTTCAAATCCAGCCTCAGACACTTGACACTTATTAGCTGTGTGACCCTGGGCAAGTCACTTAACCCCAATTGCCCCATCAATCAAATAAAAAGGCAGTGACAGATTCAGGGCTACCTGATCCTCCAACCCTCACACCCTGATGATGCTCGTGACGTGTGGGGATCCTTCTGTGGTGTGGCAATAGTGCTGAGCGTGATAAAGTCACACTATCAAAGAACCAACCCAGCCTGATTGTCACCTGCCCCAGAAGCAATGCTACTGATAGATGATGACATGACAGGGGAGGGCAGTTCTGACTCCCCCTTTGGAAAGGGTCAGTTGTAAATGAGAACAGGCAAGGCACACAGCAATCTTGGGTCTCTGTCCCCCATAAGTAAGATCAAAGGTTTTAGACCCAGCAGTGGCTTTAAAAACTGTCTAGTTCACTACTGACTTACTTTATAGACAAAGGAAAGAGGCCCCAAGAAGGGAAGGAATTTGCAGGAGATTCTGTGAGAAGCAAATTCAGAATGTGAAGTCTGGTCCCTGCACTCCAAACCCAATGTTCTTTCCATTGGCCTATGGCCTCTTTTTTGGACAGGGCTCTTTCGTTCTTCCCAAAGGTGACAAGGAGGCATAAGAGTCCTTTGTTTGGGGGCAGCTAGGTGGCGCAGTGGATAAAGCACCGGCCCTGGATTCAGGAGGACCTGAGTTCAAATCCGGCCCCAGATACAACACTTACTAGCTGTGTGACTCTGGGTAAGTCACTTAGCCCACATTGCCCAGCACCCCCCCCCCCAAAAAGAGTCCTTTGTTTGGGAAGCTCTGCTGGCTGGGGAAGGGGAGTCACAGAGAGTCATAGGCTTTGGAGCTCCAAGGATATGGTGCCAGGAAAGAGACAGGAAAGCCGAGTTCAAATCTGAGCTCTGCTTAATTAGACAAGGTCAGTGGCTTTCTGCAAGTCACTTCCCCTCTCTGAGCCTCAGGTTCCTCATCTATAAGATGAGACAATATGACAGGCAGCTAGCTGGGACCATGGACAAAGCACTTGCCCTTGGCAGCCAGGAAGGTTTGAGTTTGGATCCTGCCTCAGATACTTCCGAGCTGTGTGACTCTGGGCCATTCACTAAACCTCTGTCTGCCTGAAGTTTCTCATCAGCAAAATATGGACGACAAAGTGTCAAGTATCTGAGGCTGGATTTGAACTCAGGTCCTCCTGACTCCAGGGCTGGTGCTCTATCCACTGCGCCACCTAGATGCCCCTAGCTATATCTATTTAGATGTCATTATATAATGTGTGTGTGTGTGTGTGTATATATCTCGAGATATATCTATTTCTATCTACCTAGATGTCATTCTATAAATACGTATATTTATTGCTATATATAAAGATATTATCTATTTCTATCTAGCTATAGCCATATCTACTTAGATGTCATATTATATACATGTGTGTAGATATAGCTACACACCTAGATATATATATTCTCTCTATCTAGATGTCATATTATATGAATATGTACATCTGTAGCTATATATTAAGATGTCTACCTCTATTTCTACCTCTATCTATGTAAATGTCATATTCTATACATGTCTATCTATAGCTATATAGAGATATCTAGAGATACATTTAGTTCTATCTAGATGTCATATTATATACCTATGAGTCTATAGCTAATATCAGATATCTAGATATCTATTAGATAGATCTCTTTCTCTGTAGATATACCTATATCTAGATGTCATATTATCTAAGTGTGTATATCTACAGCTATATAGAGATATATCTAGAGAGATCCCTAGGGATTCGCCTGCATCATATCTCTAGAGATATAGCTGGATATATCTACAGAGATGTATATACAGCTATAGATACACATGTGTACACACAGTATGTATACAGACATTGCCATGCATACAACACACGTGTATATCCACCCATATTGTGTGTGCCTATATATGCTGTGCACATATGCGTGCATGTATTTATGCTGTTTTCACATGCATGCATATATGCACCTATGCACATGACTATGCATAGATTTGTATGCATATATTTATATACACATGAATGTATATCTGGATGACTATCTGTAACACGGAGATAATATGACAGGCAGTGGGATGGAACAGTGAGTGAATAGGCCACTAGACTTGGAGTCAGGACGTCCTGAGTTTGAATCCTGCCCCATACGTGCCATCAGTTGTGTGACCCTGGGCAAGTCCCTCACCTTCTGCAGAGGCGGAGAGGATCAACGCGCTACCTAGAGGGTACCTAGCATCATCATTCACCATCGCTGCAGCATCAGGGACCAGCGCCAGTGTAGTAGCCCCGGGTCTGTCACATGGGAGGGACTAGGCCCCGAGTTCGGGTTACCCCTATTCTGGGCCTGCCCCCTCTTTGGGGCGGGGAAGAAAGGGTGCGCCGCTCTCTCTTTTCTCCCCGCCTCCCACCCCCACCCCAATCCTCACCATCTTGCTTCCGAATCGGCCCCCCCGCGGTCACACACGCGCAAACTCCGCCGCGGCCCTCAGCTCCAGGAGCCTCGGCAATGAGTTCCGTCTCCTAGCAACCGCCGCCGGAGCCGCCGTACGAGATCTCGCCCGAAATCGCGAGATTTCGCCCGTCTCTCCCGCCCCTCTCCTTAGCTCCTCCGACTCTCAGGAGGCCGAGGCCTTGGCAACGGATGGAATCGAGTCCCTAGCAACGGAGGCCTGGGACTAGGCGTGGCCTGGCGGCTCGAGAGCCGCTGCTGGAGGTCCCTGGGGCTTGCAGAGGCTGCAGAGCTCTGAGCCGCGTGCGCAGGCAGGCAGCCCGGAGCGAGACCCCTGTGCCTCCCTCTAAGAAGGCCGGGGCTGCTCAGAAACGCTCTTTGTGACGGGAGGCGAGGATGGGTTTTAGGGGAATGCCGCAGTAAAAACAAACGAACCCCCTTAGGACTTCCTTTGTCCCCGGTCTGTATGCGTGTGATGGGTTTGCATTTCTATTTGTATGTTTCATCGGTCCTCAGGACACCCACATAAAGAAATATACATGAGGGGCAGCTAGATGGCGCAGTGGATAGAGCACCGGCCCTGGAGTCAGGAGTACCTGAGTTCAAATTCGGCCTCAGACATCTGACACTCACTAGCTGTGTGACCCTGGGCAAGTCACTTAACCTCAATTGCCTCAGAAAGAAAGAAAGAAAGAAAGAAAGAAAGAAAGAAAGAAAGAAAGAAAGAAAGAAAGAAAGAAAGAAAGAAAGAAAGAAAGAAAGAAAGAAAGAAAGAAAGAAAGAAAGAAAGAAAGAAAGAAAGAAAGAAAGAAAGATCTAAGTCTGCATGTGTGATAGCTTGGGAAGGACTGTGTATCCGAGTAGCCTCTATATATATACCCAATGTCCCCAAACTCTCGGTGTAATTCTAAACTATTAAAGCTTAAAATCGCGCTAAGATTTGGGGGACACCCCGGCAATACACCTGCAAAGTGATTTTCATACCTGAGCTTGTTTGGTAAATTTAAAGCTGTAAGGTCGTTTAGTCACTTCCACGATCCTTATCTTATAGAAGAGAGAGGCTAAGTTACTTGCTCTAGGTACCCCCCCCCCCCGTTAATTAAGAAGCAGGGTCCCGATTCAAACTCAGGGGTTCTCATTCGCTCTAAACCCCACACATCTTTCTCCACTGTGTCATTCTGTATGCCTCTCGTGACAAGGCTTGGACAGACAGCTTCCCCCCCAGCTGGGACAATGAGAGTTAAATGACTTGCTCAGGGTCACACAACTAGTAAGTGTCAAGTGTCTGAGGTCAAACTTGAACTCAGGTCCTCCTGAATCCAAAGCTGGTGCTTTATCCACTGCAGCGCCAACTAGCAGCCCCCCAGGACAGACTGCTTTTTGCAAGGGGAATCCAAGAGGCTTAAAACCCTGGGATTTGAGTCTTGTAAAGCAGCCAATCTAAACCTTGCCAGGATTGTATATGATTTATGAGTTGCTGCATATGTATGTATTGGGGCGTGCCTGTATGTATAAAATGAATATACATGCTTGCCTCTGTGTGAATAATAACCCTTTTTTCTATATCCTCTGCAGTGCACTTTCTAGTTTACAAAGTATTTTCCATATATAATCTCCTTGGAGCTTCAAAACAACCACAGGAGATACATAGTCCAACATGATGTAGGACTGAAAGGGTCATAGATCATGTTCTTAGAGCTGGGAGGGACCTTGGACTGCATTTAGTTCAACCACCTCATTTTATAGATAAGAAAACTCAGATCAAGAAATCATCTTAATTTAAACACCGTGGGAATAGAGATTATTGCATTCTTCATACTTGCATGCCCAGGTTCTAGGTCAGTGCCTGGCATATGGTAGCTACTTAATTAAACAAATTCTTGTGAATCAATTGACTCACCCAAGGTCACACCCCAGTAAGTAGCTAGTAGCAGAACTGGGATTCAAAGCCAAGCCTTCTGACTCTAAATCCTGTGTTTTTTCTACTATCCATGTTGCCTTCCCCATTTTACAGATAAGGCTCAGAGAATTTAAGTGATTCACCCAACATCACACAGCTAATAAGTGACAGTGCCAAGACTCAAACCCAAGTCCTCTGACTCTCTAGGTCCAATAATAATCCTTCTGCTCCAAAATTGCCTTTACATGTCTATGTGTCTGTGTCTGTGTAGGGGGGTAATTGCCCTCAAGGACCCTAGCATTTTGTGTACTGGTTTGCACCATTCTCCTTAGGTTGCTTAGCCCCAGCCAGATTATAAATGGTGACAGGCCAGAGATGATTCCTCAAATTAGATCTAAAGTCTTGGCTCTTGCTCACCTGCAGCCAGCTGCCTGTTATATAACTTGAACATTGAGACAAGGATCTGCTTTTTTTTTTCTCCAGAACAAAATGAGATGATATATAACCCTGCGCGTTCTTTGAAGATTCGTGCCTGCGGCTGTCACAGTATTAAATCAGAAAGATGATGGAAAGAGCCAGAAGACCTTCAGCAACATCTGAGCAAGGGGGGTCTGTAGATGTGTCTTTAAAAAAAAAAAAGGCCAGCATATTCTCATCACCTCTAATTAGTCTCCCCTGATACTTGAAATCAGAAATTCTCTTTCCTTGCTTCTGGTGTCTGGCCCAGATTTTAAATCAGAAATTCTCTTTCCCTCGGTCTCAGGCCCAAAGGTACCCTTATTCTACCAACTGTCAAAAAGATAGCCCAGCAGGGATGGCCCAGAAGGCAAATACCACCAATCTGAAGACGTCAGCAAAGTGATATCATGTTGACCCTTAATAAGCCCAAACTGTTCTGGTAGCTGGCTTGGGTAAGGCAGGATAAGCTTCTCTCAGTGGGTGGTTTCTTTTCTTTCCATTACAGTGTACCAACCGTGGAGTTGGCATGTGACATTTTGCAGCTTACACATTTTAATTCTGACCTCTTATTTACCAGAGCCCTATTTCCAAAGCTCATGTCAAATCCCTGTGGCGCCCCTGGGTGACAGATGGGGCATATCTCACCCCCTAGTCCCAATTCTGTGTATTTTTCACCCCATGCCTGGAATACTTTCTCTTATCTTCATCTCTACCTCCTGGCTTCCTCAAGACCCAACTAAAATCCCACCTTCCAAAGCAAGGTTCTCAGCATCCCCTTTAATTCTAATGTCTTCCCTATCACCATTAGCTCCAAAAATCTTGTCCGTGGATTGTTTGTACATATTGTTTGTATCTTGTCTCCCCCATTAGATTGTAAGTTACATGAGAGCAGGAGTATTTTCAATAAACTCCAGCAGCTCCCCATCAATATCCAGGATCAAATTTTAAAACTTCTGTTGGCATTCAAAAGCCCTTTACCACCTGGCTTTTCTCCTACCTATCCAGACTTCTTATACCCTAATATTTTCTCACCCTCCACATCCTCTGTGATCCAGCCACACTGGTCTTCTTGCTGTTCCTTAAACAAGATGCTCCATTTCCCAACATTTTTTCACTGACTCATGCCTGGAATTCTCTCCCTCCTCCTCTCTATCCCCTGGCTTCTGACTTCTTTCAAGTTTCACCCCAAATCCTACCTTCTATGAAAGCTTTCCTTATCCCCTCCCCCTTAAAACTCAGGTGGGGGGCAGCTAGGTGGCACAGTGGATAGAGCACCAGCCCTGGAGTCAGGAGTACCTGAGTTCAAATCCAGACTCAGACACTTAACACTTACTAGCTGTGTGACCCTGGGCAAGTCACTTGACCCCAATTGTCTCACTAAAAAAAACAAACCAAAAAACAGAAAACTCAGGTGGATTCCTTCTGATGATTATTTCCAATTTATCCTGCAATTTATCTTTTATATAGCTTGTCTGCACATAGTTGCTTGCATGTTGTTTTCCCCATTTCATTATGAGCTCTTTGAGAGCAGGTAATGTCTTTCTTTTGTCTTTCTGTGTATCCCCAATACTTAGCACAGTAACTGGCACACAGTGGGTGCTTAACGAATGCTTGTTAGGATTGACTGACATACCAGTTCTATGATTTTTTTTCAGTGGTGGGAATTCCTTCCACCCAAGAAACCCCATCTGTAAATTAGAGTAAGTGACTTGCCCCTGGTAACATAGCTAAGAAGTGTCAGAGGCAGGATGTGAACCCAGGTCTTCAGGAACTCCAGGAGCAGCTACATGTTGTATATGTCACAGAGAAATACAGTGTGCCAGCTTCATGGAGTTCATCATAAACCAAACGACTCCCAAGCAAAATAGGCAAGTGTGTAGTACACACCATTTTGTAATCTTCTTTGGTGTGCTCTTCAACCATGGCTTGGATCCAGTTCCTCTGATACCATCGATCGGTCTTGCTACTGACTCATAAAAGAAGCACCTTGGACAAAAGTACTAGACTCAAGAGAGTTGGTACTGGTAGCCTTCTGGTGTATGCTCAGAGAGGAGCATTTGTTTAGGACAGGGTTGCCAACCTAAAGCTGGGTCTTTGGTAAGTGAAAGTGATGGATCCAAGAGGCAGTCTTCTGTTCTTCCTTCCAAACATTGATTGGTCTGGAAGCTTAGTCTTGGGGAAGAGGAGGTAGGGGGTGAGGGAGGAGGAGGAGCTGGTTGGAAGGGCTATACACGTCAAACTGGCTTGATTCATGCAGTTACACCCTGATGGGGCCCTTTTTAAGGAGCAGCGATTCATTTATAAGGGGCAACTTAGTCTTTGTGATGTCTGATGGTGTCACTATGTCTTATGCAGTCAGAAGCCCAAACAAGGGGCTGTCACTGTGCCAACTTCTGGGTGCCAGGGTCTACTTGGCATAGTAAAAGGAAGTTACTCCCCCTCTCTGGAGGACTTGCAGTGGCAAGAGAGAAAATGCAGCTGGAAATCTCAGGGAGCTAATTATTATTATTATTATTTAACACTGACTTAGCATCCACAATGTGTTAGGTGTTTCCAAGATTGATCTACAAAGAATTGGTTTTTTGTTTCAAAAAATCTGCCTTGTAGTCCCTATTTAAATGATAAGAACAATGAAAAATAACACCCCCACCCCCCCCATCCCCCGTTCATACTATGGTAACTGAGTCTTCAGCTTCAGGATAGCTAGGGTTCTGAATTAATGTTATCACAGAACAGTTGGAGAGGTTTATTTTGTTAATATCAATGTGGATTATAGAGATTAATATATCAAGGAGCTTAGGCAAGGCTAGCTCTGAGACTCCCCTTGGATCCAGACAGGGATCCCACAGGGACCTCTCTGCTTTTCATATTGGATTTTGGTTCAGAATGTTAAAGAAGTTACTGTAGTCGCACTTGTAGAGATCAGGAAATTTTATCTGGAATAGAACTAGAATGCTCATACATTAGTATCCAGATATCCAGATAAATGCCACATCTTCCTCCTTCAATTTGATTCAAATCAGGACACATTTATTATATAGCTCCTTATATGTGCTAAGAACAGGCTACAAAGATTTTTTTTTTTAAATCTCACTATGAGAGATCATAACCCTAACCCTAACCCTAACAAAATAAAGGTACACAAACCGGGGTAATCTTGTCTTTTTTCTTTTTCTTTTTTTTGCGGGACAATGGGGGTTAAGTGACTTGCCCAGGGTCACACAGCTAGCAAGTGTCAAGTGTCTGAGGTCGGATTTGAACTCAGGTGCTCCTGAATCCAGAGCCAGCGCTTTATCCACTGCGCCACCTAGCGGCCGGTAACCTTGTCTTAATCCCTCAACCCAGACTCTCCTCCCTCATCAATTCCTCTGACAAAGATGAAAACTACTGTGTCCCTCCACCGTGATAGGATTTTATGACCACATCTCTTTTGCTCCCCTTATGTCTAGTAAAAGAATTGGGGGGCAGCTAGGTGGCGCAGTGGATAAAAGCACCGGCCCTGGATTCAGGAGTACCTGAGTTCAAATCCGGCCTCAGACACTTAACACTTACTAGCTGTGTGACCCTGGGCAAGTCACTTGGCCCCAATTGCCTCACTAAAAAAAAAAAAAAAGAAAAAAAAAGAATTGGGAGGGCACTGAGGAGAGGAAAAGTAGGAGAGCCATATTGGTATAGATCAGTTCAGGAGGAACTGAGTTGAGTAAGCCCAATGCAGGCAAGGCAAGGCTGGTGTCCAAGTAAAGAGTAGGTGTTTCCTGTGCCTGGAATGTCTTCCATCTTTTTTTTTTTTTTTGCCGGTTGATACAAAGATGAACATGCCATGATATCTGTCCTTAAGGGCTTAAGACAATCATACAGAATGAAAGAATGAATGGATGGATGGATGGATGGATGGATGAATGAATGGACATGCACACTTCACTAGAGAGCTCTTGTAATTATAATAGGTAGAGTTTATATAGCGCTTTAAGGTTTACAAGGAGCTTTAAAAATATTTAATTTTATTCTCACAATAACCCTGGGTGGTAGGTACTATTATCACCCCCATTTTACAGATGAGGACACTGAGGCAATCAGAGGGTTACATGACTTGCCCAGGGTCACACAGCTAGTAAATGTATGAGGTCAAATTTGAACTCATGTCCTCCTGAGTCCAGGTCCGATGCTCTATCCACAGTATCAACTAGCAGCCTCTTATGATGCCTTATCATAATCTGGAAGTGGTCCCTGTCTCCTTGAAGGCTAGGCTGATGAGGATAAATTCTGGCAGGTCTTGTCATCCCAGAAAGCCTTTGATCACTGTATTGTAATCAACTGAAGCTACTGTCCAAGAACCAACCTAGCTAAATATTCATCACCTGGTTGGCTACAGAAGGATGAATTTTGGGGGCACAGCAGTTTTAGAATACCTGTCTACTAAACTAGAGAGAGGCTGGGGTCTGAGCTGGTGGAAGGAGTGCCAACACAGATGAAATCATTGGTCCTTGGTGAGTCTATTTTTTTTTTTTTTTGGTCCTTGGAATACTGACGTAATTGCACACATATACAACTGTTTCAGCACACATTAGACTAAGATTTTGAGGGCAGGGACTGTGTTTTGTGTCATTTTTGTGTCCTTCAAGCCTTTCCCAGGGCTTTGCACATAACACACACCCAACAAATATTTGTTTTATTAAGTAAGCCAGGGGCAGCTAGGTGGCGCAGTGGATAGAGCACCGGCCCTGGAGTCAGGAGTACCTGAGTTCAAATCCGGCCTCAGACACTTAACACTTACTAGCTGTGTGACCCTGGGCAAGTCACTTAACCCCAACTGCCTCACTAAAAAAAAAAAAAAATTAAGTAAGCCAAATAAATGTAGTAAGAGAGGTAAGAGTCCAACTCTTGACTTCTTTAGATTCAGAGGAACTGATGATTTAAAGTCTCATTTAGCACCTACCCCTTTCCATCCTTCCCAACTGTGACATCGTGGTAGTTGTTCCTGGGCTGCCTCAAGTATCTCAGAAGCTGGAATTTCCTACAGGGGACAGTTTTCCTCCTTTATTCAAAAATTCAGTTCAACAAACACATATTAAAAATACCTATTTTGTGCATGGTACTATGCAAGGAAGTGGGGAATCAAGGATAAAAAATGAACCATTCCCTGTCCTCAGGGAGCTTTTAGTTTATTGTGAAATATACTATGGACACAAATAATTTGAGAATGAAGATAGCACTAACAATTTGGGGAGGAGGAATGTGGTCAAGGAAGGATACATGGAAGAGATGGGACCCAAGCTGAACCTTGAAGGAGGGAAGATACAAAGACTAATATGTAATGATAAAGAGGGATTATATTCCAACCATGGGAGACAGAAGTTAGAAAAGTTTCCGGAGCCGTGGATCTTCCTTGACTTTGTTACTGCTGTAGTACCCAACTGAACAAGGGGTACTATGTACCCGAAAAATGTAAGGCTCCTTCCTAGCCACATCCATTCTGGTGAGACAATTTCAGAACCATAGAAAGGTTCCAAGGAGATCTGGTTTAGTCTACAACCCATCCTGCCTTTTGTAGAAGGCCTGGGAAAACCTGAGATGATCCATCCATAGTCTAGAGCTGGGTAGTTGGACCTCAGATCACCCAGCTGTGGGGTTCTCTTTGGGAGCATTGCTAGCAGTACTCATGACCTTCCTGGTGTACAGGAGTGGTACACCTTGGTCCCTGCCCTAAACATCTATATCCCAATGAAATCTAACTTTAATGAATATCACAAGGGTCACATATCACTTGGAAAGGGAAGAAAAAGGGAGGATCTATCACAGTGAGGCAACTGGGAGAGGTATATGGGAAGAAGGAAAAGCAGCTTAGCAGCGGGTCCAGTCGACAGGGATATCTAGGAAGATGACAAAGGATGTTTCCAGAACTAGATCTGGGTTTCAGGAGATTTAGAATATGCTTCTTCGCTCTTCTATCCCCTTCTTACTCTCCCTCATTTCACATCAAATTCTGCAGTTTCCCAAAGAAACTCGCTCTCTGACATGACCTTTACTCAAAGGAAAACTACAGTAATTCTGCCCTAGGGGACATTCTCTCAAAGGGGAGAGGGGAGGGCGTGTATATTGGAACATCCACAATATTAAAGAATTGGAGAATTGGAATTGATGACCTCTGAGGACATCTCTGCCCAACAAGGGGTTCTCTAGCTTCTGCTTGAAGACCTTCAAGGAGGGGAAACCTACCCCCTCTCTAAGCAGCCCATACCACTTTAAGGCAGCTCTAATTGTTAGCAAAATTTTTCCTGAAATCAAGCCTATATTTGCCTCATTGCAACTTTCCAGGCAGGGAAGGCATTATTACCCCATTTATAGATGAGAAAACTGAGGCTCAGAAAAGGTAATTTGACTAGGCAAGGTAATATGCCCTAGTCATGTTACTAGGGTATAATTGTGATCAGACTAAAACCAAGTTCTCTGACTCTGAATCCTATTCCAGAAGTCCGTGGGGCATAGTAAACACTTGTCTGTCTGTCTGTCTGTATTCATCTATCTATATCTATCTCTATTAATTTCTTTCTCTCTCTCTCTCTCTCTCTCTCTCTCTCTCTCCCCATTCCACCTTGCATTGTATATAACTACCAAAAAGAAAACATATCTTATTTCTCTCCATCTTAATCCAAGCCGAGAGAGAATTCCTGTCTTTCCAGTGGGTGTTATGAGGCATACAACTGGGTGATTGGCATCAGAGGTGGTGGAGACCAGAACCCTGGTTTCTAAGTAGGGGCTGGGAGGCAGGGAGGGAGGCAGCACTTCTAACAGTCCTTGTAATCCTCTTGGGCCCATTCCGTGTTTCCCTGTGCAGCTCTGCTATCTCCTGCTCCAGTTTGGCCTGGCACTTGCCCTCTGCCTCCCCATCCTCCATTTCCCTCAGCCACCTCTGCCAGTGCAGCCTGAGACACGGATCCAAACAAACCATCAGGGCTCTCCCCCACGATCAGCTGTCACCCAAGAGCAGTCCGGACCGTCTAAGGGGGCACAGAAGTGCCTTCTATATACAAAAACAAAGAAACTAGGGTGAAAGGGGATGGGGAGGAGAGCAGGACGAGGACGAGGATTGTAAAAAGGGCGAACGAGGCCGGCGAGGGGCTGGGAGCTGTGAAGCTGGCCTCGGGAGAAGCGAAAAGGTGGGTGGGGGCTGCAAAAGGGGCGAGAAGCGCCCCGGGGGGCCCGCTTCTGAGAGCCAACTACGGCTTGGGGGCACGCACACACACACACACACACACACACACACAAGTTGGGCTTGTGCATACACACGCACACGCGCGCGCGCGCGCGCATACACACCAGCTCCACAGCCAGGCAGCCTGCTTGGTGTCTTTAGCGCTTGCCAGCAGAGAAGAGGGCATCGGGGCCAGCGCTCTGGGCCTCACCACATGCAGCTGCCACCTGTCTCCAGGGGCTGAGCGCGCTCTCCCTCGCCTCCCTCTGGGGAAGGGGTTACGCTCGTCCTAGCAACGAGCCGTAGGGCCCCGGCACTCGGCTGCCGGCCCCAGGCCCCAGTCGCCCTCCGCGCTCCGCCCGGGCAGCCTGCCAGCGTGGCTCGGTCCGGCGCGCCCCCAGAGCTAGGCAGGCGCGCGCGCGCGCCCCCAGACACACACACGCGCCCCCAGAAACACACACACGCACACACGCGCGCACACACGCGCACACCCCCGTCCCTCTCACTTTCTCTCCCTTCCTGCGCTCTCCGCAGTCTGTCTCTCCCTCGCTCTGGCTCGCGAGCTCCGGCTGCCTCTGCCCGCACCCAGCCTAGCCCATTCGCAATGCGATGCTTACTTGGCCGCCGAGGAGCCGGCGAGTGATCGGCCGGCAGCGCACCGTCCCCTTTGGCACGGCGATGTGCGCTCCCGCCGCTGGCGCAGTCGCTGCCTGCTGCAGGGACGCGGAGGCTGGGGCCGGCCGCCCGAGGGAGGAGGCTGAAGCCGCCGCCGCCGCCGCCGCCCTGTCCTCCTCCTCCCGCTGCTGACTTAGAGCCGACGGGCGGAACCGACACCCACACCGGCCGGCCGAATGGAGGCTCAAGACGGGGCCGGCATCCTAGGTGAGTGTGCCGGGCTCCCGCACTGCGTGGGGATCGTGGGGCAGCCAGCAGCCCTGAGGCTCCGAGGGGAGACGTCTCCGGCTCTGGGGGTCCCTGCCGGAGCCATCACCCGCAGCTTCCAAAAGTTCTCGGACAGAACCAGCACTTGTGCTGCGGGGATCCCAGAGCCGTGGTTCGGAGGAGCTGGAGCAAGGCGGTCCCCTCCTCTTCCCTCCCCGGTGGTCCAAGGATGGGGTTCCTATTGCCCTTCCTCTGCATTCATTCATTCATTCCCACGCAGAGGAGTAAAGGCTTGTGACCCACCCATCTTCGAGACGGCTAAGACCCGGGGCTCCCATGCTAGGTAGCCCTTGGGGGGGGGTGTCTGGGAAGTGTGGTCGGAGGCGAGCATCCTGGCCACCCTACCCTGTTTCCAAGGACAATGCCATTTGCCTCTAGGTACGTCTGCCCCGTGCTTCCTTGCCCTGCTGTTTCTGAATCATACCCCAAAGACCCCCGGTTGTGAAATTAACCTAACTATGACAGTCCAGCCGGACCTCAGGACATGTGATGATGCCTTCCAGACAGTCACTTTGGACTAGGGAACCCGAGGCCCAGATCAACCCTGCTGTTTCTGCAACTTCAGTGGACTCTCCCAGCCTCTTGCTTTAAGGGGGCAAGACCCAGACAGGACTTCAGGGCTTAGCTCAGGGCAGGGCAGTTATCTTGATAGCCCAGATCTGCCTGGTATCCAAACCTGTGGTCTGTGTAGTTGGGGACCTTTTCCCCATCGCCAGGGTGTTCACGATGGAATCTACAAGCTAAACCGAATCCCCTTTGATGGCTTTCTGTCTGGTGCTCAGTATGGGGAGAGCTTGGCTGGGCTGGATGAGAGACCCTTGCAAGAAGGGCCACTTGGATGTGAGGGACCTTCAAGGTCTGGTGGGCAAAGCTGCCAAATTGACAGCCTCCCTTTCCTGCTCTGCTGTTTTATTTTCAACTCGGCAGAGCAGAGCAAGAAGCCCTAGGGAAGAGGAGAGGGTGAGGGAAATGAAGCCAGCTCTGGAGCACATTAACTGCTTAGACAGGCTGATAAGAGACTCTCCTAAGTCGAGGGGGAAGTGCCCTGGTTGAACCTTGAGGACCAGGAGCCTGCTTGCATTTGGGTCTTCAGAGCATGTGGGGAGACTTGTAGCATCAAACATGCATCAAGGGTGAGCACTGCTTTCCCATGTCTTTATCCTAAGAGAGCTGCATGAGCACAGGGTGGGGCTCAGGGGCCTGAGGTCCCAGGAAAAAAGCTGGGACCCTGCAGTTCCCACAGTGAGGCTGAGGGAGGACAGGCTGACCAGCCTAGCCCATCTGGCCTTCTGAAAAGTGAGGAAAAGATGAAGAAGATGCTCGTCCCACAAAAGCTTAGCCCATCTTCCCTCCCAAACTTAGTGCTTTATCAACCATTTCAGATCCCAGCAGCTCAGCATCACCCATGATGCTTCCAGGTGCTCTCCCCCCACCTCCAACCTAACTCTGGCAGCTCTTGCACTATTAGGCAATCCACTGGTGTGTTCTGAAGTGGGTGGGAGGGAGGGTGGAAGCTTCACTGAGTCCTTAGCCTTGGGTTCTGAGCAGCCTTCAGTCTTTCACTCAGAGAAGCTTGGATGGCTCCACAGGTAGAAGATGAAGCATCGTCATCTTTGGGAAGATATTGCCCCACCCCATAAAGCAATAGGAGAGAGGTTATGGTTAGGCATCCTTGGAGCAGCTAGGTGGCGCAGTGGATAAAGCACCGGCCCTGGATTCAGTAGGACCTGAATTCAAATCCGGACTTAGACACTTGACACTTACTAGCTGTGTGACTCTGGGCAAGTCACTTAACCCCCAGTACCCCCCCCCAAAAAAAATCCTTTCAAATTTGTCATGGCCCTGGATATGCCTGTGCCTGGAATATCACTTAAAAGTAGCTTTCTCCCCAAGTAGGCAGGAGTGGGGAAGAAATGGTTCCTGGAGCATAGGCATGAGTCAAAGTTCCCAATTCCTCGGTATGACTTTCTACTGTGCCTCAAGTCCATACGCCATCACAACAGTAGCTAGCATTAATATAGCACTTTGGCTTCTAAAACACTTCACTTATGTTATCTGATTTGATCCTCACAATCACCCTGTGAATTAGCTGCAATTTTTATCATCCCTCTTTTTTTTTTTTTTTTACAGATAAGGAAACTGAGCCTGAAGTGTAGTGACTTGGCCAGGGTCACACAGCTATTAAATGTCTCTCAAGTCCAACCCTACCCACTGCATTCCTCAGATGAATGCCCTGGATAGTCATGGCAAAGGATCATGTAGCCTGGAAGAAGCCATTTAGACTGGAGAGCAGTAGACATGAAAAGAACTAGGCCAGTCATGACCCCCCCCCCCTCCCCCCGCCACCACCACCACTTGCTCATGGCTCCAGATTACTCCATGGGGCAAAAGCTGGGTTTGAGACTCTGTTGACCTCTTTCAAAGTGATGGAAAGAAGGACTTTTCAGCAGCCAGTTGGACACCCGATGTCTAATTGCAGTTGGTCCCCAATATGTCAATTCAGCAAAGGATTTAATGAGTACATACTGTTCTGTAGGCATAGTAGGAGATACAAGGAGGTAGACGATATAGTCACTGTTTCAATAAATTTTAGCTGGGTAGAAAAGAAAGTGATCTATCCTTCCTCAAATTTCTTTAGAGCATTTTGTCTGGATCTCTCCTTTGCCCTTATCACATTCCACCCTCTATCATACTAATTTGTGAACGTGTCATAACCTCTCCATTAGACTATAAACTCGGGGGGCAGCTAGGTGGCACAGTGGATAAAGATTCAGGAGGACCTGAGTTTAAATTGGGCCTCAGACACTTGACACTTACTAGCTGTGTGACCTTGGACAAGTCACTTAACCTTCATTGCCCCACCTCCCCCCCAAAGACTATAAACTCCCTGAAGTCAGGGCTATGTCATTTTTTTCTTCCCCAGTGCCTAGCACAGCACCTTCCCTGTAATAGAAGCTTTATAAAAGTTTTATTGACAGGTGAAAAAGAAACCTAGAAAATGGAAGCAGTAGAGCCATAAATTCTAGATTGTATGTCTAGATTGAATTCAGAAGGGTCATTGTATCTTGGAGTAGTCAAGAAAAGCTTTGCAGAGAGATTTTTTGAAGGGTCAAAGTTGGGAAGGTGGAGAGGACAAGGGGGCACATTTCAGATCAGAACAATATAAGCAAGAGTGGAGAGGTGGGAAGGGTGACATCTTGCGGGCAGAGGGTGGGGAAAAGTAAAGGGAGTTAGGGAAAAGTCAATTGGCCAACAGGCATCATGGTGAAAGAGAAAGAGAAAAGTCACTGGATCGGTAATCAGAAGCCCTGGATTTGAATCCATCCTGGTTCTGTCTGTGTAACTTTGGGCAGGTCACCTCACTTTTCTAGGCCTCAGTTTCCTTATTTGTACTAGGACCAGATGATTTTTTTGTGGGGCAATGAGGGTTAAATGACTTGCCCAGGGTCACACAGTTAATAGGTGTCAAGTGTCTGAGGCTGGATTTGAACTCAGGTCCTCCTGAATCCAGGGCCAGTGCTCTATCCACTGTGCCACCTAGCTACCCTTGGACCAGATGATCTTTAAGGTCCCTTCTAGCCCAGTGCCTCGCCCCTAGTAAGCATTCAATAAAGGTTCATTGGCTGTTGCCCAAATACCATGGACCTGTGCATCAGTCATGTGTCCATAATTGGTACTGACCTTGGTACTAGAGGATACTGTTCTTGCTCTCAGGGTGCTTCTGGTCTAATTGGAAAGACAAGAAGAAATGAATGAACAGATGAAATGAGAATCTGGTCCTAAGCATAAGGACAGTAAGAACCGAGGGGCTGAAGGTGTGGGTGAGGGTGCCTGCTAAGCTTGAATGTAGGAGAGAGAATCAGAGCCCTTGAAGGAGAAGTACTGTTCTTGACTCTTCTTCTGTAATGCTGTTCACTCAGCAGCTCAGAAAGTCGTTCTTCCATCTTCATCTCTTGCGGTCCTTTCCTCACCACCCCCTGGGGAACGAGTCTTGGGTTCACCCTCATGGCCATCTCCCTCTTAGCAAACCTGTGATATGGCCAACCCAGCTGGCCTCTGGCCCCCTCCACCCCAGCACAAAGGACGCAGAAAATAGGTCAGCATCACGGGCACAAATGTAACTAATACGTTCCTATCAGAAATCAATCCTCTGGTGAAATCTATCTGCTGCCCATGCTCCTCCCCGGAGGTTGAGGATGCTTGGGGATGGAAAGTATCTTTGTCCACACAGAGCACAAAGTTGGGGTCCACCCTGGCCCATGAAGCACAGCTCTTCCTTCCTCATCTATTTGCATAGACCAGAGGGTGGGCGATTTAGAAGGGTAGCGGCTTGCTGCTTCCTACGAGATGGTCCTCTGACTTAAATGTTTCTGGAATTAGAAAAAATGGTTGAGCAACCAGGCTGACAACTCTACTCCTTCAGTTCTGTCCTTGCACTTGGTTAATTTCACTTCCAGCTCCTAGGGAAAAAGCTCAATTTTGCTCTGGGCTAGTCCAGCCTCAGAAAGTCTTTGCATAGCTCCTACACTTGCCTCTTTACAGCCAGCAGGCTGTGGGCTACAGGAATAAGGTTTTGTGGCTGAAAAATATTGCTTGGGAATGCTTTTTTGGTGACAGCACAGTTCAGCCAGGCAGGACGGGAGGAAGCCTTATGATCTTAGTTCTGTCTAAGGACAAAGAGAATGGTTAATGGGCAGCCTGGGATCAGGGTGGGAGGGATGCCCTTTCTGGGTATGCAATGATATGAACCCAAATTATTACTGCTGTCCCCAGTTGGAGAATCTGGCTTCTGGTCCTGAATCTGCCACTTATTCCCTGTGTGACTCTGGGAAAATCCTTTTACCTCTCTGTGCCTCAGTTTCTTCTTCAGTAAAATGAGGGTCTTGGGCTAGATGACTTCTAAATATCTTTGCAGCTCTAAACCCACGGTCGTCACTATGACCCTGCTGCCAATGCAAAACCCATTTTTATATTGAAGGATCTTTCTTGTGCCAACAGCTTTACACCGAGGACAGAGCATAGCACTTGGGCATCCGATCCTTCTTGAGAGAGCCAACTCCTGGTTCTTGAACTTGGGGTGGGGGGAGCTCGGATTAATGAGGCAGGGAAGCCTCAGGGAAAGCTATTCAATTCAAAGAAAGCTCAGACTTGTTAAGACAGGAAGAGTTTTGTTTCTCCCTTCTCTAGCTGGATTTCCCAGCCCATCCTGGCTAAAGGGAGGAGGAACTTTCATTTTAGTTGGCCCTGAACCACTGATAACCAATCAACTCTCTCTGTTCAGCCCGTGAGAGTTGGTTTCTCCATTAGTCTGTGAGATGGGGGACTTTGTCTTTTCTGAACTTTGTGCGTGTGTGTCTCCCAGTGCCTGGCACCATGGTACACAGTAGCCACTAGTTATCTAGTATCTTCAGCATCCTTATGCCAGGGAAGAGGGGGCATTTGGAGTGAGCCTCCAGTTTGAAGGGGGAAGCAAGCCTAGTCAACCTCAGGCTTTCTTCCCCACCACTTCCATTTCCCAGCTCCCTCCCCCACTGGAGCGTGGTGCTTATTATCGCTTTAGGAACAATTTCCCAGTGGCTCAGGCCCCATTTCTGCCTTTGTTCCACTACCCTGAATCCCTTCCTCCCTAATGCTATCCCATTCTGGGGTTAATCGCCTGGGGTCACCTCCCAGCCCCTGTTTTCTCTGTATTTTCAGAATCAGTTTCTCCAGATGTCCCTCCCTGCCTGGTTAACTTCCATTCCATCCCATTAACTGGGGGGGGGAAGCCTCTACCCTGAGAAGCCAGCGGCTAGCTCTTCTCTCAAAGGGCTTATGTCTGCAGCTCTCAGAGTGCTGGTGGTGAGGCTGAGTGGGGTGTTAATGAGGAGCTGGGGGTGGGGTGGGGGGAGCGTTGGCTTCCTGCCTTACTGATGCTGCTCAGAGCTTCAGAGATGCATCCATAACACAACCAAAGGGGCTGCAGATAACTAGGGAGGTGCAAGATTGAGCTTCCTGATCGGAATCTCCCCACTCCACTGTAGCCCAGTTAGAAAGCTTTCTCTCTCCATGCGCCACAGAAAGGTGAGACCTCTCGCATCATACTCACCTTGTCTAAAATGGAAAAGGTGTTTCCTGTGCTGATAGGGAAGAGATTCGGTGAAGTCCCATAGAGGGCAGGATGTGCCTGCCAGCTTCATCCCATGTGTGACCCCCAAGAGGTTACTCTGGTCCTGACCAAGTGGAGGGGATCTTCCGACTTGCATTCTAGAAGACCCTACATGAGTAAATTCTCTCTCTCTCTCTCTCTCTCCTCTCTCTCTTTCCCCCTCTTCTCTTGTACTTTTTTTCTTCTGTCTTCCCTCCTCCTTTGCTTCTCTCCCCTTTCCCTCTTCTCCCTTTCTCACTCTCCCCCTTCTCTTTCCTTTCCTTCTCTCTCTTTTTTTCTTTTTTTTTTTTTTAAGTGAGGCAGTTGGGGTTAAGTGACTTGCCCAGAATCACACAGCTAGTAAGTGTTAAGTGTCTGAGGCCTGATTTGAACTCAGGTCCTCCTGACTCCAGTGCCGGTGCTCTATCCACTGCGCCACCTAGCTGCCCCCTCTTTCCTTCTCTCCCCCTCTTTGATTGCCTTTCTCCCTCCCTCCCTCTCTTTTTCTGACACTCCCTCTTTTTTTTCTCTCGTATGTATGTAGATATTTATTTATGCAAATCTATATACCTGTATGTATATAAGCACACAAGGTAAAGCTAATACAGAGTGATATGGAGAGGGGAAGGGGACAACATCTGGAGGGGGAAGCAGAAAAGGCTTTCTTCTTGTAGGGGACACAAGCCTTGAAGGAAACTCAAGATTCTTGGAGGCAGATGTGAGGAAGGAAGGCATTTCAGATGCGAGGGACAACCTGAGCATTGAGAGTCAGGAGAAACACAGAGACTAGCACACTGGCAGCCCATCTGGAATGTCCAGTGCATGGGGGGAGGAATGTACAGAAACCTGGACAGGTAGGCTGGAGTCAGATCAGCAAGGCTTTAAAATGCCCAGTGGAGGAGTTGGGTTTTTATTGTTGTTTTAATTTTTTTTTTTTGGTTGGGGCAATGAAGGTTAAGTGACTTACCCAAGGTCACACAGCTATTAAATGTCAGGTGTCTGAGGTCAGATTTGAACTCAGGTCCTCCTGAATCCAGGGCTGGTGCTCTATCCACTGCGCCACCTGCTGCCCCGTTTTAATTTTTTAATAGCACAGGCAATAGGGAGAGCTAGAGCTTCAAGAGCATCTAGGTGGCAAATTAGATAGCATGCCAGGCCCGGAATCAGGAGGACCTGAGTTCAAATCTGGCCTCGGATACTTGCTAGCTGGGTGAGCCACTTCGTCCTGCTTGCCTCAGTTTCCTTATTGGTAAAATAAGCTTTGTAAGCAGCAGCATTTGACCTCCTGGTTGCAGGAAGGGTCCCACAGGAAGGGAGCCCTTTAGAGGCTCATTGACTTCTAGACTTTGGGAAAATCCTTTTCCTGTTACTTGGCAGGCCCAAGATCACAGTGGTTATCCTGGACCAGACCCTGACAGGTGGGAGTGAGGGAAAGTGTCACGGTGTCATGCAAAAGATGTTCAGTATTGGAGAACCTTGCTTTAAGTCCTTGCTCTGCCATTTACTAGCTATGACCTTAGGCAAGCAATTCAATCTCTCTGAGCTTCATGTTTCTCATCTGGAAAATGGGAATAATAATGCAATCAATACTGACTTTAAAAAGTTGTGATGAAAGTGCTTCATGCATTTGTTTTGTTTTGTTTTTTGGGCGGGGCAATGAGGGTTAAGTGACTTGCCCAGGGTCACACAGCTAGTAAGTGTCAAGTGTCTGGGTTCGGATTTGAACTCAGGTCCTCCTGAATCCAGGGCCAGTGCTCTATCCACTTCGCCACTTAGCTGCCCCCTGTCTATTGTGTTTTAAGGTCTTGGACCATAGATGAAGAGCTGGGAGGGAACTCAGAAGCCAATTGGTCTAAGCCTCTCAGTTTACACATTAGAAAACTGAGTCCCGAGGAGGTTAAGGTTCAAGGTCACAAAGATGGTGAACATCAGTGGTGGGATTCAAACCGAGCACCTGTGATCCTCTTCAGATGCCTAACTCTTTTACTCTAGAGCAGGGTTTCTTAAACTTTTTCCACTCACGACCGCTTTTCACCTGAGAAATTTTTACACAACCCCAAGTATATAAGTATATAAAATAGGTATATATAACCTCTTACTGTTACCAGATTTTTCATGATCCCCCCATTCAGTTACGTGACCCCACCTGTGCCCCACAGTTTAAGAAGCTTTGTTCTAGAGTCAATGCTTTTTCTTCTCTCCTGCTGTCTTCCTGAGAAGCAGGTGGCATAAGAATTACTCTCATGATTTTATAGAGAAAGAAAACCAGAAAATCACTGAGTTAAATGACTTGCCCCCCATTATCCAGCTAGAGTCAGAGCTGAGATCTGAACCCAGGGAGCCTGACTTTGAGTCTGGCACAATGCATGGATTATCTAAGGGAGGGATGATCTCGTATGGGCCAGGCTCCGTTGTAATCAGGGATCTGGACATCTCCAGGCTCAGGGAGAGTCACTTGGAATGACAGTTTCATGCCCTCTGCCACCCTGCTCCAATCCTTGGGCAACTCCATGCTTTGAAGAAATACCATCCCAGGTTGTGGTTTGAAGCCTGGAGTCTATAAGGGCTGTTATGGGCAAGAGGGAAAGGGGAGAAAGAAAGAGTCTCTGTGTTACCTTGCTGAGCCTGATCTTCAGGAAGCTGCTTACCACAAGTCAAACATTGCCAGGGACAAGGGCATTAGACTCCTGGATACTTGCTCCAGGAAAATCAATTTACTTTTTTTGGGGGGGTGGTGGTGGTGGCAGATTCTGCTGGATCATCTCTCTGGCTCCTTGAGGGCAGCGATTTGTTTAACACAGCTTATGTCTCCCCTTCCCCTATTTTGCCTGTCATAGAGCTCATCATGTGGAAAGGGCTTCCTTCCAACAATTCATTTGGTAAGCATTTAAATGCTTGTTATATGCCAGCTCTTTCCATGGGAAGACTGACAAAAACAACAGCTCCTGTTCTCAAGAAGCTTATAGTCTTCTGGGGGGAGGGAAAGGAAGGGAAGGGGGAAGACAACACATACATGTAAAAACCAATGTGGGGGGCAGCTAGATGGGGCAGTGGATAGAGCACCGGTCCTGGAGTCAGGAGGACCTGAGTTCAAATCCGGCCTCAGACACTTAACACTTACTAGCTGTGTGACCCTGGGCAAGTCACTTAACCCCAGTTGCCTCACTAAAAAAAAAACAAAAAACAAAAAACAAAAAACCAATGTGAAATTTAGACAAAGCAATTGGCAGTCACCACGGGGAGGAGAGAAGGGTTAGCAAATGCAGGATCAGGAGAGGCCTTGTGTATGAGGAGACACCTGAGCTGAACTTTGAGGAAGTTAAGGATTCTTTTTTTTTTTTTTCGGTGAGGCAATTGGGGTTAAGTGACTTGCCCAGGGTCACGCAGCTAGTAAGTGTCAAATGTCTGAGGCCGGATTTGAACTCAGGTACTCCTGACTCCAAGGCCAGTGCTCTATCCACTGCACCATCTAGCTGCCCTGAAGTTAGGGATTCTAAAAGGTGGGAATGAGGAAGGATGGCATTCCAGGCATAGGGGACAGTCATGGAGGTGGGAGATGGAATGCTTGGGGAACAGCCTGGGTAAAGTCCTGGAGATGGGGTTTCTATATAGGAAGAAACACTATGTATAACAGTTTGGTTGGAACAAAGAGCTTGTGAAGGCATGTAATGTGAAATTAGTTCTGAAACACAGGCTAGAGCCAAATTTTGAAGAGTTTTCAATGCCAAACAAGAGTATGTATTTTATTCTAGAGGAAACAGAGCCGCTGAAGCTTTCTGAGTGAGGGGATTTACTTGGGTTTTAGGAATATCAATTTGGTGGCTATATGGAGAGGATGAGTTGGAGAGGGGAGATACTGGAGCTGGGTGACCCCTTGGGAGGCTATTGCAATAGGTTAGGTAGGAGCTCATGAAGACCTGAACTAGGGTGATGGTCCAAGCAGTGGAAATAAGGGGAACAGATGAGAGATATAGTAGAGGCAGAATCTGACACTGAGATTATGGGGTTTTTTTTGTGTTTTTTTTTTTTTGCGGGGCAATGGGGGTTAAGTGACTTGCCCAGGGTCACACAGCTAGTAAGTGTCAAGTGTCTGAGGCCGGATTTGAACTCAGGTACTCCTGAATCCAGGGCTGGTGCTTTATCCACTGCGCCACTTAGCCGCCCCCCTGACACTGAGATTATGAACCTTAATGTGTAGAAGGATGGTGGTGCCCTTGATTAGAAATAGGAAAGAGGGGGCAGCTAGGTGGCAAAGTGGATAGAGCACCAGCCCTGAATTCAAGAGGACCTGAGTTCAAATCTGACCTCAGACACTTGACACTTACTAGCTGTATAACCCTGGACAAGTCACTTAACCCAACTACCTCACCAAAAAAACCCCCTCAAACTCAAAGAAATAGGAAAGAAAGGAAGACAGCTAGTGCAGGGGTAAAATATCAAGTCTCTTTTTGGATATTGTGAGTTTGAGATGCCTATGGGTCCTCCAGTTTGAAATGTTCAGTAGGCAGTTGGTGATGTGGGACTGAATATATGGATCTGGGGGTCATTGGCATGACCATGATAGTTGAATCCATGGGAGTTGAGTTCTCTAAGAGAGAGAGAGAAGAGGGCTCAGTAAAGAACCTAGAGGGATACCCACAGTTTTGGGATGGGACATGATTGAATGTCCAGCAAAGGAAACTGAAAGGGAGTGGTCAGATAGGAGGGGGAGAGAGAAAGAGAGGGAGGGGGGGGGGAGAGAGAGAGAGAGAGAGAGAGAGAGAGAGAGAGAGAGAGAGAGAGAGAGAGAGAGAGAGAGAGAAGAAGAAGAAGAAGAAGAAGAAGAAGAAGAAGAAGAAGAAGAAGGAGGAGGAGGAGGAGAAGGAGGAGGAGAAGAAGGAGGAGGAGGAGGAGGAGAAGGAGAAGGAGAAGGAGAAGGAGGAGAAGGAGGAGGAGGAGGAGAAGGAGAAGGAGAAGGCAAGAGGACAGACAGAGAGAAAACAGAGGAGAGAGACAGAGAGCAGTGTCAAGAAAACCCAAGAAAGTGAAAATATCCAGGAGGTTAAGGTGATCAACTAGTGTCCAGTGGTGAAGAGAGGTCAAGAAGGATGAGGACTGAGAAAAAGAGTTTGTTGGTAATCTTGGAGTGAGCAGTTTCCATTGAGTGAATTGTTGATTGAGTTGACTTGAACAAGAGGTTTTAGTTAGAAGAAAAGGGGAAATTACTTCCCAGCCCTCAGATCTCCCTGGTCCAATTACAAATTCCATTATATTGATTCCTTATGGGGGGACTCTTTTATCTGTTGCCCTAGGGCCCCTGCCTGTTCTGAATGTGTCCCCCCAGTTCTACTGAATAGTGATATTTTGATCATCCAATGAGCTTAGAAAACTCAACTCCCATGGATTCAACCGTCATGGTCTTGCCAATGACCCCCAGATCCATATATTCAGTCCCATACAACTAGCAATCAACCAGTCAGTCAATAAACATTTATTAAGCCTTTACCACATCCCAGGCAATGTGCTGGTTACTGGAAGGACAAATCGAAAAAGATGTCCCAGTGATGAGGATGGTGAGGGAGGCAGTGAGGACCATGATAATATCCTATCTCTGATGTTTAGCACCTGTATGACCTTGGGCAATTTGCTTTCCTCCCTGGGCCTCAATTTCCTTATCTTTAAAATGAAGGGACTGGATTCGATGATTCCTCCGGCTCTGGATCTGTGAGCCTATTATCCTATGGGGAGGGCACCCCAGTAGAGGAGGGTGAACAAGCCTCCGTTCCGGAGCTTCATTCTCATCTCAGCCTACCCTGGGGTCAAACCTAAAGCAACCTTTGCCTGCCCTTCACCCTGGAAGGTGTCCCTGCCTGGCTGGTTGCCTGTGCAGCCTGTTTGGGGGTAACTCTACACTGCTGAGCTCTCTGTAGGCCATACTCTAAAATACCCAGAGGCTAGGGAAAGCCAAAGAAGAAGCCACTTTTACTATCTGCTCCCCCCAGTCCTCTCCTTGCGGAGCACAGTTTCCTAGGCTTAATTAAGATTAACCATGCTTTGGCACCACAATTGCCAAATAACAGAATCTCCCAAATTGGCACGGATGTTGCCTCTCCCTGACCTCCCTGCACCCTGCCCCCTCCTCCATCCTTTTCCCTTCATCTTTTGGATTTCTCCAGATGGGTGACTTTGCAATAGGGCTTCACCCCGGGAGAGGTGAATAGCCCCCCCTCCCCCAGCTGCCCTCATTCCTCCATTTCCCTAATTCTACAATACCGAGAAGCAGACATCCACTACACTCAGAGGAGTCAAGGGAGCCGGGTCCCCATGCCCATGCTACTGTCAGCCGCCCACCCTCCATGCTGCTCATGGCCAGGTTTGCCAGCCAGCAGTGAGGGTTGGTATTGATTTTATTGGCTGTACATGGCTTAGCTATGGGGCAGTTAGAGTTGGGACTGGCACGGAGAAGGTCACAGCCCAAATGTGGGGCCCGTTGGGATCTATAACCCAAACCCTACCGTGGGGATGGTTTGAACGGACCTGGTGACTGTTTAAGGATGGTGCCAAGGAAAACCAGAGAGACACTTGGGGAGGCAGCTGTGTAACCCTAGCTGGCTGTGCCGGCTTCAGGGAGCCAGCCCTGGGGGTGCTGTGGGATGGGGGGGGGGACTCGTCTGGGAAACACCAGATGTGCACTTGTCTTCTTCAGAAGGGCTGTAGTGGCAGCTGCTCATAATGGGTCTCTGTTCACACCCAGAGTGTTTAATTATTTACCAGCTTGGGGCTGCTAAAAATATTCTCCATCCCTTCCCCCGCAGGGTGCAAGCTTTTACACACATGTACTTGCCTGCGTGCGCACAGTGTCTCACACATGCTCCCATGCCTTCTCACACAATGAGGATGTCCTCTATCATCACCCTTCTTGCACAATAAGACACCACTGCCTCCAAGAGCACAAGTGACTGCTGTGTCCCTGGACCTGAAGCAGGTTCCCCAAGTCTCCCCTCCGCTGTGGCCAGGCCCTTCTAGTGAGGAGAGCGGCCTGGTGGCTGGCAGCAGACTACCCAGAAGGCACAGCTGCCAAGACACCGGAAAGCCGACCTCGCCGGGATGGGAGGGTGACCAGCACACCTCTGTGAAGGCTACTTATACTAGATGCTGCAGCAGCTGCAGGCCAGTGGGGCTGCAGAGGGAGGGGGGGCTGAAATCCTCTAGGACAGCTGAGCATTCACTCCATGGTCAGGGGAGAGGAGCTTGGATTCCTAGGGATTTCTCTGAGCTATCTTGGGAAGGGGCCTGCAGGCCAGGCTGGCCGAGCAAAGCTCCCTTCCAGGCTGCACTTACTTATCCCTAAGCCTTCTTTGTCCACACAGGGGTAGGCCCAAGTGTACTCAGGGAGGACTGGTCCCTACTTTGAGACAGTTTTCACTTGGCTTCTGTCTTTTTTATTTATTAAATAGATTTCTATTTAATTAGATTTCTGTTAATACCTTTTGGTTCTATATTGCCTGGATTTCCTCTTGTATCCCTTCTCCTCCCTGATCCCAGAGAGTCATCACTTATAATGAGGAAAGAAAGGAAGGAAAGAGGGAGAGAAGGAAGGGGAAGAAAAAAGGAAGGAGGGAGGTGGGAATAAAGGAAGGAAGGGAAAGAAGGGAGGAAGGGAGGGAGGGAGAGAGGGAAAGAAAAGGGAAAGGGGGGAAGGAAAGAAGGAAGGAAAATGAAAGGAAGGAAGAAGGGAAGGGAAAGAAAAAAGGAAGGAGGGAAGTGGGAAGAAAGGAAGGAAGGGATAGGAAAGAAGGGAGGGAGGGAAAGGAAAGAAGGAAGGGAAGGGAAGGAGGGAGGGAAGAAGGAAGGGAAGGAAGGAAGGAAGGAAGGAAGGAATAGGAAAGGAGGGAGGGAGGGAAAGGAAGGAAGGAAGCAAGGAAAGAAGGGAGGGAGGGAAGAAAGAAAGAAAGACAGGGGAAGGGAAGGGAAGGAAAGGAAGGAAAGAGGGAGAGAAGGAAGAGGAAGAAAAAAGGAAAGAGGGGAGGTGGGAAGAAAGGAAGGAAGGGATAGGAAAGGAGGAAGGGAGGGAGGGAAAGGAAGGAAGGGAGGGAAGGAAAGGTAAGGAGGAAGGAAGGAAGGAAGGAAACAAACAAACTTCCAAGGCGAGGAGGCTTCTGTGGCATGGTAGAACAGGTCTAGAGGCAGGTATGGAACCCAGAGAGGCGTCTAGCTGATGTTAAAGGAGGGTAGGTGGGTGGGGATGGGGTGTGATCGCTGACTTCCAGGAGTAGGAGGCTGTCATGGGCAGGGGGGTTACAATGATTCTGCTCTTGTCCAAGGGGCAGAGCTAGGGGCAGCCAGTGGACATGGCAAAGGGGCAAACTTGGGCTTCTTGTCAGGAGTCTCTTCCTAGGGACTGGAGCTGTCCAGAAATGAGCTGAGCTGCTTCGGGAGGCAGTGGGGTCTCCCTCACCAGAGCTCTTCAGGCAGAGGTGTCAGGGAGGTTACAGAGAAGATTTCTGTTCAGATACAGGTTCCTTTTCTCCCTCCAGCCTCGAAGTTCTTTTCAATTCTGAGGCTCTGTGACCTCAAACTGTGCAGACACCTGCCCTTCCCCCTATGAATTGTGAAATATGCCCTACATATTGAGGTCTGGCTCTCCCTATTCTGGTATATTCATGGGAACTTGTCTAATTCAAATCTGCACACCAAGATGACTGTGCTTCTAGGGAGAGGGGGAGATGATGGTGAGCAAAGGTATACTCCAAATCTTTTTTTTTTTTTTTTGCTGGTCAATGAGGGTCACACAGCTAGTAAGTATCAAGTGTTTGAGGCTGGATTTTAACTCAGGTCCTCCTGAATCCAGGGCCGGTGCTTTATCCACTACGCCACCTAGCTGCCCCGTATACTCCAAATCTACCCCTCTTTCCTCACCCTTCCAATCAGACCTGTAAGTATTAATAGTTAATATTTAATAGGGGCAGCTAGGTGGCGCAGTGGATAAAGCACCGGCCCTGGATTCAGGAAGACCTGAGTTCAAAGTCGGCCTCAGACACTTGACACTTTACTAGCTGTGTGGCCTCGGGCAAGTCACTTAACCCCAATTGCCTCACACACACACAAAAAAAGAATGAAGAATAGTTAATATTTAATAAAGCTCACATTCATATAATTTTTAAAAAAGAATTGCCTACATGTGACTAGAAAATAATAAAATACTTTTATGATTTAAAAAAAAAAAGAATCAGGGCAGCTAGGTAGTGCAGTGGATAGAGCACCGGCCCTGGATTCAGGAGAACCTGACTTCAAATCCGGCCTCAGACACTTAACACTTACTAGCTGTGTGACCTTGGGCAAGTCACTTAACCCCAACTGCCTCACCAAAAAAAAAAAAAAAAAAAGAATCGCAAAGCACTTTACATACATTAATCTCATTTGGTCCTCAGACCCTGGACAGGTCTAATCACAATCCCCATGTTATAGGAGAAGAAATTGAGATCAAGTGACTTGTCCAGGAACGCGCTGCTCTTAGCAGTATTCAAACCCCAGTCCTCCTGAATCCGAGCACAGCCCTCAACCCCCTATGCCACACCTGCTTTCTGTGTCCTCTTGTCACCTTGGAACAGGCCTTGTCATAGTTTTCCCGCAGGCAGGAGGCTCTCTCTGGTCAGTCGAGTACTTGTTCACCCCCGCGGCTCATCTCCTACCCATTAATTTTCCTTCCAAACCTAACTGGGTTGTTTGCCCTGAAGCTTCAGATCGACAGACATTGCCAAGGCAACTGAAAGCAGACTGCAGAGAGTTGGGGTGGGGGGGAGGGGGAGCGGCCCTGGGGCACAGCGTTGGAGGCAGAGAGTGACTTCTTGTGGATCATCGTGAATTCTCCAAACCAACCCCTGGAGTCCTTCTTCAGGGTGAAGTCCTAGCAACAGGGATCCTCTTGCAGAGCCCATCCCTCCCCGTCTTGTGAGGTGGGCCCTGGGGACGGCATCAGTGAATATAGATAACCCTCTGGAGGGGGCATGTGAGGGCTATTGGGAAGAGCCTCAGAGGATGTGGATTCCAGGGGGGCAGGGGGAGGGGGCAGCTTCTCTCTTCCCACCCCCTGGGAAGCTTGAGGCCAAATGTCCAAGCCACTTCTTGAGTGATCTGAGCCTCATAACTACCCTGGGAGATATCATTGTGCTTTGGTTATCTTCATTTTACACATGGGGAAACTGAGGCCGAGAGAGGTAAAGGGACTGTTTGAGGCAGGATTTGAACTCTGATGCCCCTGATTCCAAGTCTGGCACCATCCACTGTACCTACCTAGCTGCCTCCTACCCCTCTAACCTCTCTTTAAAATGCTGAAAGCAGGGCAGCTAGGTGGCACAGTGGATAAAGCACTGGCCCTGGATTCAGGAGGACCTGAGTTCAAATCCAGACTCAGACACTTGACACTAGCTGTGTGACCCTGGGCAAGTCACTTAACCCTCATTGCCCCACAAAAAAAATAAATAAAATGCTGAGAGCATGTCACATGGCTGGAGTGTTAGACCCTGGCTCCTTCCTGGGCTCACCTAAAGCTTTTCCTGGCTTCCTCTGGCTCATCTGTTTAGGCCCTGCCTAAGACCTTATGGTAATGATAAGCCGTGCCCTGCCTGGCTCCTAAGGGATCACCCCATTTTTTTTAATGAGGGGAGGAGTCTGGAAAGAAGCAACAACCAACTTACTTCATGCATACTGAGAAAAAGGGAAATGGATAGAACTGATGGGAGAAGTGTAACCATCCCATTAAAGACATTTCTTCCAAGGCTTTGTGACAGCCAGAAGGGGTGTCCAAAGTAAGCTTCTCTCCAATGGGTCTCTTGAGCTCTCTGGTTAAGATGGCACTGTGAGTACAGTGCTAGACTTGGGAGTGGGGAAGACTTGAGATATCCAGATACCTCCCAGCTGGGCGAATCACTTCGTGCTGACCTCGGCCTTGAGACCTCCAAGTGTAAAATGACAGCACCTGCCTCACAGGGTTGTTAGGAGGATCAAGAGAGATAATAACATACATAAGGTGCTTTGCAGATCCTAAAAGCGCTATAGCAATGTTAACTATTTTATTTTTTTTTGTAAGGCAATTGGGGTTAAGTGACTTGCCCAGGGTCACACAGCTAGTGTCAAGGGTCTGAGGCCAGATTCAAACTTAGGTCCTCCTGAATCCAGGGCCGGTGCTTTATCCACTACTCCACCTAGCTGCCCCCACAGTGTTAACTATTATTCTTATTATTGTGGAGCTCTGGACATGGGGTGTTATTTCCAGTTCCTCCAGACTCCCACCCTTGGGTCTCTTTGGCTAGAGAAGGATTCAGGTCTGGGGAGCTCAGTGCTGGTTTGGTTCTTCTTGGTCTGATGCCTTTGGATGCCTCTGATTTCAGAACTGACTAAAGAAATCCAGTCGTCGCAGACAGCTTTGGTACTACCAGGCCATGGGACAGGAGAAGAGTCTGGCACCTCCCTGGGAGAGGAGGAGGAGGGAGGGATTCCCATCCCTGCTCCTGGGCTCCTGCAGGTCACAGAGAGAAGGCGTGAGTATGGATGGTCCTTGCTTAACTGGCCTCCCCGGACGCCATCTTGGGGCCCAGCACATTAGAGACTCTGGGGATCACTCCAAAGCTGATGACGTTATACAGTGTTGAATGGGTGTGGGTGATGTACCAAAGTTTGGTCCTTACTGACTTGGGACGAGTGAATTTTCTGGGGCCCTGGTTTGCCCCATCTGTAGAGTGGGGAGAGTAATCCCCCAAACAGTTCTTCAGTCTCTACTGTAAAGACTCACCTAGGCATCCTCAGCAAAGGCCTGAGCTACCAGAAAACATTAGGGTGACCACATGGTGGTATAGAGGCCTCCTGGTAGACTGTACCAGGGGGTCATAGGCTCCCAAAGGCCCTTCAGCCTTGAAGCTAGAAAGACTTCAGGGACAGAGCTGGCGACAGACTCACCATCTGTGATCCCAGACCAACCTAGCCAAATCTGGAGACACTTATCACCAGCTTGGCTGCCAGAGAATGAATTTGTTGGTGCCAGCAACTCCCCTAAATGACAAAGGGGGAGGGGACGTGTGATCTGTGCCAGTGGTGGGAGGATGGATGCCGACAAAATCTCAGGGCTTTGAAGTAACAATCCTGTTCATTGGGGAGGACCATGCCTGGTGTCCTGGATCCTGACCATGGGGTTTCCCCGTGATCCCGTCCTGGGCTCCCTGTCAAGTTTTCAGCCTGCTCAGTCCTTGGCTAAGGAAGGCCATCAGCTTGAATATAGGCCCCTTCATGTTGCTCCTAGGGATGGAGTCTCAGCCAGGGCAGACGTCAGAGTTGGGCCAGGGAAACCGTGGGCTTTGCCCCCTCTGTTTCCTCTCTCTTTCTCTCTCCCAGAACCTCTGAGCAGCGTCTCCTCACTGGAGGTCCATTTTGATCTCTTGGACCTTACGGAGCTGACAGATATGTCTGACCAAGAACTGGCTGAAGTCTTTGCAGACTCTGATGACGAGAATGCTGCAAATGAGTCTCCAGCAGGTGAGAGGGCCAGAATCTCAAAAAATGGGGAGAGGCGGTGACATCTGGCTCCCCTCAGAAACACCAGGGGAAGGATGGAGGGGACTTGGCTTTGGGGAGGGAAGTGCTAGCTAGCCTGACCCTCATCTCCCCGCCTCGGGGCCATCTCTTGATTTGCACCCTGGCCCCAGGTCACAGGCCCTTGAGAAAGCCCTGCTTCCTCAGATCCTCAGAGATGTGAAAGGACTATTTTTGCCACTGCTTCTCCTCAGTGAATCCACAGTTCCCGGGCTTTTCCTTGAAGTTAGGAATTTGCTTTTGATGTGAAAGTGTTATGGGCCCAGGGCACCCCAGAAGTTCTCTGGGGTACATCAAAGAACCTTCTCCTAGAGAAACTAATCCAAAGGACAGACACACCTAAGGAGATAAGTGGAGCCTGATCATAGTGGAGCTAGCTCGGGGACCCCCACCCTTCATTCTGGTCTCCCTTACCCCTGGGGAGATAAGGTTAGGTGTGGCTGCTGCCTTGGTGTCCTGAGGAGAGAGATGGCTTGAGAGATCTGCAGCCACCACCAGTGGGGGATGGTCCTCTCTCACTAAGGGAACTTTCCAGTCAGATGGTCACCCCCATCAGTCCTCTATAAAAGTACCTGCCTGGGACAGCTTAGGTGGCACAGTGGATAGAGCACTGGCCCTGGAGTACCTGAGTTCAAATCCGGCCCCAGACACTTAACATTAGCTGTGTGACCCTGGGCAAGTCACTTAACCCCAATTGCCTCACTAAAAAAAAAGTACCTGCCTGTCTTCTGCTCGAGGAGATTGGTATCTCAGAGCCACACTCTGTGCCATGCCTTCTCCCCAGGAGAAGAAGTCCAAGGATTTCTCTCTTGGTTTCCCTTCCCTTCCTCAGCCCCTAAAGCTATCTTATTCTAATTGTTTTTGTGTGCAAAAGGGTGTAATTCTTTAAAGAGGAATTCCTAAGGACCCCAAACCCCTGCCCCATTTTCCCCACATCATAATGGAGGGATGGCATAGTGAAAGGGAAACTGGATTTAGGGTCCGAGTATACCGTTTCAAAGCCTGGCACTGTGACTATCTATAGGACCCCATGGGCAAGACACTGACTTTCTGTGGCCTCAGCGTCCTTCCCTGTTAAAAATGAGGTGATTGGACTAGACCTCCAGTTTTAAATCTTGAGTTTTACTAGCCTTCTACAAAGGCACTTGCCAAGGAAAATAAACTGCTTTTGCTTCACGAGCCGTAAAAACACATTTAACTGAACCCATTCTGCAGTTTCGGTGGCCCCTGGGTGGAGGTCGGGTATTCTTCAGCAGGTCCAGTCTTTCCCCTTATGTGCAAGGCCAGCCTTCTTGCATGGGAGAGGCAGGCAGGCCCTCTTGGCTCTGTGTGCAGATGGGTGTGAATTCTTAGATTTGCTCCTCTCCCTTCTAGTTCTACTTGTTCACCTGCCACATTAGGGCACCAGCACCAGCCTCTCCTCCCCCACTCACATATTTTCCAAGCTGACCCTCCACAGCAAGGACTCCCCTGTGGCGCCAGGCATAGTTTCCAGCTGCCTCTGAAGCTGTCGGGTGGTGGGGGTGGGGACTGCAGAGAATCCCACAGGGGGAGCAAAAAGAGAAGCTTTTTTTTCTCTCTCTCCAGAGAATCCAGTTTCCCCTAGAGCCAGGCCCACAGCCCTGCCTTCCTTCCCTTCCTCCTCCAAGCCCAGAATGAACCCAAGGGGCTGGTAGAGCTGGGTTCTGCTTATTCAGGCCCACCAGGGGCCTCATTAAAGGCAACAGCCCCTTCATGAATCAATAACACTTGACAGGGCGATCTCAAAAAGGGATAAACTGCTCCCCATTCTGCATTTCTTGTGGTCCCTGGAAATGTTAGGGAGGTGATGTCTGAACTCCATAGCGGGTTTAGGGTTGGAAGTAAAAACATGGCTAATGAGCCAGTCACACAGAATATTCATCTTGGCTGGAATTTGGGTATGCCTCCAAGGTGGGCTGTTGACATAGAGAGAGCATAGGGAGTTAGGGCCTTGACATGGCTCCTTATAGCTCTGGGGAAGGGAATATGGTGGCGGGGGAGCATTCCCCCTTCACCTACAAAACAGACTGCACATATATCTCCATTGATTCACACCAAGCAACACACACACACACACACACACACACACACACACACACACACATCCACATACTTCTCTCAAGGTGCAAAAAAGCTTTTCTCCAGCTGGCTGGGCTGTCAGAAGCAGTTAGCAACAGGGAGGAGAAAGCTAACTCTGGAAATCCACCCAGCCTCTCCCGTACCCTGTTTCTCTGGCCTTCAAGGTAGCAAATCAGCCTCTGGATTTGACATGGGCTTTGATTTAATCTAGCTTGTAGATGATCCAGCGCCTGCGCGTGTCCACACACACACACACACACACACACACACACACACACACACACACACACACACACACACACACCCTCTGCTCACAGTCTAGCAGAGTCTGCACTCATTGGGTGGATCCAATTGAATAAATATGTAAATCCATCCCACAGAGCTTCAATGAGCAGGGACTCTGTGACCTGAATGTATGATTAGCAGCTCTCTAGTACAGTAGGGGCCACAAATAAATGAGAATGCTGCAGGGGAGGTCCCAGCCCCAGAACGTCACCTTAAAAATAAAGTAGACAAGCACAGTTCCCAAACTCTGGCAAAGTCTGATGCTGAGAAAATCACGGTACCATTCCCTGACAGAGGAGTGGGCAGCAAGCCTCACAATAGCTCACTGGCTAAGCACAACTGCCGTCCCTTGTTTGATGTATGAGTCTCAGAGGCATAAATAGCTAGTTTCCACCTCCCCAACCCCTGAAGCAGGACAAGAGTGAGGTGTGTGTGTGTGTGTGTGGGGGGAGCAAGACCCAGGGGGCAGGGGGAATTCCGAATGAGGAAAACCAATTCTCTGGCTGTGATCTAGGGTTATGAGGTCAATACTCAGGGCATCTGATTTTCCCTGTACCAGCATCAAGCAATTCCCATGGAACTGAGGTTAGAAATAGATTACATTAGAGTTTGTGCTGCAAAAAACCTATGTGCATGCCCAGGCCCCTCTCTCCCTCTCTCTCTCTCACACACACACACACACACACACACACACACACACACACACACACACACACACACGCTGATCGTCTGAATTGACTTGTCAAGATGCACGGCTGGCTCCTAGGCTCAGCACACAGAGGCCGGCAGCCCACTCACCCCTGCTCTGTCCTGTGTTCTCTCTACCCCAGGTTTGCACACACACCAGCTCCCCCGAGCTGGGTACCTGCGCTCCCCCTCCTGGACCCGGACCAAAGCTGAACAAAACAGAGAAAAGAAGCATCTCAGCGACTCTGAGCTGCAGGCTGGGATTGTGGACACTTTTCTCACCATCGAGAGGCCCAAGGAAGACTAGGCTCTTTTCTAACCTGCCCTGGGAGCTGCACGGAGGGGCCAAGATGGAAATGGCCACGGTTGCACTCATCACAATTCTGGACGGTTTGTGATGCTGAAAATAACCTTGACCAGAGAGGCTTTGGCAACACCTGTGGGTCCAAGTTAATTACTGAGCCCCCCCCTTCATCTCTGCCCAGACGGCTTTGCTTCCTTCAGTCCCATTTCCAAGAGGTGGAGTCAACTTGGTATGAGCCAAACCATCCCTCCAGGCTGCCAGTGTCCTAGGGTGATGGTTGGCAGCCAAAGGGATTGGCAGGAATTGTGGCACTTTAAACACTCCTTGCTTCCTCTGTCTTGAGGCATACGCCAGTGGATCTGAGGGTCCTCAGAGCTGGACTAGTTGCTACAGAAAGTGTAGGCTGCATTTGCCTTGAACCCAACATTCTGGAAAGGTAGTCGGAGGAGAGGGAGTGAAAGTCTAAGCCAACAGTGAAGTGCTATGAGACAAAAGCAAAGCCCAGTCCTGGGGCCCCTTCTGCCATCCTTTAGTATAAGCACAGTCTCTTTCCAGTGGCCTTACTCACACCTTCTTCTCTGTGCACTGGATCAAGACCAACACGTATTTTCTGTGGAATTCTATTGCTCAGAAACCAGGACACCACACCCCTCCTCTGGTCAGAAACTTAGGTCCTGCCAGGCGTCTCCTGGGGGACTGCCTGGTACCCCAGCAAAGCCACAGCAAAATCCGGAACGGTTCCCGATGTTACAGGGATGAGGTGTGGGAATGACACTAAAATGGTGGCCACTTCTCTGACATCTGTGTACTGGTTTAAGGGACCCAGCTTCTCTCTGCTTATCAACTCTTCTGGAAAGTTCCCCTTTTCAGAACTGGTGCTGTCCAGCTCTCAAATGATTCTGGGAAAGGCTGAAGAGTAGAAGACAAATGGTAACATTCAATTCACTTGTTTATCTCCAGGCTCAATGGATGGCCTTTGGCTTCCCTTTTTTCATGAAAGTGGCACTGAATTCAGAAACTGGAGTGTTTCTAAGAGTAGCAAGAGGGAAGTTGCATTTGTGTTCAGATTCTGAAGGCTACCAGGGGCCCGAGGATTAGCTTCTGAAGATATCCATACTGATGTGATTCTTGCCACACTTTCAGCCAAGGGAGGCAGGCGGAGTTGGTGACCAATCTTCTCCAGTTCTCTCCTACCACCCGTCCTTTCCCCCAAGTCCTTCCTTGGGTTAGAGAGCCGAACGCTAGATCAGCTTTGTAACCCAGACCCTTGATGACCTGTGGGCTGGCCTTTCCCTCTGTCAACTGAAGACTGAGGGGACTCTGGCCTATTTCCTACCTTGCTCAGAACACCAAATAATGCCAAAACTGCCTAAGGAACCATGGCACCTCCCTGAAACCGTTATGGTGTGGGGAGGAAAAGACACTCCCCCTTCCCCGCCCCCACAACCTTCTTAAGGGGTTACTTCTCACATCCCAATAACATGGCTTCCCTGTCCTACACATCATCTCCAGTTAATCTCATGTAAACGCATCACCCCCCCAAAGTAGCTTTGAGCCTGTGGCTGCCTATCACGTCCCCATAGTCCTCCGTGCCTCCATATGGTACTGTCTGGCTTGGTGTCACTTTATACTGAAAGGAAGCAGGGACCATTTTTTTTCAGATGTAGCTTCTGGGACTGCCCAAAGGAGGGACTTCGCAGATGACAGTTTCTTGCAAGCTTAGATGTAGGAAAATGAGGGAGCTCCAGAAGTCACCAAGAGCCGACATCTCTTTTACTCAAAGAGGCACCCAACCTGGCTGCTTGCTGATGACTGTTTAAATTGTTTAAATTCCCTTGAACCAGGGTCATGACAGACAATCACCAAGGATGAACTGATACCATGTCAACAATTGGTTTCAGAACAGGATCTGGACTCACTTTTTTGCTTGAACCATAGATTGTGGGGACCTTCAAGCATTTTCCTTTCTCCATTTAAGCTCCTGATATGGATACAAAAATAGGTTCTTCCAACGGAGATGGACTCAAATAGAGTCACATCAGATCTTTGAATACCTGCTATTTGCAAGGCACTGTGCTGAGTACTGTGAGAGTAACAAGGGAGAACTAGCTAGGGTTCCTGCCCTCAAGAATTCTGGGCATGCCAGTGATAGAAGGCTCGGGGCCGAGTCCCTGATTTCAGGGGCCGTTAATCAAGCCACCTCCCAAATGCTCGGTAGCGCTGGCCAGTTGCCAGTTGGCAGACCTGCTGGCACCTCTCACTCAAATTGACACGTCCATGCCACCAGAGGCTTCTGGCTTCATTTAGCTGGCTGGAATACCCACGCTTGTGTTTCGTCTTCCCTTATATATATATACATAGTGAGCTCCAGATACTTATAAACCAAGAATCTGTCAAGATGAAAACTACCCACTGTGTTCAACAAACATGCCATCAGGCCTGCTGTGTTCTTTGCAATTAATTTCCCAAAAAAGCAGTGGAGGAATTCACTTCCCTAAATTATATAAAAAGGACCAATTGCTGGGTTGACCTTTGTGCGTTTCCTTCCTCAACCTTCTCTACCACTGGGACACCAGTACAGCCAAGTAATCATGCCAGTGGGTCAAGGTACTGAGCAATATGATACTTGCCCTACACAATAAAAATAAATTTCTCACCTTGTTTTGCTTTTAAACTTTATCACGTGAAGGCAGCTAGAGCAGCACGACATGCCGTCCACTCATCTGTGACCTGTCCCTCTTGTGTATTGTACTGTTCATTAGTTCACGTAGCGGCTTTCTATAGTGTCATTTGGAAAAAAAAAATGGTATTAAAACCTCATCCCCTTAATTTGAAGGTGTCTTGTTGGTTTCTAACTTCTCAGAGGACATCGTGGAGGAGTAGCCAGAGCAGGATCGCATAAAGAACAGTGCGGGAGCTGAGGGAAGACAGCAGCACTGCGAGGTCAGCTCAGCTGAGGGGGTGCTGCTTCCCCTTCAGGGCACCCACAGGCTTCCACATTGTTTCCTAAATTGCTGAATGCCACTGGAGCTCAAACAGGCTTATCTGGGTCATGTTATAGGGAAGATTGGCCTCCATTTTCAAGTCTGGAATGATGCTGGTGAAAGGGATTGTGAGAGAACATTTTTAAAATCTTATTCCCGTACAACCCCACTAAGCAATTTAGACACCTGGATGAGGCTGGGGAAGCAACCTTCCAGGACTATTCTCTTTCTGGTGGATGGCTGTGGGCGAGAGGAGTTTCAGGGCCCAACAACAGCTGACTTTAGTCAAAGCAGCGTGTGTAGGCCAGGTCTGAAAGGAGAGAGCTGAGACAAAGATCTGTTTAATAGACCAAAAACCTACTTATGCTTCAGTTCCTCATGTAGCTCAAGTAAAAATTCAGTGCGGGGCCACACCTCAGCTCCTGGCTTTGGTGCCAGAGACCGGCCCCTGCTGAACTGCTACTACTCACCAAGTAGCCAAAGGGAAAGATTCTGGTGTATCTGCCTACATAGGTGTAAGGAAAGGGGTCTGTGGACTTTCTTTTCTTTTGGTGAGGCAATTGGGATTAAGTGACTTGCCTAGGGTCACACAGCTAATAAAGTGGACTTGTTTTTAATAGAACATCCTGAGAAGGGGTCCGTGACACACAAAAAGATGAGAACCTCTGGTCCAAAATCCCTCAATAAGCTCACCCATGTACAAGAGGGTTGAGTTTCCTGTTCTGGTCGAGGGAAGAATGAAAGCTGCTGTTAAAAGATTTCTGTTATGTTATTCCTCTGGTTGACTACAGACAAGGTAACTTGGTTTTCAGTCTAACCCGGATTAGCAGCTCACAGACCAAACCAGAGAGGAGAAATCACCTCCCACCCTGTACTGTAAATATTTTTTTCCAGCAGGTTTTTTATCACCATCAAACGCTAGCGAATGCCCACATTTGCTAAGGGTTAGAGGTAGCCTTTGTCTTCAAGCAGCTCACAATTCTGAAGAAACAAACCAGACGCGTTCATTTACATTTGAACATTCCACGTTTATTGTGTTTTCATTAACTTGTGTGTGGTTTGCTTCATGGTTTTTCATTTGATTTGGTGGAATGCCATTTAACAGGCGGTTTGTATAATTCAACATAAAGTAGTATTTCAAAGGGAACAGGGATTAGAATAAGTCATTCTAACCCACTCCCTTCCTCCCTCCACCTCTAAGAACACATGCAAAAATAAATGAGTTCCCCAAACTGAAATATGAGAATTTTAGAGTTAGCTAATTGTTTACAAATAAATAAAGATATGTTCCAGATAGATATAAAGGGACTTGACCAGCAACATTTGTAATCTGAGTCTGATGAGGATTACATGAGGACCTGGAGAAGGGAGGTGACCTAGCTGATGGGGGGAGAACTGTGATCGTGGCATTTGGTGGCTGACATTGACTATAACGGCAGAGGACTGGGAAGCAGGGAGGCCAGTGCGGGAGTGAGCTCACAGGCCCACAGACCTGGAGCTGGGAGGGTCCTGGGAGGCCTTCTGATCAAGTGGGCTTTGAATTTTAAAGATGAAGAGACTGTCCAAGGTCATACAAGGTGGCAAACATTGGAAAGGATGACCATGGTCTGTATCAAGAATGAGAAGTGAATCCAAGAAATGGGACCCCATGACACAGGATATGCTGACAGTTTGAATGCAGAAGGAGACATATCCAAGACAATGTAAAGATCAGGAGTGAGAATGAGGTCTTGTACTTCCCACCACAATAGGCAGGAAGGGGAAGTCAAGCTTGTACAAGTCTTATAGCTACCCCAGGGAGAACAGATTTAGGGTCACTACTTAGCTGCTGAAGCTCTTTACTGGTGTGTAAAAAAGAATTACATAAACTTTATTTCGTCCAGCACGATTCTGTTGTTCTTTTAGCCAAGACATGTGATAATCACAGAAACACAGAAAGGAATGCCAGTCACTTTTGTCCCTGGCCACGGGGGACCTCCCCTAAATGAATGGGAGAAAGAACAGAAGCATGAATGATGAACATTCCCTCATTTGGAGAGAACCAACAGAACACAGCACTGTGAGTCTGAGCAACTGAAGAGAGATTTCATGTCAGATTTGACTCATGGGTTTCAGGGTCAAGGCCAGGATCAGGATCATGAACCTCACCATGAGACTCAAGTTTTTCAAAGGAGTGAAATAGAAAGAACATGAGAGTTCTTTAGCCTTCACAAGAAGACAGGCCTTAAGTCACTTTCCCAAATTGTAACATTAACATCCCAGCCTAGTCAAACAGCCGTTGTTTTCTGGCCTAACTCAAATTTTCCTTTATGTTTCCAGAGCTTAGCACAGTGCCTAGGACAGAGTCAACACTTAATAGGTCGGAGATTACACTCGGTCTCTTCAGCTGAGAGCTCTCCCAAGAGGCATGATGTCAGGCAGGAGCCTAAGAAAATCCTCCCCTAGAATCTGACATTTTCTTGTAGTCAAACCCCATGAGGTGAGCTGCCTGGCTTAAAAATAGCAAGTCTAAGTAGAGAAATGCAGCAATGGTAGGTCCAGCAGTGAAGCGGGAAGGATTATTCATCCCCACAGCTCTGAGAAAATGCATTATTCCTCCAGGGCATGGCTGGTTCATGAACTCTCTCACATCCCCCCCCTTCCAATGAGGTAGATAACAAGGATCATCAGTCCTATTTCAAAACAAGTGCCTTTTCTGGAGCAAGAATGTTCTAGCCAGCCTGCTGCAAGTCATTCCCAGGCTACCACAGGCATTTCTGTTAAATAGCACAACCTGAAAATCACGCCCACTGAAATGTCAAACTGCCTAATACACGACATGTAATGAAACTTGGGTCAATGCTGTTTCTGAGAAGTGGGTGTGGATTTGTCTTAAGGGGGACCTAGTGTCCTTATTTTTTTAAAAAGCAGCAGTGTCTGACTTAGGCAAACAACCAGACTACCCCCCTTCCTGCTACTCCACCCCCCCACCTCACAGGCACCCCCAATTTCATTGGATACAGTACTTTCAATGAACCTTGGGAAGCTTCCTAGATTATGCACTTGGAGCAGCCACATAGCCTAGAAAAGGCATCTAATTTCCGATAGGGTTTCACTCCCTATCGACGATGTGTGCCAGCCAGCTGGTGCCCAGGAGAATGCAGGCAAGAATGACTCTGCTCTAAGACATCTTGGGTGACACAGCACTATGGTTTTCTTTGTTCCCCTTTCCAAGATCGAAGTAAATCAGCCTTCCCTAAAAGGTCTTGACATGCCATCTGATGTAAGGTACCCATAGCCCTTTGAGATGGGCTGTGAAGCAGAGTGACTGAGCATTTCCATAGAGGGGAAGGGAAAAGGAAGCAGGGGAGGAGGTGGGCTCATTAGGTGGAGCAGAGCCTGGGGCTGGCAGTCTCTCTAGAAGAAAGAGAGAGAGAGAGAGAGAGAGAGAGAGAGAGAGAGAGAGAGAGAGAGAGAGAACGAACAGCTTTTCTCAAACACAGTCTTCTCTCGTCTAGTTGTAACCAGACAAGGCTGAGAAAACACAAGCACTGAAGCTGACTGGCACATGAAGGACGGTATAACGTGCTGCAGACCCAATCACTTTCTCATTCAGCAAGCTGGATCCAGCTAGGTTCCCCCAAAAGGCTCATTTAGAAGATCTTGATATGGGGGGGGGGGCGGAAATAAAGAACAGGAATGGGATACCAAGGCAGTCAATGGCCTCTCTTTTCCTAACAATCTCTAGGAAGAAAGAGATCACTGTTTCTTCTGGATGGTTTGGGCATTCGCCAATCTGAAAGCAAGGGGTTAAGTTATATCAATCTCTCAAGATCGTCTCAAATTTCTACAATTTTGCCTAAGGACCTTGTACAGGTCTAGGCACTAGGATCTATAGGTTAGAGAAATTCCTCGAAGGCTTTAAAAAACAAAACAAAACAAAAAGGTTAAATCCCATGGCAATACGTTTGGTAAAAAACAAAAACCCAAAAAAACTAAAGAAGAAAATCTTCACCCAAAAGAATGGAATTGTCCTAGACCCCGTATCCTGGCCATCATCATTTATGGATGCTGGGCAAGACAAAATATTTTGAACATCTATACTCTGCAATGATTTCCCAAATCAAATGTGAGCCTCTTTCAGTTCAAGATATCAGAAAAGAACTAGATCAAAGACCAATTCAGAATGAGAAAAAATTAATTAACTTCAGTGTTTGATGTCACCAACCTCCCTCAAAAGAAAGGAAGACAGGAGCAGGAGTAAGAGAGGGTGAGAATCAGAAATCCGGCAGGTCAAAGAGTCTTGCCAGGAGGAGATTCCATTTAGTCCCATTTCCTCAGGGGACCCCAACCTGGCTTTCATGACACAGGGAGTGTGAGCAGCAGAGCACGAGACCTTGTGGGAAGGGCATCCTGGGCAGGGGTCTGGTCGGTTGAGCCTCCAGGCCCCAGAAGGTGAGCCCTCACTGTTGGTACAATACGATGCATAGAGTTTAGTGTGAGACTGCCACAGAATGTGCAGGAATCCACCAGATGGGACACTGGAGTGAAGACTTGGACTACTGAAACCTGCCCTGACTGCTGGGAGGTTTTGAGAAACATGCCCTGCGCCCCTCATCTTCAGAGCAGCAGCCACAGCAGGATGCTGGAGTGACGATCCAAGGTCAAATGGCTGAGCCCATCGCCCTCCGCCCCCAGCACGCTGTTGCTCCTCACCATCTACGATCTCTGGTCTGGCTGCACGTAGCTTTATTCTAGCAAAAAAAGAGGCTTTTGCTAAATCTAAACACTTCCTCCATCAAACAGCTCAAACCATCCCTCTTCTTTAATTTCCTCTCCCTCTTACATACTGAAAACTTGAGCCCGTGTTTAAAAGTCTTCACAAAGGAAGAGTGAGGGGAGTCAACAGCAAAGGCATATAAAAAAATCCTCTCCCAAATACTGACTGGCTTGGTGATTTAACCACTGATTTTAGTTATTTTGAGGGGGGTGGGGGGTGGGAGGGAGAAGAAATGTCCTTCCCCCCTCCTAGCTCCCTAGGTCTATTCTGAATTCTTTCCAGTCTCCTGTTCCTTTAGGAGATGGAAAGGTCCATCTATCAAATGGGAGCTGTGGCTTATTAAAAACAAAGCCTTGGGCCTCTTGCTTCACCTGTTCAGACCCTTGCTCACCTCAGGATGGGAGCTAGGAATGCACAACACTAAATGCCCGTTATTTTCTTCAGCTCCCTCCCTGGCTGCAGTTCAGCTCACTGGCTTCGTGCAAGTTTCCGGCATGAGGACTCCTGGTTTGTTCCAAAGAGCCCTCCTTTCAAACACCCATTGGTACTTAAAATGTGCTTTAATCTGCTTCCCAGGGATTCTGAAAGCTACTTTCCTGCTGATAGTTAGAGGCGCTGGGGGCCATAGCCCCAGAGGTACAGTGACGAGAGTGGGGACACCCCCCAAAGTGCAAATGCTCGGAGGCCTTGGCTGGTTTACACAGTACTTTCCTGGACCTGTTTCTCGGTGCTTTCTTCTGTCCGTTCTCGGTTCCAATCCTTCAGGCCCTCTGGAAGGGAAGTGTCTTCCTCCAAGCTCCCCGTGCCCTCCACAAACTCTTCGTAAGTCGATTTCTCTTCAAAAGGCCGAGGGCCCAGCAGTTCAATCATGTCTGCTTTCTCTAGCACTTCCTTCTCCAGGAGACGCTTTCCTACCTACAAAAATCAGATACCAAGCTGGTAAAGCTGGATGCACAACAAACCCCCAGGGCTCCCACCTCTCTCCCAAAGATGGCGAAGGCAATGTCTCAGGAGGCACAGCCAGTCACAGCTCTAGGAGCTTATGCTGGAGGGGTTGTGCTGCCAAGGGCCCTGGGCCCAGCCTTCTCCAGGTACTTGCCCAGAACCACATCTAAGTAAGCGTCTGAGGCCGGATTCAGCTTTAGGCTTTCCTGATGCCAAGAGACGCATTCCCAGGCTGCATCAGACATTTTGATTGGAACATAACCAGCTGGCATCATAAAAGTGTGGCAGGAGTAGTAACAGCATCCTCCTGGGTCTGGCCCTTGAGTAATCTCTTCCCCTGCTGTTCCCTGCCAAGTACTTTAGTCCCTTAGTTACCTTTTCTACCTGGTCCCGACACTGGGTCAGCAATTCCAAAGTTCTGGAATAGCCGAGTTGATTCAGGTGGCGCACTTCCTCATCAATGAGCTGGGCGGGTCGCTTCACTGTAGGGCTTCTCCACGAGGGCTTCCCCTTGCCGGGGTAAATCAAATGACACTTGCCTAGCTTCTCACTCATCCCAAACTGGACAATCTAATGGGAACATAAGACGGGGTAAGGCTGCCGTTCAAGAGCCCTTTCCAGAACCCATCGATAGGCCTTATTACCTGTGCATATGCACTCTGTGTCACTTTCTTCAAGTCATCCTGAGCCCCTGTTGTGATACGGCCAAAGAACAGCTGCTCAGCCACTCGGCCCCCTAACATCATGCACATGCGATCAAAGAGCTGTTCCCGGGTGTAGAGGTACTGCTCCCTGGGCAGGTACTGCGCATAACCCAGTCCCTTTCCTCGGGGGATGATAGACACCTGTAAGGCAGACCACATCCAAGGCAGTCTGGTTACGTGGCCAATGGCCATGTTAATCAGCACAGTTTGACTGACATAATCAAATGACAAGACAGATGTCAAAGCACTCAAAAAAACAGAAGGGAGCGTATGGATCTAAACTAAATGTGTTCTACACGGGTGGGGCTAAAATATCACTAATTGAATGACCTGTCACTGAAGCTGAATCTTCCTTATGCTTTTCACAATGGTGTCTTTTGCAAAGCAGCTAAGTGAAGACACCAGGTTCATGATGAATCATTTTGGTTATTTTGGGGCTTCCCTATACTAGGTATTTTTTTGGAACCAATATTCCAACTCTCCTGCCATATGGTCCAATAAGTGCTATGGAGAAAAAGAGAGCAAGGATAAGACATCTATCTTTCTATTATTTAAGGCATAGGACTGGATTCCAATCCCCCTCAGAGAGAAACTAGTTCTATGATCCTGGTCAAGCATTTACCCTCCCAGGGCCTCAGCGTCCTCATCTGTAAGATGGGGATAATAAGCACATCTATCTACCTCACAGGGTGGTCCTGAGGATCAAGTGAGACAATATACGCAAAGTGCTTTGCAAACCTTCAAGCACTGTATTAGTGACCATCACCCCCCATTCGACTGCCCTGGGCTGAGTCAAGGGCACACTGACCTTTAGTAAGGGGTCTGCGTGCTCCAAGAACCAACCCACCACAGCATGACCGGCTTCATGATAAGCTACAGTTGTCTTCTCATTGGGCTGGAGAACCTGAGTCTTCTTCTCAAGGCCTGGGGAAGTGTGGAGCAGGGAAAAGAAACACATTAAAGTCCAAGCTGTACCTAGACTTATCTGCTGAGCTGGGGGACCACATGATTTCTCTTGTTCCAAACGGAGCATGGCAGGAACTGGTAAAGAAAACCCTCCTAATATCCTTGACAAACTTAATACTTCTACTCCGTTGATTTTCTTTGATGTTCTTCAGGACCCAGATCGGACAAATCCTCATTTCCTTCCTAATTCTATCTTAAACAACAAGAGGGGAAAAGCAGAAGTTTTGGCTTGAAAATGAAAGTGGCAAGAAATACTTTCTCTTTTTATATCCAATTTTGAAAAAAGGTGAGATCACAGCACCTCTTTGTCCCACCCAAGATTTCCCATCCCATTTCCCAAACTTGCCACTTTCTAATCCTTTCAAATGAGAGGTTGTCAGTGTCCATTTATACATGGTGCCCTACTTTAAGGAGCTGTGATTCTGGGCTAACTGGGACTTGCTGTAAAGAGGCCACAGAGCTACTCTGTAATCTATTACTGGGAACATAGTCACGCCACAAAAGGAACATTGGAATGAGGTAGGAAAAGAGGAGATTGGAAAGAGGTTTCTTGTAACCAGCTTGTAAACAACCAGCAGGAAGACCAGAGAGAAAGCAAAGGGTAAAAAATGTGGTCTCTTTATTTTATAACTGATGATTACATCCACCTGAGACCAGCACAGCTATGGACAGACTAACTGATTAGAACTGCCGAGATGCACAACTAAGAAGTATGAAAATGAACAACCTCTAGTTCTCCTATTAGGGAGGGCTCCTCTTAAAGATATACTGACTCCAACTCCATTATTCTACTCCCCCCGCCCCCAATTTCTGTCAGAAGAGGAAAGAGAGACAAGAGCACACAGTTTGTCTGTCCCTTTGCTTCTGCTTCCCAGAGGAAATGTCTCTTGCTTTACCTATTTTTGATCACAGATCTGCAGACTAATCCATCTGCTCCAACCTTGATTATGCATGGCCCTTGGCGAGACTCCCCAGAGCCCACTGCTTCCTGTATCGCAGAGAAGCTGTGCCTGAGCTCTATGCTGCATAGACTGCAGACATCCACCCCACACTGAATGCAAACACATCTATTTCCCATCTCGGCTGTGGCCAGGGGAAGAAAAGCGGCAGCTATCTCCTAACTAGAGATGAGCATTAATATATAGTCTTTTAGTAACAGAGTCTAACCCGGCAAAGAAGCCCTGGAGAGGAATTTCCAGTAGCTTCCTTTAAAGCTATTCCTAGGAATCCATATTCATCCTCAGTTCTGCCCCCTCTCTCTCCATGCTTTTTTAGAGGAAAATCAGGAACCTGCTCTAACCCTCCCTAAACTCTCTTTGGAAGTAGAAGCAAAGCCTGCAAGAATACCCCCTAACACTGCTTGGAAGCACAAGGTAGTCGAGAGCCCTATGTTCCTACCACGCTCCCCCCCCATCTCCCCAGGCCAGGCTCACCTCCAATGACCTCTCTCGATGGCCTGCTTCAAGTGCTTTTCTTGAATAAAACTATTCAGGTGACGAGCAGCAATCAGGGCGGCTTCATTGCAGTACATTGGAAATATCGGCACTAAGGCAGGGAAAGCCTACCTCAGAAAGCACAGAAGCAGGCTGGGCAAACCTAGCTCTTGTGGCTGGCTCCCAGAGGCACAAGTGGTGGCAAACGTGAGCTCTTGGCAACCAAGGACCAATTTGATTACAGTAAAAAGTCTTCCAGCAGTGGTACGTACTGCCTCCCTGGACACTAGGCCTAACACCATGGAAAAGGACTTGAAAGCATATGGAACAGCTTCAAACACCAATATTCTTAGCCAAGTTTTTTCTTGGGACACCTCAGAGCAAAAAGCAAGTGAGTACTGGTGGAGAGAGTCTCATTTTTCCAGGCTCCAACAAGGCTAAATTTCATGGCGCTGAGAATACTGAACTCGTGTTTTCCCTCAGACCTCCAACAAAATAAGGTGCTAATGGTCAGGACTTTGTGAAACAGAAAGGGACTTGTAGGAGGAAGGAGAAGAAGCTCCAAATTTACTGATGCCTGTAATGGCTCCTGAAGACACGTCGTTTTCTGTAGCTAGGACAGTGACAGGTTTTACATTCTGAGAGATTTACGCTCATTAGCTGAGGTCCATTTTATATCTGTCCTATGTACCCCAGCGGACATACACAATATGCCTGTGTCTTTTTTCTTTCTTCCTTTTTTTGGTAGGGCAATGAGGGTTAAGTGACTTGCCCAGGGTCACACAGCTAGTAAGTGTCAAGTGTCTGAGGCCAAATTTAAACTCAGGTCCTCTGGAATCCAGGGCCGGTGCTTTATCCACTGCACCACCTAGCTGTCCATGTCTCTTTTTTCAACACAACAGTAGGACTAACTCAAGCAGAGATCAAAATCAGGTGGACAGCCTGGCCGGCTGGATCTCCTGCTCCAGGGATGAACGGTTCTAGATTCTTCAGAAGATGGCAAAGAATCACTATGAAAACCCCTGAGCAGAGTGGTGGCAATTGCAGCTCTGAAGTTGGAAATGGGAGCATTGCAGACTCACCCACAGTTACTGTTCCGTCTCTAACATCAATCAAAGAAAACAAAAAATTTGGTAACTTATTGCAGCGTCTTAATTTTGGTATATAAGTGGGCATCTGAAGCCTGGGAGAGGGAGGAGAAGGAAGGCGACAAAGTATATTCTTGGCACAAACTGGATCAGATCCTTCATCAGACCAGCACTTGTGGGTAACCGATGCCAAGTCGTGAGCGAGAGCTCTGCACTCATCCTCTGTGGCAGCAGACAAATATAAATTGCTTACATGTGAACTTTAACCTAACAACAAGATTCAGTTCCTCAAAGTAGCAACTCTCTCCCTCCTCCTCCAGAGGATGGCTACCAACCCGAATGGGTTCAAAGGCCTCTCCCCAGCAGAGAGGATTTCTGAATGAGTAGGTGGTGACGGGCCCGACACAAATCCACTCCTTCCATACTCTTCAACGGTAGGGAGAGAGAAGATGACCATGGAAGCCATTATGGAACGTCTGAATAAGAGTGACAGGAACAGAAAGGCACAAATTCTCCTCTACACCCCCCCCACCCCCCACCCCCTTGCTGGGTGCTAATTTAAAAAAAGGAGAGAAAACCCAGAGAAGGAGAGATTGCAGCCAGAGTCAAAACCTACAAAATGAAGTGCAGTTTCATCCCTAAGATATGATGTGGTCTTGGCTCTCTGTAGGAAAGACTTAAACTTGAAGACAATTAAAAACAATTCCAAATCACTATGAATTCACTTTAAAAGCTACTAAGTAAGATTATCTCTGGGGCCTTTTAAATTTCTTAACTGACTCAAAATTCTACAAACCAAGGTATGATTACTGACAATACTGATCTCTACCCTATCCCCTAAGCACAAAAGCACACTATTAAAAAAGGCTTTCGGGGGCAGCTAGGTGACGCAGTGGATAAAGCACCGGCCCTGGAGTCAGGAGTACCTGAGTTCAAATCCGGCCTCAGACACTTGACACTTACTAGCTGTGTGACCCTGGGCAAGTCACTTAACCCTCACTGCCCTAGGCGGGGTGGGGGTGGGGGTGGGGGGAAGAGAGAAGGCTTTCTCTCATTCTAGTATCAGACATTCTGATACTCACCAGTAAATCCTGGAGTCAAAGCTGCTAATTTTCTAGCCAGGGCATTTCTGCCAATACTTTCATCCAATTTCAGTGGCCGAAGGTGGACTTTAAAGATGGAAGATCTGCCTTTTATATCAGGGGGCCCTGAAAAACAAGCGAGATGGAATTAAAAATGGAATACACTTCACAAAGGTCAGGGCAATGTTGGTTTTCCTTGCTTTAGGAGGCTTCAGGTACAGTGAAATGAGGAGACTGCTTTCTAAATATTATAATGGTGATATACTGCATCAGGGACGTGAATGAATTAATGCAAAAGCACTTGGGATAGAAACAGGAAAGCAGTCCTTGCTCTCAGAGCGCTCACTTTCTAAAAGGAGGATACAACACATACATGGAGTTTCAGATGCAATTCAGAAGGAAAGGCCTCCATTGTCCTCAGGGTGCAGAAGCAAAGCAGACGCTCATGATATGACTACAAAATCCACTCTCAGCTCTTGGAGCCACAAGGGAGCAGTGCTACATACCACCAGATCCCAAGAGTTGGAAGGGTCCTTGGAGGCTAAGCGCTTTATCCACTGCACCACCTAGCTGCCCCCATGCCTATTATTTCTTGCAATTAAAAAAATCATCCTTTCTGAAAATTCAGAATATCAAAGTCTAACTGCCCAGCATTTCTTCCTTTGGCTATGCTAATTTCTAAGAGTTCATATACTGCCTTTAAGGTTTCTGTTGCTTCCATCTTGCCAACCAGATCTTCCATTTGTGGTCAGAATTATAATTAAATGCAAAATTTTTCTTTTGGACATAGCTAAGGTGGGAAATTGTTTTGCTTGTCTATACATGTTTATAATGGATTTTGTTTTTCATGGTTTTTTTCAATGAGGAGAGGTGGGTGGGAAAGAATTTAGAGCAGAAAATAAAATAAAAAGAAATAAATGCAGAATAACCCTTCCTCCGTGTTTACCTTCTGTGACAATGAAACTATTAGTAAGATAAGTAAGAAAAAATTATCAGATGCATATAAAACCAAAAGCTGTTTCCCAAAAGGAATGGTCAAAGGATACAACAGTTCTCAAAAGAACTGCAAACTACTAACAGCCATATGAAAGAATGCTCTAAATCACTAATATAAGAGAAATGCAAATCAAAACAACCTTAAGGAAAAAAAGAAAAACAAAACAAAACAAAACAACTTTAAGAGTCCACCTCACAGCCAGCAAACTGACAAAGATGAAAAAGGATGGGACCAGTGTGTGGAAAAGGGGACGGCAAGCTGGGAACATTAATGTCCTGTAGGCACAACTGTGGATACCCATTCTAGATGTATGCGGATCAAGTAACTAAAATGTCCACTCTTTGCTCCAGCCATTCCACTGCTAGTTAATGTCTAAAGGAAAGGCTCCATACATATAAAAATACTGATAGTGGCAGCAAAGAAATGTCACCGCCCCTCAACTGGGGGATGGCCGAAACTGTGGCACCCTAACATAATGGAGTAACATTATTGTGAAAGAAACAATGAGCATGATGGATATAAAAAAGCCCTCAAAGAACTTAGGAGAAGTCAAGTCAGCAGGGCCAGGAAAATAACAAACAAATGACCACAAAAATGGAAGTGGAAAGAATGGGCACAAAACAGGAGCCACCCAAGGGTGCAAAATCATCAAGAACCAGCTTGGCCCAAAGACAGAGCCACAGGTAGGGGAGACAACCCAGAGCACCAGGTTCTTCCCACAGGTTAACTGGCTTTAATGACACTCTTCTCAAACAATCTCTTTGTGGGTAAAGGGCAGCTCATCACGAAGACAGGGGATTCACACTGACATTTACAGAGCTGGTCGCCCATTACCATTTTTGTCTCTGGAAGTCTTTAGGTTTGTTAGAATCATCTGTATGCTGAAGCCAGCTCATACTGGTAGCTGATTATTAAATTTTCTGGCATTTTGTAATCACTTGTTAAACAGAGCAGTGCACAGTTTAATCAGCTCTGCACCTGTAATGTTATTTGTTACTTTAAAAGAGCTGGTGTCAACTCCAGCAGAGCGTATTTTCAATACATTATTGATTACTTTAAACGACTGTGGCTTTAATAATGAATTATCTCAAAGCAAACTTTAATTGCATTTTGTTCTGACGGTGCCAATACAGTGCTGGGAAGACTGTCTAGAGCAGCCAATGAAATTGTTAGAAGACTTTCCTAAAATCAGCACTTTGGTGCTATTGAAATCATCAGTTACAATTATGTCTTGACAATTCAATAAATGAAATAAAACAAGATGATTATTTTAAAACTTTTGAATAAAATTTAGTCTTTTTCTCTCCAATCTAATAAAAATCAAACTGAGCCAAAAACATGGTTAAAGAACCTGAAATTGAAATGATTAAAATTGATTGAGTCCTGGGACTGAGATGGCTAGCATGTAGTTTATAAGCTGCTACTGTTTTGTATGTTGGCCATGTTCTGCATTGTGTTTTCATTGTTCTCATTCTTTTTCCCATTCTGGTTTGGCTAAGGGCTCAGCTAACAGTAATTTCTTGTAAAACCTTGCTATAGTGACTGACATTCTTGAAGCTTTTTTATTATTTTTCACTTGCATTGCATTCAAAATCAAGTGATATTCAAAGAGGGCAAAATTAATTAAACCCACTATAAGAGGTTTGGAAAATCTAAAGATTGGTACAGGAAAGCAGAATTTCAAGTTGAAGGAAGAAGGAAGGAAGGAAAGTATTTAAGTGCCTACCATTATGTTGCAGCCACTGTGCTAAGCACTTTTTAAATATTACAACAACCTTTGGAGGGAGGTGCCCTTTTATAGCTGAGGAAACCGAAGCAAACCAGAGGTTAAATGATTTGCCCAGGGTCACATAACTAGCAAGTATCTGAGGCTAAATTTGATGACTTTAGGGCAACTGATGCCTGCAACTGAAAATCTGATTAAGTAGGATAAGCTTAAAGAAATTTCATTTAATAACATAATGAATTTAATGCTTTTCCTAGAAATAGACTAGAAAATGTAATTCAACACACGAACTTAATATCATCTAGAAACAATGATGAAAGTATATATTAATTTATTAAAACCATCTACTTAGCTTTATGAAGAACTGAACTACACTATGAACAGCTGGTGAAAAAATTGTATCATTTAAGTGAAATTTTAAAATGTGAAATTGATTTGAACCATTTTTGGGATTTTGTAGATAATGATATAGAATCAAGCAATATTTCAATCCCTCAAATATCTATAAGGCTAAAAAGAGAAAGCAAGGTTATGGTGGTGTTTAAGGTAAGAGAGGTTTCAGATCACTGAATACAATTTGTACAAGGACGAGAAATAGTTGAACAGCACATCATTATGACAGACTTAAATGACAATATATTTATTGGAAAAAGACTCAGGAGAGATTGAGAGACAACTCCATTTGATGAATCAGGGTTGAATTGAAACCTCAGGCTGGCCATGGACACAAGAGTTTTGGCAAAAATCAAAGAAAATTTTTGGCAAGAATCTGCTTTATGGCATTTACACTAAATAGTACTGTACATTTTATTATGATCTGTGAACTGTGTGTTACCTATACTTTATATGAGAAAATTTATAATAAACTTAGGGAGAAATATATACATATAGGGTTTTTTCCTCCTAGCAAGCCAGTTGTGAAACATTTACCAGCACTCCACTGGTTATAATGAACACCATCCTAATCCACAATTTCTATTTTGGATATGTGGATCTAACAATAATTCAGTTTCTTCTAATTCAAATTAGTGGCTAATCAAAAAGATCATCCATATTTGCCTTAGAGATGCATTAATAAGTTGTTTATGTTATCAGAGCACACACCATTTAATTGTAGAAGGGGAAAAAATCATCAGTAAAGGAGAGAGCCAGCATGGAATTAAAATTTCACCAAGGATACTCAGGTAGAGAACAAACAAAAGACAATACTGACCAAAAGGAGGTGAGCAGGGGAAAGAGGTCCCCAATTCACCATGCTTATTTTTCTACTTTAAAATTCCTAACTTGACAGTATCAGGATCTCCTACAAGGAGGCCTCTTACTACACAGCTAATGATTCCAATCAAACCTAGGAAAGAAAGGTGAAGACTAAAGCCACATTTTCCAGACTGAAAATAGCATCATCATTACCAATGTAAATCTGACGGTCAAAGCGCCCTGGTCTCATTAGTGCTGGGTCCAGGATGTCTGGGCGGTTGGTCCCCGCAAGTACCACAACATTGGTGCTGGAGTTAAATCCTAAAGGCAAAGAGAAATGTCCGTTCTAACATCAATTGCTGGGGGTCTGGCCTGGGGTGATGGTCCACACACACAGAAAAGACCGTGGAAAAACTGGAAAACACCGAGTCTTTGCACTGCCAGAGAGGAGTTGAGAACAGTCTCAAGCACCAGGGAATTTCTGAAAAGAATTCCTCCACAGTGGGGAGCTCTTATAAGAATTCCCAGGGGCCTTCCAAGAGCTTTAACCCTAACCCATTCACACCTCCCAATAAGGCTGACTTACACATCCAATCTGGTCAACCCCAGATCTCAATGTGTTGTATACATACAAAAGGTTTCCATCCCTGTCATTCTCCTAGCTCTGTGGCAGAGCTAAACCTTGACTTCACAGATGGACAAACAAAAGCTCAAAAGGCCAGGCTCTGCCAACTGAGCAGCTTTGCCTGGGCCCTGGGCAGAGCTAAAACTCAGCCCTGCACGTTCCCAGGGCTAGTTTGCAAGGCTGCCAATCTCAGTTTGCACCCATTTATCCAGACTCCCCAGCGTGAGTCTCTCCGGGTCCACCAAGCCCTCTGGAATCAGGGAATGAGAAAAAAGGAGGCAGAGGAAGGATGTGCATGTGCTCCCTCTCTCCCCAGCTCTATCCTCAGAGGACGGGCAGGACTCAGAACTGGAGCTATTAAGTCCAGCCCCTCACTTTACAGATGAGCAAAATGAGACTCCGTGAGAGGGAGTGGCCTGCCCAGTGTCATATAACTATTAAGGATTTGACGTTGGCTGCGCTCTGGCTGCAAAGCCACCTAGTTGTCTTCTGGCTCTCCCTTTCCATTCAGTAAGGTAATAAGCATTCACAGGCTGTTCCTATTCAGAGAACTTTTAGAAGGGCTCCCCTCCCACTTCCAACCCCCAATTCCCCTAATTCCATCAAATGCTAAGAATGCTTCATGTCCATCTAAGCTTAGATGGACACTGGTAGTGACACTGAATAAAAGCACCCTTTTCTACTATGCTTGACCAAAAGCCTTTGTCCTTAGAAAATAAGTCACCAGGATGACTTTTCTAGGAAAGCCTTGAAGTGAAATAAGGTGCTAGAGGTGGGCCCATAGACCCCAAGGATTCCCTCAGACTTGAACAAGTACTGACAATATGAAACTCACAGAGCAAAGACCAAAACTGCAGATAAGTACACAGTAACTCACCGTCCATCTCAACAAGCATCTGATTCAAGGTGTTTTCCTGTTCACTTTGCCCTCCGAAATTGCCACGACCTCGTTTTCTTCCAATTGCATCAATCTCATCAATGAATAGGATGCAGGGAGCATTTTTTCGAGCCATTGCAAACATGTCCCTAACCTAAAACAAGACCAGCAATGCCATCATGGGTATGAAGGAGATTCCTTGTATCTTTTAAACCTGCAAGGACTCCAGGGCCTTTTGACGCTTGACCCTTTCCGAAATCCCAGCCCCCACAAGTAAAACGGTGGCAAGGTTAATGATTTTTCCAGGGCTAGAAGCCGTATTTCATTCATCATCAGGACTCTTATGGACGGGTGGCCCTTAGATGGAGAGCCTATAGGCAGCAAGGAGTTTGTGTCCAGTAGATGCAGCATCACAACCTTGTACAGCTGATGGCATTGTCTAACTTACCCTCGCAGGCCCAACTCCCACGAACATCTCCAGGAACTCAGAGCCATTCACAGTGATAAAAGGAACATTGGCCTCCCCTGCAGTTGCTTTGGCAAGGAGTGTTTTCCCAGTACCAGGAGGCCCAGTGAGCATAGCCCCCTGAAACAAGAAGAGGGGAGGCATTAGAGATGTAACAGACTGCTGTGTAAGAGACAAAGACTGGCCAGTAGCAATCACATCAAATGCTACAAGGATCATTCAGATAACTGAAAGCTCTAAATCATGAATACAAGTCCTTACGAGAGATTTCAGCATTCAATATTACTATGAAGCTTTAGCTAAAGGTAGTGGGGTTGAGCAGCTGCCATTCACAAGAGACAAGAGGAGGGTTACATCCCAGAGGATAGGACCGCATCCCAGGCGGGATGAGGGAAGATAGCAAACAATGGCAAATTCTATCTAGGCTGCTTCCTATAACTTTTAGGGTTAGAATAAGCCCATATATCCAGAAGAGAAATAGAGTAAATACCCTAACACTCTAACAAAGAGTCACCTTATAATTATCTGTGTTCTTGGAGGAGGTGACAGGAGAGATGATATTGTGATTAACCTTTGGAATTTATCGATGTATTTAAATCTGAATATGGCTGGATCTGGTGTTCTGGAAACTTACACTACTTCCCAGCAAACAGAACAGCCAGAGTGAGAAGGCCTGAAGCTGGAGGCCAGGCAGGAGAGACTGATTTCCCTCCCCTGAACTCCACTTGGGTCCTCTCTGCCCGAGATGATACAGTGTGGAGGAAGAGAACTGACCTTCGTGCCAATACAAAACACCCATCTATCTCACCTCAAACAAAGCAGGCCTGCTCTCTTTCTTGGATCCCATCTTCCCTGAAAGGTGTAGAAGGAAGTACTTTGCTTTAAAAGGCCTCCTTACTTCATAGTTCGGGGAACTTCCCATACTCTCTGCCTGCTTGGCTCTAGGTTACATTGAAAATCAGAGAGAGGTGAAGAAAGACAGGAAGGAAGGAAGGAAGGAAGGGAAGGAAGGAGGGAAGGAGGGAGGGAAGAAGGAAGGGAAAGAAGACGGGAAGGAAGGAAGGAAGGGAGGGAATAAAAGAAGACAGGAAGGGAGGGAGGAAGAGAAGGAGGGAGGAAGGAAGGGAAAGAAAGAAAGACAGGAAGGAAGGGAAGGAAAGGAGGGAGGGAGGAAGGAAGAGAAGGAAGGAGGGAGGGAGGGAGGAAGGAAGGAAGGGAAAGAAAGAAGAAAGACAGGAAGGAAGGAAGGAAGAAAACTATGAATCTGGTATCCACAGGAAGCTGCAGTATGGATTAATGTATGCTCTATACCTGTACATATGAAATGCTTTGTGTAGCTAGATAGCTATGCAGCAAAGCTACCAGGCCGTACAAGTGGACAATGATTTAAAATATATTAAAATAAGCAAAATCACAAGCAGTCCTGATCTTGCACAGCAGAGACTAAGGGGACTTCCTACACTGGGCCACAAAGACCTGTCAGGCCCCTGACATTTTATAGCACAGAGGAGGGAACAAAACAGAAAACCAGACAGAGCATCCTGACTTTTTTTCTATTGAGAGCGAGCTGTCAGAGACCTCTCAACCTCTACTTCTAAGAACACCCTGCTCTCTGCTCTGGGAGCTGACACACCGAAACAGTCCTGGAGCAGCACCTTTGGAATCTTGGCTCCGAGGTCCTGATATTGTTTGGGGTTCTTGAGGAAGTTCACAAACTCCATGATTTCCAGCTTGGCTTCTTCACAGCCCGCCACGTCAGCAAACCGCACATCGATGTTGTTCTTCAGGATTCTGGCAGTTGTTTCGCCAACACTGAAGAGGCCCCCACCTCGTCCCCCCCTTCCTGCTCCCATTGGGCCTCGCCTCAGAGCATAGAGGAAAATCCCAATCAGAAGCAGAGTGGGAATTAGGCTTTTTAAGAAAGAGCTGCAAAAGTAAAATGAAATATCACAAACATCACTGTCACTGAGAGAAAGGCAACAAAGCATTACCGTCACACCTTCAAAATATAAGAGCCCCTAAAAGTAGCTTGGCTAAATATTTCATTATGCTACGTGACAAATTCCTGTTTTTTTTAAAAAAAAAAGACTTTGGAGTCAGGGTATATGCAATCTTACTTTGCCCTGATTCTGCCATCTCAGAGGGGCTTTAGACATTCCAGCTTCCTGTTTTGTCCTCCATGGAAGTTAGAGGAAATTTACTGCATTATACCTACCATTCCCCAAGGCCCTAGTATTTTACAATTTCAGTTCCAGAGTCAATCCCAGTTTTTACCTTTTCACTCATTACTGATACTAAAGTTCCTGTTTAGGGGGAATGGGAATGATTTAAGAATACAACGGTATCCCTTATCTGGGTAAAAAGGTATTAAAACAAAGTACCCAGAATGACATTGTCTCATTTGTGTTTGTAAAAGGAACTAATACATTACTGAGGCCAATGCTGAATGAACACTCTAAACTCAACACCAATGAGAAGAATGACTGAAATGTCATTCCATGCACTTGTCCATCCAATCATAAAAGACAATACCTATTAAGCACATGCTATAGGCACAGCACTGTATTCTGAACTGTGGGCTATACACAGAAGTGGTCAACATGGTCTCCCCCCTTAAGGAGCTCAGAGCTCATTTAGTTGGCGAGACAAGCCATAATACAGGAAGAAAGTTAAACAATAAACGAGTTAGTAAAGGAATCATACAACACAACAGTACAAGGATATACAAAAGGTACTGGTGAGTACCACAAAAGGTGAAATGGAGAAATCACCATGGGTTTCAGAGGTTAGGTGACCTGAGCTGGGCCCAAAGGAGAGCTACATGGCTAATTTCTTCTATGGCCTCCTTTTATAAGCTTAATCACCTCTTCACCCAGGCATTTTAAATATTAGTAGTGCTTAAACATTGTAAGCCCTCTAAAAAAGAACCAATGCCCAAGCTGAATATGACACCAATCTATGTATGTCCCAAGGGCCCCTTTCTTCTACTTACCCATCACTCTCAGTAGTATAAATCACTGCTGCCTGATTGGCAGCTTCAATTCCCAATTCCCACTGGGCAGATTCCAAATTCCTCTCAAACGTGTCAACACTGCCGATGTTAAACCACACGGATTTCTGCTGAGACCAAGATACTAAAAGCTAATGGGAGTTGTACGAAAACAACCTTAACATACAGCAACTTAGGCCATTTCTCTGAGGTGATCCTTCTATTACTAATGCCTCTTCTTCAAGTAATGCCTCCTTTGCCCATGGTCATTTGATTTCATCACTAAAGACCTGACAATGTATGGGAACTCAACCCTTGATACTATTTCAATAAGCCAGATCTTTCTCCTCTTTTTCCTTTAGGCTGTGGGCTACCTTGGTTAGAACCTCACAGCATGTGATGGTTGTAAACAAACTCCTAGTCTGCCTGTTCTCTTCACCATTCCTATCCCCTTTTGCTCCTGGTTCCTCCCAGTCTGCTGAGAGTGGTCTTTAAAGCTGAATCGAAGCAATGAAAATATGGTTAGCGTCATTTTATACAGGACTCAGAAGACCCAGTTAGTGAACCCAGTTGCTGTCTGGACAAATCAGTATTGAGTTCACATCTCACCTCAGAAGATACTCCAGGAGTAGGAATCACACGCACAAACTGCTTGTTCACAACTTCAAGTCGGTCCACCTAGGAAGCAGAGATAAGCAGCTATACACAAGATACTCTTCTAGCAAAGGAAAGCTTGGCACTATGAACAGAGGACATTCAGCAGCGGAGGCTGGGCATTCTGCCGAGGATCCAACACTACAGAGGCCCCAAACCCTCCAACTTTCTCTAGAAGGTGGTTTAATTCTCCACAGTACTGGATCTAGCTGTTCCTTTTCCTCATTGGGACACTGCTAGCCTGGGGTGTTAATCTATTTACATTTTTAAAAATAGGATCCAATTCTAGAGGAGAAATTAACATTTTGTTCAGCTGAATGTCAAGGAACTAAAGGTCTCAAAATCCAAATGAATAAGAATACATGGAGTATATACCCCTGACACACAGACCATAAAGTAAACCACTTTAAATGGCATTTCTGATCCTAGAAAGTTTAGTACCATAGACCCCTGCTCACAGAAAGCAAGTCTCTCATTAATTTAGCCTAGGGATGAAGTTAATGAAAGGCAGATTCATGTGTTTGTCATCTGCTTCATTAATGATAATGGGAGAAGAAAGGTGTCTTCCTTCTCTCTTACTATACAATTCAACAGACCTTTATTTAACACTCTCTTTGGTCTAAGATTTTGAAAACACAAAGACAAAAACTAAACAGTCTGTGGCCTCAAGGATTTTACATTTTGTCTACAGGGGAAATACACAGAGGGATAAAATACAAGGGAATTTGAGATGCCTTAATAATGATAGAAATTGGAAGAAATCAAAGCAACCTAAGTTACCATCTTATGCTCCAATTAGCAGGACAACTAGGTGTCACAGTGGATAGAACTCTGGGCCTGGAGTCAGAAAGACTCATTCTCCCGAGTTCAAATCCAGCCTCAGACATTTCTTGCTAATAAGGGTGACCCTGTGAAAGTCACTTAACCCCATTTGCCTCAGTTCCTCATCTGTCAAATGAGCTAGAGACGGAAATGGCAAACAACTCTAGTATCTTTGCCAAGAAGACCTCAAAGGAGTCATGAAGAGTCAGACAACTGAAAAACAACTGAACAATAATTAGCAAAAAGAAAAAAAGGAACCCCCCAGCATTCTAATACATTCTTGGTGGGACCACACTGGTTTAAATATTTTGAAAAAAAAATACAGAAATAGGCAATATTGGGGAAGGCCTTCAAATGTCCAACTATAAATCCAACCAAACCTGAAATAACTGATTTAGGTCTCATCTTAGACTTCAACAAAGATCAAGGTAAATATTTCTAATTCAAAAGTATCTGTAACCGAGTTCGTGGTTGAAGCAGGCTGGTGGTGGAGGACTTGAGGAGGAACCAGACCAGGCTGGAACTCTAGACTAGGTAAAACTGGGTGACCAGGATCCAAGTTGCTAATGTTAAAATAGGAAGGAAGAGGAGCTCCGGAACTCATGACATGATCCCTCCAAAAAACATCCAAATAACACCATAGGAAAATTCCCGGAGCAGCAAAACTCACAGAAGAATGTGCTGAAATCATCTTCTAACCAAGAACAGCTTGGAAGGTCAGAAGGAGGGAGCTGCTGTGCTAATACAGGAGTCGAGCCCAACCCCACAGTCACCCTGACACAGATCCAGTCCCAGGAAGGCCTCACCAGAGAAGCAGATCCCCAGAGGCTCTGAATCAACTGAAGCGCCAGTGTTGTCTGAAACTAAGCTTGCTGTCTGGTGAGAGGGCTGAGTCCTGGGCAGAGGGAGAGACTACAGGGGTTTATGCTGGTGCTAAGGCAGAACTTGGATTTTTCACCCCTACTGAGAACCAGGAGGTAGCTTCAAGTAGCAGTGGCCCAGGTGGGAGAGGGGCACAGGCTCATTGGAGCTAACAACCACAACACACAAAGCTGGTTGATTAGCAAGTTGGTCTGGGGTCATCTAAGGACCAGGTAACAGGCCGGGCGAGTGAAGAACCTGATCCTCCTTAAATCATACCACCTGGGACTTCTTAAGCTTGGGATACTGCAGCCTGGAAACAGTGCCCCACTTCAAGGAGCTAAAAGTCAAGTAAAAGAAAGGCAAGACGAGCTGACAGAGAAAGGTGAGGACTATAGAAAAGTTCTTCAGTAACAAGGAAGACCAAGGGGCACCCTCAGAGGGAGATGTCAACATCAGGGCCCCTATATCTAAAGCTTCCAAGAAAAATACGAATTGGTCTCAGGCCATAGAGGTGCTCAAAAAGGACTTTGAAGATAAAGTTAGAGAGGTAGAGGAAAAAATGGAAAGAGAAATGAGGATGATGCAGGAAAGACATGAGAAAAAAGTCAACAGCTTGAAAAGTCAAATTGGCCAAATGGAAAAGGAGGTACAAAAGCTCTCTGATGAAAATAATTGCCTAAGAATTAGGATTGAACAAATGGAAGCCAGTGACTTTATGAGAAACCAAGACACAAAAAAGCAAATCCAAATGAATAAAAAAATAGAGGGCAATGTGAAATATCTTCTGGGAAAAACTGCTGACCTGGAAAATAGGTCCAGGAGAGATAATTTGAAAATTATTGGTCTACCTGAAAACCATGATCAAGGAAAGAGCTTAGACACCATCTTCCAAGATATTCTCAGGGAAAATTGCCCTGAAATTCTAGAAGAAGAAGCTACAATAGAAATGGAAAGAATCCACTGATCACCTCCAGAAAGAGATCCCAAAAGGAAAACTCCTAGGAATATTATAGCCAAATTCCAGAGCTCTCAGGTCAAGGAGAAAATATTGCAAGCTGCCAAAAAGAAAGAATTCAAGTACTGTGGAGCCCCAGTCAGGATAGCACAAGATCTAGCAGCTTCTACATTAAAGGACTGGAGGGCATGGAATATGATATTCCAAAGGGCGAAGGAAATGGGATTACAACCAAGAATCGCCTACCCAGCAAAACTCAGCATAATCTTTCAGCAGAAAAAATGGGACTTTAATGAAAAAGAAGACTTTCAGATATTTGTGATGAAAAGACCTGAACTGAATGGCAAATTTGACTTTCAAATACAAGACCCTAGAGAATCATAAAAAATTGGAGCTGGGGGGACAGACCTGGGGTCGGACAGGTGGGCGCTGGTCTTGGTCTGAAGCCAGGTTTGGGCTGGGGATCCCCCTGGGTCCAGGGTGATGCGTTGTCCACTGTGGTCACTTAGCTAGGTGTGGCATCTTTAGGGTTAAATTGAGGGGTGAAGGGAATTCATTGGGGGAGGGGGGAGGGCAGAGGTGAAATCCCTACATGATAAGTAACAGGAAAAGGCTTATGAGTGAGGGAAGAGATGGAGAGAGCAGGGCAGTAAATGAATGTTTACACTCAACATAAAAGGCTCATAGACCTTAAACTCATCAGAGCTGCCTCAAGGAGGATCTAATAGACACACCCAACTGGTGGAGTAATCTGTTTAATCTGGGCAGTAAATGAGCCTAACACTCATCAGAATTGGCTCAAAGAACTCAATCTCTTTAGAATTGGCTCAAGGAAGGAATGATATACACCCTCAATTGGGTGAAGGTGAAGTAATCCCTCTAACCCTGGAGGAAAATAGGAGGGGAAGGGGATAAAGAGAGAGGGGCAAAAGAAGGAAAGGCAGAGTGGGGGAGGGGACAGACAGCAGCAAATCCCTTTTGAAGAGTGATAGGATGAAAGAAGATAATAGGATAAATATCATAAGGGGAAGGGAATAGGATGGAAGGGAAACAGTTAACATTAGTAATCATAAAAAGGAGAAAAGGGGGGAAAATTGTACAAAAAAAATTTATAGCAACTCTTGGTGGAGGCTAAGAATTGAGAATCAAGGGAATGGCCATCAATTGAAGAATGATGGAAAAAGCTGTGCTATATGACTGTAGTGGAATGGTCTTGTGCTACAGGAAATGACAAACAGGATAATCCCTGAAAAACCTGGAAAGACTCATGAACTTTGATGTATACTACTGGAAACTACTATATCAGCTGCACCACCTGGCTGCCCTAGCTGTAAGTGAGCAGAGCTGGGAGGACACTGTGCATAGTGACAGCAGTACTGTTCAATGAGCAATTGTGAATGACTTAACTACTCTCAGCAGTGCAATGATCCAAGACAATCCCAAGGAACTAATGAGGAAGCTTACTATCCACCTCCATAAAAAGAACTGATAAAAAGAACACTTGTGGATTGTACTTATATAGCTTGGTTTCGATGTTTGGGGGGGGGGGGGGAGGAAAGGGAGGGAGGGAGAAAAATTTGGAACTCTAAATCTTATGAAAATGAATATTGAAAACTACCCTTACATATAACTGGAAAATAAAATAAATGTTTGTTGCTTAAAAAAACCCCACAAATGTTGAAAACTATCTCTAAATGTAACTAGAAAATAATAAAATATTTATATAGGGAAAAAAAAGTATCTGCAACCTCAGATAATACCATGACCCAATCACATTTATGGTTCTTTCCACCCCAAAATGGGATGTAACAGTATTTATTTTTACCTTACATATTAAAGCAGGAGGCTGCCTTAATAGTGCTTAGGTTAAAAAGACAAAAATATGGTGCTTCTGCTTTGTCCTCACTATTACCTTGTCCTCCTTATTGGATATCACAGCCCAAGTGGCCTGTAATGCTTTATTGAGCACAAAATACTGTTCCATAAATATTTCACTGAGTCGTTTGAATGTTACAGGCTGGTATGGCCATATAAGTATTTTCAGCAACCACGTATGATACATAGAAAGTCCTCAGACTGATGGATGCCATTGGAATATGTTGCCCACCTTGTATACATCTTAAGCTGAGATATACAAATAAGCTTACTGAGGTGATGAGGCTACAAGTGTTAGGAAGCCTGCCTCGGCCTCCTGCAAAGTCCTTCACAGCCATGTTATATTAAACTTCCCTGGATACCAGAGATCCTAAAGCCAGTGCTAAACATTATCTCTAAGTAATATGATCTTCATTCTGCAGAGAGGAGGACATTTTTATATTCCCCAAAAGGGAGAATTAACATTTTATTTTAATTGAAGAGTTTAAGTTCTGCCAATATGAACACAAGAGGAAGGTGAGAGCAAAAAGGCAGGCAGAATCTAACTGGGGAAGAAGCAATAAACACTTAAATGAAGCAGGATATTCCCTGGAGCTTAGGTTAAAGGCTGGGTTTCTAGAATGGGTGTATTGTTGTCAGTTGTGCCAAGTAACTACCCTGAGAACACTTGGAAAAGGAAAACAGAGAAAGCAAAGCTATTCCATGGGAATAGAGTACACAGGTCCCAAATATTCCTGGCTTTTCCACCTTCTCCTCTGTTCAGATTCTGACCCAATAACTGAAAGAGGTAATTCTTTCCTAGAAGAATGATAAAAATAGAAGTATGGTGATACTGGTACCCTGACAATTAAAGGCCCAAATGGAACCTGTTTCTAAATTCTCATATTTAAAGATGATCATTTCAATATTTCTTTATCAAAGGAAACAATCAATATCCAATAGGATGCACCTCAACTCTTCAAAATTCTATTTTCCTTTAGCAAATGTTCTTTTGAGGTCAGATGGGAAATTGAGGATTACTCCTTCCTAAATCTGAATTGGTATAGTGCCCATTAAATACCACTATTATCCAATTTCAGTATCACTTGGTACTGAAGACCAATACGGACACATAATAAAATCCATGGCCCTTAAGGAATAAAAGAGACGAGCAATGAACTATCCAAAGATAATGCAAAATGTCTATTTTTGTGCTACTTTTCTTCTTTCTTTCTTGAGGGACAATGGGGGTTAAGTGACTTGCCCAGGGTCACACAGCTATTAAGTGTCAAGTGTCTGAGGCTGGATTGGAACTCAGGTCCTCCTGAATCCAGGGCCAGTGCTTTATCCACTGCGCCACCTAGCTGCCCCCATGCATTAACTTTTGACAAAGATATCAGATATCCTGTAGTATAAAACAAAATCTTTCTGGATAAACCAAAAATGTGCTAGTTTCTGATAATGTTCTTAGAGGTCATCCAGGAAAGGCATCTTTCTGGGAGTATGGATAAAAGGAGAAGAACACCATGATAAGAGAGGATGCTCTTAGTAGCATCATAACAAGTTACCTGGGCTCATCCCAGTTCTGGTCTAAAAGCACTGTTTATTTCAGCACTTCCAGGAGGACATGAGCACTACTACCTTCACCAGTACGGGCCATGGTCGTCATGAATTTTAGTAGCTGAAAAACTTCATCACTGAGGGGCCAGCTTTTTGGTCACGTGCTTTCTGCTTAGCAAAGCATGTTCTTAGGTGACAGACATACATTTTGTTGGGACCCATGCTGTGAAACCTTTCCACTTTTCAGCACCTACCAAAGCTGTTGATAAAGCCTCAGAAGACAGTCTCCTTCATGTCACAATGAGGCATGTAATTGTAATAGAGGATGAGAGAATTACAAGTAAGTAAAGTAAGCCTGAGTGATAAGGAAAAATGATCATTCTCTATCCCCTCCACACCAAATGGGAGCAGAATGAAGTACACTGAATATGACCACAAATAGATCAAAAGAGATGCTTCAACTGCCCATATCCAGAAGCAGGAATCCTTCCACATACCCAATGCAAGGCTTCAGCAAAAAGGCACCAGTGGATTTCCTTAGTCACCCTCAATCAAAAACAAAATGGATGTGGAAATCGCCCAAATACATAGGTTAAAGTAGAATTTTGCAGCCTCTCTCCTTGTCACATAAACAATATTTTTTCCCTCACCAGTCCTCTGGCCAAGTAATATTGTACAAAATGCTTCCAAGTGATTTCTTTTCCAGAATCTCGAAAATACAAGTAGAAAAATCCCATGGCGAAGCCTGCTCCCATGACAGCCAGATTACGGAAATCTTTGTTGTCCCAAGGGAACTCTCCCTGTGGAAGAGAAACCAATGAATTTCACACAAATGAAAAGATTTTCTTAAATTCTAGAGAAGCACAAAAACAGCTTTCCTTTTCTATGGTGCTTTATCACCAGAGATGCCCCCAAACTTCCCATTTTGTAACATACCCAATCCATTTTACTGTTTCCTTCTTTTTAAGTACACAAAAGGTGCGATGTGACTGGTTCAAAAGACTATTCTTATTTGGAGGGAAACTCTTAGCCAGTGCCTCTGGAAATATATCAACAATTAGGAATTCCATCAGAAAACCCTGATTTTAGAATTGGAAGTTTGTATACAGGTTCCATCATACCTGGATGTTTTTATTTGTTTGTTTGTTTGGTTTTTTTTAATGAGGCGATTGGGATTAAGTGACTTGCCCAGGGTCACATAGCTAGTAAGTGTTAAGTGTCTGAGGCCTGATTTGAACTCAGGTACTCCTGAATCCAGGGCTGGTGCTTTATCCACTGTGCCACTTAGCTGCCCCCTATGGAAGCTCTTTGAGAATACTCTTTTTTTTGTGAGGCAATGAGGATTAAGTGACTTGCCCAGGGTCACACAGCTAGTAAGTGTCAAGTGTCTGAGGCCAGATTTGAACTCAGGTCCTCTAGAATCCAGGGCCAGTGCTTTATCCACTGTGCCACTTAGCTGCCCCCTGTGGAAGCCCTTTGAACAAGGCATATAATTACTAGTGCAGCAAACCTAAAAGAGATTTAGGAATTAGACTGTCCAAAGTTTTGAATTCTATAGTTGTCACTGAGCCAATAGAGGGGACAGCACATAGTTGGGTTTGGATTGATTTGGTGTGCATCTGGGCAACTCCACACACCTTCTGTATCCGTGCCCACATGCAAAGTCATCCTTCTTGCCCTCCTCTCTTGCCGCCATTTCCTCCGAGTCCATGGTTCTTTGGTTCATCAGCATCTAGAAGAAAACAAAGTTTGGCTTGAGGAAATCAGCAAATGACTTCCAGGAATAGTAATTCTATTCAGAAACTGGTAGATGTAGTGGGAGGGGGGGGAGAGAGAGAAAACAAGGCTCAAAAAAAATGCCAAAGGTTGAACAGAAAATTCAACTTCTCGTTAGAATTGTAATGAGAACTAAGGTAGAGCAAGTTAGTAAGAGACTAACAGGATTTAATCCCTCCACTACCCTGATGGGGTGGATTACTGAAAATTAATGGTGGGTGCATGGAAACTGATGGATAAATAAAATATCTGAAGCCTCCTTGAAAGGGACAAAAGAGCAAAACAAACCTAACACACTCTAGAAGATCGCTCACTTGACTGACCTCTACCCTGATCATCTAGCAGTAAGGAGTGATTCAACAGAGTCCAAGAAGCAGGATCCACCAGATGTCACAGAAACAGCCTGTATCTGTTTGTACTATACAAAGTCCTTCTCCTTTGCTCTTCTCTTGCTACCCTCAAGAAAACATCTTTCACTAGTGCTACCCTTGTCCTGATTCTGTGTCTTAAGTAAGAGTTAAATGTTGAGCAGCAGCTTCAGATGCCTCTGTCAGGTCTACCTGCTGGTCAGTTTCCAGGGTGCCTTCAGGCCTGAAGAGGAAGGACCTGTACTAGCATCAAAGGGAGGTCCTTGATGATCAGGAGTCCTATATTCATGCCAATAACTGCAGGTCACAAACCCTACGGTACCAGGAGCTACTGCAGACTTTGGCTGGTGTAGATGCTGTCCTGAACACTGGGGTGCATCCTGGTGCTGCTCTGTTCCCACATCTCAGTGTTGACGCTTCTCTTTTACAGATTCATGGAACTATATTTTGTCATTTCTTCTAATCAAAGACTATAGGATCTCTTCTCTCGGATATGGAGATTGCTACAGTTATTCAAATTTTTGTAACCTGCACATAGCTGTGGTTGAAGTCCTTATGTGGTCCATATTTCCTTCTAAGGGCAAGTTAGGGTTTTAAAAGCTACAGAGCACCGGCCCTGGAGTCAGGAATACCTGAGTTCAAATCCAGCCTCAGACACTTAACACTTTACTAGCTGTGTGACCTTGGGCAAGTCACTTAACCCCAATTGCCTCACTTAAAAAAAAAGCTACAGAAAAATCTTGACCTAAAAAAATAATCTCTGTGCCTCTGTATCAGGATCATTAAAATAATCCACTACGTTCCTCAAGAAAATTCTTTTTCTATGTAGGATAATCATGCTTATTCATGTTTTTATATAAATGAGATAACATTTGTAAAAGTGCTTAGCGTAGTACATAAATGCTAGTTCCTTTCCCTTCCCACCCTCCACCATTTTATCTCAAAACATCATGAAGGAAGAATACCTGAAGCAAGAATAAATTATTAATATCATGCTAATCGAATGATGTTGTATCAGTAAAATTTTAGTCTGCAAGAGAGGCCAAGCACAAAGGACAACCTTCCTGCTTGTCCCAGGAGGCAGAAAACAGTTATGGAATAAAAATGATGGTAGAATTTCTCTGCTATTTACTAATGTCAGTAGCACCCTCAGTGAGCACCGACAAATGTGCACTCTCCTGATATGCTCTCATCCTGAACAAGACTTGAAAACAATAACAAGAAGCAAGTGGAGGAACAGTTTGTAGAGTGTTCAAGAGCACCCAGATGGTCTTATGTAAGTACAAAGTGCAAGGACTTCGATGGATGCTTTATGGAAGAATAAACAGAGGGGAATTCATCTGCCCAAGGATGCCAGTCATGGTGGACAAGGCAGGACTCGAAAGCAGGTCTCCTGGAGTCAGACGCAGCCCAGGTTTCTTTCTACTACACCAGAGCTGCCTTGGTAGGAAAAGGCTGTGGTGAGACGAAATTTGAATGGTCTTGATTGTTCAGCTCTGGAATCTGGATCACAGATGAGGTTCGTGCATATCTGACTGTGCTACAGAATGTAACTTAGTAGCCTATTCCAAGGCTTAAGATGAGAACAGGACTGCTAACAGAACAAAACATAGGAATGAGGTGATGGACTCAGACAACTGGAGATTATGGGCAGGGTGCAGAGAAGGTTAACAAAGAGAAGCTGGCATCCCATCAGAACCTGTTTTCATTGGCATGTGATCAGCAGGTCATCCTAAATGATCAAACTCAGAATTCTTTCATTTAAAAAAGGCTTAGATGCAAACCGTGGCAGTCTGGAGGCTCCTTTACCTTTCTTCGGAGGTGCCGACTCTTCTTTGCCTGTGCTTCTTCCGCTTCTCTTAAAATACTTCTCAAAGCCTTAGAGACAAAATGATCAGTTTCCAGGCCTTAAATGTTATCAATTACACAAGCTTCAAAAGTCCTTATGTAACATCAACTCAGGAGAAAGAAACAGGGATAGAGCCTGGACCTTTCCCATTCTTTCCCCACTGACTTGCTAGAATTATCATTTATACCCACATTTCCTGGCACACAGGATGCCAGCTGCTGATCTCAGGATAACAAATCCCAGTGGGAAGGGCACAGCCGCTCTCTAGCCTGTGGGTTCTGTAGCATGCTTTCTGGTGTCCTGTCACTTACTTTACACAACCCAAGACCTGCCAGCCACCCTGCTGTTACTTCTGCCAAAAATGAATCTATTTTCCAGCTTTGGTTTCTTTGTGTGTGTGTGTGTGGGGGGGGCAATGGGGGTTAAGTGACTTGCCCAGGGTCACACAGCTAGTAAGTGTCAAGTGTCTGAGGCCGGATTTGAACTCAGGTCCTCCTGACTCCAAGGCCAGTGCTCTAAGCGCTGTGCCACCTAGCTGCCCCTCAGCTTTGGTTTCTTAATGCAACTTCTCCATGAGTCTCCATGTAACCTCTACTTTGACTTCTTTCCTCAAAGAAACACTCAGTTCTCTGATAAAAGTACACAAGCTTCTGAGCCTATTACTTCAAACAGCCTTGAGAAGACTTATAAGTCAACTTCTTTCTGGAAAAGTCCCGCCCCCGCGAGGCTACAGTGTCATCTACCCCCCCCACACAAGTCCTGTTCAAAAACAGAAGAAAAGTGTGTACCTTTGGGAGCTTTCGAGTACGGCCTTCCCTGCAGAGCCGGCTGCTGAAAGTGGATTCCCTGGAGACACAGAAACATCAGAGCTAATCAGTATCCCGGCCCCAGCGACACATCAGAGCACTCTCTCACTTTGAGGCTTGTGGGTCCCTAAGGGGATAGGGATAGGGGTTGAGGTCTAAACCTACAATCTTGATCCTTCTGCTTACAGAATGTGAAAAAAGTGATTCTGACAGGGAAACAGAAACTAAATTCACCACAGCAATACATGGACCATTTTTATCACCCCTGCCCTTAGCAGCAGAAAAGCTAAATACTGCTTGCTTCAGGCATTCCTGGCTATTGGATTATTACTGTCACAATAATACGCCTTTCTAAGAAAGAGTGAAGCCAAATAGTATGAAAACACCAAAAGGTGTTAGGATTCAGCTTTAGGCAATCTAGCAAATAACTTTTCTTTCCCCCTATGGAGTCAAGGAAAGCAAAAATAGAGGTTGTACAGATTCCACTTATTCTTGCCAGGGAACTTCAACCCAGAAAGAAAAATGCTTGTTTTTATTGCATACTTTAAAACAGTGAGAAGTGTTTTGTATAATATTAAATCCAAGCACAACAGCCATAGAAGCATATGGACAAAGTTACTCCAGGTCAAAAAGTTTAAGACAAGATAGTGGGTATATGTTTTTTCATTTTTTTGCTGGACCTGTGACTTTGATAATCACCGAGGCCCCTAGAGGACAGTAGATATCGAAGGTGAGATTTGAACCGAGGGGCTTCCTAGTATTGAGGCACAGGGTCACAGAGAGAGCTAGCCCAGGAATTAAGATCATCTAGGCCCCAGTTCTACCTGACACACCATCTGGCTGGCAAACACATGTAACCAACTGCTCAGCAAACGTAGAAACTCAGAAAGACTCTAAGTCACAGAATGGTTGTGAATCCATAATATCAGAGGGAGTTTCCTTCCTGCAACTCCCATACCAAAGAAGACACAGGTTAGGACCAACACACACCCACACACACCCACACACACCCCTACTGACATATACCTGTATTGCTCAAGGGTAGGAAAGTTTCTGGTGAATGATACCTACAAAATTTTATATGAAAGTCGTTATATATTGTTTCTCATTAGTCACTAGGTTCCTTCAAATGCCTTCACACTGCATTTGTTCACTTTCTGCAGGGCTCTGGCCACTGCTGGGGCCTGAATTAGGACTGAAGTAAGAATTTAAAAGTAAAGCCAAGTTAAAAAGATGGCTGCCTGTCAATTGGGGAATGGCTGAACAAGTGGTGGTATATCATTGTGATGGAAATACTATTGTACTCTAAGAAATGACGAGCAGGATGCACTTAGAAAAAATCTGGGATGATTTACATGAACTGATGCAAAGTGAAATGAGCAGAGCTAGAAGATCATTACATAGTAACTGTGATATTATACAATGATCAATTGTGAATGACTTCACTATTCTCAGCAATACAATAATCAGAGACAATTCCAAAGGATTGGAGATGAAAAATGTTATCCACTTCCAGAGAAAGAGCTGATGGAGTCTGAAAGCAGCTCAAGGCATACTATTTTTCACTTTATGCTTTTCATGGGTTGGGCTTTTTTTGGTCTGTGTTTTCTTTCACAACATGACTGCTATGGAAATAAGTTCTACACAACTACACATGTATAACCCATATCAAACTACTTGCCTTTTCAAGGAGGCAGGGGGGGAAGAGGGAGGGAGAGAATTTAGAACTCAAAATTTTTTTAAAATTATTAAAAATTGTTTTTTTACATGTAATAGGGGGAAAAGGAAATATTAAAAAAAAAAGAAAAAAGGCAATAGATAGCTAAGAAGAATGCACACATGTGAGTTAAACCTGTAGGAACCCTCTCAGAGACAATCAGACAATTTGCATAAAATAGAACAGGGCAGCCAAGAGCTGCCCCCCAAATCATGGTGTTGTTCAATGATCAAACTACAAAAATTTGTGTAGAAATGAGATTACTAAGCAAAATAACAATAGCCAACACCCAAAGGCTTACCAAGTCTACCTACATTAACTCAGACACCCCACCACAACTCTATAAGGAACAATAGGTCTTTTTTTTTTTTTTTGGGTGAGGCAATTGGGGTTAAGTGACTTGCCCAGCTAGTAAGTATCAAGTGTCTGAGGCCGGATTTGAACTCGGGTCCTCCTGACTTCAGGTCCAGTGCTCTATCCACTGCGCCACCTACCTGCCCCACAATAGGTCTTAATATCTCTTTTTTTTACAGATAAGGAAATGGGAGTCTCAGAGGAAAGCAAGGTGCTTGTGAAGGGTCACAAAGCCAGTGGGCATAAGAGGCAGGGTTCAAACCAAGATCTCCTCCGACTCCAGGCCAGCACTCTCACCATTACTTCATGCTGCTCTATGGGTTTCCCCAATCCAAAAAATAAAATGCCACAGATGTAGCCCACCCACCACAAAATTCAAAACAGAACAAAACCAAACCCACCTTTCCAAAGTAATATCAAACATTTTACAAAAGCGGGGATGGTACTGTAGTGCAGGGGCAAGAAAAGCAGATTTTGTCATCAGAGGCCTAGCTTCAAATGCCAGGTCTAGTACTATCACTGTAACATCCTCTATAGGTCTCAGTTTCCCCCAATGGCAAAATGAAAGAAGGGATCGCATTAGATCATCTCTCATGTCTCTTGCAGTTCTAAATTCTACAATCCTATGAGCTTGGCTCTATACTTCGGCTATTGAAGTGGCAGAGAAAGATGTGCTATGTGTTTGGAGATTGAGAGAAGTAGGGCATTAGAAATGATTACAAGGGGCAGCTAGGTGGCTCTGTGGATAGAGGCTCCGGCCCTGGAGTCAGGAGGACCTGAGTTCAAATCCGGCCTCAGACACTTAACACTTACTAGCTGTGTGGACCCTGGGCAAGTCACTTAACCCCAATTGCCTCACTTAAAAAAAGAAATGATTACAGGGGCAGCTAGGTGGCGCAGTGGATAGAGCACTGGCCCTGAATTCAGGAGGACCTGAGTTCAAATCCGGCCTCAGACACTTGACACTTAACTAGCTGTGTGACCTTAGGCAAGTCACTTAACCCCAATTGCCTCACCAAAAAAAAAAAAAAAGAAAGAAAGAAAATAAATGATTACAGAAGATGACAAGGGGCTCAGTTTAAGGGGCTTCATGTTCAGTTGTCTCACCATCTCTTTTTTTGTAAATAATATTTCATTTTTTCCCAATTACATGTAAAAATAGTTTAACATAAAAAAGAGAAGAAAAAAATTTCATTTCCTAAGTTTTTGAGTTGCAAATGATTTTTCTCCTTCTCTCCCTCTATTCCTCTCCCCCTGCCAATCACGTTAAACATATTTACACATTAGTCATGCTGTAAAAGAAGGAACAGAACAAAAGGGAAAAACCACAAAAAAGAAAGTCTCACCATATTCTCCACATTCTCCACCCCCTCATATTCTCTATACTCTAGCCAATCATCATCCCTCTAGTACATTCTCCCACAGCCCCACTTTGGGCTTTTGTTTACACTACTGTCTACACCAGACATGTTTCCTGATAGTCCAAACTCAATTTTAACCGCAGACCTACCCAGCCTGCAAAGTCCAGCTCAGATGCCAAGAGGCAGCTCAGTGGCACTGAGCCAGAGTCACAAAGACCTGAGTTCAAATCTGACCTGTGCCACTTACTAGCTGTATGACTCTGGGCAGGACACTCTGATTGCCTCAATTTCCTCAATTATAAGATGGTGATAATAATAATAGCACCTCCCTCCCAAGATTGTTGTCAGGATCAAATGAGATAGTAATTGTAAATTACTTAGCTCAGGGTCTGGCACAAAGTACCATATAAAATGTAAGTAGTAGTTATTATTATCAACCCCATAATCCAGTTCCATGATCTCTGACAAGTTCCTTAACTTTTCAGACATCCGTTTTTTTAACTGTCAAATGAGGGACCTGGGCCAGGCAATTTCTAAAAGCACCAGATCACAGGATTTTAGATCGGAAGCACACCTGGAGACCATCTTGTCCATTGACATTTTATTTATTTATTTATAATAATATCAATTTTTATTTAAAGTTTTGAGTTCCAAATGTTATCCTTCCTTCCTCTCCCCCCTCCCCCATGTAATGATTGGAATGACGCCACCTACTGGAGACTTGCTGTGGGAAAGCTCCACCATGAGGAAAATGCCTCAGAGGCATTGTGGCTTTTCCTTGGCGTCAGGAAATGACGTTTGCTCATGGGTGCTGTCTATCAAGGCTACTAGCCAATCAACTTGAGGAGTCTCCTATGGTCTGGGAGGAGACAGGAAGGAGGAAAGGGAGCCTGCGCAGAGAGCGCTGGGGTTTTTGGGCTTCCTGACTTGATGGTGGTGGCGGAGAGGACTTCACAGGAAATTTGAGGAAAGATAGGAATGCCAGGCTGTTAGAATTCTGTTCTCAATCTTTTTCTTTCTATTTTTCAATAAACCCTTAAAAACCTAAACTCGTTTTATCAGTGATTTTTAGTCAGTTTCCCCCAAACTGGGGGAACAAATTAGAATCCACATTTAGAATCTTAAATTACACACCCATGAGATAAGCAGATATAGGTTAGACATGTGCTATTATGTAAAACATCACCATATTGGTCATTTTGTACAAGAAAACCTGGATAAAAGAGAAAAAATGAAAGAGTGAAAAATAGCATGCTTCAGTCTGCGTTAAATCCATATCAGTTCTTTCTTTGGAGGTGGACTGTATGCTTCATCATTAGTCCTTTGGGATCTCTTCGTCGACATCGGACATGAAGAAACTGAGGCTCAAACAAATTAAGTCATTTGCCCCTGGGTGATCTGAATGCAGGCTTTCCAGCATACAGGGAAAAGCTAGGAGCTGGGTTTAAGTGGTGGCTCTGCTTCATGTGGCTCTATGTGTAACCTGGGACAAGTCACCAGGCTTCTCTAGCCTTAGTGTCATCATCTGTAAAATGAGAGGGTCCTGGGGCAGCTAGGTGGCGCAGTGGATAGAGCACGGACCCTGGAGTCAGGAGGACCTGAGTTCAAATCTGACCTCAGACCCTTAACATGTACCAGCTGTATGAACCTGGGCGAGTCACTTAACCCCAATTGCCTCACTAAAAAAAAAAACACTTAAAAAAACACCCCCCCCCCAGAGGGTCCCTGCCAGCTGGAAACCTGTGGTTTAATTATGATTCCAAGTGCTACATTTCTTCCACTGCCCCTCACTCCCTCCAGGGCCTTCCCACTCTAACATCTAAGTACCTTCTCCTGATAGAAACATCACCACCTCAATGTTCCCATCACCCACAAGTATTTCCCTCCCACATTTATGAACTCTCCCTCTCCCTCAGTCTTTGTCCTCACCTCACCATGACCTCCAACCTCTACAACCCTCTTCCTTCCCAGGCCATCACTACACTGGATTTATACTCTCTTCCCTTTCCCAACTTGACTCCTTGGTGAACCAGTTCAACTCTACAATGATATCTTCTCTCAAATGTTTTGTTATCTTTTTTTATTAAAGATCTTTCCCTGTCAAGACTTTGATTCCTCCCACCATCCACTGCCTTCCCTTTTACTACATCCCTCCTTTTCCTCATTTCACATCACTCAGATGCTTCCTGCCACTTCCTTCCTCAAACCATCTCACATGAAGCTGCCCTTCTTCCCACGGCAATCTCCTCCAGAAGCACAAATGATCCCATTCCATTCTGGTTTTGTCAGCTTTAATCATCCCCTGTCTGTCTGCTTCCCTACTGTCTACAAACATGCCTATGTGCAAAACACCACCTCTCACCTTATTTTTTTGGCGAGGCAATTGGGGGTTAAGTGACTTGCCCAGGGTCACACAGCTAGTAAGTGTTAAGTGTCTGAGGCCGGATTTGAACTCAGGTCCTCCTGAATCCAGGGCTGGTGCTCTATCCACTGCACCACCTAGCTGCCCCTGTAGCTCTTTTTGAGGTAGGAAAGATTGGTAATCTGAGGAGATGCCCATAAATTGGTAGAATGCCTGAACAAGTTATGCTCTATAAATATAATGGAATATTTTTGTTCTGTAAGAAAAGATGAATGGGGAGGTTTCAGAGAAATAAACTGATGCAGAGTAAAATGAACAAAACCAGGAAAGTGATTTATACAATGACAACAATAAGTTAAAGACAGTGTCCCACCTCCTGCAAGAAGTCTTTCCCTGTTCCCCTTCTCTGAGATTATAATTTACCATGTATATATCCTATTTGCACATAGTTGTTTGCACAATCTTTCCCATTAAACAGTGAACTTCTTGAAAGCCTGGAGCATTTTTTTTTTGCCTTTCTTCACACCAGTGCTTAGCATGGTATGGGACACATAGCAGGCGCTTATTAATACTGGATGCCTTTCATGGCTGAGGTGTTGCAGGTGAACGAGAATGGAAAGAGATGGGAAAAGCGGTGTGTAAGAAGATAATTCATTTCGTATGGCTGCTGCCCAATCAGCAGAAACGCTAGCTCTTTCATGACGTTCATCTCTTCCCCAGAATGAACTGGGTCACCTTCCCTTTCTGCGCTCGTTTCGGGTTGGAAGACTGCTGACATCGCTTCCACCTAACATTCTTTATTTCTGTGAAATTTTCCATACTCTTATGCTCTCTTTCTACCTCCGACAGTGCCGCCTTATCTTAACTTAGAGCACACTCTGCACTCCTGCGCACTTGGTCACTCGATTAAAGGTAAAAAATGTATCCGCTTTACAAAGTTCAGCCAAATTGTAATGACTGGGCCGCGTGTGTGTCACATCCTCCCTACCAGACTTGGACGCCCTTGGGAGCAGAGACCTCACTTATTTCATTCACTCTGACTCCGGGCGCTTAGCATAGTGCTCAGCACTGAGATAAGCGAATACACACGCACAGAGTGGGGGGAGGACGTGTGGGGGGGTCAATGCCAGTCAATCGGTAGCTAGGCGCCTACTAAGTGTCAAACCCTGGGGATACACAGAAAAGCAGAGGTCCCCATCTCAAGCTTACAGCCTGACTGGGGAACAGAGCAAGCAAATGACTATATGCAAATGAGATATTCAAATGAGGGAGATAAGGCTGCCACATGACGGCTCCGTAAAGGAGGGTCGCGTGAGCACCACTCCAGGCAGGGAGGAGCTGGAGGGGATCAGCTCTAAGGTCCCTTCCAGGTCCAGATCTCCAAACTAAACGCCCGGCCAAGAGCAGTTAAGCGGCGGCCAGGTTGCCAGGCTGTCACGGAGCGTCAGGAGCCCGCCCCTCTCTCCGCGACCCCTCCAGCATCCCCTGCGCATCCGGCGCGTCCTGGTGGCGTCATCCAGGCGCTGAGGTGAGAAACACCGCCCTCGGCACCGGCCGGAAACAGGCCGGCGCCGGCTCCCCCGCTCACCTGCCGGGTGGTTTCCAGAACCCTCAGGCCCACTCTGGCCGTGCTGTGATCCCCGGCGCCCCAGCCACATCGCCATAGCGCGGCCAGCGGCAAAGCCGCCGTCCGGCTCCCCACCGCCGCCAGCAGCCTGTGCGACATGCCCCACCCCCTGACCTCGCGCAGCCCGGGCACACACGCGCCGGCGCAGGAGCAAAGCGGTCATAGTCGCGCCACACCCCCTGACGGCCCCTCACGGCTCATGCGTAGTGAGTCCGCAAGGCCCCCCAGTTTAGGTGTCTACGGCGGAACCTGTTTTTGAAAGAAAGCCAGGAAATAGACGCGGCGTTCGGCTCCGGCGCGCGGCGTGACAAGGCCAGCAGTCTTCCGTGCCGCCGCCCCTCCTCCCCGGATGCGCACCCATCATTTGGTGATGCCGAGCGCAGGCATCGTCAGAGACACCTACTTCCGGGGTCTTCCCATTCAATCTAAGTTTTCCGCCCCGCCTTTGGTCCAGGCCCGGAACTATTACGGGCATCCCTCCCCTTTCATCTAGGATTCTGGAACTTAATCGTGACAGAACGAATCAAAGCGGAGAACCCCTTTGCCCTTTCTCTAGCCTCCTTCCCACTGAACGGGATTTTTAGTTCCCCCTTGGCTCGCAGCAACCCCCCCCCCAAAAAAAAAACTACACACACACACACACACACACACACACAATCAATTTCTGCTCCTGCAGCAGGGCTGAGCAGAGAATTGAGCCCTCCGAGAGTGCCCCAGGCCGGGGAATGAGCAAAGCTGGGGCCTGGGGCCTGTTGGTGACCTAAAATCCTCACCCCAATCAGGGCCGCGACCTCGGTGGGCCCTCTCCCGCCCCGTCCTGTACCTAGGGCTGGGGTGTGAGCCCAACAGAGGAAGGAGCCCAAGCAGAACCAACAGAGTATTGGGATTTTAATTAGACTTTGGAAGTGAAAAATGCCAGGGAAAAGGCCTCTAAATGTAACCAGCATCAGATACGCCAAAAGGGAGCGCAAAGCAATCACTCTAGACGTGAAGCTGGAAGTGCTGAGGAGGTTTGAAGAGGGTGAGAAGCTCAGTCAAATTGCGAAAGCATTAGGGCTGGCCATCTCCACTGTGGCCACAATTCGAGACAATAAAGAGAAAATAAAAGCGAGCTCGGAAGTTGCTTCGCCTTTAAGGGTCACTCAGCTGACCAGAAATCGAAGCGCGGTGATGGAAAACATGGAGCGCTTGTTAAGCTTGTGGATCGAGGATCAGAACCGGAGGAATGCACCACTGAGCACGATGATCATTCAAGAAAAGGCAAAAAGTCTGTTTGATGATTTGCAGCGAGAACAAGGCGAAAGCTCGCAAATGGAAACGTTTAGTGCCAGTAGAGGGTGGTTTGTGAGGTTTAAGGAAAGGCATGGTTTGCCCAGCATCAAGGTGAGTAATGAAGCTGCCAGCACAGCTGCAGCTGGTGAGCTGAAGTATTCAGAAGTGCTAAAAAGCATCATCCAAAAGGGTGGGTACACACCTCACCACGTTTTTAACATTGGAGAGACAGGACTTTATTGGAAGCGTATGCCTGAAAACACATTTATTTCTATGGAAGAGAATGCTGCCCCAGGGTTTAGATCAGCCAAAGATCGCCTGATGCTGCTTCTAGGAAGCAATGCTGCGGGTGACTTTAAGTTGAAGCCATTACTGGTGTATCATTCTGAAAACCCCAAGGCTATGAAGGGCTACTCTAAGCCAAATCTTCCTGTGATTTGGCGTTCCAACAAAAAGGCCTGGGTAACAAGGAGTATCTTTCATGAATGGTTTACATACTTTTTTTGCCCTGCTGTTGAAAAGTACTGTGCCCAAAATAATCTTGCCAACAAAGCATTACTCATCCTAGAAAATTCCCCTTGTCACCCTGTAAATTTAAGCGATCTGGCTGATAATGTAAGAGTAGAATACCTCATTGAAAACAAATCTGACCCCATCCAACCCATGGGTCAAGGTGTAATCTCCACCTTCAAGGCTCATTATCTGAAGAAGACTTTTCAACATCTCATAGGAGGAACTGATAGAGATGATACGGTTACAATTAGGGAATTTTGGAAAAACTACAACATTATGAATGCTGTGGACAACATTGCTGAAGCATGGGATGAACTTGAACCATCGCTGATGAATAGTGTGTGGAAGAAGATGTGGCCTGAGTGTGTGCATGTTCATGATGTTTCTCAAATAGAAACTATTACACAGATTCAGCAAGACATTGTGGCCCTTGCAAATGACATAGGCTTTGGAGAACTTGTAGAAGCAGATGTAGGCCAGTTGTTACAGTCCCATGATGAAGACCTGTCCAATGAGGAACTTATGCAATTAGAACAAGAGCGAGCTGCAGAAGAGAAAGAAGAGAATGAAGATGCTTCACCCATCCTCCGACAACTGACCACAAAAGAACTGTCTGAAGCCTTTTCCCATTTTGAGGCAGGCATGCAAATTCTTGCAAATAATGATCCCAATAGTGAAAGGAAATTTAAAGTTTCAAGAGGAGTCAATAATACAATTAGCTGTTATCGAGAGCTGTACAATGAAAAGAAACGCAGGTCAAAGCAACTATTGTAGGATGCTTTTTGGAGGTGGAAATTTTCTTAGTAAAGTGATCAAGAAAAATAGCAAGAAGAAAGCTATTCATGATATAGAAAAGGATTATAATGTCTTCCCATTTCCTTCCCATGACTTGATGTCTCACTTTGCAGAGCAAGTCGGAGTTTATTTTTAGTTGGTGTTTTCATTTTCTGACTTATAAATATTAAATTTTAATTTTTAAAATTCCCCTTAAATTTGTGTTATTAAAAGACGAGGAGTTGCACCTAACACACTAAAGATAGTGTTTGAGTTGGAGCAGTTATGCTTAAAGATTTTAGAAATCAGCAGCCCATAAGCCTTTTTCTTCGTGTTGTATGTGCCTTGAGGTGTGGAAGGGTGTAAACAATTTCTACTCCCAAGGAAGGTTTTATTCAAATGTAGGGGATTGGTCCTAATGGACTCATGTTTAACCATTGTTTAGGTGCAAACGCATGGACAGATCTTCAGAGTGATTTGCTGTATCTAGCCAAGCAGTGGCTGTAGTTTAAGCTCCATGAATTGGACTGAATCACCTTCATATCTACTTCAGCTGCACAAAGACCTAGGCCAGGGCTGCTGAGATTTCTGATTGATACTGAAACAAACAGCTCTTTGACTTCTGGGTATATCTTTTGTTGTTGTTGTTGTTTTTAGTGAGGCAACTGGGGTTAAGTGATTTATCCAGGGTCACACAGCTAGTAAGTGTTAAGTGTCTGAGGCCGGGGATTTGAACCCAGGTACTCCTGACTCCAGAGCTGGTGCTCTATCCACTGCATCACCTAGCTGCCCCGACTTCTGGGTATATCTTAACCACTGCTTGTCCAGAAACATCCAGAACTCTTATTTAAAAGCTCTGGACTTTGTCACCTATCAAAATCACCCCATCCTCTCACCCAATATACTTTCTCAGGTGTGTGTGTATACTCACTCGAGCATCCCCCCCCCACCATGTCAATATGTGGATCAGGGGGATTTACCACACACATCATGTAAACATTAAAATTATTTAATAATACAGTAATTTGGATAATCAATATAACTGCTAAATTCATTTCTCAGGCAAGTGTTTGGGCATTTTGTTTGCCATAGAGCAGTCTGTGCTTACCAAAGGCAGATACTGCTACAAGGCCCTAGCCCCCTTTGTTTTCCTTGGAGGCATTTCCCATCTGCCTACAGAGAAAGCACAGTGTAATGCAGTGTCTGTTACATATACCAACTGGCCCCTTGCCTATTTTTTCCTTTGTAAATATGGTCTTTGGGACACTGGGGAAGATCAAAGAAAGTATTCTACTTATGGGACCCTTAATCTGTGTCAAAAGCAGGGCTTATTTCACCAGGAGGAATAGCAAAAGAGGCAAACTTCTTGAGGAAAAAGAGCAGACTCTTTCCAACAGTTGCTAACCTACTGATATTTTTGTGCAAAGTAGTTTGGGGATTTTTGGTGGTAATCTTTTTCTACTTGTTATATGGCAGGAAAATCCCAATAACATACATGATCTTTATTACAGAGTAAATCAGAAATCAAATTTAATGATCAGAAGTGTCATATAGAAAAGAACTGTGGGGATTTGGGAATAGGAAAAAGATCAGAGGGCATTTTAATGTAGTCAGCTGATTTCTCCTCCCCCTTTTCTATTACAAAAGGGGATAAGGGATAATGAGGTCCAGTAAAGTACCATTTAGCACTCACATTGCACGTTTTGTTTGCTAAAGTGCTTTACCAACATTAACTTTCTCACAGTCCCACCACGAGGTAGGTCAATATTACTGTCCCCATTTTTCAGATGGGGCAAATTGAGACAGACAGGTGAAGTGACCTGCCCAAAGCCGAAGAATTTGAGCTGATTTCTTACCATAACATGTCCCAGTGGGGAATAGAGTGTAAATGGAGGCAGATTCATGGGAATTTAGCGACTTAACTGGGCCATGGTCCTTTTGCCCAATATATAGTTTGGGCCAAGGAGCCACCTTGCCCTCTGCCTACACAAAAAAAATCCCCTCTTGTGCTCTCATCAGGAAGGGAGATGGATGTTAGAAGGGAGCCACAATCCCTCCTGTCCTGTGGCTACTTATCTGGCTTTATACACTATCTTCATTGAGAATGAAAGCACAAGGCCAGCTCAAGCATGGTAATGTGTACGGAGAAGGAAAAGGGGAGCAAAGGTCATGAAGACACCACTGCTAGAGAAACAGGTTGTAGCCAGATGCAGATATTCCACATGCTGCTCCAACCCAGCTTGCTATGGCTAGAGGATACCACGGACACCTGTAGATCCTTCTCCCATGTTCCTCCTTTGACCCAGATATTCACCTCTCTGATACAAATGTCGATACTTTCCAATCACTGCTATGATGGGGGTGTTCAGGGACTGACCTGAATGGAGTAGGGCATGGTTCTCCTTTTCAAGACACACTGTAGTTTTCTTCCTCCTCCATCAAGTATTGGGAACCCCTCCCCCTTACTGTAGGGATCAGAAACTCAGCTATAGTCTCCATCAGGGGCTTTTCTACAGACAGAACAAATAATCCAGTACATCCCCTCCTTGAGCTCCAGGCCCAAGGAATGAGAAAGCCTGGTGGAGAAGAAGGATGAGAGATAAAGGTCCTAGAACAGATACAGCCTCTAATTCCACAGTGAAAAATGGTTACTAAATACAAATGTTCCTTATTGAAATTTTCCATCCCCATCCTCCACCTGGTCTTATCCCCACATATCTTTTGCGGAAGGGAATAAAGCAGCTTTCTCCCTGACTCGGGCCTTTTGTGAGACTAGAAGTGGGACCGGCACGTCCCAGCTCTACATGTAAACAAAAAGACAAGTGCCAACTCTTCAGGAAAAGCCTTGCAGTCTCCAGCCCTGCATCCCCCATCACCAAAGTCTTCCTCCATGGGGAACAAGAGTGGCTAAACCAAGGTTCCTGGATGGCAATTTGGTCCAGAGAAATGTGAAGATTGCCTCTTGTAAAGAGTGTTCTGTCTTACTTTCTCCCTAACAAACATTTTCTCAGGCTTTGCGCGTGAGTATACAGACTAGCTCCCAGAACTTATATTGTCTGGGGTCCAGGGCACCCCTGCTCTTCTCTTGCCCATAGGGTGGCCTAGCCGAGAACACCAAAGACACAAGGTAAACTAAGCCAAAGACGGAAGAATAGCTATCATGCCACCCAGCAAGAGGAGCACCTATTTCCTCTGCCCTTGGCAGAGGTATGGGCAGAGGCAAGAAGGGCTAGATGGATCAAGCAAAAATATAAGACAGGCAGTGCTCATTAGCTCTGTGGTGCTTCCCCTTTCATCAAAAAGGACTTCAAATAACAAGAAGGAAATTACCCACTTGGCCAGGTGACTCTAGCAAGGACATGGGGAGCAGGGCAATATTAGATGATAATTAACAGCCTTAGCCAATAAAACTAGCAGCCTCCAAAAGGCTAGAGGTCCCAGGGAGGGAGGTCACATGTGAGAGATACTAGATAAAACCCCATCCTTCCTTTGAGGGAACCATAGACAATCTTAGGAAAGAAGTTCCTCGCAACCTCAAGGCTTATGGGTCTGATTAGCCCAGATTCATTGGGTCTTATTGATTACCCTGCCAGTATCCATGCTGGGAGCTAACCTGCTACCCTCCCATTCCAGAGGCATCACACACCAAGCAGGAAGAGATACCAAACAGGTCCCCGGTCACTATATCCTGGGTCCCCCAAAGGGAAGCTGGGTTCTGCTTCCTTGGAGAGATGAGGACACCTTCCCCACACTCCATTCCCACAAACACAGTGGCTGAGACTAACGTGGATGCTTCTGCCCAGTTAGACCACCTCATACCATATAGCCCCTGCCCTAATAGTTGGGATGCCATCAGTTCCATGACATGGTACCCAAGAACCACCCACATTTCTGCATTCCAAAAGAGCCCTGTCCTCTGCGCTCTTGCATGCCTGTTCTTGTCTGCTCTGTTCACATCTCCAGCCCCGCAAGAGGGAGAAGAGCCAGCAGCACAGTGACTCCCTGAACCACCATCCTTAATATAGTGACACCTTGTCTGGGGTGCTGGCAGTGGCTGGTGTGTTGGCAGGGCACTGGGGCAGGAATGCCGGCATTCTAGGCCTCAGCTTCTGGACTGGGCTCCTGGAAGAGTGACTGTTTCCGCAAGTTCAGCCGAGCACATTTGGGGCACGTGGTAGAGTTGTCATAGTAGCAGTCCCTGAGTAATACAAGAAGAGAAGCAGAGGTATTCAGGTCAGCCTGGAGACTTTCAAGAGGAAACTCTCAGGCCAGCAAAGCCAGGGGGCCTGGTAGCTCTGGTAGACTGTGCCATGTACAGCAGGCTACCTATAGTATCCTCGATTACATGGCACTGAGCACAGGGAGAACAGCATCCAGGGAGACGGGCCAAGTTCTAGGTGGACCAAGGGGGCATCATGTCCCAGCGAGTCTTCCTGGGCTGTTCCCATCACCCTCAGTACCAGGTCCTAAACTTAGCACAGTGGCTGCTATAAGACATGAAGTGTTTAACCTGGTGACCCAATGGTAATGTGGTCATTGGCGTTCCCACTCTGCCCCTGAACCAGTGCCTGGTCATGCTGCTCCTTTAAACACCAGGGACTCCTGGTCTCTTCAGCCAATAGGATCCCATACTTCAGGAAACTGAGAATACCCAAATGGCAATTAACCCAATATTTCTTGGTAACAATGATAGTTATTATTAATAAATAATAACATTTACATAGAACTTTTTATTACCAGTATTACCAAATGTTTTATGCAGGCCAACCCTTTGAGGTAATTAATACAAATATTACTAATGACGAATGATGAAACTGAGGTGGGGAGACTTACTCTGGAGCACAGAGCGGTACACTTATAAGGGCCAGATTCCTTGATTCTAAACACTATGGCACTTGCTGTGATTTCAAAGGCCTTGTGAGTATGCACGAGCACACATGCACACACACACATCTATGTTAGATCACTTTCCTTTTGTCCCCAACCCCTCTCCTGACCACACAGAGCTCACGAGGGCAGGACTACAGGATTGTAAGAGGGAATGAGGCCTATCATAGGCTCCAGAAAACTTGGAAATACATTTTAGCCGACTGTGACCACAAACCATAATGCTGTGCTATTCCAGGCCTGAATGTCAGGCCCAAGAAGGGTAAAAGCAGGACAAGCTGGGACAGCAAGAAGGCAAGAGGGTTCCTACCTGTGGAAGACAGCAGAGCAGTCTGTGCATACAGATGTGTGGCTGTCGAAGGGGAAAAGTACGTCACCCTCTTTGCAGAGTTCACATACAAAGCCTTTGGCCTGACACCGCTAGGGATAGGAGGAGACAATAATTGAGACAAATGCAGAACAGGGTAGCCCCACCAGGAACTTTATGCCCTCCCAGGACAAACAGTTTCCTCAGCCTGCCAACCTCTTATTCAATTCAACAAGCACTTATTAAGTACTTACTGTGTACAAAAAACTATGTTCTTAGTTATGCACTGAGGATACAAAAAATAAAATAAAAAGAAACAATCCTTGCCTTCAGGGAGTTTCTATTCTACCAGGAATGGGAAGGATAGAACATGTACAAAGCTATGTAGTACTACCAACTGGGGGCTCAGGAAAGACCCCAGCCTCCCTTTAGAGGGGCACCTGACTTGAGCCTTGAAGCAAAGTAGATTCTAAGAGGAAGTGGTGAAGACAGTATATTCTAGGCGTATTCCAGGCATGAGCAACAACCCAAACAAAAGTGTGGGGCAAGAGATGGCTTGTTTGGCAAAGAGCTAAGAGGCCAGTTTGGCTGGAACATCAAGTGTATGGGAGGGAGAAATATGAACTAATCTCAAATGGTGGGTGAGAGCCAAGATTGTGTAATTCTTTAAATGCCAAGTTGGAAAGTCTCTCTTTTTAATTTTTATTTATTTATTTATTTTTGGTGAGGCAATTGAGGTTAAGTGACTTGCCCAGGGTCACACAGCTAGTAAGTGTCAAGTGTCTGAGGTCGGTTGAACTCAGGTCCTCCTGAATCCAGGGCCGGTGCTCTATCCACTGCGCCACCTCGCTGCCCCTCCCTTTTTATTTTAATGGTAATGGGAGGCGACTGACGATTTTTGAGTGACACGATCAGATGAATTTTAGAATATTTTTGCAACTATGTAGGAGACGGATTGAAGGAATTATAAACTAAAAATAGGGAGATCAGATATCGGGCTACTAAAATAGCTCAGGCCACAAGTAAGGGTCTGAACTAGGATAATGGCAAAATCAGTTGAGAGAGGGGCATATAATAGAGATCCCAGAGGTAGAATCAGTAGGACTTTGCAACAGACGGACTATGAGAGAACGAAGAGTCCATGATGACTCCAAGGTGGTGGGTTTACATTACTGGAAGGATGGTAACGTCTTCCACAGAAAGAACTACATTCAAAGGAGGAATGAATCTTGAGGAAATCATAATGAGTTTTGCTTTGGACATGCTGAATTTGAGAGGCCAGTGAGACACCCAACTAGAGATATCCAGTGGACCACTTGGTAATGCTGAACTGCAGTTCAGGAGGAACTGAAGCTGGATAGGTATATATAGAAGTCTGCATCGAGACAGTGACTCAATCCATGGGATCTGATGAGTTCATTCACCTGCCCCAAATACTGCCCTGCCTTCTCTCTCCAACCACCCTTTCAGCTTTCCAGGCTGAGCAGGAACCAGAAAGTGGCCAGATCTACCTTCCTCAAGATTGCTTAGTCCAGAACATGAACGTTGATCCACAGAGCTAGGGTTCAAGTGGCTTGTTATGTCAGGTCAGAGGAATAATAAAACCACAAAAGGCAGGAGGCCACTCTCCCCTGCCCTGACCATGCCTCACCTCACAGTCTAGTTTGATGTGTTTGGCGAAGAGAGTATGGATCTCTGTCAGAGAGCAGCTGAGGCGGCCAATGCTGATGTCCACTAGGTCCTGCAGGGAGTACATCTCATCGTTCTCCACAAAGTGCTGCCGGTCTTGGAGCTGTAAGGCCAGAGCTGCTCTGGACTGGGAGTCCAGCTACTCGAAGGTCACATCCATTTCCTACACACCCCAGTCCAACCCCTAGGCCTACCGCTGTTCTTGTCATCCTAGGCACTTACCCAGAGCTCCCTCAACCTCCTTAAGAGTTGAGAATTAGCTAAAGGGGGAGGAATGGAGACTCTAAGGGGCTTACTCTTACCATATTTACCTGGGCTCATTTGGTCTAGATGTCACAGTAGCCTCAAATGAGCAGAAACCAGTTGATTTAGGGGTATTAATATCATAGATGAGATGCCAGTATGATCAATCAAGTTAATGCAAACAGGATCCATCTCCAAGTGTGTCTACACACAACCTACACATACACGGATGCTCTGTCCTGTGCGGTCTTCTCCCTTCCCATGTGCTTTCCCAGAAGTGGCCTGACCTGTAATAGTAGACGAGCTTCCATGGCCTCTTTGCAAGTGATGAAATATGGCTTCATGAGCAGAATATCCTGCCGCAGTTTCTGCAGAGAAGATAGAAAAGATGAACCACCCCACCAGCCAAGATCAAGAGCCCTAGGAAGAGGTAAGAGAATCTAGATTTTGGCACAGACACTTAATTCGTGACTGCTGTTTTTCACCCTTTCTTATGCCTTCAGGGAGGCAGCATGGGGTAGTGGACAGAGGGCTGACCTTAGAATCAGGAAGACCTAGGTTCCATTTATATTCACACTGACAGAGTGATCTGGGGAAGCTGCTTAATCTCTCAATGCATCAGGCCACAGATATGAAATGCAGAGAAGGTACCAATATACACTGGTAGAGGGATTTTCCTCACTGGGACACCAACTGTGTCACACTGAAAAATGGATCCTTATAGACAGCATACTTGACTTAGAAAACCACAAATTAACATTACCTGTGTTGTGTTGTATTTTAATTTATTTTGTTAAACACTTCCCGATTACATTTTCACCTGGTTCAGGCCACACTCTAGAGTTTTGCTAATTACTTTTGGCACCTCTCCCCAAAACCAATGGAATCACAAGGGCAGCCCCCCCACCCAAAAGACACCTATGCCTTAGAGCAGCAGTTCTCAAAGTAGGGTCTATGGACTGTTTGGAGACCCCAAGATTCTTTCAGTGAGTTCAAGAAATCAAAACTATTTTTATAATAAACCAAAGATGTTTTAATTTTAAATACAGTAAATGACAACAGATAAACCCACATAAATAAAAGTTTCTTAATAATTTTTATGAGTCTAAAGGTGTTCTGAGATCAAAAAGGTTGAGAACTGCTGCCATAGAGATTGGCTCCCAACATGCATGTTTGGTTTATGCAGGGCACAGCCACACCCAAATTTGATGTTTTACTCTCCCATATCACCACATCTAACCAGGTATAAAATTTTGCTAAATGTGCTTCTCTTGCATACTCCCTCTACATCCCTCTTCTCTCCATTTACACAGTCACAGTCTTAATTCAGGCCCTCAACACAATTCACCTAGACTATTACAGTAATCCCCAAACGGTCTTTGTCCTGTCCAACCCATCATATACCCAAAGTGATATTCTTAAAGCATAGGGCCGATCATGTCATTCCACTACTCAAAAATGTCTTTTGCATCTAGAAGAAATTATAAGCTCTTGGGAGTATCAGGCCTGGTAGCAAGATGAGTTCAAATGTGACCTCAGACACTTACTATGTACCCCTGGACAAGTCACTTAACCTGTTTGCTTAATTTCTTCATCTATAAAATGGGGATAATAGCATTTACCTTTCATGGCTGTTGTGAGAATCAGATGAGATGATAATTGTTAAGTGTTTAACACAGTACCTAGCATGAAGTGCTATATTTTGTTGTTGTTCAGTGGTTTCAGTTTAGTTGATCAGTTGTTTCTGATTCTTCCTGACCCCATTTGGGGTTTTCTTGGCAAAGAAACTGGAGAGGTTTGCCATTTCCTTTTCCAGCTCATTTTATAAATAGGGAAATTGAAGTAAACAGAGTTAAATGACTTGCCCAGGATCACACAGCTACTGTGTGTCTGGGGCTCAATTTGAACTCAGGTCTCCTTGACTCCAGGCTGGGTACTCCATCCACTGCACCACTTAGCTGCCAAGTACTATATACATCTTAGCTATTATCTGTTTGACTTCTAAGCCCTTCACAATCTGACTCCAGATTACCTTTCCCCGTAACTTACACACAACTCTCCTTCACATACTCTACATTCCAACCAGCCTGGTCTGGTTGTTGTTCCTTGTACAAGAGATTCTGCACAGAACCCATTCCCATACCTGGAACTGCCCCTCCTCAATCCCTCCCTCCCTCCTCCAAAGCTCAGTGCAAGCAAGCACCAGCTGCTTGTGTACAAGGCTTTCCATGGTTCCTGCCCTTTTGCTATTGCCTCTCTCCCCCACTCCCATCACTCAGCATTTCCTTTATACACAAAGGAAAAAATATATACATTTTGTTCTTATAGGTTGTAGCATACTGTTTCCTCCCAAGAGCACTGCAGTCACTAGAAGACAGACAAAAACGAATGTTGTTCTGTTTGTCATCTGATACCTAGCACAGTTTCTGGCCCATAAACACTTGCTGAATGAACCAAACAGGAAGAGACCTAGGGTCAGAGACCCAGGGTCAGGGGAGACCCTATCCAAGAGCCCTTCCTGGAGCTTGCTACTCAGAGCTTACCCGGATCTCCACCAGTTCCTCCACATAGTTGAATAAGAGTGGGTTGATCTCCCGTAGTTTGAGCACTGGCCGGGACACCATCAGTGTGAGATAGCGCATGCTGCAGCGAGATACCTAGGGGAGGACACTTCTCTCAGTCACCCAATAATTGCTTCCCTCGGCTGTCCTCCCTTGGGCTGGGTCCAGTAAGAGCGTCATTCCCCACCTCCCACCCTAGCCACATTCTTCTCTCTAATTCAAACAACCCCATTATTCAAATAGCAAGGAAAAGTCAAGGTGGGACATGGGGAAAGGGTCCAGGGGCATCTAGCTCCTCACCTTCCGAGGCTCAAAGTCCCAGTTATGGATGACTCGGGCGGGAATGACAGCCAGGTCATTCCAGTGGCAATTACTGCAGTAATACTGACCGGTGTAGTCACACTGCCGAGCCTCACTAGGCACACCCCCTGGGTGGAACAAAAGTAAAACAAAATATAAATCAAAGTAAATAAAGCAATATATCCAAAAAAGATGAGGGATTTCTTTTTCTTAAAGAAGGCCAGGTCCTAAACACTGCTTTCAAATAAATCAAGAAAGTGCTGACATCAGAGATCTTCATTCCATTTCCTCCAGCTAATATCAAAGGTAGGAAATGTGTCTCAAATCTGAGTCTCGGGGCAGCTAGGTGGTGCAGTGGATAGAGCACCGGCCCTGGAGTCAGGAGGACCTGAGTTCAAATCTGGCCTCAGACACGTAACACTTACTAGCTGTGTGACCCTGGGGAAGTCACTTAACCCCAACTGCCTCACCAAAAAACCAAAACAAAACAAAAAAATCTGAGTCTCCCGACTCCCTGTCCACTACTTCTTATACCAGGGGTTCTTAACCTGTTTCGTGTCATGGACCTGGTCTGAGGAAGCCTATGGACCCCTTCTCCAAATCAGGTTTTTAATACATAAAATATGTAGGCTTACAAAAAAAAAAACCCAATTATATTGAAATACAAGTTCAAATAGTCCACCATTCTGCTGTCCAATCTTATTTCCCAGTGACCCTCCCTCAGTCTCCCACAGGATAACCCCATCTATGCTAGAGCCAAACTTCAAACCCATTCACACCCATTTCTTATGCCATACACACTTGCTCATGCTTCTCCCTACCTGGCATCCCCTACTCCTCTCTCTCATACTATAAGTCCTTTTCTTCCCTGGAAGCCTAGCTTAAGTCTCATCTCTTCATCAAAGCCATCCCCAACTGATCCAGCCCTCAGGGCTCACTCCTTCCTCAGAATTCCTATAATACATATTTTCATGTATTTCATGGTAGTTTACTGCCCTCTCAAGGTTTGATTGATTTTCTTAGGTCCCTGTCCTATCTTCCACACTGCCTCATAAGCCCCTTGAGGGTAAAGCCCATGTCTTAGGTCTTTGTATCACAATCACCTAGGACAGTGGCCCTCCATATATCTTATACTCAATCAATGATTAAGAGGCCTTCATGCGTACTTCCATTCCCCTACTCTCCTGCTGTCCTCTTCCTCCATCAGGCTATACCAAGGTTGGAGCAATTAATGCATATGAAGAACACTCACGTAGAGACACTGGTGCCCGGCATTCAGCACAACGATAATCTTGACTATCCAGGCCAGTCTCCGGACAAATGTTCAGCTCATACTCTGCCTGGTGACTAACCTTTGAGCGGACACAGGGCTTGGAGATGAGGTTCAGGCACTTGCTATGACAACGATAGTAGCAACCTATAGCAGACAGGGTAAGAGGTAAGACAACATAGAGGCCCCATTGAGCCTCATTGACTCCCATTCCACTATTTCTTCTCATAATGGGACATGTCCAGCCCCTGAAAGGCCCAAAGTCCTTGTGACTCACCTGTGCAGGTGTACCATGTCTGGATCAGGCCCCAGATGATGGTGCTACATTTATCACAGGTCTGCTTGACACTTTTGCTCTTCTCCTTGTAGAATCGGTGCTCAAGGAGGACTCGGATATTGGGTTCATCTTCATTGGGATCCTATGGTGTGAGGGGAGGGGACATAGGTGTATTAAGGGGCAAAAGGAAGGGATTCCCTAAGGCTTTCCCTTTTCCCCACTTCCTACCACAGTTCATGCCTCTCATCTTTAGAGGAAAGATGAGTGCCGACCATGAGGCCCGCCTCCAGTTACCACTCTCTCCATGTTCCCAGGGACATTCAATAGCCACTGAAAAGTGGCTAGTTTGTTTTGGGTAAGGAACCTGGCCGAACATGCCCCCCATGCACCCTGAACTAGCTGTAGATCTTTCCTGAAGGTGACAATTTGCCCTCAGCTCCCTTTGAAGCATAAATAACAACCAATAATCATATTAGGATCATCGGCTCTGACCAAAGGGGCAGGTTATCTAGAAGAAATGAGGTGGTGGTTCCCATCAGATCCCATCTAGGATAGTTTGTCTGGTTGTGGTACCACATTTTTGGGAGTACATCCGGAGCAAGAACACAAGGGTGGCAAAGGGACTAAGGATAGTGCCCTACAGACACTGAGTGGAGGACATGGGGAGGGTGTTTTCCTGGAGAAAACAAGTCTTAGTGGGGAACTGAGTGATAAGTATTTGAAGAGCTGGAACATGGAAAAGGAATGACGCCTGCTCTGCTGGATCCCAGAGGATCCAATTAGGATGAATAGGTAGAAGTTGCAGAAGGCAGATTTAGGCAGCTTCACGTCAGGATAAAACTTAACAATGAGAGCAGTTGAGGGGCAGCTAGGTGGCGCAGTAGATAAAGCAGTGGCCCTGGATTCAGGAGGACCTGAATTCAAATCCGGCCTCAGACACTTGACACTTACCCTGGGCAAGTCACTTAACCCTCATTGCCCCACAAAAAAACAAACAAACAAAAAAAAACAATGTGAGCAGTCCAAAATCAGACTGGAAGTTCCCCTCCCTTGAGCTCTGCTGGGAAGGCCAGACAGCCAAACACTGGGCATGTTGCAAAAGGAATTACTGGTAGGTTCAGATCAAGTTAGATGCAACCTGAGGTTTCTCCCAGGTCTGGCCAGAGAATGTGCCAACAGGAGGGAGCTGGCAGCCACTCCCTAGGTTTGCCCCATCGGACTCTGCCCTGTGGCTCTAAGGGACACAGGGCTCCTGGTGGGAAGGGACAAGGGTGAGCACACACCTTCAGCTCCTGGAGCTTTAGCCGCAGGTGGATCAGCCTCACGACGGCATCTTTCTGCTTCTCGGAATGCTCCGGCAGCTCCAAGATCACCTGCTTGCACTCCTCAATGGCCTGCCGAAGCTGCTCGATGTCTGAAGCCAGGAACAGACCCTGCCCAGACAGGGCTCGGGGTCAGAGGCGCCTCTATCACCCCAGGCCCTTGCACATGCATCTTCTGAACTCAAGTCTAGCCGCAGTACTCAAAGACCTAGAGGGCTGGGGGACTATGGGCTGTCAGGATCTTTCCTTACTCTATTAAACCCAACTCTGATCCCCCAAACCCAATAACCTCTGATAGTTCTAGATACTCATGAGAACTGTTGGCCAGAGCTACACGACCTAGTGCCTGCAGCTGGCAAGTGAGGCATCCCTGCAGTCACAGAGCTCAGAGGGGAAGGCAGGGGATGGTCCCCCAGAAGGGCCTATCCGGGACGTTGCATTCGGGTCTGGGCACCAGATTTCAGAGAGGACACTGACAAACTGGAGTATGTTCTGAAAAGGATGGGGTGGGGAAGGGCGGGGCAAGGGGGCTAAGCATGCTGTCATTCAAGGACCAGTTGGAGGAAATGGGGACATTCAGCCCAGAGAAAAGAAGTCTTAGGGGGGCAGGATAGCAAGTACGTGAAGGGCTGTCGTGTGGAAGAGGGATTATCCTGGTTTTGATCATCCAAATCTTTAACTGCCTCCCCTTTTAGATGAGGAAATGAGGCCCAGCAAAGGAAAGGGACTTGCCGAAGGTCAGGCAGTGAGTCAGATCTGATTCAACAAGCATTTACGAAATGCCCACTTCAATGTGCCCTGTCCTCAAGGAATTTACCGTCTATGGGGAGGGCCGACGCGGCCACAGATAACTAAACATAAATATTCATGGGGAGTAGAGCATTAATGCAATAGGGCAAAGCAGGAATGGCTTCTTGGGAGAGGTGGCACTTCACATGGACCATCAAAGCAGCTAGGGATGAAGGTAAGAAGGGAGTGAGTTTCAGGCATAAGGGAAGGCCTGGGAAAAGGCATGCAGATCAAGGGTTCATGACAAGGTCTGGACCAGAAGCCAGGCTCCTGCCCTCATAGTCTAGTAAGGAGGAAGGGAAAGAGAAAAAGGTGGCCATATTATGATGTTCCCAGGGCAGCTAGGTGGCACAGTGGATAAAGCACCAGCCTCAGATTCAGGAGGAACTGAGTTCAAATCTGGCCTCAGATACTTGATAATTACTAGCTGTGTGACCCTGAGAAAGTCACTTAACTCTTATTGCCCCCCTCCCCCCCAAAAAAACAACAAACCAACAAAAAAAGAAAAAACATTATGATGTTCCCCTTCCTTCCCAGATCTACTCAGGTCAAGGAAGATGCCATTGGGAAAACACTGAGACTGAAGTTGGCCTAGAAGGAGAAATGAAATTGTGGTAGGCCAGAGTAGGGATTCTATCTAAGCCTTTTGTAAGTTGAACCCATGTGACAGTCTGCAGAACACTACAGATTCCTTCTCAGAATAAGGTTTTTCAGTGCATCCTAGAAACTTTCAAAGATGAAATTATATTGAAATAGCTAGAAAAATACTTTTAAAAAGCAAGTTCGGGGGGGCAGCTAGGTGGCATAGTGGATGGAACACCGGCCCTGGATTCAGGAGTACCTGAGTTCAAATCCGACCTCAGACACTTAACACTTACTAGCTGTGTAACCCTGGGCAAGTCACTTGACCCTCACTGCCCCGCCAAAACAAAACAAAACAAAACAAAAAATAAATAAATAAAAAGCAAGTTCGGGGCAGCTAGGTGGCACAGTGGATAGAGCACCGGCCCTGGATTCAGGAGGACCTGAGTTCAAATCCAGCCTCAGACACTTAACACTTACTAGCTGTGTGACCCTGGGCAAGTCACTTGACCCTCATTGCCCTGCCAAAAAAAAAAAAACAACAAAAAAAACCCAAAAAATAAAAAGCAAGTTCGGGGCAGCTAGGTGGCACAGTGGATAGAGCACCGGCCCTGGATTCAGGAGGACCTGAGTTCAAATCCAGCCTCAGACACTTGACACTTACTAGCTGTGTGACCCTGGCTAAGTCACTTAACCCCCATTGCCTCACCAAAAAAAAAAAAAAAGAAAAAGCAAGTTCATGGATCTCCTCCCGTCTCTCTGGACTAGGGACAAAACATGAAAGGACCAGAGATAACAAGACACTCGGGTCTTGGCTACATCTGGATGATGCCTTTGTTTAGGGAGAGGGAGGAGGAGACTTGAGGGTCCTTCTCCTCTCCCGCGGACACAGGAGCCCGAGTGAGTTTTCAGTAGGCAGATGTCACCACTCCGGGGCACATACCACAGGACGAGAAAAGTGATCCTCGGCCAAGCCCAGGTCCATCATGCGTTCAGTACACCGGAACTCTGGGTCTTGATGGGGTTGTTCCAGTGGTGAATCTGCAATGCATCACAGAGAGAGGGGAAAATGAGGAATAGAAAGAACCCAAAACTACTGACCTTGGTTTCTTGTTTGTTTTAACTGCTCTCTTCCCCCAGTCATTAAGATCCCATCTTTTAGTCAAGGGATCCCCACTTCAGTACCCAAACTCAGAACACCCTCCAGATCTAACTGAGTGAGAATGGGCTCTTAGCTACCGATCCTTCAGGGCCAAGTAGAACTCCTTCCCTACCCCCCATTTCCAAACACTTTCTGGCTGTTTGTTTTGATAGCTTAGCTCCCTACAGTCACCAGGTTCTATTGACTATGTCCCCAAGAGCAGAGGGCAAAGTCATGAAGGGCATGGGGCATCAGACTAGAGAAGCAAAACCCGTTCTCTCATGTTGGCAAGCAGAAGTGGGCTGGAGACCACTGCAGGGGGAATGAGGGAGGGCATAGAAATGTATGCTGCGCTTCATGTGGGTGTGCCCCCAGGGAATTAGAGACTTTTTAAAAGCTAAACATTTATTGAATGTTTAATCATAAAGGATATTATTTTTATTCATCAAACAAGCCAAAGAAACTAAAATCCAACTAAACTTAATTTTATTTAAATTAACAATTAAACTTTATTTTTAAAATGCAAACTGTCCCAAGGGCTCCTGTTCATTAAACCCAAGAACAACCTTTTCGGCCTTATATTCTCGGCTAAAAAAAAAAAAAAGCATCTCTCCAACTTGACCCTAATCCCCTAGTCACTCATTTTGCCCTGAAGTAGCATACAGGAGAAGGAAATGGCAAACCACTCCAGTATCTTTGCCAAGAAAACCCCGTGAGTGGTATTGGCGTCCTATGGTCCACAAGGTCACGAGGAGACAGGCATTACTGAATAGACTGAACAACAGTAAGTGACATAGGTCAAGGACCAATGACCAGAGATAGAGCCTTTAAAGATTTTCCTTTTTATGAAGGGTCCCCAAACAACCAAACCATGTTTCCTTCCTCTTCCCCCAACTAGAGCAGTAGAAAGCAGAAGAAAGTAGGTAAGTAGGAAGCAGGGGAAGGAAGTGGTGGCAACAGTAGTAATAACAACCTAGTGTCCCCAAAGACTGAGAAAGACCCTACTTCCCCTGGGATCCTGGCCAGCCTCCCCATGACAAGATAGCTACTAGCAATAAGGGTATGTCTAGGTGCGCTCTCGCGCTCTCTCTCTCTCTCTCTCTCTCTCTCTCTCTCTCTCTCTCTCTCTCACACACACACACACACACAAATCTATGAGGGAAGGCAAATTCTCTTCCCATCACCAGCACAGAGCTTGAGATAAAACATGTTTTCTTGACATAGTCAAGATGGACTTTGTTTTGTCTGAATATGCATATTTATTACAAGGTTTTGGTTTCTCCCTTTTCCCCTCCACTGGAGGGGAAAATGAGGCAGAGAAAATAAATGCTGGGGCAGCTAGGTGGTGCAGTGGATAGAGCACCGGCCCTGGAGTCAGGAGTACCTGAGTTCAAATCCGACCTCAGACACTTAACATTTACTAGCTGTGTGACCCTGGGCAAGTCACTTGACCCCAATTGCCTCACTAAAAAAAAAAAAGAAAGAAAAGAAAACAAATGCCTAATAATTGAAAAAAATTTAAAAAAAAAGAATTATGAAAATGGTTTTTGGGAAGGGGAAAATTGGGCCTTGGGCATTGACTCAAAGCCTTCTCCCATTAGTTCCCCTATCTGTAATGGTTTATGAGATGAGCTAATCATCTTGGGAGCCACACAGTCAGTAGAATGTGAGCTCTTTGTGTCTTTGTTCCCCCAGTACCTAGCAGTTCCTAGCACATAGTAGGTACTTAATAAATGTTTTCCAAACTGAAGAGATAACACATTCAATCTGGGGTCATGGCAGGGATGGCCCAAGTGACTAGGGGACAACAGGACCAAGTGGCTCAGGAGGAAGGACAAAGACCACCAATTTCACTGGTTTTGTCATTCTGAGTAGTGAATGCATTCTTTGGGGCTATCAGCCAGTCCTCTTCTTCTTCCACCTCCTTCTCCCCAGGCAGAAACCCTACAGGAATTAGCTCTGCTCCTAGAGCAGGCCATTCCTTCTCGGTGAGAAAATATTTCTTCTTTTCTTTCCCAGACCTGTTCTGCAGGAATCCTTAGATAAAAAAACTGCCCCAGCTGGGTCTGCCCAGAGGAAAGGGGCCCTCCTTGGTGCTGTTTCTCCCACTGACATCTGACTCTCTTCTTTTAACCAAATGAACTATTGATCGCTTGTTATTAATGATGAACCAGAGAACAGAGATAACTGAAATCCCCAAATAATCTCTAAATCCAACCGCTTCCACCTCTGGACTTAACAGTTTTGTCTCCTTACTACTTCCCTTCTGGTGATAGTCTAGGCCGGACAGTCATTGCTGTGAATTTGAGTCAACAGTCCAGAGGTTCAATTCAAGTCTATTCAACAAGCATTTAAAAACATCGACAATATGCCAGGCACTCAGCTGGGTACCAGAGATGCTTTGATCCTCACAACAACCCTGGGAGGGAGATGCCATTATTATCTCCACTTTATACTTGAGGAAACTGAGGCAGTCAGAGGTTAAGTGACTTGCCCAAGGTCATACAGCTATTAAGTAGAGATCAGGGGGGCAGCTAGGTGGCGCAGTGGATAGAGCACCAGCCCTGAAGTCAGGAGTACCTGAGTTCAAATTTGACCACAGACACTTGACACTTACTAGCTGTATGACCCTTGGCAAGTCACTTAACCCCAACTGCCTCAAAAAAAAAAAAAAAAAAGTAGAGATCAGGGAAGAAGCCTTCCTATAGGAAGCAGTCCTTGAGTTGAGCCTTAAAAGGAAGCTAGAGATCCTTTTTTCTTAAAAAAAAAAAATCATATTGGGGTCAGCTAGGTGGCGCAGTGGATAAAGCACCAGCCCTAGATTCAGGAGGACCTGAGTTCAAATCTGGTCTCAGATACTTAACACTTACTAGCTGTGTGACCCTGGGCAAGTCACTTACCCCCAATTGCCTCCCTAAAAAAAACAACAACAACAACAACAACAACAAAACCACTCCACATCCACAGCCTCACACTGATGCACTCACTGAAGGAAGGCAGGTACGTTTTCTTAATTCTTTTTGGAGCCAAGCTGGTTATTGCAGTGATGATGTTCAGCTGGGATTTTTTGGTTCTTTCTTTTTATATCGTTATAGTCACTACTTATATTATTTTCCCAGCTTTGCTTAGGAAACTAGGAGTTCTACCCCAGCTAAAGAGGGAGAGCATTCTAGACATAAGGAAAGAGGAGATGAGGCACCATCTTGCCCTTTTTTAGTGGCTCAAAGATGTTACTCCTGGGTCAGGGGCTGGGAGTCAGCATCGGTGTTAGCAGTGAAGATTAACCTGGACCATGGGCAGAGAAGGAAGTAGATGATGTAGTTCTCAAAGGATTCGTAGATTTAGAGTTGGAAGGGACCTTAGAGGCCACTAAGTTCAACCCTCCTATTTTACAGATGAAGAAACTGAGGCTTAGGGAGATGAAGTGACAGCCCATGCCACTGAAGCCGCGAGATCTGAACCCAGGTGTTCTCATACCAAATCCAGGGTGCTTCCCACTGTACTGTGCTGTCTCTCTGAGCTCCTCTCCCATTCAAACACCGAGTACTCACCTTCAGGAGAGGGGTCCTCAGGATCCTTGTCAGCTGTCTGCTCATGCTGTCTGCCAGCCAGCTGCTTGTTGAAGGGGTTGAGGTGGGCTTGCCGAAACCGAGCCAGCTTCTCATCATATTCCATAGCAGTCCAGCCTGTGGAGACCACACCAAAGCAACCATGAAGGAAAAAGCCCTTTCGAGCTCCTGGTTTTGCACATAGTATGAAACCAGCTTCCAAGGCTTCACTTCACCCCAGATTTCCTAAGTTCCCTCTCTGAGCCATTAAGGTAGCGGCTGCAGTTCCCAAAACTGCTCCTCTACTCCTTTCACTTCCCCTAGGGGAATTCCAGGTTGAATCACCTCCAGAGAACAACTCAAAAAACTAGCCTGCCGTCTCTTTTTACCCCTAGTCCTGAGATGTCAGCCAGTACAAGAAGCTCCATCCCTAGAGCTTCTGGCTTCTGAATAAAAGTAAAGCCAACAAGCATTGATTGAGTACCTACTATGTGCACCAGGCACTATGCTAAGCACTGGGAATACAAAGAAAGGCAAAAGACAGAGTCAGCCCTCAAGTTCATGCTCTATTTCGGGCAAGCGAATAAGATACAATGTTATACAGGAAGTGAACTGGAGATAAGTAACAAGGAGAAGAAGGCAAGGGGAGACAGCCAGTGAAAACGTACAGTTAAAATGTGATCAGCAAGGTTCCAGAGCAGCTCTTGCTATTCTCCATTCATTCAAAGACTCCACAATTCTTAGAACCCTGAGAAGAAGCATGAATGAGAACAGCAGATCAGTCCTCTGGAACTAAGCAGCTCGGGGATTTGAATCCACAGACTGATAAACAGCAACCCTGCCTTCTCCCCAGGGCTCTAACCTAGCCAAGAGGGGTCACAAGAAGCCCTTACATCACCCTGCTCAGTCCCAGCTATAGAACACAACTGGAAAAACTCTGTTCATTTCAGATATTCCCTCTGGAACAATCAGTTATTCTCTGGCTCTCTTTCTGACCTAGACAAGATTCACTATCCCGACCTTTATACTTAAAAAAAACAAATTTAGACAAATACAAACAAAATAAGGAACAGAATCCCAAGGGGAACCATAAAATCTAAAATATTTACATTTGAACAAACAAAAAACAGAAAAACTTTCACAAAATGATTTGCTGTGTCCTCTTCTCCATCTGTGCACTTAAATCTCTGTTGGTGATGTTGTTTTAAAAAATTATATGAGGAGGGGCAGCTAGGTGGCACAGTGGATAAAGCACTGGCCCTGGATTCAGGAGGACCTGAGTTCAAATCCAGCCTCAGACACTTAACACTTACTAGCTGTGTGACCCTTGGCAAGTCACATAACCCCAATTGTCTCACCAAAAAAAAAAAAATTATATGAGGAAGGGCAGCTAGGTGGCACAGTAGATAGAGCATCAGCCCTGAATTCAGGAGGACCTGAGTTCAAATCTGGCTTCAGACACTTGACACTTACTAGCTGTGTGATCCTGGGCAAGTCACTTAACCCTCATTGCCCTGAAAAGAAAAAAAAATCATATGAGGACAAGAACGTGTATATTTTTCTAAAACTACTTCCTTCATTTTGCATTGCTTTAATAGGTCTTTCTATAGAAGCAGTTAGGTGGTGCTGGGCCTGGCTGGAGTCAGGAAGACTCATCTTCCTGAGTTCAAATCTAGCCTCAGACACTTATTAGCTGTGTGACCCTGGGCAAGTCATTTAACCTTGTTTGCCCCAGTTTCCTCATTGGTAAAACGAGCTGGAGAAGGAAATGGCAAACCACTCCATTATCTGAGTCCAACATAGTGAAACAACTTGACAACAATAGAAGTCTTTCCAAAATGTCCTTCCATTTCTACCATTGCCTTTTTGACAGCACAATGTTTCTTTCCATTCATATGTGTACTTCAACATACAATTTGATGATCTATTATGTACACATTGATTCAGCCATTCCTCCCAATAACGAGACACAAAGGTGGTTTCCAGTTTTTCACTCTTATGAATAAAGCAAATGAATGTTTTTGAACAACCAACGAACCTATTGCCTTGTCCTTTTACATCTGCTTAAAGTGAATGGGATATGACTTTAGCACCTCTCAAAAGCTGCCTAAAATAGAGGAAATAAAATACTTATGGTTTATCATATCACTCAGAAATGAATCAAATTACTTCATTCTTGAACAACCCAAGTTGCAATCAATTACAGAATTTTTATAGTCAGAAAAAGACACCTTAGAGATGTCTAGGATAACATTTCAATGAACAGAAATGGGAGACCAACAACCCAGAGGGGATAAGCAACTTGCCTGGCATCACACAGCTAGTACCAGAGCCTGGTTTCTAGTAAGGGGGGGTCTACTGGGGTGGGGGCGGTCAGCATCTTCACACCACATATGTGGATCATAGACTCAGGAAAGCCAGTGCCTTCGAGCTCAGTTACTGCCTAACAGAGGCTAGGGGACTGACCTTTCCTCCAAGTTGGTCATCCTATTAATTTCACTTCTACTGACAAATCATTTCCACTATCTAGCTACCTCACCAGCAGCTGTGCCCTCAGACCAGAAATCAAGCACAGGAATCCTTTATGCTTAGAACATCTATCCTGTGGCTCGATGGCGCTGACTGGGGGCTGCTTCAATTGCTCGATACAGAATCATAATTACAGTAACTTTACTAACATTGTCTTATTTGATTGATCCTCAACAATCTGGGAGGTAAGTACTACTATTATTCCTATTTTACAGATGAGGAAACTGAGGCAAATAGATTGAGCTACCCAGGGTCACACAGCCAGTAAATATCGGAGGTCCAGCATTCTATCCATTACATCATACGCCTAGTACACTCACTTCACGTTATTCTCTAACCAACTCACCAGCTTCTATGGGGCTTACTCCCAGTTGGGAACCCTTTCCTCCCACGCCATCCTTTCTAGTTCTGGAACCACAACCAAATTAACCATCATTGTTCCTAAAAGAGAAGTGACAATCTACTTTCCTTATGCCCACAACTCACCAATTTTCTGAACAAAAAATATCCCTCTGGGACCATCGGTCCCCAGTGTAGTGTGGATGTTCTTCCTCCATTAGGCTATAAGCTCCGTGAGGGCAGGGACTGCCTTCCATCCTGTATTTCTACCCCTAGTTCCCCAGTGCCCAGCACTATACTTTGTATACACTAAGGGCTTAATACATGCATTTTCATCCATTATTTCATTTATTCCTGGCTTGCTATGCCTGAGCATTCCCTAAGTGGGCAGCCTTCCTCAGGTGTCCCAAAATGACAATACTCTAGATTAGGGCTTCTTAAACTTTTTCCACTTGTAATGCCTTTTCGCTTGAGGAATTATTACACAACGCCAGGTATATAGGTATATAACATAGGTATACATAACCTTTTGCTGTTGCCAAATTTTTCACAACCCCCACAGTTTAAGAAGCTTTGCTCTAGAATCCAGAGTGTAACCCTGCTTAAGGTGAGCACCAGCCAGGTATGATCTTGTGAGTGTGGGAGTCTGTTCTGTGTACAGGTGATGACACAAAGCTAAATGGATTTGTGGTGTGACAATTCTCAGGATTTATTTCTTTTGATCTAAACCTTTTTCTTGAATGCAGTTAGTTGATAAGCAATCATTAAGCATCTACTGAATGCCAGACACCTTGCTAAGTGCTTGGGATACAAAGAAAAGCAAAAGACAGTTCCTGCCTTCAGGAAGCTCACAGTCTAATGAGGAAGACAACATGCCCAAACAAGGTAAGACAATCTCTGAGGGAGGGCAGTGGCAGTGAGGGGTTTGGGAAAGGCTTCCTGTAGAAGAAGGGATTTGAAAGTAGCCAGGAAGTAGAGATAGAGAGGGAGAGATTTTCAGGTATGGCAGACAGCCAGGGCAGAAAGGTGGTAAGGGGAGACTTGGGGCAGGGTATGTTTTAACTTCATATTCACAGAATTTAGAACGGGAAGAAACCATCTAACCCAACCCTCTCATTTTCCAGATGAGAAAACAAACTATAGACCAAAGAGGTTAATGACTTTCCTGTGGTCACACACAGCTAGGATTCAAACTTAGTTCTTCCAAGGGAAGGGATTTTCCAAGGGATCCCTTGGATCCAATGCTCTCTGATAGTACACAAAGGGAAAATGAAGCCAAGTGAATCAAAACTATTTCTTAAAGTGCCTATACATGCTAGGCAGACCATGTTCTTTCCCCACTCCCGATAGGGAACCCAAACCTGACCTTCCTCTCATCTTCATCTTTGCCTTTGGGGGTGAGTGGGTGGGGGGGGGGAATGACTTGGCAATTAAAAAAAAAAAATCACATTGTTAGCTAAGTTGTCAGTGGAACCAGACAAAAACACACTGAGCAAGAACACAGCTGCAAAGGGTGACTTCACAAGAGATGCAATCGGGATGTCCCCTCCCTTGCCCTTCCGGTAGCTGAACCAAAACAAGTAAATTCCAAGCCGGGGCCTCTATTGGCACACAGCAACGTGGCATGTTATTATGACACCAACACCTCCTGCTCATCGGGGCATTCAAACAATCCCTCTCATTCATTCATTAGATCCGTAAGCAAAGATTGTAGGTGCCCCAATTCAGCTCCTGTTTGGCCATATCAGAGGAGTTTAAAAGTGGTTTTCTGACTAAAACATTATCACTAAAAATCGTTATGCTGACTGTGCCCCCAGGATGCTCTGTCATCTCCTGACTCAAAAATGGGCAGGGCCTTAGCCTGGTGTATGGAGAAGATCCTATTTCCTGCACTACATCACCATCAACAAATACCTAGCAAGTTTCTACTTTTCAGGAGTCTGAAGGAGCTCACTCCTCTTTGGTGCTCCCTCTCCTAGGTGCCAAGGGTGGGAAGTATTAGGATCTGAAGGTCGGGGGGCTCCCCCTGCTAGGGATGGGTTTAGATAAAGGAGAAGGTGGGAAGAGGGGGGCACATCAAAAAGCTGAGTTTCACAAAAAGTAGAAAAGGGCTGATAAGCTCAAGCCCTGGGGCTTCTAACTGTGTAACCACAGACTAGTCCCTAAGCCTCAGTTTCCACAACTGTAAAATGGAGATAACTACTCCCACTATCACTATCTTGTAGTCTAGTAAAGAAAGTGTTTTGCAAACCCTTAGATGTTACCAAAATATGATACTGTCAGTAAAACCAGAGTTTTTATAAGCTAGGGTTACCGGACTGAAGGAGTGGGGTGGCTGATGACTCTCTCCACTGCAAAGCCCCCACGCCCTGTCAGTTTGTCCACAACACTCTGACAATACTCCCCACCTCACCATCCCCAGTGCATCACCAGTCCCAAGGTAAACCCTAGCTCCAAGCCTGGAGCCTGTCAACAATGTGAGGGTGCCAGGAGCACCACAGCCCCTCTCTTGGGTCTTTTTCCTGTACCTGCCCACTTCTTCACCCCGAATCCCCGGGGGCCTTCAGCCAAGGGGAGAAGGTGGGGTGCGGTGGGACCCTCCAGCGCTATGCCCATAAGCTACCTCCAACCAGGGTACCCAGACTGGGCCGACAGCATTCAGGAGGGAGGAGGGGAAAGGAAGAGGGAGAAGGTGGGGAGAAGGGGAAGGAGGGGAAGGAAGAGAAGGAGAGAGAGGAGAAAGGAGAGAGGAGGGAGAAAGAAGAAAGAGGGGAGGGGGGAGGAGGAAAGGGGTGGGGCAAAGAGGGGAGCAGAAGCCTTTCCCAATCCTCTCTCCAGCAGCCGTCCCGCACACTCACCCGAGCATTGCCCGCAGCCCCCAGACCCCGGCGCTGCTGTTGCTGCTGCGGCTGTCCCCCTAGCCCCAGGTCCACGGGCAGCTAGAGCTGCCGTTGCAGCCACTACTGCTGTTTGCAATTGCCACAGCTGCTGCTGCCGCCGCGCCTGCTACATTGTAACATTAGCTGTCCCGAGGAGCAGAGATGAGGCGGCCCCAGCGTCCGGAGCCCAGAGCGGCCGTCTCCCTTAGCTGGGCTCGGGGCCATGCTGCCGCCTCAGGCCAGGAGGGTTACTTACACTCCTTCCTGCCTTTCAAACATCACTCCCTCTGTTCAAGAGGTGACCACCACCTGGAAAGTTGTCCTTCCCTCCTAGCCAAATAAAAACTTCAAGCTCTTTCATTTGAAAGAGACGGAACACCTTTAGCCTCAAAAGAAGAAATAAGAGACAACACCTTTCTTTTGCAGAGGTGAGAAACTAATGGAGGTAGAGCTCTGCATTTAAGTCAGATTTGAATGCTCCTTTGGTTAGTTTTGATCTACTTTCCCCTTCTGTTTTATTCTTTGCTATAAGGGGTGGACATTGGGAAATACAGGTGATGTAAAAGCAAAAGAAAACTAAAAGTTTTAATTAAAACATTTTAAATCACATAGAGATCAGCCGTGAGTTCAGGCTGAGACAATTTATGGAGTTACAAGATTTAGAGCAGGAAGGATCCATAAAAATTACCTTGTCCAGGGGTTCTTAACCTGAAGAGAACAGACATCCTCCGTGGATAGATTTTGGGGAACCATACATTTGGATAACAAAGAAATGACATCTGATTTTCCCGAACTTCTACATTCATTTTTTGGGGCGGTGGGGCAAATAAGGGTTAAGTGACTTGCCCAGGGTCACACAGCTAGTAAGTGTCAAGTGTCTGAGGCCGGATTTGAATCCAGGGCTGGGGCTTTATCCAATGCACCACCTAGCTGCCCTGATTTTCCCTGACTTCTAACTAAGATTAAGTATTTCCTTCAAATATTTAAAAAGATGATTCTGAGAAGGGGTTCCTAGGTTTCATTAGAATTCAGGTATATTGACTGACCTAGCTGCCTCCATTGTTTTCTAATTGTGTGTGCGTGTGTATGTATATGCATGTATATGTGTATGTATGTATGTGTATATATATGTATGTATATATGCTGTCAAAAACAGAAACCTGTCCCCGACAAAAACAACAACAAAGCAAAACCAGAAACAGTGTGAATCACAGTTATAAAGGCAAGCACCCATTTTTAAATTCTTTTTTTTTTTTTATTCTTCTCAGCATCCAGTTACATGTATTGCTTGGGAAAATCTCTCAACAGAGTTTTCCACTGAGATTTGGGGAAGAGGAGTATTTAAGCAGTTGTAGGGGGAGGAGTTGTGCAGTCCCTGGACAATTATGGGGGTTTTTTTGGTTTGGTTTGGTTTGGTTTGTTGAGGCAATTGGGGTTAAGTGACTTGCCCAGGGTCACACAGCTAGTAAGTGTTGTGTCTGAGGTCGGATTTGAAGTCAAGTCCTCCTGAATCCAGGGCCAGTGCTCTATCCACTGCGCCACCTAGCTGCCCTGACAATTAAGTTTTAAATCTTTATTAAGAGGGGCAGCTAGGTGGCACAATGGATAGAGCATTGGCCCTGGATTCAGGAGGACCTGAGTTCAAATCCAGCCTCAGACACCTGACACTAGCTGTGTGACCCCAGGCAAGTTACTTAACCCTCATTGCCCCTCAAAAAAATCTTTATTAAGGTCAGTCAGGTCCAATTTGATTAAGTCCCTCCTTCCTGGTTTCAGAACAGGATGCTCTTAATTCCATTTATACAATGCAAATCAGTCTGATAGCTCACTCTTTGAAAGCAAACAATGTGGATGTGAAAGAGGAAGCCCCTGGGAATCTTTGCAGATAAGAAAGGTCCATGTAACCCCCAAATGGCTCAGGAATGTTGAGGAGACAGAAGATAATGATTTCTCTGGAAGGCTCAGGAAAAACCTGCTTGGTTTGTGCTTATGTTGTTCTCAGGAATGTCTGACTATTTGCATATGCAGTCAGATAGATGACCATTACCACAGAGGACCTTTGATGTGTTAGGCTAAACTGTCATACAGTTCCTCTGGAAAAATAAGGGAATTTCTAACAAAGAATCAACAATGTATATATGTGTGTGTGTGTGTGTGTGTGTGTGTGTGTATGTATATGTATATATATATGTGTGTGTGTATACACATATATGTGTATAGATATGTATGTGTATGTATACACACACACACACACACACACACATATCTTGTTATTTTGACTAGAAGCAGGTGGCTTCATAGAATACTAGCTTGGCCAGGAGCCAGGATACTTGAAATCTGGTCCTGGATCCAGTTTACCTTAGTCAAGTCCCCTAACTTCTCTGGGGTCTTAGTCACCACAATTGTAAGATAGAAATAAATCCCTTACTAGCCTAAAAGCAGAGAACTGGATCAAATGCTTCTCTGAATGACCTTCCAGTACCAAAATCAATAATTCTAGACGTTGTAAGTCCCTTGAAATGAAGGATCATGGGAACAAGGCTGTCAGGTGAAGCTGTGGATAAGAACTCTAGACCTGGAGTCAGGTATGACCTGAATTCAAATCTGGGTCAGGTGAAGCTGTGGATAAGAACTCTAGACCTGGAGTCAGGTATGACCTGAATTCAAATCTGGCCTGGGATTCTTACTAGCTGTCAGATAAGGGCAAGTCATGTAACTTCTTCCTGCCTCAGTTTCCTCAACTGCAAAATGAGCATTATAATAACCCTTCTGATATTTATTGTCAGGATCAAATGGGATATTTTTAAAGAACCTAGCACAGTGCCTGGCACATAGTAGGCACTTTGTAAATGCTTGTTTCCTTCCTTCACAGCAATGAGCACAGCAGCAAGAATGTATTAGGAGTTTTCTAAATACTTCTCATGTAAAGAATGGGGACCATCTGTCTAGGTCAGTACTTCTTAACCTCTTTCCAGTCATGTCACCCCACCCCCACCTTCATAGGCAGTCTGATGAAGCCAATGGGCCCCTGATCAGAATCATGTTTTTAAATGCATGAAATAAAATACATAAGATAACAAAGGAGACCAATTATAGAGAAATAAAGATTTCATTTTTTCCTCCCACCAAGTTCATGAACTGTCCCTGAAATGAAACTATAGGATTTAGGGATCCACATATTTGGAATTAAGAACCCTGGAGCAAGATAGAATTAGAGTCCCAGGACAGCTAGATGGCACAGTGGATAGAGCACCGCCCCTGGATTCAGGAGGACCTGAGTTCGAATCCAGCCTCAGACACTTTACACTTACTGGCTATGTGATCCTAGGCAAGTCACTAAACCCCAATTGCCTCACAAAAGAAAAAAAAAATCAGAGTCCCAAAGGACTATAGAAGTTAGAGCTAAAGGGGACTTTGGAGAATATCTAGTGTGATCTCCTCATTTTATACAAAATGGAGAGATGAGCATTTACTGTTGTGGCCAGTGAAGCAGCAGAATTTGACCATGCCCTTTTTCCTCCCCATCAGTCTTCATCCTGCTATCTCAGAAAAGAGCAACTAGGTGGCACACTGGATAGAGCAGTGTGACCCTGGGCAAGTCATTTAACCCCAATTGCCTTAAAAAACCATCTGGGGCCATCTCCAGTTGTTCTGATCCTGATAATATACCTTGCCACTGGACCCAGATGACTCTGGAGGAGAGTGAGGCTGGTGACTTTGCACAGCCCTTCCTCACTTAAATCCAATTCAGTGCAAGTCATGACAGCACCCTGATGTCATGGTCCTCTTCTAGAACGAAGGACAAACAACAACAATATCTCAGGAGTATGAAAATCCTGGCTGGAGTAGGAAGGAAGGAGAGAGGCTGACAAGGGCTGGCAAGATCAACAGAAAAGGTTACAAGCTGTGCAAACTCTTGAAGTTACCCTGAAACTCTTCTCAACAAAGCATCCCATGTGTCCACCACTGGGTCTTTTTTTTTTTTTCAATAAAAGTATTTTATTATTTTCCAGTTACACATAGAGATAGTTTTCAACATTTGTTTTCATAAGATTTCAAATTTTTCTCCCTCCCTCCCCCCCCCAAGAGAGCAGGTAATTTGACACAGGTTATATATGTATAATAGCATTAAACATATTTCTGCATTAGTCATGTAATAAGAGAAGAATCAGAGAAAAAAGGAAAAACCTCCAGAAAGAAAAACACCAGCACCAAAAACAAAAGAAATAGTATGGTTGTCTGCATTCATATTCCACAATTCTTTTTTTCTGGATTTGGAAAGCCTTTTCCATCATGAGTCCTTTGGAACTTTGTTGTACCACTGAATTGGTGAGAAGAATCTAGTCTATCACTGTTGATCAACACATAATGTTTATGATACTGTGTACAATGTTCTTCTGGTTCTGCTCATCTCACTCATCATCAGTTCATGCACGTCCTTCTAGGTTTCTCTGAACTCCTGCTCATCATTTCTTACAGCACAATAGAATTCCATTACATTCATATACCACAACTTGTTCAGCCATTTCCCAATTGATGGGCAACCTCTAAATTTCCAATTCCTTGCACCACTGGGTCTTTTTGAAGCTGGAGAAAACACAGTCCAGTCAGGATTGGCATATTCCTGAGAATCAGGGGGATTTTTTTTTTTGAATGATGGTCCTGACCTCTGGTGTAATCTCTGTCTCCTAGCTCTGCTCAAGTAGTAGCCACAACTAAGTGACTTTCCCACAATAGAATTTTATCTCCCCTTCCTTCTTAGGTGTGTCTGTCCTGATATCTAGTTGGCCAATCTTAAACTTTATTAGTCCCTTGATGCCTGGATAAGTCAGTCCTGTTATCTGGTCAACTTTAGTTTTGCTTCTCACAGGAAAAACTTCTGAATTATCCTAAGCCCCATGTCACAAATGCTCTCTTTTTTTTTTTTCCAGACAATGATTTATTTAGCAAAGCATGCAGTTGCAGAAAGAAATTGGGCACCAGGCTTTTGGTAGCACAAGGATCCTGATCATTGGTTTCCATATTTAGTATGTAATTAATGTATGAGGTTTTTTATTTTTTCCGTTACATGTAAAGATAGTTCTCAACTTTTGTTTATACATGCTTTACAATTTCAGATTTTTCTCCCTCCCTCTCCCCTCCCCTAGACAGCAGGTAATCTGATATAGGTTATATCTATATATCTCTATACATATACATATAGATAGATATATATACACACACATATATATATACACATAATAACATTAATCCTATTTCTGCATTACAAATGCTCTCTTAAAGGAATTTAGATCTCTCTCCCAAGGGGAAGACTGGAGAAAGCAACTGCCAAGTCTCAAGATTTAAATCCCCTTCTTCCTAAAAGGGAAAGAAACCAGAGAAAGACAATGCTGTGTAATTTAAATGTCTAAATGTAGGTTCTAATCTGTTCCCCCAGTTTTGAGGGAAACTGACTAAAATCACTGATAAAATGAGTTTAGGTTTTTTTTTTTTTTTTTTAGTGAGGCAATTGGGGTTAAGTGACTTGCCCAGGGTCACATAGCTAGTAGTGTTAAGTGTCTGAGGTTGGATTTGAACTCAGGTACTCCTGACTCCAGGGCCGGTGCTCTATCCACTGCGCCACCTAGCTGCCCCGAGTTTAGGTTTTTAAGGGTTTATTGAAAGATAGTAAAAGAAAGAGAAAGATTGAGAACAGAATTCCTACAACCTGGCAATCCTATCTTTCCTCAATTCCCCTGGGAAGTCCTCTGGAGTCTCCTCCCTCCACCACCATGAGGTCAGGAACCAAAAAAGAGAGAACTCCTCCCCCAGCGTCTGCTTCCTACTCCCTATGTTTCTCCCAGAAATGGGAGGCTCCTCAAGTTGATTGACTGGTAGCCTTGATAGACAGCACCCATGAGCAAACGTCACTTCCTGACGCCAAGGAAAAGCCGCACGGCCTTGCCCTCAGAGGCATTCTCTTCATGGTGGAGCTTTCCTATAGTAAGTCTCCAGTAGGTGGCGTCATTCCAATCATTACAATGCCTATAAAAATTAAAAGGGGGGCAGCTAGGTGGTGTAGTGGATAAAGCACCGGCCCTGGATTCAGGAGGACCTGAGTTCAAATCTATCCTCAGACACTTAACAGTTACTAGCTGTGTGACCCTGGGCAAGTCACTTAACCCCAATCGCCTCACACACACACACACACACACACAAAATTAAATAGGGAAGAAAATCTAACATGCTGCATGGGTAGTATCCAAACTATTGCCAGTTGGGACACTAGGTAAGGAATCAGTCAGTGTGTTCCATTCCCAAGGGGAGGGGGAGTGGGGAATGCCAGGAGTCAAGGCTGTGGCCTTTGATACATAAATCAGAAGGCATCCTTGATGATAAGCAGTTCAGTTCAAGGCCTTATTAGGAGAAGATCTCTCAAAAAAAATTATTATTCCTAAGTTAAGGGATAAGGTTGTCTCCCAAAAGACCAGAAACAGGATATTTCCATATTCACATATCCTACATATCTGATTGGCTTCAGAGTTACTGATTCCCTGCATGCCCCACTAGGTTTACTCTAGGTCATGCAAAGGATTGTTGGTGCGTTAGCCAGTGCAGCCAGTCTGCATACAGGTGTTCTGGTTACCTGGATAAATGGGGGATTCAAGAAAACCAAGGTATCCATTTTCACAACATGTTTTTGGATTTTTTTCAATGTGATCAATTGTGCTGTTTTTTCCCTCTTCTAGCTTTTTTCTTTAAAAAATGTTACTAATAATAACTTTAAAAATACTATATGGGGGCAGCTAGGTGGCGTAGTGGATAAAGCACCGGCCTTGGATTCAGGAGGACCTGAGTTCAAATCTGGCCTCAGACACTTAACACTTACTAGCTGTGTGACCCATGGCAAGTCACTTAACCCCAATTGCCTCACTAAAAAAAAAAATACTATATGAGACGATTCTCTGGGTAGGAGGGGAATATTGGGGAAAAAACCATGAGGATGTAAAAAACAGATGATATAGATAAAAGCTTATTTTTTTAAAATTTAATTTAATTCTAAAAATTTTTTACAAAGAAAACATCTGTTTTCTTTGTCTTGTATTGGTCAAGTCACTAGTCAAAAGATCTTTTACTTGCAATTCAAGAGAAATGCATAAAAAGTGCTATATCTGAGTATAAACTGGATTAGATTTCCCTATAGGAAAAGCAAACAAAAGCAAAGGAAAAGCTTACTCTAGTCTGACTGGCTATGCTAACAAGGTACAGGAATACCCAGAGTACAGAAAAACAAACATAGTTAAGAAGCATCTGCTCTAACAAGATATAGGTGATGTAGACAATTAATTAAAGCAGGATATAGGTGATACATGCACAGGCAAGAACTATAATAAGAAACATCGATCCAAATAGGATCCAGAGTAAATGGAGTTTTCCACTGGCAAGCAATATTATATATTTTTTTCTGCTTTCCCAGCAAATTACAAGCTTCCTTTAATTGCTTAAAACAGTGTGAAGAGTAATTAGGTGACACGCTGAATGGAGGGTAGAAATTAGAATTTAGAAGGCCTGAATTCAAATCCCACTTCAGATACTTCCCAACTGTGTAAGCTTGGGCAAGTCACTAACCCTTCTCAGGCTCAGTTTTCTCATCTGTAAAAGCAGAAAATACCTCCCAGGATTTTTGTGAGGGACTGTGGCAACAAGATAACTTACATCAACTGCTTTGCAAACTTTAAAACACTGTATAAATGTTAGCTGTTATTAAGATATAGGAGTTCTGGAGGCAGAGCCAAGATGGCAGAGTGACACCAGGAAGCTGCCTGAGCTCTCCCAAATTTCCCTCAGAAACAACGTTAAATTAAGCCTTTTGGGGCAGCTAGGTGGTGTAGTGGATAAAGCACCAGCCCTGGATTCAGGAGTACCTGAGTTCAAATTTGGCCTCAGGCACTTGACACTTACTAGCTGTGTGACCTTGGGCAAGTCACTTGACCCCCATTGCCCTGCAAAAAAAAAAATTAAGCCTTTTAACAGATTCTAGAGCTGCAAAACCTTCAAAAAGGAGTGAAACAATCTTCTGACTTAAGATAACCTAGAAGGTCTTCAGGAAAAGTCATCTGGGTAAAAGAGGAGTGCAGCTCATTGCAGGGGGTGTCTGGGCAAGTCAGCAAAAGGCTCTTAGTCACAGCGCAGATCAGCGGCTAAGGACCCACAGTCCTAGCCCAGCAAGCTAGTGGCACAGCAGGCCAGTTGTGAGGCCTTCAACCCCAGCATAGAAGGCAATCTACAAGCTGGGGCATCAGCTTCCCAAAAGGCCCAATATCCTGGGCTACTTCAGTGCAGTGAGCAAACTACAAGCTACTGAGGCCTCAGAGCAGAAAGCCAGTGACTGGGCCCCTGACCCCCAGCAAAAAAAGCTTGGGACAGTGCATTTGTGCCCCAGGAGCAGAACTCAACCTTAAAAGGCACAAAAGAGGCTAAAATATGAATAAAAAAACAAAAAAGAGCACTCACCATTGACAATTACTATGGTGACAGGGAGGATCAAAACATCAACTCAGAGGAAGACAACAATGTCTGAGATAAGACTTTCAAAGACTTAAATGGACATTTTCCTGTTTTCCTTTTCCTATTGCATACACTATTTGTAACATACACCTCCTAAAGGGGACTGCCCCCTTTGTTTTGTTTTGTTTTGTTTTGTTTTGTTTGCGGGGCATTTAGGGTTAAGTGACTTGCCCAGGGTCACAGAACTAGTAAGTGTTAAGTGTCTGAGGCTGGATTTGAACTCAGGTACTCCTGACTCCAGGGCTGGTGCTTTATCCACTGCGCCACCTAGCTGCCCCTCCCCTTTGATTTTTTTGTCAATGTATTGCTCAAATTCTTTTCTCTCTTTTTATTTCCCTTTACATTGTTAATCACCATAGAACCCTTTATAATTGTAATTTTAGTCACTGCCTCAATTAAGAAAACTGATCTTTTTAAAATGAAGCACAGGGGGGATTGTGAGAAAATTATTAATAATAGGGGTTTTGGAACTCCCAGAGGCCCCCCGCTGAGAGAGCCTGTCCTGACCTTTCATAAGGCCAGCCCAGAGTCAGGAAGTTACCTCATTCAAAACCACACCCACCAGGGGCAGCTAGGTGGCACAGTGGATAAAGCATCAGCCCTGGAGTCAGGAGTACCTGAGTTCAAATCCGGCCTCAGACACTTGACACTTACTAGCTGTGTGACCCTGGGCAAGTCACTTAACCCCCATTGCCCCGCCAAAAAAACCCCAACCAAACCACACCCACTTAAAAACCTTGTTCCCACCAGAGGATCTGTTCTCTGGGCTCTGACATTAGCCCGACTGCTCCAAACCACCCTCAGATCCAGTGAACCAATAGATTTGAATGATGCTAGCCAATTAGCTTTAAGCAGTGTGTAAAGGCTGCCTCTCTTGCTTCCCTCAGGGAGCTTATGTGCCCTGATCCCTCTCTTGGCTTGGAAACTTGGTGAGAGCAGAGGCAGCCCACTATGGTTCCCCATTATCTCTCTCTCTCCCCCTAGATCCTAGCTAGGCTTTCTTGTCTTTCAGATACATGTGCTCTCTCTTTACTAATATTTAATATGCTTTAATAAATGCTTAATGCCCCCAAACTGGTGCAGTAGCCTCTAACTACTTTTCTTTTCTTTGGGGGGGTGGGGTGGGACAATGAGGGTTAAGTGACTTGCCCAGGGTCACACAGCTAATAAGTGTCAAGTGTCTGAGGCCAGATTTGAACTCAGGTCCCCCTGAATTTGGGGCCAGTGCTTTATCCACTGTGCCACCTAGCTATCCCCAGTAGCCTCTAATTTCTAAGTAACAAATATATAATAAACCCCAGCTAATTTTCCCTAAACTTGCGACAGTTATAGGGACACCCCATAAGTTTTTATTTGTCACACAGATGATATGATGGTATACTTAGAGAATCCTAAAGAATTAACTTAAAAACTACTTGAGGAGAACTATCTTTACATGTAACGGAAAAAATAAAATACCTTATACATTAAAAAACAAATAAATAAATAAATAAATAAATAAATAAATAGGGCGAATGCATATCCAGTGATGATGACATTAAAGTAATTATTAGGAGATATTCTTCATAATCCTATACCAGGTAAACTGAAAATCAAAGTAAAATTATGAATTTACAAAAATATAAATTGTGCATGTTAACAGAAAGGGGAATAAAATACTTAAATAACTCCAAAAAAAAAACCAACTACTTGAGGGGCAGCTAGGTGGCGCAGTGCATAAAGCATCAGCCCTGGAGTCAGGAGGACCTGAGTTCAAATCCGACCTCAAACACTTAACACTTGCTAGCTGTGTGACCCTGGGCAAGTCACTTAACCCCAATTGCCTCACCAAAAAAAAACCCTACTTGAAACAATGAACAATTTTAGCAAAGTTGTAGGATATAAAATAAACCCACATAAATCATCAGCATTTCTATATATGACCAAAAAAGTCCAGCAGCAAGAGATAGAAAGAGAAATTCCATTTAAAATAACTGCAAACAATACAAAATACTTGGGAGTCTACCTGCTAAGGCAAACCCAGGAACTATATGAAAACAATTACAAAACACTTTTCACAAATAAAATCAGATCGAAACAAATTGAAAAATATAAATTGCTCATGGGTAGGCTGTGCTAATATAATAAAAATGATAATTCTACCTAAATTAATCTACTTATTGAGTGTCATACCAATCAAAGTACCAAAAAATTATTTCATAGAGCTAGAAAAAATAATAACAAAATTCTTCTGGAAGAACAAAAGGTCAAGAATATCAAGGAAATTGATGAAAAAAATGCAAAGGAAGGTGGCCTAGATCTAAAACTATATAATAAAGCATCAACCAACTATTTGGTACTGACTAAGAAATACAGTGGTGGATCAGTGGAATAGGTTAGGCACACAAAACACAGTAGTAAATGAATATAGCAATCTCCTGTTTGATAAATCTAAACACTCTAGCCTCCCAGATAAGAACTCACTATTTGATAAAAACTACCGGGAAAACTGGAAAATAGTATGGCAGAAACTAAGGCATAGATCAACATTTTATGCAGTACATCAAAGTCAAGTCAAAATGGGTATATGATCTAGACATAAAGGATGATACCATAGGCAAATTAGAAAAGGAAGGAATAGTTTACTTGTCAGATCTATATAGAGGGGAAGAATTTATTTTTATTATTTTTTTTTTTGGCAAGGCAATTGGGGTTAAGTGACTTGCCCAGGGTCACACATCTAGTAAGTCATAAGTGTCTGAATCTGGATTTGAGCTCAGGTCCTCCTGATTCCAGGACTCCTAGCTGCCCCGAGGGCAAGAATTTATGACCAAAGATGAACATTATGAAATGCAAAATGGATCGTTTTGACTGAATTAAATTTTACAATTTTGCACAAACAAAACCAAACACAAACAAGATTAGAAGGAAAGCAGAAAGCTGGGAAAGAATTTTTACAGCAAGTGTTTCTGATAAAGGCCTTATATCTAAAATATGTAAAGAACTGAATCAAATATATAAGAATACAAGTCATTCCCCAATTGAGAAATGGTCAAAGGATATGAACAGGCAGTGTTCAGATGAAGAAATTAAAGCTATCTACAGCCAAATGTTCTCAATCACTATTGATTAGAGAACTGTACATTAAAATTACTCTGAGGTACCACCTCATACTTATCCAATTGGCTAATATAACAAAAAAGGAAAATGATGAATATTGGAGAAGACGTGGAAAATTGGAACACTAATGCATTAGGTTTTGTTTGTTTGGGTTTTTTTGTTTGTTTGTTTGTTTTGGTTTTTGGTTTTTTTGAGTTTGATGGCCTTTAATGGTGCTGGTACAGGCCCCAAACCCCTTGCTTGGCCTGGCCCTGGGAAGGGCCCACTCTGGCGGCAGGTGACTCCTCCTTGAGCGAAGTCTAGCTCCAGCCCCAGCTCAGGTTCAGGTCCCTCCACCTCCAGTTCCAGCTGGCCCAGGTAGAGGCCCATGGCACAGGCTTAGAGCAGGCTGGCTGAGGCCACTGCTGTGCCCCCTGACCAGTGCCCCGCTCAGAGACAGCATCATGGGCTGACACAGCGAGTGCAGGCTGGCCACGTATGAGGCTCCGCCATAGAAGATGGACAGGCCGCCTGGGAGGAAGAAGCCATAAGCAGCCTCTGGGCCCATATCACTCTGTATGAAGGAGATGACTCCTATACAGGAGGTCAAGAGGCCATTTTTGAACCAAGAGAGGAAGGCAGTGTCATGTGCTTTCCGCAGGAGCCAGGCGTCCGCAGGGTCCAGCTCGGACACTGGGGGCAGCAGGGCTTACTTCATCAAATAAGTTAGTACTTTTAATTATTGATCAGTTGTGTCTGACTCTTCATGAACCCATTTGGAGTTTTCTTGGCAAAGATAATGGAGTGGTTTTGCCATCTCCTTATCCAGCTCATTTTACAGATGAGGAAACTGAGGCAAACGGGATGAAGTGACTTGCCCTGGGTCACACAGCTAGTAAGAGTCTGAGGCTGGATTTGAACTCACAAAGGTGAATCTTCCTGATTCCAGGACCACTGCCCTATCCACTGCAGCAGCTAGCTTCCTGGAGAGCACTTTGCAAACCTTAAGGTACTATACAAATGCAGTTTTTATAATTAATTATTGTTACTCAAAATGCTGTTATAATTAGTAAAATGCAAATTCACCTAAAAGTGTGATTGGATTCATGATAGCTTTTGTCATGTATTTTCTTTTCTTTTCTTTAAAGTGAGGCAATTGGGGTTAAGTGACTTGCCCGGGGTCACACAGCTAGTAAGTGTTAAGGTCTGAGGCCGAATTTGAACTCAGGTACTCCTGACTCCAGGGCTGGTGCTCTATCCACTGCGCCACCTAGCTGCCCCATCATGTATTTTCTTAAACAATACTAATAATATAATTACAATGTGTTGGGAGGGGGCTTTTCTGGGAGCCCTTTCAGGTTCTAGGATTAATCTGATGAGTTTATAAGGTGAGCCTTCCCTGCCAAAGAAGTGGACATGCCCATTTGACCTATTCTGCTCTGTGTGATCTATTGGGAGGGAATTAGCTTAGACTTTACTGGGATGAACTGCACCTTTATTCTGGGCTTATCAAAAAGAGGGTGTCCATGGGGGCAGCTAGGTGGCATAGTGGATAAAGTACTAGCCTTGGATTCAGGAGGACCTGAGTTCAAATCTGGCCTCAGACACTTGACACTTACTAGCTGTGTGACCCTGGGAAATTCACTTAACTCCCATTGCCCTACCCCCAAAAAAAAATTCAAAAAGAGGGTGTTCATTGTAAGCCTTATTATCCCTTTTACCCCTTTAAGCAGCAAACAGCTGAGATGAGAGGGATGGTCAGGAGTGTGTGTGTGTGTGTGTGTGTGTGTGTGTGTGTGTGTGTGTGTGTTCATGCTCGTGCATATGTAACTCCTTCCCACCTCCATGAGAGCTGATGATTATTTGGGTCAGGGAAGGCTTAACTAGGTTGTCATTTGAAGAGGAGCAGGTGCCTTTCCAACTATGGCCACTGGTCTGCACTAGTCTATAATTTTGTGCAGGTGTAGACTGGTTCCTTTAAAGTGGATTTTAAGGGGGGCAGCTAGGTGGAACAGTGGCTAAGCACTGGCCCTGGATTCAAGAGGACCTGAGTTCAAATCCAGCCTTAGACACTTGACACCTACTAGCAGTGGGACCTTGGGCAAGTCACTTAACCCTCAGTTCCCCCCCCCCCAATGGATTTTAACCAACTTGGGACCAGAGTAATTAAATCTTTTTGTTTGTTTGTTTTTGTTTTTTGGTGAGGCAACTGGGGTTAAGCAACTTGCCCAGGGTCACACAGCTAGTAAGTATCAAGTGTCTGAGGCAGAATTTGAACTCAGGTGCTCCTGAATCCAGGGCCAGTGCTTTATCCACTGTGCCACCTAGCTGCCCCCAGAATAATTACATCTTAACATTAATAACTGTGTTATGGGCCTAGCACCCCAGAAGTTTTCTGAGGTACATCAAAGAACTTTCTTTTTGAGAAACTAAACCAAAGTACAGACACACCTAAAGAGATAAGTGGCAACCAGATCAGGACTGAGCTAGCTCCAGGACTACCATCTTTCATTCCAGTCTCCCCCACCCCCTGGGGAGATAAGATTAAGTGTGTCTGCTGCCTTTGTGGTGGGAGGAGGAGAGAGATGGCTGAAGAGATCTGCAGCCACCCCTCACCCAACTCCCCTAGCCACCACCAGTGGGGGATGGTCCTCCCTCAATAGGGGAACTTTCTGTAGTCAGATGATCACCTCATCGGACCATCCAACCTCTATAAAAGTATCTGCCTGTCTCCTGCTGGAGGAGATAGGCATCTCAGAGCCAGGCCTCTGTGCTATGCCTTCTCCCCATGAGAAGTCCAAGGATTTCTCTCTTGGTTTCCTCTCCCCAGCCACTAAATAAACTATTATCTTATTCTAATTGAATTTATGTTGAAGAGGATGTAATTCCTTAAAGAGGAATTCCTAAGAACCCCTACCCCTATCCCAAACCCCTCACCTATTTTCCCCATCACAGCTGGATCTTCATCCAGGTCATGACCACTAACCTTTGGTGTCCCACTGAGCTCTGCCCTTCATCTTCTTTTCTCATCTATATGACAATATTTCCTTTGATCTGCTCATCATCTCCCAGGGATTCTCTGTGCACATGATTCTCAGCTCTACTTATCCAGCCCTCATCTCTCTCCTGTTTTCCAGACTCACATCTCCAACTGTCTATTGGATATCTTGAATTATACATCTTAAACTCAACATGTCCAAAGCGAACCTCATCAGAACCAAGAGAAAACTGTACACAGTAACAACAACATTGTGTGATGATCAACGGTGATAGACTTAGTGCGAGGAACTGGGGATTGGTCTCTTCTCAATCCGGACCTGTTTGAGGAAAAAGGTCTCCTTCTCCCCCTCTTCCCCCCCCCACTCTCCACCTCTGGCAAACAAAATCACATGGTTCAGAGAAACCCTGGGCTGGTTGCAATTAGATCTGCTCCTGAGCTGTGTCCATATAAGGGAAGAATTGAAGAATTGTCCCTGTATCACCTTCCCCATTGGCTAAGAAATACTGAGTTCTGATTAGCTAGTTTTTGCTCTTAGATTGTAACCCCTGAGTAATCGGACCAATGATGAAAAAGGAGAGGGTCCATTTGCATTAGGGACTAGGGGATAAAACAGGCCTGTGAGCCTCCAGTTTTGGTCACCGACCAGCTGCACAGTGGGTGGCCCATTCTCTCGAGAATGACAATAAATGAGCCTTTGACACATCACCACCACTGAGTTCTAGAAAATTATTGTTGGAGTCATTTTTCTCACACTTAGTTCTTCTCAGCAATACAAATGTCATAGGGAGAATAGGTGCGTGTTTGGGATAGGGATAGGGGTTTGGGGTTCTTAGGAATTCCCCTTTAAAGAATTACATCCGGGCAGCTAGGTGGCATAGTGGATAAAGCACTGGCCTTGGATTCAGGAGTACCTGAGTTCAATTCCGGCCTCAGACACTTGACGCTTACTAGCTGTGTGACCCTGGGCAAGTTACTTAACTCTCATTGCCCCGCAAAAAAAGAAAGAAAGAAAGAATTACATCCTCTTGCACACAAATCCAATTAGAATAAAATAACAGTTTATTTAGTGGCTGGGGAAAGGAAACCAAGAGATAAATCCCTGGACTTCTTCTCATGGGGAGAAGGCATAGCACAGAGGCCTGGCTCTGAGATACCTATCTCCTCCAGCAGGAGACAGGCAGTTACCTTTATAGAGGACTGATGGGGGTGATCATCTGACTGTGGAAAGTTCCCTTACTGGGAGAGGACCATCCCCCACTGGTGGTGGCTGGGGGAGTTGGGTGAGAGATGGCTGCAGATCTCTCAAGCCATCTCTCTCCTCCTCCCACCACAAAGGCAGCAGACACACTTAATCTTATCTCCCCAGGGTTGGGGGAGATGGGAATGAAGGGTGGTGGTCCTGGAGCTAGCTCAGTCCTGATCTGGTGCCACTTATCTTTTTAGGTGTGTCTGTCCTTTGGTTTAGTTTCTCAAGAAGAAGGTTCTTTGATGTACCTCAGAAAACTTCTGGGGTGCTAACACAAAGATCCAAGATGTCAAGAGACTGATGTTGGAAAATGCTCTCCACATCCCAGAAAAGAACTACAAAGTTTGAATGCAGATTGAAGTATATTATTTTCGTTTTTGCTGTTGTTCGTTTTTCCTTTCTCGTGTTTTTTTTTCCTTTTGTTCTGATTCTTCTCTCACAAAATGACTAATGTGGAAATATGTTTAACTTGATTGTAATGTATAACCTAAATCAGATTTCCTGCTGGCTTCAGGAGGGGGAAGGGAAGGGAAGGAGGGGGCAAAATTTGGAACTCAAAATCTTACAAAAATGAATGTTGAAAACTCTCTTTACGTGTAATTGGAAAAAAATATACTATTAAAAATAATTAAATTTCTATTGCTCTGAAAAAAACAAAAAACAACCACCACAAAGCTGAGCTCATTATTTTTCTGTCACATCCTCTCCACTTCCAAAGGTCCTCTATTATTGTCTCAGGAAATTGGGTCAAATTCAAGTAGAGACAGGAGCCCCTAATCCATATTTAAGAATGCCTATAGGCTGCATACTGACTCAGTTTTATTGTCTTTTTATTTATTTCATTAACCATTTCCTAGCCATATTTTAATCTGGTTCAGGCTGTGTCTGTTAGGTGTGTTATAGGCTGCATGTGGCCACTGGCCATATGTTTAACACCTCTGCTCTGGGGTATCGCTACTCTCCTAGCCACCCAAACTTGAAACCTAGGTGTCATCCTTGACTTCTCACTCACCCAGTCTGTTGACTGTTTATTAGCTGTGAGTTCTACATATGTTTTCTTCATTTTCTGCAAGGAGGAATAAAGGCTGAGGACTCTTTTACTCAAATATATGGAAACCTAGACATAAACTATATTTAAGCTGTATTCTGAGATTCCTCCGTGTGAGAAATGAGTATTTCTCTCTTGTATTTAATAAGTAGCTATTCTATTAGGACCAAGGTTTTTCCCCTTTTCTATTTCCTCATCCAGAAACCAACCGGGGTTTGCCCAGGCCAAGACCTAATTAGACAGAGAAATTCTGTTTGGGCTAATGGGTGCTTTCCTGCTCATTGTGTTTGATCTGGGGACAGGTGATATGGAGATTGATAAATCTTTTTTATCAAGATGTAGGTGATCCGGCGGCCCTAGTCACTGAGCCGCCGCCGAGGACTCAGCAGCCTCCCCCTCGAGCCCCCTCGCTTCCCGACGCTCCGTCCCCCGCGCCCGCCTTCTCCCGCCACCGCCTTCCGCAGGCCGTTTCCACCGAGGAAAAGGAATCGTATCGTATGTCCGCTATTCAGAACCTCCACTCTTTCGACGCCTTTGCTGATGCAAGTAAGGGTGATGACCTGCTTCCTGCTGGGACTGAGGATTATATCCACATAAGAATTCAACAGAGAAACGGCAGGAAGACCCTCACTACTGTCCAGGGGATCGCTGATGATTACGATAAAAAGAAACTAGTGAAGGCATTCAAGAAGAAATTTGCCTGCAATGCTACTGTAATTGAGCATCCAGAATATGGAGAAGTAATTCAGCTACAGGGTGACCAGCGCAAGAACATATGCCAGTGCCTCGTCGAGATTGGACTGGCTAAGGACGACCAGCTGAAGGTTCATGGGTTTTAAGTGCTTGTGGCTCACTGAAGTTTAAGTGAGGATTTCCTTGCAATGAGTAGAAAAATTCCCTTCTGTCCCTTATCACAAGTTTAAAAACCTCACTGCTTGTATAATGTAACCATTTGGGGTCCGCTGTTTAACTTGGACTAGTGTAACTCATTCATGTAATAAACTGAAAAGAGCCATAAAAAAAAAAGATGTAGGTGATCCAAGTCACATGCTGTGAGGAAATGGGGATTGGTCTCCTCTCAATCAGACCTGTTGGAGGAAAAAGGTCTCCTTCTCCTTCCCCCACCCTACCCCCAAACCCCAGCAAACAAAATCACATGGTTCAGGGAAGCTCTGAGATGGTATGGAAATTAGGGTCAGGAAAATTGTGTATTGGTTAGCTAGTTTTTGCTTAGAATGTATCCCTTGAGTTAATTGAACCAGTGATGAAAAAAGAGGAGGGTCCAACTCGAATTAGGGACTAGGGTTTAAAACGGGGCCTGGGAGCCTCCATTCTTTGCACCCACCAACTGCACACTGGGTTGGCCATTCTCTCGAGAATGAGGTTTTGTCACATCACTGCCAAGTTCCAGAGAATTATTGAGCAGGAGTTGTTTTCCTCACATATGCCCTAAGACTCTCATTGTAAATATAGCCTACCCTCTCACTGTAATATCCATTTTCTCATTGATTGTTGATCAATTAGAGTTGATTTCCACTCTGAGGAACACCTCCTCTTCCAAGAGCATATAAACTGTGAACCCATCACCGTGAGGGGGTCATTGGTCTAGGAGAGATGGCAAATGACCATCCTTTTATTAATAAATGTGCTGACCTTATTAATAATATGATTAAATTACTCAGAAACTATGTCTTGGGAATTTTAAAAATCATCACACCAAGGGGCAGCTAGATGGCGCAGTGGATAGAGCACTGGCCCTGGAGTCAGGAGTACCTGAGTTCAAATCCGGCCTCAGACACTTAACACTTACTAGCTGTGTGACCCTGGGCAAGTCACTTAACCCCAATTGCCTCACTAAAAAAAAATAAATAAATAAAAAATCATCACACCAGCATCAACTTTAAGTAGGGATAAAACAAGCAAGAAAATGTAAATTTGGGGGCCACCCCGCAAAATCCCAGAGGATGCTTGGACATGGGCTATACTTAAAAAGGTTGGGAACCCATTCTGGAGAGCAATTTGGAACTATGCTCAAAGGGCTATAAAGCTGTGCATACCCTTTGACCCATCGATACCACTATTAGGTCTTTATACCAAAAAGATCATAAAAAAGGGAAAAGGACCCACATGTACAAAAATATTTATAGCTGCTCTTTTTTGTGGGGGCAAAGAGTTGGAAATTGAGGGGATGCCCATCAATTGGAGAATGACTAAACAAGTTGTGGTGGTATATGAATGTAATGGGATACCATTGTTCTGTAAGAAATGATAAGCAGGCAAATTTCAGAAAAACCTGGGAAGATTTACATGAACTTGATATGGGATGGAATTTGGGGTCAAATTGATTGTGAGTTGTCCCAAAAGAATTATAAGACTCAGTGACTTAGTTTCCCAAGTTTTATTGCAATACTGTGAGTGACCACAGGGAGAGAACCAGAATAGTGGAAAGGTATCTCTCAAATAAGGAAAGGAAAGACAGTTATATTTATAGTATGGATAAATTGATTATCAGTCTCATTAGAATATTCTCCACCTAGGGGTGTTACAGGGGAGGGCTTATCCTAATTTGGAGTTCCTGGGGTCCTAAGTCAACCCCTGAGGCGGGAACTTTTTTCAGTGGAGGTGTGTTTTGGGGGTTTACATGTCATAAGGTGAATCTGGGGACAAATTTGGCCTTTTCTGCGCATGTCTCTTTCTGATTCCCATGACTAGTTTCAAAATATAATCATTTTTCATTAGAATTTCTATAGGTTGTCTTTTCCCTTTATTGTTATTTTGACCTGACCCATTCTGGTCTGTTATGGGCACTGATTTCTGTGGGTACAAGAACCTAGTATAAGTTATCCATTAACTGGGATCTGACTCCCTTTTAGAGCTAATATCTGTATTAGAGCTTTGATCTTAGGTTTTTCTATTAATCCTTTTTTGCCTCCTATATCAAACTGATGCTAACTGACACGAGCAGAACCAGGAGAACATTGTACACAGTAACAGCAACATTTTGTGATGAAAAATGGGGATAGACTTGACTCTGCTCAGCAGTGCAACAATCCAAAACAGTTTCAAAGAACTCATGATAAAAAATGTTCTCAACATCCTGAAAAAAAGAACTGTGAATTATGAATACAGATTGAACCATACTGTTTCTACCTTTAGACTGTTTTTTCCCTTCTTCTTCTTTTTTTTTTTTTAATGAGGCAATTGGGGTTAAATGACTTGCCCAGGGTCACACAGCTAGTAAGTGTTATGTGTCTGAGGCCGGATTTGAACTCAGGTACTCCTGACTCCAGGGCCGGTGCTCTATCCACTGTGCCACCTAGCTGCCCCTTTTCCCTTCTTTTTTGAGGTTCTTCCCTTGTGCTCTGATTCTTCTTTCACAGGATGACTAATGTAGAAATATACTTAATGTGAATGTACATATACAACCTATATCAGACTGCTTTCCATCTTGGGGAGGAGGACGGGAAAGGAGGGTGGGAGAATAAAATTTTTGGAACTAAAAAATCCTGCAAAAACTAATGTTGAAAAGTGTCCTTATATGTAACTGGAAAATAATAAAATACTTTTAAAAAAAAGAAAAAGAAATGAGCAGAACCAGGAGAACATTGTACACAATATCAAAAACATTGTGTGATAATTGACTGTGATTGACTTAACTCTTCTCAGCAATACAATGATGCAAGATAATTCCAAAGGACTCATGATGGAAAATGCTCTCCACATCCAGAGAAGAGAGCAGTGGAATCTGGATGAAGATTAGACCATACTGTTTCTACTTTTTTTGTTTTTTGTTTTCTTTTTTGAGGTTTTCCCCTTTTGTTCTGATTCTTCTTTCACACCATGACTAATGCAGAAATATGTTTAATGTGATTGTACATCTATAACTTATATCAGATTGCTTTCTGTGAGAAATAGCACTCTAATACTCAGCATTAGTGATGTGTCAAAGGCTCCTTTATTTTCATTCTTTCCAGAACAGGCCATTCCCTTGTGGAATGGGCCCCAGGCTGGAGGCTCACAGGCCTTTTATCTCTTAGTGTTATTATTATTATTTTTTTTTTTGGCAAGGCAATAAGGGTTAAGTGACTTGCCCAGGGTCACACAGCTAGTAAGTGTCAAGTGTCTGAGGCCGAATTTGAACTCAGGTCCTCCTGAATCCAGGGCTAGTGCTTTATCTACTGCACCACCTAGCTGTCCCCCTTTTATCTCTTAACTCCCCTTCTTCCCTAATTACTCAAGAATTACAATCTTGAGAGCCAAAAACTGGCGCCAAAAGCTAGCCAATCAGAACGAAGTATAGCTAGTGGGGGAGGCAACACAGGGACAACCCTTCAACTCCTTCCCCACATGACCAGCCTAGGGTTTCCCTGAATCATGTGATTTTGTTGGCTGGGGAGAGGAGAAGCAGACCTTTAATGCAACTGAGAGGACCCCAACCTCCATCTCCTCACATTTTCTGTCTTGGGGAGGGGAGAGGGAAGGGAGGGAGGGAGAAAAATTTAGAACTCGAAATCTTATAAAAACCCCAAACCCAAACCAACCAACCAGCCATACAAAAAAGGTTGGAAACCGCTGGTGCAGAGAATATAGGAATCCACTATTTTTATTGTTTGTTTGCCCCCTATTTCCCTCGCCCCCAATAGCATTTGCCTCAATGTGACAAAAGGCAATCTCAAAGGTTCTTCTTCAAGAGGATGTCTTCTATGTATATGTTAATATTTCTACCCCTCATTCGGGCTTAATACCCAAGGACTAAATGGTCAAAGAAAAGAATGACCAGAAGGATAATGACACTCATAAAGGAAAACTTCCTGGAAGAGGTGAACTTGAACCTAATTTTGAAGGAAAACATCTAAGAAGACAAAGACAAGATTCCAGGAGACCAGATTCCCATTCTCAGTCCTCTAGCTTCAAGTCTAGTTCTTATGCCTCTCTTCTCTTCTAACTTAGCATCTCCTGATTCTGCATCCTATTTTCAGGCTTTTGGGGTGTGACTCTCCTTGTGACTATTAACAAACTCTCACCAACTCAACTCATCTCAACCTTATCCCACGCAACCCTCCTCTCCCACTGGGTCAGGCTCCAGAAATAGTGAGGTGTTTGAAAGGATAATTTAGTGTCTGAGAGGAGACAGTATGGTTATTAGCCGAGTCTTCCTGCCTGTGTGCAGTGACATATTCATGGGCCACCTAGTGAGAACCAGGGATGCCAATCCTGAGAAAGGAAATGGGCTGCCCGTGAAGTGGGGATAAGTTGGGATTTTGTCATAGAAGCTAGAGGGATGGTGAAGACGAGCATGATAAAAAGGAAAGTACCCAGAGCTTGGAAATCAGAACAATTAAATTCTAATCTAATCCTGGCCCAGCCACAAACTAGCTACATTACCTTAGGCAAAATAATTTACCTCTAGGGATTTCAGTTTCTTCATCTGTAAAATTATGATAATCAAGTTCATCTTACCTGCTTCACTGGGTCTCTATGAGGATAACAAATAACAACAAGAACAATGATAATAGCATTTCTATAGCACTTTAACCTTTGAAAAGTGCTTTAGATTTTCTTTTCTCATTTGATCTTCAAAACAACCCCATGAAAACTGGTGCTACTGGGGCAGCTAGGTGGTCCAGTGGATAAAGCACCAACCCTGGATTCAGGAGGACCTGAGTTCAAATCGGACCTCAGACACTTGACACTTACTAGCTGTGTGACCCTGGGCAAATCACTTAATCCTCATTGGCCCACCAAAATAAAAGAAAATTGGTGCTATTATTATCACCATTTTACAGATGAGAAAACTGAGGCTGAGAGGATTTAAGTGACCGACCCAGGGCAACATAATTAATAATTATCTAATGTGGGATTTGAACTCAGGTCTTTTTGACTCTAAGACCAGCCCTGTCCAAAGGAGACTGCAAGTAGGTAGGACCCTTGTCTATCTCCAAGAGTAGTATTTAGCTGGAATGATGTCTAAAATCTTGCTAGTTTAGTGTTACAATAGGTTCAGAACAAAAGCTTAATCCTCTGTCTCTTCATGTGAAGGGAGAGGGAAGTCTTTAGCTTAATTTCCCACCAATCACTAGTCACACAAAAAACCCATCACAAATATTGAAGAGTGGAGAAACCCATTTATCCAAGCAAAAATCAAATAAAAATCAGAAAAGCTATGCAGATTAGAATATGCTAGAAAATACATGAGTGAATGAAGTTTTTAGATGAGAATGAGGTGAGATCTCAGCGCAAACCAAGATAGAGTGCCCCATCCTCCTCAAGGAAAGGTTCTCTCTCTAAATCTTTAGAGGGAAAAAACTGGAAATCTGGGGCATTTGAAGGAGTTTGCTTGCCCTCTGAATCTGCAGCTTCCAAAGTCCTTCCACATGTCTCTTCTGAAGAGTGTCTGGACATAGACATGTCTCTCACCCCAGGAACCTTTGGCACCAATTCTATATTTGATGCAGGTATGAAATTTAGCTTCAGAATTTCCTCTTCCCATTAAGAGTCGCTTCTCTTTCCATACATGGCACAAGACTGCCCCTCCCTCAACACTCTTGGTAGGGGGTTGGGGGTCATACTCATATATTGATTCTGTGGAAATTTATTTTGATTTGGGGACCCTACCTTTGGGTTGAGATTAGAAAGCTTTAGGCCCTCAGGGTCTCTTCTGTGTGGGAGGTGCTGGTGCCCCTCCCCCTCTGCTTCAGCTGAGCCAAAAAGCCCCGTGGGCTGTACAAGATGCCAGGTCAGACAGCTGGGGGGAAAAAAGCCCCCAGCTCCCTCCGACCTGAGCGGAGCTATCCAAAAGATCCCGGATAGCCTGTGCTGAGGCACGGGATGCTTGAGCATCCCCCTAGCCCCAGCCACAGCCCTGGCTGGCGGATTGGCTTGGTGGGTATAAAAAGGCCCGAGGTTTGAGTGGAGAAAAAAAAATAGATAGATAGATATAGATATATATAGACCTGGGGGTTAGACTCAGGGGGTCGGACAAGGAGACAGGGGGCTGAGAAGATTACTGGAGGCTGGCTGACGAGACGGCAAAGGTTGGAGAAGACAGACATGGGGCTACAAGGACGCAGGAGAAGACAAGAAGGACTAGGAGCAGAGAAAAGAGAGGCCAAAGGGCAGACTGATGGAGCAGACAGACAGAAGGTTGGTGAGAGAGAAACACAGGGGTTCAGCAGTGGCAGTAAGGAGAGGAAAGTTAGAAGCAGGGGGATTTACAAAGTGAAAGGGGCTCAGAGTTAGAATAAAGGACCTGAGTGCCCTAAGGCAAGCAGCGGCTAAGGTCCTTATTGTATTAAAGAAGGTCCAGGCCCAGCAGGTGGGAAAGAGCCACAGTGGAAAGAGATGCACCACAATGCAGTCAGGTTGTACATTTTATTTCCTGTATTCCTCATTTTAAATAGTATCTCATAAATAAACTCTGCTTTGATTATTTAGTCGAGGCTTCTTAATATTTTGCTGATCAATTTGGGAGTGGAGCAGTGTGGTGGAACTTTATAAACAGCCCAAATTAAATTAACAGCAGTCAGATAGCCAAACAGTCAAAAGTCCCAGATTAAGTACTCCAGTCAGATTAGCCCCCAAATTAGGCTAGTCATCAAAAATATTTCAGGGGTAGCTAGATGGCGCAGTGGTTAAAGCACCGACCCTGGATTCAGGAGTACCTGAGTTCAAATCCGGCCTCAGACACTTGACACTTACTAGCTGTGTGACCCTGGGCAAGTCACTTAACCCTCATTGCCCTGCAAAAAAAAAAAAATTTCCACAATTCCCACCCTCAACTTTCACATAGTCACATTGCACACTCTTATCTCTCATTTTGTACTAATATCCAAATCACATTCACATACACTTAATTCTTCCATGTGATGTTTTCCAGGGCTGGTGCTCTATCCACTTCATCACCTAGTTTCCCCCACCATCTTTTTTTTTTTTTTTTTAATGAGGCAATTGGGGTTAAGTGACTTGCCCAGGGTCACACAGCTAGTAAGTGTTAAGTGTCTGAGGCCGGATTTGAACTCAGGTACTCCTGAATCCAGGGTCAGTGCTCTATCCACTGCGCCACCTAACTGCCCCCCCCTTTTTTTTTTAAAGTGAGGCAATTGGGGTTAAGTGACTTGCCCAGGGTCACACATCTAGTAAATGTTAAGTATCTGAGGCCAGATTTGAACCCAGGTACTCCTGACTCCAGGGCCGGTGCTCTATCCACTGCGCCATCTAGCTGTCCCCTTCCAGTAGCCATCTTAAACTCAGTATGTCCAGAACAGAACTCATTATCTTTTCTCCTATCCACTGCTCTATCCACTGCACCACCTAGCTGCCCCCTCCGCCATCTTTTTTTTTTTTAATTTAATTGATGTCTTTTTTTATATCACCAAAAATTTCCCCAGTATGCCTCCTCCTTACCCTTCCAGGGAACCCAGCCATGTAACAACTAATATTTTAAAAGACAAATAGAAAAAAGAAAAAGAAGAGGAAAAAAAATCAGCAGAACTGACCAATACATTACAAAAGTCTGGGCATATGTGCAATGTATCACACTCATGGACCTCCCATCTCTGCAAAGAGGTAGTTTGGGAGTATCATCTCATCCTTCTTCTTTGGGGTCATGCTTGTTCTTGGTAATTTTGTAACATTCATTTTGGGGGGGGGGTGAGGCAATTGGGGTTAAGTGACTTGACTAGGGTCACAAGGCTAGTAAGTGTCAAGTGTCTGAGGCCAGATTTGAACTCAGGTACTCCTGAATCCAAGGCCGGTGCTTTATCCACTGCGCCACCTAGCTGCCCCTAACATTCACTTTTGATTGTTTTCTGGTTGTTCTTTCCATTTGTATTGTTGTAGTCATCATGTATATTTTTTTCTTGGCTCTACTTCCTTTGCTCTGCATCATTTCCTGTATATCTTTCCATGTTTCTATTTATTAGCCACTATCACTTATGTCATATTCCATTATATTCACATTTCACAATTTTATTCATTCCCCAATTATGGGGAATCTATCTTGTTTCCTACCCTTTGTTATGACAAAAAGTGATGCTATAAATATTTCAGTATACAAGGGGCTTTTGTTCTTATCTAAGAACGCCAGGTGGCAAAAGACTGGTAGTGGAATGTCTGGGTTAAAGGGTATGGGCATTTTAATCGCTTTATTTACATAATTTCAAACTAATTTACAAAATGGTTGTATTGATTCACAGCTCTACCACTAGAGTGTCTAGCTTCCCACCAGCACTGGGTATTCCAATCTTTTGTCATTTTTGCCAATTTACAGTATATGATGTGAGACCTTAAGGTTTTTTTATTTTGTATTTCTCCAAATATTAATGATTTTTTAGCATTCTTTCTCACTTGTTGTTAATAGTTTGCAATTCTTTTGAGAATTATTTATTCATATTCTTTGACCATTTATTCATTGGTAAATAGCTCTTGGTCTATCTATATGTGTGAAAGCATATATATATATATGTAGGTATATATATGTATACATAAACATATACATTATTTACTTGTCTATATAAAATCTTCATATCAAATTTATCAAAGTTTTTTCCCCCATTTAATTACTTCTCTTCTTATCCTAAGTGCAGCCATTTTGTCTGGGCAGTTTTTCAGTTTCATACGCTTAAAGTTACCTATTTTATCTTTTGTAATTACCTCTTTTCCTTGTTTGGTTAAGAATACATTTCTTGGGGCAGCTAGGTGGCGCAGTGGATAGAGCACCGGCCCTGGAGTCAGGAGGACCTGAGTTCAAATCCGGCCTCAGACACTTAACACTTACTAGCTGTGTGACCCTGGGCAAGTCACTTAACCCCAATTGCCTCACTAAAAAAAAAAAAAAAAAAAAAAGAATACATTTCTTGGGGCAGCTAGGTGGTGCAGTGGATAGAGCACTGGCCCTGGAGTCAGGAGTACCTGAGTTCAAATCTGGCCTCAGACACTTAACACTTACTAGCTGTGTGACCCTGGGCAAGTCACTTAACCCCAACTGCCTCACTAAAAAAAAAAAAAAGAGAGAATACATTTCTTAGGGGCCACTAGGTGGCATAATGGATAAAACACTGGCCCTGGAATCAGGAGGACCTGAGTTCAAATTTGACCCCAGACACTTGATATTGGCACATTCTACCTATGGGCACTGAATATTCCTTTAATTATTTAAATAGTTCTTTATTTCTTTAAGGAACATTTTGCAATTGAATCCATAATAGGATTTTGTATGCTTTGGTAGATTGATTCCCACATATTATCATATGCATATTGTAGTTATTTGATGTGGGATTTCTGTTTCTATTATTACTTCCTTGATTATGTAATTGTATTTAGAAATGTTGATTTTTGAGATTTTATTTTGGAGCCTACAACTTTGCTTAATTGTTGATTGTATCTTTGCTGTTTCCCTAGTAAACCATCATGTTATTAGCATATAGATGTAGTTTTATTTCCTCTTTACCTGTCTTTTTACCTTTAATTTTTTTCTCTTATATTAAAATTACTATTATTTTTAGAACTGTATATCCAAAATTTTGTGAGTGAGCATCTTTGTTTTATACCTGTGTTTATTGGGAAAGCTTCTATTGTATCCCCATTGTATATGATAATTGCTTTTGGTTTTAGATACTTTTTGTGATATTAAAAAAGTCCCTATAAGTCTGTACTTTGTAGCTTTTTTTTTCTTTAGCACAAGTGAACATTGTACTGTACCAAATGTACAATACAAAATCTCTTGAGATGGTTATATAGTTTGGAATGTTTTCATTTTTAATATTATTAATTATGTTGGTTGTTTTCCTAATGTTAAACCAGCCTTACTATGAATCCAACTTGGTCATGTGATACATGAAATCCCTGAGAAACAGAATTTCTGTGTAGTTAATAATCAATTTATTAATTAGATTAGCCAGTATTCAATAAATTGATGGTCAGTGGTTTCTCTTGGTAACCAAAGACCCCAAGGGAGACCCTGAAACACCTTAAATATCTTCTGAAAGAGAATTCCCCTGACAAGTTAAAATCAGCCTTGATTGGTGGAAATTTGGTGAGGTGGGCTAAAAGTCTTTTTTCCCACTTAATAGTGTTTTTTTCCAATTACATGTAGAGATAATTTTCAACATTCATTTTTGTAAGATTTTGAGTTCTAAATTTTTCTCCTCTCCCTTTCCCTCCCCTCTCCCCAAGAGATAGGTTACACATGTACAATCACGTTAAACATATTTCCACATTAGCCATGTTGTGAAAGAAGAATCAGAACAAAAGGGAAAAACCACTAGCAAGAAAAAAACAAAGTGAAAATAGTATGCTTCGATCTGCATTCAGACTTCTTAGTTCTTTATCTGGATCTGGATAACATTTTCCATCATGAGTCTTGGAATTGTCTTAGAACATTGTATTGCTGAGAAGAGTTAAGTCTATCATAGTTGATCACACAATATTGCTGTTACTGTGTACAACATTTCTCCTGGTTATGCTCACTTTGCTCAGCATCAGGTCATATAAGTATTGCCAGATTTTTCTGTATTCCTGGGCTAAAAGTCTTTAGCAACTCCTACTGAGATCATGGCTTGATCATGAGACTCAGTGGCCTCCAGCAATCTGGACAGGGGGAAGCCAGATTCCTCTGGCCCTCTCTGGCTAGTTTTCTTCTTCATGAGCTGGGTCACCCTAAGCTCTAATGGAGGGGACCAAGGATAGGGGGTTTCTTTCCTCAAGGTAAGGGCTCACCTAGACTGGATTTTGTTTATATTCTAAACAGAAATCAGGTTTCCTGGTTGGGTCCTGCCAAAAATTGAGGAGCATGTTCCTTGAGAGGTAGGAGTAATCTCATCAATCAGCTATGTCCTTCAGAAACTGACTTTTGTTTGCTTGTTTGTTTGGGTTTTTTTGTGGGGCAATGAGGGTTAGGTGACATGCCCAGGGTCACACAGCTAGTGTCATGTGTCTGAGGCTAGATTTGAACTCAGGTCCTCCTGAATCTAGGGCCAGTGCTTTGTCCACTGCGCCACTTAGCTGCCCCCCGAAACTACCTGACTTTAATAGGAGTTGAACCTTTACAGAAAATAGAAGGAAAAAAGGTGAGTCACATTTAATAAGTAGCTATTAATATAACAGTATAATACTAATTCAATCATAATGAATGATCTATTGGACGAATCACTATTGTCTGAGGATTTTATTTAAATTTTTTAAATTTATATTCATTAATGATGTTATAAAGACTCTCTGTCTCAGAAAAGGAGTTTAATAGAGCAGACCATGCGTCTTTTCTTTGGCGTCAGGAAGTGACGTTTGCTTGTGGGAGGAAGAAGGGGGAGCCTGGCGCTCTGACTCGCTCTCTTTCCTGAGGACTCTGGTAGAGAAGGGAGCTAGAAACGTGCTCTCCCTTTAATAGATAGATGAATGTAGGCCTTTCCTTCTCTCTTTACCAAATTCTTATTCTCCTTAATAAATGCTTAAAAGTCTAACTCTTGCTAAAGCTTATAATTTATTGGTGACCACTCATTAGATATTTTAGACAGACTAGCTAGAATATTAGCCTTAACAATTCTTTAGAAGTCTCAATTAGAACACACCATAAGTCTTTTAGCTCTCAGTTCTCCAGTAATTTGTTCAATTCTTTATCTTTTTTTTTATCTTTCCATTATATTTTTCCAACAGTAAGAGGATATTAAAGGGGGCAACTAGGTGGCACAGTGGATAAAGCACTGGCCTTGGATTCAGGAGGACCTGAGTTCAAATCTGGCTTCAGACACTTGACACTTACTAGCCTTGTGACCCTAGTCAAGTCACTTAACCCTCACTGCCCCACCCCTCCCCCCAAAATGGACGATATTAAAGTCTCCAACTATTATTGTTTAATTGCCTGTCTCTTCTTGTAATTCAGTTAATTTTTCCTTTATGAATTTAAGGCATCTGAAGCATATATGTTTATTATTGATATTAGTTTGTTATTTATGTCCTTTTCTCAATTCTTCTCCTCAATCTCTCTGGAGCCTTTGACACCAATGATCACCCTCTTCTATCTATCCTGCTCCAACCTCTCTGATGGCCTCCTAGGTTGAATCAAAACTACTTTTTAGACATCTCAGACCAGATGTCCAGTAGCCATCTTTTTTTTTTTTTTTTTTTTTTTTAGTGAGGCAATTGGGGTTAAGTGACTTGCCCAGGGTCACACAGCTAGTAAGTGTTAAGTGTCTGAGGCCAGATTTGAACTCAGGTACTCCTGAGTCCAGGGCCAGTGCTCTATCCACTGCGCCATCTAGCTGTCCCCTTCCAGTAGCCATCTTAAACTCAGTATGTCCAGAACAGAACTCATTATCTTTTCTCCTAAACTCTCTCCCCATCTACTTTCTCTATTACTGTTGGGAGCAATACCATTCTCCCAGTCCCTCAGGCTCACAACATAAACATCACCCTAGATTCCCTCACTATCTCACCCCACCCCTCCCTCCATATCCAATTTGTTGCCAAGGCCTATCAATTTCACCTCTGCAACATCTCTCCAACATATCCCATTTTCTCCTCTGACACTGCCCCCACTCCAGTTCAGACCCCCATCATCTCACACCTGGTTATTGCAATAGCCTACAGATGGGTCTACCTGCCTCAAGTCCTTCCCCACTTTAATCTATCCTCCATTTAGCAAAGAAAATTATTTTCTTGAATTTAAGGTCCAATCATGTCATTCCCCTACTCAATAAACCTCAGTGGCTCCCTATCACCTAAGTATCAAATACAAAATGCCCTATTTGTCATTCAAAGCCCTTTATAACCTAACCCCCTCCTACCTTTCTAGTCTTCTTGTACTCTTTTCTCCAGCAACACACACCTCCTGGCTGTTCCACAAACAAGATATTCCATCTCTCAGCACTGGGCATTTTCTTTGGAACATTCTGCCTCCTCCTCTTTGGCTACTGCCCTCCCTGGCTTCCCTTAAGCTCCAGCTCAAATCCTACCTTCTGTAGGAAGCCTTTTCCAACCCCTCTTATTTTAGTGCTTTCCCTCTGTTAATTATTTACTATTTATCCTATATATAGTTTGCTTTGTACTTATCTGTTTCCATGTTGTCTCAAGCATTAGATTGTAAGCTCCTTGAGAACAAGGACTGTCTTTTGCCTCTTTTTATATCTTCATGGATGATGATTATGATGATTATTACAGTGTCTGGCACCTAGAAAGCACTTAATAAATTTTGATTGACTCTTGACTGACTCTAGTTCATTTCTGCCTAATGTAGTTTCCTTTCCTTTTAAAAAATCCCCTTTGAAGGCTGTAAATGTTTGTTTTTGCTTTGTCCGCTAGCATGATTGCAACTCATGCAATTTTAGAGTCCCCTTGAACATAGTAAATTTTTTTCTTCTTCCACCCCCTCATTTTTACTGTGTATGGCCTTGTGTTTTGGGTCTGTTTTTGTAAGTAACAGATTGTGGGGGTTTTGTTTTCTTATCCAATCAGTCACTGTTTTTCATTTCAGTAGATTCGCACTTAAATTTATGAGAGTTAATGTTTTCCTCCATTTGTCTCTAATTTTTTTTTCTGAATTAGGATTTTTTTGGTTCCTATTTCTCTGTTAAGATAGTACTTTGTTTTTTCATTTATTTTCTTTTTTATTCCTTATTTTTTCATAATAAACATTTTTATTTATAGTTTTGGGTTCCAATTTTTATTCCTCTTTCCCTCCCTCCCCTGTCCCTTCCTTGAGGCGGCAAACATTCAGATATCTGTTATACAAGTATGATTATTTTTCATTTATTTTTATTTAGTCTATTTTAAGGCAATCCTATTCCCATAGGCTCTTTCCCCCTCACCCTCAAGTCTCCTCCTGTTTGTTACTTCTTTCCCTAGTTTTGGAATTTTGCTTCAATTATTAATTCCTTTTACTGAGTAGCTAATCTTTTTTCTTTTTTGCTCAGTTAAGTAGTCAAGTAATTCTCCCTTCTTCTCCTTCCTTTCAACCTGTTTGTTGGTATATTTTTTCATTTTTCTGCTCCTTTTTCTAAAAAAGGTTTTCTTTTCTTTGTTCTCTTCATTAAATCTCTTCCCTTTCTATATTCTAGACTTAATTTCATAGCTCTTATGATAATTTATTGTTTCTTTAGTCTCTATATTCTCTGTGGAATTAAAGTTTCAAAGGTCTTTTGCTTTTCCTTTTCTAAGTAATTTCTACATTACTGCTGCTTGGTAGGTCTTGCCCTTTCCTCTGTTGAGACAGAGAGAGAGACAATGAGAGAGAGAGAGATGATAGAAGATAGAATAGAAGTATTGCCTCATGGTAGAATTTTTCCTGGGTCACTGATTTTGCTGTTCATTACTAACCCCTTCTCTCTTTCCCACCCCTGCTGCTCCCCATTTCTGCTGAAATATCTCTCAGTCTATGCCTCACATCCTTTTGGATGTTAGTTGCCCCCAAGAGTTCTAATTCCCCTTTCCCTGTGGCAGGAAGCCATCCATGGAGGCATAACACTCTCTCAGAGGTAGTAGGCTTTTTAAAGTACCAAGTCTCTCCAGGTATAATATTAGCTAATATGTATATAGTGTTTACTATGTGCTTGACACTGTGCTAAGCACTTTACAATTATTATTTCATTTGATCCTCACAACAGCCCTGGGAAGTAAGGGCTATGATTATCCTCATTTTACAGATGAAGAAACTGAGGCCAACAGAGGTTAAGTGACTTGCCCAGGGTCATACAGCTAGTAAGTGTCTGGGGTAACTTTTGAACTCAGGTCTTGTTGACTCCAGGTCCATTGCTCTGTCCACTGCAAGGTAACATCCACTGTAAACGCCCCATCTCCTATTATAGAATATTTCTTATTCTCTCTCTCTCTCTCTCTCTCTCTCTCTCTCTCTCTCTCTCTCTTTTTGCGGAGCAATGGGGGTTAAGTGACTTGCCCAGGGTCACACAGCTAGTAAGTGTCAAGTGTCTGAGGCCAGATTTGAACTCAGGTCCTCCTGAATCCAGGGCTGGTGCTTTATCCCTTGCGCCACCTAGCTGCCCCACTTATTCTCTCTTATCCATCTTTTTTCATTGATGATTAGGCTCAGGTTTGTAGGGTCACCTTGAATTGCATTTTGAGCTCCTTTACTCTTCAGAATACATTTTTCCATTCCCTCCTGAGGCTTCTGATGGATGCAGAGTAAACGTGTGATTTTTTCAGTGTCCCTTCCTTCCTATTTGAAGGTCACCTATAGAGTTTGTTATTTGCCATTGGAATTGGGTGGGGGTTTTTTTGGAATTGTTAAATTTAATAACTCATTCTTAGAGTTTACATCATAGAAAGTTTTTTTTTCTTTCTGGGGGCTACCTGTGGATTCTTTTGATTGGCACTTGGTTTTTGTGTATGTGTCTGTGTGTTCATAAATTTGAGGCAGTTTTCTTGTATTTTTGCATTATGGTGTTTTGACTTGTCGTGTTTTTCTAGAAGATCTATAACTCTAAATTGTCTCTATTCATCCTATCTTCAAAAAACCACTGTTTTGTGAAGCAGAAACTTTTTACAAAGGGATTGCTTATTTCAAAAGATACTTTTTAAAAATTATACAAAAAATTATACAAACATATTTCCTCTAACACACGAGAGGCATAATTCCCCACCCCACTGTATCAGCTCAGTCTCTGAGGAGGGGAAAGGGGATTAAGTTCATAGCTCAGCTCAGTTCTCATAGAACATACCAGTACCCCCTCAGGTTCAAGACCCAGAAGCCCTGGCTTTTTAGGGTTTCCATGCCCAGTTATCCTGCTTGGAAGTCAGAATGGTTTGGACTCCCAGTCCTGTGGGAGAAATGATCTAAAGCACCTAAAACTGAAGACAAACAACACGGACCAGAAACAAGCACCAACAGACGCATATCTCAGAGCCAGAGTAAAAGAGAAATAAGTAGAAGATAAGAGCCTCCCTTCTTGGCTCATTTCATGTTGTCCAAGAATATGAAAATTTCCCTTGGTTGAATAGGCAGATGAGAACGATTTGTTCCAAAAGTCATGAAGGCGGCTGAATCAGGCCCTGTGAAGCACTTAGAGCTTGGTCAGACATGGAAGACACTAAGGTCATCTGCTGCATCCTGGGCCATTGCCAGTCATCCTGACTTTTGTCCTGCCACTGGATTCTGATGACTCAGGAAGAGAGAGTGAGGCTGAGACTTTGTGCAATTCTGCCTCATTTAAATCCAATTAACGTGCAAGTCAAAACATCAATGGTGATGTTGTTGGTTCTCTTTGAAAAAAATGAAAGACAAACAACAATATGTTGTCTCCCACCATTAAAATGTAGGTTCCTTGGGGGCAGCTAGGTGGCGCAGTGGATAGAGCACTGACCCTGGAGTCAGGAGGACCTGAGTTCAAATCCGGCCTCAGACACTTAACACTTGCTAGCTGTGTGACCCTGGTCAAGTCACTTACCCTCATTGCTCCACCAAAAAAAAAGAAAGAAAAAGAAAAAACGTAGGCTCTTTGAAGGCAAGGATTGCCTTTCTTTTTGCCTGTATTTGTATTCTTAAAGCTTAGCATAGTGCCTGGCACATTAAGTTAGTGCTTAATAAATGTTTGTTGAAGGGGTGGAGCCAAGATGGCAGAGAAAAGGTTGGGATTCCCTTGAGTTCTTCCATAATGTCTCAAAACACTCATAAATTCTGGAGTGACAGAACCCACAAAAGGATGGGGTGAAACAATTTTCCAGCCCAAGACAACTTAGAAGGTCCACAGGAAATGTCTGTTGCAACCAGGGTGAGAGTGGAGGGTATTCTGGCACAAGCTCACCAGCAAACCAGCAGCTGGCCTTGGGGGCAACTGAATCAGGGCAGCTGTGGTGACTTCTAGAACTGTCAGTCTACAGATGTAAGGCAGTTGGACAACTGGTCAGAAGGAGATTACAAAAGGTGCCTTTGCTGGCACTGGGGGCTGGACTCTCTTGCATTACTCCTACTTGGATCTGGGTCTTAGTTCTGGGTTTCAGTCCCAAGGTGAAGAAGAGCATGTGGCTGCAGGGGAGCAGGGACCCTGGTCACAGTTACAGAGTGAAAAGAGTGTTTATGGTCTCTCAGAGATCAGAGCACAGACCAGGAGAGCAGTAAACACACCTCTCCTCAGATTGTACTACCTTGGAAGAAGCAAAAACTTACAAGTCCCCAGAATTAGCTCTAAAAACAGGTACACAAAAAACCTGAAGCTTGGGGACAATGCCCCCTCCACTCTGGAAGCAAAGCCCCATTTTAACATAGAGTTTAAAGTCACAAAATAGGCTAGTAAAATGATCAAAGAGCAGAAAATTATCTTTACTATAGAAAATTACTACATGACAGGGGATATCAAAACACAAACTTGGAAAACAACAAAGTCAAAACTGCTATATTCAAAGCCTTAAAGAAAAATGTAAAGTGCTGTCAGGCCCTGGGAGAGCTCAAAAAGGATTTTTAAAATCAAGTAAGTGAGGTAGAGGAAAAAGTGGAAAAAGAAATGAGAGTGATTCAAGAAAATCATGAAAAAAAGGGTCAACAACTTGGTAAAAGAGGCACACACACACACACACACACACACAAACTGAAGAAAATAACACCTTAAAAAAGAGACTAGGCCAAATGGAGAATAACTCCTTAAAAAGTAGAACTGGGCAGGGCAGCTAGGTGGTGCAGTGGATAGAGCACCAGTCCTGAATTCAGGAGGACCTGAGTTCAAATCTGGCCTCAGACACTTAACACTTACTAGCTGTGTGACCCTGGGCAAGTCACTTAACCCCACAAGCCTCCCTAAAAAAAAAAAAAAGTAGAACTGGGCAAATAGAAAAGGAGGTATAAATGCTCACCGAAGAAAATAATTCCTTAAAATTAGAATTGAGAAAGCGAAAACTAATGACTTTATGAGACATCAAGAAACAATAAAATCAAATCAAAAGAATGAAAAAAGTAGAAGAAAATTTGAAATATCTCATTAGAAAAACAACTGACCTAGAAAATCAGGAAACATAATTTAAGAATTATTGCACTACCTGAAAGCCATGATCTATAAAAGACCCTAGACATCATATTTCAGGAAATTATCAAGGAAAACTGCCTTGATATTCTAGAACCAGAAAGTAAAATAAAAATTGAAAGAATCTACTGATCACCTACTGAAAGAGATCCCCAAATGAAAACTGCTCACAATATTATAGCCAAATTCCAGAGTTCCAGTAATCAGAACTATCTATGGTCATAAAAACCTCTAAATTGGGGGCAGCTAGGTGGTACAGTGGATAAAGCACTGGCCCTGGATTCAGGAGGACCTGAGTTCAAATCTGGCTTCAGACACTTTCCACTTACTAGCTGTGTGACCCTGGGCAAGTCACTTAACCCTCATTGGCCCACTCCCCCCCCAAAAAACCCAACCACAATAACAAAAACACCTCTAAATTACTATTGGAACAATGCAAATTAACACAGCTCTAAGGTATCACCCTACACCTATAAAACTGGCTAATATGACAGAAAGAGAAAATGACAAATGTTGGAGGGGATGTGAGAAAACTGAGACACTAATGCACTGTTGTTGGAGTTGTGAATTGGTCCAACCATTCTGTAGAGCAATTTGGAACTCAGCCCAAAGAGATATAACACCACGCATACCTTTTGATCCAGCAATACCATTACTAGGTCTGTATCTCAAAGAGATAAAAACAAAACAAAACAAAACAGAAAGGAACCTAAATGTACAAAAATATTTGTAGCAGCTCTTTTAGTAGTAGTAAACAATTAGAAATTATGGGGATACTCATCAATTGGGGAGTGGTTGAATAAGTTGTATATGATTATAATGGAATACTATAAGAAGTGCTATAAGAAATGGTGAACAGGATTCTCTCAGAAAAACCTGGAAATACTTATATGAACTGACACAAAGTGAAATGAGCCGAACCAGAAGAACACTGTACACAGTAATAGCAATATTTTAAGATGATCAACTGTGAATGACATTTGTTCTCAGCAATACAGTGATCCAAGACAATTCTAAAGGACTTATGATGAAAAATGCTATCCATCTCCAGAGAAAGAACTGAAGGAATCTGAATGTAGATCAAAGCATACCCTTTTCTTTATTTTGCTTGGGATTTTTTGACCTGTTTTCTTTTACAGCCTGCTTTAGATGGAAATATATCTTGCATGATATATATATATATATGTCATGCAAGATATATATATATATATACACATATACATGTATATATATAAAACCTATATCAAATTGTTTGCCTTCTCAAAGAGGAGGGGTAGGGGTACCTAGGTGGCGCAGTGGATACAGCACCAGCCCCGGAGTCAGGAGAACTTGAGTTCAAATCGGGCTTCAGACACTTAACTGTGTGACCCTGGGCAAGTCACTTAACCCCAATTGCCTCACCAAAAAAAAAAAAAATACAAACAACAACACAAACAAACAAACAAAAAACCCCAAAAATCAAAGAGGAGGGGGTGGGGGAAATGGAGGGAGGGAATTTAGAACTCAAAATTTTTTAAAAGAATGTTAAAAATTGTTTTTACATGTAATTGGGGAAAAACAAAATACTAAATAAAATTTAAAAAAAAAATGTTTGTTGACTGACTGTATCCCCATATGATGTCTTGCCTTGCACAGAGTGTATACTTAATAAGGATTTGTTGAATTGAATTCAGGGTAGGGGATAAGAGCAGAAAGAAGTAAGAAATCCAAAGTTACAATTGAATGATGCAGGTAGTAATGGTTCAGGTAATGATGTAGTAGCGAATAGGGAATGGAGGCATTGAGGGAGAGTCACTGGCAGCAGTTAAGTGGTATAATGGGTAAGAGTGAAGGACTTAGTGTATATATATATATATATATATATATATATATATATATATATATACACACACATATATATATATACACATATATATATGTATATATGTAAAACCTATATCAGATTATCTGCTGTCTGGGGGAGGGGGGAGGGGAGGGAGGGAGAAAAATCTGAAATTGGAAAGCCTGTATAAACAAAAGATGAGAACTATCTTTACATGTAACGGGAAAAAAATAAAATACTTTATTAATTTTTTAAAAAGAGTGAAGGACTTAGAGTCAGGAAGTTCTAAGTTTAAATTCCACCTCAGATACTGCCTGTGTAACCTCATTCAGCCTCACTTTCCTCATCTGTAAAACGCGGATAATCATATTTGATTTTTAAAATTATGTTTTATTTTTTCTATGATCAAAAATATTTTTTCTCTCTCTTCCTGCTTCCCTCCTCCCAATGGGGAACAAAAGTAAAATAAAACCCCTGTTATAAACATATATAGTTAAGAAAAACAAATTTCTATATTGGCTATGTCCAAAAAATATGTCTCTGGCAGCTAGGTAGTGCAGTGGATAGAACACCGGCCCTGGATTCAGGAGGACCTGAGTTCAAATCCAGCCTCAGACACTTGATACTTACTAGCTGTGTGACCCTGGGCAAGTCACTTAACCCTCATTGCCCTGCCCCCCCCCAAAAAAGAGAACAAAAAATGTCTCATTCTGCACGCTGTTGTTTTATTTGCATGATTCATCATTAGTCCTCTTGTATCACAGTTGGTCATTATAATGATCTGACTCCCTAATTCTTTCAAAGTTGTTTGTCTTTAACTTATTGTTGTCATTGTATAAATCACTTTCCTGGTTTTGTTCATTTTACTCTGCATCAGTTTATTTCTCTCAAACCTCCCCCTTTCATCTTTTCTTACAGTACAATAATATTCTATTATATTTATATAGCATAACTTGTTCAGGCATTCTACCAATTTATGGGCATCTCCTCAGATTACCAATCTTTCCTACCTCAAAAAGAGTTACAAATATTTTTTTTAATCCTTAATTAGAACTTGTCCTAAAAAAAAAAAAGAACTTGTCCTTTTTAGGACTAATCCCTTCCTTGATCTATTTTCCCTTGAATTTCCCCTTCTCCCTTTCCCCCTTTCTCTCCTATTTCCCAACTTGCATTCTTTTGACCCATTCAGATGTAAGATTCAAGTGTCAGTCACTCCTCCCTATTCTCTCCTCCTTCATTGTATAAATGTCTACTTGTGCATCTAGATTATGTGAGATAATTTTCCCTAACCTTCCTTTCCCTTCCCTCCAGTGTATTCCTTTCCCCCTCTATCTATTCTCTCTCTCTCTCTCTCTCTCTCTCTCTCTCTCTCTCTCTCTCTGTTTTGTTCTTTTGGTGAGGCAATGGGGGTTAAGTGACTTGCCCAGGGTCACACAGCTAGTAAGTGTCAAGTGTCTGAGGCCGGATTTTGAACTCAGGTTCTCCTGAATCCAGGGCCGGTGCTTTATCCACTGGGCCACCTAGCTGCCCCTATCTATTATCTTAAGATCAAGATACAACAGAACCAGTTCCAGACCTTGTTTGATTAGATTCCCTTTATGATACCTAATAGGAGTCATAGGGGACATGTCATCTCCCCATATTTGATTATAAGCAGTTTATTATTGTTTATTTGCTTATGATTTATGTTTACCATACACACACACACACACACACACATATATATATATATACATACACATACATAGCTTTGATCTTTTCACCAGGAATATTTGAAAGTCTTCTGCTTCATTAATTATCCCTTTTTTTCCAAAATAAGGTTAATTGCAGTACCTACCTTGCAGAGTTTTGTGATGATAATATAGCACATGTACAGTGCTTTGCAAACCTTCAAGCTATTACTATTACTGGGGAGAAGAAAGGATTGGAATTGGATGTGACAAAGCAGACAAGCCTACAGTTATCCCACCTATTCCCAATGTCCCTTGAAAGAACTTTCAATTGTGTTGAAAGAACTGTGCGTCTTCAGTCTGGAGGAGAGAAGACAGGGTGGACATGACTATTGTCTTGAAATTTTGGAAGGGCTAGAATATCAAGGAGATGTTGGACTTGTTTGGCTTGGCCCCAGAGGGTAGAACCAGATGGAAGTTACAGAGGCAGAGTTTGGCTCTCTGCAATGAACAATTTCTCAATAGTGCTATAGAAAAGTAGAACGGTCTGTTGGAAGGCAGAGAGTGGTATGGAATTTTAAAAGTCTGAGATGCATAATTTCTGGATAATTTAATAATTTTATTAATAATGTCAGCATTTTAATAAAAGGATGGTCATTTAGCTTTCTCTCTGAGACCAAAACTTCTCACGGTGGTGGATTCACAGTTTATATGCCCTTGGAAGAGCAGCTGTTCCTGAGGGTGGCAATGAACTCTGATTGGTTAACAATTAATGAGAAAATGAGTATTACAATGAGGGTATGTGACTTGGATCACCCAAATCTTGGTCAGAGACATCAATGTCGATTTTACCTGTCTGACAAAAGGGAGAATTAACATTTCCCCAGACCTGTCTGAGTAAACATAAAGCAGGAATCCATCCATTAGCCTAAACTTAGAATTTCTTTCACTGTCTGATGAGATCTTGGCCTGAGAAAGATTTCTTACACTGGTTGAGTTCCGTATGAGGAAGTAGAAAAAGGGGAAAATTGGTTCTGATTTAATAATTATTAATACAAGAGAAAAAATAATCATTTCTCACAGTAGATTCCCATCCCTGAAGATATTCAAGCAAAGACTGGACTTCCCTTTGCTGGTGATGCTATAGAAGCTATTCTTGGCCAAGGACAGAGTGCACCTCTGAGATTCCCTCAAATTCTGAGGCTATGATTTGTAATTCCACATGAAAGAAATATTAGACAATCTGTTTAGCAGAGAAAGAACCAAAGGATGGAAGCTACAGAGAGGTGGGCTTTGCTGGGGTGGGGGGATACAAGGGAAAATTTCTCAATTATGAAAGTGTAAGAGGCATGGCTGAACATTTGGGTGTACATAGGTACTGAAGCTGTGTTAGGGTTTACCATGAAAGGTATTTGTTGGAATATGGTTAGACCCACCCCTTACAAAAGCTTTCTGAAGATGCTTGGCAGGAAGGGACTTCCTTGCCCCAGGAAGTATTCAGGCCATGTGTCATGTGTGCTGTAAAGGGGATTCATGGACTAGATTCTATCAGCCTCAGTCTTAGCATGGACATGATCATCTTTTAACCCAGGAATGCAGCAAACCCTCACTTTCCTCACTCTTTTTCTCCTCCCTTTCAATGAAACTGCCAAGCGTTGAGAAGCTCCAGGGTTAATTTTTTCTTGGAGGATCCTGCAAAGAAGGGCAGAAAGAACAGGGACAGCAGAGTCCAATTCCTCCCACACACTTCATGAGAGTTCCCAACATAGTTTACACCTCTCTCCCCCACCTTCCATGATAGGATTAGACAGGTCTTAAAGGGATGGAGTTGGGCTTTTGGGTGGACTAAATGTCAGGAAAACTGGGGTCTATTCCTAGTCCCACTGACATCTACATCTGTTCTTTGGAAAGTCTTCTCTCTGGGACTCAGTTTCTCTAATTTGAAAATGGAGCTAAAAATAGAGCGTCCAAACTTACCTTCCAATTGGAGGAAACAATATGAAGAATGACTGTGTGGCACTTGGGCTTGGGGATCTGTAAGGGTGGGAGTTAATTTAAGGGGAAAGAACAAGGCACATGCGATGATATAGGCCAGAGGGGTCAGACTAGTCTCCGGATGTAGCACTAAGCACACTACTGATGGAGGTTAATAAGTCTGGCCCTATTAGTAATCAGCTACTTGGTCTTTGGCATATCACCTGATTTCTATTTATGTCTTTGGTTTCCTCCTCGGTAAAAGGCAGTGGGTTTGAACCCTACAATTCTAGGATTTGAACGGGAAGTATTAAGTTTTTTTTTGGTTTTTGGTTTTTGGTTTTTTTGTGAGGCAATTGGCGTTAAGTGACTTGCCCAGCATCACGCAGCTAGTAAGTGTTAAGTGTCTGAGGCCGGATTTGAACTCAGGTCCTCCTGACTCCAGGGCCGGTGCTCTATCCGAAGTACCAAGCTTAAGAGGAAGGTGAAGAGAAAGGTCCTCTTTGGGTTGGCATTCAGGAAATGGACTTGTAGAGTCAAGCTTTGGATTGTCTTGGCTGGAGAAACAAGGGTGTGGGGTGCAGGGAGGGGGTAGTAGAGTTCCTTGGTGAGAACTAGAGTAGAGGAACCTTCCAAGGGCTAGGAAAATGCAGCTGTGGTTGTCAGGATCCAGGGTTCCAAGCCTGTTGGAGTTGATGGTGATGCTTTATCTGATGCACCTTTTGCTATCCCAATATCACTTTCCTTGCTCCAAACACTCTGAAAATGAGGACTTAGTGTTAGAACTGACAATACACACCCCCTCCAGGGTTTAGAGGATCCAGAGAGAAGTGGACAGGCCTCCTCTTCTCTATAGATAACACAGGCCATGGTTTCTAGGTTGAAGAACCAGATTGACTTTGGTACCAAAGGATCTCCTTCAGGGACATTTTCTTCCATGAAAGCTAGAGGTAGCTCTGGGTTATGTTACTCCTCAAAGACATAGTTTCTGGAGTTGTACCAAGTTGATAGGTCTCCCACTCTGACTCCCAGCCACCCTCCCCTAAACCACTTATTCCCTGTTCTGAATAAGAAGACAGCCCATCCAGGATGAGGGTATCAGACAGCAATAAATTTATTGAGTATTCCAAAAAATAAAAATCAACACAAACCAGTAAAAAATAAGAACATTGGGACTATGGAAAATATATGTTAAAAATGCAAGAGGAAAAGGGGGCCAGGGTAGAAAGGGTACAGAAATTGAGCTAACACATCATAAAGGGGATGTCAGGGTTGGGAGGCGGGAAAGGGAATATTATTAAATACTGAATGATTGAAGTTTGGGAACCTTTAATGTGAAGCAACAAGGAGCTGGGTTCCTAGCTTTCAGGTAACTGGAAGCAAAGATGGAGGACTCTGTCGGATGCCTGGATAATCTGGAAAAAACTTGCCCTGGTGAGGGAGATTCTCTGTCCCAACCCCAGCCAGCAACAGGCTTCTTCCTGGGTCCTGCCCACTCAGTGCCTCCTGTCCGACCTCAAGTGGCTTCACTTGGCTCCCTGGGCCTCTGATTCTTCTTCATCATCTTCATACATCTCCCCTTCCTCCTCTGCTGTGGCATCCTGGTACTGCTGGTACTCGGACACCAAGTCATTCATGTTGCTCTCAGCTTCTGTGAACTCCATCTCGTCCATCCCTTCCCCGGTGTACCAGTGAAGGAAGGCCTTGCGACGGAACATGGCGGTGAACTGCTCTGAGATGCGTTTGAAGAGCTCCTGGATGGCTGTGCTGTTGCCAATGAAAGTAGAGGACATCTTTAGGCCACGGGGTGGGATGTCACAGACGGCCACCTTGACATTGTTGGGGATCCATTCCACAAAGTAGCTGCTGTTCTTGCTCTGGATGGCCAACATCTGCTCGTCCACTTCCTTCATAGACATTCGGCCACGGAAGACGGTAGCCACTGTCAGGTAACGCCCATGGCGAGGGTCGCAGGCTGCCATCATATTCTTAGCATCAAACATCTGTTGGGTGAGCTCAGGGACTGTCAGGGCTCGGTACTGCTGGCTGCCACGGGCTGTGAGCGGGGCAAAGCCAGGCATGAAGAAGTGGAGACGGGGGAAGGGAACCATGTTGACAGCCAGTTTCCGGAGGTCGGCATTGAGCTGGCCTGGGAAACGCAAGGACGTGGTGACGCCACTCATGGTGGCAGAGACCAGGTGATTGAGGTCACCGTAGGTGGGGGTGGCTAGCTTGAGGGTTCGGAAGCAGATGTCGTAAAGGGCTTCATTATCGATGCAATAGGTCTCATCTGTGTTCTCCACCAGCTGGTGGATGGACAGGGTCGCGTTGTAGGGCTCCACCACTGTATCGGACACTTTAGGGGAGGGCACCACGCTGAAAGTGTTCATGATTCGGTCAGGATACTCCTCTCGGACCTTGCTGATGAGAAGGGTGCCCATACCTGAACCAGTGCCCCCACCCAAGGAATGAGTGAGCTGAAAGCCCTGAAGACAGTCACAGTTCTCACACTCTTTCCTCACCACATCCAGCACTGAATCCACTAGTTCGGCCCCCTCAGTGTAGTGACCCTTGGCCCAGTTGTTTCCTGCACCGCTCTGACCTGTGAGACAGGGAAGAGAATAAAAGAGGTGAAGGGAGTAAAAATCAACAGTAGGGCTCGGTGGGTCAAGCAGGCCAGTAATTTGCATTAGTACTGGTATTGACAATGTACAAGGATCTTTCAGATCCATTCTTCCAGCAACCCCATAAAACAGGCAGGGAAGCTATTACCATCTCTGACTTACAGAGCATCAGGGAGATTGAGTGAATTGCCCAAGGTCTCATGATTACTAAATGGCAGCTAAGACTTGTACCCAGGTCTTATTATTATTGGCCTAGTGTGCTTCCTATTATACCAGGCTACATTAGAGCTGGGTTGGAATCATGTTCTGCAAAGGGAGAAGTGATAAAAATCTTTGCTTCAGTTTTCCCATTTGTGAAATGGGGATATCATTGCCAAATAGCCCTATGGCCCCTTAAAATTAATCTAGAGGGGCCAGCTAGGTGGCACAGTGGATAAAGCACTGGTCCTGGATTCAGGAGGACCTGAGTTCAAATCCAGCCTCAGACACTTGACACTTACTAGCTGTGTGACCCTGGGAAAGTCACTTAACCCTCATTGCCCTGCCCCCCAAAAGAAAGAAAGAATCTAGAGGGGGCAGCTAGATGACTCAGTGGATAAAGCACCTGACCTAGATTCAGGAGGACATGAGTTCAAATCTGGTCTCAGACATTTGACACTCACTAGCTGTGTGACCCTGGGCAAGTCATTTAACCTTCATTGCCCCACAAAAGAAGAAGAAGAAAAATAATAAGAAGGAAATGGCAAGCCACTCCAATATCTTTACCAAAAGAATCCCAAATGGGGTCTTGAAGAGTCAGACATGACTGAAAAATCACTTTAAAATGAATCCAGAAGCAATACAGTATGTATTACATAGAATTAGAGCCAGACCAGGGGAAGACTCATATTCTATTCTTTACTAGCTGTTGACCCAAGTGATCTTTTTTTGGGGGGGAGGGAGCAGGGCAATGAGTGACTTGCCCAGGTTCACACAGCTAGTAAGTGTCAAGTGTCTGAGGTCGGATTTGAACTCAGGTCCTCCTGAATCCAGGGCCAGTGCTTTATCCACTGTGCCACCTAGCTGTCCCCTCCCCAACTGATCTTGATCAAACCAATTCACCCTTCTAAGCCTTAATTTCCTCATCTGTAAAACAGGAATAATGTCTCTCCCACCCTACTTATCCTCACAGAGCTATCTGAATGATCAAATGAGAAATTAGATATGAAAGCACTTTGAAAAGTAAAGTATCTATGTGTAAATGCAAGGTACATTGAATAACCCATTCTCCTCTGCCCTCTGCTAAGCTATCATTTTTGTTGTTCCTTTATGGAGTTTATATATGGAGCTTGTCTAAAGAGGGCAGGGGTGCTGGTAGGGAAATATACCAAAGATGAAGTTGTCAGGTCTGAAGAGATGTCCAAAAGCACCAGATCGAACGCTGTCCATGGTTCCAGGTTCCAGGTCCACCAGGATAGCCCTGGGCACATACTTGTGAGCTAAGGGGATGAGAAAACAGATGGATTAGATCTGATCCTGTGGGTCTAGGGCCAAAAGTATCCATTCCACTTAGACCTTCATCTTTCCCTAGAAAGACCCCTGCTCTGGCTTGCTGAGGTCCTTTCCACTTCAAGGTTCACTCAGCCTAACTAAGGCTATCCCATTACATCCATTCTTCCATCACTTTCTTAGGCAGAGTCTGAATAATCCATCCACAGACAGAAGGGAAGGGGGAGACTGGGAAATATCTTTCAAATCTGCAGTGAACAGTCTTAAATTCAGAGGACTGACAAAAAAGCATGTCTCGTACTTCTCCACAGAGAGGTGAGGAATGAGGCATACATCTCCATACTTGGCTAATGGGCTTATTTCTTTTATTTTCCTGTTCTCCCTCATGGGTGGGGGAGGCTGACTGGTAAGTGACAGGGATCCTTTTAAAAAGAAGAAAACATTTAAAAAGAAATGCTCTCTGGGCAGCTAGGTGGCGCAGTGGATAAAGCACTGGCCTTGGATTCAGGAGTACCTGAGTTCAAATCCAGCCTCAGACACTTAACACTTACTAGCTGTGTGACCCTGGGCAAGTCACTTAACCCCTAATTGCCTCTCAAAAAAACAAGACAAAACAAAAAGAAATGCTCTCCCAAAGTAGGACTCGGCAACTAGACAGAGCTCTTCTGCCAAAAATGTAGGCACAGCTCTGAAATACCATGAAGGAGAAGCCACTGGAGTGGATCTTCATAAAATACTCAATGTTCCCTTAGCCCCACCTCCACCTGCACAAGCCCTCTGCCAAGCCACACTATTGTTGATTCCAATTTCATTTATTTTCCCCCTAATCCAGCTAATTGGAGGACTGCCAATTTCAATACAATGAACATTTGTTAGATGCCTGCTATTTGTAGTGCAGAGCACTGATGTAGGTACTGGGGCTGAAAAAGGGAAACAGATTTAACATAGACCACAGTCTGTCCTTGTGGAGAGCTTAGAGTCTGGTCGGGGGACATAACCCATCAACAAGCAGAATATATTATTTGGTGTTTGATTTATTGCACCTCTGTGGGCAAGCAAGAGAGGAGTCAACAAAATGACACATGGGATCTCAATGAGAGGTGATCCCTAAGTTGGGAGATCAGGCCCAGCCCCAAATTTCCTTCTAGATTCCATCCAGTCTTGAGGGGTCCTTTCTATCTCACAGCAGCCACCACCTCAACCTCCAGAGTCTCTGTGGTCCCATTGATCCCCCAGTTCCCAGGTTAAAGCATCTTTCTGTCATGTCTCAGGGTAACAGGAGGTTAGGAAGGGTCTGAGGGCCATGTGGGGTGAGGAGATACTCACATGAGGCTTCATTGTAGTAAACACTGATCCTCTCCAGCTGTAGGTCTGAGTCACCCACATAGTTGCCACTAGGGTCTATGCCATGTTCATCACTGATCACTTCCCAAAACTGATGAGAGATGCAGAGAGATAGACAGGAAAGATGGTTAAGGAAAGGGAAGTAGTCAGTAGTGTCAAGTCACATTGTCTAACACTTAGCACCCACATCTAGAACCTAGGAACTTGGAGATCAGGGTCCCAGGTTCTGTGACTAACTGCCTTAGGCAAGATATATACCTTTGTTGGGACTCAGTTTAACCTCTTTTTCCTTTAGATTTGTGAGAGGCAATCTGGTATAGTGGGAAAAGCAGTGAAGGGGAACATCTAGGAAGATGTTAGAGAGAGAAGCTGCAAGAAAAAGACACACTGGGGGGGGGCAGTTAGGTGGCACAGTGCATAAAACACTGGCCCTGAATTCAGGAGGACCTAAGTTCAAATCTGGCCTCAGACACTTGACATTAGCTGTGTGACCCTGGGCAAGTCACTTAACCCTCATTGCCCCACAAAAAGAAAGAAAAGAAAAGAAAAGTAAAAGACACATTGGCCTTGGAGTCAGTGATTCCAGCTCCATTAATTACTTAAAGAACTTTGTAAAATGGGAATAATTTTTGTATTATCCACCTCACAGGTTTCTTTTGAGATGGAGTGAGAATGTATTTAAGTTTTAGACGCAACTAGGTGGTGCAATGGATAGAGTGCCAGGTCAGGAGTTAAGAAGACTTGAGTTCAAATCCAGTCTCAGACATTTAGTAGCTATGTGACCCTGAGCAAGTCACTTAATCTCTATTTGCTCCAGTTTTCTCATCCATAAAATGGGGAAAATAATAGCACCTACCTTCCAGGATTGCTGTAAGGACCAAATAAGCTAAAACTTGTAAAGCACTTAGCATACTGTCTGGCATATAGTAAGTGCTATATAAGTATTTTGTTGTTTTTCAGTTGTATCTGACTGTTCACTGCCCCATTTAGGGTTTTCTTAGTAAAAGATACTGGAGTAGGAGGCAACTAGGTGGCACAGTGGATAAAGCACCAACCCTGGATTCAGGAGGACCTGAGTTCAAATCCAGCCTCAGACACTTGACAATTACTAGCTGTGTGACCTTGGGCAAGTCATTTAACCCTCATTGCCCCACAAAAAAAGAGGAAGATACTGGAGTAGTTTTCTATTTCCTTCTCTGGCTCATTTTGACAGATGAGGAACCAAGGCAAACAGGGTTAAGTGACTTGCTCAAGGTCACATAGCTGGTAAGTGTCTGAGTCTGGATTTGAACTCATGAAGAGGAATCTTCCTGACTCCAGGCCTGACACTCCATCCACTGCATCACCTAGCTAAATACTGAGACTACAAAGAAAAAGTAAAAATAGTTCCTGCTCTCAAGGAGCTTACATTCTATTAAGGTGGACAATATGTAAATAACTAGGTGCAAACAAGATATATATAGAGAGTAGATGCATGCATTTTGAAAAGAGAAGGACTTAGCACAGTTAGGGGCTGGCGACTGAGAAAGGCCTCCTGTAGAGATGAGATCAGAATAAGTCTTGAAGGAAGCCAGGGGAAATTTAATCCCTGACCTTTATTTTGTTAAGGTTGTGAAAATAAGATGAGATGATACATGCGAAAACTCTTTGAAAAGAATTTTTTTACGGGGTGAGGCAATGAGGGTTAAGTGACTTGCCCAGGGTCACACAGCTAGAAATTGTCAAGTGTCTGAGGCCAGATTTGAACTCAGGTCCTCCTGAATCCAGGGCCAGTGCTTTATCCACTGCGCCACCTAGCTGCCCCCCTGAAAAGTTTTTTTTTTAATTTAAAATGCAAAGGATTTCAAAAATCAATGTTAATTGTTCATATGTGTCAAGACTATTCATGTGTGACTTTCCTCTAAGACCTGATCTTCATTTCAGATTCTTAGCTTTTAAAACCTGCAGTTGACACTATTTCAAAACATTTAGGATCATAGATTTAATGATAGGAAGAACCACCCTCAAGTGTAAAATGAAGATAAGAATGGTTCTTGCCTCACAGGGTTGTTAGGAGAATCAAAGGAGATGACAATTGTAAAGACCTTCAAAGTGCTATCTAAATATTAGCCATTATGACTACTATATCTAACTTGTTTATTTTACAAATGAGGAAACTAAGGCCCAGAGATATTAAATTATTTGCCCAAGGTCACATAGATATTAAGTAGCAAAACTAGAATTTCAACCCGGATCCTCTCACTCCAGATTCTTCAATTGTAACATAAGGATGATATTAACATCTAATCGTCAGGGTTGTTGTGAGGACTCAGTGAAATAATATTTGTAGAAAGCTTAGTACAGCATACATAGAAATGCTCTTTTTTCATTTTGTGTTTGTTTAAAATGATTTTTCTGAGTTATTAATGAGCTTTATTCATAATGGTAAAAGAATTTTTAATAAAAAGTGTCAGTGACACTCTTGAATACCAAAGACCTTAAAATGAATTTTTTTAAAAAGCAGGGGGCAGCTAGGTGGTGCAGTGGATAGAGCACCGGCCCTGGATTCAGGAAGACCTGAGTTCAAATCCAGCCTCAGACACTTGACACTTACTAGCTGTGTGACCCTGGGCAAGTCACTTAACCCCCATTACTCCACAAAAAAAAAAAAAAAAAGCTTAGCAGAGTACCTAGCACATTACAGGTGCCATGTAAATGATTATTCTATTTCCTCTGGATTCAGGGCTCTTTCCATGGTACTCAACACATAGTAGGCACTTAATAAAGATTCCCACCTCCCATATTCCTTTGCTATTTCTTCCTTAATCACCTAGTCTATGATAATAATGACTTCCTTTCTATACTTCTGATTTTAGAGGCAGGAATTCTAAGCTATGTCCCAAATGCAAGAGCCTCCTGAGTGTAGAGTCCCACAAAATATTCTGGGATGGTTGTCTCTGGGCTGTGATTAGACATGGTAACCATTGGCTCCTGGGGACAATGGTCTTACAAAAGCCATCATGCCCTAAAGGGGAGGGAAAGATATGAGGAACCTTAAGGAGAAATACAGTAGATGGCAAACTATGGGAACAGTAATCTTTCACTGATTCGTTATTTCTTTTTTTAAAATTAATTAATTATTTTTGATGTGAGGCAATTGGGGTTAAGTGACTTGCCCAGGTTCACATAGCTAGTAAATGTCAAGTGTCTGAGGTCGGATTTTGAACTCAGGTTCTCCTGAATCCAGGGCTGGTGCTTTATCCACTGCGCCATCTAGCTGCCCCTTGATTCGATATTTCATTGGTGTGGACATTCCCTCCACAGGGAGAGGTTGTCATTCCTCTGTCCTTTAATAGACAATTTTAGATGAATAGACATTGTGATTTTGTCAGGGTAGGGAGCCCCTGGTGAGGAAACACTACAAATACAGATGAGCTACTGCTCTTACAGTCTTAGGGAGTGCCTAGGAGCACTGAGATTAAGTGACTTGCCCAGGGTCATACAGCTAGTGAGACTTGAAGTCAGGTCTTCCTGATTCTAAGGCCATTTCTTTGTTCATTATTCCATACCATCTCTCCTTGGTAAGATCATCTTCATGAGTTGCTGTGGCTGAAAAAAAAATCAGTTCATCTCCTGGTGGCCACCTCTTTAGTGATTATATTATGATAATTAAAATGAATACATTCACATAGTGCTTTAAGATTTACAGAGTCCTCTTTTTAATAATAGGAAACTCAGGGCAGCTAGGTGGCGCAGTGGATAGAGCACCGGCCCTGGAGTCCGGAGAACCTGAGTTCAAATCCGACCTCAGACACTTAACACTTACTAGCTATGTGACCCTGGGCAAGTCACTTAACCCCAATTGCCTCACTAAAATAATAATAATAATAATAATAATAATAATAATAATAATAATAATAATAATAATAATAGGAAACTCCAGGTCAAGGGAGCTGAGGGGAGATTCAGCTTTTGTAGTTGAATGAGCAAGAGTTACTGGCATGCCAGGATAAGTTTCAGAATTAGATTGGACATACTGAGAAGGAGTTGAGTCCAAATGCTGAAATTCCGCTACCCCAAGAAAGATTCAATTAAAGTTCAGTTCCATTCAATTCGGGCAAGCATGTATTAAGTACCTAATGATGAAGGCAGATACATTGGAAAGAATGCTGACACTGCAGCAGAGACTTGGATATTGGCAACCTGGGTGATCTTGTGCAAATCACAGCTTCCCTGGGTGTCAGTTTCTTCATTTGTCAGAAATAGGGATTGGACTAAATGGTCTTCAAGTTACCATTTAGCTCTATTTCTGTACTCTTTTGTGCAAGACATCGTACTAGGCAGTATCTCCAAAACAGCTTCTATAGCAGGTTGCCAAGTAGGGAAGTACAAACCAGACCGGCAGGTGGGGGAGGTGGGGGGAGCAGGAGCTGTCCGTGGTTCTGACAAACCTTAAGTTACTACCCAGTTCCATTCCCTCTGCATAGCCATCTTCCCTCATCCCTCCTCCACCTCCAATAAAGCATAGAGGTTCAGTACCTTTGCTTCCTGTACTTGTATAGAAGTGCATTATGTTAAGGGAAAATCCATCTCTAGAGCTAAAGGAGATGAGAGAGATAGCTACTATATAAGATGATATAGTTAGAATTGGGAAGCCCTGAGGCTTCTCTTTGAAGAGAAGAATTAGGGGACATTGAAAGGTATTAGCCATGGTTTCTGAAGGCTTTTCTTTTTTTTTTTTTTCAAACAGAATAGGATTTATTTTAACAAGAACAAACTTAAAAAAAACACAAATAGGATCAATAGGATCAAGGGAAAGGAAATAAAATGGGGAAAGGGAAATTATACAACCTGAAGAAATACCACCACCCAGGAATCAGCTGAGAATACACAGCACAGCTCCTATCGCCTTCCAGTGTCCAGCTAGAATCGAAGGCTTTTCTTTTACTGTTTTTGTTTTTGTTTTTGGTGAGGCACTTGGGTTTAAGTGACTTGCCCAGGGTGACACAGCTAGCAAGTATCAAATGTCTGAGGCTGGACCTGAACTCAGGCCCTCCTGACTCCACTGCGCCACCTAGCTGCCTTGAAGGCTTTTCTTTTAAAGGAATATGAAACCTTAAATCCCAAGACTAGTTTTACTTTCTCCTCTCCCCCTACCCAATTGCTCCCCACGGTGGTGGTGGTGGTGAGGGGGATCACTACCTTACCTAGATGTGTGGTACCTATTCAGTTCAATTCTAAAATGTGTTAAGGGCAGGTGAGTGAGTGAATGGAGAAAGAATGGGCTGCTTGATGATCCTAAGAGAGAAACAAAAACTTTCCCATTGACTGAAAGCATAAAAGATTCCTCCCCAACTTCCCAAAGCAAGATATCTTGCCCAACAGCCTGGAAGGAGGAGAGGGAAGAGAGGGGGTACTAAATTGCTGTCATCCATAGCCCATATGGTGAGTGAGGAGACAGACTTTGATTCTGTTAACAAAGCAGTCCTCTAATGATCTACCCCAGGTAAGAGTCCAGGGACACCAATTGAAGCTGAAGGCCCAGCTAGGATGATAAAAGAACCAGGGCTGAGGGGCTGGCTGGCTGCCAGCTTCTGAGTAGTGCTTGCCTCTTAAAGCTCAGTGTCACTGAGTCCCTTCACCAATCTCCCTGAGGATCTGGGCTAAGACCTCCAGGCCCAAAGGAACAAATCAGAGTCTGAGAAGATGGAATGCCTTAAGGGATTTAAGTTTCTGATGATTTAAATTTGGGGCTCTATCAGAAAAGGAGCCTGAGTCCTGGCTGAGGAGGCTGAGAAAACAATCTTAAACTCAGGACCCCCAGGCAGAGCTGGGTGGCACCATCAGGGATGGAGAGTGGGGCCATAGGTAATCAGGTGACAAGAGACATGCTGACCTCTCTGAACCCAAAGGCACCCTCACTTCAGCCCAGGGTCCACAGACCTCCTTTGTCTCACAGGCCACTGCGGAACTGCCCTACCTGCACAGACTCTCTACTCCCTAGACAGCTGGGTCACATGCTGGGTGCTGCTGCCCCAATTTTCCAAGAGGAGCCAGCATTAGCTCAAATGTGACGCATCAAAGAAGAGTGTGTTTTCCCTTCTTCCTTCCCTGGGGGTCAGGCAGGGCCACCCCTGGGCCTTACTCATTCACCTCCCACAAGGCAGGGGAGGTCCCCTAGGGGCGGGGAGAAGATCCTGGCACTCACTTAAGACCTTCAAAGGACTGATCTCAGCATTCTTGAGTAAGGACCCAGCACACTAGCTTGGGGTTGGGTGTCTAGGTGACATAGTTTGTTTTCCTGCAAATACTCTAGGACTCCAGTGTCTCCTCACCCCACGAGGGTAGAAGAGAAATGCCTCAAAATCTCTTTAATCCTACAACAAAGGCCTATTTAATGAAATCATCCTAAAACCTTGGATTTGAAGATGTCTCTCTTAGAAATGACTAGAAGTGAGTAGATGTCACTTGCTCTCATAGTATCCCCAAGGGCATGCTCGCCTCCTTTCTACAGTTAATGCAATTGGTCCAAGGTAACAAGGTAGGACCATCGATTTAAGGCTGGAAGGAACTTTAAATATCTTAATTTTTACAGATGGGAAAACTGAGACTCAGAGAAATGAAGTACTTCCCAAGGTCACCCACTAAGTAGCGGAACTGGGATTTGAATGCTCACACTCCAAATCCAAAAATCTTCCCTCTTCACCACGATGCTGGGAAACAACTCTCAGGCTACAACCCTGTCCCTTAGACCATGACAGTTTGACTAATAAGTATCACTGTCCCAGGCTTTGGCTTCAATTAGTCCTGTGTCCACTTACACCCCCTCTTACTCTCCCCCTTTGGCCCTCAGCCCCTGACCCTGCTCAGTAGCAGGTGTTCTTTGCCTGCCCAATCCCCCAGTGACCTGCTTAATGAGCTAACAGACCCTCTGGCCCTGGGGTGGCTGCTGACTTGGTCACAGCTGCTTCCCCTACTCCAGAAGGAGACCTGATTTGATTTCAGTCTCCCATCCCCAAGCCCTTCCTCTTCCTTCCCCTCCCCCCAATGCAGCAGGAGATGGGCCACTCTTCCTCTCCTCCCCCTCCTCCTGATTCTTCATTCTGAGCAGGCACAGATGTGTCTGAAGGGTCTGAGGGACGATTAGTGCTGCCTCACACTAAGACACTGCAGCAGGTGCCCCCACCAGAAGCATCAGAGAAGACCCATACATACAATTTACATGTCAGTGCCACGTGGGCAGCTGTTTCCCCTCCAGTATATTAATTAGCTTTTTGTTCCTCTGACTGGCTTCCTCAGGAGCTGCTCCTTATAGGATCGCAGAACCTTAAAGACCATAGGGGAATAGATCTGAATCTGGAAGAGACCTCAGAAGCCTAAGGAAGTTTAATGACTTCTCCAAGGTCACACAGGTAGTGAATATCAGAGGTGAGATTTGAACCCAGTGTTCAAATTTGAACTCAATTTGAGTGTTCATCTTGAATGATCAAACCATTGTTTTTATACCTTCCCCTCCACCAGGATTTCCCTCCACTCTAGTCCAACCCACTCATTTTATAGATAAGGAAATTAAGGCCCTAGGGAGAGGAGCTAACTAGCCCAAGGTCACAGAGGTCATTAGGGAGCAGAGCCTGGATTCACACTCAGGACCTGTGGCTCTGAATCTATTGTCTCAGCTGACTTTCTGCCGCTAGCAAAGATCTTTGGGGCTTTCTTCTTTCCCTAATCTCAAACCCACTTCCTTTTTCCCTTTCTGAGTTTATTTTCATTGAACCACCTCCCTACTTAGGACTTTATCTTTGTTCCAAATGAGCTGAAAGTTCCCTATTTCCCTTACTGTCCCTGCTACCACCTGTCGGTGTTCATGGGACTTTGGTTTCAGGTTCATTGGCCAGAAATTAGACTTCCTAGACCCCTCTGATCTTTTTTTTCCTCTGACCCAGGTTGTTCTAGATTGATGCAGCCCTACCTTCTTCCTGGTGGCTTTGTTCCCTACCCTCAGCTTCTACCAGACCCAATCCCAGGAGATGCTCATGGCTGGCTTGGGGGAGGAGTCAGCTTTAAGGTTGCTTCTCTCTTCTACTGATCCCACCTCATCTCCCAAGAGGTGAACCCCCGACTCCCACCGGACCTATTCAGGGTGGGGACAGGACCTAATTGGATCAGTATTGGGTCTCCAGTGAGGGTCTTGATCTCACCCTTGGCGGCAGCCTGGGGTAGTAGAGACCTGAGACCAAGGTCACCCTGTGAATCATAGCACAACTCCACCCCCTTTTCCCCTTAGGAGAACAAAGAAAGAGGGGTCTGGGTCTGGGGAGGGTGATGTGAGGTGGCTGAACTAGTATGAGAGAGTTTTTCTGGGGCCATCCCTGGGCAGAGCATCCAGAAAAGAACTATTTTTTAAAGATATAGCACCCTGGAAGAAATTGGGGAAAGGAGACGAAGAAGTGTTGGAGAAGGAAAGAGGACATCCTATGTGGTCCTTCCCCTGAAAGGGGCGGGAGGCGGGGGGGGGGAGGGGGGAGGGGTGTACCGTGGTCTTCATTCAACTGCCCCGCCCAACTCAGCCCCACCCATTTTTTTCTTAAGGAAAAGATTTAAGGAACCCCGGACCGATCAGCTCCTCTGAGAAGGAGGTTGGGCAACGCCCACCCCAGAGGAACTCGGGGGAAGGAACGTGGTAGCAGTCGCTGTCCAGGTTCCAATCCCTGACCATTAACTTGAGGGAAGACCCAGGTGGCCGGGCCTCCAGCTTCGCCCAGAGGGGGCGTCGTCAGCCTGAGTGTATGGGTGGACGGCTCCCAGGCAGAGGGGTCTGACACATGGAAAGGTCTCACCCTCCCCGAACTCCCACCCCTCGCCTCTTTTAGCAAACTGGCCCTCTAGGGAGGGACAGCCCTACCCTGGAAACCCTCCAGGCCTTGGGGAGAAGGGAATGCTTCCCGGGGAATGGCAGAGGAAAGGTGGGGAACCCCGTCAGGGCGGGGACCCAGGCGTCCCGGCAGCCTGGCGCAAGGCTGAGCTCATCCCTTTGTTCCCGGCGCCGCAGTCCTGGGGTGTGGTTCGGGCTGTGCGGCGTAGTCTAGCGCTCCCCTTCCCGCACCGCCCCCCCCCCGCACCCTCTGCTACCTCCTAACCCTTCTCCCCATCTCTGCGCCCCAAAGAGCCGGCTACACTAGTCCTTGAATGCCCCGTCCCTTTCCAGACGCGCTCCCGGACCCATCCCGGGAATAGAGCTGTGCATGCACACCCTCTCCCCTCCCCACCCCAAGCACGGCTGAGTACAAAGGCTGAGCGGGGAACCCCAGCTTCCAGTGGGGCCTGCCGAGAGCGGGGAGATCCCAAGCGAAGCTGCCGCAGTGGGCTGCTCCAGCGCAGTCGAGCCCGGGGGAGGCATCACTTCCCCGGCTCAGCCCCAGCCCCAACCCCCGCCCCTGCCCCAGCCCGGGTCCCTGCCTCTGTCCTGTCTGTCCCCTTCCCTGGCCCTACCTTAGCTCCGATCTGATTGCCGCACTGGCCGGCCTGGATGTGGACGATTTCCCTCATCCTCGCTGGTCTTGCTGGCTTGCTGCAAGGGGAGCGGCCGGGGCTAGGAAGTGGGACGCGTTCTCGCAGGCTGCAGAAGGCTGGGTGCTCCCCGGCCGCGGGGTTTTATAGGCTGCGCGCTGCTGCACCGGCGGCTGGGCAGACCTAGGCGTGCTCCGCCAAGAGCTGACCTCATCCTCGTCCCAGCCAATCACGAGCCGCCGGCGGAAAATGCTGCAACATCCCTGCAGCATCAGTACCAACCAGCGCATCCCTCCCCCCGCCGCCCCCCCTTCTCGGTCCTGAGGGAGGGAGCTACCCACCCTCCCACCTCTGCTGCCCAGCGCAGTTACTTTGTCTGGCTGCACACAATGCCATGCAAGCTGCTAGGGCCCCTTTGGGCAGATCCAGACAGAATTCATAAAGGGGGATATGGCTGGAGGGCTCCCTCTGGTCAGGGTTTTGGGGGCCCTTCACAACCAAAGGAGAGGAGATGTCTTGACGAATGGTCATGGAAGAGGGTCCCCTGAGGACAACAGCGGCTTCCCCGCCCGCCTCCGGGCGCCCCTCGAGATCTGCAAAAGCGGGGGTCACACAGACCCCACCCAGCTCAGCAGCGGGTGGTGGCGGAAGGGGCGGAGAAGGATGGGGGAGCTCTCGTCTCCAAGTTACTCCAGACCCTCCTCATGGTCCCTTTTTCTTTGTTTCCTTCTCCAGCAGCCTCCCTTCCATTGTAGCCTCAGTTTCAGGGCCTCCCTCCTCCCCTTCTCTTCCCCAAGTATCTGGGATTCTGGTCCTCTCCCCTTCTCTAGCCCCAGCTCCATCCAGCAAGCCCAGGGGCTTGAAAAGCACCACCAAGATCTGTTCTATCCTGCTTTGCCCCTACGTAAGTCGTTGGGTAGCAAAGAAGTAGAATTAAAAAGAAGGAAACAGAGAGAGAGAAGAAAGAAAGAAAGAATCAGAGAAAAGAAAGGAAGGGAGGGAGAAAGTATGAAGGAAAGAAAAAAAGGAAATTTCCTTTTTCTTGGGAATTAAGGCAAGAGATCGCCTTGTTAGGAAAAGGAAAGTAGGGAGTCTACGCCCCTAGGCGAGACCTTCCCCTCCCCCACTTCAGCCTGGTTTGCCCGCTGGAGGGACAGACATGTCACTGGAGTAGTGGTCTGCTATGCCTTAGAGAAAGGGTTGTTAAGCTTGTTGTGTACGCCATGTAGCCCTTTGGTGTCTGGTGAAACCTATGGAAACCCAAGAACAATACTTTAAATGTAGAGAATACATAGGATTAAAATGGAGGCCAACTCTATTGAAATAATTGTTCATTTTTAAAGAATTAGCAACTATTCTGAAATCTGTTCGTAGACTTGGGTTCAGAACCCCAGAGAACACCCCAGAGAGGCTCGTTCAGTCAAATAGCCCATGGATGAAAGGAGGTCAGAGGAGAAGGGGTGGCTTCTATTCATGCCAGTTTTGCTGGGAAACAGGGCTCAGAGATTCCAAAATTGATGGAGAATTGGAAACAGATCCCTGTTAGGAAACTCCTTATTTTTTGGAGGGTGGGGTTGAAGTAGGTGGAAAATGGCCAGAGAATCTCCCTGGGTACCACACTTAGAGACTCAGTGACTGGGAAAGAGATATGGGCCAAGCCATAACATTCTCAGCCCCTCCCTGTGGCTTAAAGGTGAGTTTGGAAACCCAACCTAATCCTTGGGCTCATTGCCCACTGTCATTGGAGCTCCTAGACTCTCTCAATCTGGCTTTGGGCCAGGGTCCCAAACCCTGCAGCTGGGGTGGTAGCATATGAGGGGTGTGTGTGTGTGTGTGTGTGTGTGTGTGTGTGTGTGTGTGTGTGGTGTTGTGGTGGGACTGGTGTGGGAGGGAACATAAGGAGATCCACCTTCCTGTGCAGCCTCCTGTGGCCTTCTGTGCTATGTCAGAGCAGGACACTTGATCTCCCTAGCTCCCCAGTGAAAGATCTTGACCATTGCCCCTCTCAGTCCTTATACCCTGACATTTGCATTTGATATGTCCATCAGTCAGCATGTTAGCTCCATCCCCAGGCCTTACATTCAGCAGAAGACAATCCCCTAGAGTCCCAAAGGCTACTAGTTCAGCCCTTTGACCTTCTCTCAACGGGAAGTCACAGTAGTTCAATCTCTAAAGAAACTGATCGATCAAAGTGACAAAGTAGGGAGGAAGAATAAGAGCCGTGAGCTGAAGCCACCCACTGCACAAGGAGAGCCCAGTTTGCCTTCAGTGGCGATATCTGGCCACTAGAGGACAGTAGGGCTCCCCTCCCTGGAGTGGTCCAATTTTCTGGACCAGTGCTGGCTTCACTTTGGCTGAAGGAGTGTGGCACTTAAGTCATCTCTTTGATCCCCATGCCACCCACCATACAGTGCTTCTCTTATCCAGGGCTCTCCAGTCACGTGGGTAACTCAGGATCAGAATCTCTGGGCATATGGCTTATGAGAGACAATGGGGGCAGCACCTGCAATCAGGAGGCCCCAGGTTCAAGTGTCAGAACTGACATCGTCTACCTGTATGTCTGTTGGGCAATCACACTATACCCTTGAGCCAGGCTGGTACCAATCCCCTTCACAGGACTCTTGAGGAAGGTGCTTGGCCACAGAACCGTGAGTTGTATTTTTTAAGTTGTAGGGAGGGGCTAAGGGCAAAACTTGGAACAGCCCCATTGCCTGAGTAATTGTTCTGGGAAGTCACAGGAAATTAAGAAGGTGAGATCTACTGCTTATCACTCATGGGCACAGCTCTTCAAATAGAAACGGAAAGATTCCAATTTCATGGTTCTCTCACAAGCCTTCCAGCATCTATCTGACTTTTACATGCGGCTTCCTCTCAGCACTTACATATAACAGCTGCTTAATAGTATATAGTATATATATGCATATTTCTGATTATAACATTGAACATGGGATTCTGCTGAGACACAATTCCATTGTGAAATCACCTTTTAACAAAGTTCCTCCTCTGGATGGACAGAGTCCACCGACTACATTACAGATTTGCACTGAAATTTCCTCTTCAGATTTGCCTAGAGAGAAATACATACAGACACATACATGTATCCATGTGTGTATGTACACAAAACACACATGTATAACCACATATGTGTGACTTCCAATATCTGTTTCATACAAAGGTGCATATCTTTACAACTATGTATACATGCATATTCAAGGGTGACTGAGCATATATATATATATATACATATATATGTATATATATGTCTGGGCACTAGCTGTTGATTCGATTCATTCAGGGGGGTTGTGAGTGTGTAGCATGTGCTTCCTAGTGTCTGTAGCCTGTGCAGGGATTTTTTTCCTCTGGTTCATTTCCAGAAAAGGCTCTAGTGTTCTTAATTTCGAGAAATCTTTTGTTCTTGAGCTACACCCTTTCTCCATCCCTCCCTCCCCCCTCCCTCCCCCCTTCCTCCACACACCTCCTCTTCTCCTTTATGATGTGGCCTCTCGTGGTTGGTGTCTATTTGCCCATAGCCCCTCCTCCCTCTCCTTGTTCCCAGTGTCCCAGGGTAAGGTTTTTTAGCTGTTCTCTTTGGGTGGATGCTGGATGCTGGAAGGCGGGCTAACTGTGCCACTGCTGCACCTCCCTTCTGGTCTCTGACACATACCTAAGCAAGGGGAAGCTTCAAAGCCCGGCCCCACCCTGGCCAGCGCTCCCTCTGCTTGCAGTACCAAGCCAGGCTCATTTTCTTTCTCTTCCAGGGGGAGGGCCGGTCTCAGGCTGCAGCTTGACTCATTCTCCCATCTTGCAGTCCCAGGAACCAGCTCTCTGGCCCTTTAGTAAGATGTCTGGGACCAGGGTTGGCAGTCCCTTTGTTCTTTGACCTTGAGCTCCCAGCCAAGGGGAGGGGAAGTTGGGAGAAAATTGGGATCCTGAGAGATGAACCAGACAAAAGGCACTTGTGGTCAGTCAACAAATATTTATATGTCTGTTGTGCACAAAGCTAGAATGCAGATGAGCTGTTCTGGGATAGCTAGGTGACCCAGTGAATAAATAGAGCACTGACCTGGAGTCAGAAGGACCTGAGTTCAAATCTGGCCTCAGACCCTTGACACTAGCTGTGTGACCCTGGGCAAGTCACTTAACCCTGATTGACCCTCCCTCCCCCAAGACTCAACTTTAATTCCATAATAAAGGAAATAGGGGTTGATGATTCTTGTTTCAAGAAGGCAGAGGAGCAAACAGAATAAAAGAGTGAGGGAGAAAGAAGGGGAGAAGAGGTATGTGGAAGGAGAGACCATAGAAAAGGGGGAATGGCCCAGTAAGGGGTAGGAGGTCTCAAATCCACTTACAAATAATGTTACTTAATAGCATTTCTATAGTGCTTTAAGGTTTGCGAAGTGCTTTATACATGTTGTCTCATTTGATCTGCAGGACAATACTATGTGGCAGGTGCTGCTATTATACCCATTTCACAGATGAGGACTAGAGGTCTATCAGATCACCCCAGGCTTTTGGGGACAGTATAAGCAAGATAGCAATGGGGAGATCCAGATGTCATGGTTCTCTCACAAGCTTTCCAATAGCTGCATGACCTAACCAGAAAAACAAGACTGTACATCCTCTGTTAGCATCCACGCCTTTGAGATGTATCTAGAATGATCATAAAAGGCCTCAGATTCAGACGATAGATATAACTACTAAATCATAGAGTGCTGGGTGTTGGACAGGACCTGAGAGATCACCTAGTTCTAATTCATCACTATCATTTTGCAGATGGGGAAACTGAGGCTCATAGGAGGGGAAATGACTTGCCCAAAGTCATACATCTAGTTCATTCATGGCAGCAGGACCTAGAACCCAGGGTTCTCAAATTTCACTAAAGCGAAATACACGATACATACATAGTAATGTTGTTTCAGCTGGAACAAGGCTGAGAAAACCTTCTGAGTTGGGTAAAAGTTAACTCTCTTACAATGGGTGGTACATAGCTCCCCACCCCTAAAGTCTCCCTATGCTAGTGTTTCACCTGGGAGGGGGGGTTCAAGATTGTGACTGACCCTTAGCTTCATTGTGGGGTGTGTTGTAACCAGGGCTTATCACCGTAGAGACAAGGCTTCCAGCCTCAATCTACCTTCAGCTCTCCCCCTTCCCCTGCCTGCCTCTAGATGGTGATCAGAAAGAACTGACCAAGAAAACACTGAATTTAAAGTTAAAGGACTGGGGCAGCTAGATGGCACAGTGGTTATCCAGCCTCAGACACTTGACACTAGCTGTATGACCCTGGGCAAATCACTTAACCTCCATTGCTTGCAAAATAAATAAATAAAAAATAAAAATAAAATTAAAGGACCCCTAGTAATCTGTGGCTTACTATTTGTGTGACATCTGGATCTCAAAGTCAAATGAGGAGGTTGGCCTATGAGGTTCCTTCCAACTCTGAAATTCTGTGATTCTGGGAGGGGTTTGCTCAGTCTTCAGATTTATCCCCTGCTGGGGGTTGTATAGGGCTCCAAGCTTAACCACAGTTAACTTCTTCATCAGTATTCTGGGGCCTTCTCCTCTAGTCATTCAAAGGAAATTTAATTCTGACTCTGGGCAAAGTTCAGTCCAGTTCTTAGCATTTGCCCTCCTATGTATTTTTTACTTGTTTACCCTCTCCCCTGACCCCTCTCCCACCTCCCCTTAAGCCATAGGAAAGAGCAAAGAGAGATGATGAAGCACAGTCTCCAATTGCCCCCCATGACCAATGCCAGTCGGACATAGCGTCTAGGCAGAGAGTGGGTTTATTGTCATTTCTCAATCACACAGTTCCCATACAGCCTCAGTAACCAATCACTAACATAGCCAGGTCACATCAGGCACAGGCCGTCGCTATGGACAAGAGTGGGGGAGCCAAGTTGGGAGAGGAACTGAGGTATCGGAACTCCCAGTCATCTGCCCTTGGCTGCCATGGGCATCCCACACAACTGCACGTCCTTAGGAGTCTTCTGTATCCTGGACCAGGGTGGGAAGGTAGGGGGGGTTGGAATGGGGGTGGCTCTGGTTCTTGTTGAGGTGTCGTCTTTCCCATCTGGAGTATGTGTGCCCTGCCTCCTAGATGCAGTATCCTTAGTGGACACAAGCAATGATGAGAAGGGGGCAGGGAGGGAATAGGCTTCCAGGTACTAATACGAGGAACAAGCTGAATTGCAAGGCTTTTGGGATGAGGTTGAAAAAAATCAACGTCAAATGGAGGATAAAAGTGGATCGGATAAAGAGAATTGTTCTGCTCCTGTTGTATATTATGTGCACACCTGAGCATCCACACAAGCACACAAGTGAAAGTACTCACCATGTGCATGAATGCACACACACCCTCTGTGTCTGTTTCCATGACTCTCTGTCTCTCTCCACCTCAGTATCCCTCCCCAAAGGGCAATTCAGAAGCTGGAGTCCAGGCTGACTAATGATGCCTATCCCTCTTCACCATGGGATAGAACAGGTTCTGCCCATTAGCCAGAACATCAGGTCCCCTCTGCAGAGGAAAAGCTGCTCCCCTTGATTACATACTGCACCTCTGTCCCACTGTGTTTATGCATGCCTGCATGCATGGGCATTCATAATGCCCCCCTTACCAGGAACACAGAATCACCTCCTTGAGAGTCTTGCGGAGCTCTTGGCTGCGGAAGGCATAGATGAGAGGGTCAATGATTGAGTTACAGATGATGAGGGTGAGAAAGAGGTTGAAATTCTGGAAGTAGCAGCTGCATGTGGGATGTTTGGGACAGAGGACAAGAAGCGTGAGATGCAGGAAAAAGGGGGCCCAGCAGAGGAAGAAGATACCCAGCAGGATTGTGAGGGTGACAGCCCCCTTGAGGATTGACAGCTGGTGGATGGTGTATCTCTTGTGTAGTCGGGCAATCCTCCTGGCATGTTGGCACGCCTGGATGAACATGTGGATGTAGAGGACCACCATGAGCCCCAACATGGACAAGAAGAAGCCAATGAGACAGAGCAGGACTGCAACATGGTTGTAATAGGAGATGAAGAGGGTACCAGAGAGGGCACTGGACACCCAGATGCCAGCGAGGGCTCCCTGAGCTCGACAAGGGGTGACGATGCTGTGGTAGCGCAGGGCGTAGAAGATACTGATGTAGCGGTCGATAGCGATGGCTCCTAGGAAGGAAATTGAGGACATCATGGAACCACAGATCAACACATCAATAACATTGTCCAGCTGTTGCACTGTAGGCGCCTGGATCACCAGCACCCCTTTCTCCAGCAGTAGCACCACCAAGGTCTCCAGTAGGTTGCTGACACTCACCAGAAGGTCTGATAGAGCCAGGCAACAGACAAAATAGTACATGGGTGAATGCAGGTTGCGGTTCTTGATGATGGCTACCACAACCATCACATTTTCTACCAGGCTCAGTAGCCCCAGGGTCAAGAACAGCTCATCCGGAATGAAGAGCCCCTGGCACAGTATATCTGTCTGGTTGGTGGGGACAACTTGGTGAAGGGTATCTGGGGATGTGGAGTTCAGAGAGTTAAACAATCTCTTCTGTTGACCTGGCATCGGCATAGTTCCGGGTTAAGAGCAGAAAGCTGTGAATGTGAAACCAGCAACATAGATGAACTGGAATTTTCAAATTCCTACCCTGGAGGGCTTTCTCAAAGTCCAACAGCTGCCCGTTGCTGTTTCAGTTCATTGTTCTCACCAGTTAGTGCCCAGAGGAATCCCCAATGTTTCTCCCCCCCCACACCTCCAGCCCTTTGGTCTCAGACAAAAATCACAGCCACCAAATCCACCCCATACTCCTTATTTCTCTAACCTGTCAAAGGACATCCTACTGATTCCATTAGCACAACAGAGGCTTCGATAACCCATGCCACGTCCAATGTTGTCTAATCATCCTTTCTCTACTGTTTGACTCCAGGATCCAGAGAGTCTCAAATTTCCTGCCTGAACAAACCCAAATTCTCAATCTATCCACTTCTCTCTTCTGTCTGCCCCCACGGGCTGTTCTGTTCCACAGGAACGGAATTTTCTTTCTTTCTTTTTCCTCTTGGCTTTTTCATCTCTTTTCCTTAGTTGGATGAAGTGAGTGAGCCAATAGGACATGAGGTCCACGCATCCACACTTTCTGCATCACCTCGGAAGTCCAGCCACAGCCCTCTGTTTTGGTCCAAAGAAATGGATCAGGAGCCAATGTCCTAGTGGAGAATGAAGGCTCTCTCCCCCTTCCTTTAAAGACAGTCTGTGCAGCACCTCCTTCAAAGGAGGCTGATTGACCACATGATAGCAGCTCATGCTGGGAATGCCCAGCACAGCTGAATGATTAGTTATGAAACTTGTTAGAGCTGAGGAAGTTCAAGACCTTATATAAATGTCCCGTAGGTGCTGCCTGCCAGATTCAAGTAGCTGACGCTGAAACCAGGGATACCCTTACTTGGCACCAGGGGCTCCAAACCCAAAGAAGCAGTGCTTGAGCGGGCTGAATTTGGATAACTGGGTTGTTATAGGAAGACAGGCTTCAGATCAAAATTAGGAAGATCTTTCCAACAGGGAGAACTGCCTACAAATTCAATTGGGTTACCTTGTTTGTTAGAGTAAGTTTCCCAGAACTAGAAGTATTAAGGCAGAGGCTGGGTGACTTCCCTGTCGGGTATGCTGTAGAGGGGATTCCTGCATCGAGTCCTGGTTTGGAACAAATTGCTTCCAAAGACCTTCCCAATGTATGGAGACTTTCTCTTCATACTCTGTTTCCATACATGCATTTAATGAAGCAGCAGTGGTACAGAGGTTAGAAAGAATTGTAAAGTCCCAGTCCCTTATTCAAACAATTGGTCTGCCCCTCTTTCCCAACCAGGAAAGCTCTATTCATTTATCTCAGATCTCTAGTCCAAAATCTTTGAGAGTCCAACACTAGGCCAAAATGAAAAGGTAGCAGCCATCCTCATTTGCAAATTGAAATGGTGTATACCACTGAAACAATAATAAGTCCAAGAATGCAACGCATCTAAAGGACTGCTTGCAGATGAAAACAAGAGTCCCTTCTGGCTGGGTTTGCTTGGGGACTGTCAGCCATGCCCATTGTACCATTTGGTGGTGGTAGTGGTGTGGTGGTGGGTAGCACTTTTTTATTTTTATTTTTTGCACTTTTTTCTTATTAAAAATGTTTTATTGTTCTCAGACACTTGACACTAGCTGTGTGACCCTGGGCAAGTCACTTAACCCCCATTGCCCCGCAAAAAAAAAAAAAAGTTTTATTGTTGGTCTTTTCTTTTAACACTGTCACTTCCCAGTGATTCCACCCCACCCATGCCCCTCTAGACAATAGTATCCTCTCTTATAACAAATAAATCTAATCTAGCAAAATAAATCAATGCCCTGGTCAAGTCTGAAAACCCATGCCTCATTCTATACCTCTCCTTGTTGCCTCTGAGATAGGAGGCATGCTTCATCTTGCTTTGAAGACACAGTGGGATATGGCATTAGTCACTGAAATCTTTTCAGTGTTGTTTTCCTTTGCATTGTGAGGGTCACATTATGTAAAATGTTCTGGCTTTGCTTACCTCATTCTGCATCTATTCATTCAAATCTTCCTAGGAGTCTCTGAAGCTCTTTGCCATTTTTTATAATCTGATTATATTCCATTCCATTCATATACCACCATTTGTTTACAAGAGTTAGGCACTTAATATTCCTTCCAGGTCTTTGCTGTTTTATACAGGGTGGGCCAAAAGTCACGATGCTTTTAATAAGTTTTTGAAAATTATTTTCAAATAATTTATCCCATTTACAAGATTTGAGTTTTCACACATGATGGAAATTAATTTCATATATATTGTATATGATGCTATGGTACTATAAATTAAAAACAAAAAATAAAGGAGTTATTAAATACTGAATCCCCTTCATGACCTTTGGCCCATCCTGTATATGAGACCTTCTTGGGGGAATCTTTTTAATTAATTAATTTTTTTGCAGAGCAATGAGGCTTAAGTGACTTGCCCAGGGTCACACAGCTAGTAAGTGTCAAGTGTCTGAGGTCAAATTTGAACTCAGGTCCTCCTGAATCCAGGGCTGGTGCTTTATCCACTGTGCCACCTAGCTGCCCCTGGGAATATTCTTAATAGTTCTATTGCTGGGTTAAAGATTGTATATAGTTTAGTGACTTTTCTCATAGAATTCCAAATTGTCTTCTGGAAGAGCTTTACCAACAATGTATTAACATACCTGTCTTCCTAAAGCCCCTCCAATACTGACCGCTTTGTCATTTTTGCCAATCTGTTGGATGTGAGGTGGGAGCTCAGAGTTGTTTTAATTTGCATTTCTATTATCATTAGTGATTTGGGGCATTGTATGACAAAACTTTTGGACTCTCACTCCTCAACCCAAAGCCAGGGTTTATTTGGGATGAAGCTGGGCAGCAGCTCTATTCGTTCATTTCCACTGGCCAACAAGACCACACTGGCCCCAGGGAAAGAGTCACATCAAACCTAGACTTCTCGGCGCCAGCACTGGTTAGCCAGAGAGCTGAGCATGTTACACTGAAATGCATTCATGGCAGAGCAGAGAGCGCCCACAGGGAGGGTAGTGTGATGACAGGGAATTACCCTTACCACGATGTCGATGGCTACAAATAGCACGGATTTGGATACTGTCTTTCTTCCAAAGAGCTCAAAGCATTTTCACATCTATAATTACATAGATTCTCACAGGGGAAGGGGTGATTAGCCTCATTTTGCAGACAGGGAAACTGAGGCAAAGATAAAGTGGCTTGCTCCAAGTCATATAAGCCAGAGGTACAACTGGCACTAGAGCATCAATGAGTCCCAATCTTTTCTAATCTATGACACACCTAGGAAAAACATCAGACCATCCCGTGGAAATAGCCCCTTCAGCCATTTTAGCCGTCCCAGTCGCCTAGGCAGCTAGCAAGTAATTTAACCTCTGTCTGCCTGATTCCTCCATTGTAAAATGGGGATCATGATAGCATCTCCCTCCCATAGCTGTTGTGAGGATCAAATGAAGTATTTGTAAAGGGCTTTGTACAATGCCTGTCATACAGGAGGTGCATGCTTATTCCTTTCCCCATCTGCAAAATTAAAAGATCTTTCAATTCTAAGTCCTATCATCCACTTTCTTAACCATCTTCCTTTCTGGTTAAAAAAAAAGAAAATTAAATTGTTAAGGGGGAGTGAAAGAACCCAGAGCATCATGACATACCAATGTTATTTTCCTAATATCCCAAGCATGCAGGTGCCCTGGCTGGGTAAAAGGGGTCCTCACCATGGCCAGGCACTCAGGGGCTTATGGAATATCAAGTTAATTGTTGCTTGGGCAAATGACTTCAACTCTCTGGGCCTGAGGTTCCACAACTGAAAATAAGGGTGAGGGGATAGGGACAAGTGGTCAAGGTAAACTTTGAGATCTCTTAGCTCTTTTCTGACTTCTACAGCCATGCTGGCATCAGTACCATTGGAAGCTGAGTCCCCTAAGTTGGACAATCCCTCGTTGGGTTTGTCACTTTATCCTTGGCAATATGGAGCCCAGTACATCTCTAAAGGTCTAAGCAGCCCTGTAACAACTCCTACCATTCTTTGTCTTTGGGCTGTGATGCAGAGTCAGGACCAATGGGCTCCACTCCCCTTCAGCTTTCCTGTCTCTGATCACGGCAGAAAGGAGCTGTCCCTGTGCTAAGGAGTTTCAGTGATATTTTCAGCCCATAAATGAGGCCTTTGACATCGATGCTCCCCACCCACCAAGGCACACGGACTTCAAAGAGCGTGAGAATGGGACAACCTTTGGCAGAAAGCTGACCGCAGCTTCTTCCTGGCGAGGCCCTGGCCAGTGGGCAACTAAAACAGGCTAATCTTTCCTCAGGGCACCCACATTACTCTAGCTCTCATTAGGATAAATATGGCCACTTGGCTAGGGCTGTTGAAGGTCATGGGCACAGGACTAACCCCATTGTCATCAGGACATATCTAACTGGAATTCACAGATAATTGCAAACCAATACTTCAACTTTCTCCCCAAGTCTTTTCACAGAGGTACTGATAGATCTGAGTTTTATCAACTTTTGCTCTGGCCCCCATCATTAACAATGCACTCCTTCAGTGGAATTCTTGTTTGTTTGGTTGGTTTTTAGGGCAATGGGGGTTAAGTGACTTGCCCAGGGTCACACAGCTAGTAAGTGTCAAGTGTCTGAGGCCAGATTTGAGCTCAGGTACTCCTGAATCCAGGGCCAGGGCTCTATCCACTGCACCACCGAGCTGCCCTCCCTCAGTGGAATTCTAAGTAGTGAAATAACCAGAAAAGGAACTTGTATAATCTACTCAATGGACTGTTTCTAATACTCTAGCAGATATAGATGTGGGCATTCCTTCTCTAACTGTGCTTGGTTAACCTCTAAGACTCGCATCCATGTTTTCCTTTAAATTCACCTGGTGAATTCACCATTCAACTTGCTGAGACCCTTCTTCAGGTTCCCCTGAAGTCCAGAACTATCAACAGAATACATGGGTAGTTAGTCCATTGCTTGTCTCTTATTCTTGCTACATGACTAGCCCATTTTTCTTCCCAAATTGTCTATTTTTCTGATGATACACTTCAGATCACTTCTAATAGTTCATTTCTTATGTGTTGCTCACCATGAATGAATGAACGCAAAAACATTTCTTATAAGCACTATTATTTTGAGCACTGTGCTAAGCACTGGAGAATACAAATATATATTAATAAAAATGGGGAGTCCTTGTCCTCAAGGAACTTACATTCTAAAAGGGAAAGACAATACGTATAGGGGAGTGGTGGCCAGAGAAAAGACTTTGGTCACAGGGCAGTCAGGTTGGGGGGGCAATGGGGGTTAAGTGACTTGCCCAGGGTCACACAGCTAGTAAGTGTCAAGTATCTTGAGGCCACATTTGAACTCAGGTACTCCTGACTCCAGGGCCGGTGCTCTATCCATTGTTAAGGGTTAAAATTCTAGCTAGTCTGTCTAAAATATCTAATGAGTGGTCGCCAATAAATTATAAGCTTTAGCAAGAGTTAGGTTTTTAAGCATTTATTAAGGAGAATAAGAATTTGGTAAAGAGAGAGAGAAAGGCCTAGATTCCTATCTATTAAAGGGAGAGCACATTTCTAGCTCCCTTCTCCGCCAGCGTCCTCAGGAAAAAGCCCCAGAGTCAGCGCCAGTCTCTTCCTTCCTCCTCCCACTAGTCCGCGTCACTTCCTCCCGCCAAAGAAAAGGCTCCTGGTCTTGCCCTCAAAGACCTTCGCTTCATGGGCAGAACTCTTCTACAGTAAGTATCCAGCAGGTGGCATCATTCCAATCGTTACACCATTGTGCCACCTAGCTGCTCCTAACATATCCTTTTGATAAACAAAGGTAGTATTGACTTGGTTCTTGTGCCTGAAGGTGGGAGGGGAGGGGAGGGGAGGGAAGGTGGCCCAAGTTGACAGCTCGATGAGATGTGAAGCATGGTCTGTGTGGTCTGGGGCCAGTTAGAAGATAGTGGGTTAGGTGAGTTTGCCCTCCATCAATCACCGAGATGGTTCAGGCCCAGGGTTGGGAGTTCCAAAGCTGAAGTGGATTAACTGCCTCTGGGGCTCGGATTCTGGAGGCCCACTTTGGAGAGTGAAGATCCAGGTGGGGAGAAGCAGAGAAGTGGCTACAGGGCAGGCAGCTCCCCTGTCTCTCTGGTGACTTTTTAGCGACTCCCGATTTCACTTCTTCTGAGACAATAGCATTCTCTCTGACTGGCAGCACCACATCACCAGAATATTGGTGGGGTTGGCCAGGCACTAGTCTTAACAAGAGCCCATGGAAGTTTTAATCATGGTCCTAATTCACTCTTTGGTTCCTTCACCAAACCACACTTACCAGGCCTTATTACCCCTCTGCTGGGAGGTGTGACAGTAACCTACCTCCACTTGGAATAACAGAGTAAGCCTGGGACATCGTGCCCCTCGTTTCTGTGTACGTAGGATACACCACTCTTATGAGGGGTAAAATATACTAAGAAAAAGACCCCGATTTTTCCAGCTCCATTAGTAGCATATTAAGGTTCTCCACTGGTGTCAGGTTATGCTCGACTTTGTCTACCCTTCCCCCACCCCTCCTGGAATCTGACAAGGAATCTATTTCCATCTTGCTGCTGCTGTCTGGGCCATAGGTTACAATGGCAAACAATCAAAGAGCATTTATTAAATGGCTTACTACACCTCAGGAACTGTGCTAAGCCCTGAGGATACAAAGAAAGAAAAGAACAGGACTGACCCTTAGGAACTTACATTTTGACCAGTTAAATTCATTCTGCGCTTTGGCTTCTGGAGTAGTGGAAAGAGTATTATCCTGGAGATTAGGAGACCTGAGTCTGATTCCTGCCATGCCACTGACTGTGTGACCTTGGGCGAGTCCTTCCTTTTTCATGGAGAGCAGTTTTATTGTCTATAAAATAAGATGCACCAAATGACCTAAGTTTTTAAGGTCCCTTGTCCTTTTGTCAACCCAAAGGTCCCAAATAAAGTCACACTACTCAAAGCCCAAAAGAACCCCAAGCAGGAGCACTTTTTATTTTTTCCTCATTTTATTGTTATGAACTTTACAGAAATCAACAAACATGAACATTTCCTTATACAAAGAGGGGAGGGAAAAGGAATAAGCATTTACTAAGTGCCTCCTCTGCGCCAGGCACTGTGCTAAGCACTTTACAAATATTATCTCATTTGATCCTCACAACAACCCTGTGAGGTAGGTTCCAAACTGAGGCAGTTCGAGGTTACATGACTTGTCCAGGGTCACATAGCTAGTAAGTGTCTGAGGCTAAATTTGAACTCAGGTCTTACTGACTCCAGGCCCAGTGCTCTATCCACTTGTTACCTACTTGCCCCTAAGAAGAAAAAAAAAAAAGAGCACTGCATATCAAATCACAAATATCTTGTTTTTTAGATATTTGCAAGATTTGAGATATGTGCGAAGTGCTTTGTAATCCTTAAAATGCTACATAAATGTTAGCTATTTTATCATTATTTATTATTTTTAATTTAATACACTAGCTCCAATGCTGCCTTGCTTATGTGTCCCCTAATTAACTGCCTTCTACTCTTGTTTTAAAATTATTCACCAATGCACGTTTTTCTTTCTTTTTTAGTATCAAACTTGCCTAATTCTCCCCAAAACACATAAAAAATAAAAGCCCACAGGAAAACTCCTTGTGCCCAAAACCTGTTTGGAGAGGATTCAAGTTTAACAGCAAGATGGGTAGGAAGTGGATCCTATCCATCTCCCTCCACCAGTCACTAGTAGAGGCTAGAAATAAATGATTAGGCAGCATCCATCCTTTGAGTTGTAAGGATCAGTGCAGTGGTTTCTGGTTTAGGCAAGTCATGGAATCTCTCTAGGCCTCTGTTTGTAAGGTGAAGGAGCTGGAGACTTAAGTGATTTCTCAAGTCTCTTTTAGCTCAAACATCATGGGGTTTAAATTTAAGTAATAAAATATCATTCTGGATCTCCCAGTATCCCCCAAGCTAAACCCAAGACTTCTAAACAGAGAGTTTCTACATTCTTGGGAAAACTACTGGTGCCCATTTGGACCATATTTCCCACCCCACCCTCCCCTCTTTTTTTTTTTTTACCCCACCCCCCAACAGAAAAATTTTTATTCAAAAACAATGCTGCTTTGAATATTTTGGTGTGCACGGGATCTTTCCATTTTTGACCTCTCTGGAGGACATGCCCAACTGTGGGCTCCCTAGGTCAAAAGGGATGGGCATTGTGCTCACTGGGGCATAATTTCAAATGGCCTTGTAGAACGGTTGGACCAATTTCCAGCTCAGCCAACAGGGACCTGGCAGGCCTTTCTGCCGCCACTTCAATGTCTACTATTTCCATTCTTGGGTCACCTTTGCCTCTTTGTTCTGCAGGTTTCATTTTCAAGTGAATACCCAGGTGTGGCAGGAGGCCCTAAGTGTTTCCTTTCACTGATCTAGTAGGCCATGCAATGATGGGCTATGGGGATTTCAGTTTCTCTGCACTCCCACATTCCTCTAGGATCTTGCATGCTGGGATATCACTTTGGGATCATTCTTAAAGGCAGGCAGAAGAGTCCCCTCAAAGAGCAGGCTTGGAACTTACATTTTGATTTTGGACTGGTTTAACAAGCTACATTATTTTCTCTACATTTTTTCACCTCTAGTTCTTCACTGACTCTGCCCCTTCCAATGAATCAAAAGGTTACTGCAACTCAATTATTTTTTAGAGCCCTGGGTCCCACTACATCTCCCCTGATTTCCAATGACAGTCTAGTGTTCTCCTAAAACACTCAATAAATTGATTTTTTTTTAAAGGTTATTACCCATCTACCCAATTCTTTAATGGGATTGGAATATCACCAGCAAAAAATTTTGGATTTTTCCAGTGCCTCCCTAGTCAAACCAGCTTCTCTGGTTCTCTTCATGGAGTCAGTTTAAATGGAATTTATAGATTGCGCTTGAAAAGTCTCCAAAATAGAATTTCTCCCTCAATTATTCTCAAGGCCCAGGCCTATTAACCAGTCATATGAAGCTAGAAATACCAGTAGGGCTTTTTTTGATTAATTGCCAGAGCCCTTAGTCCTAAGAAAAGAACCAATCACAACAATCATCACAATTCAGAACATCTGTTGATCTTATCCATGTCAACATTGTCCCCACCAATGTGGCCTTAACAAATGGTCTTCATGAACTGCTGTGGCCAAGACTTAGTCCCTTAGTAGCCAGTCTTCTGGCCTCTTCTAACATAACTGGGTTAGGGCTCCTCTGACAGGAGAGAGAGAGCATCTCTGGCCTGTAGTGGAAGCCCTTTTTTCTTGGTAAGATCTGTGTGCCAGTGGAAGATCCTCTAGGACAATAGGACCACCTCCAAGTGGTGATGAAGTACAGAATGACTCTGGTGGAGGAATAATGCCAATACTTGAGCTACTTCAGCAGAACTATGATCTGATTTATGCAAATACACTGTCCTACACAATTTCCCACATGTAATTTGGGTTGTTGTCTTTTCCCAGTCAATTCCCAGAACCTATTCATTGTCCACGTGCGGCATCTGTTCAAGATGGATCAGCTAAATAGACTATTCAACTCTCTCTCTTAGACCAGACAATAGACACTTTCATCCATTTGGTTATTTTCTATGGGGCCTTAGTTAAGTCAAACATTTGAGATTTTGGATCACATTTAGGAGGCTCTGTACTTTGGGGGGGGGGGGGACGACGACTCACATCTATCAACCACTGGGTGCATCGACACATTTCTTATCTGGCCCAAATGAACTGCCTTCTCAGGCACTGAAAAATCCGACAGACATGATTTCTCATTATCTGTGATTTTTGAAAGACTGTGGACAGCGAGAAAGGTACCTCAGAATTGAAGATCAAATGTCTCCATTTTCAAAAGAGAAGAGAACGAAGTCTGCAAACTACAGGCCTGTAAATTCAACTGACTCTCACGAACTTCTAGAAAGTATTACTATTGTTGTTGTTAATAGCCATGACTTATAAATAAATAAAAAGCACTTATTAAGTGTTTACTATGTGCCAGGAACTTTGCTAAGTACAAAAGGCAATTCCAGCTCTCAAGAAGCTGACATTCTAGGGGGAGGGACAATTATTATACAGTGATAGCTGGGGAAAGGGTGTTATGGTCTGAGAAAAGCACAAATCACAAGAATGGCAATCGAGCAATGGAGCAGTCTAATAATACCTCCCTTTCTGGAGGCAATAGTAAGAGCAATTTGATGAGAGTTCTTATTTTATGGTGGTCAATGTCCTGCAGGTACATTTTCTCATTTGGTGTTGATGGGATGGTGAGGGAACATCTAGAAGCAGCACTATTCACTGAGAGCCAGTGTGGCTTCATCAAAGAACAAGCTGCAATAGCCAAGACTAACTTCCTTCACAAGTAAGGTCATTAAAACCGGAAGGTTGATGCTGTAATCTATTTTGCTGTGATTTAGCAAAGCATTTGACAAAGTGATCTTGTTATTCTTCTGGGAAAGACAGTAAATAATGATACTGTTAGAAGTATTTGGAATTGGTTGAATAGCTGAACCTGAAGAACTGTCATTACAGCTTGGAAGGAGTTGCCATAAGACACCTGTGTTTGGCCCTGTGCTGTTTAGCATCCTCATCACAGACTTGGAGAAAGGCATAGAAGGCATGACTAACCAATCTGCAGATGACACAAAGCTGAGAGGCAGAGGAAGAACAATGGAAAACAGTCAGGAGCCAGAGAGCTTTTGACAGACAACAACATTGGGCTGGAAAGAATAAAATTAAATCTAATAGAGATAAATGTAAAGTCTCAGAATTGGTTTTAAAAATCAAGGTGTCACAAAGGGCCATGACAACATGACTAGACTCAGTCTTTCTGAAAAAGATCTGTGATTTTGGTAGATCTCAAATCAATGTCAGTGAATAGTATGATGGGGCAGCCAAGAAAATGAAGGCAATCTTAGGCCTAAGGTGGGGGGTGGGGTGGGGGTGGGAACAAGAAGTGGTAGTCCTGCTGTACTCTGCCCTGATAAGGCTATAGTTCAGTTTAATTGGCAATGTGTGAGCCTGTGTGAGCCACTTGACCCGTCTGCCTCAGTTCCCAGTTTATAAAATGGGGATAAGAGCACCTACCTCACCTGGTGGTTGTGAGGTTCAAATGAGATTGTAGGTACATACATATAGTGCTTTGCAGGCTGTAAAGCACCATCTAAATGCTAGTTCTAATTCTTATCATCATTATTGTGGGCACCACAAGTTAGGAAGGGTGTCCCGGGGAGGTCAGCCAAGGGGAGGAAGGGTCTTGGGAGTTCATGACATGAGAACTAGCTAAAGGAACTAGAAAAAGCTAAGACTTCAGAGCTGTCTTGAAGTGTTTGAGGAGCTATCACACTGAGGAGGTGATTCGACTTATTCTACTTGACCCCCAAAGAAAGAACTGGAAGTTAATAGGCAGAAGTTGCCAATTCAGGCTTGATGTCAGGAAAAACTTGTCAATGACTGGAGCTGTCCACAAGCGACACATACTGCCTTGGGAAGGTGCGGGCTGGATCTCCCTGAAGGTCTTTGAGCAAAGGCTGGCTGACCATTTGTCAGGAACACTGCAGAGTCCATTCTTATTCAGCTACTGGTTGGACTAGTGGCTACTGAGCTCACTCCCAACACTACAATTCTGTGATCTTAACATATGTTCTGCAGACATCTTGTTGAAAGAGAGCCTTTGAAGAATGCATTTTGTTCTGCTAAATCAATTGCTTTTTTATACTCAACAAATACGGTGGAGTCCTTTATTCTCTCTCTCTTTTAGTCAAATGAGTGACCATAAAGACCTAAGTCTGAGGTAGACGACCATTTGGCAAAGTCTACCTGCTCTTGTCCATCTTCATCTGGAGAGGAGGATGTAGGCTCATGAGACTGTAATTACTGACAGCCTCTCCACTGTCCTTTAGGGAAAAACGATGCCCATGATTTCTTGCAATTTCTCAGCATCTCACATTCACAAATCTGTTTCCTAACAACTCTGTGCTGGGATTCTTAGTGCAAACATTATTGTTCTTATTTTACAGATGAGAAGACTGAGGCCAGAGAAGTGAGGTAAATCACAGGGGCAGAACCAGGACTTCTATCCTTCCCACTCCTCCCCTAAAACAAGTGGCTCCACTTCAAATGGGACAAAGCCAACGTCTGGCCGTGCTCAGGAACCCTGCTCTGCACGGCCCCGTGGAGGCCTCCTGACCTGGGTCTAGGCCATGCTGCTCAGAAAGGCCAGTGAGTGGGAGGCCATCTAAGAAACCCAGGGCACCATGCACCCCTAGCTCTGCTCCCTCCTTCCCTAACTCTCCTCCAGGTTTCTCTTGGGCACAGACTCCATACTGACCCTGTGTGGGCCATCATCCCAAAGAGTAGTTTATGAAGGAAAAAGAAAGAATCAACGGATGAATGGGCCTCAGGCCCTAGCAATCTCTGCTTTGCCTGCTTCTGGACTGTACTTTGAGAACACTTCAGAGAACTCTGATGCTGAGCTCTTCCAAATTGTAGAAGAAAGAGGCAAATGACTTTATAAATTAAGCACTTACTTTTTTACTTTAGGGAACTATTAAATTTCAACCGAAAAAAATCATGAACATAATTATACAGCATATCACTGGGATTCTGGATGCTCTATCTTAGTCCCAGTCTTCGTCTTCGTCCTCGTCCTCATCTCCATTCCCATTAGGGTTATCTTCTGTTGGAGGGTCCTGGAACTGGATGTTGGCCAGGAGGTCTCGCATGGCCGCCATCAGCCTGTTCAAGCCCTGGTCAAGGTCCTCCTCTGCACCAACTGGGTCGACTTCATCCGGTGTATCTTCTCCCTGACAGAAAAAGAGGCGTGAGGCTGAAGAGGAAACTGCTGGACGTGCTCGACTCTGTTGTGTATGAGCTGTGCACACTATTTCCACTGCTGGTGCTATGAGGACAGACTCAAACGGTTTCCATTATAGACCAGCCACACACACCAAAACAGAAGGATTTTACTCTGAAGGAAAAAAAAGCCTCTCCCCGGAAATGGCACTTCTTTTCTAACCTCTAAGGAAGGATACAGGCAGGAGGGTTCAAAAAATAACCTATAAAATCAAATACAATTAAAAAAAAATTCTAAGAAGTACAAGTCTGTTCTTAAGCTATCTGCAATTACAAACCACAATACTGGGTGAATTCAAAGTGAATCCAAAGCTTCCAAGACAACTTTCCCTAGTAGCATTTACTAAATAGAAAGGCTCTCTGCTGCACTATTCTAATCGAACATTGAGAGAGACTGCTAACAACAACAACAACAACAACAAAGAGTGACTGCTCATAGCACTCTTATTCTGATCCAAATACTTCAGGCTTCTGTGTCTTTCTTCTGAATTGGGATGTAAGCCCCTTGAAGGTAAGGGTTACAACTCGAGCCACCATTCCGTTATATAAACACGGAACTCTTTTGTGGCTGCTCTGTGGTCAGGATGCTGCGCTAGTTACTTGTTAGGGACATGAGGAGTTCGATTTTTTTACCAGCCACCACAGCACCCAGCACAAAGCTTCATCCCTAGCAGCTACACATCAATTACTGCTGTGCCGACTGAGTTTGGTCTGAGAAGAACAGAAACCAAGGATGTAACAGAAATGGTACCAAACTCATGTAACGTACCTGAAAGGTAAAATTTGGCAACAATGATCGAAAGAAGAGAGATAATGTGCTTTCATTGGAGTAACGGTTTGGCCTGAAAGAGAAAACCAGGACATGTCAGAAAGTCGCAGTATTTTCTTCTTCTAACTGTGCACCACGTGGATTTCAGTCTGTTAGCATAGCCTTGCAAATAATGATCTAAAAAATAATCCTACTCATGTAGGCAGTTTGCCCCAGCAGGGAAAAAGTCATAACCAATGGGTGGCATCAGAAGCACTGAGAAAAGCAGGAAAGGCAAAAGGAGCTCAGTGGAGTGAAGGCTGGGTTAGAAAGCAGCAGAATGGACTTTCTAATGAGTGAATGAGGGGGCTGAGTGCCCCCAGGATTTAAGGAGAATATAAGATACAGGTGTTCATATGACATAGATAGTAGGAGCAATGTTAGTTTCATTCTGGTGGAGACTTATGCACATCATCCCAAAGCACAAAAAATTCTGAGAGTAGGTGGAAGCTAAGCCGTACCGATGCTAAGCATAAAGGTTTTTCATTATTCGGTATTCTTTTTCTAAAAAGAGTACCTAATTTATAGCATTCAAAACATACAAAGTTGATAAAACATGCAACAAATTTGTGTTGCAAAGTCAGCAGCTTCAATATCCTAGCAACAACCAGGACCTATTGGCATAGCCTAGCCCTGCTGAAACCACATAAAAAATGCAAGAGGCCAGTGTTTCTCAAACTGCACAGTGCAAAAAGTTATAAAGGCAGACAAACACAGAATCAAGTGATGTATCTCGCAGTTTGTCAGTCCTGGGCTGATGTAGAAGGCCACTGGTTTAAAAAGATCTTGTAACCCCAAAGTTGGCTTCTGACTAGTCTAGAATCAATGCACTCAATTACACATGATGCAATCATCTATTGGGCTTTCTCATCACAGTACGTGTGATACATGGTCGGTGTTTATGTTTTTTACCATAAAATATTTTTGTACCAATTCCTGCTATGGATAAGTAGGTTGCAGCATGGTCTCCACCACAAACTAAGTTGCAAGGGCAGTACAAATGACACCATCAGAGAGATGTATGACTGGAATAGGAATGATTAGCCAGTTGCATTAACAAGAGAGGGATGAGGGATGCACAGCTAGCAGGCTGAATAAGTAACCAGGCAAAATGAAGGGACCCAGAGGAAAGCTTCCAGCATCCTGGGGGAGATCTCTAGAGGATTTACAAAAAGACATCAACAAGAGATACACAGGATAAGAAAATATAAATGGGCTTCAGCTGGAACCTTCAAAGGGAGAAGCCACATACTGCTGAGGCCACATATCCCTTCAACTCCTTAAGTAGCCATTAGGGGTAAAAAGAGAATTTAACAAAGAATTTGATGATGAACCCAATATCCCAAACCTAATACTAATGGCAAATCCCAATTACAGAAGCAACACCAGCCAATACACATTTATTAAGCACCTATACATGTACCATTTATTGTTCAGTTGTGTCCAACTCTCCGTGACCACATTTGGGCTTTTCTTGGCAGAGACACAGGACTGGTTTGCCATTTCCTTCTCCGGGTCATTTTATAGATGAGGAAACCGAGGCAAGCAGGGTAAAGTGATTTGCTCAGGGTTACACAGCTACTAAGTGTCAGAGGCTGGATTTGAACTCCCTGACTCCAGGACCAGCACTCTATCCACTTCACCACCTAGCGGCCCCACAAGAGCCAGTACCAGGCACTAAGGTAAAAGACAGTCCCTGCCTATGAGGAGTTCACAGTCTAATGAGGGAGACAACATGCAAACAAGCTAGAGACAGGACAAACTGGAGAGAATCAACAGAGGGAGGGGTTTGAGAAAAACTTCCTGTAGGAGGTAAGATTTTGATGAGGAAAGAGAACATTCCAGGCATGGGGAACAGTCAGAAAAAATGCCTGGAGGCAAGAGATGCAGGATCTAATTTGAGCAAGAGCAAGGAGGGCAGTGTCACTAGATGGCAGAGGATATCTAAGTTATACAGTATAGACACAAGAAGACTGGCAGTGTGTGTCTGCCGGTGGTAGTAAGGATTATAAAGAACTCTGACCAACAAATATTTTATATTTGATCCCGGAGGTTTGCCATGTGACCTGTGCTTTAGGAAAATCACCTTAGTGACTGAATGTTGGATGGACAGGTGTGAAGAGAGACAGCAGGCTGGCAGACCCACCAGTAGCCACTGCAATCATCTAGGGATGAGGTGATGGCAGTGGGGTGCCAGGCAGGTGGCAGTGTCCAAGGAGAGAAGGGAGCACGCTCAAGAGATGCTGCAAAAGTGAAACTGACAGTCCCTGGCAATGCAGAGGAAAAGAGGGATTAAAGACAATGAGCTGAGAATGACACCTGGGCTTCAAGCCTGGATGATGGGACGATGGTGACACCCTCGGCTGTAATAGGGAAGTCTGGAAGGAGGGAAGGCTTTGTGGGGAAAGATAATGAGTTCGGTTTTGGACCTGGTGAGTTTCAGATGCTTGATCTTGTCCAATTTGTTTTGTTTGTTTCTAGAGATTCTGACCCATCTTGTTTGGTGTACTCCTAAACTTAATCATTCCATGGTTCCAGCAAAATGACAAACATTTTACTGCTAAACACAGCATTATGAACATTAAATTCTCTAGTTTTGAAAGTAAAACTATGATTAGCTGAAATAAATCTAAAACATTTCTGGCTTACGCAAATAAAAGGGGAAAAACTGCTGTGAATCATTACATAAAATAAACCTTCAACATTGTTCTGAATTAGAAAACATTAAATAGCAAACCATTATAGCCTTCTCATTAAATAATATCTTTGTTAGATTCAGAACAAGTTATCAGAAAATTATTAAACAACCAAACAAACAGCCCTATCTAAATTGGTGCCACTAAGCATTAGGCATTTAAAAAGCAATACATTTTTGCAAATAAGTTTTAAGAGGAGAGTTCCCTGCTGCAAAAAACCTTGAGAACTGCTGGCCTAGACAATGAGGGGAGCACCGTTGTAGGGGGTGAACATGTGGAGCCCTGGAACAGATCTCTGTGGTCTGAGAGAGGGTGGGAGGGGAGAGAGCGCAAGACCCTCCCTGCCTGCCCCCACCCCAGTAAGAAAAGGGGCACACTGTGTGCTTCTGAGCCAGCAGTATAACATGGACCTACACCTCACCTTACCCTCTTCTGTGCTAAAATTGCAAAAAATGAAGCATTTCCAACTTCTTCTATTGGAAGATTTGAAGAGGAAAAAAGGTATCCCCTTCCAGTTGTTACTGCAATGTACCTACTACATTAAGTAAGGGATACCTGTGTTTGAATGTCTCCTGATAGATGAAATGTCTGTGTTAAGTAACATACAGTGAGAACCATAAGGGTAGGTGAGCCTCCAGAAACAGGAACCTGCAACTGGAGTAGGTGACAAATGGAGGAACACTGCTGGCCTAAGCAACTCAAAAAGGTGTTCATGAAGACCCTGGGAATGCAGTCTAGAAAGAGAATGTGTTATTCAGGGCACCAGCTGATCTCTGCCCAATCAGTTGCTCTTTTCTTGTCTTCATGTCACCTTAAAGCTTATCGAATGATTTATTTACCCATTTTTGTCATCTCTGGTGAGAATCAAAGCAGCAGCATGACAGCAATGTGAGCGAGAAGGCAAAGGCAAAGGGTGGAAAGGATACCTTCGTGGTCTGGTGTAGGAAGTGATGGAATCCAGGGGAGGCAGAGGGTCAAACCCCATCACAGGCTGGGATGTCACTTCCTTCAGAGAGGAACACAAAAACAAGATACCCAGGAAGGCTGTTAGTCCACCTCAGCTGGGCTTCATGACGGAGCATTTCCAATAGGACATCAAATTCAGAGCAAAGCCAACCACTAACTCCTGGATTCCCTCGAAATTAGGCAGCTTCAGCCTCAGCTCCCTGCAAGGCTTGGGGTTGGGAGCTCATGTGCTAAGAAAGTGGGATACAATAGGCCTTGCCTTCAACTCCACTGATCTAACAACTTGCCATTCCTACTTTTTCTCCCGAATGCATGGACTGCCAAGCCATGGGTTTGTGTCTGTGTACATTACAGTTAAAAATCGTCATGGGTCATTTTCAAGATGGTTCAGGCACACTGGCCTCACCTCCCTTTCACAGATGTGCTCCAGAGCAGCTGAGGGACTTGGCCAGGATTGTCACTCCAGCCCTCCTGATTCCAAGTCTAGTAGTCTATTCCCTGGTCCCACATGGCCTCTCCTACAGCAAGCCAGTCTTACACTATCTGCTATATTGTGGTGAGTCCTGCTGGCTGCTGCTCAATCCCAAGAGAAGGAAGAAGTAGAATCCTTTAAGGACTTAGTGATTAAAAAGACACTGAGTGGAGTGGAGTGGAGGAGCCATTCAGAGGGAGGGAGAAGTTGGCTAAGCCGTGCATGTGACACTGTATATACACACAATGCCTTCTTTTTAAGCTGGTGAGGCTCCTTACCAGAGGCAGGGCTGCGGTGGCCTCCTTCATCTCAGAAAGGATCACATGGCGATAGATATTTCTGGGGGCGCTCTGGTACCGGACCTTCCGCCTAAGAAAGTTGGGAGAAGGGAATAAAATAGAGACCAACAAATGAACGAATACATTCTGCAGCATTTTAGCAAGCTGAACTCTGGAGAAGACAATGTTCTTCTGCTCAATGGCTTAAGCTTCAGACGCATACTTGCTCAGAGGCATCAAGACAATCCCATGACAGCAGCCTGGTATTTGTCCAAGCATAGAATTAATCATCAAAACAAAATGAGCACTTAAGTACCCATAAATATACTTGTCCTTTGGCCAATACATAATTCCACCAAGGTCTTGCTGGGGGGTGGGGGAGGTGTATACTTGGTAGATACATCTGCTTCAGGGAAGCAGTTCAGTACATTTTCCTGGCAGTGGTGATGTTTGCTATGATACTAGCAAGCAGGCTCCCTCTGAGACAATCTGTACAACCCTGCAGATCCTAATGTTGCAATTCTTCTATCACACACAACATACATTCATAAAGGATTACTGTGCCACCACCTGTAGTGCAGGGCCAAACATTTGTCTAATGATTCAAAACTAGCAGTGATTTCTTCTTTCAACTTGTAATGATGATCTAAGAAAGATCCAGCAAGGAAATGTCCCCCCAGATCTCAAAAAACATTTTGTTTAGCATCAATTTCATGCACTTATCATGCAATGTTCTGAATTAGTTACTTGTTAAATACAAAGGTGTGTATGTGTGTGTGCGCGTACACACACACACACACACACACACACACACACACACACACACACACACACACACACCATCCTCCTAGATTGTAAATTCCACAAGGGGAGGGATAGTACCTAATATAAACTTTGCTTTTCCTCTAGTGCATTTAGGGCAATACTCTACATACAGTAAATGCAGAGGCAACTTTTCTTAAGTCATTTGGCACAAATCCATAGATTTAATGCGGTTTTCACCTGGTGCAGAAAACAAAGCAGTGGGTATTTATAAAAGAAGGTAGAAAGAAAGAGAAAGATGCCTGGAGTTTATCTTATCACTTATCACACAAGTTCTCAAGGAGTAGGGATAAGTTTAAATGTCCATTTCAGGAGGCCCCACATTAACAGATAAGAAACAATTCTACAAAATAGTTTCCTTTTTGATTGCCAATATGAGCAGCAACAGCCGGGCACAGAATGACTGACCTTCTTTCAGATTCCTCCACTATGGGTTCACCAGCATCTACTGTGTGCAGCACTTCTCTGACGTTTGTTTCTAGCCAAGCCATGATGGTAGGATCCTTCCAGAAAGAGTATGTCCTCCCAATGTATAGGGCAACCAGCTGGGTCAAGGCAGGAGGTTGGCTATAGTAAAGAGACCATCCTGTAAATTAATCCATTATGGAGTCAGATCCTGGAAAATGCCCTCTAGTCCTTATTCACACCCAAAGGCTTACGCCATGATATTAGTAAAAGGTGCTGTTCAGTGTGTGAGCTACAATGGCCCTGACTAGTCTGAGGCAACAATGTCTCCAAGGGCTCACACAACAAAATAGGTTTTTAGTAAGTTCCCTAGTATGTTAGAAGAGAAGGGATGCAAGGAACTGAAACAAATGGCTCTTGTTCTTTTTAATCAAAGAGAAGTAGAGTAAGCATTTTATGATTTCCCATTTATTTGCAGGAGGAATCTTCACAAATACATTAGAAATCATTCATTGTCTGAAGACTAACAACTCCTTTGTGAGTTTAGAAGAATGTAGTAATAGATTTTGTGGACACCATCATACAGGGAAATATAGCTAAGGACAAGGGTTCAGCTGTGTCCTGGATATCAGGACACCTCAATTCTGTTCTTACCACCCCATAATTTCTCCCTGTAACTTTAGTTCTGTCCTCACCATCACAGCATGAGTACAAGTGAATGTTCAGAGAATCCTCAGCCTGGCTAATTTAAATGATTTCTAAATGCAGTTTATAAACCACATGCCCAAATGTTTGGGGTCTTTGCTTAGCCGAGTGCGTAACCCTTTTTCAAATTAGGATGCTACCTGACCCCAGAGCTCTTGAAATTTCCCTTGCCTTATTCAAAATAGCAACATAGCAAGATCCACACCACTTATTCCAAATAAAATAAACAGCTATGCAAACGCAAAGCAATAATATGGCTGGTATCTTTAAGTTCATTTCCAGGTTTTTTGAATGACAATCTGATATACACATCTCTCTTGGCAGCCAGGGAACACTGGAGCTGTTGTCTAAATACAACCTCTGACAGGTGTCATCACACGAGCTCCTAGCACGTCATCAGCTGCCATGAGGAAGAGGGAAACACATAAGAAATACATTTGCCATTCTGCCTCCCATTATCATAAGCATGCAATAAAATCCTTTTTTTTACCTTATCTGAGTACTGAGTCCAAAGAAAGGATGAGCTAAAACTGCGGCATCTGGGTGCACACTGCAGCGATCCAGCAGGGGCATGAGAACTGCAAGGCAAAGGCAGAGTTACTGAGCCTCTTGTCACCAGCTGCCCCCTGAGAGTGAACCCCCAAGCTCACCACCAGCAGCAGTGGAGTGGTGGCAGCAGCTAATCTCCCGGGTCTCTCTCTAACCCAAGTTAAATACTCTCGAGGGGCCAGCAGCATAGAGAAGGGAAAGACGTGAAGCTGGTCTGTAAGACCCGTCTCCTTTCCTGGTGGGTGAGGGGTGAGAGCTAATGGCTGAGCAGCCCATATCCACCTCCATGTCTGTCTAGTTATTCGCAAAGAGAGGAGGCTGTAGGCCACCGAGACTGCTTGGGATACCCCAGACCCCAGGGATTTCCTTATGTTCTGCTAAGGATGTCCTTTTCCACATCCATGACAAGAGGTGCCAGATGGAGCATAGTCTGTGCCAAGAAGTGCCCTAAGAACAGACAACCAGTTGTCTTAGCTATAAGGGTCAGGATCTCACGTGTAGTTTCAAGCTGCATAGAACACAGACCTTAGGGAAAGAAGTGTCTGGTAACCCAAGTGTCTGAATGTTTCTAGAACTGGATAACGGCCATGTTGGCTGGCACTGAGCTCCCCACTGATCCTGCCTGACCAGTATCATATGAGATGTTGCTAGTTCTCTGAATCCCTGTTCCATGGAAACTTCGTCCATTGGCTTGGCATGATGGGAATTGGTTTAGTCTTGCTATGTCCTAAAGACGTGCTTTCCCAGCTGACTGACTGTGGGGCTTCTTAAGTTGGCTACATATTTAGTCTGTAATGTGTAAATAACTGATGCCAGAAGGGGAAAACACAATTTTCAAGTGTCTTCCTAGTAATAATGTAAGGCATTTCCAGTTATACAACTACTTAAGTAGAATACAAAATATGGCAAACAGCAGAAAGAACAGCTTAAACCAGAAGTTACCATAAATCTGGCTCCCTCTGTTTAAAAACAGAGCCGGATCCTTTCATGAAACACAGACAAATTAGTGGTCTCATCTCTGTCCCTTCTGCTGATGACACAAGGAGGAAAGGAAAAAGGAAATAAACATTTAAGCTCCTACTATGTGCTAGGCCCTGAACAAAGTGCTTTAAAAACAAACAAAAACACTTGGTTTGATCCTCACGACAACCCTATAGGTTAAGTGCTATTATTAGCCTCACTTTTACAAATAAGAAAATTAAGGCAAACAGAGGTTAAGTGACTTGCCCAATTTCACACAGCTAACAAGTGGCCGAGGCTGGATTTGAACTCGGGTCTTCCAGAGTCCAAGGCCAGCACACTCTCTGCTATGCCACCTAGCTGCCTCTTATCCTCATCTGGGGGATTCTGAAGAACCACCCAAGAAAACTGCTAGAATAGAAAGCTTACACAGCATGTGAGTCTCTTTGAGAATGCCAAATTCAGATCCTCTTAACCACAAAAAAGAAAGGAATGTTTTATTAGGTGAAGTTTATTAAGACAGATGGTCAAATCATTGAAGTGAAGTCAATTCCAAGGCTTAAAAACAGACATTTAATTAAGTCACCATTCGCATGTGCACATGAAATATATGCAAAATATCCTACAGGGAATATCCACAAGTATTTTTTTTTAAAATTCACTTTCCTTCAAAAATTTCTAGTGACCATAATGACCTCATCTTAAAGAGAGGATTTTGTGCATGCTTTTCTGAAACATGCACTCAAGCTAAGAAAGTTTCCAAATGATCAGCCAACTGATGCCCCTGCTAGTCCTAGGGGAGGCTAGGGAGGCAGGGCCAGGAAACATCGGCTAGGGGAGGGGGAGTGATCCCATCACCATAGACTTTTACATCACACTTGAACAAAGTATGAGATGGTTACATTTCCATGCACCCCAAATGCTGTCTGAATTTCAAGGCAGCCATCCCAAGAAGGCATCTCCTTACATTCTGCTTCGCCCAGGCCCAACCTCTATAAGGCACCATGTATATCTGGAGTAACCAGCCCCTGACAGTGCCACCTAATTAAGGTGCTATGTCCCCCTGCAAAGAGCTTGGAGGATAAACAGAGTCACAAGGAAGTAAACTTTTAAACAATTCCACCATCAGTTTTGTGATAATGTTTCTCAAATCATCCTGGGCAGTCTATGGAAGGTAAATAGGGGTTCTATGAGAAAATTCCAATGGTAGTAATATATTATCTTACAAAATACTAAATATGAAACACATCAAAAGAAGACCTGCCTAGGGACAGCTAGGTGGCAAAGTGGATAAAGTACCAGCTCTGGATTCAGGAGGACCTGAATTCAAATCTGGTCCCAGACACTTACTAGCTGTGTGGCCCTGGGCAAGTCACTTAACCCTCATTGCCCCAGGGAAAAAAAACAAAAAAAACCCCATTTATAGCTGCTGTTTTTGTGGTGACAAAGAATTGCAAACCATGGGGATGCTCATCAATTGGGGAATGACTGAACAAGTGATGGTATATGAATTGTGACAATCAAGGTTGGAGGGGCTGAGGGAATACACACCTATTGATGCACTGTTGGTGAAACTGTGAAATGATGTAGCCATTCTGGAAAGCAATTTGGAACTATACACAAAAAAATGACTCAACCGTACATAGCTTTTGACCCAGTAAAACCACTACTACCATTATACTCCAATGAAATCAAAGAAATAGGAAAATGTTCTTTATTTATAGTAGCTATTTTTGTGGTGGTAAAGAACTGGAAACTATGGGGATGCCTGAAACTGGGGAATGGATGGACATATTATGGTAGATGAATGTAATGGAATATTACTTTCTGTAAGAAATGATAAATGGGATAGTTCTAGAGAACATTGGGCAAATTTGTGTGAGCTAATACACAGTTAAGTGAGCAGAATCAGAACAATTTATATTCTAATAACATTATAAAAATGAACCATTTTGAAAGACAAAGATTCTTCTTTTTTTTTTTTTTTAGTGAGGCAATTGGGGTTAAGTGACTTGCCCAGGGTCACACAGCTAGTAAGTGTTAAGTGTCTGAGGCTGGATTTGAACTCAGGTACTCCTGACTCCAGGGCGGGTGCTCTATCCACTGTGCCACCTAGCTGCCCCGAAAGACAAAGATTCTGACTAATGCAATGATCAAACATAATTCTGGAAGACTGATTAAGAAGAATGCCACCTATTTCCTGACAGAGTAGTGATGAATGGAATCTGCAGAATGAGACACATTTTTGGACATGGCCAATCTGGGAATTTTGCTTGACCATGCGTATTGTTGCAAGGGTTTTGTTTTTCTTTTCTTTTCTTTTTTTCTTCCAGTGGGAAGGATAGGGAGGTGTAAAGGAGAAAAAAAACGCTTAGCTGAAAAAGAAAAGATATACCCTATTTAAGACTTGCTATACTGCTATATTTAAGAGAAGATATACCCTATTTAAGACTTGCTATACTGCTGAAGACTATGATCATGCTCAGAAAATGAAGTCTGTAGCCACTTTCATTTTAAATGATGATGTATGACTCAACAGAATAAAAAACCCCACACATGCTTCTTTCCTGTGGTCTCAGGATTCAGGAGGCACTGGCTTAAGGCTGCATCCAATGAGCCACGGGGATGGTTTGTTTCACGGGAACTCTTCGAAGGGCTTCCTGACTAGCGACTTTAGCTTCCTGTGTGGCTGGGCGTGTTAAGCAGGCACACATCCTGCCTTAGAAGAGCTACCAAGACTTACCACCAGGGAACATGATGAGTGCCTGCTGGATTAAACGAGATGCATTCTCCCTTGCGGAGCTCAGTTCAACCTCTGGAAGATCTTCTTGCTGACTCAGAAGAAAATACGCCAGTGGAACAGAGAAAGCAAAATTTGGGAGCTGAGACAGGTTTCGATGGCTCTATAAATGATAAAGAAATGAGATTTTTCACTTGAAGGAGGTAAAGACAAACACATGTTAATACAATAGTACATGAAGCTGTTTGTGGATTGGCCTCTTCAGCAGAGACAGGTATGGGCTCCACATTGGTTATTAAAAACATTTTACTCCTCTGTTGTTATGATGAAAATCACCAAATAGGCCAAAGCCTCCAGCTGGAATAATGGATCAAATTCAGCAAGATAAAATTTAACAGGAAAAACATATCTTGCAACTGGGTACAAAAAAAGAATTGCCCAAATATCAGCTAAGCGAGACATGGCCAGACTGCAATTCCCACAGCAAACTTTCAGACCTAAAATGTAAGCACTCTACAAGCCAACTGTGTGCTATGGCTACTAAAATTGTCAGCCCAAGCTTAGGCTGCAGCATTAAAAGATAGCTAGCATTCAGAATGAGGGAGGGCATAATTCCTGTAATTCCGTTCTGAGACACAACCGGACTGTTTAACCGAACTGTCCAACTCTCAGCACATTAGGAAAGCATTCCTGTTAAGCAGCAATGCATTCAGAGAAAGCTGACTAAGAGGCGAAGAACTTTCAACCAGCCACCCAAATTCTGGTTGGAGGAACTGGGACCATTTAAGCCTGGAGCAAAAAACTTAGGAAGGAGATGATCACTGTCCTCAAATATTTGAAAGCTTCTTATTTAGACGAGGGATTAGGTTTGTTCTGTCTGGCCCTAGAATTAACCAAAGGGAGACATCTTTTCATTCAATTATGAAAAACTTTCCTACCAATAAAAGCTATTAACAAAAGGTATGAGCCACTCTGAGAGGCAGTCAGATCTCTATCACTGGAAATCATATGGAGAACCTTTCAAGATGGGATGCTATACATAAATGCTTCAAGAAAGAGCTGAACGAAATGACAGCTAAAGTCCCTTCTAACTTCCTAAGTAGTTACGGTTCTCAGGCGCCACTCCCTCATGTTGTTTAATTCCTGGAAAAATGCCCAGGAATAGATTTGCTAGAAACATTTGCAAGGCTTAATAATGATGTGGAGCCTACAGGAACTTGAAGAAGTATGAGGAGATGAAGGAGACTAGTTACGAGTCAAGGAGAAAGAATATGTAGGCTTAACAACTACAATGACAAAAACTAACACCACATTATTTTCAAAAAATACCCTCTAAGTATCCTCCTCCTCCTCCTCCTCCTCCTCCTCATCATCATCGCTTGCATTTTTTTTTTTAAGTGAGGCAATTGGGGTTAAGTGACTTGCCCAGGGTCACACAGCTAGTAAGTGTTAAGTGTCTGAGGCCGGATTTGAACTCAGGTACTCCTGACTCCAGGGCCGGTGCTCTTTCCACTGCGCCACCTAGCCGCCCCTGATCGCTTAAATTTTACAGACAGGAAGCTGAGGCTCAGAGGTGTGAAGTGATTTGCTCCGGATGGGATGTGAACCCAGGTTTTTCCCTGATTCCAGACCCAGGCCTCCGGGTATTACATAACGCTACTTCATAGGTTGCCTAAATTGAGAAGCTATGTCAGTTCTTTACAATTCAGATGCTCAGGAAAAGAAAAGGGAATTGCAAGGAGGGAAGGAAAGAGGAAGAAGAGAGAAAAGAAAAACAAATCCCTCAGGAGGATGTGATCACCTCTTTTCACTTAAGGAAGACACACTTAGCAGGGAGAAAAAAAAAAGTTGTCTAACAGACTTCAATAAGATTCCCAAGGACTAGAAGAATGGATTGAATTTAACAAGACAAAATTTTAGAGTGACAATATAAAGTTTTGAGTTTGAAGAGGTCAATTCCATAAGTAGAGGATGCAACAGCAGTACCTGTGAAAAAGAATGAACATGTCCTTTGTACAGTGAAATGTTTATGTTTGTTGCTAAGTTTCTTAAAAGGGAATTTAAAAATAGTAAAAAGAAGTAAAAAGTTTCAATCAATGGCCATCAAAAATGAGCAGGATGATGTGGCTGTCAAAAAAGGTTAATGTGGGGCAGCTAGGTGGTGCAGTGGATAAAGCACCGGCCCTGGAGTCAGGAGGACCTAAGTTCAAATCCGGCCTCAGACACTTGACACTTACTAGCTGTGTGACCTTGGGCAAGTCACTTAACCCCCATTGCCTCCCCAACCCCCCAAAACCAAAACCAAAACCAAAACCAAAAAAAGGTTAATGTGATCTTAGGTTTTAGTTAATAAGTGGTGCCCAGAACAGGTGAGGGGGATTATCTCCACTAAACTGTGCTCAAGACAAAGCACTCAAAGTACTGTATTTTTTTCCAGGCACCACCAGGAGGTACTTACAAAATGAAGTATGTCTGGAAAGGTAATCAGAATAGTAAAGGGACTGGAAAGCATGTCTTACAAAGAGTAGTTGAAGGAATTGAGGATGACTAATCAGAGAAAAAAATGTTAATTTTAAGGGAGACATGATACCAGTCTTCTCAGACATATACAGCGATAATTTTGCAGTGGGATTAGATTTAATTCTGTGTTGGTCCAGAAGAGAACTTGGACTTGGTTTAAAAAAAAAAAAATGCAGTGAAAATAGATTTTTCACTCAACACAAGGAATAACTTTCAAGTAATTAGGGCTTTTAAAAAATGGAATGAATTATTTTAAGAGTAAGTGAATTCCCTGACAATGACAATGTCAAAGTAAATGCTAAAATGACCATGAGTCAAAAATACTGCAAGGTCATGGGGTTGAACTGCTAAAGTTCTGTGATTCAAAATTTCTCACAACTTACCTCCCATTCCTGGAACATACGGATCAGGAACCCATAATCCTTGGCTCGTAATGCCAGCAAATCAATAATCAGCAACAAGCAGAGAGGATCGTTGTCTGGATCGAGGCTTCCAAGAGAGAAGAGAAAACGGGCAAAAGAACAAGGAAAAAAGCTGTTATGATCTCAGTACAAGAAACCAAGTAAGAGGTGCAAGAAAAATTACAGAGTAAAATTATTCAGCTCTTCCTTAGCAGAGGTGAGTTCCTTCAATCACCTTAAATGAATAGATCACTGAATAGTCATTTCAAAGACAAAGGATGCACCTCATGACTCAGAAGGACTCACAGATGGACAGATATCCCTATATGGACTGAGCTGGTACCAGCTAGAATACTGCCTTAGATGTCATAGCAAAGCAGCTTATGGAATCCAGTAGCAGACATTTACCTTAGGATAAGTTTGCAGAATTCCAGGGCTGTTCGGGGGCAGCCTCTCCTCTCTAGGAACATCATGTGCTTGAATAGAACCAGGTAGAAAGCTCTAGATGAAGAAACAGATTATACAGATAATAGTTTTAACGAAATTTTGGCCAAATAACTAAAATTTTCAGATCCTCAGTTTCCATCAAAAAAAGGGGGGGGGGGGGGAGGGAATAGTATTTCCTTCTTACTCTACCATATTGTTGTGAAGATCAAATGAGATAATGCATGTGAAAAGACAATCAAAATTATTAATGGTATAGAAATGTAAAGTACTTTCATTATTTCACATGTGTAAGGTAAAGCAAGTTATAAACTTTATTATGTTATACAATGAGATGTAAAGTTCTCATTTCTGATCCTTAAAATTTTCATTCTTTTTTCCTTAGAAGTCTTGACCCCATAATTTAAAAGCAAAGAAGTAGGGAAAGACACTCATCGATTCTAGTTCTAACCTTTATTTTTGGTTCTAGCAAAGTGGGGGGTGACATATTTATTATAGGGAGCAGCTCTACCAGAAAGTCTTCTAAATCCACTCCATGTTAGGAGAGATACAGACTTTGCTTCTTTCACAACTAGTTAGTTGATGAGTATGCTAACAGACCATCACGATTTAGAGCTCGAGAGGTCTTTGGATCTAAGTTTATGAAACAAAAATCAAAACACAAAAATAAGGAGTCACTAACCTGTTCTCAGTTCTGCGATAATCTAGTCTGCAGGTGCCACTGGTGAGACTAAACAAAGGGTGAAATGCGCATTCCATACTGTACAAAGCTCTCTCTAAAACCAAAGAGAAATGCTATTAGAAAGCATTTTCATAATATATACCAAGTTAAGTTGAAAAGTTCTTTGGAGCAAGGGGTTAATTTGCTTCAAAAGTAAAAATATGCAAGGTAACAGAATAGATACTCAGAAGAAGAAACAAAAATGTCTGTCATGACTTGCCTGTGACACTAAGACAGGGCTTCTCTGGTACTCATTTTACCATCACCCAGTGGGATTCATCAGTGCAATTCCCCTTGGCATGACTAAGTCAATTAAGCTTAAATTCAATTTAACATCTGTAAAGTCACTTTTGTGCAAAGCTTTGTGGGAGGTGCTGCAAAGAATAAAAGAAATAGTCCCAGCCCTCAAGAACTGGAGGAAACATTCAACAGATTAAGGAGAATACTCTTTCCACTCTTATTCAATAATAATTGAATATTACTGAGGGGGGAAGAAAAAGACCAGCTACTGAAGGGGTCAAGGAAAGCTTCATGGAGGAGCTGACAGCATAACTCAGCTGGAAGAAAGAACTGGGACAGGTTGAGATGAGGAGGAAGTGCATTCCAGGAATGGCAGACTGTCATGTGACAGGAGAAAGAAGGCAGGGTTAAGGAAACAGCTAGTGTTCCAGTTTAGCTGGAATGCTGCATTCTGAGTCTGGAGAGTTAGGTAGGTGCCAGACCATGGAGGGCTTTGAATGCCAGGCTATGGAGTGTCTGCCTTTTATCTTGGAGGCAAAAGAAAGCCAATGAAAGCTTTTGAGCTAAAGGCTTGACCTATGCTTTGGGGAAGATTATTTTGGAAGCTGTGTGAAGGATAGATTAGAAAAGGGTAAGGGACAGCTAGGTGGTACAGTGGATAAAGCACCAGCCCTGGATTTAGGAGGACCTGAGTTCAAATCCAGCCTTAGACACATGACACTTACTAGCTGTGTGACCCTGGGCAAGTCACTTAACCCTCATTGCCTCGCACCCCCCACCCCCCAAAAAGAAGAAAAGAAAGAAAGAAAGAAAGAAAGAAAGAAAGAAAGAAAGAAAGAAAGAAAGAAAGAAAGAAAGAAAGAAAGAAAGAAAGAAAGAAAGAAAGAAAGAAAAGGGTACAGACCGAAGCCAGGAAAACCATTTAGAAAATTATTATATACAGGAAAGAGGAAGGAAGGCTTGAACTAAGATGGAGGTCATGTAAGTGAACAGAAAGGAATGGACATTGGAGAAGACTGAATAAGCTACAGCAATGGAGGGAGTGTGTGGGGGGAGAGAAAGAGAAAGAGAGAGAGAGAGAGAGAGAGAGAGAGAAAGAGAGAATGAGAACAAGAATGAGAATAAAATGGAACCATCAAGAAGACTCTGAGGTTGTGAATCTGGATAAAGTGGAGGATGGATAGTGGTACTCACAAAAGAAATAGTGAAGTCTGGAGGAAGGGAATGTTTAGGAGAAAAGATGATAAGTTCTTCCTTGGACATGCTGAATAGACAACAAAGTGGAGATGTCTAGTAGACAGTGAGATATGGGACTGGGGGGAAGGAGAGATATTAGGGGCTGCATAAAGAAATCTGGGAGTCATCTAGATAGAGATAATAACTGAATCTACTGGAATAAATAAGATGACTGAGAACATAAAAAAAGAAAATGGCTGAGGACAGGGCCACAGGGGACACACCCATGGTTATGGGGCATGAGATGTCTGTTAATCAAACCAAGGGGGCTCAGAAGGAAGTCAGACAGGTAGGAGGCAAATCAAGAGAGTAATGTTAGAGAAGTCAAGAAAGAAAGATGTATCCACAAACTATGGTGGTAACGGGTGTCAAAAGTTTCAATAAAGATGAAGACTGAAAGATGAGCTTGGAATTCAGCAGTGAAAAGATCACAAATAACCTTTGAAAGAGTAGTTTCAGTAGAGTGGTGAGAATGGAAGCCAGATTACATGGAGTTGAAAAGAGAATGGGGGATGAGTAGATGCAATGAGTATAGACTACTCTTTTTCAAGAGTCTGGCAATGAAAGGAAGTATAGATATAGGATAACAACCTGAGAGACTAACAAGATTAGGTTTCTTAAGGAATGATGTTTTAATTGACTCAATGATTTCATCCTAAGTGGTAATAAAGATTAGCTAAAGATGTCAGAATAAGGACATCTTATCCGGTTCTTACATCTTCCCCAAAATAATCAGCACTGCCTGGCATCTAACAATACTACAGACTTAGAGCCCGCTTCTCTTGCTGCTAAAAGGCTCTTAAAAGCAAGAGGAAAGAGATTTTTGCCTAACAAGCCGGGAATAAAAACCTACAAGATTGTACTACACCAGATGACAGCTGTCCTGGTTACTGCTAACTTTTACCTATAAGATCACGAGCCATCTCCTGATCCTCCTGGAGCCGACACACATCACTCAGCTGGAGCAGTGAGTCTATGTGATAAGGGTTTCCCTGGAGCAGAAGCTGAAAATACAGGGGAAAATAGATGGTTGACTATGATATCAAACACATATTGTTTAATGCAGCTGTCCTTCTTTGGAAATTAAACCTTTGAGTGTACAAATAACAAAAAAGCATTCAAGTATGTTTAAACTTTCTCACATAAGGGAATTCATTAATCCTTTCTCGGGGGCAGCTAGGTGGCGCAGTGGATAGAGCACCGGTCCTGGAGTCAGGAGTCCCTGAGTTCAAATCTGGCTTCAGACACTTAACACTTACTAGCTGTGTGACCCTGGGCAAGTCATTTAACCCCAATTGCCTCACTAAAAAAAAAAAACAAAAACATTAATCCTTTCTCCCTTAGTTAAATCAGTTTATATGCCTAAGAGGACTTGGGGTCCTGTCCTGGTATCAGAGAATGACCACAGAATTTAAGTGGGAAGGGACTACAAAGGCAACCTAGGCCAACCCATATCTGAACAAGCGTCCCCTCTCCAATATATCCAACAAGCTGTCCTGCTCTATAATGGAGGAACAGCTTAACTCCAGAGGCAGCCCCCCCTTCCATCTCTGGAGATCTCTAACCCACTGCTCCTAGTTCTGACTTTTGGGGCCAAGAAGAACACATTTAATGCCTATGCAACCTAACAGTTTTTCAAATATTTGAATAAAACTAACATGTTTCAATTAAGTCTTCTCTTTTTCAGGCTAAGCATCCCAAGGTCCTCCAAATGATGTTCATATGTCATAATTCCGAGGCCCTTAAACACAATCTGGTTACTCTCTTTGGGATGCTCTATCAGATAAATGTTCCTCCTAGTATGGGCAGCGAGGTGGTACAGTGGATAGAGCACTGGCCTTGGAGTCAGGAGGACCCCAGTTCAAATCCAGCACCAGACACTTAACTAGCTATGCGACCTTGGGCAAGTCACTTAACTCCTATTGCCTCAAACATCTGGGGCCATCTCCAGTCATCTTGATGTTTATCTCGCCACTGGACCCAGATGGCTCTGGAGGAGAGTGTAAGACGGGTGACTTTGCACAGCTCTCCCACACTTAAATCCAATTCACTGCAAGTCATGACATCATCCCAATGTCATGGCTCCCTTCGAGAATGAAGGGCAAACAACAACAACAAAATTCTTCCTTGTGATGTCTCATCTGCAAATCTGAGACATCCGTCATTATGTCTATATTCAAATCATTGATAAAAATGTTGGCCAACACAAGGCCAATCATAAGTCTCTGGAAGCCTTCAAGGGAGACCTTCTCCAAGCTGAAATTGAGCTGTTCATGCTGCTCTTTGGTCCAGCCATTCAGCCTATTCTGAATTCACCAAATCGTGTTGTCTTTTAGCCCCATTATGCCATCTTTTCCACAAGAATAACAACCAAGATTTGGTTATAATCTAAATAAATTATACCTACAATGCTTCCTTGATATACCAGGTTAGTAAGCCTGACAAGAAGGAAACAAAGACAGATGGGCCTGATCTTTCTGATGATCTGTTGCTGTTGCTTTATGGTGTTTTCTTTCTTTCTTTTTTTTTTTTTGGTGAGGCAACTGGGGTTAAGTGACTTGCCCAGGGTCACACAGCTAGTAAGTGTCAAGTGTCTGAGGCTGGATTTGAACTCAGGTCTTCCTGAATCCAGGGCCGGTGCTTTATTCACTGCGCCACCTAGCTGCCCCCGGTGTTTTCTTTTTAAGAGGCTAACCACCCTTTTGATAAGTACTAAAATTTTGCCACAAATCAAAAAGCCAGCTATCAATAGCCTCCAAACTATAGACTCTGTTCCCTTTTTAAAAACCTGGATTAAAATTCAGCCACTTTCAGTCCACTGGCACTTTTCTTGTAAAGTCTAAGTCTTTAAAGATCTCTTACAGTGGTTCAGCAATCACACTGGCCAATTCTTTCAGTAGCTGGGATGGTCTTCTGAACTTAGTCACCTGAATTAATCAAAGGCAGCTAAGTTCTCTTTTACTACTTCTTGTGGGTATCACCTCCCTATCAGCTATTTCATCTTTTCTAATCCAAATATCTTTCTTCTTAGTAAAATAAGTTGACAAGCTCTGTCTCTTTCCTGTCGTCAGTTATGATTTTTCTATCAACCCTGATCCTATGTTACCCTCCTATAGTCTTTTGCTCCCAATATAAAAACAGTAACAAAACAAAAAATCCTAAAACTCCCCAAACCTTTGTTGTCCTTGGCTTTCCTTGTCAGCCTCAGCTTATTCTAGGCAATAGGACTCCTGACACTGTTCTTACAAAATCATTCCAGGATTTTGGAACCATCTTCTATCTGCCTTTGCCTGCATCTTCTGTACATCTTTTAAAAAATTCGAAGGTGTTACCTCTATATCCACATTAGCTTCTTTAGACAGCTCCAGGTCCTCAATCAAAATTATTTTTTTCTTTAGGTTTTTAGAATTTCTTTCTTGAGAGAATCCTATCCCTCTTAGGCTGACTTCCTTTGTAAAATGTCTGTCCACAGGATTTTTACCTATCTCTTTTCTGAACCTTTTGAAATTTGTTCTCTCTACAGTAAAAGTGTGATTCTATGCAGGCTTCTTCTCATTCTATCAAAAATCCCAAATTCACAAAGGTTCCCAGGGACAAGATTAGACCAATTTGGGGGTCAGGGTATGTAGGCAAATTCAATTCTGGGAGGTCCTTTGGGGCCCAGAGCCAAGTGGGGCTCCAACAGTTCTTAAAACCAGGATGTAGTTCTCCTTAGCACACCTGCAGTAAAGTAAGACATTCTGCTGGTATTTACCACCATGATAAACTGTCAGGTGAAAGAGAGAAACAAGGGCAGGATACTGTTATGCTTTCAGTTTCAATCAATTCTGCTTTAAGAGTCCTACCTTAGCACCTAACCAGCTTATAAGACCTATCCAAAAAAGAAATCATGTTGTAAAAAGGTCTTCAACAGTGACATGGGTCTGAGTTTGTGAGAAGTTTCTTGTTTGTTTGAGCCTCAACAATGAGTTCGTATCACTTCAACTTCAGTCCTGAGTCTCAAATTTTCCTATCAAATTTAAGAAAACTGGATGTTTCATAAGACTTCAACGCTGAAGTTGTTCTACTAAGATGCTAATAAATGACTGTGCTTTCTTCCAAAGAAAAAGGTTTAAAAATAGAACAGCTGATAGCTAAACCCGGTCTTTAAAGGTCATCTCACACTTATTTATATAATCATTTCCCATTTCCTCAGCTGAAAGGACTCATACAAAGGACCTTTCTTATTTCTCATATGGTCTGGCTTGAAAGCTTGTTCTCTACTTTCTTCCCTTTGGCCACAGGGGTGTTACCACAACATGACAGGGGCCCAGTGGGACGGACTGTACGATCAGAGCAGACACACTCTCTTCGTAACATACCACGATATTATTTGGGTCCATGGACTCCACTGCATTTAGGAACTGGAACTGCACCTGCTGGTACTCTCGGTGGTGTTCAAAAGTAAAGTGCTGAATTCCCCTTTTTGATTCCAGCACTCGCATTGTAATACCTAGAATTAGTGGAAATGATATCAGTGAACCAAGCCCAGCATAGCCAGTTTCCATTGGATTAGAACATCTCCAATACTCACAAAGTCACATGTATTATTTTGGCAACAAGGAATAATGTTATGGTTAGTAAAAATTAATGAGGCCTAGGGTGATAAAGCTGTGCATACCCTTTGACCCAGCAATACCACTTTTGGGTCTTTTTCCCAAAGAAATCATGGAAGGGGGAAAGGGATCCACATGTACAAAAATATTTATAGCTGCTCTTTACGTGGTGGCAAAGAATTGGAAGTTGAGGGGATGCCCATCAATTGGGGAATGGCTGGACAAGTTGTGGTATATGAATACAATGGAATACTATTGTGCTGTAAGAAATGATGAGCAGGAAGAGTTCAGAGAAACCTGGAGGGTCTTACGTGAGCTGATGATGAGTGAGATGAGCAGAACCAGAAGAACATTGTACACAGTATCATCAACATTGAGTGTTGATCTACTGTGATGGACTATTTTCTTCTCACCAATGCAATGGCACAGAAGAGTTCCAGGGAACTCATGATAGAAGAGGATCTCCAAATCCAGGAAAAGAAAAAAAATTAATGAGGCCTGCTTTTTCTTGTGGACTTAAACCAATTGGTGGAACTTCTATTAGTTTGTATTCTCAACTCTAAACTCCCAAATTTCAGGGTTTTAAGGCTTGTTGTAGATAAAATGTAAAAGTTAAAGTTAAGTTAAATCCTTTCCTGAAACACTACCAAACTTAATTTAAACTAGTTTAGTCTAGATCTATAGAATGATTTATTCCTTTTTAATATATATAACCTGCTTTAGGAAAAGCACACAACACTAGTGGCAATTTTTTGAAATATAGTACACAGGCCTGATTCAGAAACCTGGATTGCTTTAAAAACAATGGGTACAAGTTCGTTGGGGAATGGGAATGCTAATGCCCACATTTTAATACATGCTCCCATCCCCAAATGGTATCCTTGACATTAGATTAAAATGAATATCTAAGAACAGCCTTGGAGGGGCCAGGGGCGAAGGAGAGGAGAATCACAGAAGAAGTGTACCCAAATGGGAGAAGATTATGGAATGGGACACAGGCAGTACCACCCCTTTGCCTTGGGTGATAGGTCTGATGGTGCAGCTACATGAATTTTCGATCTTTGCTAGTAAAGAAGGGGGAAACGCATCTCCTTCTCTCCTGTTCTAACAAGGACAGTGTTGGACGGGTGTAAACAGCTCAGTGTCCATAAGCAAACTTACAACTGTCACCTCGTACTTCCTTATAAATCCTAATTCTTCTGACCAACCTGAAAACCCAGCTTTGGCCTGCCCTTATGAAACAGCTCGGTAGTTTTTAACCCCATCTCCTCACAAGGGATGCCCTGGTTGGACATCTTAACACAAGGCACTATTATCACATGAACACCACGGAGATCAAATAAGTTTCCCAATACTAGAGATACTGCCTGCAGCTCACAAAAATTATTTTTTGCTAAAGATACAAGAAGCCTGGAGGATATAATAAATGGGAGGAAAAACTACAAATTGCCTACAGCCATAACTTGTCCTAGGGATAAACATGGACCTAAATCTTCTATACAGTCAAGCTAAATTCACTATATATGAAATGGCTTAAAAACAAAATTGATTCTTAGGTTGTAAAATTTGGAAGGAAAAAAAGTTAATTTCTAAAAAATTTTTTTCAGGTGGCATTTGGAAAAGTAAACATACAGGGTTATCTCAAAAAGTCTTAGTACAGGATTAGGGTCAACCCTAAATTTATGCTTTAAAAGCTATTAAATTTAATAGCTATATATTCAGTATACTTCCAAATATTATTCCCCAACACTAATGTATCTGTTGGCAAAAACCATCAGGAACTGCTCCCTCCTCCTGCCCACCCTGGACACAATGCAGCAGAAAAAACTCTGGACAAGAAAAGCTGGGTGCTAGTTCTAGCACTCTCACTGACTAGCTATATGAACACTGGACTTACTTAAGTCTATTTCCTCCCCTATAAAATAGGAATGATTCCTGCCAAATTCAAAGGGCTGCTATGAAAATCAAATGGGACAATTCACATGGAAGCCTCTTGGATGAATGTTGCAAAATGACAAAGAACAAGCATGGCCCCAAAGACAAGGGGTGCAGTAACACTGGCAATGACAACAGCCGGCATAAACAACCGATTCTGTGACCACAACCTGACAAGGCCCCCACCTGTTTTGCTATAGCGGGGCCAGGTACTCTTCGGAAGGGTCAGCCATGTGCTTCGGTGGAACTGACGCTGTCTCTGCCGAGGTCTGTGAATTTAAAAGAATGTAGAAAATGCTTTATCTTTGGGGACAGATTCTTTCAATTATCTAATCACTGGTGAATATGTAAAACAAATGAGAAATCTTCCACACTACAAGTTGCAACATTATAGACACAAAGCTTTGTGTGCTTTGTAGTTTCCCTTAAAAATGATACTAGTGGGCAGCTAGGTGGCGCAGTGGATAAAGCACCAGCCCTGGATTCAGGAGGACCTGAGTTCAAATCCGGCCTCAGTCACTTGACACTTACTAGCTGTGTGACCCTGGGCAAGTCACTTAACCCACATTGCGCCCCCCCCCCCCCCATGATAATAGTGTTTTAAAGCTTAGAACTTAGAAGTAGGAATAAAATCCCCAGTTGTCTTAAGAGGTTAAAACAAGTGAAATGTTGATGTCAAACATCACAGAAGCCAAGTGTGGAACAAAGAGCCCAGAATGAGTAAGAGAATCTGGGCTCAAAGTCCAGCTCTGCTTCTTAATAGTCTGGGTGACCTTGGATAAGTCACTACCTCTGTGGGCCTCAGTCTCCTCATCTGAAAAATGAGGGTGTACTAGACAATCTCTGAGGTTTTTTCTGATCTAAATATATGATTTGATTACCTTTGTATCTTTGATCCGACTTTCTCTAGCACCACAAAAGATGGGGTGCCCCCAAAGTCTTGGTGTGGTTTTAAGCTGTTATTATTAAAGCTTTGTTAGATAAGCAATTAAAGCTTAAACTGCACTAAGACTTTTTAGACACCCTGCAGTATTTTCCTTGTTTGACAAAAAAAAAAAAAAATCACATGGGATGTGATTTTCTACTAATATTTTTTATAGTCTTTGGTCTATATCTAATCTCAAATTGCCAACACTCCCAAGGTTAATGAAGTAAATAAATCAAGACTAGCCCCATACCCAAGGCAGGCAGTTTATGCTTTACTGAAGATAGGTAGTACTAGATTAGGTATCAGACCCAGGATGCCATGAACACCAAGTCTCAGAATGCCTAATAGTCACTAATAAGTCAACCACAGAGCCTCAGAACATGAGTTGAAAAAAAATCATGAAAGATGAACACCGCAGATACACATTTCCCTTCAAAAAGAAGCTTAGAGCAAAGTCCATCTCCTTACATATATTAACACAAAGGGTTTCAACAATTCTGTATAGCTTTACTTACCTTTCCAAAATTAAGTTAAGAGAAATACCATTCCTTGGGTATTCATAACATACGTCTGGAATGCTAGGATTTCTTGCCAATGGCTGTTTTAAATACTACCAAAGGAATTCATCGGGCTTTGTTCTTACCTCTGATCTCCGAAGACAGCTCGAGCTCCAAAATATCTTTTCAACTCTGTCTCTGGATTCAAGTGCCTAGAGAATTAGAAATAAAAAGGACAATAAACAAAAATGGAATTCTTTGACAACAATTAATCCCTAATCTTCAAACAACAACGTAACAGTGAGAATAGTATCCTTAGATTGACAACAATCAGCAATCCTGTTCATTTTGTAGTCTGAGCTACTGCCCTCTTCAGGGCCAACTGTGTAGTCAGGATAGACACATGCTTCTCAGGGAAAACACCAGAGTATCTGACCTGCAAATAGATACTCCTCTCAAAAGCAAATCACCTGTTAAATTGTTAAAGATGTCTTCAACATCTTTAAAAGAGTGGCAGGCTAGCAGGACAAAAGAGCATCCCTAGCAGTTAGATAAGATGACAGGAGTGAGCTAAACAAATCCACCTAGCCAAAGTTGGAGAGATGGGAAGATAAGGGAAGAGGAGAGCTGAGTTCTATAGCCAAGTGTTCTCTAAAGATTAGTATCAGTACGCATGCTTCTACAAGTTAAATGGGCTATTTGCACCTCAACCTATATGCAGAGTGCCCTATAGTGGCTGCAGGAATAAGCTATGGACCTACAGTTCAGAGAAGACAAAGCAACCGTGCCAAACAACAACACTGTTCCAACTTCTTCCCTTGAAATCAGAGCAGGGGGGAGGAGGGCAGGAAGATATGCACCAAGACAGAAGGAAATGAGAGATATTGCCTAGGGGAAGCAGAAGGAAATTCATGAAGGCAAATTAAATGTAACTAGCATAATGGAGTTAAAAAAGACTGAAGACCTTTTTACTAAATTGTTTTTGTTTCAAGGGATGGTTCGAGCTGGAGGAGAAAAGGGATTCCCTGAACCCCCTCAAAAACAACTGTCATATCAAGAGAAATGGCATCAAGAAAACAAAATGAAATGCCCAAGCTTGACCCCAAAGAGGAGATATGGAAAGGTACCTCTCTTCATCCTTGCAGTCATACAGGTAGGAGATGTGTAAAACACTGCATATGATGGCAGACTTTAAGGATGTATTGGTTAGTTTTGCTTAATTGCTTTCTCTTTTTTATTATCTGTAATAAGGGATAACTCTCTGGGAGGGGGCCTTGGGAAGGATAGACTGGGAAGTATAGGTGATGTGATACCAACAACATTCTGATTTTTTTTTAAAGTACTTTAAAAAAGGCTCAGGAGGCAGCTAGGGGGAGCAGTGGATAAAGCACTGGCCTTGGATTCAGGAGGACCTGAGTTCAAATCCAGCCTCAGACACTTGACACTTACTAGCTGTGTGACCCTGGGCAAGTTACTTAACCCTCACTGCCCTGCAAAAACCACAAAAAAAAAAAAAAAAAAAAAAAAAAAAAAAAAAAAAAGGCTCAGGAGGGACAGCTAGGTGGTGAAGTGGATAGAGCACTGGCCCTGGAGTCAGGAGGACCTGAGTTCAAGTCCAGCCTCAGACACTTAACACATGCTAACTGTGTGACCCTGGAGAAGTCACTTAATCCCAATTGCCTCACCAAAAAAAAAAAAAAAAAGGCTCAGGAAATATGATGTGCCTTGCTTAAGGCCAGACAACTATTTAATGGCAGAACCAGGACTTGATAAGATCTTAACTCCCAGTTCAGGGTTCTTTCCCCTATACTACGGGAGACCAACCCAAATCCCTCTGTTCTAGGAAGAGCTGCTACAACCATGGTCTAAAGAGTCTCCAAACACTCTGGACTAAAGAATAACTGCAGGAATTAGCCAACAGAGAGGTTTAATAACTTGTGCAAGTGTAATTGCGAAACAGATACTTAAACACATGGGTAATTATCTATTTTCCTAGCAGAGTGATTTCATCAAAAGACTAACGGTTGACTAATCTGATCTGAAATGACCACGTTTTACAATATCTTTCAGGAAACATCTTGAAAAGTTAAACATAATAAATCTAACATCCCCCAAAGAATAGTTTCCCTGCTGGAACAACAGATAGGCTCTATGTTACAGCAGAGCTTGGGGGGTGGGGGGGTGGGAAAGGACGGTGCAGACAGCAAGAGGACACCATTAATCTGTTACCTGTGTTCAATATAGAGAAGAGGCCGACTGTCCATGATGACACTGCTGTGAGTCTGATTTGAGAGCCCATTGCTAACTTCAATTTTCTCTAAAATGCTGTCAATATCCTCCAGACCGTTCTCTTCCTGAAAGCACCAAAAAGATTCAAGATAAAGGAACCATCGAAGTAACGCTATTTTAAACTCTACCATGCAAACCATTCAACTTTATCAAGCGTTTTGTTTGTTTCTTAAGAGGAAGAACCAGGTAAACGGTTTTGATATTTGTGATTGGGACTGTACAAACATAAAATCAACATTTTAAGGCCAGGAGAAAGTGATTCACTCCTAGAATCCCAAGGGTAAAGAGTGTTACTTTGAAATGCAGTTGTTGACAACAAACTAAACACAAATAAATTATTATTTCCACTTGCTATTGAATTGCCAAGTTAACAGAAGAGTAAACAAGTGAGGGTGTAGAGTTCGCAGTAGAATAAGAAGATTCTGTATTTTCCATGACACAAAGAGAAGAAACTTTGTTAAGCAATCTTTTTTTCCTTTTTCAGAATTATCTAAATTATAACAAATTATATATAATAAATATATATTGTATTTATAATAAATTATGTACACACACACAATATTACTAATGGGGCATCTGACAGAGTCCCGCATCAGCCTGGGATCCAGGTCTGGGCCTTTTTGATCCAGAGACTTTGTCACTGCTCTACAGACATTTCTTAGGACACGCCTTAACTGCCACCTCTCACCTCCTGTCTAGACTCCCCCATGCCACACCTTCACCTCTTCCTGCCCACTGTTTATGAAGCAGATCTTCTGGGCATCACAGGAAACATCACCACCACCTTCTAGGAGACTGAACCTCAAGGGAGGGCCTTGAACAGTTTCATCACCTTCCCCTTGGTACCATGCTTAGACTCATTCCTCAAACTCTCCTCAACTTAGTGATTTTGAACCCCAGGCTGCCAAAATACAAGACTTGTTCCTCAACCCCCACTGCTTGCTCCCCAAACCCTATAAATGCCCCATTGCAGATTTGCCCATCCCTTCCCACTGTGCCCTGTGGAATGCATACATGCTGGATAATTAACAAATGTCCCTCCTCTGCCACCCCCCCGAGACCTGGCTTGCTGGGGATGGAACTGTGCCCTGGCCACCCTCTGCAGCACTGGCCGAGCTTCTGCTCTGCTCACACCCCATTTCCCTCTGCCTTGTCCAGACTCTTCCTCCATAGTCACTGTACAGCTTTCCCCCCATGGTGGCTCACACTATTCACATTAAGCAGCACTTCAAGCTCCTCCTGGCAGTTTCATCGATCAGCAGCAAGCTGACTCCTCTGCGCTTGCTCTGAGCAGACAATCTGTTGCCAAGGCCTATCATTTCCACCTTCGCCATGCCTGCTCAGTCTTTTCCTTCTCCCCACTCATCTCATCACCAGCCTGGCTCACAAAGGGATTACTCCAATAGCCTCCTGATGGGTGCCCCTGCCTCATGGCTTGCCCCATTCCTGGCCACTCTCCATTCAGTTGCCAGACAGACTTCCTACAGCACAGCTTTGACCCTGTCACCTCTTCCCCACTCAATGAAATCACTCCCAAGGCCCAAAACAAAATCCCGTTTGGCTTTGAAAGCCAAACATCTGGGGTCCTTCATATTTTCCTCATCCCTTCACCTTTCTCACCCCTGCACAGACTCTACTATCTCCTTGTTGTTCTTCACACACACCACTGCATCACCTGATGCGCCTTTTCTCTGACCATCTCCCATGCCTGGAGGTCCTTCCCTCCTCTTCTCCACCTCCTTGGTTTATTTGCCTTCCTTCAAGACTTAGCTTAACTTCGATCTTCCGAAAGAGGACCTTCCCTGTCCAGGCCCTACTCCCCCAAGCTTCCTTCTGAGATGAATTTCCAACTACTCTGTATCCCTCTTGTATGTACATGGCTGTGTGTAAGGCCATGTTTGTTATTATTCTTGGCACAATGCTTGGCACACAGTAAGCACATAATAAATTCTTGCTGACAAAAAAGGGGGGGTGGGGTAGAATCTGTTTACAAACTTCCTTTGAGAAGCAGCCAAAAGGGACACAAGGGGAACAATAACTATAAAACTACACATGAGTTTTGATTCAAACATACCGAAGTTTCTCCTGTTGAGGTTTTCTTGTTTTTCTTCTTCTTCTTTTTCTTCCGTGGCTTGTTATTCAGATTAGGCTGTCAGAAGAAGAACACTGTGACCCACAGAAAGAGATAAGGAGCCAGAGCCCCGAAGAGGGCAAGAAAGGGCTCTGTCACATCAACATAGAAGCACGAATACGATTTCTAAGGTGGTCAGGGAGAGGCCGACCTGGGCATAAAGCTCAGGGATATGGAGGGGGAAGTAAGGCTTCCCACCTCTGTCCTCAAGCCCCTACAGGGGAACAGGTTTAAGCAAAAACAAATATAGGAGTAAAGAGACTAGGGGAAAAAAGAGAGGGAAGGCAACTTTTGTGAGCTCTCTCTCTTTTTTTTTTGGTGAGGCAGTTGGGGTAAAGTGACTTGCCCAGGGTCACACAGCTAGTAATTGTTAAGTGTCTAAGGCTGGATTTGAACTCAGGTCCTCCTGAATCCACTGCGCCATCTAGCTGTCCCTAGAGCTTTCTCTCTTTTAAGGGGCTTGAAACTCTCTTTTGGACTGAACAGAAAACCAACAGAATGCCATGATCAGGCACTACGAAATACAGATCTAATCTGTGTATTTTCAAAGCAGAGACAAAAGAGCATCAAAGCCAGTAATCCAATCCAGTCCATAGCTAACACAGGATTTCCAAAGGACAAAACCCTTTAAAGGACTGAGGCGATGGTCTATAACACTTTTCACCACCCCAGGAGCACAGTACCATAAAAGCCATCCAACATTCATTAGGAGCTGCCAACACAAAAACAGCTGAAGCAACTATTAATGAGAGAATTGGAATGGCAGAGGGGGCAATCTGCTGGAGAAGATGGGGCAGAACGGGGTGACTTGTGTACATAGAGCCGTTTGCCTTGGCAGGGAGAAGGGCCACTTCTTCAGGTGAAAGAGGAGATAGTGGCAAAAGGCCACTGGGATGAGAAAAAGAAGAGGCAGCCCTCTGTGACTGGCCTCGGTTTTTTCAATCAAATATGAGGTAAGATTCTTACCTGGAGATGGGGTGGGGGTGGGCAAAGAAAGATGTATGTGGGAGATCTCGGGAGCCAACTCGAAGCCCTTTCACTTCTCTCATGCCTGGAACTGTCCCTCCTCATCTCTGCCCCCTGGCTGCCTCTAAGTGTCAGCCTAAGTCCCACCTTCTGCAAGGTCTTTCTAGCCGTCATTAATCTTAGTGCCTCCCCTCTGAGACAACTCCCAAGTTATCCCATCCGTATCATGTTTGTACCTGAGTGTTTGCATGTTGTCTCTCCAGACTGTGAGCTCCTTGAGAGAAGAGATTGGTTTTCCTTTTCTTTCAGCACTTAGCACAGAGCCTGGCCAACAGTAGGTGCTTAAGTAATGCTAACTGATTGACTGGGCCGATATAGTTACTGGGTTCCAATTTACTATACCCTGACCTTCCTTTCAGCAAGTGGGCAAGATAATGTGTCCCATAAAGAAAAGCAATTGTATTCAATCCCAAATACCTGTGAACTAGCTGCCACCTGGTTTTCTCGTGGAAGACCTTCTCCATCTCTTTCTTGGTTGACCTCTAGTTCTCCATTTTTAGTGTCTTCATTATTCTCTGCGCCCTCTTGTACCTTCAGTCTGTAATCTTCTCCCCTTGCTTTGGATAAAAGTTCATCCTCAGGTTCTTCACTGGTTATCTGTGTCAGTGAAAAGAAAATAAATTGAGAAATGACTGCATTGTAGACCTATCAAGTGGCTTAAACGATGGGGTCAGGCCACAATTACAGCTACTAAGCTACGTATTAAACAACAGAATAGGAAATATAAGCTACTTTCAAAGCTGGCTCTTTGGGGTGAGAGAGAAAATTAATTTATTTAATTATTTAAAAAGAAATTTATTACTAAATAGCAGCAATGTGTAACATAAAAATGTAGCCAACCTAAACGATTTCTCACAGTTGGATACTTCTGAAAGAATCCTAGTTCAGTTACTAGTGTAAACAAATGCAGACAAAATCTGTAGATTAAAAATGAAAAGTCATTTTGGAAATGTGCATTGTAGTCCTAGATGCTCTGCTGACATTTTAATCTGTTACACCATTGTGGCAGAAGGAGGTGACCTTCTTGAAGAATATGTCTGAAGAATACAAGGATAGCTGGATAGGCTTTGAGTTGAAACAGAATTATCTTTCCCTCTTCCAAATTTACCTATTACCTTCAAGGGCACCAGCATTCTTTTAGTTACCCAAGTTCAAAAACTTGGTGTTATCCTCAATTCATGTTTCTCACTCACCCCACGTCACAAATCCAATCAATGGCCAAATCTCGGCATTTCTTTCTCTATGACAGTTGTATGTCCTTTTCTCTCCATTTATACAGCCACTACCTATATCAGGACTTCATCATCTTTCATCTGCACTATTAAAATAGACTTTTCTTTCTTTTCTTTTTTTTTTTGCAGAGCAATAAGGGTTAAGTGACTTGCCCAGGGTCACACAGCTAGCAAATGTCAAGTGTCTGAGGCTGGATTTGAATTCAGGTCCTCCTGAATCCTAGCTGCCCCCACAATAGACTCTTAATTGGTCTTCATGACTCGAGTCTCTCGCCAACGCAATTTCCCCTCCACATAGCTGCCCAAGCAATTTTCCTACAATACAGCTCTCACTGAGTGACCTCCCAGTGGAATAAACTCCCGTGGCTCCCTGTTACCTCTGTGGTCAACCAGCAATTCTCTTTAGCTTTTAAAGCTCTACCGCCTGGACCCTTCTCACCTTTCCAGACACTCCAGTCTAGCCACAATGACCTTACTTGCTAATATTCATACCTAATACTCCACCTCCAATCTTCTTCAGTGTCTTTTCACTGCTTGGCTTTTTCTTTGTGTCCCCAAAGTAAGCACTTAATAAATGCTTTTTCATCAACGGATTGCTGACTAAGAACTTGCCTGGCTAACTTCAGAAAGTAGTATCACCAGAGGGATTATAATGAGCCAATGAATTCCTTTTAGCAACAACTCATGTGACCATTTAAGGACAGGGTATTTAACTGGAATTTGTGAATTAAAAAAAAATTAGTACATTAGTTTTGATTGGTAACCTTCTATATTTTATGTAGCTAAAGACAATTATTCTAAGGGATCCATAGGCTTAACCAGACTGCAAAAAGGCAAAAGATAAAGAATTCTTGATTTAAGATGTGTAATCCTTGAGTACAATTAACATCTGACTACTCAATAAAGTCCAATAGCTTCATATTACCTAGGATCAAACACAAACTTCTCTGTTGGACATTTAAAGATCTTCACAACCTGGTACATTTTTACACACATATATGTGTATGTGTATTTGTGAAGTTCTAGTATCCCCTCTTAACCTGCCTCCCTCAGGCCTGAAGAATCAACATTACCGGCAAGTTAATGTGAAATCAGAGTTTGACATAGAAGGGATTAAGGCCCAAATATGTATATGCATGCTTTCAACTGTTTCTTTGCATTCCAAAGGCATTTTTGGATTAATAGGTAGTGTTTTTGTATTATCCATATGTTCTCCTTTTTTATATTATTGTGGATGCTCATGGGTTGACTAGATTCGTTAATTTATTCAGATTTGTTCAAAAAAGATTTATTGAGCACCTACTATGTGCAGAGCATTGTGCTAGCTGCTGGGGAAAATACAACATTTAGTTAAGATTTAAAGGGTCTGCTTTATGGAGCTAATAGTTTAAACGACACAAAAAAATGCACAGATAACAGACCTAGTATTACCTGGTAAGTGCATTAGGGAATTACAAAAGAGAAGTACTATGGGATATTCTAGGCGAAGACCATTTCCAGTGGGGAAAGAGGGAGGAGAAAAAGGATAAATAAAAGGCATGCACCCCCCCCCATGACAGAAAAGTTCTCTTTGAAACAAAATATCAATATTAACAAAATAAATGAACAATACACCAAATAGATAAATAATAGAATAATAAAGTATTAATACTGGAACTGGCATAGTGGATAGAGCACTAGGTCTGAAGTCAGGAAGACCTGAGTTCAAATCTGGTCTCAGAAATTTACCAGCTGTGTGATGAGCTAAGTGACAAGTTACTTAACCTCTGCCTGTCAGTTTCCTTATCTGGGGGATCAAAATAGCACCTACCTCCCAGGGTTGTTGTGAGGATTAAATAAGATGATTATAAAAGTGCTTAGCACAGTGGCTGACACTTAATAAGTGCTATACAAATAAATGTTAGCTGCTATTGTTATCATTATTACAATTATTAGCACTCTTTGTGAGATCAAAAATGATGGAAGTAGAGTTGCTGTTCACTGATTAGGGAAAGGTTAAACAAATTATAGTATATAAAAACAATAGATTATTATTGTACTGTAAGAAACTACAAAGAATCTAGAGAAATTTGAAAAGATTTATATGAACTGATGTGGAGTAAAGTAACCAGAACCCTAATGACAGTAATGAAAAGAAAGGGAAAGGAGAACAAGCAACAAAACAACTCTTTTCAAAAAAGACCAGTATGGGTCAATAATCCTGCCCTGAACATGACTTGCCAAACCCCAACTCTAGGCTACCCTTTCATCCACCTTCTACTTTCACCCCTACTGACGTACTGCCAATGGATCATTACAAATTTGCTATTAATTTAAATAGGGTCGTTGATACTACACAGCAATTCTTTTGGTTCAATTTAATAAGTATGTACTTACTACATGCCAGACACTATTTTAGGCATTGGAGATAACACTCTCAATCTCTCCAGTGGCTAGTCCAACTTTTTCATCTCTACTTCTCTCTCACCAGAGGCGCCCCTTCCAGCTTTACTGAGAAAATGAAGGGGGGATGGGGGAGCAGCTAGATGGCGAAGTGGATAAAGTGCTAGCCCTGGATTCCAGAGGACCTGGGTTCGAGTCCTGCCTCAGACACTTGACACTTACTAGCTGTGTGACCCTGGGCAAGTCACTTAACCTTCATTGCCCTGCAAAACCAAAAACAAACCAACAAGAAAATGAAGGCCACCTGTCACCAGGTTCCTCTTCTCTACTCCACACATCCTCATCTCTGGAGAGGCAGCCCTATTCTACTTTTACCCTCAACTCCACCCCCTCCCATCTCTCCAGGATCTCACCCCTTTGATAATTCCTACTCTCTCTTCTCCAATATCTCTTTTTCTACTGGTTCTTTCCCTGTCACCTACAACCATTTCTCAGGTCATTCATATCCTTAAAAAAAAAAACCCTTTGCTTGATTTTGTTATCCTCTCAAGCTATCATCTCATATCTCCTTTCCCTTTCACAACCAAACACACGCCCCCTGTACCTCTTGCTTCCATTTCCTTACCTCTAACTACTTCTCAACTTCCTGCTACCCCTTCTGACTTAAATTGTGCCCTCCAAGATTAACAAGTTCTTAACTGCTCAATTCAATGGCTTTTCCCCAGTCATCCTCTTTGCAGCTTGAGAAAGCATCAACGAGGCCCTCCTCCTGGATCCTTTTTCTTCCTTTGGCTTCCGGGACAAGGTCCTCTTTAGTTATTCTACTGCTTGTCTGACCACTCCCTATCAGTCTCCTTTACTGGATCATCATTCAGCTCCTAACCATAAATATTAGCATTCCCAGGGTAGTCTCTTGAGCTCTCTTCTCTTCTCTCTCCAAATCCTCTCTTTTGGTGATGTCACCAGCTTCCACTGGTTCAGTAGCATTTCTATGCAGAAAACTCTCAGATGTATATATTCAGTCTAATGAATCTCCTGAATTCCAAAGCCTCCATTTTATCTGCTGGCCACCTCTAACTGGGCATCTCAGACAAGTGCCAAACTGAATTCATATCCCACCTAACTTCATTATTTCTGTTAAGAGCACCAGCATCCATATAGTCTTGGTCTCCTTCTCCTCTCCTGATTCCCCTAGTTGTCACTGCTTCTAAAATTACTTTGTATATACTTCTAATTGCCTCTATACGTATTGTCCGCTGTCTGACAAAAGAGACTGAATTTTTTCTTGTCTTTTTCTCCCCAGTTGCTGGCACAATACCTCACCCCTGCCACTTGTAAATATGTCCTCTGACAAATCAAACACAGCTGCCGATCCAAATCTGATTTTCTCCACGAATGTTAGGAGCTGGAAAAGTGCTTAGATATCATCCAATCCAACTCTCTCAATACCTCAAATATTTCCTACAACACTTCGGTTTCCTTATATTTCTTTCTTTTTTTTTTTTTTGGAGAGGCAATGGGGGTTAAGTGACTTGCCCAGGGTCACACAGCTAGTAAGTGTCAAGTGTCTGAGGCCGGATTTGAATTCAGGTACTCCTGAATCCAGGGCCAGTGCTTTATCCACTGCGCCATCTAGCTGCCCCCGGTTTCCTCATATTTCAAGTAAGAATAAGAATATTTGTACTATTTACCTCCCAGGGTTGTTATGAAGATCATATGGGACAATTTATGTAATCCCTTGTAAGCACTATATAAATGTAAACTATTGCTGTTATTTGGATACAGTCCTTCTGTTATTACAGCATAATCATCATCATAAAATGGGGAAAAGGAAGCAATTAGTCCCCTCCTTTTCCCTCCCCAATACCACTGTTCCCAAATTTCTCCTCCTACTTGCTACCAGTGTGACCCTAGCAAGTAACTCTAGGATCAAAGGATCAAGAAAGAACATTAGGGACCATCTAATCCAGGGCTTCTTAAACTTTTTCCACTCTGGACCTTTTTTTGCTCTAGAAATTTGTACTCGACCCCTGGTATACAGGTATGTAAAATAAGCATACATAAGTTTTTATTGTTGCCAATATTTTTGAGACCTCCACAGTTTAAGAAGCTTTGACCTAGTCCACTTCCCTCAGTTTCCTCATAAGTAAAATGAGGGATTAGATTAGCTCTCTAACGTCTCTTCCTGCTCTAGAACCTATTCAACTAAAAAAAACATTGATCTAGTGTCTACAACATATACAAAGAACTCTACTAGAAAGTGGGGAATAAAAAAACCAAACAATTTCTGCCCCCCAAAAGAGATGACATTCTACAGGGAAAAATAATGGGCACAAAGATAAGTAAATATTTTTTAAAAGAGGGAGCACTACTTTTTTTTTTTAAATTCTATTTTTTAGTGAGGCAATTGGCGTTTAAGTGACTTACCCAGGGTCACACAGCTAGTAAGTGTTAAGTGTCTGAGGCCAGATTTGAACTCAGGTCCTCCTGACTCCAGGGCTGGTGCTCTATCCACTGCACCACCTAGTTGCCCCCTAGAGGGAGCACTACTAAGGAAGGGGTTAACGTTTTTGTGTCTCTTTGCCAGGCTGGTGAAGCCTTTGAGAACTGTTCTCAATGCATAAAATAAAATCTATGAGATTACAAAGGAAACTGATTATAGTTCTCTCTCTCTCTCTCTCTCTCTCTCTCTCTCTCTCTCTCTCTATATATATATATATATATATATATATATATATATATCTCTTAACCTGGGGTCCATGGGTGTCTGTGAACTTAGAAAGAAATATATCTATATTTATCTATATTATATATTTACCTTATCTATTGATTTATCTATATTGATAGATCGATACAGACCAATAGATGTGGATAGTTATCTATGTATCTAGATATCTCTGTAGAGATCTAAATATACATATTTCTAGATATATCTAGACAATCTATAGAGATTGATAGGTATGTATAGAAATCTATATAGATAAGAATTTATGTATATACATAAATCTAGATGAGTTATAGAAATAGATATCAATGGATAAATGAATCTAGACAAATATCTATAGCTATAGATATTGATAGATATCTACAGATGTAGACAGACATCTATATAGATGTTGACGAGATAGCTCCATAGATTTCTATCTCTATAGACAGATCTCCATCTAGATATAGTTCTCTATCGACAAATATAGCCATAGAGAGGTAGCTAAATATACACATTTTTTCCCCTCCAAGTTCACGGACCCCCAAGGACTTCAGGTTAAGACCCTGGAGAGGCTACCAACAAAGGCCTCGGGCAGGGGGCGGCACCGGGGTTGAACCTCGTAGGGAGGGTCGGGATTCCATAGGCTAAAGATGAGGACGGAGGACGTCCCAGGCAAAAATGCGGGGGCGGGCGACGGAATGCCCCGGGATCTTCCGGGGTCCCGGCCGGCGGACTCCTCCCCCACTACGCCTTCGACGTGGCCCAGCTGGACACCGCCCCGCCCCAAGCTCCTTCCCCGTTCTTCGCGGCGCGCCCGCCCCGCCCGTCACGCCGACGCCTGCGGCCCCGCCCTCTCCTGCCCTTCCCCCCCTTTCCTTTCCCCTCCCGCTCCTTCCTTCTCCCCCCTCCCCCCTCTGGCCCCTCCCTTCGGCGGCTCCTCACCAGCTCGTACAAGTTGCTAATGGCGCTGCGCTCCCTCCTCCCCCTCCTCCTGCGAGGGTCGCTCGGTAGCTGCCCCACTTCCTCGTCCTCTTCCTCGCCGCCGTCATCACGATCCTCGAGGCCTAGGCGTAGGGCCCCGGGCTCCAGGGGCTCTTGGCCCCGCTGTTCTCCCCGCAGCCTCCTGAGGGCCCGGCGCGACATAAGACCCAACGGCCGCGGACCCGCCGCGCTTGCGCACTGCCGCACCGGGGCGGGGGCGGGGGGAGGATGCCGCGCGTGCGCGCTGTAAACCGTGGGCCCGCCTTGGCTCTCCTTAGGTGGCGTTACCAGGAAGCCAGCCACGCCCGCTCCTAGGATCCCGTGAGCTTTGAACCCCTCCGAGATGCCCGAAGATTGGCTGCACTCGTAGCCAATGTCTGCGCAGGAGGTCGGGAGCGGGGGCGTTTCTTACCCGCCTCCTACGTTTTCAGATCCCCTTAAACCTGTCATTAGTTGACCCATTCCAGTTAATTTTTAAATTTTATTAAACTTCTGAATTTAAACAACACGATAAAATGGGACAGCTAAGGGGTGCCGCCCTGCACAGAGCTTTGGGCCTAGGGTCCGAATGCAGCCTCAGACCCTGCCTAGCTGTGTGAGCCTGGGCAAGTCATTTCCCCTCCTGCCTACCTTAGTTTCCTCCGCTGTTAAATGGGGGATAGTTACAGCACCCAGGCTGGTTGTGAGGATCAAATGAGATGTTTGTAAAGGAGTCTGCAAATGCCGGTCATACAACGGGAAAAAAATTGTACATGAAACTGCAAAGTTTTATTATGCTTTTCTCTTTTTGACCATGTGACAATAATTTTTATCAGACATTCACATTCTTTAAAAGTAAAAAATAAAAAAGACACCTAAAAATATAACAAGTCTGTTCCTTTTCCAAAAATTAATTAGCTGATGCAGTAACAAGGAAACAAAGCAAAAAACTACCCAAAATATCCTTGTAAAAAGGCAAAAAAGCAATTTCTTTTGAGTTGAAAGAAATAAATTGTATTCTTTGCTGTTAGAAAGAATATAGATTTTGCATACCCTTTGACCCAGCAATACCACTTTTGGGTCTTTCTCCAAGAGAGATCATGGAAAGGGGAGAAGGACCCACATGAACAAAGATATTTATAGCTGCTCTTTATGTTGTGGCAAGGAATTGGAAGTTGAGGGGATGCCCATCAATTGGGGATTGGCTGGACAAGTTGTAGTATATGAATGTAATGGAATACTATTGTACTGTAAGAAACAATGAACAGGAGGAGTTCAGAGAAACCTGCAGGGTCATGGATTGGTGATGAGTGAGATGAGCAGAACCAGAAGAACATTGTACACAGTATCATCAACATTGTATGTTGATCTACTGTGGAGTATAGATGTTGAATGAACCATACTATTTCTTTTGTTTTTGGTGCTGTTGTATTTCTATTTTGAGGTTTTTCCTCATTGCTCTGATTTTTCTCTTATAACATGACTAATGCAGAAATGTTTAATGTTATTATGTATATACATATACATACACACACACACATTTATATATATAACCTATATCAGATTACCTGCTGTCTAGGGGAGGGGAGAGGGAGGGGAAGGAGGGAGAAAAATCTGAAATTGGAAAGCTTGTATAAACAAAAGTTGAGAACTATCTTTACATGTAATGGGAAAAAATAAATAAAATACTTTTAAAAAAGAATATAGATTTATATATCATATATGTATATAATCCCTATGACATGAAATGTTCAGTATATATGTCTCTTCACCTGATAGTGACCTAAGCCATTACAATGAATAACACAAGTATGAGTTCTGAAAACCATAGGGAGGTATATAAATGCTAGCTATTAAAAGTATAAGTATTGAGGGACTTCCAGGGCAGAGCCAAGATGGCAGAGGAAAGGCAGTGAGCTCTCCAACTCGTGACAGGGATTGCTCCAAAAAACATTCAAGTAATGCCATAGGACAATGCCTGGAGCAGCAAAACCCACAGAAGAATGTGCTAAAATCATTTTCTAACAAAGATAGGTCATAAGGAGGGAGCTGCTGTGCTGAGACAGGAGTGGAGCCCAACTCCACAGTCACCCTGACACAGATCCAGTCCCAGGAGGGCCTCACCAGAGAAGGAAACCCCCAGAGCCTCTGAATCAGCTGAAGCACCAGTGTTATCTGGAACTAAGCTCATAATCTGGTGAGAGGGCTAAGCCCTTGGCAGGGAGGAGACTACAGAGGTCTATGTTGGTGCTGAGGTAGAACTTGGGTTTTTCACTCCTGCTGGGACCAGGAGGTAGGCTTGAGTAGCAGTGGCCCAGATGGGGGAGGGGCACAGGCTCCTTGGAGTTGACAACCACAACACACAAAGCCGGTTGATTAGCAAGTTGGTCTGGGGTCATCTAGGGATGACCCCAGGGAACAGGCCAGGTGAGTGAAGAACCTGATCCTCCTTAAATCATACCACCTGGGACTTCTGAAGTTTGGGATACTGCAGCCTGGAAAGAGTGCCCCACTTTAAGGAGCTAAAAACCAAGTAAAAGAAAGGCAAGATGAGCAGACAGAGAAAGGTGAGGACCATAGAAAGTTTCTTTAGTGACAAGGAAGATTGAGGTGCACCCTCAGAGGAAGATGTCAATGTCAGGGCCCTTATATCTAAAGCTTCCAAGAAAAATATGAATTGGTCTCAGGCCATAGAGGTGCTCCAAAAGGACTTTGAAGATAAAGTTAGAGAGGTAGAAAAAAAATGGAAAGAGAAATGAGGGTGATGCAGGAAAGACAAGAGAAAAAAGTCAACAGCTTGAAAAGCCAAATGGAAAAGCTCTCTGGTGAAAATAATTGCCTAAGAATTAGGATTGAACAAATGGAAGCCAGTGACTTTATGAGAAACCAAGACACAATAAAGCAAATCCAAATGAATAAAAAAAATAGAGGGCAATGTGAAATATCTTCTTGGAAAAACTGCTGACCTGGAAAATAGGTCCAGGAGAAATAATTTGAAAATTATTGGTCTACCTGAAAACCATGATCAAGGAAAGAGCTTAGACATCATCTTCCAAGATATTCTCAGGGGAAATTGCCCTGAAATTCTAGAAACAGAAGCTAAAATAGAAATGGAAAGAATCCACCGATCACCTCCTGAAAGAGATCCCCAAAGGAAAACTCCTAGGAATATTATAGCCAAATTCTAGAGCTCTCAGGTCAAGGAGAAAATATTGCAAGCTGCCAAAAAGAAAGAATTCAAGTACTGTGGAGCTCCAGTCAGGATAGCACAAGATCTAGCAGCTTCTACATTAAAGGACTAGAGGGCATGGAATATGATATTCCAGAGGGCAAAGGAATTGGGATTACAACCAAGAATCACCTACCCAGCAAAAGTGATCATAATCTTTCAGCGGAAAAAGTGGGACTTTAATGAAAAAGAGGACTTTCAGGTAATTGTGATGAAAAAACCTGAACTGAATGGCAAATTTGACTTTCAAATACAAGACCCTAGAAAACCATAAAAAATTGGAGTTGGGGGGACATACCTGGGGTCGTACAGTGGGCGACTGTCTTGTGTCTGAGGCCAGGTTTTGGCTGGGATCCCCCTGGGTCCAGGAGTGATGCTTTGTCCACTGTGTCACTTAGCTAGGTGATAGCATCTTTAGGATTAAATTGAGGGGTATGGGGAATGCACTGGGGGAGGGGGAAGGGCAGAGGTGAAATCCTACATGAAAGAAACAGGAAAAGGTTTATGGAATGGGGGAAGAGATGGGAGAGGAGCAGGGCAGTAAATGAATTTTACACTCATCAGAAAAGGCTCAAAGACTTTAAACTCATCAGAGTTGCCTCAAGGAGGAACTAACACACACATACACCCAACTGGGTGGAGTAATCTATTTAATCTGGGCAGTAAATGAGCCTAACACTCATCAGAATTGGCTCAAAGACCTCATTCTCATTAGAATTGGCTCAAGGAGGGAATGGCATACACCCTCAATTTGGTGAAGTAATCTCTCCAACCCTTCAGGAAAATAGGAGGGGAAGGGGATAAAGAGAGAGGGGCAAAAGAAGGAAGGGCAGGTTGGGGGAGGGGACAGACAGAAGCAAATCCCTTTTGAAGAGTGATAGGATGAAAGAAGATGGATAATAGAATAAAGGGAATAGGATGGAAGGGAAACAGTTAACAATAGTATTCATGAAAAAGAGAAAAGGGGGAAATTTGTACAAAAAATATTTATAGCAACTCTTTGTGGTGGCTAAAAATTGAGAATCAAGGGAATGTCCATCATTTGAGGAATGACAGAAGCTGTGGTATATGATTGTGGTGGAATGGTCTTGTGCTATAGGAAATGACACAAGATGATCCCAGAAAAACCTGGAAAGACTTATGAACTGTAGTATAGTGAAATGGGCAGAGCTAGGAGGACATTGTGCATAGTGACAGCAGTATTATTCAATGAGGAATTGTGAATGACTTAACTACTCTTCAGCAATGCAATGATCCAAGACAACCCCAAGGGACTAATGAGGAAGCTTACTATCCACCCCCATAGAAAGAACTGATAAAAAGAACACTTGTGGATTGTATATATATATAACCTGGTTGTGGTCTTGTGGAGGGGGGAGGAAAGGGAGGGAGGGAGAAAAATTTGGAACTCTAAATCTTATGAAAATGAATGTCAAAAACTACCCTTACACGTAACTGGAAAAAATTAAATAAATGTTTGTATTATTATTCTGGTTGCAATGCCTCACCATATATTTAATCTGGATAAAACAGGCTCATTGATAGGGTCCCAGCTGCCAAAGATGCAACAATTATAGTGTTGCTATATACTCTGTATTCCTTATGGGTCACATGCTGGCACACTATTTGGTAATTCGATTTTATAGTGAATTCAACTTGTAATTTTAAAAGCTGTCATTCATATTTATGAAGCTTCCTTCTGTTCTTTTCAATGAAGTTTTTTTTAATGCTTAAAATTCCCTGCTTATTTTTCTTCTCTTTTTTTTTGCCCCCTCTCCCATTTACTTGTAGTTGGAAGAAAAAAAAAGGAAAGAGAAAACTTTATAACAAATATACATAATAAAGCAAAATTAATTCCTACATTGGCTATATCTGATAAATATGAGTTTATCACCTCTCTGTTAGAGGGTAGAATACCTTTGGAATCATTGTGGTGACTTCTCACTTCACTGTGCATGAGTTCATATAAGGCTTTCCAGATTTCTTTGAAACTATCTTTTTCAAAGTTATCGATAAGGGGCAGCTAGGTGGTGCAGTGGATAGAGCACCAGCTCTGGAGTCAGGAGGACCTAAGTTTAAATCCAGCCTCAGACACTTGACACTTACTAGCTGTGTGACCCTGGGCAAGTCATTTAACCCCAATTGCCTCACCAAAAAAAAAAAAAAGTTATTGATAAGAAGAAAGTTCCCAAAGACATCAAAATATTTATAGCAGCACTTTTCGGTGATAGCAAAAAATTGGAAATGAAGTAGTTGTCTGTTGATTGGGAATGGCTAAATGAATTATGGTACATGGATGTAATGGAATATTACTATGCTGTAAGAAATGGACAAAAGTGGTGAATACAGAGAATCCTTCCAAGATTACCATCAACTGATGCAGAGTGAAGTCAGCAGAACCAAGAAAACATTCTACCTGATGAATACAACAATGTAAATGGAAAGAACAATGACATACCAAAAAATAAAAAGTGAATGTAACAAAATTACATAGATCAAGCAGGACTTGAATGAAGAGATATGAAAAGACAACCATGGAGGTTGGAGGTCCACGGGTGTTACATATTGCACATGTTTTCAGACTTTTTCAATGTATCCATCAATTGGTTTGATTTTTTTTTCTCTTTAAAAAATACTATTTGTTATATGGGGATGGCTCTCTGGGAGACGGAGAGGGATGGATATTGGCGAGAAATATGGATGATACAAGAAACAGAATACATCAATAGAGACTTATTAAAAATAAACTGTCCCTTTCATCATTACATCCAGTTCAGATCTCACCTCTGATACTACCTATGTCGGATACAACTGAACAACAACATAAATGAGAGAACAGATTCACTGAAATATCTATGTTTACTGTCCCAATGAGGTATTTGAGGGACAGTTTTGAGATGCAGAGACAAACATTTTTCAGATGGACTTCTATCAACTATACACCCTCTCCCCATCTTATAATTTCATGAATATAGACAGCTGGGGATTGGGGGAGCAGAGAAACCTCTTTTACCAATACAGATCAGATCCTTCCAGGCAGTATGTCTTAAATTAGTTGTTTTGGGGATTGAGCATAATCGAACATTTCTTTACCCAAGAACACACATTCAGTGTGTGTCTGGGGCAGGAGTCTATAATTGTATAATCAATTTTTGGAACTGTGGTCAAAAAACACAGAACCCAAGGAAGAGGCTGAAATTTGGGGCTCCTGGGTGTGAAATAATCAGATGAGATTAAGAATCAAACAATCAGGGGCAGCTAGGTGGCACAGTGGATAGAGCACCAGCCCTGGATTCAGGAGGACCTGAGTTCAAATCCAGCTTCAGACACTTAACACTTATTAGCTGTGTGACCCTGGGCAAGTCACTTAACCCTAATTGCCTCACCAAAAAAAGAAAAAAAAAGAATCAAACAATCAATAGTAATGATGATTGACTATAATGAAAAAATGTATGGTACCTACTTTGCTAGGCTATTGTGAAGAAAATTCTTTGTCAAGTTTAAGGTACTATATAAAAGTTATGATGAATAGGATGCTATCAGAAAAACCAGGAAAGATCTACATGAACTGAAGCAGAGTGAAATGTACTGTATACAAAATAACAGCAATAGTGTCAGATGATCTGCTGGGAAGCATGTGGTTATTTTCGGCAATGCAATGATCCAATATAACTCTGAAGGACTTATGAAAATTGCAATCCATCTACAGAGAAAGAACTGATGATATCTGAAAACAGATTGAAGCATATTTTTTGACAGTTCCTTAATCTGAAGTTTTGTTTTTATCTGTTTTCTCTCACAACCTAGCTAATGTGGAGTTGTTTTCCATGTCTACTCATGTATAATTTATATTGAATTGCTTGAGTTCTTGGGGGTTAGGGGTGTGGAGGGAGGGAGGAAGAGAAGTTAGAACACAAAGTTTTTAAAAATTGATGTCAAAATTTGTTTTTATGTGTAATTTGGAAAATAAAATTCTAAATAGAAAAAAAATATTTTTAAAGAATCAAACAATCGACAAGCATTTGCTAATCACCTACTGTATTCCAAGTCCAATGCAAAACCAAAAATGAAACCTGTCCCCACCCTTGAGGTGCTTACAACTGTAATTAATTTCTGTTTGTAACAGATCAGATTAGAAGCCTTTATAATCAATTGCTGCAACTAAATGTAAAGTCTTTCGGGGGAGGGAAAGCAAAGATACAATATGGCACATATGTAATCAGTGTATATTATGTGTAATGTATAAGCCTAACTTTGCAGAAAGTTCAGTAGTCAATAGATTCTTTTTTTTTTTTTTAGTGAGGCAATTGGGGTTAAGTGACTTGCCCAAGGTCACACAGCTAGTGTTAAGTGTCTGAGGCCGGATTTGAACTCAGGTACTCCTGACTCCAGGGCCAGTGCTCTATCCACTGTACCACCTAGCTGCCCCAGCCAATAGATTCTTGCCACATCCCTCCTTCCAGAGGTTGTGGTGGTTCTGAATGGTCAATCTGGCACCTAAATCCCAGCTAACCCTCAATGGGAATAACTGATGTAACATGCCTTTTCATATCAATATCAGCAAATATTACAAACCAGTATTGCACATTAGCACCAACCCTGGAAAACAGAAGCAACGTCTTAGTGCTATAGCTCAGCCTGCACTGCCCTCTGCCAATCCCAGGAAGCCAGTCAAAGAACAGAACACTTATCTTAAAATTAAAGACAAAAAATAAAAATAAAAATAAAAAATCTAGGACCACAGTACTACAATTGTCTCAGAACATATTCCAGCCACTCAGGGTGCCCAAGTAGCTTATGATTTACATAACTGAATAAAATGGGAACCAGGAGAAGAGCTTAGAGGTAATTGGATTATTCAGTATCTGAACATAAATGAAAGATTATTGTAAGGATGCCTAACTCTTCTTTACTTCCTCCCAAGGTGGGACAGAGGAAACTGTACTTCTATTGCAAGAGAAGATATTTAGATTAGATGCAGGAAGGAATTATGTGCACAGAAGGGTAGGACACAGAAATGAGTTACTAAGAATAGCTGGACATCTTGCTAGAATAATTTAAGTGTAGATGTTCCCGTTGGTCTTGGAGAATTTTCTAGGTGATACAGACTGTAAGGGCGGGATGTGCTAAGCATTTGCGTTAGGTTTCCAGCCAGCACAGGAAGAAAAGAGAGAAGAGTGGGGGCTTTTAAGTGATATTCCTGCTGGAAAATCACCAACTGCAAATGGAAAACACTGAACAAAATTGCTGCATTGTTATCACCATTGCCAGCTTGGCAAAGAAACTTCAAGGTTGGAGCCTTCCTCTTGGCTTTGAACCAAGATGAGGAAAGCAAGTAACAGGCTTAGAGGAGGTAGAAGAAGGGAGAATGGAGGGTGTAGAGAGTTCAGAAGCTCATACATCTAATTCGGTGCTCCCTTTCTGCGTTCTTTGTGGTTGCTTTGCTGAAAGGCCATGGACCGACTACTGTCCCTAGTTCTGTACCTCTCCCCAAACCTACCTCCTCTTCTCCTGTAGCTAGGGGTATGCTGGAGCCAGCCCAGATCAGCTAGGAGAGCTGAATGTTAAATTTTCAGCATGAGCATTTTGTTGTTGTTGTTGTTGTTGTTGTAGTAGTAGTGGTGGTGGTGGTGGTCGTAGTAGTAGTTGTAGTAGTAATAGTAGTAGTAGTAGTAGTAGTAGTAGTAGTAGTAGTAGTAGTAGTAGTAGTAGTAGTAGTAGTAGTAGTAGTATAGTCATGAACAACTCTTTGTTGGACTTGTCCGTGGGGTTTTCTTGGCAAAAATACTGGGGTAGTTTGCTATTTCCTTTTCTAGTGTGTTCCCATTTTATAGATGAGGAACTGAGGCAAATAGGGGTTAAGTGACTCTCCCCAGGGTCATACAGCTAGCAAGTGTCTAAGGCTAGATTTTGCAACTACTATAAATCAGAGCTTGATTTTACTGATTGTATAGACTTAGGAAAGTGTTCATTACACAGATTAAATTTTAAAGTGTGTCATGTATGCAGAGAAATGCGTAAGTATATCATGGATGAAAGAGGGATATTATACATTTATCAGCATAGCCCTGACTGGAATACACATACATATTGGCAGATAGGCTATTAAATGTTTCTACCTTGTATGTTTTTTCCCATTCCCTATCTATTTTCGCAAGGGCAGGGGAGAAAGTACCAATATAGTAAGGTTGTCCAGTTTTTTCAGTCATGTCCAACTCTCTGTGACCCCATTTGGGGTTTTCTTGGCAAGAATACTGAAATGACTTGCTATTTCTTTCTCTAACTCATTTTACAGATGGGGAAACTGAAGCAAAGAGGGTTAAGTGACTTGCCCAGGGTCACACAGTTAGTAAGTGTCCCTAAGGCTGGATTTGAACTCACAAAGATGAGTCTTCCTGACTTCAGGCACGCACTCTATCCACTGTGTCCCCTAACTGCCCCAATAGTAAAGGTAGAAGACTACATGTCACAGGAAAGCATGAGTGATAGGTTCTGAGAGGATAAGAACTGAAAGCATAAGACCAATGGGGAGAAAACAGAAGAAAGCAAAACATGAAGATGGAGGCCACTCTAGGAGCTTGGGGCCAATTAGGGGCCTTGGAGGTGATTAGAATGACAGGGAAACTTCCCCATAAGCAAGAGAACAAGATAACCCAAACAGATGCTAAGTCTGCCTTCATAAAAGTTTCCAAACAACACCTTCCTCTCCAAGGTCCAGCTATGGCATGTCCTTTGTTCAGACTTCCTCTACTGGAGTTGTGCATGTTTGGAGAAGATAAAGATGCAAAGTAAGCAGGGAGGAAGCCAAAGGAGATTGTCCTTCCCAAGACTGGAGACAATTACTTTCTGCTGCTTTATGTTCCATTATGAATAAATGGTTTTGTTTCTCTGCCATTGGGAGCCTTGGTTTGGTAGTTAGTCAGTCAGTCAATAAAACTGTATTAGTGCCTACTCTATGTCAGGCACTGTACTAAGCACTGGGATACCACCCCAACAAAGAAAGACTCCTTGTCCTCAAGGAGTTTGCAATCTAATGGCTTTTTTTTTAGTGAGGCAATTGGGGTTAAGTGACTTGCCCAGGGTCACACAGCTAGTAAGTGTTAAGTGTCTGAGGCCGGATTTGAACTCAGATACTCCTGACTCCAGGGCTGGTGCTCTATCCACTGCGCCACCTAGCTGCCCTGGGATGATTCTTTTTTTTTTTTTTTTTGGTGAGGCAATTGGGGTTAAATGACTTGCCCAGGGTCACACAGCTAGGAAGTATCAAGTGTCTGAGGCCGGATTTGAATTCTAATGGCAAAAAATAACATATAAAAGGAAGCTGGAAAGGGTGTGGTGGTGAAGGTGATAAAGGAGGCTAAAAAGGGTTAACAGACCACCTAAGATCTGAGCTCTAAAAGGGGCAAATAGATAACCCATCAACTGTAGCTAAAAGGTGTTAACAGATAAATTGAGGCTTGAGTCTTTATCAATAGTACCTAAAAGGGTTAACAGAGAAAATAAGGTTTGTGTTCTTATCAACAGAACTGTAACTAGAGGGTTCAGTTCCTACCAAACAATATTATCAACAGAAGCTTAGACAGTAACCAGGGACCATTAACAATTAATAGCCATTAATACATTTAACCCTCTAAAACACACCCCTAGTGAGAAAGGTACCCACCTTGGAGGACATCTCAGGACCTAAGAAGTCCAAATTAGGATAAACCTGTACCTCCTTAAGGAGGAGATTAAGACAATGAGGAGATAACCTATTTTTTTCCCCCACTATAAATATAATCATTTTCCATCTCCTATAATGAGGCACTTATCTCCTTGGTGTCTTCCTGTGGCCTCACAGTATTCTAATAAAACTTAGGAAACTGCGTCACTGAGTCTCGTAATTCTTTTGGGATGCCTCATGATCAATTTGATCAATTAAATCCATTCCTACTTCAAAGGGACATGACAAAGTTCAAAAAAGCTCAGCCCAGTGGGAAAAGAAAAGCCAGCTGGCTTGGGAGTCCTCTTTAAATGGAAGCTTTGGTTGGAGGAGTGGAAGAGGAAGAAAAGAAGAAATTTATATAATAACTTTGCTGTATATTTGGAGGGAATAGCAAGTTATACATGGTAGATTTGTAGTTCCATGTGCAATCATCTTTTTTATTGTACTGCGTTATGGAAATGCTGGTTTTGTTCTGTGAATTGAAAAGAAAAGAAATTAACATTTAAAAATGAAAAACAATCAATAAATGGAAGCTTTGGGAGGAGTCCTTTGCACCCTCCAGTCCCCCAATCTGAGGGGCAATAAGTGGGCTGAATACATGGGAAGCGAGCTAACTAGAGACGTTTCTCAGAGTCTTTTAATGGAGGGTGGAGGCAAAGTGAACCCAATCAGTTATTGAGAATCTCCATGATACCACAAAAAAAGAGGTTGCATTGAGAATCTCCATGACAGGAGTTCAGTCTGGTTGTCAGAGACTAGGATTCAATAACCAGTTTACACATTTCAAAAAACCCACAAAAACAAAACACCCCAAATCTCATGGGTCGGATATTGAGAGCCTGATAGAGTGCTAGATTGAAAGACCTGACAGGATCACCTAGTCCACCTCCTTCATTTAACACATGAAGAAGCTGAAGCCCAGAGAGGTCATGACTTACCCAAGGTCACACAGCTAGTTTGGGACAGAGCTGGTGTTTGACTTGATATCTCCTGATTGCTATTTCAGTACTCAATGCTCTAGCACTCTTTAGCCTTTGTTAATCTCAGGGAACTTTTAAAAAATAGTTACAATCAGGGGTCAGTGGTGTGGGTGACCCATGGGGGCATCTTCTGTTCTGCCACAAGGGTTTGCTAGAATTTCCCTGTAGCTTCACATTCCTTTAGCTGAGCTAGAAGGATTTGAAGAAATAGGGGACAAAGAGCCTGCTCATTACCAGGTAGTGCTTCTGTCTAGAGTCCCGCTCTGACCAAAGGCTTCTCGTGCACCTAAAATCTCCATCTGAAGCAATGATATTCCTATTCTAAGCATTCCAATAGCAAACCAAGAGAGATCATTCCTGTCCTCTCAGCAGTTCCAAATTAGATACGGCAGGGACAGGCAGGTTTTGCCTGGGATATTCAGCAATTCCAGGCGAGATGACTGCAGCTTCTTACCTAAAATATCTTGCACTTGTGCCATGAGTCAGGGGTGGCTCATCTATCTACAGAGCTCTCCAGTCCTTACATGGCTGCAAAGATAAGAAGAGAAGGCTAGGGGGAGCACTTTTTGTATTTTAACCTCCAGCTTTCTACCATCCCAAATAACAGCATAGAAAAAATATTTAGGTAAATCCTAAAGGGGACAGACATTTCTCCCCTCTTCTTGGCAGACCAGTTGCTAGAGAAACACCGTCTGCATTTTGGCATCTGGCTACATTCAGGAAGGTTTTCCATATCTAGAATTCTGGTGCTTTATTTCTATATCATTAAAGCTTTTGTTTCCAAGGTGCAGGGATATATGTGATTTTTAAAAAAAAATCTTGATTTTCCCTTGATCCAAGGAAAGCTGCTGTGAGAAGTGATTATTTGTAACCAATATCTTGGAGATTCAATTCTGACTCCTCCTCCTCCTTCACACAGCTAGTAAGTGTCAGTGTCTGAGGCCGGATTTGAATTCAGGTCCTCCTGAATCCAGGGCTGGTGCTTTATCCACTGTGCCACCTAGCTGCCTCCAATCCAGACTTCTTGATAAGATAAAGTCAACTCTCCTTGCTCCTGGTCACTACTATAAACCTATAAGATAAGATACTCTCCTTGGCTTTGGTCACAGCTATATACTTCTAGTAATCTTGATAAGAAAAGAATGACCAGAGGCAGCTAGGTGGCGCAGTGGATAGAGCACCGGCCCTGGATTCAGGAGGACCTGAGTTCAAATCTGGCCTCAGACACTTAACACTTACTAGCTGTGTGACCCTGGGCAAGTCACTTAACCCCAATTGCCTCACTAAAAAAAGAAAAGAAAAGAAAAAAAAAGAATTACCTTTCTAAATTCTTATTAGGGCAATAAAAATTTGGTCTGGAGTGAAGATTAATAGTTAGTCCGAGGTTGGGGGGACATCTGCATCAGCCCTTCATTTTAATATAGCCTACCTCCAAATTAAGTTGACCAATTAGAGGTGTCACTCAGGAATACCTCCTCTTTGAAAGGCATATAATCTGTGACCCCACTGCCATTAGGGATATTTGGTCTCAGAGAGATGGCCAATAGACCATCCTTTTATTAATAACCTGCTGGCCTATTAATAAAGTGATTAAATTACCCAGAAATTGTCTCTTCTATTTCTAATCATCCCACTAATTTTAGAAGTCATGGATAATGTCTGGAAGACCAGGGAGAATAATTGATGGGTGATATGTCAACAAGCATTTATTAAATACTATGTGCCAAGCATTGTGCTGAGCACTAGGGATACAAGATTAAAAAAAAGTCCCTGCTCTCAAGGAGCTTACATTCCAATGAGGAACACAATATGAAAATAGGTAAATACAAGAAATATACCGAGTAACTACAAGGTAATCTGAGAGGGGAAAGCACTAGAATCTGGAAGAGATATGGAAAGCCCTTTTGTAGAAAGTGCAATTTGAGCTAGTGTGGATGGAAGCCAGAGAAACCAGGAGGTACAGATGACGGGGCAGAACATTTTAGGCATGGGTAGGGTGAGTTGGGGCATAGCTAGTGCAGAGGCATGAGACAGGAGATGGAATGCTGGATTTCAGAAACTGCAACTTTGGCTTTGTTCAATTTTAGCTTATGTAGAAGGCAGAGGGAGAAGTGAAGAAGCATTAAGTACCTAATATGTGATAGGCACTGTGCTAAACACTTTGTAAATATTATCCTATTTGATCCTTAGGATAACTCTGTGACCCTATGAGGTAGATGCTATTATGATGCCAATTTTACAGTTGAGGAAACTGAGGCCTAAAGAAGTTAAGTGACTTGCCCAAGGTCACAGAGTTAATGTCCAAGGCCAAATTTGAACTTAGGTCTTCCTGACTCCAGACCTAACATTCTATCCACTGTATTATCTGGTTGCTTCTAAGTATAAGGAATGGTCCAGGTTATAAAGAACTTTAAAGACAAAAAAAAGTTTAGATTTAGTCCTGAAGATAATGGGAAGCCAGTGGAACTCATTGACATGGGAGGGGAAGGTGGAAACAATGTGGATATAGCAAACAGTGAAGGAACACACCCAAAAATGCCATTTTATTTTTAGTTTTTGGAGGCAATTGGGGTTAAATGGCTTGCCCAAGGTCACACAGCTTATTAGTGTCTGAGACTGAATTTGAACTCAGGTACTCCTGACTCCAGGTTCAGTGCTCTATCCATTGTGCTGCCTCCCAAAATGCCATCTTAAATGTACAGTTATCTCTTCTACATCATGACTTTTTCCCATCACAGTTTCAATATATTGCAGGTTGGCATAAGAAATTAAATGGGAATTTGAGGGGAATTTTACAGAAGCCACAGACAACATGAGGTCAGCAGAGGACACAGAGCCTATGACCAAATATTTAACCCACATTTTACAATAAGGTATTGTAAACACCCCATAAAAGAAAGAGAAAAAAATTCAGGCTTTCTGTCTGGTAAGAAGAGTGGGTCAAAAAATTTATGTGGGGGCAGCTAGGTGGCGCAGTGGATAGAGCACCAGCCCTGGAGTCAGGAGGACCTGAGTTCAAATCTGGCCTCAGACACTTAACACTTACTAGCTGTGTGACCCTGGGCAAGTCACTTAACCCCAACTGCCTCACAAAAAAAAAATAAAAATTTATGTGGAGTTTCTAGATTGCGGGGGGCACCACACCCCTAACCCCTACAATGTAGAAGGAATAACTCTAGTTTGACTCTTTTGGTAGCTAGAAAAGTCAATCTATAAGATGGAGTTGGGATATATAAATGAGGTGGAACTGTTATGTGATGCTAAAGCTTGTGTGCAAGTGTTCATGGGAAGTATCACAGGTGTAGGGACAGGACCACCTGGTATAGGGATCTCCAAAGTGGGTAAACACCTTCTACCGGCGCAGGTTGGCACTTTTTCTGAAACTCAGTCTTAAGAGAACTGTTTAGAGGTTAAGTGATTTGCCCAGGATCACGCTGGCATGGGTGAGTCTTCCTGGTTCAGTCACAGGTATTGGACCCAGCCAATAATTTCCTAGGCAAAGCTTATTGGAAGGAAAGCAGTCCTATCCCATGGAGGACGTGCAGCAGCCTAACAATCCAATTCATCCTTTGGAGTATTTGTCCGGAGAGAAAGGGAATTTGTGCGGTTTTTCCAATATGTGACTCAATAACCCACAGCCCCGGAACATGAATCCTCATGAGAACAGTTGGTTTGGCTTAACCCAAATAAAACTTTATTACACTGGGGAAAATCATATATACAGAGGGGAGGATCCCAAGGGATCAGTCTTTACAGTATATTCCTTTTGCACTGCCCTGTGGCTTTGAGGGTCCTGCCGGGGATCCGGCACTCACCACGCTGGGCACTGCATAGACACTGATGTTCACGTGTGACTCTTTATGTGGTGGAGGGCCAGAGGGATGAGGGGGAGGAGACAGGAGAGGTAAGTACACAGGATAGATGGGAAGTTTATGGCCCAAGAAAGGAGAGATGGAAGTGCCCCTTGATTTAAAATGCAGACTTTTCAGGTAGACATTAATAGAGCTTTAGTATCTCAGTTCAGTTTCTCCTGATAAATCCCAAGGTCTGGGATTGGCCCTAAAAATGCTTCCCTGGGAAGCTCTTGAGAATTTCCCCTCATATCGGGGCTGAACTATGGGTTAAACATGCAGAGATGGGCATCCGACTAAATCTTCCTGGGGTACACTGACCAAACCCTGAAGTCTTGTCAGGAAACTGACATCTAGCTTGGGTTAAGGGTGGATACTCATTCCTTTGTCCAAAAGACAGAAGCGTCAGATGCCTGGAAGACAGCATGACCTTGGAGCAACACTGTAGCTCTTCTGGACCATCAGGTGGCCAGATTGAAAGGGAAGAAGAGGCCAAGAGGTAATGCAGCCACAGCCAATAGATTCATCCATCCCAACTTTCCTACCGTGATATTCTCTCCCAGAAACACTTGTCCCAGATCGCTGTAGAAGGAGCTGGGGCAGGGCTGGGGGTGGGGGAGGCTGCTGCCTCTGCTTTATGTGTGCAGCCACAGTGACTGATAGAAGCTTAAGGACTATCAATGCATCCCTCCTACTGTATGGCAGTGAAGGGTAAGAGCAAGAGGAGAGGGAGGGTAGATTTTGGTGGCAATCAGGGGCAGACAGATGAGAGGAAGGTGTGAGACATGTAAGAGAGCCTGAGTGGAAGGGAAAGAAGCAAAATGAGAGTTATGATAAATAAGGCTTCATTTTTTTTGAGCCACGAATATGTAGATATGTGAAGAGACAAAGGAACTATTCTGATTCTAGCACTGTGGATGATTGGACGTCCCAGCTTCCTATGGTCATTTTATTTTTTGCTGCCCTGTCATCCTTCCCTACTTTGGGCAGAAGAAAGGGAAGTTGATCAGGGAGAGAGCCTTCTTAAAGAAGTTCTGGAAGCTTCCTGAGCAGGAGAGATGGGTATGAAAGTGGATGAGAGGAGGCACAAGTAGAGTGTCATGGAATCAAGTATTACCTACTCTTTCCTTTGCCCCAAGTCTTTTCTGTACACCTCAATGTCCCTATCCCCCCCCCAATATAGCCCTGAAAAAGTCAAGACCTGCTAGACTACTGGAACCAGGGACTGCTCATTCAGCTTCACATAGGAAGGAATCTCAACTGAGCTATATGTTCCTGATGGAACTTCATCCATCACTCCACTAGGGTCCTTTATCCTCTAAAGATAAGATTTAAGCCAAAATAGGAAGAGGCAGATGGGCTTAATCCACCACAGGACAGAAGGAAAATGAGTCCAGGACTTTCATTTAGGGAACAGAAACCATTTCCTCCTTTCCTTAACCTCAATGCCAATGGTGAGAAAAAGGAAACCGAGGAAACAGCAAAGAATCAAAGAGTAGCCAGAAATCTCAGCTTCGGTTTTTCTGCTCTTCTCCCTGACTAATCCTCCCTTCCCAACCCAGACTCAAGAAAGTCCATTTCTCCTTCTTTCCTTCAAATTTACCTTTGCAGACTTTTCTGCCCACTAATATCGAGAGGGCCTTGTCCTTTCTCATGAACCTTCAGAAGAGTCCCCGAGCAAGCCTCTACCATGGAGATGCCTGGGAACCCAAGTGCCTCTGTGTGAGCCCTGACCCCCAAAGGACTCTTAGGTCCCAGTAAACAATGTATATAAATATATAGACTGTGAATATATTATATAAATGTATCTATATATGTATATATATACATGCACAACTCAGAGGGTGATTCATTCACCTGAGAGGTGGTGCTAAGTCGGGGAGCTGTGCTGAGGGGGGAGGGCTACAGGCATGGTTTTTTATGACTGGACTCCATTCCAGTTTGACCCCAGAGATGGATTTGGGCCCCAGAAAGTACCACTGAAAGCTTGATGACTAGAGCAGAGCAGTATTGGAGAGACATGCCTCTCATCCATCATTATCATCACCATCATCATGGTGCCCAGGAGGAATGCTCAGGCCTGTTAGTCACCAGGATGGAGAGACTGAGTAAGGTGGGGCTAGGGGGGTGAGGGGGAACACAGAAGGTCCTTCACTTGTCCCAGGCAGTCCTGGTGTTAGGGATGTAGAGGGACTGCGTCTGTCGGGCCCTTCGGGGCGTGGTGTTGAGGACATCCACACTCTTCCGGCTGGAACTGACCACGTCCACTACAAAGCTAGTACAGTCACTGCAGACATCCTTTAGGATGCAGCCATGGGCATAGATGTGAGGGAATTCTTCTTCCACACTGCGCCATTTTGTCCCCTGCAGGGACCTGTGGATTAAAAGCAGGGTGGGGAAAATTTGGGAGGGGGGTGAGTTTAGGAGAGTTAGAATGGTCTGGAAACAAGCGATTTCTTCCAATGCAGAGAGTGGCTGCCCTATCCCATTTTGGAATCAGTCCTAGAAAAATTCACCCAGGCAATGTTTCCTCCACAGAAGGAGCTCAGTGGTCCTTGGCCCAATTTCCCAAAACTTCTCAGACTTCACCAACACCAAAGGGGAACTTCCATCTTTAACCTATTGATGTTTCCCAACTACTATCCCAAACAATCTGTATTTTGTTTTGTTTTTGTTTTGTTTTTTTTAGTGAGGTAATTGGGGTTAAGTGACTTGCCCAGGGTCACACAGCTAGTAAGTGTTAAGTGTCTGAGGCCGGATTTGAACTCAGGTCCTCCTGACTCCAGGGCCGGTGCTCTATCCACTGCACCACCTAGCTGCCCCACAATCTGTATTTTGAAATAACTACCTTGAGATTCTCTAGTTCCAAGGTGATGGATGGGAGATGAGAAATAACGTTTTGCTGCACCCTCCCTGGGGCTAATTCTTGCCCACAGTAAGCATCTCCATACCAAGGGGATAAAGAGAAAGAACTCACTGGAAGACATCTCTCCTCCGGGTCAGCATGGCTTTGGCAGTCACAGCCTTTTGAGGGCTCTCAAAGCCCAAAGTGTAAACGGGAATGTGTGCAAACTTCTTAGAAGGCATCTTTATCTGCAACACAAATACAAGGGAGAGTAGGGTTGAAGGACTTTCTAGAGCTTGGGCAAAATCACTGGCATGAAAAAAGGCTAGCAAAGCATTCTCCTTCTTAAGACTCTTCAATTGCTCTGGCTCTTTATTGTCTCTAGATAAAATAAAAAACTCCTCAGTTTGGCTTTAACCCCCCTTCTCAGTTGGATTCTAATTTCCATTTCCACAATGATTACATATTGCTTTATAATCTAGCCAAACGGGCTTACCTGAATTTCACTGCATATAACACTCTACATTCCATTTTCATGCTTTGTACAGGCCAACCCCCAGGCCTGGAATCCACCCCCTTTCCACCTCTACCTCTTCCAGCCCTTAACTTGTTTTACCACCTTCAAGATTCCTTGCTTAATTCCTCCAGTGTTAGTAATTCACACCCCCTAAAATTACTGCAATGTAATTTAAAATATTTTATTCTTACTATCTATGTACATGTCATCTAGCTGCCAGAGGTACCTATATAGCAACATGAAGTTTGACATCCCCACCACCAATCCCCACATGGTACATCCTGCTGCAAAACTGCGCCCCTGAAGACAGACTACCAGATGTTGCTTTCCCTTCTCCACTAGCACTTCTAACTCTACAGCCTTTCAATAGATTGTTCTTTAAGCTGATGGCCAACAAATATTTGCTTTTTTGTTTTTTAAATCTGATGGCTCCTCCTTTGATTATTTAGGCTTGGTCTTGCTTCAAAGGACTTATAGGGACAAGGTGACTTCAAGGTCCCTTTCTGCTTTCAGATTCTGAGCCTCCCCTGGAGGGCAGGACCATCCAAAATGAAGCAAATCTACCCCCACTATCCCAACATTTGGCCCCTCAGGCCAGGTGTGCTGACCGTGCCCACTATGACCAGAGGATACCCCCAAACCTCTGGAAGCCCTGCTCAGGATTCAGGTGGACCACTCTTACCTTTATGCTACAGGAAGTGCAGACAGCTCTGAAACAGAAAGAAGGGAAGGTTGTTTTTAAGAAGGGTACCACATAAAATCTTCCCAAATTCCCTATCATCACCTCATCCCCATTCATATCCTACCCACCCCTATTTTCAACCCGGTCTCCACTCCATTGCTATTCTTTTATTTTCACTATACTTTGTATAGTTTTGCTTTCTCTACTTGTTCCCATCCCCAAATACTTTTCAGTTCCTGTGGATGTCACCTTAGACTACTTGTTCTGATGCTTTCCCTTTAACCTTTGTATCTCCCCTTAATTATGAATGATTCTCAACCTTGAAGGACTCTCTGACCCAACGAAACCTAGGTCTTAAGCTCTTAGCTCAGCCAGAGATAACAATTTCCTAGATGATGGAAACCAGGATTCAGTAGGACCCCAAGTCCAATCCTGTCAGAGGTCACAGGATCATGAACTCATGCTGGATGGGGTCTTAAGTCATATACTCCAAGCCCCAAGGAAGAAAAATTACTTGCCAGTGGTCTCTGAGGTAGCAAACAGCAGAACTGAGACCTGAATTCAGGACCTCTGACTCCAAATACAGAGAGCTTTTCCCACTATTTTTTGCTACTTCCTCAGTCTTTTCTTCTCTTTCTCTGTCTGTCTCTGTGTCTCTTCATACAAGAAAACTAAATGACTTTCCTAAGGTCTTAATGAAGCAGGGATTTCCTGTTTCCAAACAAGGTGAGACTCAAAGGTCCTATCCAGATCCAGGCCTTGGATACAGTGGAATGATCATAGCAAACCTGGGTTGGAACCCAGCTTCTTACCCTGCATGACACTGGTTAAATCATTTAGCCCCATGGGCCTCGGTCTCTTTATGTGTAAAATTCAGAGATTGGAGTAGACGACAATGCCAATAACATTTATATAGCACTTTTAGGTTTGCAAAAATCCCTTCGCTACAACCACCACATTGCATTGTGAAGTGTGTAGATGACTTCTCTGGTCCCTTTCCAACTATAAATATATGGTCTTATATCTCTATAATGCATATACTTTCCTATATCCCAAGGCCAATCAGTGGTTAAAGGCTCACCTTTTACAAAAGAGACAGGTAGCTGGCCAGGAGAACAGAGGGAACTTGGTTCTACAACAGCAACATATCTGCAAGTTTAAAAAAGCCAAACAACCAATTAATTAAACCCTCACCCCAGCCTGATTTGAGGTCTGCTCAGCAACATCAGGGATATTGAAGCTTTGAGGGTCAGGACCCCATCTCACCTTTCCTTTCTTCAGGCTGTTATAAAGTTCTTTGTTCTGCAAGAACTTCTCCATCTCAGCCTTTACCAGCACCCTGCGCACATTGATCACCTCTTCCACAGTCAAAGCTAGGCTCTCCACTGGATGGCTGAATTCCTATGGATGGAAAGGGAAAGGGTAGGTTAAACAGCTCAATGCCTTAGGTGTGAAAGTGCTTGTTTTCCATCTTCCTGGAAGGACTAAACAAGGTCTCTGTTGAATCTTCTTTGGACAGTGATGCTAGACTTCTTTCCAAATACATTTTCTTGTGTCATTCTCCTGCTAAGAACCTAAAATGGCTCCCTATTACTAGAGAACTTGAGCTTTTCCCTCTTTTTTTCCCTCTAGGAATCAGCCCAAATACCTAGTGATAAAATGAACCTTTCAGTTGTAAGGGGAAAAAAAGGAAACAAGGGGTGGGGTGGGGTGGGGTGATGAGGAGTTTAGGAAGGGACTCAGGAGAAAGCTCTGACAAGGCTCAAATGGGAGGTGAGTATAGCTGGTCTTAGTAGTTCCTTCTCTTCCCTTGCTTGTTTCCAGGACTGCAAAGATAAGCAGCCTGTTCTCAGGAATCCCAGTAAAATTCTCAAATAATGTGGGCTAAGAAACTTGAGAAACCACTAGGTGGGGCCCCAACACTGCATCCACCAGGTGGTGAGGTCAGCAGCTGCAGGATCCCGCAAAATACCTTCAGGCAGAAGTGGGACAAAATGTACTTTTGGAGTTTGGAGTAAGATTTCACCCAAAAATAGATACCACAGTGATCAGGCACTCAGGATGCAGTGATCTTTGATATATTGAATCACTTCCCAAACTGTTTATCTCAACATCCAAAGGTCTGTGTACCTGTCCTTACTTGCTACCAATTTGTACACTTTGTTCTAGCCGAGTCAGTCTTCTCGTTGTCTCCATTGTCCATTCCCATTGCCCATCCCGTTTCCCCCTACCACAAATGCCCTTTTTCTTTGCCTCTCCAAAGTCTATAAATCCTTTAGAGTCCATTTCAAGTCCTATCTGCTCCGTGAATGGCTAATAATACGAGCCAACAGCGATTGAAACCTTCCATTATCATCAATGAAAGTTTACCATCAACTATGAATCCCATGGCTTTAATTATTATCTGAATGCTAATGACTCCCAGATGTATATAGACCCAGCTGGGTCCCAAATCACCAGGTAGACAAGTCTAGTATACACTTTGATGGGGATGTCTTGAATACAGGCATCCCAAACTCAACATGTCCAAGTCATTAGGTTTCTAAGGTCTTGTTCTTCCTCGACACACTTATATAACCAGTTGTCGAGTCTTATGACACAGTGGCAGGGCTAGTACCAGAATCACATCTCCTAACTCGTAGCTCAGTGGGTTTTTTTTTCCCCAACTACATCATATTGCTTAGAGAGAGAGTAACACATTTGACATATACACCTGCATAGGAGGCTCACAAGAAAAAGAATCACCAAGAGGGAAGGTGAGATGTACAAAAATATTTATAGCTGCTCTTTACGTGGTAGCAAGGAATTGGAAGTTGAGGGGGTGCCCATCAATTGGGGAATGGCTGGACAAGTTGTGGTATATGAATACAATGGAATACTATTGTGCTGTAAGAAATGATGAGCAGGAGGAGTTCAGAGAAACCTGGAGGGTCTTATGTGAGCTGATGATGAGTGAGATGAGCAGAACCAGAAGAACACTGTACACAGTATCATCAACATTGAGTGTTGACCTACTGTGATGGACTATATTCTTCTCACCAATGCAATGGTACAGAAGAGTTCCAGGGAACTCATAATAGAAGAGGATCTCCAAATCCAAGAAAAAAAAAAAAGGAACTGTGGAGTATAGATGCTGATTGAACCATACTATCTCTTTTGTTTTGGGTGCTGGTTTTTTTTTTCTATTTTGAGGTTTTGCATTACTGCCCTGATTTTTTCTCTTATAACAGGATTAATGCAGAAATAGGATTAATGTTATTATGGATATATATATGTGTGTGTATATATATATATATGTATATGTATATAGATATATAGATATAACCTATATCAGATTACTTGCTGTCTAGGGGAGGGGGGAGGGAGGGGAGGGAGGGAGAAAAATCTGAAATTGTAAAGCTTGTATAAAACAAAAGTTGAGAACTATCTTTACATGTAACGGAAAAAATAAAATACCTTATATGTTAAAAAAAAAGAGGGAAGGTGAAGAGGAGGAGAAAGACTTAGAACAGTATTCAGGTACCACAAAACCCAGCCCAGCCCAACATTAATACGACCCGTCCTGACCTCACTGCTCAGGTCTGGACACTGGCTTATCTACACGAGTGTCTTTCAAATAGCAGCACCAAATTTTCCCAGCAGGTGGCAGCAAAGTCTATCCATAGAGTGAGGTTGGATGTATGGGGCCGGTGCTGGAAGCACTATTAGATATACCTACACAGATAATACCTCAACAATACTCCACTGCTGGCATGCCTGAGGACAGCACTGGCGGAATAGCAAAGCTACTTAGATAATTATATTGTTATTAACAATAAATAAAAACAAGTGCTTCCAGCACATAGCACTTTAAGATGTACAAAGTGCTTTACGAGTATTGTCCATCTCATCAATCCTCAGAGGCAGGTGACATTATCCCTATGGTACAGATGAAGAAACTGAGGCAGACAAAGACGAAGGGACTTGTCGCCACAAACTTAGAAAGCGTCTAAGGTTGAATTTGAACTCACGTCTGCCTAACCTCAAGCTCGGTGCTCTGAGTTACTTTTGCTGACTCCAAGTTACAAATAGAGACTTTTGCCCTTGGCCATCAGAATGGTATCCCAACTACTTACCAGCCACAGGTGTTTTGAGTGACTGTCCAGTGCTGAACTGCCCTCTGGTCTTTCCTCTACAGAGCCCAGGGAGCTGTGGGCAGGAGAACTGGATTCCTTAAGGGCTTGGTAGGTGTGGGGAAATGATCCTAGAGAAACAGAAGAGATATCTGGTAGATAGCACAAACAGCTGATTAACAGGTCAGAACCTCTCCTGCCTCAGGCTCATTGAAGATTTCAGGTGTCCCAGGGTTTTTGTCTCTCCCAATTAATCAACAAACATTAAGAGCCTACTATGTGCCAGGCACTGTGCTAAGCTTTGGGAATACAAAAAGAAGTAAAAGACAGTCCCTGCCTTCTGGAAGCTTACAATCTAATGGAGGAGACAACATGCAGACAAATAAATACAAAAGCAAGTTGTATATAGGATAAATAGGAGATAATTAACAGAAGAAAGACCCTGGAATTAAGACAGGGTTGGGGAAGGCTTCAGTGTCCTGGGGTCTCTTTCTAAGCCCCACCCTCACCCCAACTGAATTCTTTTTAAAAGTTGATTTTTAAGGTGTCTTTCATGCTGCTTTGTCCCAGGTGTCAGAATGGCCCTTTCCAGCTCTGTCTCTGAGCCGGCAGAAAATCAGTGACAGGATAGAGAAATGAGCAGCTTGTCTGGGCTCTGGAGTAAGACCTATGCGGCTTTGATTTTCTTTCTCTTCTTTTTTTTTTTTTAGTAAGGCAGTTGGGGTTAAGTGACTTGCCCAGGGTCACACGGCTAGTAAGTGTTAAGTGTCTGAGGTTGGATTTGAACTCAGGTCCTCCTGACTCCAGGGCTGGTGCTCTATCTGCCCCTATGCGGCTTTGATTTTAAACCAGTTGTGCTTGGCAGGACATACAGGGGAAGAGGTTTTTGTTTTGTTTTGTTTTGTTTTTGTTTTTGCAGAGGTTCTTAACCTTTGTTTCTTTGCCCAACCTAGGAGCCTTTTGGTGGAATGATACATTGCTCCATTTCAGTTAGAGGTTAGTGAAAATAAAAGTTGATTTTTAGGAGTTCACACACTACCTTGAAATCTGTTCATGAACCCTACCATGGTAAGAAGCCTCGGGTCTAGAGGAAAGGAAATAACTCTACATATTTTGCTAGTTTTTGAAGGTTTACACAACTCCTTCCTTTTTTATGAGGCAGGTAGTAAGAAGTATTGTTATCTCCATTTAATAGATGAGGAAACTGAGGATCGGTCCCAGAAGTCTGACCACACACAGCTGCTAAATCTCAGATTGGGATTATGTTCCAGTTCCCTTGAGGCCAAATCCAGAGTTCTTTCCAGCACATTCTACTGGCTCTGACCACTGATTCAAGGGAGCCTGTGCAGGGCCCCCTCCGTGGCTCAGGGGAGAATGAAGAGCCGGTTACAGTGAGAACAGGAGGAGGGGAGGACTTACCGAGGTCTGTGGTATCAGGCCTCCACGTGTGCATGCTGCCTGAGCGGGGTCGGGCTTCCAGCTCCTGCCCTCCCAGGTGCTTAGTGTCCGGCTGCAGGCCCATGGCCATCTCGCTCTGGAGCTGGGCCAAGTCATGTTCGGAGAAGGAGCGGTCGCGCTTCAGGGGCAGCAGGGAGCCGCTCATCCTATTCATCTCCCCACTTGGAGATTCTTCCTCCTGTGGGGACACCAGGACTTACAGACAACTTGCTAGCCGTACCTTCAGTTTTACAAGGAATTGCCTGGGCAGACATCACTGTCCGTCCAGAGGGAACACCTTGCTTAACAACAGGGGACTACTTCTCTATTGGTTCTCAATAGAGCAGCATAAAATATATTGGATTCAAAGAAAAAGATATCAAAACCCACTCTCTGGCTGGCTTCATTGTAGGCTTGAGCCTTCAAAATAGGTGACAGCCTCAGGCTTAGGGACACATCACTGAAGGGACTGAATCTCAAAACCTCTAAAGGACAAAGGCCTTAGCAAATAAACCTTCCCTGCTACCTGGAGGTTTAGGGATTCCTCAAGGAAAAGCCTTGAAGGCAACTCACTTAGAATTAGCTTATTAGATTATAAGTATATTCAGGAAAGGAACTAAGTAACTGTGCTGTTCATTTTTATATCTCCTACAGCCTAGCTTCTTGAAATGCGGGGTTGCATAACTGAATGTGGGGGTCATGAAAAATTTGGTGACAGTAAAAGGTTATGTATACCAGGGCCCTGTCCTAATACAGCAACTAATACAGAGCCTTGCACATAGAAGCTAGCTGATTTTCTTTTTAAGTTGAATTCAACTATAGTCAGCAAATCAGCTGTAACAACAACAACAAGCATTTATTAAACTTCTACTATGTAACAGGGCCTGTGCTAAACACTTTTCAAATATCTCATTGTTCCTCACAGCAACTCGGAGAGGTGGGTGTTATTATCTCCACTTTACAGGTGAAGAAACTGAGGCAAATAGAAGTTTAAATGACTTGTTCAAGTTCGCATAGCTTGTAAACACCTGAGGGCAGATTTGAATTTAGGTCCACGCCTAGTGCTCTAACCATTGTGCAATACTCACCCTGTAAAGGTTTACAGTGCCAGTAAGTGGGTGAATCAGAATCACAATGTAAGTCTTTTGACAAGTGATCTTTTCATTTTTTGATTGATTTGTATCAAGTCAAAAGGCCTGAAACAAGAGCAGGAAGAGATCTATTCCCAGTAGATGGGGCTTTTCTATAGATAGAGTCCTTGCCAGCTCCGTTTCCCTGGGGCATAGGGTCTTGAAGCCAAAAATGGAAGAGGTTTCCCAGGGCTAGGTAAGAGGGATGTTATAGGCTCGCAGGAGATAAGAATTAGCAGGGATTTTAGGGATTATAATCCAACTCTGAAGAAATAGACCTAGAGAGACTAAGTCACATAGGCTTATAGAAGACAGAGCTGGAACTTATGTCTCCCACTTCCTTTACATCACACTCAGTCTTTGACCAAAAACAGAGGAGATGTGGATGCATTTATATAGCACATTAATTAACCCCATTTTATAGATAAGGAAACCAAAGGAAACAGAACTCAAGTGGCTTGTCCAAGGTCACACAGCTAATGTTCTGAAGCCAGATTTGAATTTAGGTTTTTCTGACTCCAAGGCTCTATCCGCTGTGTCACCTAAAGAGATCCCAGCTTACAGTCAGCCCTGTTCCCTACCCCCATTGAAATGCTCTCTTATGTCCCCAGCTCCACTCCAGAAAACTACCTCCTGGCTCTTTCTCTAATCTTTTTTTTTTTTTTTGGCGGGGCAATTGGGGTTAAGTGACTTGCCCAGGGTCACACAGCTAGTAAGTGTTAAGTGTCTGAGGCCGGATCTGAACTCAGGTCCTCCTGAATCCAGGGTCGGTGCTTTATCCACTGTGCCACCTAGCTGCCCCACCAGTGGAGTTTTGTTGAAAAAAGATTAGAGAGGGGCAGCTAGATGGTGCAGTGGATAGAGCACCGGCCCTGGATTCAGGAGGACCTGAGTTCAGATCCGGCCTCAGACACTTAACACTTACTAGCTGTGTGACCCTGGGCAAGTCACTTAACCCCAATTGCCTCACCAAAACCAAACCAAAACAAACAAAAAAAACCTCCACTGGTTCTGACCTCAGAAATGTTCATCTCTTCCATTTCTGCCAAAGTAGGGGCCTTCAGCAGGACTCGTGGCCGTGGTGGGCGCTGAGGGGTGCTCCCAGCACCAGAGAGGGACAGGTTTATGCAGGAAGTAGACTTCACATCATTGGAGCAGGCATTGAGGATGCAGGGCAGGGACCCAAAACCTTCAAGAGTAAAGTCAAGAAGGGGGTTAGGATAAGTAGGCAAAGGAGATAACATGAGACTTATTGGACATAATAACTCTTGGAAAGTTGAGCACAGAGGGCTCTAATGAACCTCGTCAATAAAGAAATTCAGAGTTAGCCTCCTGACTGGGTGCAGGCTTGATTGCTGCCCCTGAGGAAGGAGATGAGGCTAATTAATGGATGTCTTGAGCTGAAGAGTTCTGAGCAATAGGGGTAATGCTGACTGAGGGCTCACACAGTCCAGCCCCAGGAGCTAGGGAGATATCAGGTTATCTCAGGAGGGGTGAATTGGCTCCTCAGAGAGAAGAATAGGTTGGAAAGAGAACACTCAAAAGTCTGGTGTAGATCAACAGTGAGACCAGATCACGGGTGCCAAGATAGAGGGGATTCAGGCCTCCTTTTCTCACCCTTCCCCCTGCCAAAAAAAAAAAAAAAAAAAAGAGAAAAAAGAAAGAAAGAATCTCAGAGGCTCCAGGTTCAAGAAACAGACTTAATTATCATAAGAGTCCTGTTTTAAGAGCAGATTAAAGACAGATTAAAGTTTGTTGTTTTTTTTTCGCGAGGCAATGGGGGTTAAATGACTTGCCCAGGGTCACACAGCTAGTAAGTGTTAAGTGTCTGAGGCCAGATTTGAACTCAGGGCCTCCTGACTCCAGGGCCCCTGCTCTATCCACTGCGCCACCTGGCTGCCCCTGACAGGGGTCTTTTGATTCTGATCAATAAACATTTATTAACATGTCCTATGCTAAGTCCTGGAGCCAAAGACAAAGACCAGTCTCAAGGAATGCACATTCTACTGGAGGAGGAGAGAGAGAAATGGGGAAATAAATACAAAATATATAGAATTATGTCGGGGGCGGGGAGAGGTAGAATCCAGGAAGATCTGAGTAGGAAATGATAGCAAAGTCAGGCCTTGAAGGATGCTAGGGGAGTCTACAGTTAATAGTAATAATAAGAAAGAGGGAGAGCTTTCTAGGAATGGGGGACAGCGCATGGAGGTGGGAAATAGGAAACATTTCCTAATTAACCAGATTCCACTGTGGGTTACCGTGGGTTACTTCTGGTTGCCTGCTAGCCCTTTGGGGATGCGGCTGTGTACATTTATGCCTCTTATTCTAATATTTATGCACGTTTCTATTTAGGACGATGCTGTATCTTTCAGCTTCTCCTCCTCCATTTATATTTCAAACCCTTGGAGGTCAAGGGCCATGGTTTTTTTTTTGTCTTCTGTCATCATTTCTTCTCATTTATATAGCACTCTATGTCTTTGATATAAATATCAATACATTGAAATACTTAAAGGGCTGTATAAATTGGATGGGACCGTTGCAGAGCACTTAACATCCATTATGTCATTTGACAATAGGTTAAGTCAAGGTCACATAGAGACCAAGAATTTGACTTTAATTCCAACTGAGCCATTGATTCCTCATTTAGCACAGGGCTTTTAAAAACTGTGTCCTGTGGAGGTTGAGAAGTCTTGAGACCGTATTTGTACCTCTCCTTGAACTATCGAGCTGCAAGGAGCATTAGAAGTCATCTAGTCCAATCTTATCATTTTCAGGTGAGGAAACTGTGGTCTACAGAGATGAAGTGACTTGCCCCCAATGTCAAAATCCAGAACACTTAATCAGTGCACCATGGGGCAGAGTTTAAGTTTAATGCACATCATTAACATTTTATCCATCACTTTTTGATGTTTAGACAATCACCAAAACAATAGATACAAGACATGACTTGTGGCCATTTTGCCAGTTTTCAAGGTATCAATGCCCACACTGAAAACTTAACAATGGGCTTTTTCTCCAGCACACCCCTAGTTTTATCCAACTATTTCCCAACATCCAGCAGTGTTCTGCATCCCATAGTTGCTTAGTAAATATTTGTTGAATTGAGTTTAGAAGTGGAGCTGGGCTTATATGCTTCTTAAGATTTTTGGGGGGTTCGTTGGTTTTTGGTTTTTTGATGGGGCAATGGGGGCTAAGTGACTTGCCCAGGGTCACACAGCTAGTATGTGTCAAGTGTCTGAGGCTGTATTCGAACCCAGGCATTCCTGAATCCAGGGCCAGTGCTTCATCCACTGTGCCACCTAGCTGCCCCCTGCTTCTTAAGATTTTAAGCTAGGAAGTCTAGTTTCTGAAACTCAGGTTTCAGAAGGACTGAGAGACTTGTCCAACGTCACATGTCTACTAAATAGAGGAGCTAGAATTCAAACCATTTCCTTTCTCCAGCTCATTTTATAGATGAAGAAACTGAGGCAAACAAGGTCCTCTGGCTCCAAATTCAGTGCTTTTTGTAACTACACCATTGCTGATTTAAAAAAAAAACCCAACTGTTTGCTCTAGTAAATGTTCAAATTGTGAAGTTTTTAGGGTAAAATTCAGAGGATTATATGTTTCGTTACTAAAAACAATATTTTCGCCATATGTCTTAACAAAATTTTGCCGTGTGCTCAGCCACTATGCTCTCAAGCTCTCTCATTTTAGATCCCAGCCAAACTCTTAGAAATAGCTTTTACACACACATAGCTTCCATTTTCTCACTTCCCACTCCCATATCCCTTCCTTTGCAATCTGGCTTCTATCCTCACCTCAACTTAAACTACTCCTTCAGGAGTTGCCAACGACCTCACTATTATTGCCTTTTCTCAATTTTTATGCTTCTTGATCTCTCTGTAGCATCTGACCTTATTAACCAACTCCAGAGATTACCAAAACCATCAAGTGAGATATTGAACCACTAGCATAGTGAAAAAAGAGCATTAAACTGAGGGGGAGGGGGGTCCATTTTTAAAAAAAATCATGGAAACCTTAATATTTTTTAAAAAAGTTATAGAAGCCATCCATCCATTTATTAAGGCCCTCTTATGTGCCAAACACATAATAGAGATTGCATAAAGACAAAAATGAGACAATTCCAGCCACTTACGTTTGACTGGAGGGAAATAACATGTATGGAAATAAGGAGATAGACACTATGTAAATACAGGGCAGGTTGAGGGGCATTGACAATTGAGGGAATCAGGAGAGACCTCTAGGAGCCAATGGTACTTGAGCTGAGCCTTGAAAGGACCTCAGGAGGGGCAGCTAGGTGGTGCAGTGGATAGAGCACTGGCCCTGGATTCAGGAGGACCTGAGTTCAAATCCAACCTCAGACACTTAACACTTACTAGCTGTGTGACCCTGGGCAAGTCACTCAACCCCAATTGCCTCATACCAAAAAAAAAAAAAAAAGAAAGAAAGAAAAGAAGGAAGAAAGGAGCTCAGAGCTCCAGTATCTTTGCAAAAACAAAACAAAACAAAACCCAAACCCAAATGTAGTCACAAAGAATCAGACACAACTGAAATGACTGAACAACAATAAGTACCTACTTTGTGCCCAAGGTCGCACAGCTAGAAAGTGTCTGAGGACAGATTTGAATTCAGGAAGATGAATCTTTGAGACTCCAGGCCCAGCACTCTATCCACTGCAGCATCTAGCTACCTCTATGTAGACATCGGCAGCTCCCTATATTGATATAAGCAGGAACTCTAACCACTGCACCACTTAAGTGCCTAGTAGGTGCTTAATAAATATTTATTGACTGATTGGCTTAGGTTTTCAGCATATCATTGGTGGGGGGCAGAAATGAAGGTTAAGTGACCTGCCCAGGGTCACACGGCTAGTAGGTGTCAAGTGTCTAAAGCTGGATTTGAACTCAGGCCCTCCTGACTCCAGGGCTGGAGCTTTATCCACTGTGCCACCTAGCTGACCCCGTTTCTGAGTCTCTTTTGCTGAATCTTCATCTATATCCCCACGTGCTGTATGTGCCACATCTCGAGAGCTGTCCTGAGCCCTTTTCTCCTTCTCTGTGATCTCTTGTCCATTTCCTCAGATCCCCTGCATTTCACTAGCACATCTAGGCAAAGCATTTTCCCAAAGCTCCAATTACCTACTAGACATTCCACCTGGATATATACCACCAGTATCTCAAACTCAACATATACAGAAAAGCATTCATTATCTTTCCCCCCTCGTCCCATAGTGCTTATTTCTATTAATTCTCTTTCAGTCAACCAGGCTTGCAAAGTAGAAGTGACCTTCAACTTTAGCTCATCTCACATATCAGTTCAGCTGCCAAGGCCTGTCAATTCTACCTATGGAGCATCTCTTGCATTTGTCCTTCTTTCAGGCCCTTTATCTCCCATCCCCCCTCACCTGGGGGCTACAGCAATAGCCTTATAACTGTGCTCCCTATCCCCAGCCTCTTCTCTCCCTAACCCATCCTCCACACAGCTGCCAAACTGCTCTTCCTAAAGCACCTCAAGTCTCTCCGGCTCAAGAAGCTTCCAGTGCTTCTCTGTTGCCTTTAGAATAAGACATAAAAGGGGGAGCTAGGTGGCATAGTGGATAAAGCACTAGCCCTAGATTCAGGAGGACCTCAGACACTTGACACTTACTAGCTGTGTGACCCTAGGCAAGTCACTTAACTCCCATTGCCCTGCAAAAAATAAAATAAAAAATAAGCCTATAAAAAAAAGAATAAGACATAAAGCCCCTCACAGTCTGCATCCATCTTTTGTTTCCAGGCTGATGATGTTACTCCTCACATACTCTAAATTCTAGTGTCCTTATTGTTCCTCATATCCCTCATGCCACTCCCCACCTCCCCCATGCCTCTGTATAAAGAATAAATTTTAAGGGGGCAGCTAGGTGGTACAGTGGATAAAGCACTGGCCTTGGATTCAGGAGGACCTGAGTTCAAATCCAGCCTCAGACACTTGACACTAGCTGTGTGACCCTGGGCAAGTCACTTAACCCTTATTGCCTCACAAAAAAACCCAAAACACAAACAAAAAAAGAATAAATTTTAAAAGGTATTTAATAGGGGCAGCTAGGTGTCACAGTGGATAAAGCATCGGCCCTGGATTCAGGAGGACCTGAGTTCAAATATGGCCTCAGACACTTGACACTTACTAGCTGTGTGACCCTGGGCAAGTCACTTAACCCCAAATGCCTAACCTAAAAAAAAAAGGCATTTAATAAGTAATCACTCTATGTGCATAGCAGTGTTAAGTTCTGGGCACACAAATAGAAAGTAGAAGTAGCCCCAGCTCTTCAGGAACTCACATTCTAATAGGGGGATACAACAATCTAGGAACGTGCAGTGGCATGGCTGATGGAAAGGTTCTGTGGTCCTTAGGATACAGGGTTATTTCCATTGATGAAACTACAACCACTTCTGTTGTTGAATCATGTGACAAGTTCAAGGACTTTAGTGTCCCCCAGGCTGTTTCCCAAGCCTAGGATGCTCTCCTTTCTCACTTCTGTCTCTTGGAGCCCTGAGCTTCTATCAAGGCTCAGTGCCATCCACTCCTAAAGGCCTTTCCTCATTCCCTCAATTGTCAATGCTCTTCAACCTGCTCTGTATTTACCTGGTATCTATTTAAAAAATTTTTTTTAATCATAAAAGTATTTCTGGTACCTATTTTTATTTACTTATTTCCTTCCAGTCGAATATAAGAGTCAGGGATTTTCTCATTTGTCTTCATTAGAATCCCTTTTATGTGTTTGGCATATACAAGGCCCTTAATAAATGACTTAATGAATTATATAACTTTTTTGGGGGGGGGGCGGGGTAATGAGGGTCAGGTGACTTGCCCAGGATCACACAGCTAGTGTCAAGTGTTTGAGGTGAGATTTGAACTCAGGTCCTCCTGAATGCAGGGCTTTATCCACTGCATCACCTAACTGCCTCCTATATAGAACTTTTTTAAGCATAAAACTTTCCACGATTTAAAACTGAATTTCCCCTCCCCACCCAGTTTAATGCTCTTTCCACTATGCTAGTGATTCAATATATCACCTGATGTATTCTTGATGGTAATAATTTCTGGGTTCTTGATGGTGATAATCTTTGGAGTGAATAGAGCAAACAGGGGGACCAACTTAATGCAGTATCTTCTGTGAACATAGCTCTAATTCTGAAGAGGGGATGGGGTATTAGGGGTGTGTGAGTGTGTGTGTGTGCACTGAGGGAGGGTACCGCACCTTTAGAGTTCCAGTGTGGGCCTTGCACAGGCCGCAGCTTCCTCTCTTGCTTAATTTCCTCCAAGATCTTCTCGTGGAGGGTTCGTTGCTTCTGGGGCAAGGGCCGAAGTCTTCTTTCTGACACCTGCAGAGAACAGAAACATAAGAGCCATGTCCTAGAATTCTGAGAGATTTCAAGCAGAATGCGCAGGTAGAAAGTGGGAGATGATGGGAGATCAGGGGCAGGGCGGGACACATCAGAGACCAGGTAAAACACTTTGTGTACATTAAAGCACCCTATAAGTATCTGTAATTAATATTCTGGTGCCCACGTTCTGTGCTGTCATCTTTGGCAATGTCAGGGAGAAGCCAGGAAGGCTCCTGGAACATGCATAGACCCCCCCTCTGAAGAATGGATGGGTGGGGGCACATACCAGAGGCCACTGGATGGGCAGGCACTGAAGGGTCTGATTGCTAATGGGAGTGACACCTGTAGCAATGAACTCATGGATCCAGCTGAGCATTCAGGGAAGCAAACAGGATGTAGTATCATGGAGGCAGAGGGCATGTTGTGGTTAGAGCAATCTGCCTGAGCGCCAACTTGGGTGTATCCAGGAAAAGGGCTAATAATAATAATGATGATAATTCCTATTTACAAAGAGCACTAGGTTTTCCCCACAACAATCCTGTATTGTAGGTAGCGCAGTATCATCTCCATTTTACTATGAGGCAAACAAGGTTCAGTTGGGTCAGCCTGTAGTCACCCAGACAGGAAGTCATTCAAACCAAGATCTCTTAATTAGGAGTTCAATCCTCTTTTTACTACACCACAATAATGAGGGATGACGACATGACATTGATGATGACAACAATGGCTAGTATTTAGACAACACTTTAAGGTTTGTAAAGCACTTCCCAAATATTTCATTTTATCTTCTTAACAAATCTGGGTGGAAGATGCTATTATTATCTCCATTTTACAATTGAGGAGACTGAGGCAAACAGAGGTTGGAGTGACCAGATTTGAATTCTGATCTTCTTCCTGACTTCAGCCCCAACTGAACCACTGCCCCAAATTCCTGCAGATTCCTAGGATATATTTCAACCAGTGGCCTCACCCAGCTGAGTCTGGTCCCCATCCCAGATGGATATTGATAAGATATCGTGTAAAAGGTCTTAGAACAGTGTTATTTTCCTTTCTCTTCAATCTAATGCAGAATAGAGGAGTGACCAGTTGGTTTATTTCCTCCCAGACTGGAAAACAAAATTAAAGCAGCTTTGCATATTAGCACTGGGGAGAAAAGCAAGGCCTGGGGTCTGTCACTAGCCTAGGAAATGAATTCCAAGGGTTTCAGGCCAGACCAGACACCAGATCTTCACCCAATAGGCCAGGAAGATTTTCTATTGCCAGGTACAAGGAAACACTTTGAAATTAAGAAATTTTTTGAAGCTTTGCGGCTCACTTCTCTCTCTTGACACTTGACCCTGACCCTGGGCATAGCCAAGTACAGTAGGATCCCCAAGGCAAAATCGGTTACCTGCTTTAGTGGAGGCCGGGAACGGATAAAATCCAGAATGAGCTCATGGGCATCTTTCTTCACTCTGGGAGGGATGTCACCGTCAACCTGGACAAAGGAAGTAGCAGAGTACATGGGGAATGAGTCAATGCTGAACATTTGATAGCTTCCTAGCATTAGGAATACTAATGAAATGGAACGTGTTCTTGATCAATCCCCATTTTACAGATAGGAAAACAGAGGCACCAAAGCAGATTGGGAATGACCAATGACGTTCCCATTTCCGAGAGGTGAATTTACCTTTTCTCATCTTACCTACCCAACACCAAGGCTTCCTGAGAGTAACATGGCTCAAGAGAACCCCAAGAGGTAACCTTCTCTCTCCCTGGCCTAGCCGCTAGCAGGCCCAGAGTCCCAGGGACTCACCATGACCTTTCGTAGCTTGTAGTTGCGTGCTCGGATATCCTGCATCAACATCTCAAAGGGGGTCAGCTGGTATTCGGTGGGTAGGGGGTTGAACTGCTTCTCTTGTACCTTCTTGAGTTTCACACCATGACGCAACTCCCGCATCAGCTGCACCCAGAGCCGGGCCTGGAACCCACAGAGAGAACAAAATATTGTTCCCACTCAAGCGGCCACCGGTCATCCTTATCATAGTATAGGATTTGGGTGTTGAAAGGGACCTCCTGGGTCATCTACTACAACCCATCCCTAAAAGGAATCATATCCACGCAGCACCTGACAAGTGGCCCTCCAGCCTTGACTTGAGGACCTCCAATGAGGGCATACCCGCTGACTCTGGTTGCAACCCCTTCCACTTCTAGATAGTCCTGGTTGTTGGGAAATTTCTCCTTCTATCAAGTATAAATCTGCTTTCTTGTAACTTCTGCCCGTTGCTTTTGGTTTTACTCTCTGGGGCCAAGCAGAAAAGTGTCAACTCTCTTCTACACAGACTTTCCAACGTGCCCCTTCCTATCCTTCCCCCCATCTTGTTCTGGTGAAAGATCCCTGGGCTCCTTCAGCTACTCCTTAGATGGTATGAACTTGAAGCCCAGGACCCCATCCTCATTAACAACTCACATTTACCTAGAGCTCTGAGGTTTGCAAAGGGTCTTCTTCGCAGTAACCTTGTAAGGCAGCTGATACCAATGAGATGATTCTCATTTTACAAACTGAAAACTGGGGCTGTCAAAAGGCTTGCCCATAGTTACACAGCTGGCAAGGTTCTGAGGCAGGATTCTGACACAGGTCTTCAGACTGGAAATCAGGCCTCCTCCCTCCCCACTGATTCCACAAAGAAAGCCTAGGTTTGCAAAGGAACCCTAGGGCGGAGGCCCCCATCCCATCCCAAAATGCTGGAAATAAGAGGAGAGAAAGCCAGGTGGCTGAATGCTAAAACTGGAGTTGGAACTCTACCACAGATACTCCTAGCTGTGGGCAGGTCACCTAACCTCTATCTGCCTCAATTTCCCCATCTATAAAATGGGGGAAATAATACGCACCTACCTCATAGGGTCATCGTGAAGACCAAATGAGATAAAACACACATCAAATGCTTGCAAACTGTTAAGCATCATATAAATGCTGGCTGTCATTATTATTCCAAAGAAAGAAAGAGCAAGGTGAGGATCGAACCAGACTTCCTTGGTGTTCTGAGTAAGAGTTTTGGGGAGAGAAAACAGCCACTCCTTACCCAGTCTTTGTGCCGAAGGTTGTCAAGGTCAGCTTGTGGCTTCTCTGCCTGAGACTCATCCTCCCGAAGTCTGAGGAGCATCTGCAATCACATACAATCACATAGCAGGGTCTTATACAACTGGGCCCAGTAGGAAAGAGGAATTCATCCTCGTCGTTAGGCGGAGGAAAGTCAGACGTGCTAAGAATGAACAATTGAGGCCATTCAGTTGATGGCGGAACCTGGGTGGACCTTCCTTACTCCCCAATTGTCAGCCCTTATTAGAGAAATTTTCGGTACCATGTTAGACACTGGCCTCCCACCAGTCCCATGATGTGCTGATAAACGGGGGCATTTCAGCCTGAGACCAGTAACTCTGGGGCTGAGGAAGACATCCAGATAAGAAGGAGATCATCACAACCCCCTTTTTTCTCCCCTGGCTCTCTCATCTAAGAGAATAGTGGAGAATAGTGCTCATAGTGGGGAAGGCCCACCCAGTAGGGTTGGCCTGCATTGTAACTTGGGATTTTGAGTGCTTCTATCCAATGCTCTGACTAGGAGCAGGGAGAGGCTGCCAGACACACACAAGCTAGTAGTACCAGGACAGGAAGACGTACTAAAAGTGGGGCATCAGGCTGGGTACTACACAGGACAAGGATCCCCATGGCAACCTGGAGGGTTAAGTTTCTCCAGATTCCAGATTCTGCCTGACCCTTAGAAGTGGAGACCACTGGGCTCTAAAACTCCCACAGTTTACAGTAAAAAAAGAAAATCAACCGATGGCCCTCTGAAGTTTGGGTATCATCTTACAGTAGCCCCTCAAAAACTTAGAATTTTCTTCACTAATGAATAATTACCTAAGGGACCTAGATGGGTGTCATCTAACAAATAAGAGCTGAGATGCCGAGAACACATTACCCAGTGGATTCTGGGAACAGAAGAACCCAGACTGGTGTTTAGGGCATTGGGAAACACTAACAGTATTGTGGGGAGAACCTGAGAAGGTGTGACATTACCTTCCCAACTGAGAATGATTAGGCTTTGTTGCTGCAGTCTATGAGCTGTGAATGTGGACAGAAAGCACTGAGTTAATTCCTACCCTAACCCTCTATCTCATAGCTGGGGATGTTCTAAGAGACGTGGTTTCTTCCCTCACTCTCCCCCTCACCCCTTAGCTTTGTAGGGCCTTTTAACCGTGACTTAATTTAGGCCTGATCCCCAAGCATGAAACAAGCGGCTCCATATCCTAGATCTCTTCGTCCTCAAACTAGTTCAGGAAGCTTTGGTTATCTATTGTCATCTTCCTGAGCAATACAAGTGTATTGGCTTTCTAAAAATGTATTTCCTTTTAAACCTTTAAACTGATAATCTTTTGCTGTTACATCGTCTTCATTTTCCAACACACCTAATAAAAAGTCAATAAAGCTTCACCTCCATTTTCCAACATACCCAATAAAAAGTCAATAAAAATTTATCAAGCATCTACAATGTGTCAGGCACTGGGCTAAGTGCTGAGAATAAAAATATGAAAAAAATCCCACAAAACAATATATGCCTCCCTTCTTCACACAGAGAGCCATTTCTAATAACAGAATAAAAAAGAGGGGGAAAATTCAATTTAGCAAAACTAATCAATTTATCAATCAAATCTGACATTGCACGCCCACCCATAGTCCCCACCTCTACAAACAAAGAGGGAAGTATATTCTCTTGTCTCTTCATTGGAACCTGAGCATTAAATGCATTAGGAGTGCTCAGTTTTGATTTTTGGTAGTGGTGGTACAATGGAGGCTTTTAATTTAATTTAATATATATATATGTGTATATATATATATATTTTTTTTTTGTGTGTGTGGGGCAATGAGGGTTAAGTGACTTGCCTAGGGTCACACAGCTAGTAAGTGTCAAGTGTCTGAGGCCGGATTTGAACTCAGGTCTTCCTGAATTCAGGGCCAATGCTTTATCCACTGTGCCACCTAGCTGCCCACAACATAGGCTTTTAATAACTGTTCTCACATAGCATTTGGTTGGAACACTGAGCCAACAGCATACAAAGAGGATGATCGGTGCCTCCACCATTTCTTTCTATCTCTTTCTAGATGGAGGATTAAGCCTGCAAAAGGGTGTTAGTTTATGGTCCTGGAGGTGATCTTCCCGGTTGGAGGAGACTCAGCTGCCTATGGGAAGTTTAGTAGAGATTAGCTCTTTCAGAGAGCTCTTCTTCTACTCACTGAGAACTCGCAAAGCTACTTGTGTGAGCTTTAGGTCACTTAACTAAACCAGTTAAATTGGATGAGAGATCTTAATTCAAAAGATGTTAGAATAAGAGTTAGAAGGGTTAATCCCCTTATTTTTATAGAGGAAAAAAAAGAAATCCTTCAAGGGAAAAGAGGCTCCCCCAAGATCACACAGGTAATTAGTGGCAGATCTGGGATCTGGGATCTGAACCCAGAATTCCTTCCTTCCTTCCTTCCTTCCTTCCTTCCTTCCTTCCTTCCTTCCTTCCTTCCTTCCTTCCTTCCTTCCTTCCTTCCTTCCTTCCTTCCTTCCTTTCTTTCTTTCATATTATAGCTCTCTTATGAAGTACCTATGAGGTACTATGGTGAGTTTTAGGAATACAAAAATTAAATAAGGTCTCTGCCCCTGAGGAGTCTACAATCCAATGGGGGCAGGGCTAGTGTGTAGAGGATATATAGAGAAGAACATACAAGGTAGAATGTGGTAAGTGAAATTTGAGGATGAAGGGCTTACTTTTACCTTAAGGAGAAAAAAGGATAGCAGGAAAGATTTCATGGTAGGGGAGGCCATAGCTTGGGTGGTAGGGCAAAGGATATATTTCAATAAGTTCAAATATGAAGGGAGTGCATTTCAAGCATGGGGAGGGGGAAGGGGGAGAAGATTTTAAGTGGCTGAGAGCAAAGGTATCCCAATCAAATAGAAATGGCATTGCTAATCTGTATATAAGGATCCCAGCAGGTCACAGATTAATTTAGTTTTAAAATGTAATATTATCTATGCTTGATTTTATTTTTATTTATTTTGTTGGACACTTCTCTATGACATTTCAATCTGGTTCTGCTTCCCTAAGGAGTGTGGTTGACCTATGGGCTAGTGTGTGACACCTCTGGGCTAGAGCACAGCTTAGGTGAAAGGGAAGAGTGTGAAATTAAGATTTGAAAGGTAGGTTGGAGCCCTAAATGCTAGCTGAACTTTGAGCACATATCACTGGGGTGGGAGTGGTAAAGGAGGATAAGGGATTCTGACCATGCTCTAAATCACAGGAAGTATCTGAAATGTATCTCTTCTGGAACCAGGTGCTGAGATGCTGAGGGAAACTGGGAATTGGCCAGATGGGCAGCATACCACATAAAAGACACTGGTCAGATTTGGAACAACAGAGTGCCTCTGGGCAAAGTAACATGGACACCGATGTCTATGATAAGAGGCTTGGACTCAGTGGTAGTTCTGCTTTTGAATGGCCCTACCTTGGGATTTCCTGTCCCATCAGCCAGAAGGTATCCAATCTTGTAGATTGCTCCTTAGAGCCAGAGGAGATAAGGGAATCTGGCCAGGGCTTCCTTTTCTTTATCATCTGGGAGCATTGATTTAGAACTAAAAGAGACATAATCTAGTCCAATCAATTTTATAGATTGAGAGACAAATCCAGGAGGTAAATCACCTTCCAAATCTATTCTTTCAAATTCAATTCAATCTATAGTTATGAAGCACCTAGTATGTGCAAGGTACTGTGCCTATGCATTATGTGATAATGACAGGAACAGTAAATACAAACTGCCTTTACAAAAGCTCCAAGTTCATGCTTACTGTCCCTCTACCCATCTGTGTAATCATGTGGCAAGAACATTCTCGACTTCATTAGCATTTTCCCTTCTCTTAGTTCAATAAATAAATGTAAGGCAGAGTAGAAAGTCCTGGTTTTGGAGTCAAAAGACTTAGTACTGTGCCTCTCACATAGTAAGTGTTTAATAGAGATTTATTGAAGTGGTATTTGAACTCTGGTCTTCATGAGTCCAAGTTTAGTGCCCCATCCACCAGGCCAGGCTGTCTTTTAAAACAAAATTGGGGCCCAGGCAAGTTAGACATTTCTCCCAAAGTCACAAGTTCATCCAATCAATTGTGGAGCCAAGGTTTGGAATAGAGATTCAAGTTCAGTGCCCTTTTCCATTAGATTACCTGATTTCTTTCAAGAGTCCTGAGTGGGGGCAGCTAGGTGGCGCATTGAATAAAGCACCAGCCCTGGAGTCAGGAGGACCTGAGTTCAAATCCGGCATCAGACACTTAACACTTACTAGCTATGTAAGTCATTTAACCCTTATTGCCCCACCAAAAAAAAAAAAAAAGAGTCCTGAAGGCCTGGAAAATGACATCTCTTCACCCCTTTGGTCTATGCTGTATATTAGAACCATAGGATTATGTAACTAAGGAATTCTTGTCCAACTCTCTCATTTTACAGATGTGGAAACAGAAGCCCAGAGAGGTTAAATGAGTCAGTCAAGGACCCTCAGCTATTTAGTGGGCTGTCTTCTTCAGTCCCAGCCCACTGGTCTTTCCACTTCCATGTCTTTGCTATAGAATCTTTCTTTAGTTTCTATACCTCCCAAACTAGAACAGAGACCACAGCTTGTGTCCCCTTGTAGTAAACAGTCAAGTCTGGTTGAATGAATCAGTGAATGAGAACATTTCCGCTGTTCTAGCCAACCCACCTCTTTGGCCTCCTGGATTTTGGTGAGAAAGGCCTTCAGCTCTACGGTCTCCACAAAAAGGGCCCGGCACACAGCCTGATAGTGAGGTTGAGCCTCTCTGGGGTCTGTCAGGCGGGAAGCACACAGCGTCATGACTTGGGAATACGTGCGTACGTATCGTCGGGTGCCCTCGCTGGATTCCTCTTCTTCATCTTGCCCGCTGTAGCCCTCATCGGCAGCCCCACAACCACTGTCTTCAGAATCACTGTTGGCCATTAGATCAATGAGCTGCTCTAACTGGGGACTGAGCTCCCGCTCTTCACTCTCATCCAGCCCCCAGTCCAGAGCTCGATAGATGGCAAAACCCAGAGACTGGACCATCTGGTAAGAAAAGAAAGTAGTTATAGCAGGGAGATGACATCAACATAGTCAAGTTAGCCCACCTCCTCAGACATACAAGATACTAAGGAGAATACAAAAGTTTAAGATGTTGGGGCAGCTAGGTGGCGTAGTGGATAGAGCAGGGGCCCTGGAGTCAGGAGGACCTGAGTTCAAATCAGGCCTCAGACACTTAACACTTACTAGCTGTGTGACCCTGGGCAAGTCACTTAACCCCAATTGCCTCACTAAAAAAAAAAAAAAGTATAAGATGTTGACTCTGTCTTTAAGGAGCTAAATACCTAGTTAGGAAGACAGGATTAATTCAAGATACTTAGAGAACACCAGTGTATTTTATCAAGGGCTAAACTGCATAGTCCCAACTATAAATGAGATAGGAGTTCAAAGAAAGGGAGAGAGGAAGGCTACTTGGAAAGGAATCTGATTTTAGCCTATGGGGAAGGGGTAGAGTTTATTTTAAAACTTTTATTGGTGTTCATTGGTTTTCAAATCACTTTGGTTTTTGGATGTTCATTTTTCTATCCCTTCCCAAATCCCTCAGTAAGAAAAAAAGATAACCAAAACAATCCAGGAAAAGTTGTTTGTGCTTCTTTCTTTCTTTCTTTCTTTCTTTCTTTCTTTCTTTCTTTCTTTCTTTCTTTCTTTCTTTCTTTCTTTCTTTCTTTCTTTCTTTCTTTCTTTCTTTCTTTCTTTCTTTCTTTCTTTCTTTCTTTCTTTCGTGAGGCAATTGGAGTTAAGTGACTTGCCCAGGGTCACACAGCTAGTAAGTATTAAGTGTCTGAGGCCGAATTTGAACTCAGGTACTCCTGACTCCAGGGCCAGTGCTCTATCCACTGCGCCACCTAGCTGCCCCTGTGCCACCTAGCTGCCCCTGTGCTTCTTTCTTGAAGAGGACCATGACATTATGACTTGCAGTGATTGGATTTAAGTGAGGGACGGTTGTGCAAGGTCACCAACCTTACTCTCTCCTCTAGAGCCATCTGGGTCCAGTGGCAAGATACATATCAAGATGATTGGAGATGGCCCAGGATGTTTTAGGGCATTTGGGGTTAAGTGACTTGCCCAGGGTCACACAGCTATTAAGTGTCTGAGGTGAGACCTGAACTCTGGTCCTTTTGACTCCATGGCCAGTGCTCAATCCACTGCACCATCCCATACCCATAGTCTCACACTAATCCAACGAAACAATGGAGACACATTTCCCCTCTTCTTTGGGGGGAGGGATGGTCCTTTTAATTACAAGGTCCCACTTCCTTTTATTGTTCTTTTTATTTATATTATTATGGGGCAGTTAGATGGCAGTGGATGGAGTATTGGACCTAGAGTCAGGTAGACTCATTTTCTTGAGTTCAAATCTGGCCTCAAACCCTTGCAAGTCACTTAACTGTTTGCCTAAGTTTCCTAATAGGTTAAATGAGCTGGAGAAAGAAATGGCAAATCACTCCAGTATCTTTGCCAGATAAACTCCAAGCAGGGTCATGGAGAGTTGGACACAGACTAAACAACTTCATGTTATTTTTTTCACTTACATTATTGTAAGAATAGTAAATGTCCTTTCTCGGTTATACTTTGTAAGGAGAGGGGACTAATCAGGGGAATCTGATTAAATTGAAGAATTTTTTAAAAAATAATTTTAATCGATATCTCATTTTTCATGTCACCAGAATTTTAAAAATGTTTTTGGATTTATCAAACACTGGGTTACCAAGTTCCATTTTTTCGATTCTCCCTTGTCTCCCTTGTTTAATCTAATTCTCCATTGATCTACTTTTCTATTTTTAAATTAATACCAAATAGTTTGCAATATACCTTGATGTTTGAAAGTACAACCCCCCACCTCCCACCCCCTACCCCCTTTTCATTTAATATTCTGGATCCTTTGTTTCTCCAAATGATTTTTGTTATTATTTTATAGACTTCTATAATGTGTCCCTTTTATAGTTTGATTGGGATAGCATTAAAATTATAAATTAATTGAGTAGTTTCACCATTTTATTATATCATGTTTATTATATTGGCATGCCCCAGTCATGAACACTGAATATACCTCCACCTATTTTGGTTGTTCTTTATTTCTTTAAGAGCACTTTGTAATTGCATCTAAGCTTTGGTAGATTGATCCCCAAATACTTTTTGCATTTTAAGAGTTATTTTGAATAGGATTTCCTTTTCTATTATTGCTCTGTTAGATTTTGTCATTATTATTTAGAAATGCTGCTGATTTTTGTGGGTTTATTTTGTAGCCTGCAGATAGTGTCTCAACTAGTATCTTTGCAATTACTTAGGATTTTCTAAATAAACCATCACTCAGTAGTATACAGGGACAATTTAAACTCCAAAATTGTGGTGTTTTTTAAACAGGGTGTTAAGATTACAAGTTGTGAAGGAGAGGTGTTAGTTCCAGATCAAATTAAATAAATTATTAAATCAATCTAGTTCCCCTCTATTCCCACCCCCAGGGATATTTTAAGTCAATAAGTATTTATTTACTGCGCACCAACAGTGGTCTCAGCACTATGTCAAAAAGTATAGGGGGGAGGGGGCAGCTCGGTGGTGCAGTGGATAAAGCGCTGGCCCTGGATTCAGGAGGACCTGAGTTCAAATCCAGCCTCAGCCACTTGACACTTACTAGCTGTGTGACCTTGGGCAAGTCACTTAACCCTCATTGCCCTGCAAAAAAAAAAGTATGGGGGGGGGCAGCTAGGTGGTACTGTGGATAAAGCACAGGCCCTGGATTCAGGAGGACATGAGTTCAAATCTGACCTCAGCCACTTGACACTTACTAGCTGTGTGACCCTGGGCAAGTCACTTAACCCTCATTTCCTCTCAAAAGCAAACAAACAAATAGACAGACAGATAAATAAATAAATACTTATAAAAAAAGTATATAAGTATTCCATCAATCTATCCACAGGGCATTAATTAAGTACTTAGTAAGTGGTAGAGATACAAGAAAATGAAATAGTCTCCACCCTCAAGAAACTTACGGTCTATCAAGGGAAAAAACCATATGTACATATGAGTAAATATAAAGTATATAATAGTTTACAAAATAATGGGGGGGTGGCCTCTCATAGGAGATGGCAGTTAAACCAAGCTTTTAAGAACTTCAGAGATTCCCAGAGATACAGGTGAATAGGGCATAGATTTCAGGCATGAGGGTTCAACTTGTTCAAAGGGCTTGGGGATGGGAAATGGAATGTTGTTTACAAGGATCTGCAAGTAGTTGACAAGGTTGACTGGATCACAGATGGTGTGAAGGAGGTACCATATAATGGGCCTGGAAAGGTAGGTGGGACCATATGGCATTGAACTAATGAGGAAATGGGAAGTTCAGTAACTTGTCTGATTCTTACAATTGTAACTAGTAACCCCGACATGAGTTCTCCAATTTTGGATCCAAGTGTTCTGCTAGACCAGGATGCCTATAAATTCACATTCCTCTTTTTGCAGCAGGGGGAGTAACCCAGTGGATACAAGCTTAGTGAGTAGTTCAGCTTAATGGCCCAATTTTGAATTTGTAGAGTGCCTTTAGCATGCTCACTGTTGGAACTTTTCTTTGAGCCTCCTTCCCACTTACATCTTACATCTTGTTTATTTGCATGATTGCTCTCTCTTTAGAATGTAAACTCCTTAAGGGCAAGAATTTTGTTTTGTTTTGCTTGTTTTGCTTTTCTCTGTATCCCTAAGACTTTAACAAATGTCTGGTATCATATCATGTGCTTAATAGATGCTTGGGTGACTAACTGACCGACCATTAGTTCATTTGATCAGAATGCTATGGAAGAGAAAAAGCGAGGGATAAAGATGGGGCAGGAAGACCGGCTATGATAGCATAGAAAACAGCCACACTGGGACAGAAGAAAGAAAGGCCCCATTCAGTAGAGTGACCTCATTCATACTAAATATGTGCTGATACAGAATGTACCACTTGGCAGAAAAAAAAAAAGACCCACCAATCACATTTCCCTCCCCCTAGTCTTGGTCCAGGGGCTGGGGCAGAGGCAAGAAGCTTTGCTGACTCTGTTCTCTTTTCCCTCCCGGAGGACCCCAAAGCCCTGGTTTCCTATATCTTCATTACTGAGTGAACTGATGGGAAATATGAGCCTTGTGGGGAGAGAAGAGAACAGGTCTTAAATGCCAGTACTCTGCAGGGAAGGAGCCAATAGAAAAGGGCAGTATTCACTGCCCTGCAGAGAAAGAGAACTTTACACAAAGGATGGAGCTGAGGAGGGTCTGGTGGCAGGGACTCAGGGAAGCTGGCCCTCTCCAAGGTCCCTCATCTCACACAGCAAAAGGAGGAGGGAAATTGAGGGCCCTGAATGTAGTAAAATACTCACCTATAGCAAATAGGTATAGCTACAGGGAACAGTAGATAGAATGCCAGGCCTGTAGTTAGGGAGACTCATCTTTGTGAGTTCAGCCTCAGACACTGACTAGCTGTGTGACCCTGAGCAAGTCACTTAACCCTGTTTGCCTCAGTTTCCTCATCTATAAAATGAGCTGGAGAAGGAGATGGCAAAACCACTCTAGTATCTTTGCAAAAAAAAGAACAACCCCCAAAAATCCCTGAAAAGGGTCACAAAGAGTAGGACTGGACTGAAAAAAATGACTCAACAACAACATAGCAAATAAGGACTGTGTCAACCTGCAAAGAATCAACCCAGCTATCCTATCTCTCTTCTGATGAGGCAGGTTCAGGTCACAAACCCCAGATCTGAGTTAAACCATGTAATGGAGGGTCAGATGGCACAGTCACTGAGCATGCCCAACACATAAAAATAAGTACCAGCCACAGAGACCTAGCATGGGACTTTTCCTAGAGTAAAAGTTCTTAACCTGGAATCCAGGCACCTCTACAGGGTCTGTGGATAGATTTCAAAGGGTCCATGAACTTGGATGGGAAAACAAAACAAAGCAAAACAAAAAACTATCATTCTTTTCATCAACCTCTAACTGAAATCCATCATTTTCTTCAATTGTCAATTTTTAAGGGGGAGACAACAAATATTTATTAAGAATCTACTATGTGGGGGGCAGCTAGGTGGCACAGTGGATAAAGCGCTGGCCCTGGATTCAGGAGGACCTGAGTTCAAATCCGGCCTCAGACACTTGACAATTACTAGCTGTGTGACCTTGGGCAAGTCACTTAACTCTCATTGCCCTGTACCGAAAGAAAGAAAGAAAGAAAGAAAGAAAGAAAGAAAGAAAGAAAGAAAGAAAGAAAGAAAGAAAGGAAGGAAGGAAGGAAGGAAGGAAGGAAGGAAGGAAGGAAGGAAGGAAGGAAGGAAGGAAGGAAGGAAGGAAGAAAGAAAGAATCTACTATGTGCCAGGCACTCTGCTAAACACCTTACAAAAATTATCTTGTTTAAAAGAAATCTGAGAAGGGGTCCATCAGTTTTCCCAGAATGCCAAAGGGGTCAGTGTCACAAAAAGGGCTTAGAACCCCTGACCTAGAAGAATGCTCTGTAGGTAGATCAAATTAATGGTAGATGCCCCCATGGGATTGTCATTTTCTAATAAATGTCTTTCAGTGCCTATGAATGTGCCATGCAGAGATACTGTGAAGGGCTTTGCTATTAGGTAATAATTTTTTGGGAATTTTTCTTTAGGAAACTGGGGATTTATTTGTTATTGAAGAAAAAATAGAAAAGTGGATCAGTCAAAGTGATTAGAAGAGAAAGATTAAGAAGGCATCAGACTTGTACCACGCTTTGATAAAATGGACACAAAGTATTATCCAAAAAATCCTCTTTTTTTTTTTTTTTTTGGTGAGGCAATTGGGGTTAAGTGACTTGCCCAGGGTCACACAGCTAGTAAGTGTCAAGTGTCTGAGGCCGGATTTGAACTCAGGTACTCCTGACTCCAGGGCTGGTGCTCTATCCACTGCGCCACCTAGCTGCCCTAAAAACATTTTTTTAAAGTGCTTTAAAGGGGCAGCTAGGTGACCCAGTGGATAAAGCACAAGCCCTGGATTCAGGTGGACCTGAGTTCAAATCCGGCCTCAGACACTTGACACTTACTAGCTGTGTGACCCTGGGCAAGTCACTTAACCCCAATTGCCTCACCAAAAAACCAAAACAAACAAACAAAAATGTTTTTAAACATTGTTAAACCTCGTCTTTTAAACAAGAACTGTTGGAAAAGGTAGATGGTGGTTTTGCAGTAAATGGGTTTGGACCAGCATATGCTAGAGACACCTAAATGGCTAGAGTGCTGATCTTAGAATTAGGAAGACTGCAGTTTCAGTTCTGACTCAGATGCTTATTAGCTGTATGATCCTGGGCAAGTGACTTCACCTTTTTCAATCTCAGTCTCTCATCTGTAAAATGGAATTAATAATAGCAACTACCTTATAGGGTTGTTGTGAAGATCTAAGGAGATAATATATATAAAGAGCTTTGAAAATGTTAAAGCACTATTTTTGTTTTTTGTTGTTGTTGTTGTTGTTGTTGTTTTTTGGTGAGGCAATTTGGGTTAAGTGACTTGCCCAGGGTCACACAGCTAGTAAGTGTCAAATGTCTGAGGCCAGATCTGAACTCAGGTCCTCCTGACTCCAGGGACGGTGCTCTATCCACTGCGCCACCTAGCTGCCCCTGAAGCACTATTTTTGTTGTGCAATCAAGTCCTATTCTCCTTGACCCCCCCCCCCCTTTTTTTTTGGCAGAGATACTAGAGTGGTTTTGCCATTTCCTTCTCCAGCTCATTTGACAGATGAGGAAACTGAGGTCAACAGGGTTAAGTGACTTGCCCAGGGTCACACAACTAATGTCCGAGGCTAGATTTGAACTCAGGTCTTCCTGACTCCAGGGCCTGAGCTCTATTCACTGTGCCACCTAGCAGCCCAAGTGCTACATACATGTTAGCTATTATCTGACTCTAAAAGCCCTTCACAATCAGTACCTAGCTGCTCTAATCATAGCTATTGTTATTAGCTATATCACAATAAATTCTAAATGTATAAGAGAGTATAAGAATATATAAATATAAAAAAAGCTGCACCTGGACTTACATAAACTGATGCTGAGTAAAATGAGCAGAACCAGGAGAACATTGTACACAATATCAACAACATTGTGTGATCAATTGTGATAGACTTAACTCTTCTCAGCAATACAATGATCCAAGATAATTCCAAAGGACTCACAATGGAAAATGTTCTCCACATCCAGAAAACAGAACTGTGGAATCTGGATGTAGACTGAACCATACTGTTTTTACTTTTTTTGTTTTTCTTTGTTCTTTTTTGAGGTTTCCCCTTTTGTTCTGATTCTTCTTTCACAACATGACTAGTAAAGAAATAGGTTTAATGTGATCATACCTCTATAACCTATATCAAATTGATTTCTGTCTTGGGGAGGGGGGGGAGGGAAGGAAAGGAGGGAGGGAGAAAAATTTATAACCAGAAATCTTTTTTTTTTCTTTTTTCTCTTAATTTTAATTTTATTTATTTTTTTTAGTTCTCAACTTTTGTTTATACATGCTTTACAATTTCAGATTTTTCTCCCTCCCACCCCTCCCTCCCCCCTCCCCTAGACAGCAGGTAATCTGATATAGGTTATATCTATATATCTCTATACATATACATTTAGATATATATATACACACACATATATATACACATAATAACATTAATCCTATTTCTACATTAATCCTTATAACCAGAAATCTTAGAAAAACAAATGTTGAAAACTATCTCTACATGTAACTAGAAAATAATAAAATACTTTTATGATAAAAAAATTTTAAATAAAAAAAAGATGCACCATTAAAAAGTTAGAGGAGAATGGAAGGTTATAGAGCTCACTGTGGACAGAGGACAAAACCAGGAAATAGATTTGTTTCTGGTAGAACAGTCTAACTTGTTTTGGAAAGTAATTCATAATTATGCAAGGAAATTACAAAATTGCTCAGAGCCACTGACCCAGAGATCCCCATTATTGAGTTTATGATCCAGTGAAGTTATCAGCAAAAGGAAAATACCTATCTGTATTAAAATATTCATAGTAGCACTACTACTAGTAGCAAAAAAAAAAAAAAAGGAAATAAAAAAGTAAAAACAGCTTGTGTAGGCAACAGCAACTGGGAATGGCTGACCAAACTGTGGTGTATGAATGTAATGAAATATTATTACTGCACCATAAGGAAAGGTGCATATGAAGGATTCAGAGAAAAATGAGAAAATCTATTATCAAGTGATACCAAGTGAATAAGGAAGAATGCCCTCCAAACACCCCCCACCCCCATATACACATTTGATATCAAGATACAAAACAACTTTAAATAGCAACAAAACTCAGCTCAAAGTCACAATGTTGATGCTGATTTCCACAGCCCATGCCTGGCTCCCCCCCCCCTCCCGTCTCCCAGCAGTGAAGATTAAGTGATTTGCCCAGGTTCACACAGCTAGTAAGTGTCAAGTGTCTGAGGCCAGATTTGAACTCAGGTCCTCCTGAATCCAGGGAGGTGCTTTATCAACTGTGCCACCTAGCTGCCACCTAGCTTTTCCATTAATAAATGAAGAACTACCAAAGTAGAATGTTGCAAGGACATTTGGTGTTGTTCTAACTGGAGGTGGTTGAACTGTGGTTCTATATGGTTTTGTATGTGTTGAACCAAATTTTTTTTTTTAAAGGAAACTGGAAACTGCAGAGGCAGGTCTCATCAACTTTGTTCTCTTTCCTATAAGTTGTAAAGTCATTTTCCAATCATGTCCAAATCTCTCTGACCCCATTTGCGGTTTTCTTGGCAGATATTGGAATGATTTGCCATTTCTTTTTCCAGCTCATTTTACAGATGAAGAAATTGAGGCAAATAGGGCTAAGTGACTTGCCCAGGGTCACATAGTTAGTAAATGTCTGAGGCTGGATTTGAATTCAGGAAGATGAGTCTCCCTGACTCCAGGCATGGTACTCTATCCACTATGACGGCACCTAGCTGTCCCCTTTCCTGTAAGAACCAGTGATATGAACAAAGACATGAATTAGATTTAAGTGAGACTGAGTTGCACAAAGTAGTCAGTTTTATTCTCCCAGAGTCATCAAAGTTTAGTGGTAAGACAAAAGTCTAGATGACTGGAGCTGGACTGAGATGCAGTGTATGACTTTGACATCTTTGATGTCTGACCAAGCTCAAGGTGCTCCACAGGGCTTGCTTCAGCCATTTTCATGGCTCTTGGAACAAATTGTTCTCATATGCCCACTTCATAGGGGGAAGTCTTCATATGCTTGGAGTAGGCATCCCCCTAACTCACCAATGAGTTTGAGGCCTGTTGGTAACCCTCACCCTGGTTTAGCCCATCTGCTGAGAGGGTTTAACTGGGGTGTGGCTGCTAAGTAACAGATGCTTATTGAAAGGATGAGTTAATCTTCAGGTCACTAGGCTTAAGCTCCACTCTGGTGTTAAAAAGGTTAACTAATTTCCAAGCCTCTGTCTTATTGCATGAAGGCTTGTTGATTAAATCCCTTCTTGGTGATTTCCTACCTCCCTCACCTCCCCCTTTCCATAGGAAAAAAATCTGGGAGCCATGCCACTTGGAGTTGTCCAATTTCCAGAAGAATGCCAACCAATTCCCCACCCTGATTCTGCCTCAAAACAAAGCTCCCAACCAGATAATTCTGATTCTCAATTTTGATGCTTAATCGAAGGGTCTCATGATGAGAGCCAAGAAACTGCTGTGGATCAGCACAAGTAGACAAAATGAATGGAGGAAAAACCCCACTAGACTTCTATAATTCAGTGGTCTGTAAACACTTTTCACGCAGTCCTTAGTGTCAAACTCATTTTGGAGACCATTGTCCTAGCTTGGACAGAAAAGCAGTGGCACTTGACTCAAAGGTCCTGGGTTAAAATCCTGCTTCTTAAGTTTACTTCCTGTGTGACTTTGAGCAGGGCATTTAACCTCTCTGGGCCTCACATTTTTTCATCTGTTAAAAGGAGGGGGTTGCACATGTACAAAAATATTTATAGCTGCACTTTATGAGGTAGCAAGGAATTGGAAGTTGAGGGGATGCCCATCAATTGGGGAATGGCTGGACAAGTTGTGGTATATGAATGTAATGGAATACTATTGTGCTGTAAGAAACAATGAGCAGGAGGAGTTCAGAGAAACCTGGAGGGTCTTGTGTGGGCTGATGATGAGTGAGATGAGCAGAACCAGAACATTGTACACAGTATCATCAACACTGTGTGTTGATCTACTGTGATGGACTATATTTTTCTCACCAATGCAATGGTACAGAAGAGTTCCAGGGAACTCATGATAGAAGAAGATCTCCAAAGCCAGGAAAAAAAAAGAACTGTGGAGTATAGATGCTGAATGAACCATACTATTTCTTTTGTTTTTGGTGCTGTTGTTTTTCTATTTTGAGGTTTTTCGTCATTGCTCTGATTTTTCTCTTATAACATGACTAATGCAGAAATATGTTTAATGTTATTATATACATATATATATATATAACCTATATCAGATTAACTGCTGTCTCGGGGAGGGGGGAGGGAGGGAGAAAAATCTGAAATTGGAAAGCTTGTATAAACAAAAGTTGAGAACTATCTTTACATGTAACAGGAAAAAAAATACTTTATTAAAAAAAAAAGGAGGGGTTTGGATGTAGGGGGCCTCTGGGCTCCTTTTCAGCTAGATCTATGGTCTCTAGGAAATAGATTCACATGGCAGCAAAATTAATTTAGATTAATTCTGAGGAATCAGTTTCCCAAGTATCTGTGAATATTGCCTATAGAGAGTGGTAAATTAAAGTCTGTGCAAGATTTCAGATGGGACTTCCTTACCCTTTATTGGGTTTATGACAATCAATAAGCATTTATTATTTGCCTACTGTGTGCCAGACAATATGCCTCATTGGATAGAGAATTGGCTATAGGTTTAAGCCTTAGTTCTGACCTATTTACAGTGACTGATAACTATTGAACATCTCAGTGCTCCAGAAAATTTAAGATTCTAAACCACAGAGCAAGCCTGTAAGCCTTGTTACTAAGAAGGGGCTGGATCAAAAGATCTCTGCCGTTGCAGAGTTATGAGCTACAGCAAGTTAGGCAGATGGGGGTTCTGAACTAACTCCAGCCCCATTCTGGATAGTCCCCAAGGGCTGGAAGCCACCAGGCTGCCTAAAGAAGGGCAAACTGTCCAGTTCAGAAGTGGAGCAGGTCCTTTTTGTGGTGGCAAAGAACTGGAAATTGAGGGGATGTCCATCAGTTGAGGAATTGCTGAACAAGTTGTGGTATATGAATGTAATGGAATACTGTTGTGCTATAAGAAATGATGAGCAGGAGGAGTTCAGAGAAACCTGGAAGGACTGATGATGAATGAGATGAGCAGAACCAGAACACTGTACACAGTATCAACACTGTGTGATGATCAACTGTGATAGACTTAACTCTTCTCACCAATACAATGGCCCAAGATAATTCCAAAGGACTCATGATGGAAAATGCTCTCCACATCCAGAAAACAGAACTGTGGAATCTAGATGCAGATTGAACCATACTGTTTCTACTTTTTTGTTTTTCTTTGTTCTTTTTTGAGGTTTTCCCCTTTTGTTCTGATTCTTCTTTCACAACATGACTAGTGAAGAAATATGTTTAATGTGATCATACCTCTATAACCTATATCAGATTGATTTCTGTCTTGGGGAGGGGGGGGGAGGGAAGGAAAGGAGGGAGGGAGAAAAATTTGGAACCAGAAATCTTAGAAAAACAAATGTTGAAAACTATCTCTACATGTAACTAGAAAATAATAAAATACTTTTATGATTAAAATAAAATTTTTAAAAAGAAATGGACCAGGTCAAAGCTTTTGCCTGACCCACTGTGGGCAAAGTAGGGAGATTCTAGTCTCCAAAAAAAATAAAAAGAAAAAAAAATTTCAGGTAAAGTGCAGGTTTTCATTGGTAGAGGAAGTTCCAAGGGCCAATGAAATCTCAGTCCATAATGCCCAACTTCCCCCAGAAAGCATCAGACACTGTAATAGGCTCCAAGGATACACCTACCTCCCAGGGTTGTTGTGAGGATCAAATGAAATAATCATTGTAAACCTCTTAGCATGGTGCCTGGCACATTGTAAGCTCTATATAAATGTTTATGATGATTATTATTATTACAAAGACAAATATCTGAAAAGTTTCTGTCCTTGAGGAGTTTACTTGCTTATATTCCAATAGGGGAGACAATACATGCACATACAAACATGCAGAAAATAAATGCAAGGTCATTTGGAGTGGGGGAGAAAGGCCTCATATGGGTATTGGGCATTTGTGCAGACCCTTGAAGGAAGGTAGGGATTCTAAGAAGCAGAAGTGAAGAGGGAGTATATTCCAGGCAGAGGAAAGAGCCCATATGAAGGCACCAAAATGGGGAAATGGTGTATTGAAAGCTAGGTTTGCTGGACAAAAGAGAATGTGCAATGGAGAATAATGTGGAAGTGTCTTGGCCTGGCCCCATCCCCTTCTACAATTCAGGGTCTTGCTAGATAATGTTCACCTCTATTCTACAAGACCCAGACAGCATCCAGTCGTTGCTCAGGTGAAGTCCTGCTAGGAGGCAGGGATTATCTAGATGACTGTAATGGGCCACTAAGAACTCTATGATTCTCTGGTTATGTATTCTTTGAGCAAGAGCATACATACCTGGGCTTCTGTGTTGGGTGGTGGCACCACCATGGTTGAAGGGTCTGCAAGGAAAGAAAGAGACTAAGTTAAGTCACTGCCTAGTAGCTCAAAGGTTTCTACTTTTACATTCAGGTGTTACGCCATCCTCCCCCTTCACATATAACTGGTTCTTTTATGGGATACTGAAAAATTGATGACAACATCTTGAATATGCAAGAGAAGAATACTCATGAGAGTTTGGTACAATTTTACTGCAATACTTTAAACATCTGTGATTTTTGTCCATGGGGGTAATCCGATGCAGATTGCAGCCCCTCTTCAATTTAGTAGATGGCCTTTGAGAGTTGCTATGGCCAAACCAAATTCACCAGCCAGCAGCTAATCTGGCTTGGTCGTGAGATGTAGTGTGAGGCTCCAAGAGGTTTAGTGATTTGCCAAAGGTCACAAAGGCAGTAGGTGACCTGGGCTTTGACAATCTAGGCCTTCCAATGCTAAATCTAGTACAATTTCTCTCTGGACTTAGCCAGACTAGGCTTTAGATGAGAGAAAGACATAGAAAATATCTCACTGGCCCTAGACTCAAAGTGTTTGCTTTTTGATAAGATCTACCCAACCTCATGCTTGGCTGGTATCACTTTTAAGAACCCCAGGTCACCTCTCTCTCTTGATGAAGCATCAAAGTGGGATTTTACAGAGGTTCAGTCCATTAAACAATTGATCAGTTCATTAATCTAATCAATAAGAATTTATTGGGCTCCCACTATAGGCCAGACATTGTGCTAAGTGATATGTATATAAAGATAAAAAGAGACCTGTTATCAATGAGTTTATATCCTAACAGGGAAGACAATCATGCTCATATAACCAGCCAATGAGCCCAGCCCTTATTAACATGAACAGAATGGTTAGCTGATGCATTCCCCACTTTGGAACTCGTAGAGACATTCTGTAAATTGGTTCTAGTCTGCTAGCCACCTGATGAAGAGAAGACTCTTGACTGGCCACAACTTGAGGTACATGAGAAAGGTACTAGTTGACTAGAACATCTTCTCTCTCTTGGTTTGATTTCTTCCTGTCTGGTGGAATTCTGCTAAGAGGAGAGAGGCAAAGCTCTTAGGAGAAAAGGAATTTTTAAATCCTCTCCATCCAAGGCCAACATGGGGTCCATGAATATGGGCCTTAGTTCTCTGCCTTGGTGTTTGTTCTTTTATTTTAGGTAAAGGAGATTAGAGAAGGCAGTCTGGGAGTGGAGCCCAGGCTGGGTTTTGTACCCATTGCAGCATCGATGCCCTCAATACCTAAGGATGGCTTTTGGAAGTAACCATATCACTCAGTCAGTTGAGTAGCATTCATTAAGCACCTACTATGTGCCAGATACTAGAGTAAGAGCTAGAGATACAGAAAACAGAGCAGAACTCCTTATCTCAAAGAGTTCATCATTTAATGAGGGAAACAATGTGCTAAGCTCTTTGTAGAAATAGGATATATACAGGATACTTTAAAGGGAAGGTTGTTGTTTGTCCTTTGTTCTTCAAAAGGACCATGTGATGTCATGACTTGCACTGAATTGGATTTAAGTGAGGGAGGACTGTGCAAAGTCACCAGCCTCACTCTCTCCTCCAGAGACACCTGGGTCCAGTGGCAAGATAACCATAAGGATGCCTGGAGAATGCCAAGGATATTTAAGGCAATTGGGGTTAAGTGATTTGTCCAGAATCACACAGCTAGTAAGTGTCTGTGGTAACATTTGAACTCAGGTCCTCCTCACTCTAGGGGCAGTGCTTTATCCACTGCATCACCTAACTGTCCCAGCTGAGAAAAAGATGGACCAATGCTCAGTGACCAAATTTTCTTGGTGCTAAAACTGGTAAAAGTTGTGGTATTTGTCCATTTTTGCTTTGGTCAATCTTAGGAGCTACTTTTCCTGAGATACAAACTTAGAATTGTGCCAGATTCACTATTGCTAAGTGAACCTGCTAATTTTTCCGGGGGGGGGGGGGGCGGCGGGGCAATGAGGGTTACGTGACTTGCCCAAGGTCACACAGCTAGTAAGTGTCAACTGTCTGAGGCTGGATTTGAAATTAGGTCCTCCTGAATTCAGGACCAGTGTTTTATCCACTGGGCCACCTAGCTGCCCCCCCCCCCAACCTGCTAATTTTGTAAAGATTTAAAAAACATTATCAAGAACAAAAGGCCTCCTACAGATAAAAGTCAACACTGTGTTGATATACTGAGCATTAGATACAATGCTATTCGACTTATTAGAGTTCATGATTTGGAAGAAAAAAGAGAAAACAGGAGATTAACTATAAACTTGTTAGAAAAGCTATCTAAAGGACAAAAAAAAGATGTAATCATTTGGTATTTGGTCTTAGCAAAATCAGTAGGGTCCTAAGAAAAGTTCTTGGTAGAGAAGAGAGATGAAATGGGAGCTAAAATGTTTGAAAATGATTCGTAGCAAAGCTCAGTGGTAAAATATAGGTGTGGTTTTCTCTAAACAATAGATACATTCCTGGAAAGAAAAAGAATGTATGAATAATATTTTATTAAGTAAATATTTTAAATGTGCATGAGGAAGTTGCTATTTAAAGAAACCTTTAGGAGAATTATTTTTCAAATTGAATAACGACTCTCTAACTTATCTTTTCTACTGCTGAGGATTTTCACAGACCTGGTTTCCTTCCAGCAGTGGACTCTGGACACAGCAGAGAAATTGCTGCCCCAGCAAGCCCTGGCCTGCTGGAATATCAAGGGATATACACATCTGAGATAATCCACATATTTCTGATGGTCACTCTTCCAGAAAGCTAAGGAAGCTCCCAAGAGAGCAATTGAATTACAAAGGTTATTTTATTCAGGTTTTCAAGGAAAAATAATAGCTATTACCAAGAAAACACAGTCTAGTCTGAAGAGCAAGGCACTGGGAGTTGGGAGACCTGAGTTGTGGGTCCAACTTTGACATGAGCTAGCTGTATAACCTTGGATAGGTCACTTAACCTCCCTATATTTCTGGCTCCTTAATTGTTAAAAAATAAAAAGAGGGGCGGCTAGATGGCGCAGTGGATAGAGCACTGGCCCTAGAGTCAGGAGTACCTGAGTTCAAATCCGGCCTCAGACACTTAATACTTACTAACTGTGTGACCCTGGGCAAGTCACTTAACCCCAATTGCCTCACTAAAAAAAAAAAAAAGAGTAAAAAGAAAAAGAAACACCTATCCTGTTTATCTTAGAAGATTAGCTAGTTAGTGGCAAAACCAGATCTAAAATCAGCAGAGTTTTTGGCATTTTGTCTAGAGCTCTGGGATATATTATGACTATGGCTTGGACCAGTGCCTTCATTCATGTGTGTAGGGAACTCCCGATATAGGAACTCCTAGTGTACAAACTCCCTCCATTGATGGCAAATGACAACTCTGTGATTTATGTCTTGGAGAATTACCTAGGGGCACTGAGATGTTAAATAATTTTACCTTAGTCATACAGTTGAATTAACTTATTCATACAGTTAGTATGTGGAAGAAGGAATACGTAGACCTACATCATTCTGACTACAAGTCCAGCCCCCATCCACTACACTATGCTGTACAGAATGAACATACCTTTGTGTAATTTAAGATTCTAAATGTGGATTCTAATCTGTTTCCCCAGTTTGGGGGAAACTGACTAAAAATCACTGATAAAACGAGTTTAGGTTTTTAAGGGTTTATTGGAAAATAGAAAGAAAACGATTGAGAACAGAATTCTAACAGCCTGGCATTCCTATCTTTCCTCAAATTTCCTGTGAAGTCCTCTGCCGCCACCACCATCAAGTCAGGAAGCCAAAAAGGCCCAGCGCTCTCTGCGCAGGCTCCCTTTCCTCCTTCCTGTCTCCTCCCAGACCATAGGAGGCTCCTCAAGTTGATTGGCTGGTAGCCTTGATAGACAGCACCCATGAGCAAACGTCATTTCCTGACGCCAAGGAAAAGCCACAATGCTTCTGAGGCATTTTCCTCATGGTGGAGCTTTCCCACAGCAAGTCTCCAGTAGGTGGCGTCATTCCAATCATTACACCTTTAATACCAAATTAGCTACACGGGTACTTACTATATGTAGTGAACAGCCATCCTTTGAAGACCATCACAGAGCATTTTGTTTTTCACTAATCTAATGCACTCAAATTTATGATGTAAACATTGTATATTGTAGGTTAGCTGTAGTCATATATTATCACTCTACTAGACTGTATGCTTCCTGAGGGGAGGGATCTTGTGTTACCTAAACTTTGTAGCTTTCTTTCTTTCTTTTTTGCAGGGCAATGAAGGTTAAGTGACTTGCCCAGGGTCACACAGCTAGTAAGTGTCAAGTGTCTGAGGCTGACTTTGAACTCAGGTCCTCCTGAATCCAGGGCCAGTGCTTTATCCACTGTGCCACCGAGCTGCCCCCACTTTACAGTTTTCTTAATGGCTAGCACAGAGCTCTGAGTACTGTGGGTACATCATCAATAATTTTTATAAAATGTAAATCATCTTTTATTTACTCATAAGCCCTCCCTGGAGGGAAATCAGAGTTTCTGTAGTAGGAAGCTGATATAGACACATGGCAAGGGACTTTATCACGGTCTGTTAATGCAGTGGTGAGGCAAGGAAAATTCATTTTCCTATCCAGTCCCAGTTTCCTACCAAGCTAACCTGCTCACTATTCTATCAGTAGAGGCCTTTTACTGAAGTGAACTATATTATAATTAAAAGAAAATGGAAGGCAGGGGCAGCTAGGTGGCACAGTAGATAAGACACTGGCCTTGGATTCAGGAGTACCTGAGTTTAAATTCGGCTTCAGACACTTAACACTTACTAGTTGCGTGACTCTGGGCAAATCACTTAACCCCCATTGCCCTGCCCAAAAAAAAAAAAAAAATTAAAATTAAAAAAGAAAATGGAAGGGGTGGCTAGGTGGCGCAGTGGATAAAGCACCAGTCCTGGATTCAGGAGTACCTGAGTTCAAATCCGGCCTCAGACACTTGACATGTACTAGCTGTGTGACCCTGGGCAAGTCACTTAACCCCCATTATCCTCCCCCCAAAAAAAAGAAAAAAAGAAAATTAAAGAACCCCCCCCACCAAATATCTGGGAATTTGCTGACCTAGAAATATATGTGGACAACTGTAGACCTGAATAACTGGAGTGACATTTATGATCTAGTCAGATTGATGCACTAAAAAGGACAATACTCCCCAAATTCATTTATATAGTTAGTGCAAAACCAATCAAAATGGCATAGAGGTTTTTTTTTTATAGAACTGGATAAAAACATAATGAAAGTAATGTGGAGATACAAATGGACAGGAATATTAAGGGGCATGATAAAAAAGGCTTTAAAACACATTACAAAGCAGTTATGCTTGAAAGTATTTGGTACTGGATCTAAAAAGAAAGGAGAAAAATACATAAGAATAGAATAGAAAAGGCAGACCCCTGAGTGTATATGAGATTACAATCATTCCAATGTCTCCCCCATCCTTTTAAAAAATATTTACTAGGGGCAGCTAGGTGGCACAATGGATAGAGTACCAGCCCTGGAGTCAGGAGTACCTGAGTTCAAATCCGGCCTCAGAAACTTAACACTTACTAGCTGTGTGACCCTGGGCAAGTCACTTAACCCCAATTGCCTCACTAAAAAAAAAAAAATATATTTACTTGATCTAGTCATCGCTGCTAGCTATTTTCCAGTAACACTCTGCCCTATCATGTCCAGATTTCTTTTAAAAGCCATCCATAATAGGGGCTTATACTTCCTTTCCTTTTACTTCTTAATTCTAGAGGTTCAATTTCAACTTCATAGAAACTACCACCCTCAAAGTTGCTAAATCTTTTTTCAGTCCTCAACTTTTTTGACATCTCTGCCTTTGACACTGTTGATCCCCCTCTTCTCTTTGATTCTGTCTTTTCTCCAGGTTTTAGTAATACTGCTGTCTCCTGGTTTTCCTCCTATTTATCTGACTGCTCCCTCTCATTCTCCTTTGCAGGATCTTCATCCAAGTCATGCCTTCTAACTTTGGGAATCCCTGAAGGCTCTCTTTTGGATCCTCTTCTCTCTCTCTCTATTATTTCACTTGGTGATCTCATCAGCTCCCAAGGATTCAATTATCCTCCTTATGCAGACGATTCTCAGACCTATTTATCCAGTTCAAACCTCTCTCCTGATCTCCAGTCTCCCATCTCCAACAGTCTTTTGGACGTCTCAACAAGTTCAAAATTGATTACATTTTACATCCCCCCAAACACTCCCCTCTTCCAAACTTCCCTTTCAATGTCAAGGGTCCCGCCATTTTTTCAGTCACCCATGCTCACAACTTAGGGGGTGGTCATCCTTTTAACACCTTGGGTGTCATTTACTAACCCTATATATGCAGTCTGTTCTCTCTGCCTTCTTATGATCTCATGCCTGGACTACCAGAGACTGCTGCCTCAAATCTGGAATGCTTCCTATTCCAGTCCATCTTCCACTGATCTACCAACATAATCTTCCTAAAGCACAGGTCTGACTGTCTCACACACATACACACTCACTCACTCACTCGCTCGCTCACTCACTCACTCACTGCCCCCACTCAGTAAACTCCACTGTTAACTGTAGGATCAAATGTAAAATCCTCCATTTGATTTTTAAAGCTTTTTTCTACTTTTGCAGTTTTCTTATGTTTTTACTCTGCTTCTCATTAACGTTTTCTACTTTGTCTTCCCTCAATTCCATGCATTTTTTTGGGGGGGTGAAGCAATTGGGTTTAAGTGACTTGCCCAGGGTCACACAGCTAGTGTCAAGTGTCTAAGGCTGGATTTGAACTCAGGTCCTCCTGACTCCAGGGCCAGTGCTCTATCCACTGCACCACCTAGCTGCCCCCATTCCATGCATTTTCACTGGTCTCAGCTGAAATCCTACTTTTTGCAAAAAGTCTTTCCTGTTTGCCTTTAATTCTAAGGCTTTCCCTCTGAGATTACCTCTAATTTACCCTGTCTGTACTTTCTTTTTTTTTTTCTTTTTTTCTTTTTTAATGAGGCAATTGGGGTTAAGTGACTTGCCCAGGGTCACACAGCTGGTAAGTGTCTGAGGCCGGATTTGAACTCAGGTACTCCTGACTCCAGGGCCAGTGCTCTATCCACTGCACCACCGAGCTGCCCCGTGTCTGTACTTTCTATGTACATAGTTGTTTGCATGTAGTTTCCCCATTTCTTTGAGGGTAGGTATTGTTTTTACCTTTCTTTGTAATCCCACTGTTTAGTACAGTGCCTGGAATATAGTAAATGATTAAAAACTTGCTAACCAACTGACTGCTCAGTGTTAGACAAACCTATAGAAAATTTAAAAGTGGGGAAAAGATTATTTAACAAATGTACTTGGAATGAGCACAGTAACATAATGTTTGATAAACCCCAAAGAGCTTAGCTATTGGGACAAGAACGCACAATGTGACAAAAACTGCTGGGAAGACTGGAAAGTAGTCTGGCAGAAACTAGCCATTTCATTCCATATACCAAGATGAGGTCAAAATGGGTATGTGATCTAAACCTAAAGGGTTATATCATAAGCAAATTAGTGGAGCCTGGAAGAAATTTCCTGTCACATCTATGGATAGAGGAAGAGTTCATGACCAAATAAAAGATAGAGAGGTTCACAAGAGGTAAAAAGTATAATTTTGATTATACAAAATTAAAAAGGTTTTATACAAATTAAGCTAATGCAGCCAAAATTAGAAGAAAAGCAAGAAGGGGAAAGATAGTTACAGTAAGTTTCCTGATAAAGGTCTAATTATATATATATATATATATATATATATATATATATATATACACATACATACATACATACACACATATATGTATGCAACTGAGCCAAATTTATAAGGATAAGAGCCATTTTCCAGTTGATAAATGGTCAAAGGATATGAACAGGCACTTTTCAGAACTATCAATAGTCATATGAAAAATGCTCTAAATCATTAATAATTAGAGAAATGCAAATTAAAAGAATTTTGAGGTACTACCTTATACTTATCAGATGGACTAAGATAACAGAAAAGGAAAATTACAAATGCTGGAGGAGATGTGGAAAAATAGGTATACTAATATACTGTTGGTTGAACTGTGATGAGCATTCTCAAGAATAATTTGGAGCTATGCCCCCAAAACTATAAAACTGCATATACCCTTTGACCCAGCAATACCACTACTAGGTCTATACCACAAAGAGATAAACGGAAAAGGACCCATATGTACAAAAATAGTTATAGCAGTTCTTTTTGTGGTGGTAAAGAATCAGAAACTGAGGGATCCCCATCAATTGGGGAATGGCTGAGCAAGTTAAGGTATATTGAATGCATTGGAATGCTGTTGTGCTGTAAGAAATGATGAAGGGGAGGACCTGAGTTCAAATGTGGCCTCAGACACTTGACACTTACTAGCTGTGTGACCCTGGGCAAGTCACTTAACCCTCATTGCTCTGTGCAAAAAAGAAAGAAAGAAAGAAAGAAAAGAAAAGAAAGAAGGAAAGAAAATAAAAATTAAAAAATGATGAAGTAAATGGTCTCAGAAAAACTTGGGAAGACTTGTATGAACTGATACAAAGTGAAGTGAGTAGAATCAGAAGAATATACATAGTAACAGCAATACTATAAAGACAATTAACTGTGAAAGCCTTACTAATTCTGATCGATAGAATAATCCACCATAATTCCAGAAGATTCATGATGAAAATGGCCTCCAGAGGAGAGAAGTGATGGGCTCAGAGTGCAGATTGAAGCATATTTTTTTCTCTTTCTTTTTCCTGTGTTAAAACTTTTTTTTTTTTTTTGGAATACAGCTAACGTGGAAATATGTTTTGCACGATTTCATGTGTGTAGTGAGTATTGCATTTCTTGCCTTCTCAATTGGTAGGGGAGGGGAGAAAGGAGGGAGAGAATTTGGAACTAAAAATAAAATAAAATTGAATTTTTTTTTTTTTGGTGAGGCAATTGGGATTAAGTGACTTGCCCAGGGTCACACAGCTAGTAAGTGTCAAGTGTCTGAGACTGGATTTGAACTCAGGTCCTCCTGAATCCAGGGCCGGTGCTTTATCCACTGCACCACCTAGCTGCCCCTATAAAATTGAATTTTTTAGAGACCCGAATGCACTTAGGAAAATTAGTTGGTAGTTTGATGGGAAATGGTTTTAGAGCCACCTTTCATATGACATACCTAAGTGACTTTCAGCTGGATGATCCCTGAGGAGACAGACCAGTCCAAGGAACTGATAAGATCTAGGGAAGTGCCTAGAAAGTGTTGACACTTAAAGCATTGAACTAAATTAATTTGGAAAGAAATGTTATAAAGTAAGTTTTATTGATATTCAAAAAAGTTGTATTGATGTTCAAAATCATGTCATAGGGAGTAGACCTGTGATTTCCTTGGTGTAGGGAATTCCTAAGTGAGGAAGTACCTTTTACCAACTCAGGTCAGTGCCTTCTTTAACCTTGAGAATGTAAGTGACGTTTCTTGACAGATAAACTGTGCATATTAGAGACAGGTCTTGAACCCAGGTCTTCCTGGTTTTGAGACCAGCTCTCTATTCACTAAACCTAAAAAAGAAAAAGAAAGAAAGAAAGAAAAAAGAAAACAGAAAGCAGTTTCTGCTCCTTTCACTTAAGTAGGGGCTGGGGAGTTTAAAACAATCCTATGTCATTGTAGTTAAAGATAAAAGCCTTTCACTTGCAAGAGAGAAATACTTGGAGGGACTTCTTTCAAGGCTGGGATTCCCAGAGCAGCTCAAGAGACAAAGCATCTCCCCTGGATCACAAATAAAGGATTGAGTGTGGATAGAGAGAAAACTAACTCAGCCAGTAGAAATAACTTCTGCCTAGGATATGCAGCTGCCAAGACCCAGAGACAGCACCGATCGCTTCAAAAGACCAGACAAGGTTGCCTAATTAGGCATTGTGGTAAAGAAAAAGCCCTGGACAAGCCCCAGAGAATCTGGGTTGTGGTCTTGGTTCTGTAACTAACTTGCTCGACAGCCTTGGCCAAATCACCCGCTTTCTCTGGGCATCATTATTTTCATCCATAAAATGGAGATATCCAGTTCATCTGTCTCACTGAGTTGTCAAGATCAAATAAAGTAACGGATATGAAAATACTTCATAAAGGATAGTCTAATATGCAAAAGAAAGGTATTATAGTAGTAGACTCATCAGGGGATACCTAGTATTCTCAGGGATTCTAAAAGGATTTAGAGTTAGAAGGTTCCTTAGGGGGGCAGCTAGGTGACTTGGCAGATAAAGCACCTGTCCTGGATTCAGGAGGACCTGAGTTCAAATCTGACCTCAGACACTTGACAGTAGCTGTATGACCCTGGGCAAGTCACTTAACCCTCATTGCCCTGCCCCCTTCCCCCAACAAAAAGACCTTAGGGTTATCTGGTTCGACCCATTCAACTACAAGGCTTTATGTTAGATACTAAAAATATAAGGACATTCCTTCTCCCTCCCCCTGTAAAAAAAAATACACCCTGGCCTGAAGAAGCTTACTTTCTACTGGAAAGGACTATCACAGAACACAAATAAATAAAAACCAAATAGTTCATGGAGTAAGAGAGCACTGATGACTGAGGAGATCAGGGAAGGCTTCATGGAAGAAGGGGGACCTGAACATAGTCTGCAATGAGACGTAGCAGTTAGAAAGGGAGTGAGTGGAAAGAGTCCTAGACTTCAAGTGAAAAGATCTGGGTTCAAATCCAGTTGTGCTATTTACCACATGGATGACCTTGGACAAACCTCTTCACCCTTCTGAGCCTCAATTTTCTCATCTGTCAGATGATGGGGTTGTATTGGCTAACCTCCAATATCCCTTCCAGCTCTAAATTTATTATCTTATGATTGGAGAAAGCTAGTGAAATCATAGTGTGCATTAAGAGAAGTCGAATGTACAGGACTAGGGGAGGTTGTGGTACTCTTCTACTCTGCCCTGATCAGACCACAGAAAGAGCTCCCGAGTGACATGATAGAAAAGACATCGATCAACGGGAAGGCATCCAGAAAAAGGTATCTAGCATATGAAGGGTATGAAGCTCATACAATATGTTTTGTTTTATTTTGTTTTGTGAGGCAATTGGGGTTAAGTGACTTGCCCAGGGTCACACAGCTAGTAAGTGTCAAGGGTCTGAGGCCAGATTTGAACTCAAGTCCTCCTGAATCCAGGGCCGGTGCTCTATCCACTGCGCCACCTAGCTGCCCCTTGAAGCTCATACAATATGAAGATCTGATGATAAAGGACTGGAGACTGTTTGAGTTGGGAGAAGAGAAGATTAGGGTTCAAGACTGTGTCCAAGAATTTGAAGGTTTGTTGTATGAAAGAGGGACAAAACTTGTTTTGTTTGGGTGTAGGGGACAGAACTTGAAACAACAAGTAGAAGTCACAGAGAGGGAAATTAAGGAAAGGCCTTCTGACACTTGGAGCTATCTAAAAATGGAATGGGCTTCCGCAAGAGAAAAAGGTTTCCCTCATTGGAGGTCTTCAAGCAAAGACTGGATGATCACTTGTCAAAGAAGTGGTAGAGCGATCCTTGTCCAGCCCAAGTAGGACCGGATGACCTGTAGTCTCTTCCATCTACAAGATTCTATGATGCCCAGGGAAGGGAAAAAAACTTGTCCAAGGTCACTCAGGTAGTAAGCTACAAAACTGGAATTCAAAGCCATGTCCTTTGACCCCAAGTGCAGATTTCTATTTTTCAGTGCCTTGGTTCCTGCCGGTCTGTGGGACACCCTGGACAATGAGCACTCTGTGTTGTACGGTCTGGAGAAACTCAGAGAAGAAGTAAGCAGGTGTACAGTCTCATACGCTAACTGTACAGTGGGAGAAGCGGCTTTCCACCTACCCTTGCCTAAAGACATCCTTCTACATCTTTAGCAGCAGGTCACAGCTACACAGTGAACCTGCACCTGGGAGATCTCTCTCACGGTCTCAGCCCATTGAGAAGGGTCAAGGATTAAAGGGCAGGGCTCTTCCACGCACTATAACTCATCACAAGGACAACGAGTGGTTCTTCAGGAAGGGTGACTGTAGGGAATGATATGAGGGCAGAGGAAGGGAGTAGAATTCCTGTAATGAGCTCACCCTGTTTCCAGCACAAGGTATGCATCTGTCTCAGCAAGAATGACTATCATTTGCACTTGGCTCATGCAGAAAACATGTTGTTTTATTCCCACTAAACCACACACTATTTCTTTGATAGTACTTTTTTTCAATTACATGTAAAGACAATTTCCAACATTCATTTTTTTGGGACAGATTTTGAATTCCAAGTTTTTCTCCCTTCCTCCTCCCCCCACCCTCTCCAAGATGGCAAGTAATCGGATACAGGTTATACATAACCACACACTATTTCTGTCTTCCTGAAACAAGTGCAGTAGACAGACAAAGTCAGCAGCGGTGAAACATCCATGCTGAGGAACAACCACTCCAGGATCAAATAGACAATCCTCTGTTTGACATTGAGAGTTCTCCAGAACCTGGCTTCTTCCTGCTCTCCCCATCCTCCTCCACATACTCTATGATCTAAGGACACTCGACTTGTCCTTCCTCACACATGGCACTTTATTACACAATTCTGCCTTTGCATTGGCTGATCCCTGTGCCTGGAATACTCTTCCCCTTCACGCCCTTCATTTGGCTTCCCTACTTCCTTGCAAGTTTCAGTTCAAACCCCAGCATCTACAGGAGGTCTTTCCCAGTCCCCTCCACTGCTAGGGCCTTCCCTCTACAATATCAACTTTCATCCACTCTGTACAATATATCTATCTCTGTACAGTGTATACGTATGTTGTTTTCCCCGCATGAATGTGAGCTCCCTGAAGTCAGTCACCCTCTTCTTCCCTTTTGTATCCCCACACACTATCTGGCACTTAAATACCTATTAACTGACTGAAACGAACTGAAGTGACTTGTTCTAGATAGAGGAAGGGTCTCTAAACCCCCAAAGCAAGGAATCCATAGTCAGAAACCCTGCATGTTTCAAAAATAACTTGGGGGGCAGCTAGATGGCGCAGTGGTTAAAGCACCGGCCCTGGACTCAGGAGTACCTGAGTTCAAATCCGGCCTCAGACACTTGACACTTACTAGCTGTGTGACCATGGGCAAGTCACTTAACCCCCATTGCCTAAACAAAAACAAAAACAAAAACAAAAAACTTGGGGGTGATATTTGCAGTAGCAACAGCATAAAGTGTATAGGGATCTGAGGAACATTAGGCATGTGACTTCTCCTTTCTAAGGCTGCTTCCTTATCTGTAAAATAAGGAAGTTGGATTAGATTATACCTTCTGGCTTTAAATCCTATGATATAATGAGCACTGTCACTCCATTCCCAAACTCTCTCCCTACATATGGCTGCAAACCCATTCCTTTGGGTTAAGGCATTGTCCCTGCTCAGAATGCTAATACCCCCAGCCACTATTAGGCATTAGCATGAGCCTGTGAGGGGCAGCTAGATGGTGCAGTGGAACACTTACTAGCTGTGTGACCCTGGGCAAGTCACTTAACCCCAATTGCCACTCAAAAAACAAAAACAAAAGCATGAGCCTGGGAATTTACTGTTTCATCTATGGCAGCTATCACCACTGTATGAATGGGGCACAGAATAAGTGAGATTTTCTATGGGAGAAGATGGAAAGTCCAGAAAAGAGGGCATAAAAGCAGGCCCTGGGCAACCAACAACAACTTGAGGAACTTGGTACCTGGGTGAGAGGAAAACACCCCCTCCCCCACCAAAGAAGGGTGTCAATGGAATTGGAGGGGGGGGTGGAGATGGACAGCACTTCAGATATACTTTGCCTATTTCACTGGACTGCCTACAGCCCCCACAGTGGTCTAACTTAAGAGACACTTCTAGACGTCTGAAACAGTAGCCAGGACAGTATATACTTCTGTGAGCACTGAATAAAAGCAAATTGGATTGACCTGAACAGAATGCTATGGCCTTATCTGACAAGGATCACTCAAACCAACTTTGCAGGGAAATTCAAAAGAGTCTTTGAACCTATTAAAGTCTTACCAGACCATAAAACTCTTAATGGCCTCACCCACATTTAACTATTTCCACCCTTTCCCTCTTCAAGCCCATGTCACTAGGTTAAGAGAGCACACAACCATGTATCTAAGGCCAATTTCAACCAGAGGATGACCTAGGGAATAGTTGCCTGGGAGACAGGAAGACTTAGGTTTGAATCTGCCCCTAGCACTTATTAACTATGTAACCATGGACCAAGCCATTTAATCTCTCAATCATCCGTCTTATCATCTGTTAAATGGGGATAATAATACTTTCAGTACCTACCTCACTGGGTGGTTGTGGATCCCAAATGAGATAATGAACATAAACTACTTTACAGGCCTAAAAGCTTTAAAGCACTAATCGAATGTCTATTATTATTATTATTACCGTAGACACAAATACACCCCCCCCAAAAAAAAGCAAAGAAAAGACAACAGCCAAAGACAGACCTTGCCTAGTAAAACATGTTAAACCCACTGCCCAATTTCCTATTGGTCCAGCCTGATTTTGTCTAGATTTTAGGCAGGAGTTAATTCACATGGCTAATTAAAATGTTGTCATTCCCAATCTCCATTCTTTCTCATAGAAGGCCTCAACTTTGCCTGGAGGCTAAAACAGCTCTGAAGAGTCATAATGAGTTAATGATCAGAGACAGAAACCCTAATGTTTTCATGCTTTCGATACCAAGTCAACTCTCTGTGTCTCATAACAGCATATTTGCTTAAATGGGGCATGTCCTAGGACAGGACCAACCAGTTCTGAGAGTTTGTAGGAAGTATTTCCACTTAAGGCTACTGTAGGAGAGATGACTTCCACCACCCCAAATAATCCCCGCCATCCTCATCCTTCCCTGACATTGAGTGGAAAGGACACTGGGTCCCCTTGATCTTGACATCCATCTGCATATTCACTAGGAGAGAAAATGAAGGGGGTTTTGTGGGAATTCATTCTGATAATGGGTAGATCTCTCTACCTTATGGGCAGCTGTCCAAAGCAATACAGCAATGGGACATTTTCTTGAGAAAAACTGGCTCTTAGCTAGAGCATAATGAAAATCACATCAGTTATAGTCTTGAAAATGAACTCTACACAGACTAGGGACCTTGATGGCTTAGGAATGCTAGTGCTGGATGGAGCTGGCTCCAATGGGAGGGTCCCCTTCTCTTTACAACTCCAGGACATGCAAAACCCAGGGGCATCAGTTAGTCACCAGGATCCCCTACATCAAGATTTAGGGGAAATAAAGGCATTGACATGTCTTTATGTTATATCAAAACATAATGATGTCCACTCTAACCTCTCTGGCCTTAGTTTCCTCACTTGTAAAATGAAAGAGGTGGAATATATGGATGGTCTTTGAGGTCCCTTTCAGGGCTAGATTTAAGATCCTATCGTGGGGCAGCTAGGTGGCACAGTGGATAGAGCACTGGCCCTGGGATTCAGGAGGACCTGAGTTCAAATACGACCTCAGACACTTAACACTTACTAGCTGTGTGACCCAGGGCAAGTCACTTAGCCCCAATTGCCTCACCAAAAAGAAAGGAAGAAAAAAAAGAAAGATCCTATTGTGCTTTTGTCCAGCAGACACAATAAAGAACTTCAGGGTGGTGCAGTGGAGAAAGCCCTGAATATGGAGTTAAAGAACCTAGATTTGAACCCTATCTCTGCTTTCATGACCTTGGGCAAATTACTTCTCTTCTTTATTTCCTCATCTATAAAATGAGGAGTTGGACTATATGACCTCAAAGGTCCCTAAATCTATGACTCCTATAAAAATATCCTGCCAGGCTAGGCTGATGAGCTAAAGGTTTGAGATGATCAGGATTTAAAGACTCCTCATGCAAAAGTTGGTATTCTATTAAGATGCTTTCACAACTGTTTACCTGCAGAAAATGTGTTTGTTGAATGGACTGATCACCAAGGGAAGCAGTCCCTGCTCAGAGGAGAGAATAAAGCCTGAATACTATCAGTTTTCACATGCACACACCCACAGCATACACAAACATACCTCTATTCACGCAAATGGCCAGCCCACAATGCCAACACCTACCCACATACTTATTGTACAGGGTCCACCCAACATATACAAATACAGATACACCTCCATCTCTCAACTCATCACACAGTCCACCTGCCGTCAAGTCCTCAGGAAGCAGTTTTCTAAATAGAAATGTTGGGTAACAACATTTCTCATTTTTAGGAACACTCATGGTAAGATACTTAGCAACAGACTAGCTTTCTAGCTATATTTCCTTTGTGGTACTTGCTATTCTCTCCCCCAAACTTCCTCCCAGTAATCCAGACCACAATTTTTATTCAAATAACATTTTTTACAAGCAAAACTTACTCAATTTCCCAATGATTTTGTTGGGTTTATTTAAGGCCTGTTAATGAAAGGCAGAATGGTACAGATGAAAGGACACTGTGCCGTTAATTACTTTAGAACTAGAGGCAAGTCACTTAACTCCTCTGGGGTTCAGTTTCTTCATCTTTAAAATAAAAGGTTTGAAGAAGAGAATTTCTAGGGTCCAGGCCTAATACTCTAAAACTATTTTCATTTCTCTTGAATTCTAGCTCTAGTTAAATTCATTTATATTTTCTTTTGGGGGTCTTACATACAAATTCAGAAGGGTTAAGAAAAGCAAAAAATAAAATGGGGCACTGGTATTATTTCCTGACTTGTCCCAAACCATCTTTGGACTTCATCCAAGCCTTTCACTGTTGCTTGGTGCAATTCATATCATGGCCAGTACCTCATAATTGCATTGGGTTGATTTGGTCTGTCTGTCTTGGGTATTGGTCATGGATCCATTCAAGAATCTTCTATTGTCCCTTTTGGTGGATCTTCTCACCATTGAGTCACATGGTTAGGGGAGTTATTAAATAACTTATTATCTTACCTTTCACCCTTTAAACCAGGCATTTAAACCATATCCCCAGTAAAGACTTCTCAGAGGCATGTGTTCCAATCAATGATGTCTCCTCTATTAGACTCCGAGTTCCTTGAGAATGGAGACTGTCTTTCGCTTTTTTTTTTTTTGTATCCCCAGTAATCAGTAATCAGCACGTAGTGGCACAATGAATAGAGTGCTGGGCCTAGAGACAGGAAGACTCCTCTTCCAGAGTTCAAATCCAGTCTCAGACACTTACTAGCTGTGTGACCCTGGGCAAGTCACTTAACCCTGATTGCCTCAGTTTCTTCATCTGTCAAATGACCTGGAGAAGGAAATGGCAAACCACTCCAGTACCTTTGCCAAGGGAATCTCAAATGGGGTCACACAGAGCTGGATACGACTGAACAACAACAACTGGAACATAGTAGGTGCTTAATAAAGATTTTGACAGGATGAGGCCAAGTTGCTTCCTCTTTCATTGGGTTCGATTAGTTTCATCCCCTTCTGGCTTCATAATGCAAACAGAGATCAACAATAGCAAATAGCTTAGAGCTATGAGGAGACACGTGTGAGAAAGCAGCTGGTAAAGGATGAGACAGAGCCATCTGCCTGGGGCACTTGTGCTCTGCCAGGAAGTCCGGAAGCTGTAGACAAGAGCACACCACCTGAAGGCAGGGACTCTGCCAGAAGCATATGCTCAGAACAGAAGTATTCTAGTTGACAAAGGGAGATTGGAGTCAGGAGAAATATCCTTTTATGTAATGGAAGAAATTGTTTCCCAGAATGTTATTTCCTCTCCTCAGAATGCCTGTGCAAGTCACAATCATCTCATCCTACTAATAAATATTTACCTGTGCATTCACCTGAAACAAGGTGCTATAAAAGCAAGCTAAGGAGACACAGTCTCTACCTTTTTCAATTTAACTGCAAATTAAGAGTTACCATAGCAAATGTTGTGGGAGGGTGCTAGTGTACAGCATGAGCTTCTTGCCTGGTCACTGGTCCTCTTCGAAAAATCTACAGGACCTGGAAAGTAGACTCTAGGATGCCCCAGACTCTTGGAGCTCTAGACCCTATTGCAATTTCTGGGGTGGAGACCTGACACTGAAGTGTCATGAATGCAAAGGAACTAGACGAGACTGCTACTGTCAGGAATTGGTGACTCCCTGGCCCAAAAGAGAACCATAAACCAACTCTTAGTGGCCTTTAACAATTATAATGGACAATTATTATTATGTGTAACACTGATATTGTCAAAAAAGGATGAGCTGGGCAGCTAGGTGGCGCAGTGGATAAAGCACTGGCCTTGGATTCAGGAGGACCTGAGTTCAAAGCCAGCCTCAGACATTTGACACTTACTAGCTGTGTGACCCTGGGCAAGTCACCTAACCCTCATTGCCCCACAGAAAAACAACAACAACAAAAAGAATGAGCTACTCTACACATTGCTGCTTATAGAAACACAAAGATATAGGGAAGGTAGGTGAGTTTTAGAGCAGGAGTTGGCAAACCATAATCAGGTGGTGGCTGGAGAACCAAATCCATCCTGTTAACTTTTTTTTTTACAACCCCCTGAGCTAGGAATGGTTTTTATATCTTTGCCATGTTGCTTGGGACACTAAGAGATTGACCTGCCAATGTGTGTGTCAGAGACAAGACTTAGACCCCAATTTTTCTGATGCCTACCTCTATCCCTATTCCTAGTCTCTATCCACTGTGATATTCTGTGTGTACATACACACATATATGCATGGATGCATAATTCTTCATCTGTGATTTCATGTAGAGATATATAGATTATATAGATACTCAGAAACCCAATACTTCCTCAAAGTCCTATGAGATTCCAGCTTTCCACAGTTACAATGGCCAGAAAAATTGACCATGGTGAGACTGAGATGGTAATCAACCTATATGAGCTTAGCTATGATTGATTACCCAAGGACAACAAGATTACACAATCCATTGCCAGGGGAGTGTTGAGAGAGAAGTAGAGGGTGAAAGAAATGGCTATGGCTTCAAGGAAGGTAATAAATTGAACTTTGCACTGGGTAGGCTTTAATTTTTTTTTAACATTTAAGTTGTAAAATGTAGATGAAATCACTGTGGAAATAGATGGAGGGTGGTGGAGAAATCACTTTTGTATTAGGATATTGTATAAGGATAAAATGGAACTAGAGAAAAGAGGGTCCTTTGCCTCCAGGTAATTAAAGGGTATGTAGGCAAAAGAAGCATAATAAAAGTAAAGGTTTAGAGTTGTGTGGTAAAACCCCAGAAAAATAAATTGTAGGTAGGTTAGTGTGAGCAAAGTAGAAAAGAGAGGCAGGGAAATAGCCAGGAGGCAGTACCATATATCTGAGATGAGGGCTGAAAAGTCCAATGTCATCTGTCAGTATTCAAACTTGGCCTACCCTAGAGAGTTTTCCAGTGCCTGCGGAACACAATCCAGAAACCTCACAATGAATAATGGAGGACAGGAATGCTGCAAGTCTCAATGGTATTTTTCTTTCTTTCTTTCTTTTCTCAGCAGAGAATTAGCCAGAACATTATACATTGGGAGCTGTATTCTCTGGAAACCTTAAGATGACCAAAGATAATATCATAAAATTCAGTCACATGTTAATTGACCAGCTGGCATTTAAACAGAAAGCTAACTTTACCTCTGCATTGTGGCTGGGAAGGCTGCTAGATTTAATCCAATAATGAGCCAATTTGGGGATCATACAGTATTAAAAAAAAGGACTCCTGTTAACTTTGGTTGCCTCTGTTGATTTTGAAAAAAAAAACCACCAATAACCCCCAAACCACTCCGTTCCTTAATGTGGGGTTCTAGTACAGGGACCCCCAAAATATCTTGAAGATGCTAGCAATGGTTCAGTTTCCCTATTTTAACAGCAGATTTGTTGGAAATTTCATGGGAGATTTTCAAATGAAGGGTATTTTTATTCTATTAAATCTACTCACTGGGGGGAAAAGTGTTACCACTAACTAGTAGGATGTGGGGTTATTTATCTCCTGAGTTTAGTTTAATTTTTTTATAACAAAAATTACACTAGAAATGTACACAATGCCTTTTAAACCCAGATTGGAAAGTACTCCCTAAGTGAAAGATTAGTACGTATACTTTTAACAGCTTGAAAAAAATCAAGGCCCAAAGGAAAAAAAAATCCCATAATATGCCTAAAGTCAAAAATAAGGATTAAGATAAGTGAATGTAATGGTATATTATTGCAACATAAGATATGAAAAGAATTATCTCAAAGAAACCTAGGAAGACTTATGAACTAATCTAGAGTGAAGTGAGCAGAACCAGGAGAACAATTTACATAATAATGACAATGATTGTAAAGACAAACAACTTTGAAAGATTTAAGAACTCTCTGCTCAACCAAATGACCAACCATGATTCCAGAGCACAAGTGATGATCTTAGCTTAGACCTGCTTAGAGAAGGGAGATGGAGCCAAGATGCAGAATGAAGCACACTTTTTGGATATGGACAATGAGGAATTTATTTTGCTTAACTATGCTTATTTGTTATGAGTTTTAGTTTTCTTTTTTTTCTTTGACATGGGAAAGTTGGAGAGGGAAAATGAATGCTTGTTACTTAAAAACTAAAATTAAATTAAAAAAAAGAAAGGATGAATCTTTATGGAGCAAGTACAGAATATGTTTAGGAATGAAATTGATATAAAAACAAAGGGGCAGCTAGATGGCACAGTGGATAAAGCACCGGCCCTGGATTCAGGAGTACCCTAGTTCAAATCCATCCTCAGACACTTGACACTTACTAATTGTGTGACGTTGGGCAAGTCAATTAACCCCCATTGCCCCACAAAATTAAAAACAAACCAAAAAACAAAGGATAAGATTTTTTTAAAGTTTAAAACCACAAATAATTGCTCTAAAGTTTCAACTGACTCATAAAGTTTTTAAGATAAAAAATAAAAAGTTAAGAGTTTTAAAAAGCTTTTAACCTCACACTCCTATGCAAGATATATTTGTAAAGGAATGATCATATGGAAAGTGAATTTATCTTCCTTGACCTGGGAGGGGCCCATCATTACTTCCTACAAAGTTCAAAGTTCAGATTCACTTTTATTATATTTGAATCTTGAAACCCAACCTATATTTCAAGTCAACATGTACACATGGCACCAACCTTTGGTGTTTTGATTTCAATGTAATGAACTACTTTGTTCCAAATGGATGCAAAGAAGGGACCAATACATTTCAAAGGGATAAGAATGGGCAAAATTGGAACATTACCAGTTCTTGGTGTAATATGGTAGGTGTTTTAAAGGGTCCTGATGACATATACTCAATTTAAAACACCTACGACTTAAACATATCTGGAGAACAATTGTCAGGCTCTTTACCTATGGTCCATAACTAGATAACTCAGAGAATTGGAAAGAATCCCTTTCTCCCCATGGTCAGATTTATTTTACTTGGAAATCATGACATTTTCAGATAAAAGGCACAGATATTACTATTTAGTCTCTTACATGAATTTTCTGGCCACTGTAGACCTGGGGCTGTTTCCTTAAAATTGTCTCATGTTATCTACAGATTACCAGCTATTACCTGTGTCACTTGTGCTTACTAAAAATATATTGGACTTTGTTTAGCATTTCATTAGAGAAGTTTCATCATTACAATAAGTAATGAGTGAAAGATGATCGATCTATCTATGTCACATATATGTGTACAAATATTTATACATCTACACACATACACATGAATTTTGGAAGAGGGATTGTCAGTGGCTTGCCCTGAAATGGTCAGGACACACTCTAGCATGAACCATGAATAGAACAAAGATCTCCAGACTCCCAAGTCACAAAGCCAACCCATTGTGCATTGCCTTAGTTTCATATTGTTCTGTCCCACCTTCCTGAGAGTCTGTCTCTGTTGATTTCTGTAAACCCACAGGTTTCAGTGCTTGGGATATTCTGGCTATCCTCTCTGAAACACACAGAACTGCTTTTGTGTTCCCAAAACATGAGATCAACTTTTGGGACCATACCAACATGTGCCTTATAGCAGTATTCAGGTTCTCAAGGGCTACAAACAACTCATTTTGGAAAGAAAAAAGACCAAGACTACAACCTCAGAATCTTGAATAAACTTGGAGGGGAAGGGAGAGAGACAGAGAGTTAATAGTTACATTTACTTAGAATGACAGATGAAAGACCCCAAAGTTGTGCATTGACTCTAAATGAACATTGTGATTGTTATTATTTGTAATAACAGAGACTGCTTTCTGGGAGTCCCAGGGCTCAGATACTATCCTTCTCTGGTGTTGCAAGTATGCATAGGACGTATTCTCATAGAGTCACTCTACCTTCTCAGTCATCTGAGGGCTGCAGACCTTAGTGGGCCAAGGGGCTACCACTGGTGGAGGGCAAAAGGAAGGAGGTGGGAGACAGGACTCATGTAAGTCTGACACTGTTTCAGGTATTCAATAATCAAGAGTCAAGAGCTCCTAGCAATTTCCCCTTTCCACTCTCCCCACCTTAAAAAAAATCTACATCAAAAGACTTAAGTAGAAGCATTGGGCTCTAATGTTGGGGCTCTTAAGAAAAAAGAAATGGAGCCGTTTTAAAAGCTTCTGCTGATCCATGGTGGTGATGGGGGCAGTCGGAGTCATGCAAAAGACTACTAGAGGCTAGAAGAGGTTATTCTCCTTCCCTACACTCTGGAAATTGGAACTGGATCCTGAAGCACATCCCTGCTCTGTTTCTCCTTCTCTCTGACCTCCTCCCTTCCTTAAGTCTGCAGTAAAGACAGCCCCAAGCCTGTGCCTAATTCGAACTGGGTCTGACGGGAGACACACCTGAAGAAGCAGCAGGGGCAGGAAGGTGATGGAGTAAGGGAGAAATGAATACCCAGGGCAGGGAGCAGGATCTGCATCTGCTGTCCTCTTCCTTTCCAATCCCACCCTCCTCCCAATCTCTAAGGGGAGTACCCATCCTCACCAGCTGAGCCAGGCTCCAGCTGTGCGCTGACCGTCCCATCCTTGTGAAGGAGGATGTCGGCTGTGTCCCGGATCCTGCCCCCTCCGGGCTCTGCCCCGAGCAGCCCGCGACAACACTGGTAACACACGGCCCATGCCTGCTCTTCATTAATCGGCTGTTCATAAGACTTCAGCACCTCCTCCAGGGACAGCTCCCAGGGGTCCAGACGGTCAGAGACCCCTGCCCGCTCTGGTGGGGCTGAGCTGCCGCCGCCGCCGCCGCCGCCACCGCTGCTGCTGGCCCTAGCCATGGCTGCTCCATTATCGCCTTTTGCGAGCCAGGCTGGTTTCCATAACAGCCGCTCTGGGCAGTAGACGCAGCCCAGGAGGAGGCAGCGGGGGAGGCGGAGGCGGAGGTGGTTCACGGGTAGCTCTTCTTTGCTTTGTCATCCTCCAGCCTCGCCCCGCCCTAAAAAGAGCCAGTACAAACCAGAGGAGCCGAGACAGCAGCCTATTGCTGGAGCTTCAGGTAAGGGAGGGGGCGTGAGTGTGTGTGTGTGTGTGTGTGTGTGTGTGTGTGTGTGTGTGTGTGTGTGTGTGTGTGTGAGGGAAAGAAAAAAGACGGGGGGAGAGGCACAGAGAGAGACAGGGAGAGGCACGGAGAGACAGAGAGGGGCGGGGGGAGGAAGAGAGAGAGAGAGAGAGAGAGAGAGAGAGAGAGAGAGAGAGAGAGAGAGAGAGAGAGAGAGAGAGAGAGAGAGAGAGAGAGAGAGAGAGAGAGAGAGAGAGAGAGAGAGAGAGAGAGAGAGAGAGAGAGAGAAACTGGCTGCACTGGTGCACTGTCAGACCACTCACAGTCGCTCACAGAGCTGGCCAACACACAGAAGCTACACATCCACCCATACACAGACTCACACATACACACGGAAGCTGAGACATATTCACTGGCAGATTCACACGCACGCCCACACTCACATTCATGAGGGCACCCAAGCTTTCAGCAGATCTACACTGTAGTGCCTAGCGGGAAAACCTCTGAGAGACTGTTAAGGACTGGGTAAACGGAGAAAATAGAGATTTGAAGGGATGGAACTCCTTTTACCTACTCACTACCTCGGTGACCTTAGGCAAGCATTTTATCTCTCTGAGTTAGTTTCATTGGGCTGTAAAATGAGGAAGTTGGGTGGATGATTTCTAGGGTCACTTCCAGCTTTGGCATTCTATGGTATTTTCTTGGTATTCCACATTTTGTACCAGATCCCTCTGTAGGGAAAGCTTGCCTAGAAAGTTGACCTCAAAGAAGTTTGCAAAAATATAATAAAACCAGTAAGAGACCATCAGGCTTTACCAGATTTACAGGGATTGATTAAGGATTTTTTTTTTTAAAGAAAGAAAAAGAAATGAACCTGCATTAAGCTTATCCTACTATCTGCATGGGAAAATAATGTGGGTACAAAGTTCATGGAAGCTACAATTTACCCCTTTAGCTGCACTTCTTTCAGAAGGGCACACCACAGGATGGGGGATGGGGGGGGAGTGGGAGGGGAGAGTTATATCCACTGTGCACAAGTAAGAAAATCCAAACCTAACATAGACAACCTTTCATTGACATTAGGGTTTTTCCACCAACTGACTGGATCACTGTGTTTCCAAGGCCATAAATGCAACTTGGCAAGAGGAAGCTGCAGTTCAACTTTTATTTTATTTTATTTTTAAAAAGTAAACTTGGGGCAGCTAGATGGTGCAGTGGTTAAAGCACCAGCCCTGGATTCAGGAGTACCTGAGTTCAAATCCGGCCTCAGACACTTGACACTTACTAGCTGTGTGACCCTGGGCAAGTCACTTAACCCCCATTGCCTAAAAAAAAAAAACCAACAAAAAGTAAACCTACATAATAAATATATTATTGATAGTTGAGTAATGTTTCTCTTTATGCAAGCACCTGGCTGGGAACATGTTTTTATTTCTTTTTAAAGAAAATGATAAACATTTTATTTAAAGTTTTGACTTCCAAATTCTATCCCTCCTTCCCTCCCTCTCCCAGGTTGTAAGCAATCAGATATAGGTTATACATGTGCAATTATGTAAAATATTACTATATTAATCTTTTTGATTAAGAAAACTTGAGGGGCAGTTAGGTGGCGAAGTGGATAAAGCACTGGCCCTGGATTCAGGAGGACCCGAGTTCAAATCTGTCCTCAGACACTTGAAACTTACTAGCTGTGTGACCCTGGGCAAGTCACTTAACCCTCACTACCCTACCAAAAAAAAAAGAAAGAAAATTTGAATAAAAGAAAAAAAATGAAAGAAAGTGAAAAATAGCATGCTTCAGTCTGTGTACAATTATATCAGTTCTTTCTTTGGAACTGGATGGTATGTTTCATGTGTAGTCCTTTGGGATTATCTTGAATTATAGCATTGCTGAGAATAGTTGTCATTCACAGTTCTTCATCAAACAATATTGCTGTCACTTTGCACAACATTCTTCTGGTTCTGCTCACTTCTCTATACATCAGTTCATATAAGTCTTTCCAGGCCTTTCTGAAATCATCCTGCTTGTCATTTCTTATAGTGCTATAAGATAATATTCTGGGGTACCTAGGTGGCACAGTGGATAAAGCACTGGCCCTGGAGTCAGGAGGACCTGAGTTCAAATCCAGCCTCAGACACTTGATACTTATACTGTGTGACCCTGGGCAATCACTTAACCCCAATTGCCTCACAAAAAAATGAAAGAAATAATATTCCATCACCATCATATACTACAGCTTGTTTAGCCATTCCCCAACTGATGGGCATTCCTTAGCCACCACAAAAAGAGCTTACCTTGGCTTTAAAAAAAAGGCATCAAGGACTCAAACTTGAGGATAGGGCTGTGTGGTAAAAAATAATGGAATTTGGGCAGACGCCTAGCAGTCTCACCTGAATGATCTAGTAGAGTTTGGAAAACCATCTAGGGATGATTAGATATGGGCCACACCTGGCCTGCCCTGAGTGACGTATGCTGCTGATGTCAGTGGGGGAACCACTCTCCACAGGCAGTTTGAAGGACCTCCCTTTTTGGGGGAGGGAGAGTAAATGCTCACTGAGGAGAGTGCTTTTTTTCCTGTCGGTTTTTCCTGTGGGCCCTTCCCAGTGGGCTTTTCCTGTTGGTGCTGGCTGCACAGCTGTCTCCTATTGAAGCTACAGACCCCAGGTGGTGAGTTAATAAAACAAGTCCAGCTCTTTGAATTAGCTGACTGGAAGCGAGTTTGGGGATTGTATAGGCTTTTGTTAGAGTTAGGGGGATTATCCATTTTCCTTGTCCTTGACTTTATTAATTTCACCTTTGCTGTGTATTTTATTCTCATTAATAAAACCTGATTCATTTGTGGAAAAGGGGCTGTTAAGCTCCTTTCTTATTGGCCTGGGAGAAATAACTAAAAAGGCAGTTCAGAGGGGAGGAAGTTTTGGACCTAGAGGTACCTCATTGTTTTCTGAACCCCAATATTTTGGTGAGCAACCCAATTTACTCTCCACATATTAAATTTGGCCCCTACAGCTGCCAGAATTGATCCCCCAGTATTTCATCATCTCATCCAGATCTTTACTCTTTGAACTAGAAAAGTTTTTTAAAATCTCTACTTCTGTTAATAACTTACATTTATGTAGGACTTTCAGAATGCTTTATATACCTTTTCTTTTTTGAACCCTGTATCAAACCTGGGAGGTAGGTGCTAAAGGCATTATCCCCATTTTGCAGATGAGGAAAGTGAGGATCACAAAAGTTTCTGACTTTCCTATAGTTATAGCTAGTGAGTGTTAGTGGTAGAATTTGACAACTCTTCCTGACTATAATATTACATTGTGTTTTAGTTACTATTCAGTCATGTCTGACTCTTTGTGATCCCATTTGGGGTTTTCTTGGCAAAGACAGTAGAGTAGTTTGCCATAACTTGCCCAGGGCCACACAGCTAGTAAATGTCTAAGGCCAGATTTGAACTCATGAAGAAGAGTCTTCCTGATTCCAAGCTCAGTGACTATCCACTGTGCCACATTGCTTTTCCTAATAAAGGGTTTAAGCACATATCGGAAGAGAACAATTTTTTGTTTGTGCCAAACATGATCATTACTAAGGGTCTAACTACACCCACACACACCTTTCTTCAATTCACCAACCCCTCCCTGCAAGGCACCTGTTAAGGTAAATAGTTTTATTACCAGTTTCTGTGCAGAGAAGTAGAATTCTATGCTTTTGGGTTAGGAACCTTTACTATCTGGAAGAACATAAGCTCTGGAGGAGGGGAACTGTTCAGTTTTGTCTTTGCAATTTCAGCACTTAGCTCAATGCCTAGTTGGTTCTAAAGTTGATTCATTTGGCTGAAGAAGTTGTTTTCATCGTATCATAGGATCATAGATTTAAGGCTGTAAGGGACCTTTAAAAGCCTTGTAATTCAACCCCATCTTCATTGGGCGAAAGAGGATTTCTTATTTAGTAGGAAAGTTTAAGAATCTACTAGTGATTACAAATCGCTGAAACAGAACAATATACACAGTGACTTCAACGATGCCATTGAAAAGATCACAAAAAAGGAAGCTAAGCTTTGAATAATGGAAAAAACTATAATCGTTCAGGAGAATAAATAGTTCTCTTCCCACAGCCTAGGCAGGGGCAAAATATGATATATACATGTATATGTGTATGTATGCATATGTGTATGTGTGTACTGTGTGTATGTATGTATATAGTCACTGTATCAGGTGTTTTACTTAATTGTTTTTCTTTTTTCATTCTGGAAGGGTGAGGAGCAGTGGGCGTTTTCAGAAATGACTGTGAAGCAAAAATAAAAGGCATCAATAAAGCTTGATTTTTAAAAATCCTTTAATCCAAAAAACTTGTATGTGAATTTGTCAAGCATTTTTTTTTATACTGTTCAGGACAATGTTTACCTTAGTTTGGACTTACAGGTGGAGAGACTGTTGCTTTTAGATTCAGTAGCAATAAAAAACTTCCGTTTACAGTACATTTTTCATTCAAGAAGATCCCTCAACTAAATCAGCAAGCAGCAAGACATATGACTCACTCCTCCCACCTTGGACTACCTTAGACATTCAAACACTGCTTAGGTGGAGAGAGCATCTGTGTGGGAGATAATGCAACTGTTTAAGAACAGAAAATAAAAAAGGTGGCTGTAGCCAGTGAACACTACAGGGGAATTTGAGGAGGAAGAATGTAATTACCCTAATTGGAATCTGACTAGGTCATAGCAAGAAATACCTCTCCTCTTTTCAAAAGAGCTTTGGGTTTCCTTACTGGCTAAGTTAAGGATTTTAAGATCTCATTTGATATGTCTAATGGCACAAAGTCTCTAGGAGTCTGCTGGGGCCTTTGGTTTAAGACTGACTCAAAAGACCTGCTGATGAATCACACTGCCTGCTATCTCTGGATATCCCTTAGAGATTATTTGTCCAAGGAAAAGAATTATTCTTCAGGTCTTTATATAACTCCTTTCAGACGGAAATTTGGTAAACTGCAAGCATCATTTAGTACCCTCAGAACACAAGGGTTTAAAGAATTTTTTTAAAGGTGCTTGAATTCCAGGTCCCTACCCTCCAGTTGGTAGCAGACTGTGTTAATTACAGCTATGGTCAGGAAGTAAAAGAACAAACCAAATGGTTTAAGCAGTTTCTTCCATTTTCCCCAGCTTCAGTGTTATATTCTAAGGTTAATTTTTCATGTACATTTTAAAGAACTAGCTTTAACCAAGACAGGAACCAAAGGTGAAAGTCAATCACTCTTTTTTTGTTTGTTTTTGTTTTTTGGTTGGGCAATGAGGGTTAAGTGACTTGCCCAGGGTCACACAGCTAGTGTCAAGTGTCTGAGGTCAAATTTGAACTCAGGTCTTCCTGACTCCAGGGCCAGTGCTCTATCCACTGTGCCACCTAGCTGCCCCCAAGCCAATCACTCTTTTTTTTTTTAAAGCCAATCACTTTTAACCTGACCTGACCTAACTCCTAGTAGATGGTAACATGGCAACTAGTCTTATTACCAGTTTATTGCGGGAAGGAAGAAAAGAGTGACTTAAAAACCACAATAGGGGCGGCTAGGTGGCGCAGTGGATAAAGCACCGGCCCTGGATTCAGGAGTCCCTGAGTTCAAATCCGGTCTCAGACACTTAACACTTACTAGCTGTGTGACCCTGGGCAAGTCACTTAACCCCATTGCCCGTGAAAATAAAATAAAATTTAATAAAAAAAAAACCCACAATAGAAATGGTAGAATTAAAAATACACCCACAGCTTATTTCCAATTGAGTTAGTGGGAGCAATCAGCTCAGTCCAGGGTTTAGGAATAATTAATTAGTCACGCTAAAGTCAAGGCCAAATTAACCTTTTCCTTTCCACACCCAGCTACAATAAATCAAATGATTCATGCAGGGCATCTGAAAGACTTCAGTCAATATGGCAACATGAAGCAATCAATCACTGAGCCTTTATTAAGTACCCACTATATACTGATGCTAATCCCAAATCATTTATGACATTAAATGGATACTAATCAACTCTGTATTATACAAGGCACAGAGTCAATACCCAAATAAATATTTTGCTGGTAAGAAAACTATATACTCTGTGCTAAGAAGCTAGTTAAGTTAAAATAAGTCTGGTTATCCCAGTTAGAAATAGACCTGGGTGGGGGCAGAAAGGTGGCACAGTGGATAAAGCACTGGCCCTGGATTCAGGGGGACCTGAATTCAAATCTGGCCTCAGACACTAGCTGTGTGACCTTGGGCAAGTCATTTAACCCTCATTGCCCCTCAAAATAAAAAATAATTGCCCTGGAGTTCAAGCATAGATGAAAAAAAAGAAATTGTATTTTAGAACACAGTTTGAAACATTTTACATTCTGTATGCCAACCAAACTGACATGCCTACTTTTTTTCTGACCTTGGCATTCTATCTCCACTTCTGTGGCTCTGCATGTCCCATACCTCGTCTCTACCTCAGAATTCCTTGAATCTATTGATTATGGGTAAATAATAATGATGATGATAGATAATAGTAATAATAGTGATAGTGTTGCAGAATTTAAATTCCATACCCATTCCCATAATAATGACTAATATTTATATAGCATTTTGAGATTGGCAAAGTGTGTTACATGTTATTGCAATTAATCCACACAGTAATTCTGGGAGATAGCTGTTATGACTATGCCCATTTTACAGAGAAGGAAACCAAAACTGAGACAGGTTAAGTGACTGGTCCAGGGCCATTCAGCTGCAAGGATCTGAATCTGAATCTGAATTAAAGTCTTCCTGATTCCAAATCCAGGTATCTAGGCACTGTGCCATATATGTCATATACTATGGGAAGCATAATTGTCAATTATGCAAAGAATAACATTGATTTGTTTGTTTATATATTGCATCCTACCAATAAAATACAATCTCCTTTAGGGTAGAGACCTTTTCTTCCCCTTGGGACTTTGTGCATGGTGGACACAGTACGTGCTTATTAAACTGGATTCTATTTCTGATGAGAACAACTATTAGTCCTTTTGCAACTTCACCCTCTATGTTACTTAGATTTAAGTAATAAGATAATTGCTATGTTCCCTGAAAAGCAGAAAGGAGAAATGGCTCTAAATCAATAATTAACTTGCCATGAAGTGCTTTGAGTCAAGGTCATTTATGCAGTTATAGGTTTCCTTCAACTTTAGTTGTAATTAACCTATCCCATCTTTCCTCTAAATTACAGAATACCTAGAGTATTGGTAATGATATTGATCTTGCCCTTCCTGATAGAGAGATCCCAGAAATGTCTAGGAACATAGTCACCTGCCCTTGTTTAAAAGAGAGGAATCTTTTTTTCTACCCAGAGTGTTCTTTTTTTTTCTTTATTAATAAAGTATTTTATTTTTTTCCCATTACATGTAAAGATAGTTCTCAACTTTTGTTTATACAGGCTTTCCAATTTCAGATTTTTCTCCCTCCCTCCCCTCCCTCCCCCCTCCCCGAGACAGCAGGTAATCTGATATAGGTTATATATATATATATATATATATATATATATATATATATATATATACATAATAACATTAATTCTATTTCTGCATTAGTCATGTTATAAGAGAAAAATCAGAGCAATGATGAAAAACCTCAAAATAGAAAAAACAACAGCACCAAAAACAAAAGAAATAGTATGGTTAATTCAGCATCTATACTCCACAGTTCTTTTTTTTTTTTTTCTTGGATTTGGAGATCCTCTTCTATCATGAGTTCCCTGGAACTCTTCTGTACCATTGCATTGTTGAGAAGAATATAGTCCATCACAGTAGATCAACACTCAATGTTGATGATACTGTGTACAATGTTCTTCTGGTTCTGCTCATCTCACTCATCATCAGCCCATGCAAGACTCTCCAGGTTTCTCTGAACTCCTCCTGCTCATTGTTACTTACAGCACAATAGTGCTATCTATTGTCATATGAAAAGATGCTCTAAATCACTATTGATTAGAGAGATGCAAATTAAAACAACTCTGAGGTACCACCTGACACCTATCAGATTGGCTAATATGTTGGAGAAGCTGTGGAAAAATTGGAACACTAATGCATTGTTGGTGGAGCTGTGAACTGATCCAACCATTTTGGAGAGCAATTTGAAATTATGCCCAAAGGGCAATAAAGCTGTCCATACCCTTTGACCCAGCAATACCACTTTTGGGTCTTTTTCCCAAAGAAATCATGGAAAGGGGAAAGGGACCCACATGTACAAAAATATTTATAGCTGCTCTTTATGTGGTGGCAAGGAATTGGAAGTTGAGGGGATGCCCATCAGTTGGGGAATGGCTGGACAAGTTGTGGTATATGAATACAATGGAATACTATTGTGCACCCAGAGTGTCCTGGTCACAGTTGAAAATATTCAAGCCAAATCCTCCATCCTCAGTAGAGGTTACTTAATCCAGTAGATAACTCAGACTTTGTTATTTACTTTGAGACAGATATCTAAGAGTTCTTTTTGGATTGTAAATCTTAAAGAGAGAAACTGTTAATAAGTGTCTGATGACTGGGACTGATCAAAGCTTTCAAAGCCATGGTATCTCTAGCTGTTAAGCATCCAGATAGATCCACAGGCAGGCCAGACAAATTTATTCCATTTTTATCTAACTGGAAGTCAGCACAGTAATTCTGGGATTGAGCCATAGGTTGAATGTGGAGGTTGGACCCAAATGATGCCATAGATACCAAAGATAACCTGGGCTCACTGTCTTAGACCCAGGAAGGATGTCTTAAAGATTGAGGGATATAGGGATCCTGCATCTAAGTTATGGTACCAACCTCATCTGAGAACTCAGTATAGCCAAAGACAAAGCCAGTCCCACGTAAAAGGGATAGGAGGCCATCTTGTAGATGAGTGTGACAGCACATGCCTGGAATCCCTGCTCTTTTGGGAATCAGGGGCTGATGAATCATTTGAGCTCAACATTTTGAGTTGTAGTGGGGTTAAAGGTGGCCTGGTAGCTGAACTAAATCTGACAAGCTCCCAGGACGGGAGGGCTACTAGGCCGCTTAAGGTGAGGTAAACTGGCCCAATCAGGAAACCAAGCAGGTTAAAGTTCCCATGCCAGTCAGCACTGGGTTTGAGCCTGTGAATGGCTGCTGTATTTCTCACCTGGGTGAGATAGGGAGACCTAGTCTCAAAAAAAGATGGCTAGAGAGTGAATTATGTGGCACATCATATTTAAGATCAAAGAATGATTTGAGGGAGAACACAGAAAATTTTATATACATGCAAAACACATTAATTTGTAGTTCATGAAACACATTGTTTTACTTCGGCTCACACTTTAGAAAATCCACATCAAATTTTAAAACAGGTCGGGTTTTCCCTAGGGAATCTATGTGCAACTGGGAGTTTGGGCCTTCTGTTACCATGTTAGAGAGGCCCTGAATGCTCCCTTTGTTACCTCTGTGGCAACAGGAGAGTAGCTGTTCCAGCAGTAAGGCAGGGTCAGGGGTTAAGGGTGTGAAAGTAAAAGCTAGCTCTGACCTGCAGGAAATCGAGAGCTTGTGGTTTTTGTTTTCCTAGTTTATTTTGGGATAATGATAAACACAATTCATCCCAGAGGACTGTGCTTGGGCTCTAAGAGAACACACAGCATGATTCTGGGGGCTGTGTGTCAGGCTAGACGATCTTGTGAGTGTATGTCTAAGCCAAGCAGTGAAAACAAGACAGATAGGAAGGAAGATGAGAAAAGAGAGCTGCAGACACAGCAAGGGGACCAAAATGGTCAGGCATTTGTGGATGTTGGAAGTAGAAGCCACAGAAAGGAGAGGAAGCTTCAGAGGGAGAAATCAAAGGTGTATGAGGAGAAACAGGGTGAGTCAAATGGGACAGATAAAGGAGACTGGGACATGAATTTCTATTACAGAGTATAGTAGCTGGTTGTAACTATGGGAGAGAATGGAAGGAAGCAGACTAGGGTATGTATGTGTCTGAAATTATGTGTGTGTGTGTGGCACTGTCCTTGGGGTATCTCCCAAACTCATACTTACAGGTTGGATCCTCATGGGGAAGATTACTCTTGGGTATGGGTCCACACTCCTAAAATTATGGCTCATGAGCCCCAATTAGTGTGCTTGCCTTTATTAGTCAGCCAGTAGACACAATTAGCTCAAAGCAAAGGCATTTACTGAGATGACATCATAGGAACAATAATAATAAAATATTCTTTCTATAATCCTGGGGCACATTCTCATATAACTACATACTGCATCAGTGAAAAGCCTGGGCATTCACATAGAGTAGAAGGGCACACATTTAGGGAACATATATGATAGTCCTTTCCCTCCTCATGGTTTCTTTATACTTTTCCTCCCTGGGAACACCATGTAGACTGAACAGGTTGCTTAGCTGGGCTCTGTGGGCCTATGCTCCTCTATAGCTCAACTCCTGATAGTCAAAGCCAGCTCTCTTCTTGACTTAGAGCTCATACTCCTCAGAGCTGTCTCTTGATTCAGTTGATCAAAACTGCTTCCTACTACATGTAATCCCTCCTACTGAGTAGCTCCACTGTGGTGAGTGGTGGGGGGAAATAAGAGAAGAATTCTTCCCCCCCCCTTCCCCAAAGGTGAGGAACCATGTTTCCAGAGGTAACAATCCTTAGAGCTATCTCCTTCTTCAACTGATTTCTTGGAAAGTGTTTCTCACTTTTTAAAGGGTCACCAGGAATGTGGCTGATTTGTGACCAGCCAATAGCTAGTTGTCCTAATTCCATCAATTTTTATCTGAGAGGGGGCAGCTAGGTGGCTCAGTAGATAAAACACTGGCCCTGGATTCAGGAGGACCTGATTTCAAATCCAGCCTCAAACACTTGACACTTAATAGCTGTGTAACCCTGGGCAAGTCACTTAACCCTCATTGCCCCCCTCCCCCCAATTGATCAGAGAACCTTTTCATACCCTACAAAGGGATATATATATATATATATACCACTTTCCCTTTCTTTTCTTTTCTTTTCTTTTTTTTTTTTTTTTGGTGAGGCAATTGGGGTTAAGTGACTTGCCTAGGGTCACACAGCTAGTAAGTGTCAAGGGTCTGAGGCCACATTTGAACTCAGGTCCTCCTGAATCCAGGGCCAGTGCTCTATCCACTGCGCCACCTAGCTGCCCCCCTTTCTTTTCTATTATTTCATCACCTGGCTGGGGGGAAATCAATTATCAGAAGTATCTTGATCAACTATTCTCCCTACATATATTTGTGCATGTTGTTCTCAAGAACAAGCCCCCAAAACTGAGATAGTTTTAGAAATAAATGTATTAGGTTATTTGGTGGAGGACAATGAGCCAGAAAGGAGGTATGGCTCCCTTTTGTCCAGCCTCTAGAAGGTTTATATTATATAGGATCTAGACAAGGATGCCTATACATGAACCACATGTACACAATTAAGCAATTATGTTGAGAAGGCAACTTGAAAGAAGAGTTGATTGAAATGGATATGAGTAAATGTAAACATTTGATAAAATTCAGACAAAGCCAAAATGTATGTTTGGGTGGACTTAAAATAAGACTTGGGTGTGGGGACCCAAAACAAGAATGCTTTGGGTAGATCCAGCACCTAGGGAAACCGAAAATTCTTTGTAGCCATCTCTACTATTCCTAGAAAATTACTGGGGTCAGGTGACATTTTAAATGCAAACAATCACATAAGGTTGGATTTAAACAGTATAATCATTTTCCAAACAATATAATAAATAATTTTCCCCACAGGTGCATATAATATCTGAGTATATTTTATAGTGGTATTCCCTTACCTGTGAAGGCTTTAAAATTTTCCAAGTCGGGGCAGCTAGGTGGTGCAGTGGATAAAGCACCGGCCCTGGATTCAAGAGGACCTGAGTTCAAATCTGGTTTCAGACACTTGACACTAGCTGTATGACCCTGGGCGAGTCACTTAACCCTCATTGTCCCGCAAAAATAAATAAGTAATTAAGTAAGTAAATAAATAAAATTGTCCAAGTACTTTCACATCTCTTTTTTCATTTTTTCTATCCCAATATCTGTGAAGTAAGAAGATGAAGGAAATTAAGGCACAGAGAGTGCCAAATGCCATATGACTAGTTAGTAGCAGAGTTGAGAGCAGAACTAGATCTACAGAATTCCACTAGACCACACTATCACTAAATGTAGTAGTGGGACCTTGGATGAACAAATGACTATGGTATGTAGCCTTAATATATAGCATCTATAGTAATAAATGTTTATTCCCAACTCACCATAGTATTTTATATATACTAACTCAATTTGCAATATACTAACTCAATTAAAAAAATTTGTTAAGTAAGTGCTCATGCAAGGCAGAGAAACATTGTGGCATGGTAGAAAAAGTACTGTTTTTGGATGAGGAAGGCCTGGTTTCAAATCCTGCCTCTGAAACTGACTGTGTGTCCATTGACAAGTCACTTAATCTCTCTGAGCCTCAGGCAACTCTACCCTATCTATTAAATTACAGATAGTTTGTAATCAGCCTAGTTGGAGGAAATTTTTATACCAATGAGATCTAATATCCTATATTATGGCCAGGAAAGGGTGTAGGTATTTCTTTTTTTCCTACAAGACCATCTGCCTTCTGGATACTAAGAATAGTAAGGGAGGTGAGTGGACAGATTTATCTACTCAAAGTTTAATTTCTGAATAAGCCTCTAGGTAGCACTCTGAGGTCAAAATTACTAGGTCCCATAACTATGCATACGCATGGATATATATGACCTGCCTGGCCTCTGAAAAAGTGGGAAAAAATTGACCTGAGCTCCCAGCCACTTAATGACTGTGAAACCAGTTGTTTAATCTAGAGTGAAGAATCTGGAGATCAACAATTTACACATTTGTCAAAATGGCTCAGCCCCCACCCCTTCTGGATTTTTTTTTTTGGAGCAATGAGGGTTGAATGACTTGCCCAGGGTCACACAGCTAGTAAATATCAAGTGTCTGAGGCTGGATTTGAACTCAGATCCTCCTGAATCCAGGACCGGTGCTTTATCCACTGTGCCACCTAGCTGCCCTGGACTGTTTTTTACAAATAGTTTTTTTTCAAATTTGTCTTTTACAATAGTAGAGTCTTCTTCCCTACCTCACTTCTCTTCCTTTTGTGCTTAAGTAAAATGAAGGGAGAAAACACCTTGCTACAATTAGGTCTTAGAAATATGTGTAAAGCACTCTTCTAGGCACTGAGGATGCAAAGGCAAAACCAAAACAGTCCATCCCTGTCCTCAAGGAGTTTACATTCTTTAAAAAAAAACAAAACACTTTTATTTAAAGTTTTGTGTTCCAAATTTTATCCCTCCTTCCCTCCCTTCCCCCTTGCTTACTAGGTAGTAAGCAATCAGATATAGGTTATACATGTACAATTATGTAAAACATTACCATATTAGTCATTTTGTAAAAGAAGACTCAAATAAAAGGAAAAAAGAAAATAAAAAATAGTACGCTTCAGTCTGTGTTCAATCAATATCAGTTCTTTCTTTTTTTAAAAATATCAGTTCTTAGGGGCAGCTAGGTGGCGCAGGGGATAGAGCACCGGCCCTGGAGTCAGGAGTACCTGAGTTCAAATCCGGCCTCAGACACTTAAATACTTACTAGCTGTGTGACCTTGGGCAAGTCACTTAACTCCAATTGCCTCACTAAATAAAAAGAAATGCTATAAATACCAAAGAGAATTTGGGGCAGCTAGGTGGCACAGTGGATAGAGCACTGGCCTTGGAGTCGGGAGTACCTGAGTTCAAATCCAGCCTCAGACACTTAACACTTATTAGCTGTGTGACCCTGGGCAAGTCACTTAACCCCAATTGCCTCACTAAAAAAAAAAAAAAAAAAAAAAAAAAAAAAAAAAAAATATCAGTTCTTTCTTTGCAGAGAGATAGTAGACTTCATCATGAGTCCTTTGGGATTGTCTTGGATCATTGTATTGTTGAGAATAGTTGAGTCATTCACAGCTCTTCATCAAACAATATTGCTGTCACTGTGCACAACGTTTGCCTGGTTCCGCTCGCTTTACTATACATTGGTTCATATAAGTCTTTTCAGGCCTTTCTGAAATCATCCTGCTTTAAGTAACTTACATTCTAGTAGAGGTATACAACATGCACACAGATAATAATAAGAAGTTAATTTGAGGAAACAGGAAAGTATTAACAATTGTACAGATCAGGAACAGCCTTGTATAACTGAGTAGCACCTGAGTCATCCTTGAATGAAGCTAATATTATAAGAGTCACAGGCAAGGATGGGGGAAAGGAAGGGAACACATTTTTATTAAGAAACTTATAAGGGCCAGGCACTATGATAAATGCTTTACAAATATCTCATTTAATCCTCACAACAATCCTGTGGAGTAGGTGCCCTTTTGACAGTTGAGGAAACTGAGGCAGATGGATTGTAAGTGAGTTGCCCAGGGTCACATTTAGTCCCAGATATATAGGCTAGCAGTTGGGAATGCATGATGATGGAAGATTGAGTCTTAGGTTTGGGGGATAGCTAGCAGTCCACTTTGACTGCAGTGTAGAGTTCATGAAGATGACTCATGTGAAAGCATTATGGAAAGGTAGCAGAATCAGAGACTCTTAGAGCTGGAAGGGATCTGGAAGGTCATTTAGTTGAAATAATAGTTGGACGAGAATCCCCTCTACAACATATCCAAGAAGTGGCTCCTGATCAATTCTGCTTTTGGATAGTTTTGTTTGTTTATTTATTTATTTATTTTTTGCAGGGCAATGAGGGTTAAGTGACTTGCCCAGGGTCACACAGCTAGTAAGTGTTAAGTGTCTGAGGCCGGATTTGAACTCAGGTACTCCTGACTCCAGGGCCAGTGCTTTATCCACTGGGCCACCTAGCTGCCCCTGCTTTTGGATAGTTTTAATTGTTTTTCTACATTGACTCTAAATCTGTTTCATTAATCATAGTAATAGACCTTTGGATTGTCCCCAAACAAGTGTAGTCCCTCTATCTAATAGCCCTTCAAAAACTTGAAGAAAACTAACATGTTCTCACAAATCTCTCCTCTAGGCTAAATACCCCCAATTTTTCCAACTGATAATTATTTGCCATGATCTTTAGACATTTTACCATCCTGGTTTAATTCTTCTCTACGCTTTTTAGCTTATCAATGTCCCTTCTAAAATATGGTTCCTAGAACTGAACACAGTACTTCAGGTGTGGTCTGGCCGAGGCAACATACAATAGGATTATCACTTCCCTAGTCTCAGACACTATGTCTCCCCAAAGATATCCTAAGATTGCATCAGTCTTCTCAGTCAACACCCCTTTGAATATCAGGCCTCCTCCTTCCCCCAACAAGGGCCTACCCTTCCCTTCACCATCACTGGACTTGGGAGAGTGGTCCTCTCAAAGGTTGAATCTGAAGGCCTCCTCATTCTGGAGATAAGATAATCAATTTGACCCAAAATTCCAGCCCACATCATTCAGATTTAGCCCAAAGTTCTAGCCTATCAAGATCTTTTCGAATCCTGACTCTTGTCATCCAGCTCATTCACCATCCCTCCCAGCTTTGGATCATCTGCAAATTTTACAAGCATGCCATCTATGCCTTTACTAAATCATTAGTGAAGATGCCAAACAGCACAGGGACAACCCCAGATCTCTGGAGGCCTCTACTAAAGTCTTACTTTCAAGCTGTTAGTCATTTAACCAGTTCCAAGTCCACCTAACTCTTCTGTCATCTAGCCTCCATCTTTTCACCTCTTCCACAAGAGTAACGTAAGCAACTTTATCTAATGCTTTAATAAAATCTAAGTAAACCATACCTGCAGCACTTCCTTGATCTGCCAGTTTAGGAGCCCTGTTGAAAAAGAAAATGAAGGTAGACTGGCAGGACCTGTTCCTCATGGAGCTATGTTGATGCTTGGTGATTGTTTCCTTTTTTAGATGTTGACTAACCATCCCTTTAATAATACATTGTAGAATTTTTCAGGAATCAAAGTTAAGATCAGAGGGGTATAGTTTTCAGATTCTGTTCTTTTCTTGGTTTAAAAGTTGGGACATCTGCCTTTTCTCTAGTCCTTCATTACCTCTCATTCTTCATAGTCTTTTTTTTTTTTTTAGTGAGGCAATTGGGGTTAAGTGATTTGCCCAGGGTCACACAGCTAGTAAGTGTCAAGTGTCTGAGGCCAGATTTGAACTCAGGTCCTCCTGAATCCAGGGCCAGTGCTTTATCCACTGTACCACCTAGTTGCCCCTCATAGTCTTTCAAAGATGACTGACGGGCCTCTAGCAATCACATCTGTCAGTTGTTGGCTTAATTTGCTCTCCCCCCAGTATTCTAGGATGCAGTTCATCCGGGTTTGGTGAATTGAACCCGTTCAGGACAGCTAGATGCTCTCTTATTATCTCCTTACTTATCTTGGGTATCAACTACCCATCAACCATTTCCGATCTGTCCTTTCTAGTCCAAAGATCATTCAAGGTGGGAATCAAATTGTGGAGAGCTTTTAGTGTTAGGTTGAGGAGCTTGTATTTTATTCTAAAGGCACTAGGAAGCCACTGAATTTCTTAACATATGTTTTATCATCGCCTTTATTTCTTATATCACAGTCATTACTTGATATGATATTCCCTCTGCCTTGGGAAATGAATATTCCCATGTAACAAAGAAAAGTGACTTAGCAAAAAAAACCTGATAGTGACCACATCTGGCAGTATATGTGATATTTTGCCACTATAGTTCCCTACTTCTCTGGCAAGAATAGTGAGCTATGTTTAATAATCCATTCATTGGGACCTATATTACTCAGAATTCAGTTTCCATTTAGCATCCTTGTCGTTTACATTTTTGCATTCATCCATATTGTTTTCCTGGTCCTGCTTATTTCAGGCTGCATTTGTCCATACATATCTTTCTGTGTTTCTCTAAATTACATAATTCATCATTTCTTAGTGCATAAGAGTTTGGCATTGCATTAAAGTACCACAATAGGTTCAGCCATTCCCTATTCAATGACCAGGGGCAGCTAGGTGGCTCAGTGGATAAAGCACTGGCCCTGGAGTCAGGAGGACCTGTGTTCAAATCTGAGAGCATAATGGAACCCTCAGCAGAAATAGAGAAGTTTGGGGGCAGCTAGGTGGTGCACTGGATAGAGCACTGGCCCTGGATTCATGAGGACCTGAGTTCAAATCCAGCCTCAGACACTTAACACTTACTAGCTGTGTGATCCTGGGCAAGTCACTTAACCCCAATTGCCTCACTAAAAAAAAAAATAGAGAAGTTTGAAGTCAGGAAGTCCTCAGTTCAGATGTTGCCTCAGACATTATCTGTGTGACACTAGGTAAGTCACTTAATTTCTCACAGCTTTAGTTAATTCATTTGTAAAATTAGGAGGTTAGATTCAACCTCTAATCTCCCTTCTCACTCCAAATCTATGAACCTATGAGAGAATGACAGAAGGGACAAGCTCCTGAAGGAGACTGGAGGGGAAGGGGTCAAGGGTGAAAGTTTGATGCAGGCTGTCCTTGTCCTTTGCATTGAAGCGGTCTACCTCTTCCTTAGGCACTGGAATACTAATAGCTAGCATTTACATATAAGAAGTTATCTCATTTGATCCCTGAAGCCACCCTGTGGGATAGGGGCTATTATGATCTCCATGTTGCAGATCAAAAAAGCAAAATCAGAGAGGTTAAATAACTTGACCAGGGACCCTCAGGTCTTGCTAAGTCTAGCACTCCATCCGTTACACCATATTTCTGCTTCAGGAGGCTTAGACAGTAATTTGGTCTAGATATTACATGGAAATAATAGCTTAATTTAGAATTCCAAGGTCTTAAGCCATTGCCCTACTATAAAAGTCCTTCACAGGATAGAAAGAATTTGGAGTTTGCCAGTTTATAATGGAGGAAGAGCCAGTTTAATTAGGGCTCCCAGTGACAGTAGAGTTACATCAGTCTGTTTTTTCTATAAATATTAAGGAGGAAAAGGAGTCAGGCAATAAACTGGATCAGGCACTTAAGTCAATAAATTCCTAGTAATTGGTCCCTAAGAACTGGACTGGATTCGAACTCAGTGCCTTTTCCCAAGGTAGTGGGGGATGATGTGCATCTAGATTAGAAGATACACTGCACGCAGACTGTAAATTTGGATCCTGATCAGGTTTGTTGTCCAAGACCTGGACCCTAAGGGGGTTCCAGAAGCCTAGTGTGTGAATCTTCGATGTTTACAGAAGACTGAGGTGGTGTTTTCCTGTGAAGTGGGTCTAGTGGCTCTACATATGACAATTATCTCCAGAATGAGGAGGCCTTCAGATTCAACCTTTGGGAGGACCACCCTCCCAAGTCCAGTGATGGTAAAGGGAAGGGTAGGCCCTTGTTGGGGGAAGGAGGAGGCCTGATATTCAAAGGGGTACACTTCTTCCCCACCCCATCTATCCTCTGACCTACCATGTCTGTACCTGTGTCATGTGGTGTGACCACCTCCATTCCCTTGCCCAGCCATGAGCTGATACTCCTAGGACCAGTCACCAAGGTGACTGCGAGATTTCTGTGAGAAATGATTATTAATAACCAATATATTGGGGAGATTCAGAGCTTCCCTCCTTCTTCCAGTGCCCTGACTTTTAGAGATCCAGTTTCTCCTTGAAAATAGGATTGTATTGAATCTCTTCATCATGGTCAGACTCACCCCAAGCTTGCAAGGAATCTAGGGTAGGAAGGCCATTGTGTTCTACTCAAGCTTGGGTGGAGACAGATCTTTTGTCTAGCTAGGAAGCTCCTCCAGGGAGGGGTCATTCAGCTCACACATTGAAAAGGGTATGTATTAGGGACAACTAGGTGGTATAGTAGATAAAGCACCAGCCCTGGATTCAAGAGGACCTGAGTTCAAATCCAACCTCAGACACTTGACATTTACTAGCAGTGTGACCCTGGGCAAGTCACTTAACCCTCATTGTCTCAAAGGGGGAGAAAAAAAGTGAGAGAAAAGGGTATGCATTCTTTGAATTAATAACCCAAGGCTGGGGGTGGCCTGGCATAGCCCTTCATTTTAATATAGCCTACCTCCAAATTAACATTAACCAATGAAATTTGATGCTGTTTAATGAACCACCTACTGTTTTAAGGGTATATAAGCTGTGAGCCCTACTGCTACAATTATCTTTGGTCTAAGAAAGATGGCTAATAACCATTCTTTTATTAATAACCTTCTGGTCTTTTTTTTGTGTGTGTGAGGCAATTGGGGTTAAGTGACTTGCCCAGGGTCACACAGCTAGTAAGTGTTAAGTGTCTGAGGCTGGATTTGAACTCAGGTCCTCCTGAATCCAGGGCCGGTGCTTTATCCACCGTGCCATTTAGCTGCCCCAACCTTCTGGTCTTATTAATAAAATGATTAAATTACCCAAATTTTTGTCACACCTCCCTGGGCCATCTTCCTTTACCACATCCCTTCATCTTCTGGAGCTTAAGGGAGTAAAGATTGTTGCTCATGTGGTGGAGGTATGGAATAAACTTTCTTGGGGATAGGCCACTCACTTCTCCTTGTGTATCTTTACCTAGAGCAGACCTTCTTGTGCTACTCTGTCTCCCTGTCCCCCTAAATTTGCCTTAGGTGCAAAAGTTCCTTGTTACAGCTCTGCTCAGTGTTACAGGAAGGCTGAGGCTTTGATCATTTCTTTTAAAATTCAGGAGTATGGAGTTGAATAGATACAGCCTCCACATATGGCAATAGCTTCCAGGGAAAGAAAAATTCTAAACCCATCCCTTGAGAGGTCTGGGTAGAGTGAGAGAACCTCTGAATCTGCTTTCCAGATTCCAGACAGATAAGAAACTGTATACTCGGCTCCAGGATGGAAGAGGCTGGATATGCCTCAAAATGTAACCCACAAATATTGAGAATTGATGTGACTCGGGGAAATTCCCATTTCTATTCTATAATAAGACAAAGAAGAGTGGTAACTAGGATCATAGGGACTGGAAGAATCCTTTAACTCAACTAGCCCAACCCCTTCATTTTACAGATAAGGAAACTGAGATTGAGAAAGGATTGATGACTTCCTCAAGGTTACATAGGAAGTAAGTGGCAGAGTTGGGTTTTGAATCTATGTTCTTAGATTCCAAATCCACAATAGTTCAGGAGTAAAATTTGTTTTTTTCTTTTCTTTTAAATTCTTTTATTTCATTTTTCTAAAGTACATGTAATTTAAAAACTCATTCATACAATGGAATACTATTGTGCTGTAAGAAACGATGAGCAGGAGGAGTTCAGAGAAACCTGGAGGGTCTTGCGTGAGGTGATGATGAGTGAGATGAGCAGAACCAGAAGAACATTGTACACAGTATCATCAACATTGAGTGTTGACCTACTGTGATGGACTAGATTCTTCTCACCAATGCAATGGCACAGAAGAGTTCCAGGGAACTCGTGATAGAAGAGGATCTCCAAATCCAAGGAAAAAAAAAAGAAAGAAAAAAAAATAGATGCTGAATGAACCATACTATTTCTTTTGTTTTTGATGCTGTTGTTTTTTTCTATTTTGAGGTTTTTCATCATTGCTCTGATTTTTTCTCTTATGACATAACTAATGCAGAAATAGGATTAATGTTATTATGTGTATATATATATATATATATATATATATATATATATCAGATTACCTGCTGTCTAGGGGAGGGGGGAGGGAGGGGAAGGAGGGAGAAAAATCTGAAATTGTAAAGCTTGTATAAACAAAAGTTGAGAACTATCTTTACATGTAATGGAAAAAATAAAATACTTTATTAATTAAAAAAAAACTCATTCATATAACAGTTTTTCTCCCCTCTTTCTCCCCTCCCCCACCTCGAGAAGGCAAGTAATTTGATATAGTTTCTACATGTAAAGTCATGCAAAATATATTTTCATATTGGCCATGTTGCAAAAGAAAACACAGACTAAAAAAATAAGTAAAAAAATAATATTCTTCAATCTGCATTCAGACTCTATCAGTTCTTTCTCTGGTTGTGGATAGCATTTTTCATCATAAGTCTTGGATCATTGTATTTCCCAGAATAGCTAAGTCATTCATAGTTGATCACTGAAAAATATTGCTGGGTAAATTTCACAATATCCATTTGTATACTTGTATTAGTTAGAGACTCAGTATTTCCTTTCTAAACGTCAATGGGGCAAAATGAATCTGTGTATTGCTGAATATATCATTAGAATCAGAGATAGCTAGATGGTTGAATGGATGCTGGACTTTGAATCAGGAAAACTGAGTCCAAATCTGGCCTGTGTGGCCCTGGGCAAATCATTTAACCTCTGTTTACATCAATTTCCTCATTTGTAAAATGGGAGTAATAATAATAGCACCTATTTGTAAAACACTTTTGCAAACCTTAAAGTGCTAGCTATTATTATTATTATTGTTATTATTATTATTATTATTATTATTATTATCCAGGCATTTTCACTGGCTGTCCTCAATTGTTGGAACTCTCCTCATCTCCTGGTTTCTGGGGCTTCCTTCTTCTTTATCCAAAGTCTCACCTTCTGCAAGGAACCTTTTCCAGTCCTCCTTAATCTTAGAGAACTCTTTCTTTGAGACTATCTCCCTCTGAGATTATCTTTCTTCTCTATATCTTGTTTGTCGGATATCTTGTCTGATATTGTCTCCTCCATCAACCTGTGACATCCTTGAGAGTAGGGTCTTGGTTTTTGTCTTTCTTTCTATACCCCATGTACGTAGTAGGTACTCAATAAATGATAAACTAGATTGTTGAGTGAAAGTGTAAAGAAGTGAGGATTTTCTTGTTAAAGTTTTATCGATTGCTGTTTTTACATCACATTCATTTCTGAATATGCCTTTCTGCCCCTCACCCGCTGCCTACTCAGCAAGCATGACAAAGATCAAAAGAAAAAAAGCAGTAGTTCAATAGAATCAACTGACACATCAATATCATCTGACAAAATAAGCAGCAGCATCCCATCCTAATAGTCCCTTAGCTCTCCAATGAAAGGACAGAGGTAGTTTCTCATTTTTCTACCGTGCCAAGATAGGTCATTATAATTACATTGTTTAGGGGCGGCTAGGTGGTGCAGTGGATAAAAGCACCGGCCCTGGATTCAGGAGTACCTGAGTTCAAATCCAGCCTCAGACACTTTACACTTACTAGCTGTATGACCCCGGGCAAGTCACTTAACCCCCATTGCCCTGCAAAACAAACAAACAAAAAACCAAAATAATTACATTGTTTAGTTTCCTTTTCCTTATTACCCCCCATCTACATCGATATATTCGTTGTATATATCATTATATTATTTCACTCTGCCTTGTTTCAGATGTCTTCAAATTCATCTTTTCTTATGGCATAGTAATATTCAATTATATTTATATGACAACTTTTTAAGCCATTCCCTTATCGATGAGCATCTACTTCCTGTCTAATTCTTTGCTACCAAAAAAAAAAAAAAACGAGCTGCTATGAATATTTTGCTATATACACATAGGACTTTTTTTTTTCTATCTCTGACCTCTTTGGGGGCACATCTTGCAGGAGTATCTCTAGGTCAAAGAATATGGACAGTCTTGTCATTTTTTTATAACTTCAAATTGCTTTCCAGAATGGTTGGACCAATTTATAGCTCCACCGTATGTTGAGGGTTTTCAAGGCATTCATCCCTTGGCTTACTGCTGACCACTGTGCTAAAGTGATTTAATTTTGCTTTTTTCATCCTACAAGGATGAATTCCCCACCCCACCCCCCCAATCAGAAGAAATCTTTCCATGTGCCTGCCTAACACAGGTTAGAAGTGACTCCTTAAGGGGCGGCTAGGTGTCGCAGTGGATAAAGCACCTGCCCTGGATTCAGGAGTACCTGAGTTCAAATCTGGCCTCAGACACTTGACACTAGCTGTGTGACCCTGGGCAAGTCACTTAACCCCCATTGCCTCACTTAAAAAAAAAAGTGACTCCTTGCTGGTTTTAGTTTCTGCATTTATCACTTTCTGCTACTAGATGAAGGCTTATGAGCTCTTGGCCACATGTGTGTCCACTCACAAGAGCAGGCAGTCATCTTCTTCATCCTTTCCACTGTAACATGTTTATCTTAATCTTTTTTTGGAGAAAGCCTTCTGTTTGTCATTCTCATCTGCTGAAGCTGATTGAGCCTGAGGGAAGGCAGAATTTTATTCTAACTAAATTATAAATGCTAGAGTTCTTATTTTCTGCTTTCTCCTACCCTGCCCCTTCTTGCTTTTTCAATTGGATTGTCATGCTAGGATGAGAGGCAGAGAGAGAGAGAGAGAGAGAGAGAGAGAGAGATTAACTTAAATAGCCTATAATAATAATAGCACCTATTTGTAAAGCACTTTTGCAAATCTTAAAGTGCTGGCTATTATTATTATTGTTGTTATTGTTATTATTATTATTATTATTATTATTATCCAGGCATTTTCACTGGCTGTCCTCAATTGTTGGAACTCTCCTCATCTCCTGGTTTCTGGGGCTTCCTTCTTCTTTATCCAAAGTCTCACCTTCTGCAAGGAACCTTTTCCAGTCCTCCTTAATCTTAGAGAACTCTTTCTTTGAGACTATCTCCCTCTGAGATTATCTTTCTTCTCTATATCTTGTTTGTCGGATATCTTGTCCGATATGAGCCTTGTGGTCCAAATGGGTGAAAGACTTTGCTAGCTACTAAAAAGGGTTTTCCCACTCCAGTATCTCCCTCTTTTCCTCTTCCAATCTATGTTTCCATTGAGTTTTTTTTAACAGAATGCTGCACCTACCTACCCTTGTTCTACAGTTCAAAGCACCTTGTAAATGGGATTGTGAAGAGGGAGAGAATTCACCCACTTTTTTCCACAGAATCAGTTTTTTTTTTTTAAGGGAGCTCTATATCACTGACTTACGAAATGTGCAGAGAAGCGCAGGTTTTGGTAGCATAAGGTTTTTACAGATTGCTTTACCACAGTGGAAACAACTGGCAGAAGAAATACCCAGCAGCAGCACTCTGGTAGATGATACCCAGTTGGAATATTCAGTGTGGGAGTATCTGCTTGCATACATTTCTCTTTGTTGACTTGAGGCTGCTTTTTGACTTGGGTCAGTTTCTAAATGTTGGACTTGGCACGGACTGTAATCCTTTGTACTTTCATGGGCAAACTTCAAAGCTTTATAAAAAACCACCTAAACTTCACAACCTCCATGGGAAACTGCTGAGCACCAGCATTCCTCTTCTGGAGATGGGGAAACTAAGGCATAGAGAGGTTCATTCATTGGCTTATATTATGGAGCAATTTTGGAACTTAGGAGTGGAAGGATCCCAGGAATTCTCCTCCTTCCCTCAACTTTGATGTCTTAACTTCATTGAAGGAATCTTCTAGAACAAAGGTGCCATTTGACTATTTAATTACAACTTTTCCTTGTAATCAAAGAAAGACAGGCAAAAACAGGTATCTTTGGAATGGAGTTATTCCAAAAAGGAGGGGGAACAGAAAGGCTTTATGGCTTGTACAGAGTTATTTTTTATGTTAGCTAATAAACATTTATTAAGCACCTACTATGTGCTAGGCACTATGCTAAGTGCTGGAGATACAAAGTTTTTTTTTTTTTTAAGTCCCTGCTCTAAAGGAACTTTAAAAATCTAACTGGAGATGCCAACACACAGAGAAGCTGAAAAGGAGGGTGAGGAGGGAAGCTACCCAAGCTAATGGGATGTGGTAGGGAGTATGATGTAGAAATCTAGGGGAGGACAGCCAGGTGGGAAATGAAGAGATGTCCTGGGCACTGTCCTTAAATGGAGGTTTTGGAAAGAGCTCACTGCTCTGCCCTCCAATCAGCAGACAGCAATTATAGAAATACCTCATAGCTTGTGGTATTGTTTTGTTTTCCATGGGTGAGATTCATTCATTTGTTCATTTGTTCATTCATCCATCCATCTATTTATTAATTCATCTATCTATCTATCCATTTATTTATTTATTTATCTATCTATCAATCTGTTTGTCTGTTTGTTTTGGGGGGGTTATTTATTCATTTTGGTTTTCGGTTACCTTATACATAATTATTTAGTTAGTGCTTTCTGGGATATGTACAAGGTTATGGTAGGACACACAAATATTGAATGGGGTATATATTTTTAGAAATACTGTATTAAGGGTATAAGGGCCCCTCCTGTAGATCATGTGTGGGATGGGCCTGAGCCCTGGCCCCTTCCAATTGGGTGAATGTGTTTTGGTCCTTTAGCAAAGGACAGGCCAGAGACAAGCCAGGCCTATTGGAAGGGGACTGGGTTTAGGCATATTCTACACATTCTCCATGACATGGGCCCTGATCCCTAATACAGCTAGTGAGTTCCTAAAACTATAATTCGATACATTAATCATTTGTGTACCCTACTAGCAATGCAAACATCACAGAACATAGTAGATAACAAGAAAAATTCCCGCCTATTGAAAACAAAACAACACAATGTATATAAAGTATTTCTTTTACAGTCTCTGATCCTTGTGGATTTTTAAGGTATTGGAACTTTGTTGATGGTTTTAATCAGTGTGCTTCAGTGGAATCTGGTCAAAGAATCATGGAGTTGGAACTGGCTTCCAGAAATCCCAGTCCTGTGTCTTTAGAGAGTCGAACCAACCTCTGAAACCAATGTATTGGTTCTGCATTTAGGTGCTGTTTGTTTTTATAATAGGTGTTTGCTCTCAGTTTTGAAATATGTGTTTGAATGCTTCTAAGAACTTGGATCTGTTGTGTCTGCACTTCAGAACTGGGCAAGTGGGGATTGACTAATGCTTGAGAAGAGCATGAATAAGTCTAATCTTTATTACTCATCAAAAGAATTCAGACTTGTCTCCTCTATTCTTCAATTCTCTGCAAGGTGCTGATTTTGCTTAGAGGAGAACTCTTTTCAGGGTCCCTAAAGCTTAATAAACTTTTCACAAATTAATTCAAGAGGGGGCAGTGAGGTGGCACAGTAGAGAGAGCACCAGCTTTGGAGTCAGGATGACCTGAGTTCGAATAGGATCTCAGACATTTCCTAGCTGTGTGACCCTGGGCAAGTCACTTAACCCTGATTGCCTCCAAAAACAAACAAACAAAACCAAATTAATTTAAGACATTCAGTGTGGAACAGTGGAAAGGGCATCGATTGTGGAATCAAGGGACCTAACTGAAATCCTACATGATGGTCACTATTCTTGTGACCTTGGGCAAATTCCTTATCCTTACAAAACCTCAGTTTCTTCATTTGTAAAATGAGAGAGTTGGACTAGACGGTCTATAGGCTAGCTCTAGATCTATGATCCTATAAATGGCTGAGGTTTCCAATAGTAAAGTTTTCTGATCTATGATGTTGGCTTGGTTTGTTGATAGGCAAAGGCTTAGAACTTGGCTGGAATAAAATGACAGACAGAAGGCTGCCTTTCCTTTTTTTTTTTTTTTTGTCTACTCAAGGTCACTTTGAGGACTCATCTCTAGGCTATAAGAGTGGAGGCCTGTCTCCTATATCTTTCATTGTCTCTGTCCTCCCTAATGTAACATATGCAGCATCACAACTGTCAGCTGTTCTGAGTACCAAAAAAAAAAAAAAAAGGTCCTGTCATGAGTATTGGGACACAAACTATGTTCAGATAAGTGAATGGGGAAAACAAAGTTTCAACCCTCTTCAAAGCCCAGAGATGTCTTCTCTAAGTATTTCCTTGGTCCTTTGTTTTCTGACCATTCTCCAGCCCTAAGCCCCTACCACTCAGCTCTCCTGGACACAGAGAACACTAATTGTGATAACTGTGAACCAATAAATCAGCCTGACGGCTCTACCAATCATGAAACCCAGAAAATCCATAGTCAGGCAGGCTGTTCAAAAGGGACATCCTTTTAATTGAAAGACAAAAAGGGGAGCATATATCACAAGATGGTTATGGTCATCTGCTAAGTGCTCAACGGGTTGGGAAATTTTCTGAAGTGACTTTACGAGGGAATTGAAATTGGAATTGCTCAAACCGCTGGGAACTCTGAAAGGCCATTAGAGATCATCAGTTTTCCTTGAGGCAGTTATTTTTATTGATTCTCATCATGTAAATGCCTTTCAACCCTGTCCTACCTCGAAGGGCATGTGTGTATGCTCAATATTTATTCCAGAGATTTGTCCCGGTTATAACTAAGGATACAATGTGGGACAATGTCAAAGCGAAATTCCATCTTAACTATTTTTTCTTTGCCTCCTTCTTGATCATCTCCATACAAAAATTGGCATGCAGTACAGAGCCAGGCATACAGAGGGTGCTTTTGTTGGTAAACTTAGCAGAGGGAGGACTGGAGGTAAGGGTAGGAAGTTGGGGAAAGGAGTCAGGAGAAACTCCCTTGCTGCTCAAGACTGTAGCAGGAGATAGGTGAGAGTGACACTGAATCTGTCTGCCATCTTGCACATTTGTTGTTGTTCAGTCATTTTCAGTTGTGTCCCATGTGACCCCATTTGGGGTTTTTTATTTGCAAAGATATTGAAGTAGTTTAACCATTTCCTCCTCTGGCTCATTTTATGGATGAGGAAACTAAGACAAACAGGATTAAGTGACTTGTCTAGGGTCACATAACTAGTATGTATCTCAGGACCAGATTTGAACTCAAGAAGATGAATTTATGCAGGGCATCACCTAACTGTCCTCTTCTTTCACATAGCCTTTTTTTTTTTTTTGATGAGGCAATTGGGGTTAAGTGACTTGCCCAGGGTCACACAGCCAGCAAGTGTTAAGTGTCTGAGGCCGGATCTGAACTCAGCCCTCCTGAATCCAGGGCTGGTGCTCTATCTACTGTGCCACCTAGCTGCCCCTAACATAGACTTTTGATAAAGAAGTAGCTTGAGATCGAAGGTCCCGAAGGCATGCACTCCTCTTTCCCTGCTGCCTTTCCTGATTCATGATATTGAAAGCTGGAAGGAACCTTAGACATAAACTTGCCCAGCTCCTTCATTTTATAGATGAAGAAAGTGGGGTCAAGAGAGGGGGAGGGGTTTCTTCAAAATCACACACTCAATCAGCAAACATGTAACTAACACTTACTAAGTACAAGGCATTGGGCAGCTCAGTGGCGCAGTGGATAGAGTACCGGCCCTGGATTCAGGAGGACCTGAGTTCAAATCTGGCCTCAGAAACTTAACACTTAATAGCTGTGTGACCCTGGACAAGTCACTTAACCCCAATTGCCTCACTAAAAAAACAAAAAAAACCCCAAAAACTAAGTACAAGGCATTGTGCTAAGGGTACAGAGACAAAATGAAATAGTACCTGATCTCAAAGAGCTTACATTTTATAGAAAACATGGAAGCATATATAAAATAAATACAATGTTATTTAGGGGATAGTTTTATCAGCTTGGGAGGTATCCAGAAAAGCTTCATTTAGGAGATAGTGCTTGAGCTGAACTCTAGAAGAAACTAGGGATTTTAAGAGGCAGAAATAAGGAGGAATAGCATTTCAGGCACGGGGGATACCATGAGCAAATGCATTTCTTATGTTTTGATCTGTAAGGGGCTAAAATTCTAGCTAAACTATCTAAAATCTAATGAGTGGTTGCCAATAAATTATAAGCTTTAGCAAGAGTTAGACTTTTAAGCATTTATTAAGGAGAATAAGAATTTGGTAAAGAGAGAGAGAAAGGCCTACATTCATCTATCTATTAAAGGGAGAGCGCATTTCTAGCTCCCTTCTCCACCAGAGTCCTCAGGAAAGAGCATGAGTCAGAGCGCCAGCCTCACCCTTCTTCCTCCCACAAGCAAACGTCACTTCCTGATGCTAAGGCCCTTGACCACATGGCTTGCCCTCAGAGGCCTTTACCTCATGGCGGAGCTTTTCTACAGTAAGTCTCCAGCAGGTGGCGTCATTCCAACTGTTACAGATCCTTCCTCTCTCCTCCCCCCATTTTCTTCAATGTGCTTGTTGTTTTCTTCCCATCTTGAGGTAGGTGGGATTTGTGTGAGGAAACCTGAAGAGGTCAGTTTGGCTGGACCAAAGAATATATAAAAGAGAGTAATATATACATACATACATACATACACACACACACACACACACACACACACACACATATATATATATATATATATATATATATATATATATATATATATATATATATATATGAGAGGAATATATAATGTGACTACAAAGGTTAGTTATAGCCAAGTTGCAATGGTCTTTACATGCTATAGAGAATAGTTTGTATGGGGGCAGCTATGTGGCACAGTAGATAAAGCACCGGCCTTTGATTCAGTTCAAATCTGGCCTCAGACACTTGACATTTACTAGCTGTGTGACCCTGGGCAAGTCACTTAACCCTCATTGCCCCACAAAAAAAATTTTTTAAAAAATAGAGAATAGTTTGTATACCCTCTTAGAGGAAATAGGGAGTCTTTGGAATTGGTTGAGTAGGGGGCAACATGGTCAGGCTTGTGCTTTAGGAAAATGAGTTTGATAGCTATATGGAAGGTGGATTAGAGAAGGTAAGAGACTTGAGGCAGGGGAATTAGGTAGGAAGCTATTGCAATGGTTCAGGTGATGAGTGCCCTAGTTAATGTGATAATTATGTGCATGGAGAGAAGGGGATGCATACAAAGGATATCACTGAGGTACAATCAACAAGACTTGGCAACTGGTTGTATTTGTGAAGAATGAGCATGACGCCAAAGTTGTGAAGCCTGGGTGTCTAGAAGGATGGTGACAACCTTGATAGAAAATGGACAAGTTAAGAAGAAGGGCAAGTTTTTTGGGGGAAAGATAATGTGCTCTGTTTTGGGTATGTTGAGTTTGAGATGTCTATAGGACATCCAGTTAAAATGTCCAATAGGTTGTTAGTGATATGAGATTGGGGGTCAGAAGGGAGAATGGGGCTGGATAATTAGATCTGGGAGTCATCTGCATAGAGATGATAATTGAACCTATATGGACTGATTAGGTCAGTAATAAGTTGCAAAACATGGGATGTAAATTCAAGTTTTCTGACTCCAAATCCAGGGCTCTTTCCAACATACTATGTCTGGTTCCTATTAATATAGGCCCAAACTTTCGGCTCTATGCGTTTGGTTTTTTTGGGGGGGTTTTGTGAGGCAACTGGGGTTAAGTGACTTGCCCAGGGTCACACAGCTAGTAAGTGTCAAGTGTCTGAGGCCGGATTTGAACTCAGGTCCTCCTGACTCCAGGGCCAGTGCTCTATCCACTGCACCACCTAGTTATCCCTGCCCCCACTCTTGATGTTTCCATCTCCTATTTATCTCATTTCTAGTTCATTCCTGAATTTTCATTGGCTTATAGTGAGTGTATTCATAAAACTGAATTTCATGAATCTCATTTCCTTTCCTTCATAGAGATGGTTTGTCTTTCAGCTCCAGGGAAGCAGCCCTGGCTTCTCAATTCAATTTTAGACAGCTCTCCACATTGAGGAATTTAAAGTCTTCTGTTTGAATGTCACAAGACTGAATGACACACCTAACTCAGTGCTCTACATAGGAAGAATCCTCTACAAACCTAAATGAATAGAGGTTCAATAAATAGTGAAGATCCTTTGTCTTTTTATAGAGGGCTTAAAAAAACAATTTCGAAGTGGAAGCACTTTTCAGATGTAGTCTTTTCATCACACTTTTGTGAGGGAAGTAAATAGCAAAGCCAATCTCCATTCATCTTACAGATGGGCAAATTGAGGTGTCAGACTTTGAGTCAAAAGGCAACTGACAGGGGCAGCTAGGTGGTGCAGTGGATAGAGCACCGGCCCTGGATTCAGGAGGACCTGAGTTCAAATCTGGCCTCAGACACTTGACATTTACTAGCTGTGTGACCCTGGGCAAGTCACTTAACCCTAATTGCCTGGCAAAAAAAAAAAAAAGGCAATTGACTTTTCCCAATAACATCCAGGTTGCTAAATTCCTGAATCCTCATCAAGTGATGAAGCTATCAGCTTTCCTACATTTTTCTTTGAAAGGAAAATGATGGCTGTGTTCCTATCCACGCTCCTGATAAAGAGGCTTTGGAGTCAGAGTGATGTAGGAGGCAAAAAAGGGGTTAACAGAAAAACTTAAGACCCAAACTCTAATTCAGATTTGAGCTCTAAGAGGGATTCAGATCCCAGTTAATGGATACCTTACAAATCAGGATGCTAAGTTCTCTTACCCACAGTAATCAGTACCCATAATGGGAACAGAGAGGGAGAGGCCATAAAGACCTGAGACTATAACAATGAAAAAAATGACAGGTTATAGAAACTTAGACTAGAAATAAAAGAAAAATGAAGATATTTTGAAACTAGTCATGGGAAACAAAAAGAGACATGGGCAGAAGAGGCTAAATTTGTCCCCAGATTCACTTTATGACACATAAACCCCCCAAACGCACCTCCACTGGAAAAGGTACCTGACTCAGGGGTTGGCTTGGGACCCCAGGAAATCCAAATTAGGACAGGCCCTCCCCTGTACCTCCCTAAGGTGGAGATTATTATGAGACTGATAATCAATTTATCCATACTATAGATATAACTATCTTTCCTTATTTGAGAAGTACCTTTCCACTATTCTGGTTCTCTCCCTGTGTTCACCCACAGTATTGCAATAAAACTTGAGAAACTGAGTCACTGAGTCTTTTAATTCTTTTGGGGGGGCAGCTAGGTGGTGCAGTGGATAGAGCACTGGCCCTGGAGTCAGGAGTACCTGGGTTCAAATCCGGCCTCAGACACTTAACATTTACTAGCTGTGTGACCCTGGGCAAGTCACTTAACCCCAATTGCCTCATTTAAAACAAAAACAAACAAATTCTTTTGGGAAGACTCACGATCCTTTTGACCCTAATTTCAGCCCACATCAAGAGGACTTGGGTTCAAATTCTACTCAGCCATTTTACTGCCTAGGTGACCTTGGAAGGTCACTTGCCACGCCCTACCCCCCACCTCCCCCTGTGCCTCATTTTCCTCATCCGCAACAAAGGAAGGTTGGACAAGTGGCCTCTAGAGTCCTTTCTAGTTCTAAATATAAGTTCTTTGGTCAGGTCTCCTAAATCTGTTTCTGAAGGCATGAATGGTGGCCTGGGAAAATCGTAGGTGCTGCTAGCTCCGGGGGCAGCTCCTCTCAGGTGTCAAATGAGGTTAAAAAGAACGGACACACACACACACACACACACACACACACACACAAAGTGCACGCTCCTACCCCGCCCCCACTTCATTCTTTGCCACTACCAAGATGGCCGCCCCAATTATGCTCCCAGTCGTTGCCACCACCAAGATGGCTTCCGGAGGCGGGGCGAGAAATTTTTTTTTTAAGCTAGTGGAGGGCGGAGCTACGGAGCCAGCATCCAATGGCTTCGCAGGCCTCCTCACGGCCAATGAGCGAGCAGCGCGAGCGCGGGAGTCCCGGGAGGTGCGCGCGGAGCCGCGGGTTTGAGTGTGGAGACCTCGCTATGTCTGCGGGGCCGGCCGACTCGCCCCAGATACCGGCACCGGGCCGGCGTAGGAAGGCCCTGTCTGAGCTGCTGGGTATGTGGCAGCGGGAAGAGAGGCGGGAGGGCGAGACGAGGCCGCCCTGGCACCGGAGAAGGCGGCGGAGACATTCTGGCCCTGCTGACCCGAGTCTGCCCTTCCTTCTGTCCCCCTCCCCGCCTTTTCTGAGAAAGACGTTATCCCCCGCCCCTTCCTCTCCCCCTCCCCCAACGCTTCCCTCCCAGTGTTCCCTCTTCTTCCTCCCAACCCCTGCCCTTATGTCATCCCTTCCTTTCCCCCTCCTTCCCTCTCCCCTTCCTTTCCCCAGCCCCTCACCTCTGAGTCCCTTCCTCCTCCCCCTGCTCCCTCCCCTCCCTCCTCTCTTCCCTCTCTCCCCTCTCTCCCCCTCTCTTCCTCTTCTCCCCTTTTCCCTCCCTCCCCCTACACCTTTTCGTGTCATCCCTTCCTTTCCCCAGCTCCTCCGCTCCCTCCTCTCTTCCCCCTCCCCTTCCCCCTTTTTCTCTCCTCCTGCCCCTCTCCCTTCTCCCCTGGCCTCCTTCCTAGAAGGCCCACCGAGGAGCCCCGACCCTTCCCTTCTAGGCTCAGACCCTCTCTCCCCAACCCCGTTTTCTTGGACAGGCCTGTCGTCCCCTCCTGGTCTAGAGGGGAGTGGAGCAACCTGGCCCTGGCAGGACCGCCGGAGCCTCGATCTTCTCACACCCCTCTGTACCACGTCCCTCACAGGACAGTTTGGAGGGCAGGGTTGGGCTACATCGGTGTAATAAGTTAGGACAAGCCCTCCCCCACGGTTCGTGCCCAGCCTCGCTGCGGCCACCAATTGCTTGTATGTCTCCTCATACATAGATGTGGAATAGAACAGTCACTAACATTTATTAAGTACCTACTGTGTGCTGGGAGCTGCACGATTTATTCTCACTGGTCCTCACCCAGGGAAGTGCTGTTACCTCCCCATTTGCAGATAAGGAAACTGAGGCCAACCGAAGTTTAAGTGATTTGCCCAGGGTCACAGCCCTGGGAAGTGTCTGAGGTTGGAAGTATAATATAACGCACATGACAATATGCAGCTCTGTCTGTACGGGGAGGACCTATAAGATGACCTATTCAGTCCCCTCATTTAGACCCAAGGAATTTTTATAACTCATAGTTAAGGGCAGAATTGGGACTAGAACCAGGGCCCCCCACTTCCTTGAGCTGCCACCTGCAGTGTTCAAGGGGTTCATTCACGAAGTGCCTGTTAAATGCCTTTTGCTGTTCCAGGGCTTAGCACTTTGGTCCCTGGATTAGTCCAACTTTCTTTTGTGTCCAAGTAACTCCCTGGGAGGCAGAGAAAAGGAGAAAGGAAGATGGTTGGCGTCAGTCTTGCACCTTGCCTTAACTTCAATTCTCCACTACTTGCAGGCCTTTTCTGACATCTTTCCCCTAGTGGTTTGGAGCCCTGGGCGGAGATTGAAGGATGGAGGGCTAAAAGTACCAGTGGCAGGACTCCAAGGGATGTGTGATCTGGCTGTTGAGGTGGTGCAGTGGATAAAGAGCCAGTCTTGGAGTCAGGAGGATCCATGTTCAAATCCAGTCTTCGACCCTTCCTATCTGTGTGACCCTGGGCAAGACACTTAGTCTGTTTGCCTCAGTTTCCTCAACTGTAAAATGGGGTAATAATAGCACCTACCTCTCCCACAGACGTTGTGAAGATCAAATGGCATAATATTTATACAGTGCTTTATACATAGCAAGCACTATATAAACGTTAGCTATTATTATTATCTTTCCCCCTCCCCTAATTACTCACCAGTAGAAAAAAATTATTGATGAAGTCCATGGTAAAAACAAAGACCACCAAAAGAGACCACAAAAAAAGAGACCACAGATTTGGAGAACTAAGTAATACAATACGTTGCAAGTGTGGGACGCATAAGTACAAAGAAAAGAAATCTCTGGGACAAAAAATTCTAATCCTGATTCAACTAATAATTTATGGTGTAATTTTGTTGAATTCATTTACACGATCTGCACTTTTAATTTCTTTGTGAAGTAATAAATTGCTAAATTGCTTTTTGGCTGCCCGAAGAGTAAGAAATGATTACAGTTTATTTATCATGACAATAAAGTCTCAAGTATTCTGTTTTGTCTTAGAGAAAACTTCTAGCTTAGGAGGTTAATAGACTGAGTCAGACAATTTTGTGGTCCAGGTTCTACATGAAATGTAATAATTTTGTTTTGACCAATACTGTTGAATAGCCATAGGTTAGTGATGATTTATCATGGAAGCGGGCATCCCATATGTGAAAGGTTGTCCTGTGGAAGAGGGATTAGACTTGTGCCCCTGGCCCAGCAGGCAGAACATGTAGGAGTGGATGGAAGTAACAGTTGGGTTTAACCTTGATTGTAAGGAACATCTTCCTCAAGGAGCTTTCCAGAAATGGAAAATGAGAGCTGTCTTTCATTAGTTAGTAGGGAGCCTGGGTGATGATTTGATGGGAATGGAGTGGAAGGGTTGTACAAGTATGGGATGGGCCAGATGGCTTCCGAAATGGTGTGATCTCAAGAGCTCTGGGAATAACTTAGCAGAAGGGGAGTTTGTGTAGCAGATGGTATTGGGGTTGTCTACTATTACTGCTGACCTTCTTTATGAAGAGAAAGTTTATATTCATTTGTCAAATGGATGGTATGCATTAGTGATTCTCTTGTGGAAACATGAGATGTGGGCTATGCTTTTAAAAATTGAACTTTTTTTTTTAAGCGGGAAGAGTCAATAAACAAAAATATAAACCTGAAAGGGAACAGAAACTACAGGAAGCAGCTGTGTGCCTCCTGAAATGCCATCAGAACTTGAATGACCTATTTCTTGAGGTAAGAAAGCTGATTGGCCATGTTATGGCATAGGTTTTTGTTTGTTTGTTTGTTTTTTTAACCCAGCTGAAGTATCACCTTTCTAGAGATCAGTGACCATCCAGCAATATAGACTCATAAGAAATTTTGTTAACTGGGTTAGAAGAAACTGGTGGAAGATTTCTATATTTAGAAATAAGATAAAGCTATTTTAAAATAAACTCAGTGGCTTCCATAAGTCTTCAATTTTTAAAAATTTTTTGTTTTATCTTAAAATATTTGGATGTTTTAGTTTTACTTAGCAGTCAAGCATCATGTACACCCAGTTGATTTTTATACAAATACAGCTTGAAGACTCTTCTTTTGTGTTTTTGTTTCTAGGTAGATGGTACACAATGTAAAAAAACATGGTGTTTTAGCAGTTTAATTGACCATGAAAGCCCTGGAGTCGCAGGTGGACATTCTAAATCCTTTGTAGGTGAGTTTTTACACAAACTTATTTTTCAAGGGGAGATGGGGGAGTAGGAAATTGAGGGAAAGGATAAAAAATAAGGAGTTCTTCCCCCTGGTCCTTCACATTTCTATTAACAACTAGAAAATGAACATTGGTCAGTATTCACTTCAGGGAAGAAATATTAGGTAATTGAATTTTCCTTAAGGTTATGTTTCCAAACTTATTTTTTTAAAATAATAGCTTTTGATTTCCTTTGCATCTTTTCACACTAAAGTGGAAGGATTATTAAAAAGTTAGAATATTTTGGTGTTTTGAATCTAAGGGTAAATTTTAAGGGGCATCATTATTGGCCTTTAGTAAAGGAAAATATGTTTGCATTTCCATAAGTATTTTTCAGTTTCTTAAATCTTACATTTTCATGGCAATGAGTCAGGTTCAGGTGACACTTTAGTGTGCTAAAAGCATGACCTTATTTTAAGAAACAAATGATTGCTGTATTTCTGATATACAGGTGTTAGGTTTATAAAGGTTTTACTTTTATTTACTCAATAGAACACAAGAGTGGTGTAAATAAAGTTTAATTTGTGAATTTTCTCCTTTTCTGCTGGAGGCTTTGTCTGCTCTGGGTATATAGGCTTGGATTAGTCTCTAAAGTTAGTGTTTGATGTGGAAATATGTTTAACATGATTGTAATGTATATAACCTATATCAAATTGCTTACTGGCTTCAGGAGGCTGGAGGAAAAGAAAGGTGGGAGAAAAATTTGGAATTCAAAATATCTTTACATGTAGTTGAGAAAAAAAATAAAATAAAAAAAAATTTTTTTTTAGTGAGGCAGTTGGGGTTAGTGACTTGCCCAGGATCACACAGCTAGTAAGTGTTAAGTGTCTGAGGCTGGATTTGAATTCAGGTCCCCCTGACTCCAGGGCCAGTGCTCTATCCACTGTGCCACCTAGCTGCCCCATGTTTGGACTCTTTTCATTAAAATATTATTGTTTACCACTAGGCTTAATGCTGTTGGTTTTGTATTGCTTTTCAGTCTCTGCTCTACAGGAACAAGCTTCAAAGTTAGGTGTCCCAGTGGGAATCCTGTCAGCTCGAACAACTGCCTCCAGCCTTGAGCAGCTATGCCAGGATCCAGAGGGATCCAAGCAGGCTGCTCTGCTGAACTTGGAACAGAGGGTGAGAGCAACAGCTTCTGAGCTTTCTGGATAATTATTTTTTCTCTTGTACTGATTAAGTGATTTCTTTCTCCCTCACTTTCAGAAGAAATTATCCTCCCTATTAGATATCGCCCAAGATTTATTGGAACGCGGTCTCTTTTGTCATGTCTCCTTCTGTCAAGAAATCTGGAAGGTGCAGGTAAGCTGCCTCCTTGGTAGCCCTAGCCCTGGAGCGATGTTATGATGACTCACCTGAAGCCTAGTCAAGTACTTAGATTCTCTTAGATTCCCTCGTTGACATTTCACTAGTGCTAGATCAGATGAGCTCACTGGTACCTCTGTGAGCCAGAAACTAGAAACCCATGGAATTCTCTTAGCCTAAATCGTCATGATTTGCCACCACTACTCTCTCATAGTTTGTTTAATGCTATATTCCTAAGATATTTGCCTTCTATCTTTGTCTCAGTTATTTTTTCATTAAAACATATATTCTATAGCTTTGCTTCTACTGTTACGTCTTGTGGGATGGTATTTTTTCATGTCCTTTTGGCTTCTGTATTTACAGTCTCTCCTGGGCTGATATAATTTATGTCCTCGTTAGTGAGCCATAGTCTGCCTAATACTTTTAAGTTATGTTGGTAATTTTTTCCACCAGTAATAAACATTTTTATTTATAGTTTTGGGTTCCAATTTTTATCCCTCCTTCCCTCCCTTCCTTCTCCTTGGGGCAGTAAGCAATCAGATTTAGGTAATACATGTACAATTATGTAAAACATTACCATATTAGTTATTTTGTGTAAGAAAACTTGAATAAAATTTAAAAAATGAAAGAAAGTGAAAAATAGCACGCTTCAGTATGTGTTCCATCAATATCAGTTCTTTCTTGGGAAGTGGATAGTATGTTTCATCAGTAGTCCTTTGGAATTGTCTTGGATTGTTGTATTGTTGAGAATAGTGAAGTCATTTCCAGTTCTTCATCAAACAATATTGCTGTCTCTGTGCACAGTGTGTTCTTGGTTCTTCTCATTAGTTCATACAAGTCTTTCCAGGCCTTTTTGAAATCATCCTGCTTGTCATTTCTTATAGCACAATAATATTCCATCACCATCATGTACCACAGCTTGTTCAGCCCTTCCCCAATGGATGGGCATCCCTTTGATTTCCCATTCTTAGCCACCACAAAAAGAGCTGCGATAAATATTTTTGTACAAATAGGTCTTTTTCTCTTTTTGGGGATGTCTTTGGGATATAAACCTAGCAGTGATATTTCTGGATCAAAGGGTATACACAGTTCTGTAGCCCTTTGGGCATAGTTCCAAATTGCTCTCCAGAATGGTTGGATCTTTTCACATATGTTATTAATTTTTAATAACCTCATATGCATATATAAAAGTATGCATCTTGAGTAGGTAGCTTTGTGTAATGGAAAGAGCACTGAATTTGGAGTGAGAGGATCTGGACTTAAATCTGGGCTTTGCCTTACTACTTTTGTGACCCTGGGTAAGTTCTTTCACTCTTCTAGGTTTCAGTTTCTTCATGTTGATCTCTCATGTCCACTCCATGATCTTGCCTGTATGTATATGTGTGTGTATATATATATATATACATATATATGTAACTACATGCATGTATGCATGTAGTTACACATGCATATATTTGTATTTACTATGAACATACTCATATAGATCCTCACTGATTTCTTTTGACGATTAATGTTACTAGAGTAGAATGAGGAAGACATATAAACATATTCTTTATGCTATCTAAACATTTTTAAACATTCTTTTGTAGAAAAAAATCTCTGAGGACTGTGCAGAAAGCTTAAAAAACTTCATTGTACTTTAAAAATTATTACTATTTATAATACCCTTGAAGAATTTGAAAACTCAACAGAAGATTTTGTTTTTTCAGAGACTTAGCTCCAGTAATTGCATAGATCAACAGATATCTCAGGGAAAGTTTGGAGGAGAGCAGGAATCTTATAAAAACCAAGACTTTGGGGAATGTAAGAGAATAGAGTAACAAATTTAAAGCAGGTGCTTGTTATTTTTAAAATCAGTTTGCATATACTACACATATTTGTGAGGAAAACATTTTAAAGTTTGCCTTAGATCAAAACAAAAAACCAAATGTGATCTGAAGAACTGAAGAAAATCGAAAATGTTTAGTTTTATTTTACAAATATTTTAAGAAAACAAAGTGACTAAACAGCACCTGTTGGCATCATAAATCAGAAAGTAGATTTTTCTATCTTAAGTCACTAAGCATTTAATAAACATTATTTACCAGATAATGTGCAAGGACTAGGAGTATATATAGAAGCAAAAAGATAGTCCCTACCCTCAAGGAGCTTTCCATTCTAGTGGGGAGAGATGACACATAAAAGAAAGTTGAAGGCAGCTAGGTGGCGCCGTGGATAAAGCACTGGCCCTGGATTCAGGAGGACCTGAATTCAAATCCGACCTCAGACTCTTGACACTTACTAGCTGTGTGACCCTGGACAAGTCACTTAACCCTCACTCATGCCCTGGGAAAAACAAAAAGTTGAAGATGAGGCTGATATGGGTAGAAATTCTCCCAGAGAGATTCTAGAAAGTTGGGAGTGGGGCCTGGAGAGGAATGAAAGCATTAATACTAGAGTTGTTTTTTAACTTACCTTGGTTTTAACCAGCTTTGAATATTTGATAGGACATGAAATAACTCAGGAGTTTGATACTACTACTATTGTTTTTCTTTAGCACTCTCTGGTACTTGAAGCTGTCTGGCAACTTCACACAAAAAGCATTATTGGCTTGGAAGAGCTGATGGAGAGGTAAAGCTTGTAATGAATAAATTTAGAGTTATTTTTAATATAACCTGATTAGTCTCTTGCAACCCAGTTTAATGTAGGATTTGTTACTTGTATTAGGTAAGCCAAGGACCTTCTGACAAAACTCATTTTTGCTTTCAGAAGATAAAACTTTGCTTATGTGAAGATCCCACTGTGTACCAGTTTTGTAATGCTCTTCTAAGACATTGGTGTTTTAAAGTAATATATGACGTAATTGTTCACACTCTGCTGGGAATTTCTTCAAATGTAAATGATTTTGGGGGCAGCTAGGTGGTGCAGTAGATAAAGCACTGGCCCTGGATTCAGGAGTACCTGAGTTCAAATTCGGCCTCAGATACTTGACACTTACTAGATGTGTGACCCTGGACAAGTCACTTAACTCTCATTGCCCCCCCCCCCCTCCATCCCCCCAAATATATATATAATTATTGGTGTTCAGGAGCAGATTATCAGGATGCCTATTTAAATTATTCACTCTCCCACATGGTTAAATTCTTGTGTAGCATGATACAATATAGATAGATAGAATAAATATGGATTTTCCCTACTTCCAATATGAGAGATTTGGTTAGAAATTTTATAGTAGAATGTTTTATGAGCAATGGGTACCAGTTTGCAACCTTTTTACAATCTGTTTAGTAGACCATTTAACGAATTTTGGCTGTGGCCTTAAAAAAATCATAACCTGGTGTTGAGGAGTCTCTGAATCTAGTTAGGCTGATCTTTTAACACTGTTGCCTTAAGCCTTGGGTAGAATTCACTAACCCATATCCTCTGATGGCATAAGTCTTAAAAACACCTCATCGCTACCAAACCATAATGAAGATGACTAAGAAAATACCATCTATAGAAAACAAATCATTTGCAAGTGATGATAAAAGAAATTTTTAAAAATTAAATTTTCACTTTATATAAAGGTATATATAACATACAAAAATATATACATTTTATATAAATATAAATTATTCAATTTCTATAAATTATTCATTTAAATAATGATTTGGCTTAATTAATTTAATTTCCAATTTTAAAATGTTCACATCACAGGGATTTCAGCCATTTCATGAACACATTGCAGAAGAAAGTACACTGGGGGCAGCTAGGTGGCGCAGGGGATAGAGCACTGGCCCTGAAGTCAGGAGGACCTGAGTTCAAATCCGGCCTCAGACACTTAATACTTACTAGCTGTGTGACCCTAGGCAGGTCACTTAACCCCAATTGCATCACCAAAAAAAAAAAGAAGAAAGTACACTTAAATATTTATTCCTGTGAACTTAATGAAATTGTGCTCACTTTAGCTGTTCTATAATTAGAAAATGAACAAGCTATTTCATATTAAGTACGGAAATGGAATGTATGGAAATCAATGAATATAGATTCATTTTAATGTTTTCTGGTTCTAGGAACTTCCCAACATGAGATTTCTTTTTAGTAGAAACAATGGTTATTGAAACACAGTTTTAAAAAATAAGTGTTTTGAAATATAACTCGAAATCTTTAAAAATCTTTGCAACCTTAAATTTGATGCTATAGTACATTTAGAAATAAATGACACTTGTGTGTGAGAATACCATTGAAGTATTTATGTGAAATGAACAAAATGGTTTGAGATGATTTGTCACCCTTTGTCTTTTGCCTGCCTCTTTGTGTTCTTAGTAACATGCTTAGTAAAGCATGAGACATGTATGAGAGTTTAAAGGGAAAAAGAAAAGGACAGAATTGGGTAAAAGATTGAAAGTAAACTGAGTTGGAAAGTAAAGGTGAAGAGATCAATGAAGGTGATATTGAATATATTGTCCAATGCAAACTCTATTCACTCTTGTTTTAAAGTCCTTGGCCTGATTTGTATTAATTGTGTTGATTTATATTAATGAAGAAAAATTTATCTCTGAAACTTAGAGATCAGTAGGCTAGTAGAGGGATAGGTTAATTGTATGAGTCAAAATACTCTTATTCCATAATCTTCTATCCTATTAACCTATAACTGTGCATATACTGCTTTGATTTCTCTGATTGATCCTTTTACCTTCCATATGAATGTAAGAAGTGAAGAAATAGCACTGGTGGGCACAGGTTTCTAGTAATCACTACTTTTGCTCATTTCTTCTGCCCTAGGGCTTATCATGTTTCTTGCATAAGTGTTTCATGGGTGGTGTCCTAAAAATGAATCTGTAATGGTGCAGTCTGATTTACATCTCTTTGTTATCATAACCAAACTCCCTTTCCTTCAACAATGAACCATCAAATAGAAAAACAAAAGGCTAAAATTGATGTGTATTCTCGTGCTAGGAGGACCTGAACAGATCCTTTTCTCCTAACATCCCACATATTTTCACATATACTGGCCTGGTTTGAGGGCTTCTTTGGGCAATAGCTGTTAGATAATAATAGGGGACACTTGTTTTTCCTACCAGCTAGCTCTTATATGGAATGGCTCATGTTTCCTGATGAATGAGTGTTAAGAGAAAATACAAGAATCAGAGAAAAAGAAACTAAATGTCAATAAATATGTATGTTCTTAGCCATTCAGACTCCCAGACTGTGGTGGGTTGGCTGTATAACAACTTGTGCCTTGTGTGTGAACAAATGGAAAACTCCATCCGAGAAGTGGAAGTTGCTGAGTGTATACTTTCTGGTAAGTTGGAGGTAGAAGTAAGGTCCTTTTAATTTAGTTCTAGTTGTTAAACTTGAAAGACGTATCAGAAACATCTTTCTATATCTCATGGACATAGACATTTCATCTAATGAGCCTGGTACATGCTAATCATGGGGGATTTGAGCTTTGGCTGGTGAAATGGAAAAAAAACCAGAAGTGCAGTGATTTGATAAATGCCTCTAAAGGTAGCCTTACCCTTTAGGAGCTTCTCTTAGCCTGGTATGAAGGCTTTCTTTTCTCACAGCAGGCATCGATTAAGCTCCTAAGATTGATCAAATCCTGTAAACATAATATTGGCTGGGAAATGGAGTATTTCTCGTGAGTAGCTTGAAGTTTCTTAAAAAAAAAAATCCCATGATGTCAGAAGGACATATGAACAATGCAATCCATCAACAGAGGAAGAACTGATGGTATTTGAATACATATTGAAGTATAATTTTATTTGTTAGTTTTTCTTGCTAAAGTTATTCTATTTTTTTCACAACTTGACTAATGTGAAGATGTTTGGCATAACTGCATATGTATGACTTATGTTGAATTGCCTGATTCCATAGGGAGGGAAGAAGAAAATTGAGAACACAAAGTTTTTAAAAATCATGTGAAGAAATATTGAGCAGGTGCAGATTTCAGAGAAACTTGGAAGGACTTACATGAACTGATGCTGAGTGAGATGAGCATAACCAAGAGAACATTGTACACACTATCAAGAACATTGTGCGTTGATCAACTATGATAGACTTGACTCTTCTCAGCAATGCAATGGTCCAAGATAGTTCCAAAGGACTCATGATGGAAAATGCTCTCCACATCCAGAAAAAAACTGTGTAATCTAGATGCAGATTGAACCATACTATTTCTGCTTTTTTGTTTTCCTTTTTTGAGGTTTTTCCCTTTTGCTCTGATTCTTCTTTTACAACATGACAAATGCAGAAGTATGTTTTAATGTGATTGTACATATCTAATTTATATCAGATTGCTGTCTTGGAGAGGGAGGGAGAAAAATTTGAAACTAGAAATCTTATAAAAACAAATGTTGAAAACTATCTCTGCATGTAACTTAGAAAATAATAAAATACCTTTATGTTCACATTCTTTTTTTTTTTGTTTTGGTGAGGCAGTTGGGGTTAAGTGACTTGCCTAGAGTCACACAGCTAGTAAGTGTCAAGTGTCTAAGGTCAAATTTGAACTCAGGACCCCCTGAATCCAGGGCTGGTGCTCTATCCACTGCGCCACCTAGCTGCCCCATAAAATACCTTTATGAACAACAACAACAAAAAATTCCCAAAGCCTAAATTATTCCTAAAACTTTCTTTGTTGGTACATAAACTCTGCTCCTGTAACTTTTATAACTCCTCTTAGTATGGTCTAAAACACTTTTAAAAGATGTACCATATTTTAATTTTAACTTAATGAAGTAGGCCTGACTTTTCAAGAGCTTCTTGAGTTTTTAGAGGGAAAAGGCCCCTATAAAGTAAAACCTTGATTAAAATTCTTGGGAATTGGTTCTTTTAGTTAATTGAATTTTCTTATTAGCTGAAAGTTAAACCTTTAAAAAATAAAACCTTCAGGGGGACCAAGTTTTATTGGAAATCTTTCTAAAATGTATTTGTTTTAGTGACTAAAAGTAGTTGAATCTTTGAGTTCTTATAGTACTTAAAAGTCATGAATATAAATATCAGGTCTTATAAAAATACTGTTTCCCCCCCCATAAAAGTATTTTTTTAATTTTCCAGTTACATGTAGAGATAGTTTGCAGCATTTGTTTTTATAAGATTTCTAGTTTCAATTTTCTCTCCCTTCCTCCCCTCTCTCCCCCCCAAGACAGCTAGCAATCTGATATATGTTATATATGTACAGTCACATTAAACATATTTCTGCACTAGTCATGCTGTGCTAGAAGAATCAGAGCGAAAAGGAAAAACCTCAAAAAACAAAAACAAAAAAATAGAGATAGTATGGTTCAATCTGCATCTAGATTCCATAGTTCTTTTTTTTTTCCCTCTGGATTTGGAGAGCATTTTCCCCATCATGACTCGTTTGGAACTATCTTGGACCAATGTATTGCTGAGAAGAGTCAAGTCTGTCACAGTTGATCAACACACAATGTTTTTGATATTGTGTATAATGTTCTCCTGGTTATGCTCATCTCACTCAGCATCAGTTCATATAAGTCCTTCCAGGTTTCTCTGAAATTTGCCTGTTCATCATTTCTTACAGCACAATAGTATTCCATTATAGTCATATACTACAACTTGCTCAGCCATTCCCCAATTGATGGGAAGCCCCTCAATTTCCAATTCTTTGCCACCACAAAAAGAGCAGCTATAAATATTTTTGCACATGTGGGTCCTTTTCCCTTTTTTATGATCTCTTTGGGAAAAAGACCTAATAGTGGTATTTCTGGGCCAAACGGTATGCACAGCTTTATAGCCCTTTGGGCATAATTCCAAATTGCTCTCCAGTTCACAGCTCCACCAACAATGCATTAGTGTTCCAGTCTTTCAAAAAATACTGTTTTAGAAAGTTATTAAGAAAATATAAGAAGTATGTTAAATGTGGTATCTGTCACAATATTCTTTAAAAGTTAAAAAAATTTTCTGTAGGTGTTTGGGTTTAATTTATTATAATTTTCTCCCCAAAGTTCTAGTACTAAGAATTTCTTTTCGAGGGATTTGATTAGTTGGGTTCTGTTTAATGGAAGTTTTACTGTATTTACTATAGTACTTAAGCAAAAAAATGTGTTGCTGGTGATAAACAAAAAGCTTGTTGAGGACAGGAACTGTTGAATCAATTTTGTTTTTATATTCCCATCATCTACTATGGTGCCTGGTACATAATAATAGACACTAACTAAATGCTTGTTAATTTTTAATTTAGTGCTTCAAGAAGTGAGGTATAATGGGGGAAGGGTGTTTTTGTAATAGCATGTGTGATTCCAGAAATAGTTTTAATCTTTGTGTATTTTATTTCAGCAGTATACAGCTATTTCAGCAGTATACAACTCTTAGGCACAAGGAGACTCTAATCCCTCAAACTATAACATTATTTAATCAATCCTTTAGCCTTTGCTGCTAACTCTCCCTACGTTCCTCTGGATCTGTATGTCTTCTTTGAACACCCAGGAATTGGATTGAATTTTTGTGACTCACAACTGAGGCAGAAGGAAGCCATCAATATTATTTTGTATTTATGATTTTCAGATTTCATGAAAATTTTTGTTCTGAGGGGATTTCAGAAAACACCAGATCTGAGAAGAAATGTAGAACTTGAAAAGGTGCCCCAGGTAGGAGGAAAAATTAAAGTTTTCTTTGGGTACAGGGAAGCAGGATTTGTTCACAATCATTCTGTTTAATTTTATTTGAATAAAAGAAAGGAGAACTTAGTGAACTTTTTTTTTTCTTTCTTTTTTTTTCGTGAGGCAATTGGGGTTAAGTGACTTGCCCAGGGTCACACAGCTAGTAAGTGTTAAGTGTCTGAGGCCGGATTTGAACTCAGGTCCTCCTGACTCCAGGGCTGGTGCTCTATCCACTGCACCACCTAGCTGCCCCAGAACTTAGTGAACTTAACATCAAGATCTTGTAGGATAAAGTTCAGACTCTGGATTCAGGAGGACCTGAATTTAAATCTGGCCTCAGACACTTGACACTTACTAGCTGTGTGACCTTGGGCAAGTCACTTAACCCTCATTGCCCCCCACCCCCCAAAAAAGAATATACCTTGTATATCAGTTCCCTGATGCCCCTATAATTATATTAACTCCAGAATGGAACTCCTTTATATATATTTGGTTCAGTCTTGTTCCTTTTCCCATCTTTGTTCTCCTTAGAACCATTTCTACCTTTTCTAGTAGCACCTTAGGCACTGTGATGTTAGGATTTAAGTCCAGTGGTTCCACTTTCCTTGATCCAGAAAATGGGTTAAGATGGTTTTTGCAAATCTTTCCCATTTTTGCAGTTGGGGGTCTATTTTTATCCTTGAATGAATGCTCTGAGGTGGTTCGTTGGATGTCTTGCTATTCATGAGATGATACTGCTTATAATAATCATCTTACTTTGTAAGATTTTTTGGATGAGTTTATTTTCTTAGAGTTCTTTTTTAGCTCTCTCTGGTTGGCAAGGAAGTCAAATGTTTGCTGACTAAGATGCTTTTGGGTCTCCTTTTTTTCGCTTGTAGTATTAAATTTATATCGGTTAAACTTTGAATTAAATTTTTATAATGTTGATATTGCTATTGTCTATTTCCCATTTTTATTTTTATTTACTTGTCTAAATAATTCAGAATTAAATCATTTTAATTGCATACCACTGTGGGGACCAATTTTTAATAGGGGAGTGTTAGCTAAGTGACTCGCCGCAATATTGGGGCAAGGAAGGAGACTGGCAGCCTCCCTCAAAACAGAACAGGATTTATTTTAACAAGAACGAACTTAAAAAAAAAAAAAACCACAAACAGGATCAGTAGGATCAAGGGAAAGGAAAATTATACAACCTGAAAAAATACCACTGCCTAGGAATCAGCTGAGAATACGCAGCAGAACTCCTGTCCCCTTCCAGGGTCTAGCTAGAATACCCCATTCTCCCCTCCCAGTCCCAGAAAAACCCCACACAGCCCCAGCCAATGGGATGGCCGCTCTGACAGTCACATGACTGCCCTCACTAGGCTTCCAATCATTATAATTTTGCCAGGCCCATGCAGGCGTCGGCGAGTGGTGATGACATGAGGTGCCAGCACCATGGCAACGGCTACAACCAGTGGATGGAGCACTGTGAGGTTTGCGGAGCCCCAGGCCAGTGCTCGCTGAGGCATAAAAACCTCAAATAACAATTAATTCTTTACACCATATGGCGTTTTTCATTATATTTGCTTTTTATAAATTCTGAACTTAGCTTTCATGATAGTCTGACTATAGTTGATAGTTGATTTAGGGGTAACTCCTACAACAATAAGTATTTTCCTATCAAAATATAATGTCATATTCTTTTTGGGGCATTCTTTGGTGCTCTAGCACCTACAACTTTTTTTTTTTTGAAGAAAGTGTTTATGATTTAGAGGCATGAAGCTTTTGTGTAGTGTACAAGTCTCTGACTTATTTCTTTTTCCTAAACCATGCTTCTACATATAGTTCTCTCTGTCTTCACCTTTTCCTACCTTTACATTTGAAGTCATCATGTATCTGTGTATTTAACTTTGAAGAATGTTTTCAACTTCATAAATTTCCTTGACCGCTACTTCTTTAGCTGTGTGATGTTGGTACTTCTTCTGTAGTTATTTTTGTGGTTAGTTGTTTTTTTTTCAAATTCATATCATTGATACACCCATTTGTGAGGTCAAATGTCCCATGAAATAATATTTCTTATTACCTCTGAGAATACCTTAAGACACACACTACAGATTCCTTTCTTTGTCTCTCCTCAGAGTAGCTGTGAACCATCCATCTTTGTATTTAGCTGTAGTTTCTTTTCGTGATTCCACTTAAAGTAAGAATGTCAAGGTTGATAGGATTCAGAGGCTTGAGCAGCCTGTTCATTTGCTGGTCATTAAACGAGGTACCAGCAGTCAAATTGAAGTATGTTGAAGGTCTAAAAACTTTGTGATCCTTGACACTCTTTACCCTGTTTCCTGCTATCACTGTAGACACATAAGGACTCTAGGAGTGACTGGAAGAAATAAAACAAATGATTTTAAAAAATGAAATTAGAATAACTGAGGAAAAACTGGAAGGAGAACAAATAACTTGGAACACAAGGAGAACACCTTACCCAAGTGGTAGACTCCTTGACAAATAGAGTGAAACAAACAGAACTCAGTGATTCCATGAGACAGTAATAAATATCAGAACAAAGTGAAAAGAATAAAAAATTAGAGTATGTAGGATATATACTATCAGAAACAACCAACCTGGCAAATAGTCCAGATAAGTTAAATATAAATTAGACTTGGTGAGGCATAGTGGCACATGTCTATAATATGTGCTGCCAAGGAGGCTGAGGTTGTTGGAGTTGGGTCTTGAGTTTGGGAATTCTGAGTTTAGTGATGTCTGCACTAAATTCAGTATGAATATCGTTAACCCCTCCAGAACTTGGATACAGAGGGGTAAAATGGCCCAGGTCAGAAACAGAACAGGTCAATGCTCTCATGCTGATCAGAGTGGTACTGAGTCCCTGAGTAGCCCCTGCTCTTCCAGTCCTGATAGACCTAGTCTTTAAGAAAAATAAGTTAGACTTGTTGGAAACAGTGACTAATGGCTAACAATAAATCATAAAGTTGCCCAGATCTCTTAAAATCAGAGGGCAAAGCGAAAATAGAATTGCCCAATCACCTTCTGAAAGAAACTTCACCTTGAAAAAATGCACAGAAATGTCATAACCAAAATCCTGAACTTCCAGGACAAAGAGGAAAAATACTACAAAGCCAGAAAGAAAGAGTTCCAGTTGGTTGGTTGATTGTTGTCCTTCATTCTCAGTGAGGACCAAACTGACGCCACTATGGCAGTGTACAGTGTGTCTGACTATGGCTGAGCAGACCAATATGATCTCAGAAGGATCTACCACAGGTTGGGCACAAATCTACCATAAGAACATTTGGAATGGAGGTGTTGCTAAATTTGTGCATCTCTTGTTTCTATTGAGTTACTGCAATTCTGCTTTGCTCGTAGAGCACAGCCCTTCTTTGATGAGGTCATGCCAGTCCTGTGTCAATGTCTCCCATGTCTCACAACTGATTCCAGAGTTCAGACAGACTTTAAGAGTATCCTTGTATTGCTTCTTCTAGCCTTCGTGTGACTGCTTGTGTTGAGTGAGTTGTCCTTAAAATAGTCTTTCAAGTAAATGTGTGTTTGCCATTCAAACTGCTTGACTGGCCCATCAAAGTTGTGCTCTCTGCAGTAGGTTTTGAATGACTGGCAGTTCTGCTCAAGAAAGGACCTCAGTGTCTGGTATCTTATCTTGCTAGGTGATCTTCAGAATTTTCCTAAGACAATTTCAATGGAAGTGATTCAGTTTCCTAATATGATGTTGGTAGATGGTCCAGGTTTCACAGGCAGACAACAGTGAAGTCAGCACAGTGATTCTGTAGATCTTCAGTTTGGTAGACAGCCTACTATCTCTTTTCTCCCACACTCTCCTTCAGAGCCTCCCAAAGACTGAAATAGCTCTAGTGATGCATGTGTCAGTCTCATCCTCTGTGTTTACATCTCTGGAAATTATACCGCCAAGGTAAGTGAAAATGGTAAACTGGCATGGGTGATATCTTTTGACTCACACATAAATTAGATTCAAATGAGGTAGAGTTGTGCAAAGTTGTTGGCCTCTCTCACTTCCAGAAGTATAGGATTCCAGTGACAAGACAAAAGTCAAGATGACTGGTGATGGTTTGGGATGTAACAGATGACCAAGCTCTGAACACTCTCCAGCACCTGCTTCCATTGTCTTCATGGCCTGTTGGAACAAATTGTTCAAATTCACATAGTCCGCCAGGGAGATCTTCATATGCTTCACATGACACCCCCAACTCACCAACTGGTTTGAGGCCTATTGGTTACCCTCAACCTGGCTTAGCCCATCCACCAAAACAGTTTTACTAGGGTGTGGCCACTATATATGCTACAGCTTCTTGGAGCCACAGGTGAGAGTTGGGTGGCAGGTGAACATCAAAGGTAGAAAGTAGTCCTTACAAGAGCATGGCAGCCCTCAAACAAGAGGTACTAGTCTGTTAACATGCCATATGCCCCAATGCTGCAATTACTACTACAAAGAGAAAATATTGATATAGGACAGGTATTCCAAAAAGCAAAAGATAAAAGCTTATAACCAAGGACCTTTAATAGAATAGGGGATTTTCAGGCATTCCTGATGAAAAGATCAGAATTTGGTAAAATATTTGAAATGTAAACACTGAAGACGAGAGATTTAGAAGGGTAATTACATTTGAGAATTGGAAGGGGCTAGGTCATGATCCAATTTTTACATTCTAACCGAAGAAAAGATACAAGTGTTAAGAATCTCATAGTCTGCAAGGATCATAGTGGGAATAAAGAAAGATAAATATAGGTCTAGGGAGGCAGGGAGTGTTTTGTTCTATGTGTTTTGTTTTTTAATTTTTTAAATTTTATATATTTTTTTGCAGGGCAGTGAGGGTTAAGTGACTTGCCCAAGGTCACACAGCTAGTAATTGTGAAGTGTCTGGGGCTGGTTTTGGTTTTGTTTGGTTTTGTTTTGTTTAGTTTTTGCTCAGGGCACTGGGGGTTAAGTGACTTGCCCAGGGTCACACAGCTAGTAAGTGTCAAGTGTCTGAGACCGAATTTGAACTCAGGTCCTTCTGAATCCAGGGTTGGTGCTTTATTCACTGTGCCACGTAGCTGCCCCTGAGGCTGGTTTTGAACTCAGGTCCTCCTGAATTCAGGGCTGGTGCTTTATCCACTGTACTACCTAGCTGCCCCTCTATGTGTTGTTTTTAAGAAAGGAAAGAAGGGGGCAGCTAGGTGGCGCAGTGGATAGAGCACTGGCCCAGGATTCAGGAGGACCTGAGTTCAAATCCCACCTCAGACACTTAACACTTGCTAGCTGTGTGACCCTGGGCAAGTCACTTAACCCCAATTGCCTCCCTTAAAAAAAAAAAAGGAATACACTAGGGAAGAAATTAAAAAGGAGGAAGAACTTATTATTTCTTATAATTGGAGTGTGCCAGAAGATGAGTATTAAAATGTGGAGAAAGAGGTGGGTGGAGTGGCTGTGAGAAAAAGCTGTAGACCACCTTCTCAAAATAAGTTCTTTCAGAGGCAACTTTGGTATGACAAAAGCCTTTACTGCATTCTCATGAGAATGGGCACTCACAGTGGCCATCTCATTAGTCTTATTATCTTGTCCAGGTTAAAGAGAATTTGTTGTAGAAATAGATTAAATGCAACAGAGTGATATTCAGGGACAGGGAAATGGGAGTAATTAAATGGAATATAGGTATTTCTCAGCATTGCATGGCACTTTTACAAAAATTGACCATGAACTGTGGCATAGAAACCTTAAATTAAATACAACATTTACTCATTGCCCATAATAAAATGATAACCAATAAAGCTCATTTGAAAAGGATTCAAACTTAAATGGCAACTAAATAATTTCCTAAAGGATGCTGGTCAAAGAATAAATCATAGAAACAATAGAAAATTTCCACAGCATGTCAGTTATTAGGGGAAAATTTATGTCTTTAAAAACAACAACAAAAGAGAAAACATTGATGATTTGGGTATAGAAAAATGGAAAAGCAACAAATAAAAAGCTCCACTAATCACAAAAATTAAAAATTAAAAAATTTTTTTGAAACTTGAAAAATTTAGAGAAGGGATAAACAAAATTGAAGAGAAAGAAAGTACTAAATGGATAAATTAAAGCAGGAGCTTAATTTAAAAATAAGATAAACCATTAATTTGATTTTTAAAGACTAAAAAATGAAATTACTATACTAAGATGAAAAAAGGGGGAGTCATAATAGTTAAAGAGAAAATTAATAGAATTATTAGCAACTATTTTGTTAGATTATATAACTGAAATATATTAATATTGATATTTATATAAAGTACCCCAATCAACAGAAAAAGAAGTACAATTTCAGCAACCTCATTTTAGGGGGGGAAATTAAGCAATTATAAAGGAATTGAACAATAACTGAGCCCCCCAAGGAAAACAACTCCAGGACCAAATGGATTTACAAATAAATTCTGTCCTATCTATTTAAATTAAGTCTAGTATTACATAAATTGTTAATGAAAATAGAAAAGAGGGCATTCTACTAAATGTCTTTTATGAGACAAATGTGATGCTAATATAAAAACCTAGTAGAGATAAAATTTAAAAGAAATTCATAGGCACATAGGCAGATAGCTCCAATGAAAAGAATATACACTATGACCAGGTTAGACTTACACCTTACCAGGAATGTAGGGCTGCTTTAATATTAGGAAAATTATAGGTATAACTGATCACATTAACAACAAAACCAGCTCAAATCCCATGATTATATCAACAGATATAGAAAAGACTTTTGAAAAAAAATAGAATTCCCATTTATTTTTGTTTTTTGGTTTTTGTGGGGTTTTTTTGGTTTTTGTTTTTTTTTTAGTGAGGCAATTGGGGTTAAGTGACTTGCCCAGGGTCACACAGCTAGTAAGTGTTAAGTGTCTGAGGCCGGATTTGAACTCAGGTACTCCTGACTCCAGGGCCAGTGCTCTATCCACTGCGCCATCTAGCTGCCCCCATTTATTTTTAAAAACATTAAAAATGTAGGAATAAATGGATTTTAGTATGGTAAATAGTATTAAAAAACTTTTTATGGGGCAGCTAGGTGGCGCAGTGCATAGTGGCAGAGCATTGGCCCTGGAGTCAGGAGTACCCGAGTTCAAATCCGACCTCAGACACTTAACACTTACTAGCTGTGTGACCCTGGGCAAGTCACTTAACCCCAATTACCTCACTAAAAACAACCCCCAAAACCCCATTTTATAGCATTATCTATAGTGGAAGAACACTGGAGAGCTTTCTAGTAAGATTGAGAATAAAGTAAGGATGTCCACTGTCACTGTATTTTGGTATAGTTCTATAAGTGTTAGTTACAACAATGACAAGAAAAATATAGGGACTAAGCTTAGGCAAAGATGAAACAGTTGACATGATCATTTCTTTAGAACCCTAGAAATACATATTTTGAAAAATTAATTGAAACAGTAATGAATTAAGGATTGGGATTAAAATATACCTACAAAAATCAATCTATATATTACTGACCAAACCTAATGGGAAGCGGAAACCAATATCCCATTTACAATGACTGGATTGTACAAAATAGCTGGTACATACAGGATACATACAGGAATTATACTAATATAACTACAAAAATACTCATACAGAAATAATGGCTTACATAATTTAAGTAAGATTAGTTGCTCATTAGTGGACCATACTGATGTGACAGCATATGAAAATGACAATACTACCTAAATGAATTTATAGATTCTGCCATACCAGTCTACCAAAGTGTTACTTTATAAAACTAGATGAAATAATGACAAAATTCATTTGCATGAACAAAAGGTCAAAGGAAATAATGAAAAAAATTAGGAAGGAATAGGGCCTAGTGGTACTAATTCTCTTTCCTGCAAAATAGCAATTATTTAAATTCTTTGGTACTGGTTAAAAAATGTAAAAATTGGTGCAGCTAGGTGGCACAGTGGATAAAGCACTGGCCCTGGATTCAGGAGGACCTGAGTTCAAATCCGATCTCAGACACTTGATACTAGCTGTGTGACCCTGGGCAAGTCACTTAACCCTCACTGCCCTGGGGGGGGGAGAAAAAAGTAAAAGTTTATTAGACAGAAGACCTAGAAGCAGTCAAAAATGTCATAGTGTTTTGTAAATCCAAGTATATCAACTACTGAGGTAAAGATATGCTAGTCAATAAAAATTGCCTCAGTGCTTGGAAAGCAGTTGGCAGAAATTAGAAGTAGACCAACATGTCACACTACATATCACAACAATCCCCCCCCCCCAAATAGATACGTAATCTATATCTAATAGATCTTAACATAAACATGTTAGATGAGAAGGGAAAAGATAATTTTTACAATAGATGGGGGCAACTTCTTGATCAAATGTAAAATAAATATGATCATGAAAGATGATCGGGACTATTTTTATTACATAAAATTGAAAATTTTTTTGTACAAACAAGCCAACTACATTTAGAATCTGAAAAGAAACAGTTAACCAAGAAATAAATCTGGAGCAGATTTCTTTGGTAAAGATCTAGTATATAAGATTAAAAGAGTCATACAATTTATGGTTTTGGTTTTGGTTTTGTTTTTTTGTGGGGCAATGAGGGTTAAGTGACTTGCCCAGGGTCACACAGCTAGAAAGTGTCAAGTGTCTGAGGCTGGATTTGAACTCAGGTCCAACTGAATCCAGGGCCAGTGCTTTATCCACTGAACCACCTAGCTGTCCCCTATACATTTTATGTTAAAGGGTATGAACTAGGACTACCCAAAGGAAGTGCAAACTATCAATAGCTGTATGAAAAAATACTCCAAATCACTAATAAGAGAAACTGAAATTAAAGCAACTTTGAGACTCTACCTTATGCCCATCAGATTGGCAAAGATGACCAAGGAAAAAGAAATAGAAAAGGACCCATATGTACATAAACAATTATAGCAGCACTTTTTGTAATAGCAAAGAACTAGAAATAAATTTGGTGTCCATAAATTGGACAATAGCTAAATTATAATATGAAGACATAGTATAATATGCTTTTTAAAAGTTAAATCAAAAGTCATTTATTAAACAGTTAATACTTTGGCCATAAACTGAGAAGACAGGACTCAGAAAAGACCCTGAAGCTGGGAAAGACTGAAGGCAAAAGCAGGCAGAGAATGAGATGGATAGATAGTGTCATGAAAGTGATGAACATGAGCTTGGACAGGAGAAAGGCGAAAACAGTCTCCACAGTCTCGGCCCTTGAGTTAACAGTCTGATCGGGAAGGTGACATGCAGACAACTACGTACATTGAAGATGCAGGGCAAATTGAAGGAAATTTCAGAGGAAAGACACTAGTTTTGAGGGGGACTGGGAATGGTGTCTTGCTGAAGGTAGGATTTGATCTGAAACTTAAAGGAAGCCAGGAGATAGAGATGAGGTGTAGAATGAAACAGGTTTTTAGACGTGGCCAATGTGGGAACTTTTTTTGTTTGTTCTACTGTACTTATTATACAGGACTTTTATTTAAGGGGACAAAAATTGTCATGGGGAGTGGATGTGCAGTGAGATTGATATTAACAAAAAGAATGTCAATGTAAAATGCAGTCGAGAGCTGAAGGAAGTTCAGAAGGGAACACAGAGTAGTATTGGTACTTTGTGTTAAATTTAATATATATTTCTAGAAACCAAGATGTGTTGGTTTCATATACAATGCTCTTTTTTCTGAATATGGAAATTTTTATATTTGCCAAATTCATAATTGAGTTTTTAAAAAGAATATAAAAATGAGTGTGTGTGGCCTTTTATAAACTACTGAATGATGGCAATTTGTTCTATTTTAACAGATCTGTGTTGCTGTACTACAGAAAATACTGAAGAGTAAGTAAATTGCTTGAAGCCCTAGATCATAAATAATTTACTTTGCGTATTAGTAGTTCTTTTATTTAGAGTTTTCTGCAATTCTGTTTGATTCATTATCTCCCTTTTTCCATATTTTGTCATCTAATCATAGACTTAGTCATTCTAGACCTTTTCCCTTAAATAGTTAGGAATTTACTCTCCATGTTTTATTACATCATTTTTAGTTCTCATTATTTCCCTACATGCATTCCAGCAACTAAGGAGTATAGATGCAAATTGGTGCTAAATTGTAGATACTTTTTATGGACCATTAATATTTTGAAACATTTTTTAAAGGCTCAATCTGTGTTATAATTTATTTTCAATCATACTCAATGGGAGCAGCTAGATGGTGCAGTGGTTAAAGCACCGGCCCTGGATTCAGGAGTACCTGGGTTCAAATCCGGCCTCAGACACTTGGCACTTACTAGCTGTGTGACCCTGGGCAAGTCACTTAACCCCCATTGCCTGCAAAACAAAAACAAAACAAACAGACAAAAAAAACAAAAACAAAAACAAACCAAAAAAATCATACTCAATAGACTTAAGAATTGGTATAGGGCATTTAAGCACATGTAACTTAAGAGATGTAATTTTTAAAGTTTAAATACTGTTTCTGAATTTGTTTCAGGTGGGGTTCATATTACTTGCAAAATAAAAAGAAGTATGAGGGCTTTTAAAAAGAGAATATAGGAATTCACCAGAATCAGTACTTGGCAATTTTCCATGTTACAAGGGAGGAATGTTAACACAGATTGTTTCTGCTTCCTAAGCTATTAATGCTTTGTTCCTTTTTAAATTTGACAGTCATCTTTGCTGTTACTGATTCCTTGCTGGTCAGGCTTTTCTTAGTTTTAACCTTACACCTTTTGTGTGTTACATAGATCTTCTGCACGGTTGATAATCTCAAAATGAACCTTTTAATGCTGCAGTATCATTCATGTCAATTCATTACCATAACCAGTAGTTCTTAAAAAGTAGATTGTGAATTGGCAGCTATGTGGAGTATAGACTGGAGTGGGGAGAGATTTCAGGCAGAGAGAACAATTGGATAACTATTTCATTAGTTTAGGTGAGAGGTGATGAGGAACTGAACGAGTTGTGAGTAGAGAGCTGTACACAAGATTTTTGGTAAAGGTAGAAACATTAACATCTGTGGCAATGGATTGGATACATGAAGTGAGAGTAAGAGGTTAAAGATGACCCCAGGGTTGAGAGTCTGGGTAACTGGGAGCATAGTGGTGGCCTTAATGATGATAAGTTCAGAAGAGGTAAGTTTGGGAAGAAAAATGAATTCTATTTTGGACGTATTAAATTTGAGATGTCTACAGAAAATCTAAATTGAAATGTAAGGAACTGGTGCTCAGGAAAGATACCTAAGGGTAAATATATAAACCTGAGCATCATCAGCATAGAGAGGATAACTGAACCTGTGGGAGCTAATGAAATCAACAAGTGAAAAAATGTCAAGAGAAAAGAGGACCCTGAGCAAAGCCTTGGAGGATTCTCACAATTAGCAGTTATGACATAAATAGAGATCCTGCAAGTAAGACTGAGGATAGGTGGGAGGAAAACCAAGACACAGGACGGTCACAAAAATCCTGAGGGGAGCATGTATCCGGGAGGAGAAAAGCAACAATGTCAGATGCTGCTGAGAGGTTAAAAAGGTTGAAGAATGAGAAAAAGCCTAAATTAGACGGGTGAGTCTGAAGAGAACGTTTACAGCTGAATTCAGTAAGAGGAAGAGAAGTGGGAACATTGAGTCTATAGATGGCTTTTCACAGTCTTTAACCACAAGGGGGAAGAGATAAGTAGCAGGGATAATAGGATCAAATGAGTTTTTTGAAAGGATGAGAGATGGAGTCAGTTATTTTCTCCCCAAAATTCACTTTCAACAGAGGAAAAGCGTGCTTAGGCATGGGGAATATCTTGTTCTATAGCAGCCATTGTGTATTGACCCCTGCTTGAATTGTAAGACTAGCTGCAGCAGTAGGTTTCTTTCAGTGTTTTCTTTCCTTTTCTAATTGGTATAAAAATACTTATGTGGTAAAGAAAGATTTCAGTCTATGGACTGTCCCCCTCGCTCATTTAGTCTCACAGGTAGTTCCCTTTGATTTTGTGAAACTAGCCACAGTAACAAGAAAGTTCCCTTATCTATCTCCTCTAGTAAATAATATTTATGCATTTTCTTTAACAATCATACTGGGTTTTTTTCTTTGTATGGCCACCTGTGTTTTAATGAGCAGCCACCTTTTTTCCCCTTTTGTTTCATATAACGTATAAATACTGAAATATAAATATTTCACATATGCATAAAGTGCTGAATTGTGAATGACATTATCAACTGCTGCTTGGGGGCATGCCATACTCCGGGTGTAATAATGCCTATCTTCTGATTTGTTCTGGATTGTTAGTTGAATTGATAAGAACATTCATCTGATACATCCTCACTTCCACTTCCACCAAGACTCAGTTCAAAAAATTGCCTTGTGCAGTAGGCATTTCTTGGTCTACCCAGGTGCTTGAGGTTACCTCTCATCTACGGTGTGTGTGTGTGTGCGTGCAAATGTGTTGTGTTATGTGCCTTTTTAATATACTTGTCTTTAGAATGTAAACTCCTTAAGGACAGGGACTATTCTTTTCTTTTTTTTTTTTGTTGCGGGGGCAGTGAGGGTTAAGTGACTTGCCCAGGGTCACACAGCTAGGAAGTAGCAAGTGTTTGAGGTCAAATTTGAACTCAGGTCCTCCTGAATCCAGGGCTGGTGCTTTATCTACTGAGCCATCTAGCTGCCCTGAACAGGGACTATTATTTTTTTGTTTGTTTGTTTTTTGTTTTTGTAAGGCAATTGGGGTTAAGTGACTTGCCCAGGGTCACACAGCTAGTAAGTGTTAAGTGTCTGAGGCTGGATTTGAACTCAGGTACTCCTGAATCCAGGGCTGGTGCTTTATCCACTGCACCACCTAGCTGCCCGACAGGGACTATTCTTTACCTTTTCTTACACCCCAAGCATTTTACACAGTGCCCAGCATATAGTAAGTGCTTAATAAATCCTTAATGACTTATTGATTCACAACAGAATAGATAGGGACATATTTCTGGGTGATTTTGTTTTTTAACATGCTTTAAAAGATAATAATGGGGGCAGCTAGCGGCGCAGTGGATAGAGCACCAGCCCTGGAGTCAGGAGTACCTGGGTTCAAATCCGGCCTCAGACACTTAACACTTACTAGCTGTGTGACCCTGGGCAAGTCACTTAACCCCAATTGTCTCACTTTAAAAAAAAAAGATAATAATGGTGCTCAAAAACATGGAAGATTACTTCTTTCATGTTTCATTTCTTGTATATTCCCACTATCTTTTTTTTTTTTAACCTGGTAGGATTATGAAATGTCATTGTAGATCCTATTAACTATGGCATGCCATTGCCCCTGAGCCATTACTACCAAAGTCTTAGTCTTAAAGTGAGTGTCATATAGCAAACCTGGCACTGTCAAATGCTGAATTCTGTCTTTACATCACTTTGTTTAAATGATTCAAAGTAAAACTCTTTAGCCTTATGATCTAACGAGTACATTTTCACTTAGGACAGTTATACAGCCATTGAATTTCAAATGGTACAATAAATTTTAAAATCATATTGTCGTCAAAGCTAATGGTTTTTAATGTCTTTGTCACTAGGAGAGTTTTTGATAAGTAACAAACCTTCAACATTAGGTTCTGCTGTCCATTTGCTTATTAGGGTAATCTACTTGGTAACTATTATGGAGACTATTAGAATTAATTTCTCCCTGATAATAGTAACATGATTCTATTTCTTTTCAATGCTCAGTTATAGTTTTTATTTATTGTGATGTTTGTTTTGCTGTCAGATATACTTAGTGCTTTTGCTACTGAAATACAAGAAGAGTCCTCTACATTCAAGGCAGTGAAATGCTGGTATGTAAATATTTATGTACTGGTAAATATCTATGTTACAATAATAGTGTTTTCTCCAACTTTAAGCTCTATTTCCTCCCCATATATTCAGTAGTCACTTACACAGAAATCCTACTTTGATGACTCAGCTCATTATGGCATAGAGGTAGCTCTGTATTCTCAAAGGCTATGTCAGCAGAAGAGGCCCTGCTAGACCTTCCACTCTCAAGCAGGAAGACTTAGACTTCAGGTATAGGCCCAACACTAAGTTCTTTGTCTGCTTTCCAATGACTATCACCAGAGAGTTTTTTTTCTGTTTCCAGCTTAAGACCACATTCAGTCAATAAATATTTATTAAGCACCTGTTACATGCCATGGGCTATGCTAACTCTGAGAAAAGGCAAAAGACAGTTCCTGCTTTCAGAACACTCACAGTCTAATGAACGAGACAACATGCAAACAACTTTGTACAAAAAAAGCAATATATGGGATAAATTGATAATCGGTGAAGGGAAGTTACAAGAATTAAGGTGGGAGTGATAGGAAAAGTTTCTTGTAGAAAGTGGATTTTAAGAAAGAAAGCCTGGAGACTGAAATTAGGAGGGAGAACTTTTTAGGCCTAAGAGAGAGACAACCAGGGAAAATTCCTGGAGTGGGGAGATGAAGCATTTTGTGCAAGAACAGCAAGAAGGCCAAAGTCACTGGATTACATAGTACATAACGGGTTGTAACATGAAAGAAGAGTGGAAAGGTAGGAGGGAGCCACCTTATAAGGTCTTTTCTGTAATATCCTTAGGTTATTCGTGGCTTTGAATGCCAAACAGGGTTTTATATTGGCTCCTGGAAGTAATAGGGAGCCACTGAGGTGAAATCTACAGGACTTGGCAACGGTTGGATACGGACCAACAGTGAGAGTGTGAAGCATTAAAAGATGATACCTGCGTGACTGATGAGACATTCTTTTTATGAAAACTTTTAATTCTTTTTTTTGCAGGTTGAATATGTTTAAGTGCTCTGTTTATGGCAGTGTGGTTTCATCAGATTCTCTGCAAAGGTTTTTTTCTTACACTTTGACTCAGATACTTATTTATAATCCTGTGCTAAAAGGTAGGCCTCAAAAGAGGATCTAGAATGTTTACTATAAGCTTTAGTATATTAAACCCTCACCCTTAAAAGGAGTAAGTTAGGTAATAAAACCAAGATGACCCATGTGTGCTATAATTATAATATTTCAAACTGACCACATTTATGGTTGGGAAAAGGGAATTTCTAGGTTGACAAGATACATAAGTACAAACTAAAAACTATGTAGGTGGCCTGTCTTCTTTCATATCTGAAAACCTAAATACAATGTTTAGAAATAAAATATAGTTAATCTTTGGATCCTTAAGAGTGCTAGGAAAAATATCAGTAAATGGTATCTTTGATCACAGCTGAAATCACAGTGTACAAAAATGTGAATTTATCCTTTTTGGCATATTATTTATAATCTAACTTCATGCCTGCAGTGAAACCCATAGGGTCTTTTAGACATCATTTTCATTATATTGTGGTGTTAATTTGACTTACTATGTAATTAAGACATGAGAGGGTAAGATGTAAGAAATTTTGTCTTAATATTATATGTCTAGATTGATACTGGATGATAATGATTTTTATGTTGACATACAAACTATTAACATTTACTTCCATTGAGAGTTTTTCTGTCTTTCTTTGAGACAGTGTGTGATGCTGTTCAAAGGCAGAAGGATTGGAGCTTTGCAAGAACATGTCCTTTGCTCACTACCTTGTATCGAAGAGTAAGTTGATTTCATTGAGACATTAAATTATCACCTTTCCTTTCCCTTATTTTCAGTCCTAAATGTTTTCAACCTGGGATTAGATTGTTTTAGCAGATTAAGTATGCAAGGTCAAAATGACTGGGAAATGTTGTTAATCAGTTATCATTTGTAAAACTTGTAAAAGTCTTTGAAAGAAATAACCTATAGGATTAATAATTCTTTATTCTTTTTTCTTTTTTTTTTTTTGGTGAGGCAGTTGGGGTTAAGTGACTTGCCCAGGGTCACACAGTTAGTAAGTGTCAAGGGTCTGAGGTCGGATTTGAACTCAGGTCCTCCTGATTCCATGGCCAGTGCTTTATCCACTTATTAATTCTTTTTATGAAATTTTTTCCTAGATTAGATAATTATGGGGAGGGAACAAACCCCATAGTATACCAGCAAGATAAAGGTTTGAATTTATGCTTCATATTATATGTATTTGGTTGAATGAATGGAATAAATTAACGATCATGTGTCTATTGTGGGAAATGGAATAAAAACTTCTAGTATTACAGACTACATGTAATACCTATGGAAGGTATTATATGTAAAGCATGATATAATCCTAGCATTTTTCTAATGATAAACTTGATTTGGGCATTTTGGAAAAGAAGAAAATATGGTGGCTAAATGAGTAGGTGGGCATTTATAAGAAGGATTATATCAGACTTTAGTTTAATAAATATTGGGGCTTTAAAATTAAAGAGATTCGTACTTCTGTTTCTAGCTATTTGTGATTTTCACCCCCAAAGAGCTGATTGGACATTTGCAAGAAGTCTTGGAAACACATGAGGTCAACTGGCAGCTTGTGTTGTCTTGTGTGTCTACCCTGGTTGTGTGCTTGGCAGAAGCACAACAACTTGTTAAAGGTATCGTCAGTAAGACTTTAACAGGGCTTGTTTCTGATAACCATGAGATATTAGATACTTACTGTTGATAAAAGTAACTAAGGAATCTCTTGGTTTTAGTGGGTAAACCAAAAGATTTTTAAAGAAAGTTTAGAATTGTAGAAGAGCCATTCTACATGTTTTTCATGTATGAATTCCTTTGATGAACTGGCAATCAGTTATTCTGGAAATATGATTTTTTAAAAGTATTTGTAATATTGGTGAACTTATTTGGCATGGTAATAAAATGTCATCTTTATTGTGTAGTCAATCAAATTTTATGATAGTAAATACTGTGTCATTTGACACTATTTTATTTTATTTTATTTTTTTGCCAGGCAGTGGGGGTTAAGTGACTTGCCCAGGGTCACACAGCTAGTAAGTGTCAAGTGTCTGAGGTCAGATTTGAACTCAGGTCCTCCTGAATCCAAGGACAGTGCTTTATTCACTGTGCCACTTAGCTGCTCCCCATTTGACATTATTTCAATCAAAACCCTCTGTTAACCAAAAGATCTGTAATATAATTGATGTTCATAATGAAAAGTTTAAGGTCCTGACATACCTTCCGAATAATAGAAGAAAGATTGCATCATGTCCAGTATGGTTTTTCTTAAATATGTTTTGTTTGATCCCTTTGAAAATTGGTATTCTAGATGTAACATAACAACTGCCGTATATAGAGCACCTAAAATTTACAAAGCATTTTCATAGTTTGTATATTGCAGTTTTACTAACCATATTCTGATTTACTAATACTGTACCTGGATTCTAATTCTAATCTGTACTGTAGATATGTAGAGATTCTTGTTTAACTTTTTGCTTTTCTAGATTTGTTGGCCCATTTGATGATCAAAGCATTTGAGAGTTATGACTTAGAAAGCATGATCACTGCATTTCTGATAACTCGCCAGGCTGCTCTGGAAGGGCCTTCTGTGTTCATTCCTTATGCAGAGTGGTTTAAGGTAGGTTTAGTGCCTGATATAGAGGTATTAACTTTTAGGGTGTATGCATTGAATGAGTGACATTATTTAAATTGATCTTGTGAAAATTTCTAAAACTTTTAAAGATTTTTGCCTGCATTAGTTCATTGTAGGTTGGTGTTCTCCCTTGTCCATGTCAGGGTACAACCCTGGTAAGAGTAGGAAGAGACTTCTCAGTTGGAAGCAGGTATCTTCTTGTTTAGGTGATACTCAAAGTTGGCCCAGACCAATCTGTTTCTTGTCTTTTTCGTATGGTTACTTTATTTTTTAAGTAAGTTTTTATTGATATCTTTTGTTTATTTCTTACTAATTTCCCCCAGTATTCCTGCCCTTGTCCCATAAAACAAGAGAAAAAAGAGGGAAAAAATCAGAATAACTGCTCAATAACATTGAAAAAAGTTTGAAAATATGTGCACTGTACAATACTTGTGGACTTCCCACTTCTGCAAAGGGATTGCGGGGGGTGGCACGTAACCTCTCATATCTCTTACTTTGAACCATGCCTGTCTTTTATAATTGTGAAAGATTGGGGGCAGAGCAAAGATGGTGGAGAGAAGCCAGGAAGTTGCCTGAGCTCTCCCAAATTTCCCTCAGAAACAACATTAAATCAAGCCTCTAAATGGATTCTGGAGCTACAGAATCTACAAAAAGACAGAGTGAAACAATCTTCTGGCTTAAGATAACCTAGAAGGACTTTGGATCTATCTCACTTGGGTAAAAGAGGAGTGCAATACAGAGCAAAGGGTGTCTGGCCAAACCAGCTGGAAGTCTCTTAGCCACAGCACAGATCAGCAGGCTACTGGCACAGCAGGCCATTTATGAGGCTCCCCAGCTTCAACACAGAAGGCAATCTGGCAGCTGGGGGACACAACAGGCACAACTAGGCTGGGCCACCCCAGTGCAGCGAGCAAGCTGTTTGTTGCTGAGGTTCTAGAGTAGAAAGCCAGTGACCAGGCCCCTGGCTCCCAGCAAAAGAAGCTTGGGACAGTACCCTCTGTGCCCCAGGAGCCGAGCTCAACTTTAAAAGGCACAGAATGGGCTAAAATATGAGTAATAACAGAAAAGAACCCTCACCATAGAAAGGTACTAAGGCAACTGGGAACACCAAAACACAAACTCAGAAAAGGACAACAATGTCAAAATACCTACGTACGAAGCCTCAAAGGGAAAATGAATTGGTCTCAAGACCAAAAAGCCCTCTTGGAAGAGCTCAAAAAGGATTTTGTAAATCAAATAAGAGAGGTAGAAGAAAAATTGGTAAAAAGAAATGAGTGTGGGGCAGCTTGGTAGTGCAGTGGATAGAGCACCGGCCCTGGATTCAGGAGGACCTGAGTTCAGATCCAGCCTCAGACACTTTGCACACTTACTAGCTGTGTGACCCTGGGCAAGTCACTTAACCCCAATTGCCTCACCAAAAAAAAAAAAAAGAAAAGAAAATAAATGAGTGTTATCCAAGAGAGAGTCAATAGCTTGGAAAAAGAAGGACAAAAATTGATTCAGGAAAACAGTTCCTTAAAAAATACAATTGGGTAAGTGGAAAAGGAGATGCAAAAGCTGACTGGGGAAAATAATTACTTAATCAGAATTGGTCAGATGGAAGCTAATGAGACATCAGGAAGCAGTAAAGCAGAATCAAAAGAATGTAAAAATAGAAGAAAACATAAAATATGTCATTGGAAAAACAACAGACCTGGAAAATAGATCCAGTAGGGACAATTTAAGAGTTATCGGACTAATTGACAGCCATGATCTAAAATAAAAAGAGAGAGCCTGGACATCAAATTTCAGTAAATTATCAAGGAGAACTGCCCCAATGTCTTAGAACCAGGTCCACTGATCACTTCCTGAAAAAGATCCCAAAATGAAAATTCCAAGGAATATTTTAGCCAAATTCCACAATTATTAGTGAAGGAGAATACTGCAGGCAGTCAGAAAGAAACAATTTTAATGTCAATTTAAATATCAGGATTACAGATGACTTGGCAGCTTTACCATTAAAGGATCAGAGGGCTTGAAATATGATATTCTAGGGGGCAGAGGAACTTGGATTGCAACCAAGAATCCACCACCCAGCAAAACTGAGCATACTCTTTCAGGGTAAAAGATGAACATTCAATAAAATAGGAGACTTTATAATTGTGAAAGGTTGACTTTTGATCTAGTCACTATATATAGTTGGGGTTTTTTTGGCTCTATTGACTTTACTCTGCATCAGTTCATGTAGATCTTACCAAGCTTTCTGAATCCATCACACACATCCTTTCTTATAGCACAGTAATAATCCATTACATCAATGAACCACAATTTGGTGAGCTATTTCCCATTTGATGAATAACTAGTTTGTTTCTAGTTCTTTGCTATCACAAAAAAAAATGCTGCTATAAATATTTTGGTTTATTTAGGCACTTGCCTTTTATCACTGGCTTCCTTTTGATAGAAGCCTAGTACTAAAATCTTTGGGTCAAAGGTTATACACATTTTAGTCATTTTATTTTGCATGTTTATAGAATTGTTTAGCATGACACCTTACAGGCTGTCTTGTCCAACTTAAAGCATGAATCTTCTCTGCAGATAGTCACCTATCTAATCTCTTTGAAGAGCTCCAATGATAATGATCTCACTATTCTCTGAGAAAGTCCAATACGTTTTTGGACAGCTTTGATTGTTCAGATTATGTTGAGCCAAGATATGATGCCCCTCTGTCTTGGAAGAAAGTTTCTTTTCCTTTCTCACAGTGAAAAGAGTAGGTATATGTCAGCCTTTCCTGTGAATCATTTATGGCTTTTTCATTCACAAATTTGTAGCCATTTATAGGTACTACCATTAACACCTTGGCATGATTAATTCCCCTTTGTACTTTTAAAAATGTGTCCTAACTTTAGCTTGCTCCTGTTTCCACAGCTAACTGAATTCTTATAACATTGGACTCATTCTGATCACAAATACTTAGATCCCTTCAATTATGCACAACTGCTAGGCAAATCAGTTGTTCTCACAGTGGAATTTATGGGAGAGATTTCCACAGCTCTATGATTTATGCTTGTTTTGGGGTGTGTGTGTGTGTGTGTGTGCGTGTGTGTGTGTGTGAGTGATATGAACTGGTTGGCAAAAATATTTACATTTTAAAAATGCATCATTTTAATTTTCTCTTTATATATTTCTCATCTCTGTTGTTGAGCAAGGAGTGCCCTCTCAAAATAGCTAAGAGTTGTTGTTGATATTCATGGTTTAAGCACTCAGGGATTTGAGTAAGAACTCAACCTGGATAGCTGCCTTTTTTTCTCTTAAATTTTCTAATTGTTGGTCAGCCTAGTACCAACTGATAGTGATAAATGTTCCACAAAATATATTCAGCAAGTTTGTCAAAATACTACAGTTCCCTACAGAAATTTAGGTCTTGAATCAGAAACATTATTGTTTTCTTACTTGTAAAATTCTCAGCGCTAAAAAATGAGAACGAGTAGAACACTTCTGGCAACCTGTTAGGCATTTCAAGGACATTTAAAATTCATGTTAAGTATTATTAATGCAGATAGAATAATATGGCTAATGTTGGTGCTGTGACATGTGAACCGATGGAACTCGTAGAGGACAGGGAGTTCTTTTTTGTCAAGTGTCTAGAGCAGCATCCAAGGCAGTTATGGACCTAATGTTTCTGAATAATGAAACAGAACTGTCCATTGTTCTGGAACAGGTTATAATGGAGTAACAGCATATGAACGCAGTGTCCCTAGAGCTTAGAAATGCTCAGCTCAAGTATAAAAAGGTCATCTATGTCAGCCAGAATTCTAAATAAGTTCTGAATGTTGGTAGAATTATATTTCTTTTTTTGGATCGATTCTATTTTCACTGCAATACCTCCTCACTTTTAATTGAACTAATATTTTCCAAGAACAAGAAATACTTTCAGTGTAGATTTGGGGGACTGATAATAATGAATGTTTTCTTTTATAGTTTGATTCCTAGTATTCTACCCCACCCCTACTATATAGCCTCCCTATTATGTTTCTAGACCCTTCAATCAATTTAGCATTTATTTAAATGTCTTTAAGCTGAAGTGTATCTGACACATTGCCAGGATTCATTCTTTGTTGATGGATTTTATTTATTCGTAAGGGGAAATCAAGATAAAAGTTATATTTAATTTATTTTAGCAGCTTCTTAAATAAAGAAAATTGTGACATCTCATGTTGGGAAAGGACCTGAGAGGTCATCTGATTCAACCCATACCTTTATAGGAATGCCCTCTCTGATAGTTATATATCCAGTTTTCACTTACATTCCTTTAGTGAGGTACTACCACCACTACCTAGTAACATGTAAGGACAGTGGAAATTTTTTCTCTGCATCAAAATATATCTTTATTCAGTGTCTCTCATTCTTGATTCCACCCTTGGTGACAGGGCAGCACAAGTCTTATCTCTCTTCCATGTCATAGCCCTTCAAGTAATTGAGGACAGATACTGTATTCTTCCTAACTCTTTTCTTCTCCAGGCCAAACATTCCCATTTCCATAAGGTCCATGTATGTTGTATTCTTTAGGCTTCCTCAGTATCCTGTTTGCCCTCTTGTGTTCAGTCTTCAGCTTATTAATGTTCTCCTTAATATGTGTTGCTCAGGACTGAAAGCAATATTCTAGACGTGGTCCGACTAGGACAGAGTGAAGCAAGGGATTACCACATTTTTTGTTCTTGACACTCTGAACTTTTTTTTTTTTTGGTGAGGCAGTTGGGGTTAAGTGACTTGCCCAGAGTCACACAGCTAGTAAGTGTCAAGTGTCTGAGGCTGGATTTGAACTCAGGTCCTCCTGAATCCAGGACCAGTGCTCTATCCACTGCACTATCTAGCTGCCTCACTCTAACTTCTTAATGCAGTGAAAGATGGCATCTCTTTTCTGGCTGCCGTGTCTCCCTGTTGATTTATATTGAACTTGCTATCCACTAAAAACTCCAGACCTATTGTGAAGGAGGCTCCTACAGCTTTAGACTTGGCTTGGTGTGGGGTGTGATCTGGTTGGCAAGAATAATTGTATTTTTTCCCAGATTCTGTAGCTGACTTCTCTGCTCTAAGTTATTATTCATTCTAAGCAGGTAACTATTTGTAAATTTGATTGGGAGTCATGGCTGTGCCTGGCTTTTTAAAATTTCAACTAAGTACATGTATAAAAAGCACAGAAGATGTTTGTACGATTTAAAAAAGCATGTGGAACCATTTAAAAATTTTGACCCCAGTATGAATACAGTGAGAAAATAATGGGGTTCTGTGAGACCCAGAAAGCCTTGCCTGATCTTTCTTAAGGCCAGCCCAGAGACAGGACAATTCCAAAGGAAATGTAGTTGGACCTTGGGCTGTGAATAGAGACAGTTAGAGATTAAAACCACACCTACCTGAGAGCCTTCCCCTCAGAGGGTCTGTCCTCCATCCACGGACCTCAGCAAGTACCGCTCTGGACCACACTCAAGTCCAGCAAACCAGTAGATTTGAATGATGCCAGCTCATTAGCTTTGAGTAATATGGAAGGGCCACCTTCCCTCTGGACCGCAGGAAGCTTCCACTCTCTCTCTCCTCTGCTTCTACCTGGAACTCAGAGGAGGTGGCCATGCTGAGCTCTCGCTCCTTTCTGAACCATATGCTATCTCTTTACTAATATTTAATATGCTTTAATAAATGCTTAATGCCCCAAACTGGTGTTATAGCCTCTAATTTTTAAGTAGCAATATATTAGAAACCTCAGCCAAGTTCCCTACAACTTGGGACAGAGATAGGGCACTCATCAATTTTTAATCACCACGATACTATAAGGCTCTGTGATTCATTATGCAGATGAACTGTATATGGCCATTCCTCCCCTATCTTGGTGATTTTTTTTTTAACCTAAATGCCCTAGTCTCAGAGTTCCAAATCCTCAATTTGTAATCATCAGCGCTTTCCCTTCTGCAGTTTCTTTTAATTTCCAAGGAAAGATCATGCTTATAATTGGTTTTCTCCCTCAGGTTTACATATGTTCTGTAGTTCCTATTGGAGCAGGAACCATTCACCCACACAAGCATTTAAATGAGTTGGGCTTTTTTTTTTTTTTTTTGATGCAGCAACAGCAAAATAAGGTTTAGTTTAACTTGAGTATTTGGCATTTTGTGTGTATTATTACAAATTTCAAAGGAATTAACTGAGGAGTTTTTTTTTTAGTAATAAACATTTTTATTTTTAGCTTTGAGTTCCAATTTCCAAATTCTATCCCTCCCCCCATCCTCCTTCTCTGAGGCAGTAAGCAATCAGATATGTTTTATACATGTATGATTATGTAAAACATTACCATATTTGTCATTTTATTAAAAAAACTTGAATAAAAGAAAAAAATGAAAGTGAAAAATAGTATGTTCCAGTCTGTATTCCATCAATATCAGTTCTTTCTTTGGAGGTGGATAGTATGTTTCATCAGTAGTCCTTTGGGATTGTCTTGGATCATTGTATTACTAAGAATAGTCATTCACAGTTCTTCTTTAAACAATATTGCTGTCTCTGTGCACAATGTTCTCTTGGTTCTTCTCACTTCACTATACATCAGTTCATATAAGTCTTTCCAGGCCTTTCTGAAATCATCCTGCTTGTCATTTCTTATAGCACAATAATATTCCATTACCATCATATACCACAGTTTGAATTAACTGATTTTAACAAAATTTTATTTGTTCCTAATGAGAAATAGCATAAAATTTATATTAAGCCTCCACTTTAGTCTGCCATCTTTAAAACGAAATGTGGCCATTAAGAGTTTTTTGCTAACAGGTTTCTGTGAAATTGAGAATATGGATAGAGATTACAAAGAACACTTTCAGTGGGAAAGCTCTCAAGTCCCCAGATTCCCTAGATGATTTTTCCTTTCTACATTATTGTTTGTTCTAGGCAAGTAACTATTTGTAAGTTTGATTTGGAGTCCTGGCTCTGCCTGTTTTTTTCCAGTTTCAACTAAACATGTGTCCAAAACGTATAGAAGTTACTACTACAATTTTAGAAGGCCACGTGGAGCCTTCAATACTGTAGATAACATCCCATTTATATGAATTGGTAGATAAAACCTACTGGGGTTGCTTGAAGAAACATAAAGGGCAAATGACTTGCCCTGAGTCACACAGTGAGTATTAGATTTGCCTGACTACAAACCCAATATTCTACCTACTAAATCACACTACCTTATATAAGTCTTTGACATAATTCATTTATTAAGAAATTAACAAAATACTCAAGATGCTGAATGAATTAGACATGGCTAATATGAGAATTTGTCTTATGTGACTATGCATGTGGGTATTTTTTTTTTAATTTTAATTTTTTGGTGAGGCAATTGGGGTTAAGTGACTTGCCCAGGGTCACACAGCTAGTAAGTGTTAAGTGTCTGAGGCTGGATTTGAACTCAGGTCTTCCTAACTCCAGGGCCGGTGCTCTATCCACTGCACCACCTAGCTGCTCCTGTATGTGGGTATTTTGATATTTTCCAGTAGCAAGTTTTCTAGGTATGAGATGAAAGATTATTTATAATTGGTGGAAACTTTTCTTTTGAAATTTTTGCCAGGACCGAGAGCAGGTAAGTGGGTTAGGTAAGATTTTTATTCTGGCAAGATTCTTTAAGATTCAGATGCCTCGGGGCAGCTAGATGGCGTAGTGGATAGAGCCCCGGCCCTGGAGTCAGGAGTACCTGAGTTCAAATCCGGCCTCAGACACTTAACACTTACTAGCTGTGTGACCCTGGGCAAGTCACTTAACCCCAATTGCCTCACTAAAAAATAAAAATAAAAAAAAAAATAAAAAAAAGATTCAGATGCCTTACACTTATTCTTTTTTTTTCAGGTTTCCTTTGGGAATGTTAGTGGTTACCATGGCTGCAGTAAGAAGGCTTTAGTTTTCTTATTCAAGTTTTTATCAGACTTAGTACCCTTTGAATCCCCACAGTACTTGAAGGTGAGAAGACATGTACAATTCTGTTCACAGATTTTCTTTTCTTTTTTTTCCACAAGTTTTCATTTTTTCCACCTTTTTCCTGTAGAAATATACTAGTAACCTTGCACAAACTATCTCCAGGGCTAGATGTGTGTTTGTTATTGTTTTTTAAATATCTTGAGATGCACTGAGAATTGGAAGTGTAAAAGTTGCTTTGATAACTTGAGTACTAAGGATCCAGAGTTTTTTTTTTTTTTTTAGTGAGGCAGTTGGGGTTAAGTGACTTGCCCAAGGTCACACAGCTAGTAAGTATTAAGTGTCTGAGGCCGGATTTGAACTCAGGTACTCCTGACTCCAAGGCCAGTGCTCTATCCACTGTGCCATCTAGCTGCCCCTCTTTTCTTTTTTTTTGCCAAGATATCTTTCATTTTTTGCATTTGGGTTTTATAAATTATGTTACATTTCTGCTGAATTCTCATGAGAAGCAGCTTTTGGGATAAAGTTATAAAGCCTCTATAAAAAAAGCTGTAAAAACATCTGTCTTGATAAAGTAATCCCATTCTGAACTTTTGCCTTCAGATACACATTCTTCACCCACCACTGGTACCAGTAAAATATCGGTCTTTGCTTATGGAATATATTACACTAGCCAAAACTCGATTGGCTGATCTCAAGGCAAGTTCAAGATCTTAATACTTCAGTGTACATTGAAAATATTGTCTTTTAATCTTAGAATATGAAGTATTTTGTGACAATTTCAATTTTTTTCACCCTTCTGTCTTTTCAAGGTTGCTATAGAAGATATGGGACTTTATGAGGACCTATCATCAACAAGAGAAGTTATAGAGGTACTGGAATAGATATTGTATTCCTGGCAGAGTCTCTCTTAGATGCTAATGTATTGGTTGAAGAAGAAGTCTTTTTCATTGCACTAATAGTATGTGTTGGTCCAGACTTATGAAAATCTCTTCCCTATAACCACTTATAGAAATGTTGTCATTTTATTCAGCAGATGCCTTTGCTGCTGAATGGTTTTTTTGTTTGTTTTGTTTTTTGTTTTTTTTAGTGAGGCAATTGGGGTTAAGTGGCTTGCCCAGGGTCACACAGCTAGTAAGTGTTAAGTGTCTGAGGCCGGATTTGAACTCAGGTACTCCTGACTTCGGGGCCGGTGCTCTATCCACTGCGCCAGCTAGCTGCCCCTGCTGCTGAATGTTAAGCTCTGGAAATATTGGTTCTCTTTGTTTATGTCCAATTTGAATTATGCTACTTGTTGAAGAGTTAATTTCCCAGGCAGGAAGTTAAGGGGAAATATATGCAAAAAGGATTGTGATATAAAAACAAAAGACACCAATAATTTCTTTTCCTTTTTTTTTTTTTTTTTTTGAGGCAGGCAGGGTTAAGTGACTTGCCCAGGGTCACACCGCTAGTAAATGTCTAAAGTCACAGTTGAACTCAGGTCTTCCCGACTCCAGGGCTACTGCTCTCTATCCACTGTGCTGCCTAGCTGCACCATCACCAATCATTTTTTTTTGGTGGGGCAATGAGGATTAAGTGACTTGCCCAGGGTCACACAGCTAGTAAGTGTCAAGTGTCTGAGACCAGATTTGAGCTCAGGTCCTTCTGAATCCAGGGCTGGTGCTTTATCCACTACACCACCTACCTGCCCCCACCAATAATTTTTTAAGAAAAAAAATGTACTTGTGATAAAGACTTTTGGTTCAATGTTCATTTTTGGGTACATGTGTTCAGAACCCTAGGAAGTAAATTGTTATTTATTTAAAAGTGTAAAGTAGAGAAAGAAAAGCTGGTAAAATGTGCCTCTGTGGAACAATATATTTCTTGTTAAGGATCTGAGATTTACATGAGAAATATATGGAATAATAGTCTCTAAAACAAAAAGGAACTTAACATTTTAATGGGGGACCATCAAAAATAGGGGGAATAGATGCATATTTATATGAAACTTAACTTTACTAGGCTCATAGTGATTTAGAAATGGAGGGACTTAAGGAAATGTGAGTAGACCACCCCCACTAAAAATAGCTTGGTTTTGTTTGGTATTTTTTACATTTTTCTATTATTGATATCTTTTATTTTTTACATCATCTATGTTTCTCAATTTATCTTTTCCCCTAAATAGGCCAGATAGTAGAGGGAAAAAATATTTCAGCAAAATTATCCAAATCATTGAAAAACATTAATATTTGCAATGTTACCCACCCATTATACTCTACCTCTGCCAAGAAGAGAGGGAGGTACCTTTTTTTACAGCTCTTCTTTGGGGCCAAAGCTGGTCATTATAAATTCTTAATATTCAGTTTCATTAGTTTTCTTGTTTCCTTTTATTTTGTTGTAGTTGTTTTGCATATTGTTTTCCTGTTTCTGCTTACTTAAATTTGTAGCTGTTATTATAAGTCTTCCCATGCTTTTCTGTATATATCACATTAATTTTTTCCTTATTGTTCAAATGGGCAGACTACAACAGTTTCTATTTCATTTTCAAAAATCAACTCTTTTTACTAATTCACCTTATTTTGCATTGCTCTTTTTCTCCAAGAAAGCATAGGAGAAAAAGAAAAACTCCATTAGAATCAAGTGGAACGTGAAGGGCACCACAAATCTGGAGAATATTTCTTTAAAGTCACATTTTCTCTATTTGCATATAAATGCATATGATTGTGTACAATTGTCTAACCTCACCTGGGGAAATAATGTAATATGAAGTAACAGTAGGTGTGTGATGCATGATCATTGTTGAGCTTGGATGTTAAAAGTATGTGAGATAATCCTTTTTCGTTGTAACCATATATAAAGCTATATTAGGAATATTCATTTATTGGATTGGATTTTATGATGTTGAACTGTTTGAGTACTTAGCACTCATATGAGGACACTGTAAAAATATAAATGTTATCATATAGTTCACTGACCCTTAGGATAGTTCATAGGAAGGGCTAAATTTTTAAAACCTAGAATAAATTAGTCTCAGTTTTTTTTTTTTTGTTTGTCAACTACTTTTCTAAAAAATTGCACATCAGGGGCAGCTAGGTGGCACAGTGGATAGAGCACTGGCCCCGAAGTCAGGAGTACCTGAGTTCAAATCCGGCCTCAGACACTTAACACTTACTAGCTGTGTGACCCTCAGCAAGTCACTTAACCCCAATTGCCTCACTAAAAAAAAAAAAAATTGCACATCCATCTTTTATTATAATGAACAACAAAAAGTGGGGGAGAAGAAGAGTGTTCTGTGAAAGCAGATGCAACAAGTCAACATTAAGGCATTATTCCAACCTCTCAGATCCATTTTTCTTGGGTTAGGGAGGAAACATGATCCCAACAAAACTTTGATGATTCATTAAATGACCACCCAGATTATGGGCAGCTTCCTACAATAGCCCCTGGGAGCGCTGCCCTGTTGGTGGGTCTGGCTCACAGGAATAACTGGAAGAGTTGCTTCTTTCAACTCCCCATATTGGTCACTTCTTACCATGTCCCCATCGCTAACCCCCAGCCAGGTCCTTTATTGAGTCGAACCATCTAGGAGGCGTTTATTTTTTGTGTATCAACAACTTTAACTGATATCATTCAACTATTCTAAGGTGATAATTATTGCTGAATATTTAAGGAGAGGAATGTCATCAAGGTCAGCACTGTTTAATTTGTTACTCTAACTTTCCCTTCCATGTCTGTGAGCCAGCCCCACTGCCAGGCACAACAAGATGTCGAAAAGGCCATTCAGGTATTTGAACAGACAGGGAAGATCCCGGTAACCGTAATGGAAGCCAGGTAGGTTATTATTGCCTGTGTAGCACCCAGCCATAATACTTGACCCAGAGTAGATGCCATCCAATGTTTGATAAAAATGGGATTATTCCAAAGCTGCTGTATATGAGCAGTTATACATTTAAATTGGTATTGTTATTTATTATATACACGCATATTAATTTATCGTAAAGTCACATGAAGCAAATATGCTCTTTTTTATAGATGGGAAAACTAAATTGTAGAAAGGTTTAGAGGCTTGCCCAGGGTTAAGTGGCAATAAAGCCTGGTTAAGAACTTAGACTTTCTAAGGAAATGCTATTAACAACATAGCTTATGAGCAATTCTATACTTAATCAGTGGTATTGTGGAAAGATCCCTGGATTTGAGTCATAGGTTCTGACACTTAATAGCTAGTCAGACATCAGCAGGTCACCTAGCTTCTGTTAGATTATAAAATATAAAACAGAGGTCAGAATATTTGCCCATTGTATCCTTCTGGGTTGTGAAGAAAATAGTTTGTGAACCTCAAAATGCTCAGTAGATATGGGTGTTTTTATTACTTATAACTACCATGGATCATTGATTCATCTATATGGGTCCTCCCACCCATATTGATTACTCTCTATCTGTACCTTGTGATTTCTTTTTGTTATTATTAATTTGGAAACTTATACAACTACTGTTGTTTGGTACAGTAGTTGAGTCAGAGAACAGAAAGGCAGGTGCACACTGTAGCACTGTGATCCTTTATTATTTTCAGACTTGATTGTCAGTCTGCCAGAAGCCACTGTAGTGAGCTAAATGGCCCATGAAGGCTGAAGGACCACTTGATCAAGTATGCATGGATACTGCGTTTATGATCTCATTACCTAACATATTCTAAAGATGATTCAAACTGATCCTCTGTTACTTTGAGGAATCCTCACTGTGTTTTCATCTTTATGTTCCAGTATATTTAGGAAACCCTATTACATGTCTCGTTTTCTCCCAGCTCTGCTCATACCTCGTGTGGTTAGTATTTTTCTTTTTTCATATGTTACAAGTTAAAGGAGGACAGTTACAGGTCACTTTAGGCCTCTCATTCTGACTCCTGTATTTTTATTGTGCAGCTTCCTGAATCTCCTGATTCCCGAATGGTTTTTATAGATTCTCTCAGAAGGTAGGAATATCAGCTTAGCGTGGGGGTAGGGTGAAGGGGTGGAGGGGTGAGTTGGGATGATTGATGGATTGACATGTTCCTAGACCATTTACTAATACATCTTGAAAGAAGAAGCTATAGTATTGTGGTAAAATTTGGTAGGGAAGATTTGGAAGTCACAGGGCATATTTTCTTTACAGAGTGATGGCATGAACTGGTAGTTAGATTGTACTTTAATTTCTAGAATCAGCAGTATATTCTAAGATAAAACTTTGGGATCAGTAATCTGGAAATTTAAAAATTTTTATAGTTGCACAATTACCATAGTAGGAGAATTTAAGCAAGGGAAGAAAAAGAAAAGGAAAACTTGTGTTAGATTCAGCCTATCTGAGTCTGTCATTTGGAAATCTGTCATTTAGAAAAGTTTTTAATTTGAAATAACTCACTACCACAGGACACCCTCTTCCTTATTTGTGATCCTTAGTAGTTGATAGCAGTCCTCATTTTCCCAGGCAGAGATACGAAATTGTAAAGTCTGTTTTCCATACAAAGCTTCACAAAAGTAATGGAATATGTGAAAAGGTTGAGATGAGAAAAGTGACACTATTATGATTTCATATTTGGAGACCATCTCACGGGCCTACTTCATCTTTGCTTTTTCTATGCACACTTCACTTACAATTCTGCATCTTATGCTGAAAAAATTAGATTTTAGACACTGTTTTGATGGCATCTGGCAGGTATTAGAAGCTTCTCCCCACACTTCAGAAGATTTGGATACATATGCTTAGGGATGTAATATCTCATACAAATGGTTTGTGCTACAGTTGTTCATGTTAGCATGCCCATACACACTTTTCCATTTCCTGTGTTGGCTTACAAGTGTGACTCTGCTATCCCAGAAAGCACCAACATTAGTTAGTTTGTGCCTTTTTAAGTGGTTTTACAATCTTCATTCTTGTTATGTATATTTCTCACATTGCAGCTTTATATATTTTGTTTTGTTTTTGCCAGGGCAGTGAAGGTTAAATGACTTGCCCAGGGTCACACAGCTAGTAAGTGTCAAGTGTCTGAGGTCAGATTTGAACTCAGGTCCTCCTGAATCCAGGGCTGGTACTTTATCTACTGCACCACCTAGCTGCCCCCTGCAGCTTTATATATTTTAAGGCCCTGGATTCAGGAGGACCTGAGTTCAAATCTGGCCACAGACACCTGACACTTACTGCGTGACCCTGGGCAAGTCACTTAACCCCAATTGCTTCACACACATACAAAAAGACATATGGACAACCCTAACAAATCTACCAGTAAAAATTTGAGTTCTAAAGGAATCCAATTAATTTTTGTTTTACTCTAATACACAGAGCTGATAAACTTCCTCCAAATATGTATTCCAACTATGTGCAAGCCTGTTCTGCTGCAGAAGAAAAACAACTAGAAGGTGAGGTCACTAGTTACTAATTTAATGCTTAGTAAAGAATTTGATGGTATCCATTTCTTTAAGCAGTAATTTTTTTTTTCATATAACATTTGATTAGATGACACTGATTAGGTCAACATTGTGGGTTTACCAACTAGATACATAATGTGTCTCTTAGTTACCCATCTTGTTAAAAACATTTGTGATGAGAGTTAGGGGAGAGTGTGTGGATGGTTCATCAAAGATCTAAAACTATTTTTGGTTTAAATGTATAATGTATAAATATATCAGCAATATACAATGTATAAACAAGTATACAATGTAAAATATACAATGTATATTACATACAATGTATATGTACAATGTATAAATAAAAACACCATTTTATCTGTATAAATCTAAGATTGCAACTTCATTCCTACCTTTCTGCCAGCATTCAGTTCTTAGACACAGATTACCTTTTGTTTGCCTGAGTGATACAAGTGTCCAGGTTCTAAAGAAGATTGTAGGGATTGCTTCTCTTTTTTGTCATGTTTAATCATATCCACATTTTATATCATTCTTTTTTTTTAGCTTACTTAGATTTTGCTTTTTTGTTTTGTTTTGTTTTTATAGAGCAATGAGGGTTAAGTGACTTGCCCAGGGTCACACAACTAGTTAAGTGTCAAGTGTCTGAGGCTGGATTTGAACTCATGTCCTCCTGAATCCAAGGCCAGTGCCTTATCCACCGCACCACCTAGCTGCTCCCTAGATTTTGCTTTATGGCTGTTTCTACTTTTAGAAAAAATGTTGAAGTAGATCTTGATGAAATTTTTTTTGGGTGTTTTGTTGTTGTTTTTTTATGGTGGCTTTAACCTGGATATGGAAAGGTTTGGATGCAGTTATCTATGTATATTCTTATCTACTTTATTTTATCTCATTCTATGAATTCTGCATATGAGGAATGATATGAATAAACTAGGGTATAGGGAAAGCATACATAACTTTGTAGGATCTCATTTTACAATGGGCCAGGAGTCAGCTCCATAGACTTCATAGTCTGCATAGCTTCTTAGTTTTTGTTTGCTTTTTAAGTGACTATACTTTTTTTTTGCAGATTGATTTCTTTTATTATAATAAGCATATAATATTAAAATCATTATAATAAGCATATAACATTAAGAGATTTATTTTCTTTTGCAATATGACTAATATGGGTTTTTTTTTCCTTTTCTCTTTTTCAGTTACTATTGTTAACTGTTTCCCTCCTTCCTGTTCCCTTCCCCATGATATTTACTCTATTATCTATCTTCTTTCACCCTATCCCTCCTCTAAAGGGATTTGCTTCAGACTGCCCCCTCCCATAATCTGCCCTTCCTTCTTTCCCCCCTCCCTCCTTATCCCCTTAAATTACTGTGCTTTCATGTGAAGAGAAACATCTCTGGGTCAGGCAGTTTGGTTGAAACTCTTTGTGGGCTGGTCTGATTTTTACAAATTAAATGATCTTTTATAAACTTAATATTGAATATTAGTACAACTAATTAAACTTCCCTTGTAACTATTTACTTTTAATCATTTCAGATGAATAAAATATCACAACTTTAAATTCCTGCTAAGTCTATAAGGATCCTTTGCCCATCCTTATTTCCTTTTCCTCTTAAATAGTTGCAGTTAATCTTGTATTCTGTTCTTCTTAGTCTGCTTTTTTGCACTTTGTATTATGTCCTAGTAATCTTTCCAAATAGCTTTATGCTCCTTGTTCTTGGAGGCAGCATGTTTTAGAAGAAAGGGCTTTGCACTTGGAGGACGTGAGTTGAAATTCGGGCTTTGCTAGTGATTATTTATGTGACCTTAGGCAAGAAATTTAACCCCTCTGGACCTCGATTCCTCATTTTAAAAAAATGCTTGAACTGCTAGGTGGCACAGTGGATAAAGCACCGGCCCTGGATTCAGGAGGACCTGAGTTCAAATCCGGCCTCAGACACTTGGCACTTACTAACTGTGTGACCCTGTGCAAGTCACTTAACCCCATTTCCCCACACACACACAAAAAAGTTACAATTATCATTAGGGGGCAGCTAGATGGCGCAGTGGTTAAAGCGCTGGCCCTGGATTCAGATGTACTTGAATTCAAATCCAGCCTCAGACACTTGACACTAGCTGTGTGACCCTGGGCAAGTTACTTAACCCCCATTGCCCTGCCAAAAAAAAATGCTTGAACTTAGTGATCTCTAGTGTCTCTTCCTATTCTAACCTGATGACTGTGTAAAGTGCTTTATAGATCTTAAAAGGTCACATTAAATAGTTTTTATCATAAAAATATTAACAGTTATTAATAGTATTTCATTACATTAGTGGACCGCAATTTATTTGACCAATTTTCCATTATTGTACATTTAAGTAGTGCCCAGTTTTTTGTAGTTACAGACAATGTGAAATGAAAACTTTTGAAGTCACCATTTCCTTTTGATTGAATTGAATGACTGAATCAGAGGACAGGATTATTTTTGTGGCATTTGCAGCATACTGCTAGATCTCTATCCAGAAATTTGTAGTTCTAAGAGATACAAATGAGTGCACATTTTTTTTCTGCAACTGTGAGTTCCTTACTTTCATTTAAAAATGTTAATTTTAATCTTTTTATTCTGAATTTAATAAATACCATCTGAAATAAGCACTAGGATATACAGTTATACATGAAACTATTATTTACAACTTACGTTTTTAAGAATATAATAAATTTAGAAAGTTACTTTCAATTCCATCTTGTTTGTGATCCCTTCTTATTTTCCCTTTATTCTTTTCTGTGCATTTCAAAAACATATTTTGATGACCTCTTTTTCCTTTATTTTCTGTTTGGGGGCAACACTGTCTATTATTCTCTTCTTCCTCCCCTCCATGAGAAAGAAGGAAAACAAGACCTTTGTAAAAGCTCTGCAGTCAAAGTGAAACAAATTCCCACATTGTAGTAATCATAATCTCAAACAATGCAACAGTAAAAATAGATATAGGATGGGTCAAACAAATAAAAAATTTCCAAAACACAACAAAAAGTATGGGAAGAAAACCACAAGACTGAAAAAAATAGAAAAAAATTTATGGTATCTCCTCTACTAAAAATAACTGATATAGAAAAACTGGTCCAAAAGAGAACCAAAGGGCAAAGGGAAAATGAAAGAATCCATTAGTCACCTCCTGAAAAATCCATAATACAAAAATTCCCAGGAACATCAGAGCCAAAATCCAGAGGTTCCAAGTCTAAGAAAAATATTGTGAGGAGCCCAAAAGTTCAAGTACTGATGACCTACAGTCAGGATCACACATGACTTGGCGGTTACCTACTGACGGTGGGAGAGCTTGGAATATGATATTCACAGAAGTAAAAGACAAAGGTTGATAAACAAGAATAACTTACCCAGCAAAAATAAATATATTCTGACAGAAAAAAGTTGACATTAATGAAATAGAGAATTTCCAAGCATTCCTAATGAATATAAATACAACATATTTTGCAGAAATGAGGACAAATTAGATATTTATTAGTCATTTGTAAGCTATGCCAATATAATAAAAATGACAGTGCTATCTAAATTAATTTACGTTTGCAGTAGAGCAAATTATTATCGAATTACTTTATTGAACTAGAAAAATAATAGCAAAATTCACCTAAAGAAACAAAAGGTCAGAAATATTAAGGGAGATAATGGAAAAAAAGTAGGAAATTAAGAGGGCCTCGCAGTAGTGCCAATCTCAAATTATATAGCAGTATTTGCAAATGGTTGAAAAATAGAGAAGCCAATCAGGGACAGATTGGGTGCATAACATACAAAAATTAGTAAACAAAGTTGCATAGTGTTTGATAAACCAATAGTCACCAACTACTGAGGCAAGGGTTTATTATTTGACCAAAAAAAAAATTCTTGGAAAACTGGAAAGAAGAATGACATAAGTTAGGTTTAAACCAACATTAAATAGTATATAACAATGGGGCAGCTAGGTGGCGCAGTGGATAGAGCACCGGCCCTGGATTCAGGAGGACCTGAGTTCAAATCCAGTCTCAGACACTTGACACTAGCTGTGCGACCCTGGGCAAGTCACTTAACCCCAATTGTCTCACCCCAAAAAAATAATATATAGTATATAACAAGATATACTCCAAGTAAAGGTATAAACTGGGATAACCTCTAGCCATTCTAGAATACTATTTGGAACTAAACTGTACTTGCCCTTTGACACCATGATACTGCTTCCAAAGAGAGAAAAGGAGAAAAAGATTCTGTATGAACAGAAATATTTAGAGCAGATCTTTTTAAACTGGCAGAGAACTGGAAATTAAGGAAGTACTCATCAATCAGGGAATGGCTAAACAAATTATGACTGATTAATGTAATTGAATATTATTTGCAAAATAAGGAATGATTTAAAAGATAGTTTCAGGGAATTTTGGGAACACTTGTATGAATTGATAGAGTGAAATAAGTAGAAACAGAAGAACTATTTATACAATAATGGCAACATTATAAAGAAAAATAAATGTGGAAGACATGAAATTTGATCAGTTCAGTGACCAATCATGATCCCAAAGGACTGAATTCTCCTGAGAGGTAATGGTCTCGAGGAGCAGAATAAGACATATATTTTTGGACATAGCCAGTTGGTGGATTTGTCTTGCCTGATTATATTTGTTACAAGTATTTTTTTCTTCTCTTTTTTAATGCAAGTTGGAAGAGAATTGAGTAAAGAGGGGGATTAGCAATTTCCTTGTTGGAAAAGAAAGAAGAAAGTACATTTGATGTGCAGTATATTACTTTCACAGTTTTCCTGTCTTGCTTATGTATGCTTTCTTCTGAATTCTTCCTTCTCTTCATTCTAGAAGAATATTTGATGCTCATGGATAGGCCATAACAATATAATAAACATGTCAATACTATCATAGTGAATTTATAGTTTTCATGCAAAAATTAAAGTATGAAATTGATATTTTATAGTTAGATAAAATAATTCATTTGGAAGAACAGAAGATCTAGAATATGAAGGGAAATGATGAAAAAGTAGGAGTTAAGGCAATGATCTCAAACTATATTATAAAGCTGCTGTCATCAAAACCATTTGGTATTAGTTGAAAAAATTTTAAAGTAGATCAATGGAAAAGATGAGAAAAAGAAAACCAGAAATATTTGAACTCACTAACTCTGTTTAATAAAACCCAAATTGTAGATTTCCTAGGAAAGAACTTCCTATTTGGTAAACTTTTGGAAAAACTGGAAAGCAGTCTGGCAGAAATTAGACTTAAAACAACAATTTAAAATGGAGATGTGAGCTGAATATTAAAGATTACACTTAAAAAATTACAAGAGTAGCATATACCTTTCATAGTTATGGATAAGGAAAAGTGTTTAACCAAACAAGGGCTAGAAACACTCAAAAAAGATAAGGTAGGCAAGCTTTGATTACGTGAAGTTAAAGAGATTTTACAGAAGAGTTAATATGTCAAGTATAAGAAAGGAAGCAGTTGCTTGAGGAAAGAAAAAATCTATCTGATTTCTTTAATACGGGTTTGGTATCTAAGCAATTGCTAAGCGGTTGTCTAAGGAAAAAAATCTCAGATATCTAATAAGTGTGTGTGTGTGGATACACACACACATATATTCATATTTGTGTTCTTTTTATTTATATGTATCTATGTTATCTATGTATATATATATATATATAATATAGAAATTTAGAAATGCATTTAAAATTTTGAGTTTCAAATTCCCTCTAGCCCCTTCCCCACCCATTGAGAAGGCAAAAATATGATACCCGTTGTGCATGTAAAGTTATGCAAAACATTTTTAGCCATGTTGAAAAAAAGGCAAGGAAAAATAAAATATGCTTCAATCTTCATTCACAGTTTATCAGGTCTCTCTCTGGAGGTGGATAGCATTTTTCATCATGAGGCCTTTGAAATTGTTGTAGATCATTGTATTGATCAGAGTAGCTAAGTCTTTTACAGTGGATCATCATTAGAGTATTGTTGTTACTGTGTACAATATTCTCCTGGTTTTGCTCACTTCACTCTGCACCAATCCATATGTTTTCCTTATATGAAGGTTTATCTGAAACTACTCCCCCTCAACATTTCTTTTTTTTTGTTTTGTTTTTTTGTGAGGCAATTGGGGTTAAGTGACTTGCCCAGGGTCACACAGCTAGTAAGTATTAAGTGTCTGAGGCCAGATTTGAACTCAGGTACTCCTGACTCCAGGGCCAGTGCTCTATCCACTGCGCCACCTAGCTGCACCCCCCCCATCATTTCTTGTACCACAGTAGTATTCCATCACAATCATACTCCTTAACTTCTTAGCTCCTCCCCAGTTGATGGGCATCCCCTCAATTTCTAATTCTTTGCCACCAGAAAAAAAGCTGCTATAAATATTGTACAAATAGGTCCTGGGTGTTGGACAAGATGGTCGTGCCCTTAACAGTAATAGGGAAGTTGAGAAGTGAGGTGGACTTTGGGAGAAAAAAGATAATGAGTTTGAGATGTTTCGAGGACATCCGAATGGAAGTGTCCAATAAGCAGTAGGTGATTTATGGTGAGAGCTCAGGAGAGACACTTAAAAAGTTATCTTCTTAGAAATGATCCTTGTGTTTTTTCTATTTTGAGGTTTTTCATCATTGCTCTGATTTTTCTCTTATAACATGACTAATGCAGAAATAGGATTAATGTTATTATGTATATATATATATATATAACACCTATTATTGTGTGTATATATATATACATACATATATATATATATACACATATATACATATATATATATATATAACCTATATCAGATTACCTGCTCTCTAGGGGAGGGGGGAGGGAGGGGAGGGAGGGAGAAAAATCTGAAATTGGAAAGCTTGTATAAACAAAAGTTGAGAACTATCTTTACATGTAACAGGGAAAATAACTAAATAAATAAATAAATAAATAAAAGAGAAATGATCCTTGACCCCATAAGTGCTCATGTGATCATTATTTTTTTGGATGTTAACGTTATCTAGCTAATTTTTACAGAATCTGAAAGTTTGAAGGACTCTTGGAGGGCATTCATTTTAGTCCAAGAATTTTCTCTATAGCTTACTTAAATAGTTGTTCAGCCTTTGCTTGAAGAGTTGGCTTGGTGTAGTGGATAAAGTGTTGGGCTTGGAGTCAGGACATTTTGGGTTTGGATTCTGTTTATAGTGCTTTCCAGTTTTGTGATCCAGGACAAATCCCTTCAATTTTGTGCACCCTAGTTTTCTCATCTGGGAAATGAGCATGTCCGAGTTGCTGGCAGTTCTAAATCTGTAAACCTAGGACTTTACTCAAGAAGGGAACATGTTCATTCCTGGAGTAACTTGCATCATATTTGGATACTTCTGATTGATAGGAAGCTTTTCCTTATATCCATTCTGAACTTATTTCTTTGTAGCTTCCACTACTTGCTCCTAGTTCTGTGCTTCAGAACCAAGCAGAACGAACCTCTTCCATGTGAGAGCCCTTCCAATAATTGGACACAGAAACCATATTTTTCCCTAAGGTCTTATTCTCCAAATGGAATGATCCCAAGGCCTTTGCTATCCTGTTCACCTTCCTCTGGCTACTCTCCAGCTTATCAGTCCCTTAAAATACTGATTCCACAACTGAATGCTTTTTCCAGATTGGATCTCAAGGGCAGAAGATTGCATCCTTTCTTCTGAACACCGTTGTTTTGTTGTTCAGTTGTTTCCGTTGTGTCAGACTTTTCATGACCCCAGTTGGAGTTTTCTTGGCAAAGATGCTGGAGTGCTTTGCCATTTCCTTCTTCAGTTCATTTTACAGATGAGGAAACTGAAGCAAACAGGGTTCAGTGACTTGCCCAGGGTAACATAGCTTGTAAGTGTCTGAGGCCAGATTTGAACTTACGTCTTCCTGACTTCAGGCTTGGTGTTCTAACCACTGGGCAACCTAGCTGCCCTGTTCTGGACACTTTCTTTTTTTCTTTTAAGCTTCTTTGAATGTAACTTGTTAAGTTTCCACACCTCCATGTCAATTTCTGCTTTGCCTACCCTCTCTCTCTCTCTCTCTCTCTCTCTCTCTCTCTTTTTTTTTTTTGTGGGGCAGTGAAGGTTAAGTGAATTGCCCAGAGTCACACAGCTAGTTAAGTGTCAAGTGTCTAAGGCTGGATTTGAACTCAAGTCCTCCTGAATCCAGGGCTGGTGCTTTATCTACTGCGCCACCTAGCTGTTCCCACTCCATCTTATAAATAGAAAATTGACTTTTTTGACTCCAAGTGCAAACCTTTTTACATTTATCCATATTACATTTTATTTTGCTAGTTTTGGTCCAACATTCTAGCTTGTCATGCCGTTTTTTGATACCGATTCTGCTATTTGACATGTTAAATAGTTTTTTGTTATCCGTCAGTTTGATAAGCAGTATATCCATACCTGGTGCAAGTCCTTAGAAAATGTTAAATCTCATAGTACCAAGCACAGATCCCTGGGGCACTCTAGTAGAGCTCTCCCCTCCGGTTGATATTGAACCCTTCATCTTTGGATCTAGCCTTTCAAAAAGTTACATATCTTCCTATCTGTACTATTATCTAGGCCAGTGGTGTTAAAGACATGGCCCACAACCCTTCTGATTGTGGCCAAAATCAGATTAAAATGTAGGGGCAGCTAGGTGGCACAGTGCATAGAGCACCGGCCCTGGAGTCAGGAGGACCTGAATTCAAATCCAGCCTCAGACACTTAACACCTACTAGCTGTGTGACCCTGGGCAAATCACTTAACCCCAATTGCCTCACCAAAAAAGAAAAAAAAGAAAATGTAATTGTGATTATTAGGTTATTATCTCAAAAAGATCATTAAAAAGGGAAAAGGACCCATATGTACAAAGATATTTATACTCTTTTTGTGGTGGCAAAGAATTGGAAATTGAGGGAAAGCCCACCAATTGGGGACTGGCTAAACAAGTTTTTGGTATATGAGTATAATGGAATACTACTGTACTATAAGAAATGATAAGCAGGCAGATTTCAGAAAAACCTGGAAAGACTTACATGAACTGATACTGAGTGAAAAGAGCAGAACCAGGAGAACATTGTACACAGTATCAATAAAATCATGTGATGATCAACTGTGATAGATTTAACTCTTCTCAGCAATACAATGATCCAAGATAATTCCAAAGAACTCATGATGGGAAATTTTCTCTACATCCAGAAAAAAACCTGTGGAATCTGGATGGAGATTGAATCATACCGTTTCTATTTTTTGTTGTTTTCTTTTTGGAGATTTTTCCCTTTTATTCTAATTGTTCTTTCACATGATTAATGCAGAAATATGACCCAAAAAAAGGTGATTGGGAAATATTTAACAAAACAAATAAAATACAATAAAGCAAAGATAATATTACATTTTAAAACTGTCCATATGAAGCCTGCAGGTATGTTTATTTACAGAATATTGGCCCCCATTTCTATTTGAGTTCGATACCATTGATTTAACTTTTATTTCCATCTTTTCCACAAGAATAACCTGAGGGACTGCATAAAATGCTTTGCTAAAATATAAACAAACTCTTCTGCATTCCCTTGATTTGTCCATGTAGTAATCTGTCAAAACAGAAATGAAGTTATCCTGATATGGCTTGTTCTCACTGAAGCAAGCCCTGCTGGCCCTTTGTCATCGCAGCTTATTCTTCTAGATGTTAACTAACTGTTCTTCTAAAAATATCAACAAGGTTGCTAGGAATGGAAGTCAAACTTACCAGCCTGGAATTTGTAGATTCCATTCTTTCCTTTTTAAAAAAAAAATAATAATTGCGTTTACATAGCACTTTAAGGTTTGCAAAGCACTTTATGAATATTATCTCATTGGATCCTCACAACTTTCTGAGGTAGGTGCTATCATTATCCCCATTTTACGGATAAGGACTGAGGCACAGAGAGGTCCATCTCCTTTGAAAGATCATTGACAGTGGCTAAGGAATCACACCACTCAGTCTTCGAGAACCTGGGATGGACATCATAGAGGCTGGAGACATAAAAACATCAAAGGCAGCTTGGACCTCGCTTATCATCTTCAGTCTTAGCTCCCTATTGGCTATTTGTGTTTTTTCCTTTCCAGTTGGAAGATCATGTTCCTTTGCAGAATAAAGAAGCAAAATAAAAGCTGGATTACTCAATAGAACAGGTTCTGCTGTCTCTGCATCTGTTTTCATTAATCCTGCCACCCCTTTCCCCCATATGCAGGGGTTTTTTTGTGTTTGTTTTTTTTGGGGACGGGGCAATGAGAGTTAAGTGACTTGCCCAGGGTCACACGGCTAGTAAGTGTCAAGTGTCTGAGGCCAGGTTTGAACTCAGGTCCTTCTGAGTCCAGGTCTGGTGCTCTATCCACTGTACCACCTAGCTGCCCCCTCCGTATTTTTTTTTTAATTGTAAAAGTATTTTTTTATTTTCCAGTTACATGTAGAGATAGTTTTCAACATTTTTTTTCATAAGATTTCTAGTTTCTAATTTTTCTCCCTCTCTCCCCCCCTCCCCAAGACAGCAAGTAATCTGATATAGGTTATATATTTACAATCACATTAAACATATTTCTGCAATAGTCATGTTAGAAGAATCAGAGCAAAAAGGAAAAACCTCAAAAAAGAAAAACAGCAGCACCCAAAACAAAAGAAATAGTATGGTTCAATCTCCATCCATATTCCACAGTTCTTTTTTTTATTTCTGGATTTGGAGAGCGTTTTCCATCATGAGTCCTTTGGAACTATCTTGGACCATTGTATTGCTAAGAAGAATCAAGTCTATCACAGTTGGTCAACACATAATGTTGATGATACTGTGTATAAAGTTCTCCTGGTTCTGTTCATCTCACTCATCATCAGTTCATGCAAGTCCTTCCAGATTTCTCTGAAATCTGCCTGCTCATCGTTTGTTACAGCACAATAGTATTCCATTATATTCATATACCACAACTTGTTCAGCCATTCCCCAATTGATGGGCAGCCCCTCAATTTCCTATTCCATCACAAAAAGAGCAGCTATAAATATTTTTGTACATGTGGGTCCTTTTCCCTTTCTTATGACTCCATATGGTTTTAAACAAATTTTTGCTGTCTTTTGCTCTTCTTGCTAACCTCAGTTCCTTCTGAGCTATAGCACTATTAGCAATAAGTTTATCTTGCCACACAGATATCTTGATAATTGAAATCTCCTGGATCTATTTCCCAAATTACTCATCTCTTTGTCTTGAGTTGATCTTTCATATATGCTGATGATAATATCACTTCTGTTTCTACCTCTGTTGATCTTCACCAAAATGTAGCCCTCCCATCCTTCTTTACAGGATTTCTTTTTTTTTTTTTTTTGCGGGGCAATGGGGGTTAAGTGACTTGCCCAGGATCACACAGCTAGTTAAGTGTCAAGTGTCTGAGGCCGGATTTGAACTCAGGTACTCCTGAATTCAGGGCCGGTGCTTTATCTACTGCGCCACCTAGCTGCCCCCTACAGGATTTCTTGACATGAGTATACCTACTTAATAGACAATGCTACTCTACCCTCACCCTGTCTTTCTCCATCCTGTTTATTTTGAATAAGGTATAATAATTTTCCAGAGCCATGAGTCAAAATTACCTCCTTAGTTTAGGATTTCTCATATGATGTGCATTTTATCCATTCTTTTTGCATAGTGTGTAGACATTTGAGGCCATGAGTTCTCTTGCTGGATGCTCTCTTCTTTTAGTTTCCTACGAACTTTTGGGCTGCACTACCTCTATTTTTTCTACATTGGAGTCATTCTCTGGTGTCAAACTTGGTGTGTATCAGTAGTTTCTTCCTTTCTCTTTTCAGTTCACAGCTCTTTTGATCGGCTTTTTAAGCTTCTAAGCCATTAGATTCTTATCAACTCTTGTTAAAACTCTCTCTTTTTGGCCAAAAGTCTTTTGTTGCTGCATTTTATATTTTTTTGCCTGTTTTTCTTTGTATTTTAGGTTAGAGTAGTCAGTAGTTCTTGATTTTAACTATGGATTTTAACTATGTGTTAACTTCTATTTTAAGTCCTTGTAAAGTTGTTGTATTCACATATTTTAAAAAATGAACCTTGTTGATGTAGAGATATTTGGGATGTTTTAAATTAATTAGCAATTAAGGATACATAACAAATTTCCTTTTATGTAGATCAAGTAATAAAAATGGAGACTGGTAATGCTGGAGAACCACTGGAGCAGTTAAAAAGCAAATTAGAAGATCTGAGAACCTTAATAATCGACCCTGTCAATTATGATGGTGAGATGGTAGTAATTAGATTCCTTTAAAATATCTGTCTTTAAATGTGAAAGTATTTGAAGGGATTATATCAACTATAACTGGAAATTGATGATTTTATGTCTTGGGTTTTTTAATATAATATTCTAGGGAAAATGATTTTGAATGAAGTAATTCAATTCTCTATTGTGCCCTCAGAACTTTTGGGCTATTTCTTTTACCCTTTAAGCATACTATCTCTCCATTTCTTTAAAACTTATGATTCAATTCTCTTTTCACTTGGTTTAAGGATAACAACTGATTTGGGGACTAGAACATGTTAGTGATACTGTTTTCCAGATAAGTGATAAAAGCTGGATTCTGTTCAGGCTGTCACAAGTCTGTGATGGAAGATTTTTTTTTAGACAAATCATGACATCCCAGTCAAAAAGGTTCTATTGGCTGAGGACACTCAAGGAACTTTCATAAGATGCTTATAATTTACCATCCTAAGTGCACCAAGCAGCGTTGTGGGATGTCAAAAATAGAGCCTCACTGCCTGGAAGTTTCAACCACACCTACCACTAACTGTTATAATCAGGGTAAAGTCTGTTTTTTCCCTGTATATTGCTCAACTTTCTATAAAATCTTAATAAAAATACTAACCTAGGCCTTAGATATTCCACTGGAATTGTAAAGCACTCAGTATTTGCAAGACATGCCATCAAAGTCAGCCAGGAGTTCTTAGATACATCTCATAGGGAGTCTTATTATGAACTGTTCTAAATGTGAAATTGACTTTCTTTTTTTAAGAAATTGACTTTCAAGGGGCGGCTAGGTGGCGCAGTGGATAAAGCACCGGCCCTGGATTCAGGAGTACCTGAGTTCAAATCCAGCCTCAGACACTTGACACTTACTAGCTGTGTGACCCTGGGCAAGTCACTTAACCCCCATTGCCCCGCCCCCCCCCCCAATTGACTTTCTAAAACAAAGAAACTGGATTTTTTGTTGAGAGAATTAAACAGGTTTTTAGTATGAAATTGATCTCAAAGAGTCTTTGAGGAAGCTTTGATAAAGTTGAAAGTTAATTTAATGACTTGAGAATTTATCATATAACTCTAAATAGGCGGGTCTTCTCATATTCATTGCTTTGCATTGCAACCTAGTATCCTTTGAAAGGAAATTATTCATTTTTAAAATAAGTGTATAAGACTACACCTTGGGGCAGCTAGGTGGCGCAGTGGATAGAGCACCGGCCCCGAAGTCAGGAGGACCTGAGTTCAAATCTGGCCTCAGACACTTAACACTTACTAGCTGTGTGACCCTGGGCAAGTCACTTAACCCCAATTGCCTCACCAAAAAAAAAAAAAAAAAGACTACACCTTGTATTTTAGGATTGAAGTCTGAGACTATGTTAAAGCCAAAAACATGTTGACAATTCAGACTACCCTTTGTTTAAAAAGCATTTCATCATTTTGGTAGTGCAACGAATGCCTGAGTTAGAACTTGCTATTACAGGAGTAGCATTGTCTATTAAGAAGGTATATAAAATTTCACATTAATAGGACATTTGTCTTCTGCTCAGGATGCGTATTTAGCTAATGGCCGAGGTTGAAAATCTTTAAGGGGGATGGATGATTGGTTTACTATTTCAGATAAAAAATGGAAGGGTTTATCTGCTAGGTTCATCTGGTTAGGCCATTCATTAAAAGATAACAAATTATTTCAGGCTATCTTGAATAGGGCAGCTACTTGATGGAGGGGAAGAAAGTTAGGAAGACCTAAGTTCAAATCCTGCCTTAGACATTTACTAACCATCTGACCCTGGCCAGTTTCAGTTTCCTCCTCTGTAAAATGGAGATGTTATGGCACCTATGTGCTTGGCAAACTATACAAATGCTATTGTTATTATTTCGGGTTTACCCTTATTCCCCTCAGTGTCAAGCTTAAATATGTATAACTCTTGTGCTTGCATCATTAGGGTCACAATTGCTCACTTTTTTTTAATGCTTTATAGGTTTTACATAATACATCACAACTCTTGGTATTGCAAATATTATCCCCATCTTACAAATAAGGAAACTAAGGCTCAGAGGCATGTAATTTGGCCAAAGTCTTGTAAATCTTCTGATTACTTGCAAATCCAGAGCCCTTTCTGTTACTCTGCACCTACTTTTTGCAGTTTGAAATAAGCTCTCACCGCTTTTACTGGTTTAAGGATATTGGTTCTGGCATACATCAGAAGAGGGAAAACAATACATTCTAGACTAGCTATAAACTCTTGGAGTGTTCACCGTATTACATTTAAGTGGGAACACATTGAGACCAGTTGGAACTAGACATTGTAGACATACTTAGCTGATCCATTGTTCCCTTTACCTCTAGATAAGTAAAATTATATGTTAACTAGAAAAGTAAATTGATGTCAATAATAAGTATATTATTTTTCTCTTGCTTAACCTTTCTACTCATCATCCCAATCCCTTCTCTTTTTCCCTTTCCTCTTATCTTTGAGGTTCTTTCCACCTGCAGCTTTGTCTGCTCAGATTGCAGTGATCTCTGAGAAACTGAAAGTTGTTCTGGGAGACAGTGATAACAGTGGAATTGATGCCTCAAGGATTCACATTAACTTCCATTCTCTAAAACTTGGGCAACAGGAACAGAAAGTGAGTATGAATTAGCTCAGAGTAGAGAGGATAGATTCTGGGATAAGGAGATCTGTGCTTATGAAGGGTATTAAATGTGTTGGGCTTCTCTTAAAATTGTATTTTGCTGGACAAAGGATTTATCTATTAGGTTTGTTTTTCAGAGAGTATATACTATTTAATTCAGTCAATTAATATTTACAAGCACGTGTCTTGTTCATTCTTGAACACAGAGTATTCCTGGAATTTGAAAACAGGTTTCCTTGGAACTAGTTTTCTCTGTACCTCCCACTAGCACATTTTGTATTCAGAGTTACATTTCAATTTTGTGTAAGTACTATAATATTATCTATGATGTAATATCCTGATATATGGAACCTATATTTCCAAAATGAATGTAAATATATTTTTTGTCTTAGGTCACTGATCTTTTGCTGACATCTTTTTGCCAAAACCTAATGGCTTCTTCTAGATTCAGTCCACCTGCTGAGTAAGTGTGCTGCTTTCTCTTAAGTTTTGAAATAACTTAATGGGTACCCTGACTATTTGATAACTTATTTTGTTACAATAATAGCTAACATTTATACAATACTTTATAGTTTAGAAAGTGCTTATCATATCTACATTATCTCATTGGATTCACACAACTCTGAGGTAGTTGTCATTCTATTTTAAAAATTAGGAAACTGAGGCTTAGTTTAAGTGACTTGTGATGGTCACATAGCTAGTGTCTTTGGCAGAATTTGAACCCAGATCTTCCTGACTCCAAGTTCATCACTCTATCCATTGATTCTAAAAGGTAATAGAAATAAGCCTTTGTTTTCCAATTCTCATTAATGTTTTCCAAATAACTGAATAGCAGTTTGATGCTATCTTGGGAAATTTCAGTAAAACTGTCAATCTGATTTTCAATAGTTCACTGTTCAGTGTCCTGTTAGGCTGAGGCTGCCAGGAATCACAAAGTCTTCAAGCTTATTAATATTCTTTAGGTTCCCAACATTAGTGTCAGAGTTTGTGAGGCATCCTAAGTGAAACCTCCCAGTCCTCCAGGAATTAGATCAGTCTTTACTTTGCTTCTTAATTGCTGAAAGAACATTCTTGATTCAGGTTGCAAACCTCTCCTGAGGCAAGGAAGAGGTTGTTTGTGGTGTGGGCTTGGAATGAGCCAGAGAGGTATAAAGGCTGCTGTGTTACAAAAATGACTGTGATCCTTTTCTGTGTCTGCATCTCAATAGCAGTTGGAATAGTTGTGGGTAAGGCTCTGTCGGTAATAACTACAGGGTAATAAGAACAGGGATTTATTTCCAAGGTCAGTGGATGAATCTGCGCTTTAAAGGAATCCATGCTTGCATGTCTGACCTTTCATTAGACTATTGGAGGCCAAGGAGGAACTTCCTCTACATAAGATGTGGCTAGAGTCATTTTGGGACTGGACTGAGATTTTTCTTTTTGACACAGATCTTTCTCATAGCCCTCTCTTTGGGTTGCTAGTTTAATTTTATTCTACTGTAGGTTATTTAGTGTCATTCAAATATGTAAAAAATGATTATGAAGTCGATTACTCCATGGTAACATGGCTCTCAGGTAGCCTGACCTAGAGAGCCAGCCTCATTCAGACCTATTTTCAAGTTCTAGCTCTGACATCTAAGAGTGGCCTAACCTTGAACGAATGCATCCCTTAACCTTTTTTTTTTTTTTCGGGGCTATGGGGATTAAGTGACTTGTCCAGGGTCACACAGCTAGTAAGTGTCAAGTGTCTGAGGTCGGATTTGAACTCAGGTCCTCCTGAATCCAAGGCCAGTGCTTTATCCACTGCGCCACCTAGCTGCCCCCTCCCTTAACCTTTTGCTGCAGTAGGCCCCTCTGTTAGACTTAGGTATATAATAGTTACTGTCCTGCATTGATAGGTGCTTCCTCCTTTAGAATTCCTGACCCTGATGAAATCCCAGCTCTGGCCAAGAGGAGGAGGGGTATTTTGAAACTGCTCTTTCCTTAAGCCCATGCTGTCCACGTTCATCTTTTCAGTCCTTTCTCTTTTTTCCAGAGATTTTTGTAGAGCATCTTTTCTAAGAAAAGCCTGCTGGAGTTTCCTGCTAATCTTCTCAATACCATTTCTTGAACTTGAATGCTAAATGGCCCATTTCAGTGAAGTATATTAGTGCAAGAGTCTTAGGTTCATAAGAAATCACCTTTAGATAGCTTACCAGTACCTTTTTACAGTGGAGGTTAAAGTAATTCAAACAGCTATCAATACAAATGATCTTTTATAACATTTGTCTCTTTGCAGGCAAGGCTCCTGGCCATCACTCTTTGTGAAGATGATCTGTGGACACAGGAATCTCCTTCCTGCATTGCTTGCCAGGTGCTGCCAACTTATTTACCACCAGGTTAGGTTTCCTGACTTGATAACTCAGTGTCCCACCTCCTACAAAGTAATTGTTGAGCCCCAGATGCCTTGGGGTCGCACACTGAACAACAGGTTATTCTTTGCCATGAGAATGGAGAATTGTCATCCACTAAGGGAATGTGCTTATGCGATGGAAGATGACTAATGAAGAGTAGGTACTTTACTGTCACCAAGACCCTCCTTTGTCTCAGCTTTTTGTTCCCCTCATGAAAAACCATTCTTTTCCACGTCACAGATTTGATTCATAGCTGACTAAATTCATGCTATTCAGTCTTTATCATCGTATCAAGAATGATAAAATATGAAGATTAAATCTGCTCTGAGTGCAATGCCCTGGGCTAGATCCAAGGGGGGGTGGGAGGAAGAGAGTAGGCTTCCATTCCCACTCATGGTTCTTTTAGATTGTGTCTTAGTGAATTAGCAAATGCTTATTAAATGTCTTCTATGTTCCCAGAACTGTGCTAGGCCAGGAATACAAAGAAAAGCACCATAATTGTATTCTCAAGGAGCTTTTGATGATGAGGCTAAAAAGACAGGCTCAGGCCAGGTTAAGCCTTTCAAAGCTCAACAGAGGAATTTTTATTTTATCCTAGAGACAATAGAAAGCCAATGGAATTTATTGATTAGAGAAGACATGTTCAGATGTTCACTTAAAGAAAACCAGTTTGGAAATTGTTTAGTGGTTAGATTGGCATAAGGGAGAGACTTGATGCAGGGAGACCAATTCAGAGGCCATTGCAGTAGTTGAAACATAGACAAAAGGTGATGGGGACCTCAGTTAGGAGGTGGTTCTGTGAGTTGAGAGGAGTCAGATGAGAAAGATGTTGTGGAAGCAGAAATGACAAGATTTCTCAGCTGATTGGGTAGGTGGGTGAGAGAATGGGGAGTGGAGGGTGTGGATGAAATTATGTACCTGAGAGACTTTCAGAGTGTTGGTGCCTTTGGCAGAGATAGAAGAGTTTAGAAGGGGAAAGGAGTTAGGGGGAGTGATGACAAAATTGGCTTTGGACACTGTGAATTGTGAATGTGTGATGTCTCTCAGACATCCATTTTGAAAAGTCTTGTAGATAGTAATGCAGTAGTGAAGCTCAGGGGAGAGATTGGGGCTGGATATATAGAGATCTGGGAGTCATGGTAGCTACTGAGGTCACTGAGAGAAGGAGAGATGCGCCAGGAGAGAGCTTAATTAGCTAGTCTAATAGAGATGATGAATCAGGTGTAAGGAGACTAAGAAAGAGGGATAAGAAAATAAAAGGAGAGGGGAGAGAATGGTGTCACCAGACCCCAGGCCGATTGAAAATCCAGGCAGGTGGCCAGCAGTGTCACAGGCAGCAGAGAGGTCACATGGGATGAGAACAGAGAAAAGACCAGAAAAGGTCAGATTGAGCAGGGAAAGAGCTCATGGGCTTTCCTCTAGCTGTTCTGTGAAAGCTCCTGCTTCTGGGGCTTCATGTAGATTGGGAAATGGATGAAAATGTTAGACTTCCTGAGAGTAACTGAAGAACGTTAAAGACTCTCCAATCTGGAGAAAGTGATTGAAAGCATCAGATTTCTTCTGTTTGAGGTTGGTTGTTAATCCTTTTGAAGTGTCATTATCTTCCAGCCTCTAGAACAATCTCTCATTACTTACTGAGTTCAGGTGGGGTTGCTTTGGAATAAATGCCACATTTCTCTCCTTTTTATGATTTTTCTGCTTTGTTTTTAGGGTGAATGCCTGATTGACATTCATGTTTTAGGCCTAGCTGCCTTGGCAGTTCACTTAAATGAGTCAAAGTCCTTTGTTCCAGAATTGGTTCTTGGAACCTCTGCCCATGAGAAGACTTGCTTAGTCACAGCATTCTGGGAGAAGCTTCTGGCATGTAGAACACAGAAATCCTTTTCCCTTTGCATAAGGTAACTGCCTTCCTTTCTTCCTGCTTCATAATAGGTAATAGCCAGCATTTATATAGCATTTTAAGGTTTTCAAAGGTCTTTACATGTCTAATCTCCTTTGATCCTCACAACAACATCCCTGTGAGCTAAGTGCTCTTTTATCTCCATTTTTCAGAAGAGGAAACTGAGGCAGAGAGCTGTGAAGGTCATGAAGCCAGGGGGTGGCAGAGGCTGGATGCAAACTGGCCTTCCTGACTACAGGCCACCTTGTCGACTTGCCTGGTTCATAGAATTGGTTACGTTTATTGCACTTAGGATGAATCTCCCTCTTGCATTTCATAAAGTTGTTATTTAGCCAAAAAATAGTTGTTGCTCTTGGTTTTAAATCAATCTTCTAAAAATTTTAGGTGACAGATGTTTATACAACCTTGACATTAGCCACCTGCCCATACATTTATAAAATGCCCCAAACCTATAGCACTGTTGCCACCAAGTGGTATCTGAGGCAATTGTTGATCACGTTCTGTCCATTCCATGTTCTTCCATGTGACTTTCTTCCTCTGCTTCCTTTTCCCTCTTCTCCTACTCCATTTTTTGTTCCTTCTTTGCCTAGGTCTTTGGCCTACTGGTAATGTCATGTTAGAGGCAGGTCTAACACCAGGACTCTTTTTGTTCAGATTTGATTTGGCACTCATAAGTCATTGAACAGTTAACCCTAACATCACAATGATGTGCAGCAAGGATACAGTGACCCTCAGCTTCTAGAGACTGGCGACTCCTGTGGTCTGCTGATAATTACCGAATTGGAGGGTCTCCCAACTCTATATGTATGTAACTTTGTGTGCCCATAGGTGACAAGGAAGCTGCATCAGGGTCAGGGGCTGGTCAGGTGCTAGGACAGCTTTGTTGCCTTTTAGGGGAAACTAATGCCTGTTTGGGGCTGGGGCCAGGGGCAAATATTGGTCCTGTCATACCCCAGTAGTCATTGTCTGGCCTTGCTAACCCCTTTTTCTAGATTTACCTCACAGCCTAGCACTTTCACCTCCTCCCCCTACCCCAGACCCTAGGTTTGTTTTATTGGAGCTACACAAAAGAAAACTGAACCAAGGGAGGCTCCTCCTTCATTTGATCTATGCCTTCTCTGGAGACTCACATTGGAATCTTGAGAGGTGAAGAAGTGGTAGAGGAGGAGAAAGAGGAGGAGACAGGCGTAAAGGAGGGGAAAAAGGAGACTCATCCACACATCACTGAAGTGACATTCTGCTCTACTCACCTCTCCAGAGAAGGGAGAGAGATACGTTTTTTTCATCTCTTCTTCATGGCTGACTTTGATTGTTATAACTAGACAAATTTAAGTTTGATTTTCTTGTCCTTTCCATTTGTGTTGTGATATAGACTATTTTCTTAGTTTTACTCACTTCAGTTTACATCTGTGCATGTTTCCCCATGCTTTGCTGTATTATTCTTCATATTCTTTTATTACATTGCAGTATATTCCTTCACTTTCATGTTTTAAAATTTGTTTAGCCGTTTCCTGGTTGGTAGGCAGTGCCTCCTTTTTAAAATTAATGTCCCTTTGTACACATATAAAATTGTCCACATATCAGCCAAATCATTTCTTCCTGATTCTACATTGTACTTCTAGAAAGGAGCTGTACTGTCTATTACTGTTTGCTGATAACAACTAAAAAATGTTTCTTAAGTACCTTTTTTTTTTTTTAGTGAGTCAATTGGGGTTAAGTGACTTGCCCAAGTTCACACAGCTAGTAAGTATTAAGTGTCTGAGGCCGGATTTGAACTCAGGTACTCCTGACTCCAGGGCCAGTGCTCGATCCACTGTGCCACCTAGCTGCCCCAAGTACCTTTTTCCTAGTCTTTTTGTGTTTTATTTTTCTGTGATGTCTGAAGCATGGTTTTTTTGGGGGGGCGGGGGAGGGGAGAGGGCAGGGCAATGAGGGTTAAGTGACTTGCCTAGGGTCATACAGCTAGTAAGTGTCAAGTGTCTGAGGCTGGATTTGAACTCAGGTCCTCCTGAATCCAGGGCCAGTGCTCTATCCACTGTGCCACCTAGCTGCTACCTGAAGCATATTTTAATTCATGAAAGTGATTAATCCTCTGAACATTGGTACAAACTAATCTACATTGTTATAGTCTATTTTTGTTAAAATAGTGGGATGTCAATATCAATTACTAAAAAGTTTCGGTGTCATTCTTCATGGTATAAGAAAGCTTTATGTGGGGAGGAGATGACAATAATAACATTTGTCATGGCTGTATCTTCTTGCTTAGGAAGCCTTCTTTTCCTTCTGGTATTTCTAATCTGTTTTCAGCCCTTGTTATTTTCTTTTCTTTTGGACCTTAGTATTCTAAATTGTTATTTCATCAATTTAGTGGTTGGGATTGGTCCAAATAGGCTTTCTTTCTTGTGGTGTGGGGGAAATGGGAACAAGGAGTAGTCTGCCTGTGTCATGGATGCATAGGAGTTCCAGGGACTGTGATTAAGCCCTTCATCCTGACCCTCATCCCCACATAGATTGTAGAGGTTGTGTGTGAGTATAAATATATGTGGCTATATATAGCATAAGCACTGGCTGTCTCAAACTAGAAAATGAATATGTATTTTTTCCTTAAATACCTTTTTTTTTCCCTTAAATACCTTTTTAAAAATCTAGATTAAAATATGTCTGAACTTGTCATCTCTCAAATCTTACCTTTTCAAGATGGTTTATGGTAATAACTTCCCAGGAATTCAACAGAATGAATAACCAGTTACCAATATACATGGAGATGAGGCAGCAGATTACTCTTTTTTGGGGGTGGGGCAGAGCAATGAGGGTTAAGTGACTTGCCCAGGGTCACACAGCTAGTAAGTGTCAAGTGTCTGAGGCCGGATTTGAACTCAGGTCCTCCTGAATCCAGGGCTGGTGCTTTATCCACTACGCCACCTAGCTGCCCCCAGCAGATTATTCTTTTTTTCATAATTTTCTTGTGTTGCTTTCATTTCTCTCCCCATTTCTCTCAATTGATATTTTGTTTTATTTTATTTTTTGTGAGGCAATTGGGGTTACGTGACTTGCCCTGGGTCACACAGCTAGTAAGTGTTAAGTATCTGAGGCCAGATTTGAACTCAGGTACTTCTGACTCCAGGGCTGGCGCTCTATCCACTGTGCCACCTAGCTGCCCCTCAATTGATTTTTTAAATCCTTTTTGAGCTCTTCCAAGAAGGCTTTTTGTTCTTGACACCAATTCATCTTTCCTCTTGAGGCTTCACATGTAGGCAATTTGGGAGTATTGTCCTCATCTGAGTTTGTGTTTCCCTCTTCCCTATTGATACAGAAGTTCTCAATGGTGAGAGCTCTTTTTTGTTTCTTACTCATACTGCAGCTTATTTTTTTTTTTAAGTTGAGGTCTGCTCTGGGGGCACCAGGGTCCCTGTTTCAAGCTTCTTGTGCTGGGGTATAGGGGCTGTGTCACTGGCTTTCTACACTGAGGCCTCTGTGGCTTGTGGATTTCTCACCACCCTGAGCTTGCTGGCTGCATGCTGGGATTGGTAGGCCTGGTCGCGCCTGTCCTATGTGTGGCTGTCCAGCTGGCTACTTGCTCTTCTGGCTGGTGCAGGTGTGTTTCGCCACTATCCTGCTGCGCCACCAGCTTGTTGAGCCAGGATCCAGGGGCCTCAGTTGCTCAGTTGTGGCCCACAGCTTCCTGCTGACTTGCCCTGACCCCCTCGGTGCTGCGCTGCCACTGTGTGCTGCTCCTCCCTTTTGCCCCAGTGAGACCAACCTTTCCTGAAGTTTTCTAAATTATTCCTGGTTGTGGAAGACTGTGTCTCTTTGCAGGTTCTGTAGTTTCAGAATCCGTCTAGAGGCTTGATTTAATGTTCTTTTTGAGGGAACAGAAGGAGAGCTCAGGCGATTTGCTGGCAACTCTCCACCATCATTGCTCCGTCCCCCCAGCAGATTATTCCTTTGGTTCTTGGTTTTTTGGGGGGTTTTTTGTGAGGCAGTTGGGGTTAAGTTACTTGCCTAGGGTCACAGAGCTAGTAAGTGTCAAGTGTCTGAGGCTGAATTTGAACTCAGGTCCTCCTGACTCCAGGCCAGTGCTCTATCCACTGTGCCACCTAGCTGCCCCCAGCAGATTATTCTTAAGCTACTATCTTGAGCTACCTTTCTTTTCTCTTCTTCCTAAAGGAGTTCACTTAATGTTTCCTTTATTCAGTCTTTTCACTTCCGACTGCAAACCTTCTCTACTTTGCCCTCTGCCGAAGACCTCTATAATTCTTTCTTTTCCATGATTAATTGGAAGAGAGAAAACAATTCTTTTTCTATTCCAATCCCATGTAAATATAACTCCCTTTCACAAATACTGCCCATAAGAATGTATCTCATTCTTACACTAGAAGTATGTTTTCCAAATATGTAGCATGTTTTCTGTGTTTATTTGTGTCTTTAGGATGTTATCAGATTGTACTGATGCCCAGCTCAGACACTTACCAGTTATGTCTGATCACTGTGATGGGGAGTTCTGTAAAGCATCCTGATTTTGGTGTTCTGAGTCTCCTTTCTTTGCATTGTGCTCTTCAAAATAAGGCTTCACAACAAGAAAGGCAATGTCATCATCACAATAACAGCAGCAACAACAATAATTGCTGGCATTTATAAAGAGCTCTAAAAGTTGCAAACAAAGATTTCATTTGATCCTCACCAAAGTCCTGTAAGGTCGCTGGTAGCATCCCCATTTTGCAGATGAGGAAACTAAGACTAATAGAGGTTAATTGACTTGCTCAGGGCATATAGCTAGTATCTGAGGCAGGATTTGAATGCAACTTTTCTTGATCCCAAGCCCAACATTCTAATAAGGGAGACAATATGCAAATAGCTACATAGAGACAAACTATAAACGGGATAGATTGGCTGCCAATATTATTTGGCCTTGTTCTTTATAGAATCTAGCTTACAGTTTGTTTCTTCTTCATAGAACTGTCCCATTTTGAGATCCAGGAAATGAATGTACTTTCCTGCCCAACAGTTACAAGAGATCTTTTATTTTTATATAATGTTCTGTGATATCCTTTCTGTTTTTCCATTTCAGGTTTTGTGTTGCAGCAATTTCTTATACTTTGTGCAAATTTTCCTCCCACTCACATGATGTTTTGTATAACTGTTTACCTGAAGGCCTCATTAAAAAGGTAGATATGTTTTTCTTCCTATTTTATTTAACATTGTTCTCTAACTTCTCAACTCTAATCTGTCTTTCCAGCCAGGGGGCAAAGGTCTCTTGTTGACTAGTTTTTTTAGCTCTTTTTTAGACACTCTGTTATATTATTTATCAGGGTTTTCTCATCAAAGCTGTTGCAGCTGTCTGCCCAGGCAGACACAAAGGAAGCAGTGTTAGGTATTCAGTGTGGTATTTTCCATCTTTTCTAACTAGACATAAATGACTAATGACGTTACACTCCTCACTTTAAGGAAAATAGTGACATTTACAAAATAGATAAATTAATGAATGATTATCATATTAGAAAAGGATTCTTACCTTTACAAAAAAGACTTAACATTAAGTGAGTGGAGATGGGAGTCATGGTAGTGGATTAGAGGCAACCCAGCTGAACTCCTCAACATTACCCTCCAAACAATTTTAAAAGAACACCTCAAACCAAAATTTGGATTTGTAGCGCCAACAGGAGATCAGGATGAGACATTTTTCCAGCCTAAGAAAACTTATGTGGTCAGTAGGAAAAGTTCGTGACACTGGGGTAGAGGCCTGTCCAGAGCCTACACACATAGAAGTAGCATTGGCTTCAGTAGTAGCAATAGCTTCAGGAGCTCTCTGCACAGAGGGTAAGAGGGTTGGACAACTAGTCAGGAAGAGATTACATGGGGCTGAGTAGGAGACGACTGCGATGGTGACGGTGGCGGTGGTGGCAGCAGTAGGAAGATGTCAGATGAGGAGCAGGAACAGATGATCGCCGAGGACCTGGTGGTGACCAAGTACAAGATGGGGGGCGACATCACCAACAGAGTCCTGAGGTGGTGGTGGAGGCATCAACCTCAGGTGCATCAGTGCTAGGTCTGTGTGAGAAGGGCGATGCCATGATTATGGAAGAGACAGCAAAGATCTTCAAGAAGGAAAAGGAGATGAAGAAAGGTATCGCCTTCCCTACAAGTATCTTGGTAAATAACTGTGTCCATCACTTCTCCCCCTTGAAGAACGACCAGGACTACATCCTCAAGAAAGGTGACTTAGTAAAAATTGACCTAGGAGTCCATGTGGATGGTTTCATTGCAAATGTGGCCCACAGTTTTGTGGTTAATGCATTTAAGGGCACTCTAGTGACAGGGAGAAAAGCAGATGTGATTAAGGCAGCTCAACTGTGTGCTGAGGCAGCCTTATGCCTGGTCAAGCCTGGAAACCAGAACACACTGGAACAAAGTTGCCCATTCATTTAACTGCACACCAATAGAAGGTATGTTGTCTCACCAATTGAAGCAACATGTCGTCGATGAAGGAAAAACCATCATTCAAAACCCCACAGACCAGCAGAAGAAGGACCATGAAAGATCTGAGTTTGAAGTCCATGAAGTCTATGCCGTGGATGTTCTTGTGAGTTCAGGAGAGGGCAAGGCCAAGGATGCAGGACAGAGAACTACCATCTATAAGTGAGATCCTTTAAAACAGTACAGCCTGAAAATGAAAACTTCCCGTGCCTTTTTTAGTGAGGTGGAGAGGCAATTCGATGCCATACCATTCACTCTCAGGGCATTTGAGGATGGAAAGAAAGCCCGGATGGGTGTGGTGGAATATGCTAAACATGAGCCACTACAACCATTCAATGTTCTGTATGAGAAGGAAGGTGACTTTGTTGCCCAGTTCAAATTCACAGTGCTGCTCATGCCCAGTGGCCCCATACGGATAGCAGTGGTCCCATTGAACCTGAGCTGTACAAGTCTGAGCTAGAGGTCCAGGATGCAGAGCTAAAGGCACTCCTTCAGAGTTTAGCCAGTCAGAAGACCCAGGAAAAGAAAAAAAAAGGAGGGCTCCAAGACTGCAGAGAACACCACCACTGGGGAAACAGTGGAAGAGAATGAAGCAGGGGACTGAGCTGGTTTCCATCTCCTTTAGCCCAGTACTCCTCCCTATTTCCCCTCCTACTACACCCTAGGCTCCACAAAGAGCAGTTCATCTTTTCCACCCAGGACCACTGGCAGAGTGGGGAACCTCTCCCCTGATCCCAGTCCTTACAAGCAACCCTCCTTCCAGTGACTACCAGCTCCGACTGACTCTGGCCTTGGGAGGCTAGGGCTCTTGGCCATCGCAGACTTCTTTAAACAGAAAAAGGAAATTGAATAATAAAATCGGGAGTCAAAAAAAAAAAAGGAAGCGATTACATGGGACTCTTTGCTGGCATTAGGTACCACTGGCACTGATTGACAACTCTATTGCCCATACATTGTTGTGGGTCACAGTTTCAGGGAGGAGAGGATCACTTGGGGTTGGTCCCAAAGAAATGGGGCACTGGTTTCAATTCCAGGGCAAAGAGAAGCATTAGGGCTTGTGACTGCAGGGGACTAGGGGTCCTCTCTGGATAAAGAGCACAGACCAGTAAAGCATGGACCACACTTCTCCCTGTTTCACACCACCTTGGAAGCACTGAAAAATTGCATATTCCCAGAACTAGCTCTGAAAATAGCAGCATGAAAAAATCTGAAGCTTGGGACAGCGCCTTCCCATCTCTGGGTGAGCAGAGGCCAACTTGAACATAAAGTTCAAAGTCAAGAAATAGGCTAGGAGGTTTTTCCCTGAGGTGTGCTGTGACCAGTGCTCTCATTGTATGTTCCCGCCATGGCATGCTGCAGCCCATCAGCCTCATCTCCAGGTATCTCCAAAACTGGTCCCGAATCCAAGTGTGGCCATATGAGCAAGTAAATATGCAAATAGAGGGCTGCATAATTGGTTTTCAGGAGTGTATGAATCTCGTATTGGATGGTGCAGAGGAGAGTCACTCTAAATCAAAGTCAAGGAAACAACTGGGTTGGATTATGCTAAAAGGAGACAAGTCTGGTCAGTTAGGACAGGACATGCAGAAATCAATGTTTTGGGGTGTGTTTTTTCTTGGTTGCGCTTGGTGGGCAGTAATAGTGGTGCATCTTTTTCCATGTTATTTCACTCTTTTATGGCATTATGACAATAAATGGGCTGGTCAGAGAATTATTTCTATTAAAGAAAGAAAGAAATAGGCTAGAAAAATGAGCAAACAATTAAAAAAGAATTTGACCATAAAAAGCCATGAAGGTGGCAGACAAGACCAAGACAAACTCAGAATAAGACAACAATATGGAAACAGCTACAAACAAAGCCTCAAAGAAAAATGTTAATTGGACCCAAGCCCAACAAAAATAACTGTAAGAGTTAAAGAAAGAAATAAGAATGGTAGAGGAAAAATTGGGAAAAGAAATGAGAGTGATGCAAGAAAATTATAAAAAGAGAATTAACAGATTGGTAAAAGAGACACAAAAAAATACTAGAGCTGAATAGAAAATTTGACATTCAAACATAAGCCTTGAGAGAAGCATAAAAAGGTAAATGAAGGAGTAATCATAAGGGTCTCAATAAAGTTAAACTGTTGATATATGCGAATATAAATATATGTGCATATATACACACATACACATGTACATACATGCATAACACCTGAGAACTTTATCATTATTAAGGCACTTAGAAGAAGTCTACGTAGACAGAAGGCATGGATGGGAGTTTATTATGTTAGAATGACTCCCTAAAAAACTGAAGTGTGGAAAAAGGGATGTACTGAAAGAAAAGGGAAGGGAGAGGTAGAATGTGGAAAATTTTCTCACATAAAAGGGATAAGCAAGGAAGAGCTTTTACAGTGGAGGGGGAAATGAGGGTGTGACAAACAATGCTTGAACCTCACTCTCTTTGGAATTGGTTCAAAGAAGGAGGAATATGTATACACATTCAGTTGTGTGTAGAAATGTAACTTACCTAGTAGGGAAATAGTAGGGGAAGGGAATAAGAGAAAAGGGGGCAGTGATAAAAAGGGAGTACAGATTAAGGGAGGCAGTGGTTAGAAGCAAAAAAAATTTGAGGAGGGACAGGATAAAAAAAGAAGAAACAAAAGAAAGTGGGATGGAAGGAAAAACAGTAATCATAACTGTGAATGCGAATGACATGAACTCAATCATAAAATGGAAGCAGATTGCAGAATGGATTAGAAACCAGAATCCAATAGTGTGTTGTTTACAAAAGACACACTTAAGACAGAAAGACATGCAAAGAGTTAAAATACAAATCTGGAACAGAATCTAATATGCTTCAGCTTAACTAAAAAAAAGTCAGGTGGCAATTATGATCTCAGATAAAGGAAAAATAGACCTAATTAAGAGGGATAATCAGGTAAACTATATTTTGCTAAAAGGTACTATAGACAACGAAGTAACATCAAAAAATTTTATAACAAGATCCTCTGATAAAAGCCTCATTTCTCATATACTGAATATAGAACTGAGTCAAATTTATAAAAATAAGCCATTCCCCAACTGATAAATGGTCAAAGAATATAAACAGGCAGTTTTCAGAATAAATCAAAGTTCTCTATAGTCATATGAAAAAATACTCTAAATCTTTGGATTAGAGAAAGGCAAATTAAAACGACTTTGAGGAACTACCTCACATCTATCAGAAATGACAAATTCCAGAGAGGATGAGGGAAAAAATACACATACTAATAAACTGTTGGTAGAGTAGTGAACTAGTCTCCACAATTAGTTCACAAGTTCTGGAGAATAGTATGGAACAAGGCCTTAAGGGCTATAAAACTATGCATAACCTTTGATCCAGCAATCTCACTATGAGTTCTGTATCCCAAAGAGATTGAAAAAAAGGTAAAGGACCTTTATGTACAAAAATATTTATATCAGGTGTTTTGTGGTGGCAAAGAAGTAGAAATAGAGAGGATGCTCAACAACTGGAAAAAGACCGAACAAGTTGTTCCATGGGATTGCGGTAGAGTACTATTTAGTGCTGTGGGAAATGATGAAGGGGGTGGTTTCAGAAAAAAACATGGCAAGACCAATATATGAAGTGATGCAAAGTGAGAACTGGGAGATAATGGTGCACAGTAACAGCAGTGTTATATTGATGATCAATTATGAAAGACTTGTGACTCATGATGAAAAAATGCTATCCACTTCCAGAGAGAAAACTGATAAACTCTAATACAAACTGAAGTAAAATTTTCTCACTTTTGTTATTTTTCTTGCTTTTTGAAAAAAATATAGCTAGTATAGAAATGTTTTACTTGATTTCACATGTATAATTGATGTCGTATTACTTGCTTTCTCGGTATGTGGCGGGGTATGGAAAGTAGAGAGAATTTGGAACTCAAAAAATTTTTTAAAAGACTAAAATAATAAAATATTATTGGAAAATAAATATTAAGTGACTGTTTATAAATATTTATGTGATACTTTCAATAGGGAGTTCTCCTAATGCATTTAAGGGTTTATTTGAGACTTCTTTCACAAAAGGGCACATAAACTTAGAGCTATGGGAAGTCTTAAATCAATCAGAAATTAAACAGCTTTGAAATTATGACGTAAATTAATGAGTAAATGATCCATTGTACAAAATGTCCTCCTTTATTGTTCACAGTAGATTTCTGATTCCTGTATTTCCCACCTTTCATAGTATAGCCCTAGGTTTCAGCAGTTTAGTTCCAGGTGCTCCCTTTTGTTGGGACACCAAAGGAACTGAAAGGAGGGACTCGGAATGTGAGCCCCTTGTAAAATGTAACCCTCAGTGTTTGCTTGGCACAGTACAGTTCTTTATTAACTTGTTAAGAAATATCACATGTTTAACAAAGCCTGATTACTTCCACATCTTTATTACAGATATCTTTTTATATATTCTTGGTTGGTAGAGACCAATTGTGTACATGATGCTTATTTTCCTCTTTAACTAAAAATATAATTTGTCCATTTGAGAGTATTTTATATTGCTTTTCAGGAAGCTTAAAAAATAAGCTGTTTGATAGTTGTGAGGTTAATGTGGGTTATCTCAATTGAATCTTCTCAGAGCTACAAATTGACTCACTGGTGAATGGGTGATTCACTCTAATCCAAGTTCAATCCACTTATCTACCTTTGAAAGAACTGACCTGATGCCTCTGAATGTGCTTATGTCACATTCCAAGTTGGTATTTAAAAACCAAATGAGGGGGCAGCTAGGTGGTGCAGTGGATAAAGCACTGGCCTTGGATTCAGGAGACCTGAGTTCAAATCCAGCCTCAGACACTTGACACTTAACTAGCTGTGTGACCCTGGGCAAGTCACTTAACCCTCATTGCCCTGCAAAAAACAAAAAAAAACCAAATGAAGGAATGAAAAAGCATTTATTAAGTGCTTACTATGTGCTGGTACTTTGCTAAGCACTGAATTACAAACACAGAAGAGAGGACCTTTCCCTCAAGGAACTTACATTTTAATAGGAGGAGACTTTGGGGAATGAGTGGTGTCCAGGGAAGGTGTTTTGGTCTGGAAAATTAGAGGAATGGTGAGTGGAACCATAGGACCATCAAATTGTTTTATATTCAGTTTCTGAATTCTAAAATTTATTTATTGAAATAAGTTGCATTTATTGCAGGTGCAATTTGTTGTGCTTCGAATGTACTTGGAAGCCCGAGGAACTACTTGTCAAGAAGATGTAGTGGATCTCCCTTGGAAGAACTTGTCTTCTCCCTTTGTAGATTGGAAGAAAGCTGCCCTCTGTTTGTGGAAGCAAAGAAAATTCCAAGAACTTCTGAAGGAGAGACAATTTCAGGTAAGTTCACAGAAAGTTCAGTAACAGTGTGGAAAACCCATGGGAAAAGGAACCCACCAGGTGGCCTAAGAAGGTAAAAACTGGCCAATTCAGAACAGAGCAGGTTCAAACTACTATGCCCATCAGCATAAGGATTGGGCCTAGGCTTTCAGCCAGAGAAAGAGAGGATGTGGAGAGAGAGAGAGAATGTGACAAAGGAAGGGTGATAGGGAGAGAAGAAAGAGAGGGAGTGGGGGAGAAAGAAGTGGGGGAAGGGAGAGGGAGAAAAAGAGCAAAGGAAGAAGAGAGAGGGAAGGGGAGGGAATGTACCAAGTCCTGAGATGGAGTGTTTTATTTGAGGAACAGCTAAAGTCAGTCTAGTGTTACTGGATCCTGGAGTACATGGAGGGGGTGAAGTATAAGAAGGCTGTAAGAAAAGCAGAAGGGGCCAAGTTATAAAAGGCTTTAGACACTTAGTATCTGTGTGACCCTAGGCAAGTCACTTAACCCCAGTTGCTTTAAACATCCTAAACCATCTCCAGTCATCCTGATATATATCTTGCCACTGGAGGAGAGAGTGAGGTTAGTGACCCTGCACAGTCCTGCCTCACTTACATCCAATTCACTGCAAATCATGACATCACTCTGATGTCACGGTACTCTTTGAGAACAAAGGACAAACAACAACAGTGAGATGTCTGTTGAATATCTAATTTGAAATGGCCAATTGGCCATTGAAAATGTGATACTAGAGGTCAGGAGATAGGTTAGGGTTAGATAAGTAAATCTGAGAATCATCTGTGTAGAGACGATCATTAAATATGTGGGAGCTGATGAGGTCACCCAGAGAAATAGTACCGAGGGATAGAACTTTGTAAGGCATAGCCTTGAGAGATTCCACCTTAGTTGTTCCTCAAGGCTATGACCGGGGTAAAGATTCAGCAGAGATGACTCAGGAAAAACTAATCAAGCAAGTAGGAGGAGAACGAGGAGAACAGCCTCATGAAAAACTAAAGTAATGAGAGTATCAAAGAGAAGTGGGTGATTGACAGCATCAAAGATCGAGGATGAGAGTTGAGAAAAGGCCATTAAATTGGACCACTACAAGGTCACTGGGAACTTTGGAGAGAACAGTTTCAGTAGAATGATGGGGTGCAAAGCCAGACAGCAGATTGAAGAAGAGATTGAAAGGGAAAAAAGTAGGGGTATTTTCTCAAGGAGTTTATCCATAAAAGAGGGAGAGATAAAGGATGACAGCAATACGTATCAAACAAGTGAGGGTTTTTTGAGCATGGGGAAACAGGAGCATGTTTGTAAGGCAGCAGGGAGGCCACCAGTATGGAGAGAGAGATTGAATATTATTAATGAGGGAGTAGAAATGAGAGAGAAGAGAAATTGCTTTTAGCAACACTGTTCATTGCTGTCACCTTTTTTAAACTATTGGTTTTTTCCTCTCAGTTAACTTATAGAGATTGGCTGCTATTTGAGATGGAAGTCAAACCTGACAGTGATATTCTTTCAGATGCGGAAAGGTAAATAAATGTATCATGGTCCTAGGTTGTGACATTATAAAAATTCATTCACAGGTTTCTAACTTGTGGTAAGGTCGGATTCCTCCTGGATACCCAAATTGTGACACATTCTTTGATTATTTCCTTAATTAAATTCTGTAATTCTAACTTTTGTTTTCACCAAAATACATTTTGGTCCAATATTGAGTACTAGAAAGAAATTCTTCTTTAAAAAATCAGAGGCAAGAAACTTTTTTAAAATGTAGTCCAAAAAAAAATGTAGTTAAAGTACAAAATGATTCAATATTCAGTTTTTCCTAGTAGAGCCAGTGATAGAAATGGTTCAAAATGTAACTATGGATAAATGAATATTTTCTTATTGTCTCCATAAGTAATTTAACTCTTGTGTTCATCAGGGTCCCAACTGAAATATTTTTCTTTTTCATACTTGCCAGGATCAAGGCTTATTGTCTAGTATATGATGTTAGGCTATGAAAAACCAATTTTTGCATTTTGATGTTGCAGACAATATTTTCATCAGTGGGCTTTGTATCAGCAATACCTTCCAGAATCTTCTATGGATGGAGGCTGTGATGGAGATTTGGAAAAAGCATGTACAATTCTTGTTGAGACAATGGTGGATTTCTGCCTGAGGTACTTTAATAATTTGGGAGGAAGCATTTGTACAGAGAAGGGGTTCTTAATCTTTTCTTTTCTTTTTTTTTTTTTAAGTGAGGCAGTTGGGGTTAAGTGACTTGCCCAGGGTCACACAGCTAGTAAGTGTTGTGTCTGAGGCCTGATTTGAACTCAGGTACTCCTGACTCCAGGGCCGGTGCTCTATCCACTGCGCCACCTAGCTGCCCCTTAATCTTTTCTTGTTACAGACGCTTTTAGAGTGTCTGGTGAAGCCTTTCAACATCTTTTCAGAATAATGTGTTTAAATTTGTAAAATAAAATACATAGGAATTACAAAATAAATTTATTAGTTATCGTAAAATAAAGATGTAATTTGTTTTTCCATCTGAGGTTACAACCCTCCCCCCCCCAATCTATCCATTGGCTTCCCAAGGGGTCCATGGATCCTAGATTAAGAACCATTATACTAGAAGAGTATTTTTATTTTATTTTTAATTGTAACAGTGCTAGAACTGAAGCTACATTATTGCTAGTCAAAGAAAATTTATAGATTCAACAAAACACATGTTGGTTCACGGTTAAACCAAGTCTAATTCAAGTCAAAATAAAGTATTAGCTCCTAACCTTACCCTTTAATTTCTTTAAGGTTCTTTTTGAAGGTAAAGGCTTTTTCTTTATCTAATCCATTTTGGTAGTACTTAGCTTATGTGAATGTGTCATATATTTGTTGAAAAGACTTAAATTGTGGGGCAGCTAGGTGGCACAGTGGATAAAGCCCCGACCCTGGATTCAGGAGTACCTGAGTTCAAATCCAACCTCAGACACTTGACACTTACTAGCTGTGTGACCCTGGGCAAGTCACTTAACCCCCATTGCCCTACAAAAAAAAAAAAAAGACAAATTAATGGCATTAATAACTTTTCTTTTCAATCTTTTGATGGATATTTGATCTCAGTGATGTGGCTAACCCTGTCCTTCACTTTGGAGAGAGTATAGATCACATAACATTCCTGCCATCTTGCTTTCTATGACTTTTGTCTGTGGCCTTATATAAATCATCCATACAACACCAACCAACATGCTAAAGGCTTTCCTTTAGATTTTTACACATGATGTAGCTATCAGGAGACCACACAAGCTAGCCATCAGTTTTTCCTCCTCCCACCTCCTTTTCTAGTTGGTTGTTTAATCATTTTCAGTTGTGTCCAACTCTTATTTGGAATTTTCTTGGCAAGGACACTGGGGTGGTTTGCCACTTCCTTCTCCAGCTCATTTTATAGATGAAGAAACTGAAGCAAAGAGAGTTAAGTGACTTGCCCAGGGTCACACACCTCTTAAGGGTCTGGGGCCGGATTTGAACTCAGGTCTTCTCGCTCTAAGCCCTTGTCTCTATCCACTGCCCCACCTAGCTGTCCTGGGTGGACATTTCCAGTTGGACATTTCTCTAATGATAGTTTGGGTTTTTTTGTTTTTTGGGGGGTTTTTTGGTGGGGCAATGGGGGGTTAAGTGACTTGCCCAGGGTCACACAGCTAGCAAATGTCAAGTGTCTGAGGTCGGATTTGAACTCAGGTCCTCCTGAATCCAGGGCTGGTGCTTTATCCACTGCGCCACCTAGCTGCCCACTCTAATCATAGTTTTTATACAATTTCTTCATTAGCAGTATGCTGTAGCTTCTTCACAAGCCCTTTGCATGTCTAATTCCATTTGGGTGACATCTCCAACTTAACTTTTCAAAAACTGTGGTGGTCCATACTTTGAAATGATATAGCATTCATTACCAGAACAACACTGGTTTTTAAAAGGTTGGCTTTTCTTTTAAGGAAGAGTTTGGGGAAACAATTTCCCAACTTTCCAAAATACATTCCGGTGTAGTCTTCTATTTAATTTTGGGTCCAATTCATTATCTATGTAAATTGTTATACCAAGCTATACAGCCTGATGGACCAGCCCTATAGATTGTCCATCCCATTACATGTTATAGACATGTCATGAACAACAGGCATTCTTGATGCACTTCATTTTTCCTATGTGGATAGTTAAAATTCTTAAGTGATTATAGACTTCATTTAAGAGGCCTTGTGATATTTCAGTGTTGAGTGAAATAATACAATGTCATTTGTAAACTGGAGCATCCATTTGGGACCCCTCTTCCACTTGGATTCTGTGTTAGACATCCTTTGTGATGATGGCAGACACCTCTGTTAAGTGTAGGTCTCTGTTCAATATTTATAATTAGAGAGTTGTTGAGCAAAGTTGTCTTTGTTCTTTTTTTTTTTAATACATGCATGGTAGATACCCTATTGGTGAAGACTCTTTTAAAGCAATAGTTTACCAAATCAAATCCTTTTTAAATAGCTAAACCAATAAGCATAGTGGCATCTTGTATCCTTTGTACCATTAATTCAGTGATATGATGACAAGGATATGATCTGATTTAGGATATGGTATGTGAAAATCTACCTTTTCCCTTTTCATACCTTTGTTGAGAATGATCTTGATTAACCTGTAAGTTATTCTCATAATTATTTGTAGAGACAGAAATGAGCACATGGATTATTGATATTTTCTATTTTGCCTCTTTGGGTTAGTTATTTTTTACAGGTGTTAGGTGAATATCTAATTAAAATTTTTTGAAAATTGGTAGTTGCTTCATTTCTTTTGAAATTATATCACTTCCTTGGGGCAGCTAGGTGGCACAGTGGATAAAGCACTGGTCCTGGATTCAGGAGGACCTGAGTTCAAATCTGGCCTCAGACACTTGACACTTACTAGCTGTGTGACCCTGGGCAAGTCACTTAACCCTCTTTGCCATGCAAAAAAAAAAAAGAAGAAGAAATTATATCACGTCCATCATGAACCTTCTTTATTTATAATTCATCTAGGCTAGCTGCTCTTCCCATCACAGTGTTTTTGAGTGCCATTTCTTTTTCTCATGGAACTCATTGGGGCCCATAATTTTAAAGCCCAGATATGGTGGCTCTTCTGTCATTGATGAAGAAAAAGGTGTTTTAAAGTAATCTTGATAGGAGTGTTAGGTTTTTCTTTTCTACTTAAGTTTCATCCTTAAATATTCTTAGGGCTTAATTGAATCTCTCACTAAGTTTTCTACAAACAATTTTCCCCTCTATCATTTCTTATTATTTTTGAGGAATTTGATCATAATACTACACCATCCTCAGTAAGATTATCCATTTGCTCTGCAGCTGAATTTTGTTTTATGTATTGTTTCCCCTAAATAGGATGTGAGTTCCTTGAGAAGAGATGTTCAAGTCCATTACTTCCAGATTAACTTCATTATTCTTTTTTCTAGTTCTCTAAAATAATCCTTTGATAATTTGATTGGGCATGGCACTGAATAAGTACATTAATATATATATATTTTTTTTTAGTGAGGCAATTGGGGTTAAGTGACTTACCGAGGGTCACACAGTTAGTGTTAAGTGTCTGAGGCCAGATTTGAATTCAGATACTCCTGATTCCAGGGCCAGTGCTCTATCCACTGTGCCACCTAGCTGCTCCAAGTATATTAATTTTTGTGTGTGTTCTCTATAAGTAGGTATCATTTTCTTTTTTAAAAAATAATAAACATTTTTATTTAAAGTTTTGAGTTTCAAATTTTATCCCTTCTTCCCTTCCCCCTCCCTGGGGCAGTAAGCAATAATATATAGATTATATATGTTCAGTTATGTAAAACATTAACATATAAGTCATTTTGTGTAAGAAAACTTGAATAAAAGAAAAAAATGAAAGAAAGTGAAAAATAACATGCTTCAGTCTGTTTAATCAAAATCAGTTCCTTCTTGGGATTGTCTTGGATCATTGTGTTGTTGAGAATGGTTAAGTCATTCACAGTTCTTCATCGAACAGTATTGCTATCACTGCACAATGTTTTCCTGGTTCTGCTCACTTCACTATACATCAGTTCATATAAATCTTTCTAGGCCTTTCTGAGACCATCCTGCTTGTCATTTCTTATAGCACAATAATATTCCATAACAGTCATATAACACAGCTTGTTTAGCCATTCCCCAATTAATGGACATTCCTTTAATTTCTAGTTCTTAGCCACTACAAAAAGAGCTGCTTAGAAATACTTTTAGTACATTAATTTAGATAGTATTGTCATTTTTATTGTATTAGTTTGACTCTACCCTTGAACAGTTAGTATTTCTCCAATTTATTTAGGTCTTTCTCTGTCTGAAAAAGTGTTCAGTAGTTTTATTCATTTAGTTTCTTATACACTCACTATGTAGACTTTTATACTTATGTATATTCTACACTTATTTTAAGTGGAATTTCTCTTTCTATCACTTCTTATTGTGTTTTGTTTGTAATACACAAAAATACTAATGATATTTGTGGATTTCTTTTGTATCCCACAACTTTGCTGGTTATTGTTTCAGTTAATTTCTAGAGTTCTTTAAAATATGATGTCATCTATAAGAAGTAATAATTTTGTTTTCACTCTACCTATGCCTATTTATTCTTTTATTTAAGTTTTCTTACACAGTCAGCAGTGAGATGTGGCAGTCAAAAAAGCTGATAGGAGTGCATTAAGGAGGGCAGAACTTCTAGCAGTAGGGAGGTGGTGATTCCACAGTATTCTTACCTCTTCAGGCTTCATCTGGAGCTTGTGTTGTTCTGAGAACCATAGTTTAAGAAGGACATTGAGGGAAGTGGACCTGGAAAAGAGAAGACTCAGGGCCAGATTGTGTTTGAAGAACTGTCCTGTGGAACAGGGATTAGGCTTATAATGTCTGACCTCAGAGAGCAGAACCAGGAACAGTAGGTAGAAATTGCAGAGATGTTCATTCAGACTTGATGCCAGGAAAAGCTTTCTCTCCAAAGGTGAAATGGTGGGTTCCCTTGCCTTGGAGATCTTCTAGTAGAGACTACATGACCACATGGTATATGCTGGGATGGCCATTCTTGTCCACAGAAGGGTTGGACCAGGTGGTCCCTTGGGTTCCTTTCAGCTTCCAAATTCTGTGATCCTGTGAAACTAAGACCCCAAATCAAACAGGTAGGAAGTGGCAGAGTGGGGATTTGAACCTAGTTCCTCTGAATCCAGATCTGCTCTTTTTCTACTCTACCACCTTGTCTCCATGATAATTGTACTACCTATTTCAAGTCTTATAAGGAACTTGATAACTTTAAGGCATTGTCTAAATTGTTGCCCCTATTGTTACTTAGACAGTCATGAACATTCCCTTTAAGAACTCCCCATCTCCACCTTTTTCCTACCCATCATAATCATAGAGGCAACACTTAGCTGATAGGGGCAAAGAAGATAGCAAATGATTGCTACATGGTCTGTCTTCCCTATTCTCTTCGTGCTTGTGGTGAGTGTCATTGCTTCTAGCAGAAGGAAGTGAAGCAGCTGGTATCTTTTGCCACCTGGTGGGGAGACTGGTGAATGAGACTCAGTAAATTCCTAGTCCTGGCTCGTTCATTTTCACAATATACAGAATTAGCCTTTAAGTCAGCAAGAATTTATTAAAGTACTTACCATGTGCCAGGCATGGTACCAAGTACCAAGGATTAAAGAAACACTAAAAATGGTCCCTCCTCTCACAATCTAATGGAAGAGACAACAAGGGGAAAAAAAAACTATACAAACGAGATACATACAGGACAAATCAGAGATCATCTCAGAGGCCAGCTACTAAAATGAAGGAGGACTGGGAAAGTAAAAGTGGGAGTTTAGTTGAGCCAGGGAGACCATTAGACAGAGTTATAAGAAGGGAGAGTTCCAGGGCAGCTAGGTGGCTCAGTAAATAAAGCACTGGTCCTGGATTCAGGAGGACCTGAGTTCAAATCCAGCCTGAGGCACTTGGCCCCCTCCCCCCGCCAAAAGGGAGAATTCTAGTCATGAAGGACACACAGCCAGCAGGTGGGAGGAGTGTCTTGTTCAAGGAACAGCCAGAAGGCCAGGGTCATTGGACTGCAGACTATTTGGAGTGAAGAAGACTAGAAATATAAGAAGGGGCCCGGTTATGAAAGACTTTAAAAACTAAATGGAGGGGCAGCTAGGTGGCGCAGTGGATAAAGCACTGGCCCTGGAGTCAGGAGGACCTGAGTTCAAATCCGGCCTCAGACACTTGACACTTACTAGCTGTGTGACCCTGGGCAAGTTACTTAACCCCAATTGCCTCACAAAAAAAAAGAAAGGAAGGAAGGAAGGAAACAAACAAACAAACAATGACCAGGAAGATTTCAGAGAAACCTGGAAGGACTTACATGAACTGATGCTGACTGAGAGGAGCAGAACCAGGAGAACATTGTACACAGTAACAGCAACATGATGTGATCAACCGTGATAGACTTGGCTCTTCTCAGCAATGCAATGATCCAAGACAGTTCCAAAGAACTCATGATGGAAAATGTTCTTCATGTCCAGAAAAAAGAACTGTGGATTCTGAATACAGATTGAACCATACTGTTTCTACTTTTTTATTGTTGTTTTTTCTTTTTTGAGGTTTTCCCTTTGTGTTCTGATTCTTCTTTCACAACATGATTGATGCAGGAATATGTTTAAGCATTTGTACATATATAACATATAACATATCAGATTGCTTTCTGTCTTTGGGAGGGGGCAGGGGAAGGAGGGAGATAATTTTGGAACTAAAAATCTTATAAAAACAAATATTGAAAACTAACTTTACATGTAACTGGAAAATAATAAAATACTTTTATGATTAAAAAAAAGAATCGAGAGGTTAGTTTGTATAAAGGAGTATGGGTATGTATCCTGGTCTCCTAGTATCAGGGCAAGAGCTAGGGAGGAGAAAAGGCACTGAACTCATTAAGGAAGGAAAGGAATGTCCTGGATTTCATTAGAATCTTGAAGGGCTGGCAGATATGGATTGAGTGACCCTCAAAGGAGTTGAGGTTACTGAGTGATGTAGGTAGGAGAGAGAGCCCCAGAAGTGGCAATGGGAGCAAGGAGCTTTTCAAGCCCCCCCACCACAACCAAAGAACTTCAGGAGATCATATTCAAAATCATGCTAGAAGCAGTCCTTGAGAAGTGCTGGTGTGACTACCATCCATGTCACGGTCACCAGAGGGTTATGCCCACACTCCTAAATTTTATTACATGTGTAGGATCAAAAAGGACAAAAGCTATTGTGTGGCTCTAAGGTTTAGAATGTTGGAATAGCATTTAGGGTGGTTTTAGGCTCCACTGGGCACATAGGTCTTCAGTGAGAAATATATCAAACAAGGCAATAGAAAAATAGCATTTGCTAATTGTTTTCCTTGCCTGTTTCCAAGAAAATTTCATCTTAAGGATCATATAGATAGATAAACAATATGCATTGGTTGGCTAAAACTCTTTGCAAATAAATTGGAACCTAACCTCATGTGAAGGTCTGACCAGGGGCTGAGAAATACATCCTGATAGAGACAGATATAAAGATGTGGGAAATTCTGTGTGCTTGGTATCAGTTTGTAATGGAGGCTCCTTCCAGTATTGAACAAAATTAAGATGGTTTTGGAGGATAAGCTGACCTTCCCAGCTTCAATAGACAATATACGCCGGGTAGTCAGTGTACCAGGTGCTTAGATGCAAGAGCCGATACAGTGGTTGTAGTTTTCTTAGTTGTTAAACAATTAAGATGTTTTTTATCTTTTCATTTCAGATCCAGTAGTTGTTATCCCTTGGAAAATTCAGAATTGTCCTTTTGTGGCAATATAGTAAGTCGTGATGTTCTCTCCAGATTACAGGTGGGTTTGTTTAGATCAATACATACACACATATATATATATATACACATATATATACATATATATACACACACACATATACATATGCATATACACATATACACATGCATATGTGTATGTATGTATGTATATTTGAACATTTGTGCATTTAATCCTGTAGAACATCAGAAGAGCACTTTCAAGATGACTTTTTTTTTACCCTGCCTTCATTGCCAGAGATCAGCTGTCCATTACTTAGTTTTATTTACCCTAAAAATGCCCCAAAATGTCCATATCTTTGTATATGCTTATCAAAGTACAGTTGACATAGACTCATTGAAATGATTAGTAACAAACTTTTGAGACTCAGAAATTCTGGAAAAAATAACAGCTCATAAAAAGAACAGTGAATTTTAATAATAAAAAGGGAAGTTAGAACTCTTATCTTCATTTGGATCTCTCCCTTGAGAGAAAGATGAGAAGCAAATCTTTTATCTTAGTATAGGGCATCTAATGATTTTAAATCCCACAGCAAGTTTTCTTTTTAAATTGTGTTCATTTGAACTTCTGATAGCTATTAAGATTATTGAAGCAAGAGGTACTTAGAAAAGGGCAGAATTTTGTTCTGACTTTGAAAACCAAATGAACTTTTCCTTGTGATTTTCATAAATCTGAGAACTACTTCCTTCTACACTGAGCTCCATCCATACTACTGCTAAAGAGCTTTTGAAAAATTCTTATCTAAAGAGGGAGTCAGCTATAGTTCATTGTTTTTTATACATCTGCTGTGCTTCTATGAATGTGCCCTCTTGAATTGAGACACAGAATGAGTTTTTGATTTGAATTTTTACTTCATTTCTGTTGACATTTTATGCTTCTTACGGAATTCTGAAAATGTGGAAAAAAAAGGCATAACGTAATGATCAGGGAAAAGTTTTTGAACATTGAGCAAAGCTCTTAAAAATAAAGTAATATCACCAAAAAACCCCTGAGAAATATGCCCACCTTATCCCTTAGACAACTCTCATTATAGCTGTTATTAAGAATAAATTATATTTTTAAAAAGAATAAATTATAACTATCAGGCAGTTAAAGCAGAACTATTGTACTGCTCACATTTAGAATCTAAAAATGTAGAACATTCTGATGGAAACATGGTGTTAAACATTTTAAAAAACAAACCAAAAACCCCTTTAAAATGTTGCACATTTCTTCATTTCGTTCATTGTCCATGAATGTTAAAGGAAGAGTTAATGGGGAAGAAGAAAAAAGGAAAAGATTTAAAACCTGACATTATAATTGATTTATTTTTTTTTCCTATTTTTAATTGGCTCTCAGAAATTCACTGTCGATCTGCCTCCTACTTGGTTTTAATTGTGTATAACAGAGGTGTGATTTTAATGTCTTTCTTTAGAAGATTTTTGTAGAAAATAAATCAGATTGCACATGTATAACCTGTATTAGATTACTTATCCTCTCAGGAAAGAGGAAGGGAAAGGATAGAATTTGGAACTCAAAACTTGGGGGTGGGGGGGCGGGAATGAATGTTAAAAATTGTTTTTACTTGTAATTGGGGGAAAAGTCATTTTTTTTAAAAGAAAGAAAATATATCAGAATTTATACATGCAATTGACTAAAACCCTGTATAATAACCTTAGGAGGCTATATGGATATTCTAACAATGCTGGTCAGAACAATTTTGGAACTTTTTGGGAATTGCTTTCAGAGCTACCTTGCTAGAGACACACAAATCATTCTCATGATTGTATATTCATTTTTTATACAATTCTTAGCAAACCACATGCCTATCCTAAATGTTTTAACTAGACAACTACCACAAAGGATTCCCTAGATTGGGATGTTACTAACAAATCCCAGAGTGTGGTTAGGGAAGGCAACATTTATTTCTTTTAAAAGATTGATTTGGAAACAAATTTATTTAGGGTAAGTTGGGTCACCTCATAGAGTGCTGCTTTCCCTCTTCTAGGAAATGATACTTGAACTGGAGCTGGAAAGGTGGAGGGGCTCAAGCATTGGCCCATCAGCTGATGGTGGACATTTCATTTTCAGAGTTTTTCAAACAAGGTTACAGGCTATGGGAAACGGTTTAACAGTTGGGGAGAGACTCTTGAGGCAACAGGAGCTGCTTGTGTACAAGAGGTAAAATCCGGATTTAAGGAGGAGTTCCTTACTGAGCCATTAACTGATTTCTGAAAGAAAATTTAGGCAAGAATGAGAAGTAATAATAATTTATTGGAGTTTAGATTTTGCTAAGTTGCTTTTTTCTTCATTACCCTCTCCCTTTATTGAGAACCATACCCTTTGATGGTCTAAGCCCTTTGGAAGATTTTTACAGGTATAAAAGTTTTGAAAAGCATTCTGAATGCTGAGTTAGCAAATCTCTTCTTGTTTCTGGAATGCACGTAACTGGGATTTTGAGAATTATAATATGTAAGTCATAATCAGCCAGTGAAGAAAAAACTATGTCCAGGTTAGCTTTTTTAGTTAGTTGTTGTTCAGTGGTGTCCAACTCTTCATGACCGCGTAAGAGGTTTTCTTGGCAAAGATACCGGAGTGGTTTGCCATTTCTTTTTTCAGTGGATTAAGGCAAACAACTGTTAAGTGACTTGCCCAAGGTCACACAGCCAGTAAGTGTCTAAGGCTGGATTTGAACTTAGGTCTTCCTGACTCCAGACTCAGTGCTCTATCCATTGAGCCATCTAACTGACTCTTTCTTAGAAATGAAACCAAATTCATATTCTGGTATAGACATGTGAAAGTTCTATAGTTTATTGTCTAGGATACCAGCTTAGGAGAGAGAAAAATTGGCTACTCCAGTTAAATTAGTATGTGACATTGAGTTTGAATCTTAATATATTTATGTCTCAAAATCAGGATAATCAGTACCTGCTTTTCAGAAATGTGAAGACACAGAAAAGAATTGGGTCGTGCCATTTAGTGGAAAGCCTTCAGTTTTACTCTTGGATCTGCAAGTAATTTGGCTGAGTTACTTTGGAATTCACCTATAAGATAGCATATTTTCAGTTGTCTGTCCTTAAAGGTTAAGTGACTTGTTCAAGACTACCCAGGTGTTAAGTGTCAGAGAGGATGGGAACCCAAGTCTTCTGAATTCACATGCATTGTTTTTTGTCACTGTATTAATCAACAGGTTATGGGAGGATCATGTAAATGATCCTTACAGCCTTCCCAGCACTAAACTTTGTTTCAGTATTGGATTTTTTTGGGGGGAAAACAAATATTTTTATTTTGTAGCTTTACTATTTATCACCTTTTAAATATTTCTTTCAAGTATTCTCATGGGACTTCCTCCTTCGGTTCTCATTGGTACCCACGGGTCGGGATGGCAGAAGTCTTTGCATTGTGAAGATTTCTTTCACTTTGTCAATAACGAATTGGTATGTATGACATTATTGAGCAAATTGAGAATATAGAATTTTATTTCTCTGAAAGTTTTATGCAGGCAGTGAATGGTGGCCAAGATGCACAAAGAATTCAATTTTTTTATTGTTTTGGCATCTGACAACTTTTACTTGATGTGAAACCTCCAAGTAGAACAGCTGGTGGCAACTGGTTTTGTTCATCATCAGATGAGTTTAGATAACCTCAGTTGAGTCATTTCGTCTGCTTTGGGCTTCTAAAGAACCCTGATCATTCTCCACAGCCAGTGCTGTTGTGTTTTACATACTTTATTTCCATATAGGCACATGAGGATGATCAGTGAGTGTTCTCACTCACTGGCCAAGGACAGCCAATTTCTGATGATTGACCACGTGGTTTTATTTGACTTTGAATTGTTTCTCTGTACGCTTATGAAGAAATACATTGTTTGTCGTTTGCTCCTCTAGGTTGATCAGAGCCTCATATTTTACTAGCTTTTGCTTGCCAAAGGTGAGACTAAAAGTTTGGCACCTACTGCCTCAGCTTCCTGCTACATGCAGGTGGCAGAGAGGATGACCACCGAAGGTGTTGCCATCTTTATTTTGCACTTCCTCCCTCTGGATTTAGACTGAGGCTGGAGCCCCAAGATATTTAGGAGGAAAGAGTCTGTCTGTCTTACCTTACTAATAGTCAGGTGCCTTTTGTTAACCTTCTGTGTTTGTTCAGCACAAAACCCAATGTTCATATGGATGACTGACTGTGAGATCTAGATCTAGTTTCTTTTCACACTTCAAAGAGTAACTCATTTACATGTTTAGTGAAGTGTGCTAAGTACATCGAAATGTAGCTTGATTCTTTGGAGAATTGGAAATCCATAGATACTAAGATTCAGTTAAACCCTATAGTGAGTTAACCCTAATATCCTGTTTCCTTACCATGCTGGAAAACAGAGAACATTTGTAATAATTCATATGTTAAGTAGATTTGTTTCTATCCATATGAGTACCTTCTTATAGCACTTGATACAATCTTGCTCAGGAATCAGTTATCTTCACCCTGTAGAATGCAGCAACCATCTTTATCATATAAAGGGAATTTTTCCTTATGTTCTAAATTTCCAGCTTTTAAAAACGTGACTTATAGGGTGTTATATTTGGACAGTAGGTGTCTCAACAGTGAGGGAAATAAAGAAACTGTCCTTATTTTTCTGAGTTTAGCTGGAGCTTTCAAAGAATTGTAAACAAATGTTTTTTAAATGAAGCGTTAGGCTTCTTTTATTATCATCTGTACTTCAGAGTCCAAAATAGATAGAGAGGACTGCTAAGAGGAAGAGATGATATAAGAAGAAGAAGAGAGAGAGGAAGGTCGTTCATAACCAAGCAGCCTCTTTTCAATCTTTGATTTGGAGCCTGTAGAGAAAGTTCTTCCTCAAAGCTGGGGCAAAATAAAAATCTCCTTGTGATGCAGACCTTTGTGTTGATTATTGAGTTTGCTAGGCCCCCATGGCACTGTATGGATGCTACTTCCCTGGATTTAAACAGCAGTTAATGGGACAGATCATCTGCTTCAACAAAGGGATAAAGATAGTAGCACATGAAGGAGAAGACTTGTCCTCATTTATGTACAAAGTAAATTGTCTGAGGGCCAACTGATTATCCAGCATCTACTTATCCCTTGAAAATTATGATCATTTATTTTTCAGAATTGCCTTACAGATTAGTGCTTAGACTGCCAGCTTCTTGTACCATGTATGTAAGAAGAATTCAGAATGCTACATGACTGTCTCCTTCATGTGTTTCTCTCTCAACTTCTTTCATTTGCTGGTGATTTGTTATTGAATTGGTTATTTGTTATTGAATTGGTATTTTATTGTGTTACAGAAAAACATCTCTCCTGGAGTGTGTGCCCTGGCCCATGACATTACCATCCACTTCTTCAGGGTAATCTCCCTTTGCCCCAAGTGCTCCCTTTCAGCTCAGTCTTTATTAAAAGCGCCTACATTGTGCAGCTCACTGGGCTAGGTGGTGGGAAGACAGAGATGGAAAACAATGCAGGCCTCTCCCTCAAAGAGCTTCCCTTTTAGTAGGTGGTACAGACAAATAACAACCCACTTAGACTATGCTGAAGTGTATTATAGTGTGGCATGAGAGACTCAAGAAGAGATTACATCTAGGTGGGAGGTGCAGGAAAGGTTTCATGAGTGAACTGATGCCTGACTCAGGGCGGGGCGGGGGGGGGGGGACGGCAGTGAATAAATACAGTAGAGACCAGTACAAACCAAAGCACAGGTCCTGCCCACAAGAGATTTACAGGGCTGTAAGATGGCTTGTGTAGGCTGATACACAGCCAGGGAACAGTGACCAGGCCAGTTTGATTGGAGCAGAGTATGCTGGGAAGAGTGTGAAGTAAAGTTGCCCTCCCCTTTCCCCCTTGGACCCATGTGTCTGCCATGTGCAGTGATTCCCGAATCACAGCTTCCTCATTAGGGGCACAGTTCTCCGGATGTAGCTACTGTTTTGTGCATATGAAAAGGGGGAAGGATGGAAAGGACTAAAGGAAGCTGCCTTTTTAAGTGGACACTGGATTCTGATTTAGAGAAGAGAAGCTGTGTTCCTTTAAGTTAACAATGCAAGCTCTTTATTCTTGGTGGCAAATAGAGAACCATGGAACAGTCGGCCAGATGTAAAATAATTTCCTTTTCAGGGTCTCCTGAGTGCCTGTCTAAATTGCAAGGATCCATCCAAAGAGGTCAACTTGATCCTGAGAGCTTGTCAAACTCACTGTCCAATAATCTTGTCCTCTGCCGTGGTAAGGGAATAACTTTTGAATAGTTTTTCTATCCTGGAAATTTAATGCAAAGGAAGAAAAGCTTTTCTTGTCTGTCTCCCCTCCTAGCCCCCTTACACATATGTGTATACACATACACACACACACACACTCTTAAGAAAAAGAAAAAAAACAACATCTGAAATCCTAACTGAATTTATCTGAAGCTTTTTTCCTTGGGTCTAAGCCAAAAGTATATCTCCTGTTCTTTTAAGGCCTGAACAGGAAGTTCTTATGGATGAGTAAGGACTACTGCATCAGCAGGGCCTCTTCACCCATATTGGGATGTCCCATTTCCCCAGGACTGTTTTGCGCCTTTCCTCCTAGCACAAAAGTTGGCAAGAAACATTAGGTCATTTACTCCAGCTCCCATAGGGCAGCTGGGTGGCACAGTGGATGGAGCATCAAGCCTAGAATCGGGAATACTTGAGGACAAATCTGGCCTTAGCCACTTAATAGTTGTACCCCTGGGCAAGTCATGTAATCCCATTTGCCTCAGTTTCCTCATCTGTAAAATGACTTGGAGAAGGAAATGGCAGACCACTCCTGTATCTTTGCTGGAAAGAAAACCCTAAATAGGGTCAAGAAGAGTTGGACATGACTAAAACAACTGAACAACCACCACATAATTAAGGAAACTTCTGAAGGTCTCTACCCAGCTTTCAAAAGCATGTCAAAGGGGGCAGCTTGGTGGCACAGTGGATAAAGCACCGGCCCTGGATTCAGGAGGACCTGAGTTCAAATTTGGCCTCAAACACTTGACACTTACTAGCTGTGTGACCCTGAGCAAGTCATTTAACCCTCATTGCCCTGCCCCCCCCCCAAAAAAAAGGCATGTCAAGGCTAAGCCCCTCCCTCCCTTTTTATTTTCACTGTCGCTTAGTAAAGAGAGCACCACAGGTAGATATACCTAGCATCCAGCTGCCTCCCCAAATGTGGACCCACCCACCCCAAACCAGCAACAAAAGCCACATTCTCACTCAAATCTGTTAACAGTGTCAGAAAGAATATCAGAGTCTACTTTTTTATCCTTTCTTTCTTCTTCCCCTTGTCTCACTCCAGTCTTATCAGTTCTTCAAGGACAGTAGACTGTAGGGCTGGGAGGAGCCTTAGAAATTATTTAGATGAGGTGACTTGCTCATGGTTACACAGATCAGTAAGTAGCAGAACCAGGATTGAAACCCAGATCTTCTGGCTCCAGATTGTTCTTCTACATCATTATGTACCCATTATACCTTTCCCTCACTGCCCTGCCCCTCCCCCCCAAAAAACATTGAGTTTCAAATATATTTTTTCATTTTCATAGCCATCACTCAGTGATGGTGGTGATGGTGGTGAAGGTGGTGGTGATGATGATGGTGGTGGTAGCTTCCATTTATATGGCTTTTTTTGTGTACCAGGCATTGTGCTAAGCACTTTACAGTTATTATTGAGTTGATCCTCACACTATCCCTGTGAGGTAGATGCTATTTTTACCCATTTTAAAGATGAGGAACCTGAAGCAGACAGAGTGATTTGGCCAGGATCTCATAGCTAGTGTTTGAGGTCAGACTTGAACTCAGGACTCCCTCCAGGCATCATGCTCTGTGCACTCTGGTACCTCCTTGCTGTTCCTTTTTCTCCTAAGGTGTAAATAGGTCGTATCTTGAGTGAGACAACTGCGCATATAACTGTAAAACAGGTAGCCCAGGAAAGCCTAGAGATGGTCATGGAAAAGTTCCAAGAGATTGACTTGGAAGGCAGTTCTCCCTCCTCAGGCCTCCTCGCCCTGCAAGCCACCTTCACATTTCATATGTGACACCTTCTCAGAAACTTGGTTTGGTTTCTTGTTGCCTTCAGAAAAGTACAGACGCCTTGGCTTGACATTCAAGGCTCTCCACCCTCTGCCTCCTGTCTACCTTCTGTAACTTTCCCCCCCACCTTTTCTCTAAGCAGACTGCCCCAGACAAATGGGTCTAAACGGTCTCTGCCCCTTCCCTCCCAGCATGCCATTGGGAAACCTTTGCTCAGTTCCTTTACTGAGCAGTAACCTCCCCTGCTTCTCTGCTCATCTACCTCCTACCCTTTTTTCAAGGCCCAGCTTAAGTCCTCCCTTCAGGGAATCCTGTTTTAGGAGTCATTCCCTCCTCTGAACTCCTGGAGCACTAGCTGACATCATGCATTTGGCATTTATTGTATTTTTGTGCTGTGAAGACCGCGTCTTCTCCTTCCAGAATTGAGCACTTTGACCATTGTAGGTTTTCAGTAAATGATAAGATGGTCACACTTGCAGGCTGTGAGTTGGAGGAGGACTGAAGGGCTAGCGCCTTCCTGCTTAATGGCTTCTCTGGCTTTTTGCCCTGATGCAGACTGGCCCAGGCCATTTGGATGCTTCCTATTCCAGCTCACTGTGATGGTACCTTTTGTCCTTCTAGTTATGGTGGCCAAGACTGGAGCCAGTGCTTCAGTGTCAGTGGAAGAGACACTTCAAGACTGCGTTGCCCCAGGAATTAGCACACATTGCCACATGCCGGAAGTTTGCCACGACGTAAGTAGGAACAGGTGGAATAAAAGAAGGGTGGAAGGGAAGGTCCCTTGTTAAGGTACATGGTCTGGATGACTGTCACATGCACTCAAAGGGGAGAAAAAACAAGTGTTGCAGCAAAGTAGCAGAAGGGAAATAGATTAATGCTGGCTTTGTAATTCATGGGCTTTTGTGAGGTCCTCCTGCAAAGTGCTGGGCTTGTGCTTCCCCCAAATCTTGCTCTTTTTCTTATCTACCCAACTCCTTTTGGATTGGTAGGCCCAATTAGGTTCACTTGCTGATACCCCGATTTTTAGAGCAGGAAAAAACTCAAGGTACTTTCACATATCTAAGCCCACAGGATCACCTTTTAAATCACAGCTGTTGACAGAGATGACCACCATTGGCAGTAGGTGGCACCTTAGGTGAGCCAAGTCAGCTCCAGAGGATAAGTAGTATTAGCAACCTCAGCAAGGCTGGAGAGCTAGGAGGTTAAAGAGGCCTCATGGAGGCCTTGGTCTAGGTCTCTGAACCCCTTGTCAGAAGACTATGTGTCCCCAAGTCCCGGAGTTTGGTGGCAGAGCAGGTCTTCTCCTTAGAGCAACAGCTCTCTGGTTGGTCAGCGGGTAGGGTGGCTCCTGTGCTGTCGCCCCTTTTCTCCCCAGGTTCATCATGCCCTTGGGCCACCCCTTCTTTTCTCAGATGCTTCATAACAGTAGGTGTAAGGATTACCATCTCTGTGGGGTCTCTGAAGCCCCACAGAGAATATTCTCCCTGTTTGTCCTAGAGCACAGGCATGTGGCTGGGGGGGGGGGAGGTGTCAAGTCAGAGAGGCAGCCTTGTGATAAGTCACTGGACGTCTCTGGGCCTCAGTTTCCTCCCCTGTATAATGAGAGGACTGGCTGGATAATTCCTAAATTCCATGATCTCTTATGACTTGTTAAAAGGGACCACACAGCCTCAAAGGAATAGTCGGTATTAGTTCTTGAGAAGAGAAACTTTCATTCTTAGGGAATGAGAAGAGGGCTGTGTCACAACTCACAAAGGTTCATGAGAGCCTTTCTTTACTTGGACTAAGAATGTAAGGCTGTGCTGCCAATTTAAAACTTGGTGGGCAGGAGGCTTGTGGGGCTCATGGTCCTCCAGGCTTCCATAAGAAGTTTCTCTGGAATCTTTCCCAGCTTCCTGTCTCCCGAGGCAGCGCTTTCTTCCAGCCCCTGCATTACCTGGATTTCTGCTGCTTCTCTGCATTTCGCAGTTCATCAACAGGCTGACCAGGACATCACCAAAAAAGCCCTGAAGAAGTTGGGATGTGAAGGAGAGGAGGTGAGAAAGGAAGTTCTTTTTAGAGCTGCTTTCTTTCCCTTTAGCTCTCCACTTGTAAACAGAATGCCTTCAACAGCCCCAGCTCCTAATGAATGCCTCATTCTATGTTATTCAAGGAGTCTCCAGGTCTCACATCATTTTCCTTGTGAATCACATGGGTCACTATAAACTTACTGATGGCTGATGGTTTTTAATAATGCTTTGAAAAAAATAATAATGCTTTGGGGGCAGCTAGGTGGTGTAGTGGATAGAGCACTGGCCCTGGAAGACCTGAGTTCAAGTCTGGCCTCAGACACTTGACACTTACTAGCTGTGTGACGCTGGACAAGTCAATTAACCCTCATTGTCTGGCAAAAAAAGAGAGAGAGAGAGAGAGAAAGAAAAGCAAATTGAAAACCTGCAGCAGCATGAAATAAAGTGAAGAGCTCAGGAGAAAGAAAGACCAAAGTTTATAAGAACAACTCTCAGTTCTGCTTAGCTGAATAGTAGATCACAATAGATCACAAAAAAGAAGAGAAGAGGGGATGGCCAAGAATTTTAGGAAGCCTCTGACAATATCCCCATACCTGAGGAACTTAAGTCATCCTGGCAGGCAGTTGTCAGGCCTTGAGGCCTGCTGTGCCGTTACTGCTGAAGCTCCCTACTTCACAGAGGCAATGCTGCCCATCTCCTTCATCCCTCTGCTGCTGCTGGAAGTGGGGAGAAGATAGGCCATGGCTACGCAAATGCCCGTAGGACTCCTGCCCTCCTTCTACCAAGTCTCCCATCCCCTAAACCTTTGCTTCCATAGGCACCCCAAATGATTTTCCTACATAACTACTTCCCGTTCCCTTCCATATAGTCCATAGAGGACAAGTGTACACAGCTTTCCATCTAGAAACCTCCTGTGCAGCATTGGGATCTGAGAGTCAGGTGAAGTTTGGTTCAAAGAACATCTGAGCATTTCTGCCTAGAAATTAAGCAGTACTTTTCAGAAGCAGAGGGCAAATGACAAGACCTAACCTGTGGGAAATTTACCCCAATGGAGAATCGTCATTGTCTTTGATTGAAAGTAGGCTCAGTGTGCAGTTTCCCCCTGGGACATAGTGCTTGTGTAAGAAGACTTCATCTTGGGCAGTGACATGTGAACTTTCATGTGACCTCTGTAAATGTTTTGATTTACAGCTGTTGGTGTCTCTCTTCTTCTTCTCCCTCCTGGGCCTTCTCTCATCGTATTTGGCACCAAATGTAAGTTAACTCTTCTCAGTCTGAACTTGTTCTGAAAAGGTGGGATGTGAGTATGTGAGGAGAGCTCCAGTGGGCAGCCTTCCACTGTGAGTCAGCCTAGTTTTGCTCCTCTGTAGAGGGCCAAGGGCAACCATCTTCAAGAGATGGGAAGACTACAACCTTTGATTTCACTTGAGTAACCTCTCAGGGATAGTCTGGAAAGGTGGCTTAGGCTTTATTCTTTGAGGTAACAGCAGGGAAAAAGACAGCACCTTCCATTCTTTGCCCCATTATGCCAGGGTGTATTATCTAGGGCCTTGCCTCTTCCCTCACCCAAAAGGTGTCTAGATGTGCACATGAATCCCGTATAGGATACCAGCCTTAGGAGTCATGCAGAAAAAGAAAAAAAAAAGTGCAGAATACTTCTCCATTTGGTTCTTTCAGTTGCCTTTGCCCTGCATGCCATGGCAACTCCAAGTGAGAAATCTCAACGTTAAGTGGAGAACACCATTAATGTTTTACAATGGCCTAGCACAGCTAATCCTTTACATACTCCTAAGTGAGGCAGCATGATAAGGAAATGACACTCACAGAATTTGGAGTCAGAGAACCTATATCCAGAGCCCAACAGTGTGACTTGGGGCAAGTCACCCTGCATCTCTGGTCTTCTGTCATATGAGGTGGTTGAATGGCCTCTAAAGGGCCCTTTCCACTTTAAATCTGTGATAACTTATTAAACTCTCCAATATCCACAGAAGGCAGCATTTCATGACACCTACATTTCATCTTATTTTGCAAATAAGGAAACTAAAGCAAGTGACTGCTAAGGTCAGAGAGAAGCAGTGATAGAACAGGGAGAAAAAATTCCCAGACTACAACCTACCCATTCTTGGGTTAAGTTTACAGTTTATTTTTTTGTCAAAAACCAAAACAGGATGGAATGAATTCCCTGAAATTTTTAGATGTCTGTGCAGAGGTCCTTGGATGTTTGGAGAAAAGAAAAATATCTTGGTTGGTTCTCTTTCAGCTGACAAAGAAAGGTGAGTAAAGAAGAGAAAATATATGTGACAACACTTAAGACTCAACTAGTAATAGGATCTTGGCCCTTCAAATCACACTGGCCTATAAATTTGTCCTAATGGCTTTTGCGATATCACCTGGAATAATATTCATTCTAAAAGTCACCATTTCCCATCCTGCATTAACTTGCCCATGATTATGTGTATGTCTTTGTGTGTGAAGCAATTGGGGTTATGACGAGCCCAGGGTCACACAGCTGGTAAGTGTCAAGTGTCTGGGGCCGGATTTGAACTCAGGTCCTCCTGACTTCAGGGCCAATGCTCTATCCACTGCCCATGATCTTTTAAAATTAATTATCAAATGGTTCTGTTCTGCTTAACAGTCTTTACCTCCTAAGGCTTGACAAAGTTGCTAGATTAACAGAAAACAAACTCCCCAAAAGTAACCCATCCTCAAGGGAAATACTATATTTGCCATTATTACGCTATGTTAGCAAGAATACTTTAGCTGCTGGGCATAAGCTTAGCCTTTTCTCTCTTGGCATTACAGAAAATGCATCAAATGGAAGGTATCAGATTCTTCTGCATTTGGCCTCAGACCAGCACATCAGGCTGTTGCCTTTTGCCTTCTACAGGTAACAATTCAGAATGGAGCCTGGAATGGGGAGGGTTTAGGTGCTGAGGGCCTCTTCACCCTTAAAGTTTGGAACGATAGTTTTCCTATGTTCTATGGAGAGAGAAAAACGAAATTCAGACTAGCTCTTGCTTGTGAGGAAAAGTAACCTACCAGCACCTCCGTGATGCTATATCAATTATGATGTGACCACACATTTTGATTTAAGTAAAGAACTGTATGCAAGTTCTAGAAAAGCCCTTAGCTCTAGCTTTGTTCTTTATAGGTAAATGACGTCATCCCTGCCCTTTCCCTTCTACTGCTGTGGCACATCACCTAATCTGTCTTATCTCCCACCCCACCTTGTGTCTTCTCCCCATTAGCCTTGTTGCCTACTTTGATGAAGATCTCTTTAATAGAGAGCAAGCCTTTCTGTATGTTGCTGTTGACATGTACCTCAAGTTAGTCCAGCTTTTTGTAGCAGGAGAGACCAGTAAGATTTCAGCCAAAGCTTACTTCAGCCAAGAGCACAGCAAACAGGTAAGTGATGGCTGCCCATCACCAGTTGTGCCTCGCCTGTGTCCATCCAGGACACTTCTCAGAACATCTACTCCTAGATCAGATGTACAATAGTCTAAAATTGGTTTGTGAGAACTTGTCTAAGGAGTGTTATTTAGCAGTGGCAGATTAGCTGAAAGGAAGGTGGACTCTCAGCTAGTTTTTAAATAAAGGACCTGAGATTACAAATTAACATGTACACACAAAATGAAGCTAGGTATAACTTCCATGTTTCACTCAGTTTCTAAAATAAAGCCTAAAGCAAGTCCATACCCTTCACTTCTGTCTGACACACCTCTAGGTGGATCCTTTAGGACTGATAACAAAAGCCCGTCTGTTTCTGCTCCGATCAATACCACAGTGTCCAAAGAGAAGCTTTTCGTGTGTAATGGAGGTAATGTCAAGATTTTCACTTGTGGTTGTTATTTAAACATAAAGCTGTTGAGGTTCAAGCCCTAGGAATTAGCCCCATTCTCATGCTCTATCCCTCCAGTAGATTATTAGCTGAAGCAGTCAGCATTCTCTGTTGAACTTGATGGGGGGGGGGGGGGGTTACCAAGCAGGAAGAGTAAAGTGCCATGGGCATCTCTGCCCCCAACAGCACCGTGTTTATCAATTGATCATTATTCAGGGTCTGCAGTAACCTGTAAGTGCCGTCAGACCAAGCTGTTGGCAGGCTTGAGTTCTGTCATTTGGCTTTGATAGGTAAGACAAGTGTTTAAAGTCTACTCTCATCAGGAAGCCCATGCCCTTGGGTTTAGGTGGAAAAGTGGTGTAGGATGGGCTAGCAACAACTGCAGCCAAGGAAGTGTGTGTGTGTGTGTGTGTGTGTTTTCTCACAGCTATTGGCCACCTGTGAAGAGTTTGACCCAGAGCTGAAAGCTGCTCTCCTGGGGAGCCAGCAGTCCCCTGAAGATGCTGACTTATACAGTGAACCTCTTCTCTTCTGAATGATGTCTGTGCTGTGAGTGCCTTGTCCCAAGAATGACTTTTGTTGGTACAACAATTTGGCTCTAGTTCCCCAGGAGTTTTAAACTGAGGAATGGAAAGACCACTTTTTTACTGGACAGCAGAATAGCACTGTTCATCAGCCCAGGCTACTTTGTAAATAATTTATTACAAGCATAACCACGGAGCTCTTGTTACACTAAAAAGTGGATTACAAATACCTTCAATTGCTTTGAGGCAGGGGTAATCAATTCTTTAAAATCTGAGCCTGGTTCCAAGTCCCTCACATTCCCAGGGTAAATCAACCTCTTGCCCTGCAGAAGGAGAGTTACAGCACAGACCTGAGGTGCTGTTCCATGACCGAGAATGTGAGGACACCCTACTTCTACTCATCCACTGGGGAGAGCAGATGTGTCTACATCTGCCCCTCCCCTTAGAGTGATTCCATTCCATTTAAACGCTGCCGCATTGGACATATGCACAGGCAAAAAAATTAAAGCATGGTTATCTTTGTGTTGGAGCAAGCTGAAACTATTGCCATCGAGTCCAGTTGAGTTGGAGAAACTATTAAAATTGTTGTTAAAAACTATTTGATCATTTGATTTGTACAAGGATGAAGGACTATCCACACTGAACCTTTCCAGACTTTCAGGTGGGTTCCTGTTGTGCAACCAGTTCAGGTTTGACAGCCTGACTTTCCATCATCCCTGAGGGGTTCATTAGACCAGCTGGCTGCTCACTCTGCAGTGGTTTGGCTTTGTCCTGGTTCTGGGTCAGTGGATGCACCATAGACATGTGGACGTTCAGGTTGTGAGCCTTCTCAAACCGCCGACCACACTGGTCACAGGCGAATTCCAGCTCCGTCTCGGCTTTGTGTTTGGTCATGTGGTACTTCAGAGATGCTCGCTGCCTGCACTGGAACCCACAGATTTCACATCTGAGAGACAGAGAGAGAGTGAAAGACACACCCGATATGGGACCTGAACTGCCATTGACTAACTACTCAGACTCACCAGCCCTCAAGGAACACGAGCACAGACTTAACTTAGCTGGGAACTTCTCTTAAAAACCCAAACTACCACTAATTTAGCAGCTACATGTTTGAAGACGCCATGGAAGTAAATGCACGAGGGGAAAAAAGCATCTCTGAATCATCACACATTTACCCCGTGGCCTCACTGCAGGAAGAAGAAATAAAAGATGAGACCCATCCCCTTTTCTCCTTAACTAAAAACAACATCCTAAAACCAAGTCTTTCCTTAGGACTGCCCAACCCACACTTACTGGAGGGGCTTCGCTCCTGAGTGACGCATCTGGTGAACTGAGAGGTGCTTCCGCTGTTTGAACGTCTGTCCACATTCATCACAGATATAATTCCGTACCTCTGCAATGCCCCCCAAAAAGTGAGACTCAAATTCAGTTATCCCTTCACAGTTTATAAATACAACCAAGGAGGGAAAGCAAACTTATCCAGATTGTATGTTTTTACCCTCATCTCAGCTTCCAAGGAAGATGGCCAGGAGAAGAGGAAAAAGAAATATTAATGTCTAGTTTTTAAAAGTACCAGGCAGATAGCCACAGCGTTAGAGAGTGTTTATGCTTAGGGCTTTTCCAGGGTAAATAAAAACTTGAATATTTGGGTGGAAAGGGAGGGATATAGCTAGAATTACGAACTTTATATCATGGAAGCGAACATTTTTTTTAAAATCAAGCTAAGTTATGGAAGGGTTGCCGAATAAAGGTCACCAACTTCTTTTCAGGGGCTGGGGGTGTGTGAATAAAATTATCTGCTAATCATGCTTGTTTGAAGAGATGTTTAAAAATGATTTCTCTTTGGGTAACACTCCCTCCTTCTCCAATCATGTTTATCCTGTTTACTTGGTTAGCCTGTTTTTGATAAGAACCCTGGTCTTTGACATCTGTGGCAGGCACCTGAGAGCCTTCTTGGCTCATCAGTGGGGTGGTAGAGCAGCTCTCCAAGATGACATTCATATCCAGCTTCAAGGGTGTCTCATAACACCAGACTGGGAGGGAGGCGCTATTGTTGTCCCCATTTTATAGATGAGGAAACTGAGTCAGGCAGTTACTACTAGGTCATGCAGAGTTTATGCTTTGCCTAAGTGGAGGAAGTATCCACATTTACAATACTGTATATTCTTGAATATTAAAGGAAAGTTAAACTTTGGCTAAGCCCAAATTAGCGGGGACCATTTTTTTTAATATTACGGTAACAATTGCTATTTTCTGAAGTGATGAATCCTCCCCCCACCCGATACACACTCCAAAAATGTTTCCGTTTGTGTCTCATAATCATTGGGATCAAGGGTATTCTTAGTCATGCATGGGTTAAATTGTTTAAACAGCCTTGGAGTTCCTCTCCAACTCAGAGACTGTTTCTGTTAGCTTGGGGAACACACACACAGTAGTATATACAAGTGGACAAAGGAAAACCTTTTCTCTAGCAAGACTAAGTGTAGGTGTAGTGCTCATCTTAATCATGAGCCTTAACATTTTGATTCACAAAATACCAGGACTGTGCCAGAAAAAAATCTGATTAAGGAAGTAAAGTAGCCTCATGGACCAGCCTGGCAAGTGCATAAACACAATCCAGATTCTGGTCAGGAGGCCTGACCTGCCAGTGCCCTGAGCCCCAAATGTACCAAGAGACAAAGCAGGAGGGCATGAGGACACAGAGCAGAGGCCAGCCTACCTGTGTGAATGAGCTTGACGTGGCGCTGCAGATAGCGGTCGATCATGAACACCTTGTTGCAGCCAGGGTGGGGACAAGGCCTCTCTCGTACTTCCTCATGATGCTCCTTTATATGTTTCTGCAGGTAAGAAAAAGAGATAGAGGAATATCCTTGAAGTGGCCTTCTCTCCTAACAGGGGCTTCAGCCAGCTTAAGTTCCACAAAAGAACCTGAGGACGCTTTTGGTCCATAAGAATAAGGGGCTCCTAGGCCATCCCAATAAGCTTTGCTCTGGTCCTCAAAAGAGATTAGTGAATAGAAGAGACAAAGTTCACGATATCATTCCAGACAGTATGAGAGCAAGGTCGTGTTGAACAGATTCTGGGCCATGTGCTTGGACCCCAGTTTTATGATTCTCTTCTTGGAAAGATGATATGACAGAGCCTTTCTCTGAAAGTCACCAAACTGTACATACCCTTTGAGAGAAGGCAGGGTTGGACATAGAATCAGAACATGGATTCCAATTTTGGCTTTCCCACTTAACTGGCTGTGTGACCATGGGCAAGTCACCTGTCCTCTGCTTCTGTTTCTTCACCCATAAAATAGAGGTAACAGTATGTCTTTGACAGATGTGTGAGGAACAAACGAGTGTATGTGCCACGCACCCCTGCTCATTTGGCAGTTAAAGAAGTCTTTTCTGAAATTTTGACTTGGAAGCCCAGAATTAAAACATGCCCCTAGAGTAATCTGTAACATTTCAAAAAAGTCTTAATGGAATGAAAAAAGGATAACATTCATCTCTTTAATGACCCCCAACATGGGTATAGGATTATGGAAGAATCGAGTTAAAAGAGAGACATATCTCAGATGATCACACAATCGACCAAGAAACTTGATGTCTCATAGATGAATTTCTGACCAAACCAACCACGAAGTTGTTGGTTGTGTGCATCCTATCATTTCTGACACAAAGCTCAAAACAAGGGAAGTGACTGCTTTTCCAGCCCTATCTAGAACCCTGGAAAAGCCCAGTTTTGTGGGTGTCCTTGATAAGTGTCTTTAAAGCCTGAAAAAGTCTTTATTTGATGAAGAGGAAACCTTTCCCCTGAGGAAGCACAACTTTTATTTTAGTTGTATGATAAAGTACAAAATTTAAGCCAAAATGCTGAATTTGGATATTTGTGAGCTCTGACAGGGACCATTCTCTGAGTCTGTACTCCCATAGAAGACACATTTTTCTCTGTGGAGATAGTAGACTTCAATGTCGCACATCAGTCTGTGCTCCACTCATTTATCACTCGAGACAAACCTATGGACAATTGCAAAAGCCTCTTGATCAATAACTGCTTCTCTTTCCCTTCTCCAATCCTATAAGGGCTTCCTAATACAACTACTGTCAAATTTAAAAATGCTTACCCAGCTAGTGAAAGTTCTCCACAACATGGCTCCCTCAAACCTACCTTTCCAGGCTGGTTTCCTACTACTCTCCCTCACATCTCTCCATCCCAGTCTAACCTGCTGGCTCTTCTCTATAAGTAACATTTCATCTTCCATTGTCCTGCAAATGGTCCCCATACCTAGAATGCACATCCCTATTTACCTTCTCAGAATCTCTAAATTCCTTCAAAGGAGGTGCTAATCCCTTTATTTACAAAGCCTTGCTAGTTATTAGTTTCTCTTTCCTCTCCCCCTTCCTTCCTCCCCTCCCTCCCCTCCTTGTGTGGCCAGAAGAAGAGAGGCTCTTTCAAGGCAGGGAACATTTTATTCTGGTCTTATCTCCCAAGATAAAATGTACGAAGAGCACAATTGACTGCCACTCGGCTTTTGGGCATCTTTGTTAAAGAAAATAAAAAGCTCCCCTACCATTTTGTTCTTATACTCTGTGTACATGGTAGGCATTTAATAATGCATTGTAAACTTGCTATAGTTTTTTTTTTTTCCCTTGGTCCTAACCTGATTTCATTGGTGAAAAAATTCCTACCAATGTAACTAATAGAAATAGAAGCACTAAAAAGGTAAGTGACTTGCCACATCGCCACGGTATATCAGAAATAAGATGGAAGGGGCAGCTGGATGGTGCAGTGGATAAAGCACTGGCCCTGGATTTAGGAGTACCTGAGTTCGAATTCGACCTCAGACACTTAACACTTACTAGCTCTGTGACCCTGGGCAAGTCACTTAACCCCAATTGCCTCACCCCCCCCCCCCAAAAAAAAAAAAAAGAAAGAAGATGGAGCCCAGATTTTCCTGACACCAGGGCTGGCCCTCTATCCAGTACACAACGGCACAATGTTACCCCACCACCTCCCTTCAAACTCGGGCCCCTAAACCCAAGAACCTTGGGAATAGCTGTGTTTCTAGCCCAGGCCCATTTTCAACTCCCATCAGCACACCAACTGCGGCTTGGGAGTCACACAGCCTAAAAGCCTCAAGTGTGGCAGCACCTCCCTTCAGCCATGGGTGCTACTTCTGGTCTGACTCTCACAGTGATTCTCTCCAAAAGCAGCTCCGGGGGAGGTACAGTATGACACAGCTACCTGAAGACCTGGAACAGACAATTCTCCCCAGAGCCTCCGACCCTGTCACTGGGCTCAGCATTAGAATGGGCAGGAGGACCTGAGTTCAAATCCAGCCTCAGACACTTAACACTTACTAGCTGTGTGACCCTCGGCAAGACACTTAACCCCAATTGCCTCACCCCCAAAAAAAAGAAAGAAAGAAAAGAAGAGAAAATGATGGGATTCTGGCATTATTACCTCCTGCTATGGGACCTGCACCTGAAAGCACCTGTGGAGGCGTCTCCCTCCATTAGAAATGGGAGCTTCTTGAGAGCAAGGACTTACCCAGCACTTAGCTTTACACAGAAGAAGTGCTTAAAATGCTTTTTCAGTCATTATTTGACCGAGTGACCCTAAATACCCTAAGGAAGAGAGATAGAAAAGCCCTCATATATACGGATTTGCAACTTTTTAATGATAGCAAATAACTGGAAACAAGCAGGTGCTCATTAATTTGGAAATGACAAGTTAGGAATGTAATAAAATACTAGTGTACAATAGCAGATAACAAATATGAGGAATTCAGGACTGTGCCTTGTCACATTGAGGTTTCTCTTCCCATCTGTTTTGTTGTTCCTTTGGCTTTAATAGAAATTTGTTCATCACCTCTGTTCATACAGATCTAAGTATAATACTGATACTGAGAGATAATACAACATACCCCTCAACCCTTCCCATTAATGCTGCTTTCATTGTGAGTACAGACACTACCAGCCTTGCCTATCCCATCTGTGAAACTGCTTAGGCTCAAACACCAGTGTAAACCCAAAAAGCTAATTCTTGCCTTACCTTCATCCCATCTGCCCCTCTGTACACAGCTGTGCAGCCCTGGTAAGGACACTTATAAATGGTAGGCAGCTCTTCCCTGTAATTTAAAGTACCATATGAGTCAGAACTCCTCCCTGAAATTGGTAACAACTCATCAACGTTCCCTCTCCCTACTGACCTTTCACATTTTATCTTCTTTTTCCAACCAGGTTTGGGTCCTGGTTTCTTTCTAATTTTGGGTTCATCTGATTTCTTGGCTTCTTTGCTGTCGCTCATCTTGCCAGAGACCCTGAATTAAAATGAAAAGACACTGATTTTTTTCACTAAGGGTCAAGTTTAATGTGCTATTTCTGATTTCTGTGACCAATATTTTACACATATGGCATGCTATGTTCTTACTATACATATTCATGTAGAAGACATTGCAATTTTTTCTTTCTTGAGCAATCACAGTTAAAATCTGTATCATGAGCACACAACTCCCAATCTTCATAGTCTCTCAGGCTCTCCAAAGCTCATTTTGCAGACCCTAGTATTCTTCATTCACCAGAAGAATAGTCTGGTTCTCTCTACATAGGTAAATATATATTATACCCCCCTCCCTCAATCCACCTTATATGAGGAGGAAGGAGTAAAAGAGGGAAGAGTCATCTAGTAAAACATTCTCTTTTTTTCTAGCTAACTAAAATTTGGACATTTAAGTTCCAAGACACTTTCTTTAGGAATTTTTGATGGAAATATTTCTAAAATGTATGATATACTTCTCTGCTTTTTAAAATAGAATACTGAACGTAAATTAACTGTTGCTTAATGACTGTATTATTATAAAAGGCAGTTACTATAATGTTTAACTATATGGGACCAAAAATGTCCACAATACACCCCCATCCCCAAACTGTTATGCTTTGGGAGTTCTTGTATTTATTTTTTGATGATTATCTTTTCTTACCATCAGCTATTCCTCTTTGCTGCTGTCCATTGGCCTACCTGCGGCAGTACCATTTTATGTTTTCTGTTACAAATCTGCTATAAACTGGGAAAGCAGTTAATCAAATGTGTCAGAATTGTGGTTAGACTGGGAGCATAAGTAGGCAATGAAGGAGACTCTGACGGGCTTCTCCTTTGGAGTAAAGTGCATAACTTTTAAAAATAAACTCTGGTGGTGAAGTGGATAAAGCACCAGCCCTAGATTCAGGAGGACCTGAGTTGAAATCTGGCCTCAGACACTTGACACTAACCAGCTGTATGACCCTGGGCAAGTCACTTGATCCTCAATGCCCCCCCAACAAAAAAAAAAAACCTAAAAAAATAAATTCTAAACTATCTGCTTTGTTCAGGAGACCTTTTTTCCTTTTTTTTTTTTTTGGCTTGCTTTCTAGTTCTCATATAGATGAGAATATAGATTCTGTATAACAGTGACTGCCATATAAGTGAAGTATTGCTTTATAAAGGCAGGGAAATTCCCAAAGGTCTAATTTCACAAAGATGTGAGGAAAACAACATTATAACATATCTAGAACTATGGTCCACCCTAGCCAAAAGATATTTTTAAAACTTGCAAATTACTCCCAATACCTATCATTTGAGGAATTTCTTAGCCTATTGTATAATTTCCAATGCATCTCTGTGAGAATGCCTGTGAGCAACTAGAGAATAGGGACATGTCAATCAAATATTAAGTGCCCATAAGTAGTCTTTGGGTTATACACTGCCTAGATTCAATGAAGCTTTAGTGGAATATAAAAAGATCATTGAAGCAGTTCTTGGTGAATGGGGCTCTACCCTTTAAATACCTACCTTAGATTATATACCAGTTATTATTATTATTTTTGGGGGGGGTGAGGCAATTGGGGTTAAGTGACTTGCCCAGGGTCACAGAGCTAGTAAGTGTGTAAAGTGCCTGAGGCCAGATTTGAACTCAGGTCCTCCCGAATCCAGGGCCGGTACTCTATCCACTGCACCACCTAGCTGCCCCTATACCAGTTATTATTAAGAAATAACAGCCATGGATGTAGCCATCATTCCTGATGTGTAATTTAAGATTCTAAATGTGGATTCTAATCTGTTCCCCCAGTTTGGGGGAAACTGACTAAAAATCACTGATAAAACGAGTTTAGGTTTTTAAGGGTTTATTGGAAAATAGAAAGAAAACGATTGAGAACAGAATTCTAACAGCCTGGCATTCCTATCTTTCCTCAAATTTCCTGTGAAGTCCTCTGCCGCCACCACCATCAAGTCAGGAAGCCCAAAAAGGCCAGCGCTCTCTGCGCAGGCTCCCTTTCCTCCTTCCTGTCTCCTCCCAGACCATAGGAGGCTTCTCAAGTTGACTGGCTGGTAGCCTTGATAGACAGCACCCATGAGCAAACGTCACTGGCATATAATCTAAGATAAATTAACCTCAGTCTCCATAATTTAGATACAGTGGGGGCATTAATTGACTCATTCCTTGTGAGAGTTCTTAACTGCCCCATCACAGACTTACTACATGGCTACTCTTTGTTCATCTGGATGCCATGCTGCTACCTGTGCACCATTTCTCTACCCCTTCCACCTCTAGCTTTGGGAAGAGTGATCAAATCAAATTCCTGGAAAGATCAGGTCAATTAATTGTCTTCTGACTCTTCATCTTCCTAGTCCAAAATGCTCTTTCCCAGTCATAACACTACTTTTTTTTTTTTTAAGTGAGGCAATTGGGGTTAAGTGACTTGCCCAGGGTCACACAGCTAGTAAGTGTGTAAAGTGTCTAAGGCCAGATTTGAACTCAGGTCCTCCCAAATCCAGGGCCAGTGCTCTTTCCACTGCGCCACCTAGCTGCCCCATAACACTATTTTTTGATTTGTTGTCTCCCCTTACTAGAATATAAGCTCCTTGGGGGCAGGGACTGTGTTTTTATATTTGTATCCCTAGCATCTGGCACACACTAAACACATAACAAATGCTTTTTCTTTCATTTAATCATCTGTGGTATATGAAAAACTGTAAGGCTTTCTTCACAGACCCATGCTACCCAAATAAACCTTGAACTTATTCTCAGGAAATCCAATTTGAAGAGGTTATAAGGGATCATACCAGGCAAAGAGCCCAAGCAATTTCTGGGGAAAGCAGACACACATGTAAAAATATTTTTCTGTCACAATACTCAAGCCAGAATAGCAGTCCTTAGAATTATCCACTTAATACCATTTACTACCCAAAACTTTACTTGGAGACAATATAAGGTCCTTACTTCTTTTCTGGATAAGGCTCAAAGGATTCATCAGATGACTGAGTATTTCTTCTCTTGTCGTTTTCATCATCACTCAAAAAGTCTCTGAAAAAGAAGAAAGACCTTTTAACAAAGCACTGGCTACATAAGGCTTCAGCAATATTAAGAGGTCTTATCTGTAGGCCCTGGTCCTCACCCTATCTTTGGTAGGCTGAAATATCCTAAAAGTTAAGAACACCAAGATCTCCAAATACATTCCCTATCAAAGTAAGTGAACAGACGGCCACTAAGCTAAAGACGATTTTATGTAACAGGACTTTTAAGGATAACAAGACTCTTTAGGGCCAGTGGGTTAGTAGCTGGCCTTTTTCTCTTTTTCATGGGCCGTTAGATAGCCAGTGTCCCATCTCTGTGAGGCTTTGTTATTCTGACACCTTAAAGAAATAGGGAAACTCTTCACAAAGTGAAACTAGACCTCGGATCTTCATGCTAATAAGTCTATTCAACTAGCCAATTGTGTCCATATTAGTTTCTTGATGAGGGAAGGCTCGCTAGAGGACAGCATAAAGGAATTGCATCTCACAGCATCTCCCCCACTGCCCTTGAGTCATACTCAACTCAAAAGACCCTCAAATCAGCTCCTGATCACAATACTAAGACCCTAAAGGAATTCCTATTTCTGTTCCCTTCTACCAGTTATGCATTAAATCCACTCAATAGGTCAAAATAAGACACCCTCCCCCCTACCCAAAGCTTCTTTCTAGTTCATATGTTACAATAACATTTGGGAGTTAGACAAAATTGGTATCTGGAAGGGAGTACCTGAGCGATGATAACCAATGGAAAACAAATACCAGAAGACAGAGCTGTTTTAAGAACTCTTCAACACTGCCCAAGCTAAAAAAATTATTCAATTGGAAAGGGATTTTTTTTTTCAATACCACTGGAACTTAGTACACTGACCCATCTGCAGGGGATCCTAAACTGGGAAGGTAGAAGTTCAATCTGGGCTACAACTCTAGCCCATAATAAGTCACCATAAAAAAATATGGCGTATTAGAAAGAGGGCTAGATCTGGACTTGAGTTTGAGTCCTATTTCTGTTTCCTTTATGACATGGAATAAGTCACGGGTAAAGAGTGGGACCCAATAAAGTCTACCAGTCTTTATTTCCAGATCTAAATCCTGGAAGGCAGGGGTTCTCCTGAGCATGACTCTGAGCATTAAAAGTACGATGATCAAGCTTGGTTTGTGAAGAAGAAATTTTAAGCTATTTAAACCCACTCTTCTCTCACCCCTCAGAAAGGTCACTGAACTCGTCTTTTACCCGATCATCCAAGGCTGAAGATGGAACCTGCTTCACACTCAATTGCCCTGAGAAATAAAGAAAAAGGCTTGTGTTACCAACATAAAGTGGGACTATAAGACCGTGGCTCTGGAGTAGTCTGCAACATGAATTGGTCAATAAGTTTTTTTAAATTGCCACTCAACGGGGCAGCTAGATGGCACAGTGGATAGAGCACCGGCCCTGGAGTCAGGAGTACCTGAGTTCAAATCCGGCCTCAGACACTTAACACTTACTAGCTGTGTGACCCTAGGCAAGTCACTTAACCCCAATTGCCTCACTAAAAAAAAAAAAAAAAAAAAAAATTGCCACTCAAGAGGGAGGACAGTGTATGAAATCACCAGTCACTACTATGTGCCTAGGAAAAAGAATTACTTGAATATAGTAGCTATTTCAGGCAGAGTTAAGGACTTTAAGAACCAGTTCCCACAAGGCCTGCATTTTTCTATAACTCCAAGCCTGTTCTCTATTCTCCTCCCCAAGACCCTTCTGCTAAACAGACAGCTTCTCCTTTATACATGGCCTCTTTGAGCACTAAGGACAGTATCCCCACATATCACATAGGTCCAAGCTTCATCATTAAAGATAGCCCAAACAGACTATTGGATCCAGCCCCCTAAACAACTGGTCTATGTTTTCATTTCTGCTGGTCAGTGAAAAGGGAAAAACCACATATGATCCATCCCAATGGAGCATCACCAGGGCATGCTGGAGGAGGACCAGGCAGTGCTGCAGCAGAAGCCAACACCCCAGCCCTAGTCATGACAACCCACTCGACACTACTGCATTCTCTCCCCACATGCCATGGACAAGTAACTAATTCTTCTCTTTCCCCACAATCAACTTGTTCTACAAAAACAGGTCTGTGCTTTCTATCTGAAGCATAGGATGAAGGGAAGGCTGGGTAGAAAAGAAGTGAATCTTAAAGGGAAACCTGCCTAAACAAGGTCCTGTAAATCAAGTGACAAAGAGAAAGAGACTGGGCAAGATAAAGGTGCCCAATAGCCATTCCCCAGCTCCCTTGTGGAGGAGGGAGAGATCTACAGACTGCTTCACTCAGCGTTTTAGCCTGGCTACCTAAGGAGTTGACTACTGTGGGCACAAAGAGCTCAAGAACATTGCCAGAAATTGAGGGTGGCCAGTGGCACAGAGAGGACATAAATACAGGCCTATGGGAATGACCGGAAATGATGGAGCAACAATTAACCAGCAACTGTCCTAGGCAGTCCAGAGTGACCTGCCTGAAAGGGCACACTGGGCATGAAACTCCTTACCTTGCACCCCACTTGGGGGCTGACTAGGCTCTGGTGGTGAATTGGGCTCAGGCCCCACAGGGTTGTCGTCCAAAGGGGGCTGAACTTCATTTGTGTTGGGCAGCGACTGGCTCTCCGTGCCAGCTGGCACCATGGTCCCTTTGCTCCGAGGACTCTGCAGAACAGCTGCAGGAGGGTTGGTTCCACTGCTGATGGAGAGCCGATGGGCTGTCTCTCTGTCCCATTCCCATTTGACGGCCAGTGTGCTATCAAGCAGGAGGGCGCTGCAGTTTGAGTCTGTGTCCATGATGTAGTCATGGCCCTGGTCACAGCCCCACACAGCCTGGATGATGCCACAGTACTCAGAAGAGAGCATGTTCTGGAGGCTTGGCACTGCTCCGCAGCTCACGGCATGCCCATGGGCCCACCCCACCAATCGGTGCAGGCACTGGGGGCTGGAGGTGATCAGGTCCACTATGCAATGTCAACAAAGACAGAAGAGCCCCCAGAAGTGATTAGCATTCAAGAGCAGGCACCAGACCAAACATCTCTATCATAGGAAACCAAAGATCCCAAGAACCCAGGTGGCATACTCACCCAGACAGGCTCCCTCCTCTGTCTCGGCCTGTGACCGATCATCAGTGCTGCCCCTGCAAATGGAAGCAGCACCAGTTGGATATCACATAGAGGGCAAAGGAGAAAAGATGGCATAAGCCCATGAGCCCAGGCCTCTTGCCTATATACGACAGAGACCATGCCCTATCTGCAATGGAAGCTGAAACTAAACAGCCTTGTCACCTCCTGAGCTGGGCAGAGCCCAGGAACCCAATACGAGATGTGGTTCAGTGACTGTCACTGCTGACTTGGGAGCTGTGAGCTCTGCTCCTGCTGCCATCAGCAACTGGCTGTGGGACTTAGGGCAACCTCCAAACATCGCCATTCAGCCCGACTTAACATCTGGATACAAAAACAACCTACTTTCCTCGGGGCTTCCGATGGCCTGTGGGAGACGTATTGACCCTCTGCAGGAAGGACTTGAGGATGCTGTGGCACTTGTAGAACTGGGCATGGCAGTTCTTACAGACAAACTGGGGAAGGGTCGGGTCCTGGTGAATGGGCACCCCCAGCAGGCGCTTGAAGTCTGTGAAGAAGACCTGCTCCATGCGGCGAGGCTTCTCGCAGCTCTCGCCTGGCACCTGACCAAAGATGTGGCGGAGACTCCTGGAGGAGAACTTCCCGTGACAGAGGCGACAATAGCCCATGCTAAGAGGACGGCCTGTGCCTGTGAAAAGTGACAAGAGGAGGTGGATGTGACACTGGCGAGGCTGAGACTTTGTACGTGCTTTGGAAGAAAAGAGATTCTCGATACCCCTACATCCCAGACGCTGCTGAATCCAAAGGTTCCCCATGCTGGAAGGGAGAAAAATTGCAATATTTATACACACAACTCCATCAGACTCAAAGCCTTCTTGCCAAGCATGGAGACACTCCCTGGCATCTCCACATCAAAACAAACTTTAAACACTGACTAATGTGTCTGGGCAAGTCAAAGCCCTGTAATTTGGCTCTGAGCCCTTATTTCCAGACTTGGAATGGAGACCTCTAGTGACGGATGATGATACCTATACTTTATGGTACATGAAATATTAGAGCGGAAAGGGACCTTAGAGATGAATTCACCCAACATGATCATTTTATCAATGAGGAAACTGAGGCCCAGACAGAAGTGACTTGTCCAGATACCCACAGGGACCAGTCAGCAGACCTGGGATTCAAACCAGGCTAATGACACCAAATGCCGTCATTTCATAAGCAGTGGTTTTACTTAACTGCATTTCTGGAGCACCTTTTAAAGAATTCTGGGTATTCTCCCAACAATAATTTCACTTATCCTCAGAGCTTCCCTATGAAAATAGAGGATAATGGCCCAGACCAGTGTCTGAGCTCTGCCACTCCCTAGCTGGATAGCCTAAGGCTATCATCTATCAAATAGGTGGGGTAAGATAGGTGGTATCTCACAGGGCTCTTATGAGGTTTAAATGAGAAGATGAACATAAAAGCTCTTTTAAAAATAAATGTTGGGGGGCAGCTAGATGGCCCAGTGGATAGAGCACCAGCCCTGGAGTCAGGAGTACCTGAGTTGAAATCCGGCCTCAGACATTTAACACTTACTAGCTGTGTGACCCTAGGCAAGTCATTTAACCCCAATTGCCTCACTAAAAATTAAAAAAAAAAAAAAAGGATGTTGGGTGGATAGAGCACCAGCCCTGGAGTCAGGAGGGAGGACCTGAGTTCAAATCCGGCCTCAGACACTTAACACTTACTAGCTGTGTGACCCTGGGCAAGTCAATTAACCCCAATTGCCTCACTAAAAAAAAAAAATGTTGGGGGCAGCTAGGTGGAGCAGTGGATAAAGCACCCGCCCTGGATTCAGGAGGGAGGACCTGAGTTCAAATCCGGCCTCAGACACTTGACACTAGCTGTGTGACCGTGACCCTGGGCAAGTCACTTAACCCTCATTGCCCTACAAAAAAAAAAAAGTCAAATATGAGGTCTATTATCATTATTCCTTCTTTTTTACAAATGGGGAAATTGAGGCAGAGCAGTCAGATAAATAGTCAGAAGTCCTACTATGATTCTGTCATAAGGAAGGAAACGATCAGACCTCACACCTAACGTTAAACCTTCTCATATCTGTATCCACAGACAACAGTAAGTAAGGCATTTAGAAGGAAAAAAAAATGTCCATTTAGGGGTTACTGAATGGCCAGTGACATTGTTCAATTGATCAGCATTTATTAAGCTCTTACTACATGCCGTCTGTTCACCAATAGCACCACATGTGCTCTTGGAACCTAAAAGAGTTCTCTGTTTCATAAGAGAGCCTGGCCTGTGCCACTGTGGTTTTCAACCCTGCTCAGAAAAATATCTAAGTCAGTGCACAGAAAAGAATATACGGCCCTTAGAACATGGCACCAACTTACTCCACAGGACAATGTTTTCAGCATCACTAGAGGTCCCTCACTTGATAAAGGAGGGAAATGAGGCTATTGTCAGTACCCGTGAGCAGGAGAGCCGGGAACAGAACCCTGGGACGGTGCTTCTAACTCCTAGGACTGTGCTCTTCAGCATAGAACAGGTATTTCTGGAGCATCTTCCACAGAATTAGAGGGTATTTCACACCCATTCTGCAGATGCCCTCCTTCCCTGAATTCCATTCCCAGCCAGTGATTCCTCCTGCCACTTCTGCTAGCCAGCCACAAGTAGAGGAGGAAGAAAAAGACTATCTGGGGGAATAAGAGGAGGACAGGAAGAGGAATAGAATCTGTCTCCTACTATTCATACTCAGAGACAAGACTATAGCCTATAGACATGACCTAAAAAGGCACTTAGGAAAAAATTCTCAAAAATTTCAAATATTGTTCCCCTTCCCCCCACTACTAGTAGAGGCAGCTTAAGTGATACATACTCTGGGGCGTTTAATGGTGTGAGAAAATAATGGAATTTGGCAGATACCCAGGGGCCCCACCAGAAGAATTTGGAATTGATTGAATTGGGTGAAACTGAGAAACTGATTGAGAACCTACTTAAGGTTGATTAAATTGAGACCACGCCTGGCCCGCCCTGAGTGGGGTGTTCTACAATTATGGACAGACATCTCATCTCAGATCAAGTTGGCAAAGGCAGAGTATTAATATCTAGCCATCTTCCTCCCCTTCAACACCCCTTCCTCCCAGTTAAACCATACTTCCTCTTTTCTGCATGGTCTTACCCCAGCTACCTATAGCTCTGTGTGCCTCCCCTAAACAGACACAACGAATCTTTCCCCTGCAGACTTGGGGCCCAGTCACCAATCTGATTCAGGGTACAGCACCACACAGGGCTTACTTCCAGGATCTTAGACTTTAGTCCCCTGATCAGCTCAATCAAAGTTCTGTTCAGGCTAGCGTAGCCAAGTATTTGAGGCTTAGGAAGGCTACAAGGATAGAATGAGGCTTCCCAGCTTTCTGAGTGGTTGGCTGTTGGAGAAAGTGATCCTAAGGAAACCAAAGAACAGAATCTTCCAAGCAACTGTTGTGGCAGCTCCTCCAGAACCCTTCCCCCAGGACTCCTGACAAAGACCATCTACTCAGCTTCAGGGGATGGGTTCTGACCAGCTCATCTAGGGATTGTAGTGCCCATTCCTCCACTAGGTAAGTCCCAGTGATTTTTACTTTTAACTCTCAACATAATCAATATAGATGTAGGCCAGTCCAGGGCCTCCAATCAAACTGTCACTGGTGGGAAAAGAAACAAACTGAGCAAATACCACATAAACTAAAAGGCATGTTGGTAACCAGAAAAGTCAAGACGATTGGGTGACCCTTTAGTTGGCCAAAGGATGGGAACAGGGCTAGAAAAGGAAAATCCTGAGGCTGTCACAGAGACTGACAGCATCCCCCTCCCCAGCCCACCCCAAAAAAAGGAAGAGAAAGACAGCAGGAAGTGGACAGTGTATCATGTTCAACTATGATGAAATCTACACGCTGTCCCAGTCCTGACTAGGCAGCTGTGTCTTTCAGCACTTGTGAAACAAACCAATCTGTTACCAAACTGGTAGTTTTCACACCAGCCTCTCTAGTTACATTGTAGCCAGATACAGGAAAGACATATACAAGGAATGCTTATCTAACAATGGGATTTTAAATGACCAGTTTTCTAATGTTATAAATTATTACCTAAAGGGAAAACAAATCGATTCTTGGTCTCCTTATTTAGGCAACAAGCAGGGACATTGAAGTCAGATTCTTACTGTTACAGTTTAGCTATTTTTTCAGTTCTGTCCAACCCTTCCTGACCCGATTGGGGGTTTTCTCAGCAAAGATACTGGAGTGGTTTGCCATTTCCTTCTCCAGCTCATTTTACAAATGAGGAAACTGAGGCAAAGAGGGTAAAGTGACACAGCTGGTAAGTAAGCTAGATTTGAACTCACAGGAGTCTTCCTACTTCCAAGCTGACTTCAGCTGATCAAGTGGAATAGAATGCTTTTTACATAATTGGCTGTGGGCCTGACCACTGAATCAATGGGTCTGAAGTTCCAGTCTCCACTGTGGCACCAGTACACTGGTGGTTTAATTGTCTAATTGATGACTGTTCAGTTCTCCCAAGCTAGAGAAGGGAGAACTGTACTTAGCTATAGTGAAAAGAATCATGCAAGGAGAAAGAACTTTGGGGAGCAGAGGTACCACACATGCTAATGAAGTAGACTTCCTTTAGTGACTGAAGTGTGGGAATAATGGTGGCTAATGGTGGGTTTGGAAGAGGTGGGACAAAGGCTACTTTTATAGGTTTGGGATACAGAAATTTCAAATATACATCACCAGTGACCACTGCTTGAGAGCTCTCAAGAATTGGAGCCAGTGTGACAGTTCACAGGACAGACTGGTGCCTAACTGAGCTGGGTCTGCTAAAACCCCGTGTGACCTTGCAGTCACTTAATTTCTGTGAGCGTCCGTATTGGACTAAATGATCTCTAGGATCCCTCTCAGCTCTAAATCCTTGGAGTGCATGATTCCCACTAGTTGGGAGGCAACTCTCCGGGGTTCCTGAGTGGTGGGAGGACAAAGCCGGCAACTCTCTCAGATATCTGGGACTTTATTAGTTGCAGAGGCTGAGGCTGACTTGGAGTGGGGCGGGGTAGAACCCCCTGTGAGTTGGGGGGATTCCTGTGGGGTCTCTTCCAACAACGTGTGGCGAGAGGAACAATAATCTCATAGGAAAAGACTGGGAGACCAGCTGGGTGACCTTGGGCAAGTCGTTTCCCTCTCTGGACCTCAGTTTGCTCTTCTGTCAATTGAGGGAGTTGGACTTGATGGCGGTGGTGATGATAAAGTACTGGGTGGGGAAGTGGGTGTGGGGGGGTCGGTATAAGGCTCACAAATCGCCCTCCCAGTAACAACGCTGGGAGGTGTCCCCATTTCACAGACGAGGAAACAGGCTCTGGGAGTCCGGGAGAACCCCGAAATTGAGATGGCAGGTTCCTGGCCTCTAGGAGCTGAAAAGGGGATAAGACCCCAGCACAGAGAGCCAGAGACAGGATAAGTGGACCGAGGTACCGAGAGGATGTAGCAGAGATTCGAACCCACAGCTCGGGACCACTGCACGCGGGCCTCGGGCCGGCACCCACCTGCCTCCTCCGGGCCGTCCTCGGCCGCGGTCACGGTCACGGTCACAGCCTCGTCTTCGTCCTCGTCGTCCCCGCAGGCGCGGGGCGGCCCTGCGCCCCAGCTGCCCCCGGGCCGCGGCGGGGCCTCGGCCGCCCCTTCGCCGTCCTCTTCCGCCCCGGAGCTGCCTCCGCCCGCCCGCGGGGCCCGGCCCCGGCCGGGGCCGCTCGTGGCGCCGGCCGCGAGCCCGCGCTTCCCGGCCGCCCCCGGGGACAGGAAGCGGCCCAGGCGGTCCCGCTTCATGGCGGCCGCTGCGGCTGCGGCTAGAGGCCGGCCGTGCTCATGGCCCGCCGCCGCCCCCGCCGCCGCCGCCGCCGCCGCGCCCCTCTCCCGGGCCGGGGGAGGAGCCAGGCCGGGCCGGCGGGCGAGCGATGCGGCCGGAAAGGAGGCACGAGGGGCCCCGGCGGCGGCGAAGGCGGCGGCGGCAGCGCTCTCTGCCGGCCCGGGGGGCCCGCCGGCCCAAAGCGGCGCGGACGCGGGCCCGGCCACGGTCACGGCTACGGCCACGGCCACGGCCTGGCCACGGCGCAGCTCCGGCCGTCCCGAGGTCACCGGCGAGTGCCAAAGCGAGCGGAGCCTCGACTCTGCCGCCCGGAGCTGTCTCCGCTGGGCCTCCGGGGGCTGCGCGGGGTCTGGCCGGCGGGCATCGCTTCTTAAACCCGAGGGGCACGAACACTAGCCTAGAAAGAGCCGCTGCCCCCCGGAAAGCAGCTGCGAGGGGGAGGTCGGTTCTAAGCTCCTCTACCTGGAATTCGAAACCCTTCCCAAGAGGGCCCCGACCAGGGGTGTACTGGTAAATGTTTAATAACCAGCTCTCCCCTTCCCCCAAGATGAGTATAAGACACACTTGTATGTTTTATCTGCATCCCATAAATCTAGACAATCAACAAAATCAAACTCTGACTTGTAGCATCTGCCCATTTCTGAAGTGTAAACATTCACACCGAAAATCTGCCCAGAGCTAGCTCCTGCACATCCCCGACCCAATTTTTGCCAACCTCTTTTATTAATCTCCTCTATGCAATCTACGACCCCACCCAGCCAAGTGTGGGAGCTTTCTTCCCTTACAGGAAGCACACCTTCTGGCCTCCCTGCCTTAACGCAGAGGCTCAATCTACCACATTCCTACAAATCTTCTTGAAACCTCCCTTCTTACTTTATAAAGATCTTCACTTTGTTTTCTTCTTCTCTACCGTGACATATAATCCCTTTTGTACCAGTATCTCATCTCCCTTCTAAGCTGTGATTTCTTTAAAGGCAGAGACTTGTTTCTTGCCTCAAATTTATATCACCCCAAAACCTGACACAGTATTGTACACACAGTAGTTATTTCATGAATACCTTTTGTATTTCGATAATAGCGACTCACATTTAAAGAATGCTTTTTGAGGGGTCCAGACCGCTGATTTCAAAAGCATGAAGAACTCCTGGTGTGGGGTTGTCCTCCACCAACACCAACGCAGATCAGCAGTTGTGTGTATCTTGTAGTCATACAGTTTCATGAGGCACTAAGAGGTTAAGGGATTTGCCCATGGTCACAAGTGTGAGAGAATCTAGGTTTTCCCGACTCCAAGACTTATTATCTTCTATCCCTTACCCCAGTATCCTCTCTTCTTAGCACTTAGTGGTTTACAGAATACTCTGCATACCTTATCTCAGAAGATCCACACGACAATCCTTGAGAGCAATCAGGGTAGCTGTCCTATAAAAGAGGAAATTGAAGCACAGAGAGACTTGCCCAAGGTCACAAAATTAGCAGAGCTAGAATTTATACCCTGGACTTCAGACTTCCTCAGGGTTATTTGAACTGACCAAGGTGCTGAAGATTAAAGACAAGGCTTAATTAAAATTAACTACAATAATAACAGCTAGCATTTATAAAGTGCTTTAAGGTTTAAAAAGTGCCTCACCTATGTTAATTTATTTGATTTTCACAGTGTGGGATTTCATCTGTTTCTCATCTTTGCCTTAATTGCCCAGAGTATTACGATTCTGAAGCCTAAGCAGAAATTGACATTTTTAATTCATTCAAATTCAACCGTGGAACTTTCTCCCCGGTTTCTTTTCTTTTCAACTTCCCTACAGCCTCCCAAATCCTTCCACTTATTGGCGTAGTCCCTTTCCTGGACTAACCAAACCTGAGTCTACTATCCTCCAGACTTTAAAAGTAGGGCTCCCAAAGAATCTAACCTAAAAGTAACGTACTTAAGCGGGGAGGGAAACAGTAGGACTTCAGAGAGCTAGCTTCTAATCCTAGCTCTGCTCCCAACTAACTAGCTGGGTGACTTTGAGACAAGTCCCATCCCTTCTCTGAGCCTGAGTTTCTGTGAAAGAAGTGAGTTAGGAAAGATAACGTCTAAGGCCCCTTCTATTTCTGACAATGTACAGCTTCTTAAAGAGAAAAAAGTGGGCAAAGGGAGGGAAATAATTTGGAACTGAATATAAAATATAATTGAATTTTTAAAAAAACAAAAAGGGAACCTTTCAGATCTCACCAGTATTATAACTAGATATTAAGGCGTATTCTTTAGTGTGCAATTAGAACAGAGGATTCTACAGTCTCTATAGGGGAGATCGTAGATCTAGCGCTGAAAGGGTCTTCACCTGCCTAACTGGCTTGAGAAGAGGAACCTGGTGCCAGAGAGGGGATGACTCGCACATGCGCAGTAAGCCTCAGAGGTAGGCGGAGAACCAAGTCCCTCTGACTGCAGAGGCAGGGGCTTAACAGCGTCCTGCGGGGCTCGGTGCAGAAGAGGTAGCTTGGCTTAGGTGCCAGAGAACGGGCCTCCCCATCCCGGGGTGGGCGGGGCCTGGAGCGGCTAAGCGCGCGGGTAAATCGGCTGAGGGCTGAGGGCGGGGAGAATCCTTCTGGGCATGCGCTAGCGGCGGGTCGTGAGCCGGGTCCCACCCCCGAGGAAATCGAGGAACTAAAAATTGTCCCGGACTTCCTGTTAGTCCTCACGCTAATGCCATCCGGGTGCTACGGGAACAGACGGCGTGCATTAACTTGTGTGCTCCGTCGGGACTTCGTTCCCTTGACGCAAGGTTCCGGCTGATCGCAGGCCCCATGCCCCGCCCCGCCCGCCACCGCCGCCGCCGCCTCCTCCCCGCAGCCTGGCGGGCGCCATGGCGGCTACTGCGGCGGCGGCGGCGGCGGCGGCGGTGGCGGGGGCCGCGGGGGACTGCGCGATGAAGCCGCTGCAGAGTGCCATGAAGCTGGCCCACGGAGCCATCGAGCTAGACGCCGGCAACCGGCCTTTGGTGAGCGGGGCCGGGGAGCCCCGGGAGGGGGACTTCAGGGGGAGGAGCAGCCCCGGGAGGGCGGGGGAGGGGCAGGGGCAGCCCCTGGAGGGAGGGGGAGGAGGAAAGGAAGCCGCGGCGCAGAAGGGGGAGGGGGCGTTCCCCGTGGATCAGTGGAGGGGCAGCCCCTGTGAGGCCGGGGAGCCCCCGGGGGAAGGGGAGGGGATCCCGGACTAAGGGGGCGGGGAAGGCCCTGGGAAGAGGGAGTGGAGTAGGGGGAGGCCCTGTGGGGAGGGGGAAGCCTCGGTGAGAAAGGAAAAGGGAGGGGCAGCCTCTGTGAGGAGGGGGATCCCCTGTCAAGAGGGGTGCCCATAAATACAGAGGAAGAGGTGCCCTCTCACCTCACACATCCTCAGAGCCCACCGCTCACTGTCCCTGAAGAAGAGGGAGGTAATTGGGGGGGCATCGGGCATTGGAAGTGTCTCCCCATTTACAGTCACTGTACCCCTTAATTCCCTGGAGTCTCCCAGTACAAAATTCAGATATTTTACAGCGCCCACTGGGTGCCTGACGCAGAGATACAGGAAGGAAGGAATGGTGCCGTCGGTCCTGACCCTAGTGCCCTGGGGTATGAAGGGGATGCCAATAAGTATGATGGGGGGGGGGGGAATGCGATGTGATGACCCGCAGGAGAACCCGGCCAAACCTTAGGAGAAAAGTGTGGCTGGAGAGCTGACCTCAAAGATGCAGAACGTCCCATGAGATTTCAGCCCTTCGCCCTGTCCTGAATGACAGGGCACTGAGAGGAGCATTGACCACCCCCTCCAAAGGAAGCCGAGGCTTCCCCCAAAGTGGAGAGGAGGTCCCTGTCTTTCCCTCTTGACCTAAACCTCCCTCTACCACCAAAGGTGGATCTCCACTCTGGTGCTTCTGTCCTGGGCAGCCAATGATCAATCAATCAAGGAAAGATAAGCTCTGGGGGTGACTTTGGTACTGAAGGGGGTAGTCAGCCCAGCCAGTAGTCAGGAGCAATAATGGAGAAAAGCAGAGACCTTTAAGACAGGTTGTGGATCATCGGTAAGAAGGGAGCCAAGTCAAAAGCTGGAGAGCAGGTGGAAAAGCAGGCTGAGCCACTGGACTGGCCAGGGAAGGAGGCAGGTGCTAAATGTCAGGTGTAGCATGAAATGCAAATGCCTGAATCAAGTTCCTTTTTTCTGAGTTTATTTTCTTGGAGAACAGGTTTCCCTTGATGCCAGGAATTCTGCACAGAATTCATCCTGGCCTCATAATGCTTATTGAAGGTCATCAGTACTTTAAGTTACAGAACCAAGATGCTGGAGCCCCACTGTGGTTCCACAGCCCTACACTGTGTCAGACAGATCTGCCCCTACAAGGTGTAACTGTGGTAGGCTCCCCAGGGGATGTTTTAAGGATGCAGAGGAAGAAAGAGATTCCCCATTTTTGAAAGGAGCCCTCAAAGCATCATATCCCCACTGGACTGAATCATATGCATTATGCCTTAGGGGAGAGGTGAATATGGGTACATTCTCAAAGTGTGAAACCTTAAGTCTAATATATGCTTTTAGATTCCTACAGACCCACCTGGGAGCTGGAAAAAAAAAAAAAGATGTAAAGTAAGAGGTGATTCAAGGAGATTTTGGGATTAACTGATTTATTTCAAATTTTAAAAACTCCTAAAAACTGAAAGTTTTTAAAAGTTTCAGGTCTTCAGTTTGTGGGAATAGGAAGGAATCTTTGTGATCAAAGGTTTGAGAAGTTAGCTGAAGCTGCTGCTTCTCTTCCTCTTAAGTGAGAATTTCATTTCCTTCTTGTGTCTAAGGAGAGGTCAGAGAGAAGATGCCCAGTTGATTTTCAGTCACTAGCTACTTAAAATTGATGTGGGTTCAGCTTTATAGACAGCAAGAGTGCTTTAAAGTTGGAAAATATACCATGTTACATTCTGGATTGTTGAAATGGAGTCTTCTCTTTCGGTATCTTGACTTTGATCCAGGCAGTGGTTCTGATGAGACCTTTGGGAGAAAAGAAACAGAATCAACGAGTCATGGGTGCAGCAGCAACTAGAGATTGTCACCTACTGATAAATGGGAAAGTCCAACCTGTTGTTTGGGATGCTCGAGTTTCTAGACTAGTACCAGATGGAGCAGTCTGAGATTGACTTTTCCTTTCCTCTCTGGAAAATAGGAGGCTTACCTGGAATACCTGAAGAGCATCCACTACATTTCCCAGGTGCTGCTGGAAGAAGCAGGGACTACTACAAAAGGTACCAAGGGACTCTCTAGCTCCTTGGCCCACTAATGTCGATCCTTCCTCTGCTCAGAGCAGCTCCACTGGCTTTCATTACTTGGCAGGCCCTGTGGTTCAGGTTTTCCTGAATTTCTCCAACCTTCTTATAACAGAAAGAAGTGGACACTTGCCAGTTGGACAGAGCCAATCTCATTTGTTTCCAGAGAGAAATTCTGAAGGCCCTCAAGACTTGTTCCCTGTAGTCTCTTCAGAGGGCAGGTTCTAGTTCCACAACGTTTCCTCCTAAGTGGAAGTGGAAAGACTTAAAGAGAACCCTCTAGGGGGCAGCTAGGTGGTGCAGTGGATAGAGCAGGGGCCCTGGATTCAGGAGGACCTGAGTTCAAATCCAGTCTCAGACCCTTGACACTTACTAGCTGTGTGACCCTGGGCAAGTCACTTAACCCCAATTGCCTCACCAAAAAAGAGAGAGAGAACCCTCCGTTCTTGGTTGTATTCTATTTTGTCCCATTGCTGACATCATGGGAGGACTAGGTGGGCGCTGTACTCATTGGTCTGTTGAGAGTGCTGGTCGGGGGATCCCAAGACTTGGTGTTCATTCCTGATGGGTGTTAGAGAAGCTGAGTCCCCCTCCATTGGGTGCAGTGGGGAATGAAGTAGTTTTGCTCCCTTCACTCTTTATCTTAGCCTGGCTTAGGAAGATCTCAGTTTGGAGATCCAGTTGAACCCAAATTCACTGTCTTCTCTCTCCATCAGAGGGGGGTGACACGGTGACTCCAGACACCCCAAAGATGCTAAAGTTGGCTGAGCAGTGTTTGGAGAGGGCCAAGTCAACAGCTGCCAAACTGGGTGAGTGCTTAGCAGAAGGGAGAGCTCTCTGGGACTGCTTTCTCTTCTTCATCTTTTGTGTGCAGCTGGACCCCCTTTCTTCTGACCCTTGTCTTTGTGTATCATGCAGGGACAACCCGACTGAAGCCAGCCATCCCTGCGGCCGTTCCGGGCCACAACCCAGCCAGCCGACACCGCAGGGTATATTCAGATGAGGGGGGAAAGCTGTGTCCCTTTCTGCCCCCTGAAATCTTCCAGAAGCTGCAGGTGGTTGAGTCACAAAGTTCTAAGAAGTAAGAGGGGCAAAATAAGCATTAGATAGAGCCTTCACAAAAGTGTCTGTGTGGGGGACAAAGCAAGCGTTACTGGGACTGGATGTGACATGACGAGTTAGACCCAAAGTCTGACTTAAGACTTCCTCTCCTCCTGGCTCCCTGGGTGAATGCCCTCTCATTGCAGTGGCCTCAGCAAGAGGGCAGCCAGCTCATGGAGAAGATAGGTGACCCTAGTTTCATAGAAGAACCTAAGTTGGGATGGATAGATCTGGTTTCTTATCCCTCCAAGGACTTTCCTTGTCTCCAGACTGGCCTGTCCCCAGCCTTCTGCAGAGCCCTAAAGGCTAGAGAAGGTACCTTGGCACCATGAGGTCCCCAGTTTGGTTGGGTTTAAGGCATCCTAGACCTCTCAGTCACCTTCTCTCTGAAGACCCAAGTCTTCTTAGCATGTAATCTACAGGACAGATTGGAGTGGTGGGGCATTTGGCCAGTCTGTAGGAGCTCATGGGATGTGATAGTTTTAACCCTTTACTTTGTCCATGGGAGTGTGTGTCTCTGTGTCTGTGTCAGTGTGTCTCTGTGTCTGTGTATCTATGTTTGTGTCTGTGTATGTATGTGTCAGTGTGTCTCTGTGTGTATCTCTGTGTCTGTGCGTGTGTCTGTGTGTGTGTCTGTGTGTGTATCAATGTGTGTCCTGTGTCTGTGTTTCTCTGTGTATGTGTCTGCGTATGTGTCTCTGTGTGTCTCTGTGTGTATGTTTGCATGTGTCTCTGTGTGTCCCTGTGTGTGTGTGTGTGTCTGTGTTGTGTGTCAGTCTGTGTCTGTGTGTGTGTTGGGGGGGGGGGGAGCATGCCCTGTGGCACCTGTCAGCCAGCACAAGCTTCACTTGTACCATTTGAAGCAAGGAGCCCTACGAGGGGCTGCTAGCTCTTTTGCTGGCTCCAGAAGCACCAGCCTTTCCCAAGCCCTCCAAGGATCCCGAGGCTGCGTGTCAATTTATGGAAACTTTGCAGGGAGTTGACACCCCTGGAAGAAGCTTCCTTACAGAATCAGAAGCTGAAAGCTTCCTTTGAGGCGCGGATGGCCCGGCTGAATCCCAGCCAGGCCGTGCAGAAGACATCCTTGGTGAGTGAGAAGCTCCTGGCCAAGGCTTGAAGAAGCCCAGGAGCTGAGGGTTGGGGGCGCTGGCAGCAGGGCCGGGGGCCAGAACATCTCCCTGGGAGCAGGGAGTCTGGAGAAGCAGCCTACCCATGACAGAGGAAGCCTCACCTTTCCCCTTCCATGTCACAGACTCTGTCCCTGCAGCGGCAGATGATGGAGAACTTGGTGATTGCCAAAGCCCGGGAGGAGACAGTATCCTTTCCAGCCCGTGTCCAAGAAGCATCAGACTCGCGGCTCAGTTGAGAGTGTGGAAGGAGTGGGAGCATGTTGAGCCCAGGGATGACTTGGGGAGATGGGTTTAATTTTATCTGGCCCTGGAAAGGACGGGTCTCCCAAGAAGTTTTTGGTCCTGGGAGCGACCTTTATCTTTGCCTCAGTATCCCTGGGAGTGACACTCCCAACTCTAGGCTGCTGTGGGCAATCCTTTCAGCCGAGGGACGTCTCTCCTTGACTTGACCACCCCAGCTGCAAAGGAAGATGGAGGAGCGCAGGCTGCGGCTGCAGGAAGCTGCTAACAGGTGAGACTTACCCTGCATCTTTCAGAGTTTGGGAAGCAGGAATTTTGTCACTGGGCTCCCTGAGTCACTGCCCCTGCCCTCCCCACAGGAGGTTCTGTAGCCGAGTGACCCTGACTCCAGAAGAGCAGGAGCAGCGGGCCCTTTATGCTGCCATCCTGGAGTATGAGCAAGACCACGTGAGTGCTGGCCTCGACCACGGTTTGGCTTGGCTTGGTTTGCTCTGTGGAGGAGGGCTACCTTTTGCTAGGAGTGACTGGACGGTGATGGGACCTTCCTCCCGTTGTGAGAAGCGGGGAGCCTTAGAAAGCGCTTTCCCTAGATTCTGGCCCCTGTGTCTGTGGTGAGACCCTCCCACCTCGGGAGGCAGCACAGCAGAGGACAGGAGCGGCCGAGGACGCGCTGCTGGTGACTGACACCCCCTCTCTTCTAGCAGGATTGGCCAAAGCACTGGAAAGCCAAACTGAAGAGAAACCCCAACGACCTCTCCCTGGTGACGAGCCTTGTCTGTCACCTCCTCAGGTAGCGGAGACCTGCCCCCCCCCCCCCCCATGGGGTTAGCTAAGAATTATTGCGGCTGATACCTATGGGCTTTTGGATTGGCTCACGTGAGCCTCCCAGCTACTCTGTGAAGGAGGAATGACAGACAGATGAGGAGATGAGGGAACTGGGGTTCAGGAGGTTCTGAGTCGTCTATGCTAGCTCAGCTCAGCACTGTCTGGAGGAGTTGTGGAGCCCGGGTCTTTCTGACTTCAAATCCAGTCTCAGGATGCCAGGGAGGTGACTCATCTTACAGGGCCTCAGTTTCCTCATTTGTAAAATGAGGGGGTTAAATGAGATGGCTTCCGAGGTCCCTTCCTGTGCTGGGTCTGTGATCTTTGGATCTCTGGCTTTTTTCTGACAGGACTAGAGTTAGCCAGCCCTTGGCTTCTTGTGCTCATTTTATTGAAGGATGCTGTGAGTCACTCATGAAGCATTTATTAAGCACCTCTTCCTTGGAACCGGGCTAGGTGTGCAGTCATTTTCAGTCCCTGTTGTGACCCCATTTGGGGTTTTCTTGGCAAAGACACCGGAGTGCTTTGCTGTTCCCTTTTCCGGTTCACTTTACAGATGAGGGACTGAGGCCAGCAGGGTTAAGTGATTTGCCCAGGGTCACACAGCTAGTAAGTGTCTGAGACCGGAATTGAACTTGAGAAGACGACCCTTCCAGGCCCAAGGCTCTATTGACTATGGCGCCACCTAGCGGCCAGGGGCACAGACACAAATGGAACAGCCTTTGCCTGTTGGGGAAATCACATGCACTGTACCCGTCTGGGTATTTGCTAGAGACACAGAGGAGGCGGGGGAAGGGCGGGAAAGGCTGGAGCCTCTGCAGAAGTTGGAAGAACACTAGGGATTCTTCAGAGGCAGGGACAGAGGTCCAGAGGTGTGAGGATGGGGTTAAAGCATGGAGAGCGGCTCGGTCAGAGCTGCAGTGAGGAAAGGCACTTTGACTCTCCTCTCGGAGGAGAGACAACATACAGGAAGATGAGTCCAGGTGAAAGGTGATGAAGAAGGCGGGAAGTGGGCTGGCCACAGTATGAGTGGAGAGCAAGGGCGGGTGTACAGGATGGCGCCAGACGGGTCATCCGTGTGCAGGGAGGGAGAAGTTGGGGCTGATGCCGAGCTGCCTCAGCCAGAGGATTCAGGGTGGGGCAAAGCAGCCCGGTAGAAGGGTCTTTGGGGGGGTCAGTTTCCTGTGGTCGGGGAGGTGGCGGGCTGACATCAAGCTGGGAGCAGGAAGGGTGGCTTCCAGAGCTCTCTCAGGCCGCTGCCTCTCTATTCCTGCCCTCTGGATTTCGGCAGCCCTTCCGGAAAGAGCACAGCGGCTGGTGTGGCGGGAGGGTCCGGAGCCAGCTCCCCAGCCCAGTGCCCTCTCCCTGGCCTCACTGAGGGGCTTCCTGAAATGGCCGGCTGGCCGCTTCCTAGCTTCCTTTATAACCAGCTGCTCTCCCTCCCTCGGCTTCTAGTTTCCCTGACCATCCAGTCTCCCAGCTCCTGAAGAAGCTGCAGTGCGCCGTGTACAACAGACTGTACCCCGTTATCAGCAAGCACGCAGCCGACTCTAAGACCAGCCTGGGCTGCCCTTCCCTTTCCCTGGGCACAGATGGGCTGCTGGCCCCTGGCAGTCGGCGGCTTCGAGCTTCCCAGAGCCTCCACTGCATGTTCACCCTCCCTGAGCCCGTCAGGCTGACCCAGGAAAGCTCGCCTGCTGGCCTCCCCAGCCCCCTGCCGCATCCCTGCCCCCCGGACAGAGAAATGGAGAGCAGCTCCACAGGCTCCCCTTCTCCCCTGCTGGACATCGCTCCCGGTCTGCTGGACAAGGACAGCTCCTTTGAGGACCTGGAGCATCTCTTAGCAGCTCCAGACCCCTGGGCCCGAGCACCGGGGGGTCTCGCAGGGGCACAAACCCCTGGCAAGAAGCCGACAACCTTGCCGGAGCAGCTGAAGAGCATCGTAAAGGACGTGCACAATGCCATCGGTGAGGCTCGGCGGCCAGGCAGTGACGGGAGGGCCAAGAAAAGGGGAGGCCCCATTAGGAGCAGAAGATGGAGACTGGGTAGGGGCCTTCCTCTAAGCTGCACCCCGGGTTCCCCTAAACGCCCTGTTCTGATGCTCCTTGGCCACAGGAGGGAGCCATGTCCCAACCAACCGAGGCCATCGGTCCCCTTGCTCTCCTAAGCAGAGATTGCTTGTTCCTACCGTTCCCCACAGCTGCTTCACCCGGAAAGACCCCCGGGGAATCAGGAGCCTGGTGGGCGTAGGTGGCCTTTAGTAGACCAGGAGGGAGGTGCACCAAGAAAGCCTCAGGAACAGGCGGTAGTAGTGGGGAGGTAAGAAGAGCAGTCCTATTCCTCCAGTTACTGCTGGAGAGGGTGGGCACAGCCCTCCTCCCCCACCCCTTCCCAGCCAGCCCGCAGCGCCACTTCACCCTCCTGCTTGTGTGGCTCTGAAGCCGGCAGCAGCTTGGACTCGCTGTGCCCGTGGTCCCTGAGATGAGCGAAGGGGAAGCGCAGACCGCACAGGTCTCTGAAAGGCTTCCCCTGAGCCTTTCCAGAGCCTCTCCTGGCTAGGATTCACAAATAAGGCCATGGAGACAGGGTCAGATGACTTCTCATGAGCTCAGGCGAATGCCCGTGATGTCTGGCCATCTGCAGACACAGCATCTATGGGAAAACAGGACCGGCAGGTGGTATTGAGGGACTTCTGGGGTTCGGGAGCAGGATGGTGGGGAATTTCAGCAGCCACGGGGGACTGTTCCCCAGAGATTTATTCTTAAATAGAAGTCGCAGGAGCCTGGGGCTCCTTGGTGCCTCTGGTGGCTTCTCATGAACGTCCTTCATTCTCTGCTCCCGGCAGACAGATTGCTTTCCCTTACCCTCCTGGCATTTGAGGGCTTAAACACGACTGCCTCCAAGGACCGATGTCTGGCCTGCATCGAGGAGCCCTTCTTCTCCCCGCTGTGGGCACCCCTGCTGGCTCTCTACAGGTAAGGCAGAAAAGGGTGGCCCCTTTTCTCTATCCAGAGGTAGCCACTCTTCATCATGAGCCTTTCCCCTTGGTCGGGCTGGTGTCCTCCCTCTCTGACAAAACTGGCTGAAAGAGGAACGGACACCTCTGGGAGGTCTGCAGGCAGAGACTAGAAGACAACTCGTCCCATCTGTTACAGTCAGGATGTCTTTGGGGTGTCGGTTAGAGGGTCACTGAGCTTCCTTCTAGCTCTGAAATTCTGTGGACCTGCAGAAGACAAGGCTCGCTCCTTCTTCTGTTCCCTTTGCTTCTCGAAGGCTCCCTAGACCACTCCTGCCCACACGGATGTCTTTCTTCTCCGATTCCTTTTTTTCTTGATCACGCACTTAGCACTTAAACATAAGAAACCGTATAGCTAAACCATAAGCTGTCTGCAGTCCTGGACCATGTCTCATATTATCTTATTGATTGATTGATTGATTGATTGATTGATTGCGGGGCAATGGGGGTTAAGTGACTTGCCCAGGGTCACACAGCTAGCAAGTGTCAAGTGTCTGAGGCTGGATTTGAACTCAGGTCCTCCTGAATCCAGGGCCGGTGCTTTATCTACTGTGCCACCTAGCTGCCCCCTTTCTGTAACTATAACCCAAGATCACCTTTGGTTTTTTTTTTTCTTTTTGCCTACTTGAATTGACTGCATTGAACATAATGTCCTCTGCCTCATCTTCAGCTTTTCCTTCTCCAGACACTTACTAGCTGTGCCGTGCTGGGCGAGCCCCTTGAACACGTTCAGCCTCGGTCTCCTCATATATAAGATGGAGACAATAGAAGCGCCTGCCCCATGAGGTTGTTGTGAGGATCAACCCAGACAACATGTGTAAAGCACTTCATAAATATTAAGGCAATATGTGAGTGCCGACTATCATTAGAAAGGCTACTTAGGCTAATAATGGACTCAAAGCCTTTTCTATATGGGGTTGTTTATTTTTTTCTGATAAGATATTCTACTCTTTGGTTCTAAATGAACCTTATTTTTTTTTAGACCAATCCCCCTCATGAGGCTATTTAAAATTTCTTTGTTTTTCTTTCAAATTAAATTTTATTTTTAAAAATCATTTTAAGAACCAGTAGTTCAGGGGCAGCTAGGTGGCGCAGTGGATAAAGCACCAGCCCTGAAGTCAGGAGTACCTGAGTTCAAATCCGGCCTCAGACACTTAACACTTGCTAGCTGTGTGACCCTGGGCAAATCACTTAACCCTCATTGCCCTAAAAAGAAAAAAAAAAAGAACCAGTAGTTCTCCACGATTTTCCTGAAATGTTAGGTTAATAAGTGATTACAAAATACAGTCAATTCCTGTGCCCCAGATTCCATGCTTTAGGGCCTGCTTGTGTGAATCCTTTCTATTTTTAGTCATTTTTTCCCTCTTATTTGAGTTTTGATGTCTCATACTTCAAAAGTACCTGGTTCGTGACCCGATTACTTCATTATTCATTACCTAGTTACCTAATTAACCTTGATTGTAAAGACTGTAATTCAAATAAGGGTCCAGAAAAAATTTTTTTCTAGTATCATCTGTTGTCAATTTTCCCTCTCCCACCTGATAAAAGGTCAGCTTTTGTCTTTTGTGTTCCTCTTGTCTATTTAGAAGACTTTCCAGTTTTACTTATGGTCCTAATTAGAACTTATTTCTTAGTTCATTCTGGGGAGGGGGAGTTTATTCTTATTCTCTTATAACCATCTTTAGGAGCCTGGCTCATCTGAGGCTTTGATGGTGTTTCCATTTGCATTTCAGGTCTTTATGTGGTTCTTTGTTCATCCTCTCATCTCATCTTTCATCACAGGCTTGGGGATCATCTTTGTGTGTGCCCTTAGTATGGTTTCTGAAGAAACATCCATCTTGATTTTCTTTGGACCTGACAAGGAATTCCCAACCCTCATTCCCACGCATGCACACTTGAGACCAGCATGAAGGATTCCCCCCCCCCCCCCAGCCCTTTGGTGGGATGAGGTACAGATAATCCCCCTCACCCCCCTCTCATTCACAGATGTGCCCCATGAGTTTCCCAGGATCTTTGAAACCAGTAGAGTTAGGAAATGTACCATTCCCATACCATTCTCCCTCCAGGCCCAGTCCAACCCTCATCTCTTTTCTGACAGGATCGTCTACCAGGCCCGAGAAGCGGCCCTGAGCAGGAGCATGGAGCTCTGTGGAAACATGCCTCCCTCCGCCCTGGGCATCGCCTCCAAACTCTTCCCTCAGGAGGCGGGACTCAGAGAGTCCGCGTCCTACCCCTACTGCACGGCGGTCCAAGAGCTAGGCCTGATGGTGCTGGAGAGCTGTCCCCAGAAGAAGCTCGAGTGCATCGGTAAGAGCCGGGCAAGGCTGTGGTGCGGGGCCACGGGAGGTGAGGCGTTTGCCGATTTCACCAAAGCCTCCCCTTCTACCCCTCGCAGTTCGGGCTCTTCGCAAAATCTGTGAGTGTGCAGAGGAGTACTGCAGGGCCAAGGAGTCACGCCTGCAGCCCAGCATGATGGCCATGTGAGTACTGCGCCCCGTTCTGGATTGTCACATGGGGGCTTTCCCGCTGGCATGCACACTGCACCGGGAACATGCACTGAGAATCCCAGGCTCAGTCTTACCTTTGTCCCTAGAGGCTCCCTCTAAAAGGCACACCTGGGGCCGGGCTGGCTTCAGAGACCCAGTCAGTTGAGATGTCAATATGGGTGCAGCTTCTGCATCTGAAGCTGGGGGGTGGCCCATCGGGCAGCGTAACTGTCAGAGTCACCCAAGGGATGGGGACGTGGTTTTTCCTATGATGGCGTTCAGTTTCTACCGCTTGGAGCCCTGTGACAGAAGACTCTTCTCCCGTAGCCCTAGAGAATTATGCTGGGGTCTAAGCCAAGATCCATCCCCATTGTGGCAGCTCTAGGAAAGCGCCCTGGTTCACAGCCAGCCTCAAACACTGCTTAGGTGACCCTGGGCAGAGAACTTACTCTGTCTTAGCTTCATGTGCCTCTTCTGTCAAATGGGGATGATAGTAGCACCTTCTTCCCAGGGTTGTTGTGAGGATCAAAGGAGGTAGTAGTCGATAAACATTTAGGTGCCTGCTGTCTGCCAGGCACAGTGCTAAGTGCTAGGGATACCAATATGAAAAAGGAAGGCCGCCTGCCCTCAGGGAGCTGGTCATCTCAGGGGGGAGGACCGCACACCCAAGGATGGGGACGGGGAGTACCCAGAGCGGGCCTGTGCCCAGGCGGGAGGTGAAGAGAGAGCCCATGTGAGGTGCTTCACAGACTCCAGAGTGCCGTGTAAATGCTAGGTGCTAGCATTCCTCCAGGGAAATACGCCGTGTCTTCTCCATTCTCTTGGAGAGCGTCCTTGACCTTGGACAGTGCCTGCAGCCTGACTGCATTCAGCCCTGCCTATGCCATGCTGAAAGCTGGAGGCCCAGACCAGAAAAGATCATCCCAGGCTCCAGACTCAGACTGTGCCCCAGCCTTCCTGCTGTCCCCCTCAGCTGGATGGGGCAGAGCCTTGTGAGCACCCCTTTCACTCTCAGGGCGTGGTATGACCCTCATTCCCTTGTTCCCATCCGCCTCCTAAGTTTAAATGCTGCTGGTTTTTCTTGTTGGGGGGTCCCAGAGATGTTCAGTTTCTTTATCCTCCCTCCTTCTCATCTCACCATCTGACCCCTAAAAGTCTGGCAGTTGTCAGTTAACTCTCCTCTCACCATTTTCTGCCCTGAGCTCATTTCATCCCATCTGTCTTGGCCGTCACTCCCCACATTGGGCTCTCTTTCTTCCTGACTGTCTCATCCTGAAGCAGCTTCCTGCTGAGCTAGGTCAAGTGCAAAGGGCCTGAGGTCAAGGGCCTAACTCTGCTCCAAGTTGGGGGTTGGGCAGGTCCTAGACTCCGTAGTTCTTCTTACACCCCATCCTTCCACAGGCCTCAGAGAGTCACGGGCTCCCAGTTAAAGCTGCAAGGGTCCTCCATTGAGGAATCCTGGGTTCAAATCCCACTCTGGACATAAGCAGAGCTATAATCCTAAATGGTCTGTCAACATTTCTAGTTCGCTCATTTATAAAATGAGCAGAATAGTACCTACTGATGAGCGTTCTGCACACCCTAAATGTGAGCCATGCTGTTATTGCGAAGGGGCAGGTCAGGAGGAGCTGTAAGCCGTACCCAGCACAGTTCTGCCCCCACGCCTTAGGGTTGTTCAGGTGGGGCTCGTGGCCTGTTCTCTCCAGTTACCATTGTTCTGCCAGGGTTTCTCAGATCTGTTTATCCAGCCCCAACCGCTCTCCTGAGTTCCGGCTGCCTCTCGGACACTGACATCTCAAACTTAACATGTCTAAAACATACCTTTTAACTTCCCTATTGTTGTCAAGGGTACCGCCCCCAGCCTCAGTGCTATCCTCAAGTCTTTTCATTTCTGACCCCACAAAATGTCTTGGCTGTGCCCTGCTCTCTTCCCTGGCACTGCCCCCACCCTGGTGCAGGCCCTCATCACTTTACACCTGCCTGAGCTACTGTGGTAGCTGCTGGTTGGTCTCCCTGCCTCAAGTCCCTCCCCATGGCAGGCCATGTTCCACTTGGCTGCCACAGGGACCTTGCTAAAGCAAAGGTCTGTCCACCTCACCCTTCCCCCACCCCCCACTTGGCAGACTCCAGGATCAAATATAAGATCCTCTCTTTAGGTTTTAAATGCCTTCCCAGCCCAGCCCCTTTATGATTTTTCAATCTCTCCCCCCTGCCCCCCTTCCCCCACCAGGTCTCTCTGGATCCATCTCCTTTATCATTTCTTTTGTTTTTTGTTTGTTTGTGGGGCAGTGAGGGTTAAGCAACTTGCCCAAGGTCACACAGCTAGTGTCAAGTGTCTGAGGCCGGATTTGAACTCAGGTCCTCCTGAATCCAGGGCCTGTGCTTTATCCACTGCACCATCTAGCTGCCCCCTCCTTCATCTTTTCTTATAGCATGGCACTACTGCCTTCTCTATTCTATCATATTCATACATCATCACTTGTGCAGACATTATGAGATTGATGGGCACCCCCTCAACCCTAAATCTGTGATACCTTGCAGGAATTATTTTTGTACATATGGGTCCTGTAGACCAAGGTGGTGTGGGACACAGGGTATGCACAGGTGGGTAGTTTGGGGGCAGAGTTGCAAAGTGCTTTCCAGAGCGGCCCTTTTCCAGGCTTCTTAAACATTGCCCTCATCTGCATGATCCAGCCAGGCTTCCCTCAAGACAGTTCAGATCTCTCCTTGAAAAGACCAGGTCCCTGCCCACTGCTAGTGCCTCCTCTCAGATCACCTCCCATTTATACTGAATATGTCTCGTATGTATAGTCTTTGTATACTGTTTCCCCAGTTAGAATGCGAAGCTCTTAAAGGCAGAGACCCTATTTCTGCTTTTACATCCCCAGTGAGTAGCAAAGTGCGTGGCACTTAGCGCTAAGTGCTTAGTCAATGCTTGTTGACAAGCAGTTGACATAAAAACAGACTGGTACAGAGAAGATGAAGGAATGGGGTGGGGGTGGTAATTGAGGGAATTGTCGGTCAGAAGCAAAGCTGTTGACTCTCTGGTGTTGGGCTCTGTGTGAGGTGCTGGGTAAACAACAACCAAAAAAGTCAATCCCTGCCCTCAATGAGCTTACATTCTATTAGAGGATACATGCATGCACATATGTATATGTCTGTACACACACACACACACACACACACACACACACACACACACACACAATTCATAAACGTAATTTTGGTGGGGAGAAGCCACTTGGTAAGACATCAGAAAGGCCTTGTGTAGAAGATGATATTGAGCTGCTGAGCTGGGAAAGACAGTGTAGATTCCAGGAGCTATTAAGACTATTCTGGGGGCAGGTAGGTAGTGCAGTGGATAGAGCACCGGCCCTGGATTCAGGAGGACCTGAGTTCAAATCCAGCCTCAGACACTTAACACTTACTAGCTGTGTTACCCTGGGCAAGTCACTTAACCCCACTTGCCTCACCAAAAAAAAAAAAAAAGACTATTCCATTGTCAGTGTGCCACCACGCATGTAACTGTTTCCTATCACTGGCCATGCTGGTTGTCATCACTTTTTCACAACAACAAATAATGCTGATAAGAAAACTTCACAAATTCCTCCCTCTTTGGTCTCTAACATCTGTAGTGTGCATTCCCAACAATGGGATTATTGCATCAAAGGACACGATTGTTTTTGTAATTGGACAGAGAGAGATTGTTCTATAGAAGGGTTCAACTGTCTTGCTATTCCACTAAAAAATGACTCTCTCTCTCTACAACCCCCTGGCATTTAATTGGTACCTTAATGTTGTCTAACTTGCATATCTTTCGGTATTAGTGAGGTTGAGTATTCTTTCAAGTGGTAATTAACAATTTGTGTTACCTCTTTTGAAAAATTTTATTCATTTCCTTTGGCCATTTATCCGCTGTGACTTGTAGGCTACCTTTGTTATATTTTACCAGTTCCTTCTGCATTTTAAATGTTTTTATCTGTCATATTTACCACAAATGTTTTTTTCCCAATCTCCTATTTTTATTTGAATTATATAGAAATTTTTTATGCAAATACCATCTATTTTATGACAAATAATGCCTCCTATTTTTTTTTTTTGGTGGGGCAACGGGGGTTAAGTGACTTGCCCAGGGTCACATAGCTGGTAAGTGTTAAGTGTCTGAGGCCGGATTTGAACTCAGGTCCTCCTGAATCTAGGGCTGATGCTTTATCTACTGCGCCACCTAGCCGCCCCCAATGCCTCCTTTTTTTAAAAGAAATACACTTGGGGCAGCTAGGTGGCACATTGGATAGAGCACCAGCCATGGAGTCAGGAGGACCTAAGTTCAAATCCGGCCTCAGACACTTAACACTTACCAGCTGTGTGACCCTGGGCAAGTCACTTAACCCCAATTGCCTCACTTAAAGAAAAAAAAAAACAAACTTACCCCCATAATCAAATAAATAATTATCCATATTAAAAAAAAACAGAAACATAACTTGTTCATTAGTTTTAATATTTGGAATAAGCATAGGAAGTCAATAGGTTTCTTTCCATCTTGATAACACTAAGAACAACCAGAAGAAAATATTAGGAGACAAATCACATTTATGGCATGTGTCCCTCCCACTGTAAGCTGATCCCATATGTAGCCACCTCATGTATCTTTTCCTTTCCTGGAACTCTCCCAACCCGTTCCCACTACACTGCTATTTGGTAGAGGTAGTATCCTTCCATTGGACCCTTGACCTCAGCCTTCCTTCCCTCTGGATCCTGAGCTTTGATTCTTTGATTTAACTGGAATTCCTGAGCTGTTATCCTTAGGCCAGAATCCACTGACTAAGCTATAAGACGGTGAGTAGAGTGCCGAGTTCAAATTTGGCCTCAGACGCTTACCAGCTGTGTGGCTCTGGGCAAATCACTTGACCTCTGTCTGCCTCAGTTTTCTAACCTATCGTATGGGAATAATAGCACCTACCTCCTAAGGTTATTGTGAGGATCAAGTGAGATCCTATTTGTAAAGTGCTTACTTAGCACGGTGTCCAGCACAGACAGCTGCTTAATAAATACACATTTCCTTCCTTTCTTCTTCTGTTTTTGGTTTCTCTGCAGTGGTGCCGATGATCTCTTACCCATCCTGTCTTATGTGGTGTTGAAGAGTAACCTCCCCCAGCTGGTGTCTGAGTGTGCTGCACTGGAGGAATTCATTCATGAGGGGTAGGGATGGGAAGGGGTCTGTGGGAGGAAGGCTGAAAGGGCTGAGGAGGGGAGGAAAGTGTTTGGTGAACCTTGGGGCCTCTGTGAGGATGGGCTCCTTTGAAATCTTTTCCCCAAGGGTTTTCCCCTCTTTATATTGAAATCTGACTGCTGGGAGGGGATTGGGAGAAATGCCTAGAATTGGTAGCCAGCAGGGCTGGTGCTCTTGGCTGACCAGTGAATCTGGCCAGTTATTCCTGGTTAGAGCTCAGAATCACTCAAGAGTTAGCCACCCAAAGCATCATCACACAGAAGTGTGAGCTACAGATACTTACATGTAGTGGGGGCTTTTCTTCCCAGTGTTCCAATTGTTTAAAATTGTTGGGATCTTTCTTGTTTCCATTCCGACCCCAGTGACTTTATTTGGCCTGACATCTCTCCTCAGACCCTCTCCTCTTTCTCAGAAGTTAACAGAGCACGTGGCTCCTTAGAAATGCCTTTTTATTAAGCTGAGGTCTTTAGAAGACAGAAAAAAAAGACAGATAACCACTAGTTATACTATCCCCATTGTGTTTTTCCCTTACCCTCACCTCCTTGGATGTGGGAAGAAGAGGCATGAAGCCACCCCACTCTTTGGGGTCAGAGCCATTCATTCGCTTGCTGACAGTTCTGCTCATGAAACTTGACAACTCAGCAGTCTCCCTGGGGTATGACTTGGGGAGCAAGCCTGACCAGTGGACCTTGGAGTCATCTGAACCTTAATGTGATGGGACAGGAAAGGGAGGGAGGGGAAAGTGGAGGAGACCCAGGCTCATGGTGGAGCTTGAATGTTCTAGAAAGCAGTGTTTCTGGGAGGGTGGGCACCCACCCATGAGACCTTGGCTCTGTGAAGGGCCCTTCAGAATCTCATTCAGTTCCCCCTACACTCAGGGTCACTTAGCCACTTCTTGGTCTCGTGTGCTCTCACCTGTGCTGCCGCACCTCCTCAGCCTTGTTGAGTATACACCTACAAAAAATGCCCCCTCTCATTCTCCACATAGCCTTTTTTTATGGACAACAGCAGGCGTTGCTGGGGTTCATAATCTTTTGTTCTACCAAGTGTCCTCCGAGTTGGATAAAAATGGAGTGTAAATTAGTAAATTAGTCAGTATATCTCCCGCCCCTCCGTGAGCTCCGTTCCAGGAGTCTGTCTATGCCTAGTGCCACACCTCACACACAGTATAGATGTTCCATAAATGTGTGTTAAACTTCCTCTCAGCTTTTATGTGGCATGGCTTAGTCAGCTCCAGTCAGAAGCCAGTGCTGAAGAGCAGAAGGAAACATAGCGGGTACATGTGTATGGGACTGGAGGAATCCCTCTGGGAGGGCTTGGAATGATACTGATCCTGCTGGAGGGTGTCCCCAGGCTGATGATGATCTCTGTCTGTCCCCTGTGCCAGGTATCTCATTGGAGAAGAAGGTTACTGTCTGACCTCCCTGCAGAGCGCTCTGAGCTACGTGGAGCTGCTGCCTTGTGGGGCTTTGGTGAAGTAGCCAAGAGGAGGCGGCGGTGCCCCGGTCTGGCTGGTGCCCGAAGAGGCTGGAACAGCCACCCCTGGGAGCTCCCTGTGGCCGCCCATCACTTCCCTTCCCCGAGAGGGCACCGAGCTGAGGGACCTCGGCCTCCAAGTGCCCGTAGCAGAGCTTGAGCGGGGCCCTTTTCCACATACCTGGGTAGCTTTGGTGGTTGGAACACAGTCAGAATGCTCTCCTAGCTTTATTCAGCATCATCGAGCTCTCCTACCCACCTTGCACCAGAGGCAGCGGAGCTTTCTAGGAAATGGGTGTGAAACTTGAAAAATGTGGCTCCTGCCCTTCATCTCCTGCCCTTTGTCTCCTGAGCTTCTCACCTCCACCTCGAACCTGCTCTCTGGGGGGCTCATGAGAGTTTCCTCTCCAGCACTATGGGGACAGCCTCCCCATGGGCAGCCAGCAACATGGGCGAGACTGGCATCCCCAACCCCCCTCTTCCCAGAGCCCTGGGCATCTGCCCTCCCTCCCACAAGACCAGGGATAGGAAGGGACCTTCAGCAAAATTGGGATAGCCCCCAAACTCCCAAGATGAGCCCCTCACTGCATGCACTGGCTTCTGTGAATGCAGCTGTAGGCATTAAGTGAGGCAGCTACAAGATCCTTCTGTCTGGCCCTGGGCTGTTCCAAGTCATTGCTGTAGCTGTCTCCCCTCTTTCCAGGCTGCCTCCCTAGGCTAGTGAGGGAGCCGCCTTTCCCCACCCCGGTCTGGCTTGTCCCGTCACAGGGGCTCTATTCCTAATTCCCAACACGGAGGCCGAGGCTCTCGAGGCTGCATGGTGAGCTCTGGGCCTGTTCCTTCCTGACCCCTGGGCTCCATGCCCCAGTGGCTTCCTCTTAGCTTAACAGGTGTGGTGTCAAGGAGGAGTAGAGCCAGGGAGAACAGGTGATGACCAGGGTGTGCCTCTGGAGGAGGTGACTGGGGAAAGGGTCCATCTAAGAAAACTGAAAGAAGAAATTAAAGTGTCTCCCCAACCCTGGATCAGCGAGCCAGAGGGAAGGCTCCATCCTGCACCTGTCTGGGCCCCGTGGCCTCTTGTCCACTGTCTGGCCAGAGTATGATGAGGTAGCAGGTCTGTCCCCACTGTGGGAGGGTGCCAGAGGATGGGCTCTAGAGGCAAGGAGTGGAGCCAGCCCTGGCAAAGGGAGGTGCCAGGGTGTGCCCCGTCACCCACGTATCTCACCAGCTACAGGCCTTGGACGCCCAACCATTGTGCCAAGTTTTAGGGTAGTTGTGCCCCTCCAAACCTCAGGCTCTGAGGTGGTTTTTCCAGCCCCTGCCCTAAGAGGAGGAGTCTGAAAAGAGCAGGGCCCACAGTCAGGCCCCTTGCTGGCCCAGCCACCCTCAATGAACAGGAAGCCCTCCTTTTGTCTCATTCTGCTGAAGTGGACACACACAGAGGACTACTCTAGAATCCCTGCCAAGGGGTTGGGGCCCGCCCTCAATGGGAGATGGGGGCATCTTGCTTAGATTTCTCCTAAGAAACCAAGAGGCAGAGGAGGAAAAGGGAAACCTGGCTTGGGATGGAGCGTTCTTGGGTTTGGTTCTTTCCTGCCTTTGTCACTAGTTACACTACCATGGAATCTTAGTTATAGATGGGTCAGGGGTCCTAGAGATGCTCTAGAAAAGGCCCAGAATTTTTAAGCTTTTTGTGATAGAAACAGTGGTACTAGATTTATTTATTCATTCAGTGTGCCTCGTTGTACACTAGAACTCATCTGACCTGGGCCCTGTGCATACAACTGGGAGAGTGGGAATAAGTGTTCTCTCCGTGTTTGGGGGCTGTCGATGCTCCTCTTAAAGCTTATGGTTGGTTTGCCCTCCTGCCCCCCACTCCTCTTCCACTCTGTCCTGTGCAGTGCAGACGTTCCCTCCCTCCCCGCCCCCAAGGAAACAAGGAGTTCTCCCCCATGGGCACTAGTGCTCACACGAAAACTTGGTCCTGGCCAGTGGTCGTGGCCGGCTCGGCTCCCCACTATGGTCTCCCCTGCCCCAGGCTTTTTGCTCCAGATCAAGCGTCGTCTCCTGACTTCCCTCATGTTCCCTCCTAGGTCACTGTGAATCCTTTAATGTCCTACGGGCAAAAACTCTACTACTTACCCTCCCACTTGTGTTTGTAAAGGACCCTCCAGGCCTCATGTGGAACGCGTATCTGCCAGACTCCACCTTGGCTTTGGTCCTGCTGTGTCTGGACTGTGATAATGTATCAGAAAGATAGGCCCGAAGGCCAGGGAAATAAACAGGTCACTACTGGCCTTGTGTCTGCCTGCCTGCTTACCCTTCCCATGTTCCCCACAGAGTGGATTGAGCCTTGGCTGTTATCTGCATCTCTCCCAAAGGGGCAGGCTTCTTGAAGTTAGAAAGTCTGCCTTCCTCCACTCCACTAACCCTGCCAGCCCTCCTCCCTTGCCTGCAGTCCCCTCCCTTTGGGGTGTGGCAGTAGACCTCCATAGGCGCCTGGTCGTGGGGCTATAGGGAAGGAAGGGTAAAAAGGATGCTTAAGATTGCACCTGTTTATCCCCCAGGAGAATCTCCAGGACTTCCTGGAACTCTGAGGACTCATAAGGACTCTGGGAGAGGGGGTACTTTGACTTGGAGGGATGAATCACCACCCCTCCCCCAGCTCAGTGCAGAGAGAGGTGTAAGATTAGAGGTGGCCAAGCAATCCTGTGTTGGGAGATTGGTTATAAGTCAGAGGCTTTTAACCTGGAGGCCATGGAGAGATTTCAGGGGCTTTGTAAACTTTGATGGAAAAAACATTGCATCTTTCACTACCCTTTGGTTTCCTTTATAATGCTGTATACTTGATGCATTTGAAACCATTATTTTCAGAAAGGGTCCATAGGCTTCACCAGATTGCCATTGGGGTCTGTCTATAACATAAAGAGGTTAAGAACCCTTAGCTTATCAGAAATGGTGGGGTAGAAGGTGTCATGAACACAGGAAGAGGCAGGAGGGCAAGGAGAAAATTCTTCAACCACACCAGAGAGAAACTTGCTTTTCGAGACTCCAGTCACACCAAAAGTTATTGGGATTTGGGAATGGTTTTCTACTCTCCAGACCAGCTGTGGAGGGGCTCCTGTCTCCTTTTACAAGGGATATCTATTGCTCTCAGGAATGACACCTGGGGTGGTGCTAATCCTTACTTTCCAAGCCAAAATCAGTCTCTGGTCTTGTTCTTTTACCTCCTGCTCCAAGTCCTACTGAGATAGGCCCTGGGCTTCCACATACCTTCATTTTATCGCCCTCCCTTCCCCCAGCCAATCTCAGAGCAGGATTCTGGGTACACCACTGAAATGACATGTATGGAGATTTTCAAGTCTGTGTGAGACATAAGAAGAAAGAATTCAAAGAAAGACCAGGGTTGGGGTGAGCAGCTGGGGTCTCACCAGCTGGTACCCCAAAAAAGAGCTCAAGACACAGTCTGTGAAATCATGCCTTCAGCCAACCACGTGGTCCTATGCCTCCTGACCATATGTCTGAATCTATAGAGGCCCCACCTTGGCAGGGAGGGGAGCATACAAGAATGGGGAGACAACTTGAGGGAGATGTCATTGGGGTATGCAGTCAGTAAAGAAAACAATACCTAGAGGAAAGAGTGAATCTCAAATTCCAAAGCATGACAGACCAAGAGGGTTGAGTAGAGGCCACAGAGTCTGCAGAAAGAGGGCTCTACAGGGAACACCTCGGCTTGTTCATTAAAAACCACAAGAACGTCAGCTTTAACGCCTGTAGCCAGACTTCCATGAACATCAGGCCATGTGACAGTTCGATGCAGGAATCATTAAGAGCATAAGCAGCCATCTCATAAAAGGGGCAATGGGATGTATCCCGGCCATCACACCCTAGGGCCTAAGCCCTTGTCCAGAGGAAAGAAAGCCCCCTTGCTTCCTGGGACGGGCTCCTCCCAGAGCAGCTGCTGTCTGCCCCCAGGGTTCAAGAGGCCTAGATTGGAAAGCTTGAGTCTGGCAAGTTAGGCCCTCCCTAAGGAGGAAAGACACATGTCAAGCCGTATCAGCCACACCCCGCTGCACCCCAGCCTCCCCACTGGGACTAGTACAACAGGGGATTGGGAAGAAAGAGATCTGATTTCCAGCCTACTGGCATCCTCAGAGTTGGGGGGAAGGGAGGTGGAGGGGGGAAGGCATGTTGGGCAGCGAAAAACAGCCAGGTGCTCTTGACTTGGAGTCTGGGGAGGAATGGCCTTGAAAATGTGTCCAAAAAAGAGCAGAAGGGAAGTGGACAGTTTGTAGATTTCCTCTGGGGAAGGGACCAAGTAAGCAGTGACCACTTGCCACCAAGAAGACAGTGTCCTGTTCCCTCAGAATGAGGTGAGCTCCAAAAGGTAGAAAAATGGCCCATGGGGAGCCAAGTGGATGAAGGTGATCAGCAAGGGTCTGAACTCTTGGAAATCGAGCTTCCTGCCTGGCTTCCTGTAGGAAGATCATCCAGGCCCTTTCTGAACCCTTACCCTAGTCAACAGCTCAGGCCCCAACTCCCTAAAGTGCACTAGTCAGGAAGGGTGGTCCCCTGTTACTATTCCCTTGCCTTTTCCACATTTGGCCCCCAAATCACAGAATGGCAAAGCTGGAAGAGACCTTGGAGATTATCTCATTGGACCCCTTTACAAGTAAGGATACTGAGGCAGCTAGGTGGCGCAGTAGATAAAGCACTGGCCTTGGATTCAGGAGGACCTGAGTTCAAATCCAGCCTCAGACACTTGACACTTACTAGCTGTGTGACCCTGGGCAAGTCACTTAACTCCAATTGCCTCACCAAAAAAAAAAAAAAGTAAGGATGCTGAGGCACAGAGAAAATTAATTTGCCCACGGTCACATAGCAAGTTGCTGGGACTCATACCCAATTCTCCTGAACCCTGGTCCTTTGTCCACTATACCATGATGTCTTGGGGTCTGTGAATTCAAGAATGGGAAAATAAGAATGGGGCTGAAGCATCCACAGTTCCTCTCTCATCATATTCGGCTGGTATCTTTGATATTCTACACCAAGACAAGCTGCAAAGTACCTATTGGGGCTTAACTCCAATGGACCAAGCAAATCTCCATCAAATAAGATTAGGTTCTAAGTTTCTCCAAGGTCAGTCCTCTGTTTCTCCCCTTGTCCACCATAACCATCCATTGGAAAGTAGAAAAACTTTCTTCATTGTATTATTGTATAATGATTAATCTTGGTTCCAGAGAAGAGATGGAAACATGCACTTGCCTCATTTCATGGGAGAAGTGGAGGACTAGTGTGAAATGTTGCATATGTTAATTTGGAACTATGCCCAAAGGGCTATGGGACTGTTCATACCCTTTGACCCAGTGGTACTACTACTAGGTCTGTATCCCAAAGAGACCATATAAAAGGGAAAAGGACTCATATGTACAAAAATATTTATAGCAGTTCTCTTTGTGGTGGCAAAGAATTGGAAATCGAGGGAATGCCCATCAATTGGGGAATGGCTAAACAAGCCGTGGTATATGAATGTAATGGACTACTATTGTGCTGTAAGAAATGATGAGCAGGAGGAGTTCAGAGAAACCTGGAAGGACTTACATGAACTGATGCTGACTGAGAGGAGCAAAACCAAGAGAACATTGTACACAGTAATAGCAACATTGTATGATGAACAATGGTAATAGACTTGGCTCTTCTCAGCAGTGCAACGATGCAAAAACAGTTTCAAAGAATTCATGATAAAAAATGTTCTCAACATCCAGAAAAAAGAACTGTGGATTATGAATGCAGATTGAACCATACTGTTTCTACTTTGGGATTGTTTTTTTCCTTCTTTTTTGAGGTTTTTCCCTTGTGTTCTGATTCTTTCACAAGATGACTAATGTTGAAATATGTTTAATGTGATTGTACATATACAACCTATATCAGACTACTTTCCGTCTTGGGAAGGAAGGAGGGAAGGGAGGGTGGGAGAAAAAAATTTGGAACTAAAAATCCTGTGAAAACAAATGTTGAAAACTATCCTTATATGTAACTGGAAAATAATAAAATACTTAAAAAAAAAAAAAGAAATGTTGCATATGTTGTCACCAGTCAAATCTACCATGTACCAGAACAGTTCTGAATTTTAACAGCTGTTTCTGTTACTAATGAAGGCTCACCAAAGCTACATCTAGAAATGGTGGTAATGTGAAAACAAAAGGCATCCATAAAAGTTCAAAAACAACAACAACAAAACAAAGTAGAGATCCCCCTGGAAAGTCACAGGCAGATGTCCCTATTGCCCTTAGAGTAATCCCACTCTCTTCCTCCTGCATGGTGCACTTTGAATCAGGACCTGGGTATAGGAAAGGTAAATCATTCATGGTCAGAACTGCCAGTCAGGACAGGTCAAGAGTAATAGACCCTAGGGGCAGTTAGGTGGCACAGTGGATAGAGCACTGGCCCTGGATTCAGGAGGTCCTGAGTTCAAATCCGACCTCAGACACTTAACACTTACTAGCTGTGACCCTGAGCAAGTCACTTAACCCCAATTGCCCCACTAAAAAACAAAAGAGAGAGAGTAATAGACCCCTGATTGAACTCTATTGTCTCTTCCCTTCTAGAGTTTGTAACCTAAGCAAGCCCTCCTGGCAAGGGCCAACAGGTTGGGCCCCGAGTCCTAGCACTTGAGTCACTGCCCCATCATCCCCAGACTAAGGCTTGGTCTGATGATCTAACCTGGCCCTTTGTGTGACTGCCAAGTTTCTGGAGCCCCGCCGGGCCTTGAGGGTCACCAAGAGTCATGGAAAGCACCTCGGAGAACAATGGCCTTTGTTCTTATTTCCCTCATCCCACAAGCAGCTGGGCACACCTTTTTTTAAGCAGTCAGTAAAATTACTTCAGTGTACAGAATCTGTATGGAGGGGAAGAGAAAAGGGAAGAGACATACAATCCCCATACCTGAGGAGCACGGTCTAATGAGGAAGCAGGACCAAAATATTCCCCTGATACATAAACAGTGTCTGCAGCAGAAACAAGCTGGCAACTAGAAAAATAAAACCAAGCCCAGTGTGGTGGCATACACCTTAATCCCTACCCCTGGGGCTAGTGGATTGTTTGAGTGCTAGAATTCTGAGCTGCAATGCATTGAATTGATGGGGGTGTCCACACTAAGTTACACATTCATATGGTCAGCTCTGGGATATGGGGGGTTTCCAGACTGCCTAAGGAGGGATGAACAGAATTGAGCCAGGATCAAGCAGGTTGAATCTACTCTACCGATCAGAAAGGGATCGATCAGTGAATAGCTCCTGCACTTCTAGCCTGGGCAAGACAGGGAGATCCAGTCTTAAAAATAAAATAAAATAAAATAAATTGGTAAGTATTTATTGAGTGCCAGCTATGTGTCAGGCACTGGGGGGCGGGGGAGGCGTAATGATGGAATAATAATAATAGCACTTTGATCATACAAAACCGTTTCCTTATAACAACCCTTCGAAGTAAATAGAGTATTTTCATCCCCATTTTATAGATCAGAAAACTGAGGCCCAATAAGTCAAGTTAAGTGAAGAAGCATTTACTAAGTACCTACTGTGTGCCTGACACTAATGACATAGGAATCCAAAGAAAGGCAAACCAAACCAGGTCCTGGCCTCGAGAAGCTCACAGCTAATGGAGGAGATGACAGCTCTGTACAGAGGAGATAGATTGGAGATATAATCTTGGAAGGAATTCCAAGAGATAAAAAGTCGACCTGTCCCCAGCCACAGAGCGGCGTGTAGAAGAATTCTGTTGCGGTTTTCTAGATTAGACTGAAGGTCTTCTCACTCAAGTCTGATGTCCTTATCTCATTTTCCAAATCTCATTCCCAGATGTCCACACTCGTTTGACCTGCTTTCTCTCACTTGCCGAGCTTTTGCAGTCTGCTTTCCAACCTTGCCGCTCAGCTAAAACCGCTCTGTTCTAAAACCAGGGGACTCTTCTAAGTCCTCATTCTTCTCCACAAGCATGTATTAGGTGCCTGTTTGACAGGTACCATGATAGACCCTGGAGATACAAGTGCAAAGAAGGAAACCATCCCCACTCAATAAGCTTACCTGGCCACTACCCTAGTTCAAGCCCTAATCACCTCTTGTCTGATCGATATTGCATCAGTCTCCTTATTAGATTCCTGGCATTTGGTCTCTCCCTCCTCTAGTTCACCCTCCACACAACTGACAAAATAATCTTCCTAAAGCATTGATCATGATACTCCACTGTTTCAGGAACTTTCAATGACTCCCTAGTGCCTCAGGATAAAATAGAAACTCCCTATCTTGGCACTGAAAGCACTTCACAATCTGGCTCCAGTCTACCTTTCTGGATATTGCCCATTATTCCCCTTCATGCACTCTGTGTTCCAATCAAGCTGGTCTATCAGTTGTTGTCTCAATTCAGCACTCTTAACTCCATTTCTGGAATGTTCTCTCTCCTCACTTGCCCTCTTATAATTCTGAGTTTCCCTTAAGGCTCAGCTCATGTGCCAACTCCTACAAGAAGTCTGTTCCCCAAAATTGTTAAGGACTCTTTCCTTCCTCAAATTATCCTATATATATATGTATGTATGTATTTATGTATATGTATGTATACTTACATATAGATATGTAGATAGAGATGTATACCAATATATCTATCCTTGCCTATGGATATACCTATCTGTTTATATGTTTCACCCCTCAATTAGAATATATTGTTTTACTCATTTTGCATATGAGAAGCTGAAGGTCATGAGCAGAAGAATTGGGAATTGGAATATGAGCTTACTGCTTCTGACTCTACTAAGACCAATGCTAGCTCTTTTTAAAATTAAATTTTATTTTCAAAAACTTAACAAAAATCTATTCTTTCTCTCCCCACAACTGAAAAAAAAACACAGAAAAAGGCAAAGAAAACCCTTGTAACGAATATGTCTTGCCAAGCAAAAGAAATTCCTGCATTGGCCACATCCAAAAAGTCTCTCTCAGTCTGCACTCTGAGTCTATTCTCTCTCTGTCAGGAGGGGTGGGGCACCATGTTTCATCATGTAGTCCTCTACTATTATGATCAGAGAAGTTGAGAAGTTTGAAGACTGAGAGAATCCAGCAAATGAGAGATCATTGATGACTTTAGAGAAGGCAATTTCAGATGAGTGACCAGGTCAGAAACTAGACTGCAAACTATTGGAAATGAGAGAAGAAAAATTGGAAGTAACAAATGGGCAGAGAAGCAAGTTAGAGGGAGAGAAAGTGGGAACAATGAAAAGCACAAATTTCATGACATTTCAAGGGCAGAGATATAGGATAATAACTTGAGGGGATGGTAGAGTCTCTTTAGGACTTTTTTTTTCTTTAGGACTTTTTAAGGATGGGGAGACTTGGGAGTACATGTTGGCAGCAAAGAATACTAGACTAGAGAGATGAATGTACCGGCAAGCTACTGGAAGGGATGGGATACAGGGTACGTGTAGATGGGTCAGTCTTGTGGAGAGGGGCCACCACTTCATCAGAGGCTGGAGTAAAGGAGCAGAAATGGGGGAAGGGGTGATGTCAAAGGACTATGAGATAAAGAGAAGGGGAGAAGAAGCAGCTCAAGGCAAAGGGCCTCCATTTTCTCAATAAGGGAAGAGGTCAGGTGATCATTTGTGAGGATTAGAATGAGGGGGTGGTGTGGAAGGAAGAGAAGAGAAGAGAAGATATGGGACAGCTGCTGTAGGGGACAACCAATAAGGGAAGAGTAGAATAATGACCTTGCTGCAGTTGAGAGTTGAGATTTTTTTTTTTAAATGTGCAGTGAATCTGGTCACCATGGTTACACTTGACTTATCCATTTCTATTCTTGAGCATTTCAGTAGGACAGGAAAATATTGCAAAGTCCCATTGTGACCTTGGTGAAATCCAAGGTCAATGATTTTTAAAAGCAGTGGTTTGCTGTGAGAATCAAAAGAGCTAACACGTGAAACAAAAGCTTTACGCCAAGGTAAGGTTACTCTTATCATATCTCCTATTCCTCTCGTTAAAAAGTGTCCCATGTGCCTGCAAAATTATGGTTTTTTGTGTTCATTTATTTGTGTATGTGTTTTTCTCCAAATGTAAGCTCCTTGAGGACTGACTCAGGTTTTTGTGTTTGTATCCCTAGCACCTAGGACAGTGCCAGGTACATAGACGTGCCTATTAAATGTTTGTTGTATTATATTTCCTTTTTGTGCCCCATTAGGGGGCAAGATTCAGGAGAGTCCACCCCCAGAGAACCCCCAACCAAGGATCAGAAGCAACTTGGAATTTGTACAAATTTTATTTATTTTTATTTTTTTTCTTTATTTTTATTTTTTTGGTGAGGCAATTGGGGTTAAGTGACTTGCCCAGGGTCACACAGCTAGTAAGTGTTAAGTGTCTGAGGCCAAATTTGAACTCAGGTCCTCCTGACTCCAGGGACAGTGTCTATCCACCGCGCCACCTAGCTGCCCCAAATTTTATTAAAAGAGAACAAAATGAATGGGAGAAATGTTGGGCATCTTGGGGGTGGGGTGGGGGTTGATGATATTATCCACTCCAGCCTGGGGATAGCTATCACTGAAAATGGTCCAGCCAAGGATCAGATTAGGAACGTTAGGTATTCCAGGAAGCGGAAGGCATTGGGAATAAAAGAGAGGAGGATGGTGGGATAGTGGGGAAAGCGCATAGGGGAAGGCAATTAGGACTAGATAAGGGCGACTTTCCAGGGGCTGATGGTGTGGGAGAATCATTCTCTGTTTCTCATCTCTTCAGGGGCTTTTACCCTATGTCTTTGATCTCTAGCCTCCTGGGATGGGAGTCAGGGAGAGGAGGTGATGCTCAGATGACTACAGATGCTACTTTTTAGGAAATAAACTCTTGTCCTGTGTGATTCTGGCTTGAGTTGGGAGGGATCAGCCCCAGGCTTTATTGCTGTCTCTTGGTTCCTTCTTGTCCTCCTATCCCCACCTTCCCACCAAGACTCTGGGGTCTCTGAATTCCAGAACCAAATGGTTGAACATTTTGGGAGTTGGCTTCTTCCATTGTGCATCCTTTCTTACCAAGAGCAAAGCCTGGAGCACCTGAGCCTTCCTCCTACATAGCCCAATATAATGGACCTCAGAAATGTCACTGACATTCTAGGTTATATCAGCTCCTGCTCTTTCCCTGGTGTAGCAAGTTCCCGTGCCCATGTGCTGACCACTCAGCTTGTTGCCTCCCTCCTCAAATCCACCATTCCCAAGCTGAAGGGCAAGTCTCACCTGGGGCCCCACCTGGAAGAGTCTTGGATAGTAAGAGGAAGAGATAAAGAAAACAGAAGGTTCAATGTAGAGACAGCCCGGGGTAAGGGAGCTTTTATAAGCATCCTCAACTGGAAAAGGAAGTTCTCTAGAGATGAGAAATGGGGAGGGGTGTGGGTGGCGACCAGCTGGAGATCGGTGTATGCTTCCTGGAAGAAGGTAGGAGTCACAGTTTTCCATCTGAGGTCAGGACCTGGAGGTCAGCAGGGGAGTCTACACACAACACAGTGTGTGAGACAGCAAGCTTATCCACCAGGGATGTCACAGCCCGGCCAACCTCCAGGTGGCTGACATAGCCAGGACCCAGAGCTTCAGAGTGTGCAACCCCCATATTGATCTTCACCTGGGTGTTAGAGAGTCAGAGAAACACATCATCAGCCTTTCTCCTCCCCATATAGAACATGGTTCAGTGGAAATTGAGGGCGGGTCCCATTTAACACTCAGCTCCTACAAGAAGTCTCTCTCCAAGCAGCACTCCTGCATCTTTATTTTTTATCTACTTTCCTGCATACTTATCACTTCCCTTCAATAGGTTGAGGGCAGGGACAGCTTTCATTTTTGTATTTGCAGCCCTGGTACGTACGTAGGGCTGGCAAGTAAGAGGCATTTAATAAATGTTTATTGATTTAAACTAAAGTGAATAAGAACTGTCACCTTCCCAAACGATTGTGGGAACCTCCATCCAGGTCTTCTAACTTCGATTCTTGCCCCTCCAATCTTCCCTTCATACAACTGTCAGGCCACTTTCCTCATACAACTGTCAGGCTTACTTTCCTCATGCATGCATGTGGTCATGCATCTGTCTTAAGATCTCCTATTGCCTTCTGAATAAAGATCAAAATGCCTTTGCCCAACCTTCTAAGTCCTGCACAATTCCAGCCCTATTTCGTATTATTCCTGTTTGTGTACTATATGTTCCATACAAACTGGATGACTCTCCCCACCTCAACATATTCTGTGTCAGTCAACAAGCAATTGTTAAACACCTACTATGTGCCAGACACTGTTCTCTCCCAACTTCGTGCCTTTCTTTTATACTGTCTCCTATGCTTACAATGTCCCTACCTTCCCTATCTTCGATGGTCTTTTTTTCCCAGGGCAATGAGGGTTAAATGACTTGCCCAGGGTCACACAGTTAGTAAATGTCAAGTGTCTGAGCTGGATTTGAACTCAGGTCCTCTTGAATCAAAGCCTGGGTGTTTTATCCACTATGCAACCTAGCTGCCCCATCTTCCCTATCTTCAAATGCCAAATGGCTGTTAGCAAGTCACTTCACCCTCAGTTTCCTCATTTTAAAAAATGAGTTGGAGAAGGAAATGATAAACCACTCCAGCATTTCTGCCAAGAAAACCCCAAATAGGGTCACGGAGAGTCAGACAGGACTAAAAAATGACTACACAATAACAAACTAGGATCAGGTCTTTGCCCCAAAGGTGGGCAATGTAGAACACACAGGCAAGAATATAATTAATACTTCCTGGTGTCTCTGAATTCATCACACACACACAAAGACACAGCCAGGGTCTCCATCACGCGCACACACACACACACACACACACACACTTCAGATTGCCCCAGGCTCAAAAATGACTAATTATAGCTCTGCAGATTCATACTAATCTTTCAACAGCCCATCCAAACTCTACCTTCTCTGCAAAGTACTCTGTGATCCCTCAGTCAGTAAAGCCCTTTTCCTTCTCACACCTCACAGGACAGTTTTCACCTCTTACGTACTTATCAGATATTATTTTGTATCATAGCTATTTGTCTTTGTGTCTAATCTCTCTTCTAGACCAAAGCTTCTTAAACTGTGGGATGGGTCGTGTAACTAAATGTGGGGGCTGCAGAAAATTTGGCAACAGTAAAAGGTTATCTATACCCATATTATATACCTATACACTTGGGGTTGTGTAAAAATTTCTCGGACAAAAAGAAGTTGAGGGGCAGCTAGGTAGCGTAGTGGATAAAGCACCGGGTCTGGATTCAGGATAACCTGAGTTCAAATCCAGCCTCAGACACTTAACACTAGCTGTGTGACCCTGGGCAAGTCACTTAACCCCAATTGCCTCACCAAAAAAAAAAAAAAAAAGAATGAATGATAAAAAGAAGTTGAGATGAGAAAAAGTTTAAGAAACCCTGTTCTAGATGATAGACCCCATGAGGGAAGGGACTGTGTCTTATCTAAAATAATATCTCTCCCAGGGCCAGCACAGGGTGGTTAATACTGTTAAGTTGAATCGAGTTGAATATTGAGTCTTTTGGGAATTCCAATGGTTAGGGCTCACCCCCCCCCGCCCCCATGCCTGATGCTCAGGACCACATTACAGACCCTCATTACAGAGCCTTTCCGCCCAAGGCTCCTCACCTCATTTAGCTTACAGGGGACATCTGGGTATTCCTCACGCACCACCCTGCTGAAGGCCAGAGCCCCGGAGGCCCCCAGGGTCAGGAAGCCGGTGCCTGGCCTGAGCAGGCGATCTCCTGCACTCCCTGGAATACAACAGAAAGGAAGGACAGAGGCTGGGTGTCCAGCTGTGGGGTGGAAGAAAAGGGGATGGACGACCCCAACAGCTACTCCTCTGGGGCTCCCAAGACACCCGGGGACCCCAGAGTGATGCAGACCCCGTTGGTCACCCTGCTTATTGCTTAGTCCCAGGGCCAGAGCCTCACCTGTGATAAAGGTGTAGGAACCTCCAGGGTTCTCCGAGACCAGGGGAAAGAAGGCTTTCCAGGCAGTGAAGGTGCTCAGGAGCAAGGTCTCCAGGACCTAGGCAGGAGGGATCTGTGTCTTATCCACAATTGTCACTGCCCTTCCCTATTCCCCTCACCCCTGCTTTCCCCTTCCCTTCCTCCTCCCTCCCCCCATACCCGGTCCATACCCACTGCAGCTCCTTCAGGCTCTGGGTGTGGGGTGGCCCCCCTTGCCACCAGCTGAAGCCCAAAGAAGAAACCACATCAGTGACCTTCCTGCCTCCTCTCAGCAGGGATGCCTTTGCAGCTTCTGCTCCTTCCTCGGTGCCTACGGAGGGAAAGGGGGATGACTAAGAAACTGGGGCTCCCCCTCCTGCTTTATCCTGCCTTTGAGAAAGCCTCAGGGGCAGCTAGGTGGTGCAGTGGATAAAGCACCAGCCCTGGATCCAGGAGGACCTGAGTTCAAATTTGGCCTGATACACTTGACACTTACTAGCTGTGTGACCCTGGGCAAGTCATGTTTAACCCTCATTGCCCTGGAGAGAGACAGAGACAGAGACAGAGAAAGACAGAGAGACAGAGAGAGAGAGAGAGAGAGCGCTTCACAGGTCTTCTGAAGACAGTCGCATTCCTCCTCGAGTGAGACTGGGAGGCCTATGTCAGTGCAGGTACATGAAGGGGTACCCTTTACTTGTCCTTCCTGGACCATCTGGTAAAGGGAGAAATCCCATCCCTGCATTGTCCTTTGGAGCTGGCTGAAATTGGGGAGCCTCAGAACAGCCTCTTGGTGTGGCAGTTTTTCCCCTCTGGACACTCTGGAGTCCAAGGACCTGGGTTCAAATCCCACTTCCAATGCTTACTACCTCTGTAACCCTGGGCAAATTGCTTAACCTCTCTGGGCCTCAGTTTCCTCATCTGTAAAATGAGGGAATTGTATTAGATCACAGATTTAGAGCTGGGAGGAATGTTAAGTCCTCTGGTCCTACCCCCTTCCATATTTTTCCCTTCCATGTACTTTATGCTCCATACAAACGGAACAGCTCTCCCCACCTTGACATATTCTGTCAGTCAGCAAGCATTTATAAGCACTTACTGTGTGCCCAGCACTGTGTTCTCATTCTCGTTCTCTCTCTCTCTCTCTCTCTCTCTCTCTCTCTCTCTCTCTCTCTCTCTCTCTCTCTCACACACACACACACACACACACACACACACACACACACACACACACACACACAGAGGTTCAGTGATTGCCCATGGCCACACTGGTAGTGTCAGATATGGGATATGAACTCAGGTCCAACATTCTTTCCATTGCTCTGCCTCCAGAGAAAAAGTTCTTAAATAATAATAAATTTAAAAATCTTAAATAATATTTTCTTCCAACTAAATGTTAAAACATTTTAAATAAAATTTTGAGTTCCAATTTCTATCCTGCAAATAGTATGGCAGAAAAAATTAATAACTGCATTTTAATAGAATTTGTTTCTTTTATAACACTATGCATTTTACTTTATGTATTTATAGACATTCTTTTGAGGAGAAGTGCAGGCTTCACTAGTCAGCCTGAAGGGTCAGGACACAGAAAAGGTAAAGAGCCCTGCTTTAGAGTATTTCTCCAGCTCATGTCTAGGGTTCCTTTCAGTCCTATACGTATGAATCTAATACTGAAAGGGCTGGGTTTACCTCAGAGAGCTAAAGGACCTTTGGTCCCTGCCCTCTCCTCCCCATGCACCTCTTCCCAGAACACAATGGGGCTCCACATTTGCCTCTTGGTGCAAGCCCAAGGCCCAACCCCACTCCCAGAATCCCTGCCCCACCCCAGACCTAAGGCAGTGACTCACCGACATCCCCCACCATGGTGAACAGGCGTTTGTGGGCTTCTGCTGGTAGGAAGTTCTGAAGCTTCTCCAGGCGTGTGGCATCTCGGGAGATGACGGCAACTTGGAACCCTATGGAGGTGGAGGAAGGTAAGGACTGAGGTTCCTAGAAATATGAGTCTACAGAGTGGGACCCCACTGGCCAAGGGTCTGGACCAGGAGTCCCTCAGTTAAATCTGGCCCTGGATACCTGACTTGAACCCATTAGGAAGCAAATGAATCTCAGAAATTTAGAACTAGCAGGAACTACAGGAACTAAGCCAACTAACAGGACAAAGTAGAAAGAGTTAGAGGAGATCAGGGTTCAAATCTCAGCTCTGCTGCTTCCTTTAATTGGAGACAAATCCTCCCCTACTTGGCCCTCAGTTTCCTCATCTCTAAAAGGAGAGAGTTGGACTGCAGCAGGGATGCTTCACCTACTTTTGTTTCAAGACCCCTTTGGCAGGCTGAGGAAGCCCGTAGAAGCCTTCCCAGGATAATTAATAGTTCCAAAATTCATAATTGCTGAATTTAAATATTAGTGAAAATAAAGATGTATTTTCTTCTCATCCAAGTTCATGGACCCCTTGAAATCTATCTGTGGACCCCACATTAAAAATCCCTGGATTGGGGCAGCTAGGTGGTGCAGTGGATAGAGCACCGGCCCTGGAGTCAGGAGTACCTGAGTTCAAATCCAGCCTCAGACACTTAACACTTACTAGCTGTGTGACCCTGGGCAAGTCACTTAACCCCAATTGCCTCACTAAAAAAAAAAAATCCCTGGATTACATACTCCCTATTGGTGCTTCCTGGATCTAAATCCTATAACCACTTCACTCTATGGATTAAGTAACTGATGTCCAGAAAGTTCAAACAGTCTGCCCAAGGGTCACCCAGATATGGTGTGTGGGAGATGGGGAAGGGGAGAAAGTGACTTCCTGAAGCCTAGGTCTAGTCCTGTCTGGCCCTGGGAGCTGGGCCACTGACCTATAATCAGGATATTCCCCCACTGTGCTCCTTGTCATCTCTCCATCCCAGCTCTGCAGCTCCTTCCATCTCCAAGTCCAGTGGAAAAAGAAAGGATTCAAGAAAATAAAAAAGCGACACCTGACCAGACTTATGGTCCAGGAGCTTCTACGAAAATTCTGGGGCTGGGAGCAGCTAGGTGGCACATGGGGCAAGCTAGGTGGTGCAGTGGATAAAGCACCAGCCCTGGATTCAGGAGGATCTGAGTTCAAATCCGGCCTCAGACACTAGACACTTACTAGCTGTGTGACCCTGGGCAAGTCACTTAACCTTCATTGCCTCGCAAAAAAGAAAGAAAGAAAGAAAGAAAGAAAGAAAGAAAGAAAGAAAGAAAGAAAGAAAGAAAGAAAGAAAGAAAGAAAGAAAGAAAGAAAAGAAAATGCTGGGGCTGGGTTGGAATGAGAAACCTGGGGTTAGCTCCTTCCCAGGCGGTTATGAAAGTATTCTTCCAAGATTATGGGGAATGAGTACGGAGGTGAGACTGTATATTATGCAGAGCTTGCATCCCCCAGGCAAGACACCAGCAAGGTAGCGCGGAAAGCACATTGGATTTGTAGTCAAAGGGCCCGAGTTCAGACTTTAACTTCGCTACTTCCTAGCGGTGTGATCTCTTTGGGTCTCAGTATCCCCTTCTGTTGGGGGAAGTTGGATTAAAGTTCCTTCTAGTTCTATGACCCAGGCTTCCTCAGCTACCCTCTCTAACACTCCCCCCCCCCCCGCCCAGCCCCATCTAACCTTCTGCTTTGCTGCTTTCTGCACCCCCCAGTGAGCTGCCACCCAACTGGGGGCCATAATCCCACCCATCAGACTCTCCCCCCAGTCCCTCACCCTTCTCCAGGAGCGACTTCACGATCCCAGAGCCCACGGTCCCAGCTCCTCCCAGCACCAGGACCAGGCGCTCCGAAGGGGGCATGCTTCCAGGCAGGGTGCCCAGAGGATGAAGCTAAATCTTGGCGGTGAGGAGAGATTAAGTAGAAAAGATCCCTTGGAGACTCCACCCTTAGAGCGTCTCACTGGCCAATTCCTTAGCACTTAGTAATGTTGGCTCCGCCCCTTAGGCTGCCAGCCAACTCCCCAAATCTTGCAAGCTAATTTACTAGGTCTATTGTGTAGTCCGGGACATAGAACTGGAAAGGAGTTTAGAAATTATAGGCTGGGGGCAGCTAGATGACGCAGTGGATAAAGCACCAGCCCTGGATTCAGGAGGACCTGAATTCAAATCCAGCCTCAGACACCTGACACTAGCTGTGTGATCCTGAGCGAGTCACTTAACCCTCATTGCCCTGCAAGAAAGAAAGAAAGAAAGAAAGAAAGAAAGAAAGAAAGAAAGAAAGAAAGAAAGAAAGAAAGAAAGAAAGAGAAAGAAGGAAGGAAGGAAAGGAAGGAAGGAAGGAAGGAAGGAAGGAAGGAAGGAAGGAAGGAAGGAAGGAAGGAAGGAAGGAAGGAAGGAAGGAAGGAAGGAAGGAAGGAAGGAAGGAAGGAAGGAAGGAAGGAAGGAAGGAAGGAAGGAAGGAAGATCATAGGCTCCAACTCCCTCATTTTACCAAGAGGGAAAGAAAATTGCTTGGGATCTCACAGGCCAACTCTTCCAATCCATCCCTGAGCAATTAATCCCCTCTACAATAGCTAGCATTTATGTAATGTTTTTAAAAGGTTTGCAAAGGTATCACATTTGATTCTTACAAGATGTTATTTTTGTTATATCCATTTTACAGATGAAGAAACTGCGGCTTTAAAAAGATTGAATTTGAACTCAGGCCTTGATGGCTTCAGGTCCTTTGTTCCATCTACTGAACTGCCTAGCTGTATCACTCAACTTCTTCAACAAACCAGCATTTATAAAGGGATTATTATGTGCCAGGTACTGTGATAAACACTCTACAAACATTTTATCATTTGATCCTCATAACAACCATGGGAGGTAGATGCTATTATTATCATCCCTGTTTTACAATTGAGGAAACTGAGGCAGAAAGAGGATAAGTGACCTCCCCAGTGTCATCCAGCTCAGACACCCAAGTGTCTGAGGCAGAATTTGAATTTAGGTCTTGCTGACTTCCAGTAGCTAGGGGGCACAGTGAATAGCATACTGTGCCTGGAGTCAGGAAGACTCTTTTTCTTGAGTTCAAATCTGGCCTTAGACACTTACTAGCTGTGTGACCCTGGGTAAGTCACCTAATCCGATTTACTTCATTTTCTTCATCTATAAAATGAACTGGAGAAGGAAATGGTGAAGCATTCCTCTATCTTTGCCAAGATCAGGGATCAGGAAGAGTTGGACACGACTGAAAAATGACTAAAACAACAATAACTTGTGGGCTTCAGGTCCTTTGCTCTATCCACTGCCCTCATACCTTTGTCTGGGAATAAGGGAATTCATTCCACATTTGGAGAGAGACTTCTGCACATTAAGCCTGAAAATACCTCTCCTAGAATATCTGCCTATAGATTCCAACATGGAAGAGTCTGGCGTCCAACCCAGGGCTTTGGCTCCAAACCTCAGTACTTTTTCTGCGGCCCATGGGCTTTCTCTTTTCTTTGTTCTGTCCTGGGAGAACTGTGAAACACAGCATCGAGAAGACAGGGGTTTGAGGGGCAGGTGGGTAGCGCAGTGGATAAAGCACTGGCCTGGATTCAGGAGGACCTGAGTTCAAATATGACCTCAGACACTTGACACTTACTAGCTGTGTGACCCTGGGCAAGTCACTTAACCCTCATTGCCCAACGAGAGAGAGAGAGAGAGAGAGAGAGAGAGAGAGAGAGAGAGAGAGAGAGAGAGAGAGAGAGAGAGAGAGAGAGAGAGAGAGAGAGAAAAGAAGGCAGGGTTTTCTACTGGTTACTGCCCAGCTCCATCTCCTTTCCCCTCCCCTCCAAACCCTGCTAAAGTCTCAGGAAGCCTTCCAAGGGCTTCGCCTACCCTATGCAGAGCCAGTTTTGTTTGGGGTCCTGGAAAAAAAAGATCCTGCAGATAAGCTTTAGAAGACCCGGGTTTGGATCCTGATTCTCGCTCTTATCTCTTGTACGATGTTCCCTTCTCTGGGCCTCAGTTTCCACACTCGTAAAACGAGGAGTTTTAGGATCTTGAGGTCTCTTACAGTTCTGACCTTTGATGATTCTGTGATGCTGACAGGCTAGGGAGGTCAAAGACCAGCTATTTACTCTCTGCAGGGAGCGAACGCAGATCTCTAGTGGCCCAGTATTGCCACCTAGCGTCCCAGTAAAATTGGACGCCTGAGGTGGGCACTGCGGGAATGGGGTAGGGGAGAGGAGGGAAGGAACAGAAGACTCCTGACTCCTTCCCTGCCGTAGGAAAACTGATTTCACTTTGGTAGAACTAGAAAGGACCCTAGGTTATTATTCACGCCCCTCATTTTACAGAGGAGGAAACTGAGGCCCACAGAGGGGCCCATACAGAGCAAAGTTGGGGCAAGGTTGGGATGAGAACCCAGGTTTCTGGTCTTAGTGTTATGAATTGTGCCTCGCATAGTCCGATGGAGGAAGCTTCCCTTGTCAGAGAGTGAGGCTGAAACACGTGTAAAAATTCAACAGCTTTTCGGGCCAGACTAGCCAGACAACAGCGGCCCCGGGCTTACTGGCCTCTGTTTGGCCGTATTTTAGGCAGAGAGCGCGATTTTCCCGACTCTTTCGGGCCACTGCCGGACTAACGGGGAGTAACCCCTAAGTGAATCGGGAGTCGTGAGCCCAGTGCTTCCAAATCCGTGCTCCCTAGAGCCCTCTGCCCTCTGGCCCAGAATCCCACCAGGGTCGTGGGACTGCGAGCTGGAAGGCACAATCCTCCTATTTCTCAGATGAGGAAATCGAGTCCTAGAGAACAGGACTTGGCTACAATCACACAGCTAGAGTTGGTAGAGCCTCATCTTTGGACACCAAATCTGGATGCCGATGACGACTGGTCAGTTGATGGATCGGAGCGTCCCCCGCCCCCCTCCACTGTCTTCCTTGCTCCCTGTCCTCAGGTGCCCTCCCCCGCCCCTTTCCCCAACGCTCCCCACCCTCACCCTTCCAATTCTCTGCAAAAACCCCCTGGGTCCTTCCATCTCCTTCTGCCCAGCAAGGACACAGTTAAACTCCAAAATTGGGCGGGGAAGGGGGGGCGGAACCCCCAAACCACGCCCCGTATGCGTCAGCCCCCGTGTCTGACCAATGGGGGGGAGAGACCCCCGCGAAGGCGGAAGGGGCCTGTTGGTCCATTGGGCTCTGGGCTGTGAGACGGGCGTCGGAGACAGCTCCTGGAACCTGGGCAGGTAGCGACACCTCCCCGGGTTCCCGCCTCCCCTCCCCTTTCCCATCCACTGGCTGAGGCAGGGATCCGGGGGCGGGTGTGGGGGCGGCCTGAACCTGCTCCTCTGGGGGAGCAGATGTGGCTCGGGCTCCCAGGCAGCCGGGGAAGAACATCTGGTTCGGCTTGTCAGTTTCTTGGGGGCGCTGGGCTGGGGGCGGTGGATGGTGCTCGTGGAGGGGTCCTGGGGGAGGTCGATGGGACTCCGCACCTAATCATCCACCCCTCCCAGGATGGGCGCCAGCTCCCTGTCGGAAGATTACCGCCTGTGCTTGGAGCGGGAGCGGCGGAGGGGCGGCTCGGGCGTCTGTGCAGACCCCATCCTGCGGGCCGTGCTCTGGCAGATCCTCGTGGAGGACTTCGACCTGCACGGGCTGCTCCAGGACGATGCCCTGGCCCTCTTCACCGATGGGCTGTGGGGCCGAAGTGACCTGGCCCCTGCCCTTCGCAACCTGGCCCGGGCGTTCGAGCTTCTGGAGCTAGCTGCTGTCCACCTCTACCTCTTCCCTTGGAGGAAGGAGTTCACCACCATCAAGGTAGAAGCGGCCCGGGAATTCCCCAGCTCTGCCGGGGCCAAGGGGAATGTGGCGTGAGCTCTGGGGCTGGGCCCGAGTTGTGTGCTGGGCACAGGCTGGGGGCGGGGAGTGGGGAGACAAGGAATGCCACCCGCACTTGGCCAGAGTAGCTTGGGGGCATGGGGAGGGGGCTGCTTGCTCTTTCTGGGGCCAGGGGAGTAGAGCAGTCGTGGTCCCAGACTCCGAACTTCTCTGCCTGGACCCCTAGGGATGGGGACACCAGAGCCTAGGCTAGGTGCCCAAGCTTCAAAAATCACCTTCCTCGAAAAATTCTATCCCCTGGGGACCCTCTCAGCCACAGGCAGTTTTACTAGAGTGGGGTTAAGTAGGTATGTAGAATAGTGGAAAGGGGCAGGATTGGGGGTTAGGTTCCCTTTCTGTGCCTCAGTGTCGTCATGTGTAAAACAAGTGTTGGCCCAAAATGATTCCTAAGGTCCCAAATCCTATGAGCAGATGAGGACTATACTGAGGTCAAAGAAGATGAGGACAGGTTACAGAGAGGGCCCAGTTCCCCAGCAGGTGAAAATCCTATGCCTCCCACTTATTTCATCTTCTTGACTCCTGTTTATTCCACGCCCAGAAGCAATAAAGAATAAGGTTTCTCCAGGGTAGCGATGAACTGTCATGTCAATCAGGATGCTAGCTAGAACGAGCTGGAGGAAAAAAAAAAAAGATTGCCCCAGCAACTTTGTGGATTCTGAATGTTGGGGAGGTAGCTGAGTGATGTCATCTTGGGCAGCGTGGGAGAGTAACACCTCCACTCCGTTACTGTGGCAACACCAGCCTCACCAGGAACGTAGGGGACAACTTGGAAAACCAGGTTATCTCAGCAGCGACACCTGCTGGTCGGTTTCGCAGCGTACTACAGAGTCTGGAGGAAAAGGGCTTCTTTTTCCTTTTCTTGGGGTCATAGACCCCTTCGGCAGCCTGGTGAAGCCTAGGGACCCCCGTCAGAGCAATCTTTTTAAATAACGAAAGGAAAGTTAGAGGTTAGTGAAAATAAAGATGTAATTTTTTTTTCTCCACCCAAGTTCATGGATCCTGGGAATTCTATCCACGGACACCTAAAGGGATTAGTGTCCCTGATCTATAGCAAAGCTTCTTAAACTGTGAGTCTCGACCGCATATGGGGTCGCATAACTGAATGTGAGGGTCGTGAAAAATTTGGCAACGGTAAAAGGTTATGTAACCCTATTTTATATACTTATATACCCAGGGTCTGTAAAATTTTCTTGGGCAAACAGGGGTCACGAAGCATTGATCTGTAAGAAAGAAGCTTGGCCTTGGAGTCAGAAGAGACCTGGGCTCAGATGACACAGTGTAACCCCGGGAAAGTCAGTTAGCCTCTCTGACCCTCAGTTTCCTTATCTGTAAAGTGAAGATAACACTTACACTGCCAACTTCACGAGGTTGCTGTGAGGAGATCCTTTGTAAGTCGATAGAAATCTCAGTCATCGCTGGATAGGGAAGAGAGTTGAGACAGGCAGAGCACCCCCAAATCAATAACATGGCTCCTTTTGCTTCCAGACCTTTTCCGGGGGCTATGTCCACTTCCTGAAGGGTGTGCTCTCAGAGGACCTCATCACCAAGTGCTTCCAGAAGATGGGCTACACCAGGAGAGATGAACACCACCTGGTCGTGGCCACCCCCCCACCAGGCTATGAGCTGATTCAGGTAGCTCTAGGCTGCTTTGCTCTGAGATTGGAGTGTGAGATTTTAGGGGAGATCCTGACCAAGCTGGGAACCAGCCTACTGTCTTCAGAGGAACTGATTGAGGAGCGGAGAGCCAGCGGCGATGTGGACACGTGTGTGGACAGGCTGAGGCGGCGGCTGGCGGGAGGCGGAGAGCCGCCCACGAGGCCACTGGTCGGTTACTCTGCCGGCATTGATCTGTACAGTGACATGCTGGAAGAAAGTCCTGAGGATGATTCCTTGTATGGTGAGCCCCTCGCTGGGCCAGAGTCTCCCTCCCCAGAGCTAGCCTATCAACCCCCTATCTGGGAACAGAGTGCCAAACTGTGGGGCACTGGCCACGTGGCCTCCAGTGCCAGGGAGCTTCGGGACAATGGCAGCAGTTGGGAGCCTTCCACTGTGGAGGAGCCCATTGAGGAGAGCCTGTCCTACCAGGCCTTGGAAGAGCCCACAGAAGAGAGAACCACCTTCTCCTTCATTGCCTTGCGCCGGGAGCTGACTCCAGAAGTTGCTGGGAGCAAGAGCCCCAGCCGTTCCCCCCGGCACGTCAGGGCCAGTGGGCATCTCGAGGCTGCTGAAGGGGCCCTTGCTTCTCCCTCTGCATCTGGTGGGGAGCCCCAGCGCTACCAGCTTCATGGTTGCCTGCCAGTGGGCACTCTGCCCGCCTACTGCTGTGATACATGCTGCCAGCTCCATGCCAGCCACTGCCAGGCTGTCTATAGCTGCCGCCTGGGCCACACGCTGCACGAGCTACAGAGTGAGAAGCAGCGACGTCTCTGGCTACAGAGGACCCAGCTGGACTCCCTGCTTTATGAGAGTCCCCCCAGAGCCCGGCCCTAAGATATGCACTCCCCCAAATTGTACGGCTGTCCCCCCTCTTCCTCCAAGGAGACCGGCTTCTCTCCTGGTCGATGGAGGGGATGGGACCCCTCCAGCTCAGTAGGAAAGGAAGGAGTCTGTAATCCTGCTCCCCAACCCATTCAGCCCCTTAGGAGACCTGGGTTCTAGCACCTTCTGCCCCCAACTAATTGTGCGAGCTTCGTTAAGTCATCCCTATTTGTCATTGAGGAAACTTGGGCCTGGGAGGACTGACAACAACCTTATCAACCTCATGATAGATTTGATTTGTTTTTGTTTTTGTTCTTTCGGGGCAATGAGGGTTAAGTGACTTGCCCAGGGTCACACAGCTAGTTAAGTGTCAAGTGTCTGAGGCTGGATTTGAACTCAGGTCCTCCTGAATCCAAGGCCAGTGCTTTATCCACTGCGCCACCTAGCTGCCCTGCTTATGATAGATTTGGAAAAAGCTTAAAGTGTTAGAACAATGTCAGCTGGAAGTACCCGCAAAGGAATTCCTGCCTCTTGGAAACGGGGAGGCAAAGTAAGTCTTTAGCAAGGCAAGGAGAAAGCCCGCTGGGTTATCTATAAAACCAGCTTCCCTCTCCCTATCTCCTCCAGCATCTAGGTGTGAGGCAGGGATGAGGACAGTCTTCTGGGCATGGAGCTGGGGCTGGCCTGCCCTTCTGTCCTGCCCAGGTGACTCCAGAGGAAACATTACTTTCCCACAAGACCCTTCTGACCCGCAGGGTTGTGCCCGTGGAGGAAGGGCCTGGGCACAGCTGGACCTGTCCTGTGTAGGTGGCTGTCTGTATTAAAGTGTGTGAGGCAACGGAGTGTTCACGGGGGATCTTCTTTGCCTGTTCTTGATTAGCTCTTTTACAGAACTGTTCCGAGCTGGCTGTCCCAGGGGCTTCAAACACAAATCATCGTTTCTCCCCCATAGCTGCTTTTTGTAGGCATGCTGAAAACAGGAATACTGTGTGACACACCCAGGACCATCAGCCTGCCTGGGCCTTCCCCGAAATCTGAAACCCTCATGATCTACACCCTCCTACCGATGCTCTCAGAGAGCCTCAACTTTAGATTTGGGGTGGGGCAATGAGGGTCAAGTGACTTGCCCAGTCACACAGCCAGCAAGTGTTGTGTCTGAGGCCGGACTCTGAACTCAGGTCCTCCTGAATCCAGGGCCAGTGCCCTATCCACTGCACCACCTAGCCGTCCCCGATCCCCAACTTTGAGAGAAAAGGGTGGGTGGAAGGTTTTTGTCCTTTCCCTTCCTCTTCTTACCCTCCCAGTGGAATGCCATGTTTGGCAGCAGCGACCAACCGCAGCAGGGTGAAGTCTGAAGGATCTCTTTGTTGGGGGCTCACTCATTCCAGGCTCACTCGGTGCATGCCAGGCAGAAAGAAAGGCCCAAACCAGGCCCTGCCCCCAAGGTCACAGCCCAATTGGGCCCCATCTGCACCTGCCTGTCCTTTAGGGGCTGGTCATCACGGGTGGGGACTAAAGCTTCATGGGTACACATCGACCACACCATGTCAACATTAGACGTTCAGGGGGTGTAAAGTCCTCAGCCTCAGTCTTCCCAGGTGTGGGGGAGAAGGGGAGAATGCCCTCATGGTAATTACAGACTTGACTGGCCAGGCAGGGCCACCGTAGCTTTTTCCTAGCCACTGACCCTGAACCCAGTTTTCACACTATGTCTATTGAGCAAACATCCCTCTCAGTTTCTTCTAGTGAATTTGGCCTGCAACCAGACGCTGTTTTTTTTTTTAAATCCTTCCTGTTTTATTGGTAAATCTGCATTTAAAGAAAAAGCAGGGTGTGGGGGATGAGAGGGAAAAGGGGAATTTTGCAAGTAGAGTCAGCACAAAGGGGCAGAACCAGGAAAGTTTACAGGGCTTGCTGCTGAATACAGAGAGATCCATATTTAGAAACTGTCCCCTCCCGGGTGGCCGTGAAAAAATGTGTTTGCAGAAACTCCCCCAGATTAACTCTCCCTACACCAAGAAAAAATGGTCCGCTGCAAAGGAGCCCATTTGGAGACTGAGCGCCGTCTTAACAAAGGTGCCTTTTTAACTCCTTGGGTGAATGCCTTCACTCACTATCAACAGCCTTCTCTGAGAAAGGGTGCCTTCCTAGGAACTGCGGGAGCCAGGGCAGAGGCAGGAGAGAGAGTGGGCTGGGCAGCAGCAAAAGGAGGCCATTCTTCTGGGATCTGGAGGCTTGAGAGGTGAAGCCCACGGCAGACTCCCGCACTTCCCTCTGCTCGCCTCTTTGTCCTTGGGGAGGGGCAACAAGACAAGAGAGCATGGAAGAGCACCAATGACCCGAGGGAGAGTCTGGGCAAAGAGGGACATCCTCGTCCAGAACGCTCGCCACCGGCTCTCCGACAAAACTGGTGTTCGACTGAGATTCGTGGTTGCTCCCAGCTGGGGTCCTCCCGTCTCTCCCCACCTGCCTCAGGAAAGGGTGGTGGATGATGCCACAAATGGAATCCAGGCCAGTCCCGGGTCTTAGTCGTCCCCGCTCTCTAGATCACAGAGGGAATAGGCCACCTCCCCTCCTCCCTGGATGACCTCAGCCAAGCAGAGCCGAGCTTCTCAGGGGAGCTGAGATCAGGCTGAACTTCAGACAGACAAATGAATGTGTCATGGGCAAGGAGGGACAGACAAATGAATGTGTCATGGGCAAGGAGGGACGAACGAGCCTGACTCACTACCCATGACGGCTTCCCCCTTTAATTTAGATGCTGCAAGGTCAGGGGAGGAAACCAAGGGAGGAAAGGGAGGAACGATGCTTGAAGGAGCCACGAGGTTGGATTCCAGGGGGCCTGGGGCCAGATCTCCGTTCGGCCCTGTCTCTATCTGGGTGACCTTAGACCTGGGCTTCAGTTTATTTGGACTTGAGGTCACAGGCCCGGCACATGATAGCTGCTACATAAATGCTTGCCGATTCCAACCCTAAAGGCCTTCTGACACGGGAGAAGGGGAAGGAGGAAGCTCCACCCCACCATGCACAATGCTTTAAAGGGAGGTGCTTCGCGGAGAGGGTGGGAGGTGGGGGACGCAGGATGGTCTGGGGTCCTCATTAGTGGCATGGAGACCCTTCTCTCTTCTCCCACGCCCCAGTTTAGATTCTGAGAAGGAACTTGGGGGCTTTCATTGGAAGGTGAAAGGCAAACAGGCCGTTTTCTCTCCTCTCTCTTCCTTCCCCCCAGTCTTTCCTGCCCACTCCCCTCCCGCCTCCTTAGCTGCCACTTTGCCAGCTATTCTCCAAAACAGCTGATTTCACAAAGCCAAGCAGCAGGAGCAGCATCCACAGATTAGTTTTAAAAACGTTTTTCACAAGCTGCATCTGAACAAACATCTCTCCCCAGGACCCTCATACAGGGGCTGTGATTTGGGCTTCTCTAGGACAGGAGGCAGCCTCTATCTCCCGTCAGTGTCCAGAGTCACATTCCTCAAAGGCTGGCGAGGCCCCCCACGCAGGCTCCAGGATACACCTGCATCCCTGGGCCCTCAAACACCAAGACCTCCAGAGGTCATTCGCTATCCCTGAAGCAAGCTCCTCATCGGGGCTGAATAAACCAGCCCCACCCTCACGGCCTTTCCTCAGACCCGTCAAGCAGCTGAATTCTGGGGGAGGTTTTCTTCTGTACTTCATGGGACAGAGCCCTGCTAGACCTCACCTCCTGCAAGAAGGAAGCAGGTAAGGTCTAGACAGTGGCTGGAACCCAGACCTCACCCACCCATCCTTGCTTTCCCTCCCCAAACCTTGTGTCTGTCTTCCAGGTGGGGAAACCAAGTTCTCTCCCTGTTGGGGCCTCATTACTCCACTGGGCAGAAAGCCCAAGAAAGTTCCGGAGGGGTCTGCCGAGGCACCCCAAGCTAAGGTGAGTCGTAGGAACTCCCCTTTGTCCTCAGTGGGACGGTGGCGGGTGTCCAGCCCTCTCTCACCAGGCTACTTACAAATCCACCTTCCCCCAACTCTGCCTCCCTGATCCACCCTGAAAACAGGGAGCGATTTTTACTGAATGATGAAGGCAAAGGACAGAGGCAGCACCGACGCTCCCCCTCGTCCTGCTGCCACAACCGAGGCCGTGCACTGAGGGAGGAGGAAAAGGAGTGGAACGTCCTTGTAGGCTCATGGTGTCCTAGGTCCTGAGGGCAGGAAGCCAAGGGACAGCTGGGCTGCCCCTCCTGGGCCTGGGAACCCTGAGCTAAGGGAAGCGGGACATTCCATGTGCCCCAGAGCAGAAGTAGGAGCGTCCCCGGAGCCAAAGTGCTGCCTGTGTCCCTGATGCTTCACAGCGGAGTCTGCCGTCTGCTCAGCATGGGGGACACACGTGCGACCAGCCACCCCTCAGACCAAAATCCTACTCGGTTATCTCGGCTGGCCGGCCACTCCACACTGCGCTGGGCCAGCTCCCAGACCACGGTCCAGGCCAGTTGGCTACTCCAGTTCTGGTTTCTGGGGACCAGCCATGGAGACCTCTGAGGGCCACGATTCAGAACTTCAAACCTTGACAAAGAAGCTGAGGTGGGCTTCAAGGGAGGGGAAATTGAGGCAGAGGGAGACAAGCTGACCCCTCCCCTGATGGGAGGGAGGACGGCTGACCTCTTCTAAGGTGGAGGAGTGAGGAGAGCTTGGCCTTGTGACCTCTTTCGAGGATGCGGCTCCTGTTTCTGGGGGAGGGCAGCGTGGAAGCCAAGAGCCTGCTTCTGCCCGGCCTATGGTTTTGGGAGAGGGGTGGGCAGAATCAAGCCAGAGTCTGGCAGCTCACTCCACCCCAAGCTGGCGCCTCCTGCCCCGCATCCCCTGGGCTGCCTCCCCATCCACTCTCCCTTTAGTCTTTTCCTTTTCAGACCCAATGGGGCAGGAAGGGCCCTCTTACCACTCAGGGCTTGCTGCGTTTCCCCTGGCTCTCCACCCCAGTGGTGGCAGCGGCACTCGCGGCCCGCTTGTTCCGATGGTGCGGGAAGGTGGGCATGAGCTCAGGCTCACAGGCTGTGGGCAGAGATGAAGCTGCCTTCCTTGGGGCCAGGGGCTGGCTCACAGCTATTTCCCACCCCCCACGCCCCAAGGCCTTGGTAGGAAGATTGGGGCCAAGGTGGGCACACTTACGCAGAGGTTTTTCCTTGAAGTAGGAGCTTTCCAAGCAATCCCCGGCGGTGGCCCTAGAGAGAACCCAGCAACTTGTCAAGGAGAAACAGCCCCCATGCCATTTCAAATATAACCAACATTTATTACATGCCCCTGCGTGCTTTAAAGCCTTGTTTAAAAATGCCTCTCGAGGGGCAGCTAGGTGGTGCAGTGGATAGAGCACCGGCCCTGGATTCAGGAGTACCTGAGTTCAAATCCGGCCTCAGACACTTAACACTTACTAGCTGTGTGACCCTAGGCAAGTCACTTAACCCCAATTGCCTCACACACACACACACACACACACACACACACACACACAAAAAGCCTCTCGAGCTGGGCAATGCTCCATTCCCCAACCCAAAGGCTCTCAGCAAATTTCCCCACAACAGAAAGCAAAGGAATAAGGTAAGCTTATAATAATAATAATAATAATAATAAGCTTATAATAAGGGGCTCCTGGGCTCTGTGAGCCAGAGCAACATCATAATGAGCATCAGAAGAGCTGCGAGCTGTGGATGTGAGAGGCAGGAACCAAGGGTGATCCTTGTTCCAGTAACAAACAGCCACGATCTGTCAGTCAGGAATGTGGCGGCCACCAGGGAGAAGAACAGGACGGGGAGCCCTTTGGGAGAAAAGAATGGGGGGGGGCAAATGCTCCAGCCCAGCCTGCTGTATGCACCCCTATATCTAGGGACCTATGGATTGGCTTGTGTTCCCAAGTCAGGGCAATGCCCTGCTCCCTTACAGGGAGCAGACACCAAAATATCCCCGTGAAGGAAAGAACCCCCTGAGCGCTGGGGCTCTCAGGCAGGAGGGCAGACCAAGCTGAGGGCCACCTGCCGGCACGGCCCGAGAGCAGACGCTGGCTTCCATCTGGTTTTCCCGGGAGCCACCAGGCCTGACTCTTCCCTCCGCTCCAGCACTGTTGGTCAGAGCCCTGAGTACCTTTTCTTTGGGTCATACATGAAGAGGAAGTTGAGCAGACGTAACCCAGCCTCGGAGAGCCACGGAAACTTGTGTTTGAGGTTGTTGTACGGCTGTTTCCTCAGGCTGTACTGACTGACCAGAGGCAGCTTGGAAAAGCCCTGAGGGGAGGGAGAAGAGCCGAGACAAAGGGGTGAGGGGGGGGGCAGCTCCAGCGGATGGGGCGGCCCGGCTGCCAGGCACTCACCGGCCAGATGTTCTCATTGGGTGTCCCAAGCAGCTGCACGATCAGGTCAATCTGGTGGATCTCAGAACTGCCCGGGAGGAGGGGCTTGTGAGCCAACAGCTCCGCCAAGATACACCCCACGGCCCTTGAAGAAGAGAGGGGCAGTAAGTAGAAAGCAGGTGCTTCCGTCCTGCTGTGCCTCAACGTGCCCAAGGAACTGGGGCACTCAAGCAACGGGTGCCATCTCTGCACCCGTTAGGCAGGGGCAGAGCACGGCAGGGGAACCAGACGTCTGAAAGGGGAAGAGACATCCACGGCCATCCCATCCCACCACACCTGAACAAGAATCCCGCCGGCCTCTCCAGGTCCCCATCTCGTGACTCTGCCTGGCAAGCCCCAGCCCCTGTCTTCATCTCACCGTGACCTCCCTTCCCCAGGGCCCTCAGTCCCTTCCCTGGCCATCGCCTGTGCGCGGCCCACATCCGTCTCACTTTCCCATCCAGTTCAACCACACACTGTTCTCTTGAGTTCCCTGCCCCCTCATAACGCCAATCCTGCCCTGCCAAGCTTCTGGCCTCTCCCACCTGCTGCCTTCACTTCTGCTCACCTTCGGCTGAACTAAGCTGGAAAAAATCACACAGCGGTGATGACTGGGGGGTTCCCGACAAGCGTGTCATATGATCTCAGCTGGGCCCTCACTTCTCCCTGGTGCTGCCCCTTGGCACCTCAAATCTGGACTCCTGCGATGGCCTCCCCAAAGAGGAGGCCACTCCTGTCTTCACTTACTTGTCCTAAAGGCTGGGTCAGACCGTGTTACCGCCCCCCTGCCCCATTCAATAAACTCTAATAACTCCTAATCACCCACAGGATCAAAGAGAACTCCCTTACCTCACCCCCACCTCACCTTTCCAGACTTCTTGCACCCTACCCTGGACATTCAGTGACACCTGCCCCTCTGCCTCCCTACTCTGGGCGTTTCCATTGGCCGTCTCCCAGGCCTACAACACCCCCCCCCCCCCCAGCACCTGTCCCTGGCTTCCTTCAAGTCCCAGCTACACTCTTCCCTTCTACAAGAAGTCTCCCTGGGGCAGCTAGGTGGCGCAGTGGATAAAGCACTGGCCCTGGAGTCAGGAGGACCTGAGTTCAAATCCAGCCTCAGACACTTAACACTTACTGGCTGTGTGACCCTGGGCAAGTCACTTAACCCCAATTGCCTCACTAAAAAGAAAAGAAAAAAAAGAAGTCTCCCTTATCACCCCCTTAACTTGAGGGCCTTCCCTCTGAAATTGTCTCCAAGTTAGCCCGTCTAGCCCTTGTCACCCACAGTCATTTCTAGGCTGTCTCCCCATCAGACTGTGAGTTCCTGGAGGGCAGGCACAATCTTTCGCCTGTGCCCCTGGCACACAGTGGGTGCCTAATAAATGCTCGCCGAGTAACTCTGCTTGAAACTCTCTGCTGTCACGTCCAGAGGGAGCCCATTCCATCGCGAGATGACCGAGTGGGGGGAAGCTCTTCCTTATGCCCCACTGTAAACAAAAGCTCTCCAGTCACCTTCCAGAGGCCCGTTTCCCCTCCCAAGCATCAAAGCGGGTTAATAATGATTGCTTTTTCTTTCTGGCTTCAAAGGGCCATGTGGGCTTTTTACACACTGGCTGGACCAATGCATGAAACAGTGTCTGCCTGCAAGGCGCATGCATGCTGCTGGAGCAGACACATGCAGAGAGCACACACCCACGCGCACACTCTCACAAACTGCACTAGGGCTTGTGCATTACACAGAGTAATTCTGGGGGTGGGGAATGCTAACTGAAGCAATCAGGACAGGCTTCTTGTAGGAGGGAGCACCTGAGCTGAGCCTTGAAGGGAGCTTGGGTCCAAGAGACTGAGGTGAGAGCTATAGGGGCTGACCGCCTGGGCAAAGGCCTGGAGATGTGGAGGGCTGGGCCCTGGCCACACCCTCAAAGGAAAGGCCAATTTTCTAGAAAGTATTAGTGTACAATAGTGTATTCCCCTCTCCCCCCCAACTGATCAAACACCCCACCATTTTCTATCCACATTTCCATACTGAAGTCTTATCTCCCTGGACCATTTTACTCAACACAACATGGACAGGACAGCTCAAACAACCTCTTGGGTCAGCGGGAACTGGGACAGGGAATAAAGTGCTGACTCCTTCTCCAGCCGGGCCTTGCAAGTGTCCCCTCCCCAGTCCACCCCCCAGCCTTTCCAGCAGAAGAAGACAATCCTTACCACATGTCGATGCTGGTAGTTTGGGTCGATGTTCCCAAGAGGAGCTCAGGGGCCCGGTACCTGCACAATGAAGGATCCACACTCGGGTCACTTCATCCTCGGAGGGTTGTAGGGCATCTCTCTCCTCCCCAACTCCTGCCCTCATGTTACGGGACTTCCACATGTAGACGGATTGTCCCTTGAACACCCTCCACCGACTCACCTCCCATGAGCTCTCCCTCAGCCACACAGAAAGACGCTCTCATGCTTCATGTTGACAGCACCCACAAATGTTCAGCTTTCTGAAATCCCTTTACCTGACCATCCTCTACTGGTTCTTCACCAATCCCTCTGCCCTCCCTTTTATAGCCTTACTTTACCTTCACCATGATCTTCAATCCCTTGACCCGCCCCCCCCAATTCTCTCCCAGGCCATCTCTCCTGCACTAGTCACTCTTCTTCCCATCTTGGCTCCTTGGTGAACCAATTCAACTCTATACCGTCCTTCTCTCTTGAAGCCTTAACCCCTTTATTATATCATCTACTAAGCCCAGCCAAGCCTCAGCCTTCGACCACTCCCACCATTCACCTCCTTCACTCTTATACATGCACTGCAGAATGAAAGTGGAGATCACTCAACCATTCTAAGTGTGTACATTATGAATTTATGTTACACAACTTCAACTAGGCCCTCTGCCACTAGGCATCCTACCCGTTATCAGCTCACTCTCCCAGTCTCCACAGCGGCTCTTCCAATCTCCCCACCCCTCCTCAAGGATGCCATGGCTCCCATCCCCATGACTCTCTCAGCTGAGAACCTTGCCTCACATTTCACAGAAAGAACTGAGGATATTCACCATGAACTTCCTCTTCTCCCTTCTCATCTCCTACCACTCAGGTGCCTTTGGGCACTCTCCCCTCCTTCACCTCTGTCTCATGTGATGGAGGAGTCTTACTCCTGACCAAGGCTGACCCTGAGACTTGTTCAGGCAATCCCATTCCACCTCATCTCCTCTTCTCCAATACACTACCCTCTCTGCCAGTTCCCCTCTATCACTTACTGTCAATATCACCCACTTACAGTCAATATCACCCACTTACTGTCAGTATCACCCACTTACTGTCAATATCACCCACTGTCAGTATCACCCACTTACTATCAATATCACCCACTTACTGTCAATATCACCCACCTACTGGATCCTTCCCTACTGCTTACAAACATGCCTGTGTCTTCCCTTCCGTCCCTGCTCACTACTGCCCTCTGCAGCTCAACCCCTCTGAAGGGTCATCTACAAATAGGCACCTCCACTGTCCTCTCCCTCCCTTCAGTCTGGCTCCCAACCCTATCATTCCACGGTAGCCGCTCTCTCCAAAGTTACCAGTGATCTCTTAGGTGTCCAATCTCACTCCTCACTCTCCTTGACTTCTCTGCAGCCATTGTTGATCACTCTCTCCTCCTTGAGACTCTCTCCTCTCCTCTCACCTCCCTGACCACTCCTTCTCAGTCTCCTTCGCTGGATCCTCCCCCGGACGACCCCCTTTAACCACAGGTGTCCCACAGGGCTCTGTCCTGGGCCCCCTTCTCTTCTCCCTCTATACCACTCCACTTGGGGATCTCATCAGCTCCCATGCATTTAATGAGCACCTCTGTGCTGCTGATTCACAAATCTATCTATCCTGCCCCAATCTTTCCGCTGACCTCCAATCTCACACCTCCAACTGCTTTTCATACATCTCAATCTGGATGCCCAGTAGATACCTTAAACTCAGCATGTCCAAAATGGAACTCACCCCCCCACCCCTGCACTTTCCCTATTGCTGTCAAGGATACCACCACCTTCCCAGTCCCCCAGACTCACAGCCTAGGGGTCTTCCTGCACTCCTCACTATCCTCCAAGCTCTCGCCAAGGCCTGATTCCCCCTTTTTTTGGGGGGGGGGAGTGGGCAATAAGGGTTAAGTGACTTGCCCAGGGTCATACAGTTAGTGAGTGTCAAATGTCTGAGGCTGGATTTGAATTCAGGTCCTTGTGAATCTAGGGCCGGTGCTTTTGCTGATTTCACTTTTGCAACATCTCTCAAATACACCCGTTCTTGCCCCTCCCCATCACTCTGATGCAGGCCTTCATCCTGTCATCTCTGGATTACTGCAGAAGCTGCTGGAGGGTCTGCCTGCCTCAGGCCTCTCCCCACTCCAGTCCATCTTCCATCAGCCGCTGAAGTGATTTTCCTAAAGCACATTCTGATCGTGTCACTCCTACTCAACAAACACCAGCAGCTTCTCACTGCCTCCAGGATCAAATATAAAATGCTGTTTGACATTCAAAGCCCTGCGGAACCTAGCTCTGCCCTATCTTTCCCATCTTCTCCCAACTTACTCCCCAACACATATTCTTTGATCCAGTGACACTGGCCTCCTTCCACGAACAATGCACTCTGTCTCTGGGCTCCGGACATTCTCTCTGGCTGTCCCCCGTGCCTAGAACATTCTCCCTCCTCCAGTCTGACTCCTGACCTCCCCGGCTTCCTCTAAGTCCCAACTAAAATCCCACCTTCTACAGGAAGCCTTGCCCAACCCCTCTTCATTCTAGTGTTTTCCATCTTTTCACTAGCTCCTATTTATCCTGTATATCGATTGCTGTGCATGTTGTTACTCCCACTGGATTGTAAGCTGCTTGTGGGCAGGGGCTGACTTTATCACCAGAGCTGAGAGCAGTGCCTGGCACATAGAAGGCACTTAATAAGTGTTTATTGGCTGACATACTGATCTGCTTCGATCTACCTATTCTCTATTCTGGCCCTGTGAGCAAGGCACTGGACACTCCCAGGAGGAGGAAGGCTGTTGGAGGCACCTTCTTACTCAGCTCATTCTCTTTACAGGCCCACTTATCTTCTGATCATTCTAATCAGCTGCCCACACTGGCTGGGCCCAGGGCCAAATGGTGCCCTTCCCATACAAAGATAGTGGTGTGTTGGCCACACTTACCATACAAAGATGGTGGTGTGTTGGCTCCACTTACCATACAAAGATGGTGGTGTGTTGGCCACAATTACCACGCAAAGATGGTGGTGTGTTGTCTACACTTACCACACAAAGATGGTGGTGTGTTGGCTCCACTTACCATACAAAGATGGTGGTGTGTTGGCTATGCTTACCTCCCTTTGAGCCCACAGTGGGCACAGTCCCTAGCAATGAAGCAGAAGGCCCCTGATCTTGGCCAACATCATGCATGACCAGAGAAGCGCTTCCCTTGAGTCCTTCCAGAGGGCGGTGGGGCACACATCATAAATAAAATATCAGCAGGGAAAACCAGCTCCCCATGGCTAGGGTCTGTTTACATGATTTTTTCCTTGTCAAGAGAGCTTTCCAGGGTAAATAGCAACAGGTTTTGAGCTGGCTCAGCCCACAGCACAGACAATTCACTGCCCTCATTTGGATTAACAGAAGATAACCCTGATGACTAGCCAGCTGCCTCTGTCTTGTGGATCTGCTTTGCCTTTGTAAATGGCCCTGGTGACTGGGGTTCAGTGGAAACTCCTGGCAGCTGGCCCATGATCTTTGAACTTGCATGGACTTCCAAATCCTCTGACCGCTCCAGCTCTAGTATATGGCTTCTCTTAGGGAGCCAGACCAGCCCAGTCAGATACAGGCCTGCAAAGAAGCCCAGAAAGCAACCTTTCCCCTCAGACACTATCTGTGTGACCCTGAGCAAGTCACTTAACTTCTGTTTGCTTCAGCTTCCTCAACTGGAAAATGAAGATCATAAAGGCACTTATGTCACGGGGCTGTTGTAAGGCTCAAATGAAATATTTGCAAAGTGCTCAGCACAATGGCAGGTACACAGTAGGCACCATATAAATGCTCATTCCCTTCCCTTCCCCTTTGTTCCTTTGCCCCTGCTCCTCCAGAATCTAGAGTGTGAAGTATCTTCAAGGGTGACTCACCAGAGTGTGACCACTTTGGGGGTCATTGGCTTTACAGGAACACCATAAGCCCGAGCTAGGCCAAAATCAGCTGTTGCAGAAGGGGAGAGAAATATGGAGGAGGAATTAAGTATTCAGCAAGCGTTTAATAAGTTCCTGCTGGGTGCATAAGAAATAAAGAAATAGGATGCCATGGTCTGAGGGGCTCATGTGCTTATGTGTGGGTATAGAGTGTGTAAATGTTTGTACACACGAATGCACACACACACACAGACACACACATGCACACACACAGTTCCAGGTAAACACATAGATACTCACCTGTCTTAACACAGCCCTTATCTGTCATAAGCAAATTGGAAACCTTTAAATCCCTGTCATTGCAAGAAAAGACACCAGTCAGTTACCCCCAGGGAAGCCAATTTCAGTGATTGTCCCAATATGGGAAGGAAGTCCCTTTCAAGCCCTGGGGTGGTTGGCCTAACGGCAAAGTCATCTTGCTCTTGGCTTGAGGTTGGTCTCTTCTGGGGGTTGGTTTCTATTTACCTATTCCCTGGATTAAAGGTTCTTAAACTGTAGTCTGTGAACCTGTTTTTCCAAACATTTTGATAACTGTATTTCATTCTCTTTTGGGAGGCAATTGAGATTAAGTGACTTTCCCAGGGTCACACAGCTAGTGTCTGAGGCCAGATTTGAACTTAGGTTCTCCTGACTACAGGGCCAGTCATCCACTGTGCCACCTTACTGTTCTGATAACTGTAGTTCAGTATATTTGGTTTCCTTTGTAATCTTATGCATGTGATGCCTTTAAAAACATTATTCTGACAAGGGTTCCACAGGGTTCACCAAGGGTCCATGACACAAGCAAGGTTAAGAGCCTTTGCCTATATCTGGACAACCCCAGTGGTTGAGGAGGGAGGGAATCGGCCCCAGGGTTCCAATACTCTTTCTACTGGGAAGTGTGTTATTCAGAGATGAACACAGTACCAGCCTTGTCCCCAATGCCCATCTCTAGATAGCACGGTCTTCCTGAATTTGTCCTCTGTGCTTTTCCTAAGTCTGGGTCTGCCCCACCCTTCCCTGCTGGAGCCTGCCTCCTATCCCCCTGCTCCTCACCTGTGAATGATGAAGTTTTTGTGAAGGTACTGAAGGCCCTTGAGGACTTGCAAAATGATACACTTCACCTATAAGGGTGAGAATTGGGAAAGAGCCAATGAATGATAGACAGGCCCCCCCCCCCCCGCAGGGAGCTAGGGGCTTCAGGAAGGGCCCCCGGCTACAGTGAGAGGGAAGACCCTCGTTCCCTGCCCCAAGGCTGGGCTCCAGGCTCCTCGATAACTCCCATGGTGCCCAGCTAAAGAACCACATGTGTTATCAAGACAGACAGCGGCCAGGGACCAGAGGAAAGGAGGGAGAATGAGACGGCACATTGGAGAAAGGACCAAGAACCATAGGAGGAAAATATGGAGGTATAGCCCACTGAGGAACACTCTCCAAACCCCTGGGAAGGCAAGCTCTTTTGGGGCAGGGCCTTTTCCCTTTTGTCTTTGAATTCTCCCAGCTCCCTCTCAGGTCAGATCTCACCAGTGCCACCAGTCCCCTGCCTCTCCTTCAAGGCCTGGGTCAAGGGCTACCTCCTACAAGGAGCCTACCTTGATTTCCCCAGTTACAACTTACTTCTCCCCTGGAAATTTTGTTGTATCTACCTTATACTGACTTACCTAAATTCCTCCCCCGCCCTCCAGGGCAATGAGGGTTAAGTGACTTGCCCAAGGTCACACAGCTAGTAAGTGTCAAGTGTCTGAGGCCAGATTTGAACTCAGGTCCTGCTGAATCCAGGGCCAGTACTTTATCCACTGCACCACCTAGCTGCCCCTATCTACATTCCCCTCTACTTTCCCTCAATATCAATTTAAGCTCCTTAAACCCAGGGATTGGGACGTTCTTTTTCTTTTTATCTCCAGTGTCTAGCGCATAGTAGGCACTTAATGCTTGCTGACTACCCGCAATAGATGAACTCTCCAAGGAGGCGTGGGCATCCCCAAGGTGGGAGGTGTAGGCATCCCCAAGGGGCTTGGTCCTTCACCAGTCACTAGCAGAACACACAGAAGGAAGTTTAACACTAAGAATAAAGGTGACTGGAGCCCACACATACCTGAGCCTCTGAGAAGGGTGTCTGCATGTTTTCTAGGAGGCTGGCAAGGTCCTGCTCACAGTAACCCATCACCAGGAAGATGCTACAAGAAAGACAAAAGGGGACACAGGGACCTGATGCCACTCCCTGTCCTTCTAAAGGGCCAACCCTTGAGAGAGGAGGCTGAAGGAGGGACGTGCCGCAAAGAGATGCGGAAGAAGGGAAAACCATGGCCTCAGAGTAGAAAGCAGGACTGACCAGGGAAGGGGCAGCCAGGCGGTGGGGTGGGGGTGGGCGCTGAATTCTGCCCCAATATGGGGAGAAGGCCCAGGAGTGGTTACCTCTCCAAGTGGTTTCCCACGACCACCTCCTTCAGCTCCACGATGTTGGGGTGACGAAGCCGAAGGAGCAGCGTGATTTCCCGGAGGCTGCTAATGGGGATCCCTGCCCCGAGGAAACGATACACTCAGGCCACTGGCCCCAGGGCAATGAGCCTCCCCTTCCTGAGCCCCAGGTCTCTCCCAGCTCCTGGCTGGGCAATGACAAGTTTCACCCAACCCCTCCCTTGTCCCGGGGTGGAATCCCTCCCTCCTCATCCTCTACCAAGGGAAGATGTGGTTTGCTGAATCCTCTCTGTCTCAATGACTACTGACAAGGAACACTGGGCAGGCAGCTACACCAAACACTAACACTCAATGTAAGGCTGGCCCTCGGTTGAGGACACAGCGTTTCACAGTTTGCAAAGCCCTGAATCTGAATTTCACAACCATGTGCACGTTTGGCAGGCAGGCCATCTTAGCCTCCAAGAGGTCAAGTGACTGATCCTGGCTTGACCAGCTAATTGGTGGCAGTGCTGGGATGAGGACCCAGGTGTCTGGCCTCCCAGCCCAGGGCTCTGTGCTTCCTGTGCATGGCCTCCCACTCACCCGGGCTCTTTCAGGGCCATGCACACATTAGCTAGTGGTTTCCAATTTGAAGTGCAGATGCTTTGCATTTCTAGATACCCTCATTCCTACATCTCCCGTTAGGCCTCAGGCAACCACTCTCCCCATCTCACCATCCTTTTCCTTGTCCATGCGAACCTTCTTCAGGGCCACGATTTCATCTGTCTGGGTGTCTCGGGCCCGATCTGAAACAGCAAGAGACCCATGGAAAACAACAAGCCAAACCCTTCCCTTGCCCCCTTCTTACTCAGGTGCCACCAGGGCCAGAGGAGCATTACTTTCTTTTTCTTTCTTTTTTTTTTTTGTTGTTTGTTTTTTGCTGGGCAATTGGGGTTAAGTGCCCAGGGTCACACAGCTAGTAAGTGTTAAATGTCTGAGGCTGGATTTGAACTCAGGTCCTCCTGAATCCAGGGCCGGTGCTCTATCCACTGTGCTGTCCCTGCTTTTCTTTTTCTAGTGGATCTCATCAGGATTCAAGCCAGCAAGAGCCTACTAAGTACTGGGCAGTTGGGAGAGGGTGAGGGAGATTCAAAGGCATGAAAAAACCAGTCCCTGTCCTCAAGGAACTTATATTCTATTAGGGAAAATGACACATACTCAGATAAATATACACTCAAAGCAATGGGGGAGAGAGAGGCCACCACCAAGGGGCACCTGAGTTGAGATTAAATGGGAACTAGGGCTTCCAAGGAGAGAAATAGAAAGAGAGAGAGAGAGAGAGAGAGAGAAAGAGAGAGAGAGAGAGAGAGAGAGAGAGAGAGAGAGAGAGAGAGAGAGAGAGAGAGAGAGAGCACTCACGCGCGAGCACACAAATCATAGGCAGCGGCCTCTGCAAAGTCATGGAAAGAGGAGACAGGACGTCCTGGAAGGGGAACAGCAAATCTGCCAGCTTGGCCAGAATGCTGAAAACGTTCTGAGGGGCTGGAGAGGGAGCGGGAAAGCCTGTATGTGGCAGATGAAGGACTTTTGTCCTGGAGGTCCATGGAACCACTGAAGCCTCCTGGGTAAGGACCAGCAGTGTCAGACCATTGCTTTCAGGATTATCGATTTGGCAGCTGAACAGAGGCTGGATTACAGAGGGAAAGGTGGGATGAATGAGCCCAATAAGGAGGCTACAGCAATAGTCCAGGCAAGAGGTGATAAGGGCCTGAATTAGGTGTGAGCGGAGAGAGGTGGAGGAAGAGTCCATAAGATTGAGCACTGAGTAGGTGGAGGTGGGGGTCTAAGAAGAGTTGAGGATGACCTTTCTCCCCAACACGTGCTCCATATTATTGACCTCCTGGCTGTCTAATTTGCTCACCCAGCCATCACTCGTAACAGCCACCCTTTCCACATCAACCCTGCTTAACTCTCTAATCCAGCCTGAGAGCTAGACAGAGAGCCCATACTTACACACAATACCATAGGTGCCTTCCCCAATCCGATTCAGCTTTTCGAACTCCTTCACGCTCCGACATTGTCCCAGCTGCAAGCAGAGAGGAAGATGTGGCAGCTCATCAGAAGAAATACTCAATGATGCTCAGTGGACAATGTGGAGACCCTGAGTAGCTCACCTACCTCCTCCTGTGGTGATCTTGTTCAACCATTCAAGTGAGTACTGGGGCTGGAGGGTTAAGGGACCTATGAGATGAACTACAGGAACCAAAGGGAACCTCATTACAGGAAGGGAATCCAGGATATGCTATTAGATAGAATAGGGGCTGTGAGATCTTCAAAGCCTACCCTACTGCCAAATATGATACTCTCCTTACAACATGGATTTGAAGACAAAACCTCAAATCTGGAGATCACCTAGCTCAATTCATACCTGAATCCACAACAAATCAGAAATAAACACTGATCTTTTGTTTTTGTGGGGCAATGAGGGTTAAGTGACTCTCCCAGGGTCACACAGCTAGCATCTGAAGCCAGATTTTAACTCAGACCCTCCTGACTCCAGGGCCAGTGCTCTATCCACTGTGCCACCTAGCTGCTTCAAAATGTTTTGACTTTTGCCTCTAATGGGAAATCCCAGCCTGTGTATGCATGTTCTAGACAAGATAACTATGTTGTCAGGTTCTTAATATGTATAACTCATCATCTTTAGGTGGCACAGTGGCTAGAGCACCGGCCCTGGATTCAGGAGGACCTGAATTCAAATCCAGCCTCAGACACTTGCACTTACTAGCTGTGTGACCCCGGGTAAGTCACAACCCAGATTGCCTGCAAAAGCTAACAAACAAATAAACCATTGCCAGCTCTTTCCCTTGGCAAATACTGCTAAAAATCAGCCCTTCTAAGCCTGGGGAAAAGGGGTTCCACGTACAGATTCTATTGAGACCGACATGACCCCTGAAGCTAGCTACCTGGTCTCTTTAGGGATTGGGCCCAGCATTGGAGACCCTCCACAATCAGATGTCACCCTAACATCTCTCCCATATTCTTATCATGTTCTTCTTTTCTACATACACTCCAGCCAAGTGGAACAACTTTGTCCCCAGCACATCCATAGCACCGTCTGACCACTGTGCCTTTGTTTACCCCGTTCCCTATGCTTGGGATGCCATCTTCCTTGCCAAATTCCTACTTTTCCTTTAAAGTCAAATTCAAAGCCATTTTCCTCAATGAAGCCACTGACCACTTCAGTCTGTATTGGCTTTATATGCTCCCCACTCTGGCCTCATTAGCACTGCTCACACATATCTTAGATATAAGGGAAAATCACTGGTCCTTTATTGAACATCTGATTTAGTTATTTTGATGGCACATCTGACCCTCCCACCCAGGGAATGTGGTGTAGTGAGAAGCAGATATGACCTAAAAATAACAATTCAAGATAATATGTTAAACAGACATCTTTTCAGGCTGCTAGGTGGCACAGTATATAGGACACTGAGCTTGGAGAAAGAAAGATGAGTTCAAATCTTGTGTCAGACACTCACTAGCAAGTCACTTTACCCTGTTTGCCTCCATTTCCTCATCTGTCAAATGAGCTGGAGAAGGAAATGGCAAATCACTCCAGTATCTCTACCAAGAAAACCCCAAATGGGGTCAAGGAAGAGTCAGACACAACTGAACCAAAACTTTTCTTTTGGCTTCAAACTTTTCTTGTGGCGTCAGAGGCAGCTTTCCTCTGTCACATACTCACTCTATGGTCCTGGACAGTTCTGAGTTTCAACAGTGTAGCAGATGTCTTTTGTTAGAGGAGCTACCCCCCCACCCCACCCCCCCACCCCACTCCAAATCCAGATACTTCAAGATCATAAACCATACCAAGATGCGGACTAAATTCATGTCTTAACTTTGTATCTGTGGCAACATCCTAAATTAAACCCACCCAAATCCACGTTCCCATTTTCCAGGAGGGAACCTGTTTGGAGAGGGTAAGCAGTCTACCTTCCCACACTGGTCTGAATGCAGCTTTCAATTAAGACGCCGGAAAACGATGTGTTCCATAAAGTATCTACTCGTGTGTATGTATACAGAATACTTAATACAGTATATTATATGGCACGTAATATGTAACTATAATCTAACAGATTTTTTAAAAATGATGAGTTCTCAATTCTCTCTCCCTTCCCTCCGGCTCCTCCCCCAGCGATTGAAAAGACAAACAATATATCAATTATACATGGGAAGTTATGCAAAATTGTGTGTGTGTGTGTGTGTGTGTGTGTTTTAAACAGTAATACGGCATAGTAGAAGCCCAGGGCCCAGAGTTTTAATCCTCCCTTCCCCCGTACGGTTTTCCCCCCAAGCCTCAGTTTCCCCATCTGTAAAATCATTCCCCAGATGATCAATAAGGGCCAAAGAGATTAAAAAAAAAACCAACTATAATTCATTTTTAGGAGTAACTAATGAGGGTGTTTCCAGGGAGAGGTCAGTTGACGCCTTGACTTCACTCCCACCCCACTCGCCCCAGCCCGACAGCTTCCGCGGAAAATTGACGCGAATTTCCCCACGCCCCGTGCCCGCCGAAAGGAATTGTGGGAGTTGTAGTTCTGACAAAGAAACACACACCAACTCCCAACAGGGCGGCCGGCCGAAGGGAAGCAGCGTAGGCCCGCATGATATCCCATACACACGCACCCTGTCCTCCGGAGGCACCGTGAAGAAACCGTCCCGCCGTATGCACTTCAGGCGAATCTGCTCCGATTCCGGTTCGGGATCCCCCATGTTGCAGTCCGCGTCTTCCGGTCCCCCCAAGCATGCGCAGGCGCCTGGGGCGGGTGGGAGGGGCTGGGTGAGAGAGCGTTGGAGGAAAGCATAGCACAGGCGTAGAGTCGACTTTCTCAGAGGGCCACGCCTTCCCTTAGCAACGGTTACCAGGGAGGACCTGGAGGCTTTCTAAGTTTCCAGTTAGGGCTGAACTGAGTCGGGAGCACGTTAAACCTGTCTCTACTGAAGTTGTGGTGGTGAGCCGAGGTTCATCCATGCTGTGGCCCATTTATGTACTTGGGGCAGTGAAACTTTAACCTCTCTGCATCGGGTTGTCAGAATAAGTAGTCAACGAGCAATTATTAAGAGCCTACTGTATCCCAGGCACCATGCCAGGCGCTGGGAATACAGTCGATAAACATTTATTAAGCGCCTACTATATGCCATGCATTGAGAATACAAGTAGAAAAAATGAAAGTTCCTACCAGCAATGAATAACCTATTCAACTATGTAAATAACACGAAGTGACTAAGTACAAATGTATGCAAAGTATACACTTAAAGTTTTAGGCTTTAATGGCTTAAAATGACACTAAGACTTTTGGGACACCTTAAAGTACAAAGCAGGGGCAGTCAGGTGATGCAGTGGATAGAGTGCCAGCCTTGGAGTTAGATAAATTCACATCCGGCCTCAGAGACATTTAGACACTGCTTAAATCACTTAATCCTGTTAGCCTCAGTTTCCTCATCTTCAAAATGGGGACACACCAGAGAAGGAAATGGCAAAAGCACTCCAGTATCTTTGCCAAGAAAACCCCAAACAGGGTTGTGAAGAGTCAGATATGACAGAAACGACTGAACAACAGCAGCACAAAATCATTTGGGAAAGAGAGAATTAGCTATTGGGAGGACAGAAAGTCTTCAGGCAGAAGATAGTACATCTTCAAGGAAGAGACAGAGACTGGATGAATTGGAGGTAAGGCTTGGTGGACCACCAATACTAAGGTGCAAAGATGGATGATAGAGTGAAGGGGGACTGAGTGTCCTGGACAACGGGTGACTTCTCAAGGTCAGGAATCTAGTTGGGTTGGCTCATAGTGTGACAGAAGGGGAGAAATGTCTAATGAGGTTGGGGAAATAGGTTGGGACTAGGTCATATGGGGCTCCATCTTGATTCAGCTCTGGAATAGTACTTCTCACCTTTAGCCTCATTCTTCCACTGATCGTTTTCTTCCAGATCCTCTGTTTTAAGGAAAGTGCCAAGACCAGCCATGTGTACTCCTTCAACCCTCCTGTGGGTACTTGCTCTCTCCTCTCCTACCCCCCTTTTCAGTTTCTTTTTGACCTGGGGCTAAGGATAAATCAGAAGTTTCTCCAGTGAGAAGCAAAGCCAAAGATTACCAGATAACAAGACAGGCATATCAAGGAATCAAGGGACCATTAAAGTTTAAATTGATCAACTAGATATCAGGACAGACACACCTAAGAAGGGGAGATAAAATTCTATAGCAGGAATGTCAGTTAGGCATGGCTACTACCTGACCAGAGCTAAAAGGACCATTATTTTTAAAATATCCCCCTTGACTCTCAGGAATATGACAAGCATCCAAGCTTTCCCTAACCCACCCTACTCCAAAAGGGAACTTTCCAGTTTTCAAGATACCACCCCATCTATCCTCTACAAAAACTTTTGCCTTCCTTCTGTTCTGGGAGGAGAATGTTTCTAAGCCCTCCTTCCCAAGGGGGTGAAGTCTTTGACTTGCTACTCGTTCACTTTCTTAGCATCAAAAAAAGGACCACTTTAATTGTAATTGAACTGTATACCAGAGTGCAATTCTTTTTTCTTTTTCTTTTTTCTTTTTTTTGTGGGGCAATCGGGGTTAAGTGACTTGCCCAGGGTCACAGAGCTGGTAAGTGTCAAGTATCTGAAGCTGGAGTTGAACTCAGGTCCTCCTGAATCCAGGGCTGGTGCTCTATCTACTACGCCACCTAGCTTCCCCGTAATTCTTTATTGAGGAATAGCTAAGAACCTCCATCTCTCCCGCAGTCACCTTTAATATGATTATCTTTCCCTTGTTAGATTGGAAGCTCTTTGGGGCAGATACTGTCTTTTTTGCTTGTATTTGTATTCTCGGCACTTAAGCTAGTGCCTGGCTGGTAGTGAATGTCTTAATAAATGCTCGTTGGCTTGACTTAAGCTAAAAAAAAGGAGTTCATATGACATCCTAGGAGCAATAGGAAGCCCCTGGAGTTGGTTGGGTTGGGAAGTCATGTGGTTAGATCTACCCTTTGGTAGCCTTTTCTAGAATGGACTGGAGTGGGGAAAGCCAAGTTAAGGAGACCAGCTCTCTGGTCATGCCACTCCTTTGTTTCAAAAACCTTCAGAAGCTCCCTTTTGTTTCTGCTGGGTGCCAAGATTTCCCATGATTTAGAGGCACCCAATCTTACCAGTCTTTTCTCATAAAACTCCCTTCCACAAACCATAACCTTCCAACCATAGGGTTCAGTTATGACTGTTCCTGCCCATCCCATCCCACCCCAAGCCCTCTATTCTTCCACCACTCAGCCTCCGTTCAAATGTTTCTCTATGCTTGGCCCCCTTGCCTCACTTTTGCTTATTGAATTCCTAATCATACATTTATGCCCCGCTCAGATGTTGTCTCTTGGAATCCTTCCCTTTCCCACTCTGGTTGGCAACAGCCTTCTCTCTCGTACCCACGTTATGCTTTGTTAATGCATTTACCATGTAAGATTGTATAGTATAGCTATTTATGGCTATGTTAAATATCCCTACTAGACTATAGGATCCTTGAGGGCAGGGAAGGTATCTTCTCCATTACCTCCAATACCTCCACACAACTGTTTGTTGACTTTCCACTGTGCTTCATGAAGCCTACTGTAGCAGGGGGAAAAGTGAAAAATACTGGTTCTTGGATTTCCTCTATTAAAGAATTAAAACTCACACATGTCCTGATTAAAGATAAAAGCAAGGTTTTTATTCAGCACATGGGGGCATGGCTGGAAGGAAAATCTAGAACTTTAACCTTCCTGAACCAAATGAAGGACCACACTTTTAGAGAGGGTAGATGGGGTGACCACCTGAAAATGGAAAGCTCCTTTTTGGGGTGGGGTGGGGAAAGTCTGGATGCTTGTCATATTCCTGAGAGTTGGGGGGGATTTTTTGAAATGATGGTCCTGACCTTTGGGGTTATCTCTGTCTCCTAGCTCTGGTCAGGTAGTAGCCACGTGTAACTGACTTTCCTGCTATAGAATTTTATCTCCCCTTACTCCTTCTGTATGTCCATCCTGATAGCTAGTTGGTTAATCTAAACTTTAATAGCCCCTTGATTCCTTGATATGTCTATTCTGTTATCTGGTCATCTTTGGGTTTGCTTCTCACAGGGGAGATTTCTTCTGATTTACCCTAAGCCCATGTCACTACTATCCTGGAAATCTCATCATTCTATAGGATCCCATTAGCTCTGGGACTCTACCATATCAGCTTCTTTTTTTACATTGTCTTCCCCCATTAGATTGTAAGCTCCTTGAGGCAGGGACTGTCTTTCTTTTTTGTATATGTATCCCCAAGACCTAGCACCAAACCTGCATGTAAACATTTATTGATTGACTATAACTGTTGCTGTTGACCCAACCAACTGTGGAGGGAGGAAAGAGGTAGAGAGGTCAACATTAAATGTTATCAAGGGGCAGCTAGGTGTCGCAGTGGATTAGAGCACTGGCCCGGGGTCAGGAAGAACCTGAGTTCAAATCCAGCCTCAGACAACTTGACTCTTACTAGCTGTGTGACTCTGGGCAAGTCACTTAACCCCAAATTGCCTCAACAAAAAAAACAAAAACAAAAAAAACAAAACAAAAAATGTTTATCAAGCATTTGGGTTGTGTTTGCCATTGGAAAAGACACTTCTCTTCTTCTGTTTGCTGGGAATACTCCTGAAATGGGTCTGGACTTAGAAGAATGTTACTGGTTTATGTAACAAGGTGTGTTCTGGCCCTACTCGCTGGCCTCAAGAGTGACACCCTTGAGGGGTTTGGGGGTCTCTCTGTCTGATATTGGCTGCTTCTTCTAGGGCTATGTCTCTCCTTATTTTAGGGGCCTACTGACTAGCATCTCAGTTCCATTAATTGGCTGAAGCATCAAGTATCTTTTGAAAATGGATATTTTCTTAAAAAATATTGCAAGAACAATGTACAAATATTTTCCCCACACCTTGGGGGTCCAGGATCCTCTCTATGCAACCTCAGTCTCTAGGGAGGGTAGGAGAAATTATAGACGCCAAACATAGCTCATTCCCTACATAGCACTGGTCTTACCATGCAAAGGTAGTGTGGACATATAACAGATATATAGCTTTGGCTGGGCTGGAGTTTCCAAGGTTACCTGCAGATATCTATGCTCAGGGCATGCTTGCAACCTTCAGCTGGATTCTTGGACCTCCAGATTTCTTTGGCTCACGCTCCTGTCCTTTGAAGCTCAAAGGATCAGAGCCTCCACTCTCAGCACCTTGAAACAGGAATCATGAAAAGAAAAAAAAAATGACAAAAAGACCAAGGGGGTCCCTGAGGCCTTTCTCCTACCTCATGGTCTTCCTGGAAGCTCTCATGAAGGAGGTACTTTGCTCCCAAGACTCAAATTGTAGCAAAGAGATGGCAGGATGTTGGCTCGGGATCTTGTGAAGATGTTGACAAGTTCATCTATGCAGCCAATTCATAAAGGTTCTTCCCAAACTATGCATGGGGTAGAACAATCAGTACCAGTTCCAGATTATCCACAGATGCTCCAGTCTCTTCTAGGGACTGCCCTCATACATCATCACAATTTTCCTGGAAGCAGCTCTTTAGAGTCCTCCAGATGGAGATGTCATCTGACAAGCCAATACCTCTACACAGGCTAGATCCCCATTAGAGTTAAAATGAAGCATTTGGGGAGATCTTCATCCCTTGCTTGGGGAGGCAGGCTAACCAGTTATGTATAAAAAGCCAATCTTTATGGGAGGGTTATCATCCTGTCAGAATAATCCTTTCTACCACCCCCCCCCCAAAAACCCCAAAGCTGGCTGATTGTGCTACCAAACCAACTGTGGAGGGAGGAAAGGAAAGATCCATCAAAGTTTAAGCTTTCCTGCATTTGCTTATCATTTAGTGGCAAAAGGACTGTGGGCACATAGCTATTAGGAGAGGCAGGAAAGAATTGGGATTTAAATGTCCCAGATATGACCACAGCCCCAGCCCTCACAGAAGCTTTTCAAACTGGACAGCCTGGGAACTCACAGTAATGAGAAATAAAACTCTTCTCTATCCCTTGGCCCCTCACATTGACAGAAAAGGGACTGGAGAAGTGGGAAACAGAATCTTAGATTTCAAGCTACCTCTTTGTTCAGAGGGAAACAAAAAAAAAAATTCCTTTCCTCCTTTTTTTTACTAGTATAAAATGTATCTCTTTGGAATACTGCTTGCTTTCTTTTCTCTCCTTTCTCTCTGATTTTGATTCTCTTTGATAATTTTCTTTTCTTTTTAAATCATAAAAGTATTTTGTTGTTTTCCAGTTACATGTAAGAGTAGTTTTCAACATTTGTTTTCATATGATTTTTAGTTCCAAATTTTTCTCTCTCCCTCCCTTCTCTCCCCCTCCCCAAGACAGAAGACTGATATAGATGATATATTTACAATCACATTAAAACATACTTCTGCATTAGTCATGTTATGAAAGAAGAATCAGAGCAAAAGGGAAAAAACCTCCAAAAAAAAAAGAGTAGAAACAGTATGGTTCAATCTGCATTCAGAATCCACTGTTCTTTTTTCTAGATGTGGAGAACATTTTCCATCATGAGTCCTTTGGAGTTGTCTTGGATCATTGTATTGCTGAGAATAGTTAAGCCTATCATGGTTGATCATTGCACAATTTCTGTACTGTGTACATGTTCTGGTTCTGCTTACATCACTCAGTATCTGATTAATTTTCTAGGCTTGGTGACTGATAATGATCTTTGGGATAGTGGCCAGAGAGCTGACCAGGAAGACCTGTATTTCTTCTGCCTCTGATACATACCAACTATGGGACCCTGGACAAGACATTTAACTTCTCAGTACTCTAAGAAACTCTAAGGCTATAAGTTACAGAGGAGATGCTGGTCTGCATTGGTAGAGAGAGCTTTCTCACCTGGGAGTTCCCTCTAATTCCATCCCTATTCCTATCCATTTTCCTTTCCTTTCCTTTCCTTTCTTTTTTTCAAATTCTTTTTTGCAATTACATGTAAAAATAATTTTTTAACATTTTGAAAAATTTTGAGTTCCAAATTCTCTCGTCCTCTCTCTCTTGCCCTTCCTTTACCCCCTCCCTGAGATAGGAAGCAACTTGATATACATGTGCAATCATACAAAACAGTTCCACATTAGTCATATTGTAAAAGAAAACACAGACAAAAAAACCCAAACAACCCCCCCCCACACACACAGAAATAGTATACTTCAATCTTCATTCAGATTTGATCAGTTCTTTCTTTGAAGGTGGATAGCATTTTTCATCATGAGTCCTTTGGAACTGTCGTGGATCATTGCATTGCTGAGAATACCTAAGTTATTTACAGGTGATCATCATACAATATTGCTATTACTGTGTACAATGATCTCCTGATTCTGCTCATTTCACTTTGTATCAGTTCATGTAAGTACAGGTTTTTTTTTGAAGGTATCCTGCTCATCATGTTCTTATAGCACAATAATATTCTATTACAATAATATACCACAACTTGTTCAGTCATTCCCCAATGGAGGGGCATCTCCTCAAATTCTAATTCTTTGCTACCATTAAAAGAGTTGCTATAAATATTTTTGTACAAATAGATTCTTTTCCTTTTCTTTTTAAAAAATCTCTTTAGGATTCAGAAGTAGTTAGTGGTATTGCTGGATCAAAGGGTATACACAGTTTTATAGCCCTTTGGGTATAGTTCCAAATTGCTCTGCAGAATGGTTGGATCAGTTCACAACTCTACCAACAGTGCATTAGTGTCCCAATTTTCCCACATCCTCTCTGACATTTGTTATGTTCCTCTTCTGTCATATTATCCAATCTGATAGGTGAGAGGTGGTACCTCAGAGTTATTTTAATTTGCATTTCTCTAATCAATAGTGATTTGGAGCATTTCTTCATATGACTATAGAGAGCTTTGATTTCTTCATCTGAAAATGGCCTGTTCATATTCCTTTGAACATTTACCAATTAGGGAGTGTCCTTGTTTTCCTATAGATTTGATCAGTTCTTTATATATTTGGAAAATGTAGCATTTATCAGAGATACTTGCTTATAAAAACTTTTTTTCCACAGCTTCCTGCTTTCCTTCTAATCTTGGTTGCATCAGTTTTGTTTGTACAAAAACTTATTTAATGTAATATAATCATCTATTTTATATCTTGTAATGTTCTCTATCTCTTATTTGTTACTAATTCTTCCCCTATCATAGATCTGATAGGTAAATTATTCCAATGCTTTCCTAATTTCCTCATGTTATCACCCTTTATCTAAATTATGTAACCCATTTTGACTTATCTCTGTGTATGGTGTGAGATGTTGGTATATACTAGTTCCTGCCAAACTGTTTTCTAGTTTTGAGTTCCTAACCCAGTAGGTTGGATTTTTTAGTTATCAAAGGTTAAATTGCTATAGTCATTTACTACTGTGTATTGTGTACCTAATATAATCCTGTTGATCCATCACTCTTTATTAGCTAGTATCAGATTGTTTGATGATTACCGCTTATAATACAGTTTCAGATGTGGTACAGCTAGGTCACTTTCCTTCATGATGTAAAGCATTTAAATATAAAAATTTCTCCTTAAACATACTGCTTTGGCTGCATCCCATAAATTTTAGTATATTGTATCATTGTTGTTATTCTCTTAATCAACTATTTCTATATTTGTTCTTGACCCACTCATTCTTCTCAGGATTAGATTATTTAGTTTCCATTAATCTTAAATTCATTTTTCCATGGCCCTTCTGACGAGTAAAATCTAATGTGTAGTCACCTTATTCCTCTCCCAAGTGTAGGGAAAACTAGCTAGGGTTTACTTATAAATTAGAAGCTTTAGCACCAAGTTTGGCATTAAGCATTTATTAGTGAAAAAGAGGACACCTGGGTCAGAAAGCCAGGAAAAGGAACTTCCAATTCCTTGGCCACCACATAAAGAGCAGCTTTAAATATTTTTGTACATGTGGGTCCCTTTCCCCTTTCCATGATTTCTTTGGGAAAAGACCCAAAAGTGGTATTGCTGGGTCAAAGGGTATGGACAGCTTTATCGCCCTTTGGGCATAATTCCAAATTGCTCTCCAGAATGGTTGGATCAGTTCACAGCTCCACCAACAATGAATTAGTGTTCCAGTTTTCCCACAGCTTCTCCCAACATTTATTATTTTCCTTTTTTGTCATTTTAGCCAATCTGATAGGTGTCAGGTGGTACCTCAGGTTGTTTAATTTGCATCTCTCTAATCATTAGAGATTTTAGAGCATTTTTCATATAGGAATAGATAGCTTTGGTTTTCTTCATCAGAAAACTGCCTGTTCATATCCTTTGACCATTTCTCAATTGGGGGAATGACTTGGATTCTTATAAATTTGATTTAGTTCCCTATATATTTTAGAGATGAGGCCTTTATCAGAAGTACTAGGCCACAAAAATTGTTTCCCAGATTTCTGCCTCCCTTCTAATTTGATGCATTGCTGCTTGTTTGTACAAAATTTTTTAATTTAATGTAATCAAAATCATCCATTTTGCATTTTATAATATACAGTATCTCTTGTTTGGTCCTAAACTGTTTTCCTTTTCAAAGATCTGATAGGTAGACTATTCCTTTCTCTCCTAATTTACCTATAGCTTCACCTCTTATGTCTAAATCGTGTATCCAATTTGACCTTATTTTAGTATAAGGTGTAAGATGTATGTCTATGTCTAATTTCGCCAAACTATCTTCCAGTTTTCCCAGCAGTTTTTGTCAAATACTGAGTTCCTATCCCAGAAGCTGGAGTCTTTGGGTTTATCAAATACTACATTACTAGTGTCATTTATTACTGCATTTCCTGAGCCTAGCCTATTCATTGATCTACCACTCTATTTGTTAGCCAGTACAGATAGTTTTGATGACTGCCACTTTATAGTAAAGCTCCAGGTTTGGTACTACTAACCCACCTTCCTGTGAATTTTTTTTCATTATTTCCCCGATATTCTTGATTTTTTGTTTTTCCAGATGAATTTGTTATTTTTTTTCTAGCTCTATAAAATAATTTTTAGGTAGTCTGATTGGTATGGCACTAAATAAGTAAAATTAATTTAGGCAGTATTGTCATTTTTACTATATTAGCTCTGCCTATCCACAAGCAATTGATATCTTTCCAATTATTTAGATCTGATTTGATTTGCGTGAAGAGTGTTTGGTAGTTGTGTTCATAGAGTTCCTGGGTTTGTCTTGGCAAGTAGACTCCCAAGTATTTTATATTATCTACTGTTACTTTAAATGGAATTTCTCTTTCTATCTCTTGCTGCTGGACTTTGTTGGTCATGTATAGAAATGCTGATGATTTATGTGGATTTATTTTATATCCTGCTACTTTGCTAAAGTTGTTAATTGTTTCAAGTAATTTTTGAGTTGATTCTCTAGGATTCTTTAAGTATACCATCATAATCATCTGCAAAGAGTGATAGTTTGTTTCCTCCTTGCCTATTCTAATTCCTTAATTCCTTTCTCTTCTCTGATTGCTAAAGCTAACATTTCTAGGACAATATTAAATAATAGGGGTGATAATGGACATCCCTGTTTCACCCCTGATCTTATTGGGAAGGCCTCTAATTTATCTCCATTGCATATAATGCTTGCTGATCGTTTAGGTAGATACTGTTTATTTTTTTAAGGAAAACTCCACCTATTCCTAAGCTCTCTAGTGTTTTTATTAGGAATGGGTGCTGTATTTTGTCAAAAGCTTTCTCTGTGTCTATTGAGATAATCATATGATTTCGGTTGGTTTTCTTATTGATGTGGTTAATTATGTTAATAGTTTTCCTAATGTTGAACCAGCCCTGCATTCCTGGTATAAATCCCACCTGGTCATAGTGTATTATCCTAGTGATCACTTGCTGTAATCTCCTTGCTGATATCTTATTTAAGATTTTAGCATCAATATTCATTAGGGAAATTGGTTTATAATTTTCTTTCTCTGTTTTTGCTTCACCTGGTTTTGGTATCACCACCATATTTGTGTCATAAAATGAATTTAGTAGAACTCCTTCACCTATTTTTCCAAATAATTTGTATAATATTGGAATTAATTGTTCTTTAGATGTTTGGTAAAATTCACCTGTAAACCCATCTGGCCCTGGGGATTTTTTCCTTAGGGAGTTCATTAATGGCTTGTTCAATTTCTTTTTCTAATATGGGTTTATTTAAGGATTTTATTTCCTCTTCAGTTAACCTGGGCAGTTTGTATTTTTGTAAATATTCATCCATTTCATTTAGATTGTCAAATTTATTGGCATACAGTTGGGCAAAATAATTCCTAATTATTGATTTAATTCCACTTCATTGATGGTAACATCACCCTTTTCACTTTTGATACTGGTAATTTTGGTTTTCTTCTTTCTTTTTTTAATCAAATTAACCAGTGGTTTATCTATTTTATTGGTTTTTTCATAAAACGAGCTCTTAGTTTTATTGATTAATTCTATAGTTTTTTTGCTTTCAATCTTATTAATTTCTCCTTTAATTTTCAGGATCTCTAGTTTAGTATCTAATTGGGGATTTCTAATTTGTTCTTTTTCTAGCTTTTCAAGTTGCATGCCCAATTCATTAATCTCCTCTTTCTCTTTTTTATTCATGTAAGCATTTAGAGCTATAAATTTTCCCCTAAGCACTGCTTTGGCTGCATCCCATAGATTTTGGTATGTTGTCTCATTATTGTCATTCTCTTGGATATAGTTATTGATTGTTTCTATGATTTCTTGTTTGGCCCATTCATTCTTTAGAATGAAATTATTTAGTTTCCAATTGATTTTCATTCTACTTTTCCCTGCTCTTTCTTACATGTAATTTTTTTTTAAGTGAGGCAATTGGGTTTAAAGTGACTTGCCCAGGGTCACACAGCTAGTAAGTGTTAAGTGTCTGAAGCCAGATTTGAACTCAGGTACTCCTGACTCCAGGGCCGGTGCTCTATCCACTGCGCCACCTAGCTGCCCCTTTACATGTAATTTTTATTGCATCATGATCTGAGAAGGATGCATTTACTATTTCTGCCTTTCTACATTTGACTATGATGTTTTTGTGCCCTAATACATGGTCAATTTTTGAAAATGTGCCATGTACTGCTGAGAAAAAGGTATATTCCTTCTATCCCTATTCAATTTTTCTCCAGACATCTATCATGTCTAACTTTTCTAGTAATCTATTCACCTCTTTCACTTCTTTCTTATTCATTTTTCGGCTAGATTTATCTAATTCTGAGAGGGGGAGATTCAGATCCCCCACTAGTATAGTGTTACTCTCTAATTCCTCTTGTAACTCATTTAACTTCTCCTCTAAGAATCTGGATGCTATATCACTTGGCCCATACATATTTAATATTGATATTACTTCATTATCTATAGTACCTTTTTTTTTTTTTGGTGAGGCAATTGGGGTTAAGTGACTTGCCCAGGGTCACACAGCTGATAAGTGTGTAAAGTGTCTGAGGCTGGATTTGAACTCAGGTCCTCCTGAATCCAGGGCCAGTGCTCTATCCCACTGCACCACCTAGCTGCCCCTTCTATAGTACCATTTAGCAAGATGTAATTTCCTTCCTTATCTTTTTTTTTAATTCTATAGTTTTTTTTGCTTTCAATCTTATTATTTCTCCTTTAATTTTCAGGATCTCTATTTAGTGTCTAATTGGGGATTTCTAATTTGTGTCTTTTTCTAGCTTTTTTAAGTTGCATGCCCAATTCATTAATCTCCTCTTTCTCTTTCTTATTCATGTAAGCATTTAGAGCTATAAATTTTTCCCCTAAGCACTGCTTTGGCTGCATCCCATAGATTTTGGTATGTTGCTCATTATTGTCATTCTCTTGGATAAAGTTATTGATTGTTTCTATGATTTCTTGTTTGGCCCATTCATTCTTTAGAATGAAATTATTTAGTTTCCAATTGATTTTCATTCTACTTTCCCTGGCTCTTTCTTACATGATAATTTTTATTGCATCATGATCTGAGAAGGATGCATTACTATTTCTGCCTTTCTACATTTGACTATGATGTTTTTGTGCCCTAATACATGGTCAATTTTTGAAAAATGTGCCATGTACTGCTGAGAAAAAGGTATATTCCTTTCTATCCCCATTCAATTTTCTCCAGATATCTATCATGTCTAACTTTTCTAGTAATCTATTCACCTCTTCACTTCTTTCCTTATTTATTTTTTGGTTAGATTTATCTAATTCTGAGAGGGGGAGATTCAGATCCCCCACTAGTATAGTATTACTGTCTAATTCCTCTTGTAACCATTTAACTTCTCCTCTAAGAACTTGGATGCCTATACCACTTGGCGCATACATATTTAATATTGATATACTTCATTATCTATAGTACCTTAAGTAGATGTAATTTCCTTCCTATTTCTTTTAATGAGATCTATTTTTGCCTGCACTTTGTCTGAGATAAGGATTGCTACCCCTAGCCTTTTTTACTTTAGCTGAGGCATAATATATTCTGGCTCCAGCCTTTTACCTTTACTCTGTGTGTATCTCTCTGCTTCAAATGTGTTTCTTGTAAACAGCATATTGTAGGGTTCTGTTTTTTAATCCACTCTGCAATTCGCTTCCGTTTTACAGCAGAGTTCATCCCATTCATATTCACAGTTATTATTATTGACTGTCTATCCCCCTCCATTCTATTTACCCCCTTTGTACTTTTCCCCCCTTCTTTCACCCTGTTCCTCCTCACCGATGTTTTACTTCTTACCCCTGCCTCCCCCAATCTGCCCTCCCTTTTTATTACCCCCTTCTCTTTTCTTTACCCTTTTCTCCCTTGCTTTTGTTCTCCCTTCTATCAGTCCCCCCTTTCCCTTCTCCTTTTGCTTCCCTAAAGAATGAGCTAAGTTTCTTTTTTTTTTTTTTTTTTTTAGTGAGGCAATTGGGGTTAAGTGACTTGCCCAGGGTCACACAGCTAGTAAGTGTTAAGTGTCTGAGGCCGGATTTGAACTCAGGTACTCCTGACTCCAGGGCCGGTGCTCTATCCACTGCGCCATCTAGCTGCCCCTAGCTAAGTTTCTTTATCCCAATGAACGTATATGTTATTCCCTCTTTGAATCAAATCTAATGAGAGTAGGGTTGAAACAATGTTCACCCCTTCTTTCTTTCCCTCTATTGTAATAGGGTTTTTTTCACCTCTTCATATGATATAATTCACCCCATTCCACCTCCCCTTTCCTCTCCTCCCCATAGACTCCCCTTTTAACCCCTTAGTTTTCTTTGTATCATCACATCCAAGACAATTTATATTTATACCCTCTGTGTAAAGTCCTTCTCTCTGCCCAAATACATTTACAGTTCTTAAGAGTTATGAGTATTATCTTCCCATGTAGGGATATAAACAGTTTAACTTAATTGAGTAACCTTTTTTCCCCCCTCTGTTTCCCTTTTTAAACTTCTCTTGAGTCTTGTATGTTAAGATCGAATTTTCTATTCAGTTCTGGTCTTTTCATCAGTAAATCAGGAATGATTGAAAGTCCCCAATGTCATTAAATGTCCATCTTTTCCCCTGAAAGAGAATGCACATTTTTGCTGGGTAATAGATTCTTGGCTGCAATCCAAGCTCCTTTGCCTTCCAGAATATCATATTCCAAGCCTTGCGGTCCTTTAATGTTGAAGCTGCCAGGTCCTGAGCAATCCTGACTGTGGCTCCAAGATATTTAAATTTCTTCTTTCTGGCTGCTTGGAGTATTTTCTCCTTCACCTGATAATTCTGGAATTTGGCTACAATATTCCTTGGAGTTTTCTTTTTGGGGTCTCTTTCAGGAGGATTCTTTCAATGATGATTTTATCCTCTGATTCTATGATATCAGGGCAGTACTCCTTAATAATTTCCTGGAATATGGTGTCTAGATTCTTTTTCTGTTCATGGCTTTCAGGCAGTCCAATGATTCTCAAATTGTCTCTCCTGGATCTGTTTTCCAGATCAGTTGTCTTTCCAATGAGGTATTTCACATTTTCTTCTATTTTTTTCATTCTTTTGATTCTGCTTGACTGATTCCTGGTGTCTCATGGATTCCTTATCTTCCAACTGTCCAATTTTAATTTTTAAGGCATTGTTTTCTTCAGTGAGATTATGCACCTTTTTTTCCATTTGGCCAGATGAATTTTTTTTTTTTAAAGTGAGGCAATTGGGGTTAAGTGACTTGCCCAAGGTCACACAGCTAGTAAGTGTTAAGTGTCTGAGGCCGGATTTGAACTCAGGTACTCCTGACTCCAGGGCCGGTGCTCTATCCACTGCGCCATCTAGCTGCCCCCCCAGATGAATTTTTTAAGGCATTGTTTTCTTCAATGAGATTATGCACATTTTTTTCCATTTGGCCAAATGAATTTTTTAAGGCATTGTTTTCTTCAGTGAAATTATGCACTTTTTTTTTCCATTTGGCCAGATGAATTTTTTAAGTAATTGTTTTCTGCAGTCAATCTCTGTGCTTCTTTTTCCAAGCTGCTGATTCTTTTTTCATAGTTTTCTTGTTTTGCTTTCATTTCTCTCCCCATTTTTTCTCTACCCTCTCTCAATTGATTTTTGAAATCCTTTTTGAGCTCTTCCAGGAAGGCTTTTTGTCTTGAGGACCAATTCACTTTCCCTTGGAAGGCTTCACATGTAGGCAATTTGAGGGTATTGTCCTTATCTGAGTTTGCATTGGCTTCTTCCCTATTGATACAGAAGCTTTCAATGGAGAGGGCCTCTTTTTTTGCTTCTTACTCATTATTGCAGCTTATTTATTTATTTTTTAAGTTGAGGTCTGCACTGGGGGCAGGCACCAGGGTCCCTGTTTTGAGCTTCTTGTGCAGGGGTATAGGTGTTGTGTGACCGGCTTTTTACTCTGAGGCCTTTATAGCATGTGCAGTTCGCCCCCCTGCACTTCCTGTCTAAGCGCGCTGCGTCTGTGGTGCCTGGCCGCGGCCTATCCTTGTTCGTGGCCCTACCGCTGACAACTTGCCTCTCAGCTGGTGCAGGTAGGTTTTCCACTGTCCTTCTTGGCCACCAGATTTTTGAGCCAGGTTCCAGGGCCTCAGGTTGTTCGGCTGTGGCCCGCAGCTCCTGCTGACTTGCCCGACCACCTCAGCGCTGGGCTGCCTGCCCTGCGCTGGGCCTCCCTTTTGCCCGAGTCAGACCGCACCTTTTCCTGAAGTCTTCTTAATTATCTCTGGTTGGAAGACTGTGTCTCTCTGTCTCTTTGAAGGTTCTGTAGTTTCAGAATCCATCCAGAGGCTTGATTTAATGTTCTTTTTGAGGGAACAGAAGGAGAGCTCAGGCAGCTTGCTGTTTCCTCTTCGCCATCTTGGTTCCGCCCCCTCAAGTATATTTCTTATAAACAACATATTACAGGATTCTGGTTTTTTAATCCACTTTAATATTTGCTTCCATGTTTTGGGTGAGTTAATCCCATACACGTTCACAGTTGTGATTACTGTTTATTTCCCTCCATTCTGCTTTTTCCTCCTCTTCCTCCTCCTCCCCCTCCTCTTCCTCTCTCCTTTCACTGTCCCTCCTCAAAATTGTTTTGCTTCTGATCACCACTTCCTCAAATCTACCCTCATTTCTCCCCTCCTTATTTCCCTCTCCTTCCCTCCTAGTTCCCTGTAGGGTAAGATAGATTTCTATACCTAACTGAGTGTGTACTATAGAAAGTTTTTTATCCTCAGGAAAGGATAACAACCTCAGGGCCCCTACATCCAAAGCTTCCAAGAAAAATATGAATTGGTCTCAGGCCATGGAACCACTCAAAAGGGACTTTGAAGAGAAAGTAGGAAAGATAGAAGGAAGATTTAGAGAAGTGGAGGAAAGAATGGAAAGAGAAATGAGAGCAATGCATGAGAAAAAAGTCAGCAGCTTAAAAAGCCAAATGGAAAAGGAAATACAAAAGCTCTAAGAAGAAAATAATTGCCTAAGAATTAGGATTGAACAAATAAAAGCTAATGACTTTGAGAAACCAAGACACAGTAAAACAAATCCAAATGAATAAAAAAATAGAGGGCAATATGAAATATCTCCTTGGAAAAACAGTTGACCTGGAAAATAGATCCAGGAGAGATAATTTGAAAATCATTGTACTACCTTAAAACCATGACCAAAATAAGAGTTTAGATAGCATCTTCCAAGAAATTGTCAGGGAAAATTGCCCTGATATTCTACTTAGAATTTGATTTTCCAAAACATATGTAAAAACAAATTTTGACATCAATTTTTAAAACTTTGTGTTCCAACTTCTCTTCCTCCCTCCCTTCCCACCCTCCCACCCCCAAGAACTCAAGCAATTCAATATAAGTTATACATGAGTAGTCATGGAAAACGTCCCTACATTAGCTAGGTTGTGAGAGAAAAGTTAAAAAACAAAACTTCACATTAAGGAACTAACAAAGAAAAAAATGTGTTTCAATCTGTCTTCAGACACCATCAGTTCTTTCTCTGTAGATGGATTGCAATTTTCATAAATCCTTCAGGGTTATATTTGGATCATTGCCGTGCTGAACTGAACTAATCATGTGCTTCCTAGCAGATCATTTATTACACTATTGCTGTTATTTTGTAATACAGTATATTTCACTCTGCTTCGGTTCATGTAGGTCTATTCCAGGCTTTTGATAGCATCCTGTTCATCAGTAACTTTGATACAGTACCTTAAACTTGATGAAGAATTTTCTTCACAATAGCCCAGCAAAGTATGTACCACACATTTTGCCATTATAGTCAATCATCATAACTATTTCCCTCCATCCTATTCCATTCCATGATATTTACTCTATTTTCTTACTTCTTTACCCTCTTCCTCCTCAAAAGTGTCTCCCCCTCCCCTGCTCTGCCCTTACTTCTTCACTCTTCCCTCCTTATCTCTTCCCCTCCTATTTTCCTGTAGGGTTAAATAGATTACTCCTCCCAAATGGGTGTGAATGTTATTCCTTCCTTGAGCCCACTCTGATGAGATTAAGGTCTTTGAGCTAATAATGTGTTTTCTAAATTTTTCATTCTCCCTCCTCAACACTCCCTATGAAATCAAGCAATTCAATATGTCATACTTGTTGCAGTAATGCAGAACATCTTCATCTACTCAAAAGTGTTTTGCTTTTACTGCTCCTCTTCCCCCAATCTGCCCTTCCCTCCTTCCCCCTCTTCCCCCTGCCCCCCTTATCTTCCTCCCCTCCCTCAGGGAAAAAATATATTACTATACCTACTTGAGTATGAGCCAATTCTGATGATATCAAGGTTCAACTCACTCCCTGACTCCTTCCCCCTCTTCCCCTCCCCTCTATAAGATTTTTTTCTTGTTTCCTTCATGTGAACTACCTCTCCCCAGACTCTCTCTCCCCTTTCTCTTCCCCCAGTCTATTCCTCCTACACCTAACCCTATTTTAAAGATATCATCATGGATTAGCTAGGTGGCACAGTGGGACAAAGCACCAGCCCTGGACCCAGGAGGGCCCCAAGCCCAAATCCGGGCCCAGACACAAGACACCCCACCCTGTTTGCCTCACAAAGAACAAAACATAAATGCTTTACAGATATCATCCTTTCATATTCAGTTCAGAACCTGTTTCTTCTGTGAATTCCTTACTGAGAAAGTTCTTAGAAGTTCAAAGTATTATCTTCCCCATGTAGGAATGTAAACAGTTTAATATTTTAATATCCCTCATGAATTCGTTTTTCCTGTTTACCCATTTATGCTTCTCCAGGATCTTGTATTTGAAGTCAAATTTTCTATTCAGTTCAGGTCTTTTCATCACAAATGCCTGAAAGTCCTCTTTTTCATTGAAGTCCCATTTTTTCCTCTGAAAGACTATAGTGTTTTGTCTGGGTATGTGATTCTCGGCTGCAGTCCCAGTTCCTTTGCCCTCTGCAGTATCATATTCCATGCCCTCTGGTCCTTTAATGTAGATGCTGCTAGATCTTGTTTATATCCTCATTGTAGCTCCATAGTATTTGAATTCCTTTTTCTAGCTGCTTGCAATATTTTCTCCTTGACCTGGGGGCTCTGGAATTTGGCTATAACATTCCTAGAGGTTTTCCTTTTGGGATCTCTTCAGGAGGTGATCATGGATTTCTTTCAATTTATATTTTGCCTTCTGCTTCTAGAATATCAGGTCAATTTTCCCTGACAATCTCTCTGAAGAAGCTGTCTAAACTCTTATTTTAGTCATAGTTTTATTTCCTTTTCTTTTGGGCTTTTCAAGCTGTTGACTTTTTCTCATAGCTCTCCTGCATTGCTCTCATTTCTCTTTCCATTTTTTCCTCCATCTCTCTAAATCTTCCTTCTATCTCTCCTACTTTCTCTTCAAAGTCCCTTTTGAGCGCTTCCATGGCCTGAGACCAATTCATATTATCGCTAAAGAAATTTTTCTATTATTCTCAACTTTCTTTGCTTGCTCAACTTGCTATATTTTACTTGATGTTTAACTCCCTCTTATAGTGGGGTCCTACTTCCAAGCTACACTATCCCAAGCTTTAGAGGGGTCCCAAGTGTTTTGGTTTGAGGGAGGGCAGGTTTTTCTCTCACCTGGCCTGTTCTCTGGTCTGAAGGTAACCTCAAGCCAACTTGCTAGTTAACCAGCCAGCAGAGTGCTGAGATGGTTCTTAGCTTCCATGAGCCTACGCCTTTTCCCCAACCTGGGCCTCTTGCCACTCAAGATTTCTTCCTGGTTCCCTGCTGGGGTGGGATAGCCGAATTCCTCCTCAGATCCTGCAGACACCCCTGAATTTTCCACCCCCCCAGGCCAGCTGTTCAGCCCTCTCTGATGCTATCAGAAAAACCCGGCAAGACCTACATGAACTGAAGCAGAGTGAAATGTACTGTATACAAAATAACAGCAATAGTGTCAGATGATCTGCTGGGAAGCACGTGGTTATTTTCAGCAATGCAATGATCCAATATGACTCTGAAGGACTTATGAAAAATTGCAATCTTCTACAGAGAAGGAACTGATGATGTCTGAAAAGAGATTTAAGCATATTTTTTGACAGTTTCCTTAATCTGAAGTTTTGTTTTTATCTGTTTTCTCTCACAACCCAGCTAATGTGGAGTTGTTTTCCATGACTATTCATGTATAACTTATATTGAATTGCTTGAGTTCTGGTGATGGGGGGTGGAAAGGGAGGGAGGAAGTGAAGTTGGAAAACAAAGTTAAAAAATTGATGTCAAATTTGTTTTCACATATAATTTGGAAAGTAAAATTCTAAACAGAAAAAAAAGAATATGATATCTAGGCCCTTTTTCTGATCCAATGATTTTAAATTATCTTTCTTCAAGCTATTTCCCAGGTCAGTTGTTTTTCTGATGAGATATTTCAGATTTTATTATATTTAAATTAAAAAAAAATTGTTTTATTGTATCTTGATGTCTCATCAAGTCATTAGTTTCCACCTGCCCAATTCTAATTTTTTTTTTAAGGAATTAATTTCTTCAGTGGACTTTTGTACCTTCTTTTCCATTGGCTAACTTCTACTTTGTAAAGAGTTCTTTTTTTTTCAGTGAATTTTTGTGCCTCTTTTTCCATTTGGTTAATTCTGCTTTTTAAGGAATGTTCCTTTCAGTGGATTTTTTGTGCCTATTCTGTTTGTTTTTTTGTTTTTTGGTGGTTTTTTTTTTTTTTTGGCAGGGCAATGAGGGTAAGTGACTTGCCCAGATTCTAAATGCTGTTATTTCTGACTTATTAGGAATTGGAAAAGAATAAAAACAAGGGAAATTCATTTTTTAAATGATTTTTTCCTTCCCTCCCCGCCCCCAGGGCAGTGAGGGTTATGACTCACCCAAGGTCACACAGGTAGTAAATGTCAAGTGTCTGAGGCCAGATTTGAACTCAGGTCTTCCTGAATCCAGGGCCAGTGATTTATCCACTGTGCCACCTAGCTGCCCCTATTCTGTTTTTAAGGTGTTATTTCTTTAGTAATTTTGTGCCTCCTTTACCAAGCTATTGACTCTTTCATTTGTTTTCCCCATTTTTCCTCTGCCTCTCTTATTTGATTTTTTAAAAATCCTTTTTGAGCTTTTCCACAGCTTGAAAGCAATTCACATTTTTCTAAGAGGCTTTGCATATATCTGCTTCAGTCTCACTATTTTCTTCTGTGTCTGTTTTGATCTTCCCTGTCACCATTGTAACTTTTTATGATTAGGATTTTTTTATGTTTGCTCATTTTTCCAGTTTTTTTTTTTCCCTTTTAACTTTATATTAAAGTTGAACTCGGGGGCAGCTAGGTGGTGCAGTGGATAAGGCACCAGCCTTGGATTCAGGAGGACCTGAGTTCAAACCCAGCCTCAGACACTTATTAGCTGTGTGACCCTGGGCAAGTCACTTAACCCCCATTGCCCTGAGAAAAAAAAAAAAGTTGAACTCTGGTACTGGGGTGGAGGGGGCACTGACCCAAGCTTCAGGTCTTTTGTGCTTCTGTGTTTAGAGCTAGCTCTGGGGGATCTTAAGTTTTAAATTTTCCAATATGATCTAAGGAGAGGTGTGGTCAATACTTTCCTGGCCTATGCTCTGGTCTGTGAGTGACCACAAGCATTCTTTTCAACCCTGGAACTGTGACTAGGGTCCCTGCTCCTGCTAGTCCTCCTCCTTGCCCCAGGACTGTGACCCAGAACTGAGTATGGGTAATGCAATGGAGTTGGGTGCTCAGTGTTAGCAAAGCATCTCCTATAATTTCCTTCTGACCAGTTGTCTGGCTCCCTTACCATCTGTGGGCTGAGAGCTCTGGAAGCTGCTGCCGCCAATTCAGTTGTCCCCAAAACCTGCTGCTGACTTGCCCCAGCCTTAGCCCACTACTGGCCTTCTGGTAGAGTGTGCTCCCTAGTAGTAGAGAAGAGAACCAACTGTGGATTCAAAAGGGAATTAGCTCTAGTGGTAGAGAGTTGGGTTTCAGTAAAGAGTGTGCCAGAAAGCCCAAATGAGTGACTTCCCCAGCAGAGATACTGTGCCAGGAGGGTGCAGCATGACCACCAAGACAAGAAAGGACATTGGAGCTTTTTAGAGAAATGTGTTGCTTTGGCCATGCATTACCTATATATGTGCCTTACTCCTAGTATACTTGTGCCCACTCTTCCCACTGACTCCATGACTCATGGAAGAACTTACTTCAGGTTTATGGGTCAATGTTTTGTACTTAGTATTCTCACTGTGCCACCTTAGTAAATGGCATGGTTTTAAGCTAATTGTGTGTATTGGTGGATTGTCATGGAAGACCCATAGAATATGTTGAAGTTGGGTAGTTACTCCTCACACACACATAACCAGGAAGAAACCCAATGGGAAACAACATCAGTAAAATTTTCAGCAAAAAAAAAATGTTTAACTTCAAAATAATAATAACTGGTAAGGATAGAGAAGAATATACATACAACTGTATGTCATATTGTTCATCACTTTATAGTTGGGAATTTGCTGGCATAATCCTTCGCAAGTTAGTAATTTTCTCCTTAGGCATTAATTGGTGCCTTGGGATATGAATGCCAAGTTAAGACTTTCTACTCATAATTGAGTTCAGATTAGCACATAATTTAGTCATATCCCCCTCTTTTTAAGGCTAAAATAAAAGTATTAAAATTTAACTGTTACGGGGTGGCTAGGTGGCGCAGTGGATAAAGTACCGGCCCTGGATTCAGAAGTTCCTGAGTTCAAATCCGGCCTCAGACACTTGACACTTACTAGCTGTGTGACCTTGGGCAAGTTACTTAACCCCCACTGCCTGGCAAAAAAACAAAACAAAACAAAACAAAAAAAAATTTAACTGTTACTAACACATCATTTTAAAGGATACTTTATATTTCAAGGACTATAAATGTGTGTCCAAATGGAGTACTTTCCACCAATTTAACTGCAACAGTTATCTCTAATTGCTTAATCTAACCTTGGTTTAAGGAGACACTTAACTTTTTCTGGTTTTGAAGTTTTGCTTCTACTGTTAGTTATATAAAATTTTGTTTGTCTTCCCCTTGAATGGTTTCCTTGTGATGTTGTCCTTTAAGTGCTGTTTCTGGCTCTGTGTCCCACTTAAAATAACTGTCTGTGATTACAAGCTGCTAACCAGGTCTAAAGTTTCTCCACCTTGCCATGGTAGGAGGCTGCTTTGCTCTGATTTCAGTTTGGATTTCCAGCCAAGGGAGTCAGAGTAACAGAGGCATGCCTTGATGACATGAGGACAGCACGATTGTCTTTGGGGGTTGAGAGGCCCCCTTCCAGCTTCCCCTGAGGAAGTCCCATAACTGAAAGTACTTCTCCTTACTTAGAACTACATGGGGGCAGCTAGGTGGCACAGTGGTTAAAGCACCGGCCCTGGATTCAGGAGTACCTGAGTTCAAATCTGGCCTCAGACACTTGACACTTACTAGCTGTGTGTGACCCTGGGCAAGTCACTTAACCCCCATTGCCCCACAAAAAAAAAAAATAAAAGAACTACATGGATGAAGTGTCTCCACTCTTAGTCAACACATTTATTCAGAGCCATTTGCAAAAGTTGTAGGTGTCTAATGGTAGCTATCTTGGATGGGGGGGGGTTCAAAGAAAGAAAGAAAGAAAAGAAATTGACATGATAACTTTATTATATATTTAAAATAAATAAGTTGTGCATAGTAGATGTTCAATTTCATATGTAATCATCTTTTTAAAATTATACTGTTATAGAAATACTTGTTTTATTCCATAAATTAAAAAGAAAATAAAAAATGTTAAAGTTAGATATGGCTTCCTCAAACTATTAAAAAAAAATCAAAATACTACCTCCCTCACCCTGCCCCTGAATGATGACTGCACTATTTCTAAATCTAGAATCTGGTTACTGATATACACAGCATTGAGATTTCCTTCTCCAAAAAGTACACTGAAAGATTTTTTAACCTGTTAGATATATTTGGAGTCCTCTGATCCAGCTATTGCCTTGTTACCACTCCATCCACTTTCATAATTCATTTATTTATTTGTGTTTATTTAAACAAAGCCTCCCCCTTCACTTTCCAAGAAGTCATTCTTGCTCTCCTCCAAACTGCCTGTAGCGCTGGGGAAAATGAGGCTGAGGTCACTTGCCAGAGAAGAGGTGGAAGAGCTGCAGCCAACTTCTGAAGACAGAAATGGCGTCCCACAGGACCACTACAGGGATGATTTAGGTTTTGGACCTGCTAGCTGAGTGTTCATGTATGCATCCACAGTGCTGGGATTCCTGTGCCGGTAGTAGGGACCGTAGTCAATCCGGTCCTTTATGGTCTTTTGCACATCTTCCTCTGGTGATACAATCTCCACATTTGAAGCTCGAGTAACGACAATTTGGGGAATAATAAATTTTTTCAACTCGAGCTGTTTATCTAAAGGAGAGGAGGGGGAAATATAAGCATTATTCAAATAAACAGAAAACTCCTGTCCCTCTGTTACCAATGGTAGCTCACTATAACATCTTGGTAAATGTCTTTGCTTTAAGCTAAGTATGTGTATTGCTTCTTGGTTAAGGTAATGCACCAAGGGAGGGGTCAACCATGAGCTTGTACCTGTAGAACATCTTGACATTGTGGTCCTCACTTCTCACACACATAACCTATAAACCTGTGAGTGCCAAGATGGAGAGGAAGCTAGGTGGCCTGCTCCACTTATTTGTTTCTCATCGTAAAAATTCTTTAACTGTACAGTATAAATGGAAACAGATAACTGCCTAAGGATTGGAACTGGGCTTCAAGTTGAGGTGTCAGCTTCAGTGTCTGTGTGGATAATGCTGGGGCTCCTGTGACTAATGCATAAATGACAATGCCTAAAGGTGTTTGACAGGGGGTCAGCTAGCTGGGCTTTCCCTCATCCAGGCCTTGGACCACTCTGTTCCTCTCATCAGGAATGCCCTCCCTCCCTCCCTCCCTCTCTTCATCTCCTAACCTCCTCATTCTTGAAAATGCAACCCAAAAGCCACCCCCTCCATGAAGACTTCCTGGATCTCCCCAGTTGGTAACAACCCTCTACCTCACACAGAAGTTTGCTTTGGTCCTTCCTAATGCACCCCAAATCAGATGAGCCCAGGCTCTGTGGTCAAAGGAACGAGGTTTAAATCCTACCTCTTTGGGTGACCTTAGAGGGTCAGGGGCTGCACTAAATGGCTTCTGAGCTCCCTTCCAGCTGTAGACCTGGGAGCCTATCTAGGAATATTGTGCTGAGTAAGAGAGAGAGAAGGAGAGAAAGAGAGAGAAGGTGAGAGAGAAAGAGAGAGAGAGAGAGAGAGAGAGAGAGAGAGAGAGAGAGAGAGAGAGAGAGAGAGAAAGAAAGCTGCATCTGTATCTGTACTGTTTTCCAGAGCTGTTTCTTACCCAAACTTCATACTCTCCTGACTCAGTGGACACTGAAATGTCCAGGGTATGCTGGATTACTTTGAGGGTGGCTTGTTTCTCTTCCTTTTGTATATCTATGTAAATACTGATCAAGCACTCACTGTGTGTGTGTTGGGGGGGGCATGGTGATTACTAAGCAGATCTGAAAGTAGCCACCTTGTACCCATCAAGGGGTTCACAAGGCAATCTCACTCAATTCAGTTGTTGGGCATGGCTGTGCCAGATACCCTGGGACACCCCTGGGCTGCTTCCAGGGAGTCTGCCAACCAAGGATGGGGAGGTAGGGAGAGCAGGCAAGAACCCACTAAGTCTGTGACCACTTGTGGGAGGAAGCTTATCCTTGAAAGGGTCTTATTCTTGCTAAATAGGTACTACATTTGGTTGTTTCTATGCTGCTGAAGGACAAAAAGTGCTACAAGGGACTCAAAATCTGAATATCCTAAACAAAGTGGTGGTGGAGCTGCCCTAGTTAAAATATTATTAAATGAATGGATAAAAACCCCAAAGAGGCTCTGCCACAAATGAAAAATCACAACATATGGACATGACAAAGTTAATCTGGGGGAAGCCCAAGAATATGAAACACAATGAACAAAATGCTATAGGGAATTTTCAACAACCTAAACACATATTTCTACTTAACACTTTAAAAATTACCTTGTACATTCATGTTTTTGTAACAATTGGTGAAATCGGGGGCAGTTAGGTGGTGCAGTGGATAGAGCACCGGCCCTGGAGTCAGGAGGACCTGAGTTCAAATCCAGCCTCAGACACTTAACACTTAACTAGCTGTGTGACCCTGGGCAAGTCACTTAACCCCAATTGCCTCCAAAAAAAAAAACAAACCAAAAAACAATTGGTGAAATCCTCTTGGAATCACAGACCCAGAGCTAGAAAGGACCTCAGAAGCCATGGAGCCCAACCCCCTGATTTTACAGATGAGGAATCTGAGACCCAGAAAGGATCAGGGACTTGCCTAAGGTCCTTGAGGTCACAGAGTAACAAAGGGTGACAGAGGATAAGATTTAAACTCGGCTCCTTGGACCTTTCTTCCTTTTAAAAACCTTTTTTTGGGAGGAACTTAATAATGACCCACAAAGACAAACACCTCAATATACAAAGAAAAAAATAGAGTGTTGTATAAGAAATTATGAATTTCTGTTATATTGCTTTTTAATGTAGTTTTTTTTTTTTTAGTGAGGCAATTGGGGTTAAGTGACTTGCCCAGGGTCACACAGCTAGTAAGTGTTAAGTGTCTGAGGCCGGCTTTGAACTCAGGTACTCCTGACTCCAGGGCCAGTGCTCTATCCACTGCGCCACCTAGCTGCCCCTGTTATATTGCTTTTTAAAAAGAAACATGTACATTTTTAAAATTTGAAAAGTAGTAATACAATGATTCTATTTGCACATTTCTGTATTTTTTGTTTTCTTCTGTTCATTTAAAAAATGTTTTATTGATGCTTTTGTATGCCCATTTTGGGGTGGGTGGGGCAATGAGGGTTAAATGATTTGCCCAGGGTCACACAGCTAGTAAGTGTCAAGTGTTTAAGGTTGGATTTAAACTCAGGACCTCATGAATCCAGGGCCAGTGCTTTATCCACTGTGCCACCTAGCTGCATCCACAAACTCCCATTGTAACAAATATATAAAATCCAGCAAAACAAATCAACACATTGGCCATGCTTGAGAAGGCCTTCTCATTCTGCACCTAGTCCAGCAATGTTCTGTCCCTTGTACTTTATTGTCCCTTCCATTTGGGTGCCCTTCCATTCTCTAGATTTCTTTATTTATTCTTATATGGCACTTGGTGATAGAGGACTGGTGCTCCAAATAGAAGTTTTGGTTGTACATATAGGTTTGGCAGTTTTCTGTGCTGAGATCATCACTGAACCCGAGAGAGTTGATGAGATTGAAAAGAAAGTGGGTAAAGGGTGGAGGAAAGGGAGTAACTTCACAGAGCTCCCCCCACGATGCCTCCAAATAGCTCCAAATAATGCCATAGATAATTCCTGGAGCAGCAGAACCCACAAAAGAACAGGGTGAGATCACTTTCCAGCCAAAGACAGATTAGAGGGTCAGCAGGAAAGGTCTGTTGTACCAGGGTGAGAGTGGAGCCTAGCCCCACAGCTGTGCCTGCTGATCCAGCCCCAGCCTGCAACAGCGGCTACTTCTCAACCCAGCTCATGGACTGGTGAGGGGGTTGAGTGGTTGGCCAGGGGGAGATAGCAGGGGTCTCTGCTGGTGCTGAGGCAGAACTCGATTGTGTTCCCTGTGCTCAGAACTAGGAAGCAGTCTTGAATGGCGGTGGCCCAGGTAGGAGAGGGGCACATGCATGTCCAAGTTTCAATTACAGTAAACCAGATTTCTGTTATCAGGTTAAAGAGCAAGCAGTCCTGAGGTAACTTATAGACTAGAGCACAGGCCAGGGAAGTGTAAAACACACCTCCCCTCAAATAGTACCACTCTGGACCCCCTGAAGCCTGGGACAGTACATCCTGGAAGCAGTGCCACACTTTAAGAAAGACTTAAAACTTAAGAAATAGGCTAGCAATATGAACAGACAGAAAAAAAAAATGTGGACCATAGGAAGTTTCTTTGTTGACAAAGAAGATCAAACTACAACCTCAGAAGAAGATAACAAAGTCAAAGCTCCTGCATCCAAAGCTTCCAAGAAAAATATGAATTGGTCTCAGGCCATAAAAGCACTCAAAAAAGACTATGAAGATAAAGTAAGAGAGATAGAGGAAAAAATGGAAAGAGAAATGAGAGTGATGCAGGACAGTCATGAAAAAAAAAGTCAACAGCTTGAAAGGCCAAATGGAAGAAGAGATACAAAAGTTCTCTGAAGAAAATAATTGCTTAAGGATTAGGATTGAGCAAATGAAAGCTAATGACTTTATGAGAAATCAAGACACAAATAAAGCAAATCCAAATGAATGAAAAAATAGAGGGCAATGTGTAAAATCTCCTTGGAAAAACAATTGACCTGGAAAATAGATCGAGGAGAGATAATTTGAAAATTATTGAACTACCTGAAAACCATGATTAAAAAAAGATCTTAGCCATCATCTCTTCCAAGAAATTGTCAGGGAAAATTGCCTGATATTCTAGAAGGAGGAGGTAAAATAGAAATTGAAAGAATCTACTGATCACCTCCTGAAAGAGATCCCAAAATGAAAACTTCCAGGAATATTATAACCAAATTCCAGAGCTCCCAGGCCAAGGAGAAAATATTGCAAGCAGCCAGAAAGAAATAATGCAAGTACTGTGGAGCCACAATCATTATGACACAAGATCTAGAAGCTTCTACATTGAAGGATCAGAGGGCATGGAATATGATATTCCAGAGGGCAAAAGAACTGGTATTACAACCAAGAATCACCTATGCAGAAAAACTGTGTATAATGTTTCAGGGGAAAGAATGAGATTTCAATGAAAAAGAGAACTTTCAGGCATTTGTGATGAAAGAATTAAACTGAATAGAAAATTTGACTTTCAAATACAAGACCCTAGAGAAGCATAAAAAGGTAAACAGGAAAAAGAAATCATGAGGGATGTTAAAAGGTTAAACTGTTTACATTCCTACATGGGAAGGTGATACTCATAAGAACTTTCTCAGTATTAGGGCAGCTGAATGTAATATATTTAGACAGAAGGCACAGGTGTGAATTGAATAGTAAGGGATGATATTTATAAAACATTTGTTTTTTGTTTATTGAGGGTTTTTTTGTATTTTTTTTTTGTGGGACTGCCAGGGGTGGGTGACTTGCCCAGGGTCACACAGCTGGTGGGAGTCCTATGTCTGAGGCTGGATTTGGGCTTGGGTCCTCCTGGGTCCAGGGCTGGGGCTTTGTTCACTGTGTCACCTAGCTGTCCCATGATGACATCTTTAAAATAAAATTAAGAGGTGAGAGGAATATCCTGGAAGAAAGGGAAAGGGAGAGATAGAATGGGGTAAAGTATATCACATAAAAGAAACAAGAAAAGTTTATGGAGTGGAAGGGAAGATGGGGGAGGAGTGGGGGAGTGAGTGAGCCTTACTCCCATCAGAATTGGCTCAAAGAGGGAATAACATACACACTCAAGTGGGTATAGTAATAAACCTGCAGGAAAGTGGGAGGGGATGGGGATAAGGGGGCAGGGGTGAAGGAAGGGAGGGCAGATTGGGGTAGGGGGCAGTAAGAAGCAAAACAATTTTGAGGAGTGATAAAGTAAAAGAAGATAGAAAATAGAGTTAATATCAAAGTGAAGGAATAGGATGGAGGGTAATACAGTTTGCAATAGTAACTGTGAGGGGAAAAAAAACATTTGAAGCAGGTTTGTCTGATGTGCCTCAGTTCTCAAACACGTAGAGAAGTGAGTCAAATTTGTTAAAAAGAGAGCCATTCCCCAATTGATAGATGATCAAAAGATATGAAATTTTCAGATGAAATAACCAAAGCCACCTACAGCCATATGAAAAAATGCTCTAACTTGCTATTGATTGGAGAGATTCAGGTCAAAACAATTCTGGGTACTACCTCACACCTATTGGATTGGACAATATGACAGCAGAGGAAAATGACAAATGTTGGGAGGAAATGGGAAAAATGAGACATTAATACACACCTGGTAAAGTTGTAAAGTGCTTCAAACATTCTGTAGAGCCATTTGGAACTATGGCCAAAGGACTATAAAACCACGCATACTTTTTGACCTAGCAATACCACTACTAGGTTGGTACCCTAAAAGAGATTTTTAAAAAGTTGAATTCGGGGGGCAGCTAGGTGGCACAGGGGATAAAGCACCGACCCTGGATTCAGGAGGACCTGAGTTCAAAACCAGCTTCAGACACTTGACACTTACTAGCTGTGTGACCCTGGGCAAGTCACTTAACCCTCATTGCCCCACCAAAAAAAAAAAAAGTTGAATTTGAAGTTGGGGTAATATCTATCATTTGGGGAACGGAAGAACAAATTGTGGGATGGGATTAGGATAGACATGATTTTGCTGTAAGAAATGATGAGCAGGATTCTATCAGAAGGACTTATGAAAAATACAGTACAGATACAGAGAAAAAACTGTTGGTATCTGAATAGTTTGCAGCATAATTTTGTTAGTTCTAATGTGGAAATGTTTTACATGACCGCACATGTATAACTTATATTGAATTGCTTGAGTTCTTAAGGAGGGATGGGGAGGGAGGGAAGAAGAGAATTTGGAACACAAAGTTTCAAAAAATCAATGTGAAAATTTATTTTTACATGTAACTTGGGAAAAATTCTAAATAAATAAGTAAAATTTAAAAAAGAAAGTAGGTAAAAAGAGAGAAGAAAATGAATCAGGAAAAAGCCTGGCAGGAGTCCCACAGTTAGAAGACAGGACATGGCTAATGCCTCAATAAAAAAGACAAAGGAGGAGGGGTCAGAGTGACAGGAGGAAAACCAGGAGGGGAACCAAGAGAGGAGAGCAGCTAGGAGGGGGTCAAGCTTTAATTCTTGTTGTTTGTCCTTCTTTCTCAAAGAGGACCAGTGACATCATGAGGTTGATGTCATGACTTGGTCAAGAATTGGATCTTGAGGCACAGCTGTGCAGTCATCAGCCTCAATCTTTCCTGAGGAGTCATCAAGGTTCAGTGGCATGACATAGGTGAGGATGACTGGTCATGGCCCAGAATACAGTAGGTAACCTTGGCCTTTAATGAGGTCAAAAAGAATGAAGACTGAAATTTTGGAAGCAAATATCTCTCATAAAGGCCTCATTTCTCAATTATACAGGGAACTGAGTCAAATTTATAAAAATGCAAGTAATCCCACAATTGATAAATGGTCAAAAGATATGAACAGGTGGTTTTCAGACAAAGAAATCAAAGCTAGCTATAATCATATGAAAAAATGCTCTAGATCACTACTGATGAGAGAAATGTAAATTAAAACAACTTTGAGGTATCACTTCATACCTATCAGAGTGGCAAATATAACAAAAATGGAAAATATTGAATGTTAGAGGGGATGTGGGAAATCTGGGACACTTTGTTGGTGGAGTTGTGGAAAGATCCAACTATTGTGGAGAGCAATTTGGAACTATGCCCAAAGGGCTATAGAACTGTGCATACCCTTTGATCCACCAATACTACTGCTAGGTTTCTATCCCCCAAATATCCCCTCAAAAATAAAAAACCTATTTGTACAAAAATATTTATAGCAGCTCTTTTTCTGGTGGCTAACAATTGGAAATCAAAGGAATGCCCATCAATTGGGGAATGGCTAAACAAGATGTGGTATATATATGATGGTGATGGAAGATTATTGTGCTATAAGAAATGACAAACAGGATGATTTCAGAAAGGCCTGGAAAGATTTGTATGAATGGATGTATAGTGAAGTGAGCAGAACCAAGAGAACATTGTGCACAGAGACAAAAAAAAACCAAAAGTGTTGGGCATGACTGAAATGACTTCACAACAACAATAAAGCCATCTTGGCATTAAAAAAAGAATGAAGCCTGAGAAAATCCCATTGGATTTAGCATTTAAGAGATCATTGGTATGCTGATTGAACCATATTATTTCTTTTGTTTTGGGTGCTGTTGTTTTTTTTTTCTATTTTGAGGTTTTGCATCACTGCTCTGATTCTTTCTCTTGTAACAGGATTAATGCAGAAATAGGATTAATGTTATTATGTGTATATATATGTGTGTGTATATATATATCTATATGTATATGTATAGATATATATAGATATAACCTATATCAGATTACCTGCTGTCTAGGGGAGGGGGGGGGAGGGAGGGGGAGGGAGGGAGGGAGAAAAATCTGAAAGTGTAAAGCATGTATAAACAAAGGTTGAGAACTATCTTTACATGTAACGGAAAAAATAAAATATCTCAAAAAAAAAAAAAAGAGATCATTGGTAACCTTGGAGAAGCAATTTCAAAGGAGCACTGAGGTCAGAAGACAGATTGCAAAGAGGAAGTGAAGGGCAGGTGAAGAAGTGGCTTATGTCACACTTGAGTGAGGGTAGAGGGCTGGTTCTAGGAATTTGGTCGTGAAAAGGAGAAAAGATGCAGGATGACAACTTGAGGGGTGGCAGCATAGCCCCAAGCCAGTCTTGTTGAAGGACAGAGAGACCCAGGTACATTTGTAGGCAGTGGGGAAGGAGCCAATAGACAGGAAGACATTGAGGCTGAAGAAGAGTAAGGGAATGACTCCTTGAGGAGATGACAGGGATAAGATGGAAGGCATAAAGAAAGGGCTAGCCCAGGAAAGGAAGAGGACCACCTTCACCTCAGGGGTTGGAACAGATGGAAGAGAATGAGTATTATGTAAGTGGTTTGAGAGGTTTGGAGTGGGAGAGAAAAGGGAGCTGATGATGGAGCACATCAATTATCCTTCGTCAACTTGGAGACAAAGTCCTTTGCTGAGAGAGAGACAGAGACAGAGACAGAGACAAGAACAGAGACAGAAAGACAGAGAGGTATGAGAAGCTCAAAGAAGAAAAGGTCTAGAACACATAATGTGGCAATTGTTGGAGTCTATTGAGGAAGAAGGAAAGGATTACTACCAAGTAATAGTGAGGGAACAGTTGATGTCATGGAAGATAAATTTCTCATGGAATCAGTTTGCATGGTAGTGTGGCTTCCTTTAGAATTGGAGCAGAACTGATTAGATAAATGCAAATTAAAACAACTCTGAGGTACTATCTCACACCTATCAGATTGGCTAATATGACAAGAGACTAGAGCTCCCAGTGAGGATGAAGAACAGATTTAAGAGGAGGGAGGCAGAGGGAGAGATAGGAGGATAAGAAGAGATGAGGAAAGAGAGAAATTTCAGAGTGTTGGCTGATATGGAAGAAAGGTACATTCAGGATATTAGTGAACTGGAAGGCCAGAGGATATAGAACACAGGCAGTGGCTGGGGTAGGGAGGGAGACTGTGAACTAGACACCCAATGAGAAAGGAGGGAGAATGACCTGGGGTGTCTCCACTAGTCTGGAAGCAATAGTGTGTGTGTGTGTGTGTGTGTGTGTGTGTGTGTGTGTGTGTGTGTGTGTGAGAGACAGACAGACAGACAGACAGACAGACAGAGAAACCATGCTAATGATAGCTCCTACCTCCCAGGATTGTTAAGAGGATGAAATGAGATAATATTTGCAAAAATGCTTACTTAGCCCAGTGTCTGGCACATAGTTGGTGCTATGTAAATGTTTGTTCCTTCACTTCCCCCTTCAAGGCTCAATTCTAATTAGCTACTTTTAAAAAAATGAAACCTTCCCCCAAAAGTGACTTAGATATGTCTCCTCAAAATGCTTTGGAGATCTCTTTTGTACTTTCCATCCCACTCCCCTTGTATTGTGATCATCTGCATAAATGTCTTCTCTTATCACCCCGTGCCCCCCTCCTTCACTACTTAGACTGTATAGTGCTTGCAAATGGAGTAGGGTCATATGTGGTTTGGGATTCCCCAAAGCCTTCCATCTTAGCTGATTTATCAATATTTGCTGAAATGAAATCCAAAAAGTATGCCTTCCGCCCTAGCCATATCCTTCCTGATTCAAACAGACCCCCTTTTAGACATTTCCTACCTCTTTCATTAATATCCCATGAAGGTCTCATAGTTCTCAAAAGTGCAAAGGTGCTTGAAGGATTGGAAAATGAAGCAGGACGGATCGCTGTTGAGTATCTTTCCAGACGTCTCTCCACATTGTTTTCTGGGCTTTCATTCAGAGTCTCAGCCTGGGACTTCTGAATTGAACCTCATGATGTCGTGGAAACAACTGGAAACAAACGAATAAGTAACAGGAAGATAAATAAATAACTGGATGAAGGCAACAAATAATTTGGCTCTTCGATTCCTCAGTGAGATCCATAATGGAGTAGCCAATCTAGGCAGCTGTGGAGGAAATGGTTATTTCTTTTCAGAACATGGAAAAAATTGTCAGGTTTGTCACTAGCAGTGATGACAGTAATAGGTAGAAGTCACAGAGTGACCTCAGAGAGAAGCTTGATCCCAACAACTAAGAACCACACAAAATGGACTGTGCCAACGTGGAAGGTTGGCCTCTCATAGAAGTCTTCAAGTAGGGGCAGCTAGGTGGCACAGTAGATAGAGCACCAGCCCTGGAGTCAGTAGTACCTGAGTTCAAATCCGGCCTCAGACACTTGACACTTACTAGCTGTGTGACCCTGGGCAAGTCACTTAACCCCAATTGCCTCACTAAAAAAAAAAGAAAGAAAGAAAAAAAAAGAAAAAAGAAGTCTTCAAGGAAGGCTGTATGATTGATCATCTATCAAGTATATTGTAGGGGAGATTTTTATCTATGTGTGGGCTGGATTAGCTGACCTTCCAACTCTGAGATGTTGTTTTCCATAGGAAAGAGCATGGTTTTGTCCACTGGACTGAGAGTTTGGTCTTATGAACTCATTTTCCTTTTCAGTCACTGGCATAGAGACCTGTATAGCAGGTGTGACAGGTGACTTCCTCTCCTCTGATGCCAAGTCAAAACCCTTTTGCTATCCTTCATCCCATCTCATACTTTAAAAGCATAAATTGTACATGATCTTTGTAAGTCTAAAAAGGTTATTATTATAAATATTGTTTTCTGTCCTGGTGATTTCATTGGTTTGGGAAACTCCCAGTGTGAGAACTCCTTCTACTGATGCATATGAGTAACTTTCTCTAACTTAGAGTCTTATAGAGTAGCTTGGGCTGTGAAAGGTAAAGTGAATTGATCATGGCCACAGAGAATGAGTCAGAGGAGAACTTGGATCCAGGACCTCCCAACAAGGCTAACCTTCAATTCACTTTGCCACACTGCTCTTATTAGAGGAAGTTGGGGGTAGAGGGGAAAATTGCTCCTGATTCCCAGTCCTCATCAGAGCAATTCAACAAACATTTATTAATCACCTGTAGGGAGCTGTCCTAAGTACAGGAGACAGGAGGAGAACTCACAGTGTCTAGAGGCAGGTATACACTGTGTCCACAGATAAATAAAATCAAGACAATTTGAGGAGGGAGACTAATCACCACTAGGCTTAGGAAAGGCTTCAAGGAGGACATGATGCCTGAGATGAATCTTGAAGGAACCTAAGAGGGAGTGTAGGGAATGTATTCCAAGAATGCCAGATTCCTGTGGGCAGAGCTATGGAGGGTATGGAATGCCAACTTCTGGAAACAGAAATTAAGCCAACCTGGCTGATATGTGGGAGGTGTGATGGAGAATCATATGAAATGTCTTGAAAGGAGGCTGAAGACATAATATGATAAGCTTTAAATTTTATCCTAGAAGCAGAAGGTAGCCACTAAAGCTCAGGAAATGACATGGTCAGAATTATGCTTTAGAAAGATTACCTTACCAAAAAGAAAGATTACCTTAAATAACATTTTATTTTCCCACAGTTAACATGTAAAAAACAATTTTAGCATTTATTTCCCTCATTTGGTAGTATTTTATTTTTTCCAATTACACGTAAAGATAGTTTTCAGCATTCATTTTTATAAGATTTTGAGGTCTAATTTTTTCTCTCTCCCTCTCTTCTCTCCCCAAGATAGCAAGCAATCTATTAATATTCATTTTGTTGTTGTTATTTTGTGAGGCAATGAGGTTAAGTAACTTGCCCAGGGTCACACTGCTAGTTAAGTGTCAAGTGTCTGAGGTCAGGTTTGAACTCAGGTCCCCCTGACTCCAGGACTGGTACTCTATCTACTCTGACACTTAGCTGGCCCTGATAACATTCATTTAAAAAAAATTAGTTTCAAATTTTCTCTCCTCTTTCCCTCTCCTTCAGAGAGTAGTCAGTCTGGTATCATTTTATACGTGTTCAATGCAAAATACATTACCCTATCAGTCTTGTTGTGAAGGAAAACACAGACCCCAAGGGGGGAAATATGAAAAAAATACAGAAAGTGAAAAAATTGTATGCTTTGATCTGCATTCAGATTCTATCATTTCTTTCTTTGGAGGTGCATAGCATTTTTCTTTTTTTTTCCCCCTGGGTCACTACTTTCTTTTCTTTTTTTTCTCCCACTTATTTAGAATTTAATTTTTTTCCTAAATTACATGTAAAAACAAATTTTAACATCAATTTTTAAAACTTTGTGTTCCAAATTCTCTTCCTCTCTCCCTCCCCACTACCCCTTAAGAACTCAAGCAATTAAAAAAAGAACTCAAGCAATTCAATATAAGTTATACATGTGTAGTCATGCAAAACATCTCCACATTAGTCAGGTTATGAAAGAAAACAGACAAAAAACCTTAAGAAAAAGGAACCAAAAAATAATTATGCCTCAATCTGTATTCAGATATCATCAATTCTTTCTCTGTAGATGGACTGCATTTTTCATAAGTCCTTCAGAGTTGTCTTGAATCATTGTATTGCTGAAAATAACTAAGTCAGTCACAACAGATCATCTTACAATATTATTTTGTATACATTTCACTTTGCATCAACTCATGTAAGTCCAGGTTTTTCTGATAGCATCCTGCTCATCATTTCTTATAGCACAATAGTGTTCCATCATAATTTCATCCCACAATTTGTTCAGCCATTCCCCAATTGATGGGCATCTCCCCAATTTTGAATTCAACTTTTTATAATTGCTGTTTGGATACCAACCTAGTAGTGGTGGTATTACTAGGTCAAAGAGTTTGCACGGTTTTATAGCCCCTTGTCCATAGTTCCAAATTGCTCTACAAAATGTTCTAATCAGTTTACAATTTTACCAAGAGTGTATTGATGTCTCATTTCCCCCATATCCCCTACAACATTTGTCATTTTCCTCTGCTGTCCTATATCCAAGTGAATAGCATTTTCCATCATGAGTCCTATAGAATTGTCTTGGATCATTGTATTGCTGAGAAGAACTAAATCATTCATAGTTGATCATCACACAATGTTGCTGTTACTGTGTACAATGTTCTTCTGGTTCTACTCATTTAGCTTTGCATCAGTTCATATAAATTTTCCAGGTTTTCCTGAAATCAATCTGCTCATCATTTCTTATAGCACACTAATATTCCATTACAATCATGTACTACATGGGGGCAGGTAGGTGGATAAAGCACTGGCCTAGGATTCAGGAGGACATGAGTTCAAATCTGGCTTTAGACACTTGACACTTACTAGCTTGTGTGACCCTGGGCAAGTCACTTAAACCTCATTGCCCCACAAAACAAATAAAAAAACCCTAATCATATACCACAACTTGTTTAGTCATTTCCCAATCAATGGGCATTCCCTCAATTTCCAATTCTTTGCAACTACAGAAAGATCTGGTATAAATATTTTCGTACAAATAAGTAGTTTTCCCTTTTTTGGATGTCTTTGAGATATAGACCTAGCAGAGGAATTGCTGGATTACAGTTTTATAGCCCTTTGGGCATAGTTCCAAATTGCTCTCCAGAGTGGTTAGATCAGTTCCCAGCTCCACCAACAGTGAATTTAGTGTCCCAATTTTCCTACATATTCTCCAACATTTGTTATTGCCTTTTCTGTCATATTAGCCAATATGATAGGTGTCAGGTAGTACTTCAGAATTGTTTTAATTTGCATTTATCTAACCAATAGTGTTTTATAGCATGTTTTTATATGATTATAGATACCTTTGATTTCTTCAACTGAAAAATGCCTGTTCATATCCTTTGACTATTAATCAACAGGGGAATGACTTGTAATCTTATAAATTTGACTCAATACTCTATATATTTGAGAAATGAGGCCTTTATCAGAGACACTTGCTGCAAAAAATTTCCCAATTTAGGGAGATTATTTTAACAGTTGGTAGAGAATGAATTAATTAGAGGGAGGAAAGTCAGCAAAGCAGGGCAAACAAACTAGAAGGCTATTCTTAAATAGGCAAAAGCACTCAAACTAGGGTGGTGGTCATGTGAGTGAAGAGAAAGCTACTGATGCCAGGAATGTCATGGAAATAGAATTGAAAAAGACTTGGAAACCCCAGTTGGATTAGGGAGTGAAAGTTGTTAGTAATTCTTTTTGTTGTTGTTGTTGTTGTTGTTAATTCTAAGGTGGCAAACCCAGGTTCCTGGAAGGTTAGTGCATTGTGAGGGGATTGTCTTGACTAGGAAAATGGCCACCTCTTCACATAAGACAAGGGCCCATATTATTTCCAGTCTCTAATCTTCAGTTTCTTTTTTACTTTTCCTTCTCTGCTTCCTACAAACATAACCATGCCTTCACTATTTGCAAAAATTAAAAATTCGCACTTGATTGAACCATCCATACTCTATTTCTCTTCTCCTCAGAAAAACTCCTCAAGAAGGTCATCTGCACTTCTCTCACTTGTTTTAAAACTCATTGGAAGCTGGTTTCTGACCTCATCATTTAAGAACTGCTTTCTCCAAAGTTCATGTTACTGTCCTGATTCCCCCCCACCCAAATCAATAAATTCCATTGGTTCTCTATCACCTCCTGGATCAAACAGAAAATCTGTTGTTTGGCTCTCGGATCACACTTAGCCTCCCCACTCCTACCTTTCCAGTCTTCTTACACCTTACTCTCTGACACCTTCTCTCAAATCCAATGACCCTGGCCTCCTAGATGTTCCATAAACAAGACCCTCCATCTCTTTTCTCTGGTCATTTTCTTTGGCTGTCTCCCATGCTTCCTCAATTCTGCCTACTGGTTTCCTTTGTCCCAACTAACATCCTATCTTCTATAGGGAGCCTTTCCTAGCCCCTCAATTCTGGTGCCTTCTCTCCATTCTTTCCTATTTATCCTGTACATAGCTTGTTTGCGCATATTTGTTTGCTTCTTGTCTCCTTCATTAAATTGTAATCCTCTTAAGGGCAAAAAGTTCTCTTGCCTTTCTTTTCTATTCCCAGTGATAAACACAGTGCCTAGCACCTAGTGGGGGCTTAAAAAATGTTTATTGACTACAATCTTGATCCTGTGACTTGAATTCACAGTACTGTTCTATCACTTACTACATATACTAGTTACATGATCAAAGGCAAGTGATCCCCTTACCCGCAGCTCTGCAGTTTTTGTCCCAATGGAAAACCATTCACAATTTATTGCACTATTTGGAGATTATTTGGTCCAATTCTTCCATTTTTCAGATGAGACACCCAAGGTCCAGAGAAAGCTAAATGGCTTGTTCAAGGTCACACAGGCAGTAAGTAACACAGCCTTGCACATCCTCTGGCAGCTCCAGATCCCATGTTGCTTCTTGTTCTGCTGCCAGGCTTCTTCCTGCAGGGTAGAGGAGATTGACGCTACAGCCAGATTAAAGACCTGTGGTCCTCCTTAGACATGCCTTAAGAAGGTCATTGGTGAACATCATCCAATTAGATTATTAAGGAAAAATGTCAAAAGGCGTTTTAAATTGGAGGCATCACAATTTATCCAGTTGTTTCTGACATGAGTCATTATTGAGGACATAGTTATGTGGTTAAGAGTGAGAAAGAACAGATGTACAGCTTGAGTGGTATTTTTTTTCTTTTTGAAGTCAGATCTTTGATTTCATCAGGCCAAGGAGTTCCAAGTGAGGAAATCCCTCTAGACAGTCAGGTGATATACCAGATAGAGCACTGGACTTAAGAGTCAGGAGGGCTGGAGCTTGGGTCCTGCCTCCAACACTTAGCTTTGTGGCCCTCGGAGGTGAGGTTGTGGGCACTGAGAGGTTGTGTTCTGCCCAGGATTATACAGTTAGGATGTAGGACTTGGACCCAGGCCTTCCTAACTTTAATACAAGGCTTAGCCACTCTCTTTCTTTCTTTTTTTTTTTGGCAGGGCAATGGGGCTTAAGTGACTTGCCCAAGGTCACACAGCTAGTAAGTGTCAAGTGTCTGAGGCTGGATTTGAACTCAGGAACTCCTGAATCCAGGGCCAGTGCTTTATCCACTGTGCCACCTAGCCACTCCTAGCCACTCTCTTTCAATGAAATATTAAGGAAACTTTGGGAAAGGCTTCCAGTGCATGAATGCTCTATAGAGGATTTATGGAAGAACATGGCTTGCAGTCTACATTGGCAGTGCACACATTAGTCAGGTCACAGATTCACTAAAACATCTAAGAATGTTCCTGTCATCTCTCTCTATATGGAGATTTGGGTTTCTCTCTGCTAATTTGTCCAAAAGTACTGAAGCAAAGAGCAGGCATGAGGTAGCAATGTGTTAGATGAACTGTCACAATGCATCTATTCACTTGTTATCTTTTTTTTAAACGAAATGTGAAGTTTCTTTGATAGAACCGAAAGGGCAACTTGTCATTGGCTGGCTGGGTTGACTATACCCCTGATGACCCTTAAAGTAAGGGAAGAAACAACTTTGTGGGTTGCAATCCCCTTGTCCCTCTACCAAAAAGCAGCAGAGGAGAAAGGGGATTTCCATCCACTTAATTTTTCATCTCTGTCCTCCACAGGGTATGGCATTTTACAATGGGGAGCTACTCCTCCAGGAGGACACAAGATTAACTAGCAGGGAACAGAATCAGGGGAGGCAGCTCCAAGGAGTGTGCTCCCTGGCAATAGGAAAGAGAGCAAACTATGGATTCAGAAGGGAATTAGCTCCAATGGTGGAAAATTTGGTTTCAGTAAAGAGTGTATCAGGAAGCCCAAATGAGTAACTTCCCCATCAGAGAAACTGTGCCCAAGAAGGTGCAGTATGACAACCAAGACAAGAAAGGACATTGGAGCCTTTTAGAGAAGTGTGTTACCTTGGCCATGGGTTCCTTATGTATGTGCCTTACTCTTAATATACTTTGTGCCCACTCTTCCCACTGACTCTGATTCATGGGAGAATTTACCTCAAGTTTATGGGTCAATGTTTTGTACTTAGTATTTTCATTGTACCACCTTAGTAAATGCCATGGTTTTAAGCCAATTGTGTATATTGGTGGACTGTTAAGGTAATGCACCAAAGGAGGGGTCACCCATGAGCTTGGACCCATAGAATATCTTGAAGCAGGGATAGTCATTCCTCACACGCAAACATAACCTACAAATCTGTGAGTGTCAAGTTGGAGAGGAAGCCTGATTGGGTGCTACACTAGTAAACTGGGGTTTTTTATCACAAATATTGTTTAGCTTTAAAATAATAATAACTGGTAAGGATAGAGTGGAATATTTAAGAATGTGTTACATTGTTCATCACTTTATAGTTGGGAATTTGCTGGCATAATCCTTCGCAAATTAGTAATTTTCTCCTTAGGCATTAATTGGTGCCTTGGGATATGAATGCCAAGTTAAGACTTTCTACTCATAATTGAGTTCAGATTAGCACATAATTTAGTCATATCCCCCTCTTTTTAAGGCTAAAATAAAAGTATTAATATTTAACTGTTACTAACTCACATCATTTTAAAGGATACTTCATATTTCAAGGACTATAAATGTGTGTCCAAATGGAGTACTTTCTACCAATTTAACTGCAACAGTTATCTCTAACTGCTTAATCTAACCTTGGTTTAAGGAGACACTTAACTTTTTCTGGTTTTGAAGTTTTGCTTCTACTGTTAGTTATATAAAATTTTGTTTGTCTTCCCCTTGAATGGTTTCCTTGTGATGTTGTCCTTTAAGTGCTGTTTCTGGCTCTGTGTCCCACTTAAAATAACTGTCTGTGATTACAAGCTGCTAACCAGGTCTAAAGTTCCTCCACCTTGCCATGGTAGGAGGCTGCTTTGCTCTGATTTCAGTTTGGATTTCCAGCCAAGGGAGTCAGAGTAACAGAGGCATGCCTTGATGACATGAGGACAGCACGATTGTCTTTGGGGGTTGAGAGGCCCCCTTCCAGCTTCCCCTGAGGAAGTCCCATAACTGAAAGTACTTCTCCTTACTTAGAACTACATGGATGAGGTGTCTCCACTCTGGTTCGACACGTTTATACATAGACCTTTCCAAAAGTTGTATGGTAGCTTCCCCTCCCCCAACCAGAATAATGACTGTACTACTAAATCTGCAATCTGGTTACAGCTATACTTACCATCTGGATGGGTTTTTTTCCCCCTACCAAAAGACTTCTAAACTTATTAGATATAAATTTGGAGCCCTCTGTTCTACCTGTTGCCTCATTAGCAATCCATCCACTTTCAAAATTCATTTATTTATTTGTGTTTATTTAAACAAAGCCTCCCACTTCATTTTCCAAGGAGGAGTCATTCTTGCTCTCCTCCAAACTGCCTGTGGTGCTAGAAGCGAGGCCAAAGTCACTTGCCAGAGAAGAGCCCGAAGAGCTGCAGCCAGCTTCTGAAGACGGGATTGGTGTCCCAGAGGACCACTACATGAATGATTTAGGTTTCGGACCAGCAGGCTGAGATTTATGGTACGCATCCACAGTGCTGGGGTTCCTGTGCCGGTAGTAGGGACCATAGTCAACCTTGTCCTTTATGGTCCTTTGTACCTCGTCCTCTGGTGATAGAGTATGTATCGTCTCAGTGGAAGCTCGAGTAATGACGATTTGGGGAATAAGAAAGTTTTTCGGCTGGGCCCTTTTATCCCTTGAATCAGAAGCCAGTTCTAAAGGGAGGGGAGTGGGGGAAATCCAAGCATTACTCAAAGAGAAAGCTGCTAGACGCATCACCAATGACTCCAATGCCTAAAGGTATTTGACAGGGGGTCAGCTAGCTGGGCTTTCCCTCATCCAGGCCTTGGATCACTCTGTTGCTCTCATCAGGAATGCCCTCCCTCCCTCTCTTCATCTCCTAACCTCCTCATTCTTGAAGAGGCAACCCAAAAGCCACCCCCTCCATGAAGACTTCCTGGATCTCCCCAGTTGGTAACAACCCCCTACCTCACACAGAAGTTTACTTTGTTCCTTCCTAATGCACCCCAAATCAGATGAGCCTGGGCCGTGTGGTCAAAGGAACTAGGTTTAAATCCTACCTCTTTGGGTGACTAAATGGCTTCTGAGCTCCCTTCCAGACCCAGAAAGGATTTGCCAAAGGTCCTTGAGGTCACAGAGTAACAGAGGGTGACAGAGGGTAAGATTTAAACTCAGCTCCTCTGACCTCCAGAGCCAGTGTAATTTCTTTCTTCCTTTAAAAAAAAAATCCTTTTTGGGACAGCTAGATGGAGTAATAGATAAAACACCAGGGATCTGAGTTCAAATGCGACCTCAGACACTTGACACTTAGTAGCTGTGTGACCCTGGGCAAGTCACTTAACTCCAATTGCCTCACCAAAAACAAAACAAAATCCTTTTTTTTGGAGGGGGGGGGGGGACTTAATGATGATCCACAAAGACAAACACTTCAATATACAAAGAAGAAAAAAATAGAGTATTGTATAAGAAATTGTGAATTTCTTTTAAATTGCTTTTAAAAAAGAAACACATAAGTACATTTTTATTAAATTTGACAAAGTAGTAATATGATTGTCCTATTTTTGCCTCCTGCATTTTGCTTTTTTCTGTTTGTTTAAAAATGTGTTTTATTGATGTTCTTTTGTATATATCTCACAAACCCTCTCTCCTCCCCCATTGTAACAAATATACACAATCCAGCAAAATGAATCAACATGCTGGCCATGCCTGAGAAGGTCGTCTTCTTTTTTTTTTATTGCTTTTTTTTTTTAACAACTTTTTAGTGAGGCAATTGGGGTTAAGTGACTTGCCCAGGGTCACACAGCTAGTAAGTATTAAGTGTCTGAGGCCAGATTTGAACTCAGGTCCTCCTGACTCTAGGGCCAGTGCTTTATCCACTGCGCCACCAAGCTGCCCCTGAGAAAGTCTTCTTATAATGCATCTAGTCTGGCAAGGTGCTGTCCCTTGTACTCTATTGTCCCTTCCATTTGGGTCCCTTTCCACTCTCTGGATTTCTTTATCCATCCTCATATGTGTGTATATATTTTTCTATTTCAAAAGCTGCAGCCCTAGAGCATACTGATTGATACTACTTTCTTTATTTTTAATTATCTCATGGGTTTTTTTATATTTCTTTGTATTTCCCACGTGTCATTTTGAACTGCATCATACTATTTCATAGGTTACATTAATCAATTACATTGCTATAGTACAATTTTTTCACAAACTGTGTGGTCGTTAAATGATTAGGTTCTTTCAGTTTTTTATAATGATAATAGCTATCAGTTTAAATATTTATAGTAAGCATTATCCTATAAATATTTGAGCTATTTTTTCCTTTTTGTAATATTTTCAGGCTATATTCCCAATAATGGCATAATTTTTTCAAAGAGCATGATTATATCTTTAATTCCTATAACATACTGCTACATTGTTTTCCAAAATAATTCCACCAACTTGCAATTCTACCAGAAAAGTATGTGTATCTATTTCTTCATATAACTTTTCCTCAAGAAAGACAATATATAAGACATAGACTAGCAGAGTTACACAGCAACAGGCACAGAGAAAAAAGAACAGAAAGAGATGCTATATATTCTCCAGTTTGCACCAGAAGCTTAATTACCAACTTCACAGAGCAAATTTCTGATTTCAGTAAAAGTTGTCTTCTTATTAGGCATTTTACTAATTAAGATCCAGAAAAGGCATTGCTGATATGCTCTGATTCTAATGCAGATAGCCACTAAAATTGAAACTAGAGGGGCAGTTGTCATGTTTCTTTCTTCCCCACAGCTAGGGTCATATTCCTGCCATTCTTGGATCACTCAAGCTTCTATCTGCCCACAGTGTCCTGTTCTTCCACACCATCTCACTTCCTTATTCCTCCTGCCCCCCTCTCGGCCTCATCAGGAGCTTTTCTCCCTTGATCTCTCCCTGTTTTCTCAGCTTATCAACCCTGTTCTAGCCCTAATTCTCTCCCTTCCTGGTCTTGATATTGACCATTCAGTAGTCAGCTACTTAAGGAATGTTCTGTCACCCTGAAATTTGGGATATTCCCAGATGTCTAACCCTTGGTTCTGCGTAATTCCTAACTTCTGCCCCCTTAAATCCTAAAAAGCTGAACACTCCTGGAAGAAATTTTGAAAATGTATTGATCAAATCCTTTTTGAATTTATGCTAGCTAATCTCAGCCAGACCCTATTATTCTACGGTAATCTTTTGCTTCATCTTTTATTGACTAGCACTTTCCATGTACTGTCTCACTGTCTCTTTTCAAGTCCCCTAACTCCCCCCCCCCTCTTTCTGTGTCCCTCTCCATTTCCCTCTCCCTCCTCTTTTCCTGACTTTGCTTTCTAACTTATTGAAAAGATTGAGGACATCCTATGTCAATTCATCTTCTAAATCCTCAATGTCTTCACCTGGCCACCTCTTCCCTCCCATCTTTGAGGAAGAGGTGGGCCTCCTCCTTGCCTAAGAAAACAGGTTCACACTTGAACTTTAAATCCCCTCCACTTCCATCTTCTCCATGACTTTGCTTTATCCATCCTTCCTTTTCCCATATGCATCTTGAGCATCTCCCTCTCTACTGGCTCTTTCCCTTCATCCACAAAAAGAATGTAATCAGCATGTACCAAGGTTGATTTTTTTTTTTACTGAGGCAATTGGGGTTAAGTGACTTGCCCAGGGTCACATAGCTACTAAGTGTTAAGTGTCTAAGGCTGAATTTGAACTCAGGTACTCTTGACTCCAGGGCAGTTGCTCTATCCACTGTACCACCTAGCTGCCCCCCAAGGTTGATTCTTAGGTTAAGAAGCAAGGTAACTGGACAGATGGGCATGCTCTGAACAGAAATAGCAATGTCTAGTGGAGAATTTGATTTAGGAAGTGACAGAATGACTTTTTTTAATGATAGGTTTTATTTTGTTATTGTTGTTGTTTTATTTTTGTGTGTGTTGGGCAATGAGGGTTAAGTGACTTGCCCAGGGTCACACAGCTAGTAAGTGTCAAGTGTCTGAGGCCAGATTTGAACTCAGGTCCTCCTGACTCCAGGGCCATCTAGCTGCCCCCCAGAATGACTTCTGTTTTTGATATGGTGAGCTTGAGATCACATCTAGGGAGAAAGAACTGGCGCTCCACAGAGAAGTCTAGGCTGCATATGTAGGTTTGCCAGTCTTCTGTGCTGAGATCAACACTGAACCCCAAGGGAGTTGATGAGATTGATAAGAAAGAGGGTAAAGTGAAAGAAAAGGGATGAGACCCAAATGTGGAGGGATCCCCACAGGTAAAAGGCAGGACTTCGCCAATGACTCAGTAAATATGACAAAGGAGGAGGGGTCAGAGAGACAGGAGGAGAACCAGGAGGAAGCAGTATCCAGGAAGCCAAGGAAGGAGAGTTTGCAGGAGGAAGTTAACAGTGTCAAAAGTTTTTGTTTTTGGTTTTTTTAGTGTCAAAAGTTTTAATGAGGTCAAGAATGAAGACTGAGAAAATCCCACTGGATCTAGCATTTAAGAGACCACTGATGATCTTGGAGAAGCATTTTCTTTTTTTTGGCAAGGCAATTGGGGTTAAGTGACTTGCCCAGGGTCACACAGCTAGTAAGTTTTTTTGTCTGGTTTTTTTTTCTTTTTTGGTAAGGCAATTGGGGTTAAGTGATTTGCCCAGGGTCACATAACTACTAAGTGTTAAATGTCTGAGGCCTGATTTGAACTCAGGTCCTCCTGACTCTAGGGCCAGTGCTCTATCCACTGTGCCACCTAGCTGCCCCATGGAGAAGCATTTTCAAAGGAGCACTCAGGTCAGAAGCCAGATTGCAAAGAGGAAGTGAAGAGCAGGTGAGAAAGTGGCTTATATCACACTCAAGTGAGGGTAGAGGGGTATTTCTAGGAAAAAAAGAGACACAGGACAATTTGAGAGAGTGGCAATAGCCCCAAGTGAGTCTTCTTTTTGTGTGTGTGAGGCAAATGGGGTTAAGTGACTTGCCCAGGGTCACACAGCTAGTAAGTGTTAAGTGACTGAGGCCAGATTTGAACTCAGGTCCTCCTGAATCCAGGGCCGGTGCTCTATCCACTGCACCCCCTAGCTGCCCCTCAAGTGAGTCTTTTTGAAGGATGGAGAGACCCAGGCATGTTTGTAGGCAGTGAGGAAGGAGCCAATAGACAGGAAGACATTGAGACTGAAGAAGAATGAGGGAATGACTCTTCAAAGAGACAGCAGGGACAAGATAGAAGGCACAAGGAGAGGGGCTGGCCTAAGAAAGGAGAAGGACCACCTCCACTTCAGGGATTGGAAGAGATGGAAGAGAATGAGGATTATGTAGATGATTTGAGAGGTTTGGAGTGGGAGAGAAAAGGGAGCTGATGGAGCACATCAATTATCCCTAGTCAACTTGGAGACAAAGTCCTCTGCTGAGAGAGAGAGAGACATTGGGGTGGGGGGGGGAAGAGGAGACAGAGGCAGACGGAGCAAGAGCGAGGGAGACAAAGAGTTCAAAGACAGAAGAGAAGGTTTAGAATAGACAATGTGGTGATTGTTTGAGTCTACTGGGAAAGAAGAAAATGATTACTACCAAGCAATAATGAGGGCACAGCTCATGTCATGGAAGATAAATTTCTCATGGAACCAGTTTGCATAGTAGTGTGACTTCCTTCAGAATTGGAGCAGAGAAGTCAAATGGTGGAGAAAACCCAAGCTTGGGGTCTGGGCAAGCATGACTGACAATAGCACAAGGGATTCTAGGGCAGTGGAGAGGGTCTAGTTGCACTGGTTCTCCAGATGAAGCAGAAAGCAGGATAAAGGGAGAAATGTGGAGTCAGAGAAGGCAGTGATGGAACAGGAAAAAATTTAGGGACTAGAGCTCCCAGTGAGGATGAAGAACAGATTTAAGAGGAGGGAGGCAGAGGGAGAGATAGGAGGATAAGAGGAGATGAGGAAAGAGAGAAATTTCAGAGTGTTGGCTGAGATGGAAGAAAGGTACATTTAGGATATTAGTGAACTGGAAGGCCAGAGGATATAGAACACAGGCAGTAGCTGGGATAGAGAGGGAGACTGTGAACTAGATACCCAATGGCTTGAGAAAGGAGGGAGAATGACCTGGGGGTGTCTCCACTAGTTTGGAAGCAATAGGGGGTGTGTGTGTGTGTGTGTGTGTGTGTGTGTGTGTGTGTGAGAGAGAGAGAGAGAGAGAGAGAGAGAGAGAGAGAGAGAGAGAGAGAGAGAGAGAGAGAGAGAGAGAAACCATGCTAATGATAGCTCCTACCTCCCAGGATTGTTAGGAGCATGAAATGAGATAATATTTGTAAAAATGCTTACTTAGCAGAGTGTCTGGCACATAATTGGTGCTATTTAAATGTGTGTTCCTCCACTTCTCCTTCAAGGCTCGATTCTAATTAGCTACTTCTTTTTTTTTTTTTTTTTAAGTGAGGCAATTGGGGTTAAGTGACTTGCCCAGGGTCACACAGCTAGTAAGTGTTAAGTGTCTGAGGCTGGATTTGAACTCAGGTCCTCCTGACTCCAGGGCCAGTGCTCTATCCACTGCACCACCTAGCTGCCCCTAATTAGCTACTTTAAAAAAAAATGAAACCTTCTCCAAAAAGAGACTTAGATATGTCTCCTCAAAATGCTTTTAGCACACTGCCTGGAGATCTCTTTTGTACTTTCCATCCCACTCCCCTTGTATTGTGATCATCTGCATAAATGTCTTCTCCTATCACCCCTGTGGCCCCCCAAACTACTCAGACTGTATAGTCCTTGCAAACAGAGCCTTCCATCTTAGCTGCTTTATCAATGTTTGTTGAAATGAAATAAAAAAGTAATGTTTTCCACCCTAGTCATATCTTTCCTGATTCAAACAGACCCCCTTTTAGACATTTCCTACCAGTTTCATTAACATTCCGTGACGTTCTGGTAGATTTCATATGTCCATAACTGCTGGAAGCACTGGAAATCGAGTTAGGATGGGAACTTGTTGACTGCCTTTCCACACGCCTGTCCTGACTCTTATTCTTGGATTTCTGAACTGAAGCATTGGATATCCTGGAAGTGTTAGCTAGAAACAAACGAGTAAGTAATAGAAGAATAAATAATTGGATGAAGGCCACAAATAATTTGCCTCTTCTGTTCCTTAGTGAGATCCACAATGGAGTAGCCAATCAAGACAGCTATGGAGGAAATGGTTATTTCTTTTCAGAACATGGAAAAAATTGTCAGGTTTGCCACTATCAGCGATGATAGTAATGGATGGAAGTCACAGATTGACCTCAGAGAGAGGCTTGATATAAGGAAAACATTTCCAACAACTAAGAACCACACAAAATGGACTATGCCAACTTGGAAGGTTGGCCTCTCATAGAGGTCTTCAAGGAAGGCTGTATGATTGATCATCCATCAGGTATATTGTAAGGGAGACTTTTATCTATGTGTGGGCTGGATTAGCTGACCTTCCAACTCTGAGATCCTGTTTTCTGCAGGAAAGAGCATGGTTTTGTCCACTGGACTGAGAGCCTGATCTTATGGACTCATTTTCCATTTCAGTCACTTGCATAGAGACCTATATAGCAGGTGTGACAGGTGACTTCCTTTCCTCTGATGCCAAGTTAAAACCCTTTTTCTATCCTTCATCCCATCTCATACTTTAAAAGCATAAATTGTACATGATATTTGTAAGTCTAAAAAGGTTACATGAAGGTTATTATTATAAATATTATTTTCTGCCCTGGTGATTTCATTGGTTTGGGAAACTCCCAGTGTGAGAATTCCCTCTACTTATACAGATGAGTAACTTTTCTTTAACTTAGAAAGGCAAAGTAAATTGATCATGGCCACAGCGAATGAGTCAGAGGACTTGGACCCAGGACCTCCCAACAGCAAGGCTAGCCTTCAATTCACTTTGCCACACTGCTCTTTTTAGAGAAAGTTGAGGGTGGAGGGGATAATTGCTCCTAATTCCCAGTCCTCATCAGAGCAATTCAACAAACATTTCTTTTTTTTTTTTTTTTTTTTTTTTGGTGAGGCAATTGGGGTTAAGTGACTTACCCAGGGTCACACGGCTAGTAAGTGTTAAGTGTCTGAGGCCGGATTTGAACTCAGGTACTCCTGAATCCAGGGCCAGTGCTTTATCCACTGCGCCACCTAGCTGCCCCCTCAACAAACATTTATTAATCACCTGTAGGGAGCTGTCCTAAGTGCTGTGGACTGGAGAAGAACTCAGTCTCTGGAGGCAGGCATACAGTGTAATCACCCCTAGGCTTAGGAAAGGCTTCAGGAAGGATATGATGCCTGAAACGAATCTTAAAGGAAGCTAAGAGGGAGGATAGGGAATATATTCCAAATATGCCGGATTTCTGTGGGCAGAGCTGTGGAGGGTATGAAATGCCAACTTCTGGAAACAGGAAGTAAGCCAGCCTGGCTGGGATGTGGGAGGTGTGAAGGAGAATCATATGAAATGTCTTGAAAAGGAGGCTGGAGACATAATATTTTGTTGTTGTTGTTCAGTCGTTTAGTCACGTCTGATTTTTTGGGACCCCATGGACCATAGCACACCAAGCCCTTCTATCCTCCACCATCTTGTGAAATCTGCCCAAGTTCACGTTCGTTGTTTCCATTATACTGTTAATCCATTCCATCCCCTGCCATCCCCTTTTTCTTTTGTCTTCAATATTTACCAGGGCCTTTTCTAATTAATCCTGTCTTCTCGTGAATGTGGCCAAAGTATTTAAGTTTCAATATTTGATCTTCCAGTGAAGAGGCTGAATTAATTTCTTTAAGTATTGACTGATTTGATCTCATGCTGTCTAAGAGACTCTCAAAAGTCTTCCCTAGAACCATAATTCAACAGTGTTAATTCTACAGTGCTTAGCTTTCTTTATAGTCTAACTGTCACAGTCAAAAATTGCTACCAAAACAACCATAGCTTTGACTACACGGGACCTTTGTCAGCAAGGTGATGTCTCAGTATGCTGTCCTGATTTGCCATGGCTTTCTTTCATGGCTGCCATCTGCGGTGATCTTTGTGCCCAAGAACATAAAATCTGACACCACTTTCTTTTCATCTACCTCTGTTTTCCAGGAACTGATGGGACCAGTTGCCATGAAGATCATGTTTCTTCGATGTTAAATTTCAAGCCAGCTTTTTACACTCTCTTCTTTTACCCTCATCAAGAGGCTTCTTAATTCCTTTTCACTTTCTGCCATCAGAGTGGTATTATCTGAATATCTGAGACTGTTGATATTTCTCTCAGCAACCTTAATTCTGGCTTTTGATTTGTCCAGCATTTAGCATGACATACTCGGTATATAAGTTTAATAAATAAAGGAACAACAATATACAGTTTTGTCTGACTCCTTTTCCACTATTAAATCAATCAATTATTCCATGTTCAGTTCTAACTGTTGCTTCCTGACCTGCGTACAGGTTCCTCAAAAGACAAATAAGATCATCTGCTCCTCCCATCTCTTTGAGGACTTGTCACATTTTGTTGTGGTACACACAGTCAGAGGTTTTAGTGTAGTCAATTAAACAGAAGTAGATTTTTTATGGAACTCCCTTGCTTTCTCCATAATCTAGTGAATGTTGGCAATTTGGTTTCTAGTTCTTCTTCCTCTTGGAAAACCAGCCTACTCTTCTGGGAATTCTCAGTTCACATATTGCTGAAGGCTAGATTGAAGAATCTTAAGCAAAACCTCGCTGTCATGTGAAATGAATGCACTTTTTTGGCAATTTGAACATTCCTTGGCATTGCCCTTCTTTAGGATTGGGAGGTAAACTGATAATTTACAATCCAATAGCCACTGTTGAGTTGTCCAAATTTGCTGGCATACTGAGTACAACACTTTAACAGCATCATTTTTTAGGACTTTAAATAGTTCATCTGGAATTCTATCACCTCCACTTGCCTTATTGTTAGCAATATTTATATTTTCTGAGCCAAGATGGCAGAGTGACACCAGGAAGCTGCCTGAGCTCTCTCAAATTCTGGTAAGAAACAACATTAAATTAAGCCTCTCAACAGATTCTGGAGCTAAAAAACCTGCAAAAATACCTGGAGTGAAACAATCTTCCGATTCAAAATAATCTGGGTAAAAGGGGAGCACAGCTCAGTGCAGAGGGTGTCTGAGTAAACTAGCAAAAGGCTCTTAGTCACAGCACAGATCAGCAGCTGAGGGTCCTGTTCTAGCCCAGCAAGCTAATGGTACAGCAAGCCAGTTGTGAGGCCCCCAGCCCCAACACAGAAGGCAATCTGTCAGTTGGGGTATGGGCTACGCAACAGATCCAACTAGGCTGAGCCACTCCAATGCAGTGAGCAATCTGCAAGCTGCTGATGCCTCAGAGCAGAAATCTGGTGACCCGGCCCCTGGCCCCCAGCAAAAAATAAAGCTTGGGACAATGTACACTGTATACCAGGAGTAGAACTTAACCTTAAAAGGCACAAAGAGGCTAAAATATGAATAAGAAATGGAAAAGAACCCTCGCCATTGACAATTACTATGGTGACAGGGAGGATCAAAACATAAACTCAGAGGACACCTACATGTAAAGTCTTAAATGGGAAGAATTGGTCTTGAGACCAAAAAGCCCTCTTTGAAGAGCTCAAAAAGGATTTTATAAACCAATTAAGAGAGGTAGAAGAAAAATTGGGAAAATAAATGAGAGTTATATGAGAGAGTTAATAGCTTTGAAAAAGGACAAAAATTGACTGAGGAAAACAACTCATTAAAAAATGCAATTGGGGGCAGCTAGGTGGTACAGTGGATAAAGCACTGGCCCTGGATTCAGGAGTACCTGAGTTCAAATCCAGCCTCAGACACTTGACACTAGCTGTGTGATCCTGGGCAAGTCACTTAACCCCCATTGCCCCACAACAACAAAAAAAATGCAATTGGCCAAATGGAAAAGGAGATGCAAAGCTGACTGGGGAAAATAATTCTTTAAGAATCAGAATTGGGCAGATGGAAGCTACTGACTCAATGAGACAACAGGAAGAAGTAAAGCAGAATCAAAAGAATATAAAAGTAGAAGAAAATGTAAAATACGTCTTCAGAAAAACAACAGACCTGGAAAATAGATCCAAGAGGAACAACCTAAGAATAATCAGACTACCTGAGGACCATGATAAAAAATAGAGCCCAGGCAGCATACTTCATGACATTATCAAGAACAATTGCCTCAATGTCTTACAACCAGGAAAAAGTAGTCATTGAAAGAATCCACTGATCTCCTCCTGAAAGAGACCCCAAAAGGAAAACTCCAAGGAATAGTGTAACTCAATTCCAAAATTATCAAGTAAAGGAGAAAATACTGCAAGCAACCAGAAAGAAACCATTTAAATATCAAGGAACAATTATCAGAATTACATAGGATCTGGCAGCTTCAACATTAAAGGATCGGAGGGCTTGGAATATGATATTCTGGAGAGCAAAGGAACTGGGATTACAACCAAGAATGTACCACCCAGAAAAATTAAGTATAATCTTTTAGGGGAAAAGATGGTCATTCAATCAAATAGGGGACTTTAAAACTTTCCTAATGAAAAGCCCAGAACTGAACAGAAAATTCAATCTACAAATACAAGACCCAAGAGATGCATGAAAAAGTAAAAAGGGGAAAAATATGTTACTCAATAAGGTTAAAATGTTTGCATCCTTACATGGGAAGAAGATATTTCTGACTCTTGAGAACTGTATCTTTATTAAGGCAGATAGGAGGAGTACACACAGACAGAAGGTGTGGGGACAAGTTGATTCTGATGTTATGATATTAACAAAAAAATGTTGAAGGGTAACAAAAAGGATTATACTAGGAGAAGAGGAAAGGGAAGGCAGAATGGGATAAATCACATCACATGAAGAGGCACAAAAGTCCTATTACAATAGAGGGAAAGAAAGAAGGGGTGAGCATGGTTTTGACCTTACTCATCTGATTTGACTCAAAGAAGGAATAATATATACACTCAGTTGGGTATAGAATTTTATCTTACCCTATAGGGAAGTAAAAGGGGAAAGGGGAAAGAAAAGATTGAAGTGCTGATAGAAGGGAGGGCAAAACTAGGAGAGGAAAGGACAAAAAGGAGGTGGGGCTGATAGAAGGAAGGGCAAAACTAGGGGAAAGGACAAAAAGGAGGTGGAGCTGATAGAAGGGAGGGTAGACCAAGGTAGCCAGAAACAAAGCAATGTTTCCTAAGGCTCACTTGACTTAATGAAGTCAAGAGAATGCTCTAAGATGTATAGCTCTAGATCAATAACCATACCATTGTAGTTATTGGTGATATTAAGATCTTTCTTGTGTAATTCTTCTGTGTATTTTTGCCACCTCTTCTTAATCTCATCTACTTCTGTTAAATCTCTACCATTTTTGTCTGTCCCATTCTATTGTATTCTTCATTCTTTTGCATTGCTCATCAAAGAAAACTTTCTTCTCTCTCCTTGCTAATCTCTGGAATTCTGCATTTCCCTTTCTCTTTTCCCTTTGCCCTTTTCTTCTTTCCTCAGCTATTTGTAAAGTCTCATCAGAATGCAATTTAGCTTTCTTGCTCTTTTTCTTGAACTGTTTTTTGTTGCTGTCTCCTAAACAAAATAACCTAGAGGGGCAACTAGGTGGTGCAGTGGATAAAGCACCGGCCCTGGAGTCAGGAGTACCTGAGTTCAAATCCGGCCTCAGACACTTAACACTTACTAGCTGTGTGACCCTGGGCAAGTCACTTAACCCCAATTGCCTCACTAAAAAAAAAAACCCTAGTTGGGGGAAGGGGGGTTGCACAGTTCAATGAACTTGAGCTATGTATGCTGTGCAAGGTCACCCAAGATGGAGGTCACAGTGAAAAGTTCTGACAAAAGGTTATCCAACTGAAGAAGAAAATGGCACACCATGCCAGTATCTTTGCCAAGAAAACTCCAAAGATAGTATTAAAATGACAAAAGATGTGACATGGGAAGATGAGCCCCTCACATCAGAAGGTTTCCAGCATGCCACTCGGTAAGAGTGCCGGACAGCAACAAGCTCCTATCTTCTACAGGAAGCCATCCTGAACTATCCTATATATAGTTTATTTGAACAATTTTGTTTGCTTTTTATCTCCCCCATTAGATTTGTGAGCTCCTTCAGGGGAAGGACTATATTTTACCTTTCTTTGTATCCCCAGTGCCTGGAACATAGCAGGTACCAAATAAATGCTTATTGACTAAATTACCAATGACCACTTAATGACCAAATTCTTGGTCTTTTCTCAGTCTTCAGCCTCCTTTAGTTCTCGGAAGCCTTTGGCACTTATAGATCACTCTTCTCCTGGATGATCTCTTCCCCATGAGACACTATTCTTTTATGACATAGCACTGTCTTCCTGGATTCTCCTCCTACCTACTCTTCCCCAGTTCTTAAGGTTAGCCAGATCTGTATTTAGGTGTGGCCCACTAACTTTGTGTGTCTCCCAAGGATCTGACCTTGGCCCTCTTCTCTTCTTGCTCTATGCTGTCTTACTTGGTGATCCTGACTCCCATGGGGTTCACCTGTTGTTTTCATTGTGGATAGATTCCGAGATCTATATATCCAGCTCTAACCTTTCTCCCTGAACTCCAGACCCAAATTACCAATGTTCTTTTGGACACTTCCAGTTGGATGTCTGGTAGCCATCTTAAATCCAATACATCAAAAAGAGAACTCATTATCTTTTTCACAAAATTTTTAAAACCCTCCATTCTTTCCAACTTTTTAGTTACAGTTGAGTATGCCACTAGACACCTTGCTTGCAACCTTGGTATCATCTTTGACTCCTCCCTCTCACTCTCACCTTGTCAAATCTTGTTGTTTCCTGCCTTCACTGTCTCTTTGATGTTTCCTTCTCTCTTCTTACACAGTCGCAACCCTAGTGTAGGCCATGCTACCTCATATCTACACCACTTCAATAGCCTTCTGGTTAGTAATCCATGCTCCATTCACTCAGAAGCCAAATGATCTTTGCCCAGGACTGAGTGTGTGTCACCCCTGCCCCCTACTCAACAAACTCCAGTGGCACCCTATTCCAGAATCAAGCTACTGAGCATATTTATTAGGTGCTTACTAGATAGAAAATGCTCTCCTCCGTTTTCAAAGCCCTATGTGATCGGAGATCTTACCAGTCTTGTCACCTAACTCCTCTTCACATAGTGTAGTTGCAAAAGCCTATGTCTCCTTCCTCCCACACAACACTGACTCTGTTTCTTTTCTTTTTCCAGTTAAGTCCATTTTTTCTTCTCCTTCCTACTTCCCCACATTGGGGAGAACAAGGTTTGCCTTGTGACAACTATGTGGTCAAGCACAACAAATTCCCATAGTCACCGTATCCAAAAATGTTTCTCATTTGTTTCTGGAATCGGTAATGTTCGTCTCCTCAGCCTCCTGGCTTCCTTCAAGACTAAGTTCTAGGGGGCAGCTAAGTGGCGCTGCAGTGGATAAAGCACCGGCCCTGGATTCAGGAGAACCTGAGTTCAAATCCGAACTCAGACACTTGACACTTACTAGCTGTGTGACCCTGGGCAAGTCACTTAACCCTCATTGCCGTGCGCAAAAAAAACAAACAAAAACCAGTTCTAATTTCATTTCCTGGAGGTCTTTCCAACGCACTTCCCTCCCCCAGTGCTTCTCCTCTGCCTATGTTTTGTATGTACCCATAGTATGCCTGTTACATGTATGTATGTGGTCAGCTCCATTAGAATGTGAGCTTCTCCGTGTCAGGGGCCATGTTCTTGCTTTTCTTGACATGGCCCCAGCGCTCTGCCCAGCATAGGGTATACAGCAAGCACTTAATAAGTGCTTTCCACTAGTGTACAGCACAGACGTATAAGGGAGTTGCAGAATGGGAGAGAAGATCCTTCTTCCCGCCCCCACGGAGCCGATTAGGCAGAAGCCAGCCAGCTGGGGAGTGTGCGTCCACTGGGGAGGAGAAGGGGAGGGTCAGTTTTTTACCTGTCGAGTCTTTGCTTTTGCTAAGTCCCATAAGGGAGTTCGTCCATTCCCCCTCACCGTGGGCTCCGTCTGCGCCCCAGCTCCTTGGCCTCCACCAAGGTCAAGTCCAGTGTGACTCACAAATGAGCCACCGCATCATCACCTGGGGGCGTAGGGGGGTGGGGGGCAGCGGTCCGGGCTTGGACCTTGGTGGGAAGCCCCGCCCGCCACGAGCCTGAGGGGAGGACCTGTTCCCACCCCACCCCCCGCCGCCTCCCCAATTTCTCGTGGAATTGGGCGGGGTGCACCCTCGTCCTGTGGCTCGGATTTGCTCTGCAGAGATGCACGGGGAAATAGGGCAAAGGGGAAGAGCAGGGCGGGGCCCGTGCCCTCCTCCCCCAAAAAGAGAGAAGTCGCAGCCCTGGAGTCGCCGACCTTGGAAGCCCTCTTCCCTTTCTGCCCCGATCCTCTCCTCTGCCCCAGTTCCGCGGTTTCGGAGGCCCCAGGGCCTCTGCCCGGTTCGTCATGGACAGTAAGAGGCTGCCTTAGACCGGACCCGTGGCTCAGGAAGTTTGGCCTTTGGGGAGCGGGGTATAGCCTCCGTCTCCCTTCGGACCCGGCTCCGTGGAGGGGACTCCAGCTCCTCCACCCCTCTTTTTACCCCCAGGTGCAGTGGTGATGCGAGAGGAGGGCAGGCTGGGGTGGGGAGTCCGGCTGCAAGGCCTGCCGTCGGTTCTCTACATTTTGTCTACGCAGTTCAATTGTAAGCTCCCTTAGGGCAGGCACTGGGTCTCCCTTCCTTTGTGTCCCCAGTGTTTAGCCCGATGTCTGGTACCCAGTGAGTACCTAATCCTTGTTGATTGATTGAACACTTACAGGATATGAACTGCCCTTAGATGGGTTTCTTCCCCCATTCCTAGTAATCTTCCAAGGAGAGCTACATGACCACATGTCCGGGGAGCAGTGCAAATCACTGTTTGTAGAGAGAAGTTTGGGCGAGATACAAAGTACTATTCAACAGAAAATTATTAAGCGCCTACTGTGTGCAGAGGCCATCCAAGTCCAGTCTGTACCTGAACAACGTCTTTCATAAATAGACCCTCAGTGATGGGGAAGAGCTTATAGTGGAGTCTTATCTAAAGACAGCCAACAGGTGTTCTATACAAAAGGTGAAGCTGAAGAGTCAGCTACCCTAACGAATCACAGTTGGGATTTCAGCACTTGTTTATTTCAACTCATGACTAAACAGGAATTCCTTTTACAACATCCCTAATCACTTTTTGCAATGGAAACCTCATTTTTAAAAGACAGAAAGCAATATTTGCCAAAAGGCTCAGAGGCTGGAATGAGACATCCCTTTTGTTTATCACTCCCCTGAAGAGTCTTCCATGTTGTCTAGATTTCTAAATGTCCCAGGACTGGATCAGAGTCACAATGCATTCCCTGTTAATGACTCATGTAACTCAATCCCAATTCAGTTTTCTTTTCCCTTTTAAAATTTGTATTCATAACATTTTAAACTCGTCTTAATTTTCTTACATAGCCTTCTAGCCCTAGAACCATGTCTTTTAGTAAAGACCAAAAAGGCACAAAGAGAGAAAACTGCACAGCTGAACTAACCAACACATCAAGGGAGTCTGACACCACATGCAATATCTCATGTCTCTATAGCTTGGGTTTCTCCTACCTGCCCCTCAAAAGAAAGAGGGAGGTACATTATCTATTCTGGGAGGTCAAACTTGGTCATGATAAATATTACACAGCATTCCCTTTCATTCCCAAACCCAGTTTTACTCAACAGTAGTCATGCCCTCTGAGATGAAACCTCTTTCTCCCCAAACAGAATTTTCTCCAGTGTTGTGGACCTCTGCTGAGACCACTGCAGTACTCTGGGTGTGGCATTGATTAGACTGGTTTATGTACCTGTGGCAGTTGAAGGCCTAGGGCTATGACTGTGTTTTATAGATAGCAGAAGCACCCCTGCCAGCAATGTTTGGGAGATTTGGGTTGCAGCAATAAATTATTTGTGCCTTCTAAAAATTTTTCCTTTCTTTGGTAAATAGGGAAAACCCTGTGGCTAATATTTCAAGTCTAAATGACTTGCAAGTTACTTGTGCATCCATTTGCAGAAGTGGCAGGGAGTGGATTGGCCAGGAAAAAACAAACACAGAAACACCCCCAAAAGCCCCTCCTAACACTAGGACAGCATTCTCTTCCAGCTCTCTAGAACTGGGACTTTCTGATGCCTTGTCCTCCATCATCCTCCTTTCTTTTTCATTTTCCCTTGATCAGAAAGTTTGAAAGGAAAGTCCAAAGCCACTGAGATAGTCAACATTACCTGTTAACTAACTAGAGAAGAGTGGGGGAACCCACTAGCGGGGTACTTTGGAATGGGACCCATAAGACAGGACATCTGGTATTAAACCTTTGTGAGGGGGGTGGGGGCAAGAATTTCACCTCTCTGGGCTTCAGTTTTCTCATCTGTAAAATGAGGGAGGTGAACAAGATGATCACTATAAGGTTCCTTCTGGTTATAACTTTGGAATCCTGTTCAGTATGTATATTTATTGATTGACCTCCTTGTTTTAGTTCTTTTATCATCAAGAAGTATCCATTCTTGGATATAGAAACCTGTTTGTAAAAAAAACCTGAAGTCTTTTGATTTAATCGCTTCTAAAATTCTTAAACCATTTCTTTTTTCTTTTCAGATACCCTGTTCCAGTTGAAGGTATGTACTGAAAGGTCTTTGCCCCCTTAATCTTGCCTTAGAGATTAGAAAATGAAGGTCCATAATAAGTGTCACATACTGGAAAAACCTCAAATGATTTAGGGTCCTGATGATAAATGTCTGTAATGCTCAGGCAAAGTTAGGCTGCTGCAAAGAAGGGATTCTTAGTTGGCATGATGGTTCATTAGTTCCTTTTCTTGTCAGGAGCTGAGCAAAAGCAGGTCAGCTATACTCACCCAGAAAAGATTGAGCATCTTATCTTTAAAAAACACAACTTGAATGCTACACTTATCCCTCCACTTGCCTCTCAGCTTCTAAAAGGCAGCCTCAAATCCATTAATATCACATTTCAAAGAGATTTCATGACAGCTGAGCCTTTCCTTCCACCTGAGTTTTGGCTTTCTTAGTTAAACCCAGAGTAGACTTATACTAATATTTGCTTTTGGTGTCTCCCTGATTATATGCCAATCTGGCCATCTGAAGGTCATCTTCAGCTTGTATTTCCTGAGTTATTTGGGGTTAAAACTTACTGGCAATATCACTTCATGGGTCCTCCTAATCAGGAATACAGTGCGGTTTCTGGATTAGAAAACAGATGAGGAGAAAGGATAGGAAACAACAGTGAGACAGATCTCTGTCCTTTCTTTGTTCAAGTAGCTCTTGAATTTGGCTGCCCACAGATTAAATAAAATCCTGAGGTTACTTCAAGATTGGTCAGGGTTCTTATCACCTTCAGAATGAACTGTTTTATAGCTATGCACAGATTTAAACAAAACAAGCAAGGCACCAAGCATTTGTTAAATGCCTACTATGTGCAGGCATTCTATTGAGCCACTTGGAAACTAGTATGAGATTGTGTATGCATCTGGCCTTCTGGGATACTTTTCTGGGAAGGCCAATTAGCATCATTCTTTTTTTTTTTTTTTTTGCAGGGCAATGGGGGTTAAGTGACTTGCCCAGGGTCACACAGCTGGTAAGTGTCAAGTGTCTGAGGCCGGATTTGAACTCAGGACCTCCTGAATCCAGGGCCGGTGCTTTACCACTGCGCCATCTAGCTGCCCCAGCATCATTCTTGAAATAAGTTTTGAGATACTTATCTAGGAGTTCCCATATTGTTGAAAACCATATTCTCAATGCATGCACACTAGAAGCCCTGAGGTTGACCACGAATCATTTAAAAACACTTAGCCTCTAAAAACAGGACCCTCGGGCAGCTAGGTGGCCCAGTGGAAAAAGCTCCAGCCCTGGATTCAGGAGGACCTGAGTTCAAATCCAGGCTCAGACACTTGAAACTTACCAGCTGTGTGACCTTGGGCAAGTCACTTAACCTTCACTGCCCTGCAAAAAAAAAAAAATATGACTCTTAGAAAGGGTCATATGTCAAGCCTCACTGTACCCTACAGATTGAAGCCATGCAGTTTTGTGGAAAGAGTATAGAACTTCAAACCATGAAGCCTGGCTCTGTTCTCAGCTCTGCCACTAAATTGTGATCACCTTGAGGGAAATACTTTCCCTCTCTGGGCCTCAGTTTCCCCATTTCTTAAATGATTTCTAAGGATCCTTCCTCTTCTAATCTATGAAGAACTAATGGCTTCCAACTCTGTTGGAAGATGAGATACAGAGAAGAAATACTGTATGTAGCACAGGAGCCCAGAGCAAGTCATATATTGTGTATTTCCCTTCTTTGTCCCCCAACATTTTCACTGGTGAAATCTGATTAAAATGAACATCAAGCACAGCCTTAATGGAGAGAGGACCAAGAGCTAAGATGAGAAACAGGAAGAAAGTGTTGCAGGGGAAAAGAAATAGTCAGTTGGAGGGAGAATGTCACAAAAGGGCATCCTGCCACCTGAGAGGGATATGTGGAAGGTAGTTTGTTGCTAAGCAACCAGCCATGGATAGTCCTGTCACATTTGCCTTTGGTGATAGTGGGAGGAAATTGTGAGGGGTGTGTGTTTGTGTGTCTGTGTGTTCTGAAGGTGGAGTTTATTGATCTGTGTGAGACTCAGGTCTTTTTTTTTTCTTTCTTAAACCGTCAACTGGCAGTACCTGGAACTTGATGCTGTATTAAGTCCCTGCCCAGTTCTGTTAATCCTTTGCAAGCAGTTCAAGGCTCCCAAAGGTTCTAGGAAAGGACAGTGCCACAGAGAAGGTTTTGCCTAGAAGCTCTTTGGAGCATCATTTTTGTATGTTGAGAGCTGCTGTTTAGTCATCTGGAAAGCATTAGTGTAGAGCCCTGGTACATGTTGGACTGTCTTAAGGAGTACTTATCTTTCCTAAAGAACAATTTGTAGTCATCCATTTTGATGAGCTTCTTTCTTGTTCATTGGATCAGGAACTAAAAACAAGGAAATTACCTTTCTCATTTAATAGGACTAGCATGAATTGTTTACAAGGGTGGTTAACCCTGATATTGGTCCTACCAAGTGGCAAGCAAGGTGGTAGTGGATACCATTCTATTTTTCCCCACTGTATCCAAAGACTTCTTTTTTAAAAATGTATGTGAAAAGATAAAAATTTACATTACCCTTAATTTCTGCTGTATCGATTCTATTCTGTAATTGACCCTATTCCCCATTTTGTCAAGCCACATTTCTCATTCTGGAGTTAAAGCTCAAGAATGCAGTTGCCCCTCTCAGCTGGTTTAAAGTTGTGGTTGAAAGGCAATGTTATCACTTATGCACTCAGCTCCTGGGACATCTGCTTGTTGTCTGCAAGCCCCAGCCAGCTTAAGCCAGTGCCATCCCCCAAAAGACAAGTTTTCTGTTCTTGCCTCTTGTGTCATCAGGGTGGTTCAGGTCTCCTAGAGGCAGATGAGTCTCTTAGAACAATTAACATTCCTTAATTGTCAGAGATGGGTGTGATTAGTCACACCTGATACCAGTGCATTTTCTCTAGTACAGCCAATTGTAATGCTCCCCAACTACCCAGAGCTCTCCTTTCCTGCAGATCAATGAAGAGGACTTCCCTTCCCCCTATCTCACTGAAGTAGATAGCCTTACTGAAGTGGCCAGTCTTGACCTATTTTGTTAACAGTCATGCATCACTGTCAGTAAACTGATTATGCTCATGCTAGGAGAATGCACCTCAGTTTCCCTTTACTGCATTCACCTGCCACATTTACTTTTAGTATTGTGAGATTAAAATTGGATATTAGATCATGAATCTCCCCTACTTAACCTTTCCCTTAATTTATCTCCCAGACTAGTAAATGGAAGAAGCTTCTGGTTTTCTAGTTAGAGCTTTTATTGTATGGTAGTCACAAGGTGATGTTGATTAGAAGGATAGGAAAGTAGAAATACAATACAAATCGTCTTAAGTCTAGGCTTAGTCTATGTTCCGTATAAAACTCACCAAAAGCCGAAGGCCACCTTTGGGGAGAGAGACCGAGTCAAGCACGTGCTGCTAACCGAGAGCCGGGCCGAGTCGAACTCCAGTCAGCGTCTGTCTGTGCAGCGCAGCCAGGAGACTAGCGGAGCAGGAAAAAGCCCCCACTTCCGTTCTCTCCTTGCCTTTTAAGATCACACCCCGGAAGTCGAGTGCTCAGCAGGCAATCTGGCGTGCGTCGCAGGCAGACTGGTGTGCGTAGCTCATGCTGTTGGTCTCCTCCCCAAAAGGGTGGTCCTAAAAAAAACCTGGCGTCTCTCCATTATCTAACCGACTGTTAAAACTTTTTACCACAGTATTTTCTCTTTAAGTTTTGAGTTTTCTAGATTCCCTTCCTCCTGCTCCTCTCTCACCCACTGAGAAGGCAAATAAAACATCAATTATACATGTGAAATTATGGAATACATTTTTATATTAGCATATCACACAAAAAAGGAAGAACTATACTTTAATTTCTATGCTGAATTCATTAGTGTTCTCTCTCTCTATCTCTCTGTCTCAATAGCATTTTTTCAACATGAGTTCCTTGAATTGTTGTATTGATCAGAGTAGCCAAGTCTCTTTTGTTGTTACTGTGCACAGTGATTACCCAGTTCTTCTCATTTCACTTTGCATCAGTTCATATAGGTCCTCCCATGTTTTCCTGAAGCCACCCTCATCATTATTTCTTATAGCACAATAGTACTCCATCACAATTATGTATTATTCAGCCATCCCCTCAATTTCTACCACAATTTACTACCACAAAAAGCTGTTATAAATATTTTTGTAAATATAGGTCCTTTTCCTTTAAAAAAAAATCTCTTTGGGGTATAGACCTAGTAGTGTATTTCTGGAACAAAAGTTTTATAGTTCTTTGGGCATAGTTCCCGATGGTTCTCCAGAATGGTTGTACCAGTTCACTACTCCACCAACAAGTAATATACCTATTTTTCCTTCATATCCCCTCCAGCATTTGTCATTTCTGATAGGTGGTACCTCAGAGTTGTTTTAATTTGCCTTTCTTTAATCAATAGTGACTTTTAGAACATTTTTTTCATATGACTATAGAAAGCTCAGGTTTCTTCTTCTAAATACTGCCTGGTTATATCCTTTGACTATTTATCAAGTGGGGAGTGACTTGTATTCTTATAAATTTGATTCAGTTTTTTATATATTTGAGAAAGGAAGCCTTTATCTGAGACACTTGCTGTGAACATTTTTTTTTTCCCAACTTAGGAAGATTATTTGAAGAGTTGGGTAAAGAATGAATTAGAATGAGGAAATTCATGCACTCATAATTTTCTTGCATCACTCTCATTTCTTTGTCCAATTTTCTTCTACCACTTATTTATTTTATTTTATTTTATTTTTTGCAGGGCAATGGGGGTTAAGTGACTTGCCCAGGGTCACACAGCCAGTTAAGTGTCAAGTGTCTGAGGCTGGATCTGAACTCAGGTCCTCCTGAATCCAAGGCCGGTGCTCTATCCACTGTGCCACCTAGCTGCCCCCTTCGGGGCAGCTAGATGGCTCAGTAGATAGAGCACCGGCCTTGGATTCAGGAGGACCTGAGTTCAGATCCAGCCTCAGACACTTGACACTTAACTGGCTGTGTGACCCTGGGCAAGTCACTTAACCCCCATTGCCCTGACAAAAAAAACAAAAAGTTTGGCTCTGCTCCCTAGGGGGTGGGTGGTACTGTGCCAATTTTCAGGGGGGGTTTTGTGCTGCTGTTTTCAGAGCTAGTTCTGGGGTTTTGCAAGTTTTTGGTGCTTCTAAGGTGGTGCTATCCTGGGAGAGTTATGCTCATTGCTCTCTTGGTCTGAGTTCTGGTGTTTACCCAGGAACAGGCTGTGCTTGCCTGTGTCCACAAGTACTAGTAGTGCTCCTCTCCACTCTGATAATGCAGCCCATAACTGCTTATGGGCAACAGAGTTGCCAAGTCAGCACCATCTGCACATAGTGCTATGGCCAGTGCTATCTATAATCTTTCTAACCACTTGTCCCACTCCCTGGTAGTCTCTGGAAGCTCCTGCTCCTGCTGTTGTTGCAGCATCTACCTCCAGGGCTCACAGCTGGTTCTGCAGAGCTCTGGGCCTGCATCCACCCAAGTGTCACAGACCTCTCCTGCAGAAATGTCTCCCTCTGACCTTTGGTTGGCTCTGTCACTCCAAAATGTTATTTGAAGTGCTCATTTAAAGTTGTTTGGAGGGGACTGTTGGGAGAGTTCACTGGGTTCAGCCCTTTACTCCAACATCTTAGCCTTGCCCTCTAATGAGAGACTTCTAGTATGTGAAGAGCTCTCAATTTCAAGGTGGTGACTAATAGACCTCTTCCCTAGGAAACAGATTACAGTGGTATCTTGTTAGATAAGTGGAAGTTTTGTCTGGTATCATGTGGTGACTGGTATATTTTGAATTTCAGTTAGCAAGGACTCTGGAGCACTTTTTAAAATATATTAGAATTTCTTTTGCCTTCAATTGGTGGCATGTGGCTCCACTTGACTTCCACTTGCATGCCTAGTCCTTACCTCCCTTCATTCTTTTTTTTTTTTTTTTTTGGTGAGGCAATTGGGGTTAAGTGACTTGCCCAGGGTCACACAGCTAGTAAGTGTCAAGTGTCTGAGGCTGGATTTGAATGCAGGTTCTCCTGACTCCAAGGCTAGTACTCTATCCACTGCATCACCTAGCTGCCCCTCCTCCCTTCATTCTTGACTGAGAAAGTGGAGACCCTTTGCCTTGAGTACACCCTTCTTCCCACCATACAGTTCCTTGCCAGGATCCTTTATTAGCTCCTTCTTGACTCCAGTCTCTGATGAAGAGATGGCCCTTCTCCTTGCCAGGGACAGCTCTTCTACATGTCCCCTTGATCTAGATGCTCCTTGTAGTCTTCCTCTAGCAGACTTCCCTGATGACCATACTTTCTCTCCCTTTCTAATAGATTCTTTCCTGCTGCCTACAGACACACCTAATTCCTTCTCTTTCATCCGTTAAAAACCTTCATTGGAGGGGGAAGCTAGATGGCGCAGTGGATAGAGCACCGGCCCTGGATTCAGGAGTACCTGAGTTCAAATACTGCCTCAGACACTTAACACTTACTAGCTGTATGACCCTGGGCAAGTCACTTAACCCCAACTGCCTTACTAAAAAAAAAAGAAAAAGAAAAACCTTCATTGGACCCTACAATTCTTGAATGTTATCTTATATCTCTCTTCAGTCAAATAAAAAAAGTGTCTCCCCCTTTTGCTTTCACTTCCTCACCTTTCACTCTTCTAAACTCCTCTGCAGTTCTGCAAGATTTTGACTTCATCACTCCACTGGATGTCTTTTCTGTAAAGTTACTGATAATCTCTTAATTGACAGGTCTATGTGTCTTTTCTCAACCCTCATCCTTCCTGATTGTTGTGCAGCACATTACACTGTTGACTGACTTCTCCTTTGGGATTTTTCATGACATTTCTTAATCTTGGTTCCCTTGCCTGTCTGACTAATCCTTCTTCATTCTTGTTGTTGAATCATTCACATCATGCTCCCTAACTGGAAGGACTCCCAGACCCTGTGCTGGCTCTTCCCTAGACTCTCTCACTTTGTGACCTCATCAGCTATCTCTGTACAGTTGACTCCCAGGTTCACATGTCCATTCTTCTCTGTAATGATTGGAATGATGCCACCTACTGGAGACTTGCTGTGGGAAAGCTCCACCATGAGGAAAATGCCTCAGAGGGCAAGGCCATGTGGCTTTTCCTTGGCGCCAGGAAATGACGTTTGCTCATGGGTGCTGCCTATCAAGGCTACCAGCCAATCAACTTGAGGAGCCTCCTATTTTCTGGGAGGAGACAGGAAGGAGGAAAGAGGGCCTGCGCGGAGAGCTCTCGCTCTTTTTGGGTTCCTGACTTGATGGGGGTGGTGGCGGCAGAGGACTTCACAGGAAATTTGAGGAAAGATAGGAATGCCAGGCTGTTGGAATTCTGTTCTCAATCTTTTTCTTTCTATTTTTCAATAAACCCTTAAAAACCTAAACTCGTTTTATCAGTGATTTTAGTCAGTTTCCCCCAAAACTGGGGGAACAGATTAGAATCCACATTTAGAATCTTAAATTACACATCTCCTAAGTTCCCATTGTGCATCACCTACTACCTTCTAGACACTTTGACCTGGATTGTTATTCCATAGGTATCTCAGACTTGGCACATCTTAAACAGAACTCTTCAGTTCTTCTCCCAAACCCACCGCTCTTCTGAACTTAGTATTTCTGTCTGGGGTTCCACCTTGTATCTCATCATCCAGGTTTGTAACCTTGGTGTCCCTTCATTCCTCATCCTCATTCATGCCATAGATCCGTTCAGTTGCCAAATTTTGTGAATTCTCCATCTTTTTACATCCACACCTTTCTTTTCACACAGCCAGCACCCTAAGCTTTCAGGCCCTCATACCACTTATCTTGACTTCTTTTGTCTTCTTTGCTTCTCTCCCTATTCAGATGCCTTGCCAAGCAGCTGCCCGAGTGACTTTCCTAAAGCAAATTTGACCATGCCACTCCCTTCCCAACTCTCTGTTCCTTTAGTATCATAGAGCAACTATATTGCCCTTTGGCATTTTTAACTTTCCAAAGCATGATTCCATTATGTATGAGGATGAAGAGCTCTTGTTCAGAATTTGGCTTCCATTCATTTGTGTGAATGGAAAATCCTTTAATAGTTTTAGAAGATTGAGTGTGACTTGTGTATCATCTTTTTCCTCCCACAGTAGAGAGTTAAGTATGAGAGTTTATGGATAGAATAAATCTAAGAAAACTGTTTGTTGTTCTGATTTTCCAAACTTAACAGAAGTTCAATATTTACCTTTATATTCTAAGAGCTTCTGTCATAGCAAGTTCTTCACATTTGGAACAGAAATTAGTCAGACCTCCTCAGCCTTCTCCTGTGACTTAGCTTGGAAGGAGATGTGACTGATAGTTTGAAAGAGAAAATGTAGAAATCACAGCTCCTGGCAACCTGACTGGCACCACCATAGAAAGAAGAATCACACACCTACAGGCATCTTGTCTCATCCTTGAAAATATCTAGCACACAGTGGTGACTGATAATGTTCCGTCACAAGGGTACCCTAAGGCAGCCAACAAGACAGAGGACCTTGAGGCCAAGACTAACTAGGATTATTTCTTGGGACTCCTTAATCTGGAGTGAAGGGAGACCTAGTAAACCCTAAGAGAGCCTTCTGCTGCACTGTTTTTCCAGTTAGCACTCAGTACATTTTTTTCTATCTTTTAAGTTCACAGCAAACAGTTGGAGAAGTTGGCCAAGAAGGCTGAGAAGGATTCTAAGGCTGAGCAAGCCAAGGTCAAGAAGGTGAGGTGACTATGAGCCCTGCTGAGTCCAGTGGTTCTACAGTAAAAATACCCTCTGTCTGATCACATATCTGTGGTAATGCCCATCCTGGACACAGAAGGGCCTCAAGAATCTTATCTGTCTGCCTGCCTTTCTGTCTGTTGTATTTATTAAGTACTTACTTAAACAAATGCTGTGCAAAAAATATTTGATGAGCATCCCTCTTCTTTCTCTTCACCCTCTTCCTCTCCTTCCCCCTTTTTGGTTAGGTTTTATTGTGAATCTGGGTGGACTTCAGAATACTCTATAAATCTGAATTGTTTGTTGGAGGCACTCTCAGCTTATTTACTGTCTTATAATATTGGAAGGTTTGGAACTGGGGAGGAAGCCCAGGGAATGAGAAGTGCAGAATTAATGAGAAGGAAAATGCATCCAAAGAAATTTGCATGGTGAAATTTTCCTAAGTCTGGAATCTTTTAAACTATCATTAAGGTTAGTCTAGTTTATAGGTTGGATTCAGGAAAGGGTGGGCATCTCTCACAACTAACATTTGGGAAGAAAAATAAAGACTGGGGGATTGAAAGGAGTTGGAAGAAAATTTTGTAAAATACAAATCCAACCAGTTGGTTTCAGTTCATATTTGTGTTTGTCATGACAGGCTCTTCAGCAAAAAAATGTGGAGTGTGCTCGTGTCTATGCGGAGAATGCCATCCGTAAAAAGAATGAGAGCTTGAATTGGCTTCGGATGTCTTCCCGTGTGGATGCAGTGGCCTCTAAGGTCCAGACGGCCGTGACCATGAAGGGGGTAAATGACTGTCTTTTTCTAGCTCCTGGATTCTGTTAATACAATGTTAACTATTATCAAATCATCTTTTTCACTTTAGACCTACTTGCATTAATTTGGTCATGTATAAAATTTCTTTAGCAACCACTGTGTACATGGCTGTGCTGTTGTGGGTGTAAAAATTACATGGCATATGCTGTTTTATTGAAATCTTGACCTATTCTTAATGCCTTCACTTGTAATTATTAAGGGTAGGACCTCTTCTGGATGCAGAGAAACATCCATGCTCCCCCAGACCCTGGGATCCATATCAGCCCCAAAGCCCATTTAGCTGTATGGAGATAGGAAAGGCCCAGTTCTTCCCCTTGGTTCAGTGAAGACTGCCCTAGCAAGTTCAGAGAATCTATCATTTCATGATGACATTTTCATGGTTTTACTCTTTTCCTTTCTCTGGTTTGCTCTGTGTCCCCTATTTCCTATCTTAGGTAACTAAGAATATGGCTCAGGTGACCAAGGCCCTGGACAAAGCTCTCAATACCATGGACCTACAGAAGGTGTCTGCTGTGATGGATAAATTTGAGCAGCAGGTTCAGAATCTGGATGTCCACACTTCGGTAGGTCACCTGTCCTGTGTTCAGATGTATGGGTCTGTGTGTTTGTTGATGGGGAGAGAGTCATGTGGAGAGGGGACAGAGATGGCTAGCACTGTAGTGGTAATACTCAGCAGCAAACCACAATGATGCAGTCAACATCTGTGAAGCACTCACTCCAGAAAAGGTGTCAGGAGGCACCAGGGAAACCAAGGCAAAAACAAAAGCCTCGCCCTCCAGAACCTACTCAAATAATTGATCCCAGGGCTGCCTCTGCCTTAGCGAGATGATTTTAGTCCCTGCTTGGAAAGGGGAGAGACTGGAAGCAGCAGAACCAGTTAGGAAGTTGTTATGGTAGGTGAGGCATAACAAGGGTCTAACCCATGGTGGGAAACCCTGTGAGACTAGAAAAGGCCTGCTTATGAGAGAGATTGGGGGGAGAATCAGCAAGACCTGACAGCTGATTGACTATGGGAAGTGAGAGAGAGAGAATAGTCAAGAAGGACTTGTAGACTGTCAACCTGGGTGACTGAAGAATGATGACATCCTCCTAGAAAGAGAAGTTGGAAGTAAGGGGGGTTTGGTGGGGAAGAGAGCTCCATTTGGGATATATCAAGTTTGAGTTGCCATTGGGACACCCAAGTAGAGCTGTCTAGCAGGTGGAACTGAAATTTAGGTGTAGACACTGAGAGTTGGGAGGCATCTTATCACATAAAGGTAATAATTGAACCCATAGGGACGACTGAAATCAAGAGAACTGTAGTGTGTGAGAATAGGCCTTGGACTCCTCTTAAAAAAGGAGAAAAGGACCTGTAAAGCAATAGATTTAAGTTTTAAGACTCAAACTTTAGTATGGTGTAATTTCCCTGAAATGATGTCAGGACGTGGTGACATGTGGCAATCTGAGTGGAAAAGGATTTAGATGGGAGGAGGATATGCAAAAATAATGGATTGAGAAATACTTTAAATTGATTGGATGTTAAGAAGTTGAATAATTATGTAAATAGGTTTTCTAAATGTGCCATTTGATTAGTTAGCTTCCAGGATCCAGATTGTAACTCTCTAGTAACCAGCCAATGGCAAACAAGGGAGAGATTTAACATGCATTAGCTAATAGGATAAAAGGAGCTTGTATGTTCCTATTCTTTGCACTTGCTTGCTGCAACACTGAATCACTGCCCCCACTGCCCTTTCTCACCTGAAAGAAATAAAAGAGTTTTTAACTCTTCACTGTTGAGTTGGGGGTGAGGGGGGAAATTATTGAATAGGGATCATTTTCTTATTAATTTGGAAGCCCCTCTGGGATTGAAAGGAGTTAAGGGACCCTCTTTGTTCCATCATTCCTCCACAGGACGTCCTGCTGTATTATCAGTGAGAGACATAGCAAAGTGGAAGTGCACTCAAAAGAGTAGGAATTTATCGGACCAAGGAGAAATCTGTACACAGGGATCCAGGTTAGAAAAGTCTATTGAGGGGGCAGCTATGTGGTGCACTGGCCCTGGATTCAGGAGAACCTGAGTTTAAATCTGGCTTAAGACATTTGACACATACTAGATATGGGACCCTGGGCAAGTCACTTAACCCCAATTGCCTCACCAAAAAAAAAAAAAAGAAAGAAAAAAGAAAGAAAGAAAGAAAAGTCTATTGAGTATTTCCTGGGTTGTTATGGAAAGCCAGGGTAGAAGCAAACTCCAGTCCAGTCAAGTGGTTTAAGCCCATAGACTCGAATCTAGGGAACTATAGGGAGTTCCAAGAATTCACAAATTCACCAAGGACTGTTTTGAAGGAACTGAGTAAGATAGGGAATACCATTTTTAGTGAGGCAGGGAAAGGAAAAAGTAAACTCCCCCAAATCCCTAAAAATAGCCTTTTAGGGAACAAATTAGAAAATTGGAATTTATAAAAGTATAGAGGTAAAAGCAAAAAGAAAATGATTAAGGTTTGTTTGTATATTTTGTGTGTGTCTTGTGTCAATTTTGTGTCTGCCAATCATTGTAATTGTGTGAACAATACTTTTTTGATTGTAGCTGATAAAGCTGAATCTAAGCCTTAGGAAGGTAGGGGAGGTTAGAATTTGACTGTAGGATGTCTGTATTATAAATTACTCTTTGAATTGGGCATTGGAATGTGGATTCTCTGCTTATCTATTCATAGCCTTAGATAAACATTGTAAAGCCTGGGGTTGTTGACCCTTCGAGTCTTAGGAGGCTGAGCTGCAGGACTATGAGAATGGTGATTCTTTAATTTCCAAAACTGGTTCAGTAAGCAAAGAATTCCTAGGGAACACCTGCATTTTGTAATAATGGAGAGAATCCCCTGGGTCTTACTTTGGAAAAATAAGATTTTAGTAATATATTGGCTTAAATACCATTTTGCTAATTTCAGATGATTTAAGCATGTTGAGAGGGTGTGAGGGAGTTTGATTTTGTTTTAAGTAAGAAGGGGGAAGAAATGGGTTAGGAAGCTGCTGGTCTGCTGAGCAAGTGGTCTGAAGTACTATGATTAAGAACTAAGTGTTAACTAAGTTATTTGGAGTTATTGTCTTATTTATTTATTTTGTTTTGTGAGGCAATTGGGGTTAAGTGACTTGCCCAGGGTCACACAGCTAGTAAGTGTTAAGTGTCTAAGGCCAGATTTGAACTCAGGTCCTCCTGACTCCAGGGCCAGTGCTCTATCCATTGCGCCACCTAGCTGTCTTAATCAAGAATTTATGATTGATAAAAGAAAGTAGAAAGTAAGTTGTAATCTGTTTGCACTGACAATATGAACAGAAGATTTAAAAGCAAACAGTTTGGAGATTTTGAGAAAAAAAAAGAGCTTACTGTCACTTTAAAAAGTGGCTTGCAGTTGCACAGTAATCTAGAGGCAGGTTTGGGAACCACGCCAGTGCAAAATCTCAAGGTGAAGAGAAAAGGCTTCCCCTTTTGAAGAGTTACAACACTTAAGCCTTTCTTGGCTTACAAAGTGAGAGAAAAGTGTGAGTCTGAAAGTAATTGAGTTTGATTGGAAGATCCAGTTGGATATTTATGGAGTTTTGCAAACTAAAGTAAAGTGCTGGACAATTTTAAAGTAACTTTTAAATTGGTGTGTGTTAAAATTGGAAATAACTGTAAATCATATATGATTCCTACCCATTTTTGTTATAGACTATGTTAATTAATTTTGGAGATAAAGGGGAAAGCTGGTAAATAATTGTATGAAAAGAAGGAAAAAATTCCACAGAAAAAAAGACTTTCTAGAGTTTCCTTAATTTGTAAACTTGCCAGAAAAGTTTTTGAAACTCCTAGATAAGGAATGGTCTTACTGAGAATTTATAAGGTTGCTTATTATATAGAAGTAATCTTTAATGATTGATCTTTGCACCAGGATATGTTTAAACATGATAAAATATTTTCGGACGGTAACTGATATTGTTTTGAGTTTCAAAATCAGGTATAATAGTTTAATAGATTCTTTTTAATCTCCGAAATGGTTACAGGGGCATAAAATCAAAATGGAGGACTAAAGCCCCCCCCCCAGCTTTCCACATGGCAATTCCTACTTTGGGAGGGAGGAGAGCAATCTGATAAGCATCTAGTGCCTATGATTTTGATCTGTTATATACTGCTACCTTTGAAATCTTTTATAGTAAAATAGTTTAAAATCAGGAATTATTTGTAATGTGTAAAAAGTTTCAAAGAAAAATAGTTTTTAAGTCTCTAACCATTGAACTGCACTGCCCAAGAAAAGCTTTTGGCTTTGAATTACTTACCTCTGGTAAAACGGGCCCCTACCCTGTCTGCATTAGGACTTGTAGGCAGTAAAAGCCTGGGAAACCTGCTGAAGAAAAGGAAAAAAAGTGGCTACACTTTAACTTGACTCCTTATTGATTAAGACTTCTCAGCTCTTTAGAGAAACTGAGTAAAGTATAGAGAAAACATATGCAGCTGAATTAAGAACACCTGGTTGGTAAATAAATGGTTTTGTTTCAAGTTTTAAAAATTCCTAATATTGTTTTAAGGTATTATGTTTCTAAATTTCCTTAATGATTTAGTAGATGTCTCTTCCTCTCAGAGAGAGAGAAAGAGAGAGAGAGAGAGAGGTCCAGAACAGAAGGTTAGTGGGTATCTACACTTAGTGGGCAAAGAGAATCAATAGTGGAGGGGGGGAGAGATAGGATCAAGGACCTAAGTAAAAGAGTTGGTCTTAACAAGGAGATCGACCTTCCTTGGAGCCTGGAGCAAAGGTTTGGGATGCACTGAAGTTGTGAGAGGGAGAGTAGGTGCAGCCAAGGAGCTCCTGACACGAGGATGAGCAGAGATGTCATCTCCCTCCTTAGCTGCCATCCATGTAAAATGAGTTTGAGTTTAAGGTTGTACGTCTTTGCCAGCCTTCTTCCTTCCTGTTGCTACAGTGATGATTTCCCCTCTTTCTTTAGGTGATGGAGGACTCGATGAGCTCAGCCACCACACTGACCACTCCTCAGGAACAGGTGGATAGCCTTATTGTGCAGATTGCCCAGGAAAATGGCCTGGAGGTCATGGACCAGCTCAGTCAGCTTCCGGAAGGGGCCTCTGCTGTCGGAGAGAGCTCTGTCAGAAGCCAGGAAGACCTTCCTTTCCCTCTTCCTCCAGCTCCCCAAGCTAACTCTGTAGCTGTAGGACATTCTAGTTCTGGCACTCTGATCTGAGGGATCATTTAGTTATTCATCTGGCCAACAGGCCCTGGGGCTGTTTAAGCTTCTAGGGTATGGGTGAGAGACCACTTGTGAGGTCTTATAAGAAAGTGCCTACAGGGGGCAGAGCCAAGATGGCAAAGAGAAGCCAGGAAGTTGCCTGAGCTCTCCTGTATTTCCCTCAAAAAGAACATTAAATCGGGGCAGCTAGGTGGCGTAGTGGATAAAGCACTGGCCTTGGATTCAGGAGTACCGGAGTTCAAATCCAGCCTTAGACACATGACACTTAACTAGCTGTGTGACCCTGGGCAAGTCACTTAACCCTCATTGCCCTGCAAAAATTTAAAAAAACCAAACAAATAAAAAAAGAACATTAAATCAAGCTTCTAAACAGATTCTGAAACTACAGAACCCACAAAAAGAAAGAGATACAATCTTTCAACTTGAGATAATTTAGAAGACTTTAGGAAAGGTGGGTCTCACTCAGGCAAAAGAGGAGCTCAGCTCAGCACAGGGCAGCACAGCATGGAGAGGGTCTGGGCAAGTCAGCAGGAGGCTCTTGGCCACAGCAGAGCAACTGAGGCCCCTGGATCGTGGCTCAGCAAGCTGGTGGTGCAGCGGGCTAGTTGTGAGATAAGCCAGCACCAGCTGAGAGGGCAGGCTGCCAGCTGGAAGGCCACCCACAGGACAGGTGAAACTAGGCCAGGCCATTCCAGCACCAGGAGCAGGGACAGCGAGCAAGCCCAGGGAAGTGAGGAATCCACAAGCCACAGAGGCCTCAGAGTAGAAAGCTAGTGACACAGCCCCTATCCCCCAGCACAAGAAGCTTGAAACAGTGACCCTTGTACCCCAGGAGCAGAGCTAACTTAAAAAAAAAAAGGGCTCTTACCATTGAGAGCTTCTGTGTTGACAGGGAAGAGTAAAACTCAGATGAGGACAATACTCTCAAATTGCCTACATGTGAAGCCTAGAGAGAAAATGAATTGGTCTCAAGACCAAAAAGCCTTCTTGGAAGAGCTCAAAAAGGATTTTAAAAAATTAATTGAGGGGCAGCTAGGGGGTGCAGTGGATAGAGCACCGGCCCTGGAGTCAGGAGTACCTGAGTTCAAATCCAGCCTCAGACACTTGACACTTACTAGCTGTGTGACCCTGGTGTGAGAATTTATTTTGATTTGGGGACCCTGCCTTTGGGCTGAGATTAAAAAGCCTTAGGCTCTCAGGGGATTTTTCTGTGTGAGGGGCCTGTGCCCCTCCCCCTCCACTTTAGCTGAGCCAAAAAAACCTTGTGGGCTTTTCAAGATGCCAGGTCAGACAGCTGGGGGGGAAAAAAAGCCCCAGCTCCCTGTGCCCTGAGGGGAGCTGCCCCAGAGATCCCAGGCTTGTCCTGCCAAGCCCTAGCATAGCCTATGCAGAGGTCCCAGGTGTGCAGCAGGGGGTATGGGCCCCTCAAGCTCCCCTGGGCACAGCCCTAGTGTGACTGGCAGATTAGCTTGGCGTGTTGGGGGGGACGCAGAGAGCCCGAGGTGTGAGGGGAAAGAAGGAACATATATACAGGGGAGCGAGACAGTGAAGCAGGGGGGACACTGGAGGACTAGGAGGATGCAAGGGAGGCCAGAAGATTAAGAGAATGGGGTGGTCAGCAAAGAGGAGGCAGAGAAAAAGCTATGCTGGGGGAACGCAGGTGGATGCCAGAGGACTAAGAGAACGAAAGGAGAAGCAGGCCTGTGAGAGAGAGACACAGGGGTTTAGCACAGCAGTACAGAGAGGAAAGTGAAACCGCAGGGAATGAAGGAGAGAGTGAAAGTTGGAGAAAGCTGGAGCATACCCTAAGGCAAGAGGCAGCAAAGGCCCTTATTATATTAAAAGCAGACAGGTTTTATAATTTGCATTTCTTTACCCTTTTACATTGATTTTTATAAATAAATTCTGCTTTGATTATTTAATTAAGAGGCTTCTTAATCTTTTGCTTATCAATTTGGGAGCAGTGTGGAGAAATTTTTAAATGGCCCATATTAAGTTAATAGCAGTCAGATAGCCAGCCAGTCAAAAGCCAACAGATTAGTCCTCCAGATAGATTAGGCCTTGCAGTCAATTTAGTTCCCCTAAATTAGCCCCAAGCTAGCTAGCTAAAATATTCTTACATTTGAATGGCAGGGCAGCTAGGTGGCACAGTGGATAAAGCACCGGCCCTGGATTCAGGAGTACCTGAGTTCAAATCCAGCCTCGGACACTTGACACTTACTAGCTATGTGACCCTGGGCAAGTCACTTAACCCCCATTGCCCCGCAAAAAAACAAACCAAAACAAAACATTTGAATGGCAACCCAGATGGGACTTATGGTCCAAATTATAATTTTTCTAAAGTTATAATTTTTCATATAATCATAATTTTTTATAAGTCCAGTTATAAATTTTTCCAGATTAGATTAGTTATACTTAAGTTAATTTTTTTTACACTGGGCAATTCACTTAACCCTCATTGCCCTGCCAAAAAAAAAAAATCAATTGAGAGAGGTAGAAGAAAAAAATGGGGAAAGAAATGAAAGCTACACAAGAAAATGATGGAAAAAGAATCAATAGCTTGGAAAAGGAAAAACAAAGATAGACTGAAGAAAACAATTCCTTAAAAAATTCATTTGGCCAAATGGAAAAGGAGGTACAAAAGCTTACTGAAGAAAACAATGCCTTAAAAATTCAAATTGGACAGATGGAAGCTATTGACTCCATGAGACACTAGGAATCAGTCAAACAATGAAAAGAATGAAAAAATAGAAGAAAATATGAAATGCCTCATTGGAAAGACAACTCACCTAGAAAATGGATCCAGGAGGGAATTTGAGAATTATTGGACTACCTAAAAGCCATGATCAGAAAAAGTGTCTAGGCACCATATTCCAGAAAATTATCCAGGAGAACTGCCCTGATATTGTAGAATCAGAGGATAAAATCATCATTGAAAGAATCCACCGATTACCTCCTGAAAGAGACCCTAAAAGGAAAACTCCAAGGAATATTGTAGCCAAATTCCAGAATTATCAGGTGAAGAAGAAAATACTGCAAGCAGCCAGAAAGAAACAATTTAAATATCATGAAGCCACAGTCAGAATTGCACAGGACCTGGCAGCTTCAACATTAAAGAATCACAAGTCTTGGAATATGATATTCTGGAAGGCAAAGGAGCTTGGATTGCAACCAAGAATCAACTATCCAGCAAAACTGAGCATTGGAAAAGGTGGACATTCAATGAAATAGAGGACTTGCAAGGTTTCCTGGTAAAAAGACCAGAACCGAATAGAAAATTTGATCTTAAAGAGAAGTATAAAAAGATAAATAGAAAAAAAAATTATTCGATAAGGTTAAATTGTTTACATCTCTACACAGGAAGATAATACTTATAACTTGTGAGAACTGTATCTCTATTTGAGCAGACAGGAGTATATATAGAGGCTATAAATATAAATTGTGTTTGTGATGATATAAAGAAAATTAAGGAGTGGAAAAAAAAGGAGTAGATGGGGAGAAGAAGAAAGGGGAGGTGGAATGGGGTTAATCATATGAAGAGGTGCAAAAAACCTATTACAATATAGGGAAAGAAGGGAGGGGTGAGCATTGTTTCAACTTTACTCTCATCAGATTTGGCTCAAAGAGGGAATAATATACACCCCTTTGGATAAAGAAAATTTGCTCATTCTTTAGGGAAGTAAAAGGGTAGGAGAAAAGGGGGGCACTGATAAAAGGGAGGGCAGAAGTGGGGGAGAAAAGGGTAAAGAAAATAATAACTGTAATAATAACTGTGAATGTGAATGGGATGAACTCAGCCATAAAACAGAAGTGAATAGCAGAGTGGATTAAAAACCAGAAACATACAATATGTTTACAAGAAACACATTTGAAACGGAGAGATACACACAGTAAAGGTAAAAGGTTGGAGTAGAATATATTATGCTTCAGCTGAAGTCAAAAAAGCAGGTGTAGCAATCCTTATCTCAGACAAAGCAAAAGCAAAAATAGATCTAATTAAAAGAAGGAAACTACATCTTGCTAAAAGGTACGATAGATAATTAAGTAACATTAATACTAAATATGCATGTACTAAGTGGTATAGCATCCAAATTCTTAGAGGAGAAGTTAAATGAGTTACAAGAGGAAATAGACAGCAAAACTATACTAATGGGGGATCTGAACCTTCCCCTCTCAGAATTACGTAAATCTAACCACAAAATAGATAAGAAAGAAGTTAAAGAGGTGAATATAATGTTAGAAAAGTTAGATCTGATGGATGTCTGGAGAAAATTGAATGGGGATAGAAAGGAATATACCTTTTTCTCAGCAGTACATGGCACATATTAAAAAATTGACCATGTACTTGGGCACAAAAACCTCATTTAAATGTAGAAAGGCATAAATAGTAAATGCATCCTTTTTAGATCATAATACAATAAAAATTACACATAATAAAGAGCCATGGAAAGGTAGACTGAAAATTAACTGGAAACTAAATAATCTCATCCTAAAGAATGAATGGGTCAAACAACAAATCATAGAAAAGGGGCAGCTAGGTGGCGCAGTGGATAGAGCACCAGCCCTGGATTCAGGAGGATTTGAGTTCAAATCCGGCCTCAGACACTTAACACTTACTAGCTGTGTTACCCTGGGCAAGTCACTTAACCCCAATTGCCTCACTAAAAAAAAAAATCATAGAAACAATCAGTAACTTCAAGAGAATGACAATGAGACAACATACCAAAACTTACGGGATGCAGCCAAAGTAGTGCTTAGGGGAAATAGAAAATAAATCCACATAAATCATCAGCATTTCTATACCTGACCAATAAAGTTCAGCAGCAAGAGACAGAAAGAGAAATTCCATTTAAAGTAACGGTAGACAATAGAAAATATTTGCGAGTCTATTTGCCAAGACAAACCCAGAAAATATATGAATACAATTACAAAACACTTTTCACACAAATAAAATGGGATCTAAATAATTGGAAAAATATCAATTGCTAATGGATAGGCCGAGCTAATATAATAAAAGTGACAATTCTACCTAAATTAATTTACTTATTCAGTGCCATACCAATCAGACTGCCTAAAAATTATTTTATAGAATGAGAAAAAATAAAATTCATTTGGAAGAACAAAAGGTCAAGAACATCAAGGGAACTAATGAAAAAAATGCACAAGAAGGTGGGCTAGCTGTACCAAGTCTGAAGCTTTACTATAAAGCAGCAGTCATCAAAACTATTAGATGCAACTTGGTATTCCAAAGGGGATGGCATTTGGAAACCAGATACTTAGAACAGCTCCTTATCTTGAAATACAGGCAAACAAAACCTAGGGATAAAGACCTGATCTGGCTGAAAATTGTTAGGTTATTTTATCAACTTCATTGACTTCATGTTATAATATTTTAGAGTACTGTAATTTGAAACAAACAAAAAAAAAGATGAGAGAATGTTAAGAGGCCTGGTAAAATCTGTTATTATAATAAGGCTAAATTAAGTGGGTATTTCCTTTCTGGTTCAGAATTAGCTGAAATTCCTCCCCCATTGTAAACACATTTGGATGGGGCGGGGATGGTAACTGTGAAGATTTATTTAAAATAAAGTTAACCTTCCCCAACTTAATCTTGACAAGTTCCCATTTAAAAATTCTTTTTTTCTTTGGCTTTAAGTATTGAATAAGAGAGAGAGAGATTTGTCATTTCTAAAGTAATCTCATGAAGGTTTAGTGAATATTCCTTTTAATATCAGGGTTAACTTTTAAACTGTTTCTAAAAATAAAGGTTTTTTCAGGATATATTGTGTACATTTTCAAGTAACACTTGGGTGATTTTAGAAAGCCTGCTATCTTATTTGTAAGCTAATTTGTTGAAACATTTTGATATTGATAACAATTTATGTCCAAATCTACTGTGAACAGTAAGCCTTTATTAACTGAAGGGAAAGCTTTTCTGGGACCCTGAATATTGTTTCATTCTTAAGTTTGGTGTGTCCTGCTTATAACCCTTATAGTATATTTCTATTATCAGGGTAGACAAAGTGGAAGATTGTTATTGCAATATTGAATTAATTGGTTATTAAATTAATTCTAAAAGATTTAAATTACTATAATAAGCTGTGAGAAATATCTTGCTATTTTGATATGAATTTACTGGTATTAAGCAATAGCTAAATTAGCACCTGAAATTGTCATATGTATAAGATATGTTAGTGAACAATAGCAACTTTTTTTTTTTTTTGCTGGCCAATGAGGGTTAAGTGATTTGCCCAGGGTCACACAGCTACTAAGTGTCTGAGGCTGGATTTGAATTTAGGTCCTCCTGAATCCAAGGCCGATGCTTTATCCACTGTGCCACTTAGCTGCCCTGAACAATAGTAACTTATGAGCTGTCTTAAATCACCTTAATAGGAAATGAGTTTACCTATGTTTGTTATTTAATCTGGAATTAGAACATGTATAGAAACACATGCAAACTAGTTGAGTCATCTTAAAGATGTTCCCATTATTTAAAGGAATTCTGAGGAAAGTGTCTTATGTTTATGCTTACATGGTATATAATAACTGAACCTGTTTTACTATATTGTATTATGTGAAACACTTTCTAGTCTGTTCTCTGCATGCAATTTGGGATTATTTACACTTTAAACTCTTGTTTGTTATTAAGCAGCTCAAAGCAAATTCATTTGTGTAATGTTAAGTTAGGGATGAAAAGCATATATTTAACATAAGTACAAGTGTAGTTAATGCTTGCTATCTAGGATATGTGATCCTTGAGAAATGAATTCACTTGAAGTACAGATGGTTGGAGAATTTGCAATTTCAGACATTATGAGACTGTTAACTGTTATTATTCTGAGTCTGACTCCACGTATGGTCATCAAGGACCATGCCAGCAACCCTATGGGGTTTTTACATGTGTGCACTACAGGTGCAGTTTTCATGGGAAAGGCTGGGAGAATGCCTTTTGGCAAAGGCTGAGGTATGATTTACTTGACTCAATTTCCCTAATATAACACATGGAATTTAAATTACCCCACCTGGCTGATTTTAAGCCTGGCCCCCTACAATTGACTATCTATACAACTTCTAGCTAGAGTGGACATGAAATTTGGGAAAGCATTATTCCCTGAGAGCTTTGTCCCTCTTCTTTTATGGCTAATTCTTATAATCATGTCATGTGATTAGCATGAACATAATATTGGATCTTCAATCCCTTAGATTAATACTGTGACATTGGGGCAGCTAGGTGGCGCAGTGGATAGAGCACCAGCCCTGGAGTCAGGAGTACCTGAGTTCAAATCCGACCTCAGACACTTAACACTTACTAGCTGTGTGACCCTGGGAAAGTCATTTAACCCCAATTGCCTCACTAAAATAAATAAATGAATGAATGAATAAATAAATAAATAAATAAATAAATAAACAAACAAATAAATACTGTAATATCTAGGGGACAGCTAGGTGGTACAGTGGATAAAGCACTGGTCCTAGATTCAGGAGGATCTGAGTTCAAATCCAGCCCCAGACACTTAACACTTACTAGCTGTGTGACCCTGGGCAAGTCACTTAACCCTCATTGGCCCACAAAAAAAAAAGAAAAACAAAGAAAGAAAGAAAGAAAGAAAAGAAAAAAATACTGTAATATCTAGGTAAGATGCAGGTATAAGACTCAAGCTATTTGGCCTAGAATTTCTAGTCCCTTTTAGATTCTAAACAACTAGAGTGCATAAGCATCTGACTGTCATCTGTCTGTTATTGGTTATGCATTTTAAATGAATCAGATGAATACAATTATGCACTAAGAAATGATGAGCAGGAGGAGTTCAGAGATACCTGGAGGGTCTTGTGTGGGCTGATGATGAGTGAGATGAACAGAACCAGAAGAACGTTGTACACAGTATCATCAACATTGAGTGTTGATCTACTGTGATGGACTATATTCTTCTCACCAATGCAATGGTACAGAAGAGTTCCAGGGAACTCATGATAGAAGAGGATCTCCAAATCCAAGAAAAAAAAAAAAAGAACTGTGGAGTATAGATGCTGAATGAACCATACTAATACTATTTCTTTTGTTTTTGGTGCTGTAGTTTTTTCTATTTTGAGGTTTTTCATCATTGCTCTGATTTTTCTTTTATAACATGACTAATGCAGAAATAGGATTAATGTTATTATGTGTATATATATATATGTATATATATATATATATATATATATAAACCTATATCAGATTACCTGCTGTCTAGGGGAGGGGGGAGGGAGGGGAGGGAGGAAGAAAAATCTGAAATTGGAAAGCTTGTATAAACAAAAGTTGAGAACTATCTTTACATGTAACGGAAATAAATTTTTAAAAAACTGAATCAGAAACATCTTAAGTTTGTTTTGAAGAAAAGGATTTTAATGAAACTGGTTTTCTTAGAGGGGGTTAACTTATAGAATATTTTGTTACACCTATGGAAAGATCAACCTTAAGTTTATTATGTAATGTGAAAATAATACCTGTCTGTAGAGCATGCCCTATAATACAAACATGGTTTATTATGAACAACTTATTTGACATGCACTGTTTTTAAACCAATTACTTAAGTGTCATCCTAAGTCCTTTACTACAATTGAAGTTAACTTGGTAACTTTTATGTAAGCTCATTGGTAGTCATCTTCTTACAAAAGTAATGTGTAACCTAAGTTTTATGTGAAGATTAGATCTTTTATTTATTTATTTATTTATTTTTGTTGGAGTTGTGTGTGTGTGTGTGAGGATTAGATCTTAAACAATTGAGTAAAAAATTTTGGAGAAATATGGTCAAATGGATATATACGTAATTGGGAAAGGTTCTGCTTTCTGTAGTATTATGAAATATTTAGCTTGTATGTCATGTGTATCCCCTTGGCTTGATATTAACAATGTTTGTGTTAGTACAGAATTAAAGTTGTGAACAGCATGGGGCACTCATGTTATAAATTCTTTAAGGTTCAGGTAAACTATGAGACCTTGATTTCAATATTTCTCTTATAGCCCTATTGTTATTAAGATCAGAATCATAAGATCTGAGGTAGTTTTTACTACATGGACTAGTTATTGGAGAAGTAGCATTTGAGAGACTGCATCAATTTGTATTAATATCTGTTTTGCAAGAGATTTTAACAGGGACATCTGATGAGCCGCTACAAGTAATTTAAAACCAGAGAAGTAAATCTACTGAAGAGGTGCCCTGGAGACAAGACATCTTCTAGGCTGACCCAAGAAAAGGAGTTCCTGAGACCAGACAACTACATAGGACATCTGAGAGCCAAGATGAAAATTGCTGATTAATTGGACACTGGGAGTACATCACTGAAATTACAAAGAGACTTGATATTAGCTAATGCTGTTAGCCCTGCTTGATGTTATAATCTTGGTAGTTATTGACATTTGTTTCTCATGTTATATCTGGGGATTGTTATCAAAAATATAATGAGGGGGGCGGCTAGGTGGCGCAGTGGATAAAGCACCGGCCCTGGATTCAGGAGTTCCTGAGTTCAAATCCGGCCTCAGACACTTGACACTTACTAGCTGTGTGACCTTGGGCAAGTCACTTAACCCCCACTGCCCCGCAAAAAAAAAAAAAAAAAAAATATAATGAGGATAGAATTTTACAAGGAACAAAAACAGCCTTTGGGTTTGTGGTCAAACTGCTTACACATGCCTCCTTGAGAACAGGACAGGTATATGCTATATTGAGTTAATTAGGCCTCAGTTCTTCCTAGAAGAAGAACTGGGAAAGATTTAGGTATTCAGCCCTATGAAGAGTTAAGAAGACAGAAAAGGAGTATAGATATAGGACTCACTAGTACAGGGAGTGCTAATTGATGGAGAAATGAGTGGCCCCTTCAAAGGATAATACAAACCTATGGACCAGGTATCTGGGTACAAAACAGGAATTTAGGATATAGAATCTATATGTAAATTTTGAATAAATAAATCAGATTTAAATAAATTTTAATAAATTAATCAGGCTGTATTGGAGTTAACAAACCAGATAGCTGAGGTTTTGGAATTATTGGAAGACCAAGGTATGCAAATGAGGGAAAGAATCTCGCAACATAGAATGGTTCTAGATTACCTGTTGGTGGAAGAAGGAGGAGTTTGCAGAAAATTGAATTTGACCAATTGCTGTTTGAAAATTGATGATACTGGGGCAGCTAGGTGGCGCAGTGGATAGAGCACCGGCCCTGGAGTCAGGAGTACCTGAGTTCAAATCCGACCTCAGACACTTACTAGCTGTGTGACTGTGGACAAGTCACTAAACCCCAACTGCCTCACTAAAAAAAAAAAAAAAAAAGAAAGAAAAGAAAAAGAAAATTGATGATACTAGGTGGTGCAGTGGATAAAGCCCTGGCCTGGATTCAGGAGAGCCTGAGTTTAAATCCAGCCTCAGACACTTGACACTTACTAGCTCTGTGACCCTGGGCAAGCCACTTAACCCTCATTGCCCCAGCAAATAAAAATAAAGGAAATTGATGATACTGGGAGAGTAACAAAGGAAATGGCAACTAATATGAGAAAGAATGGCCCATGTGCCAGTACAAAAGTGGGATTCCATCCTCAAAAATGGCTGAGTATTGTGATTCAATGGCAGTTGGTGGTAACAACTGGGGTTCTTCCTTCTCCATCCCTTGCATAATACCCTGTTTTATTAATTTAACCACAAGGGTGGTTGAAGGGATGCAAGTGGTAGCACTCTAGGATTGATAACAAGGTCCAAATGATGGTCTTGAAAAGAACTAAAGAACCTAGAGAGAGTATGATCTCTGAGGAGGGGGAATACATGAGGTTGCTTCAGGGATGGAAAGGAGCATCAGAAATGAAAAAGTGACAGAATGAAAAGGTGGGGCAGTGAGAAGTTAGAATCCTGTGTCACTTATTTCAGAGACACAGCAAAGCAACCTCTATTCTAGCCCCTCTTCAAACATTCCTAAAGGGTCGTAAAGTAGAAAAACAAAAACAAACCTGGCTGGTTCTGGTTGGTGCTGGTTGAGGTGGGTTAAGTGAAGTTTAATAAACCCAACTTCTTTCTGTACATGCTTAATAAGTATGAGTTCCTGAATATTAACTTCTCTGCCTCTGGGTGGGATTTGACAGCCTGTTTATGAACATGGGATGTATGAAGAAATATGTAATGGGAGGAGAACGTACTAAGGGGTTACATAAGAGGACACCTGAGAAGACTTGTGATCCTCCCACCCAATTGGAGAAAGGAGGGGAGGGACCTTAAGGGATATCAGCTCGTCTGAAGCTTTGTTCAAACACTCCTTGGAGCCTAAGCAGGGGTGCCCATTTTCGGGAGAATGCAATAAAAAAGCCTTCATCCATTCGCCTCTACAAGTCCAGCACCCACTCAACAAAACTCCAGTGGCTCCCTATTCTAGAATCAAGTCGATCATATTTATTACGTGCTTACTAGATAGAAAAAGGTCTGCTTGGTTTTTAAAGCCCTTCATGATCTGAGAGCTAACCAGTCCTTTTACTTAATTCTTCCTCATGTGCTGTAGTTGCAAAAGCCCGCCCCTCCTTCCTTCCACACTGCGTCCACCAACTGCTCCTTTTCTTTTTCAAATTAAGTTCATATTTCTCCCTTCCTACTTCCCCACATTGGGAAGAACGGGCTTTGCTTGGTGACAACCATGTGGTCAAGCACAACGAATTCCCATAGTCACCGTATCCAAACAAGTTTCTCATTTGATCCTGGAGTCAGGAATGTTCGCTTTAGTTAAGCCCCATAAGGGCATTAGTCTATTTCCCACTTCGTCCCCTCCCCTCCCCTCGCCCTGTCCTCTCCTACACGCCAACACCAGCCCCCTCGCCTCCCCCCAAGTCAAGTCCCGTGTGATTCACAAATGAGCCACTGCATCATCACCTGGGGGAGTGGGGTGGGTAGGAGGGGAGCCCTCCAGGCTTGGACCTCAGAGGGAGCCGCGACCTCAACACCGCCCGCAACGAGCCTGAGGGGAGGATCCGCCCACCCAAAGGACGCCCCGCCTCCCATTGGCCCCGCCCCATGGAATTGGGCGGGGGTTACCCTGGTCACGTGGCTCGGAATGGCTCTCTGGAGATGGACCCGGAAATGGGGCAGAGGAAAAGGGCGGGGCGGGTCTTGCGCAGACCTCTCGCGAGAAAAGAGGAGTGGCACCAGGAAGCGCATTCCCGGAAGTGCCGTCTGGGGCGCCGCGGGTCGGCTAGGGTCGCAGACGTTGGACGCTGACAGCCCTTCCTCTGCCTCGCTCCTCTCCCCTGCCCCAGCCCAGTGGCTTCCGAAGCCCCGGCGCCGCGGCCCGTTCGCCATGGACGGTAAGAGGCTGCCCTTAGCGCAGATCCGCGGCTGAGCAAGTTTGACGTTGGGAGGCGGGGAGGGGCCTCCTTGACCCCTCGGACCGGGCTTCGTGGCGTGGGCTCCAGCCCCTCCACTCCTCCTTTGACCTCGGGGTGCCGCTCTGAGACTGGGAGGAAGGGGGGGCAGTTATGAGAGCGAAGGGGGCGTGGCGGGACCCCTCCCTTCAGTGGGGCGTGGCAGGCTGTCCCTTCTCAACTCTTCCTCTCCGCCTTTGATTGTAAGCTTCCTTAGGGCAGGCACAGGGTCTACCTGCCTCTGTGTCCCCAATGTTTAGTCCAGTGTCGGGTACCTAATCAATGTTGATTGACTGAACACTTATAGGATATGAACTGCCCTTAGATGGGTTTTTTCCCCCATTCCTGGTAATCTTTCAAGGGAAGCTACATAACCACATGTCCGGGATGTTAGAGCACTTGGGACTAGATGATTTGAGTTACCAGGGTCCGTTCTTGAGGCCTGACCAAGGTGCAGGCATCCTCCTTCTCCGGGAAATAGCGTCATTTACTCGTTGAATACATAAGATCCCTTCCGGCTCACGAAGTGTGCAAATCACTGTTTGTAGAGAGATGTTTGGGCAAGATACAAAGTACTATTCAACAGAAAATTATTAAGCGCCTACTGTGTGCAGAGGCCATCCAAGTCCAGTCTGTACCTGAACAACGTCTTTCATAAATAGACCCTCAGTGATGGGGAAGAGCTTATAGTGGAGTCTTATCTAAAGACAGCCAACAGGTGTTCTATACAAAAGGTGAAGCTGAAGAGTCAGCTACCCTAACGAATCACAGTTGGGATTTCAGCACTTTTTTTTCCCAACTCATGACTAAACAGGAATTCCTTTTACAACATCCCTAATCACTTTTTGCAGTGGAAACTTCATTTTTAAAAGACAGAAAGCAATATTTGCCAAAAGGCTCAGAGGCTGGAATGAGACATCCCTTTTGTTTATCACTCCCCTGAAGAGTCTTCCATGTTGTCTAGATTTCTAAATGTCTCAGGACTGGATCAGAGTCACAATGCATTCCCTGTTAATGACTCATGTAACTCAATCCCAATTCAGTTTTCTTTTCCCTTTTAAAATTTGTATTCATAACATTTTAAACTCGTCTTAATTTTCTTACATAGCCTTCTAGCCCTAGAACCATGTCTTTTAGTAAAGACCAAAAAGGCACAAGGAGAGAAAACTGCACAGCTGAACTAACCAACACATCAAGGGAGTCTGACACCACATGCAATATCTCATGTCTCTATAGCTTGGGTTTCTCCTACCTGCCCCTCGAAAGAGGGAGGTACATTATCTGTTCTGGGAGGTCAAGCTTGGTCATGATAAATATTACACAGCATTCCCTTTCATTCCCAAACCCAGTTTTACTCAACAGTAGTCATGCCCTCTGAGATGAAACCTCTTTCTCCCCAAACAGAATTTTCTCCAGTGTTGTGGACCTCTGCTGAGACCACTGCAGTACTCTGGGTGTGGCATTGATTAGACTGGTTTATGTACCTGTGGCAGTTGAAGGCCTAGGGCTATGACTGTGTTTTATAGATAGCAGAAGCACCCCTGCCAGCAATGTTTGGGAGATTTGGGTTGCAGCAATAAATTATTTGTGCCTTCTAAAAATTTTTCCTTTCTTTGGTAAATAGGGAAAACCCTGTGGCTAATATTTCATGTCTAAATGACTTGCAACTTACTTGTGCATCCATTTGCAGAAGTGGCAGGGAGTGGATTGGCCAGGAAAAAACAAACACAGAAACACCCCCAAAAGCCCCTCCTAACACTAGGACAGCATTCTCTTCCAGCTCTCTAGAATTGGGACTTTCTGATGCCTTGTACACCATCATCCTCCTTTCTTTTTCATTTTCCCTTGATCAGAAAGTTTGAAAGGAAAGTCCAAAGCCACTGAGATAGTCAACATTACCTGTTAACTAACTAGAGAAGAGTGGGGGAACCCACTAGCGGGGTACTTTGGAATGGGACCCATAAGACAGGACATCTGGTATTAAACCTTTGTGAGGGGGGTGGGGGTAAGAATTTCACCTCTCTGGGCCTCAGTTTTCTCATCTGTAAAATGAGGGAGGTGAACAAGATGATCACTATAAGGTTCCTTCTGGTTATAACTTTGGAATCCTGTTCAGTATGTATATTTATTGATTGACCTCCTTGTTTTAGTTCTTTTATCATCAAGAAGTATCCATTCTTGGATATAGAAACCTGTTTGTAAAAAAAAACCTGAAGTCTTTTGATTTAATTGCTTCTAAAATTCTTAAACCATTTCTTTTTTCTTTTCAGATACCCTGTTCCAGTTGAAGGTATGTACTGAAAGGTCTTTGCCCCCTTAATCTTGCCTTAGAGATTAGAAAATGAAGGTCCATAATAAGTGTCACATACTGGAAAAACCTCAAATGATTTAGGGCCCTGATGATAAATGTCTGTAATGCTCAGGCAAAGTTAGGCTGCTGCAAAGAAGGGATTCTTAGTTGGCGTGATGGTTCATTAGTTCCTTTTCTTGTCAGGAGCTGAGCAAAAGCAGGTCAGCTATACTCACCCAGAAAAGATTGAGCATCTTATCTTTAAAAAACACAACTTGAATGCTACACTTATCCCTCCACTTGCCTCTCAGCTTCTAAAAGGCAGCCTCAAATCCATTAATATCACATTTCAAAGAGATTTCATGACAGCTGAGCCTTTCCTTCCACCTGAGTTTTGGCTTTCTTAGTTAAACCCAGAGTAGACTTATACTAATATTTGCTTTTGGTGTCTCCCTGATTATATGCCAATCTGGCCATCTGGAGGTCATCTTCAGCTTGTATTTCCTGAGTTATTTGGGGTTAAAACTTACTGGCAATATCACTTCATGGGTCCTCCTAATCAGGAATACAGTGTGGTTTCTGGATTAGAAAACAGATGAGGAGAAAGGATAGGAAACAACAGTGAGACAGATCTCTGTCCTTTCTTTGTTCAAGTAGCTCTTGAATTTGGCTGCCCACAGATTAAATAAAATCCTGAGGTTACTTCAAGATTGGTCAGGGTTCTTATCACCTTCAGAATGAACTGTTTTATAGCTATGCACAGATTTAAACAAAACAAGCAAGGCATCAAGCATTTATTAAATGCCTACTATGTGCAGGCATTCTATTGAGCCACTTGGAAACTAGTATGAGATTGTGTATGCATCTGGCCTTCTGGGATACTTTTCTGGGAAGGCCAATTAGCATCATTCTTGAAACAAGTTTTGAGATACTTATCTAGGAGTTTCCATATTGTTGAAAACCATATTCTCAATGCATGCACACTAGAAACCCTGAGGTTGACCATGAATCATTGAAAAGCATTTAATGTCAAAAAATAGATCCCTCAGAAAGGGTCCTATGTTGAGCCTCACTGTACCTACAGATTGAAGCCATGCAGTTTTGTGGAAAGAGTATAGAACTTCAAACCATGAAGCCTGGCTCTGTTCTCAGCTCTGCCACTAAATTGTGATCACCTTGAGGGAAATACTTTCCCTCTCTGGGCCTCAGTTTCCCCATTTCTTAAATGATTTCTAAGGATCCTTCCTCTTCTAATCTATGAAGAACTAATGGCTTCCAACTCTGTTGGAAGATGAGATACAGAGAAGAAATACTGTATGTAGCACAGGAGCCCAGAGCAAGTCATATATTGTGTATTTCCCTTCTTTGTCCCCCAACATTTTCACTGGTGAAATCTGATTAAAATGAACATCAAGCACAGCCTTAATGGAGAGAGGACCAAGAGCTAAGATGAGAAACAGGAAGAAAGTGTTGCAGGGGAAAAGAAATAGTCAGTTGGAGGGAGAATGTCACAAAAGGGCATCCTGCCACCTGAGAGGGATATGTGGAAGGTAGTTTGTTGCTAAGCAACCAGCCATGGATAGTCCTGTCACATTTGCCTTTGGTGATAGTGGGAGGAAATTGTGAGGGGTGTGTGTTCGTGTGTCTGTGTTCTGAAGGTGGAATTTATTGATCTGTGTGAGACTCAGGTCTTTTTTTTTTTCTTTCTTAAACCATCAACTGGCAGTACCTGGAACTTGATGCTGTATTAAGTCCCTGCCCAGTTCTGTTAATCCTTTGCAAGCAGTTCAAGGCTCCCAAAGGTTCTAGGAAAGGACAGTGCCACAGAGAAGGTTTTGCCTAGAAGCTCTTTGGAGCATCATTTTTGTATGTTGAGAGCTGCTGTTTAGTCATCTGGAAAGCATTAGTGTAGAGCCCTGGTACATGTTGGACTGTCTTAAGGAGTACTTATCTTTCCTAAAGAACAATTTGTAGTCATCCATTTTGATGAGCTTCTTTCTTGTTCATTGGATCAGGAACTAAAACAAGGAAATTACCTTTCTCATTTAATAGGACTAGCATGAATTGTTTACAAGGGTGGTTAACCCTGATATTGGTCCTACCAAGTGGCAAGCAAGGTGGTAGTGGATACCATTCTATTTTTCCCCACTGTATCCAAAGACTTCTTTTTTAAAAATGTATGTGAAAAGATAAAAATTTACATTACCCTTAATTTCTGCTGTATCGATTCTATTCTGTAATTGACCCTATTCCCCATTTTGTCAAGCCACATTTCTCATTCTGGAGTTAAAGCTCAAGAATGCAGTTGCCCCTCTCAGCTGGTTTAAAGTTGTGGTTGAAAGACAATGTTATCACTTATGCACTCAGCTCCTGGGACATCTGCTTGTTGTCTGCAAGCCCCAGCCAGCTTAAGCCAGTGCCATCCCCCAAAAGACAAGTTTTCTGTTCTTGCCTCTTGTGTCATCAGGGTGGTTCAGGTCTCCTAGAGGCAGATGAGTCTCTTAGAACAATTAACATTCCTTAATTGTCAGAGATGGGTGTGATTAGTCACACCTGATACCAGTGCATTTTCTCTAGTACAGCCAATTGTAATGCTCCCCAACTACCCAGAGCTCTCCTTTCCTGCAGATCAATGAAGAGGACTTCCCTTCCCCCTATCTCACTGGAGTGGATAGCCTTACTGAAGTGGCCAGTCTTGACCTATTTTGTTAACAGTCATGCATCACTGTCAGTAAACTGATTATGCTCATGCTAGGAGAATGCACCTCAGTTTCCCTTTACTGCATTCACCTGCCACATTTACTTTTAGTATTTTCTCTTTAAGTTTTGAGTTTTCTAGATTCCCTGCCTCCTAATCCTCTCTCACCCACTGAGAAGGCAAACAATACATGAATTACACATGGGAAATTATGCAATACATTTCTATATTAGTCCTATCACAAACAAAAAAATAAAGTGGTATTTCAGTTTACGATTTGAGTTCATCAGTTCTCTGTCTCTCCAGGTGAATAGCATTTTTTCATCATGAGTCCTTTAGCTATGCCTTGGATCATTGTATTGATCAGGCTAGCCAAATCTTTCACAGTTGGTCATCATTAAACGTTGCTGTTACTGTGCACAGGGCTTTCCCAGTTCTTCTCATTCACTTTGCATCAGTTCATATAGGTCTTTTCCTCAAGCCACTCTCATCATTATTTCTTTTTTTTTCTTTTTGTGGGGCAGTGGGAATTAAGTGACTTGCCCAGGGTCACACAGCTAGTAAGTGCCAAGTGTCCAAGGCCAGATTTGAATTCAGGAACTCCTGAATCCAGGGTTGGTGCTTTATCCACTTTGCCACCTAGCTGCCACCCCCCCCAACCCCCATCATTATTTCTTATAGCACAATAGTACTCCATCACAATCATATGTTTTATTCAGCCATTCCCCAATAGACAAGCATTCCCTCAATTTCTACCACAATTTGCTACCACAGAAAGCTGTTATAAATATTTTTTGTGAGTATAGGTCCTTTTCCTTTTTTTTTTTAGTCTCTCTAGGGTATAGACTTAGTAGTGTATTTCTGGAACAAAAGTTTTATAGTTCTTTGGGCTTAGTTCCAGATGGTTCTCCAGAATGGTTGTACCAGTTCACTAGTCCACCAGCAATTAATGTACTTATTTTTCCTTCATCCCTTCCAGCATTTGTCATCTCTGATAGGTGGTATCTCAGAGTTGTTTTAATTTGCCTTTCTTTAATCAATAGTGACTTTTAGAACATCTTTTTCATATGACTATAGAAAGCTCAGATTTCTTCTTCTGAAAACTGCCTGGTTATATCCTTTCACCATTTATCAAGTAGGGAGTTGACTTGTATTCTTATAAATTTGATTCAGTTCTCTATATATTTGAGAAAGGAGGCCTTTATCAGAGACACTTGCTCTGAAAAAATTTTCCCAACTTAGGAAGATTATTTGAAGAGTTGGGTAGGGAATGAATTAGAGGGAGGAAAGTCATTTTCTTTTCATAAAACCCTTCCAGGAATTCTTTCTGGCCTTGGGTCCAATTGGCATTTTTCTTTGAGGTTTTGCTTATAGCTGTTTTTACATTGTTTTCTTTTAAATTTAAGTCTTGGTCTTCCCTGCCACCTTAGTAACTTTTTGTACTCAGGTTATTTTGTTGTTCACTTTGAACTTGATGTTAAAAGTTTGGCTCTGCTCCCTAGGGGGTGAATGGTACTGTGCCAAGCTTCAGGGGGTTTTTTGTGCTGCTGTTTTCAGAGCTAGTTCTGGGGTTCTGCAAGTTTTTGGTGCTTCCAAGGTGGTGGTATCCTGGGAGAATGGTCACTGCTCTCTTGGTCTGAGCTCTGATGTTTACCCAGGAAAAGTCCCTGCTCCTCCCTGTCCACAAGTACTAGTAGTGCTCCTCTCCACTCTGATAATGCAGCCCATAACTGCTTATGGGCAACAGAGTTGCCAAGTCAGCACCATCTGCACATAGTGCTATGGCCAGTGCTATCTATAATCTTTCTAACCACTTGTCCCACTCCCTGGTAGTCTCTGGAAGCTCCTGCTCCTGCTGTTGTTGCAGCATCTACCTCCAGGGCTCACAGCTGGTTCTGCAGAGCTCTGGGCCTGCATCCACCCAAGTGTCACAGACCTCTCCTGCAGAAATGTCTCCCTCTGACCTTTGGTTGGCTCTGTCACTCCAAAATGTTATTTGAAGTGCTCATTTAAAGTTGTTTGGAGGGGACTGTTGGGAGAGTTCACTGGGTTCAGCCCTTTACTCCAACATCTTAGCCTTGCCCTCTAATGAGAGACTTCTAGTATGTGAAGAGCTCTCAATTTCAAGGTGGTGACTAATAGACCTCTTCCCTAGGAAACAGATTACAGTGGTATCTTGTTAGATAAGTGGAAGTTTTGTCTGGTATCATGTGGTGACTGGTATATTTTGAATTTCAGTTAGCAAGCACTGTGAAGCACTTTTGGTTGTTTTTTTTGTTTGTTTTTGTGGGGGGGGGGGTTGGTGGGGCAATGGGGGTTAAGTGACTTGCCCAGGATCACAAAGCTAGTAAGTGTCAAGTGTCTGAGGCCAGATTTGAACTCAGGTCTTGCTGAATCCAGGGCCCAGTGCTTTATCCACTGCGCCACCTAGCTCCCCCAACTAATATATTTTTAAAAGTGCTCCAGGGGCAGCTAGGTGATGCAGTAGATAAGGCACCGGTCCTGGATTCAGCAAGACCTGAGTTCAAATCTGGCCTCAGACACTTGACACTTACTAGCTGTGTGACCCTGGGCAAGTCACTTAACCCTCATTGCCCCACAAAAGGGGATATATATATATATATATATATATATATATATATATATATATATTAGGCGGCAGCTAGGTGGTGCACTTCATAAAACACCTGCCCTGGATTCAGGAGGACCTGAGTTCAAATCCTGCCTCAGACACTTGACATTTTCTAGCTGTGTGACCCTGGGCATGTTACTTAACCCTCACTGTCCTGCCAAAAAGGAAAAAAAAAGCCACCCCACCCCAGGGTGGGGGGGTTTGTGGGGGGGAGTAGTAGAATCAGAACAAAAGAGGAAAACCTCAAAAAAGTAGAAACAGTAATGTTCAATCTGCATCTAGATTCCAGAGTTCTTTTTTCTGGATGTAGAGAGCATTTTCAGTCATGAGTCCTTTGGAATTATCTTAGATCGTTGGATTACTGAGAAGAGTTATCCTCACTTCCTCCTTGACTGAGAAAATGGAGACCCTTTGCCTCGAGTACACTCTTCTTCCCATCATACAATTCCTTGCCAGGATCCTTTATTAGCTCCTCCTTGACTCCAGTCTCTGATGAAGAGATGGCCCTTCTCCTTGCCAGGGACAGCTCTTCTACATGTCCCCTTGATCTAGATGCTCCTTGTAGTCTTCCTCTAGCAGACTTCCCTGATGACCATACTTTCTCTCTCTTTCTAATAGATTCTTTCCTGCTGCCTACAGACACACCTAATTTCATCCATTAAAAACCTTCATTGGATCCTACGATTCTCAAATGTTATCTTATATCTCTCCTCAGTCAAATACTTTGGAAAAAAGTGTCTCCCCCTTTTGCTTTCACTTCCTCACCTTTCACTCTTCTAAACTCCTCTGCAGTTCTGCAGATTTTGACTTCATCACTCCACTGGATGTCTTTTCTGTAAAGTTACTGATAATCTCTTAATTGACAGGTCTATGTGTCTATTCTCAATCCTCATCCTTCCTGATTGTTGTGCAGCACATTACACTGTTGACTGACTTCTCCTTTGGGATTTTTCATGACATTTCTTAATCTTGGTTCCCTTGTCTGTCTGACTAATCCTTCTTCATCCTTGTTGTTGAATCATTCACATCATGCTCCCTAACTGGAAGGACTCCCAGACCCTGTGCTGGCTCTTCCCTAGACTCTCTCACTCAGCTATCTCTGTACAGTTGACTCCCAGGTTCACATGTCCATTCTTCTCCTAAGTTCCCATTGTGCATCACCTACTACCTTCTAGACACTTTGACCTGGATTGTTATTCCATAGGTATCTCAGACTTGGCACATCTTAAACAGAACTCTTCAGTTCTTCTCCCAAACCCACCGCTCTTCTGAACTTAGTATTTCTGTCTGGGGCACCACCTTGTATCTCATCATCCAGGTTTGTAACCTTGGTGTCATCCTTCATTCCTCATCCTCATTCATGCCATAGATCCGTTCAGTTGCCAAATTTTGTGAATTCTCCATCTTTTTATATCCACACCTTTCTTTTCACACAGCCAGCACCCTAAGCTTTCAGGCCCTTGTACCACTTATCTTGACTTCTTTTGTCTTCTTTGCTTCTCTCCCTATTCAGATGCCTTGCCAAGCAGCTGCCCGAGTGACTTTCCTAAAGCAAATTTGACCATGCCACTCCCTTCCCAACTTTCTGTTCCTTTAGTATCATAGAGCAACTATATTGCCTTTTGGCATTTTTAACTTTCCAAAGCATGATTCCATTCTGTATGAGGATCAAGAGCTCTTGTTCAGAATTTGGCTTCCATTCATTTGTGTGAATGGAAAATCCTTTAATAGTTTTAGAAAATTGAGTGTGACTTGTTTCTCATATCGTTTTCCTCTCACAGTAGAGAGTTAAGTATGAGAGTTTATGGATAGAATAAATCTAAGAAAACTGTTTGTTGTTCTGATTTTCCAAAAAAAATTTTTTTTGATGAGGCAATTGGGGTTAAGTGACTTGCCCAGGGTCACACAGTTAGTGTTAAGTGGCTGAGGCCAGATTTGAACTCAGGTCCTTTGGAATCCAGTGCCAGGGCTCTATCCACTGTACCACCTAGCTGCCCCCCCCCCTTTTTTTTGGCATGAGATAAAATCACGTCCATTTATTTTTCTGCATTTTTAGAATTAGTTAGCATAAAATTAAATACGTTGAATGTAATAAATTCATCCATAGAAGTGCAAGGTTCCAGCTATAATGTAGTTCATGGCAGATTTATTATTTTTAAAAATGTACCAGTAAATCATAAAAGAGGGAGTATGTCCATTTAACTTTTATTGAAGTATATAGGTCTTAGGAAATCAAACTTGTGTGCATTAAGGTATGGCCAAGCATAGAATCTATCAAATTCAGTGAAAAGTTGTTGATTTTAAATAGTAGCTGTAAGAATGACCAATATATATTCTTTGTTACAACTGCCCTCACTCTACAAGTAAAAAATGATAATAAACATTCAGTAAACATTCTTTCCCAAGGTAGTTTCCCTTATATATCAGTGATTTATCTATTTCTTGTATACACAAATGATTTTTCCAAACTTAACAGAAGTTCTGTCATAGCAAATTCTTCACATTTGGAACAGAAATTAGTCAGACCTCCTCGGCCTTCTCCTGTGACTTAGCTTGGAAGGAGATGTGACTGAGAGTTTGAAAGAGAAAATGTAGAAATCACAGCTCCTGGCAACCTGACTGGCACCACCATAGAAAGAAGAATCACACACCTACAGGCATCTTGTCTCATCCTTGAAAATATCTAGCACACAGTGGTGACTGATAATGTTCAGTCACAAGGGTACCCTAAGGCAGCCAACAAGACAGAGGACCTTGAGGCCAAGTTTCTTGGGACTCCTTAATCTGGAGTGAAGGGAGACCTAGTAAACCCTGAGAGAGCCTTGTGTGTTTTTCCAGTTAGTACTCAGTACATTTTTTATGTCTTTTCAGTTCACAGCAAAACAGTTGGAGAAGTTGGCCAAGAAGGCTGAGAAGGATTCTAAGGCTGAGCAAGCCAAGGTCAAGAAGGTGAGGTGACTATGAGCCCTGCTGAGTCCAGTGGTTCTACAGTAAAAATACCCTCTGTCTGATCACATATCTGTGGTAATGCCCATCCTGGACACAGAAGGGCCTCAAGAATCTTATCTGTCTGCCTGCCTTTCTGTCTGTTGTATTTATTAAGTACTTACTTAAACAAATGCTGTGCAAAAAATATTTGATGAGCATCCCTCTTCTTTCTCTTCACCCTCTTCCTCTCCTTCCCCTTTTTTGGTTAGGTTTTATTGTGAATCTGGGTGGACAGAATACTCTATAAATCTGAATTGTTTGTTGGAGGCACTCTCAGCTTATTTACTGTCTTATAATATTGGAAGGTTTGGAACTGGGGAGGAAGCCCAGGGAATGAGAAGTGCAGAATTAATGAGAAGGAAAATGCATCCAAAGAAATTTGCATGGTGAAATTTTCCTAAGTCTGGAATCTTTTAAACTATCATTAAGGTTAGTCTAGTTTATAGGTTGGATTCAGGAAAGGGTGGGCATCTCTCACAACTAACATTTGGGAAGAAAAATAAAGACTGGGGGATTGAAAGGAGTTGGAAGAAAATTTTGTAAAATACAAATCCAACCAGTTGGTTTCAGTTCATATTTGTGTTTGTCATGACAGGCTCTTCAGCAAAAAAATGTGGAGTGTGCTCGTGTCTATGCGGAGAATGCCATCCGTAAAAAGAATGAGAGCTTGAATTGGCTTCGGATGTCTTCCCGTGTGGATGCAGTGGCCTCTAAGGTCCAGACGGCCGTGACCATGAAGGGGGTAAATGACTGTCTTTTTCTAGCTCCTGGATTTCTGTTAATACAATGTTAACTATTATCAAATCATCTTTTTCACTTTAGACCTACTTGCATTAATTTGGTCATGTATAAAATTTCTTTAGCAACCACTGTGTACATGGCTGTGCTGTTGTGGGTGTAAAAATTACATGGCATATGCTGTTTTATTGAAATCTTGACCTATTCTTAATGCCTTCACTTGTAATTATTAAGGGTAGGACCTCTTCTGGATGCAGAGAAACATCCATGCTCCCCCAGACCCTGGGATCCATATCAGCCCCAAAGCCCATTTAGCTGTATGGAGATAGGAAAGGCCCAGTTCTTCCCCTTGGTTCAGTGAAGACTGCCCTAGCAAGTTCAGAGAATCTATCATTTCATGATGACATTTTCATGGTTTTACTCTTTTCCTTTCTCTGGTTTGCTCTGTGTCCCCTATTTCCTATCTTAGGTAACTAAGAATATGGCTCAGGTGACCAAGGCCCTGGACAAAGCTCTCAATACCATGGACCTACAGAAGGTGTCTGCTGTGATGGATAAATTTGAGCAGCAGGTTCAGAATCTGGATGTCCACACTTCGGTAGGTCACCTGTCCTGTGTTCAGATGTATGGGTCTGTGTGTTTGTTGATGGGGAGACAGTCATGTGGAGAGGGGACAGAGATGGCTAGCACTGTAGTGGTAATACTCAGCAGCAAACCACAATGATGCAGTCAACATCTGTGAAGCACCCACTCCAGAAAAGGTGTCAGGAGGCACCAGGGAAACCAAGGCAAAAACAAAAGCCTCGCCCTCCAGAACCTACTCAAATAATTGATCCCAGGGCTGCCTCTGCCTTAGCGAGATGATTTTAGTCCCTGCTTGGAAAGGGGAGAGACTGGAAGCAGCAGAACCAGTTAGGAAGTTGTTATGGTAGGTGAGGCATAACAAGGGTCTAACCCATGGTGGGAAACCCTGTGAGACTAGAAAAGGCCTGCTTATGAGAGAGATTGGGGGGAGAATCAGCAAGACCTGACAGCTGATTGACTATGGGAAGTGAGAGAGAGAGAATAGTCAAGAAGGACTTGTAGACTGTCAACCTGGGTGACTGAAGAATGATGACATCCTCCTAGAAAGAGAAGTTGGAAGTAAGGGGGGTTTGGTGGGGAAGAGAGCTCCATTTGGGATATATCAAGTTTGAGTTGCCATTGGGACACCCAAGTAGAGCTGTCTAGCAGGTGGAACTGAAATTTAGGTGTAGACATTGAGAGTTGGGAGGCATCTTATCACATGAAGGTAATAATTGAACCCATAGGGACGACGGAAATCAGGAGAGCGATTGTAGAGAGAAAAGGTCTGGAATAGAAGGTTGATGGATGTCTACACTTAGTGGGCAGGAGATGGATAATGATTCTGCAAAGAGAACCAGTGGGGGGCGGGGAGGGGGTAGGATCAGAGACCTAAGTAAAGGAGTTGGTCTTAACAAGGAGATCGACCTTCCTTGGAGCCTGGAGCAAAGGGCTGGGATGCACTGAAGTTGTGAGAGGGAGAGTAGGTGAGGCCAGGGAGCTCCTGACGCGAGGATGAGCAGAGATGTCATCTCTCTCCTTAGCTGCCATCCATGTAAAATGAGTTTGAGGTTGAGGGTGTTAAGGTTAAGTGCAGTAGAATCCTTTCTGTCTTTGCCAGCCTTCTTCCTTCCTGTTGCTACAGTGATGATTTCCCCCTTTCTTTAGGTGATGGAGGACTCGATGAGCTCAGCCACCACACTGACCACTCCTCAGGAACAGGTGGATAGCCTTATTGTGCAGATTGCCGAGGAAAATGGCCTGGAGGTCATGGACCAGCTCAGTCAGCTTCCGGAAGGGGCCTCTGCTGTCGGAGAGAGCTCTGTCAGGAGCCAGGAAGACCAGCTGTCTCGAAGGTATGTTTTCTCCACTTGCCCTTTGCTCAGCAGACCTTTATTCCTTGCTCTCTGCCTTCAGCTCCCCATACCCTGTTGATAGGGCATTCCTACTCCTGGCACTCTGATCTGAGAGATCATTCAGTTATTCATTTGGCCAACAGGCTCTGGGGCTGTTTGCACTTCTAGAGGTTGGGTGAAGGACCATTTGGAAGGTCTTAGGAGAAAACCTCTATGGGACTGTGGCCATTTCACCTTCTGGGTGAAGGACGATAGCCATTTCAGACCATTAGCTACAAAATAGAAATAGGCATTTCCAGAGCACTGACCTTGTGCTAGGCACCTGAGCCGTGTGTGGAAAGTGCCAGATGTGGTTCCCCATCTACCTGCTTCTCTTGCAGTCCATTTGGGGGAAAATAGAAGCTGCTATTCTCCTTTAGTGTCATTCAGATCCTTTGGTAACTCTGTGAATGGCATAGCAGGGAGAGAGCAGGGTATGCCGGAGTAATTGGAGAAGACTTCATGCACACACATCATGCCTAGGTTATTTTGTCATAACTTTGAGTACTGTGATCCAGGATTCATTGAACTGAATGACAACCGGACATTAACCCTTGTAGAACTCAGTTCTTGGCCCTGTTTCCTCTTCTCCACTTTGCCATTCCTTTCTGTACCCTCCTGCATGTCAAGCAGCTGACTTCTGGGGCACAGAGGCCCAGTGTAAGCCATTAATAACATTTCTAGCCCTCACATATACCCACTTTGTCCGGTTCCTGCTCCTAGCTTCCCTGGTCACCTCTTTCCAATCCAGGTTCTTGGTCAGCATTTCATAGTATGATCTTAGGAACCATGAAATTAAGGTGTTGGTTGTAAAGATATTTTTATTGGATGGACCCAGATACAAAGAGGAAGGGCCTCCTTTTTTCTCCAAGAGTGGGAGTTACTAGTGTTGAACCTGCCAGAGTGACCACTTGCTTTTTCCCCAGGTTGGCGGCCTTGCGGAATTAAACTGTACCTCAGCCTGATGGACTGCTTTCCCTGCACTGATCACGCACTGGAAAGGAGTGGGAGGGAAGCGGTGCCCTCCGTCCCCCCACCCCTTCCACAGCCTCTACAGAGAGAAGCAGCCAACTCCTCCTTCCACTGTTACCCTTTGCCCGGCCAATCTCTGACGGCGTTGGACTTTCCCTTTTCTCCACCGGGGGCATGAGCTCATACCATCCATGTGTACCTTGTTTCTATGCCAATGGACCTCCCCCAGAGCAGTGGCAGGGAAGACCCTGCTGCTGCACTTGGGCTCTTGTGTGGTCAGCTGTGCTCTCAGTGGAGGTCAGGCCGCGTCATCTGGATTCTGACGCCTCCAAAGGAATCTTTCTTTTCTGTACACTTGAAGGAAGACTGACTTGGTTTGAATGCAACACTACTTGGTTATCTATGGGGCTTTAGGTGGATAGACTCTTCGGTATTGCTTCATTTCCAATATATTGCATGTCTGGGTCCTATTCCCTTAGAAAATTGAACCAGCCCCTTGTGGGGGTGGGGGTGGGGTGGGCATTGGGCAGCATTGGCCAAGGCTAAACGCACCCAAGCAGATTTCTGTGTTGCAGATGTCTGGTTAAATTGGTAAGGGACTCCACAGAGGGGTGTGCATGGCAGGAGACCCCATCGCCCTGGGCATTGACTGTATATATAAAGGGAGTTCCTGGGTCTTGGGACTGAGTTGGCTGCTGGTTGGACCTCAGTGATTCCTGTCCCCTCTGCTGATACAGACTGGCCATGTCTGTGAGTCTAGCTTTGTGCACGTCAGGTGGCCCCTTGAAAAATTCCCTCCCAGTGAGTGGCCTTTTAGAAAGGAACTCCCTTTTTCTCCCAGTGTTAAAGGTGTCGACTCCCTAGCCTAGAGACCAGACTTCACCAAGGAGCTTGAGTTCTCATTACGTGTTCAGCGGCTTCATCAAATGGATTCCTAGCTCAGCGTTTGAGGGAGGACAGCTAGTTTCATGCTCTTAGGGACTGGTCTGTTCTTGGGGGCAGGTTGGAAGAGACAGAGATAGTGGTAACCTCGAATAGATGAGGTATCCTAGTGGTCTGAGTGCCGTTTTATTGGCCCATTTTCCCAGGTTCCTGCCCCGGTTGGAATCCAATAGCTTTAAGCTATTAAGGCTTCAAGTGGCAGTAGGACTTTGGAGGCACCTACATAGAAGCCTTAGCACTCCTGGGTGACATTTGTCTAGGGATTTCTGCTACAGTCCCCGGGGGAGGGGGGACGCTGTAGCAGGGTGGTTAATCGTTTGTTTTTTTTTTTATCCCCTTTCAGTTTCTTATGATTAAATTTCTTGGGTTATTAAATTGATTCACAATTCGAATCTCTGCCACAGGATCAGTAGCTAATGATGTGTGTTGGCATGGCCCCATTCCTCCTCAGCAAACCAAGGAAAGCTTGTGAGCTGAAGGCTGAGGGCGTGTCAGTCTCCCCTCAGCCTGGGCCCCAAAGGAGAACTTTGCCATTTATCCACGGGAAGCTCATAACGGCTTCTTGGTGTTTGTGCCACTTGGTTTAGTTCTTCCTTTTTCCTTTCATGCAAATATTGATTCCTGTCCCTGCCCCCACCCCCACCCATGCCCGAGGACAGGTCCTGCAAGCCCCATCTGCTCACATCTGTCGTTTGCCTTGTGGAGGAGAACTTGGACTTGAATCCATAGCTGTCACTGGTGATAAGACTTTGGGGACTATCTGTAGCTCTGAACCTTTGAGAGAAAAGCAAAAAAAGGTTCATTTCGTGTTCTGCCCTCCTCTCCTCCCCTCCCCAAATAGCTCTTTGCAGGCCTGCAGAAAAAGTGTGAGCCCAGAGTTTTCCATCTGCTGAGATGCACTCCATTTTCTTTTTTCTTTCTTTTTTTCTTGGTGAGGCAATTGGGGTTAAGTGATTTGCCTAGGGTCACACAGCTAGTGAGTATTAAGTGTCTGAGGGCAGATTCGAACTCAGGTCCTCCTGAATCCAGGGTCGGTGCTCTATCCACTGCGCCACCTAGCTGCCCCTGCACTCCATTTTCTTGAAGCTTTAGGGTTTGGTTGTTTTGTTTCTTGTCAATGTGAAAGGAGCAGGCAGTTTGAGGTGAAGCTTTTAGCATCCCTACCATAGCACTCACATAAGCAGTAAGGTTGGTACTTGGAGATAGCACCTTGTGCTTATACATGGGCAGCTTTCCCCCCCTCCAGTGCAGTCTTCATCAAGGATGCCCACAGGTAGGTCCCAAATTATTCATGCTGCTTAGTAAGGGAACTGTATATATTTTTTTATGAGTTGTGTATAGATAGGTTTGAAAATCTTTACTTCTGGTCCTTTCTCTTTGATCCTTGTGGCCTTGGGAGCATCTGGGTTCAGTGTAATAAAGAGGTCCCTTTGAGGATTTCCTTCAGAGCTTGGGACTTGGATGTTGGGTCAAAGCCTGGAGTGGGAGAGAGGCTCAAAAGCCTTCTCTCTGTTGGGTGTGTACCATTTAGTGGAAGCTGGAAGGATTTCAGGCTTGCTTCTTGAGGTGGTGGTGACCTGCTTTTCCCACGGTTGAAAAGCTTTTTTTTTTTGGCGGGGCAGTGGGGGTTAAGTGACTTGCCTAAGGTCACACAGCTAGTAAGTGTCAAGTGTCTGAGGCCAGATTTGAACTCAGGAACTCCTTAATCCAGGGCTGGTGCTTTATCCACTGCGCCATCTAGCCGCCCCCGGTTGAAAAGCTTTGATCATGGATGAAGAGGGTCAAGAGCTCAGTGATCTGCCCAGTATAGATGCTCACCTTTGGAAACACTTCCCGTGGACTCTACAGCCCTCAAGAATGTCACAGAAAGCATCACAAGAGAGAATTGTAACTGCTAAAAGGGCAGTGTCACAAGTGTGAAGGAATCCACAGTATGGTTGAACACTACCATGATTTAGGCCCTGTAAACGATCGGGGGCCTCCTGGGTTGGCCACCACTAAGACTGGTACCCAGAAAGGACCAGCACCTGAGGATATTGTGTGTTCTTGTGTTCATCAAAGGAGCAGGCTACTTTGCCTTAAAACAATTGATACTATTAATTTCCTAAAATGTCATTTTAAGTAAACAAATTCTTATCCCTGAAAACTCAACTTCTTGGTTTGGGGAACCTGGTCCATATCTGGGGAAGCAAGAGGCCATAGGATGCTGGGTAAGGCATTGAGCATCAGCCAGTTGTCCAATCCCTCACCCTCATTATTACCTTTAGCACGCTCCTATAGGAATGGGGGGTCTCTTTCTTCACTTGGGTGTGTCCTTTAACCCAACCTTGTTCTACATCAGAGGGCCTGAAGCCCAGGAGGGTTGAGGGAGTTTGTCCAAGGTCGAACAGGTATTCTGCAAGTGAGATCTTGACTCCAAATTCAGTGGCAGAGTTGGAACTCCAGGTAAACTGACCAGTGAGCAGGTACTCTGCCCACTCTGCCCTGACGGTAACAGTGTTAGTACAGAACCAAGAACTCACCGTCTTCCCTTCCTAGTGCCCCCACCTTTTTTAACCTCTTGTATATAGAGATCATAGGAATTTTCCAGACTTTTCAGCCAAGCAGCATTTCCTTTCATCTTGTTTGAGTGATGGTCTGGCTCCTTTAGGGTATAGAGATTAGTTTTCCACATTCCTTGGGAACAGGGCAGTATGGTGTAATGGAAAGAACATCGAATTTAGAGTTGAAGGACATGGGTTTGAGTGTCCTGACAAAGGTTCATTACCCTCGACCTTGGACAAGTGACTTCAATTCTGGGCCTCAATTCTCTGTAAAATGATGGGGCTGGACTAGCAGGTGAGAACGAGAGAGTGGGAGGGATCAAAGAGACAAGAAAGGACGTCCAGATTCCACTGAGATCATCAGTAGGCCCAGAGGTTGTAGGCTCTTTAATGGCATTTAAAAACAAGTTAAATTCTTCTGATGACTATCAATGTAACCACCTCTGAAGGTCCTTTCTAGCTCACCAGAGCTTGGAAACAAACATGGACTTCGCATGACAAAAGTTGGGTGTAATTACCTTTTACCCCACAAGGGGAGGCCATTTCCCCACAAACCAAGTCTTCCTGGTGATTAGAAAAACAACACAGGGCATCCAGGCAACAATGGACAGAATTTTGTGGGGGGGGGGGGGGGGAAACACAGGATAGAAACCATATTATACTGCTCTGCCCTTTTAACGCAGACCTTCGCTGTCTAATGAACACATTACCTGGAATGTGCTTCCTGAAAAGAATAAGATTCCATACACGAGGGGTTAATGCTTAAAAAGGAGGGGGGCAAGATGTGGACAATCCCTCAATTCTAAGATGCAGACCAGTAGGCTACAGGAGATGCCGAAATACAGTCTAGGAAGCTGGAGCCAACAGCCCATGAGAATCAGGCTGCTGGGATTTAACTGCGGTCAGATGGCTCTGCCCTGTGAGTCAGGATTTGAAAGAGGATCCTTCCGAGGCCCATTGATCTGTTTTTCCTGAAGCCTCATAGATTTCATTGGTCTCAAACTTTTTATTATGTTGGGTCCAACCTAAAATGGGAAGCTTGAGATAAAACTTGCCTGGGGTGCATGCCCCAGACACCTCTAATACTTTTTGTTTTGGTTTGGTTTGGTTTTTGGTAGGGCAATGAGGGTTAAGTGACTTGCCCAGGGTCACACAGCTAGTAAGTGTCAAGTGTCTGAAGCCACATTTGGACCGGTGCTCTATCCACTGTGCCACCTAGCTGCCCCCACCTCTAATACTTTTGAAACTGATCAATGGGGGACACCAGTCCTGCATTCAGGAGGACCTGAGTTCAAATGTGACCTCAGACACTTGACACTTACTAGCTGTGTGACCCTGGGCAAGTCACTTAACCCTCATCGCCTACTCCACCCGCCCAGATTTAAAAAAAAAAAAAAGGAACTGATCAATGACTCAAATGGTGGTAACAACTGCTAGCCCAGATCATTGCCATTCTCTTGTTGGGTGGCTGGTTGCTCATCATGTGCCTTTATGTCAAGAATATCCTGTTTGTTTTAGCAGTGGGACTGGGGATGAGGAATTAGACCCTGGGATCCAGAGGTTAGCTGTTCCTATTGCTCCACCAATTCAGAGTGAGGTTCTTGAAAAGTCCCTTATTGGCTTTATATCTATGACTTTCTCCCCTGCCTTAGTATATCAACTTATACATGCAGTTTGAGGGTGATCTTAAGTCAACTTTCCCATGCACTTGTGCACATCCTTCTCTTGGATTCCCTCAGGAGACCATCCTAGAAGCCTAACACTTAGTGGTGGAAGAGGTCCTAGAGTGAGAGAGGGAAAGTGATTGGTCCAAGGCCATATACCTGGTATGAGTCAAGGGCTTGAAACCATGTCCTATCTCTCAGCCTAGAAAAGTGATTATCAAAGGCTAATGAGCCAGGGTTTTCATGGAAGGAGCATTTTGCTGCCAATTATTGTCCAGAGGTTGGTTTGAGACTGAAAAGGATTCTTCTGAGAGCACGTGGTTATGATATCCCCCTTATCCCCAACCAACCCTTATAGTTGTATATTAAGTATTTTGTAATTTTGAAAGTTCCTGCACTTTTCCCTTTTTTAGTCTTATCTCATCCTTACAATGGGTAGGTGGTTAGGACAGGCAATATTCCCATATGAGGGAGAAGGAAGGTGAGACTCAGGTTTAATGGCTTACCCAAGTAATAAAGTAAATGGATGGCACCTGGGTTTTGGACCCAGATTACCTGATTTCTAATCCATGGGGGAGGCAGGAGGAGAAGGAGGGTATTGCAATTTATTATTATTATTATTGTGGGCAATGAGGGTTAAGTGACTTGCCTGGGGTCACACAGCTAGTAAATGTTAAGTGTCTGAAGCTAGATTTGAACTCAGGTCCTCCTGAATCCAGGGCCGGTGCTTTATCCACTGTGCCACCCAGCTACCCCCTGGTATTGCAATTTATAAAAAGACTTTCCCTGGAAATTACAAAGTACTTTACATAACAGCAGGCATCATTGTGACAGTTTTTATTTCTATTTTCTAGGGAATTACAATTACTATTCTTTATTACTAGTGGAGATGAACTGACTTGGTTGGGGCCACCTGGTCAGAGGAAAGCAAAGTTAGTACCTATGTCTCCTGACCTTTGGTCTGGTGTTGCTTTAGACAATATCTCCTCCTCCTATAGTTTAGCAATGGTAGTGGTTTGAAGAGAAGTACATGCTTTAAATGGCATTAACTGCAACTTTTATTGAATTGTCCTTTTGTGTGTGTGTGTGTTTCTTAGCCCATAGGTTAGATTCTTCCCTCTGCTATATCTGAGGTAATGACTGAGGAAGGAGCAAGTCTATGCCCAAATCACAAATGGGACCATCCTCTTTTCATCGAGCAGCTATATCAGAAGGAGCTTGGGTTGGAGATAGATTTGGCCCCACTTTGAGGCCTTGGGCTAGATAGATCCAGCCCTGCAGTCATCTCGGCTCTTGCTGACAGCCTGTGAATTGAGGTTGGCAGTGGGCTGGGTGGGGTCATAGCAGCCACAGGTAAAGGAGAGGAAGAGCGAGGACCACAGGTAGGACTCCAGGTCGGTGCTGGTAGCTGTGGTTCGGATAGCCGTAGGAGGTCCTGCATGAACCTTCCAGCTCACTCAGTTGGATGAAGTTCTCATTCGGCAGGGCGTTATGGTCGCTTACCTGGAGAAAAATAGGAATGATGTGGAAGGGCGGCGGGGAAAGGGGAATCCATCATTCTTGCCCCCCCACCTTATCTGCTCCCATCCTACCTTCTCCACCTCTTCAAAGACCCTCAGCAAGTTATAGGCCAAGGCATCTTTCACTTCTGTTTCAGTCCAGTTCCTTCTGAGAAGTTCAGCTATGAGGTCTGGATAAGTGGAGACATCCTGCAGGCCTGTTGGGACACTGGAACAAGAAATATCTACTTTGATGAGAATTCTTAGAGTTCTCTGGGAGAGAAGTGAGCTTGGGAGTGACTCCCAGGGCCTGCTATAACCACCCTGCAGGCAAGGGTCTTTTCCTTTGGGGCAGAGCTCTGCCATGCTCACATGTAAAAATTATATAGGCCTAAGCCTTAGGAGGACCCCACTTTGAGTTGTGTTTCCAGAAAAGGAGATGGGCTTATTTAGCCATGCATCCAATATCCCCCAGTTAGTTTCCTTTTAATCAGATATGTGTAAACTTTATTTGGAGGAAGATTACCAAGTGGTTGGCCACAGGAATTGAACCTGTGATTGGTCTCATTAACACCCTGTCCTAACCAGATGAATTTCCTGATTCCAGATAAGAGATACTTCCAAGGAGAAAAAGTCAGCTCCATGCCTTTTCTGTTGTCAAGCCAGGGCCTACCTTTGGACAGAAAGGAGATCACAGTAGGGAAGAATACTGGAAGTGAGATTGATATAGGCCAGGGGAAAAAAGGTGGGAGAAGATGCATCTTTCTGGTGAAGGCCCAGGCCACTGGGAGCCCTGGTCATTTGGCCTTTTCTTAGATGCCGTTCTCTGTGGGGTCAGGACAACTTCCTTGTTCTCCTTACTTGTCAACACCATCATAGTCCCCACCGAAGCCCACAGCTCCTGGACCAGCAACTTTCTTGATGTAATCCAGGTGATCTGTTCAGGGAGAGGAAGGAGTTGCATCATCAGGACCTGGGGCCCACTCAGTCATTTTCCCCCAGTCCTCAGTAGCTTTAGACACACTCACCTGCTACTTGAGACAGGGTAGCCACGTTTTGACAGGAAACATACTCGTTGTAGAAATTCACCATCACCAGACTTCGGGTCTCGTTCTGTTCAGAAAGAGGGGGGCTATGTACGTGTCCGATTTTTAATCACATATGGGCAGGTGTGGATTTCGGGGGGATTACCAAACCAGCCCCTCCGAGCAGGTTCCCCCATCAGCAAAGGAGGTGCCACTGCTTTCTTGTGGCTTGTCCTTTGTAAGTCTCACCAAGGACTAGCCAAGGAAAGGCCATCCTGGCTCCCCTAAGGGTAACCTTAAGCAGATAATTTTAACCGCTGTGTCTATCCGGCCTTATTCATTCTCCCAGAGCTGTTGGGAGAATCAGATGAGACAGGGTACGAATGCCTGCAAGCCACTTCCAAAGGGGCAGAGACAGCCACAGAGAAGCGTGTGATGCCTGGGGTTAGGGTGAGGGCATATCCTGGTGAGCTCCATTCCCCCACCCCATCCCAGTCCTTTCCCACTTCTTACCACCAGCTGGAGGATATTATCTGGCACGTTCCGTTTATGGTGACACAACTGATAGGCAGAGGAATGGCTGAAAATCACGGGGGCTTGAGACAGGGTCAGCACAGCCTTCATGGTTGCCTCTGAGACATGGGCCAGATCAATCATGATACCCAAGCGGTTCATTTCTTTGATCACATCCTGCAGAGAGGAGAAGCAGGCCTCTATCTGCCCTGATGCCTCAGGCTCTTGGAGGAGACTGGGCCCTGCTGGTGCCCCAGGCCCCTCAGTGCCTAGTTAACAGGGACACACCCTCTGGTCTCTTTCCCCTGCCCTGTACCTCTGTGTATCCTGCTGTATATCCCTTGCTCTAAGGAGAGAACCCTCATCCTTATCATCCCTGGGACTTCCCCTTTCCCAGGGCCCATCTTTGCTTACTTCTCCAAATTTTGATATGCCATGGCTTTGGGGGTTGTCATCTCCTCTATCCACTAGCCAGTTGTCAGCCCTGAGACAGTAAAGAAAGTAACAGAGAGTGTAGATTGACCCCTTTGGCTTCCCCAGAGCTTGGGCAGTTATACTTGTCCCTTATTTAACCACGGAGGTAACAGGCATCAGTTGAATGCTTTGTCTAGCATCAAAGCAAGAAGGCCATGAAAGAACTTAGATCAAGTGAGATGGGGAGACCAGAGGGAGCCCGAAGCTTGTGGGGTGGCCCCCTGGCATTCCTCATTCGACTCCATTTTTTTTTCTGACCTCAGATCCTCCATCAGTCCCTCCCCACAACCCAGCCAGGAGCCAAGGCATTAGAGGAAGACATGCAGGCTTCTGGCCAAGATAGATGAACCAAGAGATTCTATCCCACCTCAGAATAGCATGTAGACTGACCCCCTGTCCCCCCAGCCCAGGATTCAGTGGTTAGAGCCATTTTAGGCTAACTGAGCATATTTCTTACGAGCATCTTGATTTTGTTTTGTTCAGTCATTCGGGAGGAGGAGGTAGGAGGGAAAAAATATAAATTCTTGTTAATAAAAAAAAAATGAAGTTAAAAAAATCAACGGCAAGGACATAGGGTCAGAACTCCCTCCCCTAGAATCAAGACAGGCTAGCCAGCAGTTCTTACCAGGGGACGTTACAGCTGTGGGTGAGGGTCATGTATCTCATGCCCAGGTGGTACATTGTCCTCAGGACGCCCAGACTGCTGTCAATGGAGTGGCCACCCTCCACGCCAATCAGGCTGGCCACCTTCTTCTGCTGGAAGGCCTGCCTTATATCTGTAAGGGAAAGCCTTTAGAGTGTCAAGTTCAGAGGAGCTGAGTGAGGGCAAGGCTTCACTGCCCACCCTGGATGATCCCCTGCAGTTAGGTATGGTGACTTACAGAGACTAGACAGAGCCAGGGAGGGGCGGGTCAGTGGGATTCCCCTTCCCCCACACCCCCCGCTGCCATGCCTGTCTATCTGTATGAATTTGTCAACTCACTTGGCCAAGGCATTTCTATGTCTAAATAAGAAAACATTTATGTGTACATGAGGGTGTGGGTGTTTGGTGGGAATACAAGAGCAGAGCTTAACCCAGGGTGGGTAGAACTCACTGGAGCTGCTGGTGGCACACAGGAATGTCTCAGGGTACGTCTGACACATTCTGTGAATGAGGTCGATCTGCTCCAGGGTTCTCTTCACTGCATCTTTGTTCTGAGTATTGCAGGGCACGTAAGCCGACCAGAACTGCAGGCCAAGGGAGAGAAGGCATTGAGGAGCAATCAGGGTGACACCCAGGGGCCCCTCGTGCAGGCTGAAAGGCACCTGTGAGGTCTGGGGGAAGCTGGTCTCAACAAGATTTGGGGCTATTGGCCCAGCCAGCTTCTCACTGGACTTGGGGAGAGTGAATCTATTCTCATCTAGGAATGGCTAGGGTATAGGGGCATTCAATCTCAGCCCTAGTAATAAGCATCTCTGCCACTACTTGTCTGATCACGGGCAAGTGCCTCAGTCTTCTCATCTGTAAAAAAAGGAAATTCAACTAGACCCCATGATGAGCCTATGAAGCAGGGGCATCCTTACACATAGGTGGTATAGTCAGGGGAGATGGAGACCCTGAATGATCTCTTAAATCTCCCCACCCAGGCAAGGGGAATAACATTGGCACTGAAATGCTCACCACGTGATTTGTTGCTTAAGGGTCTTCTGGACTCATGCATATTATGATTGCAGTAATAAGGCAACATGATGCCAGGGAGGAGCAACGCATTAGAAAAGATTGTTTTTCTGATTCAAATCCATACCCCTCTGTCTCAGAAAAGAGGAGCCTGAGGGGTTGGATGAAGGGACACTAGGGAGCTAGGAGGAGGGTCAAGTAGGGACCAGAACACTGGGGAGAGGGAAATGGGGCTGGGGCTCAAAGTGGAGGACAGCTTGAGGAGTCTGGCACCTAGATCCCAGCAGTTATTAAAAGGAGGTGGGCTGGAGGCCAGCCCCAGAACACGGAGAGTCTAACTAAACCTATTGTTGCCCAAGGCAGGGAGCCAGCAGCTGGCACAAGGCCGACCAAAATGGATGTCTGGGGAGCTTCTCCCTAGGGGGCAGTGAGCCAAAGCTCCTGCTTTGACAGCTGGTGACTGCTGTGACAACAGCCCCTATCAATATGCCTATCTGTGACATTCCCTCCTGTGTCTCCAACAGGGCACGCATGCCCGAGTGGGTGACCAGGTTGGCTTTCCTCCAGCCCAGTGGCCCAACTCTCTGCATCACCACCCCCATACCTGGCCGCCCACAAAGCCAGCCTTCAGCTTTGGAATATTGGTGTGTGTGCCCTCCAGCTGGGTCAGGTTGGCTTTTGGGTTCTGCAGCTGACCATTGAACCTCGTCAGTATTTGCCATGGTAGATCATTGTGCCTGGAGGAGAGAAGGAGGGGTCAGGTGGAGGCAAAGGGGAATGAGCATCACTGGAGCATCATGAGAGAGGTTAGAGTCGGAAGGGGCCTCAGAGACCTTCCCTTGCCCAGTTCAACCCATGTTCTGAAAGCGAGCCCATGCCAACCCCTGTGGTTCCTGGTTATGCCCTCTGAGCTTCATCTGTCTTGTACTGGATGTCCCTTAAAATCCTGGAAGGGAGATACCATGTGCCCCCCAGGACAAACTTTCTTCAACTGAGTCTCATCCCTGAGGCGTCAAGGTGAACAGGGGTGGTAAGAGTGCCCAACTCCGCGTCAGGAAGAAAGTTCACCTTGAACACTTACTAGCTCTGGGACCCTCAGCAAGTCCTTTCATCTCTCCCAGCCCCAGTTTCCCTCACTGTAAAGATGGAGATAATCATATGGGAGCAATTATTATTAATAACCAATATCTTGGGGAGATTCAGAGCTTCCCCTCTTCTTCCAAAGCCCTGACCTTTAAAAGTCCAGTTTCTCCTTGAAAATAGGATTACATTGAATCTCTTCATCTTGGTCAGACCTACCCCAAGCTTGCAAGGACTCTAGAGTGGGAAAGCTCATTATGTTCTACTCAAGCTTGGGTAGAGACAGATTTGTATAAATAGGAAGACCTCTTCTCCAGGGTGAGATCACTCAGCCCACCCATGAAAAAAGGAAGGGTATGCATTCTTTGAATTGATAGTTCAAGACTGGGGGGTCTGTTATAGCCCTTCATTTTAATATAGCCTACCTCCACTCAAATGTTCATATGGATTATTTGTGTCTAACCTGTGGCAGAGCATTCTTTCTGAGCTTGCATTGGTCTCATCAGCCACAGTTGGACACACTGTAATCTGACTCTAACATAGGGATATCATTTTGGTCCTCTTAAGAACGAAGGACAGGGGCAGCTAGATGACATAGTGGATAGAGCACCGGCCCTGGATTCAGGAGGACCTGAGTTCAAATCCAGTCTCAGACACTTAACATTTACTAGCTGTGTGACCCTGGGCAAGTCATTTAACCCCAATTGCCTCACTAAAAAAGAAAAAAAAAAAAGAACGAAGGACAGCAGTCAACCAACCAACCAATTTGATTGCTGTTTAATGAACCACCTATTGTTTCAAAGGTATAAGCTGTGAACCTCCCCCCCCCCCATGATTGTCTTTGGTCTAAGAGAGATGGCCAATGAGCATCCTTTTATTAATAATCTGTTGGCTCTAAATTAAATTACCCAGAAACTATGTCTCTCAAATTTTTAATTGTCACACATAACACCATGGTTGTTGTGAGGATCAAGTGGGATAATGATGTACAGTGCCTTGGAAATCTTAGTGTGCTATACAAATGCTAACTATTATTAACATTATATACTATGAGACTCTTTATCATCCTAATCACTGTCTGGATGAGGAGAGGTCATGCCCCTGCCTTCAGGCAAACCCTTCCACTCTCAGCCTAGACCATCATAGGCACCAGAGCTATGTCCACCCACTAAGATCTCTTTCTACTCTACTCCAAAGGGGCACCTCCTGCCCTATGGATTTGAAACTTTGTAGCCCAAGAATGTCTCCTCAGCTTCTCAATGGCCCACATACTATCTCTAGCTCCAGAATAGGCCTGGAGGGGCATTTTCACCCCTTAACATATGAACACAAATTAGTTTGCCGGTAAGAGTTTTATACCTATAGGGTCCCAGAAGCAGTTAGAGAATAGATATAAACATAACATGAAGCTACCTCTCTCCCCCTTTCCACTCACATCACTTAAAGCCAATCATCATTACTAACTGGCATCTCAGCTAGCCAATGACAAGGGGGTACAAGAATGCTAGTGGCATCAGCCTCCAAATGTCCACTGCTGCTTCCCAGGATTGTCAGATGCTATGGAATTTCCAGATTGCTGTTTCATCTCCCTTGAACCATCCTGAGTGACCGAAATTAAGGGAAGGGACTTTTGGCTGGATTTTTTTTCTCTGAAAGCATTATGTGCTTATGCTTGTATGTTCAAATAACTCCAAGGAAAAAGAGTCACAGTTCAGGGAGGTCTTGATTGGGGCAGGGTTAATGGGGAGGGTGGTAGTGACAGATGGTGCTAGGTACAGAAAGCTTGGAGGAAGAAAAGATGCAGGGGTGTGGGGTAGTTAACTGATAACATGAGTACACTGGGTCCCTAGAAGGGTTGATGCATTGAAAACAGCCTTTGTTCCCAGCCTGGCTCTGTTTCTGATTCCCAGGATTTTGCCAAGACCAGGTGGGTGCCTGCCCCACCCATTCTGCCAGCTCCCTTTTGTGTCTTGTCTTCTTCCATTCCAATGGAAACTCCGGGACTAGATTTTTGCTTGTATTTGTATCCCTGGTGCCTACTACAGTACTGGGCACAGTCAATGCTTACAAATTTTTGTTGCCTTACTTTGCCTTGCTTTCCTTCCTGCATCTAAAGGATGAATATTTCCCAAAGCTTTATCTTGGAGCTTCTCCCCTTCTCCCTTAACACTTTCTCCCTTGGTAATCAGATCCATTCAGAAGATATCCAAATCTATATGTCCAGTCTTGATCCTTTCCCTGAACTCTGGGATTATACCCACAATTGCCTACTGAATGTCTGTCCCATAGGCATCTCAAACTCAAAGTGCCCCCAGTGGAATTCATCACTTCCCCCAAACCCCCCCAGCTCCTTTAGACTTCTCTATTTTTTTGTTTTTGTTTTTGTTTGGTGTTTTGTTTTGGTTTTGCGGAACAATGGGGGTTAAGTGACTTGCCCAGGGTCACACAGATAGTAAGTGTCAAGTTGGGGTAGCTAGGTGGTGCAGTGGATAGAGCACCAGCCCTGGAGTCAGGAGGACCTGAGTTCAAATCCGGCCTCAGACACTTTACACACTTACTAGCTGTGTAAAAAAAAAAAAGAAAAAAGAAAAGTGTCAAGTGTCTTCTCTTTAGCCACAAGGATCCATGTAGCTCACCATGAATTGGTGGGTGCCTGTTGCTAGCTCCCTTCCACCTTCAAGTTACAACCACTCCCCCAACTCCCCCTGCCCAACTGTTCTTTATACTGAGCTTGGGAGATTCCCCTCAGTCTTCTTTCTATTGAACTTGAAATCCTCCCTTCTAAAGGGCTCTCTTTTTCTCTCCAGACTTGCTCAAAAAGATTAGTTTAAAGTAATTAAAAGTCAATTAAGGTTAACCACTTTTGAGAATGTAAATGACCCCTTTGAAAAGGATTAGCTTTTACACCTTGGTGTGAATTACTTTCTCCTTGTCTAGCCTGACCACCATAGAAAAGGTCTCCTTTGTTAAGCAAACAGAGGCCGATTACCCAGAGCTCCCTCTTCTCCCCTACTGACAGCTCAAAACCTCTTCAGGTCATTCTCCAATCTGAGGAAGGGATCATTCTTCTCCATGTCAAAGACTTTGGTCCCATCTCATGTCTCATCCCCTCCAGGAGCTATATGATGTCTGGGATCAAATGGGGAATCCTCTGTCTTTTGTTTTTGTTTTTTTGTTTTTTGTGGGGCAATGAGGGTTAAGTGACTTGCCCAGGGTCACACAGCTAGTAAATGTCAAATGTCTGAGGCCAGATTTGAACTCAGGTCCTCCTGAATCCAGGGCCAATGCTTTATCCACTGCACCACCTAGCTGCCCCCTCTGTTTGTCTTTTTTTTTTTTTTTAGTAAGGCAATTGGGGTTAAGTGACTAGCCTAGGGTCACACAGCTAATAAGTGTTAAACGTCTGAGGCCAGATTTGAACTCAGTTCCTCCTGACTCCAGGGCCGGTGCTCTATCCACTGCGCCACCTAGCTGCCCCTGTTTGTCTTTTAACACCCTTCATAACCAGGATCCCTCCTATCTTTCCAGTCTTCTTATATCTCACCCATCCCTCCTCCTTCAATCTCCACTCTACAATTCAGTAACTTGTGTGTCCTTGCTGTTTCCTGACCATGACAATCCATTTCCCACCTCCAACCATTGTCACCATCTGTGCCCATGCCTGGAATGCTCTTCCTCCTTCTTCACAGCCTCCTGGCTTTTCTGGCTTCCTTCATGCCTCAGTAAAAGTCTCTCCTGCAAAAAGCCTTTCCCAATTTCCCTTCATACTAAGGTTTTTTCCCTCTGTTGGTTATCTTCAATTTACCCTCCATGTTCCTTGTTTGTACATAAGTCATTTTCCTGTTTTCTCCACCATTAGACCATGAACGCTTTAAGAGCTTGGGCTATTTTTTGCTTTTCTTTGCATTCCCAGCACTTAGCACAGGGCCTGGCACATAGTAGGTGCTTAATTTCTTGACTTGACTTCCCTTTCTCTTTATTCTTCCACTGATTCTTATATCCTGACTTCTTTCCTACTGCCTGCAGATGGAACCAAGTCTGAGCCAACTTTTCAACAATAACCACACTAGATTCTGCCATCTCCCTAAACTACTATCCCATATCTCTTTACTCTTTCACAGCCAAACTCCCAGAAAAGGCCTGTTCTACATTCTTTTTTAAAAATGGGGGGGGGAGGGAAATGAGGGTTAAGTGACTTGCCCAGGGTCACACATCTAGTAAGTGTCAAGTATCTGAGGCTGGATTTGAACTCAGGTCCTCCTGAATCCAGGGCCAGTGCTTTATCCACTGCACCACCTAGCTGCCCCTGTTCAATATTCTTTACCTCCTGTTCCCTTCTCAAGTCCTTACAAAGACTTCAGCCCCTACTGCTCCATTAAAATAGCTTTCTCTGAGGTTACCAATGATCTCAACTGCTACATCAGATGACCCCTTTCTCCATTGGCATTCACCTTGACATGGCTTTTCATACTCTTTCTGCCTCTGGGATACTTGAATCACAGAATCACAGAATTTGAGAGTTAGAAGGGAACTCAGTGGCCATACATGGTCAAACCACACATGCCACTGAGAAGGTTCTTTTTAGTGAAGAATTTCTCTTCCCCCTTACAAAGATCCCTACCTTTTGGTTCCTCTCCTACCTGAATGACCACTCCTTTTTAGTCCTCCTCACCATATTATCATCCATCTCATAAATCAATGTGGCTTTTTAATGTTCCTCATGATTTCTTTTTCCTGTTTACCTTTTTATGCTTCTCTAGGGTCTTGTGTTTGAAAGTCAAATTTTCTATTTAGCTCAGGTCTTTTCATCACAAATGCCTGAAAGTCCTCTTTTTCATTGAAATCCCATTTTTTCCTCTGAAACATTATACTCAGTTTTGCTGGGTACATGATTCTTGGGGGCAGCTAGGTGGCACAGTGGATAAAGTACAGGCCCTGGATTCAGGAGTATCTGAGTTCAAATCCGGCCTCAGACACTTGGCACTTACTAGCTTACTACCTTGACACTTACTAGTAACCCTGGGCAAGTCACTTAACCCTCATTGCCCAGCAAAAAGACAAAAAAACAACAACAAAAACAAAAAAAAAAAAAAAAAAAAGGAGAAAGGGAAGCTAGGTGGTACAGTGGATAGAGCACCAGCCCTGGAGTGAGGAGAACCTAAGTTCAAATCTGGCCTCAGACACTTGACACTTATTAGCTGTGTGACCTTGGACAAGTCACTTAATCCTCATTGCCCAGCAAAAAACCAAAAAACAACAACAAAACTAAAACGAAACAAAATAAATCAATGTGGCTATTCCCCAAGGCCCTGTCCTGGGTTTTCTTCTGTCTCTAGCCCTGCTCCCTCTATTAAATTCCACTCCATCAGGACTTCTTGGATCTCCCCAAATGAATATTCCAAAGGCATCTTTGACTCAACATGTCTTCAAAACCATCTCTCCTCAAATCTTCTCTATCTCTGACAAGGGCACCCACCATCCTTCTAGGTTACCTAGGTCCACAAACTCAGTCATCTGCAGATCTTCTTTCTTTTACGCTGTCCATAAGCAATCGCTTTCCAAGTCTTGTCAGTTCTGTCTCCACAACATCTCTACCATTGGGCCCTTCTCTCTCTTCACAGGGTCCCTACCCCAGTACAGGTTCTTCATTACTTCTCACCTAGACTACTTCCAGAACCTTCTGGTTGGTTTTCCTGCTTCAAGTCTCTCCCCTCTCTAATCTATTTTTCATGAAGCTGCTAAAAACAATTTCCCTAAGGGAAGGGAGCAGAGATCTGAGATGATATTTGAAAAGCACTTTGCAAACTTTAAAGCACTACATAGATGCTAATTATTATAGTCAATATTGTTAAACAGCATCAGAGGAGGCTTTAAACCTAGATCTGCTGACTCTTTTTTTTTGGTGGGGCAATGGGGGTTAAAGTGACTTGCCCAGGGTCACACAGCTAGTAAGTGTCAAGTGTCTGAGGCTGGATTTGAACTCAGGTACTCCTGGCTCCAGGGCCAGTGCTCTATCCACTGTGCCACCTAGCTGCCCCAATCTGCTGACTCTTAAACCAAACTCTTTGTAAACTTTAAAGCACAATATTGATGTATATCAGTTATTACCCTCTCTATTTGTTATCATCATCCCGAGTATGGTTCACACACCCTTCATCCCAATCAAAGTGGATGCTAGCTCTTCCCCAAATAAGACATTACACCTTTTGTCACCCAGTCCTTGAGGGCAAGGACTAACCCTCCTCCCCTCCCCTCCCAGCACATAGTAGGTGCTTCATAAATCCTTATTGAGTGAAGGAGGAAGTGAGCAGCTTGTCTGAGGCTTCATATGCTAAGGTGATGGTCTTGGACACTACTCTAGCCCCATTCAGTTGGAGAAAGAGAAATCTAGACAGGGTGTAGCATTGGGCAAAGGGGGCACCTTGAATGAGAAGGGAACCCAAACTCCTTGAGTGTTTTCTGTATCTCTTAATACATGTTATTTCTGCACTGTCCACTACTCTCAGAGTGCTAGAGGGAGTGAGGGGGTGGGTAGGATGGGAATGGGGGGGGGTGCCCTTTCACAGGCAGAGCTACTTACCCATCAATTAAGGGAGTCTGACTCATGATTCTCTCTGCTTCATCCCTGAAGTGGTCTGCGGTGCAGAGTGCCAGACAAAACCAAAACCACAAATTCCACATGGTTCTGTAGTTTCCCCTCTAGAGACTGGCTGGAGATTCTCAAAACTTGCCAAATGGCCTCCCTCCTGCCCCGGGCTTGTCGTTCCCTGTGGGGAGCAGACTAGGTATTATGACAATATCATTTTTGTGCTGGGTGAAAACAATCAAGGATGCCCTTTGACCAGGAAAGTAGAAATTATGTAGGATTAACATGGATATTTATATTGCCTGACAAACTAGAAATGACAATAATAAGCCCTTTGGACTTATAATAGGCCAGAGCCTTGGGCAGGTAACAGGGCTGGGCCAAGGATTAAACTTAAAATACCAAATCTCTGCATCCCTCCCTCTACTGGATTTGAAATGGAGTAGGGGACCAGTTTGTATGTGTGTGTGTGTGTGTGTGTGTGTGTGTGTGTCTGTCTCATAGAGTATGTATGTGTGTCTGTCTCTGCCATAGTGTGTCTGTCTGTCTGTCCCATAGTGTATCTGTCTATCCCATAGTGTGTCTGTCTGTCTGTCCTATAGTGTGTGTGTGTGTGTGTGTGTGTGTTTGTCTGTCTGTCCCATAAAACTGGTTTTATCTACAGTTGAATAGTTACCTAGAGAAAGACCAGGAAATAGATAAATGAAAAAAAAATTATCAGAGAGGAAGAACTTTCTGAAATAGGTCCATACCCTTCTGATAACCCCCAGGCAAATGACTTGCTTTATGACACAGAGAAGAATTCCAAAGGAAAAAGGGTCTGAGTTTAAAGCTTTAGTAAGGAAGGAAATGAGGCAGCCCCCCATAGGCATGCTGGGATTGGTACCAGAGGAAAGCAGGATAGTATGTTAGAAAGAACTAGGAATGGAATTGGGGTCGTACTCCTGCTTCTGTTTACCGTGTGACCCTGGGAAGTCACTTACTTTCCCTGGGTCTCAATTTCCTTATCTATAGAATAGCCTTTAGGACAATATGTGTATATATAACAATTTCAAGAACTTTTATTAGTATGCAGATTTCGGAATGAAACATCAATAATCCATTTTTTTCCTACTAGTTTAGATCAGAATGTAGGTTCAATTGGTTAAATCTTGTCTCCTATTTGCTTTAGTCTGTGAATACAAAAGTTAAAAATAAGGATGTTCTGTCAATCACTTCCTCTTGGTCAAGGATTCTTAAGATTTTTCTGTCTTACTGGTGAAGCCCAGGGTGCCCTTCATGTTCTCAAAGGCATTAAATAGGATAATTAGGGTTATAAAGAAAACCAGTCATATTGTTATCCAGTTGTAAAACCATAAATAAATAAAGCAATAAAACAAGTTCATCAACCCCAGTAGGGTGAGTGAAAGGATGAAATGACTCCAGAAAGATTGGCTAGAAGCAGACAATGAAGGCAGACCTTTTAAGGAATAAACAGTTTATAATTTGAGAGACTAAGAAAGGATTCCCTGACTAAAACAAAAACCAAATCAAACCAAAACAAAAACCTTCACTATCACAACCACCCCATTCACTGGCAGTGGTGTGCAATTCCACCATTATCAAGTCATTTCTTTGGATTTGATTTTGATTTTCTACAAGATATTCCTCTGCCATTAGTCACTATTGTGGGAGATTGTGGGTAGCCAGAAGGCACAGTAGGGCACTGGATACCTGGGGCAGAGGTTAGGGGAGAGAAGAACCAAGAAGAAAGAGTTGCCTAAAAAGTGAGCATCTGGGAAGTGGCCAGAGATTTCAAATGATAAAACATTAGAACTATCACTATTTTTTAAAAAATTGTTTTCAATTCTGAATTCTCTTTTTTACTCTACCATTCCCCCACCCATTGAAGAGGGTTAGAAATATATATTATACGGGGCAGCTAGGTGGCGCAGTGGATAGAGCACCGGCCCTGGATTCAGGAGGACCTGAGTTCAAATCTGAATTCAGACACTTAACACTTACTAGCTGTGTGACCTTGGGCAAGTCACTTAACCCCAATTGCCTCACCCCCCCCAAATATATATATATATATATATATATATTATACATAAGAAATTATACATATGAAATCATGCAAAAGATATTTCTATATTAGCCATGTTCAAGGGGGATAACAAAAAAATAAAGTGAGAAAAATATGCTTTGATCTGCATTCAAAGTTCTTTGGAGATCAATAGCATTTTTCATCATGGATCCTTTGGAATTGTCTTGGATCATTGTATTGATGAGAATAGCTGAGTCATTCACAGTTGATCATCAATACAACATTGTTGTTACTGTGTACAGTAATCTCCCAGTTCTTCTCATTTCACTTTTCACAGTTCGTATGTCTTCCCAGGTTTTTCTGAAACCATCTACTTCATCATTTCTCTCTCTCTCTTTTTCTTTTTTAGTGAGGCAATTGGGATTAAGTGACTTGCCCAGGGTCACACAGCTAGTAAGTGTTAAGTGTCTGAGGCTGGATTTGAACTCAGGTACTCCTGACTCCAGGGCCGGTGCTCTATCCACTGTGCCACCTAGCTGCCCCTACTTCATCATTTCTTACAGCACAATCCTATTCCATCACAATCACATACCATAACTTGTCCAGCCATTCTCCAGTTGACAGGCAGTGCCTCACTTTCTGACCAGCTAATACTGAATATGGGGGCAACTAGGTGACACAGTGGACAGAGTGTCAGCCCTGGAGTCAGGAAGACCTGAGTTTAAATCTGTCCTCAGACACCTACTAGCTGTGTGACCCTGAGCAAGTCACTTAACCTTGTTTGTCTCAAATGGGGTCATGGAGAGTCAGACATGACTGGAAAATGATTAAACAACAAAATACAGGTTATGAGGGGAGGAAACTGAGGACCCAAAAACAAGCACAGAGAGATGAGAGAAAACAAGAGGAACCTCTTCCTTATCCTTTCCCCAGGTTCCAGGGCTGACTCCGTTGTACTGCCAGGGGAGCAGGCGGGGAATTCAGTGGTAGGATAGGGAAAGGGAACCAGTCAGAAATCATAGAATTTAGACATGGAAGGCATCATCTATGTTATGGGAAATAGGTTGGGGGTCCTTAGGAATTCCTCTTTAAAGAATTACACGGTGGGGGGGGGGCAGCTAGGTGGTACAGTGGATAAAGCACTGGCCCTGGATTCAGGAGGACCTGAGTTCAAATCCAGTCTCAGACACTTGACACTTACTAGCTGTGTGACCCTGGGCAAGTCACTTAACCCTCATTGCCCTGCCAAAAAAAAAAAATTTAAAGAATTACACCCTCTTGCACACAAATCCAATAGAATAAGATAATAGTTTATTTAGGGGCTAGGGAAGGGAAACCAAGAGAGAAATCCTTGGGGAGAAGGCATAGCACAGAGGCCTGGCTCTGAGATACTATCTCCTCCAGCAGGAGACAGGCAGGTACTTTTATAGAGGACTGATGGGGGTGATCATCTGACTGTGGAAAGTTCCCTTACAGAGGGAGGACCATCCTGCACTGGTGGTGGCTGGGGCATGGCTGTGGATCTCTCAAACCATCTCTCTCCTCCTCCCACCACAAAGTAGCAGCCACACCTAATCTTATCTGGGCGGGGGGAGGCTGGAATGAAGGGTGGTGGTCCTGGAGCTAGCTCAGTCCCAATCTGGTGCTACTTATCTCTTTAGGTGTGTCTGTCCTTTACTTTAGTTTCTCAAGGAGAAGGTTCTTTGATGTACCCATGCTAGGCCCATAACAATCTACTCTAAACCCTTCATTTTACAGATGAAAAAACTGGGGTCCAGAGAGATTGAAGCAACTTTGATTCAAACCTAAGTCTTCTGACTTCAAATCTAGTGCCCTTAACTCTAGAGCTAGAAAGATCTCTATCCAGTTTCACCTTTCCTCAGAACACAGCCTTTTACTTTCCAGAGTGACTTCTCTTAGGTCTTTACTGGTGTCAATAGCTGATAATGCACCATAGTACTGCCCCATAACATCCTAGGTGTATTTGCAACCTTACCCAGAGCCTGCCCTATTCTTCCTCATACTCTTCCTATCCCAGGGATCTGAACTCCATTCTTCATGGCCAATTGCCCGCCACCTAATTCTCATCCTCCTTAACCTTCTCCCCCCGTGTCTCATTCTAAATCTACCTACCCCTTCCATTGTGCTCTTGAAAATGTTCTCTTCATGATTAACAAACTCACTTTCATCTTAATTCTTTTTCTTTCTCACCTTCTCCAATTTCTGGCCTTCACTTTAACATGATTCAGCATGACACAGCATACTTGGTCACTCTCTCCAGTACTGGTTGCACCTTTACTCGCATTCCCTCTGACTCACTAGCTATAACATTCCTTTCTCCACTACCTGAACATCATAAATTCACAATCATTCTTTGAGAAAAATGAAAATTAAGCCTCAACTAACCCCTGTCTTGTTACAGACAAACCTGTGAAGGACTAAGTAACTCAACTAAAGATAAATTCTAGGCCAATGATAGAGAGCCAGGAGATGACTTTAGTCAAATATTTGTGTTTCATCAACTTAGTTGCACTTCCAATTTAGAGACCTCCAATTCTGAGCCAAGAAGCTAATGCAACTTGCGGTTAGTCCTCTATTTCTGCCAAGTCTGATAGACATCATCCTATAAATAAATACAACTGTTCTCAGGGCAATCTTTTAGGATCCTCTTAACAGTCTACAGAAACAATGGTCCACCATTTCTGCTGGCTGCCATCTTCTCAACTCTTAGCCCCACTCAGGGAAGACACAACAAAATCCAAGTCAATATCTCTCCCCATTAACCACAAGCCCCAGAACAGAATCAAAGATTTTCAGAAGTCAAAGGAACCAACTAAATCCCAACTCATTACTGCAAGAGAATCCATCTCCAATATAGCTATCAAGAAGCCATCTAACCTTTGCTTAAAGCCTCCTAATGAAGGCTGAAAATGTTAAGTTTGTTTCATATTAAAAGCAACTCGGTGGTACCCTGGTGCACAGAGCCTGGACTGAGAATGATCCAAGTCGAAATTCTGACTTCAGATACTAGCTGTGTGACTTTGGACAAGGCACATTTTAACCTCTGTCTGACTCAGTTTTCTCATCTGTAAAAAAAAAAAAAAGTCTATAAAACAGCACCCTACCTCTCAGGGTTGTTTGAGAAGATCAACTGAGAGAATATTTGTAAAGTGCTTTGCAAATTCAAAATGCTCTATAAATTCTAGTGCTTATTATTGTTATTCCTATTAGTTATCCTTAATCTCCTAAGTGGAATACCCAAAAGGAATGGGGTTTCTAAACTAAGTAGACAACAGTCTTGTGAGGTAAGTTGTGCTATGCACTTTTTTTTTTTTTTTTGCAGGGCAATGGGGGTTAAGTGACTTGCCCAGGGTTACACAGCTAGCAAGTGTCAACTGTCTGAGGCCAGATTTGAACTTAGGTACTCCTGAATCCAGGGCCAGTGCTTTATCCACTGCGCCACCTAGCTGCCCCTGCTATGCACATTTTACATCTAAGGAAACAGCCACAGAGAAGTTTTCATCCAGTATATTCTCTGTCCGGTATCTTTCCTCTGAGATTACCTCCCATTTATCTTGTATATATCCTATATGTGCACAGTTTTTTGCATGCTGTTTCCCCCATTAGAATGTGAATTCCTTGAGGGGAGGGGCTGTACTTCTTACTTTTCTTTGTATTCCCAGGGTTTAGCACAGTGCCCAACAGGGAGGAAACATTCAATACATGCTTGTGGACTGGCTGACCCCAACCCACCAGTCAGCTTCTCCCACATCTCCTGTTCATGGATCTTATATTCCAGGCACATTTACCTCCCCCTCCTCCCAAAATACGTATTGATGCACTTTTCTGCTTGAGCCTTGATCTTTCCTTATATCTGTAAGGACTTCTTCATCTTGGCCTGATGACAGACTATACTTTCCTCCCTCAAGACTATCTTCTCATTAATTCAATTGGAAAAACATTTATGATGTTCCTGAAAGGTGGAAGGCTTTCTATGCAAGAACCACCTAGAGAAATCCAACCCATCCTTCAAGATCCAGCTCAAATTACATCCCCAGGAAGCTTTGTTTGTAAAGCAATGAAAATCTGGGTTGCAGCCTGAAGATAAACTGGGAAGGACTAGGTTGCCAATGGTGGGGGCTGGATCCCAAAGCTCTCTTCTCATCTATTAAATGAGGAAAGTCTTGTATTTACAATCCTATAAGTTTCTTCATAGCAAAGTGTAACCCATGTATCATTTGGGACCCTTATCCTGAAAAAATTGATCTGAGCATAATTTTTGGAGGAATTCTCACAAAATCCCTCTGAAATGCCACCTTCCTTCTTGGGAAACCCTGGGAAGTCAGGTTCTGGCTCATTTTGTTCTTATCAAAAAGGCCTTGGGGCAGATAGGTGGTGAAGTGGATAAAGCCCCAGCCCTGGATTCAGGAAGACCTGAGTTCAAATCAGGCCTTAGATATTTCTTGACACTTAGTAGCTGTGTGACCCTGAGCTAGTCATTTAACCCTCATTGCCTCACACACACACAAAAAGCCTCCAATTCCCCTGCAAGCATTCAAGGTAGCAAGATTTTAACAATAGAACTTGACAAAAAACAAAGACAGATTTTGTACCCAAGTCATTCAACCATCTGGAAAACTCTTTCTTTCAGGGTGCTAAACAACTCTCCTCTTGGTGGATCCTACATTATCTTTAAGACTATACAGGCTTGGGGGGCAGCTAGGTGGCACAGTGGATAGAGCACTGGCCCTGGATTCAGGAGGACCTAAGTTCAAATCCAGCCTCAGACACATGACACTTACTAGCTGTGTGACCTTGGGCAAGTCACTTAGCCCTCATTGCCCCACAACAATAAATAAATAAATAAATAAATAACAAGCCCTGGAGGAAGCTGGATTAATAAGGCAGCCTCACCCTTAGAAATTTTCATCTCACAGACAGTGGTGGGAGTCTGATGGTTGAGTAGGATAAGATTGAAAGACCTTCCACTGTCAAGGGATGCAAAGCAGTGTGCTGACCAGACATGTCCCAGGCTGTGACTTCAGGGAGAAGGAGCTAGCACACACCTGGTAAGTGTAGTAGCAAGGGGGTGGGTACCCTGTGGGCTGTGGGTACCTGCAGGAGAGCAGAGTTCCTGGTTTCAGTTTTAAGGTAGAGAGGACAGCTGTAGTTGCAGCTACCAGTGATTGCAGGGAGCAAGATCATTTGTGGGACAGAGTGACCTGGGGCGGGGGGGGGGGGGGGGGGCCTAGCTGTAGCTTAGTAGTGAAAAGGTTGGGCCGTAGACAAACCTCAGAAAACAACTGTGAGAGAGAGAGAGAGATGAGCAAGCAAAGGAGAAAGAACCCAACCATAGATAGTTACTATGAGGATAGAGAAAACCCAGGTTCATATTAAGAGGAAGATAATGGAACTAAAAAAGCCACTCCCTTTTCATTGAGAAACCTCAAATGGCTCCAAGCACAGAAAGAGTTCTTGGAAGAACTTAAAAAGGACTTTAAAAACCGAATAAAAGAGATCAAAGAAAAATTAGAAAAAAAATAAGAGCAATCAAAGAAAATCAAAACAATTATGAAAAGAAAGTCAACCAACCTGAAATAGAGGACCAAAAACTTAAGGAAGATAATTCTATGAAAACTAGAATCTGACAAAGGGGAAGATAATGATGTTCTAAGACAACAAGAAATCATAAAATAAAAGCAAAAGAATGAAAAAAAAACAAGAGAAAGTGAAACATTTCATCACAAAAACAAATGATCTGGAAAACAGATCAAGGAGAAAGAATATAAGAAGAATCAGACTACCTGAACATTTTATAATATTAAAAAATTGATAAAATATTACAAGAAATTATCAAGGAAATTGCCCTGATGTTCTAGAACAGGATGGCAAAGCAGAAATAGAAAAAAAAAATCCACCAATCACCACCTGAAAAAGATCCCAGGAGAAAAAGCTATAGGAATATCATAGCCAAGTTTCAAAGCTCCCAGGTTTAGGAGAAAATTTTTGAAGTAACAAAGAAAAAAAAACAATTTAAATATCATAGAGCTACAATAAGGATTATAGAAGACCTAGCAGTTATTATGCTGAATGACCATAGGTCTTGGAATACTATATTCCATAGAGCAAAAGAGCTGCGATTATGACCAATGGTAAATGACCTAGCAAAGTTAAGTATAATCCTGAACAAGCAAAAAAAAAAAAAAAGGATATTCAATGAATTGAAAGATTTTCAGATTTTTGTGACAAAAACCCACCAGAACTCAAGGGAAAAGTCAACATATAAAACCCAGGAGAAATATAAGGTAAACATTAAAGACCATTTATAAGGGCCTCAATAAGGACAATGAGTTTACTTCTTATATGTGAAAATATTAGCAGTACTTTTACTACTGTCACTATTATTTGGGTAGAAAGGCTTTAGCTGATCTGAATATGATGGGGTGATTCTAGAAAAAATAAAACTCTATAAGGAGAGATAAAAAGGAGTAATTACCTCATAAAAATGAGGCACAAAAGGAAAAACTGATATAAAAGAAGCTAGTAGTGGTGAGGGTGGGTAATAATGGAACCTAATTCATGAATAGGTTAAAGGGTATAGGGAAGGGGGAGAAGATGAGGAAGGGGTTCTTTGAAGGGTGGATAGGGTAAGGAATAGGAGGGCAAGGTAATTGGTAGATGTAAAGCAGAAAAGTGAGGAGGGATAGGGTAAATAGGATGAGAAGGGTAGTGAGGAAAAGTAGGAAGGAGGAAAATACACAAGTAATTGTAGCTTAGAATGTGAATGGAATGAATTTGCCCATGACATGGAAATGGATAGCAGAATAAAAATTTGAATTCAACAATATGATGCTGGGGGCAGCTAGGTGGCGCAGTGGATAAAGCACCGGCCCTGGATTCAGGAGTACCTGATTCAAATCCAGCCTGAGACACTTGACACTTACTAGTTGTGTGGCCCTGGGCAAGTCACTTAACCCCCATTGCCCCACAAAAAACAAACAAAACAATATGATGCTTTCAGGAAACATAAAAATAAGAGATACACATCAAGATAAAATAAAGGGCTGAAATAGAGTTTATTATGTAAAAAAAAGCAGGGATAGTAATCATGATCTCAGAAAAAGTTAAAATAGATTTAATCAAAAGAGAAAAGTAGAGAAACTACATTGTCAGCAATAGTATTTAATATTGTTTTAGACCAATTAAAAAAGCTAGCTAGTATAAAATACCTGAGTATATACCTGCCAAAACAGACACAGTAACTATTCAAAGATAAAGCATAAAATACTTTTAATACAAATAAACTCAGATCTAAATAATTGAAGTAATATTAATTATTCATGGGCAGGTAAAGCCAATATAATGTTTAAAATGACAATTTTACCTAACTAATTTATAGACTCAATGTCATCATAATTAAATTACTGAAAATTATTTTAGAAAAAATAATAATAAAGTTCATTTGGAACAAAAGGTCAGGAACTTCAAAGAAACCAGGAAAAAAGATGTAAAGGAAAGAGTTTCAGCAGTATCAGAGCATTGTTGTGAGAGCATTGTTGAAGTGTGAAATGGATAATTTTGATTATTTTAAATTAAATTTTTCTTATAGAAATAAAACCTATGTAGCCAAGAATTCAAGGAATACAGAAAATTGAGAAAAAAACTTTCATGGAATAAGAGGATGTGATTGGGCTGAAATGTTGCTGCGGTGTAGGAGATGATGAGCTGGTTGACTTGAAAAGGCATGGAAAGACTTGGACTTGTGAAGGAAGATGCTATCCACCTTCAGAGAAACTGATGATGAGTGAAAATAAGCATGGAATAGTGTATGAGTGTGTGTATGTGTATGTGTATGTGTATGTGTATGTGTATGTGTATGTGTATGTGTATAAATATATATGTATACGTGTAGATATATGTGAATATATACATATACACATACATATATCCAAACAATTGCAGCCTTCTTTGGGGTGGGGGTAAAAGAGGGGAGAAAATAACAAAGTAAAAAGTACACAGCAGATAATTTCTAAATATTTGAGTGATTATTCATTTTTCAACAACTCATTATCAGTCATGGCAAATTATCAAGTGACATGTTCCTCAACTTATCCATTCATTTCCTCTTATATAATTTCACAGATTTGAAGTCAAAGGTCAGCAATAAAGCTCAGTAAGCACCTGCATAGTGACCTCACTTATCACCTTTTCTCACTTGGAAATGATCATCAGTTTATTTACTATGCAATAGACATTAATCCCTTTATATTCAGCTAAATTTGTTTTAATGTTCCATGGCTTTGTCTTCCTATTACATATGCAATATTTTGATTTCCTTACAATACATACTGTGCCATTTTGATTTTGATCTTGGTTGGCTAAATAAACTCTCTGACACTCAAAACATTTGAGGAGAGATTTGCTCAAATGATATCAGTAGCTGTTCCAGTTTCATCTCAACTATGATAAACCTGGACATTTTAGATGTTTATCAAAGGTCTTTTATTGGGAAGAAAGTAAGTGCATCACATACACGTGTGACATTTATCAGTAACGGTTGCTCTAAACAAACCTTTGAAAACAATTGACAAAATTTTGGATCAAATTTTAAAAACATGATTTTCAAAATCTTGGAATGACTTGGTCCTCACTATTATCATTCTTTATTGAATGTATTTCTTATTAAAATATGTAATTTTGAGACTTTTTTCTGACGGTATTATGTAATTTTTTTAGAGTGGATAGATGGGGGACAGCTAGGTGGTGTAGTGGATAGAGCACTGGACCTGGAGTCAGGTGGACCTGAGTTCAAATCTGGCCTCAGACACTTAACACTTACTAGCTGTGTGACCCTGGGCAAGTCACTTAACCCCAATTGCCTCACTGAAAATAAAATAAAATAGAGTGGATAGATGGGATGTCGCTTGTATACAACTGTAGAGCTGACAAGCATTTTGTCTATTCTTTATTATCTTAGGAGTTTCATGCTATGTATGTACCATAATCATCAACCTATTGCCTATGAGAAACACGTAAAATAATGTATTTACAGCCATTGTTGCAGGTTTATAATATATTTTTCTATTTTGTTTTATATGTATGTTATATAACATCCAAAAGATCTTTTTTTTCCTGATTGAGAAAAGCATACAAAATGCAAAACCTACAGTTGTGATCACTGAAAATTGCCAATTGTTTTGCAGGACCTTAATATATTAAGAGCGTTGTCTTCCTTGGGCTTTTAGTTAGCTACTGAATGAATACATTAGAACATACGGGTTTTATTTGGGATTTCACATAGTTTGCATTTTAATTCTTTGGTTCTTTGCTGTTTCTATTTACCTATACCACTATTTTAATAAATATTATAAAGCAACCTAAACAAATAAACAAAAAGTACACATGGGAGAACAAAAAATCAACAGGGAAGCAAAGAAAAGCTGGGCAGATTTGAAAACAATGTATAGTATTTATTATATAGGTTTCCTTGTGTCTTTTTGTTTTTTGTTTTGTTTGTTTTGTTTTGTGGGGCAATGGGGATTAAGTGACTTGCCCAGGGTCACACAGCTAGTAAGTGTCAAGTGTCTGAGGCCGGATTTGAACTCAGGTCCTTCTGAATCCAAGGCTGGTGCTTTATCCACTGCGCCACCTAGCTGCCCCTTGTGTTGTTTTTGTTTTTGTTTTTTGTTTTTTAGGTTTCCTTGAAATGGAAATTTATTGTTTTATACTGAATCCTCTCCTATGTTCTGCTGTGTACATGGCAATGTTTTTTTTTCTTTTCTCATTTTTTCTTTGTTTTTTTAAAAAACCCAGAAAGATAATTGGCCAAAGGATATAAACAAATAATTTTCAAAAGAAGAATTTCAAAGTACTAATAACCATGTGAAATGATGCTCCAAATCACAAATAATAACAATAAGAGAAATGCAAATCAAAACAACTCTGAGGTTTTTAATATCTCACACCCTGCAAATTAGCATAGATGACAAAAAATGGCTATAGTCAATGTCAGAAGGACTGTGAGAAGATAGGCACACTAGTACATTGTTGATGGAGCTTTAAACCCATGCAATAATTTCAGAAAGCAACTTGAAATTATATAAATAAAGTAATTAAAATATCCATACTCTAACCTATATCAGATTGCTTACCATCTCAGGGAGGGGGGAGGGCAAGGAGGGAGGGAATGAGAGGGATAGAATTTGGAACTCAAAATTTTAAATCAATTAATAGATTGATAGATGAATGAATGAATGAATGGATAGATAGATAGATAAATGAATGAATGAATGAATAGATAGACAGATAGATAAAGGGGAAAAAAGAAAAGAAAAAAATCCATAATTTTTGACCCAGAAATTCCACTACTAGAATTATACTCCAAGAAGGCTGTTGACAAGAAAGTCCCTGTGTACACCAACATATTCACAGCAGCATTTTTTGTGATAGCAAAGAATTGATAACAATAGTTGTCTACCCTTTTGAGGAATGGCTAAACAAATTATGGTATATGAATATTATGGAATATTACCATGCTGTAATAAATGACAAATTTGATGAATAAAAAGAAAGGGAAAGATCTATATGAAGAAATGCAGAGTGAAGAAGGCAGAGCCAAAAGTACAATATATACAACATTTGCAACATTGTAAATGTAAAGAACCATAAGAAAAAATAAAAATAAAGTGTTGCAAAAAAGCAAACAAAATAAAATTACAAACAAAAAAGAAAACATACCCACTCCATCTCTTTGCTGAGGTCCACAAGTGTGGCACATTGCACATATTTCCAAATATTCTACAATGTATTAATCAGTTTTGCTGATTTCTTTTCCTTTAAAAAAATCATCTATTTTATGGGCTTGTTCTCTGTGAGGGGAAGGAAGAAATACTGGAGAAAATGTTGGTGATATTTTTAAAAAATCCAAAGACCTCAATAAAATTTATTTCTTAAAAAAAAGAAAGAAAAAAGCTCTAGGCTAGATGACTTACAGTACCAGAGAAGACCTGAGTTGTTCCTTAGTGCACTGATCTTTCAAGTGCTAACAAGGACAAGATCTGGAGATTTCCTATCTCTGGCATTAGATTCCCAGTGCATGTGATTCCCAGAAGGGAGGCCACTCTAGTAACCTTTGTCCCCACTGCTTTGCTTAGCCTGCCATCCAAGATGGAGCAGAGGTCAAAGGAATACAAAACCTGACATGTTTGTTTTAAATGCCAATATTGGTAAGCATAGATGTCATATTTTAGGAAGGACATTGATAAAAGGGAGACTAGAAAGAATGGCAAAGGGCCTAGGTGGCCAGGTGAAGAGCCCACCAGATAAGCAGCACAATGGACAGAGCACTAGACTTGGAGTCAAGAAGACCTGAGTTAAAATCCAACCTCGGACATTTACTGGCTGTGTGACCATGAGCAAGTCACTTCACCTTTGCCTTCCTCAGTGTCTTCAACTGAAAAATGGAGATAATAATAGTAACCTACTTCCCAGGCTTGTTGTAAGGATTAAATGAGATAGTATTTGTAAAACACTTAGCACTGTACCTGGCACATAATAGGTACTTAGTAAATGCTTGTTTTCTTCCTCCCTCCTTCTTACCTTCTTTCCTCCCTCCTTTCTTTCTCCCTCCTTTCCTTCCTTCCTCCTTTCCCCACTCACTTGCTCCCTTCCTTCCTTGCTTCCTTCTTTCTTTCCTTCCTTGCTTCCTTGCTTGCTTGCTTCTTCCCTCCCTCCCTCCCTGCCTTCTTCCCTCCTTTTGTTCTTTCCCCAGGGAACAGTTGAAAGAACTGGAAATGTTGAGCCTAGAGAAGAAAAAACTTTAAAAGAGATAAGCAGCTTTACATTTAATGGAAAAAATAAAATACCTCATATGTAAAAAAAAATAAAAATTTAAAAATTTAAAATTAAAAAAAAAAGATAAGCAGCTCTCTACAGGAATTTGAGGGGCTATCTCCTGGAAGAGACATTAGGTTTTGTTTTGTCCCCCAGTGCTGGAGCAGAGGCAATCCAAGAAAATTGTAATGAGATCAGTTTAGACTAGATAACAGGAAAAAAAAATGTCCTAACAATGGGAGCTGTCCAAATGGGAGCTGAATGAGCTGCTGCATCAGAGGTAGTAGGTTTTCCTCCTCTCTGAAGATCTTCAGGAAAAGGCTAAATGGTCACTCCCTGGTGTAGCAAATCCCACTCCCCCCACACACTCAGAGTTTCCAGGTAATTAATAGTCAATCAATTAATACTCAATAATCAACAAATTAATTAAATCTTTAAGACTGGAGTTAAGACTAAATGGGTTAACAAATTCCTAATTACCACTGCTTTCCCACACCCCGCCTCCAGCCACCCCGCCTCCCCTCTGCCCTGGCCCATCATCAAAAATTGTTTGCAATGGGACAGGCAGCTAGGTGGCACAATGAATCAAACGCTGGCCCTGAAGTTGGGAGGATCTGAGTTAAAATCTCACTTTAGACAATTATTAGCTGTGTGACCCTGGGCAAGTCACTTAACCCCAATTGCCTTCAACATCCGGGCCACCTCCAGTCATACTGATATATATCTTGCCCAGTTGGCACTAGAGGAGGGAGTAAATCCAGTTCACTGCAAGTCATGGCATCACCCCGATGTCTTGGTCCTCTTCGGGAATGAAAGACAAACAAGTTTGCAATGGGAGAGGGGATTCAGTTTTCTATGGCCAATAAAACTTCCTCTTTACTATAGGCAAATTGGACACTTCCAGTTTCTTAAATTGCAGCACTAGAATATTAACCATTTTCAAAGTTTCTTTTCCTTTAGCAGCTCAGCTTATCCTAAATAATATCATATTAATGTAGGATTAACACTTGTATATAGAGCATGCTCTAGAATACAGTCAAATTACACAAGAATTGGAGAATTTCAGAATTGTGATCTATGAAGGTGTAATACCTAAAAGTTCATTTAAACATGGTTAGTAACTGAACATGTTTGACTATAAGCAACTCATTTGATACAATCTGGAATCTACCCCATCACAGCCTTTGGTTACAATTGAAATATAATTAGTAGGGGCAGGTAGGTGGCACAGTGGATAAAACACTGGCCCTGGATTCAGGAGGACCTGAGTTCAAATCTAGCCTCAGACACTTGACACTTTCTAGTTGTGTGACCCTGGGCAAGTCACTTAACCCTCATTGCCCCACCAAAAAATAAAAAATAATTAGTATCTCTTAGGCAAATTCATTTGTGACCTACCTACAAAGAATACTGTTATCTACATGCTCCTGTATAAGATTAAATCCTTAGTAGAGGGGCAGCTAGGTGGTGCAGTGGATAGAGCACCGGCCCAGGATTCAGGAGTACCTGAGTTCAAATCCGGCCTCAGACACTTAACACTTACTAGCTGTGTGACCCTGGGCAAGTCACTTAACCCCAATTGCCTCACTAAAAAAAAAAAATCCTTAGTAGAATCTCATCCTCCCAAGGGGAAAATGAACAGCTAATTAATTACATATATCAAATATAAAAATTGGGTTCAGAATTTTCTGATTTCTCAGTTTTTACTTAAATTTCCTAATTATATCAACATAACAATTTGCTAACTTACATTACAAGGCAGGTAATAGAAGAAAGAGGAGGAGGAGAAGTGAACATCAGAAGTTAAATGATGGTGGAGTCAATGTTAATTTGAGAGCTACTTTTAGCTTTATCTTACATATAACTACATTGGTAAATATACCAAATTCACAGTCAGAAGGGCTCATGCTACAAGTCAGATCCTCATATATTCTTTTAGATTCTCCTTCCAGCCGGTTGCTGTCAGTGTTAGAGTGCTTGGCACTCTACCTGAGTAGGAAATTTTACTTTTGTTTATAGGGCAAACAAAAGTAAGAGGAGTTTACTCTATCAACTAAAGCCTGCCTCAGCTACATTTTTTCCATCGGCACATGTCCTTAATTCCCTCCATTTGAGTTTAAGGTGACCCAGATTATGAAAGAGAAAACTAGCCAGAGAGGTCCAGATAGAAATGGCTTCCCCTGCCCAGATACCTTGAGGTTGCTGAGCCTCATGATCAAGTCACATTCTCAGCAAGAGGAGCTGAAGACTTTTAGCCCACCTCCTCATTAAATATCCACCAGCCAGGGTTGGTTTTCACTTGTCAAGAGAGTTCCCTGTAAGAAGGTACACACCTGATTTAATGTGTTTCAGAGTCTCCCTTGGCATCTGTACTGAGAGAAACCACTGACCATAAATTTATTGATTATTGGCTAACCTAATTATGAAATTGATTACTAATTACCAAGGAAACACTGTCTCTCAAGGTTTTATTCAATTCAATTTGGTGACCAGGAAGGGATGAGAGCTCTGTACCCCAGACTTTCTTATCAGAATACTCGGGGGGGGGGGGGGGGGGCGCGGCTAGGTGGCACAATGGATAAAGCACCGGCCCTGGATTCAGGAGTACCTGGGTTCAAATCCGGCCTCGGACACTTGACACTTACTGGCTGTGTGACCCTGGGCAAGTCACTTAACCCCCATTGCCCCGCAAAAAAAAAAAAAAAAGAATACTCGGGGCAGCTAGAGTCAGGAGTACCTGGGTTCAAATCTGGCCTCAGACACTTAACACTTACTAGCTGTGTGACCCTGGGCAAGTCACTTAACCCTAATTACCTCACTAAAAAAAAAAATGCTCCCCCATATCTTTTCGGACCCAAGTGTCAACAAAGGGGAACTTTCTTTTAGGGGGACTATGCCTATGAATTGACTCTCCCAACAGTTAGATTTTCTCCAGATAGGAATGGGTTCTGCGTCTATTCTGAGTGTTTTCTATGTGTTGCAGCCCTTATAATTGGTTACTCTCACAATAGGGTTGTCAGTATAATGCAGTTCAGATGATAGAGATCTCTAGAAGTAGACTAGAAATAGAAAGTACAATTTCTGGACACATCAAGATTTGATGTATTATCAGGGTTTGTCTTCTGAACCACAAGTTGTATAACAATGTGCCTTAAATCCTCAAAGGACATAGGGCTTTAAAAGGAACTTTGGGCTATTGATCTGTGAGAAAATAAACTTTAAAATGACTTGCAATCAGTTTTTGTATAAAATTTTAGCAAACTATGTCCTTGAGCAAAAGTAATTAGGTATTTTTATTCACTGAGACTCTATATCCCATGAGTGTGTTCTTGTCTGTCTTTTTGTCTCTGAGTGTCTATACTGTAATATTCAAAGATCAGCCCTATTTGCAGGTATGTGCTTCTGTGTGACTTCAATTGCACTAGGTAGGGAGCTGAGAAAAGGATGTCATGTTAACCCAGTGGGTTAAGGCAAATAGAGGTCAAGTGACTTGCCGAGGGTCACACAACTAGTAATTATCTGAAACCAGATTTGAACTTGGGTTTTCCTTACTCCAGGCCCAGCGCTCTATCCACTGTGACACCTAGCTACTCCTCTAATTGATGAAGGCAATCTATAAAAGAGAGTGTTGAGGTTCAGAGAATCAGAAGCAAAAACAGAAGAGGAAAGAAGGATGACTGTCCTGGGCTCTTCCTCAAAATTGAGGTTCCAGGATGAGCTCACCTGTAAGAGAAGACGTCTGCAGGGGTGGAGGGATGTTCCAGGGTGTGGAGGTCACAAGTATCCCGGGAACTTTCCAGTGTGAGAAGGCAATAGAGGTGTAGTGGTGAAGTCAACTCCTTTAAAAGGTTTGGAGAGCTGCCTGGGCCATCAAAAACTTAAGTCATTTGCCCATTGGTCACACAGCTAGTGCATAATAGAAACAAGCTCTGAACCTATAAGACCGACCTTCTATCGCCTCCTCCCACCACAAAGGCAGCAGCCACACCTAATCTTATCTTCCCAGGGATGGGGGAGACTGAAATGAAGGTTGGTGGTCCTGGAGCTAGCTCCGTCCCAATCCGGTGCCACTTATCTCTTTAGGTGTGTCTGTCCTTTGGTTCAGCTTCTCAAGGAGAAGGTTCTTTGATGCATCTGCTAGGCCCATAATGAAAGAAAGAAAGAAAGAAAAAAGAAAAAAGAAAGAAAGAAAGAAAGAAAGAAAGAAAGAAAGAAAGAAAGAAAGAAAGAAAGAAAGAAAGAAAGAAAGAAAGAAAGAAAGAAAGAAAGAAAGAAAGAAAGAAAGGAAGGAAGGAAGGAAGGAAGAAGGAAGGAAATGAAGGAAGGAAGGAAAGAAAGAAAGAGAAAGAAAGAAAGAAAGGAAAGAAAGAAGGAGGAAGAAAGAAAGAAAGGAAGGAAGGAAGAAAAGCAAGATTAGATATGTGATGTGAGTTAGAGTGAGGAGTTGAGAAAGGTACTGAGGTTTCAAGCGTGGATAACAGGGAGGATGGTGTTGCCCTTGTCAGGAAAACGAAAATTTGGAAGAGGGTAGGGTTTGGGGAGTAAAGATAATGAGTTCTATTTTGGCCTCATTGAGATTGAGATGCCTCTAGGACATCTAAATCAGAGATGTCCAAAAGGCAGCTGGTCTTACAAGGATAGAATGCTGGGGAGAGGCTAGGGCTGGTTAAATAGATACGAGAATTGTCTGCCTAAAGATGATAATTGAATCCATAAGGAGTTAAGATCAAGTGAGAGAGCCTAGAGGGAAAAAAGAAGACCCTTGTGCATACACAAAGCACAAGCAAAACAGACAGATAAAAGGCAACCTTGGGATAAGAAGGAATTAGCAGTTGCGGAGAAGCCTCAAGCAGAACCTGGTGCTTGAGCTAAATATTTTTTTGAGCTGAGAAAATTCCTGTTTCTTTGATAGAGAGGAGAAGAGGGAAAGGAACACTCCGAAGGACAGATGGAGGGGAGTGATGTGCAATAAGGCTGAAAAGGTAGTTTGAGGTGGGGGGGGGGGTATTGCTAAACAGAAGCTTGTTTGGTCCTAGAGAGGTCATAAGGACTCAAAGGGGTTTTAAGTCAGACCTGCTGTAGGGAGGTCACTTCAGCAGATCTATAAAGTGTAGAGGGGGGTGGGGGGTGGGGGGTGGGGGGGGCGGCGGTGGCGGCTAGGTGATGCAGTGGATAAAGCACCAGCCCTGGATTCAGGAGGACCTGAGTTCAAATCTGGCCTCAGACACTTGACACTTACTAGCTGTGTGACCCTGGGCAAGTCACTTAACCCCCATTGCCCTGCAAAAAAAAAAAGTGTAGATGGGAGTGGGAAGAGATTTGAGGCAAGGGACCAATTAGGTCTCTACTGAAATGGTCCAGGGAGGAGGTGATGAGGCCCTTAATTCAGATGGCAGGGCAGCTAGGTGGTACAGTGGATAAAACACTGGCCCTGGATTCAGGAAGACCTGGGTTCAAATCTGACCTCAGATACTTGGCAGTTGCTAGCTGTGTGACCCTGGGCAGGTCACTTAACCCTCATTGCCCCACAAAATTTTTAAAAATTAATTAAATAAATAAATTTAGATGGCAGCCCTGTGAGTAGAGAAAAGGGGATGTTGTTTGAGACAAGATTTGGCCATAATTGGCAGCTATGTGGTATGCGCAAGAGTGAGGAATTGAGGATGACACTCAATGAGGGTGACTTCAGCAGTTATAAGGAACTATGGAAGAGGGTTTGAATAAATGAATAAAATGAATGAATGAAAGACAATGGGTTTTATGGTGGGCATGTTGGGTTTCTAACAGGCAGTGAGTGATTTTTGGAGCTCACAGAGAGACTGGGACTGGATCTATACATCTTGGAATGATATGTATGGAGTTGACAATTAAACCCATGGGAACCAATGAGATATAGACAGAAAAGAGAACCTGGAACAGAATCTGGGGCCATATGCATAGGCAAAGGACATGAAATGAATGGTGATCCAGGTAAAGACAGTAAGGATCAATAATTAGCCAGGTAGTAGGAGAACCAAATATATATATAAATATACACACATATATACATATATGTGTGTATATATGTGTGTGTGTGTGTGTGTGTGTGTGTGTGTATACCCAGAGAGGAGACAATATCTAGGATGAGTTGGGGGATCAGAATAGCAAATGTTGTTGTAGAGAGGTCAAGAAAGATGAAGAATGGGGCAGCTAGGTGATGAAGTGGATAGAGAAACCAACCCTGGAGTCAGGAGGAGCTGAGTTCAATTCTGGCCTCAGACACTTACTAGTTGTGTGACCCTGGGCAAGTCACTTAACCCCAACTGTTGGCTGAGAGAGAGAGAGAGAGAAAGAAAGAAAGAAGGAAAGAAAGAAAGAAAGGAGGGAAGAAAGAGAGAAAGAAAGGCGGGAAGGAAGGAAGAAGGGAAGGAGGGAGGGAGAAAGGAAGGAAGATAGGAAGGGAGGAAGGAAGGAAGCAAGGAAGGGAAGGAAAGAAAGAAGAGGAATGGAAAAGTCTGTCAGATTTATGGCAATTACAAGATCACTGCTAACTTTAGAGAGCACATTGAGTTGGCTGATGAGATCAGAAGCCAGAGGAGTGGAATTGGAGGCCGCACTCCTCACAGCCAGTAAATGACAGAGCCAGGATTCAACTCTCCTAATTCTTGAGAGTGACATTCTTTCTTTCTTTTTAAAACCTTTTTTTTAGTATAATATTTTATTTCCCCCCCTAATTACATGTTACTTTTTTTAAAGCATTTTTTTTTGTAGTTTTGAGTTCCAAACTCTATCTCTCACTCCCTCCTTTTCTACCCTCCCCGCTTTCTATGACATGCTTTCTAATTCACCACAGTTTCTTCCTAGTTCCTATTAGGTATTTCAGTGTGTTACACATTGTAATCACTCAATAAATAATAAATCAAATATATAATAAATACAAGCAAATAAATAGGTGATCACTTAATATACAGTACATATATAATATATACAAATAAATAAGTGATCACTTAATAAGTAATAAATTAATCACTTAATTTAGCTTATTGACTAGATTTGACTTTTTTTCTCTCTTTTTTTTTCTTTTTTCTTTTTTTCTGTTTGTTTTTTTGTTTGGTTTGGTTTTGCGGGGCAATGAGGGTTAAGTGACTTGCCCAGGGTCACACAGCTAGTCAGTGTCAAGTATCTGAGGCCAGATTTGAACTCAGGTTCTCCTGAATCTAGGGCTGGTGCTGTATGCACTGTGCCACCTAGGTGCCCCCTAGATTTTTTTTTTTGCTCAGGGCAATGAGGGTTAAGTGACTTGCCCAGGGTCACACAGCTAGTAAGTATCAAGTGTCTGAGGCTGGATTTGAACTCAGGACTTCCTGAATCCAGGGCTGGTGCTTTATCTGGGCTGGTGCCCAGATGCCCCCTAGATCTGACTTATAAAAAGGATGTCTCTATATGCCCACATGGGCTGGTCTCTGTAGGAAGCCCATGAATGACTTGTTGGATGACCAGATGGCCAATTTAGGTTTGCTTTGGATAGTCACAAGTCTCTTCTGACTGAAATCTTCTGATGTCTCATTAGGGTATAATAATGATAGCTCACATTTCTACAACACTGAAGTTTGCAATGCACTTATCCTGTTTTAACTCATTTAACCTTACAACAATCCTAGAAGTTGGTGGTGTTGCTATCATAGCCATTTTGCAGATGAAGAAACTGAGACTGGGACAAGGAGAATGACTAACCCAGGGTCACAGGGACAAATCTGAATAAGTGTTCAAACTCAGGCCTTTCAATGGTCCACCCATTTCTTCCCCTAGCTGCCTATTTCCCAGGATATAGAAGTGACCCAGGGTTCTCAAGGGTTCTTTCAGTGGATAGATGGTAGTCTCTGAATAGTTCTATCCATCTGAAAGGTCTTTGAGTCTGGGCATAATGATAGCCAATGTATGGGGGAAGCTAGAGTATTGGGTGGTGTGACAGTGTATGTTGTGCGGTGGAAATCATGCTGCATTTAAAGTCAGAAGAGCCCTGGGGTGCAAATTCACCTGTGACACTCACTCATATAACCACAGAAAAGACACCATTCTCTAGGCCTCAATATTTTCATCTGTTAAATGGGGGTCATGGTATCTGTAATTACCTACCCCCAGTAGCAACCTCTTGGATGGGTTTCTAGGGTATGTGGGAATGGCACTTATGAAAACAAAGCTAGGAAAAATGGCTGAATTAAACCAAGTATGAACTGAAGAGTCCTGTACTGGAGGAAACAATTTTTAAGGCATTAAAGAGTCGATTACCGAGTATACAAAAGAGGGGGAAATACTTGAGGTGTGAAAAAAACAAACTCCGACCTTATTACAACTAGAAAAAAGATAATTGAATGAAGATCAATTACTACTGGTGCACAGACCTGTTTTCTTGTCTCTATAAAGTTTTTTGTTGTTCAGTTATGAAAAAACCCATCTGGGGTTTTCTTGGTAAAGATACTGGAGTGGTTTGCCATTTTCTTTATTTTGCAAATGAGGAAACTGAGGCAAATAGCATTAAGTGACTTGCCCAGGGTCACACAGCTAGTAAGTGTTTGAGGCTAGATTTGAACTCGGGAAGATGAGTCTTCCTGATTTCAAGCCCAGTGTTCTATCCACTGTGCCACCTAGCTGCCCATATAGTTTTTAGAAGATTAATATGCATGCATTGAGGTCATCCTTAATAGATGGGAAAAGTCAAGCTTTCACAAACTGTATTACACAGCAGAGCACATTTTTACCATCAAAATTGGTAGAAAAGTGCAAGATCCCACTAGGCTTTTTGTTCATTGAATCTAAAAAGCATTTGATTTGGTAGAGCAGAAGGTCTCAATGGCTCTCATCCAACAAAGTCATATAAGACATAAAATCATACATGCACAACTGCAGAGTGGACCTTGTTTGAGAGTTCAATGATCCCTCTAATCATTAACATGAAGCAACTTATAAAAGATACATTTGCCAAAGGTGTCCACCACTGTCATAGAATACAGCCAGGCCAGGGTGCAAGTCAAAAAGGAATTCTCTATAGATGGTGAGGTCCTCCTGATAGCCCTGTTTGCAAATAACATTGATTATCCCCCATGGCTGGAATATTTTCCTTTCCTGACTCTGCCAAATGGCTTCTTTTAAGTCTTACCTAAAATCCCTCCTTCAAAAGGACTTTACCAATCCCCCTTAATGCTAGTTCCTTCCCTCTGAGGTCACCCCCAATTCTTCCTGACCATAGCTTGCTTATACAGATGTGCGGACTCCATTAGCTTGTGAGTTCTTTGAAATCAGGTACCATTTTTGGCCTTTCTTTGCATACCCAGTGCCTGGCAAATAGTAGGTACTTCATAAATGTTTGTTGATGTGACTTTACTGATCATTTAAAGTCTTAGATATAGCAGAGCCTCTTAAATTAGATTCATAATCACTTCAAGGAGTTTTAGCCTCTCTATATAGGAAAATGCAAGTGAATGAAGAATTCAGTGGGATATACAACCTATAGAGCTTGGACACTGCAAATGTACAATGAGTTGCTCTCTCCTGGTTCCTCTCCTACCTATCAGATGACTTTTCAGTCTCTTTTGCTGAATCTAGATCATACCTGCTAACCCTGGCTGTCCCCCCCCCACCCCACCCCCCCCGGGCTCTTTTCTCCTTCATCTATACTATTTCTCTTGGTGATTTCATCAGACATGAAGGAAGCCATTTAGCAGAGCTGTGATAAGAGAACATTCCAGCCACGGGGGACAATCTAAAAAGCCATGGAGTTAGTGTTCAAGGCACAGCAATAGCAACGAGACCATGTCAACACAATGTTATCAGCAAAGAGGGACATCTGAAGGACCTCATCATGTATAAAGAGTGCCTTCTTGACTTGGACTCTGCCCTGGTTCTGTTCTGTGACAGTGGTGAATGCTGTCTTTTCTAACTTTTAAATGAGATAAATTACTTTTCTCTGTGCTAATTTCTTCACCTTTAAAATGAGTAGCACACCTGTAGTGGGGCAGCTAGGTGGCACAGTACATAAAGTTCTGGACTTGGAATCAGGAAGACTTGAATTCAAATCTAACCTCAGATACTTGCCTAGCTATATGACCCTGGACAAGTCACTTCACCCTGTTTGCCTCGGTTTCTTCATCTGTAAAATGATCTGGAGAAAGAAATAGCAAGCCACTCCAGTATCTATGCCACAAAAACCTCAAAAGGGGTCATGAAATGTCAGACATGACTGAAAATGACTAAACAACAACATACCTGTAGTACCTATCTCATAGGGCTATTTTACATTGATCTAATAAGATAATATGTGAAAAGCATTTTGAAAACCCGTAAGTCCTATGTAAAGTCAGCTTTAATGATGACAATGAGAAGCATTCTAGCACAATGGATAGAAGGTTATCCTTGTAGTCAGAAAGACCTGTGTTCCAGTCCTGCTTCTGACATATAATAAATAGCTGTTTACCTAACCTCTTAATGTGCTAGGAAACTTCCTAGGACTACGTGTTACAGAGGAGTGGCCAATCTGTATTGGTAGAAGGAGTTTCCACCCTGGGACTTCCCAATTCTGGTGAAATCACAGGTCCGAAAAAAAATGATAAAACAAAGAGAAATTTTTAAATTGCTCTCAGTTCTGTTCAGCCTCCTAAAATAACACTGGCAGAGGGGAAGAAAAGGAGGGTGCTAAGAATCACACAGTTTTTTAGTTTGTCTATAAATAATAACTTGGTTTTTGGTACTCTAAATGTGACATTCTTATCCAATGATGAGTAAGTTGTTGGTCTACAGCTGGAAGAATTTATTCATACCCATCATGAAATTCTTACAAATGAAACTAATCTACACAAGGAAGTACAGTTTGTAAGTGAATGACTTGCAGGCTTTCCTTGTTGAGACAAATAAAGGAGATGGTCAAGTTAGTTTCTGGTGTATCCCAAAGATAAGAAACTTCAAGTCATGGGACACTTGGTCATCTTGTATTGAGTGAGCAAAATGGCCACTAGAGAGAATATTACAACTTAAATGTCAACACATCTGATAAAGAAAATGCAGAGCTGGGGAGCAGCTAGGTGACACAGTGGATAAAGCACTGGCCCTGGATTCAGGAAGAAATGAGTTCAAATCTGGCCTCAGACCCTTGCCACTTACTAGCTGTGTGACCTTGGGCAAGTCACTTAACTCTCATTGCCCCACAAAAATAAATAAATAAAAAGAAAATGCAGAGATAAACATATAAGGAAGAACTTTGACAAGATGCTTCAAATCAAATCAATACTCACGGACTTCAATGGAAAGGTGGGTATGGGGAATGCAGGAGAAAATATGTTGGAAAATATGGCTCAGGACAAAGAAATGAAAAAGGCCAAAGGGTCATACACTACACATCTAAATATTATGAATATTTCCTTCTGGAAGTTAAGCAGGAGGCACTCTACGTGGTGAATGCTTACTACTATCAGCAAAAGTATGAGAACATATCTTAGCAAAGAACAAAAACTGATTCCTGATTTTGGAGTCATTTTTGAATCAGTTGTTGATATATAATCAGACCACTGACTTGTTAAATCAGAGGTTAAAACAATACCAAATTACAGTAGAAATGTCAAGATGGGGCATGTACTCAAAATAGCTACAATTTGACCTATTTAGCTAAACTAGAGATACTGGAATATGTGAAATGGAGAAAGGAACTGATATCAATGTGGATTATGGCATGCCTATGAAATTAAGAAATATGGCGACTGAGAACTAGTGGGAACTAGATTCTACCAGCTAAGGAGAACTGATTGTTAAATTTTCCATTGAGCCTTTATACCCTGAAAATTGGCGAGTGCTACAAATCAAAATTTGATTTATTGCTTGTTGAATATCTAGACTTTAGAAAGTGATGGAGAAAATGTTAGTAATGCAGATTAAACTTAAAAAGTTTACTTTTTTTGTTAGAGTGCCAGACGTTACCAGCACACCCTGTTTTGCCAAGGATAAACCTAATTTAGAATATAAACTCATTTGTAAAGTCTTGTACAGGAGGAATTAGGAAGAACATCAACTCATAAAGCAAGAAGAAGTAATGGAAGAAAAAACAAATTTTAGCAGGATACCTAGTTAAACCAGATCATCCCAAGAGCATTTAAGAATGAAATTGGAAAAATAAGAAATAAATTAAAAGGGAAAATACATGTTGATTTCGATGACAAACTGTTTTGTTGAACAATGACAGTAGGACTTCTACATTTGAAATCTAACATCACAGTGCTCACTTCGGCCACACGTATACTAAAATTGGAACAATACAGAGTAGATTAGCATGGCCCCCGCACAAGGATGACATGCAAATTTGTGAAGCAAAAACTAACATCACAGTCCCAAATGTGCTTGATCCATGAAGAAATGGGAATAGTATTTTATTAAAAAGATAGGAAGAATAGCTGGACCCCAGATTAAATACATTCAACGGGATTTCTGTTCTGGAAGTGATATATTTTAAAGGTATTAAAGAACCAATTCTCTAGATATCTGAGAGAGGGGAAGATTTTGTTTTTTTAGAAATTATAGGGCAGCTATAGCGCAGTAGATACAGCACCGGCCCTGGATTGAGGAGGACCCGAGTTCAAATCCGGCCTCAGACACTTGACACTTACTGGCTGTGTGACCTTGGGCAAGTCACCTAACCCTCATCACCCAACCAAAAAACAAAATGAAACAAAAACAAAAAAGAAATCATAAATGTTACTACTACCCTAAAAAAAAAAAGGTGATTAAGAGAATATCTGCCACTACAAACCCATATGCCCATTTTCTCATCTTTACAAAGCCTTTTTGAAAGTGATGTATTCACACATTGAGTGTATCCCTGGTGACAATATGAGAAGGGAAAAGACAGATGTTCCCAAATGATATTTTACAGTCAACCACTCTTTGTAGTCACAAAATTGACAGAAAGGTATGGAGAATGAAAGATCCCATGGCACTTATTGTTCACAGAATTAGACATGAAAGGGAATTTTGAAATCATTATTGTCTAGCCCCTTCATTTTACATACAAGGAAACTGAGACCCGGAGAAGCTGAGGATACACATATCTTAACTAACAAAGCCTGAGTTTGATCCCATTCCTCTCATTCCAAATCTGGTACATTTTCTACCCAGTCAAGCTTGTCTACCATAAAAATTTTAAAAATAAAAATAAAAACCCGGGGGCAGCTAGATGGCGCAGTGGATAGAGCACCGGCCCTGGAGTCAGGAGTACCTGAGTTCAAATCTGGCCTCAGACACTTAACACTTACTAGCTGTGTGACCCTGGGCAAGTCACTTAACCCCAATTGCCTCACTAAAAAACAAACAAACAAACAAACAAACAAATAAATAAATAAATAAAAGCCTAGTAGTGCATAACAAAGGCATAAAGGCTCTTCTAACATGTGTTCAAGATTTCTTAATAGATGTGACAGAAATAGCTGTGGTGACTCTCTGGTTATCAGGATCGTAAATCAGAGTGATCATAGATCAGAGAGATTGCTTGTTTACCAAAGGAATTTGACATTCTCAACTCTTCATCAAATGTTTTCTGATAATACTGTCCCAGTGCTTAGTATAGTGTTTTTATATGTATAAAGGATTCAGTAAGAAAATGTTGACTGTATACCACAATCTATAAGGAATTAAAATTGTGGGTCACTCACATGTCCATGGATAGATGTGTAGTGGGCATAAAATAGGCAGTAGCATATTTTGAGCCTTCAATCACATGCATGAAGTAACCTAAAAGATATTCCCAAAGAAGCATATGGCCAGAAAAGGAGGTGGGCTTCTTATATAACAAGAGTGAGAGAGAGCTCACTGACAGTCCACGTGTTGCCCCAGAAATCTAGAGGAAGCTCCCCAGCATGTTGGGTAGATGTTTTGGGGAGAATTTATAGAAGGACATGGGGGGAAATGGGCACAGGATGTGATGGTTCAGATCTGCTCTGATCTGTATCTTTGGAGGGTATACCTTCAGAGGGCATAACTTCTTGATGAGATCATGGATGCATGAAGATAATTAAGATCAGCCTAGATGATAAAATTAGGGAGGCTCATCACCATGTTGACCAAGGAGGGGATTCATTTTTTTATTTGCTGCAAATCTCAGGAGCATCTATTAATTTCTAGCATCTATTAAGTTTCAATCTCCATTCTTGAAATTCCAGATCCTTGAACCAACCATTAAAGAACTGACAAAGTCATACAAAGCACTTCACAGGTTGCTTACAGTTACCTACCTTGGTCCCTTTTGGACAGCTATTGGGTGAGGTTTGGATAAAGAGCTGGGTCTGAAACCCAGAAGACATCTTTCTGAGTTCAAATCTGGCCTCAGACACTTAATAGCTGTGTGACCCTGGGCAAGTCACTTCACCCTGTTTGCCTCAGTTTCCTCATCTGGAGAAGGAAATGACAAACTATTCCAGTATCTTTACCAGGAAAACCCCAAATAGGGTCACGAAGAGTCAGACTTGACTGAAGAGTGACTGGACAACAAAACCTTGGTAGTTGGTCAAGATATTTCTTCTCTGGGGCAGCTAGGTGGTGCAGTGGATAAAGCACCGGCCCTGGATTCAGGAGTACCTGAGTTCAAATCCAGCCTCAGACACTTACTAACTGTGTGACCCTGGGCAAGTCACTTAACCCCCATTGCCCTGCAAAAATTAAAAAAAAAAAAAGATATTTCTTCTCCTCTCTTTTGAGCTTCCCTTTGCTCATTTTCTTCACCATTTGAAGTTTTTTTCTCACATTATAATGTAAGCTCCTGGGACAGCTAGGTAGCACAGTAGATAAAGTACTGACCCTGGATTCAGGAGGACTCAAGTTCAAATTTGGCCTCAGACACTTGACACTTACTAACTGTGTGACCCTGGGCAAGTCACTTAACCCTCATTGCCCTGCCAAAAAAAAAAGAATATAAGCTCCTTGAAGGCAGGGTCTACATTTTTCCTTTCTTTGTATCCCTAATACTTAGCACAATGCCTGGCACACAGGAAGCATTTAATAAATAATGATGGACTGACAGACTGAGAGTCAGTTCCTGAACTGTACTTAATACTCCATTTGGTTTATAAAAAAGTGTTTTCGGGCAGCTAGGTGGCGCAGTGGATAGAGCACCAGCCCTGGAGTCAGGAGTACCAGAGTTCAAATCCGGCCTCAGACACTTAACACTTACTAGCTGTGTGACCCTGGGCAAGTCACTTCACCCTGTTTGCCTCAGTTTCCTCATCTGGAGAAGGAAATGACAAACTATTCCAGTATCTTTACCAGGAAAACCCCAAATAGGGTCACGAAGAGTCAGACTTGACTGAAAAGTGACTGGACAACAAAACCTTGGTAGTTGGTCAAGATATTTCTTCTCTGGGGCAGCTAGGTGGCGCAGTGGATGAAGCACTGGCCCTGGATTCAGGAGTACCTGAGTTCAAATCCAGCCTCAGACACTTACTAGCTATGTGACCCTGGGCAAGTCACTTAACCCCAATTGCCTCACTAAAAACAAAAACAAAAACAAAAAGTGTTTTCAAGGATGTGTTGTGTATTAAATGAGATATAGCATACTTCCCAGAATCCCATTGCTTTTACTTCCTAATAGTATGAAAATTTCAAACAGATGGGCCACTATGAACCCCAATCTGTGCCCCAGCCTGTTATCAGCACAGTCTATTTCTGTGTGGTTTGCCTTGATGCATCTCTCCTTCATCCTAGTCTGGCCTAACCATCATCCCACTTAGCCTAGTGCTCTTGAACTTCTACTCCTTGGCTGTATGCTGTGACCCATGCCAGGTGAAGCATCCAATATGGCATAGCCCACAAGTCATCCTATGGGGATGAACTCTCGGGCTTTTTCTAGTCAAGTCCAGAGACTTGGCTGAGAAAAGATCAAAGGATCATAAAGTTTAGACCTGCGTGAGACCTTAAAAATTAGCTAGTTCGGGGCAGCTAGATGGCGCAGTGGATAGAGCACTGGCCCTGGATTCAGGAGTACCTGAGTTCAAATCCGGCCTCAGCCACTTAACACTTACTAGCTGTGTGACCCTGGGCAAGTCACTTAACCCCAATTGCCTCACTAAAAAAAAAAAAAAATTAGCTAGTTCAACTTGTTCAGTTTACAGATTAGTAAACTGAGATCCAGAGACACAAAGAAGCTGACCCAAAGTCACGAGGCTAATGAGTAGCATACCCAGGGTTTAAACTTAGGTCCTCTGCCTCCAAATTCACTCGGTCACGATTGTTATCTGTTAAGTTTTCCCAAGTTACTTTAGCTCCCATTATTCCAAATAAGGAATTACTAAATGAAAAGAATGCAGGGGGGATGTAAGGTCTTTGAATTGGCCAAGGTTTCCTGATAGGCCCCAGAAAATCTCAGACAAAGCACAGTACTCAATCCAAGATGTAGCCAGAGCCCGTCAGAAGCAAAGTGGTTTTGGGGACCCATCCATCATCTTTTTCTTCTGAGACTCTTGCGACTAGCTACTGGTACAAATCAAAGATAGTAACTGTCTCACTCCCTACTCCACCCCCAAAACCCAGTGTGTCCATACAATCCCATAGTACCCTAGAATTTGAGGGATGGAAGGGACCCATCTCATTCAGCCCAGACATAACTGACAAGTGGTTCTCCAGCCTGTGGACAAGCTCCCAAGAGCCAAAATGACCTCTGCATTGAAATTCCCCATTCCATAGAGCTCTGCTCTCATTGTGGATGAGATCAATTCACTCTTTTTTCTGTGGGGCAATGGAAGTTAAGTGACATGCCCAGGGTCACACAGCTAGTAAGTGTTAAGTGTCTGAGACTGGATTTGAACTCAGGTCCTCCTGACTCCAGGGCCAGTGCTCTATCCACTGCGCCACCTAGCTGCCCCCAAATTTACTCTTTTTTTGTTTGTTTGTTTGTTTGTTTTTGCGGGGAAATGGGAGTTAAGTGACTTGCCCAGGGTCACAAAGCTAGTAAGTGTTAAGTGTCTGAGACTGGATTTGAACTCAGGTACTCCTGACTCCAGGGCCGGTGCTCTATCCACTGCGCCACCTAGCTGCCCCCAAATTTACTCTTAATAAGGCATAAATGAGTAAGAACAGTTTACTCTGGTTATAGAGAAGCATCATGGTGCTGGCATTGGACTTAGTAGTTGTGTGGCACTGGTCCAGTCCCCTAATCTCCCTGGGCCTCAGTTTCCTTATCTGTAATTTGAGGGAATTGGACTAAATGATCTCTGAGGTCCCTTTTGATTCTAAATCTATGATCTGGGAAATGGGATCATAACAGATCAAGTGATATAATGTATAGGAGGCACTTTGAAAACCTCCAAGTGCCATATAAATGTAAGCGATTGTTATTGTCACCCCTCCCAGGGAAGAGTGTACTTTAGAAAAGGACTCATATGTTAACCCATATGAATGAATTCTTTGTGAAATAATTTCAGGTAAACAACAAAACACAATTTTCTGATGATACTATATTGACTGCATCAGCCCCCATCCAAGTAGGAGGTAGTGGGGCAGATGGTTCTTACTGGGTCCCTGTAAATTACATGAGGTAGGAAATCTGGCCCTAGACCAAACAAGCAAAGTATGACTTGAGTCTCCTGAAGGGAACCTTTGTAACTGAAAGGCTCCCATTCTCCCCCGTCATTTCCAGAAAACCAAGCAGGGGTAGGGCGGGGAGAGAGAGAGGCAGAGGGGAGGGGGAAATTGGAGAGAAGATGAGAGAAGAGAGAGGAAAGAGGGGGTGAGAGAGAAAGAGAGGTGAGAGAAGATGAAAGAGAGGAGAGAGAAGAGGAGAGAAAAAGAGGAGAGAGAAGACAAGAGAGAAGAGATGAGAGAGAAGAGAAATAGAAGATGAAAGAGAAAGAAGAGATGAAAAGAGAGAGAAGGTGAGAGAAAGAAGGAGAGGAGAGAAGAGAGAGGGGAGAGAGAGGAGATGAGAGAGAAGAAAGGGGATGAGAGAGATGAGAGAAGATGAAAGAGAAGAGAGAAAAGATGAGAGAGAAGAGAGAAGACAAGAAAGAAGAGAAGATGAAAGAGAGAGGAGAGAGAAAATGAGAGAAAGAGAAAGAAGAGAGGAAAGGAGAGAGAAGATAAGAGAGAGAAGGAAAGAGAGGAGAGAAGAGAAGAGAGAGAGGAGAGAGGAGGGAGGAGAAGGAGAGGAGAGGAGAGAGGGAGAGAGAGAGAGAGAGAGAGAGAGAGAGAGAGAGAGAGAGAGAGAGAGAGAGAGAGAGAGAGAGAGAGAGAGAGAGAGAAACTGTGTGGTTGGCTAGTTACCTGACTGCAAGGCTTGGAGAAGAAACTGCTGCAGAATTGACTCAAGTCCGACGTTGTGCTTCTAACCAAATACTTAAGTATCGTATGCTGTCCCCCTCTTTCCCTGGTAGGCTCCACCCTCTAGGACTCACATTCCAAAGGGTCTGACTCTGGCTCCATTTGTTTCTGTTTTTCCCAAATATGTTCCAAGTCATAAAGGCCCCACGGGCCTCCCACCATGAAAAAGGAAGCCAGCCACCTGGGGCTAATTTCCCTCAAGCTGGGGTGAAACTCTAGCAAAGAACTGCAACAACCTCAGGATCCCAGGATGGGAGAGGATTGGGACTCAGAGGAAGGACAAGAAGTGAAATAAGGGGACCGAGACTCCAGAAGGTGAAGTGACTGCCCTAGCTGAGGTCTCATAGCTGTCTACACTAGTAGAAACTGGAGCCTCCTTCTACTCTAGCCTATTGTGGTCCCTCTGAAGGAGGGGGGATCTACAGCTAGATGAAAACTTAGATATGATCTCCTCCAACCTCCTAATTTTATAAATGAGGAAACTGAAGTCCAGAGAGTGAAAGTGATTTGTCCAAGGAAGTAGCAGAGATGGTCTTGAACCCATGTTCTGGGACCCCAGGTACAGGATGCTTTTCATCACCCCACATTGCCTCCATGATTTCAAAGTCTTCACCCTCTGGGTTGAGTAATGATGGAGATGTCAAGTACTCAGTTGGGCCAAGAGGAAAAATGGAGGGGGGGAGGGAGATACAGGGGTTTGGAGCATTCCTCTGGTAATAATGCTTAAACAGTCAGGTGCCACTCAGGGTCTCCTGACCATGGGTTGCCTTAATCTCTGTAAGTGGGCAAGGGTCCATGCTATCATCACCTAGCTGTGAAATGACTGGAAGATGCCCGGCTTTCATTGTCTGATGGGGCCACCGATATGTTTGGTTCCCCAGTGCCTAAAGTTGAGAAGACTTTGAGGAACTGGTTCTGAACAGAGTGAGCAAACGAGAGATAAAATACCAGCATAAACAGAAAACAAAGCCCACTGCTTTACCACTGTAATGACCAAACACGGTCTCCTTCCTTTTCTTGAGAGGGGCTAGTTCTATGGAATCCAAACGTCGAGGGTGTTGTCAGACACAGTTGCTATGTGAGCTGGTTTTGCTTCACTTTTTTTCTCTACCACAATAGGAGGCCCTCCGGGGGAAGGGGGTGTGGTCAGGTCCAGAAATATGAAAACAAAAGGCATCTGCCAAAAAAGGCAAAAAGGACTGCCTTTTAACCCAAACTTGGGAGAGATATTGGTGTTGACTCGAGGGTCAACTAGAATCCAAATCCCAAGATCAGTGGCTCTTGGGGACGCAGGGAGGTAGAGGCTGACATGGATCCTTCACCATTAAACTTTATCACAGCATTGACAAAGCCGAGAGGAGAGGAGATTGTCCTGGGGCTCCTTAACCCAATCCCCAAGTAGCTTCAAGCAGGGTCTTGGCTCTTACAAACCCATTCATCCTATTTCCTCTCTTTATTTGTCCTCCTTGTTTGCAGAACTGGATCTCTGAATTTAGATCTGGAAGAGACCACAGAAGCCAAGTCAGTAGAATGTGAGCTCCTTAAAGGCGGGGGCTTATTTTTGACTTTGCACAGTTTGTGGTAGACAGTAGGCATTTAATTCATGCTAATTCCATTACATTGAATCCTGCCATTATACAGACAAGAAAACTGAGGCCCAGAGAAGTTAAGTGACTTGCCTAGTCTTTGAAGGCATCTTAATAGAATTGTCTTGGAATCCAGTAGTTGGAAGAAAAACTCAAGAAATGATGGAGGTGGACAGCTAAGTGGCACCGGTGGATAGAGCACTGGCCCTGAAGTACGGAGAATCTGAGTTAAAATAGGACCTCAGACATTTACTAGCTGTGTAACCCTGGGTAAATCACTTAATCCCGATTGCCATTTAGAAAAATAAATCATCAAAAAAAAGAAAGAAAGAAAGAAAGAAAGAAAGAAAGAAAGAAAGAAAGAAAGAAAGAAAGAAAGAAAGAAAGAAAGAAAAAAGAAAAAAATCATCAAGGCCAGCTAGAAATCATATAAAAATTTCTTGTAGATGGAGGAAACAGGTTGTTGGCATTAATAAGTTCCCTTCCTGGGGCAGCTAGGTGGCACAATGGATAGAGCACTGGCTCTAGATTCAGGAGTACCTGAGTTCAAATCTGGCCTCAGACACTTGACACTAGCTGTGTGACCTTGGGCAAGTCACTTAACCCTCATTGCCCCGCAAAAAAAAAAATTGTAAAAAAGTTCCCTTTCAGTTATTTGAGAACAGGTTTTACTTCCGACTTTGTGTCACGTTGTAGGATTTAGAGCTGTAGAAAATCTTAAAGACCAAACAATTCAATTCCTTCATTTTATTTTTATTCATTCATTCATTTTTTTTTTTGGCAGGGCAATGGGGGTTAAGTGACTTGCCCAGGGTCACACAGCTAGTAAGTGTTAAGTGTCTAAGGCTGGCTTTGAACTTGGGTCCTCCTGAATCCAGGGCTGGTGCTTTATCCACTGTGCCACCTAGCTGCCCCCATATTCATTCATTTTTGTTTGTTTTGTTTTGTTTTTTGAGAGGCAATGGGGGTTAAGTGACTTGCCCAGGGTCATACAGCTAGTAAGTGTTAAGTGTCTGAGGTCGGATTTGAACTCGGGTCCTCCTGAATCCAGGGCTAGTGTTTTATCTACAGCGCCACCTAGCTGCCCTATTCATTCATCTTTAATAAACTTTCATTTTATAAAAAGAAACTGAGGTCCAGATGGACCTTATTCTAGGTCAGTCACCGCATGACCAAATCACAATCTCTGTGTTTCCATTTCCTTACCTGTGAAATGGGAATAACTAATTCCAGATCACTGCAAGAGCAAACAGCTTGATACAATTAAAATGAGTGCTGGGGTGGGGGTGGGGGTGAGGGGGCGGGGCGGGGAGCTAGGCGGCGCAGTAGAACACTGGCCCTGGAATCAGGAGGATCTGGGTTCAGATCCGACCTCAGACACTTAACACTTAGTAGCTGTGTGAACCTTGGCAAGTTTAACCCTCATTGCCCGGCAAAAAAAAAGAAAAAAGAACAAAACAAACAAACAACAACAAAATCAAAAACAAGTGCTGGGCTTGGGGATAGTACCAGGATTCCAATCCCGGCGCACTGCTACTCACTCCCTGTAGGACTCGGAGCAAGTCAGGTCACCTTCATAGCAGTGTGTATGTAGTGAGCGTTAAAAGTTTGCAAACCACTTTTCCATGTCATCAAAGGGTTGGACTGAATCATCTCTAAGCTTCCTTGCAGATCCCAGTCCTATAAACCCATGAATTCCAAACATTCGAGGAGGCAGTGAGTATTGTTGGAAAGACAGAGGGCACTGCATGGGATGGGATGATGGAGAGACTAACAAAATGTAAGCGGTAGGTGCTGCGATTCTTCCCTCTGGACCAAACCCTCGAACCTTTCCTCTCTTCTGGTCCACTGACCCAGGTTCAAGCGTAGATTTATAGCCCGGGAGGCCGGGGCGGGAGGTGCGGGGCGGGGGGGGGGAGGCTCAGGGGTCATTCCGTCCCTCCCCTTCATTTCGCACAGGAGGAAAACGAGGCCGGGGGTGGTTAAGTGATTTGCCCAAGGTCCCCCTGATAGTCGGTGGCATTCAACTCCTGGTCGTCTGATGCCAGAGCCAACATTTCTTCCTCGGCACCTACGGGAGTGTGCCTGGTGGAGCTGGAGGTCCGGGCTAAGCCGGGGAGCTGAGGGTCGTGGAGGCGGAGTAGAAATGTGCATTTTTCAGAGCTTTTTAGCATTGCGGAGGATCCGGATGGCTGAGGGCCCGTGAGATTACTCGGTTGCCTGCTGAGCTGGAGCCGGTTGGGAGAAGGCAGGGGAGGGAGGGAGAAGCTGACCTGGGCTCCGCAAAGCGGTTTCTGCCCTAGCATGGTGGGGCAGCTCCCTAGAACTTTGTGTTCCCGGAGTGTGTCTGCTGAGTCTGTGTCTCTGGCAGGAGACCAGGGGGCCTCTCTGATGAGGGAAAGTGGAAGGGACTGGGAGGAGGAGCCTGGGATCCCCCCAAGGGTCTGGACTAACCACTGTCCAAAATGCAAACCAGCTGCTCCCCGGGAATAGAGAAATTCCAAGGGATGCACGAGCCTGCTTCCCTGACTCCCCTCTGGGCTGCAGGCCCCAAAGCTTTCTTCTTCCTCTCCCTGGCCCCAGTCTCATTTGGCCCCTAAATAGAATAACCCCTCCCCGGCCCCGTCTGACAGGGGATGGCCAGTGGCCAGAATAGGGGATTGATTGTTAACAATAATTCACACTGATGTAGCTCTTTAAAACTTCCAAAGCAATTTCTTCACAACAAATGCTGTGAAGCACGGGGCTCAAATACCACACCCATTTTGCAGATGAGGAGACTGAATCTCCGAAAGGGTAAGCAACTTGGCCAATGATCACACAGTTAGGGAAGGGAAGGAGAAGGCAATATGTCCCAGTGGAGTGACCACTGGCTTCGGAATCTGAAGGCCTGGGTTTAAATCCTACTTCTGATAGCTACTATGTGTATGACCTCAAGGAAGCCTAATTCCCTAGCCTCTGTAAAGTGAGGGGCTTACATCAGATGAACTCCAAGGTCCCCTCTAGTTCTAGGTTTATGGTTCCAAATTAAAGAGGACCATGATGGACCAGAAGGAATGTTGCTTTGGGACTCTGAGGATCTGAGTTCAAATCCTGACAACGTCACTTAGTTCCTGTGTGACTCTCTTCTTCTAGGTCTGATTCTTCACCTATAAAATGAGGAGGTTGGACTAGAGAAGGGGGTCTAATCCTTTTAGTGCCATGGACTGAATCCTCAGAGATAGTCTGGTGAAGCCTATGGATCTCTTTGGAGAATAATGTCTTGTTTGGGGAGGTGGTTTTTGGGGGTTTTTTTTGAGGCAACCAGGGTTAAGTGACTTGCCCAGGTTCATACAGCTAGTAAGTATCTAAAGCAGGGTTTGAACTCAGGTCCCCCTGACTCCAGGGCCAGTGCTCTATCCACTGCATCACTTAGTTGCCCCAGAAAAATGTTTTTAAATGCAAAGGAAGGTGGCCTAACTGTACCAGATCTAAAACTATATTATAAAGCAGCAACCATCAAAACTATTTCTTACTGGCAAAGAAATAGAGTGGGAGATCAGTGGAATAGGTTAGACACACAAAACACAGTAGCAAAAGAATATAGCAATGTCCTATTTGATAAATTCAAAAACTCTAGCCTCCAGAATAAGAATTTGCTATTTAACAAAAACTGCTGGGAAAACTGGAAAATAGTATGGCAAAAACTAGGCATACACCAAAGTAAAGTCAAAATGGGTACATGATTTAGACATAAAGGGTGATACCATAGGCAAATTTAAAAAGGAAGGAATAGCTTACCTGTCATATCTATGGAGAGGGGAAGAATTTGTGACCAGAGATGAAATAGGGAACATTATGAAATGCAAAATGGATTGTTTTGATTGCATTAAATTTAAAAATTTTTGCACAAACAGAACCAATGCAACCAAGATTAGAAGGAAAGCAATTTTTATAGCCAGTGTTTCTGATAAAGGTCTCATTTCTAAAATATATAGAAAACTGAATCCAATATATAAGAATACAAGTCATTTTCCAATTGCAAAGTAGTCAAAGGAGATAGGCAGTTTTCAGATGAAGAAATTAAAGCTATCTACAGCCATATGAAAAAAAATGTTCTCAATAATTACTGATTAGAGGAATGCAAATTAAAACTACTCTGAGGTACCACCTCACACCTATTCAATTGGTTAATATGACAAAAAAAGAAAATGATAAATGTTGGAGAATATGTGGGAAAATTAGAACACTAATGCATTGTTGGAGTTTGTGAACTGATCCAACCATTCTAGAGAGCAATTTGGCAACAAAGGGCTATAAAACTGTTCATACCCTTTGATCCAGCGATATCACAACTGGTTCTATATCCCAAAGAAATCATAAAAAGGGAAAAGGACCCACATGTACAAAAATATTTGTAGCTGCTCTTTTTGTGGTGGCAAAGAATTGGAAATTGAGGGGATGCCCATCAATTGGGAAATGGCTAAATAAGTTCTGGTATATGAATATAATGGAACACTATTGTGCTGTAAGAAATGATGAGCAGGCAGATTTCAAAAAAATCTGGAACTCCTTACATGAATTAATGCTATGTGAAATGAGCAGAACCAGGAGAACATTGTACACAGTAACAGCAACATTGTATGATCAACTGTGATAGACTTATCTCTCTTCTCAACAATACAGTGATCCAAGACAATGCCAAAAGACTCATGATGGAAAATGCTCTCCACATCCAGAAAAAGAACTATGGATCTGGATACAGATTAAAACATTATTTTCACTTTTATTGTTGTTTCTTCTTTCTTGTGTTTTTTTTCCTTTTGTTTTTATTCTTCTCTCACAACATGACCAATGTATGAAATATGTTTAACATGATTGTAATGTATAACTTATATCAGATTCCTTGCTATCTTAGAGAAGGGGAAAGGAGGGAGAGAGAAAAATTTAGTACTCAAAGTCTTACAAAAATGAATGCTAGGGGCAGCTAGGTGGTACAGTGGATAGAGCACTGGCCCTGGAGTCAGGAGGACCTGAGTTCAAATCTGGCCTCAGACACTTAACACTTACTAGCTGTGTGACCCTAGGCAAGTCACTTAATCCCAATTGCCTCACACACACACACACAAAAAGAATGCTGAAAACTATCTGTACATGTAATTGGAAAATAAAATAAAATATTATTTAAAAAATAAATGCATAAAATAAAGTACATAGGATTACAAATGAAATGAAAATGCCATTATCAAATACAGGTAGTAAGGTGGGAAAGCACTCTCTTATCATAGGGATGTGTGTGTGTGTGTGTGTGTGTGTATTCATGAACCATAGGTTAAGAACCTCTGGACTAGATGAGGTCTCTTCCAACTGTAAGGTCTAAAATCTAATGAGTGGTCACCTTAAATTAGAAACATATAGCACCAATCTTTGGGCATTAAGTATTTATTAAAGTATATTAGGAGTTAGTAAAGAGAAACATGGGGATAAAGTATGAGATCTGTCTACTCTTCCTATTCTCCCCGCCCCTGCCGCCAAGCCAAAGTCCAGAAACCAAAAGACCTTGCTTCCCCACCGCTTCTCCCAGAAGCCCCCTGTCAAACCAGAAGCAGGGCCATCCACACACACATAGAGCTCCAAGCTAATTGGCTGATAACACTGATTGACACAACCCACAGGTGGTAGACACGACTTCCTGATGCCAATCTGACCTTCAAAACCCCAGAAAGGTCACTTCCAGACACTAAGTCACCTGCTTTCTTTTCATGGCAGAGCTTCCGTACAATATCTTTCTCAGCAGGTTAGTAGCACTCTGATTCTCACACAGCTTTAAATCGTCAGAACCTAAGGGATCTTGGGATCCTGGGGATTAGGAAGGCAGAGTCTCTGGCTGCAAGTTCATCTCTCCAGCCTTCACACCATGTGACCTTGTCATACTACATAAGAAACAGGCCATGCCCAAAAAGCTACATTAGAGCTGCCACCCCTGGAGTGGTGTGGGACTGCTTAGTGAATGCATTTTCCCCTTTTTTGGGAGGAATCAACATGGCCAACAATTGTTGGAATTTTTTTGGGGGGTGGGGAGCAGGGCAATGAGGGTTAAGTGACTTGCCTAGGGTCACACAGCTAGTAAGTATCAAGTGTCTGAGGCCAGATTTGAACTCAGGTCCTCCTGAATCCAGGAGGTGCTTTATCCACAGCACCACCTAGCTGCTCCCCTTTCCCCCCTTTTTAAAAACCAAAATGGGGCAGCTAGGTGGCGCAGGGCCTAGAACAACCCAGCCTGGAGTCAGGAGAACCGGAGTTCAAATCCTGCCTCAGACACTTACTAGCTCTGTGACCCTGGGCAAGTCACTTAACCCCAATTCCTCCCCTTACCCCCGCAAAAAACCCCAAACAACCCCCCCCCCAAAGTAACTGTCCTAAAGCCCAGGTGAGACCAAGTCATGTCCCCATTCAATAAACCCCTGTGGTTCCTTATTGACTCGAGGATCATAGAGAAAATCCTGTTTGACTTTTAAAGCACTTTATAACCTGCCCCCCACCACCTTTCCAGTCTTTTTACCCCTTACTCAACTTCCACAAACTCAACAATCCAAGGACACCGGCCTCCTTGCTGTTCTTCACACCAAACACCACCCTCCAGCCCAAATCCCTTAACTCTGGGCATTTTCATTGGCTGGCTCTCATGCCTGGGGCTCTCTCCTTCTTTATCCCAGCGTCCTTCAGGTGTGAAAGTCCTCCATCTCCACAAGAATCCTCCCCTGTGAGATTGCCTCCCACTTACCCTCCCCATAGCTATATCTGCATAGTGGTGTGCTTGTTCACTGGGAGCTCCTGGAGGCCTGCAGCATCCCCGGAGCTCAGCCTTGCACATAGTAACTGCTTAACAGATCCTTGTTGACTGACTGACTTTGCAAGAGTGAGTTAAGAGTAGATTTGAAATGGGAGGGAGGGGCAAGGCACTGTTCTGGCTGGCAGGGAGAAGTGAAAGGAACAGAGTGGCTCAGAATTACATGCTGTGCAGAATACAAGGTCATCCCTCGGGACAGCTCTATCACGCTATGTACTCCTCCACCCTGTCAAGTGAAAATGCACTCAGGGCAACTTGGAAAAGAAAAAATACCAAGGAAAGTGAGGACAGAGGGAAAAGGTTGTCCTGGGTAATGAATGACTCATGAAGTTTGTGAGATGGTTCATTTACACACACATGCACACAAATACACATATACATCGATATACACACCTACACACTCAGGTGCACATACACATGTGTATGTATCTACACGATGTGTTACATATACATATAAATATTTGCATGTATAATGTATAAATAGGGATATTGTATATATACAATGTATACATAAACATATATGCATGTATAATGTATAAATGTGTGTATGTGGATATGTACAAACATGGATACATATAGATATATGCATGAATGAACGAATATAATGTATAAGTATATGTATACACACACATCTTCCATTAGGTGTTTGGGTTTTTTTTGGTGGGGCAATGGGGGTTAAGTGACTTGCCCAGGGTCACACAGCTAGTAAGTGTCAAGGGTCTGAGGCTGGATTTGAACTCAGGTACTCCTGAATCCAGGGCCGGTGCTTTATCCACTGCGCCACCTAGCCGCCCCCTTATACACACACATCTTGATACATAAACCCATAAATATGCATATACATGATGTATAAACAGATACATGTGAACATATACACACAACCATACCTATAGATACACATGCATATAAAATATATAACTATATTTTATACACACGCGCATACATCTAGATACACATACATATATGATATGTAAACATATTTGTACGAATGTATGCCTATTTCACATATGCATTCCTTTGGTCCTCAAGTCCTAGGCTGAGCCACTCTCCCTAGCTGTTGCCTGGCTAAGCTACAGGGTCCATTTTCCTCTCCCCAGTCTCCATCCTCTAGCCTTTGCTCAAACATCCACACTGGTGAATGCTTGGAGTAGATAGCTCTTGGAGAAAGAGAAGGTTTATAGAGAGAAGTCCTTGGTTGATATCGATAATGGAGCTGGATGCTGAGGTCATCACCACATCACTAAACAGGTGAACTCCTACTTTGATGGATTCCCCAACTCTAATTGGGAAAGAAAACAGCAAAACTCTTCCCTTGTCCCTGCCCCTTCCACCAGCACAGATTCATTCCTTTGGGTTGTTCATTAGTCTTCAGACCTTGCAGAAGTCTGACTATATCACTTGTATGTTGATTGTATCAATTGTATGGGTTGAGCTGATAGACTTTTGGTCTCTAGCTAAGTAACATGCTGCTATACTCCCTTGCTAATGGATGAAATTGGTTGTTTATTATACAGGAACAAGATGCCATTTCTATTCCTTACTACTGTGGGATCAGAGCTCTAGACCTGTGATTTTGCTGGGCTTCTATAAACTTGGTGCTACTACAAAGGGTTATGGGTAGACCATGAAGGATTATGAGTAATTGTGTTTCCCATGGGAATCCTTGCTACCTCTAGGGAAAACAATGGAAAGCACTTGCAAGGTTGTTATAACCAAGCATATAGTAACATAATATTTTTCTCCGAATATTCCAAGAACTTCACTTGGCTTTGAATTTCACCAATGCTGTATACTTTTATCAGTCTAACTTTGTGCCTCCCTTTCCCAGCGGATTTCCCTCATTGAATTTTTGTCTCCTCAAAAGAGCCTTTTTAATCAAGGGAGAAACTACCTGTCAGTGTGATTGCTCCTGGCCCTCAGAACTCCTAAACTCTGGGATATGCAGAAGCACTGATGTAGTTGGGCTTTTCCCAAATGGAAGGTGCCTAGACTAGGACAATTCAACAATGAGTGTGGGTCAGATTTTAATACCATAGGCAGAATAAATCAGAATAACCCCATCAATCAGTTCATACATAGCACAGAGAAATGGCCTGTTAAAGGTAGGTAATCAACCTGGGCAGCTCGGTGGCACAGTGGATAAAAGCATCGTCCCTGGATCCAGGAAGAACTGAGTTCAAATCCAGCCTCAGATACTTGATACTTACTAGCTGTGTGACCCTAGGCAAGTCACTTAACCCTCATTGCCCTTGTTAAGGGCTAAAATTCTAGCTAAACTGTCTAAAATATCTAATGAGTGGTCGCCAATAAATTATAAGCTTTAGCAAGAGTTAGACTTTTAAGCATTTATTAAGGAGAATAAGAGTTTGGTAAAAAGAGAAGAAAAGGCCTAGATTCCTATCTATTAAAGGGAGAGCACATTTCTAGCTCCCCTCTCCACCAGCATCCTCAGGAAAGAGCGTGAGCCCGAGTGCCAGTCTCTTCCTTCCTCCTCCCACTCACCCGCCTCACTTCCTGACACCAAAGAAAAGACTCCTGGTCTTGCCCTCAAAGACCTTCACTTTATGGGTGGAACTCTTCTACAGTAAGTCTCCAGCAGGTGACGTCATTCCAATCGTTACACCCTGAAAAAAAAAAAAGGTAGGTAATCAAGACATAGCCATGAAAAGGGAGTCAAGTCAATCATACCTGAAGTGTGCCATGGAGTAAGATACATAAATTTTTTTTTAAAGATACATAAAAATTCAAACCCTAGGAAGCTCATGGACTTCTATGCTCTATGCCAGCCCGGTCCTCTGGACCAGTACAGATTTCCCCAGTTAAAATTCAAATACCAGGGGCAGCTAGGTGGTGCAGTGGATAGAGCGCTGGCCCTGGATTCAGGAGGACCTGAGTTCAGATCCGGCCTCAGACACTTAACAAGTACTAGCTGTGTGACCCTGGGCAAGTCACTTAACCCCAATTGCCTCACCAAAAAAAAAAATACAAATACCAAATAGTTATAGTTAAGTTATAGTTAAGCCATTATCAGTCAATCACACTTTAGTATAAACAATGTTTTGCTTCCCAACAGAGTAGCCTTAGAAACCCTAGATATACCAGGCTCCTGGGATTTAGAGGGAAACCCCCAAACAGATAAGCTGGTGTCAGGGAAACAATGTGCCATAATGGAGAGAACACTGAAATAGAAGTTGGAGTAGGTATAGAAGACCTGGATTCTAGTTCTAGCTCTGACTTTAATTTGGTATGTGTTTTTGAGCCAAACTCAACCTCTCTGAGTCTGATTTTTTCATCTATAAAATGGATAATCACTAAGGTGCCTGACATGCAATGGTTCAGGTAATATGGATGCCCTAATTCTATTCTAGCTTTTGACACTGTGAACTTGGGGCAAGACAGCCATCAGCATCATCTTCGTCTATAAAAAGGGCCTGAGCCACTGACCAGCAGAGCATCTCATTCTGACCTTGGTTTCTGATCTGGGCTTTTATCTTTGCTGAGACAAACATCCTAGGCAACTCCAAATTATCTTTAAAATCTCCCAACACCCCCCTCAGTGGAACGTGGTACTATGTGACTGAATGATTCTCCCAGCCTATGTCTCATACCTTGTCCTGGGGCCTCATCAGGAGCCCAGAAGAGTTCCTGTAACCATTTTGAAATAGGTATTTCTGACTGTAGATGCCAACCCCAATTTGCCAACCCATTCCTGCCTATAAATATATCCTCTGATTCTATACCAGGGAGAGAATAGCAAAGATTCTTGTCCAGGTATGAGTTAGATATGATTCAATGCGATATGAAATTATAAAGCACTTACTATGTGCAGAGCACTATATTGGGCACTGGGTATATAAAGACAAAACCTTAACAGTCCCTGCCCTCAAGTAAGTAACATTTTAGTTCATTGTATAGAGGAAAGAAGAAGGGATTTGGAGTAAGAGAACTTCTGTTCAATTCCATTTTCTTTATCTATTATTTATGTGATTGTGGATAGTTTCCTCATCTTTATAATGAAGGGTTTAAACTTGAGTCATTAAGGTATCTTCCAACTCTAAATCTATGATGTTATATACACAGATAAATATAAAACATATTAAAAGTACAAAGAGGGGCAGCTAGGAGGCACAGTGGATAGAGCACCAGCCCTGGATTCAGGAGGACCTGAGTTCAAGTCCGGCTTCAGGCACTTGACACTTACTAGCTGTGTGGCTCTGGGCAAGTCACTTAACCCTCATTGCCCCACAAAATAAATAAATAAATAAACAAATAAATAGATAAATAAAAGGAAATAGATGATTTGGGGGCAGCTAGGTGGCCCAGTGGATAGAGCACTGGCCCTGGAGTCAGGAGGACCTGAGTTCAAATCCGGCCTCAGACACTTAACACTTACTAGCTGTGTGACCCTAGGCAAGTCACTTAACCCCAATTGCCTTACCAAAAAAAAAAAGGTATGAAGAAAAAATTGGGGGGATTAGTAATGATTGAGGGAAATCAGGAGTTTTCATAAAATCATAGATTGATAACTGGGAAGGCCATCTAGCCCAACCCCTTAATTTTACAGATGAGGAAACTGAGGTTCAGAGAGGTTAAATATCTTGCCTGAGGTTATACAGCTAACAAGCATCATAGGTGAGCTTTGAACCCAGGTTTTCTTGCCAGCATGCTATCCATTAGCTCCTTGAAGGGAATTAGGGATTACAAGAGGTGGTAGTGAAGACATAAAATATTCCAGGTACAAAGGAATAACTGTACAAAGGCCTGGAGGTGGGAAATGATATGCTATGTCCAAAAACAGCCAAGTAGGCTAATATGGTTGGAACATAGAATGGATAGGAAGAATAATGTATCATCGGCCAGGAAAGAAAGTCCAGATATAGATTGTAAAGTGCCAGAGGAGTTTACATTTTGTTCTTGAGGTGATAGAAAAACACTAGAGCTTCTTGGGAAGGGAAATGGTATGGCTGGAACAGAACTTTAGGAATATTAACTTGGCATCTGTTTAGAGGATGGATTGGAAAGGAAAGAGTTTGGATGCAATGTGACCAAATAGGAATCTAGAACAGTTCACACAAGAGAAAATGAAAGACTGAATTAGGGTGGTAGCTATGTAAGTGGAGGGAAGGAGACAAAGGTGAGAAATGTGAAGGTGGAACTGACAGATTTGGCAACTGATTGAATATGGAGATGGTTGTGGTGAGGGTGAATGAAGAGACCAGGATGGCTTCTAGGTTGTGAGCCTGGGTGACTGGAAGAATACTGGTGCCTTTGATAAAAATAGAGAAGTCAAGGATCTAGATTGGGTTTGTGGGGAAAGATTAGTTCTGCTTTGGATGTGTTAAGTTTGAAGTTGTTATGGGCCCAGAGCACCCCAGAAGTTCTCTGGGTACATCAAAGAACCTTCTCCTTGAGAAACTAATCCAAAGGACAGATACACCTAAAGAGATAAGTGGAACCAGATCAGGACTGAGCTAGCTCCAGGACCCCCACCCTTCATTCCAGTCTCCCTCATCCCAGGGGAGATAAGTTTGGGTGTGGTTGCTGCCTTTGTGACCTGAGGAGAGAGATGGCTTGAGAGATCTGCAGCCACCCCTCACCCACCTCCAGCCACCACCAGTGGGGGATGGTCCTCCCTCACTAAGGGAACTTTCCACAGTCAGAGGGTCACCCCCATCAGTCCTCTATAAAAGTACCTGCCTGTCTCTCTTGGTTTCCCTTCCCTTCCCCTGCCCCTAAATAAACTACTATCTTATTCTAATTGCTTTTGTGTATAAGAGAGTGTAATTCTTTAAAGAGGAATTCCTAAGGACCTCAAACCCCAACCCCTATCCCAAACCCCCTACCCTGTTTTCCCCACAACAAAATAATTGAAGTACATATGGGCAGAAATGTTGAATTGGAAACTAGAGGTGTGGGTCTGGAGCTCAGGAGGTGAGAGTTGGATAGGTAGATTTAGGAGTCATGGAGATGATAATTGAGACTTGGTGAAAATATTGAGAGAGGGAGGGAGGAGAGGGGGAGAGAAGAGCAGAAGAGAGAAGAGGAAAGGAGAAAAGAGAAGAGAGTTCAGGCCAGAACCCTAGGGAACACCTACACAAAATAGGTGGGACTTGAATGATGATCCCCAAAAGGAGACTGAGAAAAGTTGATGAGACAAGTAAGAGGAGAAGGAGAGTAGTGGGGTGGTGGTGGTTGTTGTTTAACATTCTTTAATTTTAAAAATTGATGTTCAATTCTGAATTCTCTTCCTCTATCCCCTCCTCTATCCATTGAGAAGACAAGAAATATGATACTGATACATATGAAGTAATGAAAAACACATTTCCACAATAGCTACGTTGTAGAGGGGGAAATGCAAGAAAAATAAAGAAAGTAAAAGAAAATCTGCCTCAATCTGCATTCAGAGTTCATCAATTCTCTCTCTGGAGGTGAAGAGCATTTTTCATTATGAGTCTTTTGGAATTGTCATGGATCATTGTATTGATCAAAGTAGCCAAATCCTTCACAGTTGGTCATTTGTTATGGTAATGTTGTTACTTTATACAATGTTCCAGTTCTCTCACTTCACTTTGCATCAGTTCATATAAGTTTTTCCAGGTTTTTCTGAAATCATTCTCTTTGTCATTTCTTACAGCACAATAGTATTCCAATGAATTCCTACACTATAACTTGTTCATCTATTCCCCAATTCTTGCTACTACAAAAAGAGCTGTTAAAATATTTTTGTAGGGCAGCTAGGTGGCATAGTGGATAGAGCACTGGCCCTGGAATCAGGAGTACCTGAGTTCAAATCTGGCCTCAGACATTTGACACTTACTAGCTGTGTGACCATGGGCAAGTCACTTAACCCTCATTGCCCTGCCTAAAAAAAAAAAATTAAAAAATATTTTTGTACATAGGGGTCCTTTAGAAGGAAGAGTAGTGTTAATAAAACCCAGGAAGGAGACAGTATTCTGTTTTGTTTTGTTTTTTAGTGAGGCAATTGGGGTTAAGTGACTTGCCCAGGGTCACACAGCTGGTAAGTGTTAAGTGTCTGAGGCCAGATTTGAACTCAGGTCCTCCTGACTCCAGGGCCAGTGCTCTATCCACAGGAGACAGTATTCTGAAGGCGAATGTGGTCAACAATATGATAAATGCTACAGAGAGGCCAAGAAGAATGAAAACTGAGGAAAAAAACCATTGGATTAAGCAATAGATTATCCCTAAGGAGTAGGTGGTAAAAGATGTGAACAAATAGTTCTCAAGAAAAGCATTATAAACTCTAAACGACCATATAAAAATGTTCCAAATCACTAATAATAAGAAAAATAAAAAATCAAAACAACTCTGAGGTTTTACCTCATAGCTAGCAAATTGGCTAAGATGAGAATACCCATTGTTGGAAGTGAGATTGAATACTAATAATCTTACTGGAGAGATGTGGATTGATCCAATTATTCTGGAAAGCAGTTTGGAATTTTGTTAAGAAAGTGACTAAAATGTCCAAATTCTCCAACCCAGGAAACTCACAGCCCACAAGGAAATCAAAGAAAGAAAGAAGGTTCCACTTATACCAAAATATTTATAGTAACATATTTTTTCTTTTAGTAGCAAAGAACTGGAAACAAAACAGATGCTCTCTGAATGAGAAATAAATAACTAATCAAATTATTGTACATGAATATAATAGAATATTATCGTGCTGTATACTAATATATTGTTAGTAGAGCCATGAATTGATACAAACATTCTGGAAAGCAATTTAGAACAATACCCAAAAAGTCACTAAGCTGTATATAACCTTTGATCAGGTGATTCAACTACTGGGCATTTACCCCCCCCCCCAAGACATCAAAGGCAGAAAGAAGGGACTCAAATATATAAAAACATTTGTAGCAGAAATTTTTGTTGTAGCAAAAAATTGGAAACAAAGTTAGTATCCATCAATTGAGGAATCTGGTGTATGAATGGCATAAAATGTTAATGCATATTAAGAAATGTTGAATAGGATGAAGCCAGAGGAACCTAAGAAGACTTGCATAAACTGATGCAGAATGAAATAAGGAGAAGTAGGAGGACAATTTACACAATGACCACAATAATGTAAAAGAAGGCAGTTCTGGGGGCAGCTAGGTGGAGCAGTGGATAAATAAATAAACAAACAAACAAACAAACAAACAAACAAACAAACAAATAAATAAATAAAAAGAAGGCAGTTCTGAAAGACCAAAGAACTCTGGTCAATGCAGTGACCCATCAAGACCAGAAAACTAACGATGAAACATTCTTCCTACTATTTGGCAGAGGAGATGAATTTGGGGTGCAAAATGAGACATACATGTTCAGATGTGGCTAATGTTTGAAAATGTTTCACGTGACTATACATGTTATGAAGGAGGGCCTCTAACTGCAAATGTATAGGGTGATTTTGACACTATGGTATCAAATTTAATATGCTTTTTAGAAAAAAATAATTTTGGGGGCAGCTAGGTGGCGCAGTGGATAAAGCATCGGCCCTGGATTCAGGAGTACCTGAGTTCAAATCCAGCCTCAGACACTTAACCACTTACTGGCTGTGTGACCCTGGGCAAGTCACTTAACCCCAATTGCCTCACCAAAAAAAAAATAAATAAATAAAAAGAAGGCAGTTCTGAAAGACCAAAGAACTCTGGTCAACTGTGGTCACTTAACCCCAATTGCCCTGAAAAACAAAACTAATAATAATAATAATAATAATAATAATAATAATAATAATAATAATAATAATAATAATAATAATTTTTGTTATATCTTTTGTTTTTATATCACCCATGTTTCCCAATCTATCCCTCTCTCCCTTCTGCCTCTTAGAGAGCCATCTGTCATAATGAAGAATAAAAATGAGGAAGAAAGACAGTTCAGCAAAACTAACAAATTTAACAAAAAAAAATCTGACATTATATGGAATGTTCTACACCCACAGTCTCCCACCTCTGCAAAGTAGAGAGGAAGTGACCTTTCATATTTCTTCTTTGGGACCAAGTTTGGTCATGATAGTTTTCCAGTTTTCAATTTTGATTGTTTTGTTATTGTTGTTCTTTCCATTTCCATAGTTGTGGTCATTGTTCATTTTGTCTTCGTACTTCTACTTGTTTCACTCCAGTCAGTTCATGTAAATCTTTCTATGTTTCTCAGAATTCATTGTATACATCATTTCTTTTTTTTTAATGTTAATTGTATTTTTCCAGTTACATGTAAAGATAGTTTTCAACATTCATTCTTATAAGATTTTAAGTTCCAAATTTTTCCCTCCCTTTCTTTCCTCCTCCCTCCCCAAGATGTATCCATCATTTTTTACAGAAGTGACATTGTATCACATTCATATGCAACTTTTTAAGTGAACAGAAGCTGAAAAAGTGGAGGCAACCTTGTGTAGACAGCTAAGATGGGTTCCTAAACCAAGAGGAAGTACGGTGGCTCCAAACCTCTGCTGTTGGGATGACTTCTAAGGTCCCTTGCAATCACAAGAATCTGAGGCCCTTTGTTATCAGACTTCCAACCTCATCATTCAACTGAAAGTGCTCTCTCCAATTACTAATGATCTTTTGGTTTGTTTGTGCTTGTTGTTTGTTGTTTTTTGTTTTGTTTTGTTTGTTTATTTTGCTGGTCAATGGGGGTTAAGTGACTTGCCCAGGGTCATACAGCTAATAAGTGTCAAGTGTCTGAGGTCATATTTGAACTCAGGTCCTCCTGAATCCAGGGCCAGTTCTCTATCCACTGCGCCACCTAGCTGTCCCCCAATGATCTTTTAGTGTAGTTTTTTTTAAGTGAGGCAATTGGGGTTAAGTGACTAGCCCAAGGTCACACAGCTAGTAAGTGTCAAGTGTCTGAGGCCAGATTTGAACTCAGGTACTCCTGAATCTAGGGCCAGTGCTCTATCCACGGTGCCACCTAGCTGCCCCTTTAAAAAAAATTTTTTTTATGTGTAGATTTTTTTTAAAAAAATCAACAAGTCTACATGGAATTTAACACTATAGCAATAAAATTTTCATTTGTATTGCCTTCTGAACTGTTTTTGTTTTCTTTTATGTACTTTAAAAATGTTTTACTGATGATCCTTTCTCTCTTTTTGCATATTTATTGCTGCCCACTAATTTACCTTTTACCCTGCATTTAATTTACATTTCACCCTGCTGACCCTCCATTTTAACCAATTATTTATTTATTTATTTTGTGGGGCAATGAGGGTTAAGTGACTTGCCCAGGGTCACACAGCTAGTACGTGTCAAGTGTCTGAGGTCAGATTTGAACTCAGGTACTCCTGAATCCAGGGCCAGGGCTTTATCCACTGCGTCACCTAGCTCCTAGCCACCTCCATTTTAATTAAAAAAATATATATGTAATTAAGCAAAATAATGAATTGAAAATATTGGCCATGTCTGAACATGTATGTCTCCTTCTGTAACTCTAGTTTATCACTTTCTGTCAAGAGATGGGAACCATGATGCATCAGCAGGCTTCTGAAGTCATTATTTGGTTTGGGGTTTTTTTTTGTTGTTTTTCTTTTGTGAGGCAATTGGGGTTAAATGACTTGCCCAGGGTCACACAGCTAGTAAGTATCAAGTGTCTGAGGCCAGATTTGAACTCAGGTACTCCTGAATCCAGGGCTGGTGCTCTATCCACTGTGCCACCTAGCTGCCCAGGGTTTTTTGTTTGTTTTTGGTTTTCTGAAGTCATTATTGATTGGTTCGTTGATCTGAGTTCTGTTGTCTTTCAAAGGTTTTCCCTCTTACATTACTGTAGTTGTATAAACTGACCTTCTGATTCTGCTCATTTCACTCTGTATTAGTTCATGCAAGTCTTCCCAATCATCTTTGAATCTGTCATCTTCATTGCTTTATTCAGTCACCTGCAACTGATGGGCACTCTCTTAGGTTTGTAAAGAACTGATTGTTATTTGAGGTTTTTATGCCTCAGCGAGCACTGGCCTGGGGCTCCACAAACCTCACGGTGCTCCACCCACTGGTTGTAGCCATTGCCAGGGCTCTGGCACCTCACGTCATCACTAATTCACCTGGCAAAATTATAATGATTGGAAGCCTCGTGAGGGCAGTCATGTGACTGTCAGAGCGGCCATCCCATTGGCTGGGGCTGTGTGGGGTGTTTCTAGGTTTGGAGGAGGAGAATTGGGCATTCTAGGAGGAAGCTGGAAAGCCACAGGCGTTCTGCTGCGTATTTTCAGCTGATTCTTGGGCGGTGGTATTTTTTCAGGTATTATAATTTCCCTTTCCCCATTTTATTTCCTTTCCCTTGATCCTACTGATCGTGTTTGTGGTTTTTTTAAAAAGTTCGTTCTTGTTAAAATAAATCTTGTTCTGAGGGAGGCTGCCGGTTTCCTTCCTTGTCCCAGTATTGCGGCGAGCCGCTTAGCTAGCACTCCCCAATTAAAAATTGGTCCCCACAGGTTCCAATTCTTTGCTATAACAAAAAGTGCTTTAATAAATATTTATCTCTATCTGTATGCATGTATGTATGTATGAATGCATGCATGCATGCACATGTGTATGTGTGTGTATGTATGTTTTCCTGTCTTTAAGTTCTTTGGGGCTACAAGAGGGTAGGTACATGCCCAAGTATACATAGTTTATTGACTTCGTGATTATAGTTCCAGATAGCTTTCCTGAAGGTAAGACATATTCACCACTTCTCCAACAGTACATCAGTATGCCAACCCTTCCAAAGCCTCTCCAGCAATTGTCATTTTCCTTTTTTTTTGTCATTTTTATCTATCTGATGAATATATTGAGGAAACTCAAAGTTATTTTAATTTCTCTTGATATTAATAGTTGAAAGCGTTTTTATTTAGCTGTTGATAGATTTCCTTTCTTAATTGGAAATGTGCCTATTCATTTCCTTTAACCATTTATCTATTAGAAAATGGTTCTTGTGGGGCAGCTAGGTAGCACAGTGGATAGAGCACCAGCCCTGGAGCCACCAGTACCTGAGTTCAAATCTGGCCTCAGACACTGTGTGACCCTAGGCAAGTCACTTAACCCCAATTGTCTCACCAAAAAAAAAAAAAAAGAAAAGGGTTCTTGTCACCCAACTATGATAGTTAGGCAGGAAGGTAATACCTCAAATAGAATACTAGACCCGGAGTCTGGAATTCTCAGGTAAAATCTGGCCTCACTGATTACTAGCTTTATGATGCTGGGCAAGTCATTTCATCTTTCTCAGCCTCAATTTCCTCATCTATAAATTGGGGATAATGATAGAATCTAGGGGAAATAATAGCACCTACCTCCCAAGTTGTGAGGATAAAATGAAATAATATCTGTAAAGCACTTTGTAAACTTTAAAGCGTTATATAAATGTTAACTACTACTATTATTATTTAATCTTAACTCCTCACTTTCAACCGGATCCCCCATATCCAATCTGTTGCCAAGTCTTGTTTCTACCTTCACAACCTGACTCCCATATGCCTCCTTCTCTCCTCCTACATAGTCATTACCCTGGTGCCAACCCTCAACATGTCTGGATTATTTCAATGGCTTTCTGATTGGTCCCTCTGCCTCAAGTCTCTCCCCACTACAGTCCATCCTCCAATCAGCTATCAAAGTGCTTTACTAAAGTGCAAGTCTGACTACTCCTGTGTCTCCTTATTACCTTAAGGATCAATTATAAAACATTGTCTGGTTTGTAAAGTCCTTCATAAACGAGACTCTTCCTCCCTTTTCAATCTTCTTACACATTATTCTTGATGTATTCCAGTGACATTGGCCTCCTTGCTGATCCTCACACAAGACACTCCATCTCCTGCTTCTGGGCATTTTCTTTTTTAATTTTCTTTTATTTTCTGTGAGGCAATTGGGATTAAGTGACTTGCCCAGGGTCACACAGCTAGTGTCAAGTGTCTGAAGCTGGATTTGAACTCAGGTCCTCCTGAATCTAGGGCCAGTGCTTTATCCACTGTGCCACCTAGCTGCTCCCTGGTTCTGGGCATTTTCATTGGCTGTTCCATGCCTGGAATGCCCTGTTTCTTCATCTTCAGCTCCTGGCTTCTCTGGATTCCTTTGAGACTCAACTCAAATCCCACCTTTCACAAGAAGCCTTTCCTAGTCCCTCTTAGTGCCTTTCCTCTGAGCTTACCTCCAATTTATTTTGCGTGTGTGTGTGTGTGTGTGTGTGTGTAATATATGTATATGGGGTGGGGGTGGGGGTGAGAGTGAGAGTGAGAGAGAGAGAGAGAACACAATTCTTTGCATATTGTCTCTTATTAGACTGTGAATTCCTTGAGGACAGGCATTGCCTTAGAACAGAGGACATGCTTAATAAATGCTTATTGACTTGACCCTTCCAATCCTAATTGCATTGATTTTGCTTTTGTAAAAGCTTTTCCATTTTTTCCTATTAGACATTTCTAATTGAACATCCTGAAGACATCTCAAATACAATATGTCCAAAACACAATTCATTATCTTTTCCCTAAAGCCACCTCCCTTCCAGACTTTTCTATTTCTGTCCAGGACACCACCATTTCCCCAGTTATCTAGGTTCACAACCTCAGAGTTACCCTCGATTCTCTCTCACCCTACATAGCCAATCAATGACCAACTCTTGTTGGTTCTATTTCCTCAATTTTGTTTGCATCTGTTCCCTTTTCTCCACTCACACAGCTTCATCACCTCTCATTTGGGCCACTGTAATAGCCTCCTGTTTGTTTCAAGTCTTTCCTTGTCTCCAGTTCATCCTCTATGTAACCACCAAAGTGGTTTTCCTAAAATCTATTACTTCCCTACTCACAAACTTCAATTGTTTCCTTTTACCTCTAGCACCCCAAAATAAACTCTTCTGGCATTTAAATCCTATCACATACCTTAGAAAGAAGTTTGAGAAGAATTGCTGGGAAAGCTAGAAATAGTCTGACAAAAATTAGGTTTAGACCAACAGCTTATACCACATCCCACAATAAACTAAAAAATGGATATGTGACTTGAATATTAAAGATTAAACCATAAAAAAAATTAGAAGATAACCAGATCAATTTGCTCTTCTCATTTATGGCTAGGAGTCAATTCTTAATTGAATAAGGGATAGATGTGATTGTAAAAGATAAAAGAGGTAATTTGCATGATGTGAAAGTAGAATTGTAGAGCACTTATACATGAATAAAATAAATCCCTTCACAACCTTCCTGCAATTTACCTTTCCAGACATGTCATTCATTACTATTACTTATTATACATGACATGATTATATATTCATGCAATCTACAATCTAGTCAAACTTAAATTTTTTTTTTTAATTATTGCTTTTCTTTGCACAGGCATTCTATCTTCTGGCAGTGCACTTCCTCTTTGCCCCTATATCTTGGAATACATGGTTCTCTTCAAAGCTCAGCTTCTACACCACCTCCTACATGAGGCCCTCAGCTGCCATCGACTCCCCATGCCAACCAAATTGCCTTTTTTTTTTTTTTTGGTATTTATTTGTTATGTATTTCTATGTGTTCCTGTTTTCTTCCCCAATAGAATGACAGCTCCCAAATAGCAGAGGTTGTTTTTTTGTTTTGTTTTCTGGTGGAGCAATGAGGGTTAAGTGACTTGCCCAGGGTCACACAGCTAGTAAGTGTCAAAGGTCTGAGGTTGGATTTGAACTCAGGTCCTCCTGAATCCAGGGCTGGTGCTTTAACCACTGCACCACCTAGCTGCCCCTATAACGAGATTTTTTTTTTATTTTGTGGGGCAATGGGGGTTAAGTGACTTACCCAAGGTCACACAGCTAGTAAGTGTCAAGTGTCTGAGGCCGGATTTGAACTCGGGTACTCCTGAATCCAGGGCCGGTGCTTTATCCACTGCACCATCTAGCTGCTCCCTATAACAGAGATTTTCATTTCCACCACCACCCCTCCTGCCTTTGTATCCCTAGTGCCTGTACCTGGTACGCTGTGGGTACTTAAAAACTGACTGAGATTCCCAATCAGGAAAGGCAGAACAGGGCAAGCCAGTGGTGAAGCCAAGTCTGAGTGTGTGTGTGAGTGAGAAGCCAGGATGGCATTTCCCCCAGCGATGATATCCTGCCCTGTCTCAATCAGGACCAACAATGAAATTCTCGAATCCCTCCTTACCTAACCATATGAGACCTGTTCTGACTAAAATTGAAGCCCTAGAATGAAAATGTCCCAATTCTAGCTTCTGCCACTGGGGGGCAGGACATCACCATCTTCCTTTGTAATGTGAATTAGATCACTATGCCCTTCTGTAGGAAGACCACAATTCTTACTGAGGTATAGGTGAACCTCTCTTTACACCTGATGTCAATGAGAAGAGGCAGCTTGTTGTGCTGGAGAAAGCCCTGGACTTTAAAATGGGGGATGTAGGTTCTAATCCTGGTAGTCACTCTCCTTCTCTAGTATTTTTCTTTTCATAAAACTCATTCATTCATTCATTCAAGTATTTGCTAAGTACCACTTAGGCATTGAGGATACAAGAAAAAAATAAAGCCTTATAAATCTTGAAGAGACTTCGGAGGTAAACTAATCAAATTTCCCTCATTTTACAGATGAAGAAACTGAGACCCATGCAGGTTAAGAGACTTACCCAAGGGGCAGCTAGGTGGCACAGTGGATAGAGCACCGGTCCTGGAGTCTGGAGGACCTGAGTTCAAATCTGGCCTCAGACACTTAACACTTACTAGCTGTGTGACCCTGGGCAAGTCACTTAACCCCAATTGCCTCACCAAAAATTTTTTTAATTAAAAAAAAAAAGAGAGAGACTTGCCCAAAGTCACCAGGTAATCATCCTCTCCTCCTCTTCCTCCTCCTCTTCTTCCTCCTCCTCATCACTTATATAATGCTTTGAGGTTTGTAAAACATTTCACATATGGTAACTCAAATGATGCTCGCAACAGCCATGAGAGGTACACACTGTTATTATCCTGATTTTATAGGTGATGAAACTGAGGCACATGGAGGCAGTAAGAGTCTGGGGTAGGAAATAAAATAGGGTCTTCCTGTGCAGGATTTGAAGCCAGGTCCTCCTTCTGCTGTGCTGCATCACTCTCCTGACTTCAAAGAGTGCACATTCAACTGGGAGGAAGCAACATGTGTACATATAAAGAGATGCAACACAAACACAAAGCTAAAGTACAGAAGGCTTTTAATGCCTAGTTGAGGAATTTGTGTTCTATGTGAAAAGCAACAGGAAATCATCAGAGCTTCTTGGACAAGAGAGTGACATGATCAGACCTTTTGGAATATCAGTACTTTTTGTTGTTTAGTCATTTCCAGCCATGTCCAACTTTTCATGACCCCTTTTGGAGGTTTTCTTGGCAAAGATACTGCTGTGGTTTATCATTTCCTTCTCCAGCTCATTTTGCAGATGAGGAAACTGAGGCAAACAGGGGTAAGTGACTTGCCCTGGGTCACAAAGCTAGCCACTGTCTAAAGGTTACATTTGAACTCAGCTCTTCCTGACTCCAGGGCTAGAGCTCTATCCACCGGGTCACCTAGCTGCCCAATAGTCCAGTCTGCAATAGTCCAGATATAATCTTCAGGGGCTCAGAGTCTCCAAAGAATTCCCCATTCTTTTTCTTCTTCTTCTTCTTCTTCTTCTTCTTCTTCTTCTTCTTCTTCTTCTTCTTCTTCTTCTTCTTCTTCTTCTTCTTCTTCTTCTTCTTCTTTCTTCTTTCTTCTTTCTTCTTTCTTCTTTCTTCTTCTTTCTGAGGCCAGACCTTAACCCAGGTCTTCCTGAATCCAGGGCCGGCGCTCCATCCACTGGGCCACCTAGCTGCCCCAAGTCTCCAAAGAATCCAATGGGAGTCGACCCAAAGGACAATGAAGAGATGAAGAGTGGGTGCAAATTGGTGATGGCATTTTACCAGTGATGATGACTTATGAGCTGGGACATGATCCAAGGGATATCATCCAGGAAATAAATGACTGGAAAAAGAGGTGGGTTAGATTAGTCATGTAGCAATTTGGCGGGCAGAATGACAAATAGGTAGGGCACTGTGCTGGTATCCAAGTAATGTTAAAAGACATTGAAGGAAAACTTTTACCTGTGTTAGGGCAGGAGGTAGCACAGAGTGCTGGATGGTGTTGGACTTGGAGCCAGGAATACCCCAGTTCAAATCCTATCTCAGAGGGGCAGCTAGATGGCGCAGTAGATAGAGCACCGGCCCTGGAGTCAGGAGTACCTGAGTTCAAATCCGGCCTCAGACACTTAACACTTACTGGCTGTGTGACCCTGGGCAAGTCACTTAACCCCAACTGCCTAACCAAAAAACAAACAAACAACAAAAAAAAATCCTATCTCAGACTCTTACTGGCTGTATGACCTTGGGCAAGTCACTTAGCCTTAGGGTCATCATTGGGAAAATAGGAATTATAATAATACCTACTTCACAAAACTGTGAGGATCAAATGCAAACCATAAAGTACTATATAGATATTAAGTATTATTATTATTATTAATTTAGATTCTCTATGAGACAAGGCTGTGGTATAGTGGGTAGAGCAAGGATCCAAGATGATATCTATAAAGCTTTTAGCTCATTGGCTGGCACACAGTAGGGATTTAATCAATACTCGTCCCCTTTCTCTCTTCCTATGGATTATTTCTAGGAAGACATACATGAAGGGGCAGCTAGGTGGCACAGTGGATAGAGCAATGGCCCTGAATTCAGGAGGACCTGAGTTCAAATCCAACCTCAGACACTTATTACTTACTAGCTGTGTGACCCTGGGCAAGTCACTTAACCCCAATTGTCCTGCAGCAAAAAAAAAAAAAGACATACATGAGAGGGATGAGAAGGAAGGGATGGGTTGCAGCCTACTCTGGCTGAGGCAGTGCCAACCCCAATGAAGTCACAGATCCAGTTTCAGTAAAATGAAAAGGCTGGATTTCAGAATTGGGAGTTGAGGCCCCCTTCCAGCCTCCTTCCAGTACTCAGGGGTTCCTATTTTGATGGGACATAGGGAGAGCACCGAACTTATCCCACCCCTTTGGGAATCAGGTTTTTAGGGCTCTCCTGATTCATAGGAGACTGAGGTCAACCCATAAGGGACCACATCAATCAAACAACAATGAGACCCACTATGTATGCCAATGCTGAGCTATACAAAAATGAGCCACCCTCAAGAAGCTTACATTCTATCAAGGGAGACAAAAGATGAACTCATGAACATGTGAAGTATGTTTGTACAAAATGAATGCAAGGTTATGAAGGAGAGAGGTACTCACATCTGGAGGGAAAGAAAAGACCTCATGAAGCGTTTGCATTTAACTTTGAAGGGAATTAGGGCTTTTTTTTGGGGGGGGTGAGGCATTTGGGGTTAATTGACTTGCCCAAGGTCACACAGCTAGTAAGTGTCAAGTGTCTGAGGTTGAATTTGAACTCAGGTCCTCCTGACTCCAGGGCTGGTGTTCTATCCACTGCACCACCTAGCTGCCCCAGGAATTAGGGCTTTTAAGAAACAGAAATGAAGACTGTACAAAGATTTTGGAGACAGGACATGGAACGGGGTGTGTGTGTGAGAGAGAGTGTGAGTGTGTGTGTGTGTGTGTGTGTGTGTGTGTCTAATGCATACTAAGCTTGCCTATGTGGCAGCTAGGACATTAACAGGGCTTGCCCGCAGCTTTGTTGTCAGTACTGCCCTCTAGTGGCTCCATTTTGGCACTAGCCCCACCTTCCCATGCCCCAGAATTCCTGCACTGATTATGAATCCTAGAGGTCAGAGGGCTGAGCTGAGGGTTTGGGTTGAAGGCAGCCCCTAATCTCTCTCTCTCTCTCTCTCTCTCTCTCTCTCTCTCTCTCTCTCTCTCTCTCCCTCCCAGAGTGGGGAGGATCAGTGGATCTTGCACTTTACACTAAATGGCCGAGGGAAGTGGAGGTGAGAAAGGGAGCCACACCTTAATTCACACAAAAACCTTTCCTTCTTCCCCCTACTGGGACTATAAATGGGGACACAGCTCTTATTTTAGTTGGGAGAACAACAAAAAGAGAGGAATCTAGGGTAAGGTGTGGACCTCAGCTCTCTGCATGAGAGCAGAAACGGAAGGGGTCCTGGTCCCTGAGTCACACAAAGGGAAGAAGGAGGGAAGGGGGAGAGGGGAGTACTGTAGGAGAGGTAGTTCATATTTGTATAACCTTCTTCTTAACACAGACAGTGGGAGGGAAGACCAGGAGAGGCTGCTGGTAATAAAGCCTGGCTGTGGGTTGTCAGCTTGGCTGGCAGCTCAATGACGCCAGAAACAAAGAGAAGAATGGGTAGCTGGTTGGTGGGCCAAGGTCCCTCTACATTGGCTGGCTTACTCAGACTTAAGGGGGTGGCCAGTTCAAAGAACTATTGTGTTCAAAGGACTCCCCTGGTCACTTCTCCGTCCCCTCCCTTTCCACAACAGAACACTGCGTATAGGTCAAATTCATTGTACTCTATTGACATGTTCCCAAAAATGTTCACATAAATCCGATTTCAGTAATTCCTTGAATGCCAGCTAAGTTACATAAGTTTATTGAGCATGTCAGGCATGCTCGATTTTAATTTCTGATCTAGTTTTCAATCGGCTTAACATAGGTTCTCTCTCTTTTGCTACCTTAGTTAATGCACTATAAAAAAATGTTCTTAGAATTGTAATGAACCTGTCCTGATGGTCCATTCCATCTCAGCACCTATGACTTATGATAAGAAAGGACTACCTTTCCCATCATGCTATAGGGGAATGTCCCATGAAAAAAGATTTACATTCTCCTGAGTCCATTGACTGGAGGCACCACAGGGCAGAATGAGACATACATTATCAGACACAATTCATGTGTGGATTTCTTTGGGTTGTCACAGAAGGGGAAGGGGAAAAAGCCTTATTCCTTGCTAATTTAATTTCAGTTAACTATTTGTAATAAGTATACTTTCTATAATTTGGAACTGATGTGGGGAAAATAGGGTAGGGGGTTTGGGTAGGGGTAAGGGTTTGGGGTCCTTAGGAATTCCTCTTTAAAGAATTACACCCTCTTGCACACAAAAGCAATTAGAATAAGATAGTAGTTTATTTAGGGGCTGGGGAAGGGGAACCAAGAGAGAAATCCTTGGACTTCTCATAGTGAGAAGGCATGGCACAGAGAAAGTGGCTCTGAGATACCAATCTCCTTCAGCAGGAGACAGGCAGGTACTTTATAGAGGACTGATGGGGGTGACCCTCTGACTGTGGAAAGTTCCCTTAGTGAGGGAGGACCATCCCCCACTGGTGGTGGCTGGAGGAGCTGGGTGAGGGGTGGCTGCAGATCTCTCAAGCCATCTCTCTCCTCAGCACACAAACGCAGCAGCCACACCTAATCTTATCTCCCCAGGGGTGAGGGAGACTGGAATGAAGTGTGGGGGTCCTGGAGCTAGCTCAGTCCTGATATGGTTCCACTTATCTCTTTAGGTATGTCTGTCCTTTGGATTAGTTTCTCAAGGAGAAGGTTCTTTGATGTACCCCAGAGAACTTCTGGGGTGCTCCGGGCCCACAACAGAACTATGCCCAAATAGTTACTGGTCCGTGCATACCCTCTGACAAGTTATATCATTCCTAGGTCTATACCTCCAAAAAAAAATCAAAAAAAGGAAAAGGATCTATGTGTATAAAAATATTATAGCAGTTCTTTTCAATTTTTGTTATCATGAAAAGAGCTGCTATAATATTGCAAAGAATAAAGATGGAATGTGCCACTTATGAAAGAGAGGTTATGAACTTAAATGAGCTTAAAATGCAGAAAGAGACATACCTTTTCAGACACAAACAATGTGGGGATTTGTTTTGCTGGACTGTGCATCCATGTATCTAGGGCTTTGTAATTTATTTTGGTTTTTTTAAAAAATTGTTCAGTTGAAGAGAGAGGAGGAGGGGGGAGAGATTAATACATTTAAAAAGGGAAATATATATATACATATACATATATGTGTGTGTGTGTGTGTGTGTGTGTGTATGTGTGTGTGTATATATATATATATTGACCACTCTCTGGGAGAATAAGGGGAGGAATTCCAGGAGAAATTTTGATGATATAAAAATGAAACATCAATAAAAATCTATGTTTTTAAAAAATATATGCTTTATGGGGGGCAGCTAGATGGCACAGTGGATAAAGTACTGGCCATGGATTCAGGAGGACCTGAGTTCAAATCTGGCCTCAGACCCTTGACACTTACTAGCTGTGTGACCCTGAGCAAGTCACTTAACCCTCATTGCCCCACCAAAAAATAAAATTTTTAAATTAAAAAAAATATATGCTTTATGGTCAAATGTTTATTGAGAACTTGCTTCTCAAGGGGTGGGGGTGGCATGGGATAGTATGGACTGAATATCTCTCTGAGTGAACTGGAAATGAGCTAAATTCAGGTGTTCTCAGAGAGACTTCTTGGCTGAGGACAAATGTGAGTCATCTTGATAGTTATTAGAGAAAAGTTTCCCCATAGTGAATTTAGTCTATTTGTCCTTAATTGACAAAATCATTTAATTGTAAAGTTGGAAGCAAACTTGGAGGCAGTCCAGTCCACCCCCTGCCTAAGGCCTAAATCTTTGATACTGAATCTCTCACAAAGGAACTTTCCAGGTAAGCCTTTTGTAAAGTGAGACACCATACCCTAATTAATCAGGACCACCAGTCTCTGCTTTGGTGTGTAAGGTTTGCTCAAAGTGAAGCAGATCATTCTAAGCGTCCTGGAAGGGAGAGACTGATTCACCAAATGGAGTCTTAACTGTTGGCCATTCCTGTGTATGATGTTGTTCTAGCTCTCATCAGACCTAGAGGTTCTCCAAGATGGATATTTCCCCTAATCCAGTGTCCTAAGGACCTTGTGTAAGGATGGCATCATCTCTGCCTTGATCATCCCACTGACATTTCCTTTTTTTTTTTTTTGTGGGGCAATAGGGGTTAAGTGACTTGCCCAGGGTCACACAGCTAGTAAGCGTCAAGTGTCTGAGGCCAGATTTGAACTCAGGTACTTCTGAATCCAGGGCCCGTGCTTTATCCACTGTGCCACCTAGCTGCCCCCCCCCCCCGACATTTTCAAAGGGAAATCAAGGTAAAATGCTCACCTGGGTCACCTTTGAAAGGAAGAAAAAGCCGAGGGGGAAGAGGTCCACCATCTTCTAAATCTGGAAAGGGCCTCCAAGGCTTTCTGTCTACCAATTAGGTCCTGGTAAACATAGCTCCAATTCAAAAAGCATTTATTAAGCACCTACATTGTGCCAGACACCGTGCTAAACACTAAGGAGTCAAATACAAAATAGAACAGTCCCTGCCCTTGAAGAGCTTATACTCTACTGGGGGAGTCAACATATACACAGAGAAGTTGATACGAAATCAGCATGAAGTCATTTGTGGGGAAGGTGGTGCTGATGACTAGGGAAAGTAGGAGAGACTCTTTTGGGAGTAGATATTTGAGCTAAACTTGGAAGGAAGCTAGGAACAAGACATGGAGGTGAGAAGGGCCTGGGGACATAGTCTGTGCAAAGGCCTGGAAACTTCAGCAAGTTGGAAATTCTGACTGGAATGTAGAATAGGGTGTAATCAGCCTGGAAAGCTAGGCTGGAGCTTTTAAATGTCAAAAAGAGGAGTTTGTATTTTTTTCCCTAGAGCTAATGATTGGGAGGCACTAAATCTTCATGAGCCGACTGGTCAGACCTTTGCTTTAGAAATATCTGTTTGGTAGCTGTGTGAAAGTTAAAAGAGAAAGAGGCTGAAAACAAGGAAATGAGTTAGGAGTCTATTATAAGTCCAAGTAAGGTGGGTGATTAAGTTTATTTCTTTATTTTTGGTGAGGCAATTGGGGTTAAGTGACTTGCCCAGGGACACACAACTAGTAAGTGTCAAGTGTCTGCGGTTGGATTTGAACTCAGGTCCTCCTGAATCCAAGGCCAGTGCTTTATCTATTGAGCCACCTAGTTGTCCCTGTGTGATTAAATTAAAAAAAAATAAACTAAACTAAAAAAGAATGAGGACAGGTAGTTTTTATAGCTGGGTTAGGGGTTGGAATTCTGAATCAAATAGAGATAGAAGACATTTTTTAAAAGCTATTTTAGTTACAAGAAACTGAAATTTTTGCAAGAACAAAATCAATACAGTTGGATTAAGAAAGGAAACCATCAAATGGGGGGAATTTTTGCTTAAAATATCCCTGAAGAGATTGGAGAGAGTATACCCCCAGATTTATGGGGAGATGTTTTATAGTTCCTGGACTTACTATGTCAGGTCAGTAAATTGTGTCTAGTGGATCACAGTTAATGGGAAATGCACCAGTAGGGGCTTGTGATCTATAGTTTTAGAAGTATAAACACACAGGGTAAATTAAGGTAGTAACTACTCTTCAGTGACAAAACCTGCAGCTTTCAAATTGTTGTTGTTTGTCCTTCATTCTCCAAGAGGACTGTGGGAAAATATGGCCCCCCCTCAAAAGCTGATTGAAGTTGTCTGGGGAATGTCTAGCAGGTAAATTTCAGCTGGGAAAAGGGTGCATACTAATGGCTCTTTTCCTCCCCCCTCCCCAGCAATCAGGATCACATGATGAAAGAGACCCAGGGTGTCTTGACTCACAAATTGTAACTGAGGAAGAAGGGAGGGGCCAGCCTGTTGAGATAAAAGGGCTCCCAAGGCCCACACTCACCGCCATTTCCATTAGGGAGCTGGCCTGTTCTCTTGAGAATGTATAAATAAAGGCCTTTGATACTTCTCCAACACTGAGTTCCAGAAATTTTTTTTTTTTCAGTTGTCAAATCCCATAAGGAACAGTAAGACCACTGCAGGTCAAGCTGTTGTCCAAGGGAATTCTTGTTCTTTCTCCTGTGTACGATAGTCACACCATACTTGGCCAAGTGCAACTGAGCAGAGCTAAGGAGATTCCAGAAATTTTTAAATGGGGTTTCTCACAATTTGTTTCTCAACGAGGACCATGACAGTGGGGAGGTGCTATCATTGATGTGGGCAGGAAATTTGGGGTCCAATTGATTGTGAGTTGTCCCAAAAGAATTACAGTTTACCAAATTTTATTGCAATGCTGTGAGTGATCACAGGGAGAGAACCAGAAAAGTGGAAAGGTATCTCTCCAATAGTGAAAAGACAGTTAGATTTATAGTATAGATTAATTGGTTATCAGTCTCATTATGATAATCTCCACCTTGGGGAGCTACAAGGGAGGGCCTGTCCTACTCATTATAATATTCTCCACCTAGGGGTGTTACAGGGGAGGGCTTATCCTAATTTGGAGTTCCTGGGGTCCTAAGCCAGTCCCCGAGGCGGGTACCTTTTTCAGTGGAGGTGTGTTTTGGGGGTTTACGTGTCATAAGGTGAATCTGGGGACAAATTTGGCCTTTTCTGAGCATGTCTCTTTCTGATTCCCATGGCTAGTTTCAAAATAATCATTTTTCATTCGAATTTCTATAGGTTGTCTTTTTCCTTTATTGTAATTTTGACCTGACCTGTTCTGGTCTGTTATGGAAGCTGATCACTGTGGGTACGAGAACCTGGTATAAGTTGTCCATTAACTGGGATCTAACTCCCTTTTGGAGCTAATATATGAATTAGAGCTTGGGTCTTAGGTTTTTCTGTTAACCCTTTTTTTCACCTCCTACATCATCATGACTTGCAATGAATTGGATTTAAGGGAGGGAGGGCTGTGAAAAGTCACTAGCCTCACTTTCTCTTCCAGAGCCATCTGGGTCCAGTGGAACTAGAGATGGCCCCAGCTTTCAAGTGCTGAGTTGGGAGAGTGACCCAAAGGGGTTGCTACCCTGATATGAATTTATGCAAAGTAAAGTAATCAGAACCAGCAAAATAATATAGATAATATCTAAAACAGTTAACTGGGATCTAATATCTGAATGAAAGCTTGGGTCTTAGGTTTTTCTATTAAGCCTTTTTTGCCTCCTACATCATGTTGAGTTTGAGATTCCTATAAGACATCCAAGGTAGAAAGTAGTGTCAACCTGAAACAATGAATATAATAATATTAAGGTCTTTAATCTGGGCAGAAGAGTTATTAACTCAGGATACTGCCATAGCAAGTGCTAGGGATACCCAAAGATGGGGACTGGTGACAGGGTTTATATGGGGTAAAAGAACCAAGAGAGGGAAGGGATTGCCTGTGGGTTCATTTACCTCATAGTTTCAAAAGTTAAATTATTTTACATGACAAGGTTAGAGTGATGAGAGTACCTTTGAGGGTTAAGTATATCAAAAATTCTTAAGGTAAGCTGTTTTACATAACAAGCAAATGCTCATAAAGAAAGCTCAGGATTCTTTGGAAGAGAGTTTTTGGAGATCTACAAAATAATCAGAGACTAGAATTGACAAGTCTAGTCAGGCAATTGATTGGCCTGGGAATGAGACTAGATGAAGTCAGTCAGTTCTCAATCAACACTGCATCAGTTGTGTAAAGAATTAATTGTTATTTGAGGTTTTTATGCCTCAATGCACACTGGCCTGGGGCTCCCCAAACCACATGGTGCTCCACCCACTGGTTGTAGCCATTGCCAGGGCTCTGGCACCTCATCACCACTCCTACATGGGCCTGGCAAAATTATAATGATTAGAAGCCTAGTGAGGGCAGTCATGTGACTGTCAGAGGGGCCATCCCATTGACTGGGGCTGTGTGGGGTGTTTCTAGGTTTGGGGGAGGAGAATTGGGCATTCTAGGTGGACGCTGGAAAGTGACAGGCATTCTGCTGCTTATTTTCAGCTGATTCCTAGTCAGTGGTATTTTTTCAGGGATTATAATTTCCCTTTCCCCATTTTATTTCCTTTCCATTGATCTTACTGATCCTGTTTGTGTTTTTTTTTTTAAGTTCGTTCTTGTTAAAATAAATCTCGTGGGGCAGCTAGGTGGCGCAGTGGTAGAGCACCAGAGTCAGGAGTACCTGAGTTCAAATCCAGCCTCAGACACTTAACAATTACTAGCTGTGTGACCCTGGGCAAGTCACTTAACCCCAATTGCCTCACTAAAAAAAAAAAAAAAAAAAATTAAATAAATAAATAAATAAATAAATCTCATTCTGTTTTGAGGGAGGCTGCTGGTCTCCTTCCTTGCCCCAATATTGCAGTGAGCCGCTTAGCTAGCACTCCCCAATTAAAAATTGGTCCCCACAATTTTTGGCGAGTCAACTAGGAGTTGATTAACCTAGTGAATTTCTTTAACCCACCCCTCCTCCCCCTTATTTGGCCACGAGCCAACTAACCTGGGGGATCTTCTTGCCCCTCCCCCACTGCCCCCTTAGGCAATCTCCCTTGCTCTTAAAAAAACCTTAGCATTTATCTTGCTGGTCAGAGAAAAGCTGGTTCATTGTGAACTGCACCATGATTGAATATTTGGCTCCCCCCTTGTATATTCTAATTGGCATATTTTGGGACAGCATATTGGCCTGATTTAAACTATTGGCCTGCTCAATACATATTCATGGCATTGCTGGTTTCCTCCTCACAAACACAGTAAAAAATCTTTGGAACAATGGTATGGGAAAGTTTATCTTTCCCACTGAGCACATATACAATATTACTGGAAGCATTATGCCTAAATTAGAACTTTACTATACCACTATCATTATAACTCAAATAGCTATAAATTTTATTCTCATTATTGTCATTATTGCAATGTGGTATTTTTTCCAAAAAATCTGTAAAGAGAGGAAGGGATATGATCATAGTAGACCACGTGTTCAGAGGGATACCAGTACAGGTCCCTCTATTGGAGATGACCTGAGGTCAGAAATAGATTTAGACCAGTCTTTAGAAACAGATCAACAGAAACTGCTCCCCCTACAGAATGTTACAGCCTGCAGGGCGTAAAATATATAGCCCATTCAGTCCAAAGGATCTGTGTGCATGGAAGAAACTTATACCTAGGTTTGATCAGAATCCGAAGTCAGTAATTTCGCAGTTAAGGTCTATATTTAATACATACCAACCTACTTGGGCCGATGTCACTTGTCTTATGGAAATTATAGTATCCCCAAATGAAATTGCAGATATTGTCACAGCAGGAAATTCCTTGGTGGCTTCTGGGGAAGCATTAACAGAGTGGCTTCTCCAGGAGCCAAACTGGGATTATAATGATCCACAGCAATTCCAAGAATTAAAAAATGCTAGGGAAACACTACTGAAAGGAATGGAATCCTGTTCTAAGAAATCTGACAACTGGCAAAAGTTTTTAAAACTTGCTCAGGAGCCTAATGAACAACCTAATAGATTTTATGATAGACTTTGTGAAGCTGCTAGGCAATTTACAAGACTGGACCCACTAGACTCAAAAGATTCCTATATTGTACGTACTACATTTGTATATCAATCATTGCCAGAAATACATAAATTTTTTATGACACAGTGTCCAGGCTGGAAAGATATGGCTGTAGAAAGGCTTAAAGAAATTGCCACCTATAGCTTTGAGGTAAATGAAGATAATATGGCTAAGCAAAGCATTCTAGCACCAGCACTTTCAGGTCAGGCATTTAAAGGTCAGGACAAAACCCCTAAGGTGTGTCAGTACTGTGAAAAACAAGGACGCTCATTGAGAGAATGTAGAACTAGAAAGCAAGAACTCAGGTGGGCAGTAACTGAGGGTCTTGAAGATTTTTCAGGAGAAACCAGAATAATTATGGAAATTTTTAGCAGAAAGGAAACAACCAAGATAATTACAGACTTTATTACAACCAGAATCAGTATAATCGTAGACCCTATCAGGGAGGTACAGAAGGAAAGAATCAGAATCAGGGTAACTCTAGAATCCCTCAGAGGGAGACACAGGACTGACGGTGTCCAGGGGAGGAGTGGAAAATAAATACAGAAAGCTTTACTTTTCCAGATCCTGAATTTTTGAATCCTCTTGTACCAATCCATTCACCTTCCCAGAGTAACAAACCCCATGTGACCCTCAAAGTTGGGGACATGTATTATGATTGTCTGTTAGATACAGGAGCCTCTAAATCAGTGTTAGTGCATAAACCAGACCCTGGATGCAATGCTATTGGATCTTTAAATGTGATAGGAGTCTCAGGTAAGGCCCAAAGAGTGGCAGAATTAACCCCTTGCATGGTATCTATGGGGCCTTTAACTGTAGAACATTGATTTTTACTTATGCCCGATGCCCCTGTAAATCTATTAGGTCTCGATCTCCTTTGTAAACTTAGAGCAACCATATCTTGTGCTCCAGATGGGTCTGTCTCTGTGGTTGCAAGAGGACAGTGTTCATTTATTACCAATTTTGATTGCAGATGCTCAAGGAGCAGTACGGGATACATCCAAAATCCCCTCTGACATTCCTGAGGCCCTATGGACCTCCTCCTCTACTGAAGTGGGGCTCCTTAAATCTTCTATGCCTGTTACTATTGAAGTTAAAGGGGCTGGGGCGGCTAGGTGGCACAGTGGATGAAGCACCGGCCCTGGAGTCAGGAGTACCTGAGTTCAAATCCGGCCTCAGACACTTAACACTCACTAGCTGTGTGACCCTGGGCAAGTCACTTAACCCCAATTGCCTCACTAAAAAAAAAAAAAGTTAAAGGGGGACCACCTCCACCCATTCCACAGTATCCATTGTCTAAAGAAGCTATAGAAGGGATCACCCCTATGATTGAGGCTCTGAAAAAGGCAGGGTATTATTGTCCCATGCCATCATTCTCCATGTAATACTCCCATTTTGCCAGTTAAAAAAACCCAAGCCTGGCCCAGATGGCAAACCTCTATTGTTTTGTACAAGATCTTACAGCGATTAACAATTATGTTATTCCTAGATATGCTATAGTCCCTAATCCTGCCACCATAGTTTCTTCAATCCCATGTGAGGCTACATGCTTCACAGTGGTAGACCTCTGCTCTGCCTTTTTCTCTATACCTGTGCATGAGGATTTCCAGTATTTATTTGCCTTTACCTGGAAAAATAAACAGTGGACCTGGACTAGACTCCCACAGGGATTTGTGGACAGTCCTACATTATTTTCTCAAATTTTACAACAGGACCTGGCCTCTATTACTTTTAAAGGTTCCACTTTAGTGCAGTATGTAGATGATTTACTTTTAGCCTCCCCTGATGCTGAAACCTGTCAGGAAGACACCTGCCATTTATTATTAGAACTACACAATAGAGGCCACAAGGTCTCTAAGTCAAAGGTACAATGGTGTTTACCTCAAGTAGAATATTTGGGTTTCATTCTGGCTGCTAGAGCTCGCTCTGTCTCTCCTAAGCTAGTCCAGGCTATTCAACAACTCTCTGCTCCCTCTACTAAGAAGCAGCTGAGGGGCATTCTGGGAGCAGCTGGGTATTGCAGACAATGGATACCCTCTTTTGGTGAAATTACTAAGCCTTTTATAACTCTAACCAAAAATTCTGTCCCAGAACCTTTACAGCTGGATTCCCAGCATCTTTCAGCTATAGCAGAATTGAAATGGGCCTTGTTATCAGCACCTGCACTAGGACTCCCAGACTACAGTAAGCCTTTTACTCTTTTTGTGCATGAACAGAAGGGAGTGGCTGATGGGGACCTGACTCAATCATTAGGACCTGTCCAGCACCCAGTAGCTTATTATTCCAGCCAACTAGATTCTGTGGCCTCTGGGGTGCCACCCTGCCTCAGGGCAGTGGCAACTACAGCCCTTTTGGTAGAAAAAGCCTCTGATTTGGTCCTAGATAATCCTCTTACAATACAATGTCCCCATGAAATAGAGGCCCTCTTACTATGCCATAGAACACAAGCCTTTTCAGATCAAAGGCTGGCTAAGTATGAAGTAACCCTGCTAGGTCATGAAAATATTGCTTTAAAACGCTGTACAATCCTTAACCCAGCAACACTGCTCCCTAAATTACCACTCTTCGGGGAGCCGTTGCATGACTTTGCCTCTTTAGTTGATATGGCTGAAAAACCCCGTGATGACCTTTTGGATATACCTTTAGAGAACCCTGATATTGTCCTCTATACAGACGGCTCTTCATTTATGAAAGATGACACCCATTTCCCTGGGGCTGCTATAGTTTCTGATTATGATATTATCTGGGCAGCTTCTCTGCCTTCACATTTTAGTGCACAAGCTGCTAAACTTGTGGCTCTTATACAAGCCTGTAACATAGCCAAAGGAAAGAGTGCTACCATTTATACTGACTCCAGATATGCCTTCAGTGTATGCCATGCTGTAGGCATGCTTTGGCTACAGAGGGGGCTTTCTAACATCCTCTAGCAAAGCTATTGCTAACAGAGACATTATCAAGGACCTCCTATCTGCCCTGAAACTTCCCTCTGCTCTAGCAATTATACACTACCTTGCCAACACAGGGAATAATGATCCTGTTTCAAAGGGGAATGCACAAGCTGATTCAGCAGCTAAGCTGGCCACTTTAGAAGCCCCTGAACATGTATTTAATCTCTCACCTTCTGAGGATGTTTCTCTCTACCTAACTTATGATGATTCTGAAGTAGAAAGGTGGAAAAAGAGATTCAAGGCTAAACAGATCAATGGAGTCTGGATGTCTTTGGAGGGAAAACCACTTCTCCCCCAGAAATTCTATCACCAGGTATGCCTCTCTATTCACAGGAAAGGCCATTTTGGCACACAAGGCATTGTGGACTCAGTCAGAAGGACCTGGTTAGCACCAGGTATAACTAACATAGCATCTCGAATCTTCTCGGGCTGCTCCACATGTCAGTCTTACAATCAACATGCTTTCCATGCTAAAGCATATGGAAGACACCCTTTGGTATATATACCTTTTGATCATCTACAAATTGACTTTATTTCTATGCCCAAAGCAGGATATTACAAATTTTGCCTTGTTATTGTTGACCAGCTCACTCGAAGGGTGGAGGCTTTTCCTGCCCCATGAGCAACTGCTGGCTTTGTGGCCAAAGCTCTCCTTAAAGAAATTGTTCCTCACTTTGGGCCACCAGCATACATTGACTCTGATAGAGGTACACATTTTACAGATTCAATTCTCTCCCAGATTTATTCTTTCTTGGAAATAACCCCTAGATTTCATACTCCTTACCACCCTCAAAGCTCAGGCCAAGTTGAGCGTATGAATAAAGAGCTTAAGTCCATGATTGGCAAATTATGTACTGAAACCCATTTAAAATGGCCTGATGTTCTACACTTAGCATTATTCTATCTGCGTAGTAGACCAAGAGGTAAACTGCATATATCTCCTTATGAGATGCTTTTTGGTCACCCTCCTATCCAAGCTAAAACTTTTTCCCCAGTCTATACATCACTAGTGGGAGGTGATACTTCTGTTGCTTCCTATATACAGGAACTACAAATTAGGCTACGTGAACTCCATGAAGCAGGAGTTGCTGTACAAGCTGGTCCTTTAGACTTTTCCTTGCATGATTTAAGTCCTGGAGACAATGTATATATTAAGAATTTTCAGCAGACCAGTGGGACCCAGCCCACTTAGGAGGGACCTTTTCAGGTATTATTGACAACTCCTACTGCTATTAAAATTGAAGAAAAAGAATCTTGGATTCATTGTTCCCATGTGAAGCCTGCACCATTTGTGGGTAAAGTAATTTCAGATAAAATTTAACCAGCTGCTAAAGAGCAAAGAAACTGAACAGAGCACAGGGGTAATAGACAGTTCCAATTTGCAAGCATTATCACTCAATCGCAAACTCTGGGACTCAGACTCTGTAAGGTATCAGGAGATGGAAATTGTCTTTTCAGAGCCCTCAGAGACTAGTTAGAAGGTCATTCCAAAAACCATCTCAAACACAGACAAGAAACTGCTAATTATATGCTCAGTCATAAAGAAGACTTTAGGTCTTTTATAGAAACAGATATTCCCTTTGAAGAATATGCTGCTGATTGGAAAAAAGCTAGTACTTGTGCTGGGAATGACACCATTGTAGCCTTTGCCAAACATAACCAACTGAATGTAATCATTCACCAGTTGAATGAATCTCTGTGGCAAATTTGTGGTACCATAACGATCATTATGAAAGCATTAGAAGAATCAATGATGATTCAGAAACCCCTGCTACTTTGGCATACAGAGAATTAGGGAACCTGTTTAAAAAATGTGGTGTACCCCAAATTCTAGCATTATAAGCTTTTACCTTAAACAAGCTTTTCCTCCTGCAAGTGAAGAACTTCTCCACCAAGAGCACATGGCTCTGTCTTCTAGAAAGGGTTATTGAACCTTATTGCTTAATTTATAAGGGTATGGTCTTTGGTGAAATTAATATGAGATTTATGATTTATGGAAACTTACCATTTCAGAGACTAATTGCTCTTACAATGAGCTTAATGGAGATGGTTCAACTCCATGTTGCAGGCCCTGGAGAGAATATATGTACAATAGGAGGAGAGACAGGTACATGTAAGATACCCTGATAGAGGCTGAGAGAACAGCCAAATACATTCAGGAAGTCCATAGTTTGCATATGAGAGCAGCTATGTAGAGCACAATTGCTGGACATAGTCCAGTTTCTTCCTCTCTCACTCCAAAAATGTTCTGGTGTCATGTTAGCCCTAATGCATGCACCTAGTTTAACTTAACCTGGCTTCTTCACTCAATCTGGTGGCATGGTCAGAATCGATCCACCTGAGGCCTAACACAATTATGTGAGATTTAAAATTGGATATTAGATCATAAATCTCCCCTACTTAACCTTTCCCTTAATTTATCTCCCAAACTAGTAAATGGAAGAAGCTTTTGGTTTTCTAGATAGACCTTTTATTTATTGTTATGGTAGTCACAAGGTGATGTTGATTAGAAGGATAGGAAAGTAGAAACACAATACAAATCATCTTAAGTCTAAGCTTAGTCTATATTCCTTATAAAAAACTCACCAAACTGAAAAGGCCACCTTTGGAGAGAGACCGTCTGTGCCGTGCCGTCAGGAGTCCCGCCAAGCAGGCAAAAGCCCCCACTTCCGTACTCTCCACCCCGGAAGTCAAGTGCCCCGCAGGCAGTCTGACATGCGCAGCAGGCGGACTGTTCGTCTCCTCCCCAAAAGGGTGGTCCTTGAAAAACTGGCGTCTTTCAGTTATCCTAACCGACTGTTAAAAACTTTCATATTTTACCACAATTATTAGATGTCTATGCACCACAAGATGTGGTATGGTAACCTTTCCATAACATTTTCAGGTGTCATCATGGACACATAACTAAATTTGGCCTTGATCCAGACATATAGTGGTAAAAAGTGTTAGTAATGTCATGACTGTCTCAATTTTGTATTGCGTATGGATATGAGTATCCTCCAAAGGGGGGACTCCAATATGCTGTATATATATCAAGTTTAAACTTGTTTTGTATATTTTGAAGAACTTTCATTGTTTAATTTGAAAATTTTTAGACAATGCTATGCTAAAGATTAATGAAAATCCAGCAGTTCCAAAGACAACCAGAATCCAGACCAGAGTCCAGTTCCCCTGATGACATCTCAACCCTCCTTCGAGGACAAGATTTTAAGGACTTTAAATGGACATTTTTGTTTTTTCCTTCTGTTACTATACACATCATCTGTAATATGTATTTTCCCTTTCCTATATTGTTATTAGTATATTGTTTGTTAGCATTGGTTATGATATTCTGTTATTTTAAAAAATTTATTTATTGTTCCATCAAGGAAACACCCTGTATTTCATGAAAAGACAAAGGGGGGAATGTAAAGAATTAATTGTTATTTGAGGTTTTTATGCCTTGGTGCGCACTGGCCTGGGGCTCCCCAAACCACACGGTGCTCCACCCACTGGTTGTAGCTATTGCCAGGGCTCTGGCACCTCATGTCATCACCACTCGCCAAAGCCTACATGGGCCTGGCAAAATTATAATGATTGGAAGCCTAGTGAGGGCAGTCATGTGACTGTCAGAGCAGCCATCCCATTGGCTGGGGCTGTGTGGGGTATTTCTAGGTTTGGGGGAGGAGAATTAGGTATTTTAGGTGGAAGCTGGAAAGCGACAGGCGTTCTGCTGCGTATTTTCAGCTGATTCCTAGGCGGTGGTATTTTTTCAGGTATTATAGTTTCCCTTTCCCCATTTTATTTCCTTTCCATTGATCCTACTGATCCTGTTTGTGTTTTTTTTTTAAGTTAGTTCTTGTTAAAATAAATCTCGTTCTGTTTTGAGGGAGGCTGCCAGTCTCCTTCCTTGCCCCAATATTGCAGTGAGCCACTTAGCTAGCACTCCCCAATTAAAAATTGGTCCCCAGGGGCAGGTAGGTGGTGCAGTGGATAGAGCACCAGCCCTGGAATCAGGAGTACCTGAGTTCAAATCTGGCCTCAGACACTTAACACTTACTAGCTGTGTGTCCCTGGGCAAGTCACTTAACCTCAATTGCCTCACTAAAAAAAAAGAAAAAATGGTCCCCACAGTTGATTCTTCTTTTTTTAAGTCATAAAAGTATTTTATTATTTTCCAGTTACATGTCAAGAAAGTTTTCAACATTTGTTTTTATAATATTTTGAGTTCCAAATTTTTTTCCCTCTCTCCCTTCCCTCCTCCCTCCTCAAGACAGCAAGCAATCTGATATAGGCTATATATATGTACAATCACATAAAACATATTTCTGCATTAGTCATGCTGTGAAAGAAGAATCAGAACAAAAGGGAAACGCCCCCCCACCAAAAAAAAAACCAAAAACCAACCAAAAAAACCTGGAAACCGGATAGTTCAATCTGCATTCATAATCCACAGTTCTTTTTTCTGGATATGGAGAGAATTTTCTATCATGAGTCCTTTGGAATTGTCTTGGATCATTGTATTGCTGAGAAGAGATTGCTGAGTCTATCACAGTTGATCATCACACAATGTTGCTATTATTGTGTACAGTGTTCTCCTGGTTCTGCTCACTTCACTCAGCATTAGTTCTGAGGGAAATGACCCTCTTCATCTTGGTGAAAATGACCCTTTTCTCCAATTCAATCTCTAACTTGACATTGGTGTGTCAAAAGTTCTTTTATTTTCATTCTATTGAGAATGGGCACTTACAAGTAAGTGCTACAGCCAGCAAGTACAAAACATAGGAGCTTGCAGGCCCCTTTTATCCCTAGGTCCTATCACAAAAATGGACCCTCCTTGGGGCAGCTAGGTTCTGTAGCAGATAGAGCACCAGCCCTGGACTCAGGAGGACCTGAGTTCAAATTCAACCTCACACACTTGACACTTACTAGCTGTATGACCCTGGGCAAGTCACTTAACCCCAATTGCCTCACCCCCCCCCAAAAAAAAAGAGTTGCAAAAAAAAATGGACCCTCCCCTTGTTCATCATTGGCTGATTACTTAAGGGTTACAATCTAAGTTTGAAAACTAATTTTCCATAATTATTCTTTGAGTCCTTGCCAATAACAGGGGACACAGGGACATTTCTTCAATACTCGTTTATATGGACACAATCCGGGAGTAGACCTAGTTGATGATACAATCTGTCTACCAAAGGGGGAAGGGGGGAACAAAGACTTAAGTCCTCAAATAGGTCCAGAAGAGTAAAATTTAAACAGTATTGATGAGGTGGTTGTGTCCTACTGAGAGAAGACCATTACTCCTTTCCTCACAAGTCCACTTAAGTCTTCCCAGGCTTTTCTGAAATCTGACTGCTCATCAATTCTTACAGCACAATTGTATTCCATTACATTCATATACTATAATTTGTTGGCATTCCCTCAATTTCCAATTCTTTGACACCACAAAGAGAGCTGCTATAAATATTTTTGTACATGTGTGTCCTTTTATCTTTTTTATGATCTCTTTGGGGTACAGACATAGTAGTCATATTACTGGGTCAAAGGGTTATTAGTAGATTATTTAGATATGTAGGTTTATCCACAGATATATGGCGATTGAACTCTTAATAGCTGATGGTAGAATAGTGTGTGTTGTGGCGGGGCAATAGGGGTTAAGTGACTTGCCCAGGGTCACACAGCTACTAACTGTCAAGTGTCTGAGGCCGGATTTGAACTCAAGTCCTCCTGAATCCAGGGCCGGTGCTCTATACACTGCACCACCTAGCTGCCACCATTATTTCATTATCTTACTCAGTCATTAAACATTTATTAAGCAATTGCTTAAGCTCTAGGCACTATGCTAAGCACTGGGGATACAAAAAGAGGCAAAAGATGTCTTTCCTCTCAAGGACCTCATCATCTCCTTGTGAGGTAGACAAAGCAGGAAACAGGCTTGCTGAGGTTGACTTACCTAAGGTCACCTAGCTAGTTTTGGAGGCTAAATCTAGGACCTGTTCTGCCTGATTCTGAGTTCAATACTTTATCCACTACTCCACACTTTCCCTTTCAGATTTTTCAAAACTCTGGGATATTCTTCAGCATAAACACTCCAGTACTCTTGAAAGGTTTAATTTGATCAAAAACCTCCTAAATGCATTGTGTTCGGAGACCAGAATATCCACTGTGAGACAGTCTCACAGTTAAACCAGGTGCATGTGTTAGGGCTTCCATGAAACCAGGCCATTTTTGATGGGAGAGAGGAAGAAACTGGACTATGTCCAGCAACTGTGCTCTACATAGCCACTATCATCAGCAAACTATGGACTTCCTGAATGTATTTGGACTAAGGGAATCCCACCTCCAGGTTTCGCTGAATGGCTGTTCTCTCGGCTATGCCTGTTCTCTCAGCCTCCATCAGGGCATCTTACATGTACCTGTCTCTCCTCCTGTTGTACATATATTCTCTCCGGGGCCTGCATCATGGCGTTGAACCATCTCCATCAATGAGCAAGTGTATTAATTTCACCAAAGATAATATGATGGTAAAAATGCATGTTATGCTGCATAACTTGGGATATACTTGTAATATATATACAATAATCCCAAACCATACCCAGAGTATACATAGTCACAATGACATATAAATGATAAATGAATGTAAATGGTTGATAATATTAAACATTATTAAAGAATCTTCATTAAGCAAGTAAACCACATCATCTTATCCATGAATTCTCTATCTAGTACAATGACAATAACAGATACTTGATATGACAAAAAATTTATCAAAAGGAAATAAAACATCAGCAAGACTCAATATGTTCATTAATTGCCTTACAAATCAAGCAATAGGGTTCAATAACCCTTTCAAGAAGTTAGAGCCATGTGCTCTTGATGGAGAAGTTCTTCACCTTTAGAAGGAAAAGCTTGTTTAAGGTAAGAGCTTATATTGCTAGAATTTGTGGTACACCACATTTTAAAAATTGGTTTCCCAATTCTCTGCATGCCAGAGTACCAGGGGTTTCCAAATCAACATTGATTCTTCTAATGCTGTCATAATGATCGTTACGGTAGAAAATATGGAGTTCTTTAGTGTTGGCTTTGTCTGTGCCACAAATTTGCCATAGGGGTTTATTCAACTGATGAATGATTACATTCAGTTGGTTATGTTTGGCAAAGGCTACAAAGGTGTCATTCCCAGCACAAGTACCAGCTTTTTTCAAATCAGCAACATATTCTTCAATGGGAATATCTTTTTCCATAAAAAGCTCAAAGTCTTCTTTATGACTGAGAAACTAATTAGCAGTTTCTTGTCTGTGTTTGACATGGTTTCTTGAATGACCTTCTAAGTAGGTTCCAAGGGCACTGAAAAGACAATTTCCATCTCCTGATACCATAGGGAGTTTGAGTCCCAGGGTTGGCAATTGAGTGATAATGTTTGCAGATTGAAACTGTCTATTACTGGCCATAGGCAAATGCCTGGAGCAGCAAAACTCACAGAAGAATGTGCTGAAATCATCTAACCAAGAACAGCTTGGAAAGTCAGAAGGAGGGAGCTGCTGTGCTGATACAGGAGTCGAGCCCAACCCCACAGTCACCCTGACACAGATCTAGTCCCAGGAAGGCCTCACCAGAGAAGCAGATCCTCAGAGCCTCTGAATGAGCTGAAGCCCCAGTGTCATCTGGAACTAAGCTCACAGTCTGGTGAGTGGGCTGAGCCCTGGGTAAGGGGGAGATTACAGGGGTCTATGCCGGTGCTGAGGCAGAACTTGGGTTTTTCACCCCTGCTGGGAACCAGGAGGCAGGCTCAAGTAGCAGTGGTCCAGGTAGGGGAGGGGTACAGGCTCATTGGAGCTAACAACCAACACACACAAAGCAAGTTGATTAGGAAGTTGGTCTGGGGCCATCTAGGACCAAGGAACAGGCCAGGCAAGTGAAGAACCTGATCCTCCTTAAATCATACCACCTGGGACTTCTTAAGCGTGGGATACTACAGCCTGGAAACAGTGCCCCACTTCAAGGAGCTAAAAGGCAAGTAAAAGAAAGGCAAGATGAGCAGACAGAGAAAGGTGAGGACCATAGAAAGTTTCTTCAGTAACAAGGAGGACCAAGGGGCACCCTCAGAGGAAGATGTCAACATCAGGGCCCCTATATCTAAAGCTTCCAAGAAAACTACAAATTTGTCTCAGGCCATAGAGATGCTCAAAAAGGACTTTGAAGATAAAGTTAGAGAAGTAGAGGAAAAAATGGAAAGAGAAATGAGGGTGATGCAGGAAAGACATGAGAAAAAAGTCAACAGTTTGAAAAGCCAAATGGAAAAGCTCTCTGATGAAAATAATTGCCTAAGAATTAGGATTGAACAAATGGAAGCCAGTGACTTTATGAGAAACCAAGACACAATAAAGCAAATCCAAATGAATAAAAAAATAGAGGGCAATGTGAAATATCTTCTTAGAAAAACTGCTGACCTGGAAAATAGGTCCAGGAGAGAAAATTTGAAAATGATTGGTCTACCTGAAAACCATGATCAAGGAAAGAGCTTAGACACCATCTTCCAAGATATTCTCAGGGAAAATTGCCCTGAAATTCTAGAAGCAGAAGCTAAAATAGAAATTTAAAGAATTCACTGATCACCTCCAGAAAGAGATCCCAAAAGGAAAACTCCTAGGAATATTATAGCCAAATTCCAGAGCTCTCAGGTCAAGGAGAAAATATTGCAAGCTGCCAAAAAGAAAGAATTCAAGTACTATGGAGCCCCAGTCAGGATAGCACAAGATCTAGCAGCTTCTATATTAAAGGACTGGAGGGCATGGAATATGATATTCCAGAGGCCAAAGGAAATGGGATTACAACCAAGAATCACCTACCCAGCAAAACTCAGCATAATCTTTCAGCAGAAAAAATGGGACTTTAATGAAAAAGAAGACTTTCAGATATTTGTGATAAAAAGACCTGAACTGAATGGAAAATTTGACTTTCAAATACAAGACCTTAGAGAACTATAAAAAATTGGAGTTGGGGGACATAACCTGGGGTTGTACAGTGGGTGACTGTCTTGTGTCTGAGGCCGGGTTTTGGCTGGGATCCCCCTGGGTCCAGGGGTGATGATTTGTCCACTGTGTCACCTAGCTGCCCTATGATGACATCCTTAGGGTTAAATTGAGGAGTGAGGGGAATTCACTGGGGGAGGGGGGAGGGCAGAGGTGAAATCCTACATGAAAGAAACAGGAAAAGGCTTATGGAACGAGGGAAGAGATGGAAGAGGAGCAGGGCAGTAAATTAATTTTACACTCATCAGAAAAGGCTCAAAGACCTTAAACTTATCAGAGTTGGCTCAAGGAGGGACTAACACACACCCCAAACTGGGTGGAGTAATCTATTTAATCTGGGCAGTAAATGAGCCTAACATTCACCAGAATTGGCTCAAAGAACTCAGTCTCATTAGAATTGGCTCAAGGAAGGAATAATGTACACACTCAATTGGGCGGAGTAATCTCTCTAACCCTGCAAGAAAATAAGAAGGGAAGGGCAGAGATAGGATGAAAGAAGATGGATAATAGAATAATCATCATGGGGAAGGGAATAGGATGGAAGGGAAACAGTTAATAATAGTAATCATGAAAAAGAGAAAATGGGGAAAATTGTACAAAAAATATTTATAGCAACTCTTTGTGGAGGCTAAGAATTGAGAATCAAGGGAATGCCCATCAATTGAATAATGATGGAAAAAGCTGTGCTATATGATTGTGGTGGAATGGTCATGTACTATAGGAAATGACAAACAGGATGATCCCAGAAAAACCTGGAAAGCCTAATGAACATTGATGTATAGTGAAGCGAACAGAGTTGGGAGGACATTGTGTGTAGTGACAGCAGTATTGTTCAATGAGCAAATGTGAATGACTTAACTACTCTCAGCAATGTAATGATTCCAAGGAACTAATGAGAAAACTTTCTATTCACCCCCAAAGAAAGAAATGATAAAAAGGAAAAAAAAAAGAAACTGTCTATTACCTCTAGGCTCCATTGGGTTTCTTTGTTCTTTAGCAGCTGGTTGAGTTTTATCTGAAATTACTTTACCTACAAATGGTGCAGGCTTCCTGTGGGAACAGTGAATCCAAAATTCTTTTTCTCCAATTTTAATAGCAATAGGAGTTGTCAATAATACCTGAAAAGGTCCCTCCCAAGCTGTCTGGGTGCCACTGCTCCACTGAAAATTTTTAATATATACATTGTCTCCAGGACTTAAATCATGCAAGGAAAAATCTAAAGGAACAACTTGTACAGCAACTCCTGCCTCAAGTAGTTCATGTAGCCTAGTTTGTAGTTCCTGTACATAGGAAGCAACAGAAGTATCACCTCCCACCAGTGATGTATAAACCAGGGAAAAAGTTTTAGCTTGGATAAGAGGGTGACCAAAAAAGCATCTCATAAGGAGATATGTGGAGTTCTCTTCTTGGTCTACTGTGTAGATAGAATCATGCCAAGGGTAGAATATCAGGCCATTGTAAATGGGTTTCAGTACATAATTTGCCAGTCATGCTCTTAAGCGCTTTATTTATATATTCAACTTGGCCTGAGCTTTGAGGGTGATAAGGAGTATGAAATCTAGGAGTTATTCCCAAGAAAGAATAAATCTGGGAGAGAATTGAATGTGTAAAATGGGTACCTCTATTAGAATCAATGCATTCTGGTGACCCAAAGCAGGGAACAATCTCTTTAAGGAGAACTTTGGCCACAAAGGCAGCAGTTGCTTGTGAGGCAGGAAAAGCCTCCACACATCGAGTAAGCTGGTCAACAATAACAAGGCAAAATTTATAATGTCCTGCTTTGGGCATAGAAATAAAGTCAATTTGTAGATGATCAAAGTGTCTGAGGCCAGATTTAAACTCACGTCCTCCTGACTTCAGGGCCAGTGCTCTATCCACTGTGCCACCCAGCTGCCCGAGTAGCGTTGTTTTTCACAGTACTGACACACCTTAGGGGTTTTGTACTGACCTTTAAATGCCTGACCTGAAAGTACTGGTGCCAGAATGCATTTGCCTCAAAGATATAGGTGGCAATTTCTTCAAGCCTTTCTATGGCCATATCATTCTAGCCTCAACACCGTGTTATAAAATATTTGCACATTTCTGGCAAGGATTGGTAGACAAATAAATGTGTTAAGCACAATATAGGAGTCCTTTGAATCTAGTCGGTCTAGTCTTGTAAATTGCCTAGCACCTTCAAAGTCTATCATAAAATCTATTAGGTTGTTCATTAGGCTCCTGAGTGAGTTTTTAACATTTTTGCCAGTTGTCAGATTTCTTAGAACAGGATTCCATTCCTTTTAGTAGTGTTTCCCTGGCATCTTTTAATTGTTGGAGTTGTTGAGTGTCAGTATAATCCCAGTTCAGTTCCTAGAGAGGCCATTCTGTTGAAGCTTGGCCTGAGGCTACTAAGGAATTTCCTGCTGTGACAATATCTATAATCTCAATTGGGATTAGTATAATTTCCATAAAGCAAGTGACATTGGCCCAAGTGGGTTGATGTATATTAAATATAGACCTTAACTATGAAATTACTGACTTTGGATTCTGATGAGCTTCTTCCATGCAATCAAATCCTTTGGGCTGAATGGAGTGTATCTTTTAAGGTGCACTCCTCTGCAAGTATGGTCTGTAACATCCTGCAGGGGGAGCAATTTCTGCTGATCTGATTCTAAAGATTGCTCTAAATCTGTTTCTGAACTCAGGTCATCTCCAGCAGAGGGAGCTATCTTAGCGTCTCTCTGAACACATGGTCTACTATGGCCATACTCTGTTCAGCTTTTTATAAGAAAATGCCATATTACAATAATGATAATAGAGAGAATAAAAATTATAGTCACTAAGGGTATGATTATACTACTATAGTAAGGTTCAAATTTATTTATAATGCTTCTAGTAATATTAAACATGTTCTCAGTGGGGAAAACAGGCTCTTTCATCCCATTATTCCAAAGATTTTTTATTGTATGAATGAGCAGAAAACCCATAATACTGTGATGAAATACTGAGTAAGTCATTTGCCTGAGCTGAAACATTATGTGGTCCCAAAATATTCCAATGAGAAAAAACAAAGGGAAAGCAAAATATTCAATCATGGTGTAGTTTAATATAGACCAGCTTTTCTCTGACCAGCAAGATAAGCACTAGTACTTGGAATAAGGCTTTTAGAGGTCTTTATGGCTCAATAAGGGAAGCAGTGGGGCAGGTTAAAGAAATTCACCAGGTTAGTTAACTCCTGGCTGGCTCGCCAATCTGTAAGGGCCAAATTTAGTATGGGGGAGTTAATTGGGTGGCTTGCCAGATTTGAACTCAGGTCCTCCTGAATCCAGGGCCAGTGCCTTATCCACTGTACCACCTAACTGCCCCATCTAATAATCTTTTTTCGTTTTTTTGGGTTTTTTTAGTGAGGCAATTGGGGTTAAGTGACTTGCCCAGGGTCACACAGCTAATAAGTGTTAAGTGTCTTGGGCCGGATTTGAACTCAGGTACTCCTGACTCCAGGGCCGGTGCTCTATCCTCTGCGCCACATAGCTGCCCCTCCCCCCCCATCTAATAATCTTACTAAATAACTTAGTGTGAATTTGTAGAGGCACAGGGGTTGAAAAAAGGAAGGATCAAAACAAAAGACCTGTTTCATCATAATGCTTAAATGTCATCTTGGCAACTTGCAGAAAGGAGAGAGTGCAAAAAGTGGGGAGTCAAGTGTGAAAGCAGGAGGCCAGTGGGAGGCAGGGGGGAGATAGGAGGGTGGAATACCTCTGAAGGTAGGAGTGGAAGACAGGAAGAGCTGAGTTGGAGGGGAGGCCAGAGTTCACCAGCCCATCTTGTTTTCCCCTCAGACAATGTGGGGAGGAAAGCTTGTGCCAGTTCTGGCTGTGGTAGCCACAGATATGGTGCCGGAAAGAGTCCCTGAAGCCATGGGAGTCTAAGTGGATGGTGAACATGCTGTAGTCCAGAAGGAGGATTGGGCAGTGCTAACATTTGAAGGCCCTCACTGGCTCTCCATCCTCACTCACACCCACCCCATCCCACAGCATGCCCTTAGCAGGGCCAGGATCACTCAAGGGGAGGGGGGAGTGATCTTCCTGCATGTTAGGGTTCTCTTTGGCATAGGCAGGGCTAGGCCAACTCCCCACAACCAGAGCAGGGACACAATGCATACTCCGTCCCAGGGAACCCAAGTGCCAAATGAGGGGGTTGCTATGGCCAGACAGTATTGCAATAAAACACCACCCATTTTCTTTTCCAGGTCAGTGCTATTGGACTTATCCCAATTTGTCAAAATGCACTCCAAACTACCCTAACTTCCTGACCTATCCGTAATCTCCCAGAGGTTATCAACACCACACCTGCGTCCACATGGGTGTCAATTAATTAACTGCAAAGAACCCAATCCAGGGCATCCCCCAGACTGCTGGGTCTTGCCAATAGGGCAATTCCCTTTTTCCTTTCTCAGAAAAAAGGCAGGGGCAGCTAGGTCGTGCAGGGGGGCAGCTAGGTGGTGCAGTGGATAAAGCACCAGCCCTGGATTCAGGGGTACCTGAGTTCAAATCCAGCCTAGACACTTAACACTTACTAGCTGTGTGACCCTGGGCAAGTCACTTAACCCCAATTGCCTTACCAAAAAAAAAAAAAAGGAAAGAAAAAAGGCAAAATCCCTCAGGGTAAATCACTTGATATCCCGGGTCAATGAGAAATACCCCCACTCCATTTGGAGAACCAGCCTCCCAAATGAGGCAAAACCTGAGTACAGGAGTTAAAAGCAGATCCCAAACTTACCTTAACAAGATCTCACCCCACTACTTTAAAAAAAAAAAGTAAAAAGAGTTTGAGTCTGGGACTAAGATATCCTCACACGTTGGGCGCCAAATGATGTGGGATGGAATTAGGGTTAAATTGATTGTGAGTTGTCCCAAAAGAATTATAAGACTCAGTGATTCAGTTTCCCAAGTTTTATTGCAGTACTGTGAGTGACCACAGAGAGAGAACCAGAATAGTGGAAAGATAACTTTCAAATAGTGAAAGAAAAGATAGTTATATTTATAGTATGGATAAATGGATTATCAGTCTCATTATAATAATCTCCACTTTAGGGAGGTACAAGGGAGGGCTTATCCTAATTTTGAGTTCCTGGGGCTTAAGTCAACCCCCTAGGCGGGTATTTTTTTTTTTTTTGGTGAGACAATTGGGGTTAAGTGACTTGCCCTGGGCCACTCAGCTAGTAAGTGTCAAGTGTCTGAGGCCAGATTTGAACTCAGGTCCTCCTGACTCCAAGGCCAGTGCTCTATCCGCTGTGCCACCTAGCTGCTCTGGGTACCTTTTTCTATGGAGGTATGTTTTGGGGGTTTACATGTCATAAGGTGAATCAGGGGACAAATTTGGCATTTTCTGTGCATGTCTCTTTTGGATTCCTATGCTTAGTTCCAAAATATCTTCATTTATCATTTATTCCTAGTTTGAGTTTCTATAGCCTGTCATTTAGTCTAAGGTCTTCGTGACCTCTCTCCCTCTGTTACCATTATGAGCACTGATTTCTGTGGGTAAGAGAACCCAGGATCCTGACTTGTAAGCTATCCATTAACTGGGATCTGAGTCCCTCTTAGAGCTCATATCTGAATTAGAGCTTGGACCTTAGATTTTTCTATTAACCCCTTTTTGCCTCCTACATCACTTACAACCCCCCCATCCCCACCCCACTCCCCATGGTTGCTCTTTGTGTTGGCAGAGTCCTGGCAGCCATTCCTGGTAGAAACATCAGGATTAGTCAGGAGACCCAGAGCCCAATAGAGGAAGGGGCCCCCATCACCCTGGTCCTCATGCCTCTCACTGGCTTCCCTGGTTCCAGGCAGCCCAAGTTGTTCAAGGAGGGGCTATATCTGGGTATAAACAGAACTTATGACAGACGTGAGCTCTGAGATGCAATTGGCAAGTAGAAGGTGAAGTGGTGCATAAAAGCTAGTGAGCCAAAGCCAGCAAGTCAAAGCATGATATGCAACCAGCTCTACATCATTCTCACAGCCACCTGAATTCATGTCAAAGAGTAGAGCAGGTGACCAAAAGGGTAATGAAGAGTCAGATATAACTAAAATGACTCAGAAACAAAGATTAAAGGAAGGATTAGTTCTAAGCAAAATGAGCTCTGTGGATGTACAAAAATATTTGTAGCTTTTTTTTTGAGGTAGCAAAAAAGAGGAATCTAAATAATTTATGAACCTTATCAATTGCATAACAGTTGGTTGAGAACACAAATTTGATGCAATATTGAAATATTATGCAATGCTGAAATCTTATCAGCATAATGGCCAATCAGGATTCCAGAAACAGTACCAACCTCCTGGCAGAGGTTTGGACTCAAGAGTAAGGTTAAAAACCATTGTTGTTGTTTTTTTCCAAAGTCAATGTGAAAAATGATTTTGCTTGACTATACCTGTATGTAATGCATTTTATTTTTCTTGTGTTCTCAGTTGGGCTGGGAGGATAAAAAGGTTTGGACTGATTTGTTTGGTAGGCAGCCTAGTACCTCTTCTCTCCCACACTTTCCTTCAGTCTCCCAAACACTGAGTAGTCCTGGCAACTCCATTCCTGTAAAGGACACAGCCAAGGTAAGTGAACTTATCCACAATATTCAAAATTTTTCCATTTGCTCTACCCAATGGCTCCATGGATAGATGGCATGGTGCTGGCTGATAGAGAACCTCTGGGTTTTTGTTTTTTTTTTAGTGAGGCAATTGGGGTTAAGTGACTTGCCCAGGGTCACACAGCTAGTAAGTGTTAAGTGTCTGAGGCCGGATTTGAACCCAGGTACTCCTGACTCCAGGGCCGGTGCTCTATCCACTGTGCCACCTAGCTGCCCCTGAGAACCTCTGTTTTTTTAATGTTAATTGTCAGGCCAAAATTAGCATATGTGGTAGAGAATTGATCCATACTCTGTTGTATCTCAGCCTCAGAGGCTACATTGAGTACACGATCATCCACCAGCTCTCCCTCTATGTTAGTCTTAGCTTGTAGCCTTTTCAAGTTAATTTACTGTGAATGCAGTAGCTGACCTTGTGATAATCACAGTGAGTAATAATCACTGTCTTAGTCATTGACAGCAAAATTCTTGCCCAAGTCATTCTTCTTCTTTTTTTTTTTTTTTTTTTTGGTGAGGCAACTGGGGTTAAGTGACTTGCCCAGGGTCACATAGCTAGTAAGTGTCAAGTGTCTGAAGCCAGATTTGAGCTCAAGTACTCCTGAATCCAGGACCAATGCTTTCTCCACTGTGTCACCTAGCTGCCCTGTACATTAGCCTCATGAAGGCATGCTTGCCCAGGTTCTAGATAATGAATAATGCTCCCACACTTTCCTACTCAACAACTGAGTGAAGCAGGGTGATGTGCTTGCTCCCATGTTTCTTAACATGATGTTTTTTGCAATGTGCCATACACCTTCAAGAAGGAAGAAAATTCCAGTATTAAAGTCTTGCATAGAATTATAAGCTTGTCCTCTTTCACCACATTGATATCGAAGGTTCTCCAAGTCTTCCTAAAATGTTTCTTTGACCTCTTCAGGGTTCATCATGCTGGGAGCATAGGCACTGATAATGGTGAACTGGTGAACTTGAAAGTGGCGATTGCATTGTCATTCACTCCTTTTGGGAGGTGTATAAGATCTGATTGTGAAACCCACACCAGGTTCATGGTGCTTTCCCACACTGCAATGGCTTCAGAAAAATGTGTATCTGGCTCCAATCTCCATAAGTTGGCCTTAATTTACTAGCCTTGTTTCACTCAGGGCTGCTATTTGGATGCAATACCCACTGAGTTCCCTCCCAACAAGAGCTGTTTGTCATTGAAGTTTACTGAATTTCATGGTGATGTGAATACTATTTTCATTATGGTGATATGGCATGTGGATTTCCATTCTAAACATACCCAAACTCCTTTACAAGTTGTCACAAAACATTCTAGATGAAATGGTTAGTCAATTGTTGCTAACCTTCTAGAAAAAAACCCTTTTTACTTCTTAGTAACTAGATGACAAAAAGTCACACAGATGTGATTCTTCATGTGTGAAAAGATGTACATGGAGAAAAAGCAGTAGTCTGTTAAAGGGTCAGTGGAGCACCCAGTAGAAGATAGCTATCACAAACTGTTTCCAAAAGGTAGGAATTCCTCAGTTTGGGCATATAAATTTCAAATTATTTAATCTGGAAAAGGAGATTTAAAAACTGTCTGATGAAAATAATTGCCTAAGAATTAGGATTGAACAAATGGAAGCTGGTGACCTTATGAGAAACCAAGACACAGTAAAGCAAATCCAATAGAATGAAAAAATAGAGGGCAATGTGAAATATCTCCTTGGAAAAACAGTTGACCTGGAAAATAAATCTAGAAGAGATCATTTGAAAATCATTGGACTTCCTGAAAATCATGACCAAAACAAGAGCTTAGACATGATCCTCCAAGAGATTGTGAGGGAAAATTGCCCTGATCTTCTAGAAGCAGAAGCTAAAATAGAAACTGAAAGAATCCACTGATCACCTCCTCTCTCCTTCTCTCTTTCTGTCTGTCCCTCTCCATCTCTGTCTGTGTCTCTCTCCATCTCTCTCTATGTCTCTCCCTCCATCTCTCTGCTTCTGTTTCTGTCTCTCGGTCTCTGTCTTTCTAGGGTTTTGTTTTGTTTTTAATGGGGCTAGAGATGAGGGTGGGGGGTGGGGAGGAAGGGTTAGCAACTGTGATGCAAAAACAAAAAAAGGCTTTTGTAACATTCTTTTAAATTCATAGAAAAGAACAGAACAAATACAATGGGACCATTGTGAAAGTAGTGTATAGAATTTACTAGGTTATTTTCTTTGAAAAGCAGTTGGTACAAAGAACTACAAAATTTACTGAGAACTGATTCCACACCCAGTCCCCTTTTCCCAGACAAATGAATTGCCTGGAGCTGACCAATCTTTGTCATTTCCAGACTCTTGATCGCTTATGGATCTCTCCCAAACAAACTATCCCCTCCCAAAGATTCCCAATCTTACTTCTTGGTTATTATGTAAAAAGGTTCATTTATATTAAATAGTTTCTGTCTGTGAGAAACTTACTTTTCCCAAGGGCAGTTACCTCATAAAAACCCTGTCCTTCCTTCCTTCTCCTCTTTGGGTATTCCTAGCTTCCTAATAGTTCCTCTGACTTTATTTTTCCTATAATTTACAGGTTAACAGTACAAATAGAGATTCATGGGTTTTTTTTGCTGGGCAATGAGGGTTAAGTGACTTGCCCAGGGTCACACAGCTAATAAGTGTCAAGTGTCTGAGGCTGGATTTGAACTCAGGTCCTCCTGCCCCATTCATGGTTTTATATAGAATTCCCTTTTTCTATTCTGCCATGTGTATGGAAATACCCCTTTTTTTAAATTTAAAAAATGGAGTGGAAGTGAAGACAATCAGATTCCACTCTCATCTGAAGAAACTGAGGCACAGAAAGGTGGCTGCCTTCCTCAGAATTCCATGGTTGAGGGCAGCTAGGTGGTGCAGTGGATAGAGCACTGGCCCTAAAGTCAGCAGTACTTGAGTTCAAATCTAGCCTCAGACACTTAACACTTACTAGCTGTGTGACCCTAGGCAAGTCACTTAACCCCAATTGCCTCACTAAAAAGAAAAAAAAAATCAAATCCAAGAATTCCATGGTTGATCAATTAGTGTTAAGATTTGAATTTCAATCTTTTTTGATTCCACATCTTGTCTTCCTTTCCCCCACCTCCCCTGCCCCAGGATTCTTTCCACGTTTTTTGCTTTCTCGCCTGACTGGCCTGCCAGGACATGCCTTCCAGTTATAGAAGCTTGTAACATAGTGGCATAGTGGTTTGGGGCAGCTCTGATTGGGCAGAAGCCCCTCCTCGTTTGTTTTTTTTTTTCCTGGAAATGAGTTCCTGGCCATAGTTTTTATATTTTTTCAATCTTTCAGAAGAGTGTGACGGAAAAGCGAGCATAGGATTTCAGACAGCCCTGCCCTCCCCACCCCACCCCACCTCACCCCACCCCACCTATCTCTCACCCCACTACTTAGTCTGGGAATTCCTACAGCAACTTTACCCCTTATCTACTGAAACTAATTTTGTTCCACATCAACACCAAGGCCAGTTGCAGCCTGCTGCCTTCTCTAAGAAGCAACTTTCTGTTCGACTTAAGACGCGGAATTCTGCTCTTTCTCTCCGGGATGGCCAAGTGAGTTCAAGACGTTATTACTTCCCTCCCCACCCTCCTCGCCTCCAGTGTTTAGGAGGGGAAGGATTAAGCCCAAGCTGGCTCTGGGAAAAGCCATCAGACAACTCTGGTCCAAAGCAAGACTCAGGCTTGGCTTCTCTATTCCAACAGGAAAGGTAGAAAAAGCAAGAGTGGGGGAAGGAGAAGTGGGGAGAGGATTTGATCACACATCTCCGCAGGCGAAGGAGGGAGTGAGAAAGGGAAGGGAGGCAGCTATGGGGCTGAATTCAGGGAGTACTAGCTGAAGAACGGAGTCAGAGATGCTGAGGCCAAGGCAAGTTGGGGCTTTGAAAGGAAAGGAAAATATGAGGAATAAAAGAGCTAGGGTTGCATCCAAGGATAACTTAACCCAGCAAATTTGAGTATAATCCTGAATGGAAAAAAAAAAGGATATTTGACAAACTGAAAGACTTTCAGGTATTTTTTAACAACCACAACTCAATGGAAAATTCAATTTGAAAGACCCAGAAAAATATAAGGAAAACATTAAAGACTAATTGTAAAGCACTCATTAAGGTCAAACTACTTATTTTATACACACACACATACATATGTATATATATATATATATATATATGAAAATGTTATCAGTATTCTTAAAACTCATTATTATGAAGGTAGTTTGAAAGAAAAGTTGGGGCTGAGCTGTGCATGATGGGGTGATTCTAAAAAATAAAATTGGGTTGTAAGTAAAAGGGAGCAATTATATTACAACAATGGGGCATGAAAGGAAGAACTATACAGAGGAAGCAGGTGGGGGAGGAGGACTAGTAATTTTGGACCCTTACTTTTATCTGCGTTAAAGAGAAAACAACTTGTATATCTGGAAGGGTGTAGAAGTCTTCTGAATATGTGGAGAGGTGAGAAAACTGGGGGACAAAGTGGGGGAGGGACTTTTTAGAGGGATGTATGGATTGAGATTGGGGTTAGGAGAGACTCTTGGAGGGATGGGTGAAGTAGGGGGTAGGAGGGTGGGGGGAGAAGATAAGGTAACAGGAATAGGGTAAAAAGAGAGGCTGAGAAAGAAACTAGTAAAAAATAAGATGGAGGGAAATTCACAAATTATAACTTTGAATGTGAATGGGATGTTTATAGATCTCTTTGTGCTGGCAAAGAACTGGAAACTGTAGGAATATTCATTAACTGGGGGAATGACTGAACAAGTTTTGATGTATGGTTGTGATGGAATACTATTGTGCAAAATGATGAGCTCATTGACCTTATAAAGGCATGGAAAGACTTGCACGAAATGATGAAAAGCAAAGTGAGCAGATCCACAGGAACATTGTATACAGTAACCATGATATTGTTTGTTTGTTTGTTTTTAACTTATTTTTTTTAGCAATATTGTTTTAAGAACTAATTTGAGCAACTAAGTTATTTTGACTATTATACATACACCAATTAAAAATAAAGGAAATATGAAGAAAGACTATCTGCATTCAGAGAAAGAACTAATAAATAGAAGTACCTATGTTTATTGGTAGCCATATATCAATTAGAAAAGAAATCTGGGGGCAGCTAGGTGGCACAGTGGATAGAGCACCGGCCCTGGAGTCAGGAGTACCTGAGTTCAAATTCAGCCTCAGACACTTAACACTAGCTGTGTGACCTTGGGCAAGTCACTTAACCCCCATTGCCCCGCAAAAAAAAAAAAAAAGATTGATTAGTTTTACAAGACTGCCATTACTATTGTTAACCTGAAAATTAAGGAAACAGTCACTATAGGAGAAATAAGGAACTATATAGCTCTTGGTATTCCAAAGCAAGATTCTAGGAATACCCAAAGATGGGTACCCAATGATGGTAAAGACAGGGTTTATTTGGGGTAACAAAACAAAGGGAACTTAATGTAAATGAACCTTTAGCAAAGGGAGCTATGAGACTACCCTTTCTTTAAGTGTAGAAGCTATTTAACTCTAAATAGAAACTTAATGTAAATAGATCCTTTTACATAATAACCCAAAGTCCTTGGGAGTATGGTGAGAAATCACTGGGAGTTTGTTTGGGGGAGATCCTTAAGACTAGAGTCTAGAATTGACCAAGATTGGTCAGCCCCAGGCAACTCATTGACCTGGAAATGGGGAGTAGGTGGGGATCCGTCAGTTCTCAGTAAATTGCAGTTATCGCAGTTATCACTATGCACATTGTTCTGCTTCTGGTTCACTTCATTTAAGTCCTCCAAGGATTTTCTGAAATTTTCTGGAAAAGTATTTTATACTGCCTGCAGTTATTTTATTTTTTATTATTTTATTATTATTATTATTATTATTTTTGGTGAGGCAATTGGGGTTAAGTGACTTGCCCAGGGTCACACAGCTAGTTAGTGTCAATCGTCTGAGGTCATATTTGAACTCAGGTACTCCTGACTCTTAAGATTGGCGCTCTATCCACTGAGCCACCTAGCTGCCCCCTACAGTCATCTCAAATGGAATTTCTCTATCACTTCTTGCTGGGTTTTGTTGGCATAGAGAGATAGACAGACATATATCGTCATGTATAACATCTATTGTGAGAAATGGGTAATTGTCTCCTCTCAATGTGGATATAACAAGTCAGTCATACTCCCCTGACCTGTTGGTAGGACAAAGGTCTCAGATCCCCTCCTCCCCCTCAGGTTAGCAAGGTCACATGGTTCAAGGAGCCCTGGTCTCAATTAGGTCCTCTCCAGAGTTCTGTCCATATAAGGAAGTATAAGGTCCACTCCTGAGTTATGCCCATACAAGGAAGAGGGGTGGGAATACTGCGTTCTGATCAGCTGGTTTTTGCGCGTCGATTGTAAGGGGAAGGTCCATTTGCCTTAGGGACTAGGGTATAAAACAGGGCCTGCAAGTCCCCTTTCTGGGCATCCACTAGCTGCACACTAGGGTGCCTCCTTCTCATGAGAAGAAAATAAAGCCTTTGTCACCTCGCTGCTGAGTTCCTGAGAATTATTGAGAAGAGGATGAATTTTTCCCTCACCTCTATAAATATATATGGGAATGCTGATGATTTATGTGGGTTTATTTTATATCCTGGAACTTAACTAAAGTTGTTCATTCAACTAGTTTTTTAGTTGGCTCTAAGGTTGTCCAAGTAAACCATCATATCGTCTGCAAAAGGCGTTAATTTTGTTTCCTTGTTGCCTACGCTTATTCCTTCAATTTTTTCCTTGTCTAATTGCTGTAGCTAGCATTTTTGTACAATATTGAACAGTGTGAGGAAAAGTGCGCCCCCCTCAAAAGTTGATTGGAGCTGTCTGGAGGAACAATTACAGGTGATTTAATGTCTGGGAAGTGGACTCAGGTTCAGCTGGGGAATTGATTAGAATAGAAGCAGGTAGGGGCAGCTAGGTGGTGCCCTGGAGTCAGGAGGACCTGAGTTCAAATTCGGCCTCAGATACTTAACACTTACTAGCTGTGTGACCCTAGGCAAGTCACTTAACCCCAATTGCCTCATCAAAAAAAAAAAAAGAATAGAATCACCTGCTTTCTTCTCTCCCCCCCCCAAACAAAATTACATGATTCAGGTAAGCCCTAAGCTGGTCATGGGGGGGAGGAGTTCGAAGGGTTGTCCCTGTGTCACCTCCCCATTGGCTACAGTACATTCTGATTGGCTAGTTTTGGGCCCTTAAGCCTCCATTTAGTTGTGCATTTCACTAGGAAATGGCCTGTTCAATGAAACACAATGCTGGGTTCCAGAAATCTTTGAGTGCTATTTCTCACAAACAATAATGGTGATAATGGACATCCTTGCCTCAACCTTGATTTGATTGGAAAGGCTTCTGGTTTATCCTCATTACATATAATGCTTGTTCTTGATTTTAGATACATACTACTTATTTTAAGAAAAACATCTAGGTGGTGCAATGGATAGAGCACTGGCCCTGGAGTCAGGAGGACCTGAGTTCAAATGTGACCTTAGACACTTGACACTTACTAGCTGTGTGACCCTGGGCAAGTCACTTAACCCCAATTGCTTTACACACACACACACACAAGCATCATTTATTCTTATACTTTCTAATGTTTGGAGTTTTTTACAAATAGAAATGGGCATTTTATTTTGTCAAAAGGTTTTTCAGCATCTTTGGAAATAATATCATTTTTGTTATTTTTCATATTGAGGTGGTCAGTTATGCTTATAGTTTTCCTAATATTGATTCAGCCCTGCATTCTTGGTATAAATCCAGCCTTGGTATAGTGGGTATAGTTTTTGTGATATATTATCATGGATCACTGTATTGATCAGAATAGCCAAGTTTTTCACAGTCCATTATTGTTACAATATTGCTGTTAATGTGTATAATGTTCTCCTAGTTCTGCTCCCTTTACATCAATTCATATAAGTTTTCTCAGGATTTTCTGAAACCATCCTCTTCATCATTTCTTACAATACAGTGGGTAGCTAGGTGGCACAGTGGATAGAGCATTGGCCCTGTATTTGGGAGGATCTGAGTTCAAATCTCACTTCAGACACTTACTAGTTGTGTGACCCTGAACAAGTCACTTAACCCCAATTGCCTTAAAAACATCCAGGGACATCTCCAGTTGTCCTGATCTGTATCTTGCCACCCAACCCAGATAGCTCTGGAAGAGAGAGTGAGATTGGTAACTTTGCATAGCCCTCCGTCACTTAAATCCAATCCAGTGCAAGAACATAAAGGGGCAGGTCATATAACAATAACAGGCTATAGAAATTCAAACTAGAAATAAATGAAAAATGAAGATGTTTTGAAACTAAGCATGGGAATCAGAAAGAGGCATGCACAGAAAAGGCCAAATTTGTCCCCAGATTCACCTTATGACATGTAAACCCCCAAAACACACCTCCATTGAAAAAGGTACCTGCCTCCGGGGTTGGCTTAAGCCCCCAGGAACTCCAAATTAGGTTAAACCCTCCCTTGTACCTCCCTAAGGTGGAGATTATTATAATGAAACTGATAATCAATTTATCCATACTATAAATATAACTGTCTTTTCTTTCCCTATTCTGGAGAGATACCTTTCCACTTTTCTGATTCTCTCCCTGTGTTCACTCACAGTATTACAATAAAACTTGGGGGGGGGGCGGCTAGGTGGCACAGTGGATAAAGCACCAGCCCTGGATTCAGGAGTACCTGAGTTCAAATCTGGCCTCAGACACTTGACACTTAACTAGCTGTGTGACCCTGGGCAAGTCACTTAACCCCCATTGCCCTGCAAAAAAAAAAAAATTAATAAAAAATAAAACTTGGGAAACTGAGTCACTGAGTCTTGGGTTTTTTTGTTTTTGTTTTTTTGGGGTTTTTTGCGGGGCAATGAGGGTTAAGTGACTTGTCTAGGGTCACACAGCTAGTAAGTGTCAAGTGTCTGAAGTCGGATTTGAACTCAGGTCCTCCTGAATCCAGGGCGGGTGCTTTATCTACTGTGCCACCTAGTTGCCCCCAAGTCACTGAGTCTTGTAGTTCTTTTGGGACAACTCATGATCAATTTGACCCTAATTCCATCCCACATCAATACTAGGCAGGCTAAGGATTACAGTTGGCTGCATAGAAGAACCTCCCACGCCCAGAGCTGGCAATCGTTGAAGACTGGCTCCTCTGGATTCTTTTGGATAATTTCTCTAACATTTATGTTGCACTCCCCTTTCCCTACAGAGAAACTATTATCATGGACAGGATTAATCTTATTGACGTCTTTGAGGGCATCTCCCTGCCAAGACTATTGCACACCCAAGAGACCGTGCATGATGCTACCAACTTCCAGTTCCAAGACACAGACATTCTCTTGGTCACCTACCCCAAATCAGGTAATAGATGCAGCTGGCAAAATGGTGACACAGTTCCTGGCTTTGGCCAACCTTCCCACCTCGCTTTCAGTGCCCCCTGTTTTTCCCTCTTTGTGCCCCTCCCCTCTTAAATCCCTCAATCATATGCCCGGTCGATTCCCATTCCTTGTTTTCTGGCCCTCTGAAATTTCCAACTTATGTTTGATGGGAGATTGTTCTTGTTAGGTCAGCTTGGTCTAAATTCGTATGTAGTGACCCCAAGAATCATTCCATGACGGTAGTCTCTTGTAAGGAAAGAAGTGCTTCAGTTAACTTGAATTTTTTTCCATTTGAGTGAGTCAGAGTTGATTCCATATCACCTCCCTCCACATTAGTCCCCTCCATCTGCCAAACTGTGAGCTTTGGGAGAAGTTAACCAGAGGCTAAGACTCCTGATTATTGCCCATTCCCAGAGATCTGTGACTACTCTGAATGCCGTGCCTTTTGGTGTCCTAACCTCATTCTCTCCTTTCTTTTGGGACTCTCTGGTTTTAGTGCCTCCCTTAGGGGCAAGGCATGGAGATGCTGCTGAGTTCTTAAGTCTTACAAAATGGTTAATTTGGGGGCAGGTAGGTGGCACAGTGGATAAAGCATTGGCTCTGGAGTCAGGAGGACCTTAGTTCAAATCTGGCCTTAGACACTTGACACTTACTAGCTGTGTGACCCTGGGCAAGTCACTTAACCCCTCATTGTTCCACAAAAAAAAAAATTGGTTAATTTTCATATTGTTGTTATTGTATAAATTGTTCTCTAGGTTCTGTTTACTTCCCTCTGTATCAGTTCATGCAAGTCTTCCTAGGTTTCTCTGGAACCATCTCCTTCATCATTTCTTATAGCACAGAAGGCCCAATTTCAAAAGTCAACAGGTAAATTAAGAGTTAAGATGAGTACATCTGAAGAGATGGTATAGGATGAGAAGGTCTAATGGATGAATCAGATAAGCAGACATTGAAGAGGCTTTTTTTTTTTTGAGGGGCAATGAGGGTTAAGTGACTTGCCCGGGGTCACACAGCTAGTAAGTGTCAAGTGTCTGAGGCTGGATTTGAACTCAGGTCCTCCTGAATCCAGGACTGGTACTTTATCCACTGCGCCACCTAGCTGCCCCCTGTATAGTTCTTTAAGGTTTTCAAAATGCTTTACATTTTGATCTCATTTAATGTTATTTCATTTAATCTTCACAATAGCACTATGGAGTATTGTTAGCCCCACTTTACAGAAGAGAAGACTGATGCTAGAAGTGATTAAATGACTTGCCCAGGGTCACACAGCTAACAAATGTCCGAGGTAGGATTTGAACTCAGATCTTTCTGACTCCAAGTCCAACACTCAATCCAGTGTGTGAGCTTCAGAGCCACTCTACTAGGTAGAATCATTAGGCTTTATTATCCCCAGCTTGAAAGGAAATGAAGAAGCCCCAAGGAGATTAGCTCATTAACTGCAGGATTAGAAATAGAAACTGGGGCTCTGATATACAAATTCAGGGCTTGTTCTACTAGTCTCTGAAGATGTTTAAGAATCCCCTTTAAACCAACCAATCAATAAGCATTTATTAGGCACCTGTTATGTGAGTAAATTGTTGTTTGTCCTTCATTCCCAAAGAGAACCATGATATCGGGATGATGTCATGACTTGCAGTGAATTGTATATAAGTAAGGGAGGGCTATGCAAGGTCACCATCTCACTCTCTCCTCCAGAGCCCTCTGGGTCAGTGGCAAGACCACTGGAGATGGCCCTGGATGTTTTTAAGGCAATTGGGGTTAAGTGACTGGTCCAGGATCACACAGCTAGCAAGTGTCTGAGGTGAGGGTTTTTTGTTTGTTTTTGTTTTTGTTTTTTTTGCTGAGGCACAATCAGCGCCAGATTTTGATCATTCCCCTATTGCCCTTCTCCCCTTTGGATTTCCAGCTTCCCAGCACAGCGGTCACTTGCTCCTTTAATAGTTAGGTCCCTGTTGTCTATTCACTGTAAGAAAGCAGAGGCAACAGGACCACCAAAGCAGACTTCTTTTAAAACTCAAACGCTGCCATGGAAATGGTCACTGGCCCCAGAGTCAGAGGACCTGGGTTTGTTTCATAGATATAGACCTGGAGGAAATTTTAGAGGTCATAGACTCCAACATCCTCATTTTTTTTTTTTTTAGTGAGGCAATTGGGGTTAAGTGACTTGCCCAAGGTCACACAGCTAGTAAGTGTCAAGTGTCTGAGGCCGGATTTGAACTCAGGTACTCCTGACTTCAGGGCCGGTGCTTTATCCACTGCGCCACCTAGCTGCCCCCAACATCCTCATTTTAAAGGTGAGGAAATGGAGGGAAGCCAAGTTCACAGCATCCTAGGGACAGAGCTGAACCCAACTTTGCTTCTTTTTTTTTCCTTTTTGTGGGGCAATGAGGGTTAAGTGACTTGATCAGGGTCACACAGCTAGTAAGTATCAAGTGTCTGAGGCCAGATTTGAACTCAGGTCCTCCTGAATCCAGGGCTGGTGCTTCATCCACCACGCCGCGTAGTTTCCCCTCCCCTCCAACCCTGCTGCTTAATAGAATGGGAGATCATCTAGGTGTAAGTGGGGGTATGGATCAGAAAAGTGCCTGATCTACCACATCCCCCTCTGCCATAACATTTCTTCTGACTCAAAATCTCCAATTTGGGGCTCCTTTAGGACTTCATGGTACAGTAGATAGAGCCCTGGGCCTAGAATCAGGAAGACCTGAGTTCAGATTCAACCCCAGCCACTTCTAAGATGTGTGACCCTGGGCAAATCACTCAATTTTAATCTCTTCCAATGTCACAGACCCCATCCCAATCCATCCATCCCTGTCCTTGTCCATGCAATTCTTGTCCATGCTCTCGTATAAATGTGCCACTGGGGGGCAGCTAGGTGGCGCAGTGGATAGAGTACTGGCCCTGGATTCAGGAGGACCTGAGTTCAAATCTGGCCTCAGACACTTGACACTTACTAGCTGTGTGACCCTGGGCAAGTCACTTAACCCCAATTGCCTCACCAAAAAAAATAATAATAATAATAATAATAAATAAATGTGCCACCGGGTATCCACTCAATGGGCTTCCTCAATTTCTTCTGACATTGGGAGGATACTAGGAGGGCACTTGGGCTGTCTACCTATCATCCCTCATTCCTACCACTTGACTAGCTTATCAGCTCTTCCTATTACACAATCCTTGATGTCATCTTAAGTTCCTGTTGACTCTTTCAGGAATTTCCCATTGGTTATCTGTGGCAGCCTGTTCGCACCCATCATCCTCCTCTCTATTGTTCTTTGTTGACTGCTAATTTTTAATTCTTCATAGACAGTTGGATTCTATACCTTGTATAGAAACACTAGTAGAGAACACTAGTATTTAAAAAAGATATACCTTTGTCTTCATGGGAAGATGGGGATCAACAAGAGAACTTTGCAGTTTTCTAACAGCAATCCAGCTTGTGTTCCTTCTGATCAACACTGGACCCCCAGTTCATTGTCCATCTGTCCCAAATATACATAACTATAGACAAAATCTGTAGAAATCTTGGCAAAAGACCTTGTTCATCTACTTGTACTTTTCTGTGTGGGTGGGCAGGCCAGATTCCCTTGATCTCTGCAATCTTCTAAGGCTTAACAAAATGAGTAGAATATTATCTGCAAGCAGGCATCTGGAGGACCTCAACACCTACAAGAGAATCCCTTCTTCCTCTGAACTCTGCTCTGATTTCCTTCGTCACAGAGACAAGTAGCTCTGGCAAGCTCACATCTCCCTCTCTCATACCTCATTCAATATTTGTTTGTTCTCTTGCTTTTAAAATGAGTTGATTTTTCAAAAAATTTTTATATTTTATTTTTCTAATTAAATGTAAAAATTAACAGTCTTTAAAAAAAAAATTGAAGGGGCAGCTAGGTGGCTCAATGGATAAAGCACCGGCCTTGGATTCAGGAGGACCTAAGTTCAAATCCAGCCTCAGACACTTGACACTTACTAGTTGTGTGACCTTGGGCAAGTCACTTAACCCTCATTGCCCTGCCAAAAAAAAAAAAAACAACCCTAAAAAAAACCATTGAGTTCCTTTACATGTAACTGGAAAAAAAATAAAATACTTTTATCAGAAAAACAAATAAACATCGAGTTCCAAATTCTCTCCCTCCCCCTCTGCCCTCATTGAGAAGGCAAGCAATTTGCAACAGGTTATGTATGGTCAGTCATGCAAAACATATTTCGTATAAATCACATTGTGAAGAAAACAAAGACCCGAAAAAACAACCCCAAGAAAAATAAAGTAAAAAAGCCAATGTTTATTGGTAGAGCATAATTGAGTAGGGTTTTTTCTGTTGTTATCTGATCCTAGGAATCATGAGTTGATATGTGGATGCAAATCATTTTGTTGTAAGAGGGCAGTCAGATCAGGGTTATGTTCTACTGAACCAAATGCTTTTTCATAATCAAATGAGAAACACAATGGCATCTCATATTCGCTCCCTCATTCAGTTAATTGTGAGAAGATAAATATGTGGTCCATTGTTGAATATGAATTGTAAGAGCCCGCTTGCTCCTTGTTAATACTTTCATCAAGGATATCCTTGATTGACATATAGATGATGGTCATAAAGATTTTGTATAGATGGGAGAGTAGGCATATAGATGGGGAATTAATGATGTTTTTCTGTCACTTTTTGTGTGTGTGTGAGGCGGTTGGGGTTAAGTGACTTGCCCAGGGTCACACAGCTAGTTAAGTGTCAAGTGTCTGAGGCCAGGTTTTGAACTCAGGTCCTCCTGAATCCAGGGCTGGTGCTTTATCCACTATGCCACCTAGCTGCCCCGCCACCTTTTTTTAAAGTTATTAAGTAAGGGGCAGCTAGGTGGTGCAGTGGATAGAGCACCAGCCCTGGATTCAGGAGAACCTGAGTTCAAATCCAGCCTCAGACACTTAACACTTACTAGCTGTGTGACCCTGGGCAAGTCACTTTACCCCAATTGCCTCACCCAAAAAAAAAAGTAACTTTAAAGTTATTAAGTGGATACAGTGCTGTGCCTGGAATCAGGAGGATCTGAGTTTAAATCCAGCTTCAGACACTTATTAGCTGTGAGGCCCTAGGCAGGTCACTTAACCTCTTTTTGCCTCAGTTTCCTCAACTGAAAATGGGGATAATAATAGTACCTACCTCTCAGAGTTGTTGTGAGGATCAAATGAGATATGTATTTTTTGGTGGGGTTTTTTTGTGGGGGAAAGAGGGTTGCCCAGGGTCACACAGCTAGTAAGCATCAAGTGTCTGAGGCCAGATTTGAACTCAGGTCCTCCTGAATCCAGGACCGGTGCTTTATCTATCAAATGAGATATTGGTAAAGCACTTAGAGTAGTGCCTGGCACATGGTAGGTGTCATATAAATGTTTATTTCCTTCCTTTTCCCTATTAATAAGATCTGAGATTTTTCCCATGGCTTTGATATCCTCCCTTCCTCAGGACACCTTGTATATCAATCGCTCAATGCCCTCATAATTGTGGCCCCTCTAGCATAGATCTCTGTATACACTTGGCCCAATCCAACTCTTTTTCTGATATTTATTCCTTTTAATGTCATTTCTTCCTCTCCTATAGGTACATATGGAACTCTGATGGTAAAGGTACACATATGGCAGTTCCACTATACTAGATGGAGGATACAGTTTGTTTGGGATAGACTGACAGGCCTGAAGTTAGGAAGACTCCTCTTCCTGAGTTCAAATCTGGCCTCAGACACTTACTAGCTGTGTGACCCTGAGCAAGTGACTTAACTGTTTGCCTCAGTTTCCTCATCTGTAAAATGAACTGGAGAAGGAAAGCAAACCACTCCAGTATCTTTGCAAGAAGACCCCAAATTGGGGCAGCTAGATGGTGCAGTGGATAGAGCACCGGCCCTAGAGTCAGGAGTACCTGAGTTCAAATCTGGCCTCAGACACTTAACACTTACTAGCTGTGTGACCCTGGGCAAGTCACTTAAACCCAATTACCTCACTAAAAAAAAAAAAAAGAAGACCCAAAATTGGCAAAGAGGGGTCATGGAAAGTGGGACACCACTGAAAACAACAACAAAATAGTGACATTTTTGCAAATCTCCATTTTTCCGCTGTTTATCATTCTCCTTTGTTCTCATCCTTGAATTCTTGTGGGATCACTTTGTTTAGGTGGCTATCTTGCCAAACTTTTCTTTCAAGTGATTTTGCTCTTCATTGCTTCTCTGTGTTTTATGAGAAGATACTGCTTTTAATCATCCATGATCCTTCTTCATACTATTAAAGAAAAAAAATAATACTGCACTCTGTTTCAACACCAGTCTGCCAGAGACCATTTTAATATAAGATTAATCTTATTAGATTATTTAATTTAAGATTAATCTAATTCCAGCTCATTTCTGATTTAGAAAAGATGTCCAAATGGCAATGTTACCTCATGCTTTCAATAGTCTCTGCTCCAAGAAAATTTTAGGTAACATTTATAGAATATAAAGAAAATCAAGATATTTAACTATCTACTTTTAGATGAACATTCCTGAAAGATGAATAGCCATATCTCTATCCACTTCCTACTAGACCACTCATCTCCAGGAATCAATCTTCCCATAGACATCTTACAGAAAATCCTATTTGAGTAATTTATTAAACGGAAATGGATACTTTAAATGGAGAAGACCCTTGGTGCTCCTTGATGGGTCCTGTCCTATCAGGTAAAGGTAGGGAATTACCAAGTGGGCCTTATTATCTACACCAGAGTTGTTAAATTAAGTTACTTTTCCACCCTGTTGACTCTTGGTTTTTTTTCCTGTTGACACTTTATTTATTTATTTTTTTATTTATTTTTTTAGGCAATGGGGGTTAAGTGACTTGCCCAGGGTCACACAGCTAGTAAGTGTCAAGTGTCTGAGGCCGGATTTGAACTCAGGTACTCCTGAGTCCAGGGCCGGTGCTTTAACCACTGCGCCATCTAGCTGCCCCCAACACTTTTTTTTTTAAGGTTTTTTTTTTTCCCTTGTTGACTCTCTATGACCTTATTTGGGGTTTTCTTGGTAAAGCTATGGAGGGGTTTGCCATTTCCTTCTCTAGCTCATTTTACAGATGAGAAAATTGAGGCAAATAGGATTAATTGACCTGCCCCAGGATCACACAGCTAATGTGTATCTGAAGCCAGATTTGAATTCATGAATATGAGTCTTCCTGACTCCAGGTCTGGTGCTCTCTCCACTATGGCTGCTCCATACCCAAAGGTACTATTTGTTAAATCTCTGGTCTTCCCCTAATAAAAAACCCATTTTCTTTTGTTTTGACCTGAAGCATTGGTGTTATTTGGAGAACACAGGCCTGAATGGGACACTGGGATCAGGACCCTGGGCAGCTAGGGGACAGGAGACACTTTGGGCAGAAGACTCTGAAGAGGGAATAAATAGAGATGTGTTGATGGCTAACTTTGCCTCCATTAGAATTATGTTTGGGGCGGCTAGGTGGCGCTGTGGATAAAGCACTGGCCCTGGAGTCAGGAGTACCTGAGTTCAAATCCGACCTCAGACACTTGACACTTAACTAGCTGTGTGACCCTGGGCAAGTCACTTAACCCCCATTGCCCCGCAAAAAAAAAAAAAGAGAGAGAATTGTGCTTGGGTGACAAGCTAAAGAGGCAGTGGTTACTAACTCCTGTCGAATGAAAAATGGGGGAATTTGTGACCCCTATCCTCGTACCCCACATCTTGGCCTTTAAAACCACTCCCCTTTTTTTTTTCTCTTCCAGGTACGGTCTGGACTCAGCAAATCCTGAGCCTCATCCTCAACAAAGAGGACATTCAGAACACCATCACCAAACCTACCTGGGAGCGGGCCCCCTGGATTGAGCAAGTACACCTTTGGGAATTTTTGGCCCAGAACAATGCATCCAAACCACGCCTCTTCACCACTCACTTACCTTCTAAATTACTGATACATAACCTGAAGAACTCCAAGGTTCGAGTAAGTGAGTACGGGAGATTAGTCCCAGAGGCTTTGTCTTTTTTTTTTCCAAAAAAAAACCCCCCAGGAAAACAAGTAGGTAGGAGGGTGAGGGGAAATATAGATCAACCAGGAAAAACAAAAAGAAAAGAAAAGAAAAGAAGCCCATTGAAGCATCTTTTTTTTTCAATCTTAATAGTAATTTTTTTCCAGTTACATGTATAAAGTTTTCAACATTCATTTTTTCATAATCCAAGAATCTTTTTATTATGTTTTTTAGTCATTTAGGCCATGAATTCGTAGGGGATTGGTTCCAACAGCTCCGGTTCCTTGCCATTGGTCCTCACAAAGTGTGCTTCTCTGGGTGGAGCAAGCTGACGTTTCAGTTGAACCCAGGTGCCTTTTTCTTTGGTTTCCTTCTTCTTCTGGTCATTTTCTTTTACCCTCTTCAGGAAGCTATCTCTGCTCTTAGAATGCTTAATATGCTCAATACGCACATTAATGCTCTTGGCTAGAATCTTGCCCTTAACCTGTTTGTTTACAACAATGCCTACAGAATGTTGAGTAACATTATAGACCCGTCCGGTCTTGCCATGGTAACATTTGTGGGGCATTCCTTGCTGAACTGTGCCCATACCCTTGATATCTACAATATCACCTTTCTTGTATATCTGCATATACGTAGCCAAAGGGACAACACCATGTTTTCTAAAGGGCCTAGAAAACATGTAACGTGTTCCTCTCCTTTTCCCTTTTGTGTTCGTCATTTTGGCAACTCACTGATACACAAAAGGCCGTGGGCGAATAAAAATTCGTGTTTGGATATTGTCGAGACAGCCCGGGAGGGGGCCTTTCAAAGGGGCCTGAGAAGGCTTCCCCCTAAACCCGTCTTCTTGGGCCCACCTTCTTTTCCACCAAACCCAACATTCATTTTTATAAGATTTTGAGTTCCAAATTTTTCTCCCTTTCTCTCTTCCCACCCCCCTCCCCAAGACAGAAAGCAATCTGATATAGGTTATATATATATATGTACAATCACATTAAGCTTATTTCTGCATTAGTCATGTTGTGAAAGAAGAATCAGAACAAAAGGGAAAGACCTTAAAAAAAAAAAAAAGGTCAAAACAATTCAATCTGCATCCAGATTCCACAGTTCTTTTTTCTGGATGTGGAGAGCATTTTCCATCATCATTGCTTTGGAATTATCTTGGATCATTGTATTGCTAAGGAGAGCTAAGTCTATCACAGTTGATCATCATACAATGTTGCTGTTTCTATGTACAGTGTTCTGGTTCTGCTCACTTCACTCAGCATCAGTCCACTTAAGTCTTTCCAAGGTTTTCTGAAATTTGTCTGCGCTTATCATTTCTTATAGCACAATAGTATTCCATTACAATCATACCACAACTTGTTCAGCCATTCCCCAATTGATGGTGATCCCCCAAATTTCCAATTCTTTGCCACCACAAAGAGAGCTGCCATAAATATTTTTGTGCACGTGGGTCCTTTACCCATTTTTTTTTAAAGTGAGGCAATTGGGGTTAAGTGACTTGCCCAGGGTCACACAGCTAGTAAGTGTTAAGTGTCTGAGGCTGGATTTGAACTCAGGTCCTCCTGACTCCAGGGCTAGTGCTCTATCCACTGCGCCACCTAGCTGCCCCTCCTTTACCCATTTTTATGATCTCTTTGGGATACAAACCTAGTAGTGGTATCGCTGGGTCAAAGGGTATTGAAGCATCTTTTTTTTTTTTTTTGGTGGGGCACTGAGGGTTACGAAACTTGCCCAGGGTCACACAGCTAGTAAGTATCAAGTGGTCTGAGGCCGGATTTGAACTCAGGTCCTCCTGAATCCAGGACCTGTGCTTTTTCCACTGTGCCACCAGCTGCCCTTTTTTTTTTTCCAGAGAAAAGAATAGAAGGAAGCCAAAAGGAAGCAGAGAAAAACAGGAGAACTTTGGAAGCTACTTGTTGAGTTTATTATATGCTTAGAAAGAAAAACAAGTCTAATGCAACAGAGACCTGCCATCTCAAGTACAGTCCATTTTTTCTGTGCTGCTGTGTATGAGGAAATGCCCATTTATTTGGTGTTGAACACGTTCAGAATAAAATATATACATATACATATAGAAATATACATATGCATAACACATACACACACAAGACACATACATGTATGTATGTGAGATCTATAATTCATGCATAGATATATAAATATCATGTAAATGTGTGTAGATAGGATGTATATTTGTGTGATGTGTATTAACATATGTGTGTTAATGTAATGTATATGTGTACGTGAATAATATGTACATGTGTGTATGTATATGTATGAGAGTAGGCAGGGAGCCGGTGTAGCATCTTCAGGTCCAGGATGCCAGGGGCCTAAGTTAGAATCAAAGTTAGCCAAATCCTTGGACCTAGTTATAGGAATGTGAGGAATGGGAGTTTACAGTCAGGGTAGAGGAAACCAAACATGTGGGTGGAATATGACAAGCTGGTTGACAGGCAGCAGCATTGTATGATGGAAGGAGCACTGGACTTGGAATCAGGTGGAAAATGAGTTCAAATCTCATCTTTGACACTGTGACCTTGGGCAAGTCACTTCACTTTTCTGTCCCTCTATTTCTCCATCTGTAAAATGACATGTTGGTACCGGATGGCCCCTACAATCCCCTTCTAGCTCTGAAACTGTGATCCTTTGGTAGGCTGAAGAGAAGCATGAGGTGATTTTTTCAGGACCAGAGCCAGCAGTCAGCAGAAGGGAGTGAATGTGGTATCCCTTCCAGAAATACAACATTCCCCATGCCAAAAGAACTGTCAGTACCCAAACTCCTCTTTAGTCTTCTAGTCCTGAGTGTGAATCATCTCCCCTGCCTTCAGGAGTCGGCAGTAGCAAAACACTTTCCACATGAAGAAACATTGCATGTGGGATTAAGACCCCGACCACTTAATCTATAAAATGAAGGGGTTGAAGTAGATGTTCTCTCGGGTCTAATCCAGGCCTGGAGCTAAGATGCTATGAAAGGATTTGTGTTTCAGAACAGAATTTCAAGGCTAGAGCAAATCTCTCCTCACTAGAGACCTGTCCTCTACCCAACTTCCTAAATCTTCCTAAAGTACAGGTGTGACCGTGTTATCCTACCTCCCCTGCCACACACACACTCAATAAACTCCTCATTACCTCCAGGAACAAATATAAAATCCTCTGTTGCCGCCTGTCCTGGCTTTTTACACTGACCTCCCCTTCAAGGACTCTGTGATTCAATTACACTAGTCTCTTGACTGTGGGATCCTACTCCTTATCATGAATCTCTTTCCTTTTTTGCTGGCCATCACACAGGCCTGGAATACTCTGTCTCCTGATTTTCATTTTGTTTTTTTTGTTTGTTTGTTTTTGCGGGGCAGTGGGGGTTAAATGACTTGCCCAGGGTCACACAGCTAGTAAGTGTCAAGTGTCTGAGGCCACATTTGAACTCAGGTCCTCCTGAATCCAGGGCTGGTGCTCTATCCACTGCGCCACTTAGCCTCCCCCTCCTGATTTTCCTCAAACTCAGCTCAATCAATCAATCAACAGTTATTAAACACCCATTATGTGCCAGGTACTGCTGGGCATACAAAAAGGGGGACAAAGACAGTCCCTACCCTCAAGGATTTTATAATCCAATGGGGAAAACAACATGCAAGCAAAAATTATACAAATACTATATACAGGATAAGTAAGAAATAATTACCAGAGGAAAGACACTGGAGTTGAGGGGTTGGGGAGGGCTTCCTGTAGTCAGAAGGAAGGAGAGCATTCCAGAAACAAGGGACAGCCAGAAGGCCCGTGTCACTGGATTGAAGAGTGTGGGGGGGGGGGTGCAGCTAGGTGGCGCAGGGGATAGAGCACCGGCCCTGGAGTCAGGAGTGCCTGAGTTCAAATCCGGCCTCAGACACTGGACACTTACTAGCTGTGTGACCCTGGGCAAGTCACTTAACCCTAATTCCTGCAAAAACAAAACAAACATAAAAATTTAAGAATAAAATGAATGTTGAAAACTGAAAAACAACAACAACAATGTAATTGGGGGAGAAATAAAACATTATATTTTAAAAGAAAATCCCTCCACCAACAGCGATCAGCAACAGTTCTGCAAATCAATCATTAGTTGAAATAAAGAAAATTTTTTTTTAATTATGCTTCAGTTTGTATTCAGATAATATCAATTCTTTTTCTGGAGGTGGATAGATAGGATGTTTCATCATGAGTCCTTTCAGATTATCTTGGATCATTGTATTGCTAAAAATATCTAAGTCGTTCACATTCCACTACAATCATATAACACACCTTTTTCCATCATTCCTCAATTGATGGACATTCCCTTGATTCTCAATTCTTAGCCTCCACCAAGAATTGCTATAAATATTTTTTTTACAATTTTTCCCCCTTTTCTCTTTTTCATGATTACTATTGTTATCTGTTTCCCTTCCATCCTATTCCCTTCCCCATGATATTTATTCTATTATCCATCTTCTTTCATCCTATCATTCTTCAAAAGGGATTTGCTTCTGTCTGTCCCCTCCCCCACTCTGCCCTTCCTTCTTTTGCCCCTCTCTCTTTATCCCCTTCCCCTCCTATTTTCCTGCAGGGTTATAGAGATTACTCCACCCAACTGAGTGTGTACATTAGTCCCTCCTTGAGCCAATTTTAATGAGTGTTAGGCTCATTTACTGCCCAGATTAAATAGATTACTCCACCCAGTTGGGTGTGTCTATTAGTCCCTCCTTGAGGCAGCTCTGATGAGTTTAAGATCTTTGAGCCTTTTCTGATGAGTGTAAAATTCATTTACTGCCCTGCTCCTCTCCCATCTCTTCTCCCACTCCATAAGCCTTTTCCTATTACTTTCATGTAGGATTTTGCTTCTGCCCTTCCCCCTCCCCCAATGAATTCCCTTCACCCCTCAATTTAACCCTAAAGATGTTATCATCTAGCTAAGTGACACAGTGGACAAATCATCACCCCTGGACCCAGGGGGATCCCAGCCAAAACCTGGCCTCAGACACAAGACAGTACGACCCCAGGTATGTCCCCCAGCTCCAATTTTTTTTTTTTATGGTTCTCTAGGCTCCTGTATTTGAATGTCAGATTTGCCATTTAGTTCAGGTCTTTTCATCACAAATATCTGAAAGTCTTCTTTTTCATTAAAGTCCCATTTTTTCTGCTGAAAGATTATGCTGAGTTTTGCTGGGTAGGTGATTCTTGGTTGTAATCCCATTTCCTTTGGCCTCTGGAATATCATATTCCATGCCCTCCAGTCCTTTAATGTAGAAGCTGCTAGATCTTGTGCTATCCTGACTGGGGCTCCACAGTACTTGAATTCTTTCTTTTTGGCAGCTTGCAATATTTTCTCCTTGACCTGAGAGCTCTGAAATTTGGCTATAATATTCCTAGGAGTTTTCTTTTGGGGATCTCTTTCTGGAGGTGATCGGTGGATTCTTTCAATTTCTATTTTAGCTTCTGCTTCTAGAATTTCAGGGCAATTTTCCCTGAGAATATCTTGGAAGATGGTGTCTAAGCTCTTTCCTTGATCATGGTTTTCAGGTAGACCAAGCATTTTCAAATTATCTCTCCTAGACCTATTTTCCAGGTCGGCAGTTTTCCCCAGAAGATATTTCACATTGCCCTCTTTTTTTATTCATTTGGATTTGCTTTATTGTGTCTTGGTTTCTCATAAAGTCACTGGCTTCCATTTGTTCAATCCTAATTCTTAGGCAATTATTTTCATCAGAGAGCTTTTGTACCTCCTTTTCCATTTGACTTTTCAAGCTGTTGACTTTTTTCTCATGTCTTTCCTGCATCACCCTCATTTCTCTTTCCATTTTTTCCTCTACCTCTCTAATTTTATCTTCAAAGTCCTTTTTGAGCACCTCTATAGCCTGAGACCAATTCGTATTTTTCTTGGAAGCTTTAGATATAGGGGCCCTGATGTTGATATCTTCCTCTGAGGGTGCCCCTTGATCTTCCTTGTTACTGAAGATACTTTCTATTGTCTTCACCTTTCTCTGTTGGCTCATCTTGCCTTCCTTTTATTAGACTTTTAGCTCCTTAAAGTGGGGCACTGTTTCCAGGCTGCAGTATCCTGAGCTTAAGAAGTCCCAGGTGGCATGATTTAAGGAGAATCAGGTTCTTCCCTCGCCTGGCCTGTTTCCTGGTCCTAGATGACCCCAGACCAACTTGCCAATCAACCACTCTTGTGCGTTGTGGTTGTTAGCTCCTGGTTCTCAGTAGGGGTGTAAAATCCAAGTTCTGCCTTAGCACCAGCATAGACCCCTGTAGTCTCTCTCCTGCCCAGGGCTCAGCCCACTCACCAGACTGTGAGCTTAGTTCCAGATGACACTTGGGGCTTCAGCTGATTCAGAGGCTCTGAGGATCTGCTTCTCTGGTGAGGCCTTCCTGGGACTGGATCTGTGTCAGGGTGACTGTGGGGTTGGGCCCAACTCCTGTATCAGCACAGCAGCTCCCTCCTTCTGACCTTCTAAGCCGTTCTTGGTTAGAAGATGATTTCAGCACATTCTTCTGTGAGTTTTGCTGTTCTGGGCATTCTCCTATGGCATTATTTGGATGTTTTTTGTAGTGATCGTGAAATAAAGAAAATTTAACAACAAAAAAAAACAAACAACAACAACCCACAAATATGAAACCCCCCACCCCGAGGTAGAGACAGAGACCCCAGGACACAGTCCCCACGGACAGGGAACCTGAGACCTCCTCAGGCTGATGCTGGGGAAGCCACTAATGCAGGACAGAGCAGGCCAAAGGGAGCTCATCTTAGTCCTGCCATTGTTAGGAGTTGGGGACACAGAGGGCATCTAGAAGTTTCCTATTTTATAAAGAATTCTTCTTGCTAAGCGCTAGACTCAATCATTTCTGAGGGGCAGCTAGGTGGTGCAGTGGATAAAGCGCCGGCTCTGGATTCAGGAGTACCTGAGTTCAAATCCGGCCTCAGACACTTGACACTTACTAGCTGTGTGACCCTGGGCAAGTCATTTAACCCCCATTGCCGCGCAAAAAAAAAAAAATTGATAATAATAAAATAAAATAGACTCAATCATTTCTGTATGCCAAAGTAGTACTGGTGCTGTCAGCACCCTTTACAGTTCAGTGCCCTGGAACAAAGCATCAGCTGACCCATCCTAGTTACAGCTCTATCACATCTTTCTCTAGAATTCACTTTTTTTTTTTTGGTGAGGCAATTGGGGTTAAGTGACTTGCCCAGGGTCACACAGCTAGTAAATGGTAAGTGTCTGGGGCCGGATTTGAACGCAGGTCCTCCTGACTCCAGGACCAGTGTTCTATGCACTGTGCCACCTAGCTGCCCCTAGAATTCACTTTCTATAAAATAAGGGGCTTGGACTCTATGACTCCTAAGGTCTCTTCTAACCTTTCCTTATCCTTTGATTCTTTGCATAGGTGATCTCTAAGATTCACTCAGCCTAAATCATCTTGAATTCCATGATTCTGTATGAGCACAGGAAGTGGGATAGAAGTGGGAGACAAGTAAATGGGGATAGAAGCTTGAGATTGTGCCTACCCTATCTTCATTTGCTTTCTCCTTAGGTGGTGTACATGATACGGAACCCAAAGGATGTCTTGGTCTCTTATTATCATTTCCACAAGTTCTCCAAGTTTCTGCCAGATATTGATTCCTTTGAAGCCTTCTTTGACCAGTTCCTGGAGGGCAAAGGTCATTCAATGGGGACCCTGGGTGGTGTGGACAGAACAGATAGGTAGGAAAGTCTGACCTGGTTGTGAGCTCTATTTTGAGGGTAGTCCCAATTTCTTATGTTTGGTTGATTGTTCTCATTTTAATTTTCTATCCTGAATCCTCTCCCTCCCTCCTTCCCACCACCACTGAGAAGTCGAGATATGATACCCATTATACATGTGAAGTAATGCAAAAAAGATTTCTAATGTCTAATCTCGCTAATTAGAGCTGTCCAAAAATAGAATGTGCTCCTTCTGGTATTGAGGACTTCACCCTCCAAGTAGAAGCACATTTTCCAGCACTGGAAGACTTCAAGTAGACCCTGAATTTATTTAGAAGGGATTCCTTATTCCATTCTAGGGCCTTCTGAGATCCCTTCTATGATTTCTTTCTTTTTTGGGGGTCGTGGTAGTGGCAATGAGGTTTAAGTGACTTGCCCAGGGTCACACAACTAGTAAGTGTCAAGTGTTTGAGGTTGGATTTGAACTCAGGTCCTCCTGAATCCGGGGCTGGTGCTTTATCCACTCTGCCACCTAGCTGCCCCTCTATGATTTTATCAGTGGCAAGGTTAACCTTCAGGTTGGGAGGGGCATTTAAGACCCTGGGATGGGGGTTGTTTGGGGGCATATCCCATACTCAAGGTGCTCATTCCCAAGGGACCAGTGACATTGATGGGACAAGAGCAGTAGAATGGCTGGTGGGGGGACCCATGAGCTTCTTCCAAGAATGCCCTTCCCTGTCTGCCCTGTTTGAAGTAGGGAAAGATGGCAGACTTATGTCTAAGATGATGGTGTCGAACTCAGAAATCGGGGCTGCTGACCCACACAGAAGGATCCTTCCAGGCTGCATATTGATGTAGTTTTTAAATGTAATATTATTGGGGCAGCTGGGTGGAACAGTGGATACAGCACTGGCCCTGGATTCAGGAAGACCTCAGTTCAAATCCAGCCTCAGACACTTAACACTTACTAGCTGTGTGACTCTGGGCAAGTCACTTAACCCATATTGCCTCACACCAAAGAAAAAAAAAGTAATATTATCTGTGTTTTGTTATATTTTTATTTTTTATTTTTTTAAACTTTTCTAATATATTTTAATCTAGTTCAGGTCCTACTTGGGAGTGTTGCACACCATGTGGTAGACCTTTGGTCTAAGGTACCATTAATGGGCCAGCCAAATGAGATAAGACTGTCATGGGATGTGAGCAGAGCCACAGATAAAAACATCAAAGAGGATGAGGAAACTGACCTTGTCCAGTGACCCTTCTAAAGATCTTTTTTTTTTTCGGGGGGGGGGGGGCAATGAGGGTTAAGTGACTTACCCAGGGTCACACAGTAAGTAAAGATCATAATTGGAAGGGATACATTTAGGAGAAGGTTGGCGTCTGTGTGGCCTTGGACAGGTCAGTTACATTCTGTTTGCCACAGTTCCCTCGTCTATAAAATGGGTACAGTAACAGCACTTAACCTCGCCCAGTTGTTGTAAGGATCAAATGAGATAATTTTTGCAAAGCAGTTGGTACGGTGCTTGGCACATAGCAGGCAACTATATAAATGCTTCTTCCCCTCTTTACTCTTCATTTTCAGATGAAAGTGCCAGGGCATTAAGAAGTTTTCTAAGGTTGGGTGATTTCAGAAAGATCAAATAATATGTGTTCTTCCTCTGGGCCCAAGACAGATGCCTCCCTGACTTCTAGAAGAGCCCTACGCTAGCCACGGGCTGGAAAGCCTCCCCATCAGAGCTGAGAAGCTGCTGGTCATGGCTTGGGAGCATGCTCTCAACACTCTCTCTGCTTTCTCTCCCACAGTGAGTTTTGGTTCTTGGTTTGACCACACAAAGGGCTGGCTAGGTGTCCAGGAAGAACTGAATTTCTTTCTGATCACCTATGAAGAACTGTCCCAGGTAGGCCACTATTTCTCCACCACACTTCCCTGTGCTCAGTTTTCAGTGCCAGATCCCATAACCCCTTCACCCAGGATTCTCAAAGGTCTCCTTTTCCCCAACCCAGGCTGATCCTGGCTTTGGTAATGCTGAGGTTAGAGATGAGAGGGGCAAGGGTTCCCTGACTTTGGCCTTCAGCATTTCCCCCAGCAAGAGCTGTCCGTGAGGGCTCACAGGCTCTTTTTTTTTTTTCAAATAAAGGAGTTGGACTTAATGGGTTTAATGGCTTGAAGATTCCTTCAAGCTATATAGCTACACTTCTATAGGACTTTTTTTCTTTGCTGGGCAATGAGGATTAAGTGACTTGCCCAGGGTCACACAAGTAGTAAATGTCAAGTGTCTGAAGCTGGATTTGAACTCAGGTCCTCCTGAATCCAGGGCCGGTGCTTTATCCACTGTGCCACCTAGCTGCCCTCCATACATATACATACATTCCTAAGCAAACATGCACACCAGTTGGAATAGGGAGTGAGGACCCACTTCCCTATCCCCAGACCTGGTCCCTGTTTGCCAAGCTTGCCCCCAGAGGCCCCCAGGCTGCTTTCTTCACACTCCTCTCCCAGGAGCAGCAAAGATTCCGGAGCTGCCTCCCCCGGGGACCATGGGGAGGTTAGGGGGCTGTGATGCCTCAGCCTCATCTCTGCGCCCTGTTTCCAAGGAACCTCACCAGGCTATCCAGAACCTGTGCAAATTCCTGGGCCAGCAGCTAGAACCCGAACAGCTTGAGAGCATCGTGCATTACTGCAGTTTTTCCTTCATGAGTCAAAATGACAAGCTCAACTTTACCCTGGTGCCTCCAGAGATATTTGACCACAGTGTGGGAAAGTTTATGAGAAAAGGTAAGGAGGGGTCCGCCCAGGGAGGTGTTCCCAACACCCACCCATCTGCCTTGGGAGTTCCCAGGAAGGAGACGGGGCTTTACTGCTCCCACCATTTCACTCGGTGCCTTTTTCTCTCTTTAGGTACAACAGAAAACTGGAAGGAATTCTTCTCACCTGAGCAAAATGCCAGGTTCAATAAAGTCTACCAGGCAGAGATGGGCAATCTCACCTCGAAATTCTCCTGGTCTCTGTACTGACCAGGGAAACAAAAACCAGACCCTTTCATGTTGTCAGGCTGATTATTGTAGTGCGGCTTCAACTCTACTACACACACACACACACACACACACACACACACACACACACACACACACACACACACACACACACACACCCCTACACTGATAATCTATACACTGTATACAGAAGGCAGCAAACGAGATGGTAGACTCTCCCGTTCTTGTGTAGAGGGCAGACTAGCCAACCCTCTGCCAGTTCAGAGCTAGTTTGGGAACAAAATGAGACATTCATAGGTTATTCAATAGTTAGCAAAAGGAAAGTTACCCATAGAAGGCAATTCACTTCCTTCTAGGAAGAGTGGGTTTACTTATACATTGAGTGCTGGACCTGGAATCAGGAAAACCTGAGTTCAAATGCAGCCTTAGACACCCTAGCTGTGTGACCCTGGACAAGTCATTTAACCTTTGTCTGCCTCAGTTTCCTCAATTATAAAAACTATGGGGGGGGGGAACCTAGGGTTCTTGTGAGGATCAAATGAGATATTTATAGAGTTTAGCACATGGTAAGTACTTAATAAATGCAGATTTTCTTCCAGCTATACTAACTTATTGGCTGTTCCCCATACACACTATTCCATGACTTCACACTGGCTTTCTCTAATGAGGATGATACCTAGGTTGCTAACCTGAGGGACTAGAAAGATGATGTGGGAAGTTTAGGGGAAGAGATAACTGAGTTCTGTTTTGGATATATTGAGTTCAAGATGTCTAATATACATTCAGTTCGAGATTCTAAATTGGAGGTCAGCAGAAAGGTTAGAGCTGGAAAGGATGAGACGCCCAAATAAAGTACTACAGAGGAAGAAGTCCCAGGACAGAGCTTTGTGGGACACCTGTGGTCAGAGGGAAGGATCTGGATGAGGCCCCAGCAAAGGAGACGGAGAAGGAGCGGTCAGAGAGGTAGGAGGAGAACAGGGTGTCCCGAAAACCTGGAGAGAAGAAAGTATCTAGGAGAAAGGGATCAACAGTGTCTGCAAAGGCTGCAAAGGAGATTGAGGATTGAGAAAAGTACATTGGTTTTAGCAAATAATAAATACATCATTGGTTACTTTGGAGAGAGCGGTGTCAGAGAAATGACAAGGTCAGGAGCCAGATGGTAAGGGGTTAAGGAGAAAGTGGGGGGCACCTATTGTAGATCTTAGCTTCTTAAACTATGAGCTGTGACCCCCCCCATGTGGGGTCATGTAACCGAACGTGGGGGTCATGAAAAATGTGGCAATAGTAAAAAGTTATATTTACCTGTTTAATATACCTATGTACCCAGGATCGTGTAAAAAATTCTCCTGTGAAAAGGGGTCCTGAGTGGAAAACATTAAAGAAGCCCTGTTGTAGCATTGGCCTTGGATTCAGGAGGACCTGAGTCCAAATGTAACCTCAGACACTTGACACTAGCTGTGTGACCCTGGGCAACTCACTTAACCCTCATTGCCTCCCCCCCCCCCCAAAAAAAAAAGAAGAAGCAGCCTTGTTGTAGATGACCTATCAGAGGAATTTAGCAATAGCTAAAGGGCAGAAGAGAAATACGACATAGCCTGATACAAAGATCAGGTGAGGATTTTCTTTGTCCTCTTACGGAATTGGCAGTGGCCACATGGCATCCACATTCATCAGATTGAACTCCCTGATCAAGATCCCTTACATGTATCTTTATCTCTGTATCTCTTAGCTCTTTTCATAGTACCTCACATAACAGATGCTCATGAAATACTTGTTAAATTAAATTGAACAAGCCAAACATACACTCATGACGCATGCTCCTGGCTTGGAATTTAATAGTGGGCTAGATGATCCAGGCCCAGCTTTCTAGGTCTCAGGATTGGCCACATAATATCCCTGGCACCCCAATGATGAGCACAGATAGCCCAGGCCACTACTGATCTCTCTCTCCTTTCTAGAAAAATAGTGACCAGCAGACACATTGCAGAGGAGATGAGGGCTCATCACTTACCTGGGCTCAAGTCCCTACTAATCCTCATTAACCCATGGCAGATTCTCTTGCCCTAATGACACCCCATCTTTCCTGTATCAAACCCCCTCGATATCACCCACATCTGAATGCTGTAATGAGAAACATCTAAACTATGCTGGGTTAACAGGGAATGCCATGCGAACACTAAGTGTCAAGCACAATAAAGAAATGTGTGCCTGATGGGCAGCTAGGTGGTACAATGGACAGAGCACTGACCCTGGAGTCAGGAGGACCTGAGTTCAAATTTGACCTTTGACACTTGCTAGTTGTGTGACCCTGGGCAAGTCATTTAACCCTCATTGCTCCAGAAGGAAAAAAAAAAAAGGAAAGAAATGTGTACCTGTAAAAGCCAGGATGAGTGATGAAACATATATATATATAAGAGCTGTTTCCACATGCATTACCCCCCTGAGCCCTTCTGCTTGGCTGAGAATCCCTTCTCTCCTCTTTTTTTTTGTTTTTTTTTTCCTCCTCTTGTTTTAATGATTGAATTTTGTACCCAGGCCCATTAAATGCCCATCTGTTAAAAAGCAAAATGCATTTAGTATGAGTGGGGGAAAAAACCAAACTCCCTTATACCACTGCTGTGTTGATGCTGTAAGTGGCTGGTTATGTTGGCATGAGAACCCTGTTCGTTATCCGTTCTCTCTGGATTGTTCAGAGTTCAGCAGGAACAGAACAGTGGGAGACGCCAGTGGTGGCACAGGGGTTCAGCTCTGATGAGTTTTATTGGCCCATTTTGGGAAGAGGATGATTGAGAAAGCTTAGCAGTGTGAGCCACCATGAAGGAGGAGGAGAGCTGGTGTAAAGGGGAAGAGGGGGGGCAGAAACAATAAACTGAATTCCTGCTTTAAGCTGGTGACACTAATGGAGCTGCTGGATGCTGAGAAGGTTGCTGTGACTGCAGATTTGCATATGGGAACTCAAGTAGGTCTCTCACTTTTATTATTTCTAAGCTGATGCTTTCCGTGAAAATAGAATAATAGCAGATCCTCAGAATCTGCTTGCTGGACTCGTATTATACCCCTTCCTAGGTCATACAGTTCCAGATTTCTACTGTCATCCTTTGCAGTCATGCCAGTCCATTCCACCATGTTCAGTAAGTGTCTGGATAAAGACAGGAGACTTTTTAGTCCTTACTTTGGGGGAGTTTAGGTCCAAGGATAGAAGTGATATAAAGGATGCCCAGAAAAACAGGTCAGAAGCCAGATATGCACAAAGGATTTGTGAAGAACTCCTGGTATGGGAATTCCCTTCACTAACAAATCATAGTCCATCTAAATCTAGATAAATCATAGGGAGCCCCCTGAGGCTCTGAGGGAGGGGTTAAGTAATAGTAACAACAACAATCTCTTTTTTTTTTTTTTTTTTTGGTGAGGCAATTGGGGGTTAAGTGACTTGCCCAGGGTCACACAGCTAGTAAGTGTTAAGAGTCTGAGGTCAGAGTTGAACTCAGGTCCTCCTGAATCCAGGGCTAGTGCTCTATCCACTGCGCCACCAAGCTGCCTCCAACAATCTCATATAGAGAGCCTACTATGTGCCAGGCACTGTGCTAAGAGCATAACAGTTAACTCATTGGATTTTTCACAACAACCCTGGGAGGCAGATGCTATTATTATCTCCATTTTGCAAATGAAGAAATTGAAGCAAACAAAGATTGTGTTCCTACAACTAGTAAGTGTCTGAGGATGGCTTTGAACTTGGGTCTTATAGACTCTGAGGCCAGTGTTCTGTATACAAGGTCACAAAGCCATGGATTAATGAATAACTCCCATTTACTATATACATGGTGGCTGAAGATCACAGAAGGTGAGGAGATATGGGAAATTCAACTACTTTGACCCTAATCCCAACATTCAAAAAAGGGTAGCACCCACATTTCCCTCCATCCCATTGCATAAAGACCAGCTTCTCAAAAACATTCCTTTGATCTCCAGGAGATTTCATAATCTCTTACATCAAGGTCCTGTGGCCTTTTCTTATTATTTTTTTTTTAGTGAGGCAATTGGGGTTAAGTGACTTGCCCAGGGTCACACAGCTAGTAAGTATTAAGTGTCTGAGGCCGGATTTGAACTCAGGTACTCCTGACTCCAGGGCCGGTGCTCTATCCACTGCGCCACCTAGCTGCCCCTCCTGTGGCCTTTTCGAACTGAGATTTCAGCACAGGTAGAAGCAAGCCTGGTTCTATGATTTGGTTAATAACCACAATGAAGAAAAGGATGAAGTTTTTTGAACATTGAGACTAGATTAACTATTGGGTTGTATTATTTTTCTTCAAGAGAGGAAAAGCTACTGTTACCCTTTGATTAGCCAATTAGTAGCCCTGCCCAGACTTAGAGTCATTTGTGGGTGTATTTTATAGTGAGTGTACCTCCTATATCTTGAACCCTCACCTCAGTGTGAAACTGGGGTCCTCTACAATGGAGGTTTTTAACCTTTTTTGTGTGTTCTGGCACCCTTTGGCAATCTGGAAAGGTCTATGGATCCCTTCTAAGAATATTTTTTTTAAATGCATAAATAAAATACATAGGATTACAAAAGGAATTGCAGCTATCAAAATATATTTTTTGATCCAAGTTTTTGAAACAAAAACTTATTATTTGACAAAAACTGCTGAGAAAACTGGAAAACAGTATGGCAGAAACTAGGTATAGACCAACATTTCTCAACAAGATAAGGTCAAAATGGATACATGATTTACACTTAAAGGGTAATACCATAATTAAGAGAGTGAGGAATAATTTATCTGTCAGATTTATGGACAGGGGAAGAATTTAGGACCAAAGATGATATGGAGAGCAATACAAAATGTAAAATAGATAGTTTTGACTATATAAAATTCAAAAATTTTTGCACAAACAAAACCAGTGCAACCAAAATTATAAGGAAAGTAGAACACTGGTAAAGAATTTTTGAAATAAGTATCTCTGATAAAGGCCTCATTTCTCAAATATATAGAGAACTGAGACAAATTTATTAAAATATAAGTCATTCGGGGGCAGCTAGGTGGCGCAGTGGATAAAGCACTTGGCCTTGGATTCAGGAGGACCTGAGTTCAAATGTGGCCTCAGACACTTGACAATTTCTAGCTGTGTGACCCTGGGCAAGTCACTTAACCCCAATTGCCTCACCCCCCCAAAAAAAAAAACAACCAACATATATATATATATATATATATATATATATATATATATATATATATATATATATGTCATTCCCCAGTTGATAAATAGCCAAAGAATAATCAACAGGCAGTTTTCAGACAAAGAAATCAAAACTATCTATAAGGGGCAGCTAGGTGGCGCAGTGGATAAAACACCAGCCCTGGAATCAGGAGTACCTGAGTTCAAATGTGGCCTCAGATACTTAACACTTACTAGCTGTGTGACCCTGGGCAAGTCACTTAACCTCCATTGCCTCACTAAAAAAAACACCACTATAGTCACATGAAAGAAATGCTCTAAATCACTACTGATCAGAGAAATGTAAATTAAAAAGTAGTTTGGAAGTATTCCCAAAGGGCATCAAACTGCATACCCTTTGATCCAGCAATACCTCTGCTAGGTTTACATCCCCAAAAAGAGAAAAAGACCTATTTGTACAAAAATATTTATAGCAGTTCTTTTTGTGGTGGCTAAGAATTGGAACTCAAAGTGTCCATCGGTTGGAGAATGGCCAAATAAGCTGTGGTATATGATGGTGATGAATGCTAGGAAATAATAAGCAGGATGATTTTAGAAAAACCTGCAAAGACATGAACTAATGTATAGTGAAGTGAACAGAACCAGAACTTTGTACATAGTAACAACAATATTGTTCAATGAAGAATTGTGAATGACTTAGCTTTTCTCAGCAATACAATGATCTAAGAAAATACCAAAGGACTAATGATGAAGCAAAATAACTGACTCCAGAGAAAGAACTGATATTGACTGAATACAGTCTGAAGCATGGTATTTTTCACTTTCATTTTTTTCTTTTATTTGAGTATTATACAAAATGACTATTATGGAAATGTTTTATATGATTACACATGTATAACCTATATCTGATTATTTACTGTCTCAGAAAGAGGGGGCAGGGAGGGAGGGATAGAATTTAGAACTCAAAAATTAAATGCAGATGTTTAAAAATTGAGGGATGATTCTTTCACAACATGACTAATGCAGAAATATGTTTAATGTGATTGTACATATATAACCTATATCAGATTGCTTTCTGTCTTGGGGAGGGGAGAGGGAAGGGAGGGAGGGAAAAAAATTTGGAACTAAAAATCTTATGAAAACAAATGTTGAAAACTATCTTTACATGTAACTGGAAAATAATAAAATATTTTTATGATTAGAAAACAAACAAGAAGTAGGACTAGTCATTGAGGATGCTGTTTCTGCATAAGTCACCTGACAGTGGTCTGTTTAAATTACTCCAATTTCTTTTCTTCAGCACAGGAGTGATGTGGTCTAACAGGTTTAAGTCCCACCTGAATCCGTTTCAGTCCTTCTGTACATGCATGCACAGCACTTGTATTTTTCCCTTTCAGCTCAGTTTTAGTTTAGTCCAGTCTAAGGGGTATGAATATTCCTGTCAATAATACATAATTTATTTGGCTCACATTCACCACTATTTCATTGAAATTCTGATCTCCTTTCAACTTCAGGTGAACTTGAGAGGATTATTTGTTCATAAATAGATTATTTTTATTAAAGTAGAATTGAAATCAACAAAGTTCAGGGATAAACTTAGGGACCAACAGAGATCCTTCTCAGTAGTGCGATAAATGACTTTCTCTCTTATGTTTAATAACTAATTATTGTATTAGGACCAAGGTTTTTTCCCTTTTCTACTTCTTCATGCAGAAACCAACCAGGGTGGGAAATCTCTCTTATGATTTACCCAGGCCAAGATCTAATCAGACAGTTAAAGAAATTCTAATGGATGTATTCTTGCTCATTGTGTTTGCTCAGAGAGAAGTTATATGGAAATTGATGTGTCTTTGATCAAGATTTGAGTAACCTTAGTCAGGTACCCCAAGATAGCCCATGTCTCATTGTGTTAACAAATCAAAGGTGATTAGACATTCCTCATAAACACCTCCTCTTTGCAAGGCATATAAACTGTGATACCACCACCATGAGGTGTCTTTGGTCTGAGAGAGATGTCCAAATGACCATCCTTTTATTAATAACTTGCAGGCCTTCTTAATAAAATGTTTAATTATCCACAAACTATGTCTCTCAAAGTTTTTAATTGTCACAGTAGGTTCTGAAATCTTAACACAGACACACACACACCCCTTTACTCTTTACTACAATGAAAAAAATCATCAGTGTTAGCTTTAAAGACTTCCAAGTAGGCGCAGCTAGGTGGCACAGTGGATAAAGCACCAGCACCGGCCCTGGATTCAGGAGGACCTGAGTTCAAATCTGACCTCAGACACTTGACACTTACTAGCTGTGTGACCCTGGGCAAGTCACTTAACCCCCATTGCCCCACCAAAAAAAGACTTCCAAGTGACAACATCCTGCCCTTCCTGGTAAAGACCAATAACTTTCTCCACTGAGTCTTCTAACCTGGCATTTCCCAACTACACCGAATGCTTTTTTAGGGGAGCTAAAGACTAGCATCTGAAGCTGAATTTGAACTAGAGTCTTGCTGTCTCCAGGCCCAGCACTACACTATCCACTGTACCATCTATGGAAAGGCAAATGGGGGCAGAGTGGATATACCCCGCCAAGTCCTAAAACTGGGTAGCATTAACATAGCGCCCTAAGGTCTGCAAAGCACTTCACATCTGTTTTCTCCTTTTGCAGCTGCCTATATATTAAATCCCCCAACATTCCTGCCATTCTCTGGGATCTAGAGATAGCAAGAAAACTCAGGAGAAGAAGAGCTCTGTGAAAGACAGAACTCACATAGCTATAAGCAGACAGAGAAAGGCCTCTGGGGTGGCAAGGCCTGATTCTGCTCGCTTCTCCTTCTCAAGGCCTGCTCATTTGTTTTTTTTTTTAGTGAGGCAATTGGGATTAAGTGACTTGCCCAAGGTCACACAGCTAGTAAGTGTTAAGTGTCTGAGGCCAGATTTGAACTCAGGTACTCCTGACTCCAGGGCCGGTGCTCTATCCACTGTGTCACCTAGACACCCCACCTGCTCACTTTTGTCAGTGGTCCATTTGTGTGTCACTTCAGTATCTGGATACCAGGATGATAGGCCGACTTATTAAATCAGCTGAAATGAAATGTTTCAAAATTCTCAACACCTTTATTTCTTGAAACAGGTCAGTAAGACAAAATTCATTGGCAATGCAAGATGAAATTCTAGCTCCCAAAGGAATTAACATTTGCAGCAAATACTATGAGGTTTTTAACTGCCACCCCTGAGTCCAGTCATTGCCTCTATGTAGGAAAGCTGTAGCCATGAAATAGGGTTGGGGGGGTATTTTTTATTTTTTGCGGGACAATGAGGGTTAAGTGGCTTGCCCAGAGTCACACAGCTAGTGTCAAGTGTCTGAGGTCAGATTTGAACTCAGGTCCTCCTGAATCCAGGGCTGGTGCTTTATCCCCTGCGTCACTTAGTTGCCACTGCACCATGAAATAGTTTTAGCCATTTTCCTAATTTGACCTTTACTTCTCACTCCCTAGCTCCCTCAGCTGTTAGTCTTCTCTTCCAAATTTTCCTTCCATCTAATCTTTTTGTTTGTTTTTTGGTGGTGGTGGGGTTTTTTGGTGGGGCAATGAGGGTTAAGTGGCTTGCCCAGGGTCACTCAGCTAGTAAGTGTAGAGTGCCTGAGACTAGATTTGAACTCAGGTCCTCCTGAATCTAAGGCTGGTGCTTTATCCCCTGTGCTACCTAGCTGCCCTTCCTTCCATCTAATCTTATGAGTATCTCTCTTCTATGTATCTATGTATAGACATGTCTCTCCACATTTGACTGAGCTAGGACTATAGCAGGGATAGTTTTTGCCTTTCTTTATATCTCTAATGCTTAGCATGGTATGTGGTATGCAGTAAGCACTTAATAAATGCTTGATGATTGATTGACTGACTGACTGAAATCCTGTAGTTTGCCAGTAGGATAACACTAAGCAAACAGAAATTGGAAAGAGCCAGATGTAGGCAAGGTGAATTCTAGGAGAAGATTTGGTCTGGGGATTGAATGTCTTTAGGTGGAAGGACCCTTGATCCATCCTAGAGAGCAGAGACTCCCAGGAGAGGGTAAATGCTGCCCAAAAGACTCAAGTCCCAGGTGGGGATGGGGAAACTAATCAGAGAGGCCAGGGAAAAAGGAAAGAGTAGAAAAGCAAGTGGAACCACAGGACAAGTGAGATACCAATCTGCCTCACGACTGGATCCAGCAGGGGAGTGAGTGGGTCTGCCTATTCTTCCTCCCTTTCAGAGGTCTTTAGTGACAGAGCTGAGGGGATAATTAAATGATAATAGTAATTATCATCACTAGTACAAATGTTGTTGCTAATCCTTCTTTTCAAAGAGGACCGAAGACATCATGGGGATGTCTTGACTTGTGTGTGAACTGGGCTTTTGTGAGGCAGAGCTGCATAGTCAGAGGCTCTCTCTTCCAGAGCTATCGAAGTCCAGTGGCAAGACAACAGTCAGGATGACTTGCGATGTCCTAGGATGCAATGGATGACCTTGGTTTTCAGAACAATAGTAGATAGCACTTATGTAGTGCTTTAAGATTCGTAAATTACTTTACAAATACTATCTCATTGGATCCTCACAAAAACCCTGGGAGGTAGGCGCTATTACTCTCTCCATTTTATGAATGGGGAAACCAAGGCAGAGAAAGGTTAAGTGATTTTCCCTAGGGTCACATAACTGTCCACTGTGGCTGAGTTTGAACTCAAGTTTTCCTGTCTCCAGGTCCAGCACTGCACTATGCAATGCACCATCTATGGAAAGGCAAATGGGGGCAGAATGGATATGCTCTGCCAAGCCCTGAAACTCTAAGAGGTGCCATTGGGGGTGGAAGACTGGGCACTGGGGAGGAGATAAGAAGGAAGTATATTCCCCTCTCCCATAGCCACTCAATAGTCCCTTCAATCAATCAATCATGAGCATTAATTAAGCACCTACTAAGTGTCAAATATTTCATCAGTCACAGAAGAAGTTCTCTAATTCATAGGACCCTAGACCAGGCTTGTGTGCCCCATGCGCTAACTCAATGCTTCATAACTTGATGCTTTGCAATGACTAAGCAATCTCCCATTTAGCCATTGAGCTAGGAAGAGCTGCTCACTTAGTGGATTTTGGTTTTTTTGGGGGGGTGAGGCAATTGGGGTTAAGTGACTTGCCCAGGGTCACACAGCTAGTAAGTGTCAAGTGTCTTAGGCCGGATTTGAACTCAGGTCCTCCTGACTCCAGGGCCAGTGCTTTATCCACTGCGCCACCTAGCTGCCCCCTTGCTTAGTGGATTTTAAAGGAAGAAGCAACATTCACCTTTTCTGGCTTCTTCCTCTCTTCTTCTGAACCCATGTCATGAAACACTTTCTCTGGAACTTCCTGTTTTGAAGGGTAGGGGATTTTTTCTCCCCCTACCCCATCCTGGCCCCAATGACAATGATACATAGCACCTAGAGCATGTACTCCCTAAGAGAGCTTGAGTCTGGACCTCAAGCTGACTCAGTCATCTCTCCTGCTTTATTTTCTTTCTCTTAGCATAGGCAACCAAACTGCAATTCTGAGGTAGATGCTTCCAGATTTGGGCTCCATGGTTAGGATCTTCTGGGTCCCTCAGCTGATTCTGGCTACATTGTAAGAGGTGTCTCCTGCAGCTATTACTTGGAAAAGATAAAAACCCCAACCCTGCCCTAAAATGTTAGAAGACATGGAATTGTTTAGATCATGCAGAGCTGAGGTGAAGGTGAAATGACCATTCAGCAATCGCTCATGACTTAGGCAATGACTAAACATATAGCATAGTAATGGATAACTCTTTTTATATTACTTGTAAATCATTGTCAATGCACACTTTTCTGAGGAGATAAATAGCTGTCCTATACCTGATCTACAATGTAAATTGAGTACCTTTCTCATGCCTTTTAGGAAGATCCTAGACATAAGCCAAAACCTAAGTTTTGAATGATGTCCCGTAAGGTTTCTGGGCAGGTCAGGCTCTCCTGGAATTGAACACAAGGTCAATATATATGGGTCCAGAGCTAAGGGTCCCCTCGGTTAAAAGAGGGTGTTTTAATTCTCTCTGGACCTAGTGGTATGAGCTGAGTATTGAAGGAAATCAAAGATTACAAGAGTAGGGGTGATAAGGGACTGCATTGCAGCCTCGTGAGTCCCAGTGCTTTTAAGGTGCTTTTTAAGATAGTGATATTCCCAGGTTCCCTGTAAAGAGATAGGACAATGAGTCAAAAAGGTAAGAAATCTCCAAAGTGTACCCTTTTTGTCAGAAGACGGGGAGGGGGATTGCTAAGAAAGCAGAGGTGTATCTAAAATTCATCTCTCTTGAGAATCTCCAAAGAGAGCAATATATTTACAAAGGGAACTCACCACCCAGTTTATATTTTTTAAAACGCTGTCAGAAAATGTAAGCAAGGACAAGTAAAAGAAGACAAATACAAAAACATACCTTGGTCTTGTAAGAGTACTGTTAGGAGTGAAAAAAAAAAAAAGCCCCAATAAGAACAATAACCACAATGGTCTGAGGCTGTCAAGACAAGAGAAAGAGGGAAATTGGGGGTGAGGTGGGGTATATGTTTGTGAATATATATGTGGGGGTATATGCGTGTGTGTGTGTGTGTGTGTGTGTGTGTGTGTGTGTGTTGAGTTATAGGCAAATAGAGCAGGGTCAAAGAAAGAACAGGAAAAAGACTGGAATTTCTCAATTCTAATTTTGCTCCTGGTTTCTTCGCCAAGGAGAGCAGCCTTTATAAGGGATCAAACACAAATGGCTAATGGAAACAGATGAGGAGTAAAATACTTACAGAATACTGACCGTACCTCTAATAGGTTCAAAGAACTGGGAAATACTCTAGGAATTACTGTCAATCAGCCAAAATTAGTCAATCAGGCAACAAGTACCTATTAAGCACTGGCCATGGGCTGGCTATGGTGGCGCTGGGCCTGGAGTCAGGAAGACCTGAATTCAAATATGACCTCTGATGCTTACAAGCTGTGTGACCCTGGGCAAGTCACCTAACCTTGTTTGCCTCAGTTTCCTTATCTGTCAAATAAGCTGGAGAAGGAAATGATAAACCGCTCCATTTTCTCAGCCAAGAAAACCCCAAATGGGGTTACAAAGAGTCAGACATGACACAACAACAACATGGGCTAGATGCTGTGCTAAGTGCTCATGCTACAAATAAAGGCAAAATCACAGTCTCTGCTCCAGCCACTACACCACTTAGAAAGGACAGATGTCAGACAATAACTAGAGGGGGATGATCAGAGCAGTTTAGAGTTTCAGCCACCTCAAAAAGAGCTGCTATAAATACCCTTGTACAAAGAGGTACTTTTGCCTTTTTCGGGTCTCTTTGGGTTACAGACCTAGTAGTGGTGTTGCTGGATCAAAGGGCAGGCACAGTTGTATAGGCCTTTGGGCCTTAGCCACCAGGATGCTTTTTTAACGTTTTCGTAATATTTCTAAAAGAGTAATGGGGGGAGGGGCATATGCTCTAATATGAATTAGGGCTTCATTTATTGTGTTGATGGTCTATCCATTTCCTCAATTACATGTTAAAACAATCTTAAGGATGGAGGAGACTTAGGTATGTTTGTAGGCAGGAGGGAAGGAGCTATTAGGAAGAAATTAAAAATTAGTGAGAGGAGAGGTGGTTGTGGGAACAATGTACTGGAGGAAATGGGATGGGAAGGGATTAAGGGCAAGTGTAGAGGGCTTGGATTTAGCAAAGAGAAGGTCTACTTCTTCAACGGAGTCAGGAGTGAAGAAGAAGCAGAGAGGTATTACAGGATTGGAAAGGGGCAAATGTCCTGATTTTCTAAAACAGGAAGAAAAAAAATGGAATTTTTGAACTCGAGATTTTTTCTAACTTAGGGCTTTACTTTGGATTCTTGGAAAAACTCCAGAATGGGTTATTAAAAGACTTTATTGAATAGCACCATGGTTGAATCAGGAAGAGGTCATATCAGGCTAAGCTTATTTGCTTTCCTTTTTTTGTTTTTTTAAAGTGTCTTACTGCTGGGGCAGCTAGGTGGCTGTGAGAAAATGAGTAGTTGTCTGAGGGCAGCTAGATGGAGCAGTGGATAAAGCACCAGCCTTAGATTCAGGAGAACCTGAGTTCAAATCCAATCTCAGACACTTGACATTTATTAGCTGTGTGATCCTGGGCATGTCACTTAACCCTCATTGTCCCACAAAAAGAAAGAAAGAAAAAAAAAAACAAAAAACGGGTAGTTGTCTCCTCTCAATGAGAATATAACAGTCAATCCTCCTGACCTGTTTTTAGGACAAAGGTCTCAGATCCCCTCCTCCCACTCCAGCTAACAAATTCACATAGTTCAAGGAGCCCTGGTCTCAATAAGGTCTGCTCCTGAGTTTTGTCCACATAAGGAAGAATAAGGTCCACTCCTGAGTTATGCCCATATAAGGAAGAGGGATGGGAATACTGCATTCTGATTGGCTAGTTTTTGCATGTAGAATGTAATCTTTTCATAATCAGACCAATGATGAAAAAGGGGAGGGTTCATTCACATTAGGGACTAGGGTTTAAAACAGGGCCTGCGAGCCCCCTTTCTTTGCACCCACTAGCTATACACTAGGGTGCTTCCTTCTCAGGAGAAGGAAATAAATGAGCCTTTGTCACATGGCTGCTGAGTTCCTGAGAATTATTGAGAAGAAGATTGTTTTCCCTCGCAGTGGCACAGTGGATAAAGCACTGGCCCTGAATTCAGGAGTACCTGAGTTCAAATCTGGCCTCAGACACTTGACACTTACTAGCTGTGTGACCCTGGGCAAGTCACTTAACCCTCACTGCCCTACGTAAAAAAGAAAAGAAAAAAGTACAATAGATTAAAAAAAATTAAAACAAAAACAAACAAACAAAAAGTGCAATAGTTTTGTCATGGGGAAAATGGGGTAGGGGGTTTGGGGTCCTTAGGAATTCCTCTTTTTGTTGTTGTTTTGTTTGTTTGTTTGTTTTTTTGCGGAGCAATAGGGGTTAAGTGACTTGCCCAAGATCACATAGCTAGTAAGTGTCAAGTGTCTGAGGCCGGATTTGAACTCAGATCCTCCTGAATCCAGGGCCAGTCCTTTAACCACTGCGCCATCTAGCTGCCCCTAGGAATTCCTCTTTAAAGAATTACACCTGGGCAGCTAGGTGGCACAGTGAATAAAGCACTGGCCCTGGATTCAGGAGGACCTGAGTTCAAATCTAGCCTCAGATACTTGACACTATCTGTGTGACCCTGGGCAAGTCACTTAATTCTCATTGCCCCCCCCCAAAAAAAAAGAATTACGCACAAAAGTAATTAGAATAAGATAGTGGTTTATTTAGGGGCAAGGAAGGGAAGAGAAGGGAATGGAATGGAAACCATGAGAGAAATCCTTGGACTTCTCATGGGGAGAAAGGCATGGCACAGAGAAAGTGGCTCTGAGATACCAATCTCCTTGAGCAGGAGACTGGCAAGTACTTTTATAGAGGATTGATGGGGGTCACGCTCTGACTGTGGAAAGTTCTCTTAGTAAGGGAGGACCATCCCCCCCTGGTGGTGGCTGGAGGAGTTGGGTGAGGGGTGGCTGCAGATCTCTCAAGCCATCTCTCTCCTCAGGACACAAAGGAAGCAGCCACACCTAATCTTATGGCCCCAGGGTTGAGGGAGACCAGAATGAAGGGTGGGAGTCCCTGAGCTAGCTCAGTCCTGATCTGGTTCCACTTATCTCTCTAGACATGTCTGTCCTCTGGTTTAGTTTCTCAAGGAGAAGGTTCTTTGATGTGCCCCAAAGAACTTCTGGGGTGCTATGGGCCCATACCAGTTTTAAAACAAATGAAAGTATCCTAATCTGAAGTTTGGGGATTAATCTGAAAAGGGAATCTCTTCAGTATTTCTTTGGTTATTATGAGAAGATGTTTGACTCCTCTCAGTTGATTAGAACTGTCTGGGAAGTGGATTCAGATTCAGCTGGGAGAATAGAAGCAGATACTCAAATGTTAATATCTACAAATGGGGGTTAATTCAAATAGAGAAGGACTTCTCACACACAGAAGGTTCCGGAGAGAAAAATCAATGCAGAAGGGCAGGAATGCGGTGTTTGATTGATTAGCCAGAGGGAGGGCCAATCCATTAGGGATAGGAAAAAGATAAAAAACAGGCCCTGGAGCCTGCAGCCTTGTGCCCTCTGCTAGGGGGTGGCCTGTTCTCCAGAGAATGACAATAAATGAGCCTTTGACACATCACCAACACTGAGTTCCAGAAGTTATTGGAGTTCTATTTCTCACAATTGGCGGTCACACCGAGATGTTATGAAATTATGATTAATTATTATTTGAAAGGAGTCTTTTGGGCCTCAAAGTCCAGCACTCTTTCAACAGGACATCTCTCTGAGCTCTTATCAGTGGTGGAGTGGAGAGCTAAGCTTGGAGGCTGGGTGCTTCCAGTTAGGAAGTTGGAGGTGTCCCAAATGCAGATGGATTAGGTGAGCTCACAAAAGGGGGTAAGGATTTATCAGTGCAGGAACTGAGGAAGGAATCTTTTTTTTTTCAGGGCAATGAGGGTTAAGTGACTTGCCCAGGGTCACACAGCTAGTGTCAAGTATCTGAGGCTGGATTTGAACTCAGGTCCTCCTGAATCCAGGGCCAGTGCTTTATCCACTGAGCCACCTAGCTACCCCCTGAGGAAGGAATCTGAAAAACCACATAAGTTTGCACATGTGAATCCCCACGGGAAGAAAGGGGCTGTTGAGTTCTTTGGGGGGGGGGGGGGATTTGGAAGCCTGGAGAGACTAAGGCAAACCCCAGCTGTGGTGTCTTGAAGTCTGCCAGCTATAGGGAAAGGGGATTATAGAGAATCCCCAACCCCAAATTAGAAAAGTCACCAAGGGGGCAGCTAGGTGGCACAGTGGATAGAGCACCAGCCCTGGATTCAGGAGAACCTGAGTTCAAATCTAGCCTCAGACACTTGACACTTACTGGCTGTGTGACCCTGGCCAAGTCGCTTAACCCTCATTGCCCTACCAAAAAAAAAAATGTGTGTAAATTTCTGTTTGGAATATTTAAAGCCCGTGCTAGGGCTGGATTAAGGAAGCATTTTGCAAACTAATTAAAAAACTGCGGATAGCATTAGTTATTAAGATTTAACTGACAAAAGAAAGGAAATCATTCAAAAGGATTAGTGAATTTGATTTTGGCCATCTAGTTAAGAAATGGGGGGGGGGGATTCATACAAACTAAAGTAAAATGGGGCACTGTCTTCTTTGAGTGTTCACCTACAGTTTCAGGGTCTGTGAATTCTGGAGGAAGCCAAGGAGTAGTCAAATTTGATTGGAAAACTAAAATACTGTTGGAATACTGTTAAAGTTTTAAAGTTGTTTTTAAATTTGTGCATGTCCTGAGGATTTATAAGGTTGCTTATTAAACTCTCCCTCCCTCCCTCTCAGGTGCTGGTTGTGAAGCAAGGAGAGTTGTAAGTGAGAAATATTTAGAAAAATTTAAAAGTGTATCCAGAGGACTTTATTTTTTATTTTATTTTTTGGTGAGGCAGTTGAGGTTAAGTGACTTGCCCAGGGTCACACAGCTAGTAAGTGTTAAGTGTCTGAGGCCGAATTTGAACTCAGGTCCTCCCGACTCCAGGGCCAGCGCTCCATCCACTGTGCCACATAGCTGCCCCTCAGAGGATTTTAAATAATTGGTATTGTTATGGGGGAAAATGGGGTGCGGGTTTGGGGGTTAGGGGCTGGGGTTCTTAGGAATTCCTCTTTAAAGAATTACACCCTCTTGCACACAAAAGCAGTTAGAATAAGATGGTAGTTTATTTAGGGACAAGGGAAGGGAAGGGGGGAAAGGGAAACCATGAAAGAAATACTTGGACTTCATATGGGGAGAGAGATATGGAACAAAGCACTTGGCTCTGAGGTACCAATCTCCTCGAGCAGGAGGCTGGTAGGTACTTTTATAGAGGACTGATGGGGGGGGGGGCAGGGGGAGTGACCATTTGACTGTGGAAAGTTCCTTTAGTGAGGGAGAACCATCCCCCACTGGTGGTGGCTAGAGGAATTGGGTGAGGGGTGGCTATGGATCTCTCAAGCAATCTCTCCAGGACACAATGGCCGCAGCCACACCCAAATTTATCTCCCCAGGGGTAAGGGAGATCAGAATGAAGGGTGGAGGTCCCAAAGCTAGCTCAATCCCATCTGGTTCCTCTTATCTCTCTAGGTGTATCTGTCTTCTGGTTTAGTTTCTCAAGGAGAAGATTCCTTGATGCACCCTAGAGAACTTCTGGGGTACTCTGGGCCCCATGACAGTATAAAGAAAGCTGTGCTGTACTGATATACTTTGGGATGTAATGGCTTAGGAACAGAAGGAAAAATGTGGAATGCTTAGAGTGGATGGTTCTTGGGTGAATTGGTACTAGAATGAAATTGTCAGTTGAGTTCTATGGGATGTCCAGGGGTAGTTGAAATGTATTATTGCAATGCTTTATATATGTAGAAGAGAGCTGCCCAGTCTGGGAAAGACTGCTTGATGAATGGAGAGCATGGATCTGGGTGAACAGGTAGAATGGGGAGACCTGAAGAAGTTGGACCCAAAAGAGGGGGTGGATAGCCAGCGGCTCACAGGGAAGGAGAAGTAAATTTGGAGAGAGGCATGGTGAAATCAAGTGTAGTGCAAAAGCAATTTGTCGGGGGCAGCTAGGTGGCACAGTAGATAAAGCACCAGCCCTGGATTCAGGAGGATCTGACTTCAAATCTGGCCTCAGACACTTGACACTTACTAGCTGTGTGACCCTGGGCAAGTCACTTAACCCTCAATGCCCCACCAAAAAAAAAGCAATTTGTGTCTGGAGACTTAGAGTTAGCCTGAGGTGGATATATAAAGAGGTGAGGTCTGTGAAAATGTCATGACAGAATGGGACCATAGGCTGAGAGTCTTCAAGGAAGGCAGTTGAAGCAAAAAGCAGGAGTGATGGTAGAGAGAGGTGAATTGAGAAATCACCTTTTTTTTTTTTTTTGGTGAGGCAATTGGAGTTGAGTGACTTGCCCAGGGTCACACAGCTAGTAAGTGTTAAGTGTCTGGGGTCATATTTGAACTCAGGTTCTCCTGAATCCAGGGCTGGTGCTCTATCCACTGCCCACCTAGCTGCCCGAGAGAGGTGAATTGAGATGGAAATCAGAGACATAATCCAAACGGGTAGGGAGGTTTACCTCTCCAAAGGGTTAATGAGAAGGTAGAGATGAAGGCATTGAAAAGTTAGCCTGTGCATCAGTCTTGGCTAGTTGACTGGAGAGAGTGTAGATAGGTCTGAGGTAGGGAGAAGTAATTAACTGGAGTCTGCTGAGGAGCAGGAAGAGAAAATCCAGCTGTTTGCCATTTGGCGCTGTCAGTGGAAGAAGAGAGTGGGAGACATGTTGGAGCAGAGTGCCAGGAAAAGAGACAGGGCATGGAGTCAGAGATCTATGAATGGACAGAATGTCACAGTGGGAGAGATGTGGAGAGGCAGAGTACATTTGCTAGAGAGATAGAGATGGAAGATTGGAGAGATGGATGATAGAGAGTGAGACGCAGCTGTGTGGAGGGCAGTCGTCACTGAGGGAGGAAGTGCATGCTGGGGGGTGTGAGGTTCAGAACATCTCCTGAAGGTTGAACTGCCATACAGAAATTACCTGGATGGCTGAAACTGTTCACAACTGCTTGCTTCGTCCAGTTTTTCATGGAACTCTTAGATTTATTCTGTATTAGGGTCCCTGCTGCCCCTTGGTCTGTTTGTAAATAATTTCTATTTTGTGTTGTGGCCCCTGTATTTGTAATCTTATCACTTCATTTGTGACATCTCATATAACTGATATACAACCCCTAGGAAGGCCTTTTACTCAGGCCTCTAGATTTCTCTCCGTTCATGTACTCCTGTGGGCCCCTACTTCACCCCTGTTCAGCAAGAAGCAGATACAGAAGAAATGATCATCATCCCTTTTTCCTGGGGTACATGAAAAGGGGGGAATGATGTAGGAGGTGAAAAAAGGGTTAACAGAAAAACCTTAGCTCTAAGAGGGATTCAGACCCCAGTTAATGGATAACTTACAAGCCAGGATGCTAGGTTCTCTTACCCACAGAAATCAGTGCCCATAATGGGACCATAAAGGGTCAGGACATATAACAATAAGACCTTAAATAAAATGACAGGGTATAGAAATTCTAATGAAAAATGTGAAACTAGCCATGGGAATCAGAGACATGCATAGAAAAGGCCAAATTTGTCCCCAGATTCACCTTATGACATGTAAACCCCCAAAACACAGCTCCACAGAAAAAGGTACCCACCTCGGTGGTTGGTTTAGGACCCCAGGAACTCCAAATTAGGATAAGCCCTCCCCTATACCTCCCCAAGGTGGAGAATATTATAATGAGACTGATAATCAATTTATCCATACTATAAATAGAACTGTCTTTTCTTTCCTTATTTGAGAGTTACCTTTCCAGTTTTCTGGTTCTCTCCCTGTGGTCACTCACAGTATTGCAATAAAACTTGGGAAACTGAGTCACTGAGTCTTGTAATTCTTTTGGAACAACTCACAATCAATTTGACCCCAAATTCCATCCCACATCAGAGGGACCATCCCCGACTGGTGATGGGGGTTGGGTCAGGGGAGGCTCAGAATTGATGGGTGTTGTTTCAAGTTTTAAAAATACCTAATACTTTCTAGATTTCTTATTAGTACTCTGCTTCTAGTGATAAAAAGAGAAAATCAAGAAGAGAGATAAAGTTATGGAAGTTTCATGTGATTTCTTTGTGAAAAAGGGGAGAAGATCTATATGGGCCATTGTGATGAGCATTGTTTTTTTTTTTTTTTTAATCCTGTAAATTCCTCCCCATTGCAAACACATTTGAATGAGAGAGAGATGTGGCAAGGGTAAAGTTAACTTTCCTCAACCTAATCTTGGGGAATTCCAATCTTAAAGGTTCCTGTCTGGCTTTGAGGATTGAATAGGAGAGAAATATTTGTCATTTGAAAGTATCTCCTGAAGGGTTGGTCAATGTTCCTTTTTTTAACATAAGGACAAAATTTAAGGTGTTCCTTAGGGGAAAAGGGGGAAAAAAGCAAAGCAAAGCGTGTGCATATATATGTGTGTGTGTGTGTGTGTGTGTGTATATATATACACATATATATACATACACATATATATGTGTGTGTATGTATGTGTGTATATACACACATATACACATATACATACACATATATGTGTGTATATATACATATATGTGTGTATATGTATGTGTGCATATATACACATACATATACATACACACATATATGTGTGTATATACATATATATGCATACACATATATGTGTGTATGTATGTGTGTGTATATATATATATTTAAAGATATAATGTGTGCATATTAATATTTGTGGGATTTAGGAGGCCCATTTTATTTGAGAGTTAATTTGTTGCAAAGACAATTTGATATTGATAACAATTGTGTTCACGCTACCGTGATTTGTGAGACTTTATTAACTAATGGAAAAAGCTTTTCTGACTATCTGAAATAAGTTTCATTCATAGACCTGGTGTGTCCTTGTAACTCTTATGACAGAAAAGTAGACAAAGTGGAAATTTGTTATTGCAATATTGAATTAAATTAATACTAGAGTATCTAAATTGCTGCGCTAAGCTGAGAAAGGGATCTTGCTGTTTTAATCTGAACTTCTTGGAAATAATAGTCTACCTACTTATAATTCTTATTTGAAATTAGAACATGTGTAGAAACACATGCAGACTAGTTAAGATGTTCCCATTATTTAAAGAAATTATGCTTACATGGTTAATACCTGAGAAATTCTCCCTAGATATGGCTTTCCTGCTAAAATTGATTCAGATAATAGTTGTTATTTTAGTGATACAGTACCTTCTAGAGTCTAAGTAAATTTGGGAATTGCACCAAAATTTCATACTTCTTACCATTCTCAATCTTTTAGACAGGTAGAGTATATGTGTAAGAAAATTACAAAGTTGGTTAGAGTATTATTCCTATCTAATCCTATTGATTTTTCTTACATGACTTTGATTTAGTGATTTGGTATACATGAGAAATTTTTAAGTTCTAGTGCAATTCAACAGTCAAGGTTGTATGGAAAGATTCATGGATTCCTCATTCACACAGTAAACCTGTTCCTTTTACTTCTTAGACTAGTCTCCAATCTTTTTTAATTTGTTTCTCTTTTATTGCATCTGAACTTAATATACTTCTGTTTTAACGTTGGAATTGTTTATGTTTTACTTTACTTATGTCACAAGTTTTCAGAAGAATAAGATTTGCAATTTTTTTATGGGATTCCTTCTATATTTCTGTGTTGCTTGAGAATCTTTCATTGTTACACTTCCTGGAGAAATTGTCCCAATTCCAGATAATAATAATTAGGAATTTCTTTTTTTTTTTTTTAAGTGAGGCAATTGGGGTTAAGTGACTTGCCCAGGGTCACACAGCCAGTAAGTGTTAAGTGTCTGAGGTCAGATTTGAACTCAGGTACTCCTGCCTCCAGGGCCGGTGCTCTATCCACTGCACCATCTAGCTGCCCCATAATTAGGAATTTCTAATATGGTATTCATTGAGTTTGTAGGACTCATCACTTATGTAATAGTGAAAAGAAAGCTTTGGGAACATCAGATTATTGAACAGAAATCAGAAACCTATTGTGATTCCAGAAGATTTCTAAGTGTTATAACTCAGTGATTCTGAAAATATATTTAAAGGTTTATATGATTGTTCTGATGAGAACATATTCAATATATGACACATGAGAGAAAGGTAATAGAATTACTTTCAAGTATTCCTATACTCAAAAGATATTTTGTTGAATATGATGTCTGTTTTAATTGATAAATTGTTGATGAATAGAAATTATGCATTAATTAATATGCTACTAATTATTATTATCTAACATATCGGCTAATTATAATTATTTTTATGGTAATATTTAGAAATTGTTGCACATTATGTTCTGAGTTTACAAACCTAACTCATATATTTTTTTTTTGCTGTCATTATCCTTGGTAGTTAAATCCATATGAGACTCGGATTAGGGGAATTTACCATTTGAGACATTAATTGCCTTTATTCTGAGTTATCAGATCTGAACAGCCAAGATGGCAGACATTCATGAGGGGAATACATACAAGAGCAGGCACTGAACTGTCACAGAAAGGGAGAGATGCACAAAGTCCAGGTACTGCACTGCTTTGGGAAAGGCCAAGAGAGTGGCCATTGGGAAGAATTAAGGTTATATTCTCTTGGTTTAATTTCACACACACACACACACACACACACACACACACACACACACACACACACACACACAGAGCACCAGATGGCTGGGATATGGCAAGTGTCTGAGGCTGGATTTGAACTCAGGTACTCCTGACTCCAGGGCCAGTGCTCTATCCACTGCACCACCTAGCTGCCCCCTCCCCATTATATTTTTTGTTTGTTTGTTTGTTTGTTTTTTGTTTTTGAGAGGCAATTGGGGTTAAGTGAATTGCCCAAGGTCACACAGCTAGTGTCAAATGTCTGAGACTGAATTTGAACTCAGGTACTCCTGACTCCAGGGCCAGTGCTCCATCCACTGCACCATCTAGCTGCCCCCTCCCCATTAGATTTTAAGGTCCTTGAGGACAGAGATTGTTTTTTGCCACTTTTTCTATCCCTAACACTTAACCTGGCACATAGTAGGCCTTTAACAGATGTTTATTGATTGATTTATTGACCTCATTTGCTTACTATTTTACATGCAAGATTTTATATCAAATTTCCTTATTTTACAAATTTTATTGAATTATAACTTTTTTAGTGAAATAAGTTACAATTTGGAATGTTTTTAACATAATAATGATCATATATAGACAATTTCAATGTTGGAATTTTTTATTTGAACAAAGAATTATGTTCTTTATCTCACTTTTTTATTGTAACAAAGGATTATATTCTTTATCTCAATAGCAGACACTCTTAAATCTTCTTCCTCATCAATTTTGTCTCTGTATTTTGATTTAAAACATAAATAAAATGAGAATGCTTGCTTGCACAAATATGAAGTGCAATAAGTGGAATATGATAGGAGAATTTTATAAGTTCTCTCAGGGAGAGATATAAAAAAAATTTTTTTTTAATATAGCTACCTAACCAATTGATAAAAATGAACAGCTCATTAAAATATAAAATATTCACTTTTCTATTTGTAACAATTAGAGCAATGCCACCTGCTGGAGAGTTACTGTAGGAAAGGTCCGCCATGAGGAGAAGGCGTCTGAGGGCAAGCCATGTGACTTAGGTCAGTTCCTTGGTGTCAGGAAGTGACATTTGCTCGTGGGTACTGTCTATCAAATCTACCAGCCAATCAGCTTAGAGCTGGGGTGGGGTGGGGTGGGGAGACTGGCTGTTTCAGTTTTGACAAGAGGCTCCCGGGAGGAAGAAGGAAGCATTGGGGCCTTTTTGTTCCTGACCTTGCCATGGTAGGTCAGATGATGGGATCTCTTAGAAGAAGTTAGATTTTTACCTTTCTTAGGTAATCATTAGATCCTAATGCTCTTTAATAAATACTTAAAAGTCTGAACTCTTGGGCAGCTAGGTGGCGCAGTGGATAGAGCACCAGCCCTGGAGTCAGGAGTACCTGAGTTCAAATCCGGCCTCAGACACTTAACACTTACTAGCTGTGTGACCCTGGGCAAGTCACTTAACCCCAATTGCCTCACAAAAAAACCAATAAACAAAAACAAAAGTCTGAACTCTTGCTAAAGCTTCTAATTTATTGGTGACCACTCATTAGAATTTTGGACAGTATAGCTAGATAGCAACTTTACATACTGGCAAATGATGACTACCTAATTAAGTGATAAATATACTTAAAGTATAATTACATATATTACTTTGTTTTAAATAATATTTATCTATAAGTCAGACTTTGGAGGAAAAGAATATCTTTAGTTGTGATTTTCTTTGCTTATACTACTGGCACGCCAGCTACATTCAAACAGAAACTTCTGAATGACTGACCAACATTGCCAACCAGTTAATTTGAAAATCCTTCAGAGAGAAAAATAATAACATAAGCAGAGACTGTATTAATAAGAAAATAGCCTAAATACCATAGCACAAAGAGTGGCAATATAAGGTTTGTTTCTATAGAATATTTGCAATGGTTTGTGATGTTTTCACGATGGGGTGTAATGTACATGTCCGGCCATCTTGGTTTTCAAATAGCCTGATGTTTGTGCTGTAAGGGTGCCAATTTTGTAACATTTTTGTCACATGATTACAGCTGATGAGCTATGATTACAAGGACAGAGGGGGTGAACACAGGAGCTGATCTGGTGAGTATATGGAACACAAAAGAGGGTATGTGTTTGCATCTGACCATCTGTTGGGAATTGGTTTGCACTTGAATGTCAGCCTTTTATAGCTGTTTGCAATAATTCCATGACAGATTAAGAAATTGCAAGGACATGTTGCTTTTAGAAGCAGTTAGAGTTTGATGTAATCTCTGCCCAAACACCAAAATCACTGTGCACATTGTTATAGCAGTTTTATCACACACATGCTTGTTGACACAGAAGAAAAATATGTTTGTAACACAATCAGGCAATTCTTTATTGCTTAAGGTGCCATTAAGGAATTTTTCTTTAGCACAAACTCCTTGGATTATCATTGCAATTGTGAACCACTAAATGAGAACCATTGAATTAGAATAATAGAATAAATAATACTAGAATAGTATTGATTATATAATAATTATATAAAATTAGAATATTTGAATAAATAATAATAATAGAATAGAATAAATAGAATAAAGAAGTATCTTGCTTCAGTAAATGGAAGCATTTCTTCAGTTCACCTCATCAATCCTGAGCAGCCCACTCCTCAAAATGTAGAGAAGTCCAAGCTGAGTTGAAAGCAACAAAGTTTTATTAGGAAGAAAATCAGACACTTGTGCCAAGTGACCCCAGTACAAAGGAGCCCACAGCTCAGGAGAGATGGGAAAGATTTATGCTTGAAAACCACAAAGAAAATGTTGGGAGAAGGGTTAGGGTAAAGAATGCACAAAATTCCAGGAAGTGATGGGACACAGAAGCAGGATGTTTTGCAGGAACAGTTTATCTCAAGACCGATTTGGGCCAATTTGTGGGGGGACATAACTCAGCAAGGTCAGCCAGCAAACACCAGCAAAGGAATCTGGGAATGAGTGAGACTTTGGCTCACTGCAGGCTCCTGATTGGCTGCTTTTGGCAAACAGGCTTACTCTGTGTCTGGCGTACTTGCCTGGCAAGATTACTGATGGAAAACAGACATATTAATCTTGTGTGAGAAATGATTATTAATAATTGATATATTGGGGAGATCTAGAGCTCCCTCCTTCTTCCAAAGCCTTGACTCTTAGATGTCCATTTTCTCTTTGATAAAAAGATTACATTGAATCTTTTCATCTCGGTCAGACAGCATCCCAACCTTGCAAGGAATTTAAGGTGGGGGAAGCTCATTGTGTTCTACTTGAGCTTGGGTGGCGACAGATCCTTTTATCTAGATAGCTGAAGGCTTCTCCAGGGATGGAGGTGTCACTGGGCCCCACCCATCCACCCACTGAAGAGTAGGACATTTTTTCAATTGATAGCCCAAGGCTGGAGATAATCTCTCTGTGCAGGGATCAATTCTTGGCCCCATTGACCACCTACTCTTTATAAGCTCTGTGCCCCACCATCATGATTGTCTTTGGTCTGAGAGATGGCTGATTTTTGTTTGTTTGTTTGATTGTTTTATTTATTTTTTTTTTTGCAGGGCAATGAGGGTTAAGTGACTTGCCCAGGGTAACACAGCTAGTGTCAACTGTCTGAGGCTGCATTTGAACTCAGGTCCTCCTGAATCCAGGGCTGGTGCTTTATCCACTGTGCCACCTAGCTACCCCAAGATGGCTGTTTTTATTAATAACCTACTGGCCTTATTAATAAAATGATTAAATTACCCAGAAACTATGTCTCTCAAATGTTTACTCATCACCTTTGGGGTTACTCGATGACCTTTGATCATCTAGAGACGGGAATTCTTTTTTTTTCTTTTTTTTTTCTGATAAAAGTATTTTGTTTTTTTCCAGTTACATGTAAAGATAGTTCTCCACTTTTGTTTATACAAGCTTTCCAATTTCAGATTTTTCACCCTCCCTCCCCTCCTTCCCCCCTCCCCTAGACAGCAGGCAATCCAATATAGGTTATGTGTGTGTGTGTGTGTGTGTGTGTGTGTGTGTGTGTATAATAACATTAAACATATTTCTGCATTAGTCATGTTATAAGAGAAAAATCAGAGCAATGATGAAAAACCTCAAAATAGAAAAACAACAGCACCAAAAACAAAAGAAATAGTATGGTTCAATCAGCATCTATACTCCACAGTTCTTTCTTTCTTTTTTTTTTTTTCCTGGATTTGGAGATCCTCTTCCATCATGAGTCCCTTGGAACTCTTCTGTACCATTGCATTGGTGAGAAGAATCTAGTCCATCACAGTAGATCAACACACAATGTTGATGATACTGTGTACAATGTTCTTCAACCCATGCAAGACCCTCCAGGTTTCTCTGAACTCCTCCTGCTCATCGTTTCTTATAGCACAATAGTATTCCATTACATTTATATACCAGAACTTGTCCTGCCATTCCCCAATTGATGGGCATCCCCTCAACTTCCAATTCCTTGCCACCACATAAAGAGCAGCTATAAATATTTTTGTATATGTGGGTCCTTTTCCCTTTTCCATGATCTCTTTGGGAAAAAGACCCAAAAGTGCTATTGCTGGGTCAAAGGGTATGCACAGCTTTATAGCCTTTTGGGCATAATTCCAAATTGCTCTCCAGAATGGTTGGATCAGTTCACAGCTCCACCAACAATGCATTAGTGTTCCAATTTTTCCACAGCTTCTCCAAAATTTATTATTTTCCTTTTTTGTCATTTTAGCCAATCTGATAGGTGTCAGGTGGTACCTCAGAGTTTTTTTAATTTGCATCTCTCTAATCATTAGTGATTTAGAGCATTTTTTCATATGGGAATAGATAGCTTTGATTTCTTCATCAGAAAACTGCCTGTTCATATCCTTTGACTATTTCTCAATTGGGGAATGACTTGGATTCTTATAAATTTGATTCTGTTCCCCATATATTTTAGAAATGAGGCCTTTATCAGAAGTACTGGCCATAAAAATTGTTTCCCAGCTTTCTGCCTCCCGAGAAGGGAATTCTTAAAGTTTGGGTATATAACCTTTTTTGGGTCATGGACCCCTCTGGCAGACCCCTTCTCAGAAGTCTTTTTTTTTTTTTGACAGGGCAATGTGGGTTAAGTGACTTGCCCAGGGTCACACAGCTAGTAAGTGTCAAGTGTCTGAGGCCAGAGTTGAACTCAGGTCCTCCTGAATCCAGGGCTGGTTCTCTATCCACTGCGCCACCTATTTGCCCCCTCAGAAGTCTTTTTATTTTTTTTTAAGTGAGGCAATTGGAGTTGAGTGACTTGCCCAGGGTCACACAGCTAGTAAGTGTCAAGTGTCTGAGGCCGGATTTGAACTCAGGTACTCCTGACTCCAGGGCCAGTGCTCTATCCACTGCGCCATCTAGCTGCCCCAGAAGTCTTTTTAAATGCATAAAATAAAATACATAGGATTACAAAGGAAACTAATTAGGCCAAAATTTTTAGTGGGAGTGGTCAAAGAAGGCTTAAATGATTCTACAAGGGTACACCAAAAGTTAAGTGATCATTGTCCTTGAGAGAATCAAATGTGCTCTCCACATTGTTCAAGTCCCAGGGGCTTCTTCTCCTTCCCCCACCATTCCCTTCCTTTTCCTACTGAGTTAATAGTTAACCAGTAGAGGATGCTTCTCTCAGATAAGAACAGACTACAGTATTCAAGTTCCAGGGGCTTATTTCCTTCCCCAAATTTCCCTTCCTTTTGCCACTGAGTTAGCAGTAGTTTTCTAAAGTTAGATAACAAAAGAATTGTAAAATCTTGGTCCGGTTTTGGGAAGTGGGGGGGTGGGGGGGAAGAATACATGTTAAGAATGTTCATCTGGAGTAGCCAGATAGACAAAATGGGAGAGGGGATCTTTGCATTCAGGGAACCTATATAAACTCACTGAAAGAAGAATGCTTTGCACAACTTCTTTGAGGTGTGTGCCCTTTCTTGCAAAATTGTAATAAAGGCCTTCCTGCTTTGCACCAGATGAGAGGTCCTGCCTCAGTTTACCTGTTTCTTACAGTCTTGTTGATGAAACAAAATATTAACTGAATTTTACCCTGACCACTATAACTATGCTTTCATCTCATTATGGAATTGTGTGCGTTGTCTAGGAATTCTATCATTGTGACTCCTAAATGACTGGCGTTAGAGAGAGATCTTCAGAGTTATGGACTGGCTGTCTCTGGTTCTGCTCTCTAAAATTAGATAATCTAAATTAATGAAATAGATTAGATAATCTAAATCAGTTCAGGTTAGATTAGATTAGATTGGCTAAATTAATAATGGATTAGATAATACAAGTTAATAATAATAACTAACACTTATATAGTGCTTACTTGCTGAGAGGTTAAGTGGCTTGCCCAGGGTCACACATCTAGTAAGTCTTTAAGCCCAAATTTGAACTCAGGTCTCTAACTTCAAGCCCATCACTCTATCCAGTGAGCCACCTAGCTGTGCCTAGGTACCAATCAGTTAACTTTAACAAAAGGGTTATTTCCTGAAAAGCTATTGCAAGAAAAGCAGACTGATGAGCAGGTGAATGAAAAGTGGACAGAGATGCTACAATGATGACCCTCAGAGAGACACAGCACTAGCCCACCAAGATGCATGCTTTGGGTTTAGGGAGAAACATTTGGTGCTCCTTCTAGATGGTGGGACCCTTATAAGCTATTTGTGAAGCATTGATCAATTTGCTAATTTGGTGTTACACCAGACTGTGGAACGAATTCATTTGGGCAAAAAATATGGCGACATTCCTCCAGGGAGTCTTGTTGACCAAGGAGAAAATGTGGTCCTCCTTGGAGAAATAGACCTGGAGAAGGAAAGTGACACTCCCCTCCAGCAAGTATCTGTTAAGGAAATCCTGGAAGAAATGCCTCAAGTCCACCTATCCCACACACTTACAAGTGAAGAAGTTCCCCTATAAAGCCTAGTGGAAGTAATCGGTTGGCTCCACAGCCATGATGTCCCTTAGTGTCAGTTCAGATTCTGAGGATGGGGTCCGGAAAGTACCCAGCCTCCAGTCCCTGTTATTGTTAGATTATTCTGTTCATGTTTTATCACATTGCTAATAACAGAAATCATGTATTTTGCTTTGCTGACCCTGGTACCACCCCTCCCTGCCTACATTAAAAAAAAAACCTGATCAATGTATACATTTTTTTAAGTGAGGCAATTGGGGTCAAGTGACTTGCCCAGGGTCACACAGCTAGTAAGTGTTAAGTGTCTGCGGCCGAATTTGAACTCAGGTACTTCTGACTCCAGGGCCGGTGCTCTATCCACTGTGCCACCTAGCTGCCCCAAAAGTATACATTTTTAAAAAGCAACAACATATTTTTGCAGTTTTGATATTTGGGAGACAAAGACAGTTCTCTAGATTGAATTTAAACATAAACTACACACTTTAGCTAAACCTGAATGTGAGAAACCCCATTTAAAAATTTCTGGGACTCAGTGCTGGAGAAGTATCAAAGGTCTTTATTTATACATTCGTCCTTGAATGGGCCAGTTCCCTAATAGAAATGGCGGTGAGGTGAGCGCGGAACTTGGGAGCCCTGTTATCTCAACTGGGCTGGCCCCTCCCTTCTTCCTCAGTTACAATCCCCAAGACAGTGGTGCCAAATGCTAGCCAATTGGAATGCAGTATAGTCAAAGGGGCAGCCCTCTAAACTCCTCCTCCTTATGACCAGCCTTGGGTCTCTCTCATCATGTGATCCTGATTTCTGGGGAGGGGGGAGGAAAGGTGCCATTAGTAAGCACCCTTCTCCCAGCTGAAATTCACCTCTCAGACATTAATTATTCCCCGACAACTTCAATCAGCTTTTGAGGAGGTTCCATATTTTCCCACACTGAATTACTTTTTTTTTTTTTAGTGAGGCAATTGGGGTTAAGTGACTTGCCCAGGGTCACACAGCTAGTAAGTGTTAAGTGTCTGAGGTCGGATTTGAACTCAGGTACTCCTGACTCCAGGGCCGGTGCTCTATCCACTGCGCCACCTAGCTGCCCCACACTGAATTACTTTTGAGCAAGCCGACCCCACTTGAGATAATGAGCTTGTTCCTAAAATTTAGTCCTAGGCTAAAGCCTCTTAGAAAGTCTCACCAGGGGCAGCTAGATGGCGCAGTGGTTAAAGCACCAGCCCTGGATTCAGAAGTACCTGAGTTCAAATGCGGCCTCAAACACTTGACATTTACTAGCTATGTGAACCTGAGCAAGTCACTTAACCCCCATTGCCTGCAAAAAAAAAAAAAAAAAAAAAAGAAAGTCTCACCAGTGGATAGAGAAAGAAGAAGAATACTCTCATGGTCTAAAGTTCAGGACCCTATTAATTTTAGGGGCTCCCTCATGAACTCCTACAGGAAACTCTGGATCCTACTTGATCAATGAATCTGGAGTGACACAGAACTGCTCCACAAAGACCCAGAGATCTTAGGTACCTCTTCAAAATCAATTTTGTGCACGATGCTCTCTCCTCCCCTGAATTGAGTGGGGCTTCTCAGATTGTTATAATATATGGTTTTTTGGTTTGGTTTGGTTTGGTTTTGTGGGGCAATGGGGGTTAAGTGACTTGCCCAGGGTCACACAGCTAGTAAGTGTTAAGTGTTTGAGGGCGGATTTGAATTCAGGTCCTCCTGACTCCAGGGCCGGTGCTTTATCCACTGAGCCATCTAGCTGCCCCCTCAGATTGTTGAGAGTGAAATTCACCAAACACTTATAAACAGACATAAGAACATGTATTAAAACCCCACAGAACTAGACAAATGCCAAAAATAGGAACAGACATACAGACACATAACTGCTTACCCAGATAAAATTTACATCCTGGTAAGAAATAAAAGCAAACAAACAAGACAACAGAGAGTCAGATCATATCCAGAGTCCTAACAGGAAGTTCCACTGGTGGACCCAATTAAAGGGAGCTTCCTGTTAAGAATCTGGAATAAAAAGTCTCTGGTCCTTTCCCAGTCAGCCATAACTGTGATGATTTAAAATGAGACATAGTTTCTGGGTAATTTAATTGTTTTATTAATATGCCAGCAGGATATTAATAAATGGAGGTCCTTTGGCCATCTCTCTCAGACCAAAGACTCTTCCTGGTGATCAATCTCCATTCACATACCCCTCCAACTGTAAGAGGTCCATCACACAGTAATCAAATCTAATTGGTTAACATCATTCAAATCTAGGGGGTGGCTAGGTGGCTCAGTGGATAAAGCACCGGCCCTGGATTCAGGAGTTCCTGAGTTCAAATCCAGCCTCAGACACTTGACACTTACTGGCTGTGTGACCCTGGGCAAATCACTTAACCCCCATTGCCCCACACAAAAAAAAAATCATTCAAATCTAATTGTTTGACATGACTAGAGGTGGGATATATTAAAATAAAGTCCAAGGATGACATCAGAGAAAGAATGTAAGACACCCCTCCACACACAAACCTCAAGCTAGTTTCCACCTAGGTGTGGTTTAATCTCATCAGTCCTTCACCTATCTAGACAAAAGGGTCTGTCTCCACGAAAGATTCTTTTGTAAACTTTCTTGGGTTTGGCCCAGATTAAATTTGATGGAATTTCTCAAGGAGAACTTGCCTTTGAATGGGGGGGGAGGGGGGAGGGGGGAGAGAGAAAGGACTAGGAAAGAAAGGGAGATCACTGGGGCCCCTAAGATACTGAGTATTAATCATTATTTCTCAATGGACTTCATCACCACCAGGGCAAAGAGAAACCTCACTATGGCTCAACAACCAGAAACAATCAGAGAACAAATGAACGGGTTATTTCCATTCTGTGTCATCACACTGATCCAGAAGCAGGCTCCCCAAACCTAATCACTTATTTCGGTGTCAGGCAAAGGAAAAAAAAATGCTCCGAGGACTGGACTCCTCTTGTCTGATCCCTTTTATACATCCAGCCTCATCTAACACTTACAAATCCTACCCTTCAAGTATTTTCTTTTTAACTTTTCTCTTTTCTCCAACTTGAGACTTGAAGCTTATTCATTCTGTATGAGATGATTATGGATTTGAGTCAGATTAAACTCTGAGAATGGGGTCTAGAAGATACCCAGCCCTGCCCCAGTATAGTTAGTTTAAAAGTTTATTGCTTGTCAAATTCTCACTGTCTCCTTTGTTTTATTGCCAATTAACAGTATTTTTACTTCTGCTCAGTCTCCCCACTTGTCAGCTACACCTTAGTTTTATCTGGAATCCATCATGTGTCAGAACCCCAGTCCCTGTTGAGTGGGTCAAGGAGTTTGCCCACCAATTCAATACTCAGGACTCAAGAAGAAAGGACAGGGCTCGGCACAGGATGCAGCAATTAAGTTGAGACCAGATGTTAAGTGACATGTCTCTTTTTCTCAGAGCAGAATCCCCTTGGCCCTGGGGTCCCAACAATGGATTATTCTTTTCTTCCCAACATAGCCGAAGATAAATTTTAACCCTGTCGTCCTTCAAGAATTAACAGGACTACAGAAAATGCTGAAGCACCTGAGTGACTCTTCCTGTTATTCAGGTTGAATATCTTTAGAGACAGGGGCCGGGAGAGGGGAGTCAGTGGGAACTGTGAGATCTGAAACATCTGACTGTCACTCCCCTGTTTCCTCTTCCTTTGGTTTGACCTTGTTCCCCCTCCCCTTTTCCCCCTTGTTCCTGGAACACGTATGCATGTCTCCATACATTGATCACGAGCTAAACACGCACCCTAGGTGAGACAGGATTAGATGTTAGATTGTGAGCTCGCCCTAGTGTGCATGGGGACTTCCCCCCTAACATTCCTATAAAAGGTCAAGGCATGTATTAGCTAGCATGGCTCAGGCATTGAGTTTGCCCATTCCCATGGGAATGTAATAAATCTGTCTCTGCTTGACTTGGTGGTCTCCTCAAGTTATTTGAGTAAACTGAAGCAGTTTGCCCCATACAATTCTTTCTTTCTTTCTTTCTTTCTTTTTTTCTCTCTTTCTTTCCTTCTTTCTCTCTCTCTCTCTCTCTCTCTCTTTTTCTTTCTTTCTTTCGTTTATTTAAAGAAAAGAGTTAACTCCAAGGGAGAAGAAAGACAAGTAAAATATTTTTGAGAAAAAGTGAACTATCTCATTTTATAAGGAGAACTTAGTTGACCTGACCACAGTGGGCCTCTCTGAATAATTTGGCAGAGTTTAATTGCTAAACAAATTAGAAGCAAAGTCATCCAAAAGGAATTAAAATAGACTCCATACTTGCAAGTTCTTAAATTAGAAACCAAATGAGAAATGATTTACACAGCCAAAAGACAAAAGGCCAGGTAAAGCTGGAAGATTCACCTCTGACCACTTGGTAGCAAAGTTAGGCCACAGATGGGAGATGCAGAAAAAAAAAATGGTGCTAATTTACGAATGAGAGAGTTTCAATGGAAACCAGGGAACTAGATCTGAAAACACACTTTGAAACATGATTTGGAAGCAGATTAAGAAATTAACAGCATTAGAAGGAAATTGAAATGTTGAGTCAATATCAAAAAGAAATACAACTGTGCTTTGCAAGAATCATTCTGAGTTAATCAGAATCTGTAGCTGGAAAAAAAGAGAGAGAGAATCAATGAAGACTTGAAGCTCAATAGATAACAAGAAATGTAAAAAAAAATGCCCTGAAAAGTACATTTTTTAAATGCAGCCCTGCATTAACTCGGCAGGCAGGTAACACTGAGGAGACAGTATTGTACTTGGAATCAGGTCGGCCTGAACTAAAAACCCAAAATCAAATTTGTATTAACTGTCTGACCCTGGGCAAGTCATTTGATCTCAGTTTCCCCATCTCTAAAATAGGAATAATAACAGCACCCATCTCTCAGGGTTGTTGTGAGGCTCAAATGAGATGATATCCATAAAGCATTTGCAAACTTTGAAACACAAATGCTTTAAAGACAAATGCTAGCTATTCTTTTCCTTATTATTGTAGCACAGAGCCATCATTTAGATTACTGACTTTCCAACAACAGGTAAAATAGAATGAGCGATTTTCACTTAAATAGAGATCAGAGAAAGTCCTCATTTTTGTCAACTATCAGAATCTCAAAAAGAGATCAACTAAAGTATATATAAATTTTATATATACATTTATGGTATATATAATACATATATGTGTATATGTGTGTATATGTGTGTGTGTTAGAGGCAACTAGGTGACACAGTACAAACAGAATAGGACATAGAGTCTGGAATATTTGAGTTTGAATTCCTCCTCAGATACTTACTAGTTGTATGATCCCAGACAAGTCTCTTAACTTTTCTATGTCTCAGTTTCCTGATCTGTAAAATGGAGATATTTATAGCACCTATTTTCCAAGTGTGAAAATGGATACTTTGATTTGCTTGAGTCCCCCAATTATCCAGGGAATCAGAACAACCGTATGAGGGCTAGCTGCACTGGCTAACAGGCCAACAATCCTTTGCATGACCAAGAGTAAATCCAGATGGATATGCAGGGAATCAGTAACTCAGAAGCCAATCAAAGACTTATCTGACTGCAGGAAATGTGACTATGGACATTCCCCGTTTTTGATCTTTTTGGAGACAACCCTTAACTTTGGAATATTCTTTTTTTTTTGAGAGATCTTATCAAGACATCTAATAAGGCCTTGAACTGAAGCAAGGATGCCTCCCTATTTGTGTATCAAAGACCATATCCTGACCCCTGGAATTCCTTATTCCTCCTCCCCTTGGTAATGGGACCCACTGACTCATTCCTTTCCAAATCCACCTTTCTCTCCAAATTCCTTACCTGCCTTTGTTTAAACTGTATATGGGGGGCAGCTAGGTGGCACAGTGGATAGAGCACTGGCCCTGGAGTCAGGAGTACCTGAGTTCAAATCCGGCCTCAGAACATTGACACTTACTAGCTGTGTGACCCTGGGCAAGTCACTTAACCCCAATTGCCTCACCAAAAAAATAAAAAATAAATAAACTGTGTATGGGGGGGGGGACAGCTAGGTGGTGCAGTGGATAAAGCACTGGCCTTGGATTCAGGAGTACCTGAGTTCAAATCCAGCCTCAGACACTTGACACTTGACACTTGACACTTAACTAGCTGTGTGACCCTGGGCAAGTCACTTAACCCTCATTGCCCTGCAAAAATTAAAAAAAAAACAAAACAAACAAAAAAACTGTATATAGGGGACAGCTAGGTAGCATAGTGGATAAAGCACCAGTCCTGGATTCAGGAGTACCTGAGTTCAAATCTGACCTCAGACATTTGACACTTAACTAGCTGTGTGACCCTGAGCAAGTCACTTAACCTTCATTGATTTGCAAAAATAAATAAATAAAAATAAACTGTATATAAACCCCTTCAATCTGTTACCTAGTGTCCTTTTCAGCTTAGGCTGGATATGGCATGTTAAATTTTTCTTTTCTTCCCTGATTAATAAAACCTTTCTCCATTTTCTTTTTCTTTCTTTTCTTTTTTTTGCAGGGCAATGAGGGTTAAGTGACTGACCCAGGGTCACACAGCTAGTAAGTGTCAAGTATCTGAGGCCTGATTTGAACTCAGGTCCTCCTGAATCCAGGGCCAGTGCTTTATCCACTGCACCATCCACCTGCCCTTCCTTTCTCTATTTTCACAGGCATTGTTTTCCTCTGGTTTCCTTCCCTTTTAGGAAAAGGGGGATTTAAATCTCAAGAACTGACCTTTGTGTTTTCTGGTCCACCCCTTTAGGGAAAGAGATCTAAATTCCCTCAAGAGAGTATTTGCCTCAGTTTACACAAGGTTGTTGTGAGAATCAAATGAATTAGCACATATAAAGCGTTTTGTAAATCTTAAAGCATTATATAAATGCTATTATTTTTCTTTTTCTTTTTTTTTTGCAGGGCAATAAGGGTTAAGTGCCTTCCCAGGGTCACACAGCTAGTAAGTGTCAAGTGTCTGAGGTCGGATTTGAACTCAGGTCCTCCTGAATCCAGGGCTGGTGCTTTATCCACTGTGCCACCTAGCTGCCCAATGCTATTATTTTTCAAGGCAGAAAGAAAAATTCAGGATTATATAAAGCCTCAAATCAAGTTTATTTTAGATAGCACTGAGATAAGAGAGAGACAGAGAGAGGGGAAAGGAGTGAGAGACACACAGACTGACAGAGAAGAAGGGAAGGGGAGAGACAGACAGACAGACAGACAGACAGAAACAGAAATAAAGACAGAGAGAAATTATTGTTTTCCTCTCAAGGAATTAGAACCATTTAAAAAAAATTTTTTTTAACAATTTCTCAACTTAATTACACAGATGTTAGCATTATTGTGAATTTGGAAGAGGATTTTAATCCTGGAAGATCTTTTCAGCCCTGGAACTCACACTCAGAAGCACCTTCTGCCCCTAGAGATCTTCCATCTAATTGAAGAGTGAAGGACTCCTCTCAGAACCTCCATGTAAGGAGGGAGCCCAGGCCAGCCATCTCTTCATCCCCACCAGGCTATATTCCTCAGGACTTTTCCAATTTGTTTTGGCCAGAAACCCTGAGGGCCTTCCTATCCCAGACTTCCTTCCTTCTTCCTCCCTCCCTCCCTTCTTTCTTTCCTTTCTTCCTTCCTCCCTCTTCCCTTTCTTGCTCCCATACTCCCTCCCTTCTTCCTCCCTCCCTCCCTTCCCTCCTTTTGTAAAGGGGGAAAATGGGGTATGGCCAGTTGTAGAGCCAAGATGGAACTAGCTACTCAGAGAACCCTACAAAGTTCATAGGTGGCTTTAAGTGACACTGGAGTTTGACCTTTCCTGGACCGATTTGCAAATTATTCTTGCCAGTTGTTGTTGATGAGAAAAAACAGATTTGGGACCTGGTGGTACAAGTTGGGGATGAACACTCGCAGGTTGGAAATTGGGTTGGGGTCCCTAGATTTACAGCTGTCCAGGTCGTAGAAGTGAGATGGAACTATGATAACAGGGAAGACAGGGCTCATAGAAATCACATGGTCACCTGCCTAGTTGAAGGAATGAGAAGGGGGGTCAAGAAACAAGTCAATTATGGAAAGGTGAGGGAGATAACACAGGGGTCTGATGAAAATCCTGCTGTCTTTATGGGCCACTTAGTCGCTCTCTGAAGAAATATACCAACCTAGACCCCCAAAGAGATGTAGGAATAACTGTCCTCAATATTCATTTTATCAGCCAGTCTGCTCCTGACATTAGGAGAGGACTCCAGAATTTAGACTGGGGTCCCCAGATCCTGTCCTTACAACTCCTTGACATTGCTTTAAGATTTTTAATAACAGGGACTTTGCAGTAGCCAAAGAGAGAAAAGATGGCTCATGCCCACTCCATAGACCAAGGTTCTATAATAGCAGCAGCCATCACTACATCTGCTACCAGCAGAACTCCGGCTGACCGAGATTCTGGCAGCTGCAGTAAACCAGGACACAGAAGTGGGGGACACCGCACAAAGGTGAGGCCAGCTCTCCTACCACTTTGTCTCCAGGGCAGCACCCAAGAGATTGGTTTAGCGAAAATCCAACGCTCTGCAGCTTGTTCTCCTGACCAGTACCTTGTCAGGCCCATGGCCAAGCTGGACATAGGAGGCAAGCCTAGGAATGGTTTTGAGGCAACCTCTGCCTTACTCTCTGGTTCAGGTCCTAACATGCAGTGAAGGCACAAAGTGGGGATGGGATAAAAGGACCCTAAATATAGACAGACATTGCCCCTCACAGGCTTTGATCTGATTACTTAACTCCTGATCTGATAAAGTCCCTTTTCGTTTTTGCTCTGGTCAGTTTTAATTTTTTGTTTAAGTCTGTTCCATCTAGGCTCAAGGATTTATGGCAGATACCCATTGTGCCTATGTGTCACCTCCCACCCTCTGGATTCTCTGGGCCCCTCACAGCTCCGCACATTCCAGGCCTTCTCCACTTCTCTCCCCTCCCCCTCCCTTGCGCCGTGATTTCTTCGACCCCGGGTCAGCATGAAGCAGTTTCAGAAGAATCTTCCTCCCCTTTCCTTATATATAGAGAAGTGGGGAAATGTCATGGGGTTCAGGCTTCCACCTTATGGATAAGATTGTTACAGTTGAATCAGCTTGTATTTGTGATAAGGCCTAGCCTAACCCTAGTCAATTAATTTCCCTCAATGAACAGAAGATTTACCTATAAGAATAAAGTGCTAAATCAGACACTGAGACCATGAACAATCTTTGGCATCTTTGTTTTGTAAACTACATGAAGCTCCCATAAAAGGATTTTTCCAAAAGTATAATTACAACGTATGGTGCTTTGCTTAGCCATTGTACCCTTTCTTATGCTAACTAGTCAATGGAAGCATTCATTAGATGTAGACTTTTCACTGCATGCAATCAAATGTTGAAAATCACAATTTGAAAACCAACCCCTCCTCTAAGAACAAACCATTAACCTTAGTCTTAGAAGTGCAGATATACTGCTTATGACCAGGGAAGGGGAAAAGCATTTATGTAGCACCTACTATGCGCCAGGCATTGTGCTAAGTGCTTTTGACAAGTTTTATCTCATATGATAACAATCCAGAGATGTAGACGCTTTATTACCCTCATTGTATAGTTGAAACTATAGCGAGTAAAACTATATGTGGTGGCCCTATTACTGTCCCAAGTGTAGGGAAAATTAGCTGGGGTTTCTAATATATTTGTTGCTTAGAAATTAGAGGCTAGTGCACCAGTTTGGGGGCATTAAGCAATTATTAAAGTATATTAAGTATTAGTAAAGAGAGCATGCATGGCTCTGAAAGATAGGAAAGCCTAATTAGGAAATAGAAGAGAGAGAAGAGAGAAAATGGGGAACCCTAGAGGGCTACCTCTGCTCTCACCCAGTTCCTGAGCCATAAAGAACAAGGAATCCTGCAAGCTTGCTGAGGGCAGGAGCAGAGCCCACCCATAAACATTGTTCAAAGCTAATTGGTTAGCATCACTCAGATCTATTGGTTCACTGGATGTGCTGTCATGCTGAGGTCAGAGAACAGATCCTCTGGCAGGAACAAGCCTTTCAGGTAGGTGTGGTTTTGAGTGAGTTAACTTCCTGACTTTGGGCTGACCTTAAGAAAGGTCAGGCCCGGCTCTCCCTAGGGAGTCCCAAAATCCCATTATTTTCTCACAAAGTAAACAGAGGTTAAGTAACTCTGGGTGAGTAAGCACTCACCCTGGATTCAGGAGGATCTGAGTTCAAATCTGGCTTTAGACACTTGACACTAGCTGTGTGACCCTGGGCAAGTCATTTAACCCTCATTGTCCTGCAAAAAAAAAAAAAAGAATAGGCACATTGTTTGCTACATCATACCACACAAGGATTTATCTATTATTGAGAAAACAACTTATCAAAACACAACTTACTTGGGGCAGCTAGGTGGTGCAGTGGATAGAGCACCAGTCCTGGATTCAGGAGGACCTAAGTTCAAATCCAACCTCAGACACTTGACACTTACTAGCTCTGTGACCTTGGGCAAGTCACTTAACTCCAATTGCCTCACCAAAAAAAAAAAAGGTGAATGAAAAAACAACTTACTCAAATTAATTCAATTACAAAACGGATACATAACAAAATAGTTATGCTAAGTTAACAAACTTATTCCTGTTATCTTATTAAGGTAATAAAGTTTATTCTCAGCATATTCAGGCAAATTAGAAATAGAAGAATATCTCTGCAGAGTCTGTAGCTTTTTTTTTGCCCCATCAGACAAAATAATCACCCACTTCTTTATCTTATTTCTTCCTCAGTTTCTATTGTTGTTCAGTCATGTCCAACTCTTCATGACCCCATTTGGAGTTTTCTTGGCAAAGATGCTGGAGAGGTTTGCCATTTCCTTCTCTGACTCATTTTACAGATGAAACTGAAGCAAATAGGGTTGAGTGGCTTGCCCAGACTAGTAAGTATATGAGTGTGTCTGAGACAAATTTGAATTCAGATCCTTTTGACTACAGACCCTGTACTCAATTCACTGTACCACCTGGCTGGCTGTCCTCAGTTTAACCTGAGTAGAAGACTTGTCTTCTACAAGGTTATTTTTGGGTGAAATTTATTGTTATTGTTATTGTTATTAATATTAATTCTGTGGTTGGTATAACACAGGTGAGTAAAGAGAGGAATTGGGGGTGTTGTTGCACTCCCCTTCTCCTCTGTGTGGGACAATTATGGATTTGAGTCAGATTAAACTCTGAGGATGGAGTCTGAAAGATACCTAGCCGTCCCCAGAATAGCTAGCCTCTCGCTTTGCCTAAAAGTTAATTGCTTGTCAAATTCTCACTGTCTCCTTTAAGTTTTATTGTTGAGATAATGGACTTGGGACAGTTTTGTAAACTTTGGGGATGGGGTCTGGGAGATATCCAGTCCCCCACTAAGTTTTATTACTTGTCACAGTTCTACCAGTTAGCACTATTTACTTTACTTCTGTTTAGTTACCACATGCGAGCTACACCTTAGTTTATGGCTTGTAATAAACCAGTCAGCTTACTCCTCTCTCACATGTCAAAACCCCAGTCCCTGTCATGGATTAATTGCAGTCAGCTCATCCACCCTAGGTATAATTGGGGACAGTCCTTTTCAAGATTACTATAAAAACCTAGAGGATTGGGCCTATCTTTGCAAGACTTCGATGTGTAATTGGGTTTTGCCCGTCCTCATGAGGATGTAATAAACCTGTCTCTGCTTGACTTGGTGGTCTCCTCGAGTTATTTGGGTAAACTGAGGCAGTTTGTCCCAAACACCCTCCAAAAAAATTGTTGGTAAACTCAACCTCTTTCTTTAATAGCTCAGCAACATCACTATCCCTGTCTGATTTGCCAGGCATACAACTGTAGAAAACCAAACCAAGCTACCTATAATATATGACTTTTCTTTTTGTTATTATAAAAGTTGATTTTACTCAAACAGCTAAATGAAGTAATGATGACTGTGTTTTCATTATAATAAATGTGGTTTTGTTTGTTTGTTTGTTTTTTTAGTGAGGCAATCGGGGTGATTTGCCCAGGGTCACACAGCTAGTAAGTGTTAAGTGTCTGAGGCCAGATTTGAACTCAGGTCCTCCTGATTCCAGGGCCGGTGCTCTATCCACTGCGCCACCTAGCTGCCCTATCCACTGTGCCACCTAGCTGCCCCAATAAATGTGTTTTTAAGTTGAACTGGCAATTACCCAACAGTTAAAACAGACTCCGAAGTAGTTACAAAGGAAACTGTTGAAAACCTTTTTGTAACCAATTACTGTTTTCTTCTTCTTTTTTTTTTTTTTTTGTGGGGCAATGAGGGTTAAGTGACTTGCTCAGGGTCACACAGCTAGTACGTGGCATGTGTCTGAGGCCGGATTTGAATTTAGGTCCTCCTGAATCCAGGGCCAGTGCTTTATCCACTGCGCCACCTAGCTGCCCCCACCAATTACTGTTAATCACCAAAAGTGTAGCCAAAAAGCCAAGTTCTCCAGAGCTGAGTCCATTATGTAGACCAGCTTTGGTCCCTATGAAACTTAAGGCAAAAGGATGGGATATCTGTGCTAGAAACCTCCCCACTATCCAAAAAGGAAGACTGGCCCCTCCCTAGAGCAAAGAGACTGCCTTGGGGTAGCAAGCCTGTGTCTCCAGAATGAATGACTAGGAATTTCTACTGAGTGAATTTCTATTAGCTGAGCATGTGAAATATCAACTAAACTTTAAAACAACCAGCTACATGTACTGTTATGTTCCCTTGTCTGATGCTTCCTGCCTCCGTAGGAAAACTGCAATGAGCAATGTGTTCCTGCATTATAAAAAAGGGGGAAATGTAGGGGATAAATTAACAAAATAGAGCATGATTATTGTACCTAAGCAATGACCTCGGGGTCACCAGCTGGAAGACCGTGAGTGACTCCAAGGCTGTAGCCAGGATACTTATTAATGAACATATAAATCAAATAGAATGCACTGAACAATGTGTTTCAGTTAAAACCAGCCATTCCCCTCAAAGAATATTTTATTTCTGTATTCATCATCCTGAAAGTTCTAATGTTACATTTGTGAAAATCAGGGTGCCACCCCTCTGCTGAGAAAGACATTGTGAAAACCAGGACAACGCCCCCCTGAGGAGAAAGCATGTGACTAGTATCTGGAAGTTACATCTATTCATAGAACCGCCTGTAAGTCATGTCAATCAATGCTACCAGCCAATTAGCTTGGAGCTCTGTGTGGGGCCCACCCCCTCTTGTGATCCCACAGGGAGCTTCTGCTCAAGGAGAACAGGGATCCTTCTTTTGGTTGGAGGTCGGGGTAGCAGCAGCAGGCCCGGGGTAGCTAGGCTGCTGCTGCTTCTTCTTCTTCTTCTTCTTTTAAAATTTGTTGTTGTTGTTTGTTTTTTTGCAGGGCAATGAGAGTTAAGTGACTTCCCCAGGGTCACACAGCTAGTAATTGTCAAGTGTCTGAGGCTGGATTTGAATTCGGATCCTTCTGAATCCAGAGCCGATGCCTTATCCACTGTGCCACCTAGCTTCCCCCAGCTAGGCTTCTTTCTGAACTCCACGTGTTCTTTCTCTCTCTTTTGCTAACTTCTAAGTACTTTAATAAATGCTTAATGCACAAAGACTGGTGCTATAAGCTTCTAATTTAAGGCAACCACACATTAGATTTTTAGACATCACAGTTAGATTTTAAATATCACACATTGTTTAAGTTGGTTCTACTGAATAGATACACTGACCATCTGGATGAATCTGAGAGTCTATATAAATTCAGGATCCTGCGATTAAAGTTTGTCTCTTGTGCATGACTTGAGACCCTTGCTCTTCTCATTTGCAACTCCAGCAAATGTATTATTTAAGAGCCTACTCCCTGCTTTTCTTTTTTTTTTTTTTTTTGGTGAGGCAATTGGGGTTAAGTGACTTGCCTAGGGTCACACAGCTAATAATTGTTAAGTCTGAGGCCAGATTTGAACTCAGTCCCTCCTGAATCCAGGGCCAGTGCTCTATCCACTGTGCCACCTAGCTGCCCCTACTCCCTGCTTTTCGATCCGACTACCAACCACCCTGGAATATTCACTGCTTTTCATACCTCTCTCCCTCTGGCCTTTTGTTAGGCAGAACCAACCTAAGGAGACAATGTATGGTGCCAGCTACCTGCCCAACAATTCTACTGCTCTGACATATATAAATGGATATGACAGTGCCTAAGAAGTTTTGACCTGTTTTAGCAACAATTAATTAATTGAGCCTCATGAGTGACTAATAACCCAGAAAGCAGAGCCATTGATTTCAAGGCACGAAGATACCTCCTTCAACTTTTGATGGTTTAGATCAAGACTTCTTACCTTAGTGTCCATGAATTTATTTTTGGTTTTTGTTTTTTTTTTGCGGGGCAATGGGGGTTAAGTGACTTGCCCAGGGTCACACAGCTAGTAAATGTCAAGTGTCTGAGGCTGGATTTGAACTCAGGTACTCCTGAATCCAGGGCCTGTGCTTTATCCACTGTGCCACCTAGCCGCCCCCATGAATTTATTTTTAAAAATAATTTAATGACTGTATTTCAATAGTACTGGTTTTCCTTGTGATCCTGTATATTTTATTTCATACATTTAAAAGCATGATTCTGAGGAGAGGCTCATAAGTTTCATCAGATTGCCAAAAAAGACTGAGCCCCCGATGAGTTGAAAAAGCTATTTTTATGTCAGTCAATATACATTTCTTAAGCACCTACTATGTGCCAAGCACATAGTACTAGTCAAGTACTAGATGCAGACACAGTGTGCTAGGGAGTCTTCCAGGTCTCTGATCATATTTTTGTTTCGGTTTTTTTGTGGGACAGTGAGGGTTAAGTGACTTGCCCAGGGTCACAAAGCTAGTAAGTGTCAAGTGTTTGAGGCCGGATTTGAACTCAGGTCCTCCTGAATCCAGAGCCTGTGCTTTATCCACTGTGCCACCTAGCTGCCCTTCTGATCATATTTTATAAATATTCTATATGTCTCTTATTCAATCACACGATAACAAGCTTCCATTTTCTTTGCGGGAAATTGTTAATGTTATTGTAAGTGTATTTTTCTATGAAAAACTAGGAATGGGATCACATGTTAAAGGGATAAAAGATATCAGTAGCCACCTAGTTCAACCCTCTCATTTCACTGATGAGGAAACTCAAGGGCAGAGTAGTTAAATGATTTGCCCAAGGTCACACAAGGGTAAGAGTAGGACTCCAAACCCACCATTGTTTTCATTGCCCTACCTGACCCCTCCCATCACAGACCTGGGGAAAGGAAAATTTCCCCTCCTGCCTGGGGAGTGGCCCTGCTAGAGAGTCAAGAAAAAAGCAGCCTTGGGGAAGAAGATAGATTGGCTCTTTCCCAAAGGTTCAGACTTCAAACATGTCAGCCATATCTGTTTTTCAGATCAGAAACCATAAGAGGTGAAAACAGGCCAACCTTAATAAGGTCCCTGGAGTGTGGAAAGTTTCCCCACCTATTTTTTCAGCTTTGTTATACGTCTTGTATTGTATAACTTAAACAAATTGATCTTCTTGCTCTTCTAAATAGTCTTGTATCTCCATAACACCCATCTCTAGTTACTGCATGCATATGTGTTGTCTTCTCCTATTAAAATATAAGCTCCTGAGGACAAGGACTGTCTTGCTTGTATCCACAGGGCTTAGTGCAATGCCAGGCATATAGTCAAGGTTTAATCATTGCTTTCTAATTAATAAATTATTTCATTCCTTGTCTTTGTCTCGACTATTCCCAGTGCCTAAAATGTGCTTCTTTCTCTTTTCTGACTCCGAATCTCTTACTTCCTCAAGACATGAAACCTTCCCTGATTCCTATTCCAATTGCTAGTGTCCTTCCCCAAACTTTTGTTGTTGTTATTGTTGTTGTTTAGTCTTCTTTGTGACACCTTTGGGGTTTTCTTGGCAAAGATACTGGAGGGGTTTGCCATCTCATTCCCCAGTTCATTTTACAGATGAAGAAACTGAGGCAAACAGGATTAAGTAACTCATCCAGGGTCGAATAGCTGGTAAGCTTCTCAATCCAGATTTTAACTCAGATCTTCCTGACTCCAGACGACTCTTAACCACTGTACCACCTAGCACAACTACCTTGTATTTATCCTTGTACCGACCAACCTCCTTCTAGCGTCCCCCCTGAAAAGTCCCTTTGCGTTCCCTTAGTCCTCACCTCCTGTCTAACTTCCCCAGTCTATAAAAGGCCTCTCTTTCTCACCTGAAACTCAGGCTGACCACCAACACGCCAAGCTAATTCATTGGCCATGCTAGTGCTGAAGGGGGGACTTGAGTGAGCTGTGTGTACCACACCCAGGGCTCGAGGGGCCCATGCCCCCTGCTGCACGCCCAGGACCTCCTCTCGGGCCAAACCAGGGGCCAACAGGGCAAGCCTGGAATCTCAGGGGCAGATCCCCTCAGGGCGGTGGGAGCTGGGCTTTTCCCCAGGGCTGGCTGCCCCCCAAGGCCCACAGGGTTGGGCCGATGATGTGGAGGGGGAGGGGTTCCAGCTCAGAGAAAAAAACCTGAGAGCCTGGGGCTAATTTTTTTTGCCACCCACATCCAGTATATATTTATGTAAGAGGAGGGGGATGTTGTTTGAATCAACCAATCATCTCAGCTCTCTTAAAGTATCTAACAAGATGCTCAGTACCTCTGATGCCTTTATCCAGTGAGAACTCCTCTTGACTCAGTCAAGCATTAAACTCCTTGCAAAAAGACCCTTATCAATTCAACCTCAGGCTTTTGAACATGCTCAGTTTGCCTCCTATGGAGCCTGCTCTGTCCCCTACCAAGTAGGTGGGGGCAGCCTATTTAACTGGCTGTCCCTGTCTTTAAAACTGGTGAAACTGAACTGATCCCTTGTTTTTTTCTGCCATCTTTTTTGGCTGCCTCTTGTGACTCCTACATGCTCTGCCCAACTGGAGAGAGAAGAGAGACTTGCCTACCCCTGCCCTACCCCCTCTTATCTTGGCCCTGACGAATGGACCATGGGGTATTTGTTGCTGTTTTGAGGTTTTTGCCCTCAGTTTCAGGTGCCAGAGGTGATCCTCCCTGACTGGTAGTTTGAACTGTAGTGGGATGTTTTGGTCATCCAAGTTGGCATGGAAGCCCTGAGAGACCTGGGACTAGGGCATGAAGATGGTTTTGGACCTGTACCTGAGACTGCCCTGTATGGGAACCAAGCTTAATTAGAAACCTAATCCCCTTCCCCTCTGCAGAGACTGAAGTGGTACTAGGGGAGGGGAGGAGGATTATGCTTCCCATGTATTTGTTATTTGTGATTATACCTCCTGATGCATATATTCCTTTTAAACACTCCATACTGTTATAGTGAATTGGAAGTAGAAAAATGCTACCAGACAGTAGATGAAATGAGATGACATAATAAAAGAAGCATATTATTGATTACTTGAAAAGTTGCTCGTGCCCCTATGGGGCTTGGGATAAAAACAGCAAACTAGGTCAGAACAGGACATTCCAGTTATAGGTCAGTCCAGGACCAGTTAAATCCTGGAGGATTATTTGGTGGGAAGGAAAGAACCTCTGTCTACTCCTCCTCCCCAAATAAGCAGAGGAAGACCTTGTAAACTTCACAAGGTTAGAAGATTTGGGACTTCTCATCGGTAATATTGTCACAATGTACCTCAAGGACAGAAGTGGCTGATTGTAGTATCTGCACTAGTTAATTAGACTTTCTGCAAGGAGCCAAGTGGCAGCAGTTAGGTGTCAATGTAGATAGAGCACTGGCCCTGAAATTGGAAGGATCTGAGTTCAAATCTCACCTCAGACACTTACTAGCTGTGTGACCCTGGGCAAGTCACTTAGCCCCAATTAAATGCCTGGGGGCGTCTCTAGTCATCCTGATATACATCTTTTTTTTTTTTTTATAGTGAGGCAATTGGGGTTAAGTGACTTGCCCAGGGTCACACAGCTAGTAAGTGTTAAGTGTCTGAGGCCAAATTTGAACTCAGGTACTCCTGACTCCACGGCTGGTGCTCTATCCACTGCGCCACCTAGCTGCCCCCCACCCCCATATACATCTTACCACTAAACCCAGATGGCTCTGGAAGAGAGAGTGAGGTTGGTGACTTTGCACAGCCCTCCCTCACTTAAATCCAATTCACTGAAAGTTATAACATCACTTCCCCTATGTCATGGTCCTCTTCAAGAATGAGAACAAACAACAAAGAGCTGAGCAGAAATCTATACCATGCCTGTGGGGAAATTCACATGAACTCCATGAAGGAGAAAAAAGCACATCCAGAAACCAGGGGTGGTAAGTTGTCCCTTTTCCACATGTGCATGTGGGAGAATGCACTCCTATTCTGGGTAGATGTTTTATACCACTTGTTTTTTACACTTCTCTCTTAGAAACTACTTATTTTACAATGCTTCTTAGGTCTGGCTAGCTAACTGCTACCAACTGGTCATCACTGGGAAGTACCACCAGTGGGGACCTCTGAGTGATTAGACTAGTAAACTACCCCCAACACCTGAAACTTACTCCTAGAAGCCTGAGGGTCGAAGTAACCACATGCTCTCTGGGGATCCAACTTGCCAATATTAGGATATGGGGATTGGGAAATGGAGCCCAGAGGCCTGTGCTATACTTATATTTGTACATGGTACCTCCCCTGAGAGAACATAGCTCCTCAATTGTGTCTTCGTAGCATCTCCTCTAGCAGCTATTCCTAACGATTTGCACTCATAGACTACAGGCTGGGTTCTCCAAGGTGGTTCTGAGGCTATTCTGTGGGTCTGTACTTCTTTTTTTTATTTGTTTGTTTTTGGAGCCTGGGTCTCTCTATCTCATTGGGGGCCCAATCCTGCTCTTTATGAATAGGGTAGCTTTGATCTTCTGCATTTGTGATCTAAGCCAGTTCACCCTTCCTTAGGCAGCTTAAGCTAGCAATGGGGCAAACCCCACTGGTGGTGGACTCAACACAGAGACCCACTAGCTTTAGCCCTACTGCAGTTCAGCATTCCTGAGTTCAAGGCATCTGCCAGCCCCCACCCCTCAGAAGCAGAGATTATAGACGTGAGCCTGATGGGCCTTTACTTCTAAAATCATCACTCACAAGTCAATACTAGTGTGTTCATAACTTTAATAGTCAGCCACTAGATATAGGTAGCTAAAAACAAAGGCAGTTACCAAGATGGCAAAGTAAAAACAATAGCTACAAAACATCACTCTGTCCAAACCTGGGACCCATTGTCCCACAGGTATACACAGCATCAGTGGGTAGGGTGGGCACAAACCTTGAGTACACTCGTGGTAAAGGGGCTACATAGGGAACAAAGATGACCAAGGCAATTCATGGAACTCACCATAGGGCCCTAAAGGCCTTTCTCATCTTGTGGTGTCCTTACACTACTCTATTCTTGCTCTCGGTGTCTCTGCTAGGAAGTTTGCTCCCTGGATATGTTCTTCTTTGCAGCTCAGGTCCCACCTGCAAGGAACAATTCTCTTTTTAATCCCTTAACCCAAGGTTGGCTCTCTTCTATACTTCCAGGGGCTGCTGCTCTGCTGCTTTCCCAGAATCAATCTCTCTCTCTCTCTCTCTCTCTCTCTCTCTTTCTCTGTCCCTCTCCCTTCCTCCCTCCCCTTCCTCTGTCTGTCTCCCTCCCTCTCTTTCCATCTCTGTCTCTCTGTTTCTCTGTATATCTCTTTGTCCAAGCCTCCAGAGCTGGATGCTGTTTCTCATACTTGGCAAGTAATTTCTTTCTTTCTTTTCTTTTTCTTTTTGGTTGAGACAATTGGGGTTAAGCAACTTGCCCAGGGTCACACAGCTAGTAAGTGTCAAGTGTCTGAGGCCAGATTTGAACTCAGGTCCCCCTGAATCCAGGGCCAGTGCTTTATCCACTGCACCACCTAGCTGCCCCATTGGCAAGTAGTTTCAATGCAAGACACCATCAAGAATGGGGAAGGTGAGTCATGGAGAAGAAAAAAATCCTTTCTTCACTTTGTTGCTCTCTGGAAAAGGTTCGAAGGTCATTTACACAGCCTGGTTCCAGACTTGACCATCCACAAGCCTGGAAGGCTGAGTTTCTAATGACCCCCAGGGGTGTGGTGGTCAGTCTTCTGATAAGCAATAATAGCCTGCTCATCCCATTCCATCAGGCAAACATTTTCACACTTTGAAAAGGAGTATCAGAGTGTAGACATGTATTTTGGGGCAGCTAGGTGGCTCAGTGGATACAGCACCCACCCTGGAGTGAAGAATTAGAGAGTTCAAATTTGGCCTCAGGTGCTTACTAGCTGTGTGACTTTTTGCCTCAGTTTCCTCATCTGTAAAAGTAACTGGAACAGGAAATGGCAAACCACTCCAGTATCTTTGCCAAGAAAACCCCAGATGGGTTCACGAAGAGTCAGACAGAACTGAACAAGCTACGTCTCCTGTGATCTCATCCACTGGGCTAGGGGTGGAGTGGAAATTAATTGATGGAAAACCAATGATCCCCTTTGGGATTACTAGCATAGGACCTGACTCATGATGGCACTCAATAAATATTGTTGATTAATTGTGAACTCATTCATGACCATTTTATTCTCATTGTTGTAAAAAGAGCCCTGGATTTGAGAGAACTTTAGTTTCAAACTCAATTTTCCTACCTGTTTTACTTTAGGCAAATTACATTACTTCTCTGCACATCAGTTTATTCACTTATAAAAAAAGGGACTGGGAATTACAGTAAGGTTCCTAGAACACAGACAAATGAGTCCTTATAAGCTCTGGGGATTCTTAGCCTTACAGACAAGTTAGATGGTACAGTAGAGAGAGTGGCTGGGTCTGGAGTCAGCATAGACCTGAGTTCAAATCCAAATCCATACAAAATTCTGCTTCTAATTGGACTATATTTGAGAGTGCAATTCTTTTTTTTTTGTTTGTTTGTTTTGCAGGGCAATGGAGGTTAAGTGACTTGCCCGGGGTCACACAGCTAGTAAGGGTCAAGTGTCTGAGGCTGGATTTGAACTCAGGTCCTCATGAATCCAGGGCCAGCGCTTTATCCACTGTGCCACCTAGCTGCCCCCTCAGAGTGCAATTCTTTATTGAGGAATACCTAAGAACTACCACTGCTCCCCCACAACAATACTTATTAATTGTGTGACCCTGGACAAGTCACTTAACCTCTGTTTGCCTGAGTAGAATGGGGCTAATAATAGCACCTCTCTCCCAGGGTTGTTGTGAAGATCAAATGAGATAATAATTGTAAAGTGCCTGGCATGTAGTAAGAAATATATAAGTGTTAACTATTATTATTATGATCATCACAACTCCCACTCAAACTGATGAGTCAGGTCCCATAGAAGACTGGCTACATCTCTCCCTCAGCATCGTTATATTTTTCTAATGCTCCCAGCTTGGACCCCCTTTTCAGTATGTTATCCCCAATATATAATTGCCAGGTATAGTTCATATCTCCCTTATGCCATTGGCCCTAAATCATTTAAGCAATAAACATCAATTGAGCTTTTACGAAGGGCTACTTGCTGAGAAGTTACAGCAAGAGTATAAGTACAGATACATTTCCCTCAATATCAGGAGCCCATTTCCCAACTTTATCATTTCAGCCCTTGAGGGGAATGAGCTCAAACTTAAAGCAGTTGCTATAAGCACCATCCACACATACACACACACACACACAAAGTTCACTGCCAAATTTGGCAATGAATTGTCGCTGCCTTCCATCCACTGCTACTCCAGGTAAGGCAGGTTGCTCCCTAAAATCCATCATGGACCACTGCACTCAGACCTTGGGTGGTTCATTCTTCCCATCATTTGAAGCTCACAAGGTAACAGCCTAGACCTATACTCCTTTTCAGAACAGGAAAGAATGTGTATGTGTGTGGGGGGGAACAGAGACCCCTATTTAGGGACCACCTGTTGGCTCAAGTGGGGAGAGTAAGACCTGAGGCATCTCCCTACCCAGAGACTTAAGGCTTATCTTCTTCACCCAAAACAGCCAGGAAGGAAAGAGGTTCAAATCAGTTGCTAAGTGCTTTTTTACTTCTTTTTTGTTTGTTTGTTTTTTGTTTTTTCAGGGCAATGAGGGTCAAGTGACTTGCCCAGGGTCACACAGCTAGTAAGTGTCAAGTGTCTGAGGCTGAATTTGAACTCAGGTCCTCCTGAATCCAAGGCCAGTGCTTTATCCACTGTGTCACCTAGCTGCCCCTGCTAAGTGCTTTTTGTAAGCATTCTCTGTTCTGGGCCAGAAGTCAACCAAAAGGCTTCTCTGAGTATGCTCTGAAGTCAAGATGGGGAACAAGACTAGACTAGGTATCCTCTAAGGTCCCTCCCAGTTCTAAATCTATGGCCCCTTGAGTTTCCCACAGCCAGTCAAGAAGCATTTATTAAGCATTTTTTATGTGCCAGGCACTGGGCTAAGGGCAGTGAATACAAATATAAGCAAAAAGAAAGTCAGTCCTTGCCCCGAAGGAGTTTATATTCTAACAGGGAAAGATTATGCATGAAAGATGTTGAAGGTTTGGAGGAAAAGAGATGAAAATGGGGGGTGGAGAATGATGGCAGCAAAGTCCAGAGTGCAGCCTGGCAGGAAATGAAGACCATCCTGTGCTTGCTCCTAAGGACTTGGCTAGTCCCCATTCTTCCTCTAAAGAAGTATTCAGGGTGACTATGTCTTCAGAATGTTGCCTACTTTGTCAAATATGGTCCCTCTATAAGTCGTTTACAAGGAAGGGTTCAGTTGTGGGAGGTCGAGGGGGTGGGGTGGTACAGATTTTGGAGTGGAAATATAGATCCAGAAATGATAGAGATCAATAAAACTTATTTTTTGTTTTTTTTTGTTTTTGTTTTTGTTTTTTTTGGTGAGGCAATTGGGGTTAAGTGACTTGCCCAGGGTCACACAGCTAGTAAGTGTCAATTATCTGAGACCAGATTTGAACTCAGGTACTCCTGAATCCAGGGCCGGTCCCCTGATCCACTGAGCCACCTAGCTGCCCCAAAACTTATTTTTAAAAGATAAAATAAGGGGATTAGATCAAATGATCTCTAAGACAGCTTGAAAAAGCTATGACCCCTTTGTTTGGAAAAACCCATCTTGTTTCAGTCAAACCCAGGAGCAAAGAGAGATTTTTTTTCTGTACCTGGTCAAGGTGATTTAGGGCAGAGGCTCTTTACTCAGGGGTCCAGGGATAGATTTGGGGCTGGGGGGGTGGGGAGAGGAGGTGTCCTTGAACTTGGATGGGGGGAAAATCACTAAGTTCTAAATGAAATTTAACTCTCTTCAGTTATTGATTTAAAAAACAAAACATTGTTCTGAGAAGGAACCCTAGGATTCACTAGGCTGCAAAAGAATCTAAGCACACACAAAAATAGGTTGAGACCTCTGGCTTAGGAAAACCAGCGCACCCCCTTGAGGCTACACAGGGTTATAGCAGGGGCTGCTGCATTACCCAGACATGGCACAGAAATGAGGTAGAGTTGTCAGGTTATCAATGGGTTTTCAGTCATGTTCAACTCTTCGTGACCCCATTTGGGGTTTTCTTGGCAGAGATATTGGAGTGGTTTGTCATTTCCTTCTCCAACTCATTTTACAGGTGAGGAAACTGAGACAAACAGGGTGAAGTGACTTGCCCAGGGTCACACAGCTAGGAAGTGACAGAGGGAGGATTTGAACTCAAGAAGAGGAGTCTCTATGACTCCAGGTCCAGAGCTTTATGCACCACGGTGCCACCTAGCACCCATAGCTATCAGGACATAGCTATAATTGGTCATTTCTTCCCAGCAGGCATTTCTCCTTACATTGGTAGGACCTTTGAAGAGATGGTCTTTGTGAGCCCCTTAACCTGCTGGGTGAGGAAGGCAGGGTGGCTATCCTAGCCAGTTGTACTGGAAAGACAGATGAAGTCACAGCTGAGAAATGGGTCCAAGTGCTAGGTCTTCTACTTGCTACCTGTTTGACCCTGGGAAACTCAAGGGGCCAGAGATTTAGAGCTGGAAGGGACCTTAGAGGATACCTAGTCTAGTCTTGTTCCTCACTTTACAGATGAGCAAGCTGAGGGAGGCTCAGAGATGTTGTTGGCAACAAATCCAAGCTTTAACCCCATCCTCCATTTCCAGAGCCACCATTCTTTCCAATGCATCTGTCCACTCCGTTTCTTCATCTGTAAAATGGAGGTATTGGCTTAGATGGGGATCTCAAAGATTCTTTCCTGCTCTAAGCCTACTGATGTGGTTTTCTTTTCTTTTTCTTTTCTTTTCTTTTTTTTTTTTTTTGCAGGGCAATGAGGGTTAAGTGACTTGCCCAAGGTCACACAGCTAGTAAGTGTCTGAAGTCAAATTTGAACTCACGTCCTCCTGACTCCAGGGCCACTGCACCCTGACATGTGGTTTTCAAAGATGGCAGGCACATGGTGGGAAGAGCAAGGACTCTGGAGGCAAAGGACCTTAGGCAGCCTAAGCTAGCAATGGGGCAAACCCCACTGGTGGTAGACTCAACACAGAGACCCACTTACTACCTATGTGATCTTTGTAGTTGTTTAGTCGTTTTAGTCACATCTGATTTTTTGTGACCCCATTTGGGGTCTTCTTGGCAGAGATACTGGAGTGGTTTGCCATTTCCTTCTCCAACTCATTTTACAGGTGAAGAAACTGAGGCAAACAGGGTAAAGAAACTTAGCCAGGGTCACACAGCTAGTAAGTGTCTGAGGCTGGATTTGAACTCAGGACTTCCTGATTCTCGGCCAGAGCACTATCCACTGCACTGTCTAGCTGTCCTTAGGCCAATCGTTTAATCTCCCTCAGTCTCAGTTTCCTCTTCTATGACATGAGGGAGTTGGGACTAGATGCCCTCTCCAGCTCTAAATTGAGCCCTCTTTACAGGTTAGTTGCCTTCCTCCCCCTTGGCCTTGGACTAATGACCCCAGGGTCCCACCAATAGCACCACACAGGCCAGGAAGCCCACTACCCTCCAAACCTTGGCCCAGCTCCCAAGGGAAGCTGGGGAGGCAGCGGGGGCCAGGAAGCTCTGCCCAAAGAGTCCTTGTTATTGCCAAGATCAGCAGACTCCTGAACATGATTGAGTGAGTGAGTAATGTGGGGGTGGCGGGGAGGGAGGGGGAAGAGGAGCGAGCTGGTGAAAGGAGCACATCAGTCTGTGCCAATTTAGCTGGGATCTGTTGAGTGTAGTCCAGGCAGCAATTATGATCGGCTAAGAGTTCCCCGGGCTGTCTCCTTTCTTCTCTAGATACTGTGACAAAGCGAGATTAGAGCCATTATTTCGCTATCCATTTCAGAAACAGCTGCTCCCCTTAAAGACTTTCTTCAAAGTCCAGCCCTCAAAGAGAGCAGCATTGTTCACTGCTCAAAAGAAGGCTTAGGATGTACCTCTGGAAGGCATGTCTGCACAATTGGCCACTGGGTGCTGACGGCTCCTGGGGCGCCCCCCCCTCCCCCGATTCCGTCTGGGGTGCTTCGCTTTCCTGTCTTCTTGGGCTCTCGGAATGTCCTTGGGATGAATAAGGACAGATGCCCAAGTGGCCAGGCCCAGAGAGGAGGTGACAATCCTAGGTCAAGTTTAGAGCTGAAGAGTTGGAAGCCAGCATCCATAACCAGAGGAGGTCTGCGCTTTCCTAGCCCCTCTGTACCCAAGGAGCTCTGAGGGCATAGGAAGAAAAAAATCATTGGTCCCCAATTAGAGACACACACACCCCAAATGAGAGAGAAGGACAGGCAGGGGTGGTCAGGGATGTCACTAGGGTGGGGCAACTTGGGCTTTGCCCTCAAGGAGTTGATTTTGGAGGGTGCTGACAGTCTTTTGTCAGGCTGGGATGAACTCCTCCCCCATTATGCCTTACCCATCAGCTACTTCATGCCTATATCCTGGATCTCTGTCTCTGCCGACAGGGTGCTATCCTGTCCTACCCACACCTACTCCTCACTAACATGTGCACCATCTCAACTAAAGATGCCTTTCATGCTGTTTTCCCTGGACATGCTTTGTGGGGCTTGCCCCAGGAGCACAAATTCCAAGTTATAACTGAGGCTGGATAATGCTCACAAAACACCTTTCTAAGAGGTGGTGGTCATGGGGTTCCCCACTTCTAGAATTCTTTATTACAATAATAACAACTCACATTTTTACAGTGCTTTAAGGTGTACAAACTTGCTTTGTAAACATTCTCTTTTTTGAGTTTCACAAACACCCTGAGAGGTAAGTGGTATCATCATTATTCCAATAGAAGGTAAGCTCCTTTGGGACAGGGCCTGGTTTTACCTGCCTGCCTTTCTTCTTCCCTTCCTTTCTTTCTTTGCTTCTTCCTTCCCTCCTTCCCTCCCTCCCTCCTTCCTTCCCTCCCTCCCTCCTTCCTTCCTTCCTTCCTTCCTTCCTTCCTTCCTTCCTTCCTTCCTTCCTTCCTTCCTTCCTTCCTTCCTTCCTTCCTTCCTTCCTTCCTTCCTTCCTTCCTTCCCTCCCCCCTCCCTCCCTCCTTCCCTCCTTCCTCCCTCCCTCCTTTCCTCCTTCCTTCCTTCCTTTCTTCCTTCCTTCCTTCCTTCCTTCCTTCCTTCCTTCCTTCCTTCACTCCCTCCTCCCTCCCTCCCCCCTCCCTCCCCCCTCCCTCCCTCCTTCCCTCCTTCCTCCCTCCCTCCTTTCCTCCTTCCTTCCTTCCTTCCTTCCTTCCTTCCTTCCTTCCTTCCTTCCTCCCTCCCTCCTTCCCTCCTTCCTCCCTCCCTCCTTTCCTCCTTCCTTCCTTCCTTCCTTCCTTCCTTCCTTCCTTCCTTCCTTCCTTCCTTCCTTCCCTCCTTCCTCCCTCCCTCCTTTCCTCCTCCTTCCTTCCTTCCTTCCTTCCTTCCTTCCTTCCTCCCTCCCTCCTTTCCTCCTTCCTTCCTTCCTTCCTTCCTTCCTTCCTTCCTTCCTTCCTTCCTTCCTTCCTTCCTTCCTTCCTTCCTTCCTTCCTTCCTTCCTTCCCTCCTTCCTCCCTCCCTCCTTTCCTCCTTCCTTCCTTCCTTCCTTCCTTCCTTCCTTCCTTCCTTCCTTCCTTCCTTCCTTCCTTCCTTCCTCCCTCCCTCCTTTCCTCCTTCCTTCCTTCCTTCCTTTTCCCTCCACTTAGCACAGTGCCTACCAGATAGTATGCCCTTAATGAATACATTTTGAGTGGTTGATCTTCATTTTCAGGTAAGGAACCCGAAGCCCAGAGAGGTGAGGTGATCTTGCCCTTGCTCATCCAGCCAGGAAGCATCAGAGGTGGTATTTGAACCCAAGTCTTCCTATGTCCTGAACTCTAACCCTCTGCCCCAGGCCATTTCTTAAGCAGGAAAGAGCTGGACATGTGGCTGAATGGATTCTTGTTCAGGGTGGGCTAGATGGCTTCTGAGGCCCCTCACACGTCTGATATTCTGAGAACTCCAGCCAGAGTGGAGAAGGTAAATTACCTCCTAGCTGAGGCTCCCTATGGGACCAACTCCTGTCTCTGGCTGGAAGGAGAGACTTTCCAGAGGCCACAGCCAGAGGGAAGGACATCTGTGGCAAGAACAACAGTGGATACATAAGCCCAAATTGCATGGCCCAGACGCAGCTGATTTTATACCGCCCACCTTCTCTACCTGTCAGTCACCATCCTTGGCCTTCTCTCATCCAGTCACCCAGGCTCATGATCTCAGTGTCATCCTCAACTTCCCATTCACAGCCACCCCACATATCCCATCTGCTATCAAACCTTGTAGTTTCTACCTTTAGAGAATCTCTCTTCTATATCCCCCCTGTCCACATACACAGACACTACCTCCATTTGGGTTCCCATCCTCTCTCACCTGGACTATCACAATAGCCTCTTAGCAGGAATCCCCACCTCAAGTCTATTCAATCAATCAATAAACATTTAATAAGCACCTACTATGTGCCAGGCACTGTGCTAAGTGCCGGGGATACAAACAGAAGCAAAAGACAGTTCCTTCCCTCAAGGAGCTTACAATCTAACATGCAACTTGCAAACAAATTATGTAAAGCAAGCTAGATACAGGATAAATGGGAAATAACAAAGAGGGGGGCACTGGAATTAAGAGGGGGTGGGGAAGGCTTCCTGGAGGAGGTGGGATTTTAACTGGGACTTAAAGGAAGCCGGGGAGGTCAGGAGTTAGAGTGGAGGAGGGAAAGTGTTCCAGGCATGGAGGACAGCCAGAGAGAATTCCCAGAGCCAAGAGATGGAGCATCTGGTTTCTAGAACAGTCAGGAGGCCAGTGTTACTGAATGGAAGGCACATGTTGGGGAGTAAGATGTAAGAAGACTAGAAAGGCAGGAGGGGTTCTGAATGCCAAACAAAGCATTTTGGATTTGCTCCTAGAGGCAGTGAGGAGCCACTGGAGTTTGTTGGGTAGTTGGGTGACATGATGGAACCTGGGCTTTAGGAAAATCCCTTGTGGTAGCTGAATGGAGGATGGATTGGAGCAGGGAGAGCCTTGAGGCAAGCAGACCCCGCCCCCCCCCCCAACAACAGCTTTTGCAATAGTCTAGCTGTGAGGTGATGAGGGCCCGCACCCGCATGATGGCAATGTCAGAGAGAAGGGAGCACATTTGAGATGCTGCAGAAATGAAACCCAGCCTCTTCTCAGATGCCGAAGTGATTTCCCTAAACCCCAAGTCTAACTATGCTCTTAAACTTTGCTCAATAAACTCTCATTATCCCTTTTACCTCCAGAATCAAATGTGAAGTCCTTTGTTGTTCTTCTGAACCATTTATAACTTGTCCCTTCCTCTAATTTCTATCTTTACTCACTTCTCCCCTCTAGTCATTCTTCAATCCCACTACACTTGCCTTTCTCTTCCTCAGACATGACACTCCATTTCCCAATCCTAGGCCTTTTCCCTGGCGTTCCCCCATGCCTAGAATTCCCTTTCTCTGTTTCCTAGCTTACTTGACTTCCTTCAAGACTCAGCTCAGTTCTCACTTTCTACACCAGCTCTTTCCTGGTCCCTCCCTCTCCTCTTAGTGGCCTTCCTCTGAAATTATGTTCTTTACAGATGAGTGGTAAATTCTCCCCTCATTCCTTCCCTGGTTTCAAAAAGTCCTAGAGCCTCTTCAGGACTGCCCATGGTGGGAGGGGCCCCCAAAACCAGGAGGTGCTCTCCCCTTTTGCTTTTCACTCCAGCCCAGTTACTTGACCACTCATAGGGTTTAGATGCCATGGGAGTCAACAGCTCTATTTCTTCCAATGTCATTGGAAGACTACCAGGCCTTACCTTCCACTCCACCACTGTCTCTTTGGGTGGGTGGGGGGGCAATGAGGGATAAGTGACTTGCCCAGGGTCACACAGCTAGTAAGTGTCAAGTGTCTGAGGCTGGATTTGAACTCAGGTCCTCCTGAATCCAGGGCCGGTGCTCTATCCACTGTGCCACCTAGCTGCCCCTGTCCTGCCACTGTCTCTTAAATTATTCCGGATTTTATCATTTGACCTGCCTCTGTGTGCTGCAGTGACATGGCACCGTCTTCTCACCTAGTCATGTAATTTAAGGACCTCCAAGCATTTTCATCTACACCCACAATGCACCCTTCCAACTTGCAAGACTTTTCATCATCTTTGCAGCTCAACTTTCTTTAACATGTTGTCTCCCCTACTTAGAGCTCCTTAACATCAGGGATAATCCCACACTTTCCCTATTTGTACCCCAGCACTTGGTACATTGCTTAATAAGTGTTTTTTAATCATTCATTTTCTTTTTTTAATCATAAAAGTATTTTATTACTTTCCAGTTACATGTAAAGATAGTTTTCAACATTTGTTTTCATAAGATTTTTAGTTCCAAATTTTTCTCCCTCCCTCCCTTGCCTCCCCCCTCCCCAAAACAGAAAGCGATATGCTATAGGTTATATATGTACAATCACATTAAACATATTTCTGCATTAGTCATATTGTCATTCGTTTTCACTATACAGATTTCTGGGGCAGAACCAAGATGGTGGAGAAAAAGAAGTAAGCTCTCGGAACTCACGACACGACTGCTCCCAAAAAACTCCAAATAATGCCACAGGACAATTCCTAGAGCAGCAGAACCCACAAAAGAACAGGCTGAGATAATTTTCCAGCCAAAGATGGCTTAGAAGGTCAGCAGGAGGGGGCTGCTGTGCCAGGGTGGAAGTGAAACCCAACCCCACAGTCACACTAACACAGATCCAGTCCCAGGCAGTCCAAGCCAAAGAAAGAGACCCCCCCCCCCCAGAGCCTCTGAATCAGTGACATTGCCAGTGTTGTCTGGAACTAAGCTCATGGTCTGGTGAGAGGGCTGAGCAGTTGGCCAGGGGGAGATTACAGGGATCTCTACTGGCATTGAGGCAAAACTTGGGTGTTTCACTCCTGCTGGGAACCAGGAAGTAGGCTTGAGTAGAGGTGGCCTGGGTGGGAGGGAAAGGAGGGGGACCAGGCTCATTGGAGCTAACAACCATAGCACACAAAGTTTTGCTATCTGGTTAATTCACAAGTTGGCCTGGGGTTATCTACGGAGCAGAGAACAAGCCAGGTGAGTGAAGAACCTGCCCCTCCTTAAATCATACCACCTTAGACCCCCTGAATCTTGGGACAGTACATCCTAGAAGCAATGCCCCACTTTAAGGAGTTGAAAGTCAAGCAATAGACAGACACAATGAGCAGACAGAGAAAGATGCGGACCATAGAAAATTTCTTTAGTGACAAGGAAGATTGAGGTGCACCCTCAGAAGATGATAGCAACATCAGGGCTCCTATATCCAAAGCTTCCAAGAAAAATATGAATTGGTCTCAGGCCATAAAAGTGCTCAAAAAGGACTTTGAAGATTAAACTAAACTAAGAGAGGTAGAGGGAAAAGTAAGAGAGGTAGAGGAAAAAATGGAAAGAGAAATGAAAGTGATGAAGGAGGGTCATGAAAAAAAAGTCAACAGCTTGAAAATCCAAATTGGCCAAATGGAAAAGGATGTACAAAAGCTCTCTAAAGAAAATCATTTTCACTGTACCTCATTATTTGCATCTTGTCCTCTCCATTAGAATGTGAGCTCCTTGAGGCATCACATTTTTGCCTTTCTTCATATTCCTAGGACATTAACAGAATGCCTGCCACTTAATAAGCACTTAATAAATGATTAATAACTGACTGACTGACCTCCCCACTCTGGCATCCCTCTCCTTCAAGATAGGGTTGGCAGAGGCTCCAGTTCTGTTTATTCTCATCTTCAGCTGTAGAGTTGTGTTTCCCAATGGCCCTTTGGGTACAGAGACAGGTACGGGACAGCAGTTAAGAGATTCTTCTTAGGCATAGAGTCTAGTGGGCTTAATCCTAAAGTCAGTAAGACAGCACCAATCCTGTCTTTTAGATGGCAGCAGAAAGCCATGAGAAGTGTAAGGGGCTAAAATTCTAGCTAGTCTGTCTAAAATATCTAATGAGTGGTCGCCAATAAATTACAAGCTTTAGCAAGAGTTAGACTTTTAATCATTTATTAAGAAGAATAAGAATTTGGTGAAGAGAGAAAAAGAGGCCTAGATGCCTACATCTATCTATCTCAGGGAGCACTCTCCACGAGAGTCCTAACGAAAGAGCATGAGCCACACCTCCTTCATCCCACAAGCTTCCTGTGAAACTGGGAACATCCCATCCACTCCCACACACAGCTCCAAGCTAATTGACTGGTAGCCTTTACTGACAGTACCCACGAGCAAACGTCACTTCTTGACACCAAGGAAAGCCGTATGGCTTGCTCTCCGACGCCTTCTCCTCATGGAGAAGCTTTCGTACAGTAACTCTCCAGCAGGTGGTGTCATTCCAATCATTACAGAAGCATGTGTGCAAAAAAGAAAAAAAATGCATCAGTACTTTTTGTAATAGCAAAAGAATGGAAGCAAAACTGGCACTTACCAATTGGGGAATGGCTGAAAAAATTTTGGAATATGATGGTAATGGATTATTATTGGACCTTAAGAAATGATGACTCTAAAGAATTCAGAGAAACTTGGGAAGACTTTTATGAACTTATGCAGAAGGAACCAAGCAACAATCTGGTACTGGCAAAGAAATAGAATGGTGGATTAGTGGAATAGATTACCTAATACGATACATAGTAGTAAATTAACATAGTAATTTAGTGTTTCATAAGCCCAAAGATCCAACCTTTTTTTTTTTTTTGATGGGGCAATGAGGGTTAAATGACCTGCCCAGCATCACACAGCTAATAAGTGTCAAGTGCCTGAGGTCAAATTTGAACTCAGGTCCTCCTGAATCCAGGGCCACCTAGCTGCCCCCAGATCCAAACTTTTTTTTTTAATTAATAAAGTATTTTATTTTTTTCTGTTACATGTAAAGATAGTTCTCATCTTTTGTTTATACAAGCTTTACAATTTCAGATTTTTCTCCCTCCCTCCCCTCCCTTCCCCCTCCCCTAGACAGCAGGTAATCTGATATAGGTTTTATATATATATATATGTGTGTGTGTGTGTGTGTGTGTGTGTGTGTGTATACATATATACACATAATAACATTAATCCTATTTCTGCATTAGTCATGTTATAAGAGAAAAAATCAGAGCACTGATGAAAAACCTCAAAATAGAAAAAAAAACAACAGCACCAAAAACAAAAGAAATAGTATGGTTCATTCAGCATCTATACTCCGCAGTTCTTTTTTTTTTTTCTTGGATTTGGAGATCCTCTTCCATCATGAGTACCATTGCATTGGTGAGAAGAATATAGTCCATCACAGTAGATCAACACACAATGTTGATGATACTGTGTACAATGTTCTTCTGGTTCTGCTCATCTCACTCATCATCAGCTCACACAAGACCCTCCAGGTTTCTCTGAACTCCTCCTGCTCATCATTTCTTACAGCACAATAATATTCCATTGTATTCATATACCACAACTTGTCCAGCCATTCCCCAATTGATGGGCACCCCCTCAACTTCCAATTCCTTGCCATCACGTAAAGAGCAGCTATAAATATTTTTGTACATGTGGGTCCCTTTCCCCCTTCCATGCAGATCCAAACTTTTGAGACAAGAACTCACTATTTGACAAAAATTACTGAGAAAACTGGAAAATGATATGGTAAAAACTAGGCATAGACCAACATCTCACACTATATGCCAAGATAAAGTCAAAATAAGTACATGATTTAGACATAAAGGGTGATACCATAAGCAAATTAGGGGAGCATGGAATAGTTTATCTATCAGATCTATTGATAAGGGAAGAATTTATGACAAAACAAGAGATAGTGAGCATTGCAAGAAGTAAAATGGATCATTTTGATTATATTACAATAAAAAGTTTTTGCACAAACAAAACCAAAGCAGCCAAAATTAGAAGGAAAGAAGAAAGCTGTGGGAAATTTTTTACAGCAAGTATCTCTGATAAAGCCCTCATTTCTCAAATCTATAGAAAACTGAGTCAAATTTATAAAAAAATAAGACCTGTTCTCCAACTGATATACAAACAGGCAGTTTTCAGACAAAGAAATCAAAGCTAACTGTAGTCATATGAAAAAAATGCTCTAAATCACTATTGATTAGAAAAATGCAAATTAAAACAACTCTGAAGTACCACATTACATCAGATTGACTACTATGACAGAAAAGGAAAATTATAAATGTTGAAGAAGATGTGGGAAAATTGGGACACTAATGTATTGTTGGTGGAGTTGTGAATTGACTCAAGCATTCTGGAAAATAATTTGGAACTATGGCCAAAGGGAATTTTTATATTCCCTTTGTTTATACTGTTTATACCCTTGGACTCAGCAATACCACTATTAGGTCTGTATTCCAAAGAGATATTTTCAATGAGGGGAAAGGACCTGTTTGTACAAAAAGATTTATAGCAGCTCTATTTGTGGTGGCAAAGAGTTGGAAATTGAGGGGATGCCCATCATCTGGGGAATGACTGAACAAGTTGTGGTATATGATTGTTATGGGATACTATTGTGCTATGAGAAATTATGAGTAGGATGATTTCAGAAAAATCTAGAAAGACTTACATGAACTGATGCAAAGTAAAGTGAGCAGAATCAGGAAAGCATTATACACAGTAACATCAATATTGTAAGGATGATCAGCTGTGAATGAGTTAGCTTTTCTCAGCATTACAATCCCAAAGGACTCATGATGAAAAATGCTATCTGCCTCTAGAAGAAAAAAAACAGTTGGATTCTGAATGCAGATTGAAGCATTCTATTTTTCACTTTCTTTCATTTTGGGGGTTTTGGTTTTCTTCAACAAAATGATTAATATGGAAAAACGTTTTGCATAATTGCCCATGTATAACCTATGTCAGAGGGCTTACTGTTGTGATGAAATAATGGGATTTAGTAGATATTCAAAGACCCACCTGAAGATTAATCTATACTGATTGAATCAAGTGAGAGTGATTGACTGCTGATTAAGCTTACTTCAAGTTAATTGGATTGTAATCACACCTGGCTATCCCTTAAGCAAGTATTGTTTAGGGGCGGCTAGGTGGCGCAGTGGATAAAGCACCAGCCCTGGATTCAGGAGGACCTGAGTTCAAATCTGGCCTCAGACACTTAACACTAGCTGTGTGACCCTGGGCAAGTCACTTAACCCCGATTGCCTCACTAAAAAAAAAAAAAAAAAAAAGAAAGTATTGTTCTCAGAAGCTAGACTGTGAACTCAACTTGAGAACACCTTCAAAACCAATGGATTCAGACGACACCAACCAATCAGCTTGAATCAGTGTGTAAGGACTGCCTCTGTTCCACACCTATAAAAAGCTTCCACAATCAGCTTGCTGGGGAGTTCCTGATTAAAGCAGGCTCATGGAGGAGGACTTCAGGAAGAACCCAACCAGGCTGGAACTCTAGGCTAGGTAGGACTTCTTTTTCTTAACTTTCTGAACTTGTAAATACCTATATGCTTTAATAAATGTTTAATGCCCAAGGAATGGTGCTAAAGCTTCTAATTTAAGGCGACCACAATTTAGATTTTAAACATCACACTGTCTCAGGGAGGTGGGAGAGAAGGAAGAGAGGGATAGAATTTAGAACTCAAAATTTTAAAAAAGAATGTTAAAATTGCTTTTACATGTAATTGTGGGAAAAATAAAATATTATGTTTTTAAAAGAAGAAAGCAAGTACACCTACAAAAATTTATACAATGTACAAAATAATGTCGAGGAAAACAACAACTAAAGTCATCAGAGCTCAAGTCAATGAAATGATGAGTTCTGACTCCAAGAACTGATGGTGAAATATACTTTCTTCTGTGCAGAAGCTGTAGATCACAGGCATAGAATAAGGCATATGTTTGCAGGCATGACCAGTGTGCTGGTTTGTTTTGTTTAAATATACATCTTTTTTTTAGAAGGGAAGAATCTGCAGGTGGTTGGATTGGAGTTATTGGGATATAATGATGCAAAAACAACAACAACAATAAAACACTTTTTTTTTTTTGCAACAAACATTTATTTTATTTTTTCCAGTTACATGTAAGGGTAGTTTTCAACATTCATTTTCATAAGATTTAGAGTTCCAAATTTTTCTACCACCCACCACAAGACAGCAACAAATCTGGTATAGGTTATATATGTTCAATCCACAAGTGCTCTTTTTATCAGTTCTTTCTATGGTAGTGCGAGATTTAAAATTGGATATAAGAGCATTAAACTCCCCTTTAACCTTTCCCTTATATATCTCCCAGACCAGCAAGAGAAAGAAGCCTCTGAGCTTTAATTAGAGATGGATTACTTAGCTTTTATTGTTTGGGAATTAATTAGCCAACAAACAAGGTGATGCTGATTAGAGAAACAGGAAATAGGAAAGTAGAAATACAAATACAAATAAATAGTCTTAGATCTAAGCTTAGTCTATATTCCTTATAAAACTCACCAAATCTGACCATAAGCCCTTTCCTGTTTCTTTCATGTGGGATTTCACCCCATGCTACCTCTGCCCTTCTCCCTCCCCCAGTACATTCCCCTCACCCCTCAATTTAACCCTAAAGATGTCATCATGGGGCAGCTAGGTGACACAGTAGACAAAGCATCCACCCTGGAACCCCAGCCAAAACCTGCCCTCAGACACAAGACAATCACCCACTGCCCAGGTATGTCCCCCAACTCCAATTTTTTATGGTTCTCTAGGGTCTTGTATTTGAAAGCCAAATTTCCCATTCAGTTCAGGTCTTTTCATCACGAATACCTGAAAGTCCTCTTTTTTATTAAAGTCCCATTTTTTCCTCTGAAAGATTATAATCAGTTTTGCTGGATACATGATTCTTGGTTGTAGTCCCAATTCCTTTGCCCTCTGGAATATCATATTCCATGCCCTCTAGTCCTTTAATGTAGAAGCTGTTAGATCTTGTGCTATCCTGACTGGGGCTCCACAGTACTTGAATTCTTTATTTTGGGCAGCTTGCAATATTTTCTCCTTGACCTGGGAGCTCTGGAATTTGGCTATAATATTCCTAGGAGTTTTCCTTTTGTTATCTCTTTCAGGAGGTGATCAGTGGATTTTTTCAATTTCTATTTTACCCTCTGCTTCTAGAACATCAGGGCAGTTTTCCCTGACAATTTCTTGGAAGATGATGTCTAATCTCTTTTCTTTTTTTTTTTTTTTTTGGTGAGGCGATTGGGGTTAAATGACTTGCCCAGGGTCACATAGCTAGTAAGTGTCAAGCATCTGAGATCGGATTTGAACTCAGGTACTCCTGATTCCAGGGGCAGTACTCTATCCACTTCACCACCTAGCTGCCCCCTAAGCTCTTTTCTTGATCATGGTTTTCAGGTAGACCAATAATTTTCAAATTATCTCTCCTAGACCTATTTTCCAGGTCGGCAGTTTTTCCAAGAAGATATTTCACATTGCCCTCTATTTTTTTATTCATTTGGATTTGCTTTATTGTGTCTTGGTTTCTCATAAAGTCACTGACTTCCATTTGTTCAATCCTAATTCTTAAGCAATTATTTTCATCAGAGAGCTTTTCCATTTGGCTTTTCAAGCTGTTGACTTTCTTCTCATGTCTTTCCTGCATCACCCTTATTTCTCTTTCCATTTTTTCCTCTACCTCTCTAACTTTATCTTCAAAGTCCTTTTTGAGTGCCTCTATGGCCTGAGACCAATTCATATTTTTCTTGGAAGCTTTAGATATAGGGGCCCTGATGTTGACATCTTCCTCTGAGGGTGCCCCTTGGTCTTCCTTGTCACTAAAGAAACTTTCTATGGTCCTCACCTTTCTCTGTCTGCTCATCTTGCCTTTCTTTTACTTGACTTTTAGCTCCTTAAAGTGGGGCACTGTTTCCAGGCTTCACTATCCCAAGCTTCAGGAGGTCCCAGGTGTTATGATTTAAGGAGGAGAAGGTTCTTTACTCTCCTGGACTGTTTCCTGGTCTGTAGATGACCCCAAACCAACTTGTTAATTAACCAGCTTTGTGTGTTGTGGTTGTCAGCTCTGACAAGCCTGTGCCCCTCCCCCACCTGGGCCACTGCTACTCAAGCCTACCTCCTGGTTCCCAGCAGGAGTGAAAAACCCAAGTCCTGCCTCAGCACCAGCAGAGACCCCTATAATCTCCCTGCCAAGGGTTCAGCCCTCTCACCAGATTGTGAGCTTAATTCCAGCTGACACTGGCACTGCAACTGATTTAGAGGCTGGGGGGGGGGGTCTCTTCCTCTGGTGAAGCCTTCCTGGCACTGGATCTGTGTCAGGGTGACTGTGGGGTTGGGATCCACTTCTGTCTCAGCACAGCAGCTCCCTCCTTCTAACCTTCCAAGCTGTCCTTAGTTGGAAAATGATCTCTGCACATTCTTCTGTGGATTTTGCAGCTCCAGGAATTGTCCTATGGAATTATTTGGATGTTTTTTGGAGAAATTGTGTAGTGAGTTCAAGAGCTCACTGCCTTTCCTCCACCATCTTGTCTCTGCCCTGAAAGTCTCAATAAAACACTTTTAAAAAAAAGATAATAGGAAGGAAGTTGTTGTATATATGAAAAACTCACAGAAGGTGCAGGGGATGGGAATGGAAGGAATGTTCCAAAAGCTGAATTCTGGGTAGATACCAAAGAACCTCAAACCCTGGCAGAATTGCAGAGAAGCCTGCCATTTGGGAAGTAAATAAACAGTTGTTAGTATTGTTTGGGAGTTAAACTGCAAAGGAGAAAGTTTAACCTGTAACTGCAGGCTGTGGTCCCCGTGGCATATAGAGGGGCTGCAGGGTCTGTGGGGAGGAAGTCCTTGGGCAAAATGGCTCCCTGCTTCTAGGAAGGCTTGACACAGCTACCAGAATGCCATACAGCCAAAGGTCACTGTTACAGAAGTTGTCTTTGAGACCACTGTCATGGGGCGCAGAGCACCCCAGAATTTCTCTGGGGCACACCGAGGAATCTTCTCCTTGAGAAACTAAACCAGAGGACAGATAACGCCTAGAGGAACCAAATCGGACTGAGCTAGCTTGGGATTCCTACCCTTCATTCCGGTCTCCCTTACTCTGGAGAGATAAGTTTGGGTGTGGCTTCGGCCTTTGTGTTCTGAAGAGGGATCCGTAGCCACCCCTCACCCAATTCCCCCAGCTACCACCAGTGGGGGATGGGTCCTTTCTCACTAAAGGAACTTTTCACGGGCAGATGGTCCACCCCCATCAGTCATCTATAAAAGTACCTTCCGGTCTCCTGTTCGAGGAGATTTGGTACCTCTGAGCCATGTGCTTTATGCCAAATCTCCCCATGAAAAGTCTAAGGATTTCTTTCATGGTTTCCCTCCCCCCACCCTTCCCTTCCCTTGCTCCTAAATAAACTATCACCTTGTTCTAACTAAGTTTTGTGTGCAAGAGGGTGTAATTCTTTAAAGAGGAATTCCCAAGAACCCCAACCCCAACCCGTACCCCATTTTCCCACCATATCACCACCGATTCTTTTTAGTCTCCTTTTGGGGAAATAATACCAGAAGCCTCTTCTCCTCCTCCACTTGGAGTCTCTAAGCTTCAGTTAAGCTCCAGTCAAATGTCACCTTACCCACAGGCTTCTCCTGATGCCCCCCACAATTGTTAGTGCCTTTGACCTTGCCACATATATTGTTTCCCCACAACAGAACATAAACTCAAAAACATTAGTCTTTGTCTTTGTACTCCCATGCCCTGGTACAACACCTGGCATGTAAAAGATGTGCCCATAAGCACATGCTTATTGAATGAATAGATGAATGAATGAGATCTTCCTTGGCCTCCAAAAATATGAATTCTTTCAATCATTCCAGTGATGCTTAGGGCAAAAGGAAAAGGCTGGTCTTGGGAAAACTAGTACCAAAGGTAAAGCTTATTTGGGTGCTCTGCTACTGCCATTTATCCCCTTTCTTATCAGCCAGATTCCCAGGGTTCTGGTTTATACACCCATCATCCCAGGCCTTTGCCCTTTGTTAGTGCCTTCTCTGTGAGATTGCCAGTTACCTTCCACTTATTATATGTGTGTGTATACACACACACACACACACACACACACGCATATATGTACACATTTATATATGCACATATACATACAGATGGAGGGGGGAGGGAAAGGAAGGAGGGAGAGATATATGAATAGGCACAAGAGCTAGTATATCCACTTGTATAAGGAACTTCCAGATGAGGAAATTTCTTCTACAAATGCTGGTCCACACCTCTGCAGCTTATAGTCTCAAACTACCTAGAGTATTGAGAAATTAAGTCAGTTGATCAGTTTATCACAAGCACTTTTTTTTTGGTGGGGCAATGAAGGTTAAGTGACTTGCCCATGGTCACACAGCTAGTAAGTGTCAAGTGTCTGAGGCTGGATTTAAACTCAGGTCCTCTTGAATCCAGAGCCAGTGCTCTATCCACTGCGCCACCCAGCTGCCCCCTATTACAAGCACTTATTAAGCACCTAGTATGTGCCATCAGGGAGCTCACAATATACTGAGGGAGACAACAGATATGTTTAAAAACAAAGTTTATAGGGTGTGAGAAATGGGTAGTTGTCTCCTCTCAATGTGGCTATAACAGTCAGTCATACTCCCCCTGACCTGTTTGTAGGACAAAGGCCTCACATCCCCTCCTCCCCCTCAGGTTAGCAAGGTCACATGGTTCAAGGAGCCCTGGTCTCAATAAGTTCTGCTCCAGAGTTGTGTCCATATAAGGAAGTATAAGGTCCACTCCTGAGTCATGCCCATACAAGGAAGAGGGGTGGGAATACTGCATCGTGGAGGAGCAAAAAGGATTTGGTATATGGGCATCTGAAGGAGGAACTGATCCCGTAGGAAGAATAGGAATATCCTTTGAAAATCCCATGGATCTTACATCCCCATATCCTTTTTTGTTTTTTTGGTTTTTGGGGGGGGTGGTGAGGCAATTGGCGTTAAGTGACTTGCCCAGGGTCACATAGCTAGTAAGTGTCAAGTGTCTGAGGCTGGATTTGAACTCAGGTCCTCCTGAATCCAGGGCCAGTGCTCTATCCACTGTGCCACCTAGCTGCCCCCCATATCCTTTTAAGACTCCAGAAATAACCTCTCCAATTCCAGAAGGGAAATTAGGAAACCCTGAAACTCCTGAGTTACAGGCCAGTGAAGTTAAGGATGTGAGACAGACAGCGGAGACAGAGACTGGGTTTGGAGATTCAGATGCTCAGGTGGAATGGGTCAGTGCTTTGGGAAGACCAGCTGCCCATACTCTTAAGTCCACATTTTAACCTGGAGGGGTTCCAGTGTCTCCTTCAATTATACTAGAAAGGGCTGGCAAAGGGTGAGAGTTGAAGGGATTTGGAGCTACTCTTCCCTGTAATAAAAAGGACAGCAGAAAAGATCATACCCACTTTTGTTGGAGTCCCAGGCAACCATCCCACCTGTCTCTCCAGATGGGTGAGAGGCTTTCTGGTCTTGGGTAATATGAGTTGTGTCCAAACATGGGAAGTAACCGAGAAGAACTCAGTAGATTTTTCATCCCTGATCCTCCCCCCGAGCTGACCTTTGGTGGTATTGTGGTGGAAGATCAACCTTACCCCCTAACTGGGCTGGGACTTATGGGCTGGTTTGGCTGGCCACCCCCTTTACCATGGCATTTCTCCAATTCTGAGTCTAAATCAAGAAACAAAGCCCAGAGGAAAAAAGGGGTCATCTGATGCTCTAATCTGCCTAGATAGCATAGGATTCACAGATTTAGACCAAAAGACAGAGGAGATATTCAATAAATGGAATGAGAGGAGCCAAATAGTCAAAAATAAAGAGGAGGAATTGTGAGAAATGGGTAGTTGTCTCCTCTTCAATGTGGATATAACAGTCAGTCATACTCCCCCTGACCTGTTTGTAGGACAAAGGTCTCAGATCCCCTCCTCCCCCTCTGGCTAACAAAATCACATGGTTCAAGGAACCCTGGTCTCAATAAGTTCTGCTCCTGAGTTGTGCCCATATAAGGAAGAGGGATGGGAATACTGCATTCCGATTAGCTAGTTTTTGTGCGTAGATTATAACCCTTGAGTAATAGGACCAATGATGAAAAAGGGGAGGGTCCATTTGCATTAGGGACTAGGGTATAAAACAGGGCCTTCGAGCCCCCTTTCTGGGCACCCACTAGCTGCACACTAGGGTGCCTCCTTCCCATGAGAAGAAAATAAAACCTTTGTCACTTCGCTGCTGAGTTCCTGAGAATTATTGAGAAGAGGATGGATTTTTCCCTCACATAGGGGATAAATAGGAAATAATTAACAGAGGGAAGGCACTGGGGTCATACAGCCAATGTATGCCCAAGGCAGGGTGAATACAGGTCTTCCTGACTGAAAGGTTAGATCTCCATTCATTATTCCACACACATTTGGGCTTACCTCTCTTCTCAAATCATTCAGTATGGTTAAGGCCCTACTTCATCCACCCCTAGAAGATAATGACAAACTCCCCAACCCCATAGATACATCGGGACCAACGCATGCCACCACCAGCAACCCAAAGGTGAGCTGCTCATTTCCTCTCAGCTCCTCCTTGGCTCTGTTCTCCAGCCTTTTCCATCCTGTAATCACAAGTCATCAGACAGCATTCATGTGCAAAGCTGAATTCAGGGATGACTCATCTCCGGGGAGGTGTGGTTGCTGCATGGATGTGGGGGGAAGGTCTGTGGGTGACTCCGGACTCATGCCTGGGAACTAGAAGACCTGTTGCAAAAAGACCAGCCAGCCTGGCTTTCCCAGCCTTAGGAATGCTCCCAGCCCCTACCCCCCCACCCCCACCCCCGGGCCCTAATAAGCAGATTTTCCCCCTGACTCAGACCGAAAAGGAGAGGTTGTTCCCCTGGGGAGAGGAGTGATGAGGGAGTTGAGGGAGGTCAGAGACTCATCTCTCTTTGGTATCCCTCCTCTCAGCACCAAGGACAGGGTCATGCAGCCAGGAGATTCTCAGTAGGGGATTATAATTGATTGGCTGCAGTTAGGTTTCCCAAAGGTTTAAAATACATTGGCTGGCATCCATAAAACTCTCTCAAGCCCCTCATCTCTTCCCCTACTCTGGTATGCCCCACATCAGCTCCAAGTCCCCTTTGCCTGTTTTTCAAAGCCTGCCTGTGTTCTGTTAAATCACTTTCCCTTTCTGGGCCTCAGGGCTTTTAGCCTCCCACAGGGATAAAGCTGGATCCAGTGCCACCAGGTAAGTGAGGAAGATACTGAATGAGCATGGGGAAAGATGGGGGGGGGGGCAGCCAAAGACTGTAGCAAGAGAGCCTTCTGAGGTCAGAACCTTGGATGAAGGCTTCCGGTACCTCTGGAGCTCCTTGCCAGGGAGAAGGGGAAGTAAGCATTGAGAGGAGCAGAGCAATTTGTCCCACCACAGAAGGATAGTCAAGGCTGATGTCCCAAGAGGATGGCAACTTCCATCCCTCTTCCTGAGGTTCAGGAGCACAGCCTGAAGCCATTTCTTCATGGCACTAGATACCATTCTCCATCATGGAGGGCAAATGGAGGTCTCTGGTGCCCCCAAGACTTTCCCCCTGATCTTCTCCACCTCCTTGGCAAGGGATGGGATAGACTCTGGTACTTGAAGGGATTCTTGGGTATGGCCTGTTTCTAGGTATCAAAGCAAATGTAGCTCCACAGGACCAACTGTTATTTCTTTTTTTAATGTGACTTTCCCAGAGTCACACAGCTAGTAAGTGTCTGAGGCTGGATTTGAACTCAGGTCCTCCTGACTCTAGAGCCCATGTTCTATCTACTACACCACCTAGCTGACACATGGCCTGTTATGAGGATGAGCAGAAGTTTGGTGACCAGACAAAACTGGGTGAGGGGAACAGGAGAGGAGACAAAAGAGCAAGAAAAGCATAAACTATACATTCCCATAATCCCTTTCTGGAAGAAAGATTTTTGAACTGGAAGGGACCTTAGAAATTGTCTAGTTCAGTGGTATCGAACTCAGAAACATTTCCTTGGGAAAACCACAAATTAACATTATTTATGTGGTATTGTAATTTTATTTATTTTGAAACAGATCCCCAAGAAAACTAAAGATTAACATTATCTGTGTTGTATCTTTTATTTATTTTGTTAAACATTTCCCAGTTACATTGGGGGTGGGGCGGGGCAATGAGGGTTAAGTGACTTGCCCAGGGTCACACAGCTAGTAAGTGTCAAGTGTCTGAGGCCAGATTTGAACTAAGGTACTCCTGAATCCAGGGCTGGTGCTTTATCCACTGCACCACCTAGCTGCACCCCGCCACCACCACATTACATTTTAATCTGATTATCCTTGGAAGTATTGCCATTAGCCTGTGGCCAGCCCCTAAATCCAATACTCTTTCCTGTGCCAATTCATGGCTAAAAGTGAAGAATCTCCCCTCCATGGTCACCTGCCTAACAAGATTATTTTACCTTTCTAAGGGGAGTAGGCATTGACTCTTACTCTGCTGAGGAGATGCCTATTCAGAGACCATCTTTTCTCCCCAAATTTCTACTCATGTCTCTGTGAGATAGCAGCCTCCAACAACCTCCTTCCACTGCCAACTACCCCAGGGACTTCCACAGTTCCAACCTCCTTCTCTTTCTCCAAGGGCTCTTGTCCAAAGCCCCTGAATCCCACACATTTCCTTAACTTTGGAGGAACCCCAGATAAAATAATAGCCATAGCTGGAATTTATATAGTTCTGTAAAGTTTACAAAGCACTTTATGAATATTATCTCAAATCTACTTTGCTGAAGGCTATGGACCCAGGACTTTGTATTGTGGTCTAACAGAAAAGGCACTCAATTTGGAGCCTAGGGACCTGGGTTCAAATCTTGACCCCACCATTTGCTGTGCAACCTCTAGAAATTCACTTCTCTTTGAGGTTTGGTTTCCTCCTAGCTAGCCTCTAAGATCCCTTCACAGTCTAAATCCCATGAGTTCAGAATGGGGTCGGTAGGAGAGAGGGTTGCTTACTAAGTGACTAAGGTCTCTCAAGCCTGCCAGGCATGTGGATGTGAGCTCCCTCATATCTGTGGGGGACATGTGAATTTACTTTCATTTTTCATTGGCACATTCACATCCTGTTTATTTCCTATCCTCCCCTTCCTTCTTCCAGCTCTCCCACCTCTGCCAAAAGCACCGTCAGCTTCTTGGTAAATATGATGTAGATGGAAGGGCTGAGTGTCTTTGCCACCTGCTGCAGAGATGCAGCCCCCACTGAGAGCGGTTTTCAGGGATTCAGTTACAGCTTTTTTAACAGGACCAACCGCCTCCTAGTAAGTACCCCTTGTAAGAGGCATAACTAGGGTAAGGCAATTAGGGTTTTACCCCCAGGTGCTGGAATTTAGAGGGCACTGACAATGTTTGTACAGGTAGAAATAACTGAACTTAAGTACTTAGCAGGAATAGTCAAAATAGGAAGCTACCAGATGGTGTGCTTCCTTATCATAATTATCAAACCTCAGTTATACTGCTTCCCTCACTCCCTCTCTACCCCATGTCCCCCTCAGCAATTTCACCAAATCTTCTGCTTCTCTACCACAGGGAGGTGGCTTAAGGTCTCTCTCTCTTTTATACTACTTGCCTGGGGCAGGTATTTCAGTGCTCACCCTGAAAGCTGGAATTGCTAGTTATTTTTCTGACACATGAGAATATTGGTTATAACCATAGGCTCCAACTAAGATAGGGAAACTGAGGCTCTGCCTGCCTCAAGTCTCTCAATAAACTCCAGTGGCTCCCTGTGACCTCCAGAATTAAATATGAGATGCTCTGCTTAGCATTCAAAACCCTTCATAATCTAGCTCCCTGGGGAAGCCAGGTGGCCCAATGGATAGAGTACTGGCCCTGAAGTCAAGAGAACCTGAGTTCAAATCTCACCTCAGACATTTACTAGCTGTGTGACCCTGGGCAAGTCATTTAACATCAATTGCCTTAAATACCAGGGTCCATCTCCAGTCATCCTGATATATATCTTGCCAATAGACCAGATGGCTCTTGAGGAGAGAGTGAGGTTGATGACCTTGCACAGCCCTCTCTCACTTAAATCCAATTCACTACAAGTCATGACACCGCCCCAATGTCATGGTCCTCTTCTGGAATGAAGGAAAAACAACAGAAACAATAATCTAGCCCCCTCCTACCTTTCCATTTTTCTTACACCTCACTCCCCTCTGCATACTCTTTCATCCAGTGACACCAGCTTCATGGCTGTGGCACAAACCAGACATTCTATCTCTCAGCTCCAGGAATTTTCTCTGGCTGACCCCTATGTCTGGAATGTTCTCACTCCTCCTCCATTCCTTCCTGACCTTGCCTTCCTTTAAGCCCTAACTAAAATTCCACTTTCTTTCTTTTAAAAAGATTTTTTTGTTTGTTTTTTTGGGGGTTTTTTGCGGGGCAATGGGGGTTAAGTGACTTGCCCAGGGTCACACAGCTAGTAAGTGTCAAGTGTCTGAGGCCGGATTTGAACTCAGGTACTCCTGAATCCAGGGCTGGTGCTTTATCCACTGTGCTATCTAGCCGCCCCCTTAAAAAGATTTTTTTAAATGTGTTTTGTTAGATATATCCCAATTACATGTAAAAAAATTATTAACATTCTTTTTTTTTTGAGGCAATCAGGGTTAAGTGACTTGCCCAGGGTCACACAGCTAGCAATTGTCTGAGACTAAATTGGAACTCAGGTTCTCCTGACTCTAGGGCTGATGCTCTATCTACTATGCCACCTAGTTGCCCCTATTTTTAAAAATTTTGAGTTCCAAATTCTCTCTCCCTCCACCCCCTTCCCCTCTCCTTTTCCCTTGAGAAGGCTAACAATATGATATCATAAAATCCTATTTCCTACAGGAAGCCTTTCTCATCCCCTTTTAATTCTAGAGCCTTCTTTCTCTTAATCATTTCTTGTTTATCCTGTATATAGCTTATCCATGTATGTGTGTGTGTCTGTGTGTGTGTCTGTGTATTTCTTTGCTTGTTGTCTCTCTCATTATATTGTAAGCTCCTTGAAGACAGGGACTATCTTTTGCCTCTTTTTGTATCCTCAGAGTTTAGCACACAGTAGGTGCTTAATAAAGGTTTGTTGATTGACTGATTGATTGACTTTTAGCACTGTGCATTTAGGATCCACTGAGGGATAGTCTCAGGTCATTCCTCTGGCCCATGAGGAGACAAACAACAAAGGATAAGGCAGGGCTTTTGGCTGAACCCTGGGGTACATCATATATGTGTATATGGGAGAGAGGAAGAAATTTACTATTGTTCCTTTCTTTTTATTTAAAGCAGAAATTCTTAATCCAGGGCTCATGAACATTTTTTGTTTTGTTTTGTTTTTTGTTTTTTGCAAGGCAATGAGGGTTAAGTGACTTGCCCAGGGTCACATAGCTAGTAAGTGTCAACTGTCTGAGGCCGGATTTGAACTCAGGTCCTCCTGAATCCAGGGCCAGTGCTTTATCCACTGCTCCACCTAGCTGCCCATAAACTTTTTTTTAATTAATAACTTGATAATTGTATTTCAATATAATTGATTTTCTTTATAATCCAATGTATTTTATTTTATGCATTTAACATGCTGAGAAGGGGAACGTGGGCTTCACCAGACCGCCCAAGGGCTCCAATGCACACAAAATGGTCTTGAATTCCCCCTCTAACAGGATCCAGAAATGGGGGAAGGTCTGGGATCCCAGAGGGACTATGTTCCAGAGCAGCCCCTCCCTCTTGCCTGCTTCCAGCTCCTTCTGGGAGAAGGCAGGGCAGAGAAAGAACATGAAATTGGCTCTAAGGAGGCTTAGTCCCCAGCCTGACAACATCACGTTGTCTCGAGGCCCTGGCGTTGTTCTATAGTGGTTGAAATAGCACCAACTTGTGGTTTTGTGTAGCCTGTAAAAGAATGCTGCCTCTGGAGTCAGAAGACTTGGGTTCAAGTTGCCCTTTTGCTACATATAGCTAGGTCTCAATTGGTGCCTGCAACCAGTTACCATATTTTACATAATCCTAATTTCTAATTGTGCAAATGTGACTACATGTAACCCCTTCAAAGGGATTCATCTTTTCTAGGAATCACTTTCTCAGGTACAAATAAGTCCTTTTCCTTTTCCTTTGATCTATTTCAGATACAGATCTAGTAGTGGTATTGCCGGGTCAAAGGATATGCACAGTTTTGTTGGCCTTTGGGCATGGTTTTAAATTGTTCTCCAGAATGCTTGGATCAGTTTACAGATCCACCAACAATGTATTAGGGTCCCAATTTTTCACATCCCCTCTAATACTTGTCATTTTCCTTTTCTGTCATAGTAGCCAATTTGATAGGTGTAATGTGGTAACTCAGAGCTATTTTAATTTGCATTTCTCTAGTCAATAGTGATTTAGAGCATTTTTTTCATATGATTATAGATAGATTTGGTTTCTTCATAGTTTGACCACTTATCAATTGGGGAACAAGTCTTATTTTTATAAACTTGACTCAGTTCCCTATATATTTGAGAAATGAAGCCTTTATCAGAGAAACTTGCTGTAAAAATTCTTTCCCAGTTTCCTGCTTTCCTTCTAACTTTGGCTACATTGGTTTTGTTTGTGCAAAATCTTTTTAATTTCATATAATGAATATTATCTATTATACTTCCTGTGATCCTCTCTATCTCTTATATGGTCATAAACTCTTTCCTTATCCATAGATCTGACAGGTAAAATTTTTCATACTCTCCTAATTTGCTTATGATTTTCTTTATGTCTAAATCACACACACACACACACGCACACATGTTTTTTACACTATCTTGTTATATACAGTGAGATATTGGTCTATGCTTAGTTTCTGCCAAACTGCTTTCTAGTTTCCCCCGTAATTTTTGTCAGTGAATTCTCACCCCACCAAAGCTCCGATCTTTGGGTCTATCAAACACCAAATTACTATAGTCAATTACTATAGTCATAATACTGTGTATTCTGTACTAAATTTATTCTATTGATCCACCATCTATTTCTTAGCCAGTACCAGATTGTTTTGATGATCACCACTCCTAACATGTATATACTCTTTGATCCAGTGACACTGGCTGTTCCATGAACCAGACAGTTCATCTCCTAGCTCCAGGCATTCTCTCTGCCTGTCCACCCACATCTGAAATGAATGCTCTTCCTTCCTTACTCTGAAAACTGACCTCCCTGGCTTCCAGTGCCACCCCCCCCCCACAGGAAGTCTTCCCCAACCCCTCTTAATTCCAGAACCTTCCCTCTGTTGATTGCTTCATATTAATCCTGTATATAGCTTGCTTTGTATATATTTGTTTGCATGTTGCCTCCCCCATTATATTATAAGGGTAAGGACTGTCTTTTGCCTCTTTTTGTATTCCCAGCACTTAGCACAGTGCCTGACACATAGTAGGTGCTTAATAAATGTTTGTTGAATTGAAAATGTAACCTCTCAGCCCCAGTCTCCTCATCTGTAAAAACAAAACAATAAATAGTAGCACCGATTTGCCTGGGTTTTTGTGAGGATGATTCTTTTTACAGATGAGGAGACTGGGGCTGAGAGAGGTTACATTTTCAATTCAACAAACATTTATTAAGCACCTACTATGTGTACACACACACACACATATGCTTGTGTATACACACATAAATACACATATATACATATACAGATGCATAAAATGTTTTATAAATATTATATTTTAATGGAGATCTGTTTATCTGAATAGGGCAACAAGAGGATGGATTGTAGACTATAGAATTTCTTTTTTTAAACAAAAAGAGGTCTTTGAAATCATCTAATTCACCTATAGGAGAGAAAACTGGAGATGAGTGGAGACCCACCAAGCCTTGCTGCTTCTTACGCCAGAGAAATTTCATCTGAGAAGGACGGCAGAGAAATAGATTAAGGGATGAGGCAAGGACAAAACTGGGCTGGGGGGGGGGGTGAAGGATGGAGGATGGAGGTGAGAGCTCCGAGGGCGTGGGGGTCGAGGCACCGAAAGATGAAGCCAGGGTTGAGAACAACAAACTTCCCCTTCTCTCCGTTTTACCCACCCCCACGTCTGACAGCCCTGCCGCCCCCTCACCAATTACACACACTTAGTCACAATTTTCTCCCTGATTTGCTTCTCTGAAGCGCAAGCAATAAAAGCCTCGGGACTGGCTCCCACAAAGCTCCCTGCTCCGCTCTTCACACCCAGCCCCTCGGAAGAGGCTCCGTGATGGATTCCATGATGGGGTGTGGGCAGAAGGGGAGGGTCCCTTTGGAGGCTGCAGCAGCCACTGATGAGGATCCGAGACAGAATTGAAACGCGGTGCCTGTGCCCTTCAAACACCACCTCCAGCAGCCCATGTTCAAGGCCAAGGGTGTGTTACTGGAGACTTTCTGGGAGAGGCCCTAGCACCACGACGGGCACGCTGGGAGGAGTTTTAATGGGGGAAGGGGGTGTACATGGGCAGGGTGGATCCCAGAAGGGGACAGAGAAGAGGAGAGCTGGCCCAGTTCTGCAAACAACTCTTCAAATGCTAATTTGTTTAGCCAACTCACTTTACAGTAGTTGAAGTTTCTCTCTCCCTCCCTCCCTCCTTCTCTCTCTCCTCCCCTCTCTTGCTCTCTCTCAATCTCTCTCCCCTTCCCTCTCTCTCCTACCCCCTTTTCTCCCCTCTTTCTCCTCCTCCTCCTCCTCTCTCTCTGTCTCTGTCTCTTTCTCCCTCCCCCTCTTCCCTTTCTTTCTTCCCCCCACTCCCCTTTCTTCCTTCCCCTCTCTCATTCCTCCTTTCCCTGCACCCCCTCTTCCTCCCAGTCCCTCAGTTTCCCCCATCCACAGAGAGGCAGGAGAGGACAAACAAAATGAATCCATTCTTGACCCTTGACTCAAAGTGACAGCTGAACCTTCCACCATTTAGGCTACATACACATTGCATGAATGGTTTTTTCCCCCTTGCTAAACTGTGAGCTCCTTGAGAACAAGGGCTGGTTTTTGCCTTTCTTTTCCTCCTCAGCACCGAGCACAGAACTTGGCACATAGTAGGCATTTAACAAATGCTTCTTGACTTGACTTGCCCTCAGTACACTTTCCAAGAACTTTGGGTAAGGAAGACCTGAATTCAAATTCTTCCTCAGATGCTTACCAGCTGTGTGACCCTAGGCAAGTTACTTACCTCAACCATTCAACAAATCTCTTCTAAACACCCGATATATCCTACACTGCGCTAGGCCCTGACAGAGGCATGAGGGGAAAAGAAGCCTTGGTCCCTGCCTTCAGGGAGCTTATCATCTAGTCCGAGTGGCATATAATAAAGCAACAAAATAGAGTATAAAATCAAGCATTAATTTGTGTGTTATCCAACTCCTTTCCATTCCTACTATCAGTCCACCTCAAGACCAAGATTGCTGCCACTGAGGAAACTCAAAAGAATATTACACAAAAACAATTACCAACATAATCTGAGCAATTAGCAGAAACATTCCTGGAATAATGGTATAGCTTCCCAAGGGGACTATTTTTATATCTACCTGGATATGTAATTTGTTGTGCTTATTAAAATCTGTCTTGCTCTGTTACAATCTCATCTCATGACACTGTACAGAGCTTTTTACTCTAGGGAGAGTGAGGCAAAGAGAAGAGAGAAAGAAAAAGGGAGAGAGAAGAGAAAAATAAGAAAGAAATAAAAGAGAAAAATAAAAGGACAGGGGGGAAAAAAGAAAGAGGGAGAGATACACTGAAGAAATAGAAGCAGTCATTTCTTTCTAGGTGTTTCTAGTCTAGTCACTATGTCTGCCCTGCCATGATTGTTCCAAATTCACCTATTAAAGGAAATATCTATCTGTTCAATTCAATTCAATAAATATTTATTAAGCACCTACTATGTGCCAGGCACTGTGCTAAGCACTGGGGATACAAATAAGAAAAAAAAAAAGGCATTCACTGCCATCAAGGAGCTTACAATATAATGGGGTAAAACAATATACAAAAGGAAGCTGGAAAGAGAGCAGAGAGGACCAGACACCAAGGGGTGCCTACGGTGGAGGCATTGTGTTCCAAGGAGCTGAGACCAAACAGAGCATGATGTGTCTGACTCCAAAGCAAAAATCCTTATGACAGCAGGCAAGACTAGGACCACTTTGCTGAGTGTCACACAATACTGCTGGGAGTCATGAGTTCTGTCCCGGAGATCTTCATCACCTGGGAGAAGAGGAATTCAGCAAAGACACTAGTGAACTGTACATGAATGTAAAGTACTATGATTGTGCTTTAAGAAGTGACAAATATTGGGACAATAACAAGTAAAACATACACAGCAGAGAACAAAAGAAAACCAACTTGGAAGCAAAGAAAAGCTGGGCAGATTTGAAAACAATGGGTGGTTTTTATTATATAGGTTTTCTTGAAATGGAAATTTATTGTTTTATATCGAATCCTCTCTTATATTGTGGTGTGTACATGGCAACTTTTTCTTTTCCCATTTTGTAGTTAGGTTCAAAATTTTTAAAACAATTTTTTTAAAGTGAGGCAATTGGGATTAAGTGACTTGCCCAGGGTCACACAGCTAGTAAGTATTAAGTGTCTGAGGCCGGATTTGAACTCAGGTACTCCTGATTCCAGGGCCAGTGCTCAATCCACTGCACCACCTAGCTGCCCCTTAAAACAACTTTAAAAGAAAAAAATAATCATGGGGGGGATATAGAAATAACACATTTTAATTTGCAATATTAGCATTTTCTCATCACTTTCTTAAGTCTAGACAATCAATAAACTCAAGCAAAAAAAAAAAATAACAAATGGGGGCAGCTAGATGGCTCAGTAGATAGAGCACCTGTCCTGGAATCAAAAGTACTCAGTTAAGAAATTAGATCTCAGACACTTACAATGTGACCCTGGGCAAACCACCCTCACCCCCCCCCCCCGAAAAAGAAAAGAAAAAGAAATGATAAGTAGATGGAGATAAATGATTCAAGGAAGTTTGAGAAAACCTATGAACTGACACAAGGTAGAGTGAATAGAACAAGGAAAACAATCTAGGAAATGACAATGTCAATAGAAAGAACAATGGTAAAAATGAAACTGTGGGGGGCAGCTAGGTGGCGCAGTGGATAAAGCACCAGTCCTGGATTCAGGAGTACCTGAGTTCAAATCCGGCCTCAGACACTTGACACTTACTAGCTGTGTGACCCTAGGCAAGTCACTTAACCCCATTGCCCCGTAAAAAAAAAAAAAATGAAACTGTGTCATTGTAATGAGCAATCATGGCCCCAAAGAAAAGAAGAGAAAATGCACCTTCCTTCTTGGCAAAGTGGAGGACTATGGGTGTAGATAGAACACAACATTTAGTGTCAGCTCTATGGTTGATATGTTGGTTAATTTTGGTGAACTGATGTCCCCCCTCTCTTTTCTTCTTTGATAGAAGTGATGATAGGTAGATGATATCGGAAGAGACAATGTTTTGTTTTAGAACTAGTCATTCTCCATGTGCAGAGTAAGTCACAGAATCAGAATCCTAGAGTTGGAAGTGATTTCTGAGGTTATCGAATCCAACCTATACCAAAAGAAGAATCCTCTTTGAGGCACTTTTTTTTTTTTAGAGGGGAGTGAGGAAGGCATTCAGTGTCAAGGGACTTACCCAGGGTCATACAGCTAGTAAGTGTCTGAGGCCGGATCTGAACTCAGGAATGTGTCTTCCTAACTCCAGACCCAGTTCATTGAATGGGGACATGACTTGGTTAGATCTGTGCTCTAGGAAGATCATATTGGGTTGGGGTTGGTGGGGGGAGGGAGGCAAACAGAGTTAAGTGACTTGCCAGGGTCACACAGCTAGTAAGTGTCTGAGGTTGGATTTGAACTCAGGTCCTCCTGACTCCAGGGCCAATGCTCTTTCCACTGCTGCCCTGAAGTCTTGACAGTCACCCAACCCAGTTCTAGCAAGGAACCCACTCCCTCTAGAGCCAATGAATTCTACTTTGAGATGGTCCTAATTGTTAGGAAGTTTTTCTTTCTTTTTTTTTTTTTTTACCTCTTTGCAAGTCCTATTCACTGCTCCCATCCCTCTTCCACATGCAACCCTTCAAATGCTTCAAGATGTAGAGAATGTAAGTTCTACCCCAGAACCCTCCCCTACAGAATGGAAACTCCTTGAGGGCAAAATTTGGGGGCTTGGGGGGCATTGAATCCTTAGCACTTGGCATAGTGTATATAGTAAGAACATAATAAATACTTGTTGAATTTAATGAATTTCCACCCCTCCTTCCCTTTCCCCTGTCCCAGGTCTTCTTCCAGTTCTTCAATCATTTCAGATAGGGAATAATCCTGAGGTCCCTGATCATCTCAGTTGCCTTCGTTCATACACCCACCAGCTTGTCAAGGATGCTGGCCCTTATCTGAGCCTAGTATGACTGTCCACCTCAACTCACCCACTTCTTCCTCCCTTTCCCCTGACAATTCCAGTGCTCCAGAGTATGACCCACAGAGAAAAGACCAAAGAATAGCATGGCCTCCCTACACCCTCAAATGACCCTGCTTCTTGAAGCTGTGTCTTGGAATGATGCGATAGTAGGGCTAGACCCAGAAGGGACATCGGAGGCCAGTTAGTCAACCCTTTCATTTTACAAATGAGGAAACTGAGGCCCAAGGAATTAAAGGGATTGGCCAGGCTCTCATAGCCACTAGGCATCAGAGGAAAGATTTAAATATAGTTTCTCTGATTCTAAAGCTCTTCCCATTTATTTTTGCTTCTGAGAAGGGCCCAGGGATTGTCAGGCACATTTCACAGTTAGAACAAGAGGGGTCAAGTGAACTTCTCTGTGTTCATCTAGCAAATTAGCAATGAGGTCAGGAATTGAATCGAGCTCTCTCCAACTCCTGGCCCCAGAAACTTTGTCCCCTCCAGGCTCTGAGGCTTCCCAGAGGAAGTCCTAACCCCTGAGGGTGACCTTAAGAGAGGGGTTACTCATCCCTGAAGAGAGGGAATACTTCCATCAGGAATTCACCCAGCACCCATGTTGCCATAGTGATGTCTATTATCCCTGCTTAAAGGGAGATGAATAAGGCACTATAAATAATCTCTGAAGTTGATTGATGGAGAAGGTCCGGAGGCTGAGGTGGGGCTATTTATTTTTTCCAGTCAGGCTAATTAGGGGGGATTTCAGTCAGGAAGTCCCCAGCAGCTACCCAGCTTGGGGCTGGCGTACAAACAGCTGTGCTTGAAGATGCTGCTTCGGGTGACATCCAGATGTTAGCTCTTGTTCCCCCTCCCAGCAAAAGGGAGGGGTACCTCTACAAAGAAAGAGAGAGAAAGGGACAAAGCCACAGGCCATAGGGTCAGAGACACAGACCTGGAAGGTGATCCTTAGTGGTTCAACCACATCACTTTATAAATGAGGAAAACAGGGGCTAGAAAGATAAAATTACTTGTCCAAGGTCACACAGGTAGTGAGTGTTATGGTCCTCTGAGTTTATATCCAGTGTAACTCCAGTGTAGCATGCTTCTCAGAGGGAGTGGGGGACACCATGTAGTTATTTATTGAATGCCTATGTACCTGGCTCTGATTTATGATTATCATCTCATTTAATACCATAACCTTCTTTGGTCAATTAGCCATGTTAGACTCTTTGTGACTCCATTTGGGGTTTTCTTGGCAAGGATACTGGATTGGTTTGCCCTTTCCTTCTTCAGCTTATTTGGCAGATTAAAGAAACTAAGGCAAACAAGGTGAAGTGACTTGCCCAGGGTCATACAACTATTTAATGTCTAAAGCCAGAGCCCCCAGCCACCTCAGGCCTGAGCTAGTGGTTCTTTTATGGGTCTTCCCATGGTTCCAGGTCACTCTGACCTACCCTCCATTCCCACCCCTACCCTCTACTGCCAATGGACAGAGGTAAAAAAAAATGGGGGTAGGCAGCTAGTGGCACAGTGGATAAGTGGATAAAGCACCAGCCCTGGATTCAGGAGGACCTGAGTTCAAATCTGTCCTCAGACACTTGACACTTACTAGCTGTGTGACCCTGGGCAAGTCACTTAACCCTTATTGCCCTGCAAAAGAAAAAAATTTTTTAAATGGGGGTATAATCCTGTAACTCCCTGCCATTGAGACTGAGGCTGGTAGATCACTTGAACTCAAGAGCTCTGAGCTACAGTAAGGCTAAAGACCTTCAGGTGTCTGTACTAAATGTGGCACCAATATGGTGAGCCACAGGGATGGGGAGGGGCTACCAAACCACCTAACAAAGTAGGTCAAATCTCTCATGCCAATCAGCAGTGCTGAGGATTCGTCAGTGAGTAGCCACTGCTCTTCCAGCCTTGGCAAGATAGAGAGTTTTTTTAAAAAGTAAAATGTATCCCACCAGACACTTAGCCTGGGAATCCCAATGTCTGGGACTAGCTCTCCCTCATCAATACCATCAGGTTACCAATGTTATGGGCCAAGGGCACCCCAGAAGTTCTCTGGGGCACATCAAAAAACCTTCTCCTTGAGAAACTAATCCAAAGGACAGACACACCTAAAGAGATAAGTGGAACCAGATCAGGACTGAGCTAGCTCCAGGACCTCCACCCTTCACTCTAGTCTCCCTCAACCCTGGGGAGATAAATTTGGGTGTGCCTGCTGCCTTTGGGTCTTGAGGAGAGAGATGGCTTGAGAGATCTGCAGCCACCCCTCACCCAACTCCTCCAGCCACCACCAGGGGGGGATGGTCCTCCTTCACTAAGGGAACTTTCCAGTCAGATAGTCACCCCTATCAGTCCTCTATAAAAGTACCTGCCTGTCTCCTGCTCAAGGAGATTGGTATCTCAGAGCCACTCTTTCTGTGCCATGCCTTTCTCCCCATGAGAAGTCCAAGGACTGCTTTCATGGTTCCCCTTCCCCTCCCTTCCCTTGCCCCTAAATAAACTACCATCTTATTCTAACTGCTTTTGTGTGCAAGAGGGTATAATTCTTTAAAGAGGAATTCCTAAGGACCCCAAACCCTTATCCCCTTCCCAAACCCCTTACCCTATTTTCCCCATGACACCACCACCCCAATTTCCCCTACCCCACACCATCCTCAGCCACATAGGACTTTTTACCATTAGTATCCCCTCTTTAAAACATCCCTGATGGAGTTTCTTACACTGATCAACTCACAGTTGTAGACCCATCCAAAAAAAAAAAAAGTACCACCCTTCTTGTGTTGGAGAGGTGGGGAATTGGGGAATGATGGGTATAGAATTGAGAACATCTAGATGGTTTGTTGTTGTTACGAGGGAAGGTATAAAAAAAGAAAGAAAAAGCAGCAACGAAACTTTAAATGTAAGACATCCCTGACCTGTACCATATTTCTTTTTTTTTGTTTTTTTTGCTTTTTTGTTGTTTTTTTGTGAAGCAAAGTGACTTGCCCAGGGTCACACAGCTGAGGCTGGATTTGAACTCAGGTCCTCCTGAATCCAGGGCCCATGCTTTATCCACTGCGCCTCCTAGCTGCCCCCTGTACTGTATTTCCCAGCGTACAGAACTTAAGGGAGAAAGAAGGAAGGTTTTACCAACTTCATAATCCTGCCCTAGGCCTGTCACCAAGAACCGCAGCCCCCAAATAGAACAGTGTGGCAGAGAAAAGATGCAGAAGTAAAAGAACCAGGCAGCAGCAGGGAAAGAAAACAATTTATTGGGTTATTCTCTCCCTCTACATCTTCCCCCCCACCCCATTCCTCCCTCCTACGGCCCTAGAGAGGACACAGCTGAGAACAGATACAAGCAGATACCACAAGGAGGGGGCAGAGGGGATCTCCTAAGAATACGGAGATTTACTAGACTGAAAAGTAAACAGACAACAAGCCTGAGGGGATTTCGTGGTTTCTAGGAGTTTTTTTCATCATGCATATTGCTGAGAGAGGGATATGGAGCCTCATTTCCTATCTATTGGTCTGACAGCCCAAAGGGTCTAGGGAGTTGGAGGGGGTGGGAAGGGGGTTCTGCATGGATGAGGCCGCATGATGGAGCTGCACCTCTGGGTGAGGCGATAGCTTTGTCCCATTATATTCCACCCCACCTCACCTACAACTGGACAGGCCCTTGGGCCCAAGTTAATAGTGACAAGGGTCCTGATCTTGGTGGCCCCAGCCAAGAGAGAAAGTGGGTGACTGGATGGGGAAGAGCCAGTAGAGTCAGTTGTTGTTGTTGTTGTTGTTGTTTGTCCTTCATTCTCAATGAGGACCATGACATTGAGGAGATGATGTCATAACTTGCAAGTGAAATTGGATTTAAGTGAGGGAGGGCTGTGCAAGGTCACCAGCCTCACTCTCTCCTCTGGAGCCATTTGCGTCCACAGTAGGGAAGTTAATGAGAGAGTAAAGGTAGGCCCTGGAGTGATTTGCCCCCACGTGACCATTTTCACCTTAAGACCCTTGGGGTTTGGAAAGAAGCCACAGCTGGAGAAACAATTACAAGGGCAGAAAGCTTAAGGAAAGGAGAAAGAGCAGAAAACAGAGCCAGAATTAGGGAGTTGAGGCCACTGGGCTTTGCCCCAGGGTAGAAAATTTAGAAGGTGCCAACTGTGCCATTAGAGCGTAAACTTCCTCCCTATCCCCACCCCCATACCACCAGCACTAACCCAGAGTACCCTTCTTGTCCAGACTCCCCACCCCTAGCAGACAGGGGCTTTGCAAAGTGGAGAAGGGGCTGATGGAAAGAGCTGGAGGAAATTCTCCCCTGACTGGTCCATCCCTAGCAATGGTGTCCTCATCCCACGGAGTTCTTCCTCTCCCCAGCAGCCATAACCCAGGTGAGCATCCCCCTATTCCTCTCTGTGCCATCCATCCCAGGTGTAAAAAAAAATGCTAAATACAGATCTGAGAGAGAGAGAGAGAGGGAAGCTACCTGGGCATCCGAGAGTCCTGTCTTCTTGGAATGGAGGGAAGAGAAGATAAATTCCAAAGTCTTTCCCTATGCCCACCCTCCCTGGAAATTCTTTGGGGATAGGTGCAAGAAGGTAACTATCCACCAGGCCTGCAAATTAATTTCTCCCACTCTCCCTCCATTTCTGAGATCACTGAAGAGGGATGGGAAGAGCAAATCAGGTGAGCTAAGCTAAAGGAGACCAAGCAGGTCAGTCTGACCCAGAAGCTGTGAAGAGGGCGCTGGGTAAACACTGGGATTTGGTATCCACTCTCTCACCATGACCACAAAGGAAGTGGATTCAAAATATGAACCTGGGGCTAGGAGGTAGGAAAGGGGTGCTCCCTCAGACTATTCTGAAGGGAAGAGAGGCTCATTCTGACTGCTCTTTAAGGATCCAAAACCCCCTCTCCTCCCCACTCAGTATCTACTCCCACACTCCGTGCTTTTCTAAAGCAGAGGAGAAGGGATGCCAAGCATTTATTGCCTGGACGTTGGCTCTCACTGGGGCTGGATCAGAAGGAGCCAGGATTCTCCCATCCCTTGTTATCCTTTCGTCACACACAGGCCATGGTCCCTGGTCCAGACCTCTCTAGGATGAGTCACCATGGAAACACAAGATGTAGGGTGAGAGGAAGAGAAAGGGGGGAAGTCTACTGTGAGCACTGGGGGAAGGGGAGGACAATCTGAGAGGCCCTGGGAGGTAAAAAAACAGAGACAGAGGAGACAGATACCTTCTCCCTCTCTCACCTCCCTGACCCATTTTGTCCCCCTCCTTATCTCCAGACTCAGCATTGGAAGGGAAAGTGAAGGGTAGTGACTGGCTGGAGGCTGATGGCACCTCTTCACTGTGGAGGGCCAGGGCTGGCATCAGGGGAGTCCATATTGGGGCACCGAGGAGGAAGTTCCTTGTGGCTGTAGTATTCGACCACCTGCTTGGGCACCTCAGCCAGGACACACTTGGCCAGAGCTGTCGCAGAAGCCTGGGGAGGAAAAGGGAAAGAGAAGCATTTGATGCTTATGACAAAAATGCCCTCTTCAAGAACTGATAAATTGTGAACTCATGAGTAGATACCTAATCCAGGAACCAAAATGCTTCTGCATGAAAATGAAAATCTTCTGGATTTGTAAATACTTAACAAAAGAAATCAGGGACTTCTCAGAGCTGGTTCCCTTCATTTCTCTGTGCCTCATTTCTTCATCAGTGAAATGGGGATGATACTACTCGCCCTACTACCTACCTCAGGGCACTGTTGTGAGGATCAAGTGAGTTAATGTATAGGAAAGCACTTTGGAAAGTATATAGTATCGGGGCAGCTAGATGGTGCAGTGGATAGAGCACCAGCCCTGGAGTCAGGAGTACCTGAGTTCAAATCCGGCCTCAGACATTTAACACTTACTAGCTGTGTGACCCTGGGCAAGTCACTTAACCCCAATTGCCTCACTAAAAAAAAAAAAAAGTATATAGTATCATAAAAATGTAAGACATACAATCCCTGGGTACTAGAGATCTCTGAGGTCCATGAAGTCATATTGACTTATAACAGCATCCTCTGTGCACGTTAGTATCTAAATCTTCTTGGGTGGGATTTGAGATAGATCCACGGTAAACCAGCTTTCCTCTATAGATAGAAGTATCATGATATAGCTCCAGCACATTTACTTAGATCCCATGTACCCCACTCCAATGCCACCTGCCAACGTCCCCTCCCTCTCCACCCCCAGTAAGATCCAGTACTCATTATCCTGAAACAAACTGATTCTCCCCCCAAAGCACTCACTCACATTCTTGAATTCTCGGAAGGGGACAAACTGTACAATGTCTCGGAGGACAGGCTCTCCCTTGGGGGAACGCAGGACTCCATCATCCCCATCCAGAATCTGCATGTCTGTGAAGTCAGCATTGCCCACACCTACTATGATGATGGACATGGGCAGGTAGGAGGCACGTACAATGGCCTCCCTTGTGTCTGCCATGTCAGTCACCACACCATCGGTCAGGATCAGGAGAATGTAGTATTGCTGTGTAGAGAGAAAAGAGGCAGGACGCTGGAGAAAAGCCTGCTACCCTCCCGTGCCACCTCGCTTGGGATTAAAGGGAAAGATCCCGTAGGGAAGGGCAAGTCTATATTCTATAGGAAGGAAAAGTCTACAATCCACTGCTTTCCCTTCCTATGACCTCTAGGAAGAATCTCCAAAGCAGAGACCTTTGTCTTCTGTTCCTTCCAAAGCTTTTCCCTCTGTACTTCCCCACTCCCACCGCCCAATTGTGTCCTCATGTACCCTTTTGCCCCAAAGTGAACCAACTCATTGGAGTTGGCTGTTGGACCCCACATGCCCCAAGGTGCTTTTCCCCAAATGGAAACATTGGCCAAACTAAGAATCTCCCTTCACCCATGTATCTCCAGCTTGTCATTCCTTATTCTTCTATCTCAGAAGGATCTAAAAATGGAGAGAACCAATGGTCCTCCTAGCCTGGCATTTTGGTTCTGACAAGGAGACTAAGGGATATGTTATATGGGAAGGCAACAAGGCAGAGACTGTCCTGAGAACTTGGTCTTCAAAGAAAAAGCAAAAACAGTCCCTGTCCTCAAGGTGGGGACAAAAACACATGCTATGTAAAAAGTGTTATTATTGATAGTTCTCCAGGATTGAACCCAACCTATCTCTACTTGATTAACACTTGGCTTATACTTTCATAGTCTATCTTGACTAAAACTTTTTTGAATGTCTATTTTCAGCCTGTATCATCTCTGGAAAAAGGTCCCATAAATGTATTATCTTCTTTATAAAGTAGCATAATGATCCTTTTGTGGGGGAGGGGGAAGCATCTTAAATGCTCATATTTTCTAGCTTTGAAAGGACCCCCTTATCCTAATATGCAGGAGTTTGATGAGCAAGTCTGTTTCCCCATCCAAACCTTTCTGTGAGTTAGGAATTTTGATCCCAGAGTTCATCTACTCTCAGTCCTTCCACCTTCTGTACTAGGCTCAGGTGAAGTCCACAAAAGCCCAAAATATGGGCTCTCCTTTTCCTGTCTCCCCTAGACCCCTTTGAGCATCTCATTATGATCCTAATCATCACCACTCCTACAGGCCTGCTTGGAAAGTGGTATATCCCAGAATTCTCTTTTATTCATTGCCCCTTTATACAGGTGATAAATGGGGCTGGCCCTCATCTGGATGGTGGTATATTATCTTCAACTCGGACAAACCCGATTTCAGAGAAAAGAATCAACATATTCGCCTCAGCCCCATTTTCATTTATATATATAGCTTATGATATTCCATAATCCTCTACCTCTCTAAGAAACACAATTTTTCCCTGGGAGATTTTTTTAGTGCATCTTACTGATACTTTTTTCCATAAATAACAGTTGCTTCAACCCCTCCAAACTGAAATGTGCCTGGTGACGAAGAAAAACAAATAAACAAAAATATTCAACATAGTGACATCTGGCAATCTACACACTATTCTATCCTGGTAGTCCCCTGCCTCTCTGCCGTGATGAAGGAAACATGTTTCCTTGCCTGTTCTCCCTGGGAAATTTGGTTCATAAGCTTTGTGTCACATCCTGAATCCACAGTTTTCCCTGCTCCCTCTTGGATCACTAATTTGGAGAGAGTGGCTAGGACTTCTCTCTTCCCAGGAAAATTTTCAGATTCTAACCTCCACAGACTTGGGAAGTCTGACTATTCTTCCACCATTCTATCATCTTTTAAATAGAAACAGCTGATGAGCTCCAAGTAAGGAGAAGGGGTAGGTCGGGAAGTTAATGCCTATAATAAGCGACATGTCCTTCACTGATAGGGCTTCCTGATTTCAATTACACAGTTTGCTTCCTCTATATGTACACAGCAGTTAGCTAGGGGTAGCTAAGTAGTATAGTGGATAGTGCTGGGCCTAGAGTCAGGAAGACTCATTTTTATGAGTTCAAATCTGGCCTCAGACCCTTATTGACTCAGTTACCCTGGTCAAGTCACTTCACTTTTTTTTTTTTTGGCAAGGCAATGAGGGGTTAAGTGACTTGCCCAGGGTCACACAGCTAGTAAGTGTCAAGTGTCTGAGGACAGATTTGAACTCAGGTACTACTGAATCCACAACCGGTGCTTTATCCACTGCACCACCTAGCTGCCCCCATGTCACTTCACTTCTGTTTGCCTTTTTCCTCATCTACAAAATGCATCTACCTCAAAGGGCTATTGCAAGGGTCAACTTAGATAATAATTATAAAGCACTTAGCACAGTTCCTGGAATATAAGTAAGTGCTTTATAAATGTTGGCTATTTTATTTATTGTTCCCCCCATTAGCTCCTTGTGTACAGGGATGCTGTATCTCCAGCTCTTAGCAAGTTCCTGGCACACAGTAAGTGCTTAATTAATGTGCTTTACTGATTGATTGAGTACTTAACCAAGTCCTCTGTCAACACCCTGGAATCCAGCAGATGGTTGAGAGGAAAGCCTTTTAAATCAAAATACCTAACTATCTCTCTCAATCTCCAAGGAAGGTATTAGTCAGAAAAATGGGAAGCTTTAGGAAAAAAGGTCAGCCTTTGCCACTTTCCATCAGTCTGAGAGCATTGAACAGGAAATAGGGAGGTGGGAGTCAAGGAACCTGGCTGATTTTCCAATATTTCTTACATCAGCTCCTCCCCTTGGAATTTCATTATTTTGCTCCTAACTAAGCCTGAGAACATCAGGTCAGGAGCATTTTCAAGGAAAGGACCAAAATGCAAACCCCGGGGTGAGTTTCAGATTCTCTATTCCAAGACTGGTCACCAATGGTGCAGACCCTCCAGATGAGACCCTCCAAATCTTTCTTGCTAAAGAAGGCTCTACTACTCCTTTCTGGACAAGGGTGTCAATGAGGTTGGCAAGTCAATCCCTGATGCTGCACGTGAATCGCACAGATGCTTGCCAACCCCTGGGTAATTCCTGACCTTTCCTCTCCCCCCCCCCCTCCCCGGCCCCCATCACGTCTCACCAGCTGCTGTCTGTTGACTTGCCAGGAGTGATGTATGAACAGAAGAGGTTCCTAGTGGCAATTAGCAGTTGCTCAAATGTCGCTAAAGGACAGCCTAGAGACTGGGGAGCAGGCAGCAGGAAGCCCTCTGCACAAAGCCAGTGGGGGTGGGGAAGACTCTAAGTGCCTGCCCAAGGCTCTGGCTTACCACCAGCCTAGGTTCTGCCTTGGCCTTGACAGGTAAAGTTGGCCAAAGGGAGGATGCTCAGAGGAGGACAGAAGCATCCCATTGGCCATCCCGCTGTAGGCTAGGAGCAGGTAGGGGAAGACCTTCCCATAGAAGATGCTAATGACTTTCCTTCCCCAGCTTCCCCAGCCTAGGTTCAAACAGTTTGCATTTCCACGAGATAATGAATATAAAGTACTTTGTCACCTGATTCTAATTTCAAAGTATAAAAGCTAAGTGTAAGCCACCACAAAGAAAGCCCTCTTGTCCAGTTACTGCAACAGCCTTCTGACTGGCCTCTGCCTCAAAGTTCTCCCCACTCCAATCCATGCTCCGCTCAGCTGCCAAGGTGATTTCTAAAGCCTTTGCTTGACCATGATGACATCCCCCTACTCAATAAACCAAAGTGGCTCCCTATTATTCCCAGGATCAAACACAAAGCCTGATATTCAAAGTCTTCACAACCTAGCCCCTTCTGACCTTTTCAGTCTTCTTCAATCAATCAATACACATTTATTCTTCTACTTTACTCCCTTCCATACACTTGACACTCCAGAAACACGGACCTAGTTGTTATGCCTTGAAAATGACACGGCTGGGGTCAGCTAGGTGGCACAGTGGATAAAACACCAGTCCTGGATTCAGGAGGACCTGAGTTCAAATCCAGCCTCAGACACTTAACACTTATTAGCTGTGTGACCCTGGGCAAATCACTTAACCCTCATTGCCCCTCCAAAGGAAAAAAAAAGAAAAGAAAAGAAAATGACATGGCCAACTCCCATCTCCTTGCCTTTGTACTATCTGTCCCTGACATGTGAAATTTTCTCCTTTCTCACTTCCGCCTCCTAGTTTCTCAGGCTACCTCCAAGACTCAGCTCAAAATATCTCACCTTACAATATGTTTTGCATGATTGAACATGGATAACCTATAGCAAATTGCTTACTGTCTCAGGGAGGCTGGAGGTGAGGGTGGGAGAGAGAGAATTTGGAACTCAAATTTTTTTTTAAATGAATGTTAAAAATTGTCTTTAGGGGTGGCTAGGTGGCGCAGTGGATAGAGCACCGGCCCTGGAGTCAGGAGTACCTGGGTTCAAATCTGGCTTCAGACACTTAACACTTACTAGCTGTGTGACCCTGGGCAAGTCACTTAACCCCAATTGCCTCACTTAAAAAAAATTGTCTTTACATGTAATTGGGGAAAAATTAAATGTTATTAAATATATATCTCACCTTATGCAGAAGATTTTTCCCCTGTCTCCCAGCTTCTAGTGTCTTCCCTCCAGAGCTTACCTTTCATCTCTTCTGTCTCTATCTTGTACATATCTAGTTATTTACATAGTCTCTCCCATTAGACTGTGAGCCCCTTTAGAATAAGAACCCTGTTTCTGCCTTTCTTTGTATTCCTAGCTCTTAGCACATTATCTAAGGAGTAGGAGCTGTTAATAAGTGCTTGGGTAACTGCTTCTCACAACTAACTTCTGAGGGAGTTAAGACAGTTTGTAACTCCAACTTACAAATGAGAAAACTGAGGCTCAGATAACAACTTAACCAAGTCATACAACCAACAAGCTAGCAAAGAAGCAAAGCTAGCACGTGAATCCCAGCCTTTTGACTGCAAGACCAGTGATTTGTTTATCACACTTCAGATACTCTGATATGGCCTCACAACCCTCAAATATTCTAGGACCAGGACACTTGCTTGGTGTGAGAAAATGGGTAGTCTCCTCTCAATGTGGATATAACAGTCAGTCATACTCCTCCTGACCTGTTTGTAGGACAAAGGTCTCAGATCCCCTCCTCCCCCTCTGGCTAACAAAATCACATGGTTCGAGGAACCCTGGTCTCAATAAATTCTGCTCCTGAGTTGTGCCCATATAAGGAAGAGGGATGGGAATACTGCATTCCGATTAGCTAGTTTTTGTGTGTAGATTATAACCCTTGAGTAATAGGACCAATGATGAAAAAGGGGAGGGTCCATTTGCATTAGGGACTAGGGTATAAAACAGGGCCTGCAAGCCCCCTTTCTTTGCACCCACTAACTACACACTAGGGCACCTCCTTCTCATGAGAAGGAAATAAAAGAGCCTTTGTCACATGGCTGCTGAGTTCCTGAGAATTATTGAGAAGAGGATTGTTTTCCCTCACACTTGGGTTTCTAATAGCAAGTTCAGCAAAACCTATATCCCTTATCTCTCCCTTGGCCCTCAACATTGATGGTTGTTGCTGAAGTTATCCCAGTCAATAACCGTGCTTGCTTTCTGAGGTAGCCAGCCCTTGGAACTTCAGAATCTCAAGAACCCCTTCCACAGCATGATCATTTTTGCCATTATCTTTATATCCCCAATGTCTAGCATAATGGCATGCACATTATAGAGGCTTAATAACTGTTGGTTGAAATGAATTGGTCATCGAACCTTTGACTATAGACGGCCAGCAAAGGAGAACTCACTATCTCTCCAATACTGTCCATTCCACATCAGGACAGCTCTCAGTGTCTGGAATTTTTTCCTTATGTCAAGCCTAAGTGTCTACATGCCACTTCCAACCATCACTCATACTGGGACATCGCTGCCCACTGGAACCAAGCAAAACAAAAATTAGTCCTTCTTCCATGTAGAGCCCTTCGAATACTTGAAGATGGCTGTCGTGTCATTTCTGTGTCTTCTCTGTGGTCAGTATTTCCACTGTCTTTGGCTCTGTAGGGGAATCACACTAATCCCTTATCAAATCCAACTGTACCCTAACTAACTATTATTACATGGGTAGAAAAGGAGCAGGTGACAGAGAATCTGTTCTTTCACAGAAATTCAGAATTAGAGTAATAGCAAACATTTATAAAGTTTGCAAAGCACTTTACAAATCTTATCTCATTTGACCTTCACAAAAACTATTATTATCCCCATTTTTATAGATAAGGAAACTGAGGCAGACAGTGGTTAAGAGACTTTTTCAGAGTCACACAGCTACTAAGTATATGAGGCCCAATTTGAACTCAGGTCTTCCTGACTCCAGATGCAGGGCTCTATGTACTGTACTACCTAGCTGTCTCTAATTAGAAGAGGCATCAGAGGGTTTTTGGTGTGTTGTGGGGGTTTTTTTGTTGTTGGTGGGTTGCTGTTTTTTGGCAGGGCAATGAGAGTTAAGTGACTTGCCCAGGGTCACACAGCTAGTAAGTGTCAAGTGTCTGAGGTCGGATTTGAATTCAGGTCCTCCTGAATCCAGGGCCAGTGCTTTATTCACTGTTCTACTTAGCTGCCCCCCATCAGAGGTTTTTGAGTCTAACCTCTAACTAAAAGAGGCAGCAGGGCAAAGTAGATACCAACACTGGACTTGGAGTGAAAAAGATCCATGTTCAAATTCTGGCTCAGAAACTCACTAGCTGTGTGACCCTGGGTAGATCCCTTAACCTCTCTGTGCTTCTGTGTCAAGGTTGGACTCACTGATCTACTAAGGTTCCTTCCATCTCTAAGTCTATGCCCCTTTAAGCTGGAATTTCTCTCATCCCCATCGCCTGTCTCTGAGCCCCATAGGGGAAACGTCTCCCATCAAATAGGGAAGGTGCTATGGAATGACTTTATAGCTAAAATGACCTGGGTTCCAGTCCCATCTTTGACACATGCTATGTAACCACAGACAGGTCCTTTAACCTCTCTGAGCCTCAGTCTCCTCATTTGTAAAAGGAGAATACCTGTCACATCTATTTCTTTAGGTTATTCTGAGACTGAAGTAAAATAACATACAGAAAGTGTTTCATAAACTTTAAAGGCCAATATAAATGTCAGTTATCATTATTGTGCCTCCAAATAAATCCAGGCAGGAAATTGCCAACAATAGGCAGAAGCTTCACACCCTGCCAGTGCTGTTGGTCCTCCCTCTAGACCAATTTTATTCAGTTGCCTGAAATCACAAGAATTTGCCAAACCCCAAGGGCAGAACTGCTCCTATTCTCCATCCTAAGAGACAGCTTCAGGGCTGCCTTCTATTTCCTTTTCAGTCAACCATATTTTAATAATATATAATAAGAGGATAATATAATTCAGATTCAACTACATGATATTATCATTTTGCTGTTTTAATCACAATTCACATGCGTCTGATACTTTAAGGTTAATAAAGGACTGGCATAGTGAGTAGCCTTCTGGGAAAGCCTTGGCCAGCCAAGGAATTTTGTTTGGAGAACAGTCCAACAAACTATCTTACATGAGTATAATAGAATTGTCACGGTGCAGTAAGAAATGATGAATATGGGAAATGCAGAAAAGCATGGGGAGATTTATATGAATGGATGCAGAATGAAATCAGCAAAACCGAAAAGACAAGATGCATAGTGACTACAATAATTTAAATGAAAACATCAAAGTGTATAATTGAACAATTGATGATAGAGCCAGGGAACATAACGAAACAAGCCTCCCTCCATTAAGCAGAGAAGAGACTTTGAAGTTAGAGGGCTGGATACAGTGTCAGACAAGTAATGGTGTGGGATGTTTTGTTTAATTGTTTTTCTTTGTTACATGAAAGGGTTCAATTTGGAGGGAAAGGGAAGGGAAAGGAAAAAGGGAAGAAGGAAGAAAAGGGCCAATATTTTCAGAAACAACTATGATGTAGAAACCAAAGACATCCATAAAACATTTTTAAAGGAAAAAATGTCCCCGCCCCTCTTGAAATCAGCCAGATACTGCCCTATGGTTTCCCTTCTCTTGTACCACCAGGTACATTCTGGGTACATACAGAGGCCTCCCCAGTTCTCTCCTCAGCTGCTGCCATCCTGGCCACCTTGGCGATGATGGGCGCCACATTGGTGGGGCCATAAAGTTGGATCTTGGGTAGACAGTTCTGGTATGACTCCACCACTCCCTGGATTCCTGTTTGGGGAGGGGATGGGGTAGAGGGGAAAAAGCATCTATGCCTATGTGGCACTGTTCATCCTGCTTCCCACCTCCCATAACCCATACCACAGTAACTTGCTAATGCCACCTTCAGGAAGCATTCCTCCCTAACCTATACTCAAATACCCAAATGCAACAAAAGGCACATAATCTTCATCAGAGCTCAGACCACTGCAATTGCTGGAAAGTAAATATGATTGGTACCCCCAGAAACTAGGAAAGGTAGCTTCTCCTAGGTCCTTGGAAGCAGCTTAGCACAGTGGGATAAAATCTACATTTGGAATCTGAGGACCAGATTCATAGCCAGTATGGCCTGGGGCAAATCACTTAACCTCTCTGGGTCTCAGTTTCCTCACCTATAAAATGAAAGGACTGAACTAAATGACCTCTAAGATTCCTTCTACCTCCAAATTTATGATACAGTGACACTGCAGAGCAGTAGGGGCATTGGGAATAAACAACCTCTGATGGACCCAGCCTCTCTGAGGTGAGAGATGGAGCCCAGGCAGCCCAAGGCAATGTCCTAGTAAAAGCAATGTCTGGTCCTCTCCCCCCCAAGGACCCTGCCTCTTACCTTCACACTCATCATCATCTGGGTTGAAATTAATGGCAAAGTCATGGGAGACCTGAAAGGAAAAGCAAGAATGGGAGTGACTTGCCAATTAAATCTATTTTTCTAATAGGGGATGGGATTAAAGTATGTGCCACTTCATTTCCTTTCATCCCTGCTTCGCCTGCATAGTCATCCCACCCCTCACTACTCTGAGAAAGAATGCCCTTGCTCAGGAGGTTGGAAGACATCTAGTAAAGTCCCCTTAGAATCATGGGTATTTATGGATTTGCCAGAGAGTTGCCCACCTCACCTTGGAATGGTATTGAAACCATACCCTTGGTCTCTTTCTTTCTTTCTTTTTTGTGGGGCAATGAGGGTTAAGTGACTTGCCCAGGGTCACACAGCTAGTAAGTATCAAGTGTCCAGGGCCAGATTTGAACTCAGGTCCTCTGAATGCAGGGCCGGTGCTTTATCCACTGCGCCACCTAGCTGCCCCACCCTTGGTCTCAATAACATGCATGATGCTTGACACGTGGTTTCAGTCATGTCTGACTCTTTGTGACCCCATTTGGGGTCTTCTTAGAAGAGATACCAGAGTGGTTTGCCATTTCCTTCTCCAGCTCATTTTACAGATGAAGAAACTGAGGCAAACAGAGTTAAGTGACTTGCTCAGGATCACACAGCTAATAAATGTATACCACCCAACTACCTATCCTTAATAAATGCTGACTGAATGAATAGAATGAATAGATAAATATGGAATAGATGTTGAATGAATACTATTCTAACCATTAGATCAAGGGTTCTCAACCTACAGTCTGGGAACTTGGTTTGGGGGGATTTGGGCTTTTTAAAAACTGTTTTGATAACTGAATTCCAATAAAATTTTATTTCACACCTTTAAAAATGTTATTCTGAGAAGGGGTCCATAGGCTTCACTAGACTGTCGCAGAATACAAGGGGTTAAGAACCCTTGCATGAGATAAACCCTAGTCTAATGCTCTAAAACCAAGATCAGGGATCACAGCTTTATAGAGATGTGTTCAGAAGCTCTGACCTCATACTTGGGAGGAATCCGGGCACCAAATCCCAAAGCAGAAAATTTCTTGTCACTGGAAAAGAGTAAATGTCAGGTCCAACACTCCCATTCCACTTTTATGACTCCCATGCTCCCATCCTGCCTTGCTGACCCACATGCTCCCTTACCATCTTGCTGATACCCATGCTCCCATATTGCCTTATTGACTCCCCCTCCCACAGAGTCCCCAAGAGATAGGGACAAACAGTGAAGAGCCAGGACAGAGAGAAAGAGAGATGAGATGAACCAAGATGGGGCTAGGGGAAGACTGGTACAAAAGTAATAGTGAGGGTGAACATCTCACCTGTCATAGTCCTGGCAGATTTCTCCCACAGCAATGAGTGCCTTTAGATATTCATTGGGCTGGTAAGGGTTGATATAATGGAGAGAGCAACTGTTGCGGGGGTCTCCATTGGAAGCTGTGAAGTCAATGGCCACCTGGGGAGCAGGGAAGGAACACTGAGTCAGGATATCCCTGAATGATAATAAAAACCACCTGGCAAATCCACCATGAAAGGATTCATCCACTTTTTTTTTTTTTGGCAAGGCAGTGAGGGTTAAGTGACTTGCCCAAGGTCACACAGCTACTAAGTGTCAAGTGTCTAAGGCCAGATTTGAGCTCAGGTCCTCCTGAATCCAGGGCCAGTACTTTATCCACTGTGCCACCTAGCTGCCCGATTCATCCTCTTCTAAGAGCTTTCCTACCCATTATCTCCTCTGGTCCTCACAACAGTCTTGAGGGACAAGTATTATCCTATTATTATAATTTGACAGATAAGGGTGCTAAACTCAGAGCTGTGAAACAAATTGTCTGAGATCACACAATTCACTAATGACACAGCTTCGACGAGATTCTGGGGTCACAGTGAAGCAGGCAAGGGTTGGGTCAGGTTGCTCATGGCAGACGATGTTAGCTCTACAGCTCAATGGGCAGACCTGGGATGGTTGCTTTGCCTCTCCCGATTCACAGCGTGCCAGACTACTTTAGGGATCAGGGAGTTGGATCTGGAGAGTGGCTCAAAGGAACCCCTGGAATGAAGAGAAGAAGGTGGGGACTGCACTCCCTGCCAGATGCAAAATCACTTAAGGATGGGTAGAAGGTTGGGGATGTTCAGACTCAGAGGGAAGACAGAGGTTGTTTTCAAATTATGAGGCGGGGTACAGCTAGGTGGCAGGATTCAAATCCTGCCTCAGACACTTGATACTTACTAGCTTTGTGACCTTGGGCAAATCATGTAACCCTCATTGCCCCACCAAGAAAAAAACAATTCCCTCACATGATCTCAAAGACTCCTTCCCATGCTCAAATAATGAGAGGGTGGCAGGTAGGTGGTACAGTGGGCAAAGGGCTGAGCCTGGAGTCAGGAAGTTGTTGATCAATATTACAATAGAAATACAGATGTATACACATACACATAAACACAGATATACACATTTGCACATATATATTGTTGTATGTGTATATGTATACATGTTGTTCAGTCATTTCAATCATGTCCACCTATCTGTGACCCCGTTTGGGGGTTTTTTGGCAAAGTTGCTAGAGTGGTTTACCATTTCCTTCTCCAGCTCATTTTACAGATGAAGAAACTGAGACAAAAAGGGTTAAGTGACTTGCCCAGGATCACACAGCTAGTAAATATCTGAGTCCAGATTTGAACTTAAGAAGGTAAATCCTCCTGATTCAGGCCTGACACTCTATCCACTGCACCACCTAGCCGTCCCCAGAGTTAGGAAGACCTGAATTCAAATCTAGCCTCAGACACTTCCTAGCTGCATGACCCTAAGCAAGTCATTTAACCTTGGTTTGCCTCAGTTTCCTTAACTATAAAATGGGGATAATAATAGGAATTACCTCATAGAATTGGTATGAAGATCAAATGAATATTTGTAAAGCACTTAGCACCGTGCCTGGCACATAGTGGTTACTTAATAATTATTTATTTCCTTCCTCCAGATGAAAAGGAGATAAGATTCACTTTGCCATTAGAGGATGGAACTAGAAGCAAGAGGAGGAAATTGCAGAGGCAGATTTAAGTTGGAAGTAATTCAAGATTTCCTAAGGATTAAAACTATTGAAAAGGAGAATAGGTCCTTTTTTTTTCTTTTTTTGCCCGATTTGAACTCAGGTCTTCCTGAATCCAGGGCCAGTGCTTTATCCACTGTACCACCTAACTGCCCCTGCAGAATAGGTTCTTTCAGGAGATAGTGGGTTCCTCCTCCTGCACATCTTGGAGCAGAGGCCTGATGACTACCCTTAGGGGAATGTGGTAGATAAAGGGAATGCTCTTTGAACTCGGGTTGTGCTCTATGACCTTTCCAACTGCAGGATTCTTTGATCCATCCTTGAGGCTCAGATACAATCAGCACAGGAATTATTCTTCCCCCACATGCTACTGCCATCAAAGCAACCTGAAGGGGGTGAGAAGGGGGTAGGCTGACAGGCAAGAGGCTGCCATCAGAATGCACACTGGCCCTTGGAGAGTGTTTTTCCCCCTCTAGGATACCTTTAGTACATCTAGGTAGCTTGGTAGATTGAGCATTAGACTTGGAAAGAGGAAAAAGGCCTTGAGTTCAAATCTTGCCTCAGACACTTATTGACTATGTGAGCAGGGCAAGTTATTTCATTCCCATTAGCCTCAGTTTCCTCAGCTGTAAAATGGGGTAATAATCCACACATGGCATAATAATAAGTAAAGAGCTATTGTCAGACGGGATTTGAACTGTGGTCTCCCAAACTTGGAGCCAAGCGTACTATTCACTTTATCATGCTGCCTCAAGAAGGCAATTAACCAATACTAATAGTTGCCTCTATTATTCCAGGTAATGATGTGAAACTAGCTGCGGATAATCCAGTCTATCATTTTTGAACCCCACCCCCCCAGCTCAGTCTATGACTTGCCTTTCACCACACACTGATCTCCACATGATGTTTTGCTTGGGCTAATGTTAAAATCAGTTTACATTCCCTGAGTACCCACCCTCTGGGCAGAGGAGAGAAGAAGCCCGTGAATCTGCTGGGTGATGAAATTATCCTGGCCAGAGGTCATGTTTATTCCCCAAATGCAGAGCCGGGTAATAGTTAATTTAGCCTGGCTCAGAGGTTCTCACTGCCCCTGCTGACCACCAAGGTCCTGCCCAGGAAGTGACTGCCTCCCCCGGCCCAGGCCCGAGATTCCCTTTCAAGCTGTCTCCAGCACAGCATAGTGGGCGGCTCTGTTCTTGGCAGTGTTCCCAGCATCACCGAGGAGGTGACAGAGAAAGTGTTACTTACAGTGAAGTGAATCTGGCATCCACCCATAATGTAATCCAGGAAGGAGTAGACCCTGTGGATCTTCCAAACAAAAAGCATTAATGGGGCTCATTGATGGCTCCACTGGTCACTCCCCTTTGCACTAGCCTCCCAACCACCAGGCCTGGGACTCCACAGACCAGTGAGGGGACCTCCCGAGACACAGGGGTGAGGGGAACTATCCGGAAGGGAAGGGAGAGCATGGGTCAGAAATAAAAAGCAAAATGTTTTAAGCTGGCAAACAACTGGAGAAGGGGGCAAAATGTGTCCTCTTCTATTTGCCCTCACCTACCTATCAAGCAATCTAAACACCTGTCCATCTGCAGCCTCTACTCCCATATTCATTATAAATCTATAATTCTCTCTCCTGCATGATGTTCACCATCACCACTCCATGATCCACAAATAAGCCAGAGAGAAGAGCCAAGAGATTCAATGAGTCTAACACTGGGAAGACTCTCTGACATTCCATCTGCCCTAGCCCATTTCAGCAAAATTCAGGGTGAACCTGAGATCTGAGGATGGAGTAGGACATGCCTTTCTCTTCTCCCTTAAGCCTACCAAGACTCAAGAATAGGGAAAGAGGTAACCTGAGGGTAATTATCAGTTTTTCCACCCTATTCGGTGTTGAGCAGCTGATCCATATAAAAGAGAAGGTCACATATGGGGTGCCTCAGTTCCTGACCTTAAAAAAGCACAATTGTTAAAACAATTCTGAAGCACCCCCTCATACCTATCAGATTGGCTAACATGACAGAAAAGGAAAATTATATGCTGGAGGGGATTTTTGAAAACAGGGATAGTAATGCACTATTGGTGGAGTTGTGAGTTGGCCCAAGAATTCTGGAGAACAATTTGGAACTATGTCGAAAGGGCTATAAAACTGTGCATACCCTTTGACCCAACAATACCACTACCAAATCTGTATCCCAAAGAGATCAAAGGAAAAGGAAAAGGACTTATATATACAAAAATATTTATAGCAGCTTTTTTTTGTGGTGGCAAAGAATTGAAAATTGAGGGGATGCCATCCATTGGGGAATGGGTGAACAAAATATACATGATCATGATAGAATATTATTGTGCTGTAAGAAATGACGAGCAGGATAGTTTTAGAAAACTCTGAGAAGACCTATATGAATTGATACAGAGCAAAGTGAGTAGAATCAGATCATTGCACATAGTAACAGCAACATTGTAATGATCAACTGTGAAAGATTTAGCTACTCTGATCCATACAATGATTCGAGACAAATCCAAAGTATTCCTGATGTGCAATGCTATCCATCTCCAGAAAGAGAACTGATGAACTCTGAGTACAAATTAAAGCGTAATTTTTTCACTTTCTTAATTTTTCCTGCTTTTTTGTGACATGAATATTATAGAAATATGTTTTGCAAAACTTTGCATGTATAATTGATATTATATTGCTTACCTTTTAAGTGGGTGGGGGAGTAAATGGAGGTAGGGAGAGAATTTGGAACTCAATTTTCAAATAAATAAACAAACAAATAATAAATGGATGCATTAAAAAATAAATAAATACCTTTTTTAAAAAGAAAGGCAGAATTATAAACTCCTCCTAGCCTCACCTTCAGGTCTGACAGGATGACCACCCCTGAGTTCTTATAATTCCGTTTCTTAGTTTTGTACTTGGGGTTCACACAGTCCCATTGAACCTAAGGGAAGAGAACACAGGACAAAGACCTGGTGTCTATAAAACAGACCACACAAATATTCACCTGTGTGATAGATCTAGATTACCACAGGACAACACAATCATACACTTTCTGATTCACACATAGCTTGCAGTATTAAGGGTGCAGAATGCTATAGGCATTTTAGGTGAGAAACCAGTTCAGGTGGTTCGTTTTCTATCTTAGAATAGAAGTTCCTTGAGGGCAGAGAAGGTTTCATTTTTGTCTTTGTCTCCCCAGAGCCTGGCACATAGTAGGTGCTTAATAAATGCTTATTGAATGGATGAAAGGGCATAAGGAGGATGAATCTGTTTCTGCAGTATGCAAATATGCATGTGTCTCATTATACACAATATGACCTGAAAAAAGGTTGAAATCAAATTATTATAGGATAAATCACTCACATGTTCAGAAAAGTGAGTGTTATAAAAAACAACTCCCTTGTAAAAATTAAGGGTAATTTTGTAAAGTAAATATAGCCCCCTTATTTTTTTTGTATGTAAACCTGGTTTTTCACTTTCACTGGATTTATATAAAGTGGAAGCAACCTGTATTTAACTACCCCCATGCAGAGAATCTGAGCTTTCACTAACAAATACAGTGTATCCCTTGCACACAGTGTATCTATCCCGTGCATATGGCTTTCCTGGACTCTCTAAGATAAGATACACTTTCCCAGAGGGATAGCGCCCATGCATCTTGGAAGCTTTGCAATGGCCACCCACATATACCCAGAGTCCTAATTCTCATGTAAACCTCCTCCTTTAGATAACAGTACATTGAACTCTAATGTAGTCTGGTACCGAAAAAAACCTCAGCATAGTCTTGGATTTCTTTAGACCCCACCATCACCAATACCTCCCCCTTCCAGGGTCTCTCTTTTAGGTAAAGGATTAGCAAAGATAGAGACATCAAAACACCAGGGAAAAAACCCATGTCTTATAACCCCAACTGAGCTAGATGATGAGCTGGGAATAAGCATCCCACCTATTCTATCCACTATGCTATTATTTTTATAAACTAATTTAGGCTAGGAAAACACCTGGAGATGGGGTGGGGGGGCGGGTTGGAACATTCTACTTTTCCAATTGCCCATATCCTTCTTGTTATTTGTTTTGTTTTTGGTTGTTTTGTTTTGTTTTGTTTTGTTTTTTGTGGGGCAATGAGGGTTAAGTGACTTGCCCAGAGTCACACAGCTAGTAAGCGGCAAGTGTCTGAGGTGGGATTTGAATTCAGGTCCTCCTGGATCCAGGGCCAGTGCTTTATCCACTGTGCCACCCAGCTGCCCCCTGCCCATAGCCTTCTTTTAGTCATTCCTCAGTTATGTCTGATTCTTCATGACCCCTTTTGGGGATCCATCCATTAATCCACCATCAGCCCAAACACACTCCCTGGCTCCCAACCTCATTACAAGCCCGCACTTATAGTCTTCCCTTTTCTCTCAGCCATGGTCACTACTATTCTCACTCCCTGAGTATAAATTGATCAAGAGGAGGAATGAAGGATCCGGGGATATAGCAAAACACTTACTGCTTCACTCTGTCCCCAAGTACTCCAAGTTTGGGGGGAGGGGAGAACATCCTATTCCCCCATTTTCCTGGCATTACATATGTGGAGAAGAGCAAAGGGAAGAGGGGCTGGCCCTATTCCATCTGGTTCATCCCTGCTGCCAGTCGTCCCTCCCTCTGGCTACACTCAGCTCCTAACCACAGACCCCTATGCCCTAGGTCCACACCATCCCATGTACCTTGTCCTCCTCGAGCGCCTTCTGCATTTCCTCAAAAGTGGTGGAGAACTCACCGATGAAGTCATGTTTCCCTCTAGAATCATAGTCCCAAACCAGACACTGCCTCAAAACAAGAGCAAACATTAGCCCAGGCTACCCAAAGGCATTCTGGGAGAACTGGCTCAGCTCCTGGACCATGTAACCTGTCCATCCATTTCCCCACTTCTTCTTCTTGCTTCTCAACATCTATCTCCCCTGGAGTCCAACCTATCCCTTGACCAGAGCCAGAACTATCCTTTCTGTGCTACCTACCTCACAAGGCTTAAAGCCTATATAACTCCTGTTATCATTATTCTCTAGATCTACCTAGTACTAGCCAACATTCCACTGAACTCCACCCCTAACCCCCTCTTGGCTCCTAGATAAAGCTCTTCCCCCTTCTCCACCAATCAGGATTTTTCTTCCATCCTGTCTGTGGCTAAAGGCTAAATTGTGATCCCCTACCCAAGCAGAAGCTGGGGCAAAAGGAGAGATATTTCATGTTCCCAGATCACCTCTCAGGATGGAAGATCCTTAGATCCCAGGCCCCACTACCTTAAGAGGCCTCTTCTCCTCACAGCTACAAAGTGAATTCAGGGAAACTTTGAATGTCTCCCACACAGGATTCAGGTTATTCTTCACAACCTGTGGAAACCAGATGGAACCAATAGTCAGGGTTCATAGGGCCTGGTTCGTGGTACTGACACATTCACCTTCAGGTAAGACTGGTTATTGAATTATTTCCCCTTGAGAACCTTGGCAGGATCCCCACCCACAATGTGTGTCTCCAACTTAACAGAGGATTCTCTACTGGGAGCTACATTTTGGGATTTTCCTTAAGAGCAGAGTCCTAAGGCTTTAAGCCTCATCTTGTCAGAGGATTTTGGAACACTAAGGGACTTCAGAGAATATGTAGTCTAATCCCCTCATTTGGCAGAGGAAGTAATAGAGGCTAAGAGAAGGAAGTGATTTGTCCAAGGCCATATAGCTAGTAAGTGCCTGGCTTGACATAAGGGGGGGGGTTGTCATATTTTATTTATATCTTTTATTTTCACATTCCCTTCATTTCCAAATACATCCCTACCCTACACCCTGTAACAAAGCTTTTTTTAAAGACAGAGGTAAGAAAGCAAGTCGGTAAAAACCAATCAACACATCAAATGGGTACACTTCTGTGAAAAGGGAGAGGCAAATGAATTTTCTCAACAATAATAACAACAACAAAACCCTTTTTGACAATTACAGCTAACCCCAGATGCAATGAGCTACAGCAGGTCCCATATTACTGGAGGTTTTCAATGAGTGCTAGAAGAGAACTTTTCAGGTCTGGATTTCCAATCCAAAGACCTGGGTTAAAAATAGCGGCTCTTACTCCTCTCAATCTCTCTCTCTCTCTCTCTCTCTCTCTCTCTCTCTCTCTCTCTCTCTCTCTCTCTCCTTCCCCAGGGCAATGAGGGTTAAGTGACTTGCCCAAGGTCACACAGCTATTGTCAAGTGTCTGAGGCCGGATTTGAACTCAGGTCCTCCTGAATCCAGGGCGGGTGCTTTATCTACTCCTTACTCTCTTTTGAACACTGAATTCTCAGTACCCTGTACTGAGCCCAGCCCCTTCCACACCCCCCCATCCATACCCTTTCACCTTGACCTTGACCTTGCTCCCAGACCTACCTCTTCCTCCTTCTTCACTAATCAGAACTCTTCTTCCATCCCACCTGTGGCTAAAGCCTAGATTCTGTTTCCCCCACCCAAGCAGAAGCCAGAACAAGAAGGGAGGTGATTTTCTGTGAGTAATACTCTGTGTATTACCCAGGAGAAATCATTTAGCTTCATCTGGCACTAAATATATGATCTTATGAACTTAGCTCTTAGAGTTCAATAAATAGAATCAGGAGAACAATGTAAATACTAGAAATAACATAAACCAAAATAGCATAAAAAGGCAATTGGATCCAGACTAATTATAATCTAAGAGAATAGATGATGAAATATATGTCCCTCCTCTCAAGAGAAGCAAAGAACCACAGATGCAGAATATGGTATACACTGTCAGACACAGTGGCTGTGTTTAATGTTGCTTAAAAGTTTTTTCTTTGTTGCAAAGTTTAGTTCAATAGGGAGAGGGCATGTGAAAGGAAATGATGCTGTAAAGACAAAAGGCATTATGGAAACAAAAAAAAAACTCACACTGGTAAAAAAAATTTTTTTGGCCTCATTTTGCAATCTGGTAGGGTGATTATACCATCATTTCCTTTTGTGTGTGTAATAAATTCATAATAAAAAGTATGCTTATAAACAGATAGCAATTCCATCTTATTAATAATTAATACTGGAACCTCTTCTTGTACTATACTGTACCATCCTATGCCATAATTATTATAATCTGCAGGTTCAAATTGTGTGTATGTGTGTCAAGTCAAGAAGCATTTGTTAAACACCTACTATGTGCCAGGCAGTGTGCTAAATACTGTGTGTAAGCATACATATGTGTACATGTATTTGTTGAATTTTTTCAGTTGTGTTTGACTCTTCGTGACCCCATTTGGGGTCTTCTTGGCAGAGATACTGGAGGTTTGATATTTCCTTCTCCAGCTTATTTTAAAATGAGGAACTGAGGAAAACAGGATTAAGTGATTTGCCCAGGGTCACACAGCTAGTAAGTGTGTGAGGTCAGATTTGAACTCAGGAAGATCATGGGAAGAAGGCATGGCACAGAGCGTGGCTCTGAGATACCAATCTCTGACCACATAGTTTTAATCAGTGTGTATAAAGTATTCCTAGTTTGACTTTTTTTTGACCTTGCATTACTCTACATATATTCATATTCACCATTCTTTCTGATGAAATAGTATCATCTCAACCCCAGTTTCCTCTCATATAACATAAGAGGGTTAGACTGGATGGTCTTTCTGTTGCCTTCCAACCTTATGGTATCACACCACATCTGGGTACCATATTCTTCATTTCCATTCCTCAACTTTCTAGGTTATTTCCTATTTTCTGCTATTACATATAGCACAATTATAAGCATAGGGACTGGACCTGTAATTTCATTGATTCAAGGAATTCCTAGATCAGCAAACAATTTTTGCCAATACAGATCAGCCCTTTCTCATCAATGTATAGTCTTAAGAGATACCAAGAGCACTTAAAGGTTAAGCGACTTTCTAAAGTTACTATATACAATGTGTCAGAAGGAAGACTTGAGGGGCAGCTAGGTGGCGCAGTGGATAGAGCACCAGCCTTGGAGTCAGGAGGACCTGAGTTCAAATCTGGCCTCAGACACTTGACACTTACTAGCTGTGTGACCCTGGGCAAGTCACTTAGCCCCAAGTACCTCACAAAAAAAAAAAAAGAAGGAAGACTTGAACTCAGGTCTTCCTGGTATCATCTACTGCCTCTCCAGTATAATTATAAAGATAAGATTTAACATTGATGAAAGGAAAAACTTCCCAACAATTAGAACTAATGGGCTACCTCATGATTAAATAGTCTCAAAACAGAAGCAAGTTGGTCACTTATAAAGGGATATTTGTTTATGAAAAAATCCCTATGTGGATTGGATGTTGGAATGGATGACCACTGAAACTCCCTTCAACCCTGAGATTCTGGATGACAAATCACCTAGCCTCTCTGTAGCTCCTCTATAGATTAGAGAATAATACTATTAGCACTAAAGGTATCTCAACAAGATTGTGAGAAGGAAGGAATATCTTTGTGAGCCTTTAAGCTCTGTATATGCAATGAGAAATATATCTATGGGCTCTTATTTCTTCTGATAAGCTCAAGCTGTCTTCTTCTCATAAAAGAATGATTTACACTCAGCCCCCTTTACAATCCTCATTTCCCTGGGAGACAATTGGTGACCCAGCACTGGGCCTGGACACTAGCTGTATGACCTTGGGCAAGTCACTTAACCCTGTTTGCCTCAGTTTCCTCAAGTGTCAAATGGGGATAATAATAGTACCTACCTCAAAGGATTATTGTGATTAAACAAGATAATACTTGTTAAAAGGGCTTAGCACAATGCCTGACACATCTTGGGCAAAATATAAATGCTTATGCCTCTCTCCATTTTACAAATATCATTCCAATTTGCCTCCCTTGTCCATGACTTGGCATGTTCATTTCCCAGGGAAATAAAAATTACACCTACCTGTTTTCTATGGCCATTCTCTACCCCAAGTGTTCCCCAAATATTTCATCACCACTGTTCTAGACAATAAGTCCCCACAGCTCACCTCTGTTCTGTATACCAGTTGCTCACTCTGATCATCATTGATCCGGTAGATCTCCAGGAAAGGATCTGATTTGCTAAAAAGATCCTGGTAGTAGCAGAAGAGAAATACAGTTAATTCCCCAGTTGTGGTAGGAGATGTTTGGGCTGGGGGGAGAAAAATCCAGGAGGAAAGTCACTTAATCTTTATGGGTCTCCATTTGTCCTATCTGGAAAATCAGAAAGAATAATAGTAGATTGTCTGCTTTTAAAAGTAGTGTTTTAAAAGAGAATTAAATTAAAAAGTAGCAGTTTAGGGGAAAAATAAGATAAATTAAGAGCAGTAATTTTTGATAGGTACCTATCACTGAACTCCTAGTCCTTCTGGAATGACTCTGGGGCCAATCCCTGAAGGAATTTCTGTTCCTTTCCACTTACCTTGTCGTCCAACTTCTTGGCCCGGAAGGAGAGTTCCACATAACCGTTGTTCCCAGAGATCTCCTCTGCTATCACCTGGGGAGGATGAGAATGTCCTAAGACCATAAGACTCTGTACTAGAAGGAGCCTTCCAGGTCTTCTCATTAATTTCCCTTACATTATGGATGTGTCCCCAGATGACCACGTGGGTAGACATTCCCCAGAGCCCAGCCAAGCCAACTGGCTCCCACAATCATTGAAAGACAAGAAGAAGGTGCAGTCATTGGGAGAGGCCTCCAGACCATGGCTAGGGTCATAGAGAGAATACTCTTCATTGGAACTCAGGAGACCTCACTCCAGCCTTGTCAATAAGTGGCTGTGTGGCTATGGGGAAGCTTCTTCACCTCTCTGGAGTCAAATGAGAACATGTGTTTAAAAGTACATTGTAGATTGTAATTAGCATGCAAATAGGCATTAAGAACAAGTGGAGAGGGGCAGCTAGGTGGCGCAGTGGATAGAGCACTGGCCCTGGATTCAGGAGTACCTGAGTTCAAATCCGACCTCAGACACTTAACACTTACTAGCTGTGTGACCCTGGGCAAGTCACTTAACCCCAACTGCCTCACTAAAAAAAAAAAAAAATTAAAAAAAAAAAAAGAACAAGTGGAGAGAGCCTGGATTTAGAGACTCCCCTCTAACACTTATTAGCTTATGTGACCCTGGGCAAGTCACTCAACTCAGAGCTTCCATTTCCTTGCTGTAAGATGAAAATAACTAGAGTGCAAAGCTCACAGAGTTGTTGTGAAGATCAAATGAGATCGTGTATTTAAAGTGCTTTGTAATCCTTAAAGCTTTATATAAATGTGATTATTGATGTGAGGGATTGTCCTCATGATGGTTATTCATTATTAATAAATCACATTCCAGTGATGTTTAGGTCTTACTCAGATGCCTCATGGTGTAATGAAGATGATCTGCCCTCTCAAAGATCTTACCAAGCTGGATGTCTATTACCAGAGGACCAGTCCGGCTAAGTTCTAAAAGAAGAGCATCATTGCTACACTGGCCACAGGGTCATGAGAATTTGGGGGGGGGGGATGGTGGGGCAATGAGGGTTAAGTGACTTGCCCAGGGTCACACAGCTAGTAAGTGTCAATTGTCTGAGGCCGGGTTTGAACTCAGGTCCTCCTGAATCCAGTGCCAGTGCTCTATTCACTGTGCTATCCAGCTGCCCTGTGAGAATTTTTTGATCACAGAAACTCACACCCAAAGCCCATCAGCAAAGATTCAGAAGTGTCATGAGGGAAGGCATAGCTGTAGACTGAATGATGGCTTTGGAGTCAGGAAGGCAGCTTTATCTCCTGCCTCTGACATGACCTCTGTGGTCATAGGCAAGCCTCTCACTTTCTCTGATCCTCAGTTTCCTCATCTATAAAATTCAATTGAGCTCCTGGGTATAAAACATTTTGAAAAATGTAAAGTGATATATATATATATATATATATGTCGGTTGTTATAATCATAGTGATTGGCAGAGCAATCAACTACCCACCTCAGCACAATCATGGATTCTTGAAGTATTTTGGTGGGGAGTAATGGCAGAGGGAGGAGTCGGGGTCCTGTGATGTCACTGGTTTAGGGAATTTTTAGTTCCACAACTATTATGCAATTTAGATCCTCAGAGAAGTTAGATAATTTGCCCAGAGCCCCACAGCCAGTATGTATTGGAGGCTGGGTCTTCTTCAATCAATTGATAAACATTTATTAAGTACCTACTCTGTGCCAGGCACTGTGCTAAGCTCTAGGAATTCAGAAAAGAAACAAAAGATAGCCCATGCCCTCAGGGAGCTCACAATCCCCAGAGCCCAGCCAAGCCAACTGGCTCCCACAATCATTGAAAGACAAGAATATGGGGGTGGGATGGGGGTATATACACACACACTCTACATACAAGCTAAATAGGGAATAATGAACAGAGGGAAGGCAATGGAACTAAAAGAGGTTGGAAAAGGCTTCCAGTAAAAGATGGGATTTGAGTGGGGACTTTAAAGAAAGCTTGGGGGTGGGGGACAGGTGGTCCTTAGGTAGGGTGGAGAAGCGAAAGCTTTCCAGGCACGGGAGACAGCCAGAGAAAATACCCAGAGCTAAGAGATGGTGTATCTTGTTTGTGGAACAGCCAGGAGGCCAGTGTCACTGGATGGGAGACCACATGGAGAAGAGGAAAGTATAAGAAGGCTGAAAAGGTAAATGAGGGCTAGATGATGAAGGGCTTTGAAAGCCAAGCAGAGATTTTTGTATTTGATCCTGGAGATCATAGGGAGTTTGTTGGGGGAGGGGGCATGACATGGCTGGACCTACTCTTTACGTAGAGGCTGATGGGGGAGGGGTGAGAAATAGTGAGGAATTGAAGATGACATCTCGGTTGTGAGTCCGAGGGGTTGGGAAGATGGTATTGCCTTCTCCAGTAATAGGGAAGGTAGGAATGAGGAGGGAGGGGAAGGTTAAAGGGGAAAGATAATGAGTTTGGTTCTAGACATGTTGAGTTTAAGATGTCTACTGGACACCCAGTTCAAGATGTCTGAAAAGCAGCTGGAGATGTGAGACTGGAGGCCAGCAGAGAGGCTGAGGCAGGAGAGGTAGATTTGAGAATCGTCAGCATGGAGATAACAATTAAAATCCAAGGGACTTTATGAAATTATTAAGGGGAGTAGTATATAGAGAGAAGGGAAGAGAGACCAGGAAAGAGCTCTTTAGGACACCCACCATTAGTGGATATGACCTGGATGAGGATCTAGGAAAGGAAAAGGAGGAGAAGGAGAAGGAATGATCAGATAGTTAGAAGACAAAGAGAGAGTAGTGTCCTGAAAACCTAGAGAAAGGGGTCATTAATAATTAATGTGTTATTATTTATTATTAATAATAATTATTAATATAAAATAATAATTAAGACAGAAAGGATCCATGTTAAAGGCTACAGAGAGGTCAAGAAGAATGAGGACTGAGAAACGGCCATTGGGTTTGGCAACTGAGAGATGATTGGTAACTGGAGAGAATAGTTTCAATGGAATGATAACTTCAGGAACCAGATTATAAGGGGTTAAGAAGAGAGTGAGAAGAGAAAAGGGAGGCACCTATTATAGTTAGCCTTTTCAAGGAGTTTAGCCACAAAGGGCAAAAGAGATATAGAATACTAATTAGTTAGGATGGAAGGATCAAGAGAAGGTTTTTCCATGATAGGGGAGACAGTAGCATATTTGTAGTGGTAAATGAGCCAGGAGGGAGAGAGAGGGGGGGGGAGGGAAGGAGGGAGGGAGATTGAAAGTAAGTGATAGGGGCGGCTAGGTGGCGCAGTGGATAGAGCACCGGCCCTGGAGTCAGGAGTACCTGAGTTCAAATCTGGCCTCAGACACTTAACACTTACTAGCTGTGTGACCCTGGGCAAGTCACTTAACCCCAATTGCCTCACTAAAAAAAAAAAAAAAAAGTAAGAAAGTAAGTGATAGAGTGGGGATGACAGAGGAAGCAATGTGTTGTGTTAGAGAACATGGGATAGAATGAGATCACTTGAACAAGTAGTGGGATTAGCATTGGTAAGGAGTAAGAACACTCCAATATGTGAGACTGGGTTGAAGGAGGAGAGAGTAGCAGAAGTTACCTGAGATACATGAGATGAGGAAGAGGAGAGAAGAGGGAGTATGTAGTGAATGGCTTCAATTCTTTCTGAAAAATACGAGGCAAAGTTCTCAGCTGAGAAGAATGAGGGAGACAGAGCTATGGGAAACTATTATACCATGATGAATCTCTTGAAGTAACATAATTAATAATAATAATAAATAGGGAAAGAGGAGGGGCATGTTTCTATTAGGTACAGTCTCCTAGGCTTCCAGATAAAGGTCCCAGGGAAAGTTGGGTAATGGTTGGTGTTAGCAGCTCCCAGAGGTGACTTTCTTCAAGTTCAGGACCCTTGTGGGAAAGCACATGATGAGGAATGGAGGAAGCAAATGCTGAGAAGGGCAGGAGAGCATTGGGCATCCATACCGTAATGGTGGACTTGCCAGCATGCTTGCCATTTTTAAGGAACAGGGCTCTGGTCATCTTCTTTTGGGCCACGATCTACAAAGAGAAGATAAGGGGTCCCATTGGTGGAGGGAAACCAGTGTGTATCAAAGGTTACCTGCTCTACCCTCTAATTCTCCAAACTATAGTACTTAGAACTTTGTAATATCAGGATTTCACAGAATCTCACAGTTGGATGGAACTTTCTGGGTTATCTCATCCAATCCACACCTGACCCCCCCCCAGAACACCCCCCAAAGAAGCAATCAACCATCTGGCCCCGTCCTAAGAGTCTTACACTGGGGAACCCATCTCAGGCAGCACGGTTTGCTTTTTGGACAGCTCCGTTTGCTTTTTGGACAGCTCCAATTGCTAAGAAGCCAACCAACCCAGCTGAAATCTTCCTCTGCAACTTCCGCCCACCCATTGCTCTCCTCTGGGGCTAAACAGAACATATGAGAGCCCTTTAAATTCTTGGAAACAGCTATCATGTGAATCTAATGTTGTTGTCTCCAATTAGACTGTAAGTGCCTCATGGGTAGAGACCTTGTCTAAGACTGATTTCATCCACCACCCCCAGGAATGATCCATCAGCACTTGTTGCTTTACCCTCAAGGATGGGGGTGGAGAGGTGATAAGCACCTTAATGAGTTATCTCTCCAAAACAGGTATTTTACATTTCCACAGGCCTTACAACCCAAAAGAGGAAATCTCAAGCAGAGATTTCAGATGTTACCAAGGCATCATCCTTGGGGAAATTGCTTTCAAGCCAGGGAGGGGTAAGAAGTCCTTCAAATGTAGCCTACAATATCCTAGGCAGTACAAGATACAACTTTTGCATCTAGGGCAACACTAATGGGTCTTAGATCTTAGATTAGTCTTAAGCTCTCCACTGACTGGCGTATGGTTTATCTGCCCCTTGTCTGAAGAGGGGAATGTTCCCATCAGTCCCTTTTGTGACCTTCAGGGCAGCCCCTTCTCTCCCTCCCTTCAACCCTGCCACGCCCACCCCTAGTCCACCCTCAGTCTGAATCCATAGCCTAGGGACAGGAGGTGGCTACCTGCCCCAGAGTGCACTCTATGCCTCCTAGGAAGTCGTCATCCTGGGAGCCGATGCTGCAATGTCCATGAATGTCGTAGGCCTCAAATCGAAGCTTCTGTACTTCCTCAAAGTAGTAGTCCAGTGTGAAGACCTTGGAGAACACTGGGTGTAGGCTGCTCTTGATGACCTCAGTCCTGTCCACCTAGAAGCAGCAGGGGACATTGGAGCAGGGCCAGCCCCTTCCCTACAGTGCCTGAGACTTCCCTCCCATGGCAGGCAGAACCCCAAGAAACCTCCTGATGGCTAGACAAGTTTTTCTCCCCCTTGACCTTCATTTCTTTCCTGTAGGACCATGAACAGACTCAGAGTTCCATGTTAGGATGCATGGGAAGAGAAGTTATCAACTTAGGATCATAAGAATCGTCAGTTATAGGATTTGGAAAGGGAAGGACTGTTAGAGATTGTCCTACATTTTACAATGGGGAAACCAAGGCCCAAGAAAGGAAGAGACTCATCCAAGGTCTCAGGGGCACAGAACCCACATGAACCCAAGATATCTGACTCTAAATCACGGGCTTTTCCCCTTACAACATTCGCTTCTCACAGACCTAAGGTTCCAGCCCTAACTTTGATACTTAATTTACCAGCTGTTGAACTTTGGAATCTGAAATATCTGAGTTCAGATACTGCCTTAGACACTTTCTAGATGTATAAAACTGGGCAAAGAACTTACCCTCTTTCAGACTCAGGTTTTTTTTTAATCTTTAAAGTGGAAATAATAATACCACCTACCTCCCAGGGCCATGAAAACCAAATGAGATAACACATGTAAAGTGCCTTACAAACCTTAGAGTGTTATAGAAATGTTAGATATTGTTGTGGTTGTTAGTTGAACTTGGGGAACATATTTAAAGGACAAATAGATGCTACCATAGATACAGCAATGGACCAGAAGTCAAGAACACCTGAGTTCAAATCTAGTCTCAGACACTTACTAGATGGATGACCCTGGACAAGTCACTTAAACCTGTTTGCCTCAGTTTCCTCATTTATAAAATGAGCTGGAGGAGGAAATGGCCAACCACTCTAGTATCTGTACCAAGAAAACCCCAAATGGGGTCATTAAGAGTCAGATGCGACTGAACAACAAAAATACATTTAACATCCCTGACTTGTCCCAATATCAAAATGTTTTTGGTCTACTTCACAGCAATGTTAAGAGGATGAAATGAGGTAATTATATCTGAAAATGCTTTCTACAGGTGAGAAGTAAAGCAAAGCTTCACATGCCTCTTTCTTTTTTTTTTCTTTCTTTTTTTTTTTTTTGCGGGGCAATGGGGGCCAAGTGACTTCCCCAGGGTCACACAGCTAGTAAGTGTCAAGTGTCTGAGGCCGGATTTGAACTCAGGTACTCCTGAATCCAGGGCTGGTGCTCTATCCACTGTGCCACCTAGCTGGCCCCACATTCCTCTTTCTTTTGCTTGCTCCCTCCCTCCCCCTCTGAGCTCCCCAAGTCTGCACCTCCCATGCCCTAGCCTCTGGGGCCACTGGAAGACAGAATTAAGCTCTCCACCACACTCCCAGATGCAGCCTCCAACCCCAACCTCTTTCCTTCTCCTGCTCAGTCTGAGGAGATGAAAGACATCCCCAGTCCTGGTTCCTCACAGTTCAGACACTGACACTAGGAACTGAAATACCATATGGTGAACTAGGGACCTCCCACTTCTTCTGTCCCTGCCATGCCCTCCCCAGGCAGTGCCCTAGCACCAAGCTTGGAATAAAAGAGATTGAATGTAAACTACTTGAGGGCAGGAACTGTTTCAGGTTTTTTGTTTATTTGGGGGGTTTTGTTTCTTCTACTTTGTATCTTTAGAGGCTAGCACAATTACTGCCTGTCTCTTGGCCAGGGCTTAAGAAATGACAACTGATGGGGGAAGCTAGGTGGCCCAGTAAATGAAGCACTGACACTGGATTCAGGAGGACCTGAGTTCAAATGTGGCCTCAGACATTTTACCCTTAGTAGCTGTGTGACCCTGGGCAAGTCACTTAACTTTCATTGCCTCAAAAGAGAGAGAGAGAGAGAAAGAGAGAGAGAGAGAGAGAAAGAAATGCCAGCTGAATGATTGAATGAATGAATGAATGAATGCAGAGTAGTAGGCACAAGAAGGACTTAGCAAGGACTCCCACATTAATGTAGCCAATGCTTTTAAGATCCACAACCTGGGCCCAATGAAGCCTCTATAGCCCTGGAGGTGCTAACTTTGACCTTCAAGGCATCTTTCAGCTCCAGGGCCCTACAGCTGCAACTGCCTCGAATGGGTATCAACAGGGGCAGCAACCCCCCACCCACCCCCCAGAAGACACTGACACTGCAGCTCCTAGAGCCTGGCACTGAATATGCTCCCATCCCATCCATTTTCAGATGGCTACTTCAAGAGAACACAAGGTGGGTGGGCGGGGGGGGGGGCAGCTAGGTGGGGCAGTGGATAGAGCACCAGCCCTGGATTCAGGAGGACCTGAGTTCAAATCCGACCTCAGACACTTAACACTTGCTAGCTGTGTGACCCTAGGCAAGTCACTTAACCCCAATTGCCCAGCAAAAAGAGAGAGAGAGAGAGAGAGAGAGAGAGAGAGAGAGAAGAACACAGGGGGGGAAAGGCAGTTTGATGCAAATCTGTCTAAAGCTTCATTTTTTTTTCTTTTCTTTTTTTTTTGGGGGGGGTGAGGCAATTGGGGTTAAGTGACTTGCCCAGAGTCACACAGCTAGTAAGTGTTAAGTGTCTGAGGTCAGATTTGAACTCAGGTCCTCCTGAATCCAGGGTCGGTGCTCTATGCACTGCACCACCTAGCTGCCCCCAGCTTCATATTTTTTCAAGAAGGAGAAGCCACCTGAATTGCCAATAAACCCCAAGCCTGGGATCTCCACCCCTGGGCAGGTCCAAGAAAAGGCCATGGAGGGAGGATCCAATAGGCCTTCTCCTCAATGGAATCCAAGGATGAGAAAGAAAGGAAGGGGAAGAGGAGAATCCACACTGGGTATCCTGGAGAGGAAAAAGGAGAGAATGCCTCTCTCAACTGAATGGATCACTCTTAGGAACCTAAACTGAAGGGGAAGGGGAAGGTTGGGGACTGAGTTAGAGACACCCAACACACTCAAAGGAAAACTGACTTCCCCAGGTACCAACCTGGCTGAGACAGTCAAGACCAGAAAATCTGTCCTGGACTATTGGAATCGCCTCCCCAAAGGCCCCTCTGCCTCCTGTCACTCCCTTCTCCAGTACATCCTATTACAAAGCTGACAAATCCATCTCCTAATATGAAGATCTAATCATTTTGCTCCCTTGCTCAAAAGCCTTTACTAGCTCTCTATTGCCAGGATAGGATAAAACATAAACTCTTTATCCTGGATTTCAAGAGAAAGCTGGTTCAGAAACCTAGCTCCAATCACCTCTCCGGCTTTGTTTGACATTATCCCCTGTCCTGCATATTTTTGGTTCTGCCAAACAGATTGTTGGCTCTTCCCTATCTCTCAAACAGGGAGTCAGTCCCACGTGATGGGATCACACTCTTCTCTCCTCTCTGCCCTTGATTTCCTTCTCTTTCTTCAAGATCCAGCTCAGATCCTAGCTAGGTCTGGAACTGTGATTTCAAGAGTAAAAGACACTCCTAAATTAAGTCTTTCTACCAATGTAAAACGGCATCTTCTCTCTAACATACAGCTCTGAAGAGCTGCCTAGAGAGCATTGAGGAATTTAGTAACTTGACCAGGGTCACAGCCTGGGACTTGAACTCAGGTCTTCATGTCTTTGAGGCAGGGTATCACCACTAAGCTGTTTTGGTTTCTCCTCCTCCCCACCAAAAAGTATTCTTTAGTTTCTCCATCCTTCCTAGAATGTCTTGCCTAGATTTCTCCTTTTCTCCTCTTCATATCTGACCTTAAATCATGCATATTTGTGTGTATATATACCAATCAACTAACTTACCCTGTTATGACCCAAGATTTAATTAACTTGAGGTGAAAGTCTTCAACACCAAAGTAATGTTAAAACCCCCTTGTCAGTTCAATCCTACAAACATTTATTAAACGTTACTCTTAACAGAATGGAATAAACATTTATTAAGTTCCTATTATGTGCTAAACATTTCACAAATTATCTCATCTGATCTATTATCTCATTTGATAGCTCTTTTAGCTAGGCACTGGGAGTTCAAAGATAAGAACCAACAATTCTTGTCCTCAAGGAGTTTACAGTCTAATTGTGTGTGTGTCTGTGTGTGTCTGTGTGTCTGTGTGTGTGTGTGTCTGTGTGTGTGTGTAGGAGGATGGAAGATATGCATACATGTGTGTATATATATTCTCTCTCTCTCTCTCTCTCTATATATATATATATATATATATATATTTTACAAACACATGCACGCGCACACACACACACACACACACACACAGAATAGGATCGAAGACTCATCCTATTGGATCTCCTGGAGTAAATGTTTAGGCCTATTGTGCTACAGCTTGGAAATTAAAGGTGTAAAGGGGGCCATTTGTTACTTCCCCAGAGAGTAGAAATCAGCCTTCCTGTCCCATTTTCTAGCTGAACAGAAATAGAAAAAGAGAGAAGGGTAGGTGACCAGCCTTGTACTAAGGTAGACAGTTCAGAGTTAACGGCCATGGCAGATGTGGACTGCCTAGATACAGGCAGGGACTTCGTGGAACTAAAGCTGAGGCTCGGTTAATATGCAATAGATCCTGGTAGATTTCTTTAGTCCCATTTTTAATTACTGTAATCTCATGTATATTACTTCTGAAATTAAATTTTCCTCCTTGAAGATCATTATCTTTGCTTAAACTCAGGATATGTGGAATTGGGCAAGGGAAAGAGAAGTGGGATTTGCATCTCATGTTAGTGATAGTTTGTGTGTGGGGTTCCTGATCTCTAAAGAGTAAGATTGGGGGTTCAAGTATTAGGGATCAGTCCCAGCAAGAAAGTGAGTCTTGTGACTTTAAGGAGAATTTAGATTCCTCTGACGCTGGTTTGAGGTTAGTTATGTCATAATCACTGCAGTGGACTGAGCACTGGGCTAGGAATCAGGAAGACTCATGTTCATGAATTCAAATCCAGGCTCAGACACTTAGTATCTGTGTCACCCTGGGCAAGTCACTTTACCCTATTTGCCTCAGTTTCCTCATCTGTAAAGTGAACTGGAGAAGGAAGTCTTTGCCAGGAAAACCTCAAATGGGATCACAAAGAGTAGTATGTAACTGAAACGACTAAACTACAACAATGTCTTAATCCTCCCCACCACACAGAGTAGTAGATACAGTAATAGGCATGCTCTCCTCTGAGCAGTTAAAGGCTGGAGTCGGTAGGTAGGGATACCTGGAAAAGGGGTCTTAGATCTTTCTTTCCTCTGTATACCAGGTAGAAGCCGCGTTTTTCTTCAAGCAGAATGATGCTATGGAAAGACTAGTGCCCTAACAGTCAGGATAACCATATGCCTAATTCACCTGGGGTGACCTTGGGTAAATTATAGAATTTAGACCTATTTAGAACCTTAGAGATTATTTAATCCAGGGGTTCTTAATCTTTAATCTTTTTTTAGACTCCTCAAAATAAATGTGTGTGTGTGTGTGTGTGTGTGTGTGTGTGTGTGTAGAATTTTTTAAATAATTGAAGGAAATGATAAACCAGTTCAGGATTAGTGAAAATCAATATGTTGGGTTTTTTAGTCATCTAAATTCATGGATTCTCTGAAATCAATCTCATCCATTCCTCTCATTTCGTAGATGAGGAGACCAAGACTCAAAAAGGAAGAATAGTATGCCCAAACACCTTGCCTCCAAATCAAGTGCTCTTTCCCCCATACCTTCCTGGTTCTGAGCCTCACTTTCCTCATCTGTAAAATGAAGGAGTTGAACTTGATCATTTCTTTTTTTTTCTGGAATGGTTCTATTAATAAAGCCAGTAAGTTATTAATAAAAGGATGGTCATTTGGACATCTCTCTCAGACCAAAGACCCCTAATGGCAATGGAGTCACAACTTATATGTCCATAGAAGAGGAGGTGTACCTGAGGGATGCCTAAACACCTCTGATTGGTTAATCATATGAGGTGGACTATCTTGGGGTACATGACTTAAGTCACTCAAATCTTGGTCAAAGAGACAGAACTTGATCATTTCTTTTTCTTTTTTCTTTCTCTTTCTTTCTTTCTTTCTTTCTTTCTTTCTTTCTTTCTTTCTTTCTTTCTTTCTTTCTTTCTTTCTTTCTTTCTTTCTGTTTTTGGTGAGGCAATTGGGGTTAAGTGACTTGCCCAGGGTCACACAGCTAGTAAGTGTTAAGTGTCTGAGGCCGGATTTGAACTCAGGTCCTCCTGAATCCAGGGCTGGTGCTCTATCCACTGCACCACCTAGCTGCCCCTAGAACTTGATCATTTCTAAGGGCCCTTTCAGCTCTATATCTATGGTCCTAAATAAATCACTTCATTTGAGGATGCTGACTTTCAGTGGAAAAGGACAAAACTAGAACCTGCTGTCAAGGGCATTTGAAGGCACTGGTGCTCTAACTTGGAAAAACCCCATCTCAGGTTCCCTTTACTCAGGTCATGGGCTTTAACTCAACAATAGGCATTCTTTTTTGTATCATGGACCTTCTGACCTTCAGTAAAGTCTATTGAGCAGAAACTAAAATACATAGGATTACAAAGGAAAAATCATATTGAAATAAAGATGCCCTTTTTCCTATCCAAGTTCATAGACCCCCTTGAAAGCTATCCAAATAGATCCATTGGTGTTCTATAGACTCCAGGTTAAGAACCCCTGATCTAGTCTAACCTAGTCATTTTTCAGAGGAGTAAATTAAGGCCTAAAAAGGAAGGGACAGGTTGTACCAAAGATGAGAGTCTAAGATTCAAACCCAGGTCCTCTGATGCCAAATGGACAGAGTGAGTGAGCTTTCTATGCACCACCTCAGCCTATTTCTCCCACAATGGGCTCACAGCCAGGCAGAGAGTGGAGCAGCTGCCAACCCCCCCCCCAAGGTTCATCCTAGTCGGGTCCCTTTGTTCCCATCTCTCCCTTTCAGACCACAGCCGCCCCACTCAGGCTTGAAAGCTTTGCTTTTTCCAGCTCACTCAGAGCCAAGAGATCTGATGAACCCCATCACCCTCAGTTCTTCTAGACAGAAAGTAGCAACCTTTAGAGGAGGTTCACTTTTTTAAAGGGTAGAGTGACATTTAACCCAAAGCAACGAATCATAGAAAACAGAACTAACTGGAAAGAGCCTTCTCTATATCATCTAGTTCAAAGTTCCCATTTTACAGATGAAGAAAATGAGGTCCAGAGATTTGAACTGATTTACTAACCAAGGTCAATTAGTGGTGGAGCTGGGACCAGAAACCGGGTGCAGCACTCAGTAGTGAAAACACTGCACCAGAAATTTTAATGAAGGAAAACAAGGGTGAGTGTATGGGGGAGATATTGGGGCAAAGGGGTGGGAAAAGGCCTCTGGGGGCCAGTCACCCCACTCTGAAGAGGTGGGGCCTCAGGCTAGGCCTAGATTTACCCCCTTGCAAGCTCCTAAAGAGGAAGGAAAGGGAATGTGAATTCCCCAACTCCACAGGAAAGCTCTCCTTTAAATAGAGGTGACAGATCAATTAATGAATGAAGACTGTTTCTTGATGATGAGGCACAAGGGCACCAAAGCAGCTCACAGTCCTTGAGCCAAGAAGTGACTCCAAACATCAGGAGACATCCCTGCCCTACTTTCCCCAAAGGATCAGTGACTTCCCCAGCCTTGCCGCGATCCACTGGAATCTAGTCAGCCTTGGCATTTTCTTATTCCTGAGAGGCACAACCGCCCCCTAGGGCACTCTGGTCCAGCCCCGCCTGGAACTCCGGCTGGGCCTTTAAGAGTGGGGGTCCAGTTACATCTGCGCCCTTTCGGTTCCCATTCCCCAACCCTCCCCTTTGCCTCAAAAAACTGCTGCTGGTTTCTTTTTTTGCTCTTCTCTATGCCTGGACTGCCCCTGTCAAAGCTATACAGAGCAAACAGACCACACACAGTCTTGGGTGCCAAGACAGTGGCCTGGGAGAAATTGAGGCACCTTTCCTCATGACTACTGGGCCCAGGCCACCCCCAACCCTTCCAGGCTCATGCCCACGCCTGGCACCAATGCGGTGGGCTCTCAGTACCGCCCGTCTCTCCCAAGCAGCCTGCCTGCCCGAGCCTCCTTTCTTATGCTTGGAGGCGGGTGCTTCTAATCAGTCTTCTTTTTCTCCTGCTGCTTCTTCCCAACTCCGTCTCAGCCCTCGCAGTCCCGCCCCATCCAGTTAGAGGAGGGGATGAGGAAGGAGGTGGATGGATGGAGGGATGGATGGAGAGGAGCAAATAGACAAACCGCAGCCCATTAGTGTGGCTGAGCCATTAACAGACCTGACTAGGCGGCTCCAGGCTTTTGGCCCAGGTGCCCCAATGCTGGGGTCAGATCCCCAGGGTCCACAAGGGCCGTAGTGCAGCCCACAGCCCTGGGAGGGGCTCAGGAGAGAGAGTGAGATATCCCTGAGGCAATCTTTTTTCTTCTTGGACTGTGGCAGGATCTCCGCTGAACCCAGAGGTCAGGGTAATTGAGTACCAAGGACCTGAACAGACTAGGGAGTTCACGTCATACAACCTGGAGAAGAAAAAGGGCCCCAGCAGGTGGATCGCACCAGACTCTTCCTTGACAAAGAGTGGCTCTGGATTTCTCTCTCCCCATTTGTCCCTTCCTGATCCCACCCTGCCCACCACAACACCCTAGTCCTTAGCATCAGGGAAGCAGGAACTGGGCCTCCTAGACAATGCAGTTTAACAGGGCCAAACCCAGAGAAAACAGAGGAGCCTGGGTAATAATTAGACTTAAAATAAAATGTTAGAGCTGGAAGTTAATTTTAGAGGTCGTCAGGTAGATTTCCCTCCTTTTATTTACAAGGGAAACAGAGCCTAAAGAGGGAAAGCAACTTTGGACTTCCTCAGGATTACACGGAGACAAACAGATGAGAAGCCAGGTCATCTGACTCTCAGTTCAGTGGTCTTTCCACAAGACCACAGTGTCTTAAAACCACACAGCTTCCTGTTCTCCCCAGGAACAGAGAATAACCATAGGGCTGCAGGTTAATTCTCCTGTGGCTCAGTGGTTTGGGGTAATCAAGATATAATTAATTCAGGTAGTTTTGGAAACATCACTTGCCCTAAACTGGCTGGTTGTAAGAGATCTTAGACCCCCTTCACTTTCTCTTGCTTCCTCTCCTTCCAACTGCACCAAATACCCAGTGAAAAAGCCAATCCGATCTCTCCCCATCGTGAAAAAATGAGAATACAGATTCTTGGGCGATGGTCTCCTGAATGGGGAGGGGAGTGTGGAGACGAGGGTCGAAGGAAGAAGGCAAGACCATGTCTCCCGGAGGGTGCTGATTTCCAGACAAACTGGGCAACCCCATCAAGAATCTTCCATGCACAAAGTCAGCCTGCCCAAAACACATTACTCCTTGCCCCAGGCAGGTTTAACTCCCTAGTTTCTTGTTGTAATGGTCCCCAGAGTCTAGATTTCTGGGTGGCGGCTAGGTGGCGCAGTGGATAGAGCACTGGCCCTGGATTCAGAAGTACCTGAGTTCAAATCCGGCCTCAGACACTTGACACTTAACTAGCTGTGTGACCCTGGGCAAGTCACTTAACCCCCATTGCCCCACAAAAAACAAACAAACAGAGTCTAGATTTCTAAAGCAACAAACTGAAATTCCATCAAAAGATGCTCCCACCCACCCGCCCACCCATCGTGGCCCTCCTGGGATGGGATCGTCAAAGGACTAAAGACTCTGGGGTCTAATCTTCAATGCCACCCCTAGCCTCAGGGAGGTCCAGAGATGATCGGCCTGAGGTCAGTGAGGCACAGGGATCTCGATTGCTGGCTTCTGCCAAGGATCAGGTCTGTCCCAGGGATCTGACACTGAACCATCCTGGCAACCCTGGGATTAGCTTCATTGGCCACAAAACCAATTGCTGGCGCCATGGCTGTGGTTACACTCCTTAGAACCTGAGCCTGGAGACTTCTTGGGCCGTGTGGACACCGAGGGTAACCGTGAGGTTGGCCACACCCTGGATGGATCCAAGGGGCTCCCAACGACCAGCCCTGACCCTTGCCCACTGGAGCTGGTGGAAAACCCGGGGACTGGGAAATTAGAGAAGGTTGAGAAGGCTGGGGGGTTAAAGGGGGAAGGTCTCTATAAGCCCCTCTCCCCAATCGGGAAAGACTGACCACCACCACCCCCATCCCGGGGCAGACTCGGCCCCCTCCCACCTCATCCCCAGACCACCAGGCCAGCCTCCCTAAGACACAGAGTCCCGGGCACCTTTCCTCCCCACCACAGTGGCCCTCACCACCCCACATCAATAATCAGTTTAATGGAGCAGACCCAGGCCTCAGGCGGCAGTCTGCCACCTCCCAGCCGTAAACAAGGATGGAGGTGTGTCCCTTCATTCTCCTTCACCCCCAAAACACATACACACACACACACACTCTCCCGGATTTCAGTCCCTCCTCTAGCTTCTAGGGACCCAGCATCATTGGCAGGACGGGGAGGAGGGGAACAGCATTCCCACTAGGGTACCCAGAGGGAACCAAACAGTCCCCTCAAGCAACCTGTTACTGCTCCGGAACGAAGGGGTAGAGAAGCTTCCCGCCCCAAGCTGGGGCTCGCCCTCCCCTTCTGGGACTAGGGTGCACCTGACCCCTCCCGGGAAGGGCTTCTCAGTCGTCCCGCTAAGAGCCCTGACCTCGGCATTCCAGGGGAGCGCTGAGTGCCCCGCAATTACCATCCCCGCCCCTTCCTGTTCCCAGATTCGTCCTGAGCCGGACCACGTTCCCCACTCCCAGCCCTAGCCCACTCTGAGTCCTCCTCCTGGAGCACCGCTCCCTCGCCTTCTCCCACTACATCCCTCCCCGCCGCCGCCACTGCCGCCTCCTACCTCCACCCACTGGCCCTGGGACTGCATTAGCAACACCACGCTGGGGTCCGACTTGTTGAGCGGGTCGCGGTCCAGCAGATGCCGGCAGCTGAGTCGGAGCTCCACCTTGGAGACGCAGGTGGCGGTGACCACCCCGAGGGCGGCCGGGGCTCCCTGCTCGGAGCCCGGGTTCATCTTCGCTCCGGCCGGCACCTGGTTCTCCCCGGCAAGTAGACTGGCTTAAAAGAAACGAGGGGGCACGGAATGGGGGGGAGGGGAGGGGGCTCAAGCAAGGAGCGTTCGGAGAAAGTGGAGATTTCGACGGCTCTGCGGGGTCCTGCGGGTTCAGGCTGGGAATCACTCCCCTCCAAAGGTTTCCACCTCTTTGTTCTTTCCCTAGATGCCCCCGCTTTCCCGGGACCCTTCCTCCACCACGGCTGGGGGCTGGGATGGGGCCCGCTCTCTGAAGCCCCAGGCAGTGAGTGGGATGGTAGGCACTAGATTTCCCCTGGGGGGAAAGCCAGGGTCTAGGGGAGGTGGTTCATTGGGAAATGAGCAAAGCCCTGGGTGGTCCAGAGCCAGCTTCGCTGGCTGCCTCTCCTGTGAGTCGCCTGTCCCCTCCCTAGGGGCGCGGAGCTGCCTCCCGAGCTGCCGGAGGCTCAAGGCAGGGATAGTAGGAGAAGGACCCCCTGAGTGCGGTTCCTCAAAGTGGGAGAGAAAGCTGGCGGAGAAAGCGAGCCGCCTCGCCCGCTTCGGGCCCCGGCCGGGCGCGAAGTTGGCAGCGGGAGCAGCACCACGCAGTGCCCGGGCTGGCTCCGGGCAGGCGGGATGGAGGGCAAGCGGCTAGCCAGCCCGCTGTCGCTGTGCCCGCAGCTCCCCAGGCGTGCCCCTGAGGGAGGTGCCTGCTCCCAACCGCCGGGGCGCAGCTGGACGGAGGGGGTCAGAGGGGGCCCGGGCTGGCAGGAGGCAAGCGAGGCAGGGCGATGGGGTGGGAGGAAGGAGGGAGGGGGAGGGGAGGAAAATTCTCCTAAGGGACCAGGGAGGGAAGAGAGACTCAGAGCCCCTAGTCCAGCTGCTCCCCTTTCTCTCTCTGCCTCTGCGCCGGGGGAAATGGTGGCCAGTCCCTAGGCGCGGCCCCGGCTTCCCATTCATACCCACCCGGGGCGGCGGGCACACGTGGCTCGACGGGCAGCAGCGCCCGGCGCATTGGCTGGCGGGCAGGGCCCCTCCTCTCCCTCTTTCCCTCTCTCCGTCTCTCCCTCTTTCTGTCTCTTCCTTTTCTCCCTCCTCCTCCGCCTGTGCCGACGCTGCCTCCGGGATTGCGGGAAAGAGGTCGCTGCAGCCACCGCCTGGTTGGTCAGCCTTGCTCCGCTCAGGGAGCGGCCTGCGCCCCCCACTCCGAAGGCCATAAAAACAGCCCCACCCCACCTCCTGCCGCCCACAGTTTAGGTGGCTAGCACCCTTTTGGCCCAGGGCACAGACATCATGCCAGGCTGGGTTGCAGCAATATTGACATTCCCACAGGTAGCTGTGTACGCCTTTCTTGGTGCCTCTTGGTGCCTCCCGGGGCCAGGTTATACCTAGAAGCCCCAAAGTACAAATGGTGGGGGCTGGGGGTGGGGAGCGGGGAGGGGAAGGGAGGGATAGAAGAAAAGGCAGCCTCCTTGCCAGATGCGCCTGGTGGGAGCTCCTATTATCTGCACCTCTTCCCTGTAACTGTGCCTGTCTTCTGAACTAGGTCCACCAGGATCTGGTGCCAGCCCAGGGAAGGCCCAGCTTCCCCTCTCTGGGGCAGCTACCGAAGTGAACTGCTGACAGCTCCCTGTTCAGTCCTGCAAGGAAGACAGAGGGGCTAAAAAATTCCAGGACTCCTTTCCCCCACCATTTCTACTTCCGGGAAGAGGCACCTCACTACCTGCCTCTGATACAAGCAAAAAGCAAACCAGCTCTGTGCCTAACTTAGGCGCCTCAAAGCCAAGTGCTTCGGAATGGGCACCCTCGGTCCATCCCTCCACACATATTCCCTGGGCCCCTAGATCCTAGAGAAATGTGTGATGTTTCTAAAGTTCCTACAGGCTGGGGGGGGGAGGGAGTATGTGTGAAGAGGCTGAAGCTCTTTTCTCTGACCCATCTCCCTGCCTCCTCGTGTTCTGAGGACTTTCTGCTTGGCTCCAGGGCTCAGTCTCCCAGAGAGGCACAGGCTGAGAACTCCAGAAGCATTTGAGTTTGAAGACCACGAGCTTCTGACTAAGGTCTAGTTCATCCCCAGGGACTTGAATATTCTCACATCCCCTGGCAGCCAGGAAAGGGCCGGTCCTGATCCTGCAGGAGAGGTGGCAATCTTTCCCTAGGGAAGCTAACTCACCTAGCATTGGGACTCCTTAAAGAGTGGTTTCACACCACCCCCAACAAAGGCATCAAAAGGAGCAAGAAGGAGGAGGCGGGAAATCACCTCCCAGCCCATTCTCCTTGACTATTTCAGCCAAAAATAGGACATAGACCTGGGCAGGAAACAGTCACCTCAGTCAGGAAGGGAGGAAAATAAGGGAAAACCTGAAGCAGGAGGGAAAGGCCAACTAGGTTGAGTTTGAGGGCTGAGACAAGGAGAAGGGAGAAGGGGAAAGGGAAGGGCATCTTAATGGCTTAACAACAGTTTATGGAGCCCCTGGAAGAAGAGTCGGTGGGCAAAGTGGATCTGGGAGCTCAGGATGATTCCTATCCCTGTCTCAGAGAAGCAAAGGAGATAGTAAGCAAAGACTTACAGGGCTTTCCTATCTATTGTCCTGAGAAGGATTATGCCTCCAACAGAGAACACCATCTCTTAATTATCCTACCCTAGCTTTTTTTTAATTTTTTTTGTGAGGCAACTGGGGTTAAGTGACTTGCCTAGGGTCACACAGTTAGTAAGTGTTAAGTGTCTGAGGCCAGATTTGAACTCAGGTACTCCTGACTCCAGGGCCAGTGCTCTATCCACTGCACCACATAGCTGCCCCCTACCCTAGCTTTTGATACTCCCCAAACTTGACCCAAAGTAGGCTAGTCCTAAACCTCAGGGAGGAAGTAAGGGCAAGAGTCCTGGAGTGGTCACATGGTTTCATTACAGGGGCTAAGATGGAATCAGGAAATTCATATATTTTTTTAACTGGATCTGGAGATGGGAGGAAGAGGCAAAAAAGCCAGAACTGGAAGCTAAGAGCCAAATGAAATGAGGAATGGAACTAGGTCTGTATCCCAAAGAGATCATAAAAAAAAGAAAAGAACCCACATGTATAAAAATATAGCAGTTCTTTGTGGTAGCAAAGAATTGGAAATTAAGGTGATTTCCATCAATTGGGAATGGCTAAACAAGTTGTGGTATATGAGGGTACTATAAGAAATGATGAGCAGTAAGATTTCAGAAAAACCTGGAAAGACTTACATGAACTGATGCTGAGTGAAGTGAATAGAACCAGGAGAACATTGGACACAGTATCAACAACATTGTGATGATCAACTGTGATAGACTTAGCTCTTTTCAACAATACAGTGATCCAAGAAAATTCCAAAGGACTCATGATGGAAAATTTTCTCCACATCCATAAAAAAGAATTACTGTGTCTGAAGGTAGACCAAAGCATACTGTTTTTACTGTTTTTGTGAGTTTTTGTGTTTTTTTTTCTTTCTTGTGTTTTTTCTCTTTTGTTCTGATTCTTCTTTCACAACAGGGCAAATGTGGAAATATGTTTAACATGATTGTACGTATATAACCTATATCAAATTGGTTGCTGTCTTGGGGCGGGGGGAGAGAAGGGAGGGAAGGAGAAAAACTTTTAACTCAAAATCTTACAAAAATGAATGTTTATGGATGAAGCACCGGCCCTGCATTCAGGAGGACCTGAGTTCAAATCTAGCCTCAGACACTTGACACTTACTGGGCAAGTCACTTACCCCTCATTGCCCTGCAAAAAAAAAAAAAGTTGAAAACTATCTGTACATGTAATTGGAAAAAATACCATCAAGATTGAAAAATTATAACAGAGTACAGATAAGTGTTCTACAGAATAAAAATGTATAAATTAAAAAAAAAAAGAAATGAGGAGTGGAAATGACCAACAGCCACAGCTGGTCTCAAATTTTTCCCTTCTGTGTTCTCATTTCCTATTCCTGTCTGGATTAGATGCAAAAAAAAAGGGAACATTCTAGCCCAAGGCAGAGCTAGATTCAAATTTCCAGGGCTTGTGGGATCCTCCTTAGCTTCCTATTCTGAATAACTGCCCCCCCTGAACCCAGGCTGTGCTATTCATTTGTTTTACAGTCCCCTTGGCACTTTGGGATCCTGTCCTGGTGCATGGACCCCTGAGAGAGAAAGGCACCTATCTCCCAAAGGTTCTCAAACTTTTGGGTGTCTGGACCCTTTTAACACTATTTTTTTAACACAAAAGAGCTTCTATTTATATGAATTATATTATTAATATCTACCATAGTTGAAATTAAAATTGGGGAAAATTTTATAAATATTCATTTAAAATTGCTTTCGAAATTAGGGTTATTTCTAACTATCACATTTTTGTGAAAAATAACTCTATTTTCCGGAAAAAAAATTGGTGACAAGAGGGGCATTGTTTTACATGTTTCTGCAAATCTCTTCAATGTCTGGTTTAACAGTAGAAAGCTGGATTCTCCTTTCTGCTCAATCTGTTATGATATATTGTTTTGGTTAAAGAAATTCTAGCTTCTCTGTGACCCTGGGCAAGTCACTTAACCCTTATTGCCCCGCAAAAGAGAAATAAATAAATAAATAGATAGTAATTCCAGCCTGACACAGGTATGTAGTTGGATAAGTGAGAATTTTTTTTTTTTTTTGTGGGGCCATGGGGGTTAAGTGACTTGCCCGGGGTCACACAGCTCATAAGTGTCAAGTGTCTGAGGCCAGATTTGAACTCAGGTTCTCCTGAATCCAGGGCTGGTGCTTTATCCACTGAAACACCTAGCTGCCCCCAAGAAATATTTTAATAGGTAAATAACATCTTAGTATTATTATGAAAAGAGTCTTGATTCCTTAGACTCCCTGGACAGTTCTCAGGGTCCCCCCCTCCCCAGGAGTTCTCAGACCACACTAGGAGAACTGCTGCTGTGGACCCTCCTATATTCACCTCTTTCCTAGAGGCCTCAATAGCTCCAGGCCCCTTAAAGTTCCAAAGTCAGTCACGCTGACCCCAGCTCATTAGGCTGCTCTGAAGAAAACCCTTTTTATCCTTAAAGCACCACTATGAGTTTTATTCTGTTTGGATGGCTCCACCTTCCAGAGAAGCCGTAGCTCATTTAACTTCTGTTCTAAGGGGTTGGTGGCATGGCCCAGTAAGGAGAGTACCTGTATTCAACTCTGGGCTACTATGTGAGCCCTTGTACAAGTCACGTCCCACAATCTGGACTTTGGCTTCCTTGTCTGTAAAATGATGGGATTGGGCCCTTAACCTGGGGGCTATGGACTTGTTATATGTGTATGTGTATCTATACAGTTACAAATATATTTAAATATTCATAACTACATTTCACTATAACTGGCTTCCTTTGTGACTTTATATATTTTATTTTATGCACTTAAAAATATTATTCTGAGAAGGGATCTTTTAGACTTCAGCAAACTGTCAAAGGGGATCCTTGATCTCCAACTTTTCCTGTTCAAATATATTTATCTTGTTTGCACATAGTTGTTTGCATGCTGTCCCCGCCATTAGACTCCTTGAGAGCAGAATTGCCTTTTGCCTTTCTTTGTGTGCCCAGAACTTAGCACAGCTACTTAATAAATACTTTTTGATTTGACTTAAGAACCCCTAAACTAGATGATCTCTAAGGTTCTTTCCAGCTCTGACATCCTATGATTCTAAATTCCCACCTAAGACCTAGTCCGATTGGAAGCCATTTAGTTTTTTTGTTGTTTTTTTGGTTTTGGTTTTGGTTTTGTGGTGAGGCAAATGGAGTTAAGTGACTTGCCCAGGGTCACACAGCTACTAAGTCTCAAGTGTCTGAGGTCAGATTTGAACTCAGGTCCTCCTGAATCCAGGGCCAGTGCTCTATCCACTGTGCCACCTAGCTGCCCCAAGCCATTTAGTTTTGATGGTGGGCCCCATCTCTCTGCCCTAAAATTGCATGAGATCAGCTCCTTTCTACAAAAGCATGGGGAAAAAAATACATTCCTTTTTCTCTTTTGCTGAATCATCCTCCATCTTCTGCTCATAGAGTGTGGGCATCCTCTAAGGCTCCATCTTGTGATCTCTCCCTTTCTCTCTCTATATTCTCTCAGCTGGTGACCCCAGCAGCTCCCATGGTTATCATTCCTATGCAGATGATGCCCAGATCCTCATTTCTTACCTTCTGTCCTGAACTGCAGACCTCTTTCTGTACAGTTCCACCTGCATATGCCGTAGACATCTCAAACTCAGTATTTGGGGGGGTTTTTATTTTTTTTATTTTTTTAGTGAGGCAATTGGGGTTAAGTGATTTGCCCAGGGTCACACAGCTAGTAAGTATTAAGTGTCTGAGGTCGGATTTGAACTCAGGTCCTCCTGAATCCAGGGCCGGTGCTCTATCCACTGCACCATCTAGCTGCCCCTCAGTATTTGTTTTAAAGTAATAAACATTTTTATTGATAGTTTCAGGTTCCACTTTCTATCCCTCCTTCCCTCCCTTCCCTCTCTCCTCCCTGAGGTGGCAAGGGATCAGATATAGGCTATACATGTACAATTATGCAAAACATCATCATATTGGTCATTTTGCACAAGAAAACTTGAAAAAAAGAAAAAAATGAAAGAAAGTGAAAAATAGCAGGCTTCAATCTGTGTTCCATCAATATCAGTTCTTTCTTTGGAGGTGGATAATATGTTTCATCAATAGTCCTTTGGGATTGTCTTGGATCATTTGAGAATAGTTAAGTCTTTCACAACTCTTCATTAAACAATATTGCTGTCTCTGTGCACAATGTTCTCTTGGTTCTTCTCACTTCACTATATATCAGTTCATACAAGTCTTTCCAGGCCTTTCTGAAATCATCCTGCTTGTCATTTCTTATAACACATAATATTCCATCACCATCATATACCACAGCTTGTTTAGCCATTCTGCAATTGATGGGCATTCCTTTGATTTCCAATTCTTAGCCACCACAAAAAAAGAGCTGCTATAAACATTTTTGTACAAATAAGTCCTTTTCTCTTTTGGGGGATATTTGGGGGATATAAACGTGGCAGTGGTATTGTTGGATCAGTTCTATAGCTCTTTGGGCATAGTTCCAACTTGCTCTCCAGAACAGTTGGATCTGTTCACAACTCCATCAACGGTGAATTAGCATCCCAGCTTTCCCACATCCCCTTCAACATCCAACATTTTCTGTTTTTGTTATATTTGCCACTCTTATAGGTAGGCACTGATATCTCAGAGTCAAACTCAATATTTTTAAAATGGAATTCTTTGTATTCTTCCTCCATCCTATCTAGACCTCTCCCAAACTTCTTCATTTCTCTTAGTGGCACCACCATTTTAGCAGTCTGCAAATTAATAACTTCAGAGTCATCCTTGACTCTCTCTCCCTCCTACCACCCTCCCCACCCCATCAGTTAAGTCTTGTCTAGTCTGCCTCCACAACATCCTTTGAAAATGTCCTCTCCACTCACATAGCCTATCACACGAACAATTGCAACAGCCTCCTAATTGGTCTCCCTATGACTAGTCTCCTTTCCAATCCATCCTCCATATAACTATCAAATTGATTTTCCTAAAGCCCATATTATGCTATTCTACTCAAGAATCTTCCCTGGTTCCCTATTGTCTCTGGGAGAAGATATGAACTTCTCAGTCTGACTGCTGCCATCTGTCCTCACCTACCTTTCCTGTCTTATTTCCCATTATTTCCCTTCATGCATCCCCTATTTAAGTCAGCTAGTGGTCACTCATACAAGACCAGAATAGTGGATAAAGTGCTGGGCTTGGAGTCTGGAAAATCTGAATTAAAATCCAGCCTCAGACACTTACTAGCTGTGTGACCTTGGGCAAGTCACTTCACCTCTGTTTATCTCAGTTCCCTCACCTGTCAAAATGAAATAAGAGTAATCACCTCCCAGAGCTATTGTGAGGATCAAACGAGATAATATTATAAAGTGCTGGGGCAGCTAGGTGGTGCAGTGAATAGAGCACCAGCCCTGGAGCCAGGATTACCTGAGTTCAAATCTGGCCTCAGACACTTAACACTTACTAGCTGTGTGACCCTGGGCAAGTCACTTAACCTCAATTGCCTCACTAAAAAATAATAATAATAATAAATAATAAAGTGCTTAGCCCAGTGCCTACCACACAGAAAGCACTTAAAAATGTTTGTTTTTTTGTTTCTCTCCCCATCCCACCCCCATCTACTCCCTTCTTGTCTTTGCCTCCTACAATCCCTGACTTCCCTCAAAGTATAATTCAGGTGCCACATCTTACACAAGTTTTCTCCTAAGCTACCCCTCGAATATCACTTTCTCCATCTTGCAATGACTTTGTGTGACTTTGTTACACAGTACTTTTTGTCTGCTTACTTGGGGACATGTTGTATTCTCCCAGTGGATCATAAACTCTTGGAAGGCAGAAACTATTTTTATTTGTCTTTGTTTCTCCAGTCCCTTGCATGTAGCACCACAGGCCCTTAACACATGCTTGTAGAATTGGATCAGGTCACTCACCGAGTTCCTCTTTCCTAGCTAAGGGTATTATTTTAGTTCTCTGATCATTGGCCCAGAAGAGAGACTGATGGTGGGGTGCTGCAATGGATAGATTGCTGGACCTGGAGTCAGGAAGACCTAAGTTCAAATCCAGCCTCAGACACTTATTAGCTATGGAACTTTGGACAAGTCACTTAACCTCTGCCTCAGTTTCCTCATCTGTAAATTGGGCACCTACCTCCCAGAGTTGTTGTGAGGATCAAATGAGTTAATATTTATAAAGCACTTTGCCAACCTTTAAGTGCTATTTAAATCCTAGCTGTTGTTGCTCCTGCTGCTACTGCTTTGTTATTGTTATAGTCTAAGTACAACGATGGTGAGTTCAGCCCAGTTCCACCTGCACTTCCAACCCACTCTCTATTTTTTTTCAACCATTGAGAGGAAGAATGGAATGTTGGAAAGAACACTGGGCAAATGGCCTTGATTTGAGTCTCAGTCTAGCCGGTTACTACCTGTGTGATCTTCAGCAAGTCATTTTACTTCTGTGTGTTTCAGTTTCCTTACCTGTAAAAATGAGGAAATTAAACTACACCAGCATCACTTAATACTTTTTGTGTCCCAGATCCTTCAGGCAGTGCAGGGGAGCCCAGGCATCCCTTCTCAGAATCACATTTTTATAGGTATTAAATAAAATATATAAAATTATAGAGGAAAGTGACTTGCCCAGGGTCACACAGCTTGTAAGTGTCAAGAGTCTGAAGCCATATTTGAACTCAGGTCCTCCCGAAGCCAGGGCCAGTGTTCTATCCACTGTGCCACCTAGCTGTCCCTATCAATTAAAAAAATAATAATAAAAAACCCTTATAGATCCCAGGTTAAGAACCCCTATCTAGACAATCCATCTCTCTGGTCCTTTCCAATTTTCTACCTCTTATCTCATGCTCTTATTTTTTTAAATAATATTTTGTTTTTTCCCAATTACATGTAAAGACAATTTTTAACACTCAGGATTTTTTTTTGAGTTCCAAATTCTCCCTCCTTTGCCTCCCCTGTCCCTGAGACAGTAAGCAATTTGATATAGGTTACACATGCTCAATCATGCAAAACATATTAACATATTAGTCATGTTGTGAAAAAAGACACACACCAAAAAAAAAAAAACACCAAAAAAAATACAGAAAGTGAAAAACAGTATGCTTCGATCTGCATTCAGCCTCCATCAGTTCTTTCTCTGGAGGTGGAGAGCATTTTTCATCAATCTCTTTCCCTGATGAGGGAACACATGGGGGCCTACCAGAGCCTACCTTTCTTTGCAGATTGTAGCATCAGGAGGCAGCATCTGAAGCATGTAGAATTTTTTCTACACTTTATACCATGATTTAAAAAAAAAAAACAAACACATCATTTCCACCAGGGGATCAGGGGAAAGGGATTATTCCCTTCCATTGGGAAGAAAACCTTAAAATGAAGGTGGCTTTCCTTTCTTCCTCAGGTCCTATTTTAGAAGTATATGCTTTTGTTAATCAATCAAACATTTCCTGAGCCCCAACAGTATGCAAGGGCATTTAGGGAGCACACAAAGAAGGGACAGCTGTGGGCTCCTCCCTCAAGGACCTCACAAGGAGGTGCAACAGAGGATCCAGGCAAGGGATGCATATGAAAAGAGATCTAGCATTAACAAGCAGTGTGTGCCGTGCAACCCCAAAAGGGGGACATTCAGATAGTCAGTCCCCCAGCTATTCAGAGGAAACAGAGGTCCCAGTCCTTTACTAACTGGGGTGGCCACAGGAGGCTTTGGGGAGGAGGCAGAACCCAAACTTCACCCAGAGATGCCCTCTGGCATTGGGAGATGGACAGCTTGCTGGGGGTGGAACCAAGTTTTCTTTCTGGAGGCCAGATCGGAATCCTGGCACTCACTGATTGGGGAGATTCAAGGCAGGACTCAAGTGCCAGGGCACTGGTATTGGTAACTGGGGTCAAGAGGCATTTACATTTCCACCTTCAGGAAAGGGTATCATGGCCTAGAACAGGGTTTTGATCAGGCCTTCTGTTTGGAAGGTGGTGGTCAGCAGTTGTCCATCCCCCCCCCCCCAATGATAGAATTAAAACTGTCCCCCAGAGAATTTGAGTCAGATTCAGAAAAGGCTTATCATTTTTTTTTTTTGGCAGGGCAATGAGGGTCAAGTGACTTGCCCAAAGTCACACAGCTAGTGTCAAGTGTCTGAGGCAATATTTGAACTCAGGTCCCTCCTGAATCCAGGGCCGGTGCTTTATCCACTGCGCCACCTAGCTACCCCAGGATTATCATTTTTATATTCATTTTTTTAAATTTCAAATTCCAAATTCTCCCCTTCCCTCCAATTCCTCCCCTACACATTGAGAAGGCAAACAATATAATATCAATTATATGTATGAGGTCATACAAAACACGTGTCCACATTAGCCATATTACACAAAAAAAAAGCAAAAAAAATTTTTAAGAGGAAAAAACGTGCTTCAATCTGTACTCCAAATTCATCAGCAGAATAGGATTATAGATTCAGGACTGGAAGAGATCCCAGACATCCATGTTATCTCACCCCCTCATTTTTTCAAGTGAGGAAACTGAGGTATAGACAGGTTAAGTTCCCTACAATTAGAGATTTTTTTCATTCTTTGTATTTGTATTTCCAGTGCCTAGCACTGGCTTAATAAATACATATTAAGGAGCAGCTAGGTGGCACAGTGGATAGAGCATTGGCCCTGGATTCAGGAGGACCTGAGCTCAAATCTGGCCTTAAACATTTGACACGTTCTAGCTGTGTGACCCTGGGCAAGTAACTTTACCCTCATTGCCCACAATAAATAAAGAAACAAATGAATGAATGAATGAATAAATAAATAAACAAACAAATAGATAGATAAATAAATGAATGAATGAATGAATAAATAAATATTAGTTGTTTGGATTGGGCATTTTCACTGGCTGTTCCCCATACCTGGAACTCTCTTGTTCATCATCTCCTGGCTCCTGGCTTCCCTGGCTTCCTTCAAATCTCAGTCTGAGCCCCACCTTCTGCAAGAAGCCCTTTCTGGTCCTCTTTGATGTTAGTTCCTTCCCTCTGGGATTCTCTCCAATTTATCCTGTCTCTATCTTGCTTGTACTTAGTTGTTTGCTTGTGAGCTCCTCCATTAGATTGTGAGCTTCTTGGGGAAAGGGATTGCCTTTCTTTGTATCCCCAGAACTCAGCTCAGGGCACCTCACATAGTAGGCTCTTCATAACTGCTTCTCAACTTGACTTGCCCATGATCACCCTGGTACTTGACTTGAACCCAGGTACCCGGAATCCTAATGCAGCCCTCTTTCTACTGTACCATGCTGCTCTCCCCTCCCCTTCACATAAAGAAGAGATTCTGAGGTTATCAGATAGTGAGGACTAAGGATTACTGGGAAAGATGTGAAATCTTCATTCGAGATCACAAAATTATATATTTAGAGTTGGTAGGGATCAAATCTTTAAGGTCAGGGCAGCTACTGAATAATGATGCTGACATGGGGGCAGAGGGTTGGATCAGGTGAATCAGTCAATCAATATTGATTTATCTATCTATCTATTTATTTATTTTTAAATCAACATTTATTAAGGACCTACTATGTGCTGGTCACTGTGCTAAAGATGAAAAGAAGGGAGCTCACGATTTAACAGGGAAGACAACACACAAGAAGGACTGTGTACAAATAAAAAATATACAGTATAAATATATGGGTGACCGCAACATCTGCAAATAAGAGGGAATCTAGTCTTCAAGCAACCTTGGGAGGTAACTGCAGTTATCATCTCCACTTCACAGTTGAGGAAATGGAAATAGGTCTTTGCATGACTTCACACTTATAATGGGCATCATATTGCTTGCCTTCTCAATGGGTGAAGGAGGGGATGGAGAAAGGGGGAGATTTTGGAACTCAAAAATTTTTTAAATGATCTTATAAATACATACAGTTCTCAAAAAAAAAAGAAAGAAAGAAAAGAAAAAAAGAAAATATATGGTGCAGCTAGGTGGTGCAGTGGATAAAGCACCAGCCCTGGATTCAGGAGGACCTGAGTTCAAAGCCAGCCTCAGACACTTAACACTTACTAGCTGTGTGACCCTGAGCAAATCACTTAACCCCTATTGCCTCTCAAAAAAAAAAAAAAAAGAAAGAAAGAAAGAAAAAAAAAAAAAAAGAAATACATACAGTTGAGAAAACCTAAGGCAGACAGAGGTTAGACGACTTGCCCAGGGTCACACAGCTACTCACTGTCTGAGTTAAGATTCGAACTCAGGTCTTCCCATCTCTAGGTCCAGCACTCTGCCCATTATGATGTCTCTAAAAAGATGTGATGAATAGTAGTTTCATTCATGCATCACCTGCTAGATAAGTACGTGGTGATAATGGATGATCAGGGCCAGCCTACAGGACAGGAAGAATAGTAATTGACAAATTATAGGGTGCGTTCTGAGGGGCCTAGGAAGCCCCATGCCAGGGAAATAAGTAAGGACTTCTTCCCACAGGGCATTCAGGCCCCTTCAATCAGCTCCACATGGTTTCCTCTGAGGCCTACTAGAGCAAGTATCCTAGGAAGACCCTCCCCACCTTCAGTCAGCTGCTATCTCCCAAGCCAAGCCACCTCCACCATCTTCCACCTCCTAGTTTCCTTCCAGAGCAAAGAAAACACATAAGGCCTAAATGCAACTTATTATCCTCAACTTTACAAACAGTAAGATGTTATGTTATTTTTTTGTTGTTTCGTTTTGTTTTGTTTTTTCTTTGTTTTTGGTGAGGCAATTGGGGTTAAATGACTTGCCCAGGGTCACATAGCCAGTAAGCGTTAAGTGTCTGAGGCTGGATTTGAACTCAGGTCCTCCTGACTCCAGGGCCAGTGCTCTATCCACTGCGCCACCTAGCTGCCCCTATGTTATTTTTTCATGATCATTAATGACCACCCCTTAAATAATGCCAGCACTTCATTCCTTTTCAAAGCACTTTTAAGTCCATGTATCTTCATTATCTCACGTGATCCTCCCAACATGCCTGGGAAATAGGCATGGGCAGGTATTACGTTTCTCACTTGACAAATAAAGAAACTGAGGCACAGAGAGGTGACATGACTTGTGAGGGTCAGACACAGCAGCTAAATGGCTGAGTGGATTTGGCCGCTCTCTGACTTCCCGCTTCCTGAGGGAAATGAGCTAGGGGACATTGTGCCTCTGTACCCAGCTGGCTGTCTCTTCTGTGCCTGAAATGCTCCTTCTCCTCCTCTCTGCCTTGTGGAACTCCATCAGGAGACCTTCCTTGATCCCCCGGTTTTAATTCTTCCCTCAACCCCCACCACAAAATGTATTTGGCGTATATTTTGTATTTCCTTGTCAATGTCCTGGTTGTTTCCTCCCGTGAGAATACAGGCGCTGAAGAGAGGGATTGCTTCATTTCTGATTCTGTATCTCTAGAGTCTGGCAGCGTGCCCTGGCGTAGAGCAAGTGTTTGATATTTGGTGAATTTAATTGAATTGCCCAGGACTGAAGCACAAAATAGGCAATATTCTTCTGCCTTGATGAGAATATCAAAATTATAATGTTAGTAATGCTGGCATTGCTATGGTTCCTTAAGGTTTCCAAGGTGTTTTGCCTCCCTTGATCCTCACAATAATCCTGGGAGGTGAATGCTCTTATTTCCATTTTGCAAATGAGGAAACTGAAGCAAAGGGAAGTGTGCCAAGGTCACACAGAGAGTAAGTTTTTGAGCCTAGATTCGAACTCAAGTTTTCTTGGCTCCAGGTCTAGCTGTTATCCTCTCTTCTGTGCAAGAGAAGGAAAGCCTTGTGGAAGGCCTAGAACCTTCCCGCCAGGAGCTGAAGATCTGACAGAGACAAGCTTGTGACTCTCCTTTCCATTTACTCCATATTTGCCTTCCCAGAACTTGAGGTTTTCAAGGGCAAGACATAAAGAAATTCAGTCTTCACCTTAGCCTTCTAAGGCAAACTCCTTCCCTAGACTAGAAAGCAAGGGCCACATCACAAATGACCCAGTAGTGTTGTGGACAGGGTCGGAGGACCCGGATCCAAATTCCAGCTTTCTATTTGCAGGACTTTGGGTAAATTTCTTCCCAACTCAATTTTGTGGGGGGGACGGGGCAATGAGGATTAAGTGACTTGCCCAGGGTCACACAGCTAGTAAGTGTCAAGGTTGGATTTGAACTCAGGTCCTCCTGAATCCAGGGCTGGTACTTTATCCACTACACCACCTAGCTGCCCCCCCCAACTCAATTCTCTTATTAGTTCTAGCCCTTCACACAGTGCTTGGCATATAGGAAGCATTTAATAAATGCTTTTCTTCCTCCCTTTGTTCCTACTTTGCTTCTTTCACCTCTTTCTTTTTCCTTTCCTTTCTTTCTTCCTTTCCTTCTTCCTTCCTTTCTTCCTTCATAAAATGAAGGGGTTAAACTAGATTCTCTCTAAGGTCTCTTCTATTTGAAAATATCTCCTCCTCCCTCTGCCTCCCGCTCCCCCCTTCACCTAGTAAAGAAAATCATCCAAAGTCAGCAAAAAAGAAAATAGCTGTTTGGAGATGGGGAGGGCTCCCTTGGAGAAGAATAGTTACCAAGAATTCAGTGACAGTGGAGGGATGAGGGTGAGGAGGAGATGTCCAAAGGGGCTTTCTCTACCCAGAGTTCAAACCCTTGATTATGGAAAACAATCTCCTACCATTTTTGCAGTCACCCAGATAGGAAGTTGCACTCAAAGTAACTTCTAAGAACCCCTCCCCTTCCCTCAAACTACTTATTCCCCTGGCCTCTGTTCTCCCACTTGGCACAGAGACAAAACAATCCACTCACCTGGAGACTGCTAGTTGTATGTGGGAGGGGCAGAGAGGGAAGGCAGCTGTGTACCCTGATGATCTTCCTGAGAAGGTCTCTCTTCCCAAGTCACAGAGAGGAGACGTGACTGAAATTCAGACTCTAAACAACTTCCTTCACAGCCTCAAAAGGAAAAGACATTCAATCTGGAAAGGGGTCATAAATTTAGAGCTGGAAGGGACCTTAGAGGCATATAGTCCAATCCTTTCATTTCACAGATGAAGAAACTGAGGTCCAAAGTGATTTAACCAAGATGACACAGGTAATCACGGACAGATCTAGGATTTGACAGTCAAGATTGGAACCTCTGGCTCTTTCGATGTCTTTAATGTATGAGAGTCTTTGAAATTATTCTCTTTTAAATACCAATCCTTGAAGCACTTTCATGTTTTTCCAAAGTGCTTTCATACTTCTTACTCATCTCATTTGACACTCAGCAGCTCTTGGAGGATAGGATGGCAGGTACAATGAGCTCCATATGACCAATAAGGAAACTAAGACCAAGAGAGATTTTGATATTGGGATTAAAATATGGTGGTCACTGTTATTGACAGAGAAGTCAGTATAATAATAGCTAACATTTCTATAGTGCTTTGAGGTTTGCAGAGGACTTTACAAATAGTATCTCAACCCTGATAGGTGAGCATGAGGATCCTGTACAGTGTACCCCTAAACGATGTTTTCCAACATCAATGTTCTCTTCTACACTCACTTTACAATTAAATCACCAAGTTTTAAATTATGCATTGATTGAATTTGAATGACTGTATCTGAATATAGAATTCCCCTATCTTCTCCTCTGCAGCAGATGTTGGCAACTAGCTGCAATTATCTTCCCAGTAGCCTTTTTGCAAGGGTTTATCACAAGTATTACAATATGAGATGACCCCAGGGGCAGCTAGGTGGCACAGAGGATAAAGCATTGGCCCTAGATTCAAGAGGACCTGAGTTCAAATCTAGCCTCAGACACTTGACACTGACTAGCTATGTGACCTTGGGCAAGTCACTTAACCCTCATTGGCCTTCCCCCCCTCCAAAAAAAATATGAGATGACCCAATGTCTTGTGAAATAATGTTCCCATTGGGCAGCTAGGTGTCACAGTGGATAGAACACCAACCCTAGATTCAGGAGGACCTGAGTTCAAATCCGACCTCAGACACTTAACACTTACTATTTGTGTGACCCTGGGCAAGTCACTTAACCCTAATTGCCTCACCAAAAATAATAATAATAATAATAATCTTCCCATTGCCATTGGATGCATGATGTTTGCCTCTCCAAAAAGAACTTGTAAGCTAGGGTTTCTTTGCCTTTTTAGTATCATGGACCTGTTCTGGGGTAGCCTGTAGACCCTTTCTACCAAACGAGGTAATATTTATAAAAAGTACTAAATACAGTGCCTGGCACGTTGTTGTTCAGTCTTTTTTTTCCTGTCATGCCTCACTCTTCATGACCCCATTTGGAATTTTCTTGGCAAAGATACTGGAGTGGTTTGCCACTTCCTTCTTCTACAGATGAGGAAACTGAGGCAAACAGGGTTACATGACTTGCCCAGGGTCACACAGCTAGCAAGTATCTAAGGACAGATTTGAACTCAGAAAGATGAGTCTTCTTAACTCTAGGCCCAGCATTCTATCTACTGCTCCACCTGGTACATAGTAGGAGATTAATAAATATTTATTCCCTTTCCCCTCTTCTCAGAATCATATTTTTGAAGGCATAAAAATAAAATACATAGGATTTCAAAGAAAATTAATTATAGTGAAGTAGTTATCCAAATATTTTTAAAAACATATCTTGCAAGTTATCTTTCCATTAGAAGGTTATTTCCTGGGGGGGGGCAGCTAGGTGGCACAGTGAATAGAGCACCGGCCCTGGAGTCAGGAGGACCTGAGTTAAAATCCAACCTCAGACACTTGACACTTGCTAGCTGTGTGACCCTGGGCAAGTCACTTAACCCTTGTTGCCCCCTCCCCCAAAAAAGAATGTAATTTCTTGTTCTCTTCTGGTTTCATTTATAAGGAGAAATGTTCACATTGGTATGATATGGCTCTGCCAGTGGCATGCCTGCTCATTAGTCACTGGAGAGGGAGCTCACTTTTCGAGTACTAACAACTGATGTTTATAGATAGACTCGAAGCTGAGTGATCCCTAGTATACTCTGCCTCCACTTCTGCCACTTCCCCATCCCTGATTGAGGTAGGGAGGGTTGGGGGAGGGAAGAAGAGCTGTAAAGGACTGAAGCACATTGGATTGGTTTTCTTTGTTTCATGAGCTGTCATGGCCAGAGTTAATGGCCAAGTGGCTGGTGTCCTGACAATGAGTACCCCTCCAGCCTGATCCTAGGATCTCAGGTTCATAGTCCTAGAAGAGTCTGACATCTTTTCATTTTACAGATGAGGAAAGTGAGACACAGGGAAATTAAGTGACTTATCCAAGATCAGTAATAGAGGCAGAATTTCATCACCAGATCATCATAGCTCTATGGAAGGGAGCTCAGAGCCATCTGGCTCAACCCTCTCCTTTTCCAGATGAAGAATATAGAGACCTAGAAAAGATGATTGATTCACCCAAGGTCACACAGGTAATGTGTTAGAGGTATGATTTGAACTCTGGTCCTATGACTCTTGACCTACTATTCTTTCCACTATACCATGGGTTCCTAATATGGGGTCTGTCTTCCTACAGTCACACCAGTGTTGAACTTTGTTGTTTTTACTGGCTTTGTCTGTTTGATGAAGGTCAGAAGCAATCTCAGAGTTGTTTTAATTTATCATGAGTTAATCTATCATTTTATTTTATCCTGTTTCTAAAATGTTCTAATTATTAGGGAATAAGTGTGAAAAGTGAATCCATGATAGAACCAACTATTACCCAGATCAGTCAGCCTCTCAATCAGTCACCAGGTCCAGAAGTTCTTATTAACTGCTTACCATGTGCCAGGCAGAGGGCTCAACCAGGGAAGAGACAAAGAAAAGCAAAAACAATCCCTGCCTTTGAGTAACTTTGCTCCTAATTCATCACTCTATAATACTACACTGCCTTTTAAAAGAAAAAAAGAAAGAAAATGCAGATAATATAAAATATTAAAATAGATATTTTAAGGGGTAGCTAGGTGGTGCAGTGGATAAAGCACTCACCCTGGACTCAGGAGGACCTTAGTTCAAATCTGTCTTCAAACACTTGACACTGGGCAGCTAGGTGGTGCGGTGGATAAAGCATCGGCCCTGGATTAAGGAGGACCTGAGTTCATATCCAGCCTCAGACACTTGACACTTACTAGCTGTGTGACCCTGGGCAAGTCACTTAACCCCCATTGCCCCGCAAACAAAACAAAACAAAACAAAAACAAACACTTGACACTTACTACCTGTGTGACCCTGGGCAAGTCATTTAACCCTCGTTTGCCCTGAAATATATATATATATGGCTAATGTGTGGACTTATTTTGCTCGCACATTCATATTTATTACAAGGATTTTTTTCCCAAGGGGGAGCAAGGAGATGGGAGGAGAGAAAGAAGATTTTTGTTTATTGAAAAAAATTAAGTAAAAAAAAAAAAGATTTAAATGGTGTGCACTGTTGGTGGAGCTGTGAATGGATACCACCATCCTGGAAAGCAATACTGAATTATACACAAAAAAATAACTTAAACAGTTCATGCCCTTGACCCACCTATACCACTGCTATTCCTATTCCCAAAAGTGATCAAAGAAAGAAGAAAAGATCTTTTATGTACAAAAATATTTGTAGCTGCTCTTTTTTATGGTGGTAAAAAAACCTGAAAACTAAAAGGATTTCCAATAGTTGAGAAATGCCTGAATTTCAGGGTATATGAATGGGAGGGAATATTATTGTGCTGTAAGAAATGGATGATTTCAAAAAGACATAGAAAAACTTATTTGAACTGATCCATTCACAGGGGAAAGAGTACTGAACAGGAGTCAGAAGACCTTAGTTCAAGTCCAGCTTGACCTCTAACTAGATTGTGACTTTCAGGCAGCTAGGTCACCCAGTGGATAGAGTACCAGGCCTGGAATCAGGATGACCTGAGTTCAAATCCAACTTCAGATTCTTACAAGCTGCATGACCCTGGGAAAGTCACTTAACCTACATTTGCCTCAATTTCCTTAATTGGAAAGTGAGGAAAATAACAGCACCTTAACTCCCAGGGTTGTCCTGATAATCAAATGGTATAATATTTATAGAGGACTTAGCATAGTGTCTGGCACATAGAAGGTGCTATATAAATATTTATTCCCTTCCCTCACCCCTTGCCCTTGGGCAAATCGCTTAACTTCCCTGAGACTCAGTTTCCTCATTTGTAAAATAGAGAGAATCCTCCCTGCCCAGGCTTCCCTCCTAGGGGTGTTGTGATGATCCAAAGATCCATCATATGAGAAAATGCTACCTAAGCTGTAAAGAGAAGATTATAAACAGAATTTTTAAAATGGGAATAACACCACAAATAAATCTGGCTCGACACTTCTTTTTTTTACCCTGGTTGCAAACCTACACTTCTTTTTTTTCTTACCCCCAAAGAAATATTATTTTATCTGAGAACATCTGCAACCTGTCTGGAACATTTTTTTTTCTCCAGTTCTTGACGTTCAGTTTACTCTAGAAATCAAGCAAGCTCTCCCAGACTCTGTGATAAATCACAGTATTATTAAACAAACACCAGTTATGCCAATGTCTTGAGTTGTGTCAATCTGAAATGGAAATGTGCTCTCTTTGTCACTATCCCTAAGTGACTTCTTCATTAAACCACGGGAAAATACTGTCAATAACAAAGTCCCACCAGCTGTTTTGGGAGTCAAGACACCAAGCACACTCTTTAGTGTCCCTACCATAGTACCAACAGCTCCCTGGCCTATACCTTTCCAGTATCATTTCTCATTATTTTCCACCATTGACTCATCATCCCAGCCTTGCCCCGCCCCCACAATGGATCCATCTCCCTGACAATCCTCTGCACATGATTTACTTAATTTGAATAAGAATAGCTTTGGTTCCTTCTATTCCCCAACCTAAAACTTCCCCCATAATCCACATATCCCTATCCTGGGTTCAAAATCACCCCTACCCAATAAACTTCCTACTAAGCACTTTTGGGGGGCATATTATTTCATTTGATAACCTTGATATCTCCATTGACAGTGGAAGAAACTGAAACAAATAGATTAAATAATTTACCTAAGGTCACACAGTTGTTTGTCCTTTGATTTCAAAGAGGACCAGTGGCATCACAGGGTAATGTCTTGACTTGTAGTGAATTGAATTTGAGGTAGAGTTGCACAAAGTCATCAGCCACACTCTCTCTTCCAGAGTCATCAAAGTGCAAGACAAAAGTCAGGATGACTGGTGATGGCCCAGGATGCAGTGCATGATCTTGGCATCTTTCATGTCTAACCAAGTTCTTTTTTTTTTTTTTTTTATGGGGCAATGGGGTTAAGTGACTTGCCCAGGGTCACACAGCTAGTAAGTGTCAAGTGTCTGAGGCTGGATTTGAACTCAGGAACTCCTGAATCCAGGGCCGGTGCTTTATCCACTGCACCACCTAGCCGCCCCTCTAACCAAGTTCTAAACCCTTCACAGTGCCTGCTTCAGCCGCCTTCATGGTGGTTGGAACAAACTGTTCTCATCCACCCATTCTGCCAGGGGGAGTCTTCACATAAGGAAGAATTTTCAATAACACCCTTCCTTTAGTCAAAATTATTTTTTAGAAATTCTTTGATAAGAATTTCCTCCCTAGTACCTAAGCCCATCTTCCCTTCTAAATTTTTATTTTTTTTCAGTCACCCCAAGCCTGTATTTTGACTATTCAATTGTTCTCTGATCTTGTTAACTAAAGAGAGAGAGAGAGAGAGAGAGAGAGAGAGAGAGAGCATTTATCACCTTAGAATCATCATTAGGGGGCACCTAGGTGGCACAGTGGCACAGTGGATAAAGCACTGGTCTTGGATTCAGGAGGACCTGAGTTCAAATCCAACCTCAGACACTTGACACTTAACTAGCTGTGTGATCCTGAGCAAGTTACTTAACCCTCATTGCCCTGCAAAAAAAGAAAAAGGAAAAAGGAAAAAAAGAATCATCATTGGAATGTTCTTCTCCCTTCCCTCAGTCACCACAAGTAAATGTCCCCTAGTAAAGAAGGAAAAAAAAAAGTTTGTGGGAAACAATGTTTACTACCTTATGCCCTAGTACTTCCCTACCTGTCTACCAAGAGGAAGAAGGTGTGTTTCCTCCTGAATCCAGGGTCAGTGCTCTATCCACTGCACCACCTAGCTGCCCCCTTTATTGCTTTTTAGTCGTGCCAGTAAGTCACAGTGATTGAGGGTCAGGGAAAAAAGCAAATCACTTATGCTGTAGAGCTTAGGCAGGGAGGGGAGCAGCTAAAGCTGGAGGAGAAATAATACTAAAGGAATAGGAAAGAGTTCATCATCTTTTCATTAAAATTGTCACAGGGGGCAGCTATGTGGCACAGTGGATAAAGAACCAGCCCTGGATTCATAAGTACCTGAGTTCAAATCCAGCCTCAGACACTTGACACTAGCTGTGTGACCCTGGGCAAGTCACTTAATCCTCATTGCCCCACACACAAGAAAAAAGAAAGAACAGAATGAGAAAACATTGTTGCAGTCATTGTGTGCATTGTGCCAGTTCTACTTCTTTCCCTCTATCAGTTCATACAAATCTTCCAGATTTCTCTGGATTCCTTGCAATCAAAACTTTATATTATATAGGGAATATTCTATTCAAAATTCACATGCCAGTCTATTCCTTCATTCCCAAATCGATGTTTCAAGTTTGTTTCAAGTTCTTTGTTGCTATTTGGTTGTTTCAGTACTGTCTGACTCTTGCTGAACCTATTTGGGGTTTTCTTGGAAAAGATATTAGAATGATTTTGTATTTTCTTCTCCCACTCATTTTACAGATGAGGAAACTGAGGCAAACAGGGTGAAGTGACTTGCTCAGGTTCCCATAGCTAGTAAGTATCTGAAGCTAGATTTGAACTCAGGAAGATGGGTCTTCCTGACTCCAGAGCCAGTCCTCTATTCATTGTACTAGCTGCCCAGTTACTTCTTATCTCTGGTGAATTTCTCAGAAGTTTTGTAGCAAAGGGGAAATGAGAACTAGATTTGGAATTAGATGACCTAAGGACAAATCCTGACTCTGCCATTTGTTAACTGTGTGACCCCAGGCAAGGTCACTTCATACTACTCTTTGAACCAATTTCCTCCTGTAAATGGGAATAATCATACTGACACTGCCTCTCTCACATGATTGTTGTGAAGGTCCTACAAGAATATGTATAAAAAGCACTTTGTAAGCTAGGAAATGCTTCACATACGGAGGGTGGTCATTATGTGGACTCTTGACTGAAGTAAGAAGCTAATTATGCCACCTCTAAGCTAAAAGACACTTAGGGAAAATACTTGATACATGGGTCACATCAGACAATGTATACAACTTTCTACCCTACTATTCCCCTACCTCTTTTCTAAAAGGAAGAAGGTGTATTAGCACATAGTAGACACTTAATAAATGCCTCTTGAATTGACTTAATCAGTGGTGCAGGTAGGAGAAGGGGGGAAAGGGAATAGCATTTATTTTTAATGGAACATGTTTATTCATTAAATATACATTTTCATTTTCTTTTCCTATGTTTTTGCTTTCTTTTCCCCACAAAGTCAATCGATTACTAAGTACCAGGGAACATGCCTTCTGTGTTAAAAAAAAAAAAATTTCTTCCATCTGTTCCTATTTTTTTAAGGTAATTTATTTTTTGGCTACATTTTAAGTTCTGAAATGTCTCCCTCCCTTCCTCTCTACTTCCCCCAGAGAAGGCCACCATTCAACACAAACATACATACACACATATACATACACACATGTATGTATATGTGTGTATGTATATATAAAACCGTACTATCCATACTTCTATTCATCAGTTCTTTCTCTAGGAGTGGATAACATCTTTCTTCATGGGTCCTTTGTAATTGATTTGAGTATTTAGAATACTCAGAATAACTTGTTCATTCACAGTTGTTCTCCCAACAATACTGCTGTTACTATATACAATATTCTCTTGGTTCTGCTCATTTCACCTTTCATTATTTCATGCGAGTCTTTCTATGTTTTTCTAAAACCAACCAGCTCATCGTTTCTTATATCACGGTAGTATTTTTCCAATTATTTATAATTTTTCCCCAAATTATATGTAAAAACCATTTTTAACATTGATTTTTAAAACTTTGTGCTCCAAATTCTCTTCCTTCCTCCCTCCCTCCCCACCCCCTCTTAAGAATGCAAGCAATTCAATATACATTATACATGTGTAGTCATAGAAAACATTTCCACATTAGTCAGGCTGTATAGCACAGCAGTAGTCCATCATGGAATAAGCATTTATTAAATACCTTACAGTAACCCTGTGATTATCTGCTTTCTGGGGCCTTTATTTTTCTAACTTTTAGTAACTAGAAACTAAAATTTTGGTAAAAGTGGGAGCAGTGTTTCCAACATCCAGATTGTTCTGGCTCTCCTATTATATGTATGGTTCAAGCCTGTCACATTTGGGTTTGTTTGTTTGTTTGTTTTGCAGGGCAATGAGGGTTAAGTGACATGCCCAGGGTCACACAGCTAGTTAAGTGTCGAGTGTCTGAGGCTGGATTTGAACTCAGGTTCTCCTGAGTCCAAGGCCAGTGCTTTATCCACTTCACCACCTAGCTGCCCCCAAGCCTGTCATATTTTGAATGGACCTTTGAGTTCATTCTTGAGACTACCCAGTAGCTACCGGGAAGCTAGAAGGCACAATAGAAAGAACACTGGTCCTAGAATCAGGAAGACCTGAGTTCAAATCTGGTCTCAGACACTTCCTAACCATACAACCCTGGGCAAATCATTTAATCTTTGCCTCAGTTTCCTCAACTTTAAAATGAGGATCATAATAGCACCTACCCCACAGGGTTATTGTAAGGATCAAATGAGATAATATTTAATTGTAAAGCACTTAGCACAGTGCCTGGAACATAGTAGGCATTTCATAAATGTTTGTTCCCTTTCCCCTCTTCCCCTATCAGCACCACTGATCAAGTCAAGTCAATAAACATTTATTAAGCACCTACTATGTGCCAAAATCTGTGATAAAACACTGGTGCGCATTCTTGTCCTCCGTGTTTTCCCTTCAGTTCCCCATAGCTAATGTACCCAACAGGCTGAAGACCATCCCTTGGTGCTTCCAGCTGGTCACATCCATCTGTAATATGTTGCAGTTTATGCCTTCACTTCATGCTAAGCACAAAGTATCAAAAAGGAACCTTGCTTCCCTGGAGTCCATCCAAGAAGAGGATATTCTGTTCCTTCCTTGTGACAAAATGCACATTTCTCATTAAAGGGCAAATCCTTCAATTCAAAAGGTTGAATAAGATGCTATGCTACTTAAAAGAAAATTCTAGCCAGTTAAATTTAGGGCACTGAAAAAAGTTCTACACAAGTCTATTCTCTGAAAATCTTGAGTGCTTATAACATCCTGAAGTTGTTGGGGTCTGGGGGTATATCGGGGCTGGGGGAGAGAGTATATGACTGAGGGCAGCTAGATGGCACAGTGGATAAAGCGCCGGCCTTAGATTCAGGAGAACCTGAGTTCAAATCCAGTCTCAGACACTTGACATTTATTAGCTGTGTGACCCTGGGCAAGTCACTTAACCCTCATTGTCTTGCCAAAAAAAAAGAGAGAGTATATGACTATCAGATGACTATCAGGTTTGGAGGTATGGGGTGAGTCATTTTGAGCAAATAAATAAGTATCGATGGGCTCTGTGGTCCCAGCCATCATGCCTTGCTAAGCCAACCCATCCCAGTTATGTTATCTGGAAGGCTTAGGGGCTGTGCAGATTTTTTTTTAGTGATTGATGGTGCAAGCAGCATTGATATTTTCCTACATTGTTTGGCCTCTTTGATCAATACCTTAGCCTTTTCCCATTCTCCCCTGCAGCCTGCCCTTCATCTTCTCCAAAGCCATTTTTCAGAAGAAAGATGGAGCCTGAGGGGAGTGAAATGCTGTCTTCCCGACTACAGACAAAGCCAACCAATCTCAGGCTCCTATTCCCACCCAGCCGCCTTGTCTACTACTTGAAACCTTTCAAGATAACTACAGCCCACACATATTCCTCCCCCTCCCCCTCCTTCCCCCCTCCCCTCTCATCCCCTTCTCAGAACTCCTACAGTATTTATTATCTTAGTAGAACCATCAAACGCTGAATCATATGTTGTCTCTTACTGTTCTCTAATGATGTTATGGGTGTAGGAATTGTCTATCTGACTGGAAGGCAAGCTCAAAGGGTAAGGTACCACTTCCGAGATTTCTGCGTCTCCCATAGTGTCTAGGTACAGGGCTAGGAGGCAGCCTGGTGTGATGAATCATAGAAACATAGGAATTGGAGCTGAAAGGGACCTTAGATCAATCAATAAAAATCCATTTATTAAGCACTCACTATGTGCTTGACACTATGCTAGGCACTGGAGATACAAAGAAAGGCAAAAACACAGTCTTTGCCCTCAAGGATTCCATATTTTCAAGGAGGAATTAACATGGAAACAAAGGAGGTTTATACAAGAAATATACAGAGTAGATGGCAAATAACTTCAGAAGAAAGGCACTAGAAGAAAGGAGCTAGAAGCGGGGAAAGACAGGGAAAGGCCCCCTGCAGAAGGTAGGATTCAAGCTGAGTCTCAAAAGAAGCTAGGAGGGGCAGCTAGGTGGCACAGTGGATAGAGTACTGGCTCTGGAGTCAGGAGGACCTGAGTTCCAATCCAGCCTCAGACAGTTGACACTAGCTGTGTGACTCTGGGCAAGTCACTTAACCCCAATTGCCTCCCCCCCCCCAAAAAAAAAAGAAAGAAAATCTAGGGAAACCAGGAAGCAAAGGTGAAACATTCCAAGCAAAGGGAACAGGAACAGCCGGGGAAAACCTAGAAAGAGAAGATGGACACCCTTTACAAGAAATAGTAAGTTGTATATGGAAGCTGGATAGCGGGATGTGCTGTCGTTTTTTAGTCATTTGATCTCATCTGACTCTTTTGGGCTCCGTTTGGGGTTTGTCGGCAAAGATACTCAAGTGGCTTGCCATTTCCTTCTCCAGCTCATTTTACAAACGAGGAAAATTGGGCCGAGTGACTTACCCAGGATCACACAGCTGGTGAACTGTCTGAGACTGGATTTGAACTGAGCTCTTCGGTCCTCTAAATGTATCTAAATGTATCGCTCTATCCCACTGTGCCACCTAGCGGCCGTTTGTGAGAGTTGTAGTAAAGGTGGAAATGAAAAGATTCGGCAATTGATTGGCTGGAGAGACTTCTCAGAATAATTAGATGTGGGTGAATTAGACAAAGTGGTGGATTTGTGTCTTGGAAGGATAGGGCTCCAATCCACCTCAGACATTCCTTATCTGTTCGAGCCTGGGCAAATCATGTTACTACACTGAGCCTCCGGAAAGTAATGGGATTTTACTCCATGCCCTGTAAAGACCTTTCCAGTTCTAAACCTATCATCATGTGAACACAATGTGCCCTTTTATTTGGCATGTTTGAGGGAAAGGCCAGAAGGGAAGTCCACATGACTTAACTGGAGACCCTCAAGGTAGCAGAAGGAAATGAGAGGGTAAGGGCATCCCGCTGGCACATGCACACACACTTACACTTTATATCACATTGCTTGGAGCCAGTATGAGCAAACTAGCAGGCCACCACTTTCTCGAACTGGGGTTGAGATGAACGTCTTTGGATGTACTCAGGGATTGTAGCAAGGGGCTTAAAAAAGACTTCTTAGGGAAATAGAATAAGGTTGGCTGTTATTCAGACATGTCTGAGTCTTCAGGACCCCATTTCTGGTTTTCTTGGCAAAGATACTGGAGTGGTTTATTATTTTTTTTTCTAGCGCATTTTAAAGGTGAGGGAACTGAGGCAAAACAGGGTTAAATGACTTGCCCAGGGTCACACAGTAAGTCTCTGAGGCTGAATTTGAACTCAGGTATTCCTGACTCTAAGCCTAGTACTCTGAGCCCACTTTGCTATGGACTTAAGGGTGGTACCCAGCCTTAAGAGTAATTCCTGTGTTGTTTTTATTATTGCTTTCCCTACCCATGAAGTGATTGGGATATTTGGCCTACCTTACTCATCCCCTTTTGGGTCCCGCCCTTTACCACTGAGAAAGAATTAAAATATAGATAAAGGGAGGAGGTCTATTTGCTTATGCCAACAGTAGTGGGACCAGTCCAAGCAACTTGAATGCTCAATTTATCCTAGGGTACAGTCATGTCAGAGGACATGGGAGACCATGCTGGTTTGGACATCTCTCTTCCTATGCTAGAAATGTGTGAATAGAACGCTGGGTCTGGAGTCAGGAAGACTTGACTTCAAATCTAGCCTCAGACACTTACCAGCTGTGTGACCCTGGGCAAGTCACTTAACCTCTGCCTACCTCATTTTCCCCTTCTGTTAAAGGGAGACAATATCACCTACCTTCCACGGTTGTTGTGAGGACCACATAGGATAATACAGTTATCCCTTCCACATTGTGACTTTTCCCATTGTGGTTTCCATATTCCACAGGTCAGCATAAGATATTAAATGGGAATTTGGGGGGAGTTTTGTGGAAGCCACAGACAACACACAAAGGCCAGCAGATGACAAAGAGCCTATGACCAAATTTTATAATAAGGTCCTGTAAACACCCTATAGAAGAAAAAGAAAGAAAAAATTTAGACTTCTTTGGTATGAAAGGAAGGCCAAAAAATTTTATGTGGATTTTCCAGATCACAGGGGCACTGTGCCCCTAACCCCAGTGATGTGGAAGGATAACTGTAATTGGAAAGCACAGTGGCTAGCATAAAGTAAGTGCTATATAAAGGTTGTCTATTATTAGATTCATATTAAATTGAACAAAATTCTATCTGTCAGATGTGAACCAGAGACTGCAGACAAGAGTGTTAATATTTTTTCTTTGATGTTAGTGACAGAATCCAGATTGGAACCTAGGTCTTCTTGACTCCCAATATTCCCACTATACCACTCACAAGGTTTTCTTGGTGCATTTAAACCAAAGCATCAGCATCATTTTTTTTTCTAGGGCAATGAGGGTTAAGTCACTTGCCTAGGGTCACACAGCTAGTAAGTGTCAAGTGTCTGAGGCTGGATTTGAACTCAGGTCCTTCTGAATCCAGGGCCGGTGCTCTATCCAATGCAGTGCCACCTAGCTGCCCCATCAGCGTCATTTTTAAATCTATACCAGAACCAGATCCAAACACCCCTCAGAGAAGACTTCGTCACTTTTCCCTGAAGGATCTTTCCCTGTATCTCTTAAGTCCCAGGCCCTGTCAGGACCCTACAAATTATTGTTATTGTTCACTCATTATCAGTTGTGTCCAACCCTTCGTCACCCTATTTGGGATTTTCTTGGCAAAGATACTGGAGTTGCCATTTCCTTCTCCAGGTCATTTACAGATGAGGAAACTGAGAAAAAAAGAGTTAAGTGACTTGCCCAAGGTCACACAGCTGGTAAGTGTCTGAGGATAGATTTGAACTCAGGAATATGTCTTCCTGACTACAGGCCCTGTGCTCTGTGCAGTATGGTGCCACCTAGCTGCCCTCATTACAAATAGCAGATCTTCAATAAATGCTAATTTGAAAAAAACTAGGTTTGGAGCCTAGAAGATCTGAGTTCAAATTCTAGCTGTGCCACTTACTAGATCTGTGACCTTGGACAAGTCTAAACTTTGTGGTCTCCAGCTTCCTAATCTGCAGAATGAGGATGTGAACTGGAATTAGGGATTCTTAACCTGGGGTTTGTGAATTATTTTATTTTATTTTATTACGGTTAGTAATTGCATTTCAAAATAATTTGCTTCCTTTGTAACTCTATGTATTTTATTTCATGATTATGAGAAGAGGTGCACAGACTGCCAAAGGAATCTATCACACACACACACACACACACAAAGGTGAAGAAATCCTGAACTAAATGATCTCTGATGATCTTAATTATCTTCAGGATCAAATTTAACAATCCTCTGCTTGGATTTCTATGCCATTTCTTTTTTTTTCTTTTTTTTTTTTTGTTTTTGCAGGGCAATGAGGGTTAAGTGACTTGCCCAGAGTCAAACAGCTAGTAAGTGTCAAGTGTCTGAGGCCAGATTTGAACTGAGGTCCTCCTGAATCCAGGGCCGGTGCTTTATCCACTGCGCCACCTAGCTGCCCCCTTCTATGCTATTTCTAACCTGGGCCCTTCCCACCTTTACAGGCTTCTCATACCTTATTCCCCTCTGCCCTCATCTCTAATGCAATATCACGAGTGACCTCTTTACTTCTCCTCTCACATAATACTCCGTCTCTTGACATTGTCAGTCTCCCATCCCTAGAATTCCCTCCTTCTTCATCGCCGTCTCTTTGATTCCTTCAAGTCTCAGCTAAGATCTTGCCTTCTGCAAGAAGCCTTTGCCTCATCCTCCTTTTCTCTGTTGATTAACTCCAGTCTATCCTGTACATATCTTATTTGTACATGGTTGGGTTCTTTTGTGTTAGTTTTTTTTGCAAGTTGTCTCTCTTGTTAGACTGTGGGACTGTTTTTGTCTTCCTTTGTATCCCAACACTGGCACATAGTAGGTACATAATAAATGCTTATTGACTGTTGACTGACTGGTATCTCTTCTAGTTCTTTTGGGGGTTTTTTTTGGTTTGGGTTTTGGGTTTTTTTGATGAGGCAATTGGGGTTAAGTGACTTGCCCAGGGTCACACAGCTAGTAAGTGTTAAGTGTCTGAGGCTGGATTTGAACTCAGTTCCTCCTGAATGCAGGGCCGGTGCTCTATCCACTGTGCTACCTAGCTGCCCCATCCCTTCTAGTTCTAAATCTGATAGTCCTAAAAAATAAAAAAAATAAAAAAACCTAAATCTAGTAAAGTTCTATATTAACTCCTGCTATCCCCCTTCCCATTGTTTTGCCTAGTTTTGTTGTTAAGTCATTTTTCAATTGTGGCCACTCTCTGTTGACCCCATTCAGGGTTTCCTTAGCAGGGATACTGGAGTTAAGTATAAATGCAGTTAAATATAAATATTGTTCAGTCATTTTTTCATTTGTATACAACTCTTTGTTACCCCATTTGGGGTTTTCTTGGTAAAGATACTGGAGTGGTTTGCCATTTCCTTCTCCAGGTCATTTTACAGATGAGGAAATGGAGACAAACAGTGTGAAGTGACTTGGCCAGGGTCACACAACTAGTAAGTGTCTGAGGCTGGATTTGAACTCAGGAAGATGAGTCTTCCTGACTCCAGGCCTGGCATTCTATGCATTAAAGAACCCCCTTAACTAACCCTCTGCCCAGTTAAGTCAAGTCAAATGATTTCCATTTTCCTATCTTATTCCTAGTGATCCTGCCTCCCTTTCCCTTGATGATGCTACAACCTGGAATCCTAGGACACCCCCCTTCTCCTTCTCCTCCTTCTACATTGTGACCATGTGTTCCATCTCCCATTCACAGTGACCCTCTGGCTAGTAGCAAGCCTTCCTGACCTTTTTCTGCTTGGTAATCCTATGCCCCTAAAATCCCCCCACCCCAGCCAAGTGTGACATTGGACAGGTCACAGCTTCATCCTCTTTAAAATGAAGTGGCAGGACCCACTCAGGGCCATTTTAGCTCTGAGTCCATGATCACCTTTCCTTTACAGGAGAAGGAGGGGGCAGAATGGGGGACTGACCTGAACATAGATATCTGCTCCAAGAAGTGCCTCTTACTTGTTTCGGGGTGAGTCGACCAACGGAAATCTAGATTCCCACTGAGATAGCCCTGCCATGTTCCAGAGCAGGGCTGGCAATTTTAATGTTGCCTGGCAACAAGATGGATCACCGAGGAGATGGACTTCCAGAACAACCCACATACGAATTAAATCCACTTTCAAGCATTTACCCAGCTCAAGGGATTCTGTGAATTTCCCAGGTTAATGGACTTGGGTTTTAAAAGGCTGTCACCTCCCTCCCTCCCTGCCCCTTCTCCCCTTGCTTTTCCTATTTTCTTTGTACTTTTCCTCACCAACTTTCCACTGCTCTTGTCTGTGCCAAATCTCTACCTAACAAGCTATTTGCTCTTCCCTGACCCTAATTCATTTGTAGATGATTAAAATGAGAAAATACCATCTACCAATACATGCCATCTAGTGCCAAAAATACGCCTTTGATGATCTGTTAACCTGATACTGGTATTAGACGCAATTTGCCATCACAATTCAACCAAGAATAAGATGAAATGCAACCTTTCTCACATTACTCCTTTCTATGCATGCTACAACAGGCAGGCAGGCAGGCAGGCAGTCAACAAACATCTATTAAATATTTAGCCTGTGCCAGGCATTGTGTTTAACACTGGAGATACAAAAAAAGATAAAGATACATGGAATATTTATTACATGCTTCTTCTGTGCTAAGCATTGTGCTAAGAGCCGGGAACTGCAAGTACAAGCAAACCAGTTTGGAGCTATGCCCCAAAAGCTATTAAACCATGTATACCCTTTGACCCAGCAATACCGCTAGCAGGTCCATGCTCCAAATAGATCAAAGAAGGAGGGAAGGATCCATAAGGACAAAACTATTTATAGCAGCTCTTTTTGTGGTGGCAGAGAATTGGAAACTGAAAGCATGCCCATCAATTGGAGAATTATATGAACGTGAAGAAATACTGCAGTACTGTGAGAAATGATGAAGGGGGTGGTTTCAGAGAAACCAAGGTAGACTTGTATGAATTGATGCAGAGGGAAGTGAACAGAACCAGGAGAATAATTTATATACAATTTATTTAACAAGACAATCAACTTCAAAAGACTTAGGAACTCTGGGGGCAGCTAGGTGGCGCAGTGGATAGAGCACTGGCCCTGGATTCAGGAGTACCTGAGTTCAAATCTGGCCTCAGACACTTGACACTTACTAGCTGTGTGACCCTGGGCAAGTCACTTAACCCTCATTGCCCTGAAAAAAAAAAAAAGACTTAGGAACTCTGATCAGCAGAATGACTAAGCACAATTCCAGAAGATTCATGATGAAACAGAATACCTCTCCTAACAGAGGTGATGGGTTCAGAGGGCAGGATGAGCTATAATTTTTGGACATGGCCGTTGTGGGAACTTGTTTTGCTTAACTATACATATTTATAACAAGGGTTTTATTTTTTCTTGCTTTCTTAACAGAGTAGATAGGAAGATAAAAAGGACAGAAGAGAGATCTTCATTTGAAAATTAAATTAAAAAAACAAATATTATATAAGCAAGTAAGACAATTCCTACCCTTGAAAAGCTTACATTTTCATGGGGGAAAACAGCAAATAAATTAAATCTGGAAAGAAGAGGAAATCAATTGGGGAACTGCTGAACAAGTTGTAGTATACACTTGTGATAGAATACTTTTGTGCTATAAGAAATGATGTGGGGACAGCTAGGTGGCACAGTGGATAGAGCACTGTCCCTGGAGTCAGAAGGACCTGAGTTCAAATCCAGCCTCAGACACTTGGCAACTTACTAGCTGTGTGACCCTGGGCAAGTCACTTAACCCCAATTGCCTCATTAAAAAAAAAAAAGAAAGAAAGAAATTATGTAAGCAGGATAACATCAGAAAAACTTGGAAAGGCTATTTGAACTGATACAAAATGAATTGACCAGGGCAGCTTAGGTGGCACAGTACATAAAGCACCAGCCCTGGATTCAGGAGGGCCTGAGTTCAAATCCAGCCTCAGCCATTTGACACTTGCTAGCTGTGTGACCCTGGGCAAGTCACTTAACCATCATTACCCTGAAAAAATAATAATAATTGAGCAGAACCAGGAGAACATTGTACACAGAGCATTGTACATAATAACACAGAAATAATGTAAGGATGAGAGATTACAGGGGTCTCTGCTGGTGCTGAGGCAGAATTCAGTTGTTTTACCCCTGCTGGGAACCAGGAAGTGGCCTTCAGTGGTGGCAACCCAGGTGGGAGAGGGGCACAGGCTCACCAGAGCTATCAACCCAGTGAAACAAAATTTTTTTTTTCTGGTTGAAGAGCAAGTAGGCCTGGAGTTATTTTTAGACTGGAGCACAGGGCAGATGAGTGCAGAACATGCCTCTCCTTAAAGTGTACCACCTGGGACCCCCTGAAGCTTGGGACAGGGCAAATGAGTACAGAACATGCCTCTCCTTAAAGTGTACCACCTGGGACCCCCTGAAGCTTGGGACAGTGCAGCCTGGAAGCAGTACCCCACTTTAAGAAGGAGTTAAAAGTCAAGTAAAAGATGGGCAAGATGAGCAGACAAAAAAAGATGAGGACCATAGAAAGTTTCTTTAGTGACAAGGAAGATGGAGGTGCACCCTCTGAAGAGGATAGCAACATCAGGGCTCCTACATCCGAAGCTTCCAAGAAAAATATGAATTGGTCTCAGGTCACAGAGGGGCTCAAAAAGGACTTTGAAGATAAAGTAAGAGAGGTAGAGAAATAAATGAAAGTGATGCAGGAAAGTCATGAGAAAAAAGTCAACAGCTTGAAAAGCCAAATGGAAAAGCTCTCTGAAGAAAATAATTGCCTAAGAATTAGGATTGAACAAATGGAAGCTAGTGAATTTATGAGAAATCAAGACACAATAAAACAAATCCAAATGAATAAAAAAATAGAGGGCAATGTAAAATACCTTCTTGGAAAAACAGCTGACCTTGAAAATAGATCTAGGAGAGATAATTTCAAAATTATTGAACTACCTGAAAACCATGATCAAAACAAGAGTTTAGCCATCATCTTCCAAGAGATTGTCAGGGAAAATGGCCTTGATGTTTTGCCAGAAAGTAAAATAGAAATTGAAAGAATCCACCAATCACCTCCTGAAAGAGTTCCCAAAGTGAAAACTTCCAGGAATATTATAGCCAAATTCCAGAATTCCCAGGTCAAGGAGAAAATATTGCAAACAGCTAGAAAAAAGGAACTCGAATACTGTGGAGCCCCAGTCAGGATAGCACAAGATCTAGCAGCTTCTACATTAAAGGACTGGAGGGCATGAAATATGATATTCTGGAGGGCAAAGGAATTGGGATTACAACCAAGAATGACCTGCTAAGCAAAACTGCGTATAATCTTTCAGGGGGAAAAATAGGACTTCAATGAAAAAGAGGACTTTCAGGCATTTGTGATGAAAAGACCTGAACTGAATAGAAAATTTGACTTTCAAATAAAAGACACTAGAGAAGTATAAAAAGGTAAACAGGAAAAAGAAATCAAGAGAGATATTAAAAGGTTAAATTATTTACATTCCTACATAGGAAGATGATATGACTAACTCATAAGAACTTTCTCAGTACTAGGGCAGATGATAGGAATAAATTTAGACAGAGGCCACAGGTGGGAATTGATTATGAAGGGATGATATCTGTAATGCATTTATTTTTGTTTATGTTTTGTTTTGGTTTTTGGTGGGGCAGTTGGGGTTGGGTGGCATGTCTGGGGTTGAACAGTGGGTAAGGGTCTTTTGTCTGAGGCCATATTTGGGCTTGGGTCCTCCAGGGTGGTTGCTTTGTCCACTGTGTCACCTACCTTCCCCATGATTACATCTTTAGGGTAAAATTGAGGGGTGAGAGAATTGCACTGGGAGAGGGAAAAGAGAATGGGGTGATATCCCACGTGAAAGAAGCAGGAAAGGGGCAGCTAGGTGGCGCAGTGGATAGAGCACCGGCCCTGGAGTCAGGAGTACCTGAGTTCAAATCCGGCCTCAGACACTTAACACTTACTAGCTGTGTGACCCTGAGCAAGTCACTTAACCCCAATTGCCTCACTAAAAAAAAAAAAAAAAAAAAAAGAAAGAAGCAGGAAAGGGCTTATGGAGTGGGGGGAGAGATGGGGGAGGAGCAGGGCAGTGAACGAGCCTTACACTTATCAAAATTGGCTCAAAGGCCTTAATCTCATCAGAGTTGGCTCAAGGAGGGAATAACATACACACTCAATTGGGTGGAGTAATCTATCTAATCCTACAGGAGGGTAGGAGGGGAAGGGGATAAAGAGGGAGGAGTGAAAGAAGGGAGAGCAGATTGGGGGAGGGATCAGTAAAAAGCAAACACTTTTGAGGAGGGGATAGGGTGAAAGAAGATAGAAAATAGAGTAAATATCATAAGGGAGAGAATAGGATGGAGGGAAACAAAATAGTAACTGTGAAAAAATTTTGAAGCAGAGGCAAGAGTAATGTAAGATGATGATGAAGGTTGATCTATTGATGGACTGATGATGATTGGATGAAGATTAGAATTGATTGAAGAGGTGGATAGAGCACCGGCCCTGGATTTTTTTAATGGATGAATAAATGAATAAATTATTGGCCAAAATAATGCCTAAAAAAAGGAGATATTGTGGAGGGCCGTATGCCAGCAAGATAAAGCAAATTTGGGGGGCAGCTAGGTAGCGCAGTGGATAGAGCACCAGCCCTGGATTCAGGAGGACCTGAGTTCAAATCCGGCCTCAGACATTTAACACTTACTAGCTGTGTGACCCTGGGCAAGTCACTTAACCCCAATTACCTCACTTAAAAAAAAAATCACGTTTATAGACCCTAGATTAAGAACCCCTAAAATTAGCTCAACTCCAATTTTATACAGGTAAGGAAATAGGAAGATAACTAGGTCATATATGGGCATATGTAGAAAGATGTAAAGAGAATTAATACAAAGTTGTTAAATACAGGATAGTTTGGGAAGAAGGACATTAGCAGTTAGAGGAGATTGGGGAATAGAGGACATTGTCTCTTAAAGGAAAAGGATTCAGTGAATCAAGCATGAGGAAGGAGTGCATTTGTCTCAGAGTATAGCTGAATAAATGGATGGATGGATGGATGGATGGATGGATGGATGGATGGATGGATGGATGGATGGATGGATGGATGGATGGATGGATGGATGGATGGATGAATGGATGGATGGATGGATGGATGGATAGATGGATGGATGGATGAATAATGAAAGAAATAGCCAAAATAAAGCCTAAAAAAAGGAGAAATGGTATGGACATCTAGCGGAATGAAGAAAAGAGATGAGAGTGTTATGAGATGGGAGAAGATACATTTGACTAAATCGGAGTCCAGGAGAGGAAATAATATACAATGAGGCTGGAAAGATAGGAAGAATAATAACAATAATAATAGCTAGCATTTATAAAGCACTTACTATGTCAGGCACTGTACTAAGCCCTTTACAAATATTATCTCATTTGATCCTCACAACAACTCTGGGAGGAAAGTATTGTTATCATTCCTATTTTATAGATGAGGAAACTGAGGCAGGCAGAGGTGAAGTGACTCACCCAGAGTCTCACAGCTAGTAATAAAAATAGCTAATATTTATATAGCACTTACTATGTGCCAGGCACTTTATAATTATCTCATTTCACTCTCACAACAACCTTGGGAGGTAGGTACTATTCTTTTTTTTTTTTTTTTTAAGTGAGGCAATTGGGGTTAAGGTGACTTGCCCAGGGTCACACAGCTAGTAAGTGTTAAGTGTCTGAGGTCGGATTTGAACTCAGGTACTCCTGAATCCAGGGCCGGTGCTCTATCCACTGCGCCACCTAGCTGCCCCGAGGTAGGTACTATTCTTTTTTTTTTTTTTTTTTTTTTTTTTAGTGAGGCAATTGGGGTTAAGTGACTTGCCCAGGGTCACACAGCTAGTAAGTGTTAAGTGTCTGAGGCCGGATTTGAACTCAGGTACTCCTGACTCCAGGGCCTATGTTCTATCCACTGCGCCACCTAGCTGCCCCGGTAGGTACTATTCTTATTCCCATATTACAAATGAGGAAGCTAAAACAAATAGGGGTTGAGTTTAGGAACAACAAAGTCTGTAGGTGTTGCTCATGGATTATTCTGCGGTTGCTTCCTAATTTCTAGGACACCTAAGAAAGATAGTGTCAAAAATTAGTTCTCAAGTCATTTGGGAGTTTAGGGGTTTTGCAGTGGGTTGGGATGTTTGTGAATGTCCTTCACAATCCTACAGGATTTGTTAATCCCTAATCTCTCTTCTGACCTCCAGTCTCCCATTTCCAATTACCCTCTTAGTTATATAGACATATGTGCCATATAGACATGACCCTGGGGCGGCTAGGTGGTGCAGTGGATAAAACACCAGCCTTGGATTCAGAAGGACCTGAGTTTAAATCTGGCCTCAGACACTTGACACTTACTAGCTGTGTGACACTGGGCAAGTCACTTAACCCCCATTGCCCTGCAAAAAAAAAAAAAAGTCTTTATAAATGTGTGTCCCGTTTAGGCATGACCCATATAAACCCATATAGATATATGACCCATCCAGCCATATGTCCTGTATAGACGTGTGTCCCATATAGTCATAAAGACACAGTGAGGTCCTTGAGAGCAGACTGTTTGGGGCTTTCCTGACCTCTGGATTCATGTTCCTGGCCTTGTACCACACAACCCACCATTAGCCAACAAGACTGCTGGTAGAAAATCCCTCATCTCCAGGTCAAGAAGAGCTATCACTGTTGTCAGGGGAAAGTTCCCATCAGAACTCTTTGGTGTAATACTGTGATCAGATGACATGAGAATGTGGACTTAAAAAAAAGCCAAATCTGGACCATAGTTCATTTACACATTGATGACATTGATTTTCTCTGACAATTTTTAACATTGTTTCAATCTATTCAATAAGGAGGCAAATCTCGCCTTTAATATCAGCAATTTCCTTGGCCGTATGCAGAATTCCTACCTTGTAGGCATAATTTAAATAACTTGCCTTTATATATGGAAATGCCTCCTCTTCATCCTATCATCCCACCTTTTGATTGGTAGCATACTAAAAGCAACCTTTTTTTTTTTTTCTTTTTTGGCCTCTATCAGAATATAGTCATGGAATCATAAAAATTTAGGTCTAGGAGAGAATTTTTCCAGATGAGGATGCTTACCAAGCTGTGATTTATACAAAGTTGCAAAGATTTTAATTTAAAATATTTTTTTCTTTTTTTTTTTTTTAGTGAGGTAATTGGGGTTAAGGTGACTTGCCCAGGGTCACACAGCTAGTAAGTGTTAAGTGTCTGAGGTCGGATTTGAACTCAGGTACTCCTGAATCCAAGGCCGGTGCTCTATCCACTGCGCCATCTAGCTGCCCCAATTTTAAATTTTTTAAAAAGCTTTTTTGTTATTTTTTTGTCTTGACATCATATATCCTTCTTTCTTTCCCCTCCCCAGTAAGCTAGATAAGTGAACATTTTGTTTCTCCAACACCTAGCATAGTACCTGGCCCATAGATGTGCTTAATTGGCTAAGCTTTGAACAAAACAAAACAAAAACAAAAAATTTTTTTTAAAACCCAGCTCTGCAAAGCCAAGCCACAGGACTGTGTCTAACAGTATATGCAGGCATGGCAGCGTAGCTGCAGCCCCACATCTTCATTTATTTTTTTTTCCAGGGCATTGAGGGTTAATTGACTTGCCCAAGGTCACACAGCTAGTAGGTATCAAGTGTCTGAGGCTGTATTTGAACTCACGTCCTCCTGAATCCAGGGCTGGTGCTTTATATCCATTTTGCCATCTAGCTGCCCCCTAGCCCCACATCTTCAAAAGGAAGGCAGAATAGCTAGACATTAAATTGTTTTGTTTTGTTTTTAGTGAGGCAATTGGGGTTAAGTGACTTGCCCAGGGTCACACAGCTAGTAAGTGTTAAGTGTCTGAGGTCAGATTTGAACTCAGGTCCTCCTGACTGGCCCTGGAGGGCCAGTGCTCTATCCACTGCGCCATCTAGCTACCCCTAGACATACTATAAAGACAAGATTTGAGCTGAAGTCCGGTCACCAAGGCCAGGGTTCTGTCTAGTACACTTGTTAACACCAAGCCTAAAGCAAAGCATCGGCTTTACTTTTAGCCAAATATCTTTTGGACTTTGGGTTCTCAGCACTTAGCCCAATTGTACCCATTACACCCTAGCCACTCCATGAATGCTTGTTTAGGGTCAGGGCCTCCCCGCTTTACAAAAGGTTAATCCACTTTGGACTCTATCTTGACTTTGGTCTTTATCTGTAGGCCCTGAGGAAACAAGCACCTTGAGCGAGGATCCTGTAACCTTAGTGCTAATGTACCTTGCACTTAACAGGTACTCTTAACAAGAGTTTGAAGTGCTGATTTTAAAATAAGGCAGTAGGGGACCAAATAGATAAGTTCATAATTGCCTAAGTCGCTATGTCTCGTCAGCACCCTCTGCCCTAGGAGCCCTCTGAATGGAAGGGTGGAGAGCTTACCCCAAGCCTCTGAGGGACCCAAACCAGCCATCTCTTCATTTCCCACCCAGACGCAATGTCATCATAGCCAGCACCAGCTATCTTTCCTTGCCTCCCTCCCCCATCCCAAATCCCATTGCTTTTTTTCTCCAAACACTTTGCATAATCCCTAGCACACAGTAGGTACCTAATGTTTATTGAATGCCTGGGTAAAGTGGGGCTGGTTAACAGTTCCATTGCATCCCTTCTTCCAATAAAATCTTTACCAAGATCCTTCCAAAGACTTGCACCAGCTCCATCTAGTGGCGAGATGCATTTTTTCCATACTACCAAGGCCCTTTGAAATGAATTCCATTTCCACCATAAGGCAAATTACAAAATTGAAAACGTTGCATTCCTTTGTTGGAAACTGAGTCATTTGCACGAATCCCTCCATCAGTGCGGTTTTGTAAGCCTGTCACAAGTAAAGGTGCAGTGGGCACACAATCATTTTTAAGAAAAATATAAAGATCACCCATATCCTGCAAACTGGAGACCAGTAAAACTGATTTTGTGAAGCCCAACCTTTCTGAAGACCAATCTGCATTTAAAGAAAAATGATTGAGATAACATGGATATATGCAAAAGTCAAGTCAGAAATAAAGGTTCAGGAAATACAATTATATATTAATATTTCTTCAAAGAACTGGAGTTCTCATGAATTGGACAATGCCTGAAAAACTAGCATTATCAATATCACATACCAAACAATTATGGGAAACATGATTTGTGAGGAACAAAATAAGCCTCCCTCCCAAAATGTATGTCCACATCAATGTACAATAAAAATAAGTCCACTGAATTAGAGGCCCTGGAGAAAACAAGAATGATTGAAGTAGGATGCAGGTAGTTTTAGCTGGTTTTGTTACTTAATGAAGGTGGGGGAAGGAAAGCATACCTAGCAATGAGCGCTCTGCTGTCCAAAGTTCACTGTTAACCCTGTAAGGTTACTGGCATGGTAGTGAAAGGCGTAGGGCTAGGAAGGCTCCAAGGGGTCTTGTAACAGAGGCCACCCACCAACAGTAAGAGATTTGGAGAGTAAAGGAGGAATCACAAAATGCTCTTCCCCCTTCCCTTTCCTTTTAGGTGAGTGAAGCCTCACTGAGTGGGTAATGGACTTTTAAGATAAAATAATCTGTGGTATGATCAATGTATGCAACACCTGAAGAAACTAAAGAAAATCTTCAGGACAGCCTGTGATATGGGTCATCTCCATCAAGGCAGTTAAGGCACTCAATGGAAACAGAACAGCAATTTTAAAGACCACCAATAGGAAGAGAGCTGGACCAGGGCCTGGGTGTTCTGTGTCCAAGACCCACGCCTGTCTGCTGTCTTTTAATGGACCACAGTACTTAGGCAAATGGCCTCAAGAGTACAACCCGCAGGATTCAGGAACAAGGAGAGCAACTTGTTGCCAGTGTTGGGATTTGCTAGGATTCCTTGCCCCAGAAGATTGGCTTTTTAATCCCTGCCCAGCTCTTTACAGCTGATCCAAGACAAGCCACACAGATATTTTGTATTATTTTATTGAAAGTTCTCAGAGGCTGTTTACTTCTTCTTCTCCACATCCTGCTCTGCAGCCTCCTTGGCTCGTTTTGCCCGGATGCCAAAGAGACGGGCATTGGCCCGGGCCATTCGAAGACTAGCAAAGGCCTTGAAATTCTTCTCATCTTCAGTAATGACACGAGCTTTCTCTTTCTTGAAGACCTGAAGGGGCAGAAAGACCTCTTTATCTCACGGGACATGTTTGCATCTAGACAACCTGACAGTCTGCATGTCCCCAGAAGCAGGCCTCCCTGGGCACACTCTTGGGTTTTAACTGGTACCAACAATTTTAACAAGTCAACTCTGTCCAGAGATCAATGGATCAAATAACAGCAGAAGCCAGAACAAAGCTGAGGGAAGCCCCAAGGTACTAAAGTCAGACTAGTAAAATGCTTCTATGAGGCAGGCAAAAACAAAACAAAAAACCTCACAAACCAACCACAACCCAAACCTTTCCATTTGTCCTGTAGAAACACCTACCATCCTGATATAAATTCTTTCCAACAGAAATTCTACAATTGTAGCCTGTGTTTACCAAGTCTACCTCCCTCCAATCCACTAGATTAAAGTTGCATCAGAAAATGATGTAGGCCCAACTCCAGGGTTGGAAAAAGTAAATTACCTAAGAGAAGTAATTCAGAGCTTCCTGAGCATGCAAAGCTAAGCTTCCAAAGACCTTTCTCCAATATAAGGTGTCCTGCCCTGCCCCATCCCATCCCATCCCATCCCATCCCCAGAGATAAGAGGAGCCCAGTCCCCTTGTCATCCCCTCTTCCAAATAGTCACATGGGTGCTAACCAATGAGTTCATGAATAAGTTCACTTACATTTCTGATCGGCATAACTGGTCCTGTAAGCTGAGTTGCCAATTTGAGTTCTTCAGCCTGTGACAAGAGAACACATTTTTACTGTTTTGCCTACAATTAGTTACACTATCTCAAATATTTACAGACCAAGGAGTTTCTGTCACTACTGTCCTTGGTTAGATCTGGGAGGAAAGGGAAGAAAATTTGAGAGAACTTATCATATACAAATAGTACTTCGGAGCGGTCAAAGGGTTTTGTCTTGTTCAAGAAAAGGGGACACACACTACACCATTCACTCAGTTGGTGCTTATACAAGAGGCAGAGGAGAACATGCTGCTAGATTCAGATGTTTGTTAACATTGCAGGGACCCTCAAACATCTTACAAAGTTTTTGCAGAATACTCTGTACTTTTCAGACATTCAATGAATTTTTGTGCTTATATTCATGGGATAGTACTTTCCTATAAATGCTTTTTGAAGGGATTTTATCAGTGTTTAGTAAAATAGCACAACCACTTTAGTGAACTCGAGACAAGCTTGTTTTCCTGTTCATCAGAATGAACAATCTTATAAGACTAAATAAATTCCTATTTCTGTACAGGATATGACCATACTCCCAATTACTTAGGCTAGAAACTAGGGTGTCATTCTGACTCCTCATTCTCATCCCTCCATATCCAATCTCTTGCCAAGCCTTGTTGATTCTGTTGTTTTTTGTTGTTGGGCAATGAGGGTCAAGTGACTTGCCCAGGGTCACACAGCTAGTAAGTGTCTAAGACTGAATTTGAACTCAGGTATTCCTGAATCCAGGGCCGGTGCTCTATCCACTGTGCCACCTAGCTGCCCCCAAACCTTGCTGATTCTACCTTGTTTTACTACCATCTTGGCATGGCCATCACGCCCAGAGGCAAAGGCCTCCTGGCTGGTCACCCTTGCCTCAAGACTCTTCTCATTCCAGCCACCAAACTGATCTTTAGAAAATCTGACCATGTTAGCTCCCTCAGTCACACCCAGGAGCTCCTTATGACCCCCACCCCCAACTTTCCTGTCTTCTTACACACCACCATGAACTGTAAGAGTAACACTGGCCTCTGTTGTCCCTGCCCTTCCATCCCCCCACTCCCTACACATGGTCTCCCCCATGCCCGAAATTCTTACCACCACCCCCCCCCAAACGCCCCCAGCTCTCTACCTCTTTCCCGCCCTACTTAAAAGTCTCAGCTACCTTCTGCAAGAAGCCTTTGCTGGTCAGTTCTTCCTAATGCCAGTGCCTTTCCTCTGCTGATTATTTCCAATCTATCCTGCCTCTAAGCTTGTTTGCAGCTTTCATGTTGTCTACCCCATTAGAATATGAGCTCCTTGAAAGCAGGGACTATTTTACTTTCTTGTAACCCTGGTTAGGCATTTATTAAGTGACTACTGTGTGCTAACAAAATTAAGCGATTAAAGACCCGCTAACAAAAATGCCCCCTGCCAGCCATTACATGTCCTATACTCACAGAGCTATCTCCCTTCTTCGGTGCAGATGGTTTCCTTGGGAAGAGGATCAGTTTGGACTTATATTCTTTCAGCCGCTGTACGTTTGCCTGGAGAGACTCTGTAGACTTATTTCGGCGACGAGGGTCCACAGAGATACCAATGGTCCGTGCCACTTTTTTATGGATTCCAGCCACCTTCACCCAAGAAAGATAAATATTAAGTGCTGCCCACACCCCGTGCCTTCTATAAGCTACAGAAAGAGACCAAGCTATAGCAGTCATCAGATGGAAAAGGGTTCAAATGTACTTTCATCAGAGGCAGTACAGAGATTCCGGAGAATATGTCATCATTTGACTGCCACCAATGCAGACACAAGAACCTGTTGTGCCCAGCTAAAACCCAAGGTGTCTCCGTTTAACTCACCCGAAGCTCTTCCAAGCTGAATCCTCTACCAGCACGTACTTTGGTGTGGTATCGAATAGTAGGGCACCTCACAATGGGCCGGATAGGACCAGAGGCAGGGCGAGGAGCAATTCGACGGGCTTTTGCTTGACGGGCCTTTCGTCTGTTCAGAGAGATTCAGGAGTTATTTCCCTACATTTCCTTGAGGATCACCTTATGGAGAAGGTAACAACAATAAAGCTAAATCTTATAGACATTTTATTTTGGACTGGTATACACTGAACAGTAAATGCTATCAATAGCCTGTCAATTCTGTATCCTCATGAAAGAGGTCACAACAGTCATCAGATGGAAAAGGGTTCAAATGTACTTTCATCAGAGGCAGTACAGAGATTCCGGAGAATATGTCATCATTTGACTGTGAGGCCAAGTTTATTCTAAGATATCAAACCTCTGGTCCGGTCTAAAAGATGTTAACCCCATTCAAAACAAACAATAGTCCAACCAAAATATATGTATCACCATAAAAATGAAATATAACTACAAAAAGACCAAGAGGCATACTCCCCACTTTATATAAAAAAGCAATGGACTAACTTAATCTCTCATATCACTTACCTCCTGATCTTCCTGGCTGGCTGGTTAAACCATGTGGCAACTCGTCTTTGCCAGTCTTTGTGGAAATGGGGCTTCAGAATCATGCCATTTCGGCTGGGTGCCATGGCTACTTAGAGCCCTAAAGATAAAGAGTTAACAACACAGGTTATATATGTAGAAAAACAGACAGCCAGAAGATTCACTTCCCTTTGCAGTTTGTCTACTTTATGCTGCACTTATGCAAGTACATCACACCCCCTAGTACAACCTGCTCTAATAATTCCATAAACACTTCCTAAGCACCTTTGTACAAGTTGCTGTGCTGGATGCCAGGTGATGGTCCTTACACTGGGGGAGGAGTATACAAGGCTCAAGCACCTACCAAGTATAAGCATAAAGCAGAGCAAGGAAAAAAGACCTGGGCAACCTGAGAAGATCCTGGGGTGGGGGATATAGGAGCTTCATGGAGGCAGGAATAATTTTATCCTTTAAAGAATCGTAGAAATGGGGCAGCTAGGTGGCGCAGCGGATAAAGCACCAGCCCTGGATTTGGGAGGACCTGAGTTCAAATCCAGCCTCAGATGACCCTGAGCAAGTCAATTAACCCTCATCCCCCCCCCAAGTAGTGGAAATGAAAATTTATAGTTTACATTTATATAGCATTTCCAGGTTTACAGAGTAGTTTACATATATTCCAGCGGATCCTCACAAGCCTGTAACCTGTAAGGCAGGGGCTATTACTCCTTTTTAGGAAAATAGAGAATGGGGTCTGAAATAACATTTGGCATATTAGTGGAGAGGACAGATGCAAGAATTATGTTCCTTAGAAATAAGACTGTGAAACTGATTAGATATGAAGAATCAAGGACAGAACATGAATGAAGTTGCAAAAGTGAGTGATTAGAAATAACTGGGGTCCCAGATAGAAAGAGGAAAGCTAGGAAGAAGGGAGATTTTACTATCTGAGATGCTTTTGGGATGTCCAGCAAGGAGTTGGTAATAGACTGGAGCACACTTTGGGATTATCTGCATGAAGAGAACTGAAAACTAGGAGTCGCAAGAAAACCTGAGGAGGTGGTGCATACTGTTTCATCCAACTGTTCCCCATGCAATAAATCTCATCTCTTCTCCTTAGCCTAGAACCTCATCAACTTTTGCTACCCCCCCCCCCATATTTCTTGGAATTCTGCCACTATTCCTGAACCAGGTGTCAATTTACTCCCCTAATTCCCCACCAATTATCCCTCGTTATAGATGAGGAAATTAAAGCTGGGGCCTTTGGTGACTTGCTCAGGGTCACAGAGCCAATAAGTACATGTCTGAGGCAGGATTTGATCAATCCATGTCTTTCTCATACCAGCTTTGGCACTCTACCCTCTATTAAAAAAAGTGTTTTACAAAGGGTACCCTACTATACCCCTCCCTTCCAGAACTTATATGCTAACAGAGGAAGACCACAAACGTTGTGGAACTAGTCAGGGAAAGAAACCTGGATTCTTCCTCGGGACAGGAAGTTTCTTCTACATCCCATCCGCGACCGTAAAAACAAACGTTTCCAAAGCAAGGGTCTAACCGCCCCCCTGCTTTGAAATACAAATTCCCCAGGCTCCAACACCTCTCCACCCCTGGTCTGCGGTGCAATTTCACCTGCCCCCTTCAGGGCTCGGTTCAAATGCTGGGTCTTCTTCACTCAAATTACCGTGTTCTCCCCCCGGAATGTAAGCCCCTAGAACTGCGCCGCACCGAGTGGATACCACTTAATGTTTGTTCCACCAAACCCGGGAGGACACCATCCTTCAGCCCACACGCCTGACCCCCCCACCCTCCCCAGGGGTTCCCGGCACAGCCTGCTGCGGCTGGAGTAAGACACCCACCCCGACCCCGGCCCCGCGCGCTCTCCAGCCAGACTGACCCGCCACCTGGGCCCCCTTGCCGGCCTCCCCCGTGTCCAGGGGCCGTCCTACTGGCGTGCTCACAAGATCCGACCAAGGGCCGCCTCCCGCACAACGCCACGCCCGGGCCCGCCACAGGCCCGAGATCCCCCTGCCTCGTAGCTTAGGCGGCCCGTCTCCGGCTTCCCCAAGCAGCCGTGCTCCTCCGGCGCAGGCCCCGGCACTTCCAGTCTTCCCCTTCACCAGCGCCCGCAAGACGTCCAGGGAACCGAAATGCAGGGAGCCCGAGGAACTCGGCACCGCCTTCCGAGCCGCCGCAGAAGCCGCGGGCAGCTCGGAAAAGTCGCCGAGCCCGGGAGCCTCGAGCCACCCTCGCCGCGGAACAACGTACTAGAAGGCCCGCTGCCAGCCCGATTCCCTCCCTGGCGCCCGCCCGGGACCTGCGCGGGGAAGCCACGCTGCTGTCGGGCGCGGGCGGGCTGAGCCAGGCCAGGGCAGGCCTCGAGAGGCCCAGCGCCGTGCACACCACGGGAAGGCATGAGACCCATGGCGTGCCTCCGGAACCCGCCCGAAAGTCTCGCTGCCCAGGTCTAGGCCCAACGCCACCGTCCAGACCGAAAAGGAGGCCGGAGAGCCCAACCTGGGGCCGGATGGCAGCGGATGGAAGCGGATAGCTCGGGCCACGAAGCCTCCTTACCTCCTCACGGGCACGACAGCCGAACGGAAAGGGAAGCCCCGTCGGAAAGCACGCTGGGATAGCGATGATTTCAGCCTATCAGAGATCCCAGCGCTTCCCAGCCAATCAGAGCTACAAATGGAGGCGGAAACGTGAAGCAAGGGCAAGGGGTTCTGCAGCCTACTGGGTAGGCTTATTTTTCCCTTCACAAAGATGGCGCCAATTTTAAAGGGATATGACTTTGTTTTCTCCACTACTATAGCTGTCGTTTGTCCTTCATTTTAGAAGAGGACCATGACATCGGGGTTTTGAAACGATGTGCAATGAACTGGATTTAAGTGAGGGAGGGCTGTGCAAGGTCACCAACCTTACTCTCTCCTCCAGAGCCATCTGGGTCCAGTGCCAAGATATACATCAGGATGAGTGGAGATCGCCCCGCTGTTTGAGGCCAGGAAGCCAGGAAGGAACCAGAGATGAGGAGAGAGAGGATTCCAGGCCTGGGAGGGGACAGCTAGTGAAAATGCCTGGAAACAAAGTGTCTTGTGTGGTGCACAAAAAGGAGGCTAGTGTCACTGGATCAAAGTATACTTGGAGAAGAGCAAAAGAGTGGGATATGGTGGACTTGAGTCAGTTCAGACTCTGAGGATGGGAAAGTACCAAGCCCCCAGTCCCTGTTATTGTTATACCATTCTGTCCACATTCCATCCCGTAGCTGAAACACACCTCTTACCACCCCCCCCACCCCCCCACCCCTTGTTCTGTGGCCAAGCAGGAGAGCTGTCTCCTGTTAGCCCAGATCCACCCTGATACCACCTCTCCCTTCCTGCATTGCTAAGCCCTAGCTCCTGGTACCATCTCTCCCTTCTTCCACCTTGCCCCCTCATTACAAGGGTGGAGTGGTTTCACCCTTTCCCTCTCCCCTTCCCCCCAGCTCTCAGACATAACTGAGCACGCATCCATACCATGATCACACACTGAACACACATACTGGGTGAGACGGGATTGGATGTTAGATTCTGAGCTCGAGGTGATTGCCCCCTCAAAACTTCCATAAAAACACAACTCATGAGCTCATCACCATGCTCCTCATCTATTGTATGGGGTGTCACCCATTCTCATGAGAATGAAATAAATCTGTCTCTGCTTGACTTGGGGGTCTCCTCGAATTATTTGAATAAACTGAGGCATACAGATTTGAAGATTAGAAAGTAAGAGGGGGGGGGCAGCTAGGTGGTGCAGTGGATAGAGCACCGGCCCTGGAGTCAGGAGTACCTGAGTTCAAATCCGGCCTCAGACACTTAACACTTACTAGTTGTGTGACCCTGGGCAAGTCACTTAACCCCAATTGCCACACTTAAAAAAAAAAAAGGAAAGTAAGGGAGGGGCCACCAATGATTTCCTTACTATAAAATTCAATGGCTTTTTGGAGTCATCTCCCTTGACCTCTCTGAATTCGACTTTGTTCAAATCCTCCCCCACCCTGTTTCTTGTGTTGGTTGGGTTTTTTTGGTGGTGTTGTTTTGCCCCACCCTGTTTCTTAATACTCTCTCCTCCTTTGGTTTCCAGAACACTGTACTCTTGTGATTCTCTGCTTAGCCCTTCAATGACTCTACAGAAGTTGCCTCATTCTCCTTTCTTTTTCTCAAATGTGGACACCCTCCAAGATATCCTTCTTTTACTTCACCTTAGCCAATGAAATGAGTAGATACCTTCTCTCATGTTTCAGTTAGCCCCTCCTATGCCGATAACCCCATATCTATATTCCACTCCAGAAAGTGTCCTACTTTGGTTCAACAGTTTTATATTCCCACCTAGATATTCCAGTGGTACTTGAAACTCATTCTCACTACAGCTGAACAGATGGTCATTTTTATAAACCCTACCCTTCCCCTTCCCTTCCCCATTTCCATCAGGGATTGAAATCTCAGAATTATTTTGGCCTTTCCTCTCTCCATTACTTTCTCTCTCTAATCAGCTGCCAATTCTTGCCAATTGTGTCTCTGCAATACCTTTAATATACTAGCCTTACTGGGATTTGGGGGCATTTACCTTCTCTTTACCTTCAAAACTTAATGTTGTATTATGTGTTGATCAACTGTGATAGACTTGATTCTTCTCAGCAATACAACGGTACAAGAAAGTTCCAAAGGACTCATGATGGAAAAGGCTCTCCAATCCAGAAAAAAAAGAACTGCAGAATATGGATGCAGATTGAATCGTACTATTTCTGTTGTTTTTCTTTTAGGAGGTTTTTCCTTTTTGCTCTGATTCTCCTCTTATAACATGACTAATGCAGAAATATGTTTAATGTGACTGTACATATGTAACCTATATCAGATTACTTGCTGTCTTGGGGAGGGGGGGAAGGGAGGTAAAAAATTTGAAACTAGAAATCTTATAAAAACAAATGTTGAACACTATCTCTACATGTAACTGGAAAATAAGAAAACACTTTTATAATTAAAAAAATAAAAATTAAATTAAAAAAATAAGTAACATATAATAACAAAAAATTTGTCTAATGATAAGTATATACTTATCCTGACTCTTAAGGCCTTCCATAATCAGGCTTTCCCAAGATTATGTCAACATTCCTGTTTTCATATTTGCTACATTCTAGCCAAACCAAACTGCTTATGTACCCTTATTCTTGTCCACTCTTTGCCCTCAGTTGTGTGACCCTGGGGAAGTCACTTAACCTCAAATCATTACCCAAACCTAGTATGGATTTTCCTGTCCTCTCCTCTCCCACTCCCAACCTCAATTCTCTTCCCTTCGAGGTTCAATTCAGAAGCTACCTCTTTTAAACCTTCCCTTCCCTCTCTGGGTAAAGTGATTGATCTCCCCCTCAATAATCTTGTAGCACTCTGCTTGAATCTCTTCTTCACGCTGCCTCCACTCTGGCCCATATTCATCTCAGTCCTATAAGATTATACTCAAGTAATGCATACGTAGCACTCCTTCCACCCCAACCTGACCCAAGACATCTGGAAGTCCTTGTAGGTGGAGTGGGATATTCGGAGCATGCTCGACTTGGAGCTGTTTACCTATTTTTAAAAAGATTGAGTTGGTTCTAGAGGTTCTTCAGAAACACCTGAAGAACTTGGCTGACTACAACCACAAAAATGATGAGGCTGGCTCCCAGACACACCCAGCAGTGTCCTCTGGGAAACCACCCTAAACCCACCTGAGGAGGGGGTGGAGCATTCCCAGGAAAAAAAGTCGTTTCCCTGGGCAGAAGCTTTCATTTTTGCTCCCACTGAGCTGTCAAATGGATGTTCAGGAAATGCAAATCTGACCCTGTCACTCTCCTATTCAACAGACTCCAGGGCTCACCAGGATGAGATATTAAATCCCGTTTGGCTTTGAAAGCCCTTCCTCATCTGCCTCCCCCCACCACCCTCCACACCTTTCCAGTCTTCTTACACCTGACTCTCCTCCAAGGACTCTGCCATCCAATGAGAAAGGTCTCCATCACCGAGCTCAGCATTTTTCCTGCCAGTCCTCCATACCTGGAATGCTATCCAGCCACATCTCTATCTCTTGGCTTCCTGCCTTTCTTTCTGTTCCCAGTGCTTACCACAGTCCCTGGCAAAGTGGAGCGGACTTGACCGCAGAGGCAGCTAGGTGGCGTGGTTGATTGAGTATTGGCTCAAGCTTCCCTCAGACACCGAATATAGCTGTGTATCTCTGGGCAAGCCATCCTTCATGGTGCTCAGCCCACTTTCCTTTCCGTAAAATATAGTACCCATCTCACAGGGATGCTATGAAGAGCAAGTGAGATAACATATGGGGATGTCTTCTAAGTAAATATAGTCTGCCAATGCAGAAAGGGACTGAGAGAGAACATATGGAAAAGGCTTTGCCAACCTTAAAGGTCTTATATAAGGATGAGCTATCATTCTGGTACACAACACATAGCAAAGTCTCAATACAGGTTGGATGGAATTGTTTTCAATTGAGGGCAGGGATGGTTTTATTTCGTTTCCTTATCTGCACTGTTTTGTGCATGCACCAAGCACTTGGCCCTTCACCAATTTAAGGCCTAAAAGAAAGGAAGCTGGGGGTATAAAATGATTTAATTTTGTGATCACCTTCCCTGTAAATTTGGTATAGTGAGGGGATATCAAACTGGCATCCAAATCAGAAAGACCATCTCTGACACCCACTGTCTACGTGCCCTCTAACAAGTCACAATCTCTTACTCCCTTTTTGCAATGGCAAAGTATGTTTATTCAGAAGACATTCCCTATGCCACTGAAATCACAGAATTGCTACCCCAAAAAAATGTTTGTCCCCACTGGATGTTTCTGGCTACGGGCTTAGGTTTGCTGCAAATAATTTGGTGAATTATCACTAGATAAAATTTAGGAATCCTTCCCTTAAATTTAGTAACCACTTCTAAACACTTGCCTGTAATCCTTTACCCTCTTGGTCCTTCATTTCTTTTTTTTTTTAGTGAGGCAATTGGGGTTAAGTGACTTGCCCAGGGTCACACAGCTAGTAAGTGTTAAGTGTCTGAGGCCAGATTTGTTTTGTTTTGTTTTGTTTTGTGGGGCAATGAGGGTTAGGTGACTTGCCCAGGGTCACACAGCTAGTGTCAAGTGTCTGGGGCAGGATTTGAATTCAGGTCCTCCTGAATCCAGGGCTGGTGCTTTATCCACTGCACCACCTAGCCTGCCCTCTGAGGCCAGATTTGATCTCAGGTACTCCTGACTCCAGGGCCAGTGCTCTATCCACTGCGCCACCTAGCTGCCCCCATTGGTCCTTCATTTCCAATGCTCACACTAACTCTTGGGAACAATCGGCCCTTTCCTGACACTTAACATTCTCTAAAGGAAAAGGTTTTAAAGTTAAGATGTCTCACGTTCATGACACCTGCCACTGTGGCCCTGATAAAGCCCACCAGGACCCCTAACATCTTAACTCCTACTGAGCCAATTGGTGCATGTACAGTCAGTCATCTTGATACCACTTCCAAAGAACAATTTGCTTGAGTCAAAAATAACGTTTAGTTTTGAAAATGTCCAGCCACTCAGCAGTACAACCGATACACAGCTGCCTTCAGTTAAGGGAAAGGGGGCGGGGTCCTCTGACTGACAGTGAATCTTTGAAGAACTGAGGGGATCAGTTTGTTTATGGGATTTTCAAGAAATTTAGTCTTCTAAGTCCATTTAGTCTTTTAAGCAAGAGTAAGCACGTCAGGTTGAACAAAGGACTATTCACACATACTTTTCTGTACATAGTTTTTGTTGTTGTTTTGTTTTTTGTTGAGGCAATTGGGGTTAAATGACTTGCCCAGGGTCACACAGCTAGTAAGTGTCAAGTGTCTGAGGTTGGATTTGAACTCAGGTCCTCCTGAATCCAGGGCTAGTGCTTTATCCACTGCGCCACCTTGCTGCCCCTTTTATTTTTATTTTGTGGGGCAATGAATGTTAAGTGACTTTCCCAGGGTCACACAGCTAGTAATTGTCAAATGTCTGAGGCCAGATTTGAACTCAGATCCTCCTGAATTCAAGGTCGATGCCTTATCCACTGAGCTGCCCCTTGCCTTTCTTTAAGTGCCAAGCATCTACTGAAAACAGTAAATGTTTGTGGATTTGCCGATTTGTTATTTTGCTTAACTGGATTACATTTTTTGATCTGCTTTGCTAAAATTTATCATTAAAAAAAGAAAATCCAGGGGCAGCTAGATGGTGCAGTGGATAGAGCACCGGCCCTAGAGTCAGGAGGACCTGAGTTCAAATCCGGCCTCAGACACTTAACGCTTACTGGCTGTGTGACCCTGGGCAAGTCACTTAACCCCAATTGCCTCACCAAAAAGAAAAAGAAAATCCAGTAAGGGCCTTACTTCTTTAGAAAAAAAGCACAAAGACATGATCATGATCATTTGAGGACAGAGAAAACCCAACTATAACTTTTTTTTTTTAGTGAGGCAATTGGGGTTAAGTGACTTGCCCAGGGTCACACAGCTAGTAAGTGTTAAGTGTCTGAGGCCGGATTTGAACTCAGGTCCTCCTGACTCCAGGGCCGGTGCTCTATCCACTTCGCCACCTAGCCGCCCCCCAACTATAACTTACCAGTGCTAAGCACATTGACACAAGATGACTATCTAATCCCATGTTCCTGGTCCCAAACCTTTTATTAGAGCTGCTAGCTCTTTGGGGCATTTTCCCATACTATCATGTGCTGGCTACTGCTTATTGTACTTTTATACACAGCATATTTTAGTTTTAAGTAACCACAGCCTCTGGCCTTTCAACAGACAGGCAAATCAATTCTATTCCATTCAACAAACACAGTCAAAGCATTTACTATGTGTGCAAGACGTTGGAATACAAAGGTTAAGGAAAGAGTCCCTTCCTTTAGGCCAATTACAATCTCTACTTTGGATAAGCATCTAGTCTAAGATTAAGTATCATACAAGACAGCGGTCCATAATGGCAAAGAGATTCAGACCGAACTTGAGGAGAGAGAGAGTATTTTGAGCTGGGGACACAGTAAACATTGTCTCAAGGCGGCACCTGAACTGAGCCTGGAAGGAAGAGTAAACTGGTATGTTTGTCCTCGTTCTCAAAGAAGACCATGACATCCGGGTGATGTCATGACTGGCACTGAATTGGATTTAGGTGAAAGGTTACTAACCTCACTCTCTCCTCCAGAGACATCTGGATCCAGTGACAAGATCTTTATCAGGACTACAGGAAATAGCCCAGGATGGTTTTTTTAGGCAATTGGGGTTAAGTGACTTGTCTAGGGTCACATAGCTGGTGTCTGAGGTCACATGTGAACTCAGGTCCTCCTGACTCTAGGGCCAATGCTCTATACACTGCACCACCCAGCTGCCCCAGTAAACTGGTAGAGATGAAGGGAGAAGGATTGAGAGAGCAGGGGAGAATGTACAGGAAATGGTCTCTAAGAATGCAGGGAGGCAGCTGAGGTCCTGACCAGGTAATCCAGCTGGACTAGAATGTGGAATTTGTAAAGGGTGACTGCAAAATAAAAAGGAAACATTAAGCTAAGGAGTTGGTATTTATTTCATCATAGGGGAAGCCAGAAGCCATTGAAACCTTCAGACTCTGGGGCAGCTAAGTGGCGTAGTAGATAGAGCACTGGCCTTGGATTGAGGAGGACCTGAGTTCAAATTCGACCTCAGACACTTAGCACTTACTAGCTGTGTGACCCTGGGCAAGTCACTTAACCCCAATTGCCTCACCAAAAAAAAAAAAAACCTTCAGATTTTGTTATGCAGGAATTGGGTTGTTTCTACTGAAAAACAATCAAGTTCTCCTAGGGTTCAAGAATGAATCCCTGTCCTGAACTATGCTAACGCTATCCATTCTCCACAGGGCCACCCCATGCCTTAGACCGAGGTCATTCATTACACTTGGGAACTTTCTGCGGTTCTTCCTTCCACTAGGATAAGTGACGAAGGCCTTGTTTGGCTTGTCAAGTCATTCCACAGCTGGCTCCAGGAGAATTTTCCAGGCTTGTTTCATATTCAACTGCTGGACACTGGCCAAACTGAATGACTGGATGTTCTCTAAGCTTGGCAACCATCTCCTGCCTCTACACCCTTTGCACAGGCAGTCCCTCAGGTGTGGGTCATGGGAGGCCTCCTGATCCTTGTTTCTGCTTCACAGAATCTCTCTTATTTATCAAGACTAATTCGTGGCCGACCTCCTACATGATTTTCCGGGTCCTCTAGCTTGTTCTTTCTTCAGATTATCATGCTTGGCTATTTATAGGCTGTACTGTTTCCAGTAGAAGTTAAACTGCTGCTGCTTTTTTTTTTTTTAAAGAAAGAAATGTATTAGGTCATTTGGTAGACAGCACGCCAGAAAAGAGGTGTGGATCCCTCTCATCTAGCTTCCGGAAAGTTTACATTATGTGGACTTGAGACAAGGGTACCAACACACAAACCACACAGAAGGCGAGTTCTTGGAGGCAGGGACCATTTTCTGTCTGTATCCTCAGGACCTAGCACAATTCCTTCCATGAATTGGAAAAATGCTTGTTGGGCTCCTTTTGTCGATTGAGAAAACTGGAAAGAGGACATCCTTCAGGTGTGAATGGCACATGAATGTTAAGGAGGCCATCCAGCGAGCTCCCTCTTCTCTCCTCTTCCTCATCCTGTCACTCCCAATGCCTTCCGCCACTCTCCACCTTCACCCATCTCACACGAGAAAATGGCCTTACTCCTTATCAAGTGACCCCATTCTAGCCTCCAGTGGCTCCCTATCATCTCCAGCATCCAATACCTAAGGCTCTGTTTGGCATTCAAAGCACCTTGTAACCAAGCCCCCTCCTTCCTTTCCAATCCTTTTACACCTGATTCCTGCAAAGCATACTCTTTAAGCCTGTACACTAGCCTCCAGGCTGGTCCATGAGCAAGACAGCCCATCACTCTGGGCATTTTCTTTGGCGGTCCCCCATTCTTGGAACTTTCTCCCTCCTCTGCTCCAGATCCCTGGCTTCCTTTAAGTCCCAACTAAAATCCCACCTTTTCCTCTTTTCCTATTCCTTTGTCCTTGACTTTTTGTTTGTTTTTTTGGTGAGGCAATTGGGGTTAAGTGACTTGCCCAAGGTCACACAGCTAGTTAAGTGTCAAGTGTCTGAGGCCAGATGTCCTTGACTTTTAATAAAACCTGATTTGGGGGCAGCTAGATGGCAAAGTGGATAGAGCACCGCCCTGGAGTCAGGAGGACCTGAGTTCAAATCCGGCCTCTGACACTTAACGCTTACTAGCAGTGTGACCCTGGGCAAGTCACTTAACCCCTATTGCCTGCCCAAAAATAAAATAAATAAATAAATAACCTGATTTGTTTGTGGAAAAGAGGTTGTTAAGCTAATTTCTTATTGACCTGGGAGAAATAACCAAAAAAGGCAGTTCAGAGGGGAAGAAGCTTTGGACCTAGAGGTCCCTCATTATTTTTTTTTCTTTCTTTTTTATTTATTTTGGTGGGGCAATGGGGGTCAAGTGACTTGCCCAAGGTCACACAGCTAGCAAGTGTAAGTGTCTGAGGCCGGACCCGAACTCAGGTCCTCCTGAATCCAGGGTCAGTGCTTTATCCACTGCGCCACCTAGCTGCCCCCCCTCATTATTTTCTGAACCCCAATATTACAGCGAGCCACCCAATTATCTCTCCCCATATTAAATTTGGCCCCTACACTGTAGAAGGTGGGATTTTAGTTGGGACTTAAAGGAAGTCTTCCCTAACTCCTCCTGCCTTTCCTCTATTATTTCTCATCCTGTATATAGCTTGCATTTTATATATTTATTTGCATGTTGTCTTCCCCATTAGATTGTGAACTCCTTCAGGGTGGAGGCTGTCTTTTGCTTCTTTTTTGTATCCTCAGGGCTTATCATAATGCCTGGCACATAGTAGGGGCATAATAAATGTTTACTGATTAATTGATGAAAGGGATCTGTTCAGTAAAACCTTGGAACACTCATAAGAACTGATGAAGAGGGGCAGCTAGGTGGCGCAGTGGATAGAGCACTGGCCCTGGATTCAGGAGTACCTGAGTTCAAATCTGGCCTCAGACACTTGACACTTACTAGCTGTGTGACCCTGGGCAAGTCACTTAACCCCCATAGCCCCGCAAAAAAAAAAAAATGATGAAGAGTGAAATGAGCAGAACAATTTATACAAAAACATCATCCAAAGAAACGAACTCTGAAAGCCTTAAAGAACTGATCAAAAGGCAGCTAGGTGGCGCAGTGGATAAATCACTGGCCTTGGATTCAGGAGAACCTAAGTTCAAATGCAGCCTCAGACACTTGACATTTACTAGCTGTGTGACCCTGGGCAAGTCACTTAACCCTCATTGCCCAGTGGGGGAGGGAGAAACTGATCAAAGCAATGAAATGGTTCCAAAGGATCAATGATGAAGCATACAACCTATCTCCCGAAAGTAAAGTAATGGATTCAGGGTGAAAAGTGAGACATATTTTTCTGGACACGAACAATGGAGGAATCTATTTTACTTATGTATATTTGTTAGTATAAACATTTTGTTTTTGTTTTTGTTTTTTTTTCCCAGTATGTGGTGGGGAAGAGAATTGGGGGCAACAGAAAACCAATTTTTCTTAATTTAAAAAAGAAAAATTATTGTGGGCCTGGATTAGTACCAGAGAAGTCAGTATGACATCCAGTACATACATGTGCTTAAAATACTCCACTCCACATCTTTGGAAGGTGCCATCAGGAATTGCCCACTACCATGGAAATCTTTACCACCCTCTCCATGAAAGGCATATCTGTGTACATGTTATAATCCAGGTTTCCTCCCTCCAAAAGAATTAAACTCTTTCGGGGTAGGGAATTTTTCATTTTGCCTTTAAATACTTCCCTAGTACCTTGCAGAGTAAACAACTAATAAATGTTGTTGAACTGGATTTGATGACACTCTCCATTTTTCTATTCAATATTTAACAAGATAATATATTGAAGTAACTGGCAACGAGTTTCTTGTCCTATGTAGTATTTTGCAAAGATTAGGATCTTCAAAAGAGTTCCAAAATAGTTACTTTTTTAAAAATCACATAACTATAAAATTACAAGTTGGCAATGGCAGAAGAAAATTGTCAGCTACCTAAGTCCAACTGTGCAACTCTTGGGCTTGAATACAAACCATCCTTTTTTGAACAGTCAAATAAAATGTATACTTGTATATAAGGGTAGAGAGAGCAGCTATCTGGTACCAAGTAGGTCTCTCTTAGTTGTTAAAGAGATACTTTTGTCCACACAATTAACTGGTTCCTGAAATCATATGTGAATTAAATTTTTGTCATGAAAGACGAGAGAAATTTACTATACATTTTACCTTGAGTGCCTTTTTGCAGATCCTCAATCATTTTCCTAATCCCAGGATAGATGTGTGTCTGTCTGCCTACCTCACTGATGCCACTCTACGAAGTTTCTTCATTTTATTTATTTTTTTTTTTTGTGGAGCAATGAGGTTTAAGTGACTTGCCCAGGGTCACACAGCTAGTAAGTATCAAGTGTCTGAAGCCGGATTTGAACTCAGGTCCTCCTGAATCCAGGGCCAGTGCTTTATCCACTGTGCCACCTAGCTGCCCCTCTAGGAAGTTTCTATAGATCCTCTGACAACCCCCTCCCTGGAATTTCATCCAGTTCAGAACACCTTCCCTCAAAACTTGCCTAACAGTCTTACTAGATTTCCCTCTTGAACACCAGTGGGTTATGGTCTAGCAATGAATAAAACACTCCTAGGCACTGTCCTGTAACACTTGAAGAACATGGGGGGAAAAAAAAAGATTCTAAGATATATCTGAGCCTGGCAGGAAATAACAGAGTGGGTTAGTATATGCCAAGAATTAGATGAGTCAGAGGCTTCACTGTATAGCCCGGGCATGGCCCCCAACAGTTAGCTTTGTTTCAGCTGTGTAGCTCCCCTAGACTCTGGACAGATTCCAAAGTTAAACCAGGAAACTGTTTCCAACATGGTGCTACCTTAGGAAGTCTGCTATGGACCAGCAGTCTGGAGGATTCCCAAGAGGGAGGATCAATTCTAGAGCTTTTGGAATTCTGTCTGTACCCTCTCCACGATGCACAACTGTCATCCTACAATTTGCTCCTTACAGGTGTTTGCAATTAATACAAAACTGTTGTTTCTTCTTGAAAACTGATTCCTAACCCAACATATGTTACTATTTAGATAGCACTTTAAGGTTTACAAAGACATATATATATATATATACATATATATATATATACGTATATATATATATGGTTTTTTCTTCATTATCTCATTTAGTCCTCACCACTATCCTATGAAATATTATCCGTGTATTCAGATGAGAAAACCAAGGTCCCAAGAAGTGCTATGTACGAGGTCACCCCACTCATAGATGGTCTCTTGGATTACAAGGGTACCCCTATTCCCACCGCACCAGGCTGCCTCCCTTAGAATACTTAAACAACTTCCTGTACTCCTACAGACTCATTTAACAGATGATTTGTTAAGGCTCAGTAGGAGAATAATTCACTTGGGGATTTGGTCATAGGGTGGGTAGGAACTAAACTGGGACCCCTTTGTAAGCTTTTCTGGATGGTAACCTGAATGAAGAACTGGATTCCAAAATCAATTGTGAGCCTAAGCTATCCTGAGCTTGCATCCTATTAGCTGAAGGCTCTGCTGGGCTATGGAAATCTACCACAAAGTCCTGGGGGCTAGCAGAGTGCTCTGTGCATAAGCTTTTGCTATATACCAATTTGACTTAATGCGGGCTTATGCCAAAAAGCAATAAGGCAAATCTCGTTTAGTGCCTTCTCGGGATAACAAACAAAACTGCCATCCTGTATTTCACTCCCTACAGCTGCCTGGGTTCAGATAGCTAACACAAACAGGACATTTCTTCTTGTACACTGATTCTGAGAATAGCAATTTAATATATCAAATTTTATTCCTTCATGACAGTACCCCTAAATTCATGCCTCCAAAAAGTTTTCGGGAAAGAAAACTGAGGAATGGGTTGGACACATCAGGGCTATATTCTTATACAGTTGTTTCCTTTCATGTACCAGGAAAGAAGTAAACCAAAATGTATCTCTTACGCATCAGTGATGAAAATGGGCTCTTCCAGAGAGTGAATGATGAATGCACTGAATAAGAGATGAAAAATGATTTTTATCCATGGCGCCTATGAAATGGGCTTTTCCCTTGTGCTATTCTAACACTACAATCTTCAAACTCTGATCAAAAAAATTAAAGATACATAAACCCAACAACTCCCTTCAATGAGGCCTGATTAAGTTGTGCAGAGGTCAATGTCGTCCTATAAAATTTATTAATCAAACATTCCAACAGTTCTCCCAGGTAGGAAAAAGCAAGTTGTCATAAATACTTTGAAAATAAAGCATTAAGAACTTCTGTAAACATGATATCCAGTTAAATAGCATCAGGTGAAGATACTTTAATCCCATAAATTTGCTTTCTTTCATTTCTTATAATATTATAGGCTCATTTACCAGATGATATAATGAGAGGGCTCACACTTAAGAGATGTAATAATAAGGGGCAGCTAGGTGGTGCAGTGGATAGAGCACTGGCCCTGGAGTCAGGAGGACCCAAGTTCGAATCCGGCCTCAGACACTTAACACTTGCTAGCTGTGTGACCCTGGGCAAGTCACTTAACCCCAAATGCCTCACTAAAAACAAAAAGAGAGAGAGAGAGATGTAATAATTATCAGATCAATGTAGCTGTCAAGTCCTTTCTTGAGCATTTAATTATTTATTCTGATAAAGTCAAGGAACCAGGGAAAAGGTCAAACTATGAGGCAGACATGGGATTCTTGAGAAATGTGACTATTGTTCATGGACAACAGGTCAGCACTGCTACATGTTCTCACTAAAAGTGTTTTATAAACCTCTGTATACTAGGTAGTATGCAACACCTGTCATCTATGATAGAGAGTGTCCCCGTAGGGGAAAAGATATAAAAATCCCAAATCCTCTGCAAAGGGATTTACTAATGGTTGACAAATGAATGTAGCTCAGACCTGCACCTGGGAAGGCTGCCTAGTGTAATATGTGCAATGTTGTGGGCTTCAGGGTTTGGGCACAAAAACTGCAGATCCTAATTTAAATGAAACCTAGTAGGTCAACTGAATGGGATGCTTGTTTGCTGGCTTCTGGAGGAAGCGCTGACTCTGAGAAATGAGTTCAGACTATTTTTGTTGGGAGGGTTCTTCCTCATCCAAGTCGTCCTCTCGGGGGTGCCGTGGTTGGGGTGCCTCTTCCTCCTCGGTGCCTTGTCTCTCTCTCTCTGCATCAATCCATTTCTGCGGAGTGATCATTTTTTTAGGCCCATGGGGAGGTGGACCAATCAAGGCCTCAATGTCCTCATAGTTTATCACTTCCTTCTCCAACAAGGCATTAGCCAACTAGAAAGAACAAACATACCAGTGTATAAGCAATGAGAGGAGGCTCAAAGATATAGACAAGAGCCTTTTGAGATCAGAATATCAATGAATGAAAGAGAAAACCATTCAGCAGAATATCCATGCAGGCTAACAAACTTCAGAGTAAAACCTCAGCCTTCCCAGGATCCAGGAAATGAAGCTCAAAAGGGTATTTCTATGAGTAGCAAAAATCAAGCTCTAGGACAAATCATTTTCCCATGGAAGCAGTGACAAGAATACAGGCTGGGGGACAGAAGAAGGATACATCTTGAGAATGATATTCTACCTCCCTAACTTAACTATTGCTTCTCTTCTGACAGCAAACACTTTTTATTGGCAGGTGGACAGACACACACACACACACACACACACACACACACACACACACACACACACACACACACACACAAATCCTCAATGGAGCTGGGGAAGGGTATTGACATCAAGGGATGACTGTTATATCCTATAATAAGTGCAAGAGGAAGGGAAAAAACCATCCCTGAAACTTGATGTGATATAAATTGCAAGTGTGTATTGGTTTAAAATAAGACATGGAGGCAAATACAAAGCAAAGTTAAGAGGACCAGCTCTATTACTCCTGATATCAAGTGGAAAGAACGCCACCAGAATAGCACATTCTTAAATCTGACAAATATCTACTGAGGACTTATTACCTACCAAACACCGACCTAGGCACCAAGCGGTATTCAACAATGAACAAGACATGGTCCTTGCCATCAAGAACCATCAAAGGGGAAATAAAAAACAAATAACTATAAGTAAGGGTAACATATAATAACTGTCATAGGAAGAGTATAAGCAAAGTGCTATAGGAACATAGAAGAGAGAGAATATTTCCATATGGGGAAGGAGGCATTTGTGATGGGAATGAATGGCAGGATCTGAACAGATGGAGATAAGGGTAAATGGAGCAGCATGAGCAAGGAACAGAGGTGGGAAAACTCAGGCTTCCGTAACTTCATGTGATGAAGTTTGGCTGAAATATATCATACATGAAGACAAACAGTGGAAGCTAAGGCTAGAAAGCAGGGGTTAGGGCCAGACCTTGGAGTAAGAGCTTCACTATCCACCAGGACTCTCTGATGATGAGATTTCCAACATCTACCCAACCAATCTCTGCTCTGCAGTCCCCTTATTTAGGGAACTATCGAGTGGGGAAAACTGGTTAAACTGTGGCTTGTCTGTGTGTTGCCAAGCTCAAAGACTGGGCCACAGTTCAAGCGATAGATAAACTATAAATACTCTGGGGTGGTTCTGAAAAACAGATTAAAGGCGTTAGGTGGTCTTTCAAACTTTAATCTTCTTGTTCCACGGCTTTCCTGGCTCCTGCTGTAGTGCTAATTTGTGTCTATTTTCAATCCATCCTCAGAAAGCATCCTATTCCTTATACCTTCACTCTCAGTGATGGGAGAAAGCGAAGGAGCTGAGGAGTCTCCACTGAAGATTCTCCAAGGAGGAAAATGAGGAGATGCAATTGTCTCATTTCACTTTTGATCCTGCTGCAATCCTCAGAACAAGAATCAATAGCTGTGACCTGGCAGACCTACTTGAAGAGTTTCTCATAGGAATAAATATAAAAATCACCAAAAAGTAAACAACAGTCCAAAAGAAGAGGTGCCATTTGGACTGCTTCTCCAGCTAGGAGCTTCATCACAGAGAAAAAACTCACAGACAGAATTTAAGATTATAGATTTAGAGCTGAAAGGGATTTTAGCCAATCAATAAACATTGTTAGGCGCTATTTGCCAGGCATTGTGCTAAGCACCGATGATGCAAAGAAAGGCAAAAGGCAACTAATCCAATCCCCTCATTTTATATTTTATACGTGAGTAACCTGAGGCCACCTGAGGTAACTTGCCAAAAATCACAAATCATCTTAGCATAGACAGGATCTGAACCCAGTTCTCTCATCCTCTAATCTTTCTATTGGCCACCCCTCCACCCACCTTCCACCTGTTACTTCTAGCTCTGGGTACAGTCATAAAATCAACATGACAATTACTGGAAAGGACATGTCAGCCAATTTCCCTATGACTCCATTCAACACTCCCTCTTGACTTCCTAGATCAAAATCCTCTTCCCTGGCCCAAACTGACCAGTATGTATTGATTTCTATTAGGAGGGAAGCTCCCTAAGGATAGGGACAGCTTTGCTTTTTTATTGTTGTATACCTAGACTCAGCACAGTGCATGGCACATAGTCAAGTACTTAATAAATGCTTTTTCATTTGTTCATTCAGCACTGCCTCCCCTGGAAGATGCAGTGAGAGTCTTGGAACAATTGAGAGATGCCAACACGGAGAATTTCTGAAATTCAGAGATGGCTTCTGGGAAACTGTCCATATTTCCTATAGCCTCCTAGCTACCCTGGAACTGAAGCCCGTGTACCCTCACTGCCAAGGGAGTAGAGAATGGAAAAACCTTGCTACTGTCTTGGGAGGAAAGCTGTGGAGACCTCAGGATTCTGCAAAGTCTTTCTCCTTTTCGCAGGAAGAATCAAAGAGGGATGGGAACTAGGAGCTAGGCTGCAGGCTGCAGCTTGAGGCCAAGAGCAGGGTCAGAGAGGCAGTCCTCTAGCCGCACACTCAAACCCAGTCCCTCTCCCCAGATGACTGCCAACTCTATACTTTTATCTAAACTTCTCCACTGCTGACCAATCATATCCACACAGATGTCACACAGGCACTTCAAACTCAGCATGTCCAGAACTGCATTCTCTTTTTGGCAAGGATACCTACCTACCCAGTCAACCCATGATTCCAATCTCTGACTCTTCCTCCCTCCCTGACCTCTTACATACAAGCAGCAGCTCAACCCTATCCATTCTGCCACAACACAATCTATGGAATCTGGCCTCTCCTTTTTATTTTCACTACCACCCTGCAGCACAGGTGGTGATGACCACCTCCCTTCATGGAGTATCGTAATAACTTCCCAATGGGTCTTTCCACATATCTGATCTCTGCTCTTTCAACTTCATTGTTACACTACTACCAAACTTCCCCCAAATTTTCTGTGACTCCCCCCTTGCCATACCAGTCAATTCAAAGTCCTTTGTAATGTGTAACATCGAGGGCTTCCTCAATCTGACGCCATCCTGACTTTCCAGCATGAGCTCCTTGGGGCTCTGCTTGAATTCTGTCCTTCAGTCCACCAAACTCACTCCTGTCCCCTGAACACCTTGCACTTGCCTGCTTTGTATCCGTGCACAATTCAATGCCTGGAATGGCCTTCACTTGCTGGTTTCCTCGTCATCCATTACAGACCATTTCCTATGCATCTCTTTTGTGAAGCTGTGTGAATGCCCCCATCAGGAACACTATTTTCTTTTTTTTTTTTTAAGTGAGGCAATTGGGGTTAAGTGACTCGCCCAGGGTCACACAGCTAGTAAGTGTTAAGTGTCTGAGGCCGGATTTGAACTCAGGTCCTCCTGAATCCAGGGCTAGTGCTTTATCCACTGCGCCACCTTGCTGCCCCTTTTATTTTTATTTTGTGGGGCAATGAATGTTAAGTGACTTTCCCAGGGTCACACAGCTAGTAAGTGTCAAGTGTCTGAGGTTGGATTTGAACTCAGGTACTCCTGACTCCAGGGCCGGTGCTCTATCCACTGCATCACCTAGCTGCCCCTAGGAACACTATTTTCTAATAGTCCTGTTCTAGTCTGGAGACACCTTTGGTTTTTCAGGCTTTCTCTTTCTACATCTGACAGGTTTTCTGTGACCAACCAACAACTTCCTCTTTCTGTGCTATCCCTTCTCTGCAACCTCAGCCCCACATGATTGTTAACTACAAACACCTGAAGAGCCCTGACCACTGTGCACCCCTTAAGCATGGACTCAGCAGAGCTTTGTACAGTCACACATCAAAACCTGAGAGTAACCTCTTCCAAATCTACTGAGGAATAACAACTTCTCCTGTGCCTAAAAGCTCTTGGGTGAAAGCAAGGCTTGTATCTCTTCCTTCCCCATTTCCAGGAGGTATCGGACATGGGCTGCCCTGAGCTCCTTCCTTTATTAGTGGCCTTGCCTCTACTATGGACTCACTTACACAGGACTGATAGGAGAGCCTTTCTCTCTAGCTCTCATTCTTGAGCAAAGCCCCAGGAGTCCCAACAGGGGATCCTGACCAGGCCTCCTTTACAGGGTCCTCTTCTCTGTGCTACTCTGACTGACTTACCATAGAATCAAAGCAATACTGTGATTCCTAGATCACAGGTCACAGACCTTGAGTCAGAAGAGTGCAAACTGCCCTGAGGACAGTCACTGATCATGTTCCTCCTCCATGCTCGGCACTGTGCTAAGCAACTGGACACAAAGACAGAAGAAAACAGTCCTTGCGCTCTAGGGGCCTCCATCCAAACAGGAAAGGCAGCACATGCATATATCTATATGAACAAATCAACCACGCTTAGCGGTGCCAAGAACTGTGCTGAGACAAGAGCTGGGAAGGCCAAGAGAAGCAAACTCAGTCTAATGGAGGCGACAATGCACAAACCACACATACAAACAAGACTTACAGGATGCCGAGTACAAGACAGTTTAGGGAAGGAGGGTGCTAGTAGCTGGGTCAACCAGGAAAAGCTCCCTGTAGAAAGTGATGCTTGAGCTAAGTTTTTTTTTTGTTTTGTTTTTGGCAGGGCAATAGGGGCTAAGTGACTTGCCCAAGGTCACACAGCTAGTAAGTGTCAAGTGTCTGAGGCCGGATTTGAACTCAGGTCCTCCTGACTCCAGGGCCAGTGCTTTATCCACTGCGCCACCTAGCTGCCCCCTTGAGCTAAGTTTTTTAGGGAACCAGGGTTTCTGAGAGGGAGAAGTGAGGGGGAAAGCACTGCAGGTATCAAGGGACAGCCAGGGCAAAAGCACAGGAATTGGAGTTGGACTATCTTGTGTAAGGGACCAAATGGCAAGGAGGACAGTATGGCTGGACCCCAGAGTGTGTTACAGGAAGTCATGTGTATGAAGACAAGAAAGGGCGGAAGCAGCAACTGGTTCAAGGTCACACGGGTTGTACCTAGCAGAAGTGGCATTTGAACCCAAGTCTGACACCCAATTCACTGCCTTTGCTATTGTGCCTTACTGCCCATGTCATGGAGGTGTCCTCTCCCCTACGAAGGCAGGGCCTATGTTTTAGGTAGCCCCTAGCACAGTGCTTTACCAAACATCTGCCAACTCTGAACTACCTAACAATCAGTGGCTCCCAAAGTGCCCCAGTGAAGCAGGGAGAGCCTAGGCTTGTGATCACAGAATTTCAGAGGTGGAAAGGACTTCCGTGTCCAGCTGGTACCACCCACACCTAAGAAGAATCACCACTATGTCAAAGCAGAGAGGGTTGTCCAGCATTTTCCTGAAGAACTTCAAGAAGGAGGACCCATGACCTCCCCAAATAGTGCATCCTACTTCTGGGGAGCTCTGAAGGCAGAGGACTTGTGTCTGAATCCTGCCTTTGAGCCAGTCACCCGATGCTCCCAGGCCCGTTTCCTCACCTGGAGGGGCTGCACCAGATGGCCAGTTTGTGCTCTACTAGATTCTACTACACACCCATCCAAGATATTCTAGACACTCAAGTGTTCCCTTTTTTTTTTTTTTGTAAGGCAATGAGGGTGAAGTGATTTGCACAGGGTCACACAGCTAGTAAGTGTCAAGTGTCTGAGGCCGGATTTGAACTCAGGTCCTCCTGAATCCAGGGCCGGTGCTTTATCCACTGCACCATCTAGCTGTCCCTCTCAAGTGTTCTCTTGAGAAGCCTATTCCAGTGACAGGAAGTAAGGAGAAAAAGTCAGAGATCACTTCTCTTCGTGGACATCTCACTGCTCAGCAGGGCTTCAGCAAGTGCTGATTCTAATTTGGCTTGGCTTCTATCCCTCCCATGCAGGCCCATCAGCCCAGATGGGTGTGTCAATGTCTGTTTATTTAGTTACCTAGCAGCACCAGCTCTGGGCAGACCAAGTTATATAATTCTACATGTGATGACCGGAGAGATGGGAGGGGTCACCAGGAGGCCTCAGAGACAAACAAATGCACTAGCTAAATATCAACAACCCCCTAGTTTGTTTTGTTGTTTTCTGGTTTTTTGCTTGTTTTTTGTTTTTTTTTCATCAAAATCCAATTGCTGCCTTCTCTCTAATCCTTTGGAGAAAATGGTGTTTCTGACACTTCCGACCCTACACAATCAGCCAGCCACACACAGGCTGAGAATTAGGGTGTTAGGTGTGCACTGAACCCTATATTCTCCTACCACATTTTTGGCATCTTTATGTGGGTTAGGATTAGGGGTGTAGCTTGAGATTGAATAGTTGTTCCCCTCTATAAAGATAACAGGAACAGAAGCAGAGAAAATGGATTCCTTATTAATAGGCTCTGACCCAGTAACAAGCAATTTTCTTAGCTCTAAGTGTTACCCAGGACAACCAAAGGGTGCTTGTGGCTACTACTTGGACATGAGAAGGAGAAAAGAAGAGCAAGGTGGATGAAAGAGGAAGATGGATGGAGAAAAGCAGTAGAAAGTACACTTAGTAGAAAGGGAAAACTTAAGCCCAATGGGCCCATCCTTACCCACGGCTCTAACTGGCCCAGACCCCAGACAGAGAGAAAGAGAGAGAGCACAAAATACCAGCGTGATGCTTACCAAATTCAGCTTGGCTTGGTTTTCCTGCAGTACCTTCTCTGTGTGCCTGTACGCTTGAGCCACCAGCAGTTTTGCTTCCTGTGAGAAAAGGAGGGAAAATTCCTATAAGGAGAAGCTACAATGCTGAATTCTAGATTATTTAATTAAAAAAAAATAGTTTGGGCAATTCACTTTAATTTTCTGGGCTATGGTTTCCTCATCAGTAGAACAATAACATTAGATGAAGTGAATTCTTTTTTTTTTGCAGGGCAATGAGGGTTACGTGACTCGCCCAGGATCACACAGCTAGTTAAGTGTCAAGTGTCTGAGGCTGGATTTGAACTCAGGTCCTCCTGAATCCAGGGCCGGTGCTTTATCCACTGTGCCACCTAGCTGCCCCAATGAGGTGAATTCTTAAGATCCCACACCAAGCTCTAAATCCTATGAGCAAAACATTTCATATGAAGTCCAAAATCAACAAGCAGTTCCTTCCGTCTCTCCCATGGTGGTACCTTGATATAGGCCCCTTATTTACAGCTACCTAAGGCGCACACACATCCTCCTTTCATAAACAGAGTTAAGCTAGAAGAGGCTCAGTCCTCTCTACTTTGTGCACATTAACTTTAAAGGCTGCTCAGCTCCCTATCAGGACTCTGGGTCCCCTTTGGTTCCCCACTATTTCCCTAGATCACGGTGTTCCATCTTCCCAGCTCCCTGACACAAAGGTCTTTAAACTTTAAACCTGATAACACATTAAAAAATAATAAGGCCCAGGTAAAACGGGCAGCAGCATAAACTGGTTCCTAATGCTGAAGAACTCTTAAAAACATAAATTTTGGGCAGCTAGGTGGCACAGTGGATAGAGTACCGGCCCTGGAGTCAGGAGTACCTGAGTTCAAATCCGGTCTCAGACACTTAACACTTACTAGTTGTGTGACCCTGGGCAAGTCACTTAACCCCAATTGCCTCACTAAAAAAACAAAACAAAACAAAACAAAAAAACATAAATTTTGTACTTCCCAATACTGCCTAGGGAGGAGAGGGAACTACTTTTTGTAGTCTCCCAGAAACGTATCAGCTTGGACAGCACCAAGAGAAGGCTATATTTTAGGAGGACAGGTAGTACTCCATTTTGTGGAATTGATGTTGGTTAGGCCTCAGTCTCAAAAAGAGTAAGGTAAAAAGCAAACAACAAAAAGGTAGATGACACTGAGTTAATGTTATCTTCTTGTCAAGTGTTGAGGGAGATATTTTCATTATTAACGGTATTTGGAGTGAATTCATGGTCCTGACTGCTAATTTTATTGGGGGGGAGGTGTGAAGGTTTGGATGATTTACAACATTTTTCTTTAAGGTTACAAAGGGGTTCTAGGCAAATTTTTATGCTATAGACAACCTCCCTCTACTACCACAAAGAAAAAATCATCAAGGATTATTTATTCTGTGGGATACTCTTTGAAGGAAGGGCTGAAGAATGTGAGGAGCCAGGCTTGTATATTTCTGAGGAGATGACTTTGGCTAAGAGACTGTTCAGCAGATGCTTGATGTAAAGAGGTATTTTCGTCAAAGTGTCATTGCCTGGTGCATTTCATATCACAAGGAGCTCAGATATCTTAAAATTCAATATACTGCATTTATCAAACCTTTCTCATATAGAAAAGAAACACAAGATGAGTAAAGGAATAATCAGCCATCTTAGCATTTCTCACATATGATTCATTTAATTTTATCCTGAGAGAAAGACAGTCTTGCTAAGACCTAGATTATCTCAATGGTTACCAGTTCTATGAAGTGGTTATTTTTCTGTTACCTTTGTAACGATTGGAATGAGGCCACCTGCTGGAGACTTACTGTAGAAGAGTTCCACCCATGAAGCAAGGTCTTTGAGGGCAAGACCAGGAGTCTTTTCTTTGGCGTCAGGAAGTGACGCGGGCGAGTGGGAGGAGGAAGGAAGAGACTGGCGCTTGGGCTCACGCTCTTTCCTTTGGACTCTGGTGGAGAGCGGAGCTAGAAATGTGCTCTCGCTTTAATAGATAGGAATCTAGGCCTTTTTCTCTCTCTTAACCAAATTCTTATTCTCCTTAATAAATGCTTAAAAGTCTAACTCTTGCTAAAGCTTATAATTTATTGGCGACCACTCATTAAATAGTTTAGACAGTTTAGCTAGAATTTTAGCCCTAAACACCTTGATGTTCAAATTTTCTATCTATGGCATAGGCTAGTCTGGCTGTATAAACCCTAGGGCCTCTTTCCATAAACAATTCTTTGGTGTCCTGAGTTTAAGCCTATGGGTAGCTAAAAGGAGGCATAGTGCTGATGTGTTTTATGCTAAATATTCATCTGCCCACTTAAATGACGAGAAAGTAAACTGATTATTTTCACATATCTTAGAGTAAAACAAAATCAACTCTAAAACAAAAAGCAAATACTAAAAGGAAATCGTCCATGGGTTGGACAGTCTTACCAGGCTGAGGGTTAGAATTTATTGTACTAAACTCTTAAGCAATGCCAATTGACTTGTTCAGAGACCAATAAAACATTAAGACGTGAAAAGCTAGAGTCAACTAAGAATGGTAGATAACAGTAAATGGTACAAATCCCTGAAAACAAAGAGAAGTAGTAAGCCTTTACTTCCCTCTCTGCTCTGCAGGACAATAAGCTTTAGATCTTTGGAGATGTGGAAATCAGAGCTGCTCATATTGATAAGGACACCAGCATTTGGGGCTTGCGCCCAGTAAACTTGGACTGCCCTGCAAGGAAATGTGTACATTCAACTTTAGGAATTAAATATCTGTGATCTTGGCAGTTAGTTGCCTTTGTAGACTTACATGATCCATCATTTGTTGAAGCCCTTGGCTAAAGGGTCGTCGTCCTATGCCTGCTGTGCTCTCCTGCTGCTCAGGGAAGGAAACAGGACCAATGCTGGGGACCATCCCAAACTGCTTCACCATGGAATAGGCTATTTTAGTGACTTTCCTAAGATCATCCTGTGCCCCTAAACAATCAGGATCAAAAGAAATAAAGGTTTTTATGTTGACCAATTTAACAGATTTCTTGTTAAGACTTGATTTTGAGACCAAACATGAATCTGACAACAAAATTTAAGACATTCTCGGGGCAGCTAGGTGGCGCAGTGGATAAAGCACTGGCCCTGGATTCAGGAGGACCTGAGTTCAAATCCAGCCTCAGACACTAGACACTAGTTGTGTGACCCTGGGCAAGTCACTTAACCCCAATTGCCTCACCAAAATAAAAACAAAAACAAAAAAAATTAAGACACTCTCCACATGATCAAAGATTATAGTGCATGATGGGACAGACATAAGTCAATAGTCAAATGGCACTTTTTCCTGGTCATCTTATTTCCCCATTAAAAACAAAGAAGCCAGGGGGCAACTAGGTGGCACAGTGGATAAAGCACTGGCCCTGGATTCAGGAGAACCTGAGTTCAGATCTGGCCTCAGACACTTGACACTTAGTAGCTACGTGACCCTGGGCAAGTCACTTAACCCCCATTGCCCCTCACCCAAAAAAAAAAAAAAAAGCCAAAACAAAAACAAAGAAGCCAACTATTTCTAGACAAACTATTTCTAGTCTGTAATCAGTGGGAAAAATGTAACTCTTAATATCCTAGTGGTTATTAAAATCAAGCATCAGATAAAAGAACAATGATTATGAATATGCATATGAATATGGCAATGCAGAGAATTTCTTTCATCCCTCATTAGATTCACAACATTTCTTCAAAAGGCTGAGGTTAACAGCGCAAATTTCCACACCCTGGCAATAAGTCACCATGAATTTTAAATCAGGTGAATATTTCACAGCTGAACCCCTAACCATTCTCCTTGGAGCTTGTGTTCTAAGGCCCAAATAGGATTCATCACCATCTGGAGGCTCTTAACTAATATTTATAAGAGGATCTGTACTCAGTCCTAAACCAGTCTGGATTTTTTGAGTACTTAAGTGTTCATTTTAACTGGACTAAAAATATCTACCTAAGATTGTCACTGAGGTTCTCTTCACGTGCTCTACTTCAAACAAGGTCCTAATGTTGAGGTTCATGCAGGTGCCAAAATAAAGGCTGCAGCCCAACCAAGTGGTCATGAGTAAGTTGTTGTGGCCTCTTTCTTACTTTCGGGAATAGATGCCATCTCCACAGCAGATACTGACTTGGTTATGTGACCGCTTTTACTGAAATACATGAATCCAGAACTCTCAAATACCAAAATTAACTATAGACACAAAACATGTGTACAACAAAAATACACACTCTTTAAACTTAGGGAATGTGTAAAATGATCTTCCTCGTTCCACATCTCTTTTGGCTGTATATCCTCGAGCACCTGAACAGGATAGTCCAGGAAACAGTCTAATTTATTCCAAATTTTGTGACCCTATTCATGGCCAATGAGTCTGAAAGAAGACAATCTGGCTTTGAAGTTGCTTCTGTAAAAGGATATGATTGTAGTGTACCCAATGTTAAGAAACTTCACTGACTGAGCTAAAAGTTGGCTTCTCACCTGAAGTAACCTTATTAAAAGAAATGGCTTCAGACACTCGGCCTCCCAAAGCCATGCACATCCGCTCAAATAGCTGCTCCTTAGTAAAGAGATATTGGTCTTTGGGGAGAATCTGAGAAAATCCCAGAGCAGCATTTGTCCGTGGAGCTATGGAGACCTGCAAAATGTCAAAATGCACCTCAAATTTCACAAACAGAATGGAGATTTAAAAAAAGAAGAAGAATCAATGTGAAAGGAAGCAATACATCACTGACGTTAGTTTAAACATACACAACCAAACTAATCTGAATTCTAATACCAAAGCAGCACAGTCACAGACTTTCGGGTTATCGTCATTGTAACAGTTTTGGGGCCAAGGATCTTTTGAAGAATGCAGTGCCAAAGAAAAATATCGCACAACAATGTCAATTACTAACCAATCAGGAGACATACTATGCAAGTGGGGCAACATTTATAACATAGATCCTGTATTAATCCATTGCTTCCTTAATTCCAGGATAATTTACTAAAGATAAACATGGAGGACAGAGCCTGTGCAATTACAGCAAGAAGCCCTGATTAGGTCAGTTTTGGTTTCTAAATCATCCTACAAACTGAAACTTCTCTGAAAAGCCAGAGGAAATGAGTGAGCCTGTACCTATCAGGACACAATGCACATATGTCCCTAACAAAAGATTAGACTCTGAGCCAATTGGAAATCATGTAAGATGATTATAAATGGTAGTTCTGTACACTCCTCCCAACTATAGTTGTAATACTTCAGAATTTGATGGCCAAGTATGAGATCCTCCTATCCATACCTGTCATCAGTTCACAGACTTCCATCATCACCTTTCTTAGTTTTTCCAGACGTAGGAATCTCAACAGTTGCAGTTTTCTCTTGTACATCATCCCCTGACCCCCTCTTTGGTAATATGTAGTTTTCTTGGAATATATAGACACACAATGTCCTAGTCGCTAGCCATGTAATAATACTTTTGGGTTTGTGTGTGTGTGTGTGTTTGAGGTAATTGGGGTTAAATGACTTGCGTGGGGTCGCACAGCTAGTAAGTGTCAAGCATCTGAGGCCGGATTTGAACTCAGGTACTCCTGACTCCAGGGCTGATGCTCTATCCACTGTGCCACCTAGCTGCCCCTGGCCATGTAATAATGACAATCATTATAAACATTTATTTTGGACTACACCTGTGATTTCAATGGTATAGGGAATTCCTGATGAGGAAACTCCCCCTACCACAGCTGTCCGGCAGCTGTTCTGCAACTGGTAAGCTCATAGCATTGCCAGGAGCATCGGTGGGTTTGATGACTTGCCCAGAGCTTGTACATGTGAAAGGCAGGACTTTAAGCCAAGGCTTCTTTGCTTCTGAGACTGTGTCCCTACCATATATATGGGATAAATATTTCTACAATCCTGAAAATTTTGCAAAGTACTTTCTACATATTCTCATGTTTGACCCTCACAATTGGGCTGGGAGGTTAAGTACTATAGGAAGTCCCACCCCAAGTTTAGAAATGAATAAACTGAGGATGAGGGAGGGTGAGTGATCACACAGCTCCTAAGGGCCAGAGATGGTTTGGAATCCAGGTCTTCTTGATTCTAAGTCTAGCTCTCCACCATGATATACTTTCTTTCAAACAATCAACAATTAATTAAGCACTTACTACATTCTGAGTACTGTGCTAGGCACTGGGGATACAAATATTAAAAAGTGAGTCTTCAACCTTAAAGAGCTTATTGAGAGTTTACAACACATTCAGTAAGTAAAAAGTGATTTTTAATTGGGGGGTGGTTGGGAAGAGTAGAATAAAAACTGGTGGAATCGGCTAAATCCTTTAAAATTTGAGCAGAGCCTTTAAGTGATCTGGGGGTTCCAAAAGGGAGATGAGGAGGAAAGCAACTGAAGCTTGAGGCAGCCTGTCCAAAGGCCAGGCAGGAGCTTGGATGTGGAATGCTGGGCTCAGGGCACAGAGCAAATAGGTCAATTTGGCAAGCATGCATGCACACAAGACCATACGAGAGACAGAGACAGAGACAGAGATAGAGAGACAGAGACAAAGAGAGCCAGAGAGATGGAGATGTGTGTGAGATGTGTAACCAGCCTGGAAATATAGGTTGGAGCTAGACTGTGAAGAGCTGAAAATGCCAAACGGGCATTTGTATTTTATCCCAAGGGGGTAGGAGAGCTGCTGAAGCTTGCTCAACAGGGGATGACATGGTCAGAAATAGGCTTTAGAAGTCTCCACTGGGAAGCTGTATGGAAAATGGTTTGGAGAGGGGCAAGGGCAGATGTAGGAAGACTAGGAGAAGATGAAGGCATAGACTCAATATGGTGTGGAGAGATACAAGAGAAGTTGGTGCCGATCAGCCGAGAGAGGAAAATGAACTAGCGCCCAAGGATCAAAGATGGCATGTGTTTCAAACCCAAGAGATGACAAATTTTAAGCCATCAGCTGCTTTACCTTCATCACTGCCTCGGTGTGCTCCAGCAACCAGCCAACCAAAGCATGGCCTGATTCATGAAATGCCACAATCTTTAGCTCGTCCTTGGACAGAATCTTGCTTTTTTTGGCAGTACCTAAAGAAGCACCAAAGATTTTAGATCTGTCATGCAGAAGTAAAAGTCCTGGAAATACCTGGATGAAATCTGCCAGGCACCATCCCTGCTCACAGGCCCTACTATTTCTGCCTTGTATAATCTAAGAAGTAAGGTACCAACTATTTAATTTCTCCTGTCTTGTCTTGTCCTTCCAGACCGATCACCTATGACTTCTGCCCACTAGAAAAAAGGACAAAACAGGGGAAGAGGTAGTTGGTGAAAAACATTTTCTTATTCCTACCTTTATATTATTTAACATGTCATCAAAACAGTTCCTGGGCCAATGATAACATTTTGGGGAACAGATCTAGAACTTACAATATGGCAAGGACTTTAGGGATCATTAAATCCAAATCCTTCCTTTTACCTATAAGGAGTCTCTGTTGACAGACAAGAAATGATTTGTCCCAGGTCCCCAGGTTGCCCACAGGTGGAGACCTGGACCAAGAACCTGACACCCTGGGCTACAGGCCCAGCTTTTTCCATTCATTACATCATTCTGCCTAAGAGGCTCAAAAGAACATTCTATTTTCCAAATACATTTTAAAATCTCCTTTAAGATATCTAGAGTGAAAGCAAATGAGATTTAAGTTCAGAATAGTTGGTTATCACACTGCTAGATGTCTCTATTGGATATTTTAAGAAGTGCCCATTAGGGTCGGGTTTGAAAGAATTTATAGCATTATAATATAACTTGGCATTTGGATGTAACAGATGGAAAGCACACTTCTCTTCAAATATGGGTCACAGTTGCAGATTAGATTTAATTATACGTAGCACATAAGTATGTGATGATTTATGAACTTCCATCATAAAAAAGTTTGTTCTAGGTCACAGAGTCTATAGCACAAAAACAATGTTTGTGGAAAAAAGTCACTATAAAAGTTTTTAAAATAGAGGGAAAAATGTCTAAGAAGCTCCCTCAATTTAAGTGGCAATAATGGGAGCTTCAAATCCAGGATATAGGAGAAAAGAACACTGGGCAAAGAATCAGAAAATGTGGATGCTGCTTCTGGACCCTGTGTATGACTTTGAGCAGATAATCGCACTTGGCCTTAAATTCTTCATGCAAAAAAAATGAAATACCACTCCTCACTCTGCTTACCTTACAAAACTAGCATGCCACATATGATAACAAATGCAAAAGCATTTTGAAAACTGTGACGTATAATGCAGATCTGAGGTAGCATTAATATTATTGTGGGGGTTTTTTGGTTTTTTGTTTTTTGCGGGGCAATGAGGGTTAAGTGACTTCCCCAGGATCACACAGCTAGTAAGTGTCAAGTGTCTGAGGCCAAATTTTAACTCAGTTCCTCCTGAATCCAGGGCCAGTGCTTTATCCACTGCGCCACCTAGCTGCCCCCAATATTATTGTTTTGAACTAGTATGGTAAACCTAGTCCTCAACCTTGAAGCACTGGAAAAAACAAAACTGTCTTCTAAACAAAACAGTCATCACCATCTTCTGCTGTCCCCCTTCCTCCTTTTGGTGCCAAACATCAGTCCTGAACTTATGAGGCCTCAGAAAGTCTTTGCTATAAAGCACCAGAGGTTCATCTTTGTTAGTTTGGTTTAGTTTTTGTTTGGAATTAGTGATTTCACTAGCAAAAAAAGGGAGAAAATGTTTCACTAACCAATGCAGGTCAGTAACTGTTATGGTAAGGACTAGTCTTGGACACTGAGAGGTTAAGAGAAGGTCCCTAGGTCATAAAGTTCATATCTGTGAGAAGGGGAATAGGAAAGCAGGTCATCCAGATTGAGGTAGAACCTCCTTCAACTATAGGGGCAGCTAGGTGGCTCAGTGGATAAAGTACCGGTCCTGGATTCAGGAGGACCTGAGTTCAAATCCAGCCTCACAAACTTGACACTTACTAGCTGTGTGACCCTGGGCAAGTCACTTAATCCTCATTGCCCCCTGCTCCCCAACTGATCTCAGGTCAACCAAAAGAAAATGGAACTTCTTGCTGTTGGCAAGAACTTTTCCATTTCCCCCCCATAAACTTCTGTTTGATTCCCCAGTCAAATTGTGCTTACTGATGTGTCCTTTATTAAAATTTAAAGTGAAGTCAAATAGGAGTTTCCAAAAGATATGTTTCTTTTTTTTTTTTTTTTTTTGGTTTTTTGCAGGCAATGAGGGTTAAGTGACTTGCCCAGGGTCACACAGCCAGCAAGTGTCAAGTGTCTGAGGCCGGATCCGAACTCAGGTACTCCTGAATTCAGGGCCGGTGCCCTAACCACTGCGCCATCTAGCTGCCCCCAAGATATGTTTCTTAATGTGGATTTCTACAATATGAAGGTTCTACAGAGTTATTTACCATGAGCTTTGGCTAAATTTCCCTTATTTGACTGACAGCAACTCCCCAGAGGAAAAAAAGCCCCAAATTTAATAACAACAAAAGTAAATTGGCATTCTATAGTTATTATAGTTCTATAGTTAGAAGATTACAAGCTAATAATGAGAGGGCAAGGGTTTAAAAATTCTATCTTCACAATCTGTATGGATTTTTAAAAAAGGAGATACAATATTAGAGGTATTTACTTAAAAGTACAAACCTCAAATCCATACTGCTGTTCTTATTTGAATTTACTTGGTTAAAAAAAATGGAGTACTTCTAATGACATAATTATCTTGTGTTTTAGTCTATAGACTTCTATCAATTCTTTGAATTAATGGCTAGCTAGACCAAAAACAAGCAAACATTAAGTGCCTACTATGTATAAATCACTGAGGATACAAAGAAAAAGATGAAAGTCTCCGCCTTCAAGGGGCTTAGGGATATAAATTCATACACAGGGGCGGCTAGGTGGCGCAGTGGATAGAGCACCAGCCCTGGAGTCAGGAGTACCTGAGTTCAAATCCGGCCTCAGACACTTAACACTTACTAGCTGTGTGACCCTGGGCAAGTCACTTAACCCCAATTGCTTCACTGAAAAAAAATAATAATTCATACACAAAAAAGTATAATAAAAGGTCGTTTCAGCAAGGAGAGAATCCTAGGAAGCAGGGCAGGCTACAAAGAAAAGGGGTGCTTTGTCTAAACCTTGAAGAACACTAATGATTTTGAGAGGCAGAGGTAGGAAGAGAGTTCATTTCAAGGTTCACAAACTATGACCACAGGGCCAAATCCATTCCTTCTGTTTAAATACAAAAAAATGTTATTTAAAAATGTAAAACCCATTCTTTTTTTAATCATAAAAGTATTTTATTATTTTCTAGTTAAATGTAGAGATAGTTTTCCACATTTGGTTTTTTGGTTTTGTTTTTTTTTTTGGCGGGGCAATGAGGGTTAAGTGACTTGCCCAGGGTCACCCAGGTCCACATTTGCTTTTATAAGATTTCTAGTTTCAAATTTTTCTCCCTCCTCAAGACAGCAAGTAATCTTATATAGGAAAAAACATTCTTTTTTTTTTTTTTAACGGGGCAATGGGGTTAAGTGACTTGCCCAGGGTCACACAGCTAGTAAGTGTCAAGTGTCTGAGGCCGGATTTGAACTCAGGAACTCCTGAATCCAGGGCCGGTGCTTTATCCACTGCACCACCTAGACGCCCAGGAAAAACCATTCTTAAGTGGGAGGAGGAGAGGGCAATTTGGCCCTTAGTTTGCCAACTCCTGTTCTAATCTCAAATTGCTTGCTGTTTTTTGTTCTATTGCTGTTCACGTCTTTTTAAAAATAGATTATTTCCACCATTCACCTTCTCTGCTCCTACTCATGTGTTGCTCAGCTAGGTACTAAGTTGTACAACCATAACCGGGTTCCAACAAACTTATGCTATTTCATCTTTTTTTTGTTTTTGTTTTTGTTTTTGTTTTTGGTGAGGCAATTGGGGTTAAGTGACTTGCCCAGGGTCATGCAGCTGGTAAGTGTCAAGTTTGTGAGGCTGGATTTGAACTCAGGTCCTCCTGAATCCAGGACCGGTACTTTATCCACTGAGCCACCTAGCTGCTGGATTTGAACTCAGGTTCTCCTGACTCCGGGGGCGCTCTATCCACTGCGCCACCCTGCTGCCCCTTGCTATTTCATCTTGACCTCCTACATATTCTCTCTGTGACCTTATTAGCTTCCATGAGTTTCATGATCATCTCTATACTTTGTCTTGTTAATATATGTTTGACTGTATACACATGATTTCCACATCACCAACTCCCTACTGGACATTTTAAGTTGGATGTTCTATAGGCATCTCAAAATCAATATGTCCAAAAGAAAACTCATTTTATTTCCCCAAAACCTACTCCTATTCTGATCTTCCCTGTTATTCAGAGTACCACCATCCTTCTCACAACTCCAGAGTTTTTCTCTCTCTCTCTCTCTTTTTTTTTAGTGAGGCAACTGGGGTTAAGTGACTTGCCCAGAGTCACACAGCTAGTAAGTGTCAAGCATCTGAGGCCAGGTTTGAACTCAGGTACTCCTGACTCCAGGGCTGGTGCTCTATTCACTGCGCCACCTAGCTGCTCCCAGAGTTATTCTCAACTCCTCACTCACCCCTTTTATCCAACAGTTGCAAAATCTTGTCATTTCTATCACTACAACATCTCTCACATACACTGTGTTCTCACAACCACCATCCTGGTGCAGGCCTTCCATATTTCTCACATGTGATGTTATAAAAACCATCTAGCCAGTACTCTGATCTTTCTTTATTCCAATCTTTCCTTCACAGAGAATCACAGTGATTTTCCTAAAGTCTAAGTCTTACTGCGTCGCCTCCTCTTACTCAATAAACTTCAGAAGTTTCCTATTTACCTCGGAAAAAAAAATTCAACTCCTCTGTTTGGGCATCTTATGTTACACAACAGCCAGTCTTGCCCTATCTTTCACATGCTTCAGGTATTCAGTTATTAAGCATTTATTAGGCACATGCTCTGCTCTTAGTTCTGGGAATGCAAAGAAAGGCAAAAAGGGCCCGCCCTTGTGCTCCCCAAGTCACTGCCATTCTCTACACACTCCAGGACCCGGCCAGCCCAGCCACCTTCTTGTTCCTCACAACATCACTCCATTTCCTTTCTCCATCTTTTGCACTGACTGTCCCCATGCTCTTTCCTCACCTCATACAAGCGCGATCCCTGGTTTCTTTTGAGACTTCACTAAAGCACTGCCTTCTGAATGACATCTTTCCTGATCCCTTTTCCACCAGTAAGCTTCTCTGTACTTTGTGTGTTTTCTACGTAGCAGGGCTGACTTGGGACACAGTCCATGAGGCTTCTCTGGAGACAGACCACCAGTGGGCCATCCCACTCTCACCATGTGCATGGTGCTTTCCTGGCAACTTCCAGGCAAACATCTACTTCAGAGCTGAAGCCCGTTCCCTTGCCTCCCCAAGCCCTATGACAGTAGAACCAGGGTGGTGCATTGTGCCAACTACACAGAGAAACAGCTTCCTTTTTGTCTTTCCTTTATTGCTTCTAGAACACATAGTGAACTGTTTTCACGTAGAAGCCGGCAGATGTACTGGCTTAGAGGAAATGAGGGCCTGAACTAGGGCAGAGACCATGTGGATGGAAAGAAGGGGGCCAATGTCAAATATATTACAGAGATAGAATCAATGAGACCAGAAAACAACTACATGTGGGGGTTATAGAAAGGGAAGATTCAAGGATGACTACAAGCTTACTAACCTGGGTGAGAGGAAGATGGTGGTACCCTCAACAAATAGGGAATTTGGAAAGCGATAGGCTAGGATAAGAGAAGGGAAGAAAAGGGAAATAAAAATAATCAGTTTTATATATCAGATATATTGTATTTGAGATGCCAATAGGCCAGCTCAGAGAGGAGTAATAGGAAACTGATGACAGAAAATAATCCAAATGGCAAATGATTAAAAAATAATATTTTTTAAAATGTATCTTACTTTTTCATTTATAACATGTGAATTCACAATACTTTAAATGAGATAATAAAGATACATTGTGAGGAATTCATAAACTGATGAAATCTTAAGTGTTAGAAGGTTCCTTAGAAGTCATTAGTCAAATCCTGATGCATGAGTCCTAAGTTAAGTGGTACCTTTTGAGATATATCTAGTGATAAAGTCACCTATTATATCACAAAACATCCATTTTCAAGCAACTCAAGACTTTTTCCTTTACAATGTTTGCAATCTCATCCACCAGTCTTTATTAAGTCTTTGGAAATCCCATGTGATAAGAATAATTCCTCAGATATTTGACATGTGTGAACAAAATCTCTCCCAGACCTACTATACTTCCTTCAAGCAATCTTCATACAGCATGGTTCTGAATTCCCTCCCCTCCTGGTTGCTCTAGTCTGTATGCATTCTAGATGAACAATGACCATCAGAAAACGTGACAATCGGGGGCAGCTAGATGGCACAGTGGATAGAGCACCGGCCCTGGATTCAGGAGTACCTAAGTTCAAATCCGACCTCAGACACTTACTAGCTGTGTGACCCTGGGCAAAGTCACTTAAGCCCAATTGCCTCACCAAAAAAAAAAACAAAACAAAAAAAAAACCCCAGAAAACGTGACAATCATAACTAAATGTCTTATTCCAAGTGTAGTTTAACCACCAGAGAACAGAGTGGAATTACTGCCTCCCTTACTCAGGACACTCAATTTCTATTAATGTAGCTTGGTTTCCCCAGGCTAATCACCACAGCCTGAGTTCCCTCTCTATCCTGGTTGTTCTGTTCTGCACATACTCCTCCCAGCAGAAGACTTCATCTCATATTCTACTAAGAAAAGAGAGGCCAGTCACTGTGAGCTCCCTCATCTTCCCCGCTACTCTAAATCTCAGCCATTTGACATCACAGACCACACCCTATTCCCCCATCCCCTCCTTTAATTCAGTCCCTGATAAAGAATGAATGAGGGGACAGCTAGGTGGTACTGGCCCTGGATTCAGGAGGACCTGAACTGAAATCTGACCTCAGACACTTGACACTTACTAGCTGTGTGAGCCTGGGCAAGTCACTTAACCCTCACTGCCCCACAAAAAAACCCCCCCAAAAAAAAAAAAACACCTCACTTGACATCAAATCCCCTAAAGCTATCATACCCTATGGCTTGTTCTTTCTCAGACAAACTCCTACAAAAGCTATTAATACCTTTTGCCTCCATTTACTCTACCCTCACATCTGGTCAATGAAATTGCTCTCTCCCAAGTCACCAACAGTCTTTGAACTGATAGATCTTACGGCCTTTCCTCAGCCCTCCTCACTGGTGACCACCCCACAGCACCAGGCACTGTGGACCACTCTCTCCTCCTAGTTACTCTCTACATTCTTGGTTCTGATGACACTAACTCGCTTCTCCTCCTACAGTCTAGCCAGTTCTTCTCAGTCTCGCTTGCTGGGTTTTCATTCACATCTAGCCCCCTAGCTCTTTCCTGGGTCCCATCTCTCTTCCAACAATTTTTCATCAGCTCCCATGGGTTCAATTCATGCCCCAATGTATATAACCATTACTAGCCTCTCTCCTGAACTCTAGTTCCAGACATCACCAACAGCCTAGTGGATTTTTCAAACTGGTTGTCCTCTAGGAACTTCAAATTCAGCCTAGATCAGAACTCTTCATCTATTCCTCATACCCCATACCTTCTGAATGTCCCCATTTCTGTCAAGGGTACCACCACCATTCTTCCAATCACCCATATTTATACAACTGCAGTCAACTTTGACTCTTCATTCTCCTGTCACCCCATATATTCCAGCAGTTATCTTTCTGCATCCCTACACTTCTCTACACGCACATGGCCACCTAACTCAATCTGGCTTTCATCACTTGTCCCATGAGCTACTGGAATAGGCTCCTAACTCCTCTCTCTCTCTCTCAAGCCTCTCCTTTCGCCAATCCATTCCCCACATAGCTACCAAAATGATATTCCTAAATCACATGTAAGATCATGTCACTCTCCTACTCAATCTACTCATTTCCATTAAGGATAATATAGCAATGCCTTTGTTAGACCTTTCAAGCCCTCCGTCACAGGGCGTTGGCCTCCCTTTCCAACCCTTTCATACCAGACATTTCATCTACTCTGCCATCTGGGCAAACTGGCCGCCTTGCTGCTCCTTATATGCAAAAATGTTTCTTCACCTTTGCAGGGCCTTTGTACAAGGAATGGACTCCCTTCTCACCTCTGCCTTTTAGAATGTATCCTTTCTTTTCAAGTGCAGCTCAAATGGCACCTTCTAGTTCAGGCCTTTTCCCACTGGCCCAGGCACCAGGGCCTCTCCCCCAACAATGTTACCTTGTATTTCTTTTGTATATATTTACATGTGAATGTCCTCCTGATAGAACAGAAGTTCCTTGATACCAGGGACTGTCATTTTTGGCTTTGGTTACCTAGGGCCTAGCCTGGTTCTTGGCACTAAGAAACGTGCTTAATAAATGTTTGTTAATTGACTGCAAAGAAGTTAAGGTGCTTGTATTTATCTTTACCTCTTTCTTAACTTCCCTTTTCTTCCCAAACCATAAAAGCCCAACCCAAAAATGAGGTAATAAAATATTTTTATTTAATTGACTTCCTCACATTTTAAATGTTTATCTAATCAATTAAAATTTCAATAAATATCATATAATATTTATTTTTTATTATGTAATAAGAAAAAAATATGATCACTATTAAGAGTGGAAGAGAAGGGGCAGCTAGGTGGCGCAGTGGATAGAGCACTGGCCCTGGATTCAGTCAGGAGGACCTGAGTTCAAATCCGGCCTCAGACACTTAACACTTACTAGCTGTGTTACCCTGGGCAAGTCACTTAACTTCCATTGCCCCGCCCCCCCCCCCAAAAAGTGGAAGAGAAACAATTTTACAGAAGAACAGAGTCTCTGTACCTGCAATGACTCGCTCCACAGCATATTCAAAATTAAATGTATCAATGGATTTGTATCCTTCTCTTGCAGCATGTAGAGCAGCTTCATTACATATATTTGCAATGTCAGCTCCTATTGGTAAAAAGGTTGACAACATTTAATATGTTTAAGTAATAAACGAATAAATGTAGAATTCTGTTATTGTATTTATATGGCAAAACACAGGGATCAGTGAATAACAAATCCCGAGACTTTCCCAACAGAAGTGCGAGTCAGAAAAGATGTAGCGTTGTGTTTAGTTTGTACAATGCTTGTATGTAACATCAGTTCATACAGGTACGCTGGTAGAGCTCTAGGCTAGGATCAAAAAGACCTGAGTTCAAATCCAAACTCAGACCTTACTAGTTGTGTGTCCCTGAGGAAGTCTTTTAATCACTCCTGCTTCAGTTTATACATCTATAAAATGGGGATAATAAGAGTATCCCCCTTGTGGTTGTGAGGAGATGTAAAGTACTTTTTAAGTGCTAGCTATTCTAAAAATGAGTGGTTAAGAAATACAAGGCATTGATGGATCAGACTCTATAAAAGGTCATTCAAAATAAGATCTTTTCCTCCTCTGAAACTCTCAGACAGCACTTCATCTGCATCTCCTTATGTCACTTACCAATGATATCATACTTTATACTGTCATTGTTTATGGACCTAATATCTTAAGTTCATTTTATTTACATCAAGCTCCTTTTGGGTAAAGACTATGTTGTCTTTACCCTTCTATAATATTTACTTAAAAAAAAAAACTGTTAACTGATGAAGAACCAAAGAGACAGGGTATATATGCAGATAAACTGAATGCTATGAGGCTGTTAATATTAACCTATAAAATCTATAGCCTTTAGATTCCTAGAAAATAAACTGAGAGAAAAAATCCTTCATTGACAATGTGTTTCTGCCAAAACTAGTACAAAAGGGGGCAGCTAGGTGGCGCAGTGGATAGAGCACCGGCCCTGGAGTCAGGAGTACCTGAGTTCAAATCCAGCCTCAGACACTTAACACTTACTAGCTGTGTGACCCTGGGCAAGTCACTTAACACCAATTGCCTCACTTAAAAAAAAAAAACAACCTAGTACAAAAGGAAACTCTCAGTGAAAACACAGGGATAAGATACAAAAGAATGAATAAATTTTAATGAATCACTAGGACAAAAGATGAAATCTGGATTGAGAATGAGAAAGATGGAGTGGTCACTTCTGTGATTGGCAGAATGAGCCGGGATATTCCTAGAATTACCAAACCAACCTCTCTCCACAGAGCACCATGAACATATGGTTTGAATCTGTGGGTAAAGGGGGTAAAATTCCAAAATAAAAAGCAGAGTCAGTGCACTATAAGGCCTAATAGGACAAGAAACCAAGGAAGGAAATTCCAAGCCTTGTATGTGCAAACAGACCCTGAAAAGCCCTAGTAAGAACACCACAGCAGAAGGGCTTAGGGATAGGAATACTGCTGCAGACACTAAACTCCTTATTTAGGGTCTGACCTACCATAAGTGGGCGTCTATATCCACGGAGAAATACTCTTTGCTTATTTTTCCCCTGGGCGGGGAGATGGCTGTTATTTATTCTTTTTTTTTTTTTTTTTTTTTTTTTAGTGAGGCAATTGGGATTAAGTGACTTGCCCATGGTCACACAGCTAGTAAGTGTTAAGTGTCTGAGGCCGGATTTGAACTCAGGTACTCCTGACTTCAGGGCCGGTGCTCTATCCACTGTGCCACCTAGCTGCCCCGGCTGTTATTTATTTATAGCTTATTGACTTATCTTTCACCTGCCCTGCAGTGTAAAACTTATTCTCAACTCAGACCTTCTTTGAATTGTTTTCCTCATAACGAGACTGGAAGGTCTATGTGCAGAAACACAAAAACATACACCATTCCATACTTGCTACAGAGTAGTAGATACCTACAAATAAGAACCTCAAACAACCCTAACACTTGCATGGGATAAAACTGAATTGTCTATCTACACTGGCATTAAAAGAGATGACAAACACATCCAATACACACTTGAGGAGAATTCTTTGATAAAAGTCATTAAACTTCATGCTGTTAATTTAGCGATCCCATTATGGGCAAATGCCGAAAGTAAGTCAATGACAGCGAGTGTGGTCCTCTGTATAACTCAAGATTCATAATGACATTATCTGGTGACGGATAATTGTAAACTAAGAGGGTGCTCAGCCACTGAAGAATAGCTAAACAAAGTGATATAGGAATGCAATGGAATATGACTATGCTGTAAGGAAGGAATATGAATAATTTAAAGAAATATGGGAAGACTTTAATAAGTGATACAGAGTGATACAAGCAGAACCAAAACAGAAACAATGGCTGCAATAACATAAATGATAACACAAGGAAAGGCACTCAAACTCTGATATATTACAGTGAACACTCCCAGTCCTCAACAGCTAATAAGAAAACACACAGAGGTAAGGATTACAGATGTGGGACAGGCTGCTGCTAGGATGGCTGACTTTGTTAAATGGAAAGGGTTAGTGGTGGGGGTAAGGGTGGTGAAAGGCAACAACAGAACAAAAAGAGAGGCCTGGAAGCACAAACTCTAGGGACATATAAAGTAGCATCAGAAGAGATCCGTGTATAGCACTAGAAACACAAAACATTCTAAAAGAGAAATGAATTCCCATACCACTAAACCCAGGTGTGAGCTCTGCCAGGCGTTGGGAATAAAAACTACCAGTCTGGGTCAGCTTCAGACTCTTCAGATGCTGCTCAAATATTTCCCTTCTTTCCTGTCATAACACAAAAGGACAGACAAATATTTTGGTGGGGCACAACAGACCAGGGAGTTGGTTCGAGGGAGGTGCCTGTGGGATATGCAACTAGCAGCCAACGTGGAAGCCACGTGTCTATGGAACAGCTGTGGCCCTGGCCACCCCAGGAAGGGCCACAAGAGGGAAGCGCACCTCTACTCTCAGGAGATTCACCCACCTTCCCCGCCAAGCAGAGGCTTGGTCACGGCTCTGCTTCCAAATACAACCCTGAGGTGCGGGGGTTTACCATGAGTCACTAGCTTGCTTTCCCAAGCTCCTCTCAAAGGTTGACATTAAGCACCTCTGATTTTGATTCTGCTAAAGGAGCCCTCCCTCCCTCTGTCCCTGCCACCCCTCGAACCCTTCCTTTTGCTCCCACAGGGTTGAAGCGCCACACCAGGCTTGAGTTCCTGTTCCTGGAGGTGCTGCCACAAAGACCCTCTTCTATCAGCTGAGACTGTGTCCAACCCTAAGCTGGGAGTGGAGGAGGGGTGGCAGGCAGCCAAGGAGTGAATGACTCAGCTGGTCCAGGAGGTCCTGATTCAAACACTCAGAGCTCAGTTGCCAGGGCTTTTTTCCTTTCCTCCTTCAGGGGCAGCTGCACAGTTCAGGCTTTCAGTGCCAGATCGTATCAGGCATTTAAGGTATTTAAAATGAAAACTCTGAGGATGTCTACAAAGCTGCAGATGGAAGGAAGAGATGCCATACAAGAAGAATGGGATTCTTTTACTTTTCCTCTCTGGATTTGGTTTCAGAGAATTTGCTATAAAACTCAATCCAGGCAAGCAAATTCAACCCCAGATGCTCAGAGAGAAAGAGGAAAAACAACAGCGGACGAACAAAAACAAGTTGCAAAACCAAAGAGAAAGCAGTGAGCCAAATAAAGTCTGGACAGATAAGAGTAAAGGAAATTCACTGGCTCCATCTGCACTGGAGGAATGTTACAAACAAGGGCCATCCCTGTGGGGGCAGCGCTCAGCACAGAGCAAGTTTAGACAGCTCAGCATCTCATGGGAGAGAAGGCCAAAAAGCTTCACTCAACAACTATTTCCATGACAAAAGGATAACCCTATAACCTCAGCCCTGGGAACCAGGAACCAGCCAAGCCACTACTCAATGCCAGCTACTTAATTTTTCTCATCACCCCCTTCCATTAATTGATAAGGGCCTTTGGTCTGCAGAACACAGGAGAGCTTTAATTTTCACAAACTTAAGAATATCACTATTTCCTGGGAAAGGACTGTACAAAGCCTTACAAATTAGCTTAATGAAAGTCAAACTTGTGTTTCTTACCTGTAGTGTAGGGAGATCAATAAAAATGTGTCGGTCAAGTCTCCCTGGTCTCATCAATGCATTATCCAAAATATCAGCTCGATTGGTAGAAGCCAACACTATGACATGATCTGTAGTTCCCATTCCTGATGAAAGATAAGAGCATGAAAGAAGTTTGTGTTTTTTTTTAAAGTGATGCAATTGGAGTTAAGTGACTTGCCCAGGGTCACACAGCTAGTGTTAAGTGTCTGAGGCTGGATTTGAACTCAGGTACTCCTGAATCCAGGGCCGGTGATTTATCCACTGCACCACCTAGCTGTCCCAAAAGAAGATTTTTTAAAAAAATTATTATTGTCACCTTTTATTTTTATAGCATCTTTATTTACAAACATATACCTCTTTCCTCTTCTATCTAGAGAGCCATCCCTGGTAACAAAAAATAAAAAAGAAGAGAGAGCTGTATTTTCTTAAAACGATGGTTTTAAAGCAATGTATAAAGTTTTGTTTTTGTTTTCTACTGAAGTTCCAGGGTACAGAGCTAGACAGGAATGTTCTAGTGAGGTCTAACATAGAGAGAATGAGCACACTGAGCTAGCTTCCTAAAGAGTTCCAGAAACACTGCTAGTACATGATCCCTAATGCCCTTCATCCAGAAAAATTCTGACAAATGAATATTCACCCATTTTTACCCCACAGAAAGTAGGGGAGCATCACCTAAGGCAAGACTGTGTCAGAGGCATAACCACAAATCCAAGCCAGGAGTATGCTTCACAGTACCCTGCTCTAAGTTCTAGATGGTACTGCTTGAAGGAATTTAGATTGCTTGTAAATGTTCAACAAGAGCGATAGTTTTACTGCACTGTTAAACCTAAGGATCTATGGAGTATTTTCCTCTATCAGTATTCAATAGTTTTCTGTTGCCTAAAGTGACTTTTTATTTGCAACATCTGCAGTATTTTATTACATTTGGTCTGATAGCAGTGGTTTTTCAGGCACAGGGTTTCTTAGAAAAGAATTGTAAAAGGTAGTTCATGGAAAAATCACTAATGAATTCTATTAAAATGTGGTGACCCCTGTCTTTTTAAACCTTAAGCTCAGCAGATACTTAAAAAAAAAATCAACCTTTAAAATTACCTATCAGGCCACTTCACCAGAGAGAAAGAAGCTCACATTACCGAGATAATTAAACAAACAAACCCTGTATCTTTAAGCATATTTCTGCCTCTCAACAGATGGATGTCAACAAAACTCAATTCTGCTTTCTCACTGGCAGCCAAACTGGAAGCTGTGAGGTCTGCATCTGCCTTCCAAGATGAGAGCTCTATCTGGTCCACGTGCTCATGTCGGATGAGTCACAGGCCTGCAGATTCTGAGCACTAGCATTGCAGAAACATGAGATTCTCACCAAGAGAGCTGATCATCCTTGGAGGTGGTTTAACCTCTCTACATAAGCAATAGGATAGGGCAGCTTATTCCCAAATGTGCTTCCATCTTGGAGCACAATGCCTTCTGAATTCTAAGTAACCTATTCTAAGAGATGAAGCCTCAGTATTGTTAAGTCTGGCACTGAGTAGGAGAAACTAGAAGGATGTCAGTCACATGAGACTTAATAAGCCTTATTTATACTGCAAGACAACAAAGTGCACAGTACATTATCGTCTTAAAGATGCAAAAATAAATGCTTGTAGCTTTGATCAAAAAACTGTATCTTAAAATAAGAATGACTTCAATAAACAAAAACAGAAATCACAGACAGTACATGTTTCTTACTTCAGCCACTGTGTTCCACTTGTAAGGCAGATTATCAATTCAAGTGAAACACTAATCCAGGAAATCAAAGGATAACAAGGATGGGAGAATCCCTGAGAGATAATCAGTTCATTTCCCTGCACTCTAGGTGGGGTCTCTAACTATCAGACAGATAGGAATCTAGTCTACTTTAACATACCTCTGGGAATGAAGATTCTATCATTCTCCCTCAGGAATCTAGGCCAGTATTTATCTTGGGCTTCAGAAATACTTCTCCTCTAAAGAGGTCAAGCCAGTGAGCACAGAATTTTAAAAATATATCATTTCCACAAGTAACCAAGACTTTGAAAAAAAAAAAAAGCCACAGTTGGTATGAAAGAAAATGCAGTCAGAGTAGAAAGAACAGTGACAGGGAAGCTAAGTGGTGCAGTGGATAAAGCACTGGCCCTGGATTCAGGAGGACCTGAGTTCAAATCTAGCCTCAGACACCTGACACTTACTAGCTGTGTGGCCTTGGGCAAGGTACTTAACCCTCACTGTCCTGCAATCAATCAATAAATAAATAAAACCAAAAAAGGAAAAACACTGACCTCACAGCAGCCCTCAATGATAGTTCTATCTCACCCAATTACTAGTGTGTGATTCTTGGGCAAATCATATAACTTCAGTGAGCCTTGGTTTTATTATCTGTAATATGGGGATAATGATACATGTTCTACATGTCTCACTGGATAATTATGAGGATCAAATGAGAATGTATGGGAAGGTGCTTTGGGAACAATAAACCCATGCAATTATATGATATCATGATTAAGGCAGAACAGTAAAGACATATTCAAAACTTCAAAAGTTATATGTGTGGTTAAAGCACCGGCCCTGGATTCAGGAGTACCTGAGTTCAAATCCGGCCTCAGACACTTGACACTTACTAGCTGTGTGACTCTGGGCAAGTCACTTAACCCCCATTGCCTAAAAAAAAAAAAAAAAAAAAAAAAAAGTTATATGTGGGGGGGCGGCTAGGTGGCGCAGTGGATAAAGCACCGGCCTTGGATTCAGGAGTACCTGAGTTCAACTTCGGCCTCAGACACTTGACTTACTAGCTGTGTGACCCTGGGCAAGTCACTTAACCCCCACTGCCCAGCAAAAAAAAAAAAAAAGTTATATGTGGAATGAGGAATAAATATCAAGTTCAAAAAAGACCAATGAAATCCCTGAAGCCTTGCTTCATTGCAGGCCCTTTCTCCCAACAGTGAATTCTTCTGGGAAGGGTCCAGACGATAGGGACTGTCTTTTGGTTTGTTTATATATCTTCAAACATCAGCATTGTGTTTTGAGATATTAAAGCAAATCAGATTCAAGCTGAGTACAATACCTGGCCCATAGTCAGCGAATGATACTGTGGGTTTGAGTAAGAAGCCCATCGAACAATTTCTTAAACAAAACACAACTGACAGAGGATATTAGGTAGATGAACCTACTCTGAGTCCCTCTGAAAAAACAAAGTTATCTTAGTCTGCTACCTAATGAATGCCAAGGGTAGCTCTTCAGATTAATACCTAGCCTAGGCCTACTTCCAGTGACCTAAGCTCAAGGGTTCGAGTTGGAAATGGACTTAGCATTGAGCTTTATGTCAATCAGAGAGATTCTAAACTCTGCTACCAAGGCACCTCAAACCTGGCCAGAAACAGATTCTTTCCTCATCCAACTCAGACCCTGGCATGCTGCACACCTCTAGGGTCAAGCCAAAGAAGTCAGGAGTAACCCTCACACAGGGAAGCCATTCTGACACACTCATTTAAATAATTAACAATCTGTCATTTGAAGGAATATGGAGAAAAACACCTGAGACTATTTCAAACAGTTGTAGTAAAATTATAAATCTTCAGAAAAAACTATAGAGGATACAATGCAGCCTGCTTTACATTAGTGAAGTGCAAAAAACAAGCAGTTAAGGTAGTAGTTACGGAAATGCCTACAGAGAAGGCATAGGAAAATAGTGACTAATGTAAAAATCACTAATAAAAACCAGGTATATGTAAATAAGCACCACAGCTAGGAAACCAGTTTCAGTTAAAACAACAAAAACCCCAAACTTTAATTATACAGGTAAGAAGGGGCAGAAAGGGATTTTTTCAAATACAAAATTGCCTAGCTGAGTAACAAAAAATGAAACAGTTTTTCATTCCCCATTGTAATGTAAAAGACAAAAGCAAGCTTGATTTGTACACACAAGGATTTTCTCATCTTAAGAACCTGGCATGCTACTGAAGATTGCAAACAGACCAAGGTCATCTGGTGCAACTGTTCTTTCCCAAATCTGCAAGCATCCTTGTTTATGTCCATATCCAGGAGATCTGTCCATGGAGGAAAGAGACTTGCTGACAGATCTTTAAAAACAGTCAAGCTGCTTCCAAATATTCCATAGCACTTTCACCAGTTCTGCCAAGAATCCCTGTATCAAAGACATGATGCACTTGACTCAAGCTTACCAAAATACTATGGTACCATTGCTGTGGGTCACATTTCCAATTTGTATTAACTTTTACAACATAAATGATTCCTTTAAGCCTGACCTTTCTGACACTCAGGATGAAGAGCTAGTGGTAATTTGCAAGGCTGCCCTAAACTCATTCATTACTCTGTTGTTTTGTTTTGTTTTGGTTTTTAGTGAGGCAATTGGGCTTATAGTGACTTGCCCAGGGTCACACAGCTAGTAAGTGTTAAGTGTATGAGGCCGGATTTGAACTCAGGTACTCCTGACTCCACAGCCGGTGATCTATCCACTGCGCCACCTAGCTGCATTTGAAGTAAATTAGAATGGGTAAAACTAGAATTGTCCGGGGCTGACAATGACACCAAAGAAGCCAATAAAATCTAGCCTATATCTTAGTCCTAGGAGCTAATTTGGTCAATTTACCTATCTGAGGCTGTCAATAAGAAGGTAAGTCAAAGAAAGTAAAGATAAAAGAGTAAAATGAATACTTTCTGTTTGTTCAGTCAGTTCAATATTAAAAGGCAATAGGCTTTGGTATATGAATACAATGGAATACTATTGTGCTGTAAGAAATGATGAGCAGGAAGAGTTCAGAGAAACCTGGAGGGTCTTACGTGAGCTGATGATGAGTGAGATGAGCAGAACCAGAAGAACATTGTACACAGTATCATCAACATTGAGTGTTGACCTACTGTGATGGACTATATTCTTCTCACCAATGCAATGGTGCAGAAGAGTTCCAGGGAACTCATGATGGAAGAAGATCCCCAAATCCAAGAAAAAAAAAGAAAGAAAGAACTGTGGAGTATAGATGCTGATTGAATCATATTATTTCTTTTGTTTTGGGTGCTATTGGTTTTTTTTTTCTTTCTATTTTGAGGTTTTGCATCACTGCTCTGATTCTTTCTCTTGTAGCAGGATTAATGCAGAAATAGGATTAATGTTATTATGTGTATATATATGTGTGTGTGTATATATATATATATATGTATATGTATAGAGATATATAGATATAACCTATATCAGATTACCTGCTGTCTAGGGGAGGGGGGAGGGAGGGGTGGGAGGGAGAAAAATCTGAAATTGTAAAGCATGTATAAACAAAAGTTGAGAACTATCTTTACATGTAATGGAAAAAATAAAATACCTCATACATTAAAAAAAAAAAAAGGCAATAGGCTTGTGAGTGGACAGCCAGGTCTGTGAAAACTTACAAACATTAGAGAATCCCAGACTCTCAGCACTGGAAGAGACCTCAAATGTCTAGTCTAACCTCTGATGAGCTAGGTCAATTATGCTACTGGTGCCAAATAGTTTTAGTACAACTCCTAGGTTTCAAATATTTACTCTTTCAGGTAAAGAAGAGGAAGATATGCCTGAGAAATGAAAATTTCCTGAAAGCAAAGATGAATATACTTGTTCCTACTTCCTTATTAGCATCTAATTCTTCTTTATCATTAAATGTCTCAAGTTTGCTATTAGCAGTTGTTTATGTTCTAAATTCACCCTCTGAGGTCTATTATGACTTTATCATTCCAGGATTCCTTTCAAGTCTTCACTGAGCTTTTCTTAGGAGCTTAACAAGTGGGACCTCCTTGACCTCTTTCCCCCTGCTCACTCTGTCCCATCCCCCCAGGGAAGAAGAGCCAAGTGTCTCTTCAGTACGTATTTGTGTGTATAAGAAAGGAAACAACTGTGTCAGAAGATCTGTGTTCAAATCATAGATGTACAATTTGCTTGTCTCAGGAGCTTAGTCAAATCTCTTAATCTCACTGAGCCTCAACATCCTAATCTGTAAAATGAGGATAACAATATCTGCACTGTTGCATCAAAGGGTTGCTGTGAGGGTCAAAAAAAACCCTCAGAAATGCAGTGTTTTGTAAATCTAAAGACATTTTGATGAATGAGTCCTTATTAACAAGTTACAGAAAGTACAACTGACATTGGTATTTCAGTTATAATACCTAAGAGGTTATTTGGTATTTTAAAAATATCAATAATTACACTTAAATTTAATAGAGGGAGGAAAAAGAGACATAAAAGGAGTCTGGGAGTGTGAGATTATTATTAATACTACAGGGGCCCCCTGCTGTGTGAGCATGAGCCCACCCTCAACCAATCAGCTTGAAGCAGGGTGTGAGGCAGTTGGTTTTGTCAGTTGGTTTTGGGAGTTGGTGGGGGAAGCCTCATGGGGTTGGCAGTTCTGATTTCTCCTTGAGGGTAGGTTAGGTTTTCCTACTCTTTCAGAGACACTTATTGTCTTTTTGTTAACCACTAATATATATTAATAAATGTTTAATTCCTAAACTGTGAAACTGTTGTCCTAGTTAGCTTTCCCCACAAGGGGGCAGGTAGGGTGACCACACACATTTAGTTTTACCCGTCACAGTTCTGGCGAGCCAGCAAAGAGCCGAACCTGCCATCTTCTGATCTTCACGTTTGAGTAAGAAATTTTCTCCTATTTCCACGTGCCCATCCCTTTCAGTTTTCAAATGGATCTCTTCAACCTCCTGAGTACTTTAGTCTGGTTAATCAGACAAGCTGAGGTTAAGATCATGTTTCAACTTGGTTGGTTTGAATTTGAATATTCTATTCCTATTTTTATTTTTACCTTTTTTTGTTTGGTGGTAAGGAAAGTTTTGAATATCAAGGAGAGGATCAGAAATAGCATACCCCAGGACTCCCCATTAGGAAAGCTACTCATGGATTGGGATTAGGGAAAATTTACAGCTAAATCAACCATGAACCAAGGGAAATCTTATCAGACTGTTTTATATGGCAAAGACTGAAGCATTTACAAGGAATCCTCTGCCACTGGCCACCTAAACATTTACTTTATTAGAAAATCTGGAGTAAAGCAAGCAGAAAACTGATACAGGGGGATATAAGAGAAGGGGGATCCATGCCCAAGTTTGAAACTGAGCCTGTTTCTCAGGCTGGAAGGCCAAATAGCCCAACTTCTATTTCCTCTACAGAAAATTCGGCTTTAGAGGAGACAGAAAAACCCAAAATTCTTCCCCTTCAAGAGATCCTCACCCATGACCGAAAGGGTACTGTAGTAAAGCTCAGCCAATATACACCTTTTGGGCCAAAAGATATGAGTTCATGGAAACAAAATATTCCTAAATTTTATGAGGATCCCACAACAGTTATCAGCCAGTTTAGAGCAATTTTCAGAGGATATCAGCCCACTTGGGGTGATGTTACTGATCTCATGGAAATGATATTATCCACAGGGGAGAGAGCTGATATATTAGCTGCAGTGAACTCCTTAGAAACATCAGGAAAAGTTACTATTTGAGGCCTTTATAAGACCCTGACTGGGACCCCAATATCCCTGAGCATTTTGATGAGTTGCAGGAGGCAAGGGAAACATTGTTGAAGGCAATGGAATCCTGTGCTAGCAAGACTGATAACTGGCAAAAATTTATAGATATAGTTCAGGAACCTAATGAAAGACCTAAGAGATTCTATGATAGATTGTGTAAGAGTGCCAAACAATATACTAGATTGGACCCATTAGATTCTAGAGATGCCCACTTTATCTCTAATCATATTGTGCATCCATCCTTGCCAGAAATATGGAAATATTTTGAAAGGCAGTGTTCAGGTTGGAATGCCCTGAGTACTGACAGAATTAAAGAAATAGCAACATATATTTAAGAACAGACATGGCATTTTAGCTCCAGTACAGGAAAGCACGGGACAGCGAGTGCAGGCAGCTGAGAATCACTATCAACCCCTGAATTGCTATCAACCCCCCAAATTTTGCTATTACTGCAACAGATGGGGGAACATAATACGGTATGTAGGACAATGCAAAGGGATTGGAATCAGAATAATTATAGATCTTTTCAGAGGGGTACAGAGAGGCAGAATGAAAACAGTTATAGGCCCCCTTAAAGGGGTACAGAGAAGCAGAACCAAACTACTTATAAATCCTTTCAGAGAGAAACAGAGGACTGATGGTATAGGGAAGGGGAAAGGACATTGGAATCTGAAGACTTTACTTTTCCAGACCCCAAGATCTTTAGCCCACTTGTACCAGTCCATTCACCTCCCCAAAGTAATGAACCCCATGTAACCCTTAGGGTTGGGGACACTTATTATGATTATTTATTAGATACTGGAGCCTCAAGATCAGTCCTAGTGAGCAAACCTGACCCTAAATGAACATCTATTAGAACTCTAAATGTAGTTGGAATTTCAGAGAAAACCCTTAACAGCCGCAAAATTAACCCCTTGCAAGGTGTCTATGGGCCCATTAACAGTTAGAACATTCATTTCTACTTATGCCTGACTCTCCTGCAAATCTATTAGGTCGTGACCTCCTTTGTAAACTTAGAGCAACCATAGCTTGGTCTCCAGATAGTGGCATCTCCCTGGAATTGCCAGAGGATACTGTCTACTTGCTACCAATTTTGATCTTAGACACTCAGGAAACAGTGAGGGATACATTTGAAATTCCTTCTGATATTCCTGAGTCCCTGTGGGCTTCTTCCTCTTCTGATGTAGGCCTCCTTAAATCTTCTGTGCCAGTTACCATTAAGACCAAAGGGGACTGGGGCAGCTAGGTGGCGCAGTGGATAGAGCACCGGCCCTGGATTCAGGAAGACCTGAGTTCAAATCCAGCCTCAGACACTTGACACTAGCTGTGTGACCCTGGGCAAGTCACTTAACCCCAATTGCCTCACCAAAAAAAACAAAAAAGACCAAAGGGAACCCCTGTGATATTAATAATATTCTCACACTTTTAGTTTTACCTGTCACAGGAGAAAGATGTGGAACAGAAATTCTAAGATAACTACCTTGTCAAAGTGGGGAATGTGGGGAATTCCTAACAGCTGGAAGAAAAAGACAAAGGATGTTTGATGTACTTCTGCATGGAGGACACTTCTTAGTTCTTTAGAAACATATGAATTTTCCTTTTTATCATTTATCATCTTCTATTTATCATCTTTTATCATCTATGTATCATGCTATGTTCAGCTCTCTGAAATCTGGCTATTCATGAAGCAAGACACAGAGCTTGATGATTGAGCTGTTGACCATTCAAGGCATAAAGAGAAGATCCTCAATAAATATTTATGGATTAACTGGCAGGCCAAAGTAATGAGAGATGGTCAAGAGAGGTGGTTTTCGAGAGCAATGGCAGAAATTATCCTGCTAATATTTGATAATATTAACATTTGGTTTACTGTCTACAATAACAATGCACGAGATGCATCTTTCCAAAGAAACCAAGAGCAGGCATGGACTGTGGCACACACATTTTCAATTGTCCATGGTATGATCTATTCCATGAGCCTTGGATGATAAAAACTCTATGTAAAAGATGACAACAAAAATATTTTTTAAAAAAATCAGAGGCTCACAGAATTTAGAGCTGAAAGGAACATAGGAAAATAGGTAGTCTGATGATCCCGTTTTATTAAGTAGGAAACTGAGGCTCAGGAAGGGTAAAAGAGCCTTGCCAAAGCCAAGGAAAAAGAAAAAACCATTAAGTGTCAGCTATCTCAGAGGAATAAAGGACCCTGGAAGAAGAAACTTTCCTCTCCCATTTGCTATCTTAGGTGAGCTCATTACACTTTCCTTCAGAAAAATAGTTAAGGTTAGAAATGGATATGGCCAAATGGAAAACCTATATGAGTGTTGTTTGATAAGCAGAAAATCGGCAAAACTGGAAGGACAGAGGCCATTCCGGGCCAACGTTCCTGTTGGCAGAGGCCTTCTGAGGCACAATCCACCTCCTACCAAGGCAGCCCACTTCGATTCTGGTATGACGATTAGCAAGTTTGCCATGGTAAACCTAAATCTGCTTCGTACTCCCACTCATTAACTTCCCCTCCTTCAGAGGCCAAACAAAGAACTCTTGCCAAAAGACAGCTATCATTTCCCTAAACTTTTTTTTTTTCTTCTGCAAGCTAAATCGTGCCATTTCCTTGCAAGCACATCCCAGCCCTTCACTGTCCATGCTGACATCCTCCAGATGTTCTCCAGCTTGTCAATGACCTTGCTAACTGGAGGCGCCCAGAACGGAACAAAGACTGCAGATGTAGTCTGACAAAACAAAAACACAGGGGTGCTATCACCTTCCTCATTCTGAACACAAGGTACCTTGTGGGTCACTGTTAACATACTAAAGAACCAGGCTTGGGATGCACTAAAGCTCCCAGACCTTTTGGAGATGAACTGCTATCAACACCTGCAACACCTTGTAAAGGTGGTTTTAAAAAAAAAAAACAAAAAAACCAAGTAAAATGATTTTTATATAAATCCCACAAATTTCCAAGAAACCTAGGGAAGAGTTGTGTGAACTGATGCAGAGCAAAGAGAGTAGAACCAAGAGAACAACTCACACAATGACAACAATATGATCAAGTCAAATAATTCTGAAAGACTAATTCCAATCATGGATGAGGATGAGGAAGCGTGCTACCCAACTCCTGAAAGAGGTGATGGACTCAGTGCAGAATGAGACATCGATTTTTTTGGTCAAAGCCAATATGGGAATCTGTTTGCTTGACTATGAATATGTTTCAAACATTTTGGTTTTCTTTTCTTTCTTCTTTTTTCCACTAGGGAGGGAAACATAGAGTTTTAATTGAAAAAAAAATTTAAATTTCATTAAATTTCATCCTATTAGATTCAACCCAGTAGAAGCAGCATGATATAGCAAGTAGAGTGCCAGGTTTGGCCTCAGGAAGATATGGGTTCAAATCCTACCTCTGATACTTCCCCTCTATGAACCTGAGGTAAATTTCCCAGGACTCAGCTGCTATATAGAGACAGATTATGATCTTGACCAGTATAGATAGTTGCCCAACTGGGACTGATGAAATCACAAATCTTTGAAAAGATTAAACACATCATCCTAGCCTGTTTCAATGTTTTGAATTCTAACTCTGTCATCTGATGTGTTAGTTATCTCTCCTAGCTTTGTGTCACATGAAAATGTAACCAAACATGTCACCTAAAACTTCATCATGCTCACTGACGATATATTTAGAACAGAAGCAATCACAGATTCTCTGGGGTATTCCACCAAAAAAGCCCCTCCAAATTGACATTAACCAAGCACTAACAGTCATTCTTTGGACTGAGCTGTGCATCCACTTAATCGTACTACTATCAAATCCACACATCTTTGTCTTGTTCAAAAGGAGGGTGTGAGAGTCTGTCCAACATTGGTGATATTTAAGCAATCTACACTGCATCTCAATAAACAAGAAAACAGCATTAAATCTACAGTCACTTCAGAAATCCTTTTCAACCTTTAAATAGATCACCTCTAAAAAGAAGACAACCCTGCGATCCTCTACTAAATGCTACATGAATCATGCAGTAAAAACTTCTATTTACTCTATAACTGTCTACTTGGTGCCATTAAACATGTCTGGAATCCACGAAGCAGCTGTTTATTAAAAATGAATAAATTTGGAGATGATGTTTGTGCAGACATTTTGATCATGGTTGGTTTATTTAACTAATGGCTGTGGTCAGCAAATCAAAAATGCTATTTGCTGAGTCTGGCAAAGTGGCAGATAATACTAATATTTCTAGCTATTGTGAAAGCTGTATCCCCTTCCGAGGGGCTAAGAGTCCCAAAGGAAGACAAAACCATTAGATTATAAAAAAGAGTTATTATTCACTTGCTCATCTTAGCAACCACGGAGAGATCTTGGTTTATACAGGCACACACTCTCTAGTATATCTAAGAAAGGAAGTAATCTAGTGGCCTGAGGGGGAATATAATTCCATTTATCTAATACCAAATGAAATTTAAGGAAATGTAAGTTCTATCAATGCTCATTTTTATCACTATATGCTAATGAATAAAGAGGAAATTATTAGGAAGCTTAATTTGCTGGTCAACTCATTTAAAGGGAAGTCTTTTAGATGTTATATGATGAGAGCTGACTCCTGTCTAATACTGACAGCAACAATGATGTATATGAGGGGCAGTATTTTTTAAAAGTTTCTACTGAGGGGCAGCTAGGTGGCGCAGTGGATAGAGCACTGGCCCTGGATTCAGGAGGACCTGAGTTCAAATCCGGCAGGCCTCAGACACTTGACACTTACTAGCTGTGTGACCCTGGACAAGTCACTTAACCCTCATTGCCCCACCAAAACAAACAAACAAACAAACAAAAAGTTTCTACTCAATGAGGACCTACCTGTAGAACAGATATACAAACTTTTTTGATCATGAATACCATAAGTAAAAAAATGTTTGAACAGGCACTACCAATATATATATGATTTGTAAATTATATGTGTTATATATACTATATTAACGTGTGTGTGTGTGTGTGTGTGTGTGTGTATATATATATATATATATATATACACACACACACACACACACATACACATACATATATAAAACATCCACAAAAGAAACTAAAAAGAACAGAGTAAAAATAAAATAAATATTTTAAAACAATGGAACAAAACCCTTTTTGGTCCTTTTTTTGTCCAAATCATTTTCATGAGGGCAATATGATTAAATATGCCTCATTATTTTTTATAATTTTGCTATTATACTTTGTGATACAGCTATTGTTTCTAAACATGGTTTATTTCAGTACTTGATATTCTCTCCAAAGAACAGGGAAATAATAGTGCCAGTGTATTCTGTCCTTCTCAGACCTGGACTGTGTTCACTTCTGGGCAGCAGGCTCTATGAAGACTATTGACGAACTAGAGCGTGTGCTGAGAAGAGGAACAGGAAGTGCATTTCTTATCAGAATCACTTCAAGGAACTGGGCATATTGAGTTAGGTTAGGAAAGAGAAAATGGGGGGGGGGCTGCCAATAGCTGTCTGATGTACTTGAAAGGCTATGATAAGGAGGGGTGATTAAATTGTTCTGTTTGGCTACAGCAGGCAGAACAAGGAATAACAAGTGAAATCTTCAAAGAGGCAAATCTAGCCTTGAAATAAGGGGGAAATCCCTAGCAAACAGACCTATCCAAAAGTGGAATGATGTGCCTAGAGAGATGATGGCTTTCACCTCCTTGGAGGTCTTTAAGCATAAGCTAAATGGCTAGCTATTGGGTATGTTAATAGTGGGTATCCTTTTTTTTTCCCCCCTCAGGGCAGTAAGGGTTAAGTGACTTGCCCAGGGTCACACAGCTAGTAAGTGTCAAGTGTCTGCGGCAGGGTCGGTGCTTTATCCACTGCACCACCTAGCTGCCCCATGGGTATCCTTTTAATGTATAGGCCACACTTGATGGCTGCTAAAGTACCTTACAAAGCTCAAATTTATGATTGTGTAAAAGCTAACAAAGATATCCCATAAGGCAGGGAAACCAAAATGGAAGAAGCGCATTATTGGCTGAACTTTCTAAATCGTGATACTCCTTTTTAATTTCATCCAACAATTATAGTTATGCAAAGGTTTTCATTAAAATGTGGACAGTAGATTTCTATCTTACCTGATGCTGTTGGGGGGTAGGAAGGGAAAAGGTCTCTGGACGGCAGGTCTCAGTTCTGGAGAGTAGCTGTTCCAGATGGGGAGATAGGGACAGTAGCAGGTCAGATACCATACTGCTTGGGGAAACTTTGGTGTCCTGGTGATTGATAGCCAGCTTCATTTGCTTCCAGCCTATATCTCCAATGTGTTTCTTTTGGGGGGCTGAGAGAATGTGGTAGGGTTGGGCAGGAATCTTGGTGGAGCTGAGAATGTAAGGTCCTTGCAAGTAGTGATTATTTCATTTATGCTTCTTGTATTTCTAGACCCTAGCACCATACTTGATCTAAGAGGGCTCTGTACTTGCTTACACGTTCCTCTAGCATCCTAGCTGTAGCCAACTCCACTGCCTCTTGCTATATACTGCTCACTCCCACCACAGTTAGACCTGCTCCAGTCCCTCAAAGACTTTTTGGTTTTCCTTCTCCTGGGGCCAAGGAGGAGGGAGGGAGGAAAGAAGAACCTTGCTTCATGTACACTGCTCCTGCTAAACTGGGGGTAAGGGAAGAAGCCAGAGAGAAAATTATCATTCAGCCCCATTGACACTGGGTATAGATGGAAATGGTTCTAGGGCTGGGTGGGAAATGACTTGTGGCCCACCCATTCACCTGCTTACTAGCCCATCTGCCTGGGGAGGATTGCTGCAAAGGTGGCTGACACATGGAGCGCAGCTTGAGGAAGGACAAGAGCAAAGGCAGATGGCGACTGGAAGTACAGTAAACAGCTGGGCTAGTCTCCTCAGCTCTGGTACTTTCTTCCCACACCACAATGGAGCATGTGGGCATCCCACCCTTGAAAAGGGTGGTGGCAGATACTGTTGGATTCAAAACTAAAGAACTTGGGGCAGCTAGGTGGCACAGTGGATAAAGCGCCAGCCCGGGATTCAGGGGTACCTGAGTTCAAATCCGGCCTCAGACACTTGACACTTACTAGCTGTGTGACCCTGGGCAAGTCACTTAACCCCCATTGCCCTGCCCAAAAAAGAAAAACAAAAGAAAAAAAATCTAAAGAACTTTATCCATACAGAAAACTGTTTTCTGCCAGAGGGCAGACTAGGTCAGCAGGATACTAACCATCCATTTCAACCAAAAGTTGGTTTAAAGTCTGCTCTTCCTCAGTGTTGGAGAAGCCAGACATAGTAGTAGATCGTTTCTTGCCCACAGCATCAATTTCATCAATGTACACAATACATGGGGCCCGGTTCTGGGCTTCTCTAAACAAGCTTCGAACTCGAGCAGCTCCAAGACCTGAGAAGAAAGCAGCAAATGGGAAATAATACCAACTAGTTGGTGACCACATTCTCCTACCAGAGGTCAGATAATACAATACAATTACAATAAAAATTGTCAAACCCTAATAGGATGCTATCATATACAGCTATAGCTACAGACAGATATTCACAGTGGTAGCAACTCCAAACTAAACTACAGAGCTCACTAGCTGGAGGCCCCTTGGATTTAAGTGAAAACGGTTCATTTTAGTGATGATTATCTAAATGACTAACATCTCAATTTTCTTTATTTCTTCCCCAACTCTCCATTAATTTTGCATGTGAAGAAATAAGAAGTACAAAGCAGAAGGAATTCTAAAACAGGTTCAGTTTTCCTTTCACCTTGTGGGGTCCTCAAAAGCTATTATACCCCCCCCTCCAAAAAATGATGGATACTTTGCAGATGACTCACCTCCTATCACTTCCACAAACTCTGAGCCAGCCATTGCCAGGAATGGCACTTGGGCTTCTGTAGCTACTGCCTTAGCCAACAAAGTCTTTCCACAGCCTGGAGGTCCAAGCAATAAAGCTCCCTTTGGGACTTTAGCCCCAAGCTGGAGGAAGCGCTCCGGACTCTAGAGGTAGAGCAAATGTCACATAAGCACAATCATTTGGGTTTTCAAACTTTTTTGGTTTTTGCTTTTTGCAGGGCAGTGAGGGTTAAGTGACTTGTCCAGGGTCACACAGCTAGTAAGTGTCAAGTGTCTGAAGCTGCATTTGAACCCAGGTCCTCCTGAATCTAGGGCCAGTGCTTTGTTTACTGCACCACCTAAGTGTTCCCCCGAAACAGTTTTTTAGAGGAAAAAGCTCTAAGAGGTTCCACCAATTTATTTTTTTTTCTTCTTTTTTTAACCAACCCTTTCTGTTTTTACATCACATTCATTTCTAAATATATGCCTTCTCTTTCCCCCACCCAGAAAGTTATCCCTTGTAACAAGGAAAAAAAGGGAGGAAAAACAATAGGTCAGCAAAACAAGCCATGGACCAGGCCTGACAATGTATTCAATGTTTCACAACTACTGTCTCCCACCTCTGCAAAGAAGGGAAAGAGGGACATCATCTCATTTTCTTCAGGAAAAACCGTGATCATAAGGACAGTGTTCATATATACCCTATATCAGATTGCTTTCTGTCTTGAGAGGGGGGAGGGAAAGAGAAATATTTGGAACTAAAAATCTTATAAGAACAAATGTTGAAAACTATCTTTACATGTAACTGGAAAATAATAAAATACTTTTATGATTTAAAAAAAAAAGTACAGTGTTCATCAACTAATTTGTTTCCTCACATATAACCTGATGGCTATAAACTTAAACTGGCAAAAATGTTCAACCATTCCAAGGAATCAACTTTGCAGTTAGGTTAACTGCCGGTATAAGCCATCAAGGGCCTAAAATGTTTCAGGCAGATTTCATTTGCTTTCCTAGCTGGTTAGTAGGTATGTCTGGCATATTCAGCTAGTACCCACTGTGTCTGAATGAAAACAGGAAAGAGACAGACAATATCAAATTAACTGAACGCTATGTAGGTTACCAATCAATATGCAATACAGATGGGTTGGGGTGGTTTTTGCTGTTGTTGTTTTTTGTGGGGCAATGAGGGTTAAGTGACTTGCCCAGGGTCGCACAGCTAGTAAGTGAAGTGTCTGAGGCCGGATTTGAACTCAGGTCCTCCTGAATCCAGGCCCGATGCTTTATCCACTGCATCACCTAGCTGCCCCCTGAGTTGGGGGGTTTTAAAGTGGAATTCCAGTCTTGAAAACGATTCCTATTCTACACAAAAATAACCCTAACATAATGTTTTCTTCTAGGAAAACTAGAATGCCTTATTTGCTTACCTAGGATATAAAAAACTAAGAAGTGATCGAAATGGTTAACCAAGAGACCTCTCCAGGCTTCCTCTACACTTTCAGCTATCTTTCTGCCCAAGGACTTTTGGTTCTCACCTTTAAATAATCCACAAATTCTTTGACTTCTAATTTAGCTTCATGCATTCCTGCTACATCTTTGAAGCTGATCCCCTTCCCAAGCTTTCCATCCACAATAGTGAAGCGAGCCATTTTCAGTTGGTTCTGTTAGAAAATTTACAAAACAAGCAATTTTGAAAGAATAAGCCTTGAAGAAAAGAGAAAGGAATCAATATGTCATCCCACTAATTTGGCTTATCCACCCTTCTGTTCACCTCTTACATGGACATAGACTGATTTCTTTCCCACACCAGTACTGCCTCTGTCCACAGTGCCCTTATACAAAGGGCAGAATTCATTAAAGGCATAGACATTATGAAAAGAAAGTAAGTTTCCTTCAATGATGAATGGAAAAACGTATTTAATATAACTGACTATTAAGAAATGTAGCTGCTGGTAGCATTTAACAGCAATTTTTAGGCTCTTCCTACATGCTCTGAATAGTTGTTACTTATGACTGCCAGTGTGAATAAATGACTTGTGAATTATCTCACATGCTCAGCTTATACGGCCTCCTCCACCCTTACTCCCGAGCCAAACTACACTTCAATCTATATGAATGCATTTCACTTAATCATTTGATAAGGATTTAGATTCTGTTCACATAGCATCTATCTAATCTAAAAGCCCCATTTAGCCTGTCCACAAGAAGACTGTGGAATCTTGACAGTTTTAAGCCTCATCAGTAACATTAAGAACTTACAGACTGAGGAAGGGGACTGGAAGAGCTATAAGAGGATGGCTAAGTTACAATCAAGATCAGCAGAGACAAATGTATTCTAAAATCTATAGATGTTGCTTTTAAGAAATAGACATTTGTGGCTGAAATATTTCTCAGGTTCTAAGCTCACAGAAGAAACAAATAAATATGTAATTCACAACTGCTAGTGATTAGCAAGTTTTGAAAATAGCAGAATATACTATATAGTGAATTTACTTAGCTCAGCCAATCAAGGGGGGGAAACAGGGACCTGAGTTAAAACTAGTTATTGTTTAACCTCTAGTCACCCTATCAGAATTAAAGATTATTCAAGATATAACAGAGCATGATCTTTGCCACCAAAGCATTTTCAATTTTTTATTTATACCATAACATCTCAGAAAAAACAGAGACAAGTTCTGAGGTTATAAATACAACTGAAGATGATTTATGCAACTTACAAAAGCACTGAAACCCCCTTCCCTTCCAGTCATCCCAGCAAGGCGGAAAATGCACCATAATATGGCCACACCCACAGCTGTCATTCCCAGGGCATAAAGTGCACTAAAAAGAAAAAAAAAAAGGAAGTTAAAGGCTTTAAACCATTAAAGGAAACAAAGTAATAAATCTACAAATAGTGAACAGCCCTCTGAAACTCTCAAAGGTGAGAAAATTATCTGAGGCTTTAGAGGAAAAACATGCCATGAATGTAAGGCTTTCCTGTCCAATTCATATTCATTAGTCTCTTAGATAAGGTATTTTTTCACTCGTGTTTTCATATAGAAGCAAAATTTCAAAATGTACCACACAAGGCTTCAACTTAGTGAATGCATCCTCTAAAGCAATTTGAGCTACAAACGAAATTCTATCTATCCACATTCCATAAATTCATCAAACCATTTAAACTGAACATGAGTTCATATAAGGTACCCCAGACATTGTAGATCCAAGACCCAGGATCGAATGTTCACCTAGAAAAAGGACAATGACAGTAACAAGAATCTCATCCATCTTGCTAACATTTGTCAGAGTCAGAAATCCTTAAGCTTCTTAAAGAAGGAAATTCATGGTTTACAGGATCTCATATGGGACCAAAAGACCTCGAATAAAATAACTGAAGAACACAGAGAATCTTGCTGCCACTCTTTCATATCATGGGAGGCCACGGATTTTTTGTGCCACTAAGGAAAGAAGTCAGATACTGACTGTGTCACATAAAGCCCTCAAGTGAAGAACCACTACTAATTACCCACAGAATTTTTAAATAGGAGGTGACATAAATCCTTCCGAAGTGGTGTTGGGGGGGGGGTGTTTGTTTTTTTTCCCATGGCTCAGGGCATGCTGCCAAAGCATTACTCAATAAAAAGCATTTTTGCTTGTCTGATTCAGAAAGGTTTGGTACATTTCTAATGAGGCAATCCCATTTTTATTTCTTCTGACTGAGTGATGAAGGTAGTAAACTAAAATTATAGAAATTTCTACTTTTCAAAGTCTACATGTTGAAAAACAGGAAAGAAAATGATTGTGTGGATCTGACAGTGGAAACATTTATTGTACACACAAGGTGGAAAGGGGCTTTAACAGAAAAACTCTTCCCTCAAGGATTTAACAGTTAATGGAATTGTGGAGATCACCAATGATTAGTATATTAGTTAGTTAATAGTTAGATAAATTTTATCTAAATAAACAGGCTGTCCATTTAAGAAGAAATGTAAGTAAAAGAATGCAAAAAAAACCCAGCCCAACTATGCCAAAATAACTTGGATATCAGCATATGGGGAGGGGGGGAATTGCCTAAATCTTTTGGGTATCAATTAACCAAGGGATGCTCTTCATCCCCTAAGAGCCCCAACCCAAACCTGCTGACCCAGTTCCCATAAAGATCTCCCTTTCCCCACAGTGTACACTAAGGACCCTTTAGCCTTGCCACTAGTTCTGCTGCTACCTAAGTGTCTTTCCATCAGCCCCACAGCGGAACTCCATTTATTTCATCGCTTCCTAACCCTATTCCTAACTTTCTGGACCACAAAATTAGGTCTAACAGTGGAACTTCCTACAGTACCTGGGGCCTCCTAGTCGGAGACATCCTACCGCCCTGTGTATGTTTTAGCTCCATGGAATACCCTCCACGAGGCCTACCTCCTTGCTCCTGTCACTGAGCTCCTCTTCAAGCATCCGTTTTGTTGAGAGGCCCAAGATGAGTCTGCCTTCACTCCCCTTCTGATCCCGCTCCTGTCTTCAAAAACATACTCCCTATACCTCCCTGCTCAGTGGCTTCTTATGTGTTTTCTTCCCCCATTAAAGGGTACCCTCCTTGAGGGCAGGGACTGTCTTTTTACTTGCATTTGTATCCTCAGTGCTTAACATATTGCCTGGCACATGGTAAGCAAATAAGAAATTCATCCTTCCTTCCTCTCTCTTTCCCTCTTTCCCTCCCTCCCTCCCTTCCAGAGGAAAGCCTCTGACTCTTCTACTTCTGTTCCTAGTGCAGGGCCCATAACAAGCACCTATCCATTCTGTACCCTACAAGCTCATTTTCTCCTTGTTCTTTCTTTGTGCATGGAGTATTCCTATGGTAAAACCAAAACTTTTATCCCCTCAGTATTCTGTCTTCAATAAAAGACGACTGAATTTCCTTTTTTTTGGTGGGGGGAAGGGGGCAATGAGGGTTAAGTGACTTGCCCAGGGTCACACAGCTAGTAAGTGTCAAGTGTCTGAAGCCAGCTTTGAACTCAGGTCCTCCTGAATGCAGGGCCAGCGCTTTATCCACTGCGCCACCCAGCTGCCCCCAAGATGACTGACTTTCAAGTTAACAGCTATATAAATGTGACAAGAACACTTGATTCCCACTTGTGTCCTACCATTAAAATGACCTTACAGGGGGGCAGCTAGGTGGCGCAGTGCATAAAGCACTGGACCTGGATTCAGGACTCCCTGAGTTGAAATCCAGTCTCAGACACTTGACACTTAACTAGCTGTGTGACCCTGGGCAAGTCACTTAACCCCCATTGCCCTGCAAAAAAAAAAAAAAAAAGAAAGAAAAAAAAGAAATGACCTTACAGGACTCTAAATCAACCTCAAATCTATTCTATGTCTGAGCTTCATGTCAGAGAACTTGAATTTAAATCCCAAATCTGTTATTACATAAGCCCATGTGATTCTGGGCAAGCCATCTGATCTATCTAAGCCCCAGTTTCTTCATCTGTACAATAAAAGAGTTAGATGATACATCCCTTCTGGTTCTCGATCTACTACCCTAAAATCCAAATGACTAGCAAAGTTGAAAATCACTTGACTAAATTTTACTTCCTCTGATTCTATATACCTTGATGACTGAAATCATCAGGTTGAAAGATGAACAATTCCACTCAACTCACCCTATATAACCTTTTGCTGACAACACAACAAAGTTTTCATTTTGACCTTCATTTACATACCTTTCATTCTAGTTTTTGTGGGAAACTTGGCAACTTCACAAATTTAATGAATTAATAAATAAGTCACAAAAACTGTAAAATACTAAAATACTTCAAGCCAAGTTACAGCTTTCCTACATTCTAAATTTTAAGTATTTCTTGAGTACATTTAATTACTGTTCCCACAAGGAACTACATGGCTAAATAAATGCCTTTGAGATCACTACTTCCAGTTAGTTTCAAAGCTCTTTGGGGATTTCTTGCTCCCTCACGTTATCATGACTTAGCGGAAATGAACCTGACCTACTTAGAGCAGTCATAAGAGATGCTAAGACAACAATCATACTTTCCAAAGAAGCCTGTCCGTTTGTAGGATACTGGAATCCTATCCTTGCTTTCAATGTTCAGTTCATCTTCAGCCGCTCGCAGCTTCTCTTCAAACTTGTCAATATTTGCAACCTGCATCCGATACATCAAGGTAAATCGCTGTGGACACAAAGCAGAGGAGGTTAGTGAGGTGAACAAATCCCAACCCAACAGACTTGATAACAAAACAGCAGACTATCAAAATCATATAAACCTATTGGCACTGTTTATTCTATCACCTAGATTGTCAAGGAACAATTTTTCAATACCATTAAGCTTATCTGGTATATCACAGATCCTTTTATTATTTCAGTTTGAAAAGATTCCACTGATTCCTTGAATCAACTATAGCAAAAATCCAATTGACCAAAATACTCTATCAGATGGATATCTTCCTTCCCTCTCCCTAACCCAGCAGAGGGATTTCACTGTCAGGAGAAAGGCAGATTAAAGGAAAACAAGCTGATGTTAAGGATAAGCTTTTTTTTTAACCTCATATCCTGAGATTAATACAAACACTGCCCAATTTCATCCACAACTTTATACAGCAAAATGAAGTCTCAAACTTGAATAAAAAGATTATGTTACACATACTCTAATAACTGAGGTATTAAGAAAATAAACTAACATTTCAGAAAAAATCGCAACATTAAAAGCAGCAGCATGGCAAAGCAGAGTGAGCACTGGACTTGGAGTCAGACCTAAGTTCCCATATTGATTCTATCATTTGCCGTCTATGTGACTTTGGGGGACTTCATCTAACTGGGCCTCGATTTCCAGAGGGTTTCAAGGTTCCTTCCAGTTCTATCAACTTGTGACTGAAAAATTAATTTCTGCTTAGCCTTCAAAATCTAATTAACCAAAATATTTCCATTCCCCTCAGGCTTCCCATTGATGGAGGTTCTATTGTATTATTCCATCATTCTAAATTCTATTCCTTTATGCTCGTCCTAAAGTTTTTTCCTCTTTGAAATTTTCACTATTCAATTATTTGTAGGCAGCTGCATCTTCTCTCCCCAAGAAATTTTACCTAGGATGCTTTGCCCCTGTTGTATCCAATCTTATATTGTACTTCACTCAGTCAATCAAAAAGAATTTATTAAATGTTTACTATGTACCAGGCACTGTGCTGTGCATTAGGAATACAAAGGAAGAGCAAAAATAGTCCCTACCTTCAAGGAGCTAACATTTTAATGGGAGGGCAATATATATACAAATCATAAAATACAAGAAAAATATAAAAACCTCAGAGAAAATGGCACTAGCAAATGGAGGGGACCAGCAAAGTCCCCAGAGAGCAGTCGGCACTTGAGGTGAGTCTTAAAGCAAATCAGGGATTCTAAGGGTTAGAGGGTAAGAGGAAAAGCCTTCCAGGAATAGTGAATAGACAAGTATTGAGATGGGAGATAGAACATGTTCAAAGAACAGCAAGTAGGTCACTGTGGCTAGATCCCAGGGTGCCTGGGCAGAATGTAAGAAGCTTAGAAAGGTAGAAGGGGGCAGGCTTATGAAATGCCAGACAAAGAACTTCTTATTTTATTACGAAGGCATTAGGGAGCTACTGGAGGTTAGGGTGACACAGCTGCATCTATGTTTTAGCAAAGTCACTGGCAACAGGGTGGATAAGAAACTGGGGGTTGGACAGGACTTCCAAAGCTAGTTTAACAATCCAGAAGAAAAGGGATGAGAAGTCTGACACAGAATGGTAGCTGTATGAGCAGAAAGGAGGGGAGGCTCATGAGAGATGCTATGAAGGTAGAAATGACAATATGGAACCTAATGATACATATAACATATTGAAAAGAACAAGAGAAAGGAGTCAAGGATGATACCAAGAATGTGAATCTGTGTGACTAAAAGGATAGTGATGTACGAGACAATAATGCAGATGTTCAGGAGAGGGGATGGCTTGAGAATGAATTCATTTTGAATATCCTGAATTTGAGAAGCCTACAGGTTATTCAATTTGAAATGTCTAATATGTAACTGGAGATGCTAGAATGGAGCTCAGGAAAAAACTGAATTTGTAAATCTAGGAGATAAGAGCTGGATAAATAGATCTAGAACTGAAACCATGGAAGATGAGAGAGAAGTAGTGAAGAGATACAGAGAAGAAAAGGAAGAGGACCCAAGAAAGAACTGTGAAGGATCGCCGCAATTAGGAGGCACCATACAGATACAGATGTAGCACATTCACCTGCAAAACTGTTCACCAACTTTCCTTACTTTTGAACTATCTATTTATAAAACCAAGACAAGTCATTACAAACATGTAGGAATCCAGTACAAACCACTTGAGTTCTGAATTCTCTGCACATTTTCAACTCTAGAAAACCTTAAGCTGATTTCTGTGCCTAAGAAATATGATGTAATCATGCATTCACTAATTCAACAAGCATTTATTGAATTCCAATATGCCAAGAAGTATAGAACTTCCTACATGCCAATTAGATGCTCAAAGATAAAAAAGTCAGAGACAGTTAGGTGGCACAATGGATAGAGCACCATCCAGCCTCAGACACTTGACACTTACTAGCTGTGTGACCCTGGGCAAGTCACTTAACCCCAATTGCCTCACCAACAAATTAAATTTAATTTTTTTTAAAGTCTCTGCAAAACACAAGTACACTGATCAATAAATACAAAATAAATACAAGACAATGTTGTAGAGGGAGAACTAACGACTGGGTTTTTTTTTAAGTTTTGATTTCCAAATACTATCCCTTCCTCTCTTCCCTCCCCCCTTCCTGAGACTGTAAACAATATGATATAGGTTATACATATGCAATCATGTAAAATATATTTCCATTATTAGCCATTTTGTGGAAGAAAACTAGAATACCCCCCCCCAAAAAAGGAAAGAAAGTAAAAAATAGTATGCTTTAGTCTCTATTCAGATGCCATCAATTCTTTCTCTGGAGGAAAACAGCATGTTTCATCATGAGTCCTTTGGGACTGTCTTGGATCACCATATTGCTGACAATAGCTAAGTCACAGCTATTCATCATACAATGTTAATGTTACCATATACAATGTTTTCCTGGTTCTACTCACTTCACTCTGTGTCAGTTCATTTAAGTCTTTTCAGATTTTTCTGAAATCATCCTGTTCATCATTTCTTACAACACAGTAATATTCCATCACAATCCTATATCACAACTTGTTTAGTCATTCCCCAGTTAACAGACATCACCTCAGTTTCCAATTCCTGCCCACCACATGAAAAGGATGGAAATGGGAGAAAGAATGTAATGTACAGGGAATAGCAAGTATGTAGGACAGTTAGGGAGGGATCAGAAGGTACCTGAGAGGAGTAATTAATGAGGGGGAATAATAACCAGTCTGGAAAGGATGATTGAAGCCAGATTATAAATGACTTTAAATGTCAGGCAGGAATTTTTATTTTATCCTATAGCCAAGAGGGAGCCATTGAAGTTCCTTGAACACCTACCTAAGTGACCTGGTCACCCCTGTGCTTCAGAAATATCTATAGTGCAATAGTGTGAAAGGGGGACTGGAAAAGAAAAAGATGGGAGACAGAGTGAACAATCAGGTTACTCCAGTAGTCTAAGTGAGTGTTAACAAGGGCTCGAATGAAAGTCAATTAAGGAAATTTTCAATTACATCATTACAACATTACTTGCCACATATTCCTTAATTGTGGATATGCATATCCACATTTAGGGGATATATGTATATATGAAATTTTAAGTTGTATTTTATTTATATCATGTCAAAATGAGCAACTATATATAGTGCACCCCCCCCCATCTCCTAATAATCCCTAGCCAACAAGGGAGGCTAAGGCTGGTGGGTCTCTCTAGTTGAGGCGCTCTGAGCTGCAGGAAGACTAAAGCTCATTAGCTGTCTACACTAAGTCCAGCACAAATGGGAGAAGAGGACCACTAGGTTGCCTAAAGACATCCAGGTCAGAAAAATGGAGTAAGTTAAAGCTTCCATGTTGATCAATGTTGGGACTGGACAAGTTAGTGGCTACTGTACTTGCAGCCTGAATGAGATAGGAAACTCTAGTCTAAAACAAACAAAAGGCAACCACCCTACTGGAGTGTGGGCTGTTACTATAATGTCTTTGGTGATAACATAACTAACCAATAAATGCCTACCAGTCACTGGGAAGGGAAAAAAAGACAGGCATTTAAGGTTAAAAATTACTTTATCTAGATCTCAAAATATAAACATAGAAGTTACCTTCTTGTTCGATTTTGGGGACGTACAAAAAGATGAGCAGGAAGATAATAAAGGTCCATAAACCCTGGGAACTGCATAACAAAATATAGCTTGACTTCCATAGAATGCTATTAACAATACTATAAGGAGGGGGCAGCTAGGTGGCACAGTGGGTAGAGCACCAGCCCTGTATTGAGGACCTGAGTTCAAATCCGACCTCAGACATTTAATACTTACTAGCTGTGTGACCCCGGGCAAGTCACTTAACCCCAAATGCCTCACCAAAAAAAAAGGGGAAAAAAAACACACACACAATACTATAAGGAAATAGCATTCTAGAATTTTTCCACCCAGAGGTCACTGAAAGTTGATGAATCCAGTGTGTGTTCTTTATACAGATTCATATCACAACCTGATTTTCATAAAAACTCAGTGAACTCTGCTGGGAGAAAGACAAAGGGGAGATTTCCCATTGCAAAATTATCTGGGCCAATTAGAGGTTTCCCCAAAGCATCCAGCAGTGATTAATTCTCCACCACTATTACCCCCATTTTCAGAAAGTGGATACCTTAATTAACATATAATTTGAAATAAATAAGTTATTTGAGGGTGGGTCAATACCTGGCCAAGAATTCCCAGATGAGCACCCAAAGTCATCTGTTTGATCAAAATCAAAGGAAATCATTCATTTTCATTTGCATGCATCAGAATGGCAGTGAGACTGGGATACAAACAACAAGTATTACCATGAAAAAAAAAACCTACAACTTTAATAGCTCAAGGTATGTGAAACTTTAAGAGGGAGGGATAAATCACTTTCAAAATACTTCAGTGATACCAGTAACAGTTCTCTAATGGACCAAGCACTCTGCTGAATCAAACTGCAATGTCATGATTCTGTACACACATTAAGAAACTTCATCTTCTTTGGGGCAGCTAGGTGGCGCAGCAGATAGAGCACCTGCCCTGGAGTCAGGAGGACCTGAGTTCAAATCCGGCATCAGACACTTAACACTTACTAGCTGTGTGACCCTGGGCAAGTCACTTAGCCCCAATTGCCTCACCAAAAAAAAAAAAAGGAATGGCTGACCCCCTTGGGTGTAGCTGCTACAAACTGAAGAAACTTCATCTTCTGTGGGAAAATTAGGAACCTAATGCATTGTTGGTGAAGCTGTAAACTGATCCAACCATTTAAGAGAACAATTTGGAACCATGCCCAAAGGGCTATAAAACTGTGCATACCCTTTGACCCAGCAATACCACTACTCAGTCTGTATGCCAAAGAGATCACAAAAAAGGGAAAAGGACCCACAGGTAGAAAAATATTTACAGCAGTTGGTGGCAAAGAATTGGCTGAACAAATTGTGGTATATGAATGTAATGGAATACTACTGTGATATAAGAAATGATGAGGAGGCTGATTTCAGAAAAATCTGGAAAGACTTACATTGACTGATGCTGAGTGAAAAGAGCAGAACCAGGAGAACATAGTACACAGTAATAACAGCATTGTTCGATGATCAACTAGGACTGATTTAGTTCTTCTCAGAAATACAATGATCTATGGGGCAGCTAGGTGGCGCATTGGATAAAGCACTGGCCTTGGATTCAGGAGGACCTGAGTTCAAATCCAGCCTCAGACACCTGACACTTACTAGCTGTGTGACCCTGGGCAAGTCACTTAACCCTCACTGCCCCACCAAAAAAAAAAAAATACAATGATCTGAGACAATTCCAAAAGATTCATGATGGAAAATGCTCTCCACATCAAGAGAAAGAACTATGGAGTCTGAATGATGACTGAAGCATACTATTTTCACTATCTTTTTTGTGTGTGTTTTTTTTCCTTTTGTTCTGATTCTTCTTTCACAATATGACTAATGTGGAAATATGTTTTACGTGATTAAAGATATATAACCTGTATCAGATTGCTTGCCATCTTGGGGAGGTGGGATGGGATGGAGGAAAATTTGGACCACAAAATCTTATAAAAAAGAATGTTGGGGGCAGCTAGGTGGCGCAGTGGATAGAGCACTGGCCCTGGATTCAGAAGGACCTGAGTTCAAATCCAGCCTCAGACACTTGACACTAGCTGTGTGGCCCTGGGCAAGTCACTTAACCCCTACTGCCCTGAAAAAAACAAAACAAAAACAAAAAGAATGTTGAAAATTATCTTTACATGTAATTGGAAAAAATAAAATACTATTTACATTTTTAAAAAAAGAATCTTCATCTTCACTGTGCAATGAGATTTCTTTTTTGTTTTTGGAAAATATTGTAGCCAATAGTTATCGTTCTAGCAACAATGCCTCTTCATTTAGTCACCATCCAGTATAGATAAACAGACAGACAGATTTTGCAATCAGACAAATCAACGTATCGTTACATAGTTGATTACACATATAACTAGCATTGTGCTACATACTGTACCCAATGAATATTACTTCTGTATAACTTTAGTGAAACCAAAGAGTGATCCAAGACACTGAGATAAACAGACATTCCTTCTGTCATGGCAATATTCTAGCTTCTTGGTATAAAATAGCTCATCACTGATTTATCTTGAAAGAATTTTCCTGTGCTATACTTCTGTCAAGAACCCAAAGCAAAGATTGTCACCCAAACAATCCCATTCACATCCTATCGCCTCCACAAGGCAAGAATTCCCTCACCACTCAAGTCATCTCTCCTTCTAAATTCCTATGACACTTATCATTGACTTAATTCTTATGGACTGAAAGTCCAATGAGCATTAGTAGAGTGATGTGGCAGCCAAAAAAAACAAATAGAATCCTCAGCAATATCTTAGGAGGCAAAGATTCCAAAACCAGGGCGAGTAATGCAAGTCCTTGCATTGGTCAGACGACATCTGCTGTACTGTATTCAATTCTGAGAGTCACAATTTAGGAAGAACAATAACAAGCTAGAAATGAACCAGAGTAAGGCAGCTGGGGTAGTGAAGAATCAAGTTCAGCTGAAGGAATTTAGGATGTTCAGCACAGAGAAGAAAAGATGCAGAGAGACATAATGGCTATCTTCAAGGATATGGAAATGAGATTAGACTTGTTTTTTATCTCCAGCAAGAAGAACCAGAGTAAATGGTGGGAGCTACAAGGAAATATAGGCTTGATGTCAAGAAAAATTTCCTAACAATTAAAGTCCAAAAGCCCAATGGACTACCTTGAGAAGTAGAAAGCTTCTCATTAGAGCATCTTCAGGAAGACTCTGGATAACCATTTTCTGGGGCCATTATGGTGGAGATTCCTTTTTCAGTCGCATTTGACCTAACTCTAAAATTCTGTTATCCTGTGATATATATGTATTGTCTTATGAATTGTTATTTAAGTATCTTATTGTTTTTTTCATAGTTCACCAAGAATATACCTTTATTTAACTTCAAATATGTTTATATCATCTCTCTACCTAAAGGGTAAGGTTCTCAGAGAAAGGGATTGCATATTTTAGTCCTCTATATTCTTACACAGCATTTAACACAATGTCATGTGTACCTCAGGCACTCAATATCTATTTATATGGAACAAAAACCTTAAAAGTCTATAGCCTGGGGCGGCTAGGTGGCGCAGTGGATAAAGCACCGGCCCTGGATTCAGGAGTACCTGAGTTCAAATTCGGCCTGAGACACTTAACACTTACTAGCTGTATGACCCTGGGCAAGTCACTTAACCCCAATTGCCTCACTAAAAAAAAAAAAAAGTCTATAGCCAAAAACATTCAAAGAAAAAAGACACTTTTTTTAATTTTGAAAATTCAAGCTTTGCAAAGAAAGAGTTAGGAAATAGACAAAAAAAATAGTGGCATCTCTATTTTTGTCTAATGCTAAAAAATTTAGCAAATTCCTTGGGGAATGGGGGTGAAAGTGGGTGTTAATTCTGCAGAGGCATGCTATGAAGAGACAATTCTTAAATACTCAGATCTACCTGTCATCTCATTGATCTGATGTTTCCCCCAACAACGACTCATTAGTGCTTGGAGGTGACCCTGGGTTCTCAAGGACTACACTAGTAAAACACAAGTTCTAGCAGGTGTTGTTATGATGGAAATGTTTTAAGTCTGGTTCCTGTAACAGACCAAGCCTGTTTTCTAAGGACAGGATTAAGTAATAACGGAAAGACTCATTGTCAGAAGACTGAGGATGAATTCTCTGTCCACAGCAACTCTTAAAATCCAGTAAGTCAACTAAGTAAAATCCTTTTGCTGGGATGCAGTATGGCAGCCAGATCACTCTGGATGTATTGTATGTAGGCTTAGGCAGGAAAGGGAGGGAATAGTGTAGCAGAAGGCCCATGCTCTTCAAAGACGATTCACAAAACAACATCAATTTACAACTAGAAAGTCCTTCAGAAGTAACCCAGCCCAGCCACCTCATTTTGCATAAGAGGAAAATTGAAGGAAATGACAGAAAGAACACTAGATTTGGAGACTGTGGACCTTGGTTTGAATCCTGGATATGACACCTAACACTTAATCTGACCATCAGCCAGTAGTCACTTAACCTCTCTAGGATTCAGTATCTTCATGCCTAAAACAAGAGGAGCTGGAATGTATGACTTGTAAGGTCCCCTGCAGCTATAAGTCTATGTTCCTAAATAACTACTCTAAAGACAAACAGGCAGTAAGGGGCAGAGCAGGATTTAAATCCAATCTAATATGTTTTAGAGTATCCAAACTTAAGCACAAGTAGAAAATGGAAAAGGAAGAAACAAGGGGGAGATGACTCAGAAAATTCACCCCCATTCAGTGGCATACCTGAAAACCCAGGGGCTGCCAATCTTTATCATGTGTATCTTGGAAGCTTTGATCTATCTGATGATAACACAATGTGCTTGGCAATGACAGAATAACAACAATGGTGAGCTACTATTTTGTAACTTATGATTTAGATGTCTTCAGGTATCTCTTGCTCTCTAAAGCTAACCTACCTGAATCACATTCCTGACTCCTACAGTTCTACCATCTTCTTTATGTTCAGTCTGTCTCTGAACTAGTTCTTGCTTCTAGTCAAATACACAAAGGTCTCCCATAGCTCACTTGACCCTGCTGCCTTCTCTAGCTACCATCTTAATTCTCTTCCCAATGATCAAGTTCCTTTACCCTTCCGTCTTCTCACTTTATATTTTTTCATATCTGATACACAATAGGTACTTAATAAATGTTTATTGATTCTCCTTGCTTCAATGCTCATCACTATGTTAAAAATTCCCTGATTTGTACTCACCAGTCCTGGTCTCTCAAATGAACTAGTTCTGAGTCTCTGTCTACACCATATATTTCCATTTGGATGTCTTATCACCACCTCAACCTAAAAGTGTCTTAAAATGAATCATCCCCTCCACTCTTTTTACCTATCCTCACCCCAAACGATGGCATCAACATGCATCTAGTCACTCAAGCTTGGCTATCTTTAACTCACCCTTCACCTCTAATAGTCAATGAATCACCAAGACTGGCTCATTTATTTTATGAAACATCTTGTATTTACCTTTTCCTCCATACTTACAAGTAAGTACTCAGTATCTCATGTTTGGATTAACTGGCCTCCCAAGTGCTTGACTCTCCAATTCATTCTGCCAATTTCTGACTAATTCATTTCCCTTAAATACTGTTTTCATCATGTCACTTTCCTGCTTAAAAACCTTCCATGGCCCCTTATATTGACATATGAAATGTAAACTTGGTTTGGCCTTCAAAGTCCTGAAAAGGCTATGTCTAATCTACCTATCCAGTTTTATTGCCTATCTCTTGCCAACAGACACTCTCCATGTATTCATAGTGGTCTCTTCTCTGTCCCAAAAATAAGTCTTCATGGCTTTATTCACACTCTTGCTTGGAACGTACTTTCTTTTAGTTAACTATATAAAACCTACTCATCTTTCAAGGCCCAACTCACGGTCTTTCTCCTTAAGGAAGCCTTCCCTGACAATTCAATTTTTCAGTGATCTCCTACAGCACTCAGGGTCTGCATAATATAAATTAAGACTTAACTAGATCACTTGTATTATTCCATATGTGTCACTTAATTTTATCTTTTATTTGACTTTAGGGTCCTTGAGAGTCATATCCTCTTTACCTCTTGTATCCTAGCACAATGCTGAGCACCTGTCTCAGGAATGAGTGTGGAAAACCTCCTTCACCAATACAGATCTACAACTCCTCAGTAACTCACAAACTTCAAACAAACAAAAACACAACAAAAAACAAAAAACTTACAATCTTGAGACCCCAGGATACTACGATGCTAACTGACTTGCCTACAGTCACAAAGCTATTACACCATGTCAAAAGTAGTATATGTCAAATTCTAAGTCAAGTTTCCCTGATTCTCTAACTGAATACGTAATAGGTACTAAACATTTCTCAAATGATTAGGATTCGGGAATTATTTTAAAACAGTCATGTCTCTTTAAAGAAACTCCCAAATTGCATTTTATAAAACAAACCAATTAGGGCACTGTGATCTACTTTATAAAAGGATGCACCTCAAAGTTTCTTTAACTACCAGCTCTCCTAGACCATGCAAAATTACATGCTGAAACAAAAATCAGATTCACACTAAAGTCCTGAACAAGGAGAGATTCACCTATAACTCATTTGTAAGTTGGTGGATTTACTTACTGGTCGGCCAAATACAACAGCTCCTGGGTGCAGATAGATTTCCACTACATCGCTCTCTGGCACCACCTGGACCCGCTGCACTTCCCCCTTTGCCAGCATCTCATTCACAAAGTCGCTCCAGGAAATGCTAGCCACACTAATGTTTAGAGAGTTCAGCAGGCTCATGACAACAGCAATGACAAATAAGGTCCGTAACCGTTCACGATACATCTGATCTTCCCGTTCTTTCCGTTTCTTTTCCTCTTAATGAATAGGAAAACCAATAGAAAAGATTTAAAACAAATACATAAGAAACACAAGATAAGATCATGTTAATATTTAAAGAGTAGGCAATTAAAAGAAATTTCATTTTATATATTCTTTTATATATTCATCTTATATATTCTTAAGAAAGTCCAATCCAAGAAAGGCACCGTATGCTGACTGAGATTTTTGCTTTTTTGTCATTTTCCCAACCAATTTCATTAAGGCAAATAACAATCATATGCCTTATTCATCCTGCTGAGCAGTTTATAGAAGAATCCCTGTCCATTGCCACAAATGCTGCCTTCACTAATCAGGCAGCTGTGACAGAGTATTAAGAGCACTAGATTTGTAGTCAGAAGTTCTGCTTTCTGTTGCCAGATGTGGTACTTGCTAATGGAAGGTGTGACCTTGGGGGAGGCAATTCCTTTCTCTCGGCTTTATTTCCTCATCTGTAAAATGAGAGGGCTGGACTAGCCTAAAACTTCTTAAACTATAGGTCTCAATCCCATAAAGAGTGGTGTAACTGAACATGGGGGTTGTGAAAAATCTGGCAACAGTAAAAAGGTATATATGCCTATTTTATATACTTATATACCCATGGTCACATAAAAATTTCTCAGGTGAAAAAGGGTCACGAACAGAAAAAGTTTAAGAAGCACTGGACTAGGGGCAGCTAGGTGGCACAGTGGATGGGGCTCCGGCCCTGGATTCAGGTCTGGCCTCAGACACTTGACACTTACTAGCTGTGTGACCCTGGGCAAGTCACTAGATTAAAAAAAAAAGGACCACTAGACTAGAAAACCCCTCAATTTTGAGCCTATAAATTATGGTAAATTATTCCTTTTATTAGTCATTAATGCTAATTACATCTTCAGCACTGTGCTAGGTGCTATGAGGAACACAAAAGCATTTAAGAGAGAATCACGGAATAATAGAGCTGAAAAGATTTCTGCAAATAATCTATATTATTAAGATTTATTAAAAGCTTACAATGTTACAAGGCACCGAGCTAAGTAAGCCTTAGAGGCACACACACACAAAAAAAGCAAAAGTAGTTCTTGCCATCAAGGAACTCGTATTCTAATGGGAGAGACAACCTATACATACATAAATAAATAATATATACATGATACCTTCAGAGTAGATAAAAGGTGACCTTAGAAGGGAAAGCTCTAGTGCCTAGAAGACCCAGAAAGGTTTCATGCAGTGAGTGGCATTTGAGCTGAGTCTTGAAGGAAGTCGGATTTCTAAGAGGGAAGAAGGGAAGAAGGGAGAGTATTCGAAGCAAGGGAGACAGCCAGTGTCATGGCACAGAAACAGGAGACAGAATGTCAGTGTAAGGAGCACCAAGAAGCCAGTGAAACTGGACCACAGAGTGCATGAAGAGCAGTTGTGTGTTAAAATACTAGAGAGAAGGGGGCAGCTAGATGGCACAGTGGATAGAGCACTGACCCTGAAGTCAGGAGGACCTGAGTTCATATCTGGCCTCAGACACTTAACACTTACTAGCTGTGTGACCCTGGGCAAGTCACTTAACCCCAATTGCCTTACTAAAAAAATAAATAAAATAAAATAAAATAAAATAAAATACTAGAAAGAGACCAAATTGTGAAGGGCTTTAAATACCAAAAAGATGACTTTGTATTTGTTCCTAAAGCTATGAGGGAACCACTGGTTGGGGGTAGGAAGTAGGGGGAGAAGGGCATGGATGGGAGAACAGGTCTAGATTCAGGAAAATGACTTTGGCAGCCCCATGAAGAATAAATTGAAAAAGAGAGACTGGAGGCAGAGAGACCCATTAAATTATGAGCTCTTTGGGGCAGCTAGGTGGCGCAGTGGATAGAGCACCGGCCCTGGATTCAGGAGGACCTGAGTTCAAATCCAACCTCAGACACTTGACACTTATTAGCTGTGTGACCCTGGGCAAGTCACTTAACCCCAACTGCCTCATACACACCCCCCCAAAAAAAAAAAAGAAAAAAAAAAATTATGAGCTCTTTGAGAACAGGAACTGTGTTTTGCCTCCTTTTTGCATTAGCATAGTGCCTGGCACATAATAGACACTTAATAAATGCTAACTCACTGACTGACAGAACAATTAGGAAATTATAGGAAGGGTCCAGGACAGTGGTAACAAAAGCCTGAATTAAGATAGTGCCAGTGAGTAGAGAGAAGGAGACGTATATGAGAAGTGTTGTGGAGGTAAAAGTGATAAAATTTGCCAACTGAATGAATGTATAGGGCGGGTACTTGAAGATGAGATTGTCACATGGGTGACAGGAAGGCTGGCAACACCCTTTGACAGTAATAAGAAAAATAGAAGAGAGAAAGGTTTGGGGAAAAGATGAATTCTGTTTGAGTTTGAGATACCTATGGGACATCCAGTTTTAAAGGTCAAAAAGGCAGTGGGGGATATGAGGTTGCTCTGAAGAAAGATACATGGAAAGAAATCATGAATGAGCATTTAGAGTAAGAGCTTATTAGTTGAACAGCACTGTGCTAAGTGCCGGGCAGACCAAAATAAACACAAGACAGTCCCTGATCTCTGGGAGCTCACATCCTAGCAGAGGCAGGTTTCAGAGACAGGACAGACTGAAAAGCCCCTTGGTCCTCAGAGTGCAGTGGCAAAGCAATAATAATGAATTTTCCTTAATGTAATTTCCATTAATAAAAATGCATTGGTTTCTGATGTTAAACCATCTAAGAGTGCCAAGAACTTTGGAGGCAAAAACCCTGGTTTCCAGGTCTTCAGGAACTGTTGTTGCTCAGAATATAGAAGCTGCAGTACCAGTAGAAGCAGCTGCCAGATCCTATCTCCACAAGGGTTGAGTCCCTGTGTTTTGGACATGGGAGTCATGCTGAAAGCAGGGCCAGTGATTTGAGGGGTGCTGCTATTCCCAGAGCTCATGGGCTTATTTGCCAGGGAGCCACAGTTGGTCAGTGGCTGGTGGTGGTAGCAGGCAATTGCTCCACAAAGATTGGTCCCCTCAATGATAGGTTCAAGAGCCAACCTGGAATCAGGCAAAGTGGGAGCAAGTGGGAGGTGGGAGAGTTGAAGGATCCTGGGAGTGCTGTACTGATATTCCACAGGTTTGGGTGCTCAAAAGTTTAAGCTACTTCTAGATCTCTACCAGGGTATGAAGGGAGGTAGTGGCCTAGGTAGAAGAACCCATCTGGCACAAGCTGCCTCCTGTCTCTTTACTTCAGCTAGGCTGCTTGCCTGCCCCATCGGTGGTACTTGGTTTTGGGGATGGAGGGGCTCCCTCCACCTACACAAGAGTCAGTCCTTGAAGCAGGGCCAGTGGGGGGGGGTATTAAGATGATAACTAAATCCATGGTATCTGATGAGATCACCAACCTACAGAATGAAGAAAGAAAAGAGAGCTCCTAAAAGTGTTCTGGGACACACCCACAGTTAGTGACCAGGACTCAAAGATCAAGCAAAGCAGTTTGAGGAGTAGTCAGAGAAGTGCTCTAAGAACGGTGTCACAAGAAACAGAAGGAGGTTATCTAAGGGAGGATGGTCAATAGTGTTAAGTGCAGCTAGCCAGCTGATTTGGCAATTAAAAGTTAACTTTGGAGAAAGTAATTTCAGTTGATTAATGAGATTAGAAATCAGAATGAAAGTTTAGAGCAGTAGTGTGAAACAAATAAAAAATACCCCTACTGGCCATTATTGATTTAGAAAGTCACAAATCAGCATTAACTATATTGTATTGCATTTTTATTTATTTTGCTAAACACTTCCCAATCACATTTTTTTTTTTGGCAGAGCAATGAGGATTAAGTGACTTGTCCAGGGTCACACAGACAGTAAGTGTCAAGTGTCTGAGGCCGGCTTTGAACTCATGTTCTCCTGAATCCAGGGCCAGTGCTTTAACTACTGCACCACCTAGCTGCCCCCCCAGTTACAGTTTTTTGGGTCTTTTTGGTGGGGCAATGAGGGTTAAGTGACTTGCTCAGGGTCACATAGCTAGTAAGTATCAAGTGTCTGAAACCAGATTTGAACTCAGGTTCTCCTGAATCCAGGGCCAGTGCTCTATCCACTGCACCACCTAGCTGCCCCCCCCCCATTAAATTTTAATGAGGTTCCTACAACCCCTCTGGGCATGAGGCCTCCAGTTTGACACCTCTGGTTTGGAGAAAAGTGAGAGAAGAGGAAATGAGGTACTGACAATTTAGTTGGGAATCTAGAGAAGATACTAAGTACAGATGACTTTCAATAAGTTTAGTGTAAGAAGAGAGATATGATGATAAATAACAGGGATAGAATATGATAAATAACAGGGATAGTAGGCTCTACTGTGTAAGAAATATTTTTGAATTGACTAGGCCTAATTTGGAGGGACTAATTTGATTGGGGTACTAATTCTGGGACTTGTGACTAACTGGCTATCTGACTGCTATTAACTTAGCACGGGCCGTTTATAAAGTTCCACCACACTACTCCCAAATTGATAAACTAAAGATTAAGAAGGCTCTTAACTAAATAACCAAAGCAGAGTTTATTTATGAGATACTATTTCAAATTAAGAATACAGGGAAATAAAATGTACAACCTGACTGCATTGCAGTGCATCTCTTTCCCACCTGCTGTGCCTCGAACTTTTTTAATACAATAAGGGCCTTAGCTGTGCCTCACCTCAGGGCACTCAGGTCCTTTATTTAACTCCGAGCCTCTTTCACTTTGTAAATCCCCCTGCTTCTAACTTTCCTCTCCTTACTGCCACCACTGAACCCCTGTGTTTCTCTCTCACCGACCTTCTGTCTGTCTGTCTGCTCTGTCAGTCTGCCCTCTGCCACCTTTGCCACCCCTCTAATCTTGTCCGCCTCTCTTAATCTTGTCTGCTGGCCTTTCCTCCTTGCTCCTAGTCCTGTGTTACTGTTAGTCTCGTTCCCCCGTCTCCTTGTCTGAACCTCTTCTCAGCCTCTCTCATCTGTCCTTGTCGTCCGAACCCTTGCTGTTGTGGTAAAATATGAAAGTTTTTAACAGTCGGTTAGGATAACTGAAGGACGCCAGTTTTTCAAGGACCACCCTTTTGGGGAGGAGATGAACAGTCCGCCTGCTGCGCATGTCAGACTGCCTGCCGGGTGCAGTCCGCCTGCTGCGCATGTCAGACTGCCTGCCGGGTTTTTTTTTTGACTTCCGGGGTGGAGAGAAGGGAAGAGGCCTTTTTTTTTGCCTGCTTGGCGGGACTCCTGGCGGCGCAGGACAGACGGTCTCCCTCACTCCAAAGGTGGCCTTTTTTGGTTTGGTGAGTTTTTATAAGAAATATAGACTAAGCCTAGATTTAAGACGATTTCTACTGTATTTCTACTTTCCTATCCTTCTAATCAACAACACCTTATATACAATAAAGGCTCTATCTAAAAAACCAGAAGCTTCCATTTACTAGTCTGGGAGATAAATTAAGGGAAAAGTTAAGTAGGGGAGATTTATGATCTAATATCCAATTTTAAATTTCACAGTTTGGCGACCCCGAAGGGACCTTAAGGACCCTCCCACCCTCCCTAGTTTGGCCATAAGCCGGCTAATTCGGTGGATTTTCCGAATACCCCCCCCCCCCCCGCCACGGACTTTCCCTTTGTCTAATCTCCCTTAAAGACTTTAAGCCTCTAAAAGTCTTGCTTTAAACAGAAAAGCCAGCCCAGTTTAAAGGGCAAGATGCTCGAATATTCTACTATCCCTTTGATTTTTCTCATCGGAATGTATTGGGACAGCATAACGTCCCGACTTAGAGGAATAGTTTACTCAATGGTCCTTCAAAACATTATTGGTTTTTTCCTCATTCAGGCAGCAAAAAGTTTTTTGTATAATAGTATAAGTGAGAATCTTTGGGAAAATACGTTTAATATAAGTAGAAATTTTATGCCTGCAATTGAAATACCTTTTAATACCACATCCATAGTTCATACGACTAAGGATTTTATTTTTTTTGGGTTTTTTTTGTCTTGTTTTGTTTTTGTTATTATCATTGTTATGATATGGGGGAAATTCTCACATATGGAGAGAGTCCTCAAAATGAAATACTCACATATGGAGAGAGACCTCAAAATGAAATTCTCACATATGGAGAGAGACCTCGAAATGAAATTCTCACATATGGAGAGAGACCTCAAAATGGCTGTTTCTACTAGAGATGATCCAAGTTTAGAATCAGATCAACAGAAACTACTCCCTCTGCAGGAAGCTATAGAACATAGTAAAAAGGGAGTGCCAATTCAAGTCAGAAAATATAGCCCCTTTAGACCAAGTGACTTGAGCGCATGGAAATCTTTCATCCCTAGTTTTGAGAAAAATCCAAACACTGTAATTTCACAGTTAAGGACTATATTTAATGCATATCAACCCAGTTGGGCTGATGTTACTTGCCTTTTGGAAACTTTACTGTCCCCAACTGAGATTACAGATATTATCTCAGCAGGAAATGCCCTTGTTGCGAAAGGTAAGGCCAATGTGGAATGGCCTCTAAAGGATCCAGAGTGGAATTATAATGATGATAGGGATTTCCAAAGATTAAAAGATGCTAGAGAAACACTTCTGAAGGGAATGGAATCTTGCTCTAGAAAACCGGAAAACTGGCAGAAATTTTTAAGCCTACCTCAGGAGGCTAATGAAAGACCAAACAGATTTTATGATAGACTTTGTGAGGCCGCTAGACAGTACACCAGATTGGATCCAGTAGATTTAAGAGATTCCTATATCGTTCTCAACACATTTGTTTATAATTCACTGCCAGAAATACGCAGATACTTTCTGAAACAATGTCCAGACTGGAGAAATCTCACAGTAGATAGAATTAAGGAACTTGCAAATTATGTCTTTGACTCACGTGAGGAAGATCCAGATCACCCTAAACAGAGCATTCTGGCACCAGCGATTCCTAGTCAGCCATGTGAACACCGGAGCAAGGACACTAAGGTGTGTTGTTACTGTCGTAAGGAGGGGCATGAATTGAGAGAATGTAGGACTTGGAGAAGAAATTCTAATTCTAATTACAGGCGAAATCAAAATAGAAATAGATCTTTTCGGAGGAATACAGAAAGGCAGTACCAGAATAATGGTAACCAAGGTCCCCCTCAGAAGAGGACACAGGAATGACGGTGTCTTGGGGAGGAATGGAACATAGATAATGAAAGCCATATATTCCCAGATCCGGATTTTTTGAATGCACTTGTGCCAGTCCATTCACCTCCCCAGAGTAATGAACCACATGTCACCTTAAAAGTGGGGGAGACTTATTATGATTGTCTGCTAGACACAGGAGCCTCTAAATCAGTATTAGTAAGCAAACCAGATGCTGGGTGTAGACCTGTAGGATATTTAAATGTAGTGGGAGTCTCAGGAAAGAGCCAGAGAGTGGCAAAATTGAATCCTCGCATGGTATCTATGGGGCCCTTAACAGTAGAACATTCATTTTTACTCATGCCTGATGCCCCTGTAAATTTATTAGGTCGTGATCTCCTTTGCAAGCTTAGAGCAACCATATCTTGTGCTCCAGATGGGGCTGTCTCCTTACAATTGCCAGAGGATACTGTTCATTTATTACCAATTTTACTTACAGAAGCTCAAGGAACAGCAGGGGAGGTATCCAAAATCCCCTCTGACATTCCTGAGTCTTTATGGGCCTCATCCCCTAATGAGGTGGGGCTCCTTAAGTCTGCCATGCCTGTTACCTTTAAAGTTAAGGGGGGACCACCCCCCTCCATTCCACAGTATCCATTGTCTAGGGAAGCAATAGAAGGGATCACCCCTATAATTGAGGCTTTGAAAAGCCAGGGTATTATTATTCCATGTCATCACTCTCCATGCAATACTCCCATTTTGCCAGTTAAAAAACCCAAGCCTGGGCCAGATGGTAAACCTGTTTATCGCTTTGTGCAAGATCTTAGAGCGATTAATAATTATGTTATTCCTAGACATTCGATAGTCGCAAATCCGGCTATGATAATTTCCTCAATTCCCTATGAATCTACATGTTTCACAGTGGTAGACCTTTGCTCTGCCTTTTTCTCCATACCAGTACATGAGGACTTCCAATATTTATTTGCTTTTACCTGGAAAAATAGACAGTGGACCTGGACTAGACTCCCACAGGGATTTGTAGACAGTCCCACATTATTTTCCCAAATTTTACAGCAGGATCTGGCCTCTATTACCTTTAAAGCCTCCACACTAGTACAATATGTTGATGACTTACTTTTGGCCTCTCCTAATGCTGAAATTTGTCAGGAAGATAGCCGTCACTTACTGCTGGAGCTGCACAAGAGAGGACACAAGGTTTCCAAGACAAAGGTACAATGGTGTTTGCCCCAGGTAGAATATTTAGGATTTATTTTGGCTGCTGGAACTCGCTCTGTCTCTTCTAAGCGAGTCCAGGCCATTCAACAACTCTCTGCCCCCACTACTAAGAGGCAGTTGAGAGCCATTCTAGGAGCAGCCGGGTACTGTAGACAATGGATACCCTCTTTTGGTGAAATTACTAAACCCCTCATAGCTCTTACAAAAAGTTCTGTTCCAGACAGTTTACAGTTGGATCCCCAGCATCTCTCAGCCATAAAAGAATTAAAACGGGCCTTGTTATCAGCACCTGCCCTAGGACTGCCAGATTATAGTAAGCCTTTCACTCTCTTTGTGCATGAACAAAGGGGGGTGGCTTCTGGAGTCCTGACTCAGTCACTGGGGCCTAACCAGCGTCCTATAGCCTACTATTCAATTCAGCTGGACCCTGTAGCGGCTGGAGTGCCACCTTGCCTTAGAGCAGTGGCGGCCACAGCGCTTTTGGTAGAAAAAGCCTCTGATTTGGTCCTAGGTAACCCTCTAACTGTGCAATGCCCTCATGAAGTGGAGGCTCTCTTACTACGTCACAGGACACAAGCCTTTTCAGATCAAAGGCTGGCTAAGTATGAAATAACCCTGTTAGGTAATGAGAATATCACTTTAAAACGCTGCACAGTTCTTAATCCAGCAACACTACTCCCTAATTTACCATTCTCGGGGGAACCGTTGCATGACTGTGCTTCTTTAGTTGATATGGCTGAAAAACCCCGTGATGATCTTTTTGATACACCTTTAGAAAATCCTGATCTTGTCCTCTATACAGATGGTTCCTCATTTATGAGAGAGGGAACCCGTTTTACTGGAGCTGCTGTAGTTTCTGATTATGACACCCTCTGGGCAGCTTCTCTGCCTTGCCATTTTAGTGCACAGGCTGCTGAACTTGTGGCTCTTACACAGGCCTGTAATATAGCCAAAGGTAAGAGTGCCACTATTTTTACTGACTCGAAATATGGCTTTGGCATATGCCACTTTATTGGTATGATTTGGCGTCAACGAGGCTTTCTAACATCCTCGGGCAAGGCTATTGCCAATGGGGACCTTATCAAGGACCTCTTAGATGCCCTGAAACTGCCTTCTTCCCTAGCTGTTGTACATTGCCCTGCCCACACAGGGAATAGTGATCCTGTTTCAAAGGGAAATGCACGAGCCGATTCTGCAGCCAAGCTTGCTGCATTAGAAGCTCCTGAACATGTATTTAACCTTTCACCTTCTGAGGATATTCCTTCCAACCTAACCTATGACGATTCTGAAGTAGAAAAGTGGAAAAAGAAATTTAAGGCGAAGCAGATCAATGGCATCTGGGTGTCTCCGGAAGGTAAGCCATTTCTTCCCCGGAAATTCTACCACCAGGTATGCCTCTCTGTTCACAGAAAAGGCCATTTTGGTACACAAGGCATTGTAGACTCTATTAAGAGAACCTGGATAGCACCAGGTGTGACTAATACAGCATCTCGAATCTGCTCGGGCTGCTCCACATGTCAGTCTTATAATCAGTATGCTTTTAAGGCCAAAGCTTATGGAGGGCGTCCTCTAGCATATACACCTTTTGAGCACTTACAAATTGATTATATTACTATGCCAAAAGCAGGACATTATAAATTTTGCCTTGTTATAGTTGATCAGCTCACTCGGTGGGTGGAGGCCTTTCCCAGCCCCCGAGCCACAGCTGCCTTTGTTGCCAAAATTCTTCTTAAAGAGATAGTACCTCGTTTTGGCCCACCAGCCCGCATCGATTCTGACAAAGGCACACATTTCACTGATTCGATTTTATCCCAAATCTACTCTTTCTTGGGAGTGACTCCAAAATTCCACACGCCCTACCATCCACAAAGTTCAGGCCAAGTCGAACGTATGAATAAAGAGCTTAAGAGTATGATTGGCAAATTATGTACTGAAACCCATTTGAAATGGCCTGATGTTCTACCATTGGCATTATTCTATCTACGAAGTAGACCAAGAGGAGAACTTCATATATCTCCTTATGAAATGCTTTTTGGTCACCCTCCTATCCAAGCTAAAACTTTTTCCCCAGTTTATACATCACTGGTGGGAGGTGATACTTCTGTTGCTTCCTATATACAGGAATTACAGACCAGGCTACGTGAACTCCATGAGGCAGGAGCTGTGGTCCAGGCAGGACCATTAGACTTTTCATTGCATAACTTCAACCCAGGAGATAAAATATATGTAAAGAATTTTCAGAGAACCAGTGGAACTCAACCTGCCTGGGAAGGACCTTTTCAGGTATTATTGACAACTCCTACCGCCATTAAAATTGGTGAAAAAGACTCATGGATTCATTGCTCTCATATAAAGCCTGCACCATTCATAGGTGAAGAGATTTCAGATAGACCTGAGGTAGACACTAAAGAGGTAAAAACCCTAACGATAGCAACTGTTAAAGAGCAAAGAAAGTTCAGAGGAAACAGGAAGTTCCCATTTAAGAATCCCACTGATCAGTTAAATGCTTTGGGACTCAGTCTTCGTAAAGTATCAGGAGACGGAAATTGCCTTTTTAGGGCTTTAGCAGACCAGCTAGAAGGTCACTGTAGAAATCATCTCAGACACAGACAAGAAGCTGCTTCTTATATGATTAACCATAGACAAGAGTTTGAGTCTTTTATAGTAAATGACTCCCCTTTTGAAGAATATGTTGATGAATTAAAGAAATTTGGAAAGTGGGGAGGAAATGATACAATTGTAGCATTTGCTAAGCAGCATCAGCTGAATGTTGTGGTTCATCAATTAAATCAGCCTTTATTGAAAATCAGTGGCACAGACAAAACTGATGCTAGAGAACTCCACATTTTCTACCATAAAGAACATTATGACAGCATTAGAAAGATCAATGACAATTCAGAAACCCCTGCCACTTTGGCATGCAGAGAATTGGGGAACCAGTTAAAACAATGTGGCATACCCCAAACTCTAGCAGCTTAAATACCTTAAAATTTAACAAGCATTTCCTTCCACAGGCAAAAGCACTGAAGCACATGGCCTAGTTTTCTGGCCCACCTCAATTTCTCCCACCCTTTTCCCTACCCTATACCTATTTTTTTTTTAATCCTTTTTGCTTTTTGTTTTGTTTTGACTTTTGAAAGGCACTGAAAAGACCTGGAATTCACCACACCTTTAAATTCTTTAAGAGCACAAAAGGGTGCTTAGCGAATCTTTTGCCTTTTATTTTTGGTTTTTGGTTTTGCTTTTTTTTTTTTTTTACTTTTGTTTCTTTTGCTTTTCTTTAAAAACCCGATTTTGTAAACTAAGTGACTTTTCAAAGACATTTTAAGTATATGCTATTGAATATCGAATCTTGCTAATTGAAGTCTTATTTCTTTTTGATGAATTAATCACCACTTTAAGTATCTGCTACTGTTATACTAGAGAATTCATGTATAAGATGATGTGGTCTACTTGCTAAAAGAAGATTATGTAATAATGTCTAAAAGAAGATTATGTAACAATGTCTAATATAATCAGCTATTTACATTCATTTATTATTTATATGTCATTATACTCTGGGTATGGTTTGGAATTATTGTATATATCACTAATATATTCTCAGTTATGCAGCATAGCACACATTTTTACCATCATATTGTCTTTGGTGAAATTAATGAGATTTCAGAAATATGGAAACTTATCATTTCAGAGACTAACTTGCTGTGAACTCTGATGCAGGCCCTGGAGAGAATATAAGGAGAGACAGGTATACATAAGTCCATGGTTTGCTTATGATGGTGACTATGTAGAGCACAATTACTAGGCACAGTCCAGTATTCATCCTCTCTCCCTCCTAATTTAACCTAATTTAACTGAACTTATTTATCTTTTTATCTCACTCAGTTGAACTCACCTGTGGCCTAGCACAATCACTGGCTGTCTCGGAACCATGAGATATGGTATGATAACCTTTCCATAACATTTTCAGGTGTCATGAACACATACTAAATTTGCTTTGATCCAGACACATGGTGGTAAAAAGTGTTACTGATTGCAAAATGCTATGCTAAGGTTTAGTTAAAAAAAAAAAAAATACAGCAATTCAAACAGTTAAAGAAGAAATCCAGCTTTCCAGACCAGAGTCCAGAGTCCAGAATCCAGACCAGAGTCCAGAATCCAGTTTTCCAGACCAGAATCCAGTTTCCTCCTGATGACATCTTACCACTTCAAGAAGACAAGAGAACTCAGAGACTTTATATGAACTGTTTTGCTTTATTAGCTTTTACTATCTCCTTTCTGTTATATACTATCTGTAACATGTACTCTCTGCAGAGGCTCTCCCTTTGCAAGACTAATGTCAAAGCGTCGGTTCATGAGGAAAAAAAAAAAATCGCCCCTCTGAACAAAACTTTCCTCTCTTCCTTTTCTGTATTGTTGTTCGCATATTATTAGTCAGCAAAAGTTATTATATTCTTTTTACTGTTCCATCAAGGAAACATTCCGTTTCTTGAGGAAGCAAAGGGGGGAAATGTGGTAAAATATGAAAGTTTTTAACAGTCGGTTAGGATAACTGAAGGACGCCAGTTTTTCAAGGACCACCCTTTTGGGGAGGAGATGAACAGTCCGCCTGCTGCGCATGTCAGACTGCCTGCCGGGTGCAGTCCGCCTGCTGCGCATGTCAGACTGCCTGCCGGGTTTTTTTTTTGACTTCCGGGGTGGAGAGAAGGGAAGAGGCCTTTTTTTTTTGCCTGCTTGGCGGGACTCCTGGCGGCGCAGGACAGACGGTCTCCCTCACTCCAAAGGTGGCCTTTTTTGGTTTGGTGAGTTTTTATAAGAAATATAGACTAAGCCTAGATTTAAGACGATTTCTACTGTATTTCTACTTTCCTATCCTTCTAATCAACAACACCTTATATACAATAAAGGCTCTATCTAAAAAACCAGAAGCTTCCATTTACTAGTCTGGGAGATAAATTAAGGGAAAAGTTAAGTAGGGGAGATTTATGATCTAATATCCAATTTTAAATTTCACACTGTCTAACTCCCAGGTCTATATATACCTTTTTTATCTCCACTCAAATCTCAGGGCTTTCTGAGCCCCCACAGACCAAGCTAATCTGCCAGTCAGGGCTGCGGCTGGGGCTGGGGGGATGCTCCGGCATCACGTGCCTCACCAGAGCCCAGCCTGGACAAGCCTGGTATCTCTTGGATCCCTCCGCTCAGGTTGGAGGGAGCTGGGGCTTTTCCCCCCCAGCTGTCTGACCTGGCGTCTTGTACAGCCCACAGGGCTTTTTGGTTCAGCTGAAGCTGAGGAGGAGGGGAAGAGACCCTGAGAGCCTAAGGCTTTCTAATCTCAGCCTAAAGGTAGAGTCCCCAAATCAAAATAAATTTCCACAACTGAAAGATTTTTTTAAATGGGGTAAACAAGAATGTTTGTAGACAGAATGAAAGGAAGCCGCAGACAGGGCGAGACTGAAGACAGAGGTAGGGTATGATATAGGGGGCAATCCAAGAGAAGAGAATGGGATCAAGGGTGCATGCATTGGGGCTGGCCATGAAAAGAAGATTCATCAGGGGCAGCTAGGTGTCAAAGTGGATAGAGCACTGGCCCTGGAGTCAGGAGGATCCGAGTTCAAATCCAGGCTCAGATACTTAACACTTACTAGCTGTGTGACCCTGGGCAAGTCACTTAACCCCAACTGCCTCACCCCAAAAAAAAAAAAAAAGGGTCATCTCCATCAAAGATGGAGATCAAAGAAGGAATACTGAGGGATGATTTCTAGTGATTAAGAGGTATAAAAGGGAAAAGAAGTTTAAGGCGAATGGTCTCAATTTTTTCAGTCAAGTTTAAGGTAGCTGAGGACTGGGTGGGAGAATGGATGCTATGGGTGGCCTGAGGAGAGAAAAAATGTTGAGAACAGTTTCTGTGGTGGAAAGGATAGAGAAGAGATTAACGAGGAGCAGAGCTTTTCTATAGTAAGGGTCCAGGCAAGACTAGGTAACATAGTAGCAAACCCAGAGAGAATAGTTTTGTGACATCTTCCAATTCTATTTAGCAGAAGTTAGGTAGGATAAGAGGTTAGATAATGAAAGTAATCCAGGCAGGGGCAGCTAGGTAGCACAGTGGATAAAGCACGAGCCCTAGATTCAGGAGGACCCGAGTTCAAAGCCGGCCTCAGACACTTGACACTTACTAGCTGTGTGACCCTGGGCAAGTCACGTAACCCTCACTGCCCAGCCAAAAAAAAAAAAAGTTATAGAGTCAGATTTAGGTTCCATGTAAGGAAAAATTGGGGCAGCTAAGTGGCACAGTGGATAGGACCCAAGCCTGGAGTCAGGAAGACTCCTCTTCACGAGTTCAAATCCAGCCTCAGACACTTACTAGCTGCATAACCCTGGGCAAGTCACTTAACCCTATTTGCCTTTGATTTCCTCACCTATAAAATGAGCTGGAGAAGGAAACAGCAAATCATTTCAGTATCTTTGCCAAGAAAACCCCAACTGGGGTCATGAAGAGTCGAACACAACTGAAACGATGGACCAACAACAAAAAAGGAAAAAAATTCCTTATGATGAGTTGTACCAAAGTGAAATAGTCTACACTAGGGCAGCTAGGTGGCGCAGTGGATAGAGCACCGGCCCTGGAGTCAGGAGTACCTGAGTTCAAATCTGGCCTCAGACACTTGACATTTACTAGCTGTGTGACCCTGGACAAGTCACTTAACCCCAATTGCCTCACTTAAAAAAAAAAAAAGAAATAGGCTACACTAAAAAGTAATAGAAAAATTCCTTGTTATATGAGATGGCTCTCTGGGAAATGGGGGGTGGGGTAGGAGTAAGAGAGATAAAGAGGGGAATTTTGGTGGTATAAGAACAAAAAAAATCAATCTAAAAAAATTGTAAGTAATACATTCTTTATCACTAGATATTCACTTGAGATACAGATTCAGATTCAACTCTATGACCTCTGAAGTACTCTGCAGCACAGTCTAGCTTGGATTAAGCTTGGCCTCAAAGAAAGGTATGATTTGGACAGGTGCATTAGAGGGGTTGGAGAGTGTCAGACCTCTGATAGGTAGGCTCCACAGCAAGAACCACCCCACAGACTAAAGATGAACGCAGCACTCACCAGGTAAAAGGCTAGGAAGATGAAGAGAGATCTATATGCAGAATAAGATCTGGGAGGGGGATAAAGCAGGTCCACAAAGGACTCTAAGTTAAACAATGAGAGACAAAGGAAAGGATGCTGGCAGCTATCCCAAGAATGCTGGATTAGGGAAGGCTTCACAGAACAAGCAGCACTGGAGGGAAGAAGGCCAACGAAAAGAACGAAATAAGAGGAAGGTGACATGGTGCCTAACAAAGGGGAAAAAAAAACATCTGCTCCCTGAGGCGAGGCCACAGGCAGTATCTTCTCCAAAAGGTTAAAAGACAAAGTCTAGCTGGAGAGCCTGCTGCAGAAATGGGAAACACTTTTAATATCCTGAGTCTGAGTTCTGAGGATCACATCCAGGAACCTTGCTGAGGCTTGGTTGGAACAAACCCCACCTCTCTTCATAATGGGAGGCCTTCTAACACTTCATAGGTCAAGACAGTCCTTGTCTTTCTTCCCTTTCCTTGTTCATATCTCCTTGTACTTCTCTTAACATACCAACTTACACTCGTACATGCAACAACTTCTCCACACAGAATCAAGTACTTCAGTGGGCAAAAAAAGACAAACACACAAAATAAAAAGAACTTAGGCCCAGAGCAGGGAGGATGTTCCCATCCGGATGAACCGTACCTGAAAGCCACAGGCAGGGGATGGGCAAAGAGGTCCTCCTTCACTGGTCAGTAGAGGTGGTGCCTAAAAGTGGCAGACTAGGCAAGAGGCAGAAAGGAGGAGCCTACAACAGGAGGGACAAAATGATCTTCTATCTACTACATGAGCAGGATAAAGTAATGTCACTTAGAACAGTGGTTATAATTTTTGGTTCAGCTTATGAGAGAAAACCAAATGAGCACAACTGCAGTTGGAAAATAGAATAGTATTTCTGAACTTCATTTTAAACTCTATTTTTCCACAAAGAATAAACTAAACCCAGGTCATCACTCATTTTAGAACACAGAATTCTCTAAATTATAACATCAGGCAAATAGTTTACTATAGCCACGGCCTTAGAAATCATCTCTGATACAGGATTTCAATCTAGGGACTCTGTAGAGCAACAGTTCTTAACCTGGTGTCCATGAACTTGTAAATAAAAATATAGCCAGAGATATCAATGTACTTGATGTCCTTTGTTATCCTACATATTCTCTATATTTTAAAATAGAGCCTTATTATAAGGAGGGTTCCATATGATTCACCAGACAGACAAAGGCGACACAAAAAAAAGACAAAGAACCTTTGGTGTACTGGGAAAAGGAGGCAAATTCCAGGCAAAGGAAGTAACAGAAGTGAAGGCACAGGGGTGGAAACAAGCACTGGGCAATGAAAAGCCCTGCCTAAAATCTGCCCAAACAATACAGATGAATAGGTGTGGTAAGCACTGTTTAGAAAAGCACTTTGTAAAGTGCTCTGCAAACATGAAGTGGGTGGAGAGGGGAAGGAAGACAGAAAAGCTTGGAACTCAAAATCTTATAAAAACAAATGTTGGAAACTATCTTTACATGTAGCTGAAAAAAGCAAAATAAAATACTATTAAGATTTTTTTAAAAACCACAAATGGGAAATTATTACACTGGGGGCCAGAATGTGGAAAGCCTTCAATGTGGATGAGGATGAGAGAAGTTAAGCTTCACCTTGGTGAGAGATGGAGAAAGCTCACAGCAGTGGATGGAGAGCAGAAGCTGAGCCCAGCACTTGCTGAAGTTCTGTCTCCCACACCCTGGCTGGGTGGTCCCTTATCTTCCAAGTACTGCAGGCAACCTGCAGAGTAGGTACTGGCCAGCAGAGGAAGAGGAAGATTCCTCATTGGGAGTTCGATAAAACAATGAAATTAGAAGTCTGATCCTCAGAAATAACAGGAAGCAATGAAGATAAAATGAATTTCAAAGGAAAAACAGAAGGTTTAGAAACCAAACAAATGTAGGGAATGAAAGAGCTTAAATCAAGAACGATCTCGAATTTAGAAGAGGTGATCTTTTTTTTTTTTGCCCTACATTTGGAAAGTTTTTTAACTAGAAGATATAGGTTTTCAAGCTCAGTCCTAGCAAGTGCTCACTCTCCCCACTCCATACTCTCCAGTGGTGAGGTGCTGCATTCATGTTCAGTCCATATCCAGGTGCCATCTCTTTGGAGTTTCATTACTCAACCGCTGAACATCCCAACCTGAATGACCCACAGACACCTCAAACTCACTACTTCCAAAACAGAACTCATTACCTTATCCCCAAATGTACTGCCCAATTTCCAAGGACATCCCCATCCTTCCAGTCACCAAGACTGGCAACCTTGGAATGATCCAGCTCTATCCAGCCTTACATTCCCCCTCTTCCTGAGTCTGCCTCCACAGTACCTCTTGAATGCTTTTGTTCTCTCCCCACCCATGGCCACAACTCCCTTCCACCCACATACACCTACACATGGAAAGAGTCTGGTCAGGGAAATGTTTGGTAACACATACTTGGGACATCTGTCAGATGTGAAGGGCTCCAACTCCACATGGGTGGGCCTTTTTATGCCTTTGGGTGACCATGAAGCCACAACAATATGGCAAAGCTAAAGTCCTGGGCTCCTGCAGCAATCAATTCCAGGTGACAGCTTTGTCACCCTTTAAAGGAAAAAAGTAATCTGATTTATTTGGAAGGGGGAGAGGGACCCTGGTAAATAGTGGTCTGATTCAGTCCTTTTTGTTTTTGTCTTCTTTTGCTCCAACAGAGCTATAATTTCACAGCTCAAATGTGATGGCAGCAGTCATTGATGGAGAAAATTCTGTTATGGAAATTTTCACAAATCTTTTCCATTTTTTCATCTGTTTGTTATTCTTCTTATAGTTTTAGCCTGAACTGCTTTCATAACAATCTAGTTTAATTGGTCCTATGTTAATTTTTTTTGCAAAAGGTTCAATTTTCTCTTCACTGTTTTTCATTGTTTTAAAAATCGATACCATTCTATACCAGGAATGCAGGGCTGGTTCAACATTAGGAAAACTATTAATATAATCAACCACATCAACAAGAAAACTAACCCAAATCCTATGATTATCTCAATAGATGCAGAGAAAGCTTTTGACAAAATACAGCACCCATTCCTCATAAAAACACTAGAGAGCTTAGGAATAGGGGGAATTTTCCTTAAAAAAATAAACAGTATCTACCTAAAACGATCAGCAAGCATTATATGCGATGGAGATAAATTAGAGGCCTTCCCAATAAGATCAGGGGTGAAACAGGGATGTCCATTGTCACCCCTATTATTTAATATTGTCCTAGAAATGTTAGCTTTAGCAATCAGAGAAGAGAAAGGAATTAAAAGAATTAGAATAGCACCAGCCCTGGAGTCAGGAGGACCTCAGTTCAAATCTGGCCTCAGAAGCTTGACACTAGCTGTGTGACCCTGGGCAAGTCACTTAACCCCAATTGCCTCACCAAAAAAAAAAAAATTAATACAAAAAATTAATACAAAAAAAAAAAGAATTAGAATAGGCAAAGAAGAAACAAAACTATCACTCTTTGCAGATATGATGGTATACTTAAAGAATCCTAGAGAATCAACTCGAAATTACTTGAAACAATTAACAACTTTAGCAAAGTAGCAGGATATAAAATAAATCCACATAAATCATTAACATGACCAACAAAGTCCAGCAGCAAGAGACAGAAAGAGAAATTCCATTTAAAGTAACCGTAGATAATGTAAAATACTTGGGAGTTCATTTGCCAAGACAAACCCAGGAACTCTATGAACACAGTTACCAAACACTCTTCACACAAATCAAATCAGATCTAAATAATTGGAAAGATATCAATTGCTCATGGAAAGGCAGAGCTAATATAGTAAAAATGACAATTCTACCTAAATTAATTTACCTATTCAGTGCCATACCAATCAGACTACCTAAAAATTATTTTATAGAGCTAGAAAAAATAATACCAAAATTCATATGGAAAAACAAAAAATCAAGAATATCAAGGGAAATAATGAAAAAAAAAAATGCACAGGAAGGTGGGGTAGCAGTACCAAACCTGGAGCTTTACTATAAAGTGGCAGTCATCAAAACTATCTGGTACTGGCTAAGAAATAGAGCGGAGGATCAATGGAATAGACTAAGCACAGGAGACACAGTAGTAAATGACACTAGTAATGTAGTTTTTCTCTTATAACATGACTAATGCAGAAATATGTTTAATGATATTATATATATAAAACCTATATCAGATTACCTGCTGTCTAGGGCAGGGGGGAGGGAGGGAGAAAAATCTGAAATTGGAAAGCTTGTATAAACAAAAGTGGAAAACTATCTTTACATGTAACGGGGAAAATAAATAAATAAATAAAATACTTTATTTTTTAAAAAAATAAATAATTTTTTTAAAAAATCTATACCATTCATAAATAGTCCAACCTTTAATTCTGCGATATTTTACAAATACCGAACTAATATTACTTTTTCTAACACGTTTTCTGTTTGGCAAGAAGATCAAATGTTTTTGGCTCATGCAGTTTCTAGGTTCTTTTATAATTGAAGCAACTGCTTACATCAATTAAAATTCAAGAGGAAATGGTGATCCTCTTTATCAAAGCTTCTTAAACTGTAGGTCTCAACTCCATGTGGGGTTGTATAATTCAATGTGGGGTTATGTAACTGAATGTGGGGTTCCTGAAAAATCTGGCAGTAGTAAAAGGTTATGTATTCTACATACCTATATACCCAGGGTCGCATAAAAATTTCTTGGGCAAAAAGAGGTCAGGAGTGGAAGAAGTTTAAGAAGCCTTGCTCTATATCAACATCTGTTCTTTATTATCAAATTTTTGCATGAAAATAAATAGGTACTATTGGACCTGTTTTAAATGCATCCAATCAATCAAAAAACAAACATTAAGCACCTACTATGTACCAGGTACTATGATACACTGGGGATACAAAAAAAATTTAAGATACTTACTGGACATCCAGAACTTTTGAAAGGCAGTTAGAGATACAAGACTGGACAGATGAAAATCATCAGCACAGAGATGGTAATTAAATCCATGGCAACTGATGAGTTGCTGAAGTGAAATAGCATAGAGGGAGGAGAGAAGAGGACCCAGGACAAAATTCTAAGGGACACTTACAGTTAGAGGATGTGATCTGTCAGAGGATCCAGCAAAGGAAACAGAGAAGGAGCAGTCACATAGGCAGGAAAAGAACCAGGAGAGAGGGGGTGTCCTGAAAACCTAGAGAAGAGAAAGACTATCAAGGAGAAAAGAATGGAGAGTAATTAATAGTGCCAAAGACTGAAGAGAGATCAAGAAGAATGAGGATTGTCAAAAGGCTATTGGATTTGGCAACTAAGAGATTGTTAGTATCTTTGGAGAGAGAAGTTTTGGTGGAATGATAAGGTCAGAAGGCAGATTATAAAGGGTTAAGAAGAGAGTGGGAAGAGAAAACTTGGAGGCTCCTATTGTACACTGCCGTTTTGAGGAGCTTAGTTACGAAGGGCAAAGGAGATAGAGGGTGGAAAGATCAAGTGAGGATTTTTTTCAAGATGGGGAGACAAAGGCATGTTTGTAGGCAGTGGAAAATGAGTCAGGAGGGAAAGATTGAAAACAAATGAAAGAGTGGGGATGACAAGGGAAATCTGTTGGAGGAGATAGGATGGAAATCCCATGGAATGGGATTGCTTAAACAAGTAGACGGATTAGCCTTGGTAAAGAATAAGGCCATCTCATCATGTGAGGCAGAGGTGGAGGAGGAGTAACAAAAGGCATCCAAGTGATAGACAAGGAAGAGGGGTCATCCTTTAGTGACAATTTTTATCTTTTTTTTCTAATAAACACAATCTGTCCATACACTGACCATAGGTTTAAAAATAATTCCAGGGGACAACTAGATGGCACAGTGGATAAAGCACCGGCCCTGGATTCAGGAGGACCTGAGTTCAAATCCAGCCTCAGACCCATGACACTTACTAGCTATGTGACCCTGGGCAAATCACTTAACCCTCATTGCCCTGCCAAAAAATAAAAATAAACTTTTTTTTTAATTTAAAAAATAGAAATAACTCCATAAACAACAAATTATTTGCCATTTATTAAGATGTAACAGTTTTGGGGGCAGCTAGGTGGCGCAGTGGATAGAGCACCGGCCCTGGAGTCAGGAGTACCTGAGTTCAAATCCGGCCTCAGACACTTAACACTTACTAGCTGTGTGACCCTGGGCAAGTCACTTAACCCCAATTGCCTCACTTAAAAAAAAAAAAGATATAACAGTTTCATCTCTTGTGGTGTTATATGATGATTTCCATTTCCAAACCTTTTCCCCTTACTGAATAAAATGCTTATGATATATTATATATATAAATGTATACATATTTATGTATGCATTACAGGAGGCTTCTGCATAATTGTGTAATGCTATATGAAGGCATGAGGCCTCTTCTTTTTTACCCTTTTCCCAATGATACACTAAAGTTACTGAACATTAAAATCCCTGGCAATTAGTAGGCAATTAATAGGCGGGCAGCTAGGTGGCACAGTGAATAAAGCACCTGCCTGGATTCAGGAGGACCTGAGTTTAAATCCAACCTCAGACCCTTGACAATTAACTAGCTGCATGACCTTGAGCAAGTCATTTAACCCTTATTGCCCCATCAAAAAAAAAAAAAACAACCAACAAAAAAAATTTTTTTAAGTAGGTGATTAATAAATGTTTGTTGAATTGAATGGACTATGAGTCAATATGCATTTATTAAGCACCTACTATGTGCCAAGCACAATGCTAAGCACTAGGGAAACAAAAAAGGGCAAAAACTAGTTCCTGTTCTCATAGAGCTCCCACTCTAATGGGGAAGACAACATGAAAAACAACAATGTTCAAACTAGACACACATACACACACATACACATACATATACATGTATGCATATATAACATATATGTATATGATACATTGGAGATAATAAAAAGAATCTAGAATTAAAGGGGGGGGCGTTAAAGGCTTCTTACTGGATTTTAGTTGTGGCTTGAAGGAAGTCAAGAGATGAAGATGAGCAGGGAAAGAATTCCAGGCAGGAGGGATTGAGTCTGGAGACAGAGTACCATATGGAAAGAGCAGCCTGGAGGCCAGAGTCACCAGATGACAGAGTCTGTGGAAGAGGTGGACAATAAGAGACAACTGGGAAAAAGGAAGGGACCAAGTTGTGAGGGCTCTGAATAACAGAGGGTTTCATATTGGATCCTGGAGGAGGAAGAAAGTCCCTTGAGTTACTGAATAGAGGAATGACATGGTCAGATCTGTACTTCAGGAAGGTTAATTTGACAGCTGACTGGAGGATGGAGTGAAGTTGGGAAAGACTTTAGGCAAAGAAAGAAATAGCAAGCTAATACAATAGATTAGGCATGAGTTAATGAGGGCCTGTACTCAATTCTTCTCTTGTAGAATGTCTTTGCAAGTACACAAACTGAATCTTGAAGGTGATTTTTTAAAAACGAATACTTATGTGCAATGAAAAGCAAGCACCTATAATTAAAGGCAAGGACCTATAATTAGAGAAATATTAATTGCTCATGGATAGGCTGAGAGAATGTAATAAAAATGACAATCAATACTACTTAAATTAACTTAGTTATTTAGTGCCCTACCATTCAAACTACCAAGGGATCACTTTAGAAGTAGAAAAATAAATTCTAAGAAACAAAAGGTAAAGGATCTCAAGTGAAATAGTGGAGAAAAAAGTTGGAAGGAAGAAAAGTTACCAGTACTATATCTCAAACAAAGCAGTAAATATCAACAATATTTGGTACTGGTCAAAAGGGAAGTTTATCAGAGGAACAGATTAGGTAAACAAGATACAGAAGGAAATAAACATAGGTATAGTGTTCCATAAACCCAAAGACCCCAACTACTATGGTAAATATTCACTACCTGACAAAATCTGCTAGGTAAAGTCAGACACTAACAAAGTTCATCAGGAAGGGGAAAAAAGGTTAAGAATATCAAGGGAATTAATGAAAAAATGCAAAGGTAGGTAGCCTAGCTGTACCAGATCTAAAACTATATTACAACCATCAAAACTATTTGGTACTGGCTAAGAAATAGAGTGGTGGGTCAGTGGAATAAGGTTAGGCACACAAGACACAGTACTAAATGAATATAGCAATCTCCTGTTTCATAAACCCAAAGACTCTAGCCTCAAGGATAAGACCTCACTATCTGACAAAAACTGCTGAAAAAACTGGAAAATAGTATGGCAGAAACTAGGCATAGTTTCTAACACTGTATACCAAAGTAAAGTAAAAATGGGTACATGATCGAGACATAAAGGATGAAACCATAGGCAAATTAGAAAAGGAAGGAATAATTTACTTGTCAGATATATGGAGAGGGGAAGAATTTATGACCAAAGATGAGGTGGAGAACATTATGAAATGCAAAATGGATCATTTTGATTTACATTAAATTAAAAAGGGTTTGCCCAAACAAAACCAATGCAACCAAGATTAGAAGGAAAGCAGAAAGCCAGGAAACAATTTTTACAGCTAGTGTTTCTGATAAAGGCCTCATTTCTGTTTTTGGTTTTTGGGGGGTTTTTTGCGGGGCAATGGGGGTTAAGTGACTTGCCCAGGGTCACACAGCTAGTAAGTGTCAAGTGCTCATTTCTAAAATATATAGGGAACAGAATCAAATTTATAAGAATCCAAGTCATTCCCCAATTGAGAAATGGTCAAAGGGTATGAACAGGCAGTTTTCTGATGAAGAAGTCAAAGCTATCTATTGTCATGTGAAAAAATGCTCTAAATCACCATTGATTAGAGAAATGCAAATTGAAACAACTCTGAGGTACCACCTGACACCTATCAGATTGGCTAATATGACAAAAAAGGAAAGTAATAAATGTTGGAGAATCTGTGTGTAACAATTGGAGTGACACCACCTACTGGAGAGTAATGTAGGAAAGCTCCACCATGAGGAGAAAGCGTCTGAGGGCAAGCCATGTGGCTTAGAAGGTCAGTTCCTTGGCATCAGGAAGTGACCTTTGCTCATGGGTACTGTCTATCAAAGCTACCAGTCAATTAGCTTGGAGCTGTGTGTGCCTGTGGATGGGAAGTTCCGGGTTTCACAGGAGGCTTGTGGGACTAAGAAGGGGTGAGGCGTGCTCTCTCTCTCTCTTTCGCCAGGACCTCAAAGGGGAGCAGAGCAGGAGATGTTGGCTCCCTAAGATAGATAGCTGAATCTAGGTCTTTCTCTCTCTTCACCAAATTCTTATTCTCCTTAATAAATGCTTAAAAGTCTAAACTCTTGCTAAAGCTTATAATTTATTGGCACCACTCATTAGATAATTTTAGACAGTATAGTGTGGAAAAAAAAATGAAAGTTTTTTAACAGTCGGTTAGGATAACTGAAAGACGCCAGTTTTTTTTTAGGACCACCCTTTTGGGGAGGAGACCAACGGGATGAGCTACGCACACCAGTCCGCCTGCGACGCACGCCAGATTGCCTGCTGAGCACTCGACTTCCGGGGTGCGAGCTTAAAAGGCAAGGAGAGAACGGAAGTGGGTGCTTTTTCCTGCTCCGCTGGTCTCCTGGCTGCGCTGCACAGATAGATGCTGACTGGAGTTCGACTCGGCCCGGCTCTCGGTTAGCAGCACGCACTTGACTCGGTCTCTCGCTCTCTCCCCAAAGGTGGCCTTGGGTTTTTAGTAAGTTTTATACGGAATATAGACCAAGCTTAGACTTAAGATGATTTGCTTTGTATTTCTACTTTCCTATCCCTCTAATCAACATCACCTTGTAACTACCATACAATAAAAGCTCTAACTAGAAAACCAGAAGCTTCTTCCATTTACTAGTCTGGGAGATAAATTCAGGGAAAAGTTAAGTAGGGGAGATTTATGATCTAATATCTAATTTTAAATCTCACAATAGCTAGATAGCAACTTTACATATGGAAAAATTGGAACACTAATGCATTGTTGGTGGAGCTGTGAACTGATCAAACCATTCTGGAGAACAGTTTGGAATTAAGCCCAAAGGGCTATAAAGCTGCACATACCCTTTGACCCAGCAATACCACTATTAGGTCTTTTTCCAAAAGAGATCATAAGGGAGCAGCTAGGTGGCACAGTGGATAAAGCACCAGCCCTGGATTCAGGAGTACCTGAGTTCAAATCCGGCCTCAGACACTTGACACTTACTAGCTGTGTGACCCTGGGCAAGTCACTTAACCCCCATTGCCCCGTACAAAAAAAACAAAAACACATCTAGTCCAAAAGAGATCATAAAAAAGGGAAAAGGACCTATGTGTACAAAAATATTTATAGCAGCTCTTTTTGTGGTGGCAAAGATTTTGAAATTGAGGGGATGCCCATCATCTGGGGAATGGCTAAAGAAGTTGTAGTACATGAATGTAAAAGAACACTACTGGGGCGGCTAGGTGGCGCAGTGGATAAAGCACTGACCCTGGAGTCAGGAGTACCTGAGTTCAAATCCAGCCTCAGACACTTAACACTTACTAGCTGTGTGACCCTGGGTGGGTCACTTAACCCCAATTGCCTCAATAAAAAAAAAAAAAGAATACTACTGTGTTATAAGAAATGATGAGCAAGCACATTTCAGAAAAACCTGCAAAGACTTACATGAATTGATGCTGAGTGAAATGAACAGAACCAAGAGAACATTGTGCACAGTAACAACACTGTGTGATAATGAACTGTGATAGATTTAGCTCTTCTCAGCAATACAATAATCTAAGACAATGCCAAAAGACTCATAATAGAAAATACTCTCCACATCCAGAAAAAGAACTATGGAATCTGAATGCAGAATGAAGAATATTATTTTCACTTTAGTTGTTGCTGCATTGTTTCTTCTTTCTTATGGTTTTTTCCTTTTGTTCTGATTTTTCTCTCACAATATGACTAATGTGTTAACATGTTTAATATGATAGTAATGTATAACTTATATAAGATTGCTGGCTTCAGTAGGGAGGAGAGAAGGGAGGAAGGGACAAAAATTTAGAACTCAAAATTTTAGAAAAGTGAATGTTGAAAATTGTCTTTACATTTAATTGGAAAAAATAAAATAAAAACAAAAAGGGGAAAAAAGGAAAAGAGAGAAATTAGGTATATAACAGCATCTCACACCATCTAATGCACGAAAAGCTCAAAATGGATATGTAATTTTGTTTGTTTTTTTGTGTGTGTGTTTGGGGTTTTTTTTGGCGTGGGGCAATGAGGGTTAAGTGACTTGCCCAGGGTTACACACATAGCTAGTAAGTGTCAAGTATCTGAGGCCGGATTTGAACTCAGGTCCTCCTGAATCCAGGGCCAGTGCTTTATCCTCTGCTCCACCTAGCTGCACCCTTTTTTTTGTTTGATTTTTTGTGTTTTTTATGAATATATAATTTTGATATTAAAGGTCATATCATAAACAAATTAGAGAGCAAGAAAGGAAATATCTTTAAACAACTTAAATATCTTAAGGATAGGAAATTTGTTTGATGACCAAAAAAGGGATAAAATAGATAAAATGGACAATTGTGATTGCCTAAAATTGAAAAAGTTTTATACAAATAAAATCAATGCAGCTTAAATTAGTGGGAAATGGTTACCTGGAGAAAAAAACAAATTTTTTTAGCAACTTTCTATGATAAAGGTCTCATATCTAAGATAATTAAGGAACTGATTAAAACTTAGAAGAACAAGAGTCATTCCCCAATAGTTATGGTTACAGTTAAAGAATATGAACAGGCAGAAGAAATTCAAATTCCAACAATCAGTATTTTTAAATGGTCCAAATTAGTTTATAATTATAGAAATGCAAATTAAAAGAACATTGGCAGGGGCAGCTAGGTGGCGCAGTGGATAGAGCACTGGCCCTGGATTCAGGAGGACCTGAGTTCAAATCTGTCCTCAGACACTTAACACTTACTAGCTGTGTGACCCTGGGCAAGTCACTTAACCCCAACTGCCTCACCAAAAAAAAAAGAACATTGGCAAAGATGACAAAAAAGGAAAATGTTAAATGTGGTAGGGATGTGAGGAAAACAGGGACACTAATGTACTTTTGGTAGATAACAATTTAGAACTGTGCCTAGAAAAGTTACTAAACTGTCTATACCCTTTGACTCAGTGATATTACTTACAAGGGCCTATATCCCAAAGAGATCAAAGAAAGAAGAAAAGGATCTAAATGTACAAAATACTTAAAAGTAAAAATAGTAAAACTATTCTGCCAAAAGAAATGACACAGGAACAGTTTCAGAGAAACTTGGAATAACTTCTTGTTTTAAATGATGCAGAGTAGAAAGACTTCCATAAATTGATGATGAGTGAGATGAGCAGAACCAGGAGAACGTTGTACACAGTATCATCAACATTATGTGTTGATCAATTGTGAAAGACTTGATTCTTCTCAGCAACCCAAGATAGTTCCAAAGGACTCATGATGGAAAATGCTCTCCAAATCCAGGAAAAAAAAAAAAGAACTGTGGAACATGGATGCAGATTGAACTATACTATTTCTTTTGTTTTTGATGCTGTTATCCTTTTTGAGGTTTTTCCTTTTTGCTCTGATTCTTCTCTTATAACATGACTAATGCAGAATTATGTTTCATGTTATTGTACATATATAACCTATATCAGATTAACTGCTGTCTTGGGGAGGGAGGAGAAAAAATATGAAAATAGAAATCTCATAAAAACAAATGTTGAAAACTATCTCTACATGTAACTGGAAAATAATAAAACACTTTTATAATTTAAAAATTTTTTTTCAAATGATGCAGAGTAAAGTGAACAAAATTAGGAGAAAGTGGGAAAGAAGGAAGAAAAGGAGAGAGAGGGAGGGAAGAAGGGAGAGAGGGAGAGAGAAGAAAAGAGAATCACTGAAGCTTTTCTAAAATGTGCACAAGAAAACAGAAGGAAGGCCAGAAAACCCATAATCAGGACAGTTTTGAAAGTTACATGTTGAATTTATTATACAATCTGTAAAAGAAAAAGCAAGCAGTATATACACAATAGAGCTCTCTATTTTCATACACAATCTTTTTATATTCTATGTATATGGAAAAGTCCATTTTATTATGTGTTTGTTAAATTCAGAATAAAAATTCAGAATATTTTAAAAAAGCATTTATGGGATTTTCCAGCTGGCAATAGGGGCTTAGAAGTCAAAATTAAAACCTGGAATTTCCAATTCTGCCCCAGGAAAGTAAAACTCACAAAATCAAATTACACAGAAAAGCCAATTAGCTGAAACACCTGTAAGTATTGCCAAACCCACCAAGGTCAGAAAGATAGTAAAGAGAAATATTTAGGTCAAACTCCACTCCAGATCAAATAGAAAAAGCTCCTGAAACCTGTTCACATAAGTATGATTCGGTAGCTTTTAACGAGAACAATGAACTACCTTTTGGAAATATTTTTCTAATAGTAGTTAGTGCTTATGATATAGAGAAAACTAAGCCACTGTCATCCCCACATCATGCCGCCAGGGAAATGCTCCTGTCCCTGGCCTGCCCTACCTGGACCATGAAAATGTAAACTCATTGAGAGGAGGAACTTGCTTGTTTAGTATCCCCAGTTCTTAGCACAGAATAAGTAGTATCTCAATAGCTTCTCAAACTTAAAGTGAAGGCATTACTGAAGAAAACGACAAGCCTCAGCAAGCTATGCTTTACCTAGAGACAAGCAGCACTGGGAGTATGTTTCTACAATTTAAATTCCACATTTAAGATGGAAGCAATATATTAAATTAACCAATGAAACTAGGCCTTGCTTTTGTTTCTCTCATTGTGTCTAAGTTCTAAAGACTTTTGTTAGGCTATGGAATGAAATATTTCAATCAAATAAATTAACCTTTCTTTCCTGGGTGTTGGGAGGGAGGGGTGCAGAATGAAAATTTCAATGAACTCAAGGTCTGCCACTGATGTCTCAAGGTGATATGGGTGAGACAGAAAGAAGCTGGTGAGAAGGGGTTGCTAAACTGTAGCACAAGAACAATATAAGCTCCAACGAAGAACTTCTGAGCTTTGGGAAGTGGTCCCAGATGTAGAGACAACTGTATCCTCTAGTGTCCTTGAGATCCAAAATAGTTCTGATCTTCACTGGAGCCTTTTACTTTTGGCATAGCAGAACATCTACTCTAAACAGGTTCAAACGTCTGAGCCATTTTGACTCAAATGTGTACGACAAGGAATGTTTCAAGCTGGCTTTCCCCCTTATCTGGAAACCTCAGAAACAATTAAAGCAGTGCTATTTGACATGACCATTCCCAAAAGGTACCAAGTTGAAAGAGGTCGTGGGTCTTTCTCTGAGGTGCTCTTGCAGCTGTAAAATGCAGGTAGTGCTTGAATTTTTTTCAATTTGATTCAAAAAGCTGCGAGGCATTGTGCAAATTATATACTAGGATTAAACATATATGAACAAAAAATAAACAATTCCTGACCTCAAGGTGCATGGTGGGGGAAGAGGGGAAGTGCACTGAGGGGAACAGGGATAGAGAGAAAAGGAAAACCATGTGACACAGATGAGAAAATAGAAAGTAATTTGAAAAGGGAGAGAGAGCAATAACCACTGGAAAGTGGGTCAAGGAAGGCTCCACAAAAGAAGGGGCAACTGAAATGAGCCTTGAATGAAATCCATCCCACTGTTTTGAGTGGTCTAAAGAGAGAGTACCTTCACCAAAGAAGAGAGTAACTACCAGGGTGAAGGCAGCAGGAGTCACCAAACCAATGCTGGTTGGTAGTTGGGCACTTGTGGCTAAATCATCTTCATTCTTTCCTCCCTACCACTCCAAACACTGGGAGAAGGATGGAGACAGACTTCAAATGTGGGTCTAGGTGTACATAGAGCCCAAAGTTTTATTACACCCAATACCTAAATTTGTATGTGTCCGTTGAGAAAACAAAAGGGGTCTGAAAAATAGATAAATGAAGTAACTTACAAGAAGGACGGAATCGGAGATGGAACTACTTTTTTAATATTAAAAAAGAAACTAAATAAAATTTATAAACATAGTTCATTAAAATGTGGTATTCCATAAATTAAAGATTTATATAAAGTTGAAAAAGATGAATGGATTGAAATGCCAATCAAAGCCTAACCAACAAACAGAACTGGGACATCTCATGAAGTCCATTCTTTGTATGGCTGGCTTTGCACACCACTACTGTGTCTGGACTAAGAAAAGCCAGGGGCTTTCTGAACACCAGGTGTAACAACTATTTCAAAATTTCAAACCTACCTTCATCATCTTCTGGTGTTTTGCCTTTGGATTTTTCTTTCTCCTTATTCTTCTGCTTCATCCTGGAGGTACTAAAATAAGAAGTACCACCTACAAGGAATATATGCAGTATTTAGTGTCAAAGTATGAAACCACAAAGAACAAAAGCTCACAACATGATGAAATGAATAAAAAAGACAGAGCATCTGAAAAAATTTACTCATTCGCTGGATAAAATGAATGAGTGTGATTTATGAAATATAAAGTGATAAATTATTTAAACATAATTTTCCCCATGATGCTGTTTAAAACAACTAAGGTGGAACAATCTATATTCAGTGGTTATGGAAATGTGCTGGAAAAATGTTGCAGGAGACAATTAAAGCTCTTCAAATGGATCATTAATATGGAATTAATTTTTTTGTCCAGACCTGCTACGTAAAGTGGGAAGTCTTTCCACTAATATATATTGGCAACTCATTTGTAACTTTTAATCCTAGAGTTGCAAAGGACCCTGACTGAGAGGTTAATAGATTCAGCAATGGATATATAACTAATATGTTTCAGAGGAAGGACTTAAACTCAGCTCTTTCTGACTCCAAGGTTGCTGCTCCTCTATCCACCCTGACATTCTATCTCTTCAGAATTCATAAACAAGTAGCTTTCTTGAATGAGGTAATATCAGTAACCTTCCTGTCATTATCATTAGGATGTGCCAGAAAGACAGCCCCTTCTACACTAATCCCTTAGCAAAATGTTATTTTTATAAATACACACACACACACACACACACACACACACACACACACACACACACACACCTCTCAGAGCAGTGTCCCAAACTGTAACTTGCTTTATAGGAATGCTTACACAACTATAAATGAGCCTTGTTTAAGGCACTATCACATACCAAATGGATTATTTTGAAGTCATAAAGATATATGCCACCTTCTCTGTTTCTCACTCATCAGTATATTTTAAAAGGAAAAAACCACACAGAATTCACATGTGCAAGCTACTGACTCAAAACCAATGGGCACACATACACACTCTTCATTATCACATATGGAGAGCAGGCTGCTTACTGGTAATGAGGGTTCTACATTTTTCAATCTGTTTTTTCCTTTTTCTCCACAATAAAAACAAGCTAAACAAGAGGGAGGTATACCGTATCTATGCTAAAGGTTCTTAACCAAGGACTCAAAGAAAGCATTAGGTAGGAGGTCAGCCAAGTAGTAGAGTGACTCACTAAAGGGCAATACCTCTCTATTTTAAGCACTAAATTCTTTGTAGTTTATTTTCAGTTCCATTCTGAATTTAAAACATTCACAGCAACACTGCAGATCTGCAACAGAGCTACTTCCTTCAACAGCTGACAAAAGGCCAACGACAACATGGAAAAACAGATTCATACAGTTTGGGGAACAATCTTTTTTATTCTTGTTTACATATCTGAAGGTTTATTTTAGTTGAAATTTACAATAAAAAGTTTTAAAACTCAGATTTCTTTGTTTTTCAAGTAGTACAATGTCACTTCTTGCTACATGAGAAATATTATATAAAAATCAAAACAATTCCATAGCAAGCAAAAAAACCCACAACCATTCAGACCTGAAATATATTGTCTTTTCTTAAATTCTTTCTAGCATATCCTAATGACACATTAATTTTACTGATGGAAGATATTCAACAAACATTTCTGAAGTACCAACTATATGCTAGGCACTATGCTAAGCACCAGGAATACAAAGAATAAAACAATCCTAGAGCAGAAGTGAACATTTCTTCTTGATAGCTAAATGACTAGGGATAGGACAGAAGGAAAGGAAAGAAAAAAAAACATTTATTAAGCACTGACTATGTGCCAGATACAGTGTTAAGAACACTACAAATATTACCTCACTTAATCCTCACTACAGCCCTGGAAGATAAGTATTGTCCCCATTTTACAGTTGAGGAAACTGAGGCTGAGAGAGAGAGAGGTTAAATGACTTGCCCAAGATCATATAGCAAGTACGTGTCTGAGACTGGATTTGAATTCAGGTCCTCCTGACTCCAGGTGCAGAGCTCTATCCACTGTACTATCCAGCTGCCTTCAAGTAACAGACTTATGATTTCACTGGCATAGGCAACTTCCAGGCAAGGAATCCCTATCATTGGAGGTTGACATTTGCCTAGCCACATGTCAGAGGACGGACTTGAAGTCAGGTCTTCCTGACTTGGAGGCCAACTCTGTGTCCACTATGACATAATGCCTCGTCACCACCAAACGAAGAGAAGGTTAGACACTTTGGCAATACCAAACTGGAAGCATTATTAGCTATTTCTAATTTAGAACAGCATTTTAGAGCTGGAAGAGTTCTAACAGCCTTTCATGTTATAGCTGTGGAAACTGAGACCCAAGGTCAAATGAACTACACAAGGCTACATGGCTATTTAGGAAAAGAGCTAGGGCCAGTATGCCTTGATTTTCCTCCTTCATGCATATCTTGAAAGGCAAACACTGTGCAGGCCAGAAAGGACCTGGAGTCAGGAAAACTTGATTTTGAAACAGCTCAGACGCTTCAACTGGCTGTGTGACCCTGAGTAAGAAAGTGACCCTCTTAAAGCTTCAGTTTAACCTCTCCCTCATAGGGTTGTTATGAGACTCAACATAGAACGTGTGGAAAATACTCTGCAAACCTTAAAACACTAACATGCCATCTATCATCATCATCATTGTTGCTCCTCCTGCTACAATGGCAGCTGAATTTCAAAAGGTTCACACAAAAGGTTCATACCGAAAAGTTTCCAGAGTCTGACTGGATTCTGAATTAGATGTTGTTTTAATAACAATCCTCTGATTCCTTGAAAGGTAGGGGACAATGTCCTCAAAAGTAAACTCTGAAAGAAAATAAAACAATATCAAGGATCAAAGTAATGTAGTTGTTGTCCAGTCATTTCAGTCATGTCCAACTCTTCATGACCCCATTTGGAGTTTTCTTGGCAAAGGTACTGGAGTGTTTTGCCATTTCCTTCTCCAGCTCATTTTACAGATAAAGAAACTGTGGCAAACAGGGTGAAGGAACTTGCCCAGAGTCACACAACTAGTGTCTGAGGCCTGGAGTCAGGAAGATAAGTCTTCCTGACTCCAGGCCTAATACTCTCATTTACTGCATCAACTTGCTGCACTTATAGCTGGGCAACAGAAATGTTTCTCCAGGGACGGCTAGGTGGCGCAGTGGAGAAAGTACCGGCCCTGGATTCAGGAGTACCTGAGTTCAAATCCAGTCTCAGACACTTGAAACTTACTCGCTGTGTGACCCTGGGCAAGTCACTTAACCCCCATTGTCCCACAAAAAAAAAAAAAAAGAAATGTTTCTCCATATTAATTTGTTCTCTTGGTTAGCAGTGTCTGTTAAATTAAATACAAGTTGGGGCAGCTAGGTGGCGCAGTGGATAGAGCACCAGCCCTGGAATCAGGAGGACCCGAGTTCAAATCCGGCCTCAGATGCTTAACACTTACTAGCTGTGTGACCCTAGGCAAGTCACTTAACCCCAATTGCCTCACCAAAAAAAAAAATTAAATACAAGTTGATACACTAACTACTCCTTAACGCTTAAACCTTCCCCAGTGAAATGATCAAGGGCATAAAAACTAGCTTCTGGATGCGACAAGCTTTATTAGCTATATTGCAAATAAGAAATAATTAGTTACATAATGCTTTAAGTTTACAAAGTACTTTAAACATTAATTCATGTAATATCACAATGATGTTATAAGGTAGTAGTAGACAGGCAAGAATCATTACTTACATTTTTCAGATGAGGAAACTGATGCAACAGGGTTACTTGACTTGCCCAGGGTCACAGAGCTAGTAAGTGTGTGAGCCCACATTTGAACCCAGCTTTTCCTGAGACCTGGCACTCTATACACTTCAATATCTAGCTGCCCATTTCTTCCTACCACCTAATAAATTCTATTTCCTGCCTACAGAAAGTCTACCTATTTTAAAAGAGCTGTAGATCCCAAAGATATGAGGTAAACTATAGAAAATTGAATGAAAAAACCCCTCTAATAATGAAAAAACCCCAAGGGTGAGCCCTATGTGAAACTAAGCAGCATAAAAGTGATTTGAGCAAGTTTGGAAAAAATTTTAAGTACCGAAACACACAGAATTGATCAGTGACCACATATTAAGTGCTTACTATGTTACCTAGTAGGATGCCAGGAAAGAAAAATAGAAAAATGAAAAAGTGCCTCTCCGCAAGGAGTTTACATTCTATTGGGGGAAACAACACACATACACATACACACACACATACACACACACACACACACACACACACGCACGACATATATAAAACTTCTGCTAACCATAAAGTGCTATACAGTTTGCTTGAAGTTTTTTTACATATATGTGTGCATATACACATAAATACATATATATGTAAATGTATATATATATATATATATACATAAATAATACGCAAATGTATTTGTATATATACAGACATACAACAAATGAATGAAAAAAGATAATTTCAATTAAATAAAATTGAAAAGCTTCTGCAGAAACACAATTAATGTATCTAAGAAAAGGAAGAAAGCTGCTAACTGGGAAAAAATTGTCAGGTTTTTTGAATGAGCATTTCTTAACTAACAGAAATGTACAGAACATAGACAAGAACAAAAGCCATTACTCCATAGATAAGTGTTCAAAAGATAGAGTTTTCTTTTTTCTTTTTTTTTTTAGTGTGGCAATTGGGGTTAAGTGACTTGCCCAGGGTCACACAGCTAGTAAACGTTAAGTGTCTGAGGCCGGATTTGAACTCAGGTACTCCTGACTCCAGGGCTGGTGCTCTATCCACTGTGCCACCTAGCTGCCCCGAATGACAGAGTTTTCAAAGGGAGAATTTGACATTTTTAACTTTATGAAAGAATGTTCTCAATCACTAATAAGAGAAATGCAAATTAAAACAATCCTACAGCTTCACGGAACACCCTGCCAATTAACCAAGATGAGAGAAGATGGGAATAGTCAAGAGTGAGAAGAGTTGTGAGATGGGCATTCTACTGCACTGCTGAGAGCAATTTCTAATTATGCAAATAGCGGCTAAAACGTCCATATATGCTGACCAGAGATTCTATGACTAGGTATTCATCCCAAGTGAGTCACAGACAAAAAAAAGGGAGGCTCTATATATTCCAAGATATTTATAGCAGCACTTTTTTTGTGATAGCAAAGAACTGGAAACAAAAATAGTTACCATTCAATAGTGAATATCTAGACAAATTGTGGTACATAAATGTAAGAGAACATTCCTATGCTGTAAAAAACAATGAAAAAGGAAGCTAGATGGTCCAGTGGATAGGGTACTGGATCTGGAGTCAAGAAAACCTGAGTTCAAATATGACCTCAGACACTCACTAACTGTGTAACCCTGGGCAAGTCACTTAACCTGTTTGCCTAATCCACTGGAAAAGGAAATAGCAAACCCTCCAGTATCTTTGCCAAGAATACCCCACAGACAGTATGGTCCACAAGGCATTAAGAGTAGGACACAAGGGGCAGCTAGATGGCACAGTGGATGGAGCACTGGCCCTGGAGTCAGAAGGACCTGAGTTCAAATCTGGCCTCAGACATTTGACAATTACTAGCTGTGTGACCCTGGGCAAGTTACTTAACCCCAAGTGCCTCACCAAAAAAAAAAAAAAAAAAGCGTAGGACACAACTAAACAAGAAGAAACAATGACTATGATAAAGAGAAGCATAAAAAGATCTACAAGAACTAACTAAAAGAGGAGAGCCAGAAAAATAATAATCACAACATCCACAACAATGTCAACGGCAAGACCAACCACCACAAAACCATCAAAAATGAATGTTGGGGGCAGCTAGGTGGCGCAGTGGATGGAGCACTGGCCCTGGATTCAGGAGTTCCTGAGTTAGGATCCGGCCTCAGACACTTGACACTTGCTAGCTGTGTGACCTTGGGCAAGTCACTTAACCCCCACTGCCCCGCAAAAAAAAAAAAAAAAGAATGTTATGGGGCAGCTAGGTGGCACAGTGGATAAAGCACCAACCCTGGATTCAGGAGGACCTGAGTTCAAATCCAGCCTCAGACACTTGACACTTACTAGCTGTGTGACCCTGGGCAAGTCAATTAACCCTAACTGCCTGGGAAAGAAAAAGACTGGTTGAGCCAATTCTGCACTGAAGAATTAGCACAGTCATTATCAAAAATGAATGTTGAAAAATAAAAAAAAAAAACAAGGTTGGTCCCAAAGAAAAGATAAAATAAGAAACCTTCCCTTCTCCTTTGGTAAGGTAGAAAAGTCTACAGGTGTGGAATACTGCACTTACTGTCAGGTTTTTTAAAATATACTGATCATTTTTATTGAATTTTTAAAAATGTATTGACAGGGGGAGGATATGCAGTTAACAATAGCAACTTTGAAAAAAATTCTGAAGCAAGTTTCTCTGATAAAGGCCTTATTTCTCAAACATATAGAGAACTGAGCAAAATTTATAAAAATAAGATCCATTCCCCAATGGATAAATAATTAAAAGACATGAAGTTTTCAGATAAAGTAATCAAAGCTATCTATAGCCATATGAAAAAATGCTCTAACTCACTATTTTTTGTTTTTGTTTTTGTTTTTTGTTTTTGCAGGGCAATGAGGGTTAAGTGACTTGCCCAGGGTCACCCAGCTAGTAAGTGTCAAGTGTCTGAGACCGAATTTGAACTCAGGTCCTCCTGAATCCAGGGCTGGTGCTCCATCCACTGCACTACCTAGCAGCCCCCAATTGAAGCATACTTTTAAAATTTTTTCATTTTCCTTGAGATTTTTGTCTATGTTTCTTTCACAACATGACTAATATGAGAATATTTTGCATGACTACACATGTACAACCTATATCTAATTGCTTGCCTTCTCAGTGCGGGTGGGGAGGGGGTAGGGAGGGAGGAAGGGAAAAAATTTGGAACTTAAGGTTTTAAAAACAAATGTTGTGGGGCAGCTAGATGGCACAGTGGATAGAGCACCAGCCCTGGAGTCAGGAGGACCTGAGTTCAAATCCGGCCTCAGACACTTAACACTTACTAGCTGTGTGACCCTAGGCAAGTCACTTAACCCCAATTGCCTCGCAAAAAAAAAAAAAGGTTAATTGTTTTTGATTAGAACACTAATGCATTGTTGGTGGAGCTATGAACTGATCCAACCATTCTGGAGAACAGTTTGGAAGTATGACCAAAGGGCTAAAAAGCTGTGCATACCCTTTGACACAGCAATACCACTATTAGGTCTTTTTCCCAAAGAGATCATAAAAAAGGGAAAAGGACCCACATGTACAAAAATATTTATAGCTGCTCTTTCTGTGGTGGCAAGGAATTGGAAATTGAAGGGATGCCCATTAATTGGGGAAAGGCTGAACAAGTTGTGGTATATGAATGTAATGCAATACTATTGTGCTGTAAGAAACAATGAGCAGGCAGATTTCAGAGAAACCTGGAAGGACTTACATGAACTGATGCTGAGTGAGATGAGCAGAACCAGGAGAACAGTGTACACAGTATCAATAACATTGTGTTTTGATCAACTGTGACAGAGTTAACTCTTCTCAGTAATACAATGGTCCAAGATAATTCCAAAGGACTCATGATGGAAAACGCTCTCCAAATCCAGAAAAAAAGAACTGTGGAATCTAGGTGCAGGTTGAACCATACTATTTCTACTCTTTTTGTTTTTCTTTTTTGAGGTTTTTCCCTTTTGCTCTGATTCTTCTTTCACAGCATGACTAATGCAGAAATATGTTTAATGTGATTGTACATATATAACCTATATCAGATCACTTGCTGTCTTGGGGAGGGGGGGGAAGGAGAAAAATTTGAAACTAGAAATCTTAGGAAAATAAATGTTGAAAACTATCTCTAGGACCCTTGGCAAGTCACTTAACCCCAAATGCCTCACCAAAAAACATTTTAAAACTTAAAAAAAAAACTATCTCTACATGTAACTAGAAAATAATAAAATACTTTTATGATATTAAAAAATTTTTTGCATGTGATTAGGGAAAAATAAAATACTAAATAAAAAAGAAAATGTATTGATCAGTTTTGCTAAATTGTTTTTCTTTTTTGTTTGTTTTTTGTGAGACTATGGGGGTTAAGTGACTTGCCTAGGGTCACACAGCTAGTAAGCGTCAAGTGTCTGAGGCCAGATTTGAACTCAGGTCCTCCTGAATCCAGGGCCAGTGCTTTATCCATTGTGCCACCTAGCTGCCCCCTAAATTATTTTGTTTTTTTTTAAGTGAGGCAATTGGGGTTAAGTGACTTGCCCAGGGTCACACAGCTAGCAAGTGTTAAGTGTCTGAGGCTAAATTGTTTTTCTTAATACAAAAAATCTTTGTTATATTGGATGGCTCTCTGGGAGGAGAGAGATGGCCATATGTGAAAATTTAGGCAACATAAAAACAAAAGGTATCAAGAAAATTTAAAAAAACAAAACTATGAATAAAAACATTTATTAAGTATTCTGTGTCAAAAACTGTACCAAGAAAGGGCAACTAGGTGGCGCAGTGGATAGAGCACCGGTGCTGGAGTCTGGAGGACCTAAATTCAAATCTGGCCTCAAGACACTTAACACTAGCTGTATGACCCTGGGCAATTCACTTAACCCCAATAGCCTCACCAAAAAACAAACAAACAAAACTGTACCAAGGACCAGAAATACAAATACAAAGTTAGACAGTCCCTCCTCAGCCTAATTTTAAAAAAAAAAAAAAAGAAAGAAAAGATCAAGGTCTCTGGCCTCTAATTAAGAGACAAGTTTCAGCCATTCTACAAAGGATAAATGGTCAAAGTATACAAACAGTTCTCAAAGGAATTGCAAACTATTCACAATCACAAGAATGCTCCAGTCACTAATAAGATGCAAATTTAAAAAAAAATAACCTTAGAGATTGCACCTCACATCCTCCAAATATAGAAGGGGTTGTGACAAGGAAAGCACACTATTGTGCTGTTGATACAGATATTACTCAGGATAACTATTCTGGAAAGTGGTGGAAATGCCCATGTGCTTTGACCCAAAGATTCCATTACTGGGCTAATACCCTCGAGAGATCTCTGATAAGAAGAAAATCCCCCAATACACCAAAATACTTCTAGCAGTATTTGTGGTAGCAAAGAACCGGAAACCACATCACTGTCCATCAACACGGGGAATGGCTAAACAAATTATAGCTCATGAATATAATGGAATATGGCTGTGCTGTAAGAAATGATGTGTGTGATGACTACAAAGAAGCCTTGTTGTTATTGTTGAGTCATTTTTCAGTCAAGTCCAACTTTTTGTGACCCTACTTGGGGCTTTCTTGACAAAGATACCAGAGCGGTTTGCCATTTCCTTCTCCAGATCCTTTTACAAATTAGGAAACTGAGATAAACAGGGTTAAGGGACTTGTCTAGGGTCACACAGGTAGTGAGTGTCTGAGGTCAGATTTGAACTCAGGTACTCCTGACTCCAGGCCTGGTGCTCAATCCACTGGGCCACCTAGATGCCCCCACAGAGAAGCCTGAAAAGATCTATATAAACTGATACAGAATGAAATAAGCAGAGCCAAGAAAACAACATACACCTCACCTACAGCAATGAAAATGGAAAGAACTAGGGGGAAAAAAAGCAACTGAATGTTGCAAAAAATTAAAGAACAAGTATGAATTGAAAGAATAAAAAACTTTAAAAATATTATCTCCTTTAATCTTCAATACAACCCTGGGAAGTAGGTGCTATTATTACCCTCATTTTACAATTGAAGAAACTAAGGCAGACAGAACTTAAATGATTTGCCCATAATCACAAAGGAGTTAAGTGTCTGAGGCCACATTTGAACTCAAATCTTTCTAACTCCAGACCCAGCACTCTGCCCTGAACCATCTAGGCGCCAGGAAAGGGAGTTGTAAGTCACCCTTTCAATGGCAAATGTAGGAGTTATCTGATTCCTGTCCTAAGAAAAGCATGAAAGTAGGGAAAGAGATAGGATAAGAGAAAAGTGGCAGATTAAAAACTTTATGGAGGGGTCAGCTAGGTGGCGTAGTGGATAAAGCACTGGCTCTGGATTCAGGAGGACCTGAGTTCAAATCCAACCTCAGACACTTGACACTTACTAGTGGTGTGACCCTGGGCAAGTCACAAAAACCCCCTTTGCCTCGCCAAAAAAAAAAAAAAAAAAGCTTCGTGAAGAGATGGGGGCAAATGGTCCCTGAGAGTGTTCAGTGGCTTTAGCTCCTCCCAGACACAGCCTCTAGTTAGTCCAGTTAGTCAAGGAGCATTTATTAAACACTTACTGTGTGCCAGGCACTGTGTAAGCTCTGAGAATATAAATAAAAGCAGAAAGACAGTCCATGACCATGGGGCTTACAATTCTAATGGTAGAAGACAACACACCAAAAGGAGCTGAAAAGGAGTGGAGGAAATACTGCTGGCTTAAAAGTGAGGTCCTGGGAGTAATATACCAATCAGAGAAAGGGGATGCAGCTGATCGAACACAGGTGATATATACAGAATGAAAATTCAGTGACAATTTCCTATCATCACATCCATAAACAAAACATGTTTCACACAATTTGAGTGAGACCAGACCTTAGAAGATCTTTAGGTCATTTAGAGAAGCAGCTAGGTGGTGTAGTGGATAGAGTGCTGGGCCTAGAATCAGGAAGACTCATCTTACTGGCTGAATGACCCTAGGCAAGTCACTTAACCATGTCTACCTTGCTTTCTACATCTGCAAAATGAGCTGGAGAAGAAAATGACAAACCACTGCAGCATCTTTGGTAAGAAAACCCCAAAGAAAGTCATCAAGAGTCATACATGACTGACAGGACTGAACAACAACAACAAAAAGTTATTTAGTCCAACCCCCTCACTTTATGGAATGAGAAACTGAAGACCATAGGGAGGGTTACATGGCTTTCTAGAGACCCAAATCAAACCTGTTACCTCAACTGGAATTCTCTTTACAGCATTGTCAAAGTCATTATCCAGCCTCCAAGTTAAGACCTCTGATGTTTGTTAGAATATTCACTATCTCTCTCATAGGACCATGAAAAAGCTCAAATGAAATCATTTATATAAAGTATTTCACAAACTTTAAAGCACTAAGTCAGGAATTCTTAACCTGAGACCCATGAATTTTTTAAAATATTTTGATAACTGTATTTCCATAAAATTGGGGAAAGGCAACTAGGCAGTGCAATGGATAGAGACGTGACCCTGGAGTCAGGGAGACCTGAGTTCAAATCCTGCCTGCCTTACTAGCTGTGTGACCCTGAGCAAGTCACTTAACTGCTGCCTGCCTCCTTTTCCTCCAATGTAAAGCAGAGATAATAAAAACAGCTACCTCTTAGGGTTGTTGTGAAGATTAAACGAAATATCTGTAAAGTGCTCAACAGTCATTAATAAATAGTAGGCACCTAACAAACGCTTGTTCCCTTCCACTCTGCAATCCTACATGTTTTATTTTATACATTTAAAACCATTATTCTGAAAAGGAGTCACAGGCTTTGCCAGACTGTTAAAAAGAGCCCTGGCTGGGAAGCTAGAGCACGTGTTCAAAAGCTCTCCCTGTTAGTCTCCGGGCCTTGGTTTCCCCATGGGTAAAAGGGGTGCGCTGGGCTCACAAAGTTTTAAGGTGCTTTCCAGCTTTGACTCATCTGACTTTCTCCGCCGGCTGCTGCCCATCCTTGGCACGCTCTGCCCTCCTCGCTTGTCTCCCGGGTCTTCAAGATTCAGCTCCAACTTCGTCTCCCGAAGGAGGTCCTCTCCCTCGGGGATCGCCTTCATCTACTCTGCACACACTGGCTATGGCGCCTAGCTGTTGGCACGCTGTCTCTCCCACCAGAATGGGAGCTCCCCGGGGGCAGGGGCCGCTGCCCCAGCACTGAGCACGGTGCCTGGCACATTGATAAGGGCTTGTCTGTGGAGCCTAGGGCCAGGGCCCAAAGTCAGGGAGGACGGGCGCTAGTTTGGGAGGCGGCAGGAGTCCCCACCTCGGGAGAAGCAGGAAGCCTCAGGGCAGGGGGTCCACGAGCCGGGAGGGGGGCGGGGCCTGTTTCTCCACCTCCACCACCCCTCCCCCCGCGGGCGGAGCAGGCCCAGGAAGTTACCTGTAGGACTCGGCCTCCAGCCCCAGCAGGACCCCGAGGGGCGCAAGAGAACTGCCTCCCCCCGAGCCCGGCGGCAGCAGCGGCGACTGGCCTGAGGCTCCAGCTGGATCCCGCGGCCTGGAGTCGCCATCGGCCCGGCCGGCGGCGGAACGAGAAAAGCAGCAGCAGCGCCGCCGCCATGATCCCTCTGAGAGCGGCGCCTGCGCACAGGACGCCTCCTTGACCAGAACGAGGCAGGCGCGAAGGGGTCTGGGCGAGGTCTGTGGAGGATCCGGGGAGCGGACGCACAGGTTGCGCCTGCGCGTACGTCACCTTCACCTTCTCCCTCCCCCTCCCCCTTTCTCCTCCCCAGTCCCTCCGCACCTCTTTCTGTCCGGACCCTCTTCAAGGTCGAGGCCGGGCCAAGCCACTCTTCTCTCCTCCTGGTCTCGCCCCCATAAATCCAATCCTGACCCGGACTAACAATTCTCGAGGGCTGTCTGCACTTCAAAGTATAGCACGCATTTTCCCCCAGAATAACACCCCATTCTGTTCTGCTTGTTCCTGCAGAAAAATCAAGTCGAATCAACCAGTATTTATAACGCACCTACTATGTGCTAGGCACTGAGCTAACTGCTGCTCTTCCAGAGAAAGGGAAAAACCCAGTTCCTGCCCGCAAGGATTAGGAAAACGACATCCAAACAACCACATAAAAACGTAGCATAGACAGGCTAAATTGGAGATAATTACAGAGGGAGAACATTAAGGGGGATCAGGAAAGACTTCCTATGAAAGATGGGACTTGAAGGAAACCAAGAGATAGGGAGAAGAGGTCAGTGCCAACCGGGATCCTATATTCTGGAGATAATAAGGACCAACTGAGGAGGGGGTGTGTGTGTGTGGGTGTGTGGGTGTGGGTGTGTGTGTGGGTGTGTGTGTGTGTGGGTGTGTGTGGGTGTGTGTGTGTGTGTGTGTGTGAGATGAGAAAACATGCCACCTACCTCCTGATAAAGATGTGATGGCCAATATGAGAATTTGTTTTTCTTGACCATACATATTTGTTACAAGGTTGGTTTTTCTTTCCTTTTTTTTTCTAAATTGGGGAGGAAAAATTATAAGGGGACAAATCAATATTTGTTAATAAAATAAGAGTTATTTTTTAATTAAAGAATGAGTTCTATTTCTATATTCAATCAAATAGATTTTTTTTTCTGTTAAAAGGCAATCCCAGGGGCAGTTAGGTGGCACAGTGGATAGAGCACCGGCCCTGGAGTCAGGAGGACCTGAGTTCAAATCCAGCCTCAGACACTTAACACTAGCTGTGTGACCCTGAGCAAGTCACTTAACCCCAATTGCCTCACTAAAAAAAAATTTTTTTAATTAAAAAAAAAGGCAATCCCAAAGTAGAAACTCACTTAGTATTTTCAGTCCTGTTTTGGGCCCTGTGTTTCTAGTATCAGACAGCCCCCTCCCTTGGGACCCACCTAGTCTATGTTTGGAGGAACCCATTGCCAAAACTGAAATGGATATAGGAAGAAGAATCTCCAAATCATAGAATTTGTGATTTGGAAGCAACTTCAGCAGCCATCTAGCCCAAATTATATCCTAACAGAACTTTACTATAAAATATTGGATAAGTTGTCATTCAGCGTTTGCTTAAAGACCTGCAATGAGCAAGACTTCACTATCTCTGGAGATAGCTTGTTTGGATTTGGGGCAGCTAAAATTGTTAGGAAGTTTTTCCTAACACAAAGCATAAATGTGCTCTTTGCAACTTCTATCCATTATTCCTTGTTCAAAAACGGGGAAAAGGAACTATAAGTTAAAAATAATTAGAGCAGCACTTTTGTTATATCAGTGAACTAGAAACTTGGTAGGTAGTACAGTGAGTAGAGGGCCAGCCCTGAAATCAGGAGAACCTGAGTTCAAATCTTATTCGCTGTGTAACCCCGAGCAAGTCACTTTACCCTGTCTGTCTCAGTTCCTCATCTGTTCCTCATGTGTAAAAAATGACCTGGAAAAGGAAATGGCAAACCACTCTAGTATCTTTGCCAAGAAAACTACAAATGGCATCATGAAGAGTTGGATAAGACTGAAATGACTCAACAACAAGGGTACCCAACAATTAGGGAATGACAACAAATTATGGTATATGAACCAATAGAATTTTTTTTCTTTTTTTATTGAATAGAATTTTATTTTCCAAAATACATGTAAAAACAAACTTTAACATCAATCTTTTTAAAAAATTGTGTTCCAACTTCTCTTCCTCCTCCATTCTTACCCCCCACCCACTAGAACTCAAGCATTTCAAAACAAGTTATACATGAGTAGTCATGGAAAACATTTCCACATTAGCTAGGTTGTGAGAGAAAACAGTCAAAAAAAACCTCCCAAAACTTCACACTGAGGAATTGTCAAAGAGAAAAAAAAAATGTTAAAATGTGTTTCCAGGGGCATCTAGGTGGTGCAGTGAACAGAACACCGGCCCTGGAACCAGGAGCACCCGAGCCCAAATCCGGCCTCAGACACCCAACATCCACCAGCCACCCAACCCCAATTGCCTCACCAAAAATTAAAAAAAAAAGAAAAGAAAAAAAATGTGTTTCCATCTATTTTCAGATACCATCACTTCTTTCTCTGTAGATGGGTTGCCATTTTCATAAGTCCTTCAGGGTTATAGAACCAATAGAATATTAAGAGATGGCAAAATGAATGGAATCAAAGAAATCTGAGAAGACATATGAATGGAGACAGAGTGACATTTCTGGTCAAGTCAACCAGCATTTATCATGTGTCTACTATGTGCCATGCAGTGTGCTCAACACAGAGGAGATAAAGAAAGCAAATATAATCCCTACCCTCAAGGAGTTTACAAACTAATTGGGAAGGACAATAATTTTTACACTGATGGCAACTTTGAAGGACTTAAGATTCAATGGAATGACTGATTCAGTTGCAACTCCAGAAACAAAGAGGCTGAGGGAGCAGCCCGGATTTCAAGGGGGCAATTCCTAAACCGAAGAGAGGATAGAATTCCACATGGGGAGTCCTTAGCTGATAGAACAGATAGGATTACAAGTCACTTTGACTTAGGGGGTGGGGCTGATGGACAGTACTCCCCTCCCTGCCAGAGAATGAAAGTTGCATTGTTTCATGCTTATAATTTAAGGATTTTCACTAATGGTATGGTATCTGGTAACCCCTAGATATATAAAACCACCCAGCTCAAGAGGGCCAGTGTTATTTCATACATCGAAGGCTATACTGGGAGAAATTAAATAGTGTCACACCAGAAAAATGCTGTTATCTCAGAAAAAAATAGGAACAGGACAGGGAGGGAGTCTGGGTAAGGAGGGAGGATTGCAGAAAGAGGCCTTAAGGCCGGTAGTAGTAGATTACTAAAGGGGGACCTCAAGGCCAGTAGTCTAGTTAGTTAAGTATGCCAAAGGTTAAGACCAAGTTTGTACTGTGCTTGCTTAATTAGCTTATACACATTAACTGACACACCCGTGGGAGAGAAGATGGCTCATTTTAATGTACATGTGGTGTATAAAAGGGGTGGGGGGCATGTTAAAAGGAAATATGTAGAGACATTCCAGGAAGATTGTACACATCCTAGTACCCAGCCAAAGGGGAAAGGAGGGGAAGGAATTTCGTGTTAGGATTAGAGATAAAAGAAACCTTGTTGTGGCAAGAGAGCACACCACTCCTTTATAGTGTTTGCCCATTCTTGCAAGAATGCAATAAAGCCTTGCCTTCGTATATTCACCGAAAGGGCAAGTCCCCAATTTTATTTCTCACGATAACCAACCACCAATCACCATAGTAAGTAAGTAACTCCATGGGGGTTGGTGGGAATGGGAAGGTAGCAAGATCTTGGTACTCAATTAAGTCAGGATCTACTTCAGAACTAGAAACAAAATTATCCACCCCATGTCCTTGTTTTATATTCAATAACTGGATCTTTCTAAGCTAAGTAGATCTACTCTTTTATAACCTCCTTGCTTTTGCTGGATCAATCATTTGTAGCATATGGATAACCTAGATTTGGGGTGGCCTTCTGAGCCTTTTTCCTGCAAATCCTCCCTTCTTCTGAATTTCACTATTAGTATCTTGGACAGCACCATTCCCCCAGTCATTCAGGCTTACCACCTCAATGTCACTCTTGACTTCTCACTGTCATTCACTCTTTTTTTTTTTTTTTTTTTGCAGGCAATGGGGGTTAAGTGACTTGCCCAGGGTCACACAGCTAGTAAATGTCAAGTGTCTGAGGCCGGATTTGAACTCAGGTACTCCTGAATTCAGGGCCGGTGCTTTAACCACTGCGCCATCTAGCTGCCCCTGTCATGTACTCTTACATATCCAATCCATTGCCTAATCATGTCATTTCTGCTTTTACCTTAATATCATTGCTCAGATAGGTTCTCCTCTCTCACATCACACAGCCTAATTCTGATATATCTTCTCCCTCTACTCACACACCCTAGCTCAGTTCCTCATCATCCGTCCCTTGGATTTTTGCAATACTCTTCTAATTGGTCTCCTGCTTCCATTCTCTCTCCACTCCAATCTATCCTCTACTCAAGGTGCAGGTGATTTTTCTAAACTATAGATCTGACCATGTCACTTTCCCACTTAACTCCAGTGGCTCCCCATTACATTAAGAATCAAATATGAATTCTTCTGTCATTTAAAGCCCTTCATAACTTGGCCTTCCAACTTTTCCAGGTCTTTTACACTTTACTCCCCTCCATCATTCTATAATCCAACTACACTGACTTACTTGATATTCCTATTTCTGTGCCTCCTTACACTGGCTGTCTCTCAGGCCTGGAATGTCCCCCATTTTTTTACCTCTATTTCCCAGCTCCCTTCACTACCTTCCAGACAGCTCAAATCTTACCTTTTTTTTTGTTTGTTTGTTTGTTTTGTTTTTTTGAGGGGCAATGGGGGTTAAGTGACGTGCCCAGGGTCACACAGCTAGTAAGTGTCAAGTGTCTGAGGCTGGATTTGAACTCAAGTCCTCCTGAATCCAGGGCTGGTGCTCTATCCACTGCACCACCTAGCTGCCCCCTCAAATCTTACCTTTTTGCTGGAGGCCTTTCCTAATTGCTGCTGCTTTCCTTCTGAGATTACCTTCTATCTACTCAGTATAGGTTTCTTATGAATCTGATTACTTACATGTTGTCTTCCCCATTAGAATGTGAACTTCTTGAGGGAAGGGCCTGTTTTTTCTTTTTATCACCAGCACTTAGCAGAGTGTCCAGCACATAATAAACTCTGTACATATTTGTCAACTGACTGAGAATAAGTACACCTGCTTTGTAGTGAAGAGTTTTGGAAGTTATTAATCTGTGTGCTCTTGGTTTAGTCATTTCACTGGACATCAATTTCTTCTATACAATGAAAGAACTGCTCTAAAGTTCTTTTCAGCCTTGAAATTCCATGTTGGGGGCAGCTAGGTAGTGCAGTGGATAGAGCACTGGCCTTGGAGTCAGGAGTACCTGAGTTCAAATCCGGCCTCAGACACTTAACACTTACTAGCTGTGTGACCCTAGGCAAGTCACTTAACCCCAATTGCCTCACCAAAAAAAAAAAAAAAAAAGAAAAAGAAAGAAAGAAAGAAAAAAAAAATCCCATGTTGGTGATGCTCATTCAACAGCCAAAAAGATGCTTCTTGTATTTCACTCAACCTCTATAGATATCCTTTTTAGAAGGGGGTTTTTAATATACTCAATGGGATTGTAGATTTAACCTGGAATGAATTGTAGAAGTTGGCAAGCTGAATCTCCTCCCCCCATCCCCCACCTCATTTTAGAGATAAAGAAATTGAGGGCAATGGCTTCACAAAAAAAAAAAAAAAATCTGGGGGGGGGGGGAGAAATTGAGTGCCAGAGAAGTTAAGCCATTTGTCTAGAATCAGAAAATCAGAAAACTAGTAAGTGCCTGAGGCAGAATTCCAGGACTTCTAAGTATTGACAAGTCCAGTACTTCCCCCACTATATCACACTGCCCGCTTGAAAGTTTGTCTGTAGGGTGTTTTTGTTTTTCATAATCCCCTATTCCTAAGAGTGGGAAGTTGTCCTTGATTGCAGGAGGTCAGGATTTCCTAATAGGAAAGGGTCCCTTTTTTCCTTTGGAAGTTATCATGAATTTTGTCTGGTCCTCATCTACAAGGTACAAGCTTTTAAAATATTCCTTAGAATTAAGAAATTTTAGATCTAAAAGTAACCTGTATATATATCTCTTATGAACCCACTTAGGTTCATAATCAGAAATATGGTCCAAACCTCTCATTCATACAAATTAGGAAATGGTGGAAAGAGCTGAGGTGACTTGTTTCAGCATCACAGGGGAAGAGCCTGAGATAAACAATATAGCCCTCTGCTCCTAAGGTGATAATTTTGGCTCTTAATTAGGTGAGCTCCCTAATATCCTCTGTCTCAGTAAATTCTGTAAGGGGTAACATTCACTTTTACCAGGTTACCAAGCAATTAACTAAACAAAAATATGTTATCACAGTTGTGGGTTAAATGTTCAATTTTAATTATAATTCTTACTTGCTCACAGATATATTTTTTTAAATTTCTGTTCTGATTCTTATGAAGCCTAGGTCCCTGGAGCACACATTAATTTTCATGGCTAATCTAGTCAGTGTGGTATATTTAGCAGATGAGAAGGCTGGAATCAGAGTCAGGGAGACCTAGATCCAAATCCCACTTTGGATACTTGAATGAATGAATGAAAAATATATTTACTAAGTGCTTTCTATGTGCAAAGCACTGTGAATAAAAATAGAATAGTCAAACTGGCCCTGCTTTCAAGGAGCTCACATTCAAACAGGAGAGAAAACAAGTGTAGAAAGTTTTACCTTTGAGTGGGCTGGAAAGGTCCCATGGTCATTAGGGGGCAGCAACAAAGAGCATGGTAATACGGCATCTTTAATGCCATTTCCACTGATAAAATGAAATTGATTTCTGATGCTGAACTATTCAACTGCACCAAGGACTTGGTAAGAACTGTCTTTCCTGCATCATCAGAAGCTGTAGCTAGAATACATAGGGGGGCGGCTAGGTGGCTCAGTGGATAAAAGCATTGGCCCTGGATTCAGGAGGACCTAAGTTCAAATGCAGCCTCAGACACTTGACACTTACTAGCTGTATGACCCTGGGCAAGTCATTTAACCCTCATTGCCCCGCAAAAAAATAAAATAAAAAAATAAAGTATATGCAGCGGCAGTTACAGGGTTCCCTTCCCAAGATAACTGATAACTGATGGCTGAGGGCATTGGGTCAGAAGCATTACTATTCCCAAAGCTCTTGGCTTTAGCATCCTGGCCTGTCTTAATATACATATATGTTCCAGCTGTGTGTCCCTGGGCAAGTCACTTCAAACTGTTTGCCTCAGTTTCCTCACTTGTAAAATGAGTCAGGGAAGGAAATGGCAAACCATTGTAGTATCTCTGCCAAGAAAACCCCAAATGGGGTCATGGAGAGTTGGACAAGACTGAAAAAGACTTAACAACAACAAAAATGGGAAGAATAGGAGCATTTACTTCTCAGTGTCGTTGGACTTTTCTTATAACTGAGAGACAGCATGTTTGGCCCAGGGAATATAGATACAACCTTCAAATTAGGAAGAACTATGTTCACATCCTAATTCTGACATATACCTGCTAGGCAAATGACTTAAATTTTGGTATTCAGAGTAGGCATTTCCTCACCAAGAAGGTCCCTATGTCAATGAAATCACAGGTCCAATTTCAAAATTCTTATTAATTAATTCTATTCCAAAGTGTCTTTCCTTTATATCCTCCATCCAGCACAATCTTCCACTGTCAATTCATCTCTTCTTTTTCCTCTCTATCTTTTCTCTCCTCCACTTCAAGAGTTATTATCTAATATAACATATATCAGATTGGTTGCTGTCTTGTGGAGGGGAAAGAAAAGGGAGGGAGGGAGAAAAATTTGGAACTCTAAATCTTATGAAAATGAATGTTGAAAACCACCTTTACATGTAACTGGAAAAAATAAAATAAATGTTTGTTACCAAAATAAAGTTATTATCTAGTAAAAACTCTCTTGGATGGATTACATCATATTAGGAGTCAGCCTTCCCTTTCTTTTGCTTTTATGACATACAATTATATTCCATTTTGTCTTTATCTAACTTTCATACTATCTGTACTTCACAATGATTCCAGCCATGGCCAAAAGAATATTTTGGTTTTTTTGTTTTGTTTTTTTGCGGGGCAATGAAGGTTAAGTGACTTGCCCAGGGTCACACAGCTAGTAAGTGTCAAGTGTCTGAGGCCAGATTTGAACTCAGGTCCTCCTCAATCCAGGGCCAGTGCTTTATCCACTGTGCCACCTAGCTTCCCCAAGAATGGTTTGTTTTCTATCCATTTATAATTGGCACGAATGTGCTCTTATTTTGAAATGTCCCCAAAACTGATGAAATAATTATTTTAATAGTAATTGCTAATGTTCACATAGCACTTTTAGGTTTGCAAAGCCCTTTACATATGTTAACTTACTTGATCCTCATAACAATAACCCTGGGAGGTAGATGCTATCCCCACTTTACAGATAAAGAAAGTACAGCCAAGAAAGGGCAAGTGACTTGCCCTGGGTCACACAGCTCATATGTGTCTGAGGTAGGATTTGTACTCAAGTCTTCTTGAGTACAGGGAGAATGCTTTATTAATACTTATTGAATGATTGGCTATCTACTTCACCACCAGAGTACCTGAGTTCAAATCCCCGGGGGCAGGTAGGTGGCACTGCAGTGGATAAAGCACTGGCCTTGGATTCAGGAGGACCTGAGTTCAAATATGGCCTCAGACACTTGACACTTACTAGCTGTGTGACCTGGACAAGTCAATTAACCCTCATTGTCCTGCAAAAAAAAAAATATATATCCCCAAGGCTTAGTATATTACAGCTTGATAAATGCTTTTTTTATCCATTCATTCTCATCATTAGCAGTGCTTAATGAGCCTATTTAGCTATTGATTTCACAGACAAATATTATTATTATCATTAATAAAAATGATGCTGCTGATGATAATGATGAGAGCTAGCATTTACATAGCATTTTTTTTTTTTTTGGTGAGGCAATTGGGGTTAAGTGACTTCCCCAGGGTCACACAGCTAGTAAGTGTCAAGTGTCTGAGGCTGGATTTGAATTCAGGTACTCTTGACTCCAGGGCTGGTGCTCTATCCACTGCACCACCTAGCTGCCCCATTTACATAGCATTTTAAGGATTACAAAGCACTTTATACATTTGGCCTCATTTTATCCTCCCAACAGTCCTGGGAAATAGGTGCTAAATTATACCCTTTTATTTTGGCATTGAGTCTGATGTTTAAGAGTCTTTTTCCTTGGGGCAGCTAGGTGGCGCAGTGGATAGAGCACTGGCCCTGGAGTCAGGAGTACCTGAGTTCAAATCCAGCCTCAGACACTTAACACACACTTACTAGCTCTGCGACCCTGGGCAAGTCACTTAACCCCAATTGCCCCACAAAAAAAAAAAAAAAAAAAAAAAAAAGGGTCTTTTTCCTTGATGGATAGAGGTTGAGCCCTTTATAAATTTCATAAACTTTCATGACATAAAGAACATTAAAAATTCTGGCTACAGATAGCACTACATCCATTTTGTAAGAAGTCTTTCTTTGAAAAAAAAAAGAAGTATTTCATTGTTTTAATAGTATTTTATTTTTTTCCAGTTACATGTAAAGATAGTTTTCAATTCACTTTTATAAGATTTTGAGTTTTAAATTTTTCTCCTTCCCTCCCTTCCTTTCCCTCCCCCCTCCCCAAGACAGCAAGAAATCTGATATAGCTTATATATATATATATATATATATAATATATGTATATATACAATCACATTAAATATATTTCCACAAGAAAGTATTTATTTTTTTTGTTGGTTTTTGTTTTGTTTTGGTGAGGCAATTGGAGTTAAGTGACTTGCCCAGGGTCACACAGCCAGTAACTGTTAAGTATCTGAGGCTGGATTTGAACTCAGGTCCTCCTAACTCCCAAGCCTGGTGGCCTATCCACTGCACCACCTAGCTGCCCTGAAAGCATTTCTTGATAGTCTTCATTATTTAGTGGATATTAGGGATTGTGGAAGGATTCTTAAAACCTTCCATTTTAATTTCTCTGGAAAAATGAAGAAATACTATTTCTCAGATCAAAAAACTCTTTCCAACTTTCACTGGATGAAGGTGGATTAGGTCAAAGATCAGAGGTCTTTGTCGTCCTTTCTTAGGGAGTGGATTAAAAATTGGTAATCAAAACAAGGAATGCTTCTGGTCATGTTTAGATTGTGGCTTTCCCCATCCCTGGAGTGATTGGGCTACTGGAGCAATGAAAGGCAGCCTCTTATCCTATTCCCAGGTATTGATATGATCATAGGGAGGAGTCCCATTTCAGTCCTTGAGAAGAGTGGCCAATGAAGGTCACTGAGTCAATGGTCACTGAGTAATGAGCATCCTTTTGGAATGTGAAACCCAAACTATATTTTAACATATCTTTACCTTCTTCAAGATTCCTATCAACATTACCTCAAATAATATTGGGATAGAAAGTCAGTTCAAGGACATGGAGGGACTTTGCCAATTTGGATATCACTCCAAGTCAAGTAAAATGAATAAGCATTTATTAAGCACCTACTATGTTCTGGGCATTGTGCTAAGTGCTGAGGACACACAAAAAAAGGTCAAGAAGAAAGTCTTTGCTTTCTAAAAGCTCACAGTTTCAAGGGGAAACAACATGAAGACGATTATATATAAACAAGATAGAAAGGGGGATACTTTGGAAATAATTAAGAGAGGGAAGGAGACTTGAAGAAAGCCAGGGAGCAAGGTATTTGAGATTGAAGAGAAAGAGATTCCCAGGCATAGGGGACAGCTAGTGAAAATACACTGAGTTAAGAAGATGGAGTGTATTGTGAGAGGTCAGAGACATGGGATTTTGGAGTATATGGAGAGGAATAAGGTGTAAGAAGATTGGAAGGGGGCAGAAATGCATAGAATATTGGACCCAGAATAATGTTCAACTAAATAAAATTGTTTCTGGCAGGTTTATGCTCAAAATGCAGAGTCCAGTAGTAATATGTTTTGTCTGACAGTATGAGGTACTGTGAATGACCAGTCCATTCATTCAGTTTTAAAAAGGTGACCCAGGTGGGTCAGTTTTATGGTCTGTACTAATTACTATTTGAGTTTTTACTCCAAATGAAAGGATTGATTATAATGTAGCTATAATTTGGCTTGGGCCCTTGTTCACTTGAGCCATTTCTCTCCTCCCCCTTCCTTTCCTTCCCATGAAGACTACTGAAATAAACTGATGTACTTTGTTGTCAGTTATCAAGTTTTTCCTACAGGGAATTCAGGCAATGTGTTTTCCTCAAAAGGCCCTTTGTGGAATGCCTTGTCTGCCCTGCTTTGAAAAGGTCTGAGTCTGCTGACCTTCAGGGTATGATGTAAGAGAGAGCTTTTAAATCAGCTTTTGAAGACTGGGTGATAGTTGGGACTGTTTTATAAAACAATTTTGTTGCTTGCTATCATCATGACAGCTACTGTTGTAGGTCTGATTTAGTTTGATATTTTCATTCTATACATATACTGAGGCAATCCTGCATAGGGTACAATTTAAAAAATCAGATGAACTAAATTTTAAAATCAATATAGAAGACTGTGTTGAAAGTTAAATCTCTGATTTTTATTGGTAGCATAGAAAACTGAGGTAATTACAGGAAAAAAAAATTGCTTCAGTAGATTTCTCGAGTTGAGGCCTGGCTTAGTACAACCACGTATTCTAATTACAGAGGAGATGCTAATTACATCAAAGGCAATTTAAACATGATTTATATTGCAAATGGAAATAAACTATCAATCCAACCAACTAACAGGCATTTTTCTATAGGAATATGATACAATTCTGAACTTAACATGAACTCCACATCTATATTTGTAGAAAGTAGTTTTTTTAAGTTGTAGGATATCAGTTTGTAGTTATGCTAGGTGATACAGTGGAGCCAGAAGGATCTGATTTCCAATCCAACCCTGGACTACAACTAGCAGTGTGTCCTTGGGCAAGTCACTTAACCCTCAGTTTTTGCTTCTGTAAAAATAAGATGGGGGACAGCTAGGTGGTGCAGTGGATAGAGCACCAGCCCTGGATTCAGGAGGACCTGAGTTCAAATCTGGATTCAGACACTTAACACTTACTACCTGTGAGACCCTGGGCAAGTCACTTAATCCCAATTGCCTAAAAAGAAAAAAAAAATAAACTGGAGAAGCAACCAGCAAACCAATTTGGTACCTTTGCCAAGAAAACCCCAAATGGGGTCCAGACTGAACAATAAACAACAACAATCTTCCCTCCTTCCCTTATTCCTCTGGTGGTAAAGTCTGAAACCCCTTTATGACTGTATTTTTTCTAAAGTGGTTTTCAAGAGTTTCCATGGCAATGGAAAACCTAAGAATAGCCTGATAAGGAGCCTCTTTGAGAGCTTAGCTATGATAGTCCTTGGACCAGAGCCTTATAGACAATTGCTGGGTCCATATCAGAAGTGTTTCTAGCTTAGTGGGACCTACCAAAGCTCCTGCCTTGCTGACACCTTTAGGGTCACTTTCATACAACAAGGGAATAGGTAGGGCTTTCTTGGAAGAATTCATATACCCAAATAAACGACTGTTTATCTTGACCAGGACTTCAGTGGCACATGACTGGAATTTTTAAACTCTGATCAGCTTCTCCAGTGTTATCAATCAGTCTCTGGGAATGGCTAGGGGACCTGTAACCTGTAGTCTACTGAGGTGGAAGGAATGTGGATGAAGTCAGGACTTGAGTTTGAAGCCTGGCTCTGACATGAGCTTCTCAGGGTTTGGGTGGGCTTCCATCCTTGGAAGCCAAGGGTAATACTTGTACTATCTCTCTCCAAGGGTGGTTGTGGGGAAAGTGGTCTGAAGATGTTAGAGCTAGAGACAGACAAGTCCCAATTTTACTCATGGCCACCAGCTGGCTAATAAACTTTTTTTTTTCTCTGAACAGTAGTTTGAGAGTATGATTGATAATCAGTAGAAACCGATAATAGCCCTCATTTGACCTTCTCCAGGTATGACATTATAAGGATACACGGAGAAGATTTATTTTTTTGAAATGTTGACAGAATTCAGTGTTAAAATTTCTCAATTGACGCTCCTGGAAACGCCCTAGTCCTGACACCAGCCACAGCGCTGTTGTCCCAACAACAGACTCTATCAGTACCTGAGCAAATCTCATTTACTTAGAGATAAGTCAGCTATTTCAAGTATATTATGTTTTTCATCTTGATTTGAAATCTTTCCCCCCACTTTTCCTCTACTACTTTTACTTTTTTTTTTTTTTTAGTGAGGCAATTGGGGTTAAGTGACTTGCCCAGGGTCACACAGCTAGTAAGTGTTAAGTGTCTGAGGCCAGATTTGAACCCAGGTACTCCTGACTCCAGGGCCAGTGCTCTATCCAGTGCGCCACCTAGCTTCCCCTTACCTTTACTTTTTAAAATCATAAATGTATTTTATTATTTTCCAGTTACATGTAAAGATAGTTTTCCACATTCTTTTTTATAAGATTTTGAGTTCCAAATTGTTCTCCCTCCCTCTCTTCCTTCGTCCACTCCCCAAGACAGAAAGCAATCTGATATAGGCCATATATGTACGATCACATTAAACATATTTCTACATAAGTCATGTTTTGAAAGAAGAATCAGAACAAAAGGGAAAAACCTCAAGAAAGAAAACAAAACCAAACAGAAGTAGAAACAGTATGGTTCAATCTTCATTCAGATTCCACAATTCTTTTTTTCTGGATATGGAGAGCATTTTCTATCATGAGTCCTTTGGAATTGTCTTGGATCATTATATTGCTGAGAAAAACTAAGACCATTTTCATTTGAAATATTGACACAAATTGGAAATAGTTATTTTTCAATACTAGTCTTCCTAAGTTAAATAAGTCCACTGCTTTTTTTTTTTTAAGGCGATGATGGTTGGCAATAGGGGTTAAATGACTTGCCCAAGGTCACATAGCTAGTAAGTGTCTGAGGTCATATTTGATCTCAGGACCTTCTGATTCCAGGGCCAGTGCTCTATACACTTTGGCACTTATCTTCCTTAAGTCCACCACTTTTTAAAGAGTTAAATCAAATGTCAGAATCTCATAGACAATAGTGAAGAAAATCTTTTGAAGCTTTAAAAGTCTTTTTAGATGAACCATTAATGTATGACTGAAATGTTCAACCTTTCCACAAAATTATAAGACTAAAGCAAAAAAAAAAAAAAAAGAAAAAAGAAATTTCTTTTAAAATTTCTTTTTAAAGAGTACTACCAAATGTCAGCCAAAACCAAAATGTAATGATAATCCATAACTACAGAGATCTATAACATTTGTAAAGGATTCTAAATATTGAGATCAACCCTATTCCTATTTGCTTGTTGATTGATTGATTTCTCCTAGCTTTTCCACCCTTGTGTATCATGCAGAGGATTGAGAGCAAGAGCATATAGTCTTGTGAGTTTCTGATTTGTTGTATAGAGAGCAAATTCGGGTGTTTAAGAAATGCTAGTGGATTGACTGGTTTCACAGATGGCTTAGAAGAGGGTATGAACAACTTAAAAATAAAATGCTCCTACTGTAGCATATACTCCAGATTTCATTCAGAGTAGCATTGTAAACAAGTTCAACAAACTTCCCAGTCCACTAAATTAAAAAAAAAAGGTTTATTGCTGTCTTTTTTGTTTTTTTATACTGGGGACATTTCCTCATAGTCTTTCCCCACCCCCATCCTTCCCAGTCACAAAGAAAAACATGCAAAAACAAAGCTGTCACTACCCTTGAAACCCTTTTTTAGTGGTTGCTGTTGTATCCCCAGTGAAAAACAATGGAGTTAAAATGAATCCAATTAGTATTTTTTTCACTCACTAATCTAAAATTGTTACTTGTTTGGAGCAAATAGGCAAAAGTGTTTATCCTCAAGGATTTTGTTGTTGTTGTTGTTTTTTAAAGAAACTACGGAAGGTGGGAGTTCACTTTTTCTTGTGGGAGGAGCCTTGAACAGAAGGCAGGCAGGATCCTGGAAGGAGCTCTAGAGCGTTTTTTTTTTTTTTTTTTGCTTTTTTGTTTTTTTGTATCCTAAGGGCCTTGGATGGTGTCTGGCTTGTTGAAATGAAGGAACAATAGAGGTGGGGCCTCTTTCTCACCTTCTCTTTCTCTACTTCTGCCCTTCCTTGGATAAATAGATATACAATCCTCAGGAGTGAACACAAATTTTGACAGGGATTTTATCAAGTTGCCTACGGGATTTAGGATTACTTAGTACTCCGTTCTATTTAATCCAACCTGGAACAAATGTTTTTAAGATCCACAATTCTTTACTATCCCAGGATTTATCCTGGTCTATAGTCCCTTTAGAGATACAGATCACTTTATTCTTCAAGTATCTAGTCCATGAAGTGGAGGATTTCCTTAGGTCACTCACTGGGGATGGAGAGAGGGAGGCAGTGAGGTAATATCAGATGGATTTTGACCATTTGGGGGGTGGGAATGGTCTTTGTGTGACTGGTGAAATTGCTTAACCTGAGTCTTAGTTTTCTCATATTTAAATGAACTGGATATATGTAAAATATTGGACTGGATGACACATGACCCTGGCTCTGTACTCCTGAGCACACCTCCTACTACTCTAAATATATAAATCTTTGAACAAAATAAATAAAAGCTACATTCTTTGCTCATCCCCCAGCATGTAGTTTAATTCTTATTTTCACAGCCTTTTGTTTATACTAGATAAGCAAGGGGGCATTCCCTCTTCATTCCTTCAAGACTCAGCTCAAGAAGGGAATTTCTGCAGGGGCCTTTCCTGGTCCTCCCCCTCTTATTTCTGAAATCACTTTTACTTTTCATTTTTTGGCCAAATATATATATATTTTGGCCTTTCTCCTTAGAATGAGAGCTCCTTGAAGGCAGGCACCGTATTTTGTAACCGCAGTGCTTAGTGTGAGAGATAACATGGTGTGTTTTTCTCAAAGGAACCATATCCTGGTCGTATATTTTGTTATTTCCTTAGTTTCTAGCTTACATCCTGCCATTGTGTAACTTCAGGGACACACTGGCTATACCATAAATCTTAGCCCCCAGTTTGAGCTCATTGTCAGTTCGTGATAGTGATCAGAGTATTCTATCATCATGCCATTCTCTGATTGGGTTAGATGTCGGGTATAGACTGTAAGTCCTGATGACCAGCCAGTGGGAATCAGACAGAGCATGTTTACTATACGTGGGTGTGGGCCCTTTTTTGCAAAAAAGAAATAAAGTCCCTTTCTTTGCTTTTGCTTTTTGACTCCAGGTATTTATTTTGAGTAAGTGGTCTTTTGTCTCACACATTAGTACAGTGCTTAATAAATGCTGATTGACAAGTTCAGTTGACTTTATAGATATAAACAATAATAATAATAGCTATCATTTATGGAATCTTTTTGCAAAACACTTTATGAATATGATTTTGTTTGATTTGTATAAGACCTGTGGGAGGTAGGCATTATTATTTTCCTCATTTTAGAGATGACAGAACTGAGGCTGACAGAAGTGACTTGCCCACACAGTCAGTATGTGTCTGAGGCCAGATTTGAATTCATATCTTTTTGAATCCGTGTCTAGGGCTCTGTCTACTGGATCACTTAGCAGTCTCCAATTAATACAGTATTCATGCTTACAATAGGATGCTTTTGCACTCTGAAAGATTATGAAGAGACAGCCTGCTGTGATCTTTTTTTTTTTTGAAAGGCAATGAGGATTAAGTGACTTGCCCAGGGTCACACAGCTAGTAAGTATTAAGTGTCTGAGGCTGGCTTTGAACTCCGGTCTTCCTGAATCCAGGGCCAGTGCTTTATCCACTGTGCCACCTAGCTGCCCCCTGATTTGATCTTTCACTGTGTGTGTTAATGTCAACAATTAAACAAGAAATTTATAAAACCCAGGTTACCTGTTACAACATCTCATGAGTGTTATTAGTGTGGAAAACCTGACTGAAGGCAAGAGGGATTAGTCTATTATTCCCTGATATAAAAAGGAGATAAAGAAGAAACAGTAATACTTTGCTAAAACACAGTTTTCTCATCTGTAAAATGGGGAACTAGGGTAGATTAGATGACCTAATGTCTCTTTCAACACTAAAATTCCATAATCATATTACCTCTGGAGTGGCAGGCAGCCAGTGCTGTCCAATCTAGGACACATGACCTTCTTCTAAGTCCTGTACTCCTGCAAGAGTCGGGGAGGAGAGGAAGGCGGTAGGCCGGAGAAGAAAGAATACCCAGGCTTTGCTTGGATTCTAGAATAAAGGGTGTGTTGGGGGCAGGGGAAAAGCTCCTTATTGTCTTCTTCAGTTACCCCAGTTTCTCCTCTCACCTCCTCATCCAACGTTCAAAGCTAGTATAATGCAAAAGGTAAAAGCAGTCCTGAGGCCCCTATGCAGAGAGTTCTAGTTCCAACCCTCCAGTTAGGTGACTTCAAAGGCTTCTAAAGTAAAGTACAAACCCTTCAATTTAGCATGTAAGGCTCTTCATCAGCTGGTCCTAGCCTACCGGAGCAAGTTTATTGCACATTACTCCCCTCCAGGCACTCGAGTGAAACTGGCCTACTTCTGGTCCTTAGCACTTCACACCGTTTTGCGTCTGTGCCCCAGGTCTAGAACATATTCCTTCCTCTCCTGCTTCTCTTGGAATCTCCAGGTCCCTTCAATCAAGCCCGGGCCATGTCCTATCCGGAAGCTTTCCTTAGCTCTCTTACTTCTCCAAGGTTCAAATAACCATACCTAACCTGTTCACATGCAGGACCTGCCCAGCTATCAAATTTACATATTGCAACACTTTCCCCTTTCCCCCGCCCCCCTTTGTCAGTTTCTGTTCTTTCTTTTTAACTTAGTATCCCTCTCCAGCGCCTATAAATAACACAGCCACTTAATGTTTGCTGACTTGGATCGATCCCCGGGCAAGTCACATTATCCACTCTGAACGGAAACTCCAGGTTTTCATTATGATATTTGTACTCCCTACCTCATAGGATTGTGGGGGGAAGCCTTTTCCCTTAAATCTTTAAGTGCACAAGGGATGCTGGTGGAAGCTGGGGCATGATAGCAAATTTAGATGGCAGGTCCTTCCTTTTAAGGAGCTTTACAGTCAACGAGCATTTTTTAAACGCCTACTGTATTCTGGGGGCTGCGTTAAGGAGTACAGTGATTTTTAAAAATACCACCAAGGAGGATCAGAGGATAAGGAAAACATCTAAATTATGACACCTCCCCGGGGCTGTAAAAAGCAGAGGGCCTTAAGTTTTTGTGAGTCCCGGATCCCTAGGGCAGGCTAGTGAATGGTTTAACAATGCACAGGATTACAAAGGAAGCCCATTGGATAGGAGCCATCGAGCAAACACTGATATGATCCCAGGGCAAAGAGAAGGCCGGGCGAACTCCGGCATGACTGGGGGTGGGGCGGCGACGGCAGCAGCAGCAGCGGGCGGGCCGCGTCAGGGGCGGCTCCCTCGGCCCCGTGTTTACACGGCGGGATGCAAGGACACTCCTCCCGCCAGGAAGGGCCTGGCTGGGCTGGGCCGCCACAGCCCCACGCTCCCTCGAGGCTGTCCTAAGATAACACAAGGACAGGGCCCGCCGCGACCCCGTCAACGTTGGGCGCTCGGTCCTTGGAGCAAGAGCAAGGCGGGGTCGGAAAATCTCCCAGCCCGGGTCAGGCCGTTCAGGGCCAAGGAGACGAAAATCCCAGGCAGTTCCGCCCTGGAGCTCCTGCACTCCACACTGAAGCCCTGTGCCGCTCTCCTGATCATTTCCGGCATTTAGAAAAGACCAATCGTCAAGGAGAAACGCTAAAGAATCACCCAATGACCAATCCAGATCGGCAGCCAATCCACCGACCTTCTCCTCGCGCGCCCGGCCTACGTAGATACACACTGTGAAACGGTCGCGACCAATCGTGTCTCTTCGTCCCGCCTCCTGCCTGTCCTCTGGGGGGAGGGGGCATGCTCATCCCCACTCCCGCCCCTTCGCCCCCTATTAGCGCACTTCCTCCCCGACGGCGTGACGTACGCAGTCTCTTGTGCTCCGTGCGGCGGGCCAATAGCGTCGGCGGACAAGGCGGGCCAATGGGAGCGCGCGTCTCATGTGGGTCTGCGGCCGCCGCAGCCGCCGCTGGGTCCTGGAAGTCAGAGGCCGCCTCGGAACTGTACGCTATGGATCGGGAGCCCCAGGCGAGGAGGCGCCGCCGCGGAGTCTGCGGCCAGACGGCCCCCTAGGAGAGCGGTCCATCCCTCGTCCCGCCCGCGTCCGCCGCCCCCTCGCCGTGGGCCGTCGTTCGAGGGGCGGGCGCGCCTCCCGCCCCGGCTCTCCCGGCCTCCGGCGCTTGGCTCTTGCAGTCGTAGACTCCCGGGGAGGCCGAGGCCGAGGCCGCCGGCGGCGGCTCGTCGTCCCCGCGGGCGAGCGGGGCCTTCGCGTGCGGCCCCCGCGGCAGACGCGGCTCCCACGGCAGACGCGGCCGGGGCTTCATGGGAAGCGGCCGCCGGGCCTGGGCCTGGCGTCGCTGACCCCTCTCTCGCCCCGCGCAGCCCCGGCCGGAGCGAGCGGCCTTTTGGAGGTAGGAAGGGGAGGCCTGGCCCGGGCGAGGCCCGGCGGGCGGTGCAGGAGCCCTCCCTCGGGGACCGCGGGTGGGGGCGGGGGCAGCGAGCCCAAGCCCGAGCCCAGGGCCCGGGGGAGGCGGCGGCGGCGGCGGGAGCGAGCAGGCGGGCCGTGGGAGAGGCCGCCGTGGAGCGGGCCTGGGCTCGCGGGACGGGACGAGGCGAGGAGGAGGAGGGGGTGTGGTGAAGGCCGGGCAGCGGTAGCAGCAGTAGCTTCGGGATCCCCGGGCCCGGGCGCGCCGCGCCGTGCTGAGCCGGGGAAGCCGCCGAGCCTCCGCCGGGGGATCCCGGGGCTGCTGGACAGGGAAGGAGCCAGGGCAGCGCTGCGGGAGACCGAGAGCTGCCCGGAGGAGGCGGCCGGGGCTCCCGAGGGGGTGGGGCCGGAGCGGCGACCCCGAGCAGGGTGGGCTCCGGGGCGGGGGAAGGGAGGGAAGGGGAAGGGAGGGGGAGGGGGCCCCCGGAAGGAGAGCGGGGGCGTCTGGGGGCAGCGCCGGAGGAGGGGGAGGAATGCGGGGCAGCCAGCGTCGGCCTGTGTGTGTGTGTGTGTGTGTGTGTGTCTGTGTGCGAGTGAGTGAGTGTGCGTGTGTGTGTGTGAGAGAGAGTGTGAGAGAGGGAGGGAAGGAGGGAGGGGGAAGGGGGAAGGGGACCTGGAGCAGCGGAGAAGCCGCGGCTGCGGCTGCTACGGCGGATCTGGCTTCAAGGAACAATGTGAGACGTTGCCTGAAATGTTAATTTCCGTTCCTCATTTCATCATCCCCGGCAGGGCGGTTACACTGTGTGTGTGTGCGTGTTTGTGTGTGGGGTGTATGTGGCGTGTGTGTGTATGTGTATGTGGCTTGTGTATATGTGTGTGTGGGGTCGGCTTTGCCACAAGTCAGTCTGCTAGCGATTGGGTTCTTTTATTCTTATTGTTTTCGTCTTTTTTCATTTCGTTTCATTTCATTTCTTTTCTTTTTTTGGGTGGGGGGGGCTAAATTCTCGGTGTTTGCATTTCGTATGGCTCTGTTATAGTTGCCCCTGTCTTTCATGTCTTTTGCAAAACATACCAGTCTTAAAGTACTTACTTTTATTGAGTTTGGAGGAGGTGATCTCCAGTGGTTTTGAAAAAGAATAGTTGGATTTAGGGGATTTGGAGAACTGAAAATCCTGTTGAGATAAGGCAGACTGTGAGGTCTTGGCGCAGGTGTGAGTTTACCTATTTTAGCATACTTTTCTTTTTTCCTCAAATGAGTGTTGAAAGCGGTGATTTGAACCGTGTGCTAAACATCTCTTGCCCTTTTCATTGTTCAGAAATGTGCATGATGGTTGAACTGCAACATTTAGAATCTTCCTTCCTTTCTTGTTCATCATAAGTGAAAGGCTTAATGGGTATAGTTAGGGGGCTGGCCTTGGAGGCAGGAAGACCTGGGTTTATGTCTTTTCTCAGACGTATAATAGTTGTGTGACAATAGACATGTTATTTAACAGCTCTGGGCCTCAGTAACTCTAGGTAGGACTAAGTTACAGAGAATTTTCAGTTGATCACAGATCTAGATCTGGAGAGCTCCTTTGAAGCCCTTGTTTTCAGCTTTATTTTACAGATAAGGAAACTGAGGCACTGGGCGGCTGTGGCTTGCTCAAGGCCACAAAGGTAATAAATGTCAAAAGCAGAACATAAAGACAGAGACTGTTCTGTTTTGTCTTAAGGAGTTTACATTCTATTGGTGGTGTTGGGCTACTTGTATAGAAAATAAAACAAAATCATTTCTGGGAGAAGGAAGACAATGAGCAACTTGGGATGGGGTGGAATCAAGTTAGGCTTTTTGTAGGAGGTGGTCTTTGAGCTGAGCTTTGTAAGCTAGGCATTTTACAAAACTAGGCAGAGTTAAGGAGGGAGTAAATTCTAGGCATATGGGAAAACAACCTGCAAAGGCATGGAGGTAGCATGTGAGGGGCAACAAATAGGTCAGATTGGCAAAACCATGGAGTGTGTGAAGAGGAGTCATATAGAGTGAGGTTGAAAGGGTAGGTTGGAGTCAGGTTGTGAAAGCTTTTATATGCCAAATGAAGATTTTGTATTTCATCCTAGAAACGATAGGGAGCCACTGGAATTTTTTGAGTAGGTTAATGACAGTGGTCAAGACCAGTGCTTTAAGAATATTAATTTGGCAGCTGTATAGATATTAGTTTGGCGAGGGGAAAGACTGGAGACAATAAGATCAATTAGGACCCTGGTAGTAGTAGATGGCAGAACTGGAATTCGAACAGATTCTTGGATTCCAAATCTGATGCTCTTTTCATTATATCAAGTCACTTCCCTAATCTGAGTTAGTAGAGGGAGTTTCCACAGGCTGCATTTCCCATAGGAATGAAATCCAGTCTCTGAGGCACATTCTTTCTGCCCCTCCTTCCCAGGGATGCTATCTCTGATTATGTTAACTTTTGGAAGAGGTATCATTGTATAATATTCCTGGTTTGGGCAAATTCATTCAATGACATAATTTGAATAGTTCTTGGTTGGAAACCCTGAAATTATATGTTTGCTTGGTACCTGCAAGCCTCCTATTCATCTATTAAATCAGTTTATTGAAAGGTTATCAGTCTTGGAAGACCTATAGCTATTTTTTGAGAGTTGTAGAAGCACTCTTAGTTTGCTTTTTGACTTAAAGATGGAAAATATCTTGCTCACTTTGATTCTTAAACTTGAATTGGACAGCCATGTCCTTAGTCTTCTTTACATCCCTTCCCCCATTCAGCTGTTCTGTTTTTGTATTTTCATGGTTTAAAGCAGGAGCTTATTTGACTGTCCATTTTGAAGATAGGGAGAGAAGGGAACAAAGATCAAGTTGCTGGGTTTTTTTTTTTTTTTTTGCCCACTTTGTGTGTGTCTAGTGAATATTTAGTGAAAAGCTACTGGAGATACATTCTGCAACTTGATCCAAACCTGAAACTTTTCTTAGTTTTTTTTTTAAGTGATGTCTTCAATTCCTTATTTGCTGTTCTGATTGTAGTACAACTGTCCGATGTTTTTCTATAGCCTCTCTGTAGACTAGCCATGTTAATCACACTGTACCAGTAGTGCCTTTCATCTTACTAAACCAGATGGGCTGCTTATGACTAGTGGTTGTCATTTTAGCTATAATTACCATGTTGACATAGTGACGAATAGAACTTTCTACAAATTTAGTTAGAAAAAGAAACTATGCTATTTGTATTTGAGAATAATATTTATTAAGCTTTGTAGGCCACGGATTTTAAAGCAGCCTTGACATATTAAGGTTATGTTTCATCACTTAGAAGAGGTTACTTATTTTACATATGGGCAATGAGCCCATCATCACTTAAATAACATAATTAGAGTGTATCACTAAAAGCTAGTTCAAAGAAGACTCTTCATCAGTTGCCAAAATACAAATGTTTTGATCTGTCCATTACTGCAGATCATTCAAAACTGCCATTTGAGGGCGCACTTTTTTAATAGTAAAATATGTTCCAGTTAATAGTTGAGCAGCAAAATGTGATTATTCATTCTACCTGTGTCTGCTAACTTATCAGTCATTCACTTGGCATTCAAATGAGTGTTAGTGACTCGTTCTACACAACTTGAACAAAAATCTGTTGTGGAAACTAAACGACCTTAATATTTTAAAGATAATTTTTATTTGAGAAATAATTTTGTGTTTATATATGAATGGGTATGAATGTTCTAATCAAACACTTGTGTATTTAGGGGGTTGAATTGAAGTCTTGGGTCCCTTATTCAGTTTCCTCTTGAAACTTACTCGGAAATGTGTTGCTAGTAGTAGAGAGGATCTGTCCACAAGAAAATGGTGACTATTGCTGAACCATGGGCAGTGAAGCACAACTAAAGATTCTTAAGCATCCATGTGACATGGGTAGACCTATGTTTGAGGAAGAGTGTTTTAGTAGGTGTTTGGAGGATGAATTGGAGAGGGGAAAGTATAGATATGGGGAACAATTAAGGGGACTTGTCCAGGGGAGAAGTGATGAGGCCCTGAAGTAGGAGGATGGATGAGTTGGGAGGTGTTATGCAGGTAGACTCTGCGATATTTGTCATCTCAGGTGAGGTGGGTGAGGGAAAAGGAAGAGTTATTGGTAAATAGAAAGCTATGAACTGGGGTGATTGGAGGGATTGTGGCACCCTCCACAGAAGGGGAGTGTGGAGAGGGGATAGGTTTGGTTGGGGGAAGATTGAGGCAAAAGACTACATTCCTGGCTTGTCTCTGATGCATGCTACCTGGGTTGGTCAGCGAGTGTTAACTGGGTGCCTACTATGCCAGGCCATGAGCTAAGGGCTGGGGATTCAAAGCAAGGCAAAAGATCCTCAAGCCTGCCTGAGCCCCAGCGTCTTCAGCTCTAAAATGTGGGTGTCGGCCTCTGTGGTCTCTTTACATTTGAGAGTCATCTGCATAGATATGGCATTTGAACCCATGATGAGATCACCAAGAGAGGGTGTGGAGAGAGAAGAAAGTATGAAGTCCCTACTTTGTACCCTGGACTGTGCTAGGCATGGGGCATACAGATACAAAGAATGAACTACAGGAATCTCTACTCCCTTTGAGTTTTCATTCGAATGGGGAAGACAAGAACATTAAAATATATATGTATAAAAATCCCCCAAATATACATCTATAACTCTAATTATAAAATGAGTAAATACAAATACACACACACACAGAGTAGTTTGGTAAGCAGGGTACTAGCAGTGGGTGGTGGTGGTGGGTAATCAGGAAATGCTTAATACAGACATGCTTGAGCTATGTCTTAAAAGGAAGAAGAGGACTTTGAGGCTGAGGTGAGGAGGAGGGAGTGTGTGTAGTGAAGGCCTGGGGGGCTGGGCAGTGCAAAGGCAGGGGCCTTGAGCTGGAGTGTTGTGTGTGAGGAAACAAGGCCAGCCAGTTGGGCTGGATCCCAGAGTGTAGGAGGGGGATAATGTCCACTGAGGGTGGAAGAAAAGGTTGGGGCCAGACTGTGTGGGGCTTTAAAGGCTAAAAAAAAGAATTTCTATTTTATTCTAAAGGTAATAGAAAGCTGATGGCCTTAATCAAGTAAGGGAATCACATGGCCAAATCTGCAGGTAATGAAAATTACTTAAAGAAAAATACTTTGGCAGCAGTGTGTAGCATGGACTAGAGGGAGAGAGAGACTCTAGGCAGGGAGACCAATTCGGAGGCTCTTGTGCTAATCTAGGTGAGAGGTGATGAGGGTCTGGGGAGAGAGCTGTAAGTAGAGAGAAGAAATCAGGTGAGAGACATGTGGAGCTAGGAGGGGCAAGATTTGGCAATAAATTGGATATGTGGTGTGAGAGAGTAAGGAGTTGAGGAAAATGCTGACTTTATGAACCTGAGACACTGCATGATAGTCATAGGGCAGGGGTTCTTAACCTTTTTTGAGTCATGTACCCCTTGGACAGTTTGGTGAAACTTATGGACCCTTCCTCACAATTGTCTTTATTTTTGCCCTTGTTTCATTTTATACATTTTTCCAGGGTTTTTTTTGGGATATTTTTTGGACATTTTTATTTAAAGTTTTTAGTTCCAAATTCTGTTCCTCCTTCCCTATCTCTCTTCCCTTCCCTTCCTGAAACAGTACACAGTCAGATATAGGTTACACATGTACAGTCATGTAAAACATTTCCATAGTTGTTATTTTTCGTACAAGAAGATTCAAATAAAAGAAAAAAACGAAGGAAAGAAACTGAGAAATAGCATGTTTTGGGCTGTATTCAAACAATATCAGTTTCTTTCTTTGGATAGTATGCTTCATCATTAGTCCTTTGGGCTTGTCTTGGGTCATTGTATTGTTGAGAATAGCTAAGTCATTCACAGTTCTTCATTGAATATTGCTGTACTGTGTACAGTTCTCCTGGTTCTGTTTACTATGCATCAGTTCCTTAAGTCTTTTTAGTTTTTTTCCTAAGATCATCCTGCTTGTTATTTCTTATATCACAATAATATTCCATTGCAACAACATACCACAGCTTATTTAACCATTCCCCAATTGGTGGGCATCCCTTCAATTTCCAGTTCTTAGCCACTACGAAAAGAGCTGCTTATAAATAATTTTGTATAAATAGGTCCTTTTCCTTTTTTGGGGATGTCTTTGGGATATATATCTAGCAGAGGTACAATGTCTTTTATTTTATTTTATTTTAATTTTTATTTTTTGCAGGGCAATGGGGGTTAAGTGACTTGCCCAGGGTTACACAGCTAGTAAGTGTCAAGTGTCTGAGGCCGGATTTGAACTCAGGTACTCCTGAATCCAGGGCCGGTGCTTTATTCGCTGCACCATCTAGCTGCCCACAATTGTCTTTTAAATGCATAAACTAAAATTAGTAAGATTGCAAAGGAAACAAATTTTATTGAAATACAATTTATAATAATATTAAGAAAACAAGTTCACAGACTCCTGATTTTGAGGAAAGATTAGCCATGTTTTGCCTGTTTAGTTTCATATATCTCCAGGGTAATCAATTTGAAATGTCTAATTGGAAATTGGTGATGCAGCATTGAATTTCTGGAGGAAAGAGTGGGGCTGCATATTTACATCCTGGAGTCATCAGTGTAGAAATGAGACTTATAAAAGAAGAGAAGGGGGTCTTGGACAGAACCTTGAGGAATCACATGCAGGGGTCAGATTGTTAGGGGGTAAGCCCAGGGAGAATGGTGTCAAAGAGTCGGGGGCGGGGGGGAACACGACAGGATGGGACAGGGACTGTTCAGCTGTATCAAATGTAGTACCTAGGTCTTGAAGTATTAAAATTGAGAAGAGACTATCAGGCTTGGCAATTAAGAGAAAGATCATTGGTTACTTTGGAGAGAACCGTTTCAGTTTGGTGATGAAGTTAAAGTCAGATTGTGAAGGGTTGAAGAATGAGTGAGAAGAAAGGAGATAAAGGCAGTGAATTTGGACCCCTTTTTCCAGGTGTGTGTTTGTAATTGGATGATAGCTTGAGGGGATGGTCAGGTCTAGTGAAGGGTTTTTCAGAAGCCCAGAATGTGGGGCAGCTAGGTGGCCTAGTGGATAGAGCACTGGTCCTGGATTCAGGAGGACCTGAGTTCAAATCCGGCCTTAGACACTTGACATTTACTAGCTGTGTGACCCTGGGCAAGTCACTTAACCCCAATTGCCCTGCCAAAAAAAAAAAAAAAAAGAAGCCCAGGATGCAAGTAAGAGATTAGTAATGGAGTATGAGACATGGTGAGACCAAGGGGAAAAAGAGGACCTTGGCGGTGCCATAAAAGCTAAGTGAGGAGAGTGGGGTGAAATGGGGGGTGGTCAGCAGTGTCTCTGGAGTTGCTGAGGTCAAGGAAGGAAGGATGAAGAATGACTATGGGTGAGCAGTTGGAGGCTGGTGATAACCTTGGAGGAAGCTGTCTTACTTTACTTCCTCTCTTCATCACGTCTTAGTGCTGTTCTCTTCGGCAGATCCTTAGGAGCTGCCTCACTTGACCAAGCCTTTTTATGATGCTCCCAGGTATACTTCCTTCTTGGAAAACTGTTGCCCTTCTTTGTTTCACACACAGGAATTCTCCATTTCAGCCACACTGACCTTCTGGGTGCTGCCTTTATGTTGTAGTCTTTCTCTGTGTCCATGTTTGCCAGTGACATTACATCTCTTGTCTCTAGGTTGCCAATACTGGTACGCTCTTCCTTTTGTCCTCTATCTCATGGAAACCCCTGTCTTTCACAGCTCAGCTCAAGCGCTGCCTGCTACTGAAATACTGGCTGGACCTACACATTGTCCCCCTTGAAGTCTTCTTGTACATAGTCTTTATTTTTACTTTTCTACATACCTGTTGCCTCACCAATAGAATATAAGCTTCCTTGAGGGCAGATAATTTAATGGATTATTACCGGTACTTTAATAAATGCTTTTTGAATGAAAAATTTAGGAAGAAGCAGTCACCTTCATTGACTGCCTATTATTTTGTTTTTGTTTCTTTGTTTTTGCAGGGCAATGAGGGTTAAGTGACTTGCCCAGGGTCACACAGCTAGTAAGTGTCAAGTGTCTGAGGCCGGATTTGAACTCAGGTACTTCTGAATCCAGGGTCAGTGCTAAAGCACTGCTCCATCTAGCTTCCCAGACTGCCTATTATTTAGAGGGTAAAATGCAAACTTCTTTGATATTTAAGGCCATGCATAATTTGGCTCCCACCTACTTTTCTTTTTTTTTCCCCCACTTACTTTTTTTTTTTTTTAAATTTTTGCAGGGCAATGAGGGTTAAGTGACTTGCCCAGGGTCACACAGCTAGTTAAGTGTCAAGTATCTGAGGCTGGATTTGAACTCAGGTACTCCCGAATCCAAGGCCAGTGCTCCATCCACTGCGCCACCTAGCTGCCCCCCCACTTACTTTTCTAATCTTATTCCTTACTCTTGGCCTTCAGGAACTCATAGGCCGAGGCTCATTAATTCTAAGTGGTGATCACTTGGGATACCCCCTCTGTATTCCCACAAACTTTTACCTCCACTCCACCACCTTCCTTGGAAAAGCACTTCTTTTTCATCTCCTTTTTCATCTGCTGCTCAGAATTTTTTTCCTTCCAAGCTTAACTCAGGTCCCGCTTCCTCCTTTAGACTTTACTAATTTCCCAAGTTAATGCTCTCTCTTTCCCCAAATTTTCTTGTATTGTCCTTATTTGTGTACCTGGTATTTCAGTTTAGTGTGACCCTGGGCAAATCACTTAACCTGTTTGCCTCAGTTTTCTCATCTGTCAAATGAGCTGGAGAAGGAAATGGCAAACCACTCCAGCATCTTTGCCAAGGAAACCCTAAATGAGATCACAAACAGTCAGGCGTGACTGAAATGACTGAACATGTTCCTTCAGTAATACACCAGAAACCCCTCAAAGTAGGGACTATGTTTGAGGTTTTGTAGTTCCAGCTTCCACTAAGGGGCTTTGACCCTTCTTTAGTCCCTTTAGGTAGGCGCTTTTTTTTTTTTGGCGGGGCAATGAGGTTTAAGTGACTTGCCCAGGGTCACACAGCTAGTAAGTGTCAAGTGTCTGAGGCTGGATTTGAACTCAGGTCCTCCTGAATTCAGGACCAGTGCTTTATCCACTGTGCCACCTAGCTGCCCCCCTTTAGTAGGCTTTTGTTTTTAGTGAGGCAATTGGGGTTAAGTGACTTGCCCAGGTTCACACAGCTAGTGTTAAGTGTCTGAAGCCGGATTTGAACTCAGGTCCTCTTGAATCCAGGGCCGGTGCTCTATCCACTACGCCACCTAGCTGCCCCTTTAGTAGGCTCTTAATAAATGTTTGTTGAATTTATTTGAAGTGAGCCAAGCATTTCCATTAGTCATACTAAAAATCTGCACGATGAAACTTTTGAAAAGGGGTTACAGTTTTGAGAAGGAAATGCCGTTTGTGAGAGACCAGGGTCCACAGCTTTTGCCTTTTGTTCCTAAAGGAGAAATCCTCAAATATTTTGTTATTGTTTGGTCTTAATTAATAGTATTTTATTTTTTCCAATTACATGTAAAGACATTTTTCAACATTCATTGTTTGAAAGATTCTGAGTTCCCTTCCCTCCTCTTTCTCCAGGATGGCTAGCAGTCTGATAGAGGTGATACATGTACAATAATATAAAGCCTATTTCCATATTGGTCACGTTGTGAAAGAAGAAACAACAAAAGAAAAAAAACACCCCATGCTGGCCCCCCTTCCCCCAGTGAAACTGCTTCAGTCTGCATTCAGACTCCATAGTTCTTTCTCTTGATGTGGAGAACATTTTCCATCATGAATCTTTTGGAATTGTCTCATTGCATTGCTGAGAAGAGCTGTCAGTCTTGGTTGATCACAGGATAAGTTTTAATAGAAGGGAATTCTCTGGTATCATACCCTAATTAAAAGCTTAAATGTAGGGTGAAAGTTCATTTTTATACCTTCCATGGTATATTTGGGCTAGTCACAAATGAGACATTAGCACCTAAATCCTAACAAGAAAGACAGCATGGGATACTTTGTAGTCTCTTAATTGTTTTCATCCTAACTTGATTTTAACAGTTTGTAACTTTACTGCACTTTTGACTTTGACCAAAACAGTAACTAGTTTTTGGATGGTTTTAACCTTCATTTAACAAGTGGGAGAGAGTTTGGTTGTTAAGGTTGTAAGTATTTAAGGCTGCAAACATGAAACTGAGAAATTTAGCAGTTTTCAAGGATTTGTTTTCTAGATAATCGTCGTTTTCATCTAAACCCGGTTATCCCCCTATCCCTGGAGTGCCCTTCTCCCCCCCTTCTTTTAATCTCAGAATTCCTTAAAGACTCAGATGTCACCTTCTTCCTTCAGGAGGCTTTTCTTGTCTACTCCCCTTGCATGACCTTCTGTCTATGCTGATTTTGTATGTTCTTGTATTATCTCTGTCACTAGAATATGAGCTCCCTGAGAGGAGAGACTTTTTGCCTTTTTAAATTTTTTTTCGGGTATCCCCAGGGCTTAATCTAGTGCATAGTACTTTGTAAATGCTTTAAAATACTTGTTGAGTGGCATATATGGAAATATGTTTTGCATGATTTTACATGTATAATTTTTTTCCATATTAGTCACATTGTGGAAGAAAACATAGATTAAAAAAAAACCCAACAAGAAAAATAAAGTAAAAAAATAAAGTATGCTTCAGTCAGCATTCAGACTCTATCAGTTCTTTCTCTGGAGATTGATAGCCTTTTTCATCCTAAGTCCTTCATAATTGTCTTGGATCATTGTATTCCTGAGACTAGCTAAGCCATTCACAGTTGATCATAAATATTGCTGTTACTGTTATACATGTATAATTGATATCACAATTCTTGCTTTCTCAAGGAGTGAGATAGGGGGCAGGAGGGAAGGAGAGAATATAAACTCAGAAATTTAAAAAAATACTAAATAAGTTAGAAACTTATTTTATTTTATTTTTATGTTTTTTTATTTTATTTTTTTTTAGTGAGGCAATGGGGGTTAAGTGACTTGCCCAGGGTCACACAGCTAGTAAGTGTTAAGTGTCTGAGGCCGGATTTGAACTCAGGTCCTCCTGAATCCAGGGCCGGTGCTCTATCCACTGCGCCACCCAGCTGCCCCTAGAAATTTATTTAAAAAAAGAAAATAAAAAATAAAATGCTTGTTGATTGGCTGACTACTGCTTTCAGGGAAATATTAGGAACCTGTATTGTATACCTTTTGTGTCTATTTTTTTGGTTAAAAAATGTGTATTTATTGAATTTTGGGTCCCAAAAGAGGTTTCCTGTTATACCTCTCCTTGACTTTTTTTTTTTAATTAAAGACCAAGGTTGAATTCATTCTCAGCTTGGTAATGAAGTACATCTAAATTACTGTATCCTTGCCATCTTAAGTTTCCAGGACTGCCCTTAGCATTTGTGTAGTGAATTATTAATTATTCTAAAAATCAGTAGGCAGTTTTTTTCCCACACTTTAAAAAACCAGTATGTACCTGTTTGACATTTAAAAAAAATCACCTTTTTTGATACAAAATGTTATTGGTAAGTTAAAATTAATTCTTTTCCTGTTTGTCAGAATTAGGTAAAGTTCAGAACTTTACCAATGCCATTTTGCTTAGAAAATGTGACCTTTATTGAATTGTTTAAAAGTTGAGATTTCATTTTTTAAATGGTGTCAGAATTTTGGTATAACAAACGTCATTTAAAGGGAAATGGAGAAGCAAAATGACCTACTTTTCCCCCCTCACCTGATTCTTTCTGACAGCAAGCAGGCATCTTGGATCCAGGTTGGATCCCTCTTCCTAATGGTGGTAGCTTCCAGGTTTGGGACTAAAAGTAATGATTGTTCTGATATTCAGAAATATTTCTTATTGGGAAGAAGAGTGGATCTGTTGGTTCATAAATAAGTCATTAAATTTTTGATTGGTTCTTTTCCCTAATGTTGTCATATCTAGAAATGCTAAAAAAGACATTTCATTTAAATCAGGGTGATATTGTAAACTTTAGATCATCATGAATATGCTATTTGAACATGTCTAAACTAGTGGGAGGGGGCGAAATAGAGGAGGAACCTTTTTTATTACTCTTTTAGGAAATTAAATCTTGTTAGTAAGCAACATGCTTCTACATGTGGTTTTACATCCTGTAAAACAGGAAATAAAAATAAAAAACCCAACCACTTAAAGAAGCATTTTAGAAAGAATTAACTTATTTTTCTTAAAACTAATGTGTTTGGCTAATGAAAAGATGTACAGAATTTTTTAGTGTCTTCAGTTACCTTTTGTGAACAATTTTTTAAACTTTGGGCTAGGATATCTGAGAAGTATGAAGGAGGCTCTCAGGGTTTTTCAAATGTTCCATGACAAGACTCTTGATCCTTATTTCTAGGAATTTTTAGTTCTTGTGCATTCTTTGTTGCTTTGCAAAGGTATGTATGATCTTGTAACCCTAATGATATTTCTCTTACCTTGGTTTTGAGATTGACTTGGGGGGGCTGGGCAATGAGGGTTAAGTGACTTGCCCAGGGTCACACAGCTAGTAAGTGTCAAGTGTCTGAGGCCACATTTGAACTCAGGTACTCCTGAATTCAGGGTCGGTGCTTTATCTACTGTGCCACCTAGCTGCCCCCAAGATTGACTTTTACACAGGATAATAAGTTAGACCAGAGTGCTAACATTGAATGTTTGTTTATAGAAACTTTTCTCATAACACCTGAGAGAGGAATTGTATCAAAATGTTGAAATCTGGCATATAATTTGGAACTTGGGAAGGGGGGCGGGGTGGATAAATCCTTTTGGTTGTGTTTTAAATAATTCTCAGCAGATGTAAGCTTTATGGGACTTAAATGAGTTTATATTTTTCCATGGTGAAGAGAGTAGATCTGATTCTTCCAAAATTTGAGTTCTTGTCTTGTGACTTATTAATAGAGAAAGCTATTTTGAAGGAATAACTTTAATGTGGGGGTGAAGAATAATAAACTAAAGACTTATTTCATTAATGAAGCCTTGTAAATAATGGGGGGATATCCTTGAATCAAAATTTTGCTTCTAGTCTTTCTTAGGTTCTTTAATCTCTATTGCCTCAGTTCTTCAACCTTTATTTCTACCCCACTTCCATTTCTAGGGAATAGGACAGGATAGGATAGGGACAGGATCTGTGACTTCATTGATAGATGGAGCCTTCTCCTGCGCCACCTAGCTGCCCCCAAAAGAATGCTTTTTTTAAAAAAATAGATAAAGGGACAGCTGGGTGGCACAGTAGATAGAGCATTGGCCCTGGATTCAGGAGGACCTGAGTTCAAATCCTGCCTCAGACACTTAACACTTACTAGCTGTGTGACCCTGGACAAGTCACTTAACCCCAATTGCCTCACACACACACACGCAAAAAAAATAGATAAAAAGCAAAACAAAACCACTTCAGTTTCTGATGTTTAACCATCTGACAGTGCCATGGACTTTCTTTGGTGGCAAGAACTTTGTCTGGGTCCTACAGCCCCCTCAAGAACAGCTGCCAAGCTACTCATCCCCGAATGCTTCCCAGGATGATGTCTGAGGGCTCCGGGCTAGAAACCCAAATATTCCCAAGGCTCCTGGTCTCAGGGTCCTAAGCTGTCTCCATAGGGGTCAAGAGGGAGATGGTGGTCGTGGTAGAGGTGGTTTGTCTGTTCTTGTCCATGCAGGGAGACTTGTACCATCATTCTGACCTCTTCCCTACAAAGTTGCCTTCTCCACAATCTAGCACCAATTCAGTTCAGTAACTCTACTACCCCAAGGCAGAGTTATGAAATGGACAGAGAGCTGACCTGGAAACCAGGACCACCTCCATTCAAAAGTCCTACCACTGAAATATGTATAATGTGATTTTATATATATAACCTATGTCAGATTACTTGTTGTCTTGGGGAGGGGGGAAGGAGGGGAGGGAGGGAGGGAGAAAAATTTGAAACTAGACATCTTATAAAAACAAATGTTATGGGGCAGCTAGGTGGTGCAGTGGATAGAACACCGGCCCTGGAGTCAGGAGGACCTGAGTTCAAATCCAGCCTCAGACACTTGACACTAGCTGTGTGAACCTGGGCAAGTCACTTAACCCCAATTGCCTCACTAAAAACAAAAGCCTACTAAAGGGGGACAGCTAGGTGGCACAGTGGATAAAGCACTGGTCCTGAATTCAGGAGTACCTGAGTTCAAATCCGGCCTCACACACTTGACACTTACTAGCTGTGTGACCTTGGGCAAGTCACTTAACCCCAATTGCCTCACTAAGAAAAACCAAAAAACCAAAAAACCAACCAAACAAAAAGCATTCTTTTAAAATTTTGAGTTTCAGATTCTCTCTCCCCCTCTTACCCCTCCCCCACTCACTGAAGACGCAAACATAATATCAGTTATATATGTAAAATTATATAAAACTTCCATATTAGATCTGTTGCAAAAAAAAAATAAAAAAAGCAAGAAGGAGGCAGCTGGATAAAGTGAGGTACAGTGGATAAAGCACTGGCCCTGGATTCAGGAAGATCTGAGTTCAAATCCGGGCTCAGACACTTGACACTTGCTGTGTGAGCCTGGGCAAATTACTTAACCCTCATTGCCCCATCTCACCCCACCCCTCACTGTGTGTGTGTGTGTGTGTGTGTGTGCGCGCACACACACACACACACAAACAACCAACCAACCAACCAACCAAGAAAATTGTACTTCAGTTTATCTTCAGAATTTAACATTTGTATCTCTGGAGGTGGATAATATTATTTCATCTTGAGTCCTTTGGAATTGTTTTGGATCATTGGATTTCCCCCTGAAAGATTATACTCAGTTTTGCTCAACAGGTGATTCATGGTTGTAGCTCCTTTGCCTTCTGGAATATCATTCCAAGCCCTCTGCTCCTTCATTGTGGAAGCTGCTAAATCTTGTATGATCCTGACTGTAGCTCCCCAATATTTGAATGTTTTCTTTCTGACTGCTTGAAATATTTTCTCCTTGACCTGGGAGCTCTGGAATATGGGTATAATATTCTTGGGAGTTTTCACTTTGGGAACTCTTTTAGGAGGTGATGTATGGATACTTTCAGTTTCTGTTATACCCTCTGAATCTAAGATATTGGGGCAGTTTTCCTTGGTAATTTTTTGAAATATGTCTAGGCTCTTTTTTTTGAATAATGGCTTTCAGGTAGTCTAGTAATTCTTAAATTTTCTCTCCTCAATCTGTTTTCTAGGTGAGTTGTTTTTCCAATGAGATATTTCACATTTTCTCCTTTTTTCATTCTTTTGTCTTTGTTTTATTGTTTTTAGAGCATTAGCTTCTTTTAAAAAATTTTTTTTGAGAGTCAATGGGGGTTAAGTGACTTGCCCAGGGTCACACAGCTAGTAAGTGTTAAGTGTCTGAGGCTGGCTTTGAACTCGTGTCCTCCTGAGTCTAGGGCTGGTGCTTTATCCACTGCGCCATCTAGCTGCCCCAGAGCATTAGCTTCTACTTGCCCAATTCTGATTTTTAAGGAATTCTTTTCTTCAGTGAGCTTTTGTATCTCTTTTTCTATTTGTCCAATTCTTTTTAAGGAGTTATTTTCATTGAATTTTTGTACTACCTTTTCCATTTAACCTATTCAGCTTTTTAAAGAGTAACTTTCTTCATTGAAATTGTTTTTTTGCCTCTTTTACCATTAGGCCAGTTTTGTTTTTTAGCGGGATATTTTATTCAGTATTTTTTTGTGGCTCTTTTACCAAGCTGTTAATTCTCATTTCTTAATTTTCTTGCATCACTCTCGTTTCCCCTCCTATTTTTTTCCCCTACCAGTCTTAATGTCTTTCTTTAACCTTTCCAGGAATTCTTGTTGGCCAGGGGTCATATTAGCATTTTTCTTTTCTGGCTTTGTGTATCGCTATTTTTGCATTGTTGTCTTCTGAGATTGTGTCTTAGTCTTCCTTGCTTCTATAGTAGCTTTTTATGGTCAGGTTCTTTTTTTGTTGTTTGCTCATTTCCCCAACCTATTTCTTGACTTTTAACTTTATGTTAAAGTTGGGCTCTGTTCACCTCAGGAAGGAGGGCAGTGTGCTTAACTTCAGGCTTTTTTGTGCTGCTGTTTTCAGAGCTAATTCTCAGTTTCTCCAAGTTTTCGGTGTTTCCAAGGTGGTATAATCCTGGGAAAGAGGTTTAACTGCTCTTGTGTTTACCCAGGAAGGGCCCTTACTCCCCTGCAAATATTCCTCTTGGTCCTGGAATTGTGACCAGCTCCCCAGCTCTTCTGATCTTGGATTTGTGACCCGCTCCCCCTTAAACTGATCTGATTATTTTTCACTGAAAATGTTATGAAAGAAGAGACATTAAAATCTGTTTTGCTTCTGTTCCTTAAGGACCATGAACCTTTGTATCTAACTTGCTGCTAAAATTTCCATATGTGTTGTCTCCTCCATTAGTATGTGGACTCCTTGAGACTGGGGACTGACTGACTTCACTATTTGTATTCCCACATATAGCACAGTGCTTTACTCACAGAGAGTTCTTAATGATGCTTTGTCCTTTATTCATTCATGAGCCAAGAAACCTTTTGTGATCATAGATTTTGGAGGTGTGTTATCTGAGGTGGTTTCTTTCCCCATTGTTCCTGTTCCTCCATAGAAGCCTTTATTACACTTACTGTAAACTCAGCTTTGGATGCTTTGCTTTGATTTGGTTATGGAGCAGGTACATCAGCCTGACTCCTCTTTTGCTCCTATTTTCAGCTGTGAAAGCAGACTATGGAAAATGTGGGGAATCCAAGAAAAAGTTGAAAATAATAGCTCTATTATTTGTTGAATGGAACCATTTTCATTTAAGCCTGATATTATAATCTGCCTAATCATTTTGTTATCTTGGCACAGTTGTTAGATATCTGTATACCTAATTTTTAAAGGGAGCAGTATTTTTCATGCTCCGTGTATTTTTTTCAAATAATTTTTAAATTGATGTTTTTTTTCCCTAAATCAACATACTATCCCATGTATCTCTCTCCCTTTTCCCAAGAGCCATTCCCTATAACAAATAGTGTTTTGTTTTTGTTTTTGTTTTGGGGGTGGGGTAATGAAAGTTAAGTAACTTGCCCAGCTAGTAAGTGTCAAGTGTCTGAGGTTTGAATTTGAACTCAGGTCCTCCTGAATCCAGGGCCAGTGCTTTATCCACAGCGCCACCTAGCTGCCCCCAGTGTTTTTTTTTTAAGAGAGGCGCCTCTTCTCGGGCCCCCCCCCCCAATTGATTGATTCATTGAGAATGTCTGAAAACATGCAGTGTGTATCATCTGTGGACCTCCCATCTCCCAACTGGGTAAGTTAGGGGTATCTTCTCATACTTTTTCAATCTTACCATATTTCTATAATGCTATTACATTTACTTTTGAATTTTTGTTGTATTGTTCTTTCCATGTACATTGCTGTAGTTACTGTATATATCTGTGTATGTTTTCTTGGCTCTGCTTGTTTTTTTATTTTTATTTTATTTTTAATTTTTTTTTAGTGATTCAATTGGGGATAAGTGACTTGCTCAGGGTCACACAGCTAGTAAGTGTTAAGTGTTTGAGGTCAGATTTGAACTCAGGTCCTCCTGACTCCAGGACCGGTGCTCTATTCACTGCGCCACCTAGCTGCCCCAATTGGCTCTGCTTATTTTACTCTGCATAAGTTCATACATATCCATCCATGTTTCTCTGTATTCATCACACCCATCATTTCTTATAGCATGGTATTATTCCATTGTATTCAGGTACTATAATTTGTTTAGTCATTTCCCCAAATGATGGACATCTGCTTGGTTTCCAATTCTTAATTATCGCAAAAAGTGTTCTTATAAATATTTTGGAGTATGGGGACTTTGTTCTTATTAGTGACAACATTGTGGCATAAGCCCTCTAATAGAGTCTCTGATTCAAAGACTATGGACATTTGTGTTGTTTTTTAATCATTTCAGTTGTTTCTGACTCTTCGTGATCCCATTTTTTTTTTTTTTTTGCAAAGGTACTAGAGTGGTTTTCTCATCTCCAGCTTATTTTACAGATGAGGAAACTGAGGCAAAATTAAGTGACTTGGCCAAGGTCACACAGCTAGTAAATGGGGCCAAATTTTAACTCAGGTCTTACTGACTTTAGGCCTGGCACTCTACTATGTCACCTAGATCTCCTAGAAATTTTAGTTACTTTATTTGTATAATTCTAAAATGCTTTCCAAAATGGTTTTTTACCATTTCACTGCTTCATCAACAGTGTATTAGTATGTCTATCTTCCCACAACCCCTCCAACATTGACTGTTCCCATTGTCATCTTTGTTAATATACAGAGTGTGAAATGAAACCTCAGAGTTTTGATTTTTATTTCTCTTGTTATTAGTGATTCACAGCATTCTTTCATATGGTTATGAATACTTTGTAGTTCTTTTGAAAATGATTTGCCCCACTTTGACTAGTTATCTATTGAGGAATAGCTATTATTCATACATATATATATATATATATGAATTATATATATATATATACATTTTTCATTTATCTTGGATATAAAACCTTTATCAGAAATTTGATGGAAATTTTTTTTTCTCATTTACTTCTTTTCTTCTCTTTCATGCATTACTTTCTGTGCAGAAACTTAACAGTTTCAAGTAATCAGTTTTATCTTCTGTAATTGTGTCTATCTTATGTAAGACTACATCTCTTATCCATAGCCATCAGAGCTATGTGATCTCTTTCTCTTCCAACTTTTAAAAATAATATGATCTTTGATATTAAGATTACTTATCCAGATAGAATGTATTGTGGAGTTTGGTGTAAAATGTTGATGTAAGTTTAATTTCTGCTGTACTGCTTTCCAGTTTTCCCAGTTTTTATTAAATAGGGAGTTTTCCTCTAAGTAACTTATGTTTTCTGCTTTATCAAACTCTGGGTTATTGAGTTCTATTTTTTTCTTAATCTTCCTTTTCTCATCTGTTCCTTTGCTCTAGCCAATACCAGATGGTTTTGATGGCTGCTGCTTTATAATATAGTTAGATTCTGGAAGTGTTTCTTCTATTCTCTCCCCGTTTTTACTTATTTTCATCATTTCTCTATATTTTGTTTTTCCAAATGAACTTGATTATTTTATTAAACTCTGTAAAATATCCTTAGTAATTTTATTAGCATAGCATTAAAAGTGTAAATTATTTTTGGTGGGATTGCAAATTTTATTATATTGGCTTGACCTAGTCATGAGCACTTAATATTTTTCCCAGCTATTTATTCTTTAAATCTTTAAGGAGTACTTTGTAATTGATTCTATACAAATCTTTTGTGTCCTTTGGGAGATTGATCTCCAGATATTTTATATATTTTGTAGTTATTTGGAATGGGATTTCTCTATTATTGCTTTTTGTGTTTTGTTATTATTATATAGAAATGCTGTTGATTTTTGAAAAAATATATATTTTTATCCTGCAACTTTGCTAAAGTTGTTAATTGTCTTAGTATCTTTGCTGATTCCCTGACATTTTCCAAGTAAACATCATATTGTTGGCAGTTGGGGATAGTTTTATTCCTCTTTGCCTATCTTTATTTCTCTTGTCTTATTGCTATATAGCTAACATTTCCAGCACCATATCAAATAATATGTTTTACTCAGTTAAATGTAAAAGCAATTTTTATCATTTACTCAAAAAAGTTCAATGTTGGGGGCACCTAGGTGGCGCAGTGGATAAAGCACTGGCCCTGGATTCAGGAGGATCTGAGTTCAAGTCCAGCCTCAGACACTTGACACTTACTAGCTGTGTGACCCTGGACAAGTCACTTAACCCTTATTGCCCCACAAAAAGAAGGAAAAAAAGAAAAAAAGTTCAATGTCTAGTGAACACTCTCTCCTCATTCTTACCTATCAAAAATGCTCCCCATTAATCAAAGTCTGGGTCAAATGACACACTTTTTTTTTTTTTTTGGTGAGGCAGTTGGGGTTAAGTGACTTGCCCAGGGTCACACAGCTATTAAGTGTCAAGTTTCTGAGGTGAGATTTGAACTCAGGTCCTCCTGAATCCAGGGCCAGTGCTTTATCTACTGTGCCACTTAGCTGCCCCCAACATTGAACTTTTTTGAGTAAATAAATGACATAAACAGTATGTCATTTGGCAACAGTAAAAGGCTATGTACACCTATTTTATATATCTGTGTACCTGGGGTATATAAAAGAGGGACACATTAGTATTTCTGAAGTATAACTTATTGAGGTAGAACTGGCAGGACTTGGTGACCTCGAACAGGGAAAGGGATCAGGAAAGGGCTGTGATGGGTCTTGACTTGGAACTTTCTCCTAGATGATTTCTTTCTCTTGGATTGCTTATGGCCCTCTTGCCACATACACTATCTTTCAAAAACAAATAGAAGTGTGTGTTTTTCATGAAAGGTTGTTTCATTTAAATGAATAAAGTATGAACTTAACTAATTATAATCTAGTCTAAAACCTTTATCCTTACTTAGAAAAAGTATTCATGTGGGGGAAGTAGATGGTTAGATAAAACTAAAGAGGTGTGGGTTGGGGTAAGTTAGAGAAGGGGATAGATAGATAGATAGATGCCTGGGGAGCTGGCAAATTACTTCAAGGAGTCCAAAATCAACATGGACACTGACCACTGTCACTTTGTATTTATTCTTTTTCTTTTTTTCTTTCTTTCTTTCTTTCTTCTTCTTTTTTTTTTTTGCAGGTCAATGAGGGTTAAGTGACTTGCCCAGGGTCACACAGCTAGTAAGTGTTAAGTGTCTGAGGCCGGATTTGAACTCAGGTCCTCCTGAATCCAACTGTTGAGCTTTATTCACTCCGCCACCTAGCTGCCCCGTCATTATATATTCTCAATCACTGAATACTAATAACCAAGTACTATCACACACAGACGTGGAGGACATTCCCTGGTAATAGATGAGAGCAAGTTGAGGGTTAGGAAGAGTAATGAAAAAAATGTTTATGTGGATAAACAAACAGATCTGAAGACTGACTCCAAACATATATATGTATATCTGTTTTCCTTCAAGTAAGATAAGAACCAAACCTATTAATAAAAGCATCTATGGCTCACCTCCATTTGTGCAAAAAGAGCCCTAGTGAGGGCTGACATAATTAAATCTAATTATGCCTTCCTTCTGATTGGTCTGATAGTATTACCATCGAGATACATATTTTTAAAAATCGCTTGACTGGGAACCTCAGTCTTGGCAGGTGAACTATTTCTCATCTACTGTTTCACCTTGCTGTTGGTAATGAAGGAGGAGGCAGTTTTTCCTTTCACCCATGTTGCATTAAGAGTATGAGTCTTGGGGCGGCTAGGTGGCGTAGTGGATAGAGCACAGGCCCTGGAGTCAGGAGTACCTGAGTTCAAATCCGGCCTCAGACACTTAACACTTACTAGCTGTGTGACCCTGGGCAAGTCACTTAATCCCAATTGCCTCACTAAAAAAAAAAAAAAGAGTATGAGTCTTCTGAATAAAGACAGTAAAATCTTCTCTTTTCTTCTCCCCCCTCTCCCCCTATGGAAACCAGCTTTGGAGTTGCTTTTCTTTGGGTATGGTTTTGGTGAAAATAGGTGGTCATTGCAGTTCCTTATTTAAAATAACATTTCTCTACTGCAGGATTATTAATTCTTCATAGCCATGTTTAGAAAAAAACCCTATCAGCCTATTAATTGCTAATCAATTGGTGCCAGTCAAAGGACCAATAAAAAATTATGTTGGAATTATCAGTGAAACTGAGTTTGAAAATTCCTCCACCTTTGAGCACTTTCCATCTCTAACTTCTTGTGTGAAAATTGGCATTTGAGGATCACCTAATGTCATTTCATGGCAATTACAGAGCTTTAGAAAAGTTCTTACTTGAATATTGATTTCTTACTGGTTCCACATTATATTCTATAAAATGTATAATTTAAAATCAGAGTACATAACACTCTTTGTCCCTCTTCTACCACTTTTGCGTCTTAGGGCTGGTTTCAGAAAAGAATTACCATCTAGTAAATGTTGAGAGTTAGAGGTAGGCCCTTCATTAGGGTATGTTAACTTACACAAAGGAAGGCTTAAGAGGGGTGATGGAATAAAGGTAACAAAAGAAATAAACTTCCATAGTAGCTTGGGCCACCTTCACAATAGAACCAGATACTGTTTGGTATAGGTAAAAGCCATGAATTTTTATAAGAAGGAGGTGAAGTCTCACTTAATGAATTTCCCATTTCTTTTGTCACAGGCATTGGTCCCAGAGGAATTCTTGTTATAAAAGCATTGGGAAAGGAGCTAACAATCCATCAATAAGCATTTATTAAGCACCTACTATATGCCAGACACTGTGCTAAGTGCTCAGGATACAAAAAGAGGCAAATGACAATACCTTCCTTCAAGGAGTTTACAGTCTAATGGAGGACCTCACCATCTTCCAGAAGTTTCCCCAAACGGACAGGAAGAAGTGTATCTAGAGAAGAGGCAGCATGAGTAGGGCAGTAAGGTGTTACCCCCCCAGCAAGCACATGCTCGAGTACACACATACACACAGGATTTTTGACTACCATTTCTTTTCGTTGTTTCCACACTAATTCATATTTTTGTTTTTGTTGCTGGCTAAGTCATGGGAACTTTGGATGATTTGCAGAATATCTTTAACTATGCATATAAGAATAAGAATTATAACAAGTTTTATTCTGGCCATTTATATACTACTTTTAGAACTGTTTTAAAAAAAGTTGTTTTGACAGAATGCCCTTGGTGCAAATAAAATATATAAATTACTTTCTTATAATGAGTTGTTGGGAGATCTTGTTTATTTCTCTTCTTTAGTATTGCTTCTTACTCAGCTTGAAAATTTATGATAGGAATAATACTTGAAACCAAGATGGGAAATATGGTAGAAACACTTAGTCACCTAAAACTGTGGTCTTAGATTGAGGATGATCTTTGATTTTATTACAAGTTATATTGATATTTGTTATTTATCACCATAACTTGTGATAGAACCTTTCATTAACTTTCTCTTCTCTCTAGTTCTGTACTTCAAATTATTTCAAGTATAGGACTTGGAGACAAGAAGACCTGAGTTCAAATGCTGCCTCAGACATTTACTAGCTTTGTGACTGAGCAAGTCACTTAACTCTTCTGTGTCTTAGTTTCCTTGACTGAAAAATAGGGATAATAATAGCATCTACCTCCCAGGGTCATTGTGAGGATCAACTGAGATGATTCAGGGTGTTTTTGAGACCACTTGTAGTAAAGTGCTTTTGCAAACCTTAAACATGTTGTAAATACTAAGTGCTGCTGCTGCTACTAGTACTACTACCATCACCACCACCGTCATCACTATGTACCAAACACTGTGCTAATCACTTCCCAATTATAACCTCATTTGATCATCACCCTCGCTTTACAGATGACAAAATTGAGGCAAATAGAGGTTAAGTGACATGCCCAGGGTCACACAGCTTCTTTTCCTCTTCTTCCCCTTCCCCCTCAGTCTGACTTCTGACCTCATTATTCAAATGAAACTCTCTAAAGTTACTAATGATCTCTTATTTACCAAATCTATTGAATTTTTTTCCCTCAATTCTCATCCTTCTTGACCTATTTGCAGCCTTTAGTACTGTGGATCACACACTGATAACTCTCTTCTCAAGGATTTAGTGATACCACTGCTGGGTCTAGATCTATCTGAACATTCCTTCTTGGTCTGCTTTGTTGGCTAGAGTCCAGGTTATGCTGGTTAATTTTGTGTGGCCCTGTTCTCTTCTCCTATATTATTTGATGGGTTCATTAACTCACATGGGTTCAGCTATAATCTCTGATGATGTTTCTCAAATTTACTTACCAAGCCCTAACCTCTCTCCTGACCTCTAGTCTCATTTCCTTTAATGTTCTTGCCTTCCCTTTGTTGGTTATCTCTAATTCTGTTCTCTCTAGAACTTGTTTGTACGTGATAGTCATAATGTTGTCTCCTCTGTTAGACTATGGCTCCTTGAAAGCAGGAACCCTCTTTTGCCTTTGTGCTTAGAGAATAGACACTTTATCAAATGTTTATTTTATTTTATTTTTGGTGAGGCAATTGGGATTAAGCGACTTGCCCAGGGTCACACAGCTAGTAAGTATTAAGTGTCTGAGGTCGGATTTGAACTCAGGTCCTCCTGAATCCAAGGCCAGTGCTCTATCCACTGCGCCACCTAGCTGCCCCCATCAAATGTTTGTTTATTGACTGTCTACATTGAATGGGGGTGGGCAGGGTGGTGTGACATAATGGGGGAAGGGGAAAAAGCATTTATAGAGCACCTGCCATGTCCTAGGCACTTTGCTAACTGCTTTTTACACATTTTATTTCTTTCCATCCTTACAACGACTCTTTAAGGTATGTGCTATTATTATCCCCATTATACAGTTGAGAAAACTGAGGCAAAGAAAGGTTAGGTGATTTGGCTAGGGTCATAAAGCTAGTAGGTATCTGGGATTTGAGCTTAAGTATTTCTGATTTCAGGCCTACCTCTATCCACTGCACTTACCTTTACTTTACAGCTAGCATTTATTTAGTGCTTTAAGGTTTGCAAAGCACATTACAAATATTCCATTTTGTGAATCAAACTTGGCCATGGCTTGAGCTTTAGGAAGACACGATCAGACTTGGACTTTGGAAAATCAGTTTGACAGCTAAACAGATTTTGAGGAATGGGGACCAGTTGACACAGGGAGACCAGTGAGCAGGCTGTTGCAGTAGTCCAGGCAGGAGGGGATGCAGGCCTTCACCTAGGTGGTAGAAGTTTCATAAGAGAGAACGGGGTGGATACAAGTACTTGGTGTAACTGTATGGATAATGTAGGATGAGAAGGGAATGAAGGCTTGTACGTGACAATTAAGTTGCAAAGTCTGGGGCACTGGAAGGATAAATATTTGAAAGTAATAGGAAAGTTAAGAAGAGAGTGTTTTGGGGAAAAATCAGTTTGGTTTTGGACATGTTGAATTTAAGATACCTAGGAGATGTACAATAGGTAGCTAGAGATATGATACTGGAGCTCAGGAGGAAGGTTAACACTGGAAAAAAATAGGATAAATTCTCCACAGTGTTGAGAGTTGAATTCATTGGAGCTGAGGAGGTCACCAAGTGCAGTAGTATAGATGGAGAACAGAGCCCCAGGATATGGAGCCAATATATTCAACCTAGGATTTCTGGTGCCAGATACCTCTTTGCAATCTGTCAACCAAACCTGAAGTATCTAAATTGTACTTTTGACTGATCCCCTCAAAATTTGTACCTGGAATTTCCCACTCACTACTACCATAAGGGATAGCTGTATATTTATTCTCTTGCCTCCATGTCATTTTTATAGAAATCATGACTGGTGTTAAACTATAGAAGATTTTTGTGAAGCATCTGTGTACTTATCTCTGGAGAATAGAAAATAGAGTGGGGCATAATCATCAGTGAACCTAAGTAATCGGGCTTTGAGGGAATAACTTTTGCTTCATGGGTGGTAGCAGTGGAAAGCTAACTCAGGAATGACAGTGGCATGCTTTCTTTGGAGGGTTATACTTTTTTCCTCCTGTAAAATATATTTTTTGATAGTTTGGTATAGCACTAAATAAATATATTAACTTAGGTAGTATTGTCATTTTTATTATATTTGCTCTGCCTAACCATGAGCTATTAATATTTTTCAAGTTGTTTAGATCTGACTTTATTTCTGTGAAAAGTGTTTTGTAGTTCTAGTCATATAATTGCTGTATTTGTCTTGGCAAGTAGGTTCCCAAGTGTTGTTTTGTTTTGTTTTGTTTTTCATAGAGGTTCCATAACTGAGAGTCATCTACTTTATTGTTCTTGTTTAATTACTAATGAAAATTTAGTGATTTTTACTTCAGAAATCCAAGATTTATAGCTGGAGTCAGGACTGGATGTCATCAGGGGTCTTGGAAAAAATTTCCCTAGGAAAGGAGAAGGAAGGATTTGAGCTTGCAATATATGGCTTGTGATTTTTCAGGTGCATTTGGTCCTTCATTTCTCCCCTTCTGCCCCCCCCATTATTTGTATTCTTTTGTTCTACACACTTCTTGTTATTTCTGCTATTAAAACATGGTTTTTATATATTTATACATTTGTGTGTATATTTACACATATACACAGAATAAGATTTGTAAAATAATACTCTCTCCAACTGTACTAATCTATTCTTCCTTTCTGAATATTAGAACACCTGCTAGATTTAAAAGCCACATAGCAGTGAAATCTGGCTATATAATGGAAAGAAACTGTTGGGTAATCTTAATTATCACATTTGCAGCCAGGAATACAGCAACTAAAATAGTTGATGGGGATGAAGGAAATAATTACATTAAAATTATCTTAAAGGTCATGGTGTAAGGCATATCTGTTCAGTTTTTTATTAGATTAGTTTCAAGGGCTTTCTATGAAGCAGACATAAGACTAGCTTTTTGTATCTTTTGTTTTGTTGTTTGTACTTTTATATTGTGTTTGCCTCAAGGCTTTTTAGGGGATATGTACTTAACAAATCAAATTAAATAGAGAAATAACTTAAAAGATCAATAGCCTAATCAAGCTTGTTTTGGACTAAAGTGTTCATGGTAGTGTTGAAGTTTAAGTCAAGTCACTGGTAGGCCTGAGTATGTGAATTTAAGGTGAAAAGAAATGTTGACACACTGTATTAACACATTTTAAAATGTGGTTGAGGGGGCAGCTAGGTGGCACAGTGGATAGAGTACCGGTCCTGGAGTCAGGAGTACCTGGGTTCAAATCCTACCTCAGACACGTAACACTTATTAGCTGTGTGACCCTGGGCAAGTCACTTAACCCCAATTGCCTCACTTAAAAAAAAATGTGGTTGAGCAATATCTTTAATAAATGTATGATGTGGATGGGATTGTTACCTTTCCATGCCCTTTTCTGGAAATAATAGCTGTACTATTTTTTCAGAAAATGTTTGATACTGATGGTATGGTTATTAGAAATTTAAACTAGTATTGAATTAGCCCTTTGAATATGATAGTGTTTGGTATCTAGAATCATCTTTCTGGATACTTTCAATAAGTAAACACATATTTATAAATTGAATTTGGAGAAGAGGTACAAAAAGCATAACTGAATTCTTGCCCTTAAGTGATTGTTACTGTGATGGGTAGGGTGAGGTATAACATATGACAAGATGACTATTGGTTTACAAAAAAAACAGATTGTATTAAGTGGATCCTAAAAACAGTAAGCGCTGTTTGTGTTTACCTCTGACAAGGCCAGGCTTGAGAGAGGGATATCATTTTTTTCCCCATAAAAGTATTTTATTATTTTCCAGTTACATGTAGAGATAGTTTGCAACATTTGTTTTTATAAGACTTCTAGTTTCAATTTTTTCTCCCTCCCTCCCCCGCTCCCCAAGAGAGTAAGCAATCTGATCTAGGTTATATATGTACATTATACATATATTAAACATATTTCTGCATTAGTCATGCTGTGCTAGAAGAATCAGAGCAAAAAGGAAAAACCTCAAAAAAGAAAAAAATAAGAGATAGTATGGTTCAATCACCATCTAGATTTCATAGTTCTGAGTGGTTGCCAATAAATTATAAGCTTTAGCAAGAGTATTTAAGTGTTGGGGCAGCTAGGTGGCGCAGTGGATAGAGCACTGGCCCTGGATTCAGGAGTACCTGAGTTCAAATCCGGCCTCTGACACTTAACACTTACTAGCTGTGTGACCCTGGGCAAGTCATTTAACCCCAATTGCCTTACTTAAAAAAAAAAAGAGTATTTAAGTGTTTAAGTATTATTAAAGAGCATTAGGATCAGAGAGAAAGGTAAAAATCTAATTATTTCTAAGAGACCCCATCATCTGACCCATCATGGAGAGGTCAGGAACCAAAAGAGAGTGAACCCCTCCGTCAGCGTCTGCTTCCTATTTCGTGTCCTCCCTCCAGAAATGGGAGGCCCCTCAAGCTGATTGGCTGGTAGCCTTGATAGTACCCACCAGCAAATGTCAATTCCTTACGCCAAGGACCGTCACCACTTGGCTTGCCGTCAGAGGCCTTGTCCTCATGGCGGAGCTTTTCTACAGTAAGTCTCCAGCAGGTGGCATCATTCCAATCGTTACAGGCATAAAATGACAGTTTTTGTTTGTTACAGTATTAAGTTGTACACACAGATCTGCTTTGCTTTAAGCAACAATACAGGCATTATTAATTCTGCTTTATAGATGAGAAGAGTCTCAGCTAGTTACGTGTTACAACCAGCTTCCTCACTCTGAGCGCAAGAGTGAGTAAAAGGGGCAGCTAGGTGGCACAGTGGATAAAGCACTGGCCCTGGATTCAGGGGGACCTGAGTTCAAATCCAGCCTCAGGCACTTGACACTTACTAGCTGTGTGACCCTGGGCAAGTCACTTAACCCCCATTGCCCTGCCCCGACCCCCCCAAAAAAAGAGTGAGTAAAATTTGGAGTTTTCATATATGTGTGCTCTAGTCTTAGCTTAGATTTAGACCACTATGTTTTGTCTTATACAGAACAGCGTGTTTCTCTATTAAAGGATGAAGCCTATGTATGTGAGACACTTGCCCTTTATGTCCCAGAAGACTTAGTGCATATTAAAGCTCTTCAAGTCCTGACTTTTGAGACATTTGGGAGTTCCCAAGGAGGAAACTAGTTACTGTTGTAGCTAGGCAATTGTCCTGCAATTTATTATTTTTGCCCAGGGCTAGCAAATGAAAGGTATGTATTGGGGAGTTGGGTTGAACCAAAGGCTTCCTGATACTGAGACTGGCCCCTCTACCCACAGTACTACATTCTACACCCACCCCCACCTTCCCCGTGTGTGTGTGTGTGTGTGTGTGTGTGTGTGTGTGTGTGTGTGTGTATGTAAAACCTGAAGTTTTTTTTGGGGGGGTGTTATTAATTGCTTTAGGAAATTATTTGCCATTATACTGCATTTGGGCGCAATTCAAAAGAAGTCTCTTAAAAAGTTTTTTTTTGAAGAGTTAAGTATTTGCAAATCAGATTATATTAATTGCATGAAGCAAGGTTAATCTCTATTAGCATTCAGGTTGCTATAGTAACACCTCCCTTATTCCAAACTCAATGATTCAGCCGTGGGACCTATCTGACATACAGAAGAAAATGATATTGAGAACAGCATTGGGGATTGTGCAGTTCGAGTGCTTGCTCAAAAGTTCATGTATCTTGATGGTTGACTGGACTAAAAGAGTTGATTAATGAATTATGATCAAAATAGGAGGGAGTTTTTAGCAGAGTCCTGCAAAGTTCTGTTCAGTTCAGCATTTTAAATGAATGACTTGGATTAAATAATTCTTAGTAAATTTTAAGATCGTATGAAGCAGGAAGGGAAAGCTTATAATTTGGCGAACAGAATTGGGATCTAAAAAGATCATAGGCATGAAAACTGGTTTAATCTGACAAAATTCTCTTTTTCCCCATTAAATTTTAAGTACTGCACTTAGGGATCAAAAACTGCTCCATTAAGTACAACCTTAGGAGATGTGACTATAAATATTTTAGTTTGAAAAAAGGTGGAGAATGGGTTTTCGAACATGCCAAATATAAATATAGCCAACAAATTGGAGGCTCTGCCAGTAGAGGGAAGATTCCTGTGTAGACGAAGGTTGGTGCTCAGTCTGTTGTGCTCTCTTCCCTGATTGTACCAGATCTTCAGGGTCTTGTCCAGTTCTGGGAACCATGTTTTACAGGGCATGTTGAGGGACTCTAGAGGAGGGCAGGTAAATGGGGACGGGATGTCAAGGGAACCTGAAGTAGCCTCCAAATAATTGAAGTTTTCATTTGGAAGTTGGATGAGATTTATTTTGCTTGGCCTCAGGTAGACTGATTACCAATGAGTAGAAGTCCAGGGAGGCAGCTTTTGGCTAAGTATAAGGAAAACATTCCTAATAAAGCTGTCTAAAATGAATTGGACTGTTTCATAAAGTAGCCAGCCCTCTCTGTTCCTGGAGGTTTAAAACCAGATGGCCACTTATATAGATGGTGTGGATTGGATTCATGGATTTGAGAGATGGAATAGATGCACTTGATTTTCCTTCCATTTCTAAATATTTGAGGTTCTTCTACTTCTCACAGCAAAGACTCTTAGGGACAATTAAGTATTAACTCTTTCTTTGTTTTGCAGCCTTCTAGTTAACCTCAGTATCTAGTTATAGGGCCTAAAAAGATTATCAAGGGGAGGACTCTGAAAGACTTTGCTGTTGGTATACACCTCACCTGGTGAAAGGGTGAAAGGGCAGAAAAAAGCCTGTAATGTACAGACATGATTATCCTGAATCAAGGAGAAACTGTGAAATTATGTTCAGTGTGCCCATTTGAGAAGGCAGAGGAACGTGTAATATATTTTAAAGTGATTTGCATTCCAGGAAGTTAATGCAAAAATTCTTTTGGTCCTCAAATAGATAAATTGTTACCTATTCTGAATGGCTAATTTTCTTAGGATTTAGGATACTCTGTATTTATGTATAATTGTTGGATCTTTTGATTATATGGATAGTTTTTTTTCCTTTATGAAGCAGCCTTTTTGTGTCTGTGAGAGAACTTTTTGGGGGTAATAAAGCAGAGATGGTGATTATCCCCTAATATACAGCATATGTATTCCTGACTAGTAATTGACAAACTAAAATAGGGAACATTAGTAGCCAAAGGACGTCTTAGTCTCTTGGTGTGCTTCACAGCTGCTCAGTAGTGGCAAGAGCATGGATACAATTGAATTCCAAGCATTCATTTGCTGCTTTGCTGGCTTCAGGAGAGAGTCTGAGTTGAGTTGTATGTTGGGAAAATTGAATACTAAATGTGTACATTGCTTCGGAAAGTTGTCATGGAAAGAAGTGGATTTCAGGAGAACTTTGAACAATAGAAAGGGAGAACTTGGAGCAGTAATGTACCATATATGATTGTAGTGCTATTAAAAATATGAAAACAGTAATGTATTTAAGACTTATGCTTTCTCCAAAAGAACGCTCTGAGGTAGGGCAATACAGGTGTTATTAATTTTGCTTTATAGATGAGAAGAGTCTCAGCTAGTTACGTGTTACAACCAGCTTCCTCACTCTGAGCCCAAGTGTTCTTAAGAGTGAGTAATACTTGGAGTTTTCATATATGTGTGCTCTAGTCTTAGCTTAGATTTAGACCACTATGTTTTGTCTTATACGGAACAGTGTGTTTCTCTATTAAAGGATGAAGTTGAAAAGTGTATGGTTACTAGCAGATTTATTTTTAAGCTGTCACAGGCCAGACTGTTATGGTAGAGAGAGGATTCGATTGAGAGCATTTGGATTTGGAGTCATGACTTGGTTTAAGTTCTGGTTCTGTCATTTATGTGTGTCCTTGGGTCATTCTAGGGCCAGGTTTCCTCATCAGTGAGTGAATTTTTTTTTTAAGCAAAACATTTGGAAACAATGTATTCCCGCTTTTTGGAAATGGCCGAGTAAGTGAAACAAATATGATGGGATCATATTTCAGTGTAAGAAACAATGTGAGGAATTTATACCCATGGGTAGATTGGTTTGAATTTATGCTGAAGTGTAGTGCCTACCTCTCTCTACTTGCACTCCTGTTGTGTCCGCCCCACCCCAACCCCTCTACCTCTGCAGTCATTTCCTCTCTTTCTTTCATCCTCAGTATTTTGTTTAGATATTCCCAGGTCCTTAAATAGATATTTCCATCTTTAAAAAAAGTAACAACAACCAAACAAACAAGAAACAAAAAACTAGCACAATGAAATAAAACCAAAAAAATCTACTGTTCACTTGATCCTGCTATTCTCTTAGGTGTGGTCTTCCTTTACCCCTTCTACGTCTCAGACTACTAGAAAAAGAATTATTTCTACATACTCTTCTTACTTCCATTTCTTTACTTCAGACTCTTTAGTTCCTTGCAGCCTAGATTCCTTTACAATTACCAGAGATCTCTTAGTTGCTCAGTGCCAAAACCTTTTCTCAGTCTCTAACCTGCCTGACTGCCCTGCTGCTTTTGATACTGTCAGACTCCTCTGGGTGCTTCCTCTTTCCTTGGTGCTTGTGTTACTATGCTTTTTTGTTTTCCTTTGTGTCTGCTCTCTCCTTCTTATTCTCCTTGGCTTGATCATTGGCTATCTCCTATTAACTTCATCAGCTTCTATACACTGAATTCTCATCTTTGTACGAATGACTCCCGAATATGTGTCCCGGCAGATTCTCTCTCCTCAGCTCCATCTACATTCGATCCATCTGGATGTCCAAAATGCAACTCCTCTTTCTTTCACCTCATCTTGCCTCCAGACTTCCCCATTTCTGTTGTGAGCACTGTCATCCTTCCATTAAACAGGTTCTCAGCCTTGCCTTATCCTGTTGTCTTCTTTCTCCTTCACCCTGTTGTTTCCAGTCAAGTGCCAAGTCTTCTCAGGCCTACCTCAGCAGCATCTCTTCCCTCCTAGCCCTCTTATCTACTTACAGAGCACCTATCCTAGTTTTGGTTTTTAGCATCTGTCCTTTGCATTAGCTTCCTCGTTAATCTCCCAGCTTCTCTCCAGTGCATATTCCACTTATATGCCCATCTATTCACATTGTGGTCTTCCCAAACTGGCCTTCTTAGCATTTCATCTCCCACTGGGCCTTTTCCCTGTGCCTGTCATTCACTGCCTTTTAACCCTTATTGTCTGTATTCCATCAACTCTGTTGATGTCTGATTACCTCTAGAATTAAACATAAAATATTCCATTTGGTCTTTAAAGCCCTTCCTAACCTGGCCCACTTTCTACCTTTCTAGTCTTGTTATACTTATATTTTACAAGCCTATACATTTTAGCTATTCTTGTTCTCCCAGTAATGAGCACAGTGTTTGGCACATGATAAGTGTTTATTAATAAATGCTTGTTGATAGATTCCAGCTCTGATCTTTTCCTCCTCCAGTCTCCCCTCTCAAAATTTTTCATTATTTCTAGGGTAAAATACAAGTATTTCAGTCTGGCATTTAAGTCTTACCATTCTGCTGCTTATCTGTCTTTATGGTCTTATTTTATATGTTCTTTTTCACTTCTTCTACCAGCCAAAGTGACCTGTTAGGTGTTTCCTGTGCATAATATTTCCACTTCCTGTCTTCTTCACAAGTTGAAACTACTTCCCCCAAAGCCTGAAGTCTCAAGTTCTCATCAGAGTGCAGCTTAGCACCACCTTACAGATTTTGACATCTGGCCCCTTTGACATTGCTTTTTATTGATTTACTTGCACATGTGTTGTATCCCCTTCAGTTGGATTTGTTCTCCAGCAAAGGGTTTATTTGATCTTTGTGTCCACAGTTGCATCTAATAAGTGTTGTTGAATTTAATTTAATCTAACAAGTAAATCCATATAAATGATGATAAGATATATATGAATTCACACGAAATGAAGTGACCTTCCTTGGTTTCAGAGACCAAGTGGAGAAGTGGCAGATCCAGATTTCTTAAGGTTGCTGTACTCAGATAAAGTTGCCATACCTTTTCGTTTTGCTCAACTGCTTTTTCCTTACTAAAAGGAGGGTGGTAGGAAAGGGGGAGTACATTGGGGAATGACAGTGGTATAAGAAGACAGGCATGAATAAAGGAATAAAGAAAGAAGAAAAGAAAACCAGGAGTTTGGACTGCAGAACTTCTAGGATTCTGAGGGTCCTTTCAGCTCTAAATTGAGATGGCATGAAAAGTAATTATGGTACCTGCCTGGAAATTACAGGTCATAGAAATTTTCATGCCTGGAAAATAAAAGAACACAGACCTTTTTCTTTTTTGGTGGGGCAACAATAATATGGGTCAGGTGACTTCCCCAGTGGCACACTGTAAATATCAAATGTCTGAAGCCAGACCTGAACTCAGGTCCTTCTGAATCCAGGGCTGGTGGGTGCTTTATCCACTGTGCCACCTAGCTGCCCCATCATACATATTTTTAAACTTGGAAATCATCATAAATTTGACATTTGACAATAACAGTCCAACAGAAATGATTAAAATATTACCGTAATCTGTCAAATCAGAAAAAAACAATCAAGAAAATGCTTATGTACTTTCTTCCCCTTCCTTGTCTGAAATTCTGTCAATTTTAACCTTGGGATATGTGTTTATATATGTGTCTAGATACATTTTGTGTGTGTGTGTGTGTGTGTGTGTGTGTGTGTACACTTAAACATTTTTCCCCTAATTTTTTCCCTCCTCTTTACCTTTTCCTTACTTGTGTGGTAAGAAATAATCATTGTTATGTAAAACAAACTCATTGGCCTAGCCCCAAAACGTGTTTTTCATTCTGCATATAAGTTCATCACTGCTCTGGAGGTGGACATGGGTTGTCTTTAGACATGGCTGACCATTGTGTTAATCAGGGTTCTTAGGAAGTCTTTCAAAATTGTTCTTTTTTACAATATTGATGTTATTGTATAAACTGTTATTTTAGTTCTCCTCACAGATCTTCCCATATTTCTCTGAAACCCTCATTTCTTCTGTCACAGTAGTATTTTACCACATTCATATACCATCACTTGCTCAGCCATGCCACAACTGATGGACAGTCCTTCAGTTTCCAATTCTTTGTCACCCCGAAAAGAGCTTTAAATATTTTTATACATATGGGTCATTTTCTTCTTTCTTTGTGATCTCTTTAGGGTAAGAGACCTAGCTAGTCGTGGTAGTGTTAGGTCAAATGACATTCATAATTTATGGGCATAGGTACAAATTGTTTTCCACAATGGCTGCACCACAGTTCTACCAGCAGTGCATCAAGGTGCTTATTTTCCCACAATCTCTCCAATATATGCTGTAACATGTACTTTTACAAATGAATTTTGCAAGCACCAAAAAAAGACAAATTTGTTTTGAAATTGATATGGCTTGGGGGCAGCTAGTTGGCATAGTGGATAAAGCACTGGCCATGGATTCAGGAGGACCTGAGTTCAAATCCAGCCTCAGACACTTGACACTTACTAGCTGTGTGACCCTGGGCAAGTCACTTAACCCCCATTGCCCCGCAAAAAAAAAAAAGAAATTGATATGGCTTTCTGATGTATACATTCTATTAAACTAATCTAATAGTTATACAGCCCAAATGAAGTGTTCTTACTTTTCTTTTGAGTGTTTTTTAGATTTATTTTATAGTTTGGTCCTCATGTAGAATATTCTCGTTCTAACCATTTATCAGTTACAAAGTCCAGCTTAAGGAAGTTTGTTTGTTATTATAATTTTTTTTTGTTTGTTTTACACAAGATGTTTTATAAGTGCCAGACAATTCTTTATCTACACCTGTGTGTGTGTGTGTGTGTGTGTTTGTATTTTTTATTGATTGTCTAGATGTGGAGATTCTTTATATTCTATTTCTGTATAGTCCCTAATGTAGTATTGATACAGAGGTATAGAATGGGAAGAAAGGCCATTGTGGGGTCCCAGGGGCTACAAGCCACTTTACCTGGCATTGTAACACGTGACCTCTGAGTGGATGGGGTGAAAAGTATTCTTTAAGGACAGACCTTGAGCAGCTTTTCAGAGGTATATAGAGATCTTTCCATCTCTAGCTTTATAAGCAAGAAGAAATTATTGATCCTGGACAGGGTAAGGATAGGCAATGGGCCTCTGAGGTCACTGGTTTAGGGAACCCCCCGGGTGAGGAGGCTCCATGCAGCTTGGCACTTTTCCTGCAACTCAGAGCCGTCCAGAGTTTCCTAGAACCTGGACAGGTGAAATGCATTGTTCAGGGTTACACAGGAGTGGAACTTGAACTCAGAGCTCGTTGGCTCTGAGGCTCGCTGCCTCTCTAGCCTCTGTCAGACTTCATCTGACTGTGGACAACTGAGCTGTGCTGCCCAGGGTGCTCCCCCCTGTGGGGACCAATTTTTAATTGGGGATTGCTAGCTAAGCGGCTCACTGCAATATTGGGGCAAGCAAGGAGACCGGCAGCCTCCCTCAAAACAGAACAAGATTTATTTTAACAAGAACGAACTAAAAAAAAAAAAACACAAACAGGATCAGTAGGATCAAGGGAAAGGAAATAAAATGGGGAAAGGGAAATTATAATACCTGAAAAAATACCACTGTCCAGGAATCAGCTGAAAATACGCAGCAGAACGCCTGTTGCTTTCCAGCTTCCACCTAGAATGCCCAATTCTCCTCCTGCCAAACCCAGAAACACCCCACACAGCCCCAGCCAATGGGATGGCCGCTCTGACAGTCACATGACTGCCCTCACTAGGCTTCCAATCATTATAATTTTGCCAGGCCCATGTAGGCGTCTGCGAGTGGTGATGAGGTGCCAGAGCCCTGGCAATGGCTACAACCAGTGGGTGGAGCACTGTGCGGTTTGCAGAGCCCCAGGCCAGTGTGTGCCGAGGCATAAAAACCTCAAATAACTATTCTTTACACCCCCATCCTGCAAGCTACTAAAACCCTTCCTCCATAAAAGAATAAAAAAACACTGAAATTTTATAAATTATGAAGGGAAATACAGAAATAGAAGGTGCTGTGATCATAATCATCTTTGAGCCCTCATGTTGTGAGGCTGTAGGAATAACTTGCAATCTTTTCAGTTGGTAAAAAGGAATGGGGGTTTTCTTTGGTGTTCTATGCCACAGAACCTAGTTGATGTTAATAGGTGATTTTCTAAGTCAGGATGCTGCCTGCCAGGATCCCCTGTACGGTTGAGTGATTCAGTTCTATTTGCATTTGACGCAGTTGCTTTAATCCAATCAGTCAAGCATTTGGTAAGCTCTTACTGTGTGCCGGGCACTGTGGTAATCTCTGGGGATACCCTCAAGGAGCTTACTTAAGAGGCAGGTTTTTCTAAGGAGTGGGCCCTGTAGCCTGTTGGCAGGCCTCTGCTTCCTGACTGAGGCTGTGATAATGGGAGAAGCTGGCATGTCTGATCCAGTTGTTCCCCTTCCTTTCCATTTTAGCACTATTAGGGAAAGGCTCATGGGAGGTCAGGTAAATGTGGAAGACAGAGAAGGTAATTGCAAATGGTTGTTTTTTTTTTTTTGTTTGTTTGTTTTTTGCTGGCAATGGGGGTTAAGTGACTTGCCCAGGGTCACACAGCTAGTAAGTGTCAAGTGTCTGAGGTTGGATTTGAACTCAGGTACTCCTGAATCCAGGGCCGGTGCTTTAACCACTACACCATCCAGCTGCCCCAAACTTTGTCACCTCAATTCTCTAAGTTTAATATATTTAAATTCTTTTGTTAAGGAATTTCCAATGAGTACTTACCATATTTCCATTTATATGTTGATTCAGGGTGTGCTGACATAAGCTGTTCCACTTGTTACGAGTATGAGGAATTTTGGAGGAAAATTTCTGACTGTTGGTTTTTAAATTCACCTGTACCATCCCTCCTAATTTGGCTCCTAAGTTTAGCTTTATTTTCTTTTCAGATTGGCATGAAAATAATTCCATAGTAACAAAGCAGATATTTTTATTGTTCTATAAACAGCTGAGAACCAGAAAGGGAATAATGTGGAATTCTGATAATTTAGTGTTCTCATTCCATTGGTTATGAGGTAGTGGAGGCAGAGTCCTTTTAAGATTATGTTAGGGTACGATCTTATTGATGGGTAAGAATTAATTGTAAAAGTGTTAAAGACTAAGAGGATTTTTATTATTTTAATTTTCTTGTTTGTGACTGGGTTGTTAGAGTACCTGTCGTGGGTTTATAAATTTGTACTTTGGGGTTTTGGCAGCACAATTTAAAATAGTGCCAGGCTTCACACAGAATTTAATGCCTTGCTAGCATATTTATTTTCCCTTTGATCAAGCTTTGGCCAGTTATGCCTGTGTCATGTTATGCTAATCTCTCAAATTGCTCTTGAGGTGATCCTTTCTGAGGTATCTAGGGAATGATCTCTCAAAGGCCAGGACAGAGTTTGTGCTAGTTTCCTAATTGTCCACTTCTCTTGTTGACTGTCTGGGCAATGGCTTTTGGATATGGTTTCCTTCCTGTAAGATGAGGCATATACTTTCCTCATAGCTATGTGGTTGTACTAGCAAAACAGGTTTTAGACCCTTGGTGTAAGAAGTCAGAGTATTGGACTGTTAGAATCCTGTAGGATTTTTGTGGGTATGCTTTCAGTGCAAGAGTAAATAGCATTCATGTTCTTGGTGTCTTCTGTCTAGCTTGGATTTTATAAAAATCCTTTTCTTAGCGACATTTTATTATAATGGAGAATAATTTTAATGTAAAACTGGTTTGCTTTATATTTTCTTCTTGGTTGCCATAGAAACTCAGTCCAATGTGGTAGTGACTGCTAATCAAGTGTTAGGTTACATTGCTTTTAGAATGGAGTTCTATGTTAATCATCCTGCAGCTTTCAGGAACAGCAGCTTGGCACTTGGGGGGTGGTAGCACGGAGGGAGGAGCATTGGATTGTCTTGTCTTGCTTCAGTTTGGTCGCAAGAACCTCAGGAGCTAAGTAATTGGAATAGGGTATGAATTTTTAAATTTCAGGACCTGAAATCTTGTTCTCCCAGAATTTCTGGTCTTTCTCTAGATTCTTGTGTACATGCAATGCCTTCCAAGACTGAATTCTAAGTTTGTGAAAGGACCTGTAGTATCATGTAAAGTATTTGAATTGTGGAATTGAGTGTTTCTCATGAGGGTTATGGCTTTGCTTTCTGGACCAGAATTGGACCCCCTCACTCAACTCTGAAATCTCCCGTATTTAAAATATTGTTTAGCCTTTTAACTTCTAAAACTCAGGACATACGAATGGGTGGTGGGTGGGAATTATGGCAGGGTTAAAAACAAAAAACCTAAAGAGACTCAGGTGGTCAATTTTGATCATTCTGAATAAGATGACATCTAGACAACATATTTTAATTGTACTTTTAACTAGTTCTTTGTGTCATTAGTGCAAATGAATTTATGACTAAAGTAATTACTATTTTTGGTCAGCTTGTTAGTGAATTATAAATGAATAGTGAGTTTTGCTTAGTTATAAATTGCCCTGAGGTTAAAGTTGGTGCCAAATATGTTACCTTAAAATTAGCCATCTGCTAAATTTACAATATGCTTTGAGAACAGTTATTATTTTGTTTGGTTCTAGGTTCATTAAATAAGTCCTTTTTTTTGTAATAAATTTCGTGTTTTGGGGGCAGCTAGGTGGTGCAGTGGATAGAGGCCCTGGATTTGGGAGGACCTGAGTTCAAATCCAACATCAGACACTTGACATTTACTGTCTGTGTGACCCTGGGCAAGTCACTTAACCATAATTGCCTCAAACCCAACCCCCCCCCCCATTCATGTTTTGATATGGACTAAACAGTTTGCTTTTCTAATCTTCTAATACAGAACTTACTATATAATAAAACCACATTTATATAGTGCTTTAAGGATTGCAAAGTTCTTTGCAAATCTCATTTTGTTGTCATAAGAACCCTTGCATGTAGGTATTGTTGTCATCCCCATTTTACAGATGAGGAAACTGAAGTAGGCAGGTTACATGATTTTTACCTAGGGTCACACAGCTAGTAAGCGTCTGCGACTGAATTTGAGCTTGGGTGTTCCTGAATTAGAAGCTGGATACTAAATCCATTGTGGTAGCTAGCTATTCTTACTCTCTATATTCCAGGAACAGAATAAGGAGCTAGGAGGGGTCTATTTATGTCTGAACTGTTTGACTAGATTGTAAAAAGAGGCTCTTTATTTCATCTCAGTCCTCTGAGAATTGTGAGGAACAAGTGTGAAAGTACTCTCTGCTTTTAAGAAGTGTAAAAATGGAAGGTGGTATTGCAGCTGATCACTGTCCAATCCTTCTTGCATTCGCCATATTCTAGAACTGTAGCTAGGTAGGGCTTATGCTGTTCTTGGAGCTGCTAACAGTGAGGCATGGGAGTGACCTCGTAGCTTTGGCCAGCCTTGGTTTGTTCATACAACCAATTGGCTATTGGGGTTCCATTGATTGTGTTGGAGACTCTTGGGAGAGAGGAAGAATGTCAGGGGTGGAGGAATGTTTGGAGAGAGTTAGAGGGAAGAAATGACAGTGCTGTAACATATAGTGCCTTTACACCCAGGTCCAGCTCCTGGTCTGTCAGATGGCAGTCAGTTGCATAACTGCATTCATTTCTGTTCGGCAGACCTGATTTTTCTGGCATCTGTTTCCAGGGCTATTAACACATGCTGATTTTCAAGGAGTTTAAAGAACATCCTAGAGATAACCATTAGATTCAAACGTTACTCTCTTGTTTTGTTTTGTTTTGCAGGGCAATGGGGTTTAAGTGACTTGCCCAGGGTCACACAGCTAGTAAGTGTCTGAGGCTGGGTTTGAACTCAGGTCCTCCTGAATCCAAGGCTAGTGCCTTATCCATTGCGCCACCTAGCTGCCCCCAAACGTTACTCTCTTTAACAGACACGCCTAAGACTAAATCATGAGTCACAAGGCCTGTGCCTTCTGACTGCAGGAGCACCCTACACATTCGAATACAGATGCTCCTACAAAGGGAACGCTAGGGAACAAGAGACCAGTTTTTGTGCCTGAATTTGCACCCTAGCTTTAGTTCTCCTTCCTCGTTTGCTCCCAGTGTCGGGCATATTCATGGGCAAGACTCACTTAGCAGGCCAGCTTTAAGCCTTTTCAGGAATATCATCAGTTTGCATAAGAATATGTTGGAAAACTCTGGCCCAGGTGCCTTATGTGGTTGCTGCCTACTCTCTTTTGTATTAACTCCGTGCATGCTGCCTTCCTTTCCTTTCCCTGGCAGATCAAAACACTAAGTCTGGTAGTTTCTGAAGTCACAGAATGTGATTTGAAAGAGACCTTTAGAGGACTCTTTGTAGATGATGATTTTTGGTAAATATATTTTGCTAAATGTGACTAATAATTAATTTACAAATGCTAACTTGTCTTTACTTTGTTACTTCTTGTCCTGCTAGTGTCTTCCCCCAAAATGATCTTCCATCTACTACATATCTTGCATGTGCCTATTTTTTTTTCACATTGTCTCTTTTACTGGAATGCCTTGAGGGCGAGGAATAGTTGCCCTCAAGTTTTTGTTTGTTTGTTTACACTTTTTCTTTGTATTTCTCCCTCCTGAATCCTCTCACCTTATTGTTCACTTGGACTTTATTTATCTCCAGAAACTCCTCTCCTTGCTTAAACGGATCAGCTCTGAATCTCCTACCTCCTCAGTGTCCCCTGCCTCCTAGTCCCTTCCTTCCCTCTAATTGTAGAGAATGGATGTTGGACACCAGAAACCTTATCCATCCTCTATTTAAAGAATAGGTCCAGGGAAGACACTTCTTCTTTCCCCATCTAGCTGCAGGACTTCATCATATTTATTTATTTATTATTTCAAAAAATTATTTTATTATTTTCCAGTTACATATTACATATAAGGATAGTTTTCAACATTTGTTTACACTGGATTTTTATTGTGTTTTTTTCTTTTTTGGCGGGGCAATGGGGGTTAAGTGACTTGCCCAGGGTCACACAGCTAGTAAGTGTCAAGTGGTCTGAGGCCGGATTTGAACTCAGGTACTCCTGAATCCAGGGCCATTGCTTTATCCACTGCGCCACCTAGCTGCCCCTACACTGGATTTTTAGTTCCAAATTTTTCTTTTCTCCCCCCATTCCTTCCCTCCCTCCTCCCCAAGATGGAAAGCAAAGTCTGTCCCCATTGTTCATCTCACAATGTTGCTGTTACTGTGTACAATGTTCTCCTGGTTTTGCTCCTCTCAGTCTGCATCAGTTCATGGAAGTCCTTTTAGGTTTCTCTGAACTCCTCCTGCTCATTGTTTCACACAGCACAATAGTATTCCATTTCATTCATATACCACAATTTGTTTAGCCATTCCCCTATTGATGGGCAGTCCCTTGATTTCCAATTCTTTGCCACCACCAAGAGAGCTGCTATAAATATTTTTGTACATGTGGGTCCTTTTCCCTTTTTTATGGTCTCTTTGGGATACAGACCTAGCAGTGGTACCACTGGGTCAATGGGTATGAACAGTCCATAGCCCTTTGGGCTTAGTTGCAGGACTTCATCATGCCAGAGATCCTTTTCTCCTCTTTTTTCAACTTTTTTTTTTAAATGGCTCATAATCTTTATTGCAGAAGCAAATCTTTTTTTCATGTGATAAAATACTTTGATGAATCTATACTTTCAGGAGGTATGAACACTGCCATGACCTATATTGTCCCACTATATATCTCTATCTAAAAATTTTTGACTATGTTTTCCCATAAATTTTACATAGAGAGTCCATTCAATTTAATGGAAACTGTTTCCTTATCTTTTAGAACATTTGGGCCTCACTTATCTATTCAACTGTTACTTAGTTTTTTTTTTTTAAATGTTATTTTTCCTCAATAGCCTGTGAGCTCCTTCAGGGTAGAGATTGTTTTATGCCTTTCTTTGTATTCCCAACATTTAGTATAATGCCTAGTACATAGTAGGTATTTAATAAATGTTTAGTGACTGATTTATTACTGTTTGAGAAGGAATAACTATGGATTTAAAAAAAAAAAGGTTGTATATGTGTGTATGTAGTTAATTGATAGCTGTTCTTTACCAAAATTTTTCCCAGCATCCCTTCTCTTAGTTCTTTCAGAGAACTATCCCATATAATGAATAATATTTTGTTTTCTTTCTTCTTTGGACCCATGTTTGTTTTTCAGAATTTTGCAACATTTTTGATAGTTTTATGGTTCTTTCTGTTTACATTGTTGTCTTCATTATGCATATTATTTTCATATTTCACTCTGCATCAGCGTACAAATCTTTGCTTCTCTGTATTCATCATGTCTTTTTTTTTAAACTACACAGTAGTTTTTTATGTACTACATTTCTGTACCACAGTTTTAGTGACTCCTTAGTCATTGGGCATCTAGTTTGTAGTTCTTTGCTATCAAAAATGTTGTTATAAATATTTTGGTGTATATGGGGATCTTCTTCCTATGACCTCCTTGGGGTATAGTATAATAAGCTAAGTAATGAAAACTCTGGGTTAAAGGGTATGAACTTAAAAAAATTTTTTTAACATATTTTTTCCCCAACTACATGTTAGAATAATTAAAAAAAACTTTTTAAAGTTTTGAGTTCCAAATTCTATTGCTCCTTCCCTCCCTCCCTCTATTCTTCCCCAGATGGTGAGCAATATGATATAGGTTATACATATGCAATAATGTAAAATGTTTCCGTATCAGTCATTTTGTGCAAGAAGACTCGAATTAAAGAAAGAGAATGAAAGAAAAACACTATGCTTCGGTCTGTACTCAAATAATATCAGTTCATTTTTCTGGAGGCAGATAGTATGCTTCATTAGTCCTTTGGGATTGTCTTGGATCATTGTATTGCTGAGAATGACGAAGTCATTGACACTTCATCATAGAATATTGCTGTTATTGTGTGTACAATGTTCTCCTTGTTCTGTTCACTTTAGTTTACATCAGTTCATGTAAGTCTGAAATCACCCTGCTTCTCTTTTCTAATGATATTCCATTACAATCCTATACCACATCTTGTTCAGCCATTTCTCAATTGATGGATGTCCCCATAGCTTCCAGTTTTTGGCCATCAGAAAAAGAGCTGCTTATAAATTACTTAATTTTTTTTTAAACAAATAAGTACTTTTCCCTTTTTTGAAGCTTTTAATCTCTTTAGGATATAGACCTAGTAGTAATATTGCTGGGTCAAAGGGTATGCACAGTTTTATAGCCCTTCGGGTGTATTTCCACAATCACATAACACAGCTTGTTTAGCCATTTCCCGATTGATGTGCATCCTCTCAATTTTCAATTCTTAGCCACCACAGTAAAAGCTGCTATAAATATTTTTGTACAAATAGGTAAAGCCTATGGACTTTTGAGTCTTTATTTGCATAATTCTAAATTTTAAAAGGTTATATTGATTCACATCTTCATTCAATAGGCACCAGGCTGCTCAAATCTTGCCACAATCCTTCCAACATTGAATATTCCCATCTCCTGTGATTAAGGAGAATCCTTAGGGTTGTTTTGATTTGTATTATCTCACTATTAGGGGTTTGACGTTTTCTCTTATCTGGTTGTTCATATCCTTTGACCATTTACTTATTTCTTACGGAATGGCTAATTGTCTTTGACTTTTATCTTCTATCTCATATCTCCGTTTCCATGTCCACGTCTATATATCCATATCTGTTTGTTAGATTAAGTGTGAAATGTAAAAGTGGACACGACATTCAAATGGTGAGTGGATGGCACACCTGCTGTTCAGGGTGTGGCTATTTATATACAGATCTTTTAAAAATAAAAAAGGGAGCACAGACAGGTACTGTGCTGTGGGGAAGGCTTTTCCCTTTACTGTGTTTATATCAAGATGTAGAGAAAACGTGCAGGATCTATGGCTTACAAAAGAATTTTAAAAAAGAAGTATTCTTTATGTGTGCCATAATGACTGTTGTATGTTAATTATAGCTTCGGATAATTATGGACTTAAAATGACTGTGTAACATTTCTCCACATTTAATTAATATCACCCAAAGAAACTTCTGATAGGAAGAGTGGTTTTATGTGTGAAATTCCTTTTTCTTTCAAACTGTTCTTACAAAGTTGGGGGGAATTATTTCTGCTTTGCAAAAATATGTAAAAAATAGTTGTCTTGAACCTTTTTTTTTTTTGGTGAGGCAATTGGGGTTAAGTGACTTGCCCAGGGTCACACAGCTAGTAAGTGTTAAGTGTCCCAGGTCGGATTTGAACTCAGGTACTCCTGACTCCAGGGCCGGTGCTCTATCCACTGTGCCACCTAGCTGCCCCTGAACCTCTTTTAATCATATGCCTTTAGACTTGAGCTGACTTCAGATCAAGGACTTCAGGTTAGCTAGTTTTTAAGTTTATAATGTGGAAATAATTTTCAAATAATTTCCACATGAGGTTCAGTAGTATCTTAAAATATTTTTTAAATTAAAAATTTAGCTGACTGAATAAAAATAAAAATAAAGACTACATCTCCTATAGGGTAATCATTTTATTTAAACATGCAGAACATTATCAGTAGATTATTTGATTATATTTACATAAGTATCTTAAAATTTTTTTGTTTGTATAATCATTATTATAGTCCCCATGCTTTTATTTATTTATTTGCCTTTTTTATGGGGCAGTGAGGGTTAAGTGACTGTCCAGGGTCACACAGCTAGTAAGTGTCAAGTGTCTGGGCCTGGATTTGAACTCAGGTCCTCCTAAATCCCAGGCTGGTGCTTTATCCACTGTGCTACCTAGCTGCCCCCTGTTTTTATTTTTTAAGAGTACAATAATATTCCCTTAAATTGCTGTAGCAGATCAATTTGCTTAGCTATTCCTTACTCATTGAATGTATGACTTATTTCTTTTTTTAATTAAACATTTAAAATTATACATAAAGCATTTGTAAATATTTTTGTTTTAAAGAAAGGCTTTTTATCCATTCAGTTTAAATCTACCCCTTCCATAAACACATAAATACACACTCTAAATATTTTTATTGGGGGCAGCTAGGTGGTGCAGTGGATAGAGCACCGGCCCTGGAGTCAGGAGTACCTGAATTCAAATCCAGCCTCAGACACTTAACACTTACTAGCTGTGTGACCCTGGGCAAGTCACTTAACCCCAATTGCCTCACTAAAAAAAAAACAAACTACAAAAAAAACCCCAAAACAAATAAATAGTTTTATTGAGGCTAAATAACCCCCAGCACAACCTGTGAGGAATGACTTATTTTTAATTTGCATTCATGTTTTTATTTCTGATACCCCTTCCCCCCTTCAAGTCTTTTCTTGTAACCTCCTCACCCTAGAGTTTTCTGTCATTTTTTCGTGATAGCATATACACTTCATGTCCATAGTCCTTCATCTCTCACAAAAAGGAGGGACTTATGTTTCTTTGTCTTTTCTGGGGCCAAAATTTATTATTATAATTAAGTGGTGTTTAGTTTTGTTACCTCTTTTCATTTGCTTTGTTGTAGCCATTGTGCATATTGTTTTCCTGTTTCTTTTTCTGCTATAGTTTAATTTCCCTATATTTCTTAGAATTCCCCATTCATTGTTTTGTTTTGTTTTTGGTGGGGCAGTGAGGGTTAAGTGACTTGCCCAGGGTCACACAGCTAGTAAGTGTCAAGTGTCTGAGGCTGGATTTGAACTTAGGTCCTCCTGACTTCAGGGCCGGTGCTCTATCCATTGAGCAACCTAGCTGCCCCCTAATTTCTTTTTAAAAGTAAAAAAAAGGGAAGGGGCTGGTCTTCATGTCAGGAATGTGATGCTGCACACAGTGACAGTGGATCACTGTCAGTAAGCCATGATTTGGGGGACTTTCTACTACTGGTGTTGACTTTGTGATGTGCTATTTGTGCTTCTGAGCCCATTTTTGTGACTTTTTTTTTTTTAATCATAGGGTGAAGTCCAAGATTGCAGAGAAGAATGACTTGGTTTTAGGATTGTTTCTGATAGTTTATTTGACTTTTATGAACAATCTCCAGGTTCAGAAAGTTGAAAAGGAGTAATGCCAAGGTCGAATGAATGATTAGAGAGGCAGCATGTGTGTGCATGTATCTAATTACTGTGTTCATGTTGAGAAAGAAAGGCTTCCACATGTGGAAGGAAGGATATTTCTTTTCTCACATAGTAATGTCTAGAGTTCTTTCTACACAGCAGCTTCTCTTGGCTTCTGTTGATTCTCCCACCTATTGAAACAGGTGTTTCTCAGTATCAAGGAAACTGACCGTCACATGTCAGAGTGCTCAGAGTGGGTGCACATAGGAGCACCCCACCTTTTGAGAGGAAAGGGAGTGGTGCATTGTTTTCTGTTGATTTAAGACAGGAAGGCGTTTTTGGATTTTTTCCCCCTCCTTCTTGTATGGGGATCAATTCTTTGGAATCTTGTCAAGACACACCAGATGTGAAAGTGATGTTTTTGTGTGTAGTACATTGAACATCATTAGTCCATTGTTGTGTAAAAATTGCATGTTATAAAATCTTTCATAGGTCCCTACTATTGCTTTCATTAATATCCTTTACCAAGATTTAAAGTTTGATGTTATGTGCAAAATAGCATAAAAGGTTCTAAATCACATATAGCATTATAATGAGCTATTGTTAGGTTTTCCCTTTCTTTCTTCCTTTCTTCCTTTCTTCCTTTCTTCCTTTCTTCCTTTCTTCCTTTCTTCCTTTCTTCCTTTCTTCCTTTCTTCCTTTCTTCCTTTCTTCCTTTCTTCCTTTCTTCCTTTCTTCCTTTCTTCCTTTCTTCCTTTCTTTCTTCCTTCCTTCCTTCCTTCCTTCCTTCCTTCCTTCCTTCCTTCCTTCCTTCCTTCCTTCCTTCCTTCCTTCCTTCCTTCCTTCCTTCCTTCCTTCCTTCCTTCCTTCCTTCCTTCCTTCCTTCCTTCCTTCCTTCCTTCCTTCCTTCCTTCCTTCCTTCTTTCTTTCTTTCTTTCTTTCTTTCTTTCTTTCTTTCTTTCTTTCTTTCTTTCTTTCTTTCTTGACAATGAGAGTTAAGTGACTTGCCCAGGGTCACACAGCTAGTAGGTGTCAAATGTCTGAGGCAGGAGTTGAACTCAGGTCCTACTGAATCCGGGACCGGTGATTTATCCACTTCACCACCTACCTAGCTCCCCTAGGTTTTCTAATATTTAACTTTGTTCCTTAAATACTGACAAAAAATGAAACAATCAAATAATGAGCACCTACTGTGCTCAGAACATCAAGATATTTCTTTTCTGTGTGTGCAAACAACATCTCCTCCTCCCTCCCCCCACCCGTCCATGATGGGAAAGTTTGAGAAGATTAATAAGTGGAGGCAAAACTCACATTGTTGCTGGCTTTTTTCAAGACTAATGAACTAATGAGTTCCTTATATGTGCATGATGTTCCTTTCTTTATGGTCTAGTTCATTTCTCTGTTCTGTAGAACACATGCTGACTATTCAGATGTGGGCATTACCTTAAGTAAAGACATGAAAAAATGTAAGGAGATCTCTAATGCTGGCTCTTTGATCAGGGCTACTTGGAACTGTTAGTAGATGACATCCACAGTCTCTTATTTCTTATTTTGAAGAAAATTGCTGCTTTCTGCTACTCTAGTTATAGGTGGTTATATTTTCTTGCCAAACAGCATGGCTAGATAAACATGAAGCACCCAGTCTGGAAGGCCTAGGGCCTGGGCAGGGTAGGTTGTGGGTGGGAGAGCAGATACTTCTCAGTTAGAAGGGATGGAGAGCACTTTTATTTTAAAGGGATGTTATGCCAGTAAGAAAATAACTGTAAAAGGACTTGAAATGGTAGCAAATAGAGAAATAAAAAAATAATGTCACAATCCCTGTGACTTTTTATAATCTCAAACTAGAAGTATTTAGCTAATTTTTTTTTTTTGGCAAGGCAATTGGGGTTATAGTGACTTGCCCAGGGTCACACAGCTAGCAAGTGTTAAGTATCTGAGGCTGGATTTGAACTCAGATCCTCCTGACTCCAGGGCTGGTGCTCCCTCCACTGCGCCACCTAGCTGTCCTATTTAGCTAATTTTAAAGAGCATTTCCTGGAATTTTTGTTCTTGTTTGGGCTTACATATCCACAGGTCTTTCCTGGTAAAATTGGCCATCAATTTTCTTCCCTCATAAAGAGATTGTGTTTGAGTCTTTAGCTTTTAAAAAAATACATTGTCCAGGAAGCATTTTCACTCTTTAGAGTATTTTAGTATAGTGGTGTTGGTGTTGGGAGTTGAGCAACTTTTTCCTTTCCATTAATGAAAATATTTTTACATATAGTTCAGAATTTGTGACTCATTACTATGTCTGTTATGCATTATTGCAAACGTGACCTAGGCTTTGGGCCTATTCTCCCAACTCCTCCCACAAACTGGCTGGATATGGAGCCCTAAGGATGGCTGGCCGATTCTCCCCCTGGTATTGTTGCTCATGAGCCACCATTTAATTTGCTACCAATTATCCCTTAACCAGTTGGTATATCCCCAATATCATTGAACTCGAATTGGCTTATACAAAGGGCTATTTAATGAGAATGAATAACAAAGGTGGGAATCCAGTAATATCTCTCCACAAAGTCTGGTTCATGTTCCCCCACAAATACTTGTGTACATAGCACCTGGTTTGATGGAAGACATTCTCACCTTTTATTGAGTTGTCCTGAAATTCCCCGGAGATAGAGCCCTTTGCTGGCCTCTAAGGGTCCTTGCCCTTTGAAGAGTTCCAAAGATACCTTCTTTGCTGTGTCTATTTTATTCTTTGCTCCTGATAGAGATGTTGCCTCTAGCCACTCTGTTATGGAACCATAATGACCATCAACAGTGGCCAGCTCTTCTGAATTTTCTGACCAAAGGGATGGGGAAGAGATAGAGACTCTATTCTCACTCCTTACTTTCTTTTTCCTCTCCTCTCCACAGTTCCTAATGGAAGGAAGTGCTTCACCACGGGCCTGGCATGCTCTTAGAATACTAGATTCTGAACTGGCTTGCTGTGGAAGCCAGCTTCCACAGAGTGAGTCATTTTCTTCAGCCAGTTGTAATATCCTTCCTGTGTGGAAGCATTTTTACTTCCAGACTGATTACAAGATTCTTTTTGCCACCTAATTTATGACTTTGACTTGATAGAAATGCCTGAGTCACATTTAGTTTATACCTTTAAGGATTGTTGTCCCCTGATAAAGTGATCAGGATTTAGAGCAATTTGTTCCTTGCATTGATTGTGTGTGTGTGTGTGTGCGCGTGCGTGCGCACGCGCACGCCTATGCCAGATTCAATGTCTTTAAACAAATGTGAAGCCATTGAAGAATTCAGATTGGAAGCAGATTTTTTTTTTGGAAGGGAGTAAATTAATAAAATGAGCTATTTATTACTATTGGTATACTGCTCATGAGGTCATTTGCAAGATGAGGCTTAAATGACAACCTGAAATAGCATGCTGATAAAAATCTTAAGGTCATTTTACAATTTCTTTGGTCCTCTTCAAGAATGGACAGACAACATCAACAGTGTATTATATAGCTTTCAGAAAAAAGCAGAACTAGATGATGGTGATTTGCTCTTTGCAGTTTAAAGGCATGAGTTAGTAATTGATGTTAAAATGATTTAATCAAAAAGCTTCTTTGTTTTTTTTATTTTTAAAGTGAGGCAATTGGGGTTAAGTGACTTGCCCAGGGTCACACAGCTAGTAAGTGTTAAGTGTCCGAGGCCGGATTTGAACTCAGGTACTCCTGACTCCAGGGCCGGTGCTCTATCCATTGTGCCACCTAGCTGCCCCCAAAAAGCTTCTTTGAAACTGTAATTTTTAAAAATTAAAATTCTGGGGCAGCTTAGGTGGTGCAGTGGATAGAGCACCGGCCCTGGAGTCAGGAGTACCTGAGTTCAAATCCGGCCTCGGACACTTAACACTTACTAGCTGTGTGACCCTGGGCAAGTCACTTAACCCCAATTGTCTCCCCCCCCCAAAAAAAAATTAAAATTCCTATAAGTAGTAGTTTGGGGAGATGCTCTTTGTAGCACTTGCACAGATTAGGGGAAAATGGAATAAAGAGTTTAAATAACCAAGATGAGATAGTATATATAATTAATTGCTTCTACCAGTAGTCTTTTTTCCCCATAGATAAGAATCCATGGAAATAAAGTTATTTTGGCAGTGGGAAAACATGGAGTATACCAATGTGAATTTAAAATATATAAATGGAAGGAGGGTAGTGGGGTATTTCATATTGCTTTGAAATAGTGCTTCTAGTGGAAAGAACACACTTTGCTTTTTTTTAATACATAAAAAGGTTGACAAGTTTAATTTTTTTAAATTTTGAATATATCCCACATACTTTAATGTAAAAATTAAATATGCCTAGATGAAGATAGAGGGTAAAAAAGTTAGAAAGATAATCATCATGAAATAGGTATTTTAAATTAAAATAATATTTCCTTTAAGGCATTTCATGTGCAATCTCTGTTTTTCTATCACCTATATTTCCCTGTATATCTCCTTCCAAAGAACCATCCCTTATAATTTTTGTTGTTGTTGTTGCGGGGCAAGGAGGTTAAGTGACTTGCCCAGGGTCACACAGCTAGTATGTGTCAAGTGTCTGAGGTCAGATTTGAACTCAGGTCCTCTTGAGTCCATGATCGGGTGCTTTGTCCACTGCGCCACCTAGCTGCCCCCCTTATAAAAAATTAAAAAGTTTTTAAAAAGAAACCAAACTAAGGAAGATAACATCCAAGTCCAACAGTAACAGTGTTCCTCATGCAGATTGCCCCTTCCCCACATTAAAGTCATTTAGCAGTCATTCTAGAAGACTTTAGCAATAGTAAACAGTGTGATTAATATACATTCCCAAGGCTGACCACAGAAACCTATTTAATGTATAATATAATGAACAGCTAATATTATAGAGCAGAACTACTGTACATTATTTAAGAGGCAAACATCCAAGTAGTCTCCTCCCTTTCGACGCAAACATACCGAGGCACTTTTTCGTGGTGTTTGATAAATTAGGATGGGTGAGGGCAGTAGAAATCTCATTCATTCATTATATAGGTTATTTGTAAATAGAGGCTGGCCACACAGCAAAAATCCTGCTTTTACCAGAATGTTGAAGAATAAACTGTTTTGTTTAAATGCATTTTCTAGTTAATTAAGGAATAAAACTGTATTGATGGCTTCAGACTTCAATTCAGTAGTCAGTTATTAACCTTTGAATAAGGTACTGTTCTAGACCCAGGAGATTTAAAGGGGAAAAAAAGGACTTCGCTTATTTTCTAACTGGGCTATAATTTGTAAATGGACTAGTAAATACAAGTTCTATAACATTTTAAATGGATCTTGTCAACCTGGTTTGTTGTTTTTGTACAGTTTGGTTCAGTAGCATGTCAATTTGTCAGGGGACCTAGATCTACAAAAGCTTCAGGAAGGATCAGAGGAGCCGTCCATCTGGAAGGACTGCTAATGGGGCCTTTCTTTTTCCTTGCCTTCCTTATCCCCCTTCCACATCACTCTGGTCATAACAGACAAGTTTGCTCATACCACTTGGATGAGTTGAGAGGTGCCAGTGATAAGCCTACTACCACCGGATCCTCCAGACTCTTGGGCACTGTCATCTGAATGTCTGCACTAGCTGGTGGTACAGTGGACAGAGCACTGGGTCTGGAGTCAGGAAGACTCGAACTCAGATCTAGCCTCAGACACTGACTAGCATGGTAAACCTGGACAGGTAGTTTAACCTGTTTGCCTCATTTCCTCATCTATGAAATGGAGAATAGAAGGAAGCTTATTATTGTGAGCATGAGATAATATTTGCACTTTGCAAACCTTAAGGTTTGCAATCATCATCGTTGTTGTCGTTATTGTTGCATATTAAGTAACCTGTAACTGAACTCGTTTAATTGCTCTCAGTTGGAGTAAGAAGTGTTAGAGAGCAAGGCTTTTTCTTTACCCCCTTACCCCCTTAATTTGTATCCCTCTGGATGAGCTCATTGGCCTTCTGTAGTGCCTGTCCTGTAGCTAGGATTGTTGTGGGTATGGAAGCTTATCTTATCACAGTGTCCTGCACATAGTACGAATTCAGCAGAAGTTTGTTACATTTGAATTGTCTAGAATCTGTAGAGTGGAACCACAGTTTATAACTTTGTGTCAAGCCTTATCTATGCTAGTCAGGATGATGGCTGCTAAATTCCTTTTGTTAAATCATAGTGAAGTCAGAAAAGATTTCTTAAGTTATTATTTAAGTTCCATCCTACATCCTAGCAAGGAACAGTATGCTAAGTGCTGTAGATACAAAGAAAGGCAAACATTTCCCCTTGCCCTTATGTTGCTCACTTTCTGCTGAGGTCAAACAAACACGGGAACAGTTGTATCCAATAAGATACAGTGGAAACAGGAGGCTGAGACTGTGGAGAGGTGAAAGAACATAGAGACTGGAGGTATCATCAGATGAAGAATAGCATCAAGGCTAGTATCCTGGATAGTAGAATGCTTGGAATGGAATAAAGGGAGGTCAGGGGTCAGGGTGTGGGTGAAGGGATTTAAAGGACAGAGCATTTTATCTTGGAAGTAGTAGGGGACTGCTGGGGTGAATGACATCCTGGTTAGACCTGGGCTCTATTTAGGAACATTACTTCGGTGTCTTTGTAGAGGTTGGATGGGAGTGAGGAAAGCCTTACTTAAGACCGGGAGTTCAACCAGAAAGCTGTTGGAATCGCTTATGCATGAGGTACTACATCAGGCTGGTGGCCATGTTAGATGTTGTAAAGGCAGAAATGACAGGGCCTGGCAATACGTGGGATATTCTAGTGACTGAGGAGAGGATATCATCTGATTTTTGAGTCTTAGTGACCAGGGAGATGGTGCTGCCTTTGACAATAATAGGGAAATGGGGAAGAGGGGAGGATTCAGAGGGAAGAGTAAAGAGTTTAGATTCGGATGTGTTGAGTTAAATATGTCCAATAGCCAGTTGCAGATGGGAGTTTGGAGGTCTGAGGAGAGGTTAGGGTTGGATAAATAAGTTGAAAGCTACCTGCATAGATGGTCATTGAATCCAGGGGAGCAGGAGATATCATCAAGCAAAATAGTATAGAAGGAGAAGAGAATAAGGCCCAGGACGATTTTTTGGGGGACACCTAAAGTGTTGAATTTTTTTAAAGGTGTAAGTGAGGTGAAGCAAAGGAGATTGGGAAAAAGTGGCTAGATAGTCGAGAACCAAGAGAGCCACAAATATCTAGAAAAGAGAGAGTATCAAGGAGAAGAAGGTGTCAGAAGTTGCAGAGAGATCAGAGAATGAGAATTGCAAAAAGACATTGATGTTTGGCAATTAAGAGATTATTGGTGAGGGGCAGCTAGATGGCGCAGTGGATAGAGCACCAGCCCTGGAGTCAGGAGTGCCTGAGTTCAAATCCGGCCTCAGACACTTAACACTTACTAGCTGTGTGACCCTGGGCAAGTCACTTAACCCCAATTGCCTCACTAAAAAAAAAAAAAAAAAGAGAGAGAAGAGATTATTGGTAACTTTGGAGAGCAGGCAGTTTGAGTTAAATGATGAGTTTGGAAGCTAAACTATAGAGGGCTGAGGACAGGAAGTGGAGGCACTCAATTTTGAAACCTTTCCCTAGGAGTTTAGCCAAGAAAGGAGGGAGAGCTATAGGACAATAACAGCTAACGCCCAGATGATTTGACCCAGTGTGGCTTTAAGAATGGGGGAGACCTGATGTATGTTTGTAGGTCCCACCGAAGCAGCAAGTAGGGAGAGATTGGAGATTAATGAGAACGAAGATGCTCGAGGGAGCATTCTACTAGAAAAGATGAGATGAAGTAGTATCGAGGTTGCACGTTGTAGGCATATTTGTGTTGGCAAGGACCAGGGCCACCTCTTCATGTGATACGAATGAAGGAGAAGAGCTAGAGGTGGGGAGGGCATCTGAAGGACGTTAGATGGAGAAGGGATGAAGAGGGAGTTCTTTGTGAATGAGTTTGAGCAAATGTCGTCAGCTGAGTGAGTGTGGGCAGCAAGAATCATAGGCATTTTGGCCACTGTGGTGAGAGAGTGAATCTATTGGGGAGGTGTAAAAGGATTGCTTTGCTACAAACATTTTCTGATAGCCTCTGGAGACATCAGTTATTGTCATGGCTGTCAGTGGATGAAGTGTCACATCACTATTTCCCTTTTTTGTGTGGGTATATCCCCAAGCTTCAGATATGTGGGACAGCTCTATTCTAATCACAAGCCAAATAGAAAGTGGAGTGAACCACCAGGAGAACTGGCTGGATGAGACAAGACAGGATCACCTACTCTGGGGAGGGGTTATTTTCACAGACTCTGTCAAGTTATGTTATTGCTTTTGCCACAAGCTTCTACATTCCATGAAGACCTTTTTCACTGCAGATGTGTCTTATGATATTTAATAACATATAGCTAGGTAAATGTAAAGAAGTAGCCAATATGGTCCAGTTGGTCTGGACAGTAGTAGTTGCACCTTGACATCTCCCCCTCTCCCAACAAAAAAGCTTCAAAAAACAATTTCAGCCTTGACGTGGTGCTAGAGAGTGGACCAGCAAAAGTGGTCAAAGTTTGCTGAAAACTTGGTACTCCTTTTAAAATTTAAAATGAAACATGTTTTCTGAACTTATTTTACATTAAACAAATGGGTATTTTAAAATAAATTGAAAAGAAATGTCAATTTTTCAATTTCAGTTTTCATAATAAAATGACTTTTACATGAAGCCGCAGATTTCTTTAGTATAGCTTGTTTTTCTTTAAATTTTTTCCTTTTCCTGAAGGATCTTTTCTTTCCCTGAGTTTTTCTGGAAGTAAACTGAAGCCTTCATTAATAACATTCCTTTTCAAAATAAGTTGCATCTTTTGTTTTACCTTTTGTCTTCTCTTTGGAGGTTTTTTTTTTTTAAACTTTTATAATCTTGTAATTAATTTCACCTTTCAGGACAAAGGCACTATAGCAGTTCAGGGGGGGGAAAGGAGAAAAGATCAGACTTTGTTTTTGTCAGAATTTGAGTCGTGTGACATGCACGCGTGTGCTCCGCTTTATTGGTAGTTGGATTTTTTGTTTTGTCCAAATTCCCTCCTCCTCCTCCTCCAGAACGGCATCATTCTGAAAGGTTTTATCCGTCTTGAGAATCGCCTGAGCAGTGCTGGCCCCTCTGACTGGAAGGTCACCGCCATTTAAGGAAGGTACTCACTTCCCACCCGGCTACTCTCCTTTGGGCCAATCTGGCACATCTTTTCTCTGCGGTGGCCCCTCCCCCACTTCCTTTTGTATGTTGTCCCTCCCCATTAGATTTTGAGCTCCTTGAGGGCAGGGGTGGGGAGCAGGTCTATTTGTATCCCCAGCACTTAACACAGGACCCAGCACATAGTAGGTGCTTAATAAATGTTTATTTACTGACCTACAGGTACTTTGTTGTAAACTTCATTCTAGCATCTGAGCACAATAAATTTGCTGTTGCACTGACACTTAAGAAAAGGCAATCATCTAAAATGTAATCTCTTGTGAACTGTTCTCTCAAAACTTGATTTTGATTTTTAAAAAATAAATCTTTTTTTTAAAACATCATTGACATTTTCTGGTTTATTCTCCTTACTGTTCCCCAGAGAGTGATTACTTATTAAGAAGAATGAAAAAAGGGGAAGGAGGAGAATTTCATCCAAACCAGAGTTAGTCATGAGAAAAATCTTGTTGTTTTATGCACTATTTTACAAAGGAAGGGGGAAATGGAAAGCTATCTTCTGATAGCTCTTCCTTTGGCTTTGAGCTTGGTCATTTAAAATTTTCCAAGATTGGTGATTTTTTTTCATTTATATATCTATGTATGGTTGTTTTCCTGATTCTGCTTACTTCACTTTGCATTGGTTAATATCTTTCAATTCTTCTCTGTATTTATCAATCAAGGGTTGTTGTTTTTTTTTAAACATTACAGTGTCTTCAGTTACATTCCTGTACCACAGTTTGTTTAGCCTTTTCCCAGTTGATGGAAAGTCATTTGCTTTCCAGTTCTTTGCTACCCCTAAAGGCATAGCTATAAATAAGCCACTTCTACTCTGAAATTGTTGCAGATTGGAGTTCTTTTAGTGGGTATGACTGCAGTGTTTTGACATCCCTTTTCTGTTCTCCCTCTCTTAGGATAGACATGGGGGCTGAAAAAGCAGAGTTTGAGTTAGTCTATATGCACTGGATTTGCTGCAAAAGTTTATAGAACCTGGACAGCAGAGTATAGCCAAATTAAATTGTAATTGAGATATGTTGAACAAAATAAATAAATATACAACATAAGTGATATTAATTTGTGGTTTTCTAAGTCAATATTTGGCCAAGAGGATCTATTTCCATTTGATTTTGATGTTACTGCTCTACAGTCTGCCATCAGTACATCCTGTGGCATTCTTCTGTAGTGCTAGTGCTTTCCTTTCCCTCTGTTAATTTTTTCCAATTTATCCTGTATATAACTTGTTTGTACATTGCATGTTGTTTCTAACATTAAGAGCAGGATTTTTTTTTTTTGCATTTTTTTTTGTATCCCCAGAAATTAGCACAGTGCCTAGTGAATAGTAGGTGCTTAATAAATGTTTATTGCTTGACTTGTAGAGGATCATCAGAATGATAGCCTTTCATTCATTCAATAAACATTTATTAAGCCTCTATTATGCTAAGTGATGAGTATACAAAAAGAGGCTGAAGACAGTCCCTGCCATCCAAGATCTTATAATCTAATGAGGGGGGGCAAATAAACATATAAAAATTAAACTGTATAGTTGTATATATAATACATGTATGCACACATGTATATAGAGGTATATACACATGTATACACACAGGGAAAATAAGAAATAATTAAAAGAGATAAAGCACTGAGAAGGCTTCCTGTACAAGGTGGGATAATAGCTGGTCATTTGTAGTGGATTTCTTTACACTTCTGGGTAGAATCCTGGGTGACTGACAGTTTCAACAGCCACACTCCATAGATCCAATGTTTTAGGACAGTTGTAATTTAGGGAATATATTGATGTGGGGATTTGTGGCTTTCAGGTTGCTTCTTTTTGTGCTTTTACCTGTTTTACAACTGATCAGTATATCCATTTTTTAGTTTTTTTTTTTTTTGTGGGGGCAGTGAGGATTAAGTGACTTGCCCAGGGTCACACAGCTAGTAAGTGTCAAGTGTCTGAGGTCGGATTTGAACTCAGGTCCTCCTGAATCCAGGGCCAGTGCTTTATCCACTGCACCAGCTAGCTGCCCCTGCCCCCTCAATTTTTAATAAATTATGCATTCAGCATAATTAAGAAACCAACAGTGGGAGTTGGGGCACAGCTTTAAAATTTTTTTAAAGTATATATTTTAAAAAATTTTTAATTAGGTAGGGCTGAATCAGTGATGACTTATCAGGCAGTACCTGCTCACAGTTAAAGGCAGTTTAGTCTATAATTTTTCCTTTCCTTGAAGGGAGATTATATCTAGTAATAATTAGTAATTAGTGTGTCAGCTTAGTTATAAATTCTTTGTAGAATTTTTGAGGAAAATTTGTATGAAAATACACATGCTATATAAGAAATTCATACCTAACTTTTAAATTGGAAGCTATTTGATGTGAATTTGCAGTATTTACCTTGTACTGTAATTATCTGATTTCTGGCTTTTAAAAGTTCTGTCAGCAACAAAATTTGATGACAAAGGAATAATTCATTTTTAACCTCAAAAAGAAAAATATCTAAAATGTGCTTAAAGATTTCCAAAGCATCTTAGATTGTAGCATAGGGAAAGCAACATTTGTGAAGAATAAAAAGAAATAGTCTTAAATAAATAGAAAGAAAATAGAGACTCTTTAGTTTTCTACGCGTTATTGACAATAAAAATAAACTTTGCTACCAGCCTTGAAGTTTTAGGACCTCTCTCCTCCTTTAATTGCCATTATTGTGATTTATAAGTAGAGAATTAATGCTAGCACAAAAAGGAACACCATGCCCTCTCCTACCCCTCTCTGGAAATATCCTTCTCTCTTGATTGTGAAGTATGGGCATTGGCATATAACTTTTGTCCTTCAGTCTTAAGAGTGACAGGGGAACCACATCCTTCCTTTGGATTTACAGTATATGCTTGCCATGAGTTTGATCAGACTTGCATAGTGATTTATTATGCCATAAGCTATTAGACAAGGGTGAAACAGCACATTTTATATAGGTTATTAACTTTTATAATAGAAGGCAAAATCTAAAACATCCGTAAAAGCAGGTATACTCTACTTAACAGTAGAGAAACCAGAAAAGATACAATTTATCTTGAAGTGGTTGTTACTTCTGTTTGGCAGAAAATTCACCACCAAACCAGGAAAGTAAAATCTATGCCAAAACTGTTAAGTGAGTAGAGCAAAGAATTTTCATAATGACCAGTCTTAAAATTAATTAAATTTACATCTTCATTTAGAAGATAGAATAGAAAACACTTTGGTTTTAGTTAATTGCTGATACCAAATTTTGGTGGAATGACAAGATCCTAAAAGGTAAGATTAGAATATGAAGTGATTTCCAGAGAAATGAGCAAAAAGCATTTGGAATTTAAGTAAAATAGGGACAAATGCAGAGAGGAACAAAGAACTAATAAGTGTGTAAAAGGATTTGGGAGTGTTAAGATTGTAAGTCAAAAGAAAGTCATTGGAGGAGCCTTATTTTTCATAAAGTGAGCCTGGAACACTTCAGCGGCATTATAGAATGCAGGAAAGTAATAATCTTTCTATGATGACTTCTAACTGGTCTTTCCCCCAGATATCCCAATTCTCAACAAAAGTTATGATGCCCACATAAAACAATCTTAAGAGAGATAGATGCCCGAAGCAATTGTGTGATAGCAGAAAAGGGACCATCAAAGCAGATGCCCCGGACCCCTGTTATGCCTTCTGTATGCAGCAGAAAAAATGACTTTGCTATTAAAGTCTCAGTGCCCTTGGCAACTCTCTGAGACTAGAAGTGGCAAAGAAGGTGCTGACTTTCTGCATCTTTAAAATCACAGGTCTATCCCCTAGCTTCTTTTCTTTTTAAAGATTGATATCTTTTGTTTTCTGAATAGATGCCTTGTCTCCTGTCTTTCAGGCATTCTGTTTACTTTGAGATGCTGTGCCTGAAGAGGGATGGAGTACTCATCTCAGGGAACAGCAATGGGAAAAAATCCTAGAAATAAAAAGTTAAAAGTGAATCGGGGGCAGCTAGGTGGCGCAGTGGATAGAGCACCGGCCCTGGAGTCAGGAGTACCTGAGTTCAAATCCGGCCTCGGACACTTAACACTTACTAGCTGTGTGACCCTGGGCAAGTCACTTAACCCCAATTGCCTCACTAAAAAAAAAAGTGAATCGGGTTTAGTCTGATGAATCTTTGGGTGTATGTGGAGGATTATTATAAGGAAGATGATTTTTAGACTTTTCCCATCTAGGACAGAATATAAAATGAGTGTAAAATGGGTATTGGAATGGATTTATAATCACCTGTGAAAAGCATAAAAAAGTCTGTAAATGATATTTTAAAATGTGAACATGAGATAAAGAGCTGCAAGAAACTTTTGGCTGTCAAGTCCAACTCCCTCATTTATAGGTAAGGTAACCTGTAAGTTCATATAGGTAGCAATTAATAATGGAATTGGGATGTTCATACCATATTATGTTAATGGATTTGAGTCTCATGAGTTCTCCTAAATCAGGGTTGTTTAAACTTTTTTTGTATTATAGACTCCTTTGGCAGTCTGGGCCCCTTCTCAGAATATTCTTTATAATGCTAGAAAGACCAGGGGTGTCTTGGGTGTCTTTTGATGCAAGCAGTATTATAATTTGGCTTCAGCCTGTCTTTATTTTTTTTGCTTTGCAGATATTTCCTTCGAGTTATTATTTAATTATAGTGTTTCTTGTGTTAAATGATTAGAGGAGATGAGAAATTTTAATTCAGCTAGTGAACATAAGATGTTATTTTAAAAAAATAATAAACATTTTAAAAGTTTTGAGTTCCAAATTTTATTCCTCCTTCCCTCCCCCTCCACTCCCTGAGATACTAAACAATCAGATATATAGGTTATACAAATGCATTTGTGTAAAACATTGCCATATTAGTTATTCTGTATAAGAAAATTTGAATAAAAGAAAAATGAAAGAAAGTGAAAAATAGCATGCTCCAGTCTGTGTTCCATTAATATCAGTTCTTTCTAGTCCTTTGGGATTGTCTTAGATCATTGTATTGCTGAGAAGAGTTAAGTTATTCAGAGTTCTTCATCAAACAACATTGCTGCACAATGCTCTCTTGGTTCTGCTCATTTTACTTTGCATCATTTCATATAAGTCTTGTCAGGCCTTTCTGAAGTCATCCTGTTTGTCATTTCTTATAGCACAATAATATTCCATCACCATCATATAGCACAGCTTGTTTAGCCATTTCCCAATTGATGGGCATTCATTTGATTACCAATTCTTGGCCAGCACAAAAAGCTGCTATAAATATTTTTGTACAAATAGGTCTTTTTCTTTTTTGGGGGGATGAAAGATGTTATTTTTTCCCCATCTGAGTTTTTGGACTTCCTAAAAATCTATCCATAGATTTCTTGGTAGGGGAGCCCAGGTTCTAATGTGTGCTAATATTTTTGGGAGGGGGGAAGGGGGGAAAATTTGGTTAGTTATTTTAGTCTTCTAAGAACCTGCTTTATCATGCCCTTTCTTCATTTATTCTTCTGACTTTTCTGTCCTTAGATTTCTTTAAACTCTTCTTTTTATATTTGCTATGTAGTACAAATAGGAAAAACTAAAATTTTCTTAATGGCCATAGTTATCTTTTTAACAAATGCTTAATTAAAAAGGGGAATTGGATAAACAAATTCACTGGTGGTCCAAGGGATTGGGCAACTTGGCTGACTGTTGAGCAGTGTTGTTTCTTAGTAGTTGATACAGCTGTGTATTTTGTTTATGTATTAGTGATGTGGGATGGAATTTTCGGGTCAAATTTGATTGTGAGTCATCCCAAAAGAATTATAAGACTCAGTGACTCAGTTTCCCAAGTTTTTTTTGCAATACTGTGGGTGACCACAGGGAGAGAACCAGAAAAGTGGAAAGGTAGCTCTCGAATAGTGAAAGGAAAGACAGTTATATTTATAGTGTGGATAAATTGATTATCAATCTCATTATAATAATCTCCACCTTGGGGAGGTACAGGGGAGGGCCTCTCCTCATTATAATATTCTCCACCTTAGGGGTGTTACAAGGGAGGGCTTATCCTAATTTGGAGTTCCTGGGGTCCTAGGCCAACCCCCAGAGGTAGGTAACTTTTTCAGTGGAGGTGTGTTTTGGGGGTTTACATGTCATAAGGTGACTCTGGGGACAAATTTGGCCTTTTCTGCACATGTCTCTTTCTGATTCCCATGGCTAGTTTCAAAATATAATCATTTTTCTTTAGAATTTCTATAGGGGCAGCTAGGTGGTGCAGTGGATAGAGCACCAGCCCTGGAGTCAGGAGAACCTGAGTTCAAATCTAACCTGAGACACTTAACACTTGCTAGCCGTGTGACCCTGGGCAAGTCACTTAACCCCAATTGCCTCACTCTCCCCCCCCCCCCAAATTTCTATAGCCTTGTCCTTTTAGTCTAAGGTCATCATGGCCTCTCTCCCTCTGTTCCTGTTATGGATACTGATCACTGTGGGTACAAAAACCTAGCATTTTGACTTGGAAGTTATCCATTAATCTGTCACTAGAGGACCAACTTCAGTTCTAGGAGAGGTTCTGCATGAAGTCTAGGCAAACTTCTTCATCCGACTTGCCCTGGCCCTCCCCTTTTCTACTTTTTCAGTTGAGCACTTTGCCTCTGTCTCACAATGTACTGAAAAGATTGAAGCCATTCACTGAGGGTCATCCCCACCTCCTCTTCTGACATCATCGTGCTGCCTGCTCCCTCTCCAGAGGCAAACCTGTTTTCTTGCATTGGTGGTCCCATTTCTTCTGCAGCAGATTGCCCGTCTATTACCCCGATTTTTCACTAAGCTTAATTAATGGCCTGTTGGCTCCAGGGGAAGTGGGAAGATAGAGCAGATCTTTATAGCCTGCTGCGTGAGAAAAGTGCTGTCTAATGAATTTCGCCAATGTTAGTGTGTTTGCATACGGTGGGCATCTTTACATATTTATTGTGGGGCCCTGATGATGTTTGAGAAGCAGAATTTGATTGAGAGCAGAACTTACTAATGAGAAAATCGATTGGCCTTGAATCCGTGTGCTTCTTAGGCCCTTACTGCCCCAAAGTTTTATTTGGAATCCTCTGACTTCAACTCTTTGGGGCTTTAGTAACTTATTCACAAGAGTGTAAAAGTGCAAACAGTGCTGACAAGGTTGGGCAGAGAGGCTGTGGCATCATGAGAGAGTCAGGTCTCATTGAGAACCAAGAAGATGGAAAGAGTGGGAAAGGAAAAGATTTGAAATTGGTCTAGAACATTTTTTCCTGTTTTTTACTCTTTCTGTTCTAGGTATCAGTATCATATTTGTTTCATAAAAGGAATTTGGTAGGACTCCTTTGCCTATTATTCCAAATTATTTAATATTATAATTACTTGATCTTTAACTGTTTGATAGAATTCACTTGTAAATCTCTCTGGCCCTGGTACTTTTTTCTTAGGAAGGTCATTTATATACCATTCAGTTTCTTTTTCTAAAATAGGTCTATTTAGACATTCTGTTTCTCTTCTACTAATCTAGGCCATTTGTATTTGTAATATATTTTTGAAGGTATGTAAATTGCCTAGAAAGGAAAAGGTTTGAGAACGGAGTGTTTGTGAACCTCTAGAGTATTTCAGAGAGCTTAGTGGGAGGGGTCGGTAGCTGTAGGGTGGGGCATAGGGTGTGTCTGTTTGGGGGAAGGCTGGGTTCTGAGTCTCTAGATCGGTGTTGATTTCACTTAGGTTACCTATGTCTCTAATGATTTGGCCTCAAGGAAGACTCTAAAGGACTCCTTTGGGCAGCCAGCACTAAAAGACCTTTGTGACTTTTTCTCTCTTTCCTTACAGGTTAAGTCAGGAGATAGGTGAAGGGAACAAGATATTATGGGTTCTGTCAGTCCTCAATGGGCAGCAAGGGTCCCCTGAGGGGCAGAAGAGGCAAGGCAAGGAGACCAGAGTTGTGGAACGGCATGTCTTTTGCTTCCTGCATGGTCAGGAAGAGGCTAGGCTACTGTCTGTACAATCTGTTAATGGAAAAACACTTCGCCAGTCTCCTAGAAGATAGCTTTAACAAGGTAATGTTTCCCTTTACAAAAGCTCTTATGTAGCCTTTTAGTGTGAAGGACGGTTTTGTACCTATGTTCTACTGCCCCCACAAAATCAGTCCGTGTTTATGTATGTGGGTCTTTACAGGGCTCTTTTGCCGATTACTCTTAGTGCTGGTGTCTTTCCTCTGTTGGCGGTTTGTCTACAACTTAAAGGCCTAGATAGCTCTCGTACATAGTTGTTTCCCCTGTGAGATTGAGCTCGTTGAGAGCAGGAGATGGTTTTTGCTTTTCTCTGTATTCTCAGTGCCTAGCCAGAGTGCCTGACATTTAGTAGAATGCTTGTTTACTGGTGGACTAGTCTGTATGGAAAGGAGAAGAGAGACTTAAATGCTTAGCTATTGTTATTATTGTTGGGTACCATCTCATTTGTAGTCACATTGGATAAAACTTAGCTTCCTTCCTATATATTGAATTACTTGTATATTAATATTGGAATTAAATCCTTGCTGACACTCAAGACTTCATAAAGAATCTAGTCTTCTATAGATATTGTGGATTTTATAAAGTTGCCCCTCTTTTTGCTTCTTCATTTCAAAACTGTTGCCACATATAGGGTCCAGAAGAGGAGATATACTTGAATTTAATTTTGCCTTGTCCCTTTGCCCCTTCTATGCCCTTTGTTTACTGATTGTCTTTATTAGGGTGTTTTATCTTATCATTATAATGATAAATTCATTATAGAGTTCCTGAGCCAATTTTTATTCTATGTAACCATAATTTTAAAAATGTATTTTTTTGGGGGGAGTTAAGGGTGTGGGGTGGTATATATTTTGTTTTAAAAAAAATTAGTATTGGGGCAGCTAGGTGGCACAGTGGATAAAGCACTGGCCCTGGATTCAGGAGTACCTGAGTTCAAATCCGGCCTCAGACATTTGACACTTACTAGCTGTGTGACCCTGGGCAAGTCACTTAACCCCCCATTGCCCCACCCCCCCAAAAAAAGTATTTTATTTTCCCCCAATTACATGTAAAGACAATTTTTAACATTAGTTAAAAAGAAAATTGAGTTCCAAATTTTCTTCCTCCCTTCTCCCCCTCCCTAAGATGGTAAGCAATTTGATATAGGTTATATATGTGAAATCATGTAAAGCATATTTCCATATTAGTCATGTTGTGAAAGAAGGAACAGATCAAAAGGAAGCATGAAAACACAAACACACTCACATGCATGCACAAAAGTGAAGAATAGAATGCTTAGAACTGCATTCAGACTCCCATCAGTTCTTTCTCTGGATGTGGATAGCATTTTTCATCCTGAATCCTTTGGAATTGTCTTGAATCATTGTATTGCTGAGAAGACCTAAGTCACTCATAGTTGATCATCGTACAGTATTGTTACTGTGTACAATGTTCTACTAGTTCTGCTCACTTCACTTTTCACTTTTTTGTAAGTTTTAGAGGTTTTTTTCTCAAGTCAGCCTGCTCATCATTTCTTATATCACAATAGTATTCCATTACATTCATATACCACAGTTTGTTCAGCCATTCGCCCACTTGATGGGCACCCCCTCAATTTCCATTTCTTTGCCAGGTGGTTTATACTCCAAAAAAAATGTTCAAGTCTTCATGGAAAAGATTTTACTTGACACTTTATCCAATTTGGGTCTGCTTTCTGGAGTTCTTTTCTAGTATTTTAATTAAGCTTTATTTCTAGAGTAGAATTTCTTTTGAATCTACTCAGAGTCATGTAAGGCCAAGATTGTAGATGGCTTTTGAAAAGCTTTTTACAAAATAAATGTTAATGTGAAGGAGAGGCAGCTTTTCACAGTAACTGCAGTTGTCTTTAGCTAGTATCACTATGGTAACACTATGACAGGTAGAGTGTTGCATGCTGCTCCTGATTAGTTATGCCAGATTTAATTTGGAATCTCATTTGTTTAGTTTTGAGTCTTTTTTTGTAAATTTTTGTTTTTTTTATGTCTTTTTTTATATTTCTTTTTGGGTTCCAAGACCTATAGTGTTGTTGAAATCAAGGATCTTTTTATCTGTATAATAGTGTCCTCTAGTCCAGGGTTTCTTGTTCATATGTAAGTCCACTTTTCATCGTTTCAGACTCAGTATCACTTTCTTTGGGATTGGTTGAGCCGTGGGGCAACTAGGTTGCACAGTGGATTTAAGAACCGGCCCTGGATTCAGGAGGACCTGAGTTCAAATCCGACCTCAGACACTTGACACTTAATAGCTGTGTGACCCTGGGCAAGTCACTTAACCCCCATTGCCCTGAAAAAAAAAGAAAGAAAGAAGGAAAGAAAGAAAGAAAGGGATTGGTTGAGCCGGTCTGTTTTATACTTAAATAGGCAACTATTGTAGTAGTTTAAAAAATTTCATATCACTCTACTACCTCATTTGTTGCTCTGGCAGGAGAGCAAAGGACATCTTTGTTATGGATTCAAGGGCTAACAAAAATAGGCTTCCCATGTTTTCTGGTCTATAGGTGAAATTTGGAGGTAAAGTGTACTAGGGGAAGCTAGTCACTGTTTCTAGAGATGAGGCCTGAGAAGGAGACATTGGGATTTGGTCAAATTGTCCAGGGGTCAGAGGCTACCAAACATGTTGATTTGTTGCCTGGTGGTCTGTCTACTGCTTTTGGCTTGGGTCTGTAATTCTCTTTTGGGCCTTCCTTTAGTCCTCCTTTTTCCACACTATTCTAAACTTGTGTTGTTTTTTATTTTTATTTTTATTTTTTTTAAAGAATGTATGTTAAAATGCTTGTGCTTGAACATATTCTGAAAGCACCTTGAGTGAGAGGTAAAGAAAAAAATATTCATCCTCTTTTGGATTGCTTTTTCTTCCTCCTAACAAATTGAAGAGAGAGGCATTTGGGGGAGGGAGTGTGGTGTGGTAGAAAGTGCATTAGGTCTTGGATACCCCCCAAATGTCCTATAAACTCCTTTAAGGGGACAGCAGAGAGTACTCGTGCATTTTTTTCAAACCTTTTTTTTTTTAAATTTTATTTGTTTATTTATTTTAGTTTTCAACATTTGTTTAGATAAGATTTCCAATTTCAAAATTTTCTCCCTCCCCCCCCCCTCCCCTAGACAGCAGGTAATCTGATATAAGTTTATATATATATATATATATATAAAATATAACATTAAACATATTTCTGCATTAGTCATGTTATATGAGAAGAATCAGAGCAAAAAGGAAAAACCTCAAAAAAGAAAAACAGCACCAAAAACAAAAGAAATAGTATGGTTCAATCAGCATCCATATTCCACAGTTCTTTTTTTTTTTTTTTTGTTCTGGATTTGGAGAGCCTTTTCCATCATGAGTCCCCTGGAACTTTCCTGTACCATTGTATTGGTGAGAAGAATCCAGTCTATCACAGTTGATCAACACATAATGTTGATGATACTGTGTATAATCTTCTTCTTCTTCTTCTTCTTTTTTTTTTTTAGTGAGGCAATTGGGGTTAAGTGACTTGCCCAGGGTCACACAGCTAGTAAGTGTCAAGTGTCTGAGGCCAGATTTGAACTCAGGTACTCCTGAATCCAGGGCCAGTGCTTTATCCACTGTGCCACCTAGCCGCCCTTATAATGTTCTTCTGGTTCTGCTCATCTCACTCATCATCAGTTCATGCAAGTCCTTCCAGGTTTCTCTGAACTTCTCCTGCTCATCGTTTCTCGCAGCACAATAGAATTCCATTACATTCATATACCACAACTTGTTTAGCCATTTCCCAACTGATGGGCAACCCCTCAATTTCCAATTCCTTGCCACCACAAAAAGAGCAGCTATAAATATTTTTGAACATGTGGGTCTTTTTCCCTTTTCTATGATCTCCTTGGGAAAAAGACCCCAAAGTGGTATTGCTGGGTCAAAGGGTATTTGCAGCTTTATAGCCCTTTGGGCATAATTCCAAATTGCTCTCTAGAATGGTTGGATAAGTTCACAACTCCACCAACAATGCAGTAGTGTTCCAATTTTTCCACAGCATCTCCAACATTTGTTATTTTCCTTTTTTGTCATATTAGCCAATCTGCTAGGTGTCAGGTGGTACCTCAGAGTTGTTTTAATTTGCATCTTTCTAATCAATAGTGACTTGGAGCATTTTTTCATATGGCAAGAGATAGCTTTGATTTCATCTGAAAACTGCCTGTTCATATCCTTTGACCATTTCTCAATTGGGGAATGACTTGGATTCTTATAAATTTGATTCTGTTCCCTATATATTTTAGAAATGAGGCCTTTATCAGAAGTACTGGCCATAAAAATGTTTTCAGGGGCAGCTAGGTGGCGCAGTGGATAGAGCACCAGCCCTGGAGTCAGGAGTACCTGAGTTCAAATCTGGCCTCAGACACTTAACACTTACTAGCTGTGTGACCCTGGGCAAGTCACTTAACCCCAATTGCCTCACTAAAAAAAAAAATTGTTTTCAAACCTATTTTAACACTTTAAAGAAAACATGTAATGATGTAATTGATGTAATAGATGTGCTTTGGCAACTCTCCTTCTCTTCCCACCCCTGCCGCCATGAAAATCTAGAAATTTGTAAATTTAGACTATACCTTATTTTATACATTTAGTGAGAGATGTTTTTTTTTTTACCCCACCCTGAATCTGGTTTAACTGTTCCCAGAGTGGTTTGTTTTTTTTTGTTTTTGTTTTTTGCAGGGCAATGGGGGTTAAGTGACTTACCCAGGTCACACAGCTAGTAAGTGTCAAGTGTCTGAGGCCGGATTTGAGCTCAGGTACTCCTGAATCCAGGGCCAGTGCTTTATCCACTGCGCCACCTAGCCGCCCCACTTTTTTTTTTTTTTAAATAAAAAGGTTTAAATGCTTTTAACTTCTTTATTCCGTGTATAACAAGTGGGGGTCGATTAAAATTCATCTGGTGGACACAAGTATATTCCTTGATTTTGTGTTTTGAGCTGAAAATAAATTCTCCAAGATGCAAAATCCTGCCTGACATTTTAAAGCCCTCTATAACTAGGCTGTCTAGGACAGCTTTTCCTGTTCCTACATTTTCTGTCTATATTTTATGAACTCAAGAAATATAAACATTTTCACATCAATGCCCACATTTCTACATACAAAGAACAGAGATGACCCTGTGAATCTCTTTACAAGTTTTAAAGACAAATGTATATGAAATTTAATGCAGTTGTGCTAACACAGACCTTCTTGTCTCATCCCTTTTGAACATTTTCCTGCTCTTTGTATTTTTAAAATGTATCATTGATATCCCTCCATTCCCTTATTTCAAATAATTTTCATTTGTGTACTCAACATTTCTGTCATGTAGTCTTACTGTTCATTTCCTAAATTTTGTATTTCAGAAATATCCGTTATCTCTCTCACATTTTTGGAATGTATTCTTTACCCAATTTTCATAGAATCTCTGGCTTCTTTCAAAGACCCTCCATCTCTTTGCTCTGGGGTTTATAATAAAGAGGGTTCACATAACATTTTCTCTGGCTGTCCCCCATTCCTGGAATGTGGTCCCTCTGCATTTCTCTTTACTGCCTTCAAGTCCAACTAAAATCCCATATTCTAAAAAAAAAAAAAAAATCTATTTTTAAAACTTTGTTCCAAATTCTCTCTCTCTCCCTCCCCAACCCCGCTTAAGAACTCAAACAATTCAATATAAGTTATACATGTGTAGTCATGCAAATCATTTCCACATTAGTCTGGTTGTGAAAGAAAACAGACTTAAAAAAAAACTTTAGAAAAAGGAACTAAAAAAGTTATGCTTCAGTCTGTGTATAGACACCATCAATTCTTTCTCTGTAAATGGATTGCATTTTTCATAAGCCCTTCAGAGTTGTCTTGGATCATTGTATTGCTGAAAATAACTAAGTCATTCACAGCAGATCATCTTATAATAATGCTGTTATTTTGTATATAGTACATTTCACTTTGCATCAGCTCATGTAAGTCTTTCCAGGTTTTTCTGATAGCATCCTGCTCATCTAAAATCCCATATTCTAGGAAGCTTTGGATGTATGAGCCCACTGCTGTTCTCTTCTGAGGGTGCACCTTGTTCTTCCTTGTTGCTACAGAAACTTTCTATGGTTCTCAACTTTCTTTGCTTGCTCATCTTGCCCATCTTTTACTTAACTTTTAACTCCCTCTTACTGTGGGGCCCTACTTCTAAGCTATACCATCCCAAGCTTTAGAGGGTCCCAGGTGTTTTCATTTAAGGAAGGGCAGGTTCTTCACTCTCCAGGTCTGCTCCCTGGTCCATAGATAATCCCAAGCCAACTTCCTAATTAACCAGATGGCAAAACTTTGTATGCTGTGGTTGTTTGCTCCAAGGAGCCTGCGTCCCTTCCCCATCTGGGCCACTGCTACTGAAGCCTACTTCCTGCTTCCCAGCAGGGGTGACACCCAAGTTCCACCTCAGCGCCAGCAGAGACCCTTGTAATCTCCCCCCTGCCAAGGGCTCAGCCCTCTCACCAGATGTCCTTAGTTCCAGATGACACTGGCGCTGCAGCTGGTTCAGAGGCTCTGGGGCTCTCTTTCCCTGGCTCGGCCTGCCTGGGACTGGATCTGTGTCAATGTGACTGTGGGATTGAGCTCCACTCCTGTCTTGGCACAGCAGCCTTGTCCTGCCGACCTTCTAAGCTGTCATTGGCTGGAAAATGATCTCAGTCTGTTCTTTTGTGGGTTTTGCTGCTCCAGAAATTGTTCTGTGGCGGTGTTTGGAGGTTTTTTTGAGCAATCTTGTCGTGAGTTCCGTGAATTTACTGTCTTTCCTCTGCCATCTTGGCCCCGCCCTGGAAGTCAATCCTAAAATCCCATATTCTATAGGAGGCCTTTCCCAACCCCTCTTAATTCTAGTGACTTGCCCCTTTTAATGATTTATCCTGTATATAGCTTGTTTCCCCTATTAGATTGTTAGCTTCTTGAGGGCATGGACTGTCTTGTGCCTCTTTGTATCTCCAGGGCTTAGCACAATGCTTGGAACAGTGTAGGCCTTTCTAATAAATATCTATTCACTGACTGACAGACCAGAGTAGGTGGCACTGGCTATGAAGTCTTTTTCTAGAGGGATTGGCTTCTGTGAGAGGTGTACAAAATCTTGAGAAGAAAACGTTTGGAGTAGACACTCCAAGTGTGGGGAGAGGTGTAGTGGATATAAAACCATGGCCTTGCCCTTGCCAGGCCTCTTGTGGTTAGTGTTCTACTTGAAGCTGCTTTGTATTACTTTCAGTTGATTAGTAGCCATTCATTCAGTACACTTTTATCAAGTACTTTTTGTCGACTTATTTACTGAAAGCTATCTGGGATGGGTGCTGAGCTTCTGTCAGTGACAGTTGAAAGACTGAGAACAGACTAGGCACTTCAGTACTGAAGAAGGTCCTTTTCAAAAAATGGGAAGAGAATAGAATCTGGAAACTAGAAGCCAGTAGCTTAGATTCTTGGCAAAATCCTGGAACATATTAATAGAGATTGAGTTATTAAATGTCCAGAAAACGAAGTGTTAGTCACAAAGAGCCAGCAGGTCTTCATTAAGAACAGACCATGCCAAGCCAACCTTATTCTTTTTTTGAACAGGATTATGAAATTGGTAGATGAGAGGAATGTTGTAGATTCAGGAAGCTGTGTACCAAGTATTTCATGGACATTGTGTGACTGTGCTTTTAATGAAATGATGTAAAACACAATGTATAAAAGTGACCCGAGACAGATTTTTCCTCTTAGTAATCTTTCTTTTGCCTTTCCCCTTTTACTTGTAAGTGCCTTGATTCTTTTATTGCTTCAGTCTGTGTTTAGAAACCATTTCCTTGTCATTGTGTCATGTAGTTTGAGTTCTTTTCACATTTAATATGGATCTTAGACATTTGAATCTTTAGCCTAGTTATAATGAGCTAGGTAGGCTGGTCAATAGTAATTAAGGAAAGTTTAATTTGGAAGTAGTCTACTCTTGAGCATCCATGCTAGAATTACCAACTGGAAAATGAGGAGGCAAAGACGATTTAAAAATTCTTGGTAACTAACACAGCTGGATGAGGTTGTTCAACTTCAGTACATGAATTGTACTACAGATTTGTTACCTCATTTCTGCTTCTTCACTTGCATTGTAAGGTGGTCCTTTTAATTTTCCCTGAATGGCTTTTTCATCCTTCTTAAGGTGTCTGTTCCAAAGCTGCTTTTCTTCTCGTGTTCTTCCTTTCACAGAGGATATTCCATTCTTACTTTGCTTGGATTTTCTTTTTCAGTTATGTGAACCCTCTTTATTATAAAGCCCAAGGCTTCTCTACATCATCTCCTTTTTCTTTTACTGCAGTAGCCCTGTGGAGGGTCTTCCTGCATCAAGTCTTTCCCCACTCCAATCCATCTTCCATTCAGCCACTAGTGGTTCCCCATCACCTCATTCAAAGCCCTTTATCACTTAGCCCCTCCTGGCTTTCTAGTCTTCCAGACCTTAACTCCCCAACATGTACTGTTAGATCTGGTGACCTTGGCCTCCTGACTGTTCCGTGGACCAGACACTTGATCTTTCAGCTGCAGGCATTTTCTCTGGTCTGCTTTTCTTGCCTAGAATGCACTCCCTCCTTAGCTTTCCTGACTTTGCTGGCTTCCTTTTAAGATTCAGCTAAAATCCTGCTTACTTTTGTAGGAAGGCTGAAGTCATTTATGGTATTTGTAATTGGGTAGCTAGAGGGTGCAGTGGATCGTGTGGAATCAGGAAGAATTGAGTTCAAATCTGGGTCTTGGACACTTACTGACCATGTGATCCAGGGCAGGTCCCTTAACCTTTGTCTACCATGGTTTCTTTGGCTGTCAAATGGGGATAATAACACCTAAGAGATGGAGAATGAAGTGATATTTCTGAAGTGCTTTGCATAGTGCCTGGTGCATAGAAAGGACTGCGCAAATGTCAGATATTATTGTTTCAGAGTCTTTTTTTTTTTTTTATAATGTTAAAAAGTGTTCTATTTGGTGAACTGTTCCCACACCAGAGTTAGATTTACTTTTTGTTTTCTGAATTTTCTTACTGAAATTAGGGAAGTGTTTATTAGGCAGAATGAATTAAATCCATAGAACGGCAAGAGTGAGTGACTCAGTAATTACTCTCTATAGCATCTGACACTTGGGAAGGCCCAATGAGATACTTGCTGGAGTGGCTGGAGTGTGGGTGCTGTGTCTCATAATCATCGTGCTCCTGGATAGAGGACAGCTGGCCAACAGCATCTGCTATTGCTGTCTCTGAAGAAGTGTAAGCCAGACAGCACTGGTCTCAAGTTACTGAAAAGGAACTTCCCTTTGCTGCCTTCGTTTGGCTTGTGTTTAGTCAGTAAGCATTTATGTACCAACTGCTACATACTAGTCAAGACAATGAGGATGAAAAGACAGAAGTCGAGTCCCCCCATTTCCGCTCAGTGCCTGGCACTTAAGAAATGTCTGTTGTTCTGATATGACATTACAAGACATTTTAGTCAGGTAGATGTAACTTAAGGGATGTATGAAACAAATAGAAGATAACTGCATGGGGAAGGGGGAGTTCTTTCAAGCTGTAGAAAGCAGGTCTCTTGCCATGGGGTGCTTGAGCTGAGTTTTGAAGAAATTCAGGAATTTCAAAAGGTTGAGGGGTAAGGTAATGATGCATTCCAAATATAGAGAGATGTCCAGTTCCCTCATGTTGATGGCTTAAATACATGTATTTGTAATGTCTGTTGATCTGATCATTAAATAGTGAGTTTAGTAATCAGTTTGGTGCATAGGATACATTGATTCACATCTTTAAATTTTGCTGATGGCAGGGCAGCTAGATGGCGCAGTGGTTAAAGCACCGGCCCTGGATTCAGGAGGACCTGAGTTCAAATCCGGCCTCAGACACTTGACACTTACTAGCTGTGTGACCCTGGGCAAGTCACTTAACCCCCATTGCCTGCAAAAAAAAAATTGCTGATGGCTTTCTAATTTTTGTCTTGGTATTCTAGAGATTTCCCAAATTAATGTAGATACTTAAGATTATATGATTATAAACTAATGTATTTTTGGAGATTATTTAGTCATACTCTTCCGTCTGTGAAATAACCAAATCTTGGGGAGGGTGAGGTGGCTTGCTGAAGCTCATACTGGTCTTCACAGCTGTGGTTTAGCCCCAAGTCTAGTGCTTGGCACTTATGACTTGCTGTTATGATTTATTTCTAAAGTTTTACCTTCTAGCTGATCTTTTGTTAATCATTTGATTTAAAAAAAAAGTGTGTGGTGGCAACCAGATCCTCATCAGAATTTATTCCATCTCAGACTTGTGCTGGTTGCTCTGGTGTTTTTTTTTTTGGGGGGTGCAGCGTTCCTTATAGTTCTTTTGGTTAATAAATGCTTGTTGATTGAGGTTTGTTTCTTTTGCTGGGTACTTGTCTACTGGATTAGGTTTATGAATTAAAATACTGTTCATTTCCTGACCTAAGGTTGATGCTACTTGTTTGTTTCATTTAAATTTTGCAGAGACTTAATGCTTATTTTGTCTGTAATACATGCCCACTATTACTTGACCAATTCATTTGAATTTATAATGTTTCTATTTATCTGCTTTTGTTTTCCTTTGACTTCCAGTTGTTTACTGCCATCTAGGAGAACTTGCCAATTTTCTGCATTAGTTAGGGACTACAGTTTGGGAGTGTTATGCTGGATGTAGAATTCTGTTTTTGTAAAACTGCAAATTCGCTTAGTCATTTAGGCTCATGGACTCTAAAATTAAGAACTGGCCAAGTGATTAGAGATCTTTTTTATACTTGAGGAAACTCAGACGTAGGAAAGTTACAATCTTGTCCAGGCTATTATGGGCAGTAAGTGGCAGGGACTGATTCTTTTGATATTTTAGCAGGTTTTCAAACTTTTTTCAGAAGTATTTTTAATATTTAATTGATAATTTCATAAGACATCTTTACTATGTCTAGATTTAAGCCAAACCTATAATTACTAGATAAAGCTTTTTACAGTAGTACAGTTTGCCACCTAATATGCCTTCAATATTTTTATTAGCTTTCAGATTTTACATCACTCAGCTTTCACATCAAGTTCTTCTTGCATGCTTTAAAGTATGCCACTTCCTTGGGGATTTATCATGTGTGTGCCAGAGGCATGTTACTTGGGTTTTTTTTTTTAAGTGTTCTTGAACAGAAAACAAAGATGGTTCTTGGTCTTCCCCCATACATGGACATTTATGTATTTGGATTTTGAATATGGTAATGATAATACTTGATAGTATTCTAGGGTTTAAAGCTTGTGTATTGTAGGTGAAGAAACTGAAGTCCAGAGAAGTTGAGTAGACTCAGGCCGCACAAGACTTAAATCAAGCTAGTAAGCAATCTTCTGAATGCACGTCCAGTAATCTTTTCATTAATTCTTGTGTATAATCAAAAGCAATTTCAGGAGTTTTATAATTCATAATTATTCAGAGATGTCATAAAAACCACACACAGTTAGAAAGTATTGCATAATGGGTAGAGAGCCCACTTTGGATTCGGGAAGGCCCAGGGTCAAGTCCTACTTCTAATAGAATGCTTATGTGACAGAGGGAAAAATCATATAGACCTACAGAGCCTCAGGGAACTCTGCCCCCTTTTTACAGTTGAAGAAACTCAGGCAGATGGTAAAATGATGTTGCTCAGGGAAATGATAGCTAGGGAGTGTCTGAGGCAGGATTTGATCTTCAGTCTTTCTATCTCTAGGCCTGGGCTCTATCCACATACCTGACTCAAGCAGTTAGAATAAGGAATTGTGAATAGCTGGCGATTCACTCTATTTGTACCCCAGGTACTAGACTCCAGGGCTTCTTAAACTTTTTCCACTTGCAACTCCTTTTTACTCGAGAAATTTTTATGTGACCCCAGGGGTGTGTGTGTGTGTGCGCGCGTGTGTGTGTGCGCGCGTGTGTGTGTGTGTGTGTGTGTGTGTGTGTTTTCCCGTGTATAGATCTGAGAATTTTCTGAATGCATGTGATAATTGAAATTGTGGGGAAAGTGGAAATGTGAGTACCAAGTGACAGAACATAAAGAAGAGGGTCTGGGACACAGTGTGGACGAAGGCCAGTCCTTCAAGGGAGATTGAGAAAGGAGTGGTTAGAAAGATGAAAGGTATCAAGAGTGATGCAGTATCATGAAAACCCGGAGAGGAGAGGAAGTGTCCAGGAGGAAAAGGTTTTCAGTCAGTTCTGTTAAATACAGGTCAAGAAGGATGAGGATTGAGAAAAGACAGTTAGTTTAGGCAATGAAGACCTCATTGGCAAAGGGAGGGGGGTGAGGGGAAGGAAGTTGGAAATCAGTTTGCTGGGTGGTTTAGAAGAGCTTGATCACAGAGGACATTTGCAGTGTCTCCATTTAGGAATGTGGAACCCTTCCTAGGCTCCAGTTTCTTCCTTTATAAAATGAGTGATGGACAACCCTTTAAGGTTTAAAGTCTATGATCCTAAAGCCTGAAAGCCACAAGCCTGCTCCTGAACTGTCCAAGATGATGGTTTATTTTGGCCATAATTAATTACCTTAAATTAGAAATACTCCACATACTGGAGGGTCGTGGGTTTTTTGTTTTTTGTTTTTTGTTTTTTGTTTAAATAGTATGGGGAGCACTGCATTTCCAGGTGATATCTACTCATGGATAGGGAGCTTTCATCTGCTCAGCTTTACTCCTTAGGCAGCCTGTTTGTTCCCTCCTTTTAGGGACCCGCTATACTAGGTCCAGGTTTTTTTTTTTTTTTTAATAATAAACATTTTTATTTAAAGTTTTGAATTCCAAATTGTATCCCTCCTTCCCTCCCTCCTTTCCTTCCTGAGGTGGTATATAAGTCAGATATCTAAGTTATACACATGCATTTATGTAAAACATTGCCATATTAATCATTTTGTATAAGAAAACTTATAAAAGAAAAAAATGAAAGTGAAAAATAGCGTGCTTCAGTCTTTCCCTCAATACCAGTTCTTTCTTTGGAGGTGGATCGTATGCTTCATCATGAGTCCTTTGGGGTTGTCTTGGATCATTGTATTGCTGAGAAGAGTTAAGTTATTCACAGTTCTTCATCAAACAACATTGCTGCACAATGATTAATTGACTTACCCAGATAGTAAGTGTCTGAGGCTGGATTTGAACTCAGGTCTTCTTGACTCTAGGCCTGGTGCTCTGTCCATAAACTAAGATCTGGCTCTAAAATTGGAAATTAAAATACCTTGAAACAAGAAAGATTTCACTCCCTCTCCCCAGCTTTCTGGCACCCAGGGATTTAGCAACAATGCCTTGGTTGCCCACTTTAGGAAGTAATTACTTTATCTTACAAATTATGAGTAGATGTCTAAGAATTTTGTAAAGTACTTTGTGTTAGTGCTACTCATACAGCATCCTACCCCTAACACAACCCCTCCCACTGCACAGATCTCTCTTAGGTCATTTCTTTAGAAGTGTTTGAGGATGGAGGGCTGCCAAATGTTGGGAAAGAATGAATGGGTGTGGAAGATATTTGCGTTTTAATTACAGCTCTAGCTTCATTTACTTTTAAAGATATCCAGAGAGATTACACAACTCTCTTCAGTAACAGGGTTCTCACCACAATTATTATTAGTTAGAAATGTCTTTTTGATGACAATCTTAAGTCTTTTATGTGGCAGTATACTTCTCTTGTTTAAATAATGACATCAAATACCTTGACACTTGGATCCAAAGTGAAGAATTCTTATCTATAAGTAACCCTCATAGATGCTATCTTGCATACAGTAACCTGCCTATTATTACATAAGCCATGGCTTTTCCTGGGAATGTCTCCCACCCGGCTTTGGTAATTCTTCCCTCTTCCCCACCACCTGTGTGTTGAATTTAAATAACAGGTTTATGTGGCTTGAAAACAGAATATTTGACTTTTGTGGTAATTAAGTATTTTTCTTACTTATTATCATTTGCACTTGGACACTATGAGCTTGGCGTAAACCTTCAAATTATTAAAAATTTTTTTTTCTTTTAAAATTCATTTTTAAGGAAAAGAAATCTTTTAGTCCTGTGTTCTCTGTCTTTTAGTTCCTCTAAGATGTGCTTATTATTTCCATTACAGGAATTATTTCATTTTATGGCTTAGTATGGTGTTTTGGGTTTGTTTTGTTGTCAAATACTTTAGTAATTGCTGGATCCAAGATCTTGGTATAGATGGCCAGAAGGTAGCTCTGTGAGCAGTTACAGCCTTTGTTTCAGATGCTGACCTAGGTATACCAAGTTATATCAGAATATAGGAGGGGTAGGTTTTGTATGCAGAGCTTTTAAGCTCTAAGTTTTCCAAGGTGAGTGTTTAAAAAATATACCCCTATTCCAAAAATGTAGCTTAAAAAGCTATGAAGACAGGGGGCAGCTAGATGGCGCAGTGGTAAAGCACCGGTCCTGGATTCAGGAGTACCTGAGTTCAAATCTGGCCTCAGACACTTGACACTTACTAGCTGTGTGACCCTGGGCAAGTCACTTAACCCTCATTGCCCTGCAAAAAACAAAAACAAAACAAAACAAAAAAAAGCTATGAAGACAGTGGGGGTTTCTCTGCATAAAGTGGGATGCTTCGTTGAGGAAGGCATACCTAGACTAAGTCAAAGACTGCGGGGAGAAAATACATTTCTATCCTCAGTTCCTGATAAAGGGGCATTAGCTGAGCTATCAGAAAGTAAAATAGAAAGTTGCAAATGCAGCGAATTTTTAGACAGCAGGAGCAGTGGACAAGGGTTCTGAAACAAGAGAAGACAATTCCTCTAGGGACCAAAAAGGTTGACTTGGAACTGATGGGTGGTAGTAGGGTTGATTAGCTCTAGGAATTTTAATCCTAAGGGAAAGTTCCTCGAGTAAGGGTTTGTAGACCTAAATTCCAAGAATGTCTGAAAGGGATTGTTTAGTTCTCCAGGCAGTAAGCATTGCTTATGAGCCTCCTCTTTCCAAGTATTTTGTTAGGGAGGCCAAGATAGAAATATACAAGTGAGATAGCCTCTGCCCTCAAGTAAAATGTGTATACAAGTAAATGGGTTTTTCATTTATTACCGATTTAGGTTACTACCCTAAGAAGCAGTCATTCCAAACTATCTGTCTTCATCTGGGATCATGTCAGCATCTAGTCTGTCCTCAAACAATCATTTTTATTATTTACCCTTTTGTCTTGGAGCTTAAATTTGTGATGTTGACACAATGTTTCAAATTTGGAAGTTTTGAACATATTTTCTCTGAATTATGGTAATATGTCATTAAGATTGAACAATTTTTCTTAGCGAGCATTCATTAAGCGCTTAATACATTCCAGGCATTGTACTCAGCACTGGGGATAAAAAGAAAGGCAAAAGAATGTTTTTTGTCCATAAGAAGCTTGTATTCCATTTGGGGGAGACAATGTTGTGAAAACAACAAAGCTGTGCACTTGTGTGTGTGTGTGTGTGTGTGTGTGTGTGTGTGTGTGTACGTACATCAAACTATGACATTTAGAAATACTGTTTGTGTTCCTGACTTTCCTAGCCTCTATCCATTCCCACCACCCACACTGCAGGGCCCCCCAAACCCTTTATTCTACCTTTTCTTTTAAGATTTTTTTTGGGTTGTAAAAGACATGAAATCAGGATTCTTTGCTATCTGCCTAGCACACATTTCCACAAATGTGGTGCTATTTTTAAGATATCTTTTATTTGTCTCATCTATTTATCAAACATGAAAGCCCCTTTATGTAATAATATAAAAATTTCTATGATTGAAGGCAGTAGATTTAATACTTAATGCAGACAACTGTATTTGCTATTTGAGTTTTTAATATGCCTCTATGTATCACAGCCTTTCTAACAGGGAGCAGGCCAGCAAAAGACAGACTGAAAAGTAGTTTGGTGAAATACTTCCTGGAGATTGACTTTTTAGCATACATGAGGCTAAAAGCCAAGGGAATTTGCTTCCAGACAATTAAAATGTATGAATCCCTTTAGAGCCCATTAGGAGGAAAGTGTCAAATTTCTGTTTTATATTGTAATCAACAAAAGGACTCTTTGGTCTTTCTATCTGAAAACAAGTTCACTCTCCTCAGTAAACTCATCTTCCTGTTAAAGGTAGGATTTTACCTGGCACTTGAAAGATGTTAGGGAGTCCAGTAGATGGAAATGAGGAGGGAGAGACTTACTGGGGATGGGTTTTTGACAATGCCTGGAGTTGGGGGATGCAGTGTTTTATGTGAGGAACATTAAGGAGGCTGATGTCCCTGGATGGCAGAGTGTGAGTCATGAGGGAGGGAGGAGGAAGATATTAGAAGGCCAGTTTATGAAGGGCTTTGATCTTCACACACTGGAGGTAATAGGGAGCCACTGCAGTTGATTGAATATTGATATAGCAAGGTTAGACATGTATCTTGGGAAACTTGGCATTTTAGCAGGGGATTGAGAGGTTTTAGTCAGGGAGACAAACCTTCAAGCTGTTGCACCTGTTCCAGGCATGAAATATTGTAGAAAAGGAGGCATATCTAAGAGATTGTTGGCCCCTGGCAACAGATAGGATAAAGAGTTGGGGGGGAAGGAGGAGGAGTCAAGGATAACACCTCACACGGGGTGCTTTGGATGGGTAATGATACTCTTGACAGTAATAGGAAAGTTAAAAAGAAGGTTGGGGGGCAGCTAGGTGGTGAAGTGGATAAAGCACTGGCCTTGGATTCAGGAGGACTTGAGTTCAAATCCAGCCTCAGACACTTGACACTTAGTAGCTGTGTGACCCTGGGCAAGTCACTTAACCCCCACTGCCCTGCCCGCCCCCCCCCCCCAAAAAAGAAGGTGGGGGAATTGGGGAGAATGTCAAGATTTAGATGTTCGAGGTGAATGCAAATAAGGATTTAAGGGCCATAACAAGACTGTAAGCCTGGGTGATTCTGATAGCATGTATGTATATTATTCATGTCACTGAATATCTGCTTTTGATATTGACCCTCCTCCAAACAGCAACAAACATTATTCTGTTCTGGAAGGTGTTATATGCCACTGGGTTGTGGGAGGAGAGAGGCAGCATCTTATTGAGTAGCAGCCATGAGAAATGGATTGGGACGGGAGTGGCGGGATGTTTTTAAGTAGAAGTGGACAGTCTTGCTGTCAATACAGAGAATTTTGGGAATGGGTACAAGATCTTTTGGGTATAACACTTGCTTTGAAGTTTTAGCATATTTTGCTTTCAATGTTTTGTCCTAATGGGAAGATTTTCCTTTTGAAGGATGGAATTGAGAAATTAATATTTACTCTTTAAAATTTTGTTCTTTTGTTTCAGAATTACACACAGCTGCTTTGTGACACGCTCTTGTTGGATTTAATAAATATACCTTGATAAAAGACTACTTTCAGCTATGGAATCGGTAAATATTTTAGTGATTTTCTTCTCAGTTCTTTATGTTTGTTGCGTTGTTTTGCAGACATCTTGTGAAAATCCTGTATCATTTTTATGCGATTGTCCTAGAGTCTAAATCAGCTTATATCCTGCACAAATTATTGTAGCCTTCAGTATTTTCTCAGTGATGGGTATCAATGAATAACTTCGATAGTCATACAGTAGTCTTCTGAATAATTGCTTGGATACAAGCCTGTGTCTTGGTTGTGTTTTCTGTTGTTTCAATCCTGTGTCTCAGATAGTTATCTCTGGGATGAAAAGCACTTCAGATTGTCTTCTCAGAGTAGGTAGGAGCGCTTAAAACAGTAGGAGCAATTATTCTGTCGTCTTTTCTTAGTGTTGGATTGAAAGTGTGGGATAATAGTAGCTTTTGTACTTTTGAGAAACTGTATAGGACTGATCATTTTTTTTTTTTTACATATAAGGTATTTTATTTTTTCCGTTACATGTAAAGATAGTTCTCAACTTTTGTTTATACAAGCTTTACAATTTCAGATTTTTTTCCCTCCCTCCCCCCTCCCCTAGACAGCAGGTAATCTGATATAGGTTATATCTATATATCTATATACATATATACATATATATATACACACACACATATATATATATATATATACACATAATAACATTAATCCTATTTTTGCATTATTCCTGTTATAAGAGAAAAAAATCAGAGCAGTAATGCAAAACCTCAAATTAGAAAAAAAACCCAACAGCACCCAAAACAAAAGAAATAGTATGGTTCAATCAGCATCTATACTCCACAGTTCTTTTTTTTTCTTGGATTTGGAGATCCTCTTCTATCACGAGTTCCTTGGAACTCTTCTGTGCCATTGCATTGGTGAGAAGAATATAGGACTGATCATATTTTAATACTATTTTTGTTCATTTTGTAATGGGGTTGCTTTTGTTTCAGATCTACCTGTTTTAGTCTTCAAATAATCATAGCTAAGGGTGGTAACATTTTGTTGGCCCTGCAATGGGTCTGCCCTGATGATTTTGTTTTGGCTGATCTTTTCCTTGGTTTTGAGAAAAGTTCCAGTGCATGCATGGCACCTCACTATCTTCAACCTAGTGACCATAAATTGATTGATATTCTTCCTCCTTTTCCGGAAGGAAGAGTAAGAAGGAAAATGTTAATCAATTTGAGGTTTCTTTTTTAGGTTTTGATTTTCTTCATGAGGTGTGTCTGGCTAGAGTCTAGGCAAAGTAAGCCCTTTCACATTACCATTCTTAATACCTGATCCATGGCCAGTACACCCTGATACATGCTCAGAATTTCCTCTTACCATAAAATAAATCAGGGAGTGGGGCCCATTGGATTTTAAAATAAATTCTTTGCTCTTCTTGCTTGTGCCCAGGGAGATTTCTTTACTTTTTGACCTCTGCTTTAAGCACGCCATGTGGAAGCACACTGTTGTCTTGTTATAACTGTTTACTCCAGTCTCGTTGTTGCTGTTGAAATTTGTGTTTTCTGTGGAAAGGGAACCTAAGTGCTTTTAATTATGTGTATTCTTACATTTATTTCCTTTTAGTTTAGGAAATGAGTATTAGTACAAAGAGGAGCAGGTCAGCATGTCTGAGGAAGGGGTCTATGTGCTAGCAAGAACAAATTCATTAATATTGGTGGAGCTGTGTGAGGAGTAAAACTAAATCACCTTACCTGCCCCCCCCCCCCACCCCAGTGTAGGGGGGGGAGGAAACTAGCTAGGAATTACTTATAAATTAGGAGCTTCAGCAACAATTTAGGCATTAAGCATTTTTTAAAGTATATTAGGGGTTAGCAAAGAGAGAGAAAGCCCCCTTCACCTAGCTGGTCATGCTATCAAAGAGATAGTCCCTCATTCTCCTTGAGTGGAAGCTCCCTATGGAACAGGAAGAGGGGAGGTCCCCACACACAGCTCCAAGCTGATTGGCTGGTAGCATTCAAGTCCATTGATTGACATGAATTGTGAGGTAACTTCTGGGTGGCCTATTTGACCTCATGCTTTCTCGGCAGGGGGCCCTGGAGAGTAATATTCTCTCAGCTGTTAATTTTTAAAAATTTATTTGTAATACTGGGTCACATTCCTTTAAGAGATTCAGGTGAATGAGGGTACATTTGGATTGTGAAAGTATTCATTGGTTCAATTTATTGATTAGTTGAATGCTTCCTTTTGGATGTTTGAGACTTACCTTCTTTCTCTTCCCCCCCTCCCCCCAATGTATTATCTAATTAAAACTAGAAAACCAGTAACGGATTATCTGTCAGGCTAGCTTGCAGGCAAATGAGGGCAACATTTTGGGGGTGGAAGGCTCATTGGGCTGGAGTGAACTGAGCAGGCTTCCTGTGGAGGGCATTGCTGAGTGCAGAGTGGTTGGTTTGAGAATGCCTGTTGATTGATTTCTTGACTGGAGCTGGGTAGGTTAAATAGAAGAGACAGTGTAGGAGAGCTGAGATAGCTTAGAGGGTGATGACAGCTAGAGGGCTTTGTGTTGAGGAGTAGCAAAGGAAAGATCACTTCTGATTTTTGAGGTCCTTGATTTGGGATTTTATTTCACTAGGAAATGGGGATCAATTGGAAGGTTTTGTTTATTTTTTAAGGGTGTGGGGAGAGTCGATATTATTGAAACTAAGTATAACAACATTTGACTCAGTATTTAACATTTTGAGACACATAAGACATTTTTGCTTTCCCTTCATCAGTATTATTTCAAATAATCAAAAAGAGAGGATTTCGTTGACAAAAAAAGAAAGCAGTCTTTCAGTAAGTCTTCCACTTACTGCCTTGAATTCTCATTACAAAGAACTCTCCTGCAAAGGTTATGGTAGATAGTTTGCTAACAGATTTCTCTGTAGGAACCTTTTATGACATGGCAAGTGTAATCATTTTTTCAATACAGAATGTTGATCAGTTTAGGATGTTTAGTGCCATGTATCACTAAAATGGAAGTAGCTTTTTAGTCCTTTTGGACAGTATTTGAATTGAATGGGCACATCTTCTTTTTGGAAAAAGTCACTGACTGCTATTTTAATATATTTATAGATTGTTTTCCTAATAGAGTTGGGTGTATGTATATTTTATATAAATAAATTTACGAACGTGTGTTCTCTCTGAGTCCCAGGATGGCTGCAGCAGCTGGGGGTGGGGGTAGGGATTGTTTCATTTTTTCTCTTTGTAGCTTAGGGGACTTGGCACAATTCTGTAGTCATACAGTAGTCTTCTGAATGATTAAGCGACTGGATAATAGCCTGTATCTTGGTTGTTGATTTATTGGCCCAGCCACACTTAATTGGTCCCTCTTGTGTTTAGCGACATTCATGAAATAGGGTGATGGTGTGTGGTCACAGAACAGAGATTGGAGTTAGGCAAGCTCATTTACATGGGGATTGAAACTAGGACATTGGGAGATCATAGACTTAGTGAGCTTTATGTTTCTGCTGCTTTTCCTCTCTCTACCATCATTCATTCACACTTCACCCTCAACCTTGAGAATCAGTGAAAAAGGCAGGGATATCATTGGGAATAAGCATTTCTTAAGCGCCCTCTATATTCTTAGAGCTGTGCTAAGGCTTTACACATATTATTTAATTTAATCCTCACAATAACCCTCTGAGAGAGAAAATATCCTTCCCCCCCCCTCAGATTAGTAGCTCAATGCCTTTTTACCTACAGTTATAAGGAAAAATTTCTTATTTAAAAAATTTTTTTTTACATATAAGGTATTTTATATTTTCCGTTACATGTAAAGATAGTTTTCAACTTTTGTTTATACAAGCTTTACAATTTCAGATTTTTCTCCCTCCCTCCCCCCTCCCGTAGACAGCAGGTAATTTGATATAGGTTATATCTATATATCTGTATACATATAGATATATCTATACACACACACACACACACACACACACACATATATATACACACACATAACATTAATCCTATTTCTGCATTAGTTCTGTTATAAGAGAAAAGATCAGAGCAATGATGAAAAACCTCAAAATAGAAAAAAAAAACCAAACACCAAAAACAAAAGAAATAGTATGGTTCATTCAGCATCTATACTCCACAGTTCTTTCTTTTTTTTTCCTTGGATTTGGAGATCCTCTTCTATCATGAGTTCCCTGGAACTCTTCTGTACCATTGCATTGGTGAGAAGAATATAGTCCATCACAGTAGATCAACGCTCAATGTTGATGATACTATGTACAGTGTTCTTCTGGTTCTGCTCATCTCACTCATCATCAGCTCACGCAAGACCCTCCAGGTTTCTCTGAACTCCTCCTGCTCATCATTTCTTACAGCACAATAGTATTCCATTGTATTCATATACCACAACTTGTCCAGCCATTCCCCAATTGATGGGCATCCCCTCAACTTCCAATTCCTTGCTACCACGTAAAGAGCAGCTATAAATATTTTTGTACATGTGGGTCCCTTTCCCCTTTCCCCTTTCCATGATTTCTTTGGGAAAAAGACCTAAAAGTGGAATTGCTGGGTCAAAGGGTATGCACAGCTAGGAAAAATTTCTTAAAAGGTGTTAATTTAGTCTCTGGTTTCTTTTGTCATGAGTTTTTCATCTACATAGTAATATTTTGCTTTCTGAAAGAAGCAGCATTGATGCTTTGAGGCTTATTAGGTTCCTAAATGGACATTCTTTAAAAATAACATTTTCTTCCATTTGGCCATTGTTAATGGGCGATTTTCACAAAGGGAAAGTAAGAGCCTAGATGCTGTTCAAGGTTCCATTCTGCCCCCAAGATTTGTTGATCTCATGTGTAATAGATTGTGTACTTTTGACCTTTCTTTAGTTTAGTCCCCATGTCTTCATTAAAGAAGTGGAGGGAGAGGGGTGTCAAGTCCTATTCAGAGAAACAATGAGATTGAAATGGCTTTTGAGGGTATTTTGAGGGGACACAGTTTTATTGGGTTTGTAATGAACTTATAGGTGTAAGATTCAAAGAATGAATAAGGTAGGGCTGCTAAACTACATTGCTTTTCAGAACTTACCTACTAAGAAATGTATTATTATAAAGTTTAAATTTATTGTGGAAAGGCAATTTCAAAGCATTTGTACAAAAAGAAATGAGTTTTTGAAAGTTGCATATGCTAATGAAGGCAGCATTATTTATACAAATTTTGGTTAGTATTTAAACTTAATATGTTCATTAAAATATGTAACTGGTTTGGATAATATTTAAATGTATGCTGATTTGCCTAGGAATAAGACATTGAATGTTCTCATAAAACATTAGAATTGTAATTTCTTTCAGGATTATGAAATAAGTTGTTGTGGCATTGGTTGGCAATAGTCACACAGACTTTGGAAAGATAAAACGTACTATCTGCCTTGGTACTACCTCACCTCAGCCCTTGTCATTCAGATCCAGGGCATGTTGAAATAGACCAGGAGGCAGGTATTCTGTTCCTTCATAGATGATGAACTGGTGGGAGCCTGAGCTTCCTCAGCCAAAGAAAGATTCCTTCACTTCATGGGATGCTGACTAAAAATACATCAATCAAGCCAGCATTTAATAAGACCCTGCTATGCGTTAGGCTCTAGGGATACAAAAAGAAAGAATGAGATAATCCTGCCTCTCAAGTAGCTTACATTGTATTGGGGGAAACAATTTATGCATTTATACATTTGTACATTTATATTGCAACAGCCTCTTACCCCTCTCAGGAGGACTTCAGGCTGGCCCACAATCACCAAAGGAATTTTCCCTACTGCAGAACTGACCACATGACTCAAGTATTCTATCCACTCTACTGGTTTCTCATTGGTCCCCAGTGTAAAAAGTAAACTCTGTTTGTGTTTGACTTTTCAAGCCCTGTACAACCTAGTCTCCTTGGATATCACTCCATCTTTCATACTCTGCATCCACCCAAACTGACCTCTGATTCTTTGAATTGGCAGTTAGGTGCCCCCATTCTTACCTCTTGTCTTGTGAGTTCTTTTCTTTTTTTTATAATGTAGCTCAGTCAAGCACCATCTTATAGGAAGCCTTTGCTGACCCTTTCCCTCCAAATGCTCATGTCAGCCCTTCTAGAGAATCTTATATTAAGCTGCTTTGGCATATATTTGTATGTATATATCCTTGCTGTCCTCTTCATTATGACGGAAACCTCTTTGAGAGAAAGGAATTTTTGGAAGAGGGATTACAATTTCAGTCAGAGTTGTGGGGGGCCAACCAGTGCAAAAGGATGGGAATCAAAGATGGATTTGATGGCTGTGTGAGTAGATAGAGGGGGTAAATTATATAGATATTTTGGAGATAGAAATAGCAAAATTTGGCAACTGATTGGCTAGGTGGGGCTGAGTAGAAGTTGAGGATAGGGAGTACTGTGGAGATGTGAGAACTGTGGGAGAGGGACCCCAGAGATCTGGAGGTCCTCCAGTCCTGTGCCTCATCTCCCCACCTCCCCTTTGGCATTTGCCTGAAAGAATCATTATAAAAACTCATGGGTACCATTGTCATAATACCATTTTCCTCTGATATTTTGATTATGTTTGCTTGGTTGCTATAGCATTTACTGATAGCTGCATGCCTAGGTTAGATTTTTACTGATGTACGAAGTTTTTCCTTTGACTTAGCTAAATTATTTTCATTCAGTTTATTTAAATAGTGTTTTTTTTTCCAATTACATGTAAAGACAATTTTTTTATGGTTGTGTTTGGAGGTTTTTGGAGTAATTGTGTCAGGAGTTCTGTGTGTTTACTGCCCTTCCTCTGCCATCTAAAGACAATTTTTAACATACATTAAAATTTTTTTTTCAGTTCCAAAATGTTCTCCCTCCCCATCCCGTCTGAAAGTAGTAAGCAATTTAATAGAAGTTTTATATGTACAATTATGTAAAACAGTTTCATATTAGTTGTGTTGTGAAAGAAGAAACAGACTGAAAAGGGGGTGGGGGGGGGGCTATGAAAAAATAATTTCATTCCATTTAAATAATTCTTGTTAGGAATTAAAAATAGATGTCAATATTCCTTCATGGTGAATTTTTTCATTATAAAAGAAGGAACAGGGGCAGCTAGATGGCACAGTGTATAGAGCACCGGCCCTGGAGTCAGAAGTACCTGAGTTCAAATCCGGCCTTAGACACTTAACACTTACTAGCTGTGTGACCCTGGGCAAGTCGCTTAACCCCAACTGCCTCACCCCCCAAAATAAACAAATAAACAAACAAACAAGAAAGAAAGAAAGAAAGAAAGAAAGAAAGAAAGAAAGAAAGAAAGAAAGAAAGAAAGAAGGAAGAAGAAGAAGGAATGGGGGCAGCTAGGTTGGCACAGTGGATAAAGCACTGGCCCTGCATTCAGGAGGACCTGAGTTCAAATCTGGACTCAGACACATGACAGTTACTAGCTGTGTGACCTTGGGCAAGTCACTTAACCCTCATTGCCCCACCCCACCAAAAAAATAAAAGAAGGAACAAGCAACTGAATATGAGGTATCATTTAATGAACTTTAGAATGTTAGTTTTGATTATACTGTAGGATACTGAGGTAGGTAAATCTATACCATGAATTACCTTGAATCCACAGGTAATGGAGAGTATGCATTCTTTTAGATGCTAATAAAGAAAAAGTGCGTGTATTTTTCTAAGTATAGAAATGAACTGTTATGTAATCCTTTCCCAAAGGCACTCCTTGCTTTTTAGAAACACAGCCACTATTGTAGAACAGTAAGAGATATGATCCCTTCTTTCAAGTAGACTGAATTGGCAGGAGAAATCATGTACACAAGAATAGAAGAATTGGAAACCAGGTAAAATAAGAAGGGGCAGAGCTGAATTCCACCCACACACCAACTACACAAAACAGTGAGCTGGGTTAGCCAGTAGTAGTTGTGACTGTTTTGTTTTTTTTCTTCTTCCCCTGCATTTTCCTAGCTGGGGTGGAGCTCACATATTTTGGTGTCTTCTGTTATAAATGAACTAGATAAAGAAGGCATGTTTTAGATAAGAAATTGTTATGTTGGCTATTAGAGAGAATTTTTTTTTTGACAGCTTCATGGAAATAACATTGCTGGGAAAAGTAGATTTGTGGCTTTTGTGGACAGGTTTTGAAAGTCATATTTTAATACTTTAAAATTGTTTGTGATGTTTCAAGTGTGGTTACTCCTAAGGCATTTGCGGGGAATCTGCAACCCGTCTTAATTACTTAGATAGATGGTCATGATCAGAGGTTCTGGGACTTTTCAAACTGAGTTGGCTTGTCCTTAGATGACAGGCATTACAGGGCTTGTAATCATAGTCTTTCCAGAAGGCAGGACCTGTCGGGGCTTGTACTTCATTGGCATAACCTTCTAAAACCCAGAGGTGTTTCCAGGATATAATCCAGAAATTGCAGTAGACCTTAGTGGAGATGAAAACCATAGCTACATCAACAGGGAAAAAATTCTTTTAGTGTATTCTCTATGCTTATAAACACCATAGCACAGCTAGGCAGCATAGTGGATAGAATGCAGGGCCTGGAGTCAGGAAGACCCAAGTTCAAATTTGTCTCAGACACTAGCTGTGTGACCCTGGGCAAGTCTCTTCACCCTGTTTGTCTCAGTTTCCTCATCTGTAAAATGTGATAGAAAAGGAAATGGCAAACCACCCCAGTATCTTTGTCAAGAAAACCCCAAAAGAGATGACAAAGAGTCAGCATCACCAACACGTTAATTTGTATAGTCTGAAAGAGTTAGTTAGGGGTATTCATTAAAGTGAGTATTTTTCTCTTGGTCCCAAATGGTACTTCTTTGGGTCCAATCTAATGTTCACATTGTAGCTACTATAAGCTAGGATTTATACCATGGATCTGACTTAGGACCTTTTTGTTCCCTGGAGATTCCAAGTGACAGGAGAATGTGACATGTAAAACTAAATGTAGTCGCCTTATTTCTGTCCCAAGTTTTGGGGAAAATTAGCTGGGATTTCAAATATATTTGTTACTTAGAATTAGAAGCTTTAGCACCAGTTTTTGGGCATTAAGCATTTATTAAAGCATACCAGGTATTAGTCAAAAGAGAAATCTGGGTCAGAAAGTTAAGAAAAAGGGGCAGCTAGGTGGTGCAGTGGATATAGCACCAGCCCTGAAGTCAGGAGGACCTGAGTTCAAATCCAGCCTTAGACACGTAAAACTAGCTGTGTGACCCTAGGCAAGTCACTTAACCCCAATTACCTCAACCCCCCTCCCCCCCCAAAAAAAAAAGGAAAGAAAGAAAGTTAAGGAAAGGCCTATCTAGCCTAGAGCTCCAGCCTGGCCTGCTTCTTCCTCCAAGTCCTCCACCAGGAGCCTGTTTGAGAGACAAACTGCAAGTGGAAGCTCTCTCTGTGTCTGGAGGAGAGGCGGTCCTTACACACTGCTTCAAACTACTTGGCTAGGATCACCCAAATCCATTGGTTCACTGGACTTGGGGGTGGTCCCATGTTGAGGTCAGAGTTCATACCCTCTGAGAACATACCCTCTTGAGGGCCAGGTAGGTGTGGTTTTAATTGAATTAGCTTTAAGTGAGTTAATTATCTAAGTCAGTCAGTACAATCAATCTTATTCCAGTCAGTCCCCTCACTCTGGCCTTTTGGGTGTTCCAAAACCCATTATTTTCTCACAAGAAGCTGTGAGAAAGGAAAGCTGTAGTGAAGGCCTGGTACAAACTTATTTACTACCCTCTGCTTCTCTGGGTGGAGCCATGAACTACAAAACATTCAATTGGAGGGATGTGGCAGGCCATCCGTTTTTCATTTCCCATGTGGCTGCACTCTTGAACATCTTTGAACTTCTCCTATCCCCTCCTTTGATCTCCCCAATCCCCTACCCCTCAGTACACATCCACACACTACTATTCAGCTTCCCTTTGTGTGCTGTCTTTAGGTGCTCTCTTTGGATTGTAAATAATGATAGGAACTGTCTTTTATTTGAATCATCAATGTCTAGTGCTGTGCCTGGCACATAGTAGGCCCTTAATAAATAAATGTTTATTGACTGGAATAGGTTTGGTGTAACTTTAAAGGCTGATATTCCCTCATTAGACTGTGAGCTTCTTGAGAGCTGGGACTCTTGACATTTTTTGTATCTCCATGGCTTAACACAGTGAGTTTTTGCTCCAAAGTAGGTGCTTAATATGAAGTGCTAGTTGACTGACCTTTACAGTGGGTATGTCAATATCCCACTCAAGCATCTTCTTGGATGACTTAAGTTCTGCTGTTTTGACAGACAGTTGTATTTTCTCTTAATCCCTTTCATATTAGGTAATTGCCATTGTATTATTTATTGTAACAAGGGATTTAGGGAATTTTATGATAGTTCAAGACATGGTTTAGATATTTAATGTTTCCCATTTTGTGAACTTTGCATCAGCATTGGAATAAGACAGTATTTAATTATAGGGGTTCCCTGAAATAATTCTCCCCTTTCATGAGTTGTTCCTAGAGAGGATTGTTGGACTATATTAGAGGAGAATCAGGTTGTCTTTGTGGCTCTCTTGCTCTTGGATCTAGCCAGATAGCAGGGTGTTCTTTGGATTTAGAGTTGAACTAATAGTGGGAAGGTTTTCGTGAGAATTAGCTAGCAAGTAGCAATATGTGCTGGTCTCCAAGAACAGAAAAGAAGTTTGATACACGCCTGGAAAGTGGCTAAGAATTAGGTGACCTCTTGTTACCTCTTGATGTTAGGTGGGTGCTTCAGTAATTAGAATGACCAGTTTTTACAGTGATACCAAGAGGAGAAAACTTGTAGTATTTGAATCGCAAGTGCTAAGGCTGAGACAACCTTGGAACATGTTTACTTTGGCAGTGAGAGCTGCCAAGTTCCTGCTAGTCTTTGTGACCCAGTATTTGAAAATTTAAATGGAAATACCCACACATTTTTTTCCCTCTCTCATTTAAAAACAAAGAGAATGAGAATGCCTCTGTGTTCTCTGAAATTTTGCAACTCAGAAGATTGTTTCTCATTTGCTGAAACTTTCTTACCAGAAGCTTAAATAGTGAAACCTAGGTAATTTTGGGGAAATGGGCAAACCTTGGGAAAGAAAAGTAGATTGGTATTCGAGTTTCCTAAGCTGAGGATGCCCAATGTTCATGTCTCATTTTTCTTTTTCACTATAAATTTATTCATTGATTTGCTACCTCTTTGTTTTATTTCCTTAGCCTTTTCTTTTTATCTAAATTTCAGCAATTCTGACATGTGACTTAATCCATATATTCTCTGTCAACTGTTAAGGCTCATAATAAATTTTAATAGTAGAAAGTCTTTGTGAATTGCTGTGGTTGAGAAAAACTACTCCTCTGATAGACACCCTCTGGAGATCGACTTTTCTGAGCATAGGTACCTTGGACCTCCCCTTTTTAGCTTGGCTAGATTTAATAGTTTGTGCTGTTTTTTGCTAAAACCTCTGGAAGTCCAAGGGCCTGGCCCTTTCAAGTCAGGCTTACCACTGGGTTGGGATTTGGGTAGAGCAGTGCATCAAAATATAAACTTAAAGTGGAAAATAAACTTTAGTAGCTACATAGGTGAAGGATAATTACCTGCTAAGGCTCTCATATGTCCTCCTGCTCCTACTGAATTTGTTCTGAGAGTGGGAGAAGAGAACGTGAAAAGAAATGAAAGGAGTGAATTTTCACTTTGCTTTTCTTCTACTTCCATCTCCCAAGGCCTCATTGTTCTTGGCTTAAAATAGCTTTTGTGTCAGCTAATGGTCATAAAATATTGCTGGTGTATGGACTTACAGATCCCTGTTGCATCTCCTTGGCCTCATTCCCCAACTTCCAAAGGTTAATACCTCCAGTGGAAAGCAGTCATTCATGTAAATACACAGTGTCCCAAGAACTTATGATGTAACTAGTGTGCCGAATTTTATACCAGGCTCAAGAAAGATAAAAAATAATAATCAAGATGTAAGTTCTGTCAAAAGAACTATGGGGGCAGTTAGGTGGTCCAGTGGATAGAGCACTGACCCTGGAGTTAGGAGTACCTGAGTTCAAATCCTGCCTTAGGCACTTAACACTTACCAGCTGTGTGACCCTGGGCAAGTCAACCCCAAATTGCCACACCAAAAAATCCTGAAAACAAACATCCCCCCCCCCCCCAAAGAACTATGGAGTCTGAATGCAGATCAAAATATACTGTTTTTACTTTGGTTTTTCCCTTTTATTTTGGTTCTTTTGCTACATGACTAGTATGGGAATAAGTATATATACACACACATCTATCTATCTATCGAAAATTTATATTTGCTTGCCTCTTGGGGAGGGAGGAGAGAAGGGAGGGAGAAAAATATGGAACTCAAAATCTTAGAAAAATGAATGTTGAGAACAATCTATACCTGTAATTGGAAAATAAAATACTACTAAGGGAAAAAAAGATGTAATTTATGTCTTAGAGCTTATAATTTTTCAGGGGTGTGGTCTAACAGACAAATGTGTAATGACAATTATAGTACAAAGTTGTATAAAAATATAAAAGATATAAATAAAAAGTCAGAGGAAAACCATTTTTGACTGGTGAGAAAGATCAGGAAAAGTTTTGTGGATTTTAGTAATGTTTTAAAATTAAACAAGTGTCTGCATTTTGGAGCCTCATTCAGGTAACTTTAAAATACTCTTTCCTTGTGGTGTCCTCCCCCATCCAAGTTTTTTTGTAAAAGCTGTTAAAAAGTATTATGTGGTGCTGAAAACTATGTATATTCTTTTGTAGTCCCATTTAGAAGACACTAAGTCTTTTAGCTGCAGTTTCTCTATCAATTTGTTAAATTCTGTGTTTCCCCCCCATGTTTATTGTTTTTGGTCAGACTCATCCAATACCAAAAGAGATATGTTGAAATTTCTTGTCAAGTAATTAAAAAAAATTCTTGCTGTATTCTTGAAGTTCAGTTAATGTTTTCTTTATGCATTTAGATGCTAAAATATCTGGAACGTGTAAGTTTACTACTGATACTGGTTTGTTGTCTAGGGTTCTATCCCTTTTTATTTTTTGAATGATTTGGTTTTGTCAGATAATATGCATGCTACTTGTAAATTTTGGATTTATTTTTTTGATGGATAGTATATTTTTCCAGTTCTTCAGTTTTCTTTTGTTTTTTAAACAAGTTGTATTTTTAAGTCAGAATTTTATTTTAAGCAACAGTTTTATTGGATTGTCTAATCTATTCACATTTAAAGTTTAGAGAGTTAGATTTATATTTTCCTTCATTTGTCTCTAATATTCGTTTTTTTTTCAAGTTATAATTTACCCCTCTCCTGCTGTAAACATATTACTACATCTCTTTAATTACTTTAGCTTAATCTTTTTATTTTTTTAAGGTGACCATATTCCCATGTTGCCTATGTGGTGCAAAACCACCTCTCTCACACCCCATGCTTTGCTTATTAGGTTTTTTTTTTTTTACTGCTTTTATCTGATTATTTAATTCATCCTCTCTGTTTTCTTTTCAGTCAAATAGATGACTTCTTAACTCTCCTCCCCTAAAACGTGTACTTTTCATTAGTTTTTTTTTTTTTTTTTTTTGGTGGGGCAATGGGGGTTAAGTGACTTGCCCAGGGTCACACAGGTAGTAAGTGTCAAGTGTCTGAGGCCGGATTTGAACTCAGGAACTCCTGAATCCAGGGCCGGTGCTTTATCCACTGTGCCACCTACCCGCCCCCTTTTCATTAGTTTTTAACATTTCATTTTCTGCATCCCTTTCTACAGTGGATATCTCTGCAGTATCCATCCTCTCTATCTTACTCTAGAACCTCATTCTCTGGTTCATGACCTTTGTGCTCATCTAGTTCCTTTCCATATTCTGCATTCCTCAAGGAATCAAAACTCCTGAGGTATACCCATTCTGGGCTTTTCCCTGGAAGCAATTTTCTGCCACTACTTTGTAGAGTTTGCCTCCATTCTCCCCCTCTCCCCCCACTCCTTTCATCATGCCTTATTCCCAGAAAAATACTAATTCATATATAGAGAGGATGCTGCTTGGTTTGGCAGCACAGCCCCTTGTCTCATAATTCAGCCCACCTTTCTCTTATTTCTGGACACATTCCTTCCTCTTCTTCCCCCCCCCCCCCCCAATCTTCTCCCTGGGTCCCTTGTGGTCCTTCTCCCCAATAGGCAGTTAGTTCCAGGAGCTCACTGCCCTGACTCCCAAGAGAAGATGAATGGTCTAAGTACCAAATCCTTTCCTTGCAGTCAACACCTGACACAAATGTCCCCATGTCTGTCTGTCTGTCTGTCTGTCTGTCTGTCTGTCTGTCTCTCTCTGCAGGGCAATGAGGGTTAAGTGTGCCACCTAGCTGCCCCCCTCAATTCCTTCTGAATCCAGGGCTGGTGCTTTATCCACTGCACTACCTAGCTGCCCCCATGTCTCTCATACTTACTTATTTTTTTTGGGGGGGTGAAGCAATTGGGGTTAAGTGACTGGCTTAGGGTTATACAGCTAGTAAGTATAAAGTGTCTGATGCTGGATTTGAACTCAGGTCCTCATGAATCCAGGGCTGGTGCTCTATCCACTGCACCACCTAGCTGCCCCATCCCATGTCTCTTAATAGAACATCTTTCTTCAATCAATCACACATAGGAGAATTTATCAGTGCCACCCCTTCCCATTGTCAATACAAGGTCTTCTCCCCCTCTTATTCAGTCCCTTCTCCCAGCTCCTCACCCCCTCTCCTGCAGCATTTCTTTTTCTGGAGAGACTACAAGAGTACCTTCCCCACATTTCTATCACTGGACTTGGCCAGGTCATATCACACAGTCCCCTTTATCCTCCTCTCCCACTCTCCTCTTTCATGGACCCTCTCATTTTGTAATTTCATTCCATTAAAACAAACAAACTAACTGAAAAAACAGCAGCAACAAATCCCAAATCTATCACATACTGATTCACCTATGGGCAGGGTGCTTGAAGTTCCATGAAAGTGTAGGCTTGCCTCTTCCCCTTCATCTCTCCACCATCATTTCTATTTGTCTTCATCCTTATTTTCTTGTGTACATTTAGAAAGAAGTTTGTTTTTTTTACTGGGGTCTTCACTATTATTGTTGCTGTTGATGTCCTTGGCCACTGCATTTGTTCATACATTTCTGTGGTCTGGAGTTTTCAAGGAGCAAATAATGTCTACAAGGTTTGATTTTCTTTATGAGAATGTTTGAATGCCTCTATTATTGAATGTCCACATTTTTTCAATTATAATTAAGCTCAGTTTTTTCAGGGTAGGTCACCCTGGGCTGTATCCTGAGCTCCATTGCTCTTCAGAACACATTATTCCATTCCCTCCCACATTTTCTGGTAGGTGCAGAACAGTCTTGCAGTTATTCCAATTTCCTTTCTTTTGTATTTGAAGGTCTTTTTCCTGGTTGCTTACAGAAAATTTAACCACTTTGTTTCTTGGAGTTTTCAGCCTGGGTATTCATTCTCTGTCTGTCTGTCTGTCTGTCTCTCCTTCCCCCTATTCCCTTCCTTCCCCCCTCTCTCCTCCACTTTTTCCTTCCCCTCTTCCATCTTATTATTATGGGGAAATTGGTGGCAGTTTGGGAAAGGAATTCTTAGGAACTCCTCTTTAAAGAATTATACCCTCTTTGCACACACATCCAATTAGAATAAAATAATAGTTTATTTAGGGGCTAGGAAAAGGAAACCAAGAGAGAAATCCTTGGACTTATGGGGGAGAAGGCATGGCACAGAGGCGTGGCTCTCTGAGATACCTTTCTCCCTGAGCAGGAGACAGGCAGATACTTTTATAGAAGACAGATTGTGGTGGTCCGATGGGGTGATCATCTGACTGTGGAAAGTTCCCTTACTGGGGGAGGACCATCTCCCACTGGTGGTGGCTGAGGGAAGTTGGATGAGGGGCAGCTTTGGATCTCTCAAGCCATCTCTCTCCCCCTCACTCCACAAAGGCAGCAGCCATACCTAATCTTATCTCTCCAGGGGTGGGGGAGACTGGAATGAAGAGTGATGGTCCTGGAGTTGACTCAGTCTGGATCCAGTGCTGGTTATCTCTTTAGGTGTGTCTGTCCTTTGGTTTAGTTTCTCAAGGAGAAGGTTCTTTTGATTTACCCCAGAAAACTTCTGGGGTACCCCGGCCCATTCAAATGAGATACCCCAGTCCATAATACTGTTGGCACATTGTTCTCTGTGTTTAGAAGTTCTAGGCTGTTTAATTTGTGTACAAATTTTTTGACTTGTACGTTCTCTCTTTGCACTGTCTTTAAGAACAGTGTTTTGCATGTATGGAGAACATGTGTATTAAAGTAATTTTTTTTTGCTTCTTTTCCAGATTGTCCTTCAATTTTTTGGGGGGGGGGCAGGGCAGCAGGGGTTAAGTGACTTGCCCAGGGTCACACAGCTAGTAAGCGTTAAGTGCCTGAGGCTGGATTTGAACTCAGGGACTCCTGAATCCAGGGCCGGTACTTTATCCACTGTGCCACCTCGCTGCCCCCTTTCCTTCACTTTTACAGATTTGAGTTCCTAATCAGTTATCCTCCTATTTCTTTCATGAGACTTGCTACTGCTGATTTATGGTTTTTAAAATTTTTCATTCATTATTTATGTATTCACTTATCTATCTATCCATCCATCCATCCATCCACCCATCCCTCCATCTGTCTGTCTGTTTATTTATGGGGCAGTGAGGATTAAGTGACTTCCCCAAGGTCACACAGCTAGTAAGTGTCAAGTGTCTGAACTCAGGTCCTCCTGAATCCAGGGCCAGTGCTTTATCCATTGTGCCACCTAGCTGCACCCCCCCCCCCCATGTTTTTTTATTTTGCTAATTATTTCTATCTGGCCTCCCTTGACTAATAATTACAATGGCTTTCTGGTTGGTCTTCCTGCCTCAAGCCTCTCCCTACTCTAATACATTTTCCACCAACATGATTTTGGAAAATCATGACCATATTGTGGAAGGTAGTAGACTAGTTGGGAGAGACTTGAAGCAGAGAGACCAACTAGAAAGCTTTTGTAGTAGTCCAAATTTGAGGTGGTGTGGGCCTTTACCAGGGTGGTGGCAGTGGTAGAGAGTTATAAGGAAGTGTATACTGAGTTATAAGGAGGTATATAACGAAGGTCAAGTGTGATTAGATGTGGGGAGCAAGAATGACACAAAGGTCATGATTCTGAGTGAGTGAGATGATAGTACCCTCAAATGTATAGGGAAAGTAGGAAGAGATAGAAGGTGGTTAGGCAGGGGAGGGACGAGCTTAGTATTGGACATGTGAAGTTTAAAATCTGTATTAAGACATCCTGTTCAAGGAGATGTGTGTGAAAGAGAGGTTAGAGTTAGAATTCCTGTGTGGTGGTAGGACAAGATAGACTAGCTTAGGCTCGTTAATGGAGGTTGGATAGGTTTAGCATGTAATGGAGTTTGAGTAGTAAAACCAGGTCATCTCAAGATTTGCAGGTTTCACACAGGTCCTTGGATGTCAGTAGTGGTTTCAAAGGTTGGGCAACTATGTATAGAAGTGAAGGGGTGGATGGGTTGGAGTTATAGTAGACCCTAAATGATGCACTCAAGAGTGGTAAAATGGCTGTACCAGTGACTCCTTCCAGGGCAGGCAACACATCTAGTAGCATAGGAGGCCACTTGATGTAATAGGATTAAAAGGTATGTAATTTCCATTCATGATGATGACTACAACTGAAGTAGCAAATTTCTACCACTTTTGACTTCCAAGATTTTAATTGAATTTGTTTTGTTTGGGTTAAGTTACTTACCCAGAGTCATACAGCTAGTAAGTGTCAAGTGTCTGAAGACAGATTTGAACTCAGGACCTCTTGAATCCAGGTGCAGTGCTTTATCCACTGTGCCACCTAGCTGCCCCCTTAATAAGTCTTAAGAATGAATTCCGGGGCAGCTAGGTGGAGCAGTGGATAGAGCACCGGCCCTGGAGTCAGGAGTACCTGAGTTCAAATCCGGCCTCAGACACTTGACACTTACTAGCTGTGTGATCCTGGGCAAGTCACTTAACCCCAATTGCCTCACTAAAAAAACAAAAAACAAAAAACAAAACAAAAAAAAAAGAATGAATTCCCATGGAGATAGTAATGGAACACATGTTTACGACTGGGCTTGGTATTGCATAATGCTTGGTATCACAACTGGGTATGGTATCGCATAATGCAGGGTTTGGCAAAGTTTTCTAGCATAGGGCCGGTTAATATTTTTAGTTTTGCAGACCAAGAGGTAAAATTGAGGAGATTATGTAGGTGCTTATAAAACAAAAGAGAAAACATTTTTTACTGACAAAAATAATAGAATGTAATTAGCGGCCTATCAATAAGAAGAATCCTTTTCTGTGTATAACATTTTGCTTAAATGGAATTCAGAGTTGCTGCTCCCTGTCTTCAAAATCTACTCTAAGTATTTATCTGTTAATGTTAACTTGTAATGAGATTTAAAATATTTTGTCTTTGAAAATATCTCTTCATACAGATAGGTACTGCCAAATACATTAGGGCATGAACATATGATTTTAAGTGATCATATTTATTAGTTGGATGGCATTTATAGACTTCTTTTAGGTTTTTCCCCCCTTATTTGCCTTTTAGCATGTCATTACTTTGGGGATTAAACACTTTAAATTGAAGATTAAGTTAAAGCTCCTCATTTACAGTTGCATAGATTTAGAAATGTGCAAATTTCTTTTCCATCTTCAACAAGGCCTGAAATATGATGTTGGAACTGTAATTTGAGACCCCAAAATCTTACCTGTTGTCAACTTGTGTCAGAACAGAGGCATGTCACTTCTTTTACCTTTTGACAGTACAAGAAGTATATAATGAACACAGCTTGATGTCATGTTTGATAACATTAGTTGTCATCTGTTTGACTTGAACTGTACTATGCTTCATATGTAAGTACCATTCTGCCTTGTAATTTTAGGTTGAATTCATTAAGAAACATTAAGTCTGCTGCAAAAGCTAATTTTCAAAGCCATTCAGTATTGATCACAGTGGTTCAGGGTGGTTCTTCTGGTTCAGGAACATTTCTTTCTTTGTTTTTTTTTTTTTTTTTTAAAGTGAGGCAATTGGGGTTAAGTGACTTGCCCAGGGTCACACAGCTAGTAAGTGTTAAGTGTCTGAAGCCGGATTTGAACTCAAGTACTCCTGACTCCAGGGCCAGTGCTCTATCCACTACTCCACCTAGCTGCCCCTCTTCTTTTTTTGATACAATGGATTTATACTAACTTTTTTTTTTTTAATGTTGTGCCACTTAAAACCTTGTTAAAATTTCCTCCTTGTAGTTTGTACAAGGCAGCATTGGGAGGGATGGTAGCCATAGTCTCTGTTGCAGCCACTCAACTTTGCTATTGTAGTGGGAAAGCATAGGCATACATAAATGAAGCAGTGTGGTTGTGTGCCAGTAAAATGATTTATGGACATTGAAATTTGAATTTCATGTAATTTTTTGTGTCCATCAATATTCTTTTGATTCTCCTCATCCCGTCCCCCCCAACCATTTAAAATGTAAAAACCATTTTCCATTCTTAGCTCTTAAATCTTAGCTTCTTAAATCTATTTGTGAGGGAAAAAAACATCCTCTTCTCAGGAAATCAAGAGGGATGTGACAAAGGCTCTCTATTTCCTTCTCATGAGAAGGAGACACCCTAGTGTGCAGCTGGTGGGTGCAAAGAAAGGGGGCTCGCAGGCCCTGTTTTATACCCTAGTCCCTAAGGTGAACGGACCCTCCCTTTTTTCAGCGCTGGTCCAATTACTCAATTGCAAAAAGTAGCTTATGGGAACGAAGTATTCCCACCCCTCTTCCATGTATGGGCTTAACTCAGGAGTGAACCGTATACTTATATGGACACAACTCTGGAGCGGACCTTATTGAGACCAGGGTTCTTTGAACCATGTGATTTTGTTAGCCTGAGGGGGGGAGGAGGGGGTTTGAGACCTTTGTCCTACAAACAGGTCAGGAGTAGTATGATTGATTGTTATATCCACATTGAGAGGAGACAACTATCCATTTTCTCACATTATTAAAGCTTTAAAAAAATTTACAGTATTCTCCATGTTTTGCTCTCCTTTACATGTTTTTCCAAATTTGTCTGAAACATCTGTCTTTTTCTGTTAGTTCTTTGGGTGCAGTAATATTCTTTTGCAGTCACATACCATTAATTTGTTAATCTTTTCCCCTATTGATGTGTACTCCCTTTGTGTGCATTCCTTAACTATAACGAAAAAGTTGGCATGATTATTTTGATACCTCAGCCCTTGAGTCCTTTTCTTCTCTCTTTGATATTTGGAGAATAGGTTTGTGTCAAAGGGCGTGTATAGTTTTAATGACTCTTTGGGTTGTTGCTCTTCATTTTCTTTAGGATGTGAATAGCTCCATAATTATAGGTGATGAGTTTCTGAAACCTTTGTGTAGTCAGCTTCGAGTAGCTACTTGATGTGGTTGTTGAGTGGAATATAAACATGCATGATGATGATGGTGATAAAAAACATACTTCTCTAAGAAAGTAGCCCTGGACCTGAAATTGAGAAGATATGTTCAAATTCTGACATTGATTCACTTGCTAACAGTGTGATGATCTTAAACAAGAGTTGTTACATGTCTAAAACTTGGTTTCTTAATCTGTAAAAGAGGGGAGAATAATACATAAGAGTGCTAATGTTTGGGTTGTTGGGGCTAAAAGAAGTTAATCCAGTATCTATTAAGTATTTCATGTGTGCCAAGCGTTATACAGGTTATATACAAAGTAAATGGATAGTAATTCGTGGTGGTGGCACAAAATAAACACATAGTTATTTTCTGAAAGTATCAGGAAAGACCTTGAAAATGATAGCAGTTGTGTTTAGTCTTAATTAGAGATATTGGTCTCTATTTCCGTTCCCTGCTTGATTTGCTGGTTTAGATATAAAGATTATCTTTGTATTATAGAAAGAGATGGCAATATTGTGTTTTTTTTTTCTTCTTTTAAAAAACAAACTTGAAACCAGTTTTTTTCCCCCCAGTTTATTTGAATATTTGATAGAATTCACTTGTAAATACATCTGGTCCTGGGATTTTTTCTTTGGGAGTTCACTTATGGTTTGTTCAATTTTTACCCCCCTGGTACTGAGTTATTTAAAAGTTTCCTCTGTCAAGCTGAGTGTTTTATATATTTGGAAATAGTCTTCTATTTCCTTTTAGTTATGTTTTATCAGTATATAGTTGGGTGAAATAATTTCTACTAATCTCCTTTTTCCCCTGTTCAATTGTTGTAAGCTTTTTTCAAAGGAACAATTTGGTTTCCTCTCACTTTAAAAATAGATTAGCTTTCTGTTTATCTCTTGTTTCCTCCCCCCCCCCAAATCCAACTCCTTGTTTTTATTTACCAATTAAGTGGATTTTTGCTTTAAATTTTATTAAATTCTTTAATTTTCAGCATTTCTACATCATTATTTAATTGAAGATTTAAAAAAAATTAATCTTCATTTATTCATTCATTCATTCATTCATTCATTCATTTATTTATTTATTTATTAGTGAGGCAATTGGGGTTAAGTGACTTGCCCAGGGTCACACAGCTAGTAAGTGTTAAGTGTCTGAGGTCGGGTTTGAACTCAGGTACTCCTGACTCCAGGGCCGGTGCTCTATCCACTACGCCACCTGGATGCCCCTAATTGAAGATTTTTTGATTGGTTCAATTCTTTTTTTAAAAATTGTATGTCCAATTCATTGATTTCTTTTTCTCTTGTTGATGTTAGTCTTCAGAATTACAAAATTTCTTGTCAGAAATTCATTAATTATTGACTCAAGTTTTGGCATGTCATCTTATTGACTTTTGTGATGAAATATAATTTCTAAAATTTTAAATAAGATAATAGGAACCTAGTAGAACCACAATATATTGGAAAGATCATACATCTTGATTTTATGGATTTATATTAGAAATTTGCTTCAACATAGGAATATAAATATAAAAAACCATTTATAATGATATAGCCTCCCAAAATAATTTTAAAAAATTAAAATAATAACAAAATTCATGGGGAGGAACAAAAGATTAAGGGTAAGAATGAATAAAGTTGGGAGGAAAGGGATCTGGTTCTTGCTAGATTTTCATCAAAGTCACTCTGGTTAATTGTGTCCCACAGAGCTACATCCAGAGGCCTCTTCTTTTTGCCTTTCATGCTATTTCACTTGGTGATCTCATCAGCTTCCATGGTTTTAATTACCATCTCTATGCTAATGATTCTCAAATCTATTTATCCAGCTCCAGCCTCTCTGCTGATCTATAGTCTTACATCTCCAACTGCGTTATCAGAGATGTCCAACTGAAGGTTTAGTAGTTATCTTAGGCTAAACATATCCAAAATTGAATTCATTCCCCCCTCCCTCCAAAAACCCCAACAAAACTAAAAAATCCCACCACAACAAAACCCCAAACAGACAAAACGAAAAAATAACATGCCCCAAACCTTTCCCTCTTCCTACCTTCCCTATTACTATGAGGTTAACATTGAATTCCTAGTTTTTCCCAGGCTTGAAACCTGAGTGTTTGATTCCTCACTCTCTCTCATCCCCCAGATCCAATCTAGTCAATTTCACCTTTGTGACATCCCTCTAATATCTTCCCCCCTACTCCCCAATCTTATTCAAGCTCTCCTCACATCATACTTCGATTGCAGCCTGCCCATTGCTTTGCCTCCCACAAATCTCACCAAAATTCCAGTCTGAAGTTTTCTCTCTCCTCTTAGGAGGTGGGTACCAATTTCCTCATTAGTCCTCTGGGATTATAGCTGATCATTGAATTGATCAGTGCTTCTAAGTCTTTCAGGATTCTTTGTCTTTACTATATAGTTGATAGTGTAAATTGTTCTTTGGATGTTTTTCCCTTCACTATTTATCAGTTTCTAGAATTCTTTCCAGTTCTGTTCAAAGCTGTCTCCTTTACAATTTCTTCTATCATAATAGAATTCTGTCATTTCTATGCCATACCTTGTTCAGCTATGCCCTGAGTGATGAGCACCCCTTTAGATTTCTATCTTTTGCATCCTCAAAAACAAAGAACCCCCAAAATAAACTAAAGATATTTTTCAACTTCTTGAGAGTCTGTTATGCTTAATTCTTCCCTTAATTTACACTCTCCCTTTACCCTTCTTCCCTTTTCACCATATTTTCTTATTGAATTAAATGCATTTCTGTGCCCAGCTCTGTGTGTATGTATATGTATACATATTCCTTCCTTTAGCCAATTCTGGTAAGAGTGAGGTTGAAGTATCAGCTACTCCTCTTCCTCCTCCTTATTTTTGGAGATAGCCTAATATATTTTTCCTGATCTTTTTTTCTTTTCCCTCAGTGTATTCCTTTTCCTTTCTCCTTCTTAGGGTTTTGAATGTCATGTTATTTATTCCACGACCTGTCTAAGAAACAGGTTGGAGACCTGCAAGCTTTCAGTGCTCCTAATGGATTGTGATCAAGGGCCCAGTTTGATGGTTGCTCCCTTGGCCTGAGCTTTAAGTACCTGCCTTGGCCTTGGATTTGAATGAGAGTAGAGTGCCCCTATCAGCCAGCTAGGAAGCTCTGTTGATTCAGAGTGACAGAACTGTTGATTTCTCCTTAGTCTGTGATTTCTGCTCTGGTTAATGCTCTACAGACTGACTTCAGTGACAGAACCCAAATTACGCTCTACTCCTTGGGTCTGTGCTTCTGAACTTCTTTCTTTCTGAGGACTCGGCCTAAGGCCTCTTTATGAGAAGTGCCTCTCCCTGCTATCGGTGGGGTCCTTTTCACTCTGCCCTGGACAAATAACCTAAGGCTCCCTGTTGGGCGACAAAGCTTTCAGGTGGTACTTGTCCACTTCTTGGTGCCCCACTACTTTTTCTTCCTCTTCCCCTTCCCCTTCTGGACACTGGAGTACTCCTGGCCATATCCTGTCCCCAGTGTCTGTTGACCTCTCTGCCTCCATATGTGGCCATTGATTAGACAAATGAACCACCATGTATTTATCTGTATTTTTTCATGAGGATTTCATTTTGTGCTTTTTTTTTTTTTTTTTTGGCGGGGCAATGGGGGTTAAGCGACTTGCCCAGGGTCACATAGCTAGTAAGTGTCAAGTGTCTGAGGCTGGATTTGAACTCAGGTACTCCTGAATCCAGGGCCAGTGCTTTACCCACTGTGCCACCTAGCTGCCCCCCATCTTGTGCATTTTTAAAGGTATTTTTGAAGGAGTTTTGTGGAGGGGAGCTCTACTGTACGGCTTCCTGCTACCTTCTTATATTTGACCCTGCCTCAACTATAGGCTTCTAAAGAACAGTCCTGTAATTTTCAGTGGCATTTTTTTATTCCTGAAATGTCATCCTAAATCCCTTTGTTTCTCTAAACAGAATACATGACTCAGTGTTTGGCATATTGACTGTGTTTATGAGGATGTCACTTCATGGAGGGTCTTTTGAATTCACCCTTGAATCTTGGTTGTTTCCAAGTCTGTATCTCAGCCGGTCTCCTTTTGCTTACATTCAGCACCCTGCAGCATGTGCCTCTAGTCAGCTGTCATTGTTTGGTGAGGTGACGTCTAGTCATTCCCAAAACACTTTCCTGGGAGTTCTTTTAGTCTCTTCATCATGCACTCTAAGAACGTTATCAGTTATCTTCTTTGTTATTTTTTGATGGCTTGCTCTTGTTCCCTCTTATCTTCCACCTAAGGGTTTCTACAAATAACTATTCATGTCTGGAATATTATATAATTATATAACATGGATTAAACCAGTCGATTCAATTTGGTATCCTGTATAGGGTCAGTTGTTGGTTGAGTTCTGAATCTCCTGTCATTGGTATCTTTCTCCAGTTCCCTGGCTCCACTTTGTCCCAAACTCTATTCTCAAGCAGCTTGTGTTGCTTGGTATATAACATGGTATATAAGCAGCCAGCTTTGAATCCATTTTAAATGTCCATTTCAAGGCTTGAGTAGCAGTGGCCCGGGTTGTGGAGGGGCACAGGCTCGCCAAGCTAACAACCACAGCACAAGAAGTTTTGTTGTCTGGTTAATTAGCAAGTTGACCTGGGGTATCTCTGGACCAGGGAACAGGCCAGGCGAGTGAAGAACCTGCCCTTCCTTAAATCATACTACCTGGGACCCCCTGGAGCTTGGGACAGTGCAGCCTGGAAACAGTGCCTCACTTTAAGGAGCTGAAAGTCAAGTAAAAGACAGGCAAGATGAGCAGAGAAAAGTGAGAACCATAGAAAGTTTCTTTAGTGACAAGGAAGATTGAGGTGCACCCTCAGAAGAGGATAGCAGTGTCAGGGCTCCTACATCCAAAGCTTCTAAGAAAAAGAAAATGTCTATTACAACTCATATATGGCTTTTCAAATTCTTGCACTATTTATTGCTCATAACACTGAATCTCAGAACCCCTTAAAGATAGATTGACAAAGGAGAACTGAAATTAAGCAATACCTCCACAAACAGCTTGAATACTGTATGTTGGTAAGTGTTGGGAAAAGATTTTAAGAATCAGTAGTGTTGTGTGGGATGCTAAAAAGAAGCCGCTTCATCATGTGAGATGGGTGAAAGAGGAAAGAGTGGCCAAAGGCACTTGAGTGATAGATAAGAAAGGAGAAGAGGGAGTTCACAGTGAATATCCTCAATTCTTTTTGTGTAATGTGAGGCAAGGTTCTCAGCTGAAAGAGTCATGGGAATGGGAACTATGAGATCTTTGAGGAGGGGTGTAAGAGCCGTTGTGGAGACTGGGAGAGTGAGCTGATAACAGGGGTGTGGTAGGATTGCCTAGTGGCAGAAGGCCCAGTTGAAGTTGTGTAGCATAAATTCATAACGGACACACTTAGAATGGTTGAGTGATCTTCTCCACTTTCATTCTGCAGTGCATGTGTAAGAGTGAAGGAGGTGAATGGTGGGAGTGGTTGAAGGCTGAGGCTTGGCTGGGCTTAGTAGATGATATAATAAAGGGGTTAAGGCTTGAAGAGAGAAATACAGCATAGAGTTGAATTGGTTCATCAAGGAGCCAATATGGGAAGAAGAGGAAAGAGTGACCAATGTAGGAGAGATGGCCTGGGAGAGAATTGGGGGGGGGGGGTCAAGGGATTGAAGATCATGGTGAAGGTAAAGTAAGATTATATAAGGGAGGGCAGAGGGAATGATGAAGAGCCAATAAATTGTTAAGATAAGGGAATCACAGAATTTTTGACTTGGAGGTGGTATATTTGTGGCTGATGGAATGATCAGTGTGTGTGGCTGAGGTGGGGTGGAGGACTAGGTCATGCAGTGTGAAATAGGTTTAGGAACTGACATTTAAAGATATTCGAAGGAGAAAACACATACACACACAAACACCCACCCCCCTCACCTCTAAAATGAGGACTCATTGAGAAATGAAGGTGAATGATCTGGGAGTTTGTAGATAACAGTTACCAGGATTTTGATTGGCAGGTAGATAGTAGCAAAAAACTCAAAGGAAGAGTGATTATTGGTAAAAGAGGAAAGGGTGGAACCTGGAAGTGGCAGCAGGGAACAAGTAGTATTTCCAACTCCCCTTCTTGGGCCAATGAGCTGAGGAAAATGAGTTGAGGTACAGCTAGTATTGGAAGGAGTGGCCAGAGATGTTGTTAAGAGGCCAGCAAGGTTTCAGTAAAAGCTTGTAGATTGCAGGTATGGGAGAGGAGCAGATTTAAGATGAAGTGAAGCTTTTTGCCTATGGAACAGGCATTCTGAAGGACACAGTTAAAGGGCTGGCTGGGAGTTAGCATGAAAATTTGGGGTTGGTAGATTGAAGGGGATAAAAGTGAATCCCTGAAAAGACATTGAAATGAGAGATGAATTGATTTTTGTTTGAGAAACTGCAAGTGGGCCAGCATAGTTGGGTCATAGAATTGGTGAAAAGGAGTAAAATAGCACAAGAATAGTGGGAAGAGCAACAGGTTGTGAAGAGCTTTCCATGTCAGATGGATGGAGCTGGGGGAAAGACAAAGGTGAGGAAATGGAAGTCCTTGTAAAGAGTCATGCTGGCAGTGCAGGTAGCATAGCTAGTACCCCATATGAAATACTAGTCATAATCAGAGTAGCTAGCATTTATATAGGGTCTGCTGTGTTCTAGGCACTGTGCTAAAGTAAGCACTTAAGAAATATTTCACTTGATACAATAATTCTGTGATATAGGTGGTAATATTACTCCCACTTTATAGTAGAGGAGACTGAGGGAAAGTTTCCCTCAGTTAAGTAAATTCCAAGGTCACACAGCTACCAAGTGTCTAAAATCAGATTTGAGAGGCAGCTAGGTAGTGAAGTGGATGGAACACTCTCTCCTAATTTGGGAGGAACTAAGTTCAAATGTGACCTTCAGACTCTAGCCATGCGACCCTGAACAAGTCACTTAACCCCAATTACCTTAAACATTCGGGGCCATCTCCAGTAGTCCTGATATATATCTCACCACTGGACCCAAATGGCTCTGGAGGAGAGAGTGAGGTTGGTGATCTTCACAGCCCTCTCTCACTTAAATCCAATTCACTGTAAGTCATGAGATCACCTCACAATGTCATGGTCCTCTTTGACAAACAACAGCTACAAAATCAGATTTGTACTCTTATTTACCTGACTTCAGATCCAGCACTTTATTCACTGAGCCACCCAGCTGATCAGGGCTCAGGACTCCGGGAGAAGATTTTGGAGAAGTTGGGAGTGTGAGAGTAAGGAAAGGAGGATAACTCTGAGATTGGAAGCCTGGATTACTGTTGGTGCTCTCCTTGAGGAATAGATAATCATGGATGAAGGAACAGGAATAATGGATTCTATTTTGAACATCTTGAATTGGGGATGCTTCAGAGATATCCACCGTCTACAAAACTGTTGGTGATTGTGAGACTATGTCTTAGGGGAAAGACCAGGGCTGACTATCGAGCTCTGGGAATAGAAGTCATAGTACATAGAGGCAATGGTGGAACCCCAAAACAGCTAGTGCTGAGCCCTAGCACTCTCCCTTCTCTTCAGTGTGCGTGTCTTTTTGCTTTTCTTTCCCCACTCAATCATGTCTCTTTGGTCATCTTTCTCTTGTTAAGTCTCTGTGCTGCTGTGTCTACATATCTTTTTGAAGTCATACTGTCGTTGTTGCCACAAACTGTTTTGAAGAAAATTACCAGTCCCATTCTTCATTAAGAAACTTAACAGCACATGGCATGTTAAAAGTATCAAACCTAAGGAGTGATTTATCATATGCATAGTCTAGTTTTCCTTTAGGATATAATAAGAATTTTGCTGACCCTTGACAGTTCCCACCTTTGACCGTCACTAAACATGGCAGGAACCAAATTTTCAACAAGTTAGCTGGTCAGGCTTCCAGGGATGCTAGAATCTTGCCTTCTGAGTTTGTAAGTGATTGATACTCATCACCATGTTCAAGGATTTCATGATGCCTCCTTCAGGAGGAGGAAATTCTATGTTTATAATGCCTCATTTAGACTAAATAGCCCTAGAGAGTTTAGCTAGTATAAGTATGAGGTGTATAATACTAGTATAAGTCTGTGGTGTCCACGTGATAGGATCTTGTGAGAAAAACGATTCTTCATGAACAGTTATGTTAATTTCCTACTCACCTTTTCTTTCTGGACGATCCTTTTTCTGTGTTAGCCCAGTGATCTCAAGGGTAGGGCTCCTTTACGGCTCTGTGCTTCTCAAAAGTTTTGAGTGTTCCCTGTGACAGTCTTTGCGCCTTCAAGAATGTTTACTTCCTCTCCCAGTTGGGCTGCCAGTGACTTTTGCAGCCCTTGTTCTTGTCCCCTCATATTTTCCAGTGCACTGGACTGCAATGTCCAGAAGCCACCCTCTACCCCTGCCACCTCCTTTAGACTGTTGCTTTCATACTTGTAGGTGTCTGTGAGACCCCAGTGCCTGGTGGCATTCGAGCCGACTCCCTTGGCCCAGAGTCAGTGGTTTCTCGTTGTACCACACTGCTGCCTCCTCAGCTTTCTCTCAGAGTCGTTCATTTTTGGTGTCCTGTCTTCGATGATCCCTCTCCTGGTCTCCCTTACCTGCTAGTCACACTTTCTTTGCCCAGCTCCAAAGCATTCTGCCAAAAGGCTTTACTAATAGGTGCTTTGTGTGAAAGACATTGCCAGAAACTAAGGTGAGAATCACTTCTACTTCTACCTTCCTGCCACCTTCAGCTCTTGCTTGACTTGGAAGCAGGTCCAAGGACTTGGGTTCAAATGCCATTTCTGTTACTAACTACCTGCGTGCTCTTGAGCACGTCACTCTTTCTGAGCCTCTATTTTCCTCATCTGTAAAGTGAGAGAGTTAGATTAGCCAGCATTCCACCTGTTAATCCATGATCCTACAAACTTGTCCAGTACAATACAAGTTCCCAGAACTTGTCCCAGAGTGGTTAGTCCTAGGGACTAATCTTCCTTGCCTTCCTTAATGTTCTGTAACATAGCAGATGCTTGATAAATATTTGTTAACTTGCATGATATTCTTGTTTGAAAGCAATATAAAGATGGTTATTGTTGCTATTTCCTGACACTCTTCCTTCTTGTTGAGGAGCTCCTTTTAAAAAATCAGAAAAGCACAGCAGGGATTGGTACAAAGCTGGTGAGAGTTGGGTCCAAAGGGTTAGATGAGTGACTATCAAAATGACTTCTAGGTTGGGTGCTCGCATATGTGTGTGTGTGTATGTGTGTATGTGAGTGAGTGAGTGAGAGAGAGAGAGAGAGAGAGAGAGAGAGAGAGAGAGAGAGAGAGAGAGAGAGAGAACACGAGAACACTCAATAAATATTGAATAAATAACACATCAGGTCTTGATGCTGCTAATCATAGAATCCCAGCATTAGAGGGGGATGGGCCCTCAGATACCATTTCATAGAATCCTCTTTTTTTCATTTATCTATATACCTACCCGTCTATTTATTGAATAGTATTTTTTTTCTGGTTACATATAAAGAAAAATTTGAACTTTCATTTAAAAATTTTGAGTTCCAAATTTTCTCCTTCCCTCCCCCTTTTCCCCCATTCGCAAGACACTAAGCAATTTGATATAGGTTACATATGTGCAATCATGTAAAACATTTCCATATTAGTCATGTTGTAAAAGAAACAGACCAAAAGGAAAAAAAACAAAAATTGATGGGCACCCCCATAGTTTCCAGTTCTTTGCCAGCACAAAAAGAGCTGTTATAAATATTTTTGTACTAGTAGTTCCTTTCTCTCCCTACCCTTAAAAAAAAACAAACCCTCTCTTTAGGATACAGACCTGGTAGTGGCATTCGTAGATCAAAAGGTATGCACGGTTTGATTGCTCTTTGGGCATAGTTCCAAATTGCTTTCCAGAATGCTGACCCTCTCTTCTTAGCAGTTCATTCATTCACACATTTATTCATCTTCTGCAGAGTGTGCCTTGCACGAGGCAGCATAGTGTAGTTGCGATTGGGAAGATTTGGCTTCAAGGACCCCAAAAGCTGTGGTATGACCTTATGCAAGTCCCTGAATCTTTTAGGGTCCTAGGCACCTCTCAAAGGATATAAATGATAGACCAGCCTGTAGGACATAGTATCATGGATGTAGACCTTGAAGATCTCCTCAGTCTCTTCATTTTGCAGATGAAGAAAATGAGGGTCATAAGGGGTTCAGACTTGCTCAAGGCCATATGGGTTATACATAGCAAAGTCAGGATTTGAACTTAGGTATGAGCAGGGCAACTTAGGTGTTCTCTTTTTTCATGCCCTGCTTCTCCTTCTGTCGTTGTCTTTAGCAAGGATTCCTTCCCATGTCCAATAAAATCACCAATCTGGTGCCCATCTGGCTCTCAGTGCCAGGCCCTGTACCGGTGGGATACAAAGACAAAGGGAAACAACAAGACCCAGTGTCTCCCTAAGGACGTGGCATTTTATTGGGGAGGGAATCCTGTGAGCACAAATACTAAATTCAAAGTACAAAAGTCATTTGTGTGGGTACAGCTAGGGAGAAGCTGGTCACTAGTACCTTTGGAGCTCAGTGTCAGCTCCTTGGCACACCATAATTAGCTGAGCCAGGGTTTGTATCTAGGTTCCTCCTTCTTGTATCCTAGATCCAGATCCCTTCCTGATGAGGTGTGTTTTTGTCCACTCCCTGCCCTGGGCAGATAACTCCCCCCGGAAACCCCCCCCCCCCAAATAACCAAAATTCAAACAACCTCTTCCTTTGCTTAGAAATTTATAGTTTGGAGGGGATGTCCCTTGTCATGGAAATAGGAAGGGCCTTGGAATGAGACTACCTGGGTTCTGTGGTCTTTGACAGATCCATGAACCTCAGCTATCTATGTGTCTCTCATCTATAAAGTGGAGATAATATCTCACAGTATTGGGGAGAGTAAAGATAGAGTATAAAGGAGCCATTTTGCAGACTTGGAGAGGTGACAGAAATGAGAAGGGGTTTCTAGCATTATGTCAGTCATAGAGAGTTTCATAGTCTCCACATAGAAATATTGAAAATACTGCTCAATACATTGAATTGAAAATTAAGGCCTCTTCTGTCTTTTGGAACTTGATAGTGTTTTGCTGTGTATGCCTGGTTATTCACATGCAAACATAATGAATTGTAAACTACTGGAAATTGAGAACTTTTGGTGGGAAAGAAAAGTGTCAGCTAAAGTTGATGCCATTTTCATGTTGGATCTCTCTTAAAATTGTTCCAGAGCAATCTAAATAAAGCATGACATTCTGCAAAGTTATTAAGACGCAGATGCTAGTTACAAATTAGAACAATGATTCTCAGTCCTAGTTTTGGAGCACTCTGGGATGTCCATAAGTTCTCCCCAAAATGGATTTCTATTTTCTTTAATTTTTTTTTAATGCGGTGCCCTGCACTATAAATAGGGATCCATCTTTTTGTTTTCTTATTTTGTTGTTACCTCTTCCATATCCAACTCTGAAGGAACCTTATCTCAGTTATTCAATCTTCAGCTCCTCGGTCTTAAGATTGGACTGTCGTTTCTAAATAAAAATGGACCCATTTTGATTGAGACAGCCCTCAGGAGGGTATTGTGGTGTTTTTCTCAAACATGGCTTTGTACTTTGTACCTGAAATGCTTTTCAGGAAGGAGTATATAAACAGCTAGTTATTTTTCTGACTTGCTTGTTCTTGACTCCCTCATATCCCCTGGCACAGTCATGGTGGCAATGGATCTGGAGCTGTTTAGTACAGCACTTAACTGAATGCAAATATCTGGGTATCCTCACCCATTCCTAAAGGACCCCTTACTTTACTTACCTTTAGTAGACAGCACTTCCTGTACTTTAGGTAGTCCAAATCTGCACCTTCAGTCCATGGCTTTCAAATTTTGCTCTATCGAATGATGGAAAACAGAGACTTAGAAGCACTTGAAGACAGCCATCATCATTTCAGAGTTTTCTCCTCTCCAGACTACATATCCCCAGCTCCTTCAGCTAAGCCTAAACCATCTTTTAAAGACCATAAGAAAAATACTAATTCGTCAAAAAACCTAGATCTAATGTAGACTTATTGATAACCTGAACAATGAGTGGCTCAAGGAACAAATGATAGAAGCAGTATCTGTGTGAAAGAGAATGCTAATGGAGAGACCTTACCAAAATTTTTGAGATTCAGATAAAAGTTTTTGTAGGAAAAAATCATGCCTGAGAACATGCATTAATAAAATTTTTAAAAGGATTAATAAACAGAATTGTCAGTTGTAAAATACTAGAAATCAAATAAACTGAAAGCAAAACAGAAGAAAATTTGAAAATCGGAGGGGAATTGATACATCAATAAACCCTTACTACAACATCAATAAACCCGTACTAACCTCACTAAGAAGTTAGAGATGGGGACTTCACCTGCATTTCACCTCACTCTATCCATGCAGTTTAGAGTCATAAAGAGTTGCCTAGAATACTGAGGGATTGGATGACTGACCCAGGGCAACACAATCAATATGTATTAGAGATAGAATTTGAACCTAAGTCCTTGTGGCTTGAGGCATTGTCCAAACACTAAACTGTCTTAAAATGAAGCGGAAACGAAATCAAATCATGAAGATAAAAAAATGAACAAGGAGAAATTATAACAAAAGAAATAAATAGAATGATCAGCACCTACTATGTACAATTGTATGTTAGGAAAATGGAGAATTTAAAAGAAAGGGGAGGAATTACCTATACAAAACACAGAGATCTTAATCCAGTTTCTGAAAAAGAAATTGAACTAGCTGTAAAGGAGCTATTAAAGGAAAAAAACTCCCTGTTCAGATGGATTTAGACGTTAACACTGTACATGAAAACTATTACTGGCTTGATGATAGTATTGTTTCCATCATCCCTGAGGTCAGAACACAACCAGGTAAGCTGAGATTTTAAAATGAGGTATTTGGGTAAGGCAACAGGAATAGCATGTCTATGAATTACGAATACATCTAGAGCTGGGAGGAGCCTTTAGAGATCATGTAGTCCTAAGGTTGGTAAGGTAGGCTATTTGAACCCAGGTCTTTCGACACCAAGGGTGCTTTTACCGTGATGCTGCACTGCTTTCTGTCGTGTTGGGCAGGATGCCACTTAGAGTTCTAGGGGACCACTTGTTTCTTTTCCAAAAGTCCCTGTGTCTTAGTGAACCTTAGTGCCCTGTAGTAGAACTTGGATTGAAACCTCCTTCACTTGCTGAGCTGGGAGATGTAGGGGGAGCAGCTCACCAACAATGATGACTCGATAATTCAGGATCTCTTCAGATGTTACAGAAGAAAAGGCTAAAACCAGTTTGATGGAGTTGGGAAACCCTGGACTGGGAGCTGTGATCCCCAGATCCCACTTCTGCCTCTAGTACTGGTGGTATAATCACAGGCAAGCCTTCAGATTGTTCATTTCCTCGTGTGTGAAATGAGAGGATTAGACTAGATTCTGATCTTTAAAATCCCTGTGAGCTTAACCTTAACCTACAGATGTGTGCAGTCTCATTCTCTGGAGGTCTCTGAGAACAATATAGATTTGAAATCCTTTTCGTATGAAATACCTGTCTGTGTCAAGAAAAGAATCTAACTGATGTCTGGAGAATGCTTCCTGTCCTCTGCAATATCATTCACTTGCACATCCTTCCCCTCTTAGAATATTAGCTGCTTTGGAAGAAGAGATTATTTCTTTGTTAGCCCATAATAAATGTTTGTTGATGGACAAAGGCGTGATTGTTACTCTTTTGCTCAAAAAGCCTTGGTAACTCCCTGTTGTCTCTAAGATTTAAAAAAAACAACAACAACATTCAAATCCCTTTACAGTCTAGTTCCATTCTACTTTGTGAGGCTTTATTACACATTGCTTCCCTCAAACATAGCTTAAACATTTTATTGGAAAAATAGTACTTACGGCAAAAGCTTCAATTTAAATATAGTTTATGAGGTAATGCACACACTATAGAAAAATGTTAATGAACATCTTACTGACTGCTATCTCGAAGGAGGGGAGGGAGGGAGAAATTTGGAGTTGAAATTTTATAAAAACAAATGTTGAAAACTGGCTCTACATATAACTAGAAAACAATAACATACTTGTATGATAAAATAGTAATAATAAAATTTCTTTCCCCCCCTCCAAAAGAAAACACTTTACTGACTTTCCTTTCTTTTTGATCAAAATAAAGCAATCTGCTTATGCTCTTTCCTGTGCTGAACATGGCATAGAAAGTGACTTTACTGGGTCAAAATCTGCAATTCTTTTTCAACTTAAAGGCTTTTCTAAGAGGATGGCAACTCTTCCTTGCTCCTTGTTAAATGAAGTGGAAGAATTGCTTTCATTCCTTCTGTTTTCTAGGAGAAAGAGCCCATTGAACCAGTGTTTAGGAGATTTGAATCACATTTTGGTTCAAGTTGGAGTTGCCATTCTAGCAAAGATCTTTGTTTTTGACATCTTAGGTGCTCATTTGTTTTTGTTTAGAAACTTTGTTTCCTCCTGCATTTTACTTTATAAATTGAGCCTTTCCTGGTCCCTTCAAAGACTATTACTCTCACTCTCAAACAGTTATTTAACACATTTTTATTTGTTCTCTTGGTAGTTATTCAGTATATATTTTGTATGTGTGCTCTTCCCCTTCTATCTGTTATAATGTAAGCTCCTTGCAAATAGAGATTATTTTATTCTTTGTGTTTATATCCTCAGTGCATACATTGCACAATACTTGGCACATTATGGGTGGCTAATAAAATGTGTATTGATTAGAGAATTGAAGTCACTGTTTATGAGGAAACCAGGGGTCAGGGACAGCTAATAAACGGAGCAGCAGAGTCTAGGACAAAGAACCTAGTTTCCTGATGTTTGCTTACTTCAATTCATTTTCCACAGCATGTTTCTTTCCTTCAAACATTGTAAGAAAAACAAATTTTTAACTTAAAATCGATTTTGGGCCGAAGGTTGAAAGAAAATGCATACTATGCTTCTGTTTGGGAAGAATGCCTGTAATTAATATCTCTAAATCTAGGAACAGATTTACTAAATCAGGAGAGTTTTAAATACTGATCATTTTACTTTCTTTTTACTGCTTCACGTTCATTGTCAGAAAGTTCACTTGGGGTTATGCAAATTTTTTTTAAAATCACTAAAAACCATGACCACTTTCTGGATTGCTTTCTTAGCATTTATTGTGTGTGTGTGTGTGTGTGTGACCTAGCTGCCCCCTTTAACATTTTATAGTATAGTCAAATGGAGATATTTTTCTTTGAGATTAACATTGACTATAAAGTTAACATTTAAGGGGCAGCTGGATGGTGTAGTGGGTAGAACACTGGCCCTGGATTCAGGAGGACCTGAGTTTAAATCTGGCCTCAGACACTTGACACTTACTAGCTGCATGACCCTGGGCAAATCACTTAACCCCAATTGCCTCACCAAAAAAAAAAGCTAACATTTAATTACCTTCTGGTATTTGATAACTGTCAATACAGTTGTTTAGACTAGTAAGAAGTAAATAATATTCATTGAATATCATGAAACAAACATCATGATGGTGTTAATTGGGGGGGGGGAAGGAGAGGGAAAAACTTAAATGTATCAACTTTTGTTTCTATTTTTGGAAATGTTAAAATGATTATCTGCACTATTTCATTTTTTTTTTTAAACAAGGCAATTGGGGTTAAGTGACTTGCCAAGGGTCACACAGCTAGTGTTAAGTGTCTGAGGCCGGATTTGAACTCAGGTACTCCTGACTCCACAGCCAGTGCTCTATCCACTGCACCACCTAGCTGCCCCTATTTCATTACTTTCCATTCATTGTGCGCCTAGAAACAGTAACTGGAAGTCTTTTTTCACCACCAAGTAGGACTCTCACAGACAACAAGAAGGAAATGATTCCTTTTCAGCAGATAACATAGATGCAAGTTCAAGAGTAGAGAAGCAGTTTGAAGTGTCTCTGGGAACCCTCCTTTCTCCTTCCCAGGTCTGTAACAGAGATCATCGAATAGTACTGTCAGCACACGTGTGCATGTGCATGTGTGCACACGTATGTGCATTCAGACACACATACTCAGGAGCTAGCTTATGAGTTGGGGGAGGAGAGAGGGAGGGTGGGGATGTTTACTTACTGCTTGGACTTCCTTCTTATCATCTGGATAGGGGAAGCTTTACTCCGTTGGGAGGGGATTATTTACAGAGCTTTGGCCAGTTGGCCATGCTGGGTGCCCAGGTGTTTGTGAGGAGAGAATATTGGCATTCTGAGTGTTGTGATAGAGCACATTGTTTTGGTTTAGCGATTGCCCTCTGGGCTAATACCCTCAGTTTATCATATTTTTTATCTAATTCGGCGCATGATATTATGAGTTTTAGTTGTATGTACATCCGAGGAAAAGTAGGTTTATTTTTAAATGGCCCTATGGTAGAAGACCAGCAAGTTCTTTTAAATTCTTTAGCAAAATCTCTAGGGAGCTCTAGTTTAGAATGCCTTAAATTCTGCTTTTTAGGATGTCCAAATGCTTAGCTTTTCATAGCTAAATGCCTCTTTTCAGTGATGAAGAATTTTAACTTTAACTTTGAACTCTTTGTGTTTGTTTGTTTGTTTGTTTGTTTTTTAGCGAGGCAATTGGGGTTAAGTGACTTGCCCAGGGTCACACAGCTAGTAAGTGCTAAGTGTCTGAGGCCGGATTTGGACTCAGGTACTCCTGACTCCAATTAATTTTTAATCCCTAGATCTTAATTTCCTCATCTGTAACATAAAAGGGTTTTGAAATGGATGAACCCCAAAATCTTATTATGCAGCAAAATCCTCAGAAAGTTTTATTGAGAATATAAACTAGTGAGTTCAGAATGAACTTGGATACCCAAAACTTAATGTGTTTTGATGGACAACACTTTTCACCCACCTCCATCCCCCAAAATATTTATCCTCCTCTAATGATACTTCTCTACACTTTGGGAAAGCTAGTCTTTCCTTTTTCTAAACTGTAATTGTTAGAGATGTTTAATTTTCTCTATGGTGATAGGGAATTTGGAGAATACTAACTTTTTGTTTGTTTTTTTTAGTGAGGCAATTGGGGTTAAGTGACTTGCCCAGGGTCACATAGCTAGTAAATGTTAAGTGTCTGAGGCCTGATTTGAACTCAGGTACTCCTGACTCCAGGGCCGGTGCTCTATCCACTGCGCCATCTAGCTGCCCCGATAATACTAACTTTTAAAAATTTCAATGTCATTTATCTTGTTAGGCAACTCAGATTCTACTATTTTTGTGTCAGAATAATTTCAAATTCAAATGGCTTCCTAGAGGAAGGAGAAAATACATCCACTGTCTCCTTGCGGACTACTGGGGCTGCTTTCTCCCATGTGAAGAAATACCACAATGAACTGTGACAGGAGAAAAGCCTAGTGACTTCTCAGCACAGGATACTGTTTAGAATTTGCACTGGCTTGCTTCCCTGCCTTGGAAGTTGACGCTAACTCAGTTAGTGCCTTCTTGTGGTTTTGATTTAGGCCCACTTGCAGTCTTCATTTATTCACTGGGTGTTCTCAGAGCCTGGCCTGGAAGCTGATGGAATTGCCCAGCACGGCTCTTGTGTGAGTCCTACAAGAGTTTCTGGTTGGAGTCCACAGTTGAACACGCTGGTTTTGGTGTGCCTCTGGTAGGTCTTCTGTCTTGAGTGTGGGCCACTTGTGCTAAGAAATGCTATTTTTGCTCTGCTCTCTTGCTTGGTTTTGTTTTCTCTGCTGTCTTCATTCTTTATCTCTGTGATTCTCCTTACCCCCAAGGGAGGGTACTGGTCAGGTTCCTGCTAACCACTGCATGCATTGATATTTGTTAAATCCACCCATTCATGTTAGGTGACGTTCCATGGGGTCCTCAGTGTGTTATTGCCTTGCTCATCTGTTAAACATCTGGTGTCCGCTTAGTGGTAAACTGTATATTTGACCTCAGCATATGGGGAGTCTTAAGAAAAAAATGATCAATACTCCTTTCCATATCTGAGTCTCACTTTCGCCCATCTTTTCCTACTAGTGATAGGAGCTTAGCAACTAGGTAAAGGAGGTGTATGACGCTAACCATAAGATGTGGAATCTTTCTTCTCTGACTTTGTCTATTGAATCTAGTCATTCCACTGTATAGACAGATATTTGACCCTAGTACTCGTGGCAAGCTTCACTATTAGTCTGTTCTACAGTGTCTTTTCTGTGGATGTTGTTGTTGTTGTTGGTGGTGTTTTTTCTTTTCTTTACTTGTTTTTGTTTTTAGTTTGTTTGGGTTATTTTGAGGGGGTTAGGCAGTGATCTTTGGGTCTTACAGATACCACTTTATGATCTTGGAGACCTGGTGACCAAGAGTATATCCAGGTAAAAGCAAGGAATTACAAGGAAAGGGAACATTTTTGGTACCTTTGTGAAGCATCATTAGGTTCTTTACTTGCCAGAGGGCTTTCCCCTATTCCTGACCTGCATATGATTCTTTCCTGCTGTCTACTTCCTGTTTTCCATACCTACCGTGGTATATTCTATTCAGGTTTTGAAGGGTTACTAAGAAGCCACGGTGTAGGTCATCACATTCCCTGCTTATACCTTCCTTAACTCCCTTGCTACTCTCTATGTCCAGAATAGGTCCTCATCTTTGTATTAAGCAAGAATTTATTTAGTGCCTGCTAATGTCCCAAACTTGATGCTTGGTGAGGAATAGAAAGACCAAAAGATGAATCGTTCCCCACCTTCAGATTGTTTGCATTTTATTAATAAAAGAACCTTTGCAAAGAAAAATACAAAACACATACAAAGTAAAGTCAGTTAATGGGAGGGTGGGCACTAAGGGGTATCAGAGAAAGTTTCATGTAGATAGTGGCACCCGAGTTGAGGGGAAGACAGCATCAGATGGAGAGGGGTGGGGTGGCATCTGTTCAAAGGCTGTAATGCAAGAAATGGGAATGACTCGTGCAAAGCACATGCAGTCTGTGTTTGCAGGAATGTAGAGTTGTGAAAGGGAGTCACATTGATTTAATCAGAAAAGGTTGGCTAGAGCCAGGTTGGAAAGGTCTTCTAACAGTTTGTGCTTTATTCTAGAGACCTGGTGAGTCTCCTGTCTGCCCTGTATCTTCACAACATCCTCTAGAGAGCTACCAGTGATTTTGCTTCAGTGCAGATGGGAGGAAGAATAACCTCCAGCACTTCCTTGTCCCCTCTAGCATCAAGTACCACTCCCTCTCTGGGCATTGAAAGTCCTTCATGCTCCCACTTGCACCCCTTAGGGTTAGTGTAGGTAGATCTCCATTGCCTTCCCATGCACTTTTATAGCCAACCCAGCTGGCTGTCTTGCTATTTTCTTACACGTGAGGTTTGATCTTCAGCCTTTGTTGCTTTTTTTCAGGCAACTCCATTTCCTCTTAAAACCTCTCATTTGCTGAATAGCTCAATTGCTTTCTCTATCAGCTTTATTGATCTTCCCACTCTCTTCCCCCCCCCCCCCAACCCAACAGTGCTGCCTCTCTAAAGTTACCAATTGTTAATTTTGTGTGACAATGTATGTGTACCTTTGTCTCCCCTGAGAAGAGTATACACTCCTTGAAGACAGGAACTGATTCTTTTTTTGTCTTTGTATCTCTGGTACTTAGAGTAGTTCTTGCCATATAGTAGATGCTTAATAAATTATTGTTGATTAATTGATTTCAGTGGCGTGTGAATAGAAAAAGGATTGTGGGGCAGTAGAGGGTTGAGATTGCTCTAGGTGCACTGGCCCTGGAATCAGGAGTACCTGAGTTCAAATCTGGCCTCAGACACTTAACACTTACTAGCTGTGTGACCCTGGGCAAGTCACTTAACCCCAATTGCCTCACTAAAAAAAAAAAAAGAGAGATAGCTCTAGGTGCAAGCAGAGGAAGGAAAAAGGAAATTTAGAATGGTGTTCAATTTATACAAAGGTAGAACAGTTCTTTTTGTGTTTTTCAAAAACTGGAAACTAAGGGGATCCTCTATTGGTGAATGGCTAAACAAACTGGTATATGAATTTAATGGAATATTCTTATGCATAAGAAAGGATGAAAATCAGCAATTGCAGAGGAAACTGAAAAGACCTTTCTGAATTGTGTAGTGAAGTGAACAGAGTTAAAATAAGTTTATACAATCCCAACATTATAGAGAAATAAACTGTGAAAGACTTCAGAACTCTGATCTCCTTTCGTGATAGACTGTGAGTCCAAAGGAATGAAACTGAAACACACAGTCTTGACTCCTGATGATGAGGTAATGAACTGAAATGGCGGACATTTGTTTTCATATATGGCTGATGAGGGGATTTGTTTTGATGGACTTTTAAGCTATATCTTGAGCCATACTTCTCCCTTGCCCCCAGATATCTTCAATGGTAGAAATACAGATATTGAAGACAGATTAATTAAAATATTTGTTATTTTAAAAATTGTTTAAAATATATTTTTTAAAAAAGATGAAAAGACCATGTCAAGTTGAACAGGTTAGCTAGTTTCTAGCGTCAAGGTTATAGAGTCCATGTTGCTTAAAATATAGTTGATTTGTTAAGATAGAAGACCCAGGTTAGGACATCGTTCTGTGCTGTTTGGCCCCAAAAGTTGGCATGAGGAACAATTGATAGATGTTAGCTTTGAACCTGGTGTCAGGAAAACCTTAGCAGAATGAGTTGACCAAAAAAACAGAATGACTAAATTTGGGATCCCCTTCATTGGAGGGCTTCTAAACAGAGTTCCAGTGAACACTTTGGTGTTTTGGTGGGATCAATTTTTCAGTGGATTTTCACTGAGATTGGATGGATTTTTATGACTGCAAGGTCAGTCTTTTAATTAGGACTTCTATGAGTTTGTGAGAAATATGGCTTTTTTTTTTTTTTTAAGTGAGGCAATTGGGGTTAAGTGACTTGCCCAGGGTCACACAGCTAGTAAGTGTTAAGTGTCTGAGGCCGGATTTGAACTCAGGTCCTCCTGACTCCAGGGCCGGTGCTCTATCCACTGCACCACCTAGCTGCCCGAAATATGGCATTTTTTGATCAATGATTTTCTAATTTTATTTGAGTACCCTAGTATAATACTTCATTATTAGTGAATACAATGTTCTAGCTTAAGAAATTTTCCATATAACTGAGGTTTACCTTTTAAGCATCAAAAACTCTTCTCCGAAGGGGCCAAAGTGCCTTAAACACAGAACCCCCCCCAATACCTCCACTGTTTACAATGTACAGTTACATAACAAGTGTAATCCTTGGCTGGGGTTTGGAAACTGAGCTCCAGAAGAAGAGCTTTGCTTTTCCATACAACACCTTTCCAGGCTGCATAGAAAGCTCTGGGTTGCATGCGTTCCTGAGCCAGGTTGTCACAGTACTTTGCTTGGCCCTGGGCCTCAGAATTGAGGTCTTGAGGGTCCCTACAAAGTCTTGGAGCCAGTCTGACATTTCACTGACAAGTCCTAGAAATTGCCTATGAAGCCCACCTGCAGCAGTTGACTATTACTCTTGGTATCTGTATTATCCTGCATGGTCTTTAGATTGTGCTGCTTTACAAACAGGTCCTGCCAGACTTTTAACCATAACCCTTTTTTAAATGGGAACTGACAAAATGTTCTCCTGTTGGAACTTACAGAAAAACTATGGCAGCCAACCTGGTAAATATGGTACTCCCTCAGCGTTTATAGAGCTGTCAGGAAACTTCTCATGACTTGCCGGCCAGAGCTTTCCTCTTGTCTCTTACATACTCCAGAACATAATCACCATCTGTGATCAAATCACATTAGAATGTAGGGTAGGCATCTGTAGATAGTTTCATCTAGGTTGTTGTCCACAGGGCTTACTCTCATTTTAGCTCAGATATCACCTTCTATAAGGAGACCATCTAGATCCTGAGCTGCTGGTGTCTTCTTTAAGATTGTCTCCCATGTTCTATTCTGTTATCTTGTAAACTCTACCTATGTGATGCAGTACACTTGAGTTTTGTAGATATATAAAACAGTGGTTGTTTTTCTTTTGTGCTGATGAATTCTTCCTACAAATGGAGTTTGCTGGAGCGTGTCGAGGTTTGCCTTGCCTACTTGTGTTCTAGGTACCCTCTTCTGCCACCTTCACCTCTACAGGTATTGTCTTGTTTCTGCCAGGACTACCTCATTATGCACCCTTCCCCCAATACATAGTGATACTGCCTTAAACATCTGAACCTCACAATTCTTCAACTTAACTCATTTCCCATGGCTTGCTCCTCCAGTCTACTTCAGCTACGCAGAGGGATGAGCATCCCTTTGAACTTGCCATTCTCCACAGACATTTAATATTTGTCTTCATGAATTCTGAAATTCCTCTATCTGAATGTAATATGTCATAATTTTCTCCCATTGCTTTGTAATTCCAGACTCTCTTCTTCACTTTTAGTGTGATGTCTAGTCCTTCCACTTCTCAGTTCTTTCCCCAGGCCATCACTCCTGCTTTGGCTGCATTCTCCTCCCTTCCCCATCTTGACTTGGTGAACCAGTTCAACTCTGAATTGTATTCATCTCTCTAGTCCCTTACTTCTTTATTCATCCCTTTGTTCCTTAGATAATTTTGATTTGCCCAATCCCCGCTTTGAAATACTGCTCCCATCCTCTGTCTTAACTCTCATTCCTGTGTTGCTAAATAAAGCTGGAGAATACCACACAACTGTACTAACCAGGTTTGGTACAAGTTTATATTCATAATCTGGACTGTGATCTTCACTGCATTGAAGTAGTCCTTTTACACCTTCATTATGTGACTTACCAGGGCAGCTTTTCTAAGCCTCTTCTTCCCTCCTCAAACCGCCCTCCTCTCCTACCCTCTCAGTTGAGAACCTTTCCTCATAGTTAACTAAAACAAAAAAAATCGAGGCTATTCATCTAGTACTAGATGACTCCATTAGAGTGCTGGCTCTGGACTCGAGAAGAGCTGAGTAAGCCACTTATTCTCTGCCTCAGTTTCCTTATCTGGTGATTAATGGTGATAATAATAGCAACTTCCTCCCAGAGTTGTAAGGGTCAAATGAGATATTTGTTAGATTTTTAGCATAGTGCCTGGAATGTAGTGGGAGGCTAATACTTGGCCCTTCCCTTGTAGAGTGCACCCTTTTCTCTTCCTCATCTAACATCACCCACTTGCTTTCTGCCCTGTTTCACAAGGAGAGATGACCCTTCTTGGCAAGGCAAATTCTGGTCCAGTTCCATCCCACATTCTCCAGAAGATTGCCCCCCTTGACTGGCTTCTTCCCTAGTGTTTACAAACATGACCTTTATCATTTGCCTTCTCAAAAAACACTCATTTGATCCATCTCTGCCTACTGTCACTGTTCCCTTTTGTGGCTAAATTCGATGAAATCATCTACAATAGGTACCTCCATTTCCTTTCTCCTCCTCCTCCTCTTCCTCTTCCTCTTCCTCTTCTTCCTCTTTTTTGAGGGGCAGTGAGGGTTAAGTGACTTGCCCAGGGTCACACAGCTAGTAAGTGTCAAGTCTGAGGCCACATTTGAACTCAGGTCCTCCTGAATCCAGGGCTGGTGCTTTATCCACTGCACCACCTAGCTGCCCCCATTTCTTTTCTTATTCCCTCCTTAACTGCAGTCTGGCTTCTGACTTCAGCATGTAACTGAAGTTGCTTCCTTCAAAGTCACTAATAATCTCTTTAAAAAAAAATATTTATTTAATTAATGAGTATTTTATTTTTTTCCCCGTTACGTTAAGATAGTTCTCAACTTTTGTTTATACAGACTTTCCAATTTCAGATTTTTATCCCTCCCTCCCCACTCCCCTAGACAGCAGGTAATCTGATATAGGATATATTTATATACACTCACACACACACACACACACACATCTATATAACATTAATCCTATTTCTGCATTAGTCATGTTATAAGAGAAAAATCAGAGCAATGATGAAAAACCTCAAAATAGAAAAAAACAACAGCACCAAAAACAAATGAAATAGTATGGTTCATTCAGCATCTATACTCCACAGTTCTTTTTTTTTTTTTTCCCCTTGGATATGGAGATCCTCTTCTATCATGAGTTCCCTGGAACTCTTCTGTACCATTGCACTAATAATCTCTTAATAGCCTTTTTTCTGTCCTCATTTTTGACCTCTCTGAAGCTTTTGACACTACTGATGACCCTCTTCTCATTTATATTCTCTTCTCAGTTTTTGTGACACTGCTCTCCTGTTTCCCTCCTTCCAGAGCTGGATCTTCATATAGGCCATGACCACTAACCTATGGGGTCTCCCAAGATTCTCTTGTGTTCTTTTCTGCCACAGTACTATTTCACTTTGTTGATCCCGTAACTTACTTTGAGTTATCATCTCCCCAGTCTTCTACAGCACAGTTCTGACCATGTTTTTCTACCCCCCACCCCCACATCCGTAAACTCCAGGGCCTCCCTCTCATGTCCAGCAGGAGATTAAAAAACATTCTGCTTGGCTTGGCATCCTCTACTTTCATAACCTGTCACTCACCTTTCCAGTCTTCTTACTGCTGCTGCTGTGTCACTGGCAGGGGTTGGGGGGGAGTGGGCATGGGACATTGGCTTACTAGCTGTGACTTAAACAGGACATTCTACCTCCTGCCTCTAGAGTGTTTTCATTCCATGCCCACAGACTTTCCCTCCTCATCTTCACCCCCAGGCTTCCCTGACTTTAAGACTGCTAGAGGCCTGCAAGAAAAGCTTTCCCAGTCCCGCATCTTAGTGCTGCCTTCCCTCGGGGGTGAGTCTCACATTAGCATGCCTATATTTTGTCTGTATATTGTTGTTTACATGTTGTCTCCCCACTTTAGACTGTGAGTTTCTTGAGAGCAGGGACTCTTTTTGGCCTTTTTTGTCTCCCCTGCCTTTAGCACAATCCCTGGTACAGAATAAGGACTTAGTAAATGCTCATTTTTCAGTAATGAGAAGCAGGTAACATCCAAGGTAACACCTAACTCTTGAAGCCAAGCTGCAGAGCTATCATTTTGGGTGCAGTAGTAGGGATTTGGAAGCTTAATAACTTCAAGAAGTGTTTTCTTTTCATATGGCCTGAAGAAAGCTCTTGTCTTATGAGATGGGTTCATTTTTCCATTATAGGTGCTAAAAAAATCCTACTGTTACATTAGGTTTAAATCTTTTAAAATAGCATTTAAACAACACAGGAAACTTTTCCTTCTTGAATGCATTCCCAACCAGCCATGTTAAACAAAAATTGAAGGAGTTTAACCAGAATAAAAGAAAATATGTAAGTCTGTACGTAAGTTGCAGTTGTGTGATTAGGTGGGTGGTTCTGCCAGTCTGTTTGCCATATGTTTTAGGTATTACATGAGCCAACAATGCCAAAAACACATATTCCTTTGCCCCTGTTTATTTAAATGCTTCTTAAGTCTTAAGGATTCCCATGCTTACCCACAAAATCATAATATGTGCATAAATAATCTTGTTAAAACAGCCTTGTATAAATCTTTACCCACTTTTCCCATTCTGTTGAATGAATGATTCACCAGCTTTTTCCACCTGTGTTAAAAAACTGTAATGGCGCTGTTGATTAAGCATATCATCCTGTGCTACAAGGACCTGGTTCATAGTTTTAACTTTTATTGGTTTTATTCTAAATATTTTTCTTCCTGAAACTCATTTACATCAGTAATTTAGAACCATATATAAAATAGATGGAGGGAAATGGGGGCTAAGGTTTTTAAAAGTATGAATGATAAAAAAAAAAAGTATGAATGATTATGATAGATGTTTTGATTATAACATTTTCCTATGAATTTAACATCCTTTGTGAAAATACTCATATACAGTAGTCATTTTAGGAAATGATCTTTTTAGATATATAGAATGTTTTAAGTTCTTGTTTTTCTTTATAGACAGCAAAACTAGATTAATTTGCATGAATTCATCATGTATTTTGCATAGATTGGAAAGGATATCATGAGACAGTATGGTTGAACCAGTTCCCAGCTTAATTCGGCCATAAAACGTTTTGGGGTTTGAAAGACATTTATGGAACCCAGAAATGCTGGTCCAGGAATACTGGGAGTATGGTACATTTCTGGAACAGAAGTGGGATCAGGGATATTTTGAAACAAAGTAGAGGACAAGCTTTTCTTTCTTTTCTTTTCTTTTTTTTTAATGTAAATAATCTTGGCCTTATGTAATTGTTTAAAACATAATTTCATATTTCAGTGGAGAGTAATGTGGAAGTGACATTTATCTTATGAAACCTTTCTTCTTACTCTGTGAAAGCCATGTGCTTTGAAATATACTTTGAGGAATCCAGCAAGGTGGTGCAATAAATAGATAGTCTGGAAAACCTGAGTTCAAACCTGAGTTCAAATCTGGCCTCCGATACATACTAGCTGTGTGACCTTGGGCAGGTCACTCAGCCTCTGTCTTAATCCACTGGAGAAGGAAATGGCAAACCACTACACTATCTTTGCCAAGACACCCTCCACCCCACCCCCCCTCGGGCAATGGAGTCATAAAGAATTGGACATAACTGAAATCACTGAACATGAAACAGTTTAATCCCCAAGTTGACTGAAACCTAGAGAAGTGTCACCAAGGCCTTACCCTGGGAGACTAGAGCACTGGTCTCTTCATTCCTTTTATATTTGTATTGGCTTTGACTACCACCTTTCTAGAGTTTTGTTAATATCGAAGAGGGAAATATCATAAATATAAAGAGTGAATTTGATGAACTAAAATTATTATATTTTATTAAAATATTTAATTATGTACTAAAGTGCCTTTTCCCTTTTTCAGATAAGAAAAATTTTACCCAAAGTTTTAGCTATGGAAATGCTCATTCCAAAGTGCTTTGTGTAATATTCTAACATTTATCTTTTGTTATTTATTAATAATTTATATCCTTTGTTTATGCTTAAAACATATTCCTTTTGTCTCCTCACATCCCTTCAACCAAATGCCAGGATTTTGTCACCATAGGATTGGGACACAATATAGGTCTCTCCTAGAACATTTGGCAAGAAGAAGGAAAGAAGTGATTATCAGAATAGTATGGGTTAAAAACAAGATATTTGGTCCTTTATTGAATTCTTCCCTTGGGTGACATCAGTACTTCTGAGGATCCAACAAATAGGGAAGCAAAACGGACTAGTCAGCCCACTACCTTTTCTAATTGTATATTTTTTTTGAGTCCTCTCGTTTACTAAACTTGTGCACATGCCGAACACAAGGAATAGGAAGAATCTGGGCCTCCTAATATCGGGTCTTTTGTGGGTCCTTCTCACATTTCTTTTTTTTAATTTAATTTAATTTTTTTTTTACTGAGGCAATTGGGTTAAGTGACTTGCCCAGGGTCACACAGCCAGTAAGTGTTAAGTGTCTGAGGCTGGATTTGAACTCAGGTCCTCCTGACTCCAAGGCTGGTGTTCTATCCACTGTGCCACCTAGCTGCCCCCTTCTCACATTTCTGATGATGGAGAGGACAATAAAGCTTTTTAATGAGCAGTGGGGTGCTATCAGAGTGGCTTGCTTTACAATAAACATCTTAAGCTAAGGACCCTGAAAGAAAAACTAACCTAAATAAATTACTTTTAATTTTTATGTTTCTCTTTATTGGTTTTATTTTTTCTTGTGTGTCAGTAAGCCTTTATCAAATGCCTGCTATATGCCAGACACTACACTAAGCACAGGGATACAAAGAAAGTCAAATGACAGGCTCTGTTCTCAAGGAGCTAACAGACTGTTATCATGTGACCTTCTAAAACTCTCCAGTGGGCCTGTGATTTCACTGATGTGTGTCCGTGTGCATATTCCCTGTAGAGATGAAAATCAGAACCCATCTCTACGGCTATCCATCTGCGTAACTATTATCCTTGTCTTTCAGGTTTCCAGAGAGATCCAACAATGCTGTCTAGGGTGGGCCTGCTCCTCATGTTCTAATGGCATGACTGTTGGGGAACATAGGTTGTTCCTTGGTTATTTTTTTTCTTACTCTTGCCATATGACCAAAATAATCTTAGATTTCTTTGATGGCATCCTTGGCATCATGTATTAATAATTTTGGTTTTTGAAATTTGTTAGGGCCTATTTATTTTCGTTACTTTCATCATGTGCTTCTGTATTGCCCTTTGAATGATCCTTAACTTCAGTCTTTTGGAGACAACAGTGTTCTATGAACTATATAATATCATTAGTTTAAAATATAAAGATGGTCATTTGTTTCGAAGAAGTTACTACAAAGAACTTTGACAGAATTTATCTTGTCTATCGCTTTCTTTTCAGTCTATGGTTCACATGCAGAATCTTTGTAAATACACAACTCCTACTGTTTCTGTTCTCCCTATCTCCTGGTTTGTTTTCTGCAGTGCCGTTTCTCCTTGGATCACAGAGGACTCAGGGAATTTTCGTATTTTTTAAAAATGTGTTCCTGTTGTCAAATGAGTCATAATCAAATGAACAGCCTATCAAGTTCTACCCCCCCCCCCCGGGGGGGGGCAATGAGGGTTAAGTGACTTGCCCAGGATCTCACAGCTACTTAGTATGTTTCTAGTGTCTGAGGTTGGATTTGAACTCTAGTCCTCCTGAATCCAAGACCAGTGCTTTATCCACTGTGCCACCTAGCTGCCCCAAGATGTATCTCTCCATAGATAGTTTGGTGGTTCTTCAGAAAGTAAATAGTTTTGAAAGAACTGAAGCCTTTCCACTAGATAGAAACTACTGAAGTTTGTGTTTTACTTTTGTCTCAGTTTTCAGAACCCAGGGTATCTTCACATTGCAGTGTGGCATCAGAGTACAAGTTTGTCAGAGGGTGACTTGGGAGGGAGGGCAGGGCAATGAAGGTTAAGTGACTTACCTAGGGTCACACTGCTAGTTAAGTGTCAAGTGTCTGAGGCAGCATTTGAACTCAGGTCCTCCTGAATCCAAGGCCAGTGCTTTATCCACTGTGCCACCTAGCTGCCAAGAGTGACTTTTAGTAGAAGGAAAACTCCCCCCAGCATTGGGCAGGAGTCAGCTTGGTAGAATAACCTAACTAAAGAGTGCTTATTATTAAAACAGCCTTGGGGCAGCTAGGTGGTGCAGTGGATAGAGCTAGGGCCCTGGAGTCAGGAGTACCTGAGTTCAAATCCAGCCTCGGACACTTAACACTGACTAGCTATGTGACCCTGGGCAAGTCACTTAACCCCAATTGCCTCACTAAAAAAAAAAAAAGAAAAAGAAGAAGAAAAGAAAAACAGCCTTAAAAACAAATAACATTCCCAGCTGGCACAAGTTACTACTTCCTTTTGTCTCTTGAGGTAAAGAGCACAAATGAAAAAATGTACTGCATTGAAAGTGCAACATGGGGTCGTTTCCCCAGTTATGGCGTGCACTGCTGAGCATTGAAGACATGGAAAACAAAGCCTTAGTTACATAGTTTTATAGTCATAACGCTTATAATAAGAAAATCCATTGAAAGGCTTCAGCTTTATGTATAACATCTGCTACATTTTTGGTAGTAGGCACACCAGCTAATTCAGCTACTATACAATGGCTCCATGCCATTTTTTTTTCCCCCTGCGGTGGGGTGGGGTGGGGTGGGGTGGGGTGAGGTGAGTATGTTGTAGGAGTCAAATGAAAGGCAGCATGGAAAGTGCATCAAGGTTGGCCTTGGCCTGAGAAAGAACCAGGTTCAAATAGTATCTCTGGTTTGGAATGACTTACTATTTTTGGGTGGAAACTATTAAAAGAGCATGACCATTGCTGACATTCAGGTGATGGATGACATGGGGATGTACCTTTTTGGTGGTGGTAAGTGTGGAGAGAAGGGAAGAAACAGGATATGTATATGTATATGTATATGTATATGTATATGTATATGTATATGTATATGTATATGTATATGTATCAATGGAGGAATTGTCTGGATTTGATAACTGATTAAAAAAATAGGTTATTATCCTCTCTCCTTCTGCCTTTAATCTTCTGTCCATTTCCTACTTGTATTTTCTTCCTCCACAGAAATTTGCATTTTTCTTCTTCCTCCTTCCTTCTTCCTTCTTCATTTATTTTTTTCCACAGGGCAATGAGGGTTTAGTGACTTGCTCAGGGTCACACAGCTAGTACTTGTCAAGTGTCTTAGGCCAAATCTGAACTCTGATCCTCCTGAATCCACAGCTGGTGCATTATCCACTCCGCCACCTAGCTACCCCCAAGTCCATAACTTACTTTCTTTCTTTCTTTCTTTCTTTCTTTCTTTCTTTCTTTCTTTCTTTCTTTCTTTCTTTCTTTCTTTCTTTCTTTCTTTCTTTCTTTCTTTCTTTCTTTCTTTCTCTCTTTCTCTCTCTCTCTCTCTCTTTCTTTCTTTCTTTCTTTCTTTCTTTCTTTCTTTCTCTCTTTCTTTCTCTCTTTCTTTCTTTCTCTCTTTCTCTTTCTCTCTCTCTTTCTCTTTTTCTTTTTCTTTCTTTTTTTGGTGAGGCAGTTGGGGTTAAGTGACTTGCCCAGGGTCACACAGCTAGTAAGTGTCAAGTGTCTGAGGTCGGGTTTGAACTCAGGTTCTCCTGAATCTAGGCCTGGTGCTTTAGCCACTGTGCCACCTAGCTGTCCCCAAGTGCATGACTTCTTAAGACAGAAATAAGCAAAGGAAAGAGCAGCAGAAAAGTGGAAAACAAAAACCATTTAAACTTCTTTCTGCCACTTTTATATATCTCTAAAAGAACAAATTTCTTTTAACTTAATAGAACAAACAGCTATAGTCAGTTATATGGTTCTCCAAATAATGAAGTTCTGAAGAGTACATTTGCTAGGTTTTATTGTTCTCAAAGTAGTTACTTGAGCTTTTGTCAGGGCATTATTACAAAAGAGCTTGGTTAAATTGGTGAGAATTGCATAATGGTTTGGATTCACAAAATTAAGGGATCTCATGACAATAAAAGCCTCATGTTACAATTTGTCACATGCCAGTTATTTTCATCTGTTGAGTTTCATATACTTGTTACTAAAGTCCAATTGTGAATTGGATTTGTACTAACATCTTTACGTACAAAGCAGATCAGTGGGTTACAATGACTTTTGGGAATTAGTGCAACTTTGTGGTTGGTTACTTTATCCTCATGACTTTATTTGGTTCACAAAAGATCTTTTGCTCTTCTTTCAAGCAGATTCCATTGTCTTCCTGAGTGTTTCAAGTATATCATTGATTCTTACTTCCATCTCTTCTGGGACAACATATTACTTTGACCTCAGTGAAAGGACACCATCTGATTTTGCAATTTTGGCCAAGAGTGTGATAGTTCATTTGTGGAGAGTATGTGCTGATGGAGCATGGTTCTGAATGTTTTATGAGGTCTAAAACTTAAAGCTGAGCCAGTGAGAGGGCCCGGCATTGCGCACAGAAACATTGATGACCGAGGCAGGGAAACATTGATGGTGGCCTGGAATTTCTAGGCATACTGCCACAGACACTATTATTACATAAGGGACTGTGATGGAAATCGCCTTCTGTCATAGATTCTTCTCTATCCAGTGAGTGACACTGGGAAAGGATGATGGTGTTCAGCTGCACCTCTCCGTACCAGTCACTGACAGGCTGCCTTCTTAGGTCCACTTTAAGAGGTGTGCGCTCTGGGTATTTATTGCTAGATTTGCCTCATTGGTGCGATTTGGATCAGACCCAGCCTCTCTTAATCTCAGTTTCCTCATTTGTAAATGAGTGTCTCCATAGCTGATCTCCAAGATCCCTTCTTCAAGCTCTAAATCCCTACTTGCAAGGAGTGTACATTCTGATGGAGGTAACAAGTACATATAGAACATGCATAGTGTCATTATAAAGTATGTGTGTGTGTTTATGTCTATATGGGCCTATCTACTTATCTTTGAAGTGTAGGGGAGAAGACGCCAAGGCTTTGGTCTATTAGGAAATCCTTTCTGTGGAAAGATAGTGCTGGAGCTGGTAAAGAGGAAGTTGCCATGGCAAGCCAGCATGTGCTTGAGTACTTGAAGACTAGACATGGAATCCAGAGGAACAGATAGAAGACTTTAACTAGATCACGGAGTGTGGGGACGGAACCTGCATTTATTCAGTGCCTATTTTGTACCAGGGTCCGTCTATGGCAGTTTACAAATATAAGTTCATTTGATCCTCTTGACTGCAATCAAGGAAAGTACGTGCTGATGTTATCCTCATTTTGCAGATGAGCTCATTGAGGCTGAGGGTGTTTTGTATGACTTGTCTAGGGTTACATAGCTAATAAGTATCTGAGCCTCTCCATTTCTCTACCCAGTAGAGTTTAGCTAGGTGTGACCATGTCATGTAGGGCTTTAGAAGCTGAACCTGGAATTTGTATTTTATCCTAGAAACAAACAATAGGTGTCTCCTGGAATTGGATGAGTAAGAGAGTCCTGGTCAGATCTGGTCTGCAAGAAGATGACTTTGGTTATTGTGTGTAGAGTTGGAGTAAAACAGGGAGAGACCTGAGTCAGGGTGACCCTATTAGCGGATAGTTGGAGTCATCCAAGCACATGATGATGGGAGCTTGTACTAAGGTGGTTCTGTTTGAATGAAGGGGTCACATGTGGTAGATGCATGATGGTAAGTGGCGATGTGGAATGAGAAGTGAGAGTTCTAGTAAACTGGAAAAGTACTGTTTCCTTTGTCAGAAATCAGATATTTTGAAGGAGGGTTTTGGTGGAAAGATGTTCATTTTGGGATATGCTGTGTTTGAGATCTGTCTGAACCTCTCACCGGAAATGTCTGATAGTCAGTTGGTGATGGATGGAAGCTCAGGGAGACACTTAAGAGTGGGAATAAAAGATGAGTACTCAGAGTCATCTACATAGAGATGATTGTTAAACCCATGGGATCTGATGAGTTTACCAAGAGATGGGGGTTAGGGAAAGGAGAAGAGGCCTGGGTCATAACTTTGTAGAACACCCACAGCTAGGGGACATGAAAGATGAACAGAGAGACTAAAAGAAGCACTCACAACAGATGGGAACAGGTAACTTGGAAGCCCACTGAGGGAACATCATTCTAGAATTTAATAATTTACAGATAGTTATGGGGATTAATTATCCAGAGTTGACAGTATCATTTAAGCAATTTGCTCACTATTTATTATCTGTCATTTAGGAGAGAGTTACCTACCATTGTAACCAAAGCAATTTCTATTCTGTGTACCTTGAAAACATGTCAGAAAATAAGGAAGCCCAAGAAAATTTCTAGTGTTTTAAGTAATTTGTAACAGATTTTAAAAGTATATTTCCTAAAAATAAAATAAGACTGGGGCATTGCATAGAGTTAGGAACAGAATAGACTTTCCAAGCATGTCTTTTAAGCTATGGTCTGTGTATGCCTGTGTGCGTGCGTGCGTGTTTCACTTTCTGGGTGGGAAAATATTGACTATGTAAAAGGATTGAATAAAAATTTGAATAAATAGGCCTGCATATTTGGATACTCTTTTGCCTTGTGCAACTTTATGAATGCAGTAATTCTTTGGAGGGGATATTTAGATTTTAAATATTTCGCAATCTTCTTGATAGTGCTTGATAGATTTTGGTCTTCTTCAGATGTCACACAATTCTATTTAATTAATTAAATAATTCGTTAATTTATTGCAGGGCAATGGGGGTTAAGTGACTTGCCCAGGGTCACACAGCCAGTAAGTGTCAAGGGTCTGAGGCCAGATATGAACTCAGATCCTCCTGAATCCAGGGCCGGTGCTTTATCCACTGCGCCACCTAGCTGCCTTTTATACGAACTCTGGGTATATAACAACCTCCATTTTTTTTTTTTTACTCAGCTGAAGAAAAGGTTTGTGTGTTCTGTATAAGGGAATAGGAGCAAGGTCCATTGTACTTCTTTCTTTTTGTAGTCCTTAATCTCATCATCCAGTGCTATTTGTGAGAAAAGCCCAGCATTTCCTAAACCTCTCTTCTCCCCTCAAATTGTTTTTAAGCGTTTGTATCTGGTTGGTACAGACACCAACTCTAAACCATAGTTCTTGTCTCTTGGAGGTCGGGCTTAAGGGTGGAGAGGGAAGGAATCGTGTGGAAAACATCAGAGTCAAAGCATAGTTTTTATGAAATGTAGACTAGTCTCCGTTAGGAGGCACTTTGGGTTTGGGCTGTTCCTTTTTAAAAAATCAAAACACAGCAATGTAGTTTTTAGGAATAAAAGAGTTGGGAATCATCAAACAGGTGAATTTGTGGGTAAGTCAATTTTAAAATCCATTGTTCACTTACTTGTATTTAAAAATCTTGAAACAAAAAATTTAAACATGTTACTCCTGGCTTAATCTGCTGCATGATGATTTGTACAGCTTTAAATCCCAAGTTTTTGCTTCCTCCTTTGAGCTAATGGGAATAATTTAAATCCCCATGATTTTTTGTACTCATTTGAGTTATCATTACTTGATTTTTTTTTAGACCTTTCTGAATATAGTAAATATTGGGTACACAGAGAATGAGTTTGATTACACTGGTTTATCTCAGCCAGTTTTATAGTTTGAGGTCTCTTCTGATGTGATGGATTTTGAAGTGTTGGACCTGCTAATCTGGTAGGTTTTTGGTGCTTACAGTGATACAGATTTTCATTCATTCCTAACACTCCTATTAAAGACAAGAAAAGGAAGCAATAGGAGAAAATACGGATTTCTTTTATTCATCTATTCATCATTTGATTAATTTTTTTAGCCGTTCATTCATTTTGCTCTTTTTTTTTTTTTTTTTAATGTGAGGCAATTGGGGTTAAGTGACTTGCCCAGGATCACACAGCTAGTTAGTGTTAAGTGTCTGAAGCCAGATTTGAACTCAGGTACTCCTGATTCCAGGGCCAGTGCTCTATCCACTGCGCCACCTAGTTGCACCCATTCATTTTGCTCTTTAAAAAAATTCAACTTAAATAAGACAAACATTTCTATATAGAAAACAGAATGAAAGACAATTTAACATGCACCATATTCTGTGAATATGCTCAAATAGACAATAAGTTCAACATGTCATTTTTTTTTTAACCAGGCCTTAAAATTTTTTATGTTGTTTTCAATGCTGCCTAACCTTCCCTCTTATTAAAATAATGTTTCAGCAATCCACTTTTCTCTCTTTGTTTTTTATTTTGGTAACTCAATAGCTGTCCTCATTCCTCTTCTTACTCCCTTAGAGAATTGGAACATGAACCATCAAGCAAAACAAATTTTTGTATTGTCCATGTTCAAAAGTAGATGTCTTATACTATACCTTGATTTCATCACCTTGATTGGGGAATGGCTCTTTGAATAAATTGGAATAAGTTCCTTATTGAACTTGGAACATGAGAATTTTGTTTTTTTGTTTTTTCTGTTTAGTGAGGCAATTGGGGTTAAGTGACTTGCCCAGGGTCACACAGCTAGTAAGTATTAAGTGTCTGAGGTCAGTTTTGAACTCAGGTACTCCTGACTCCAGGGCTGCTGCTCTATCCACTGCACCACCTAGCTGCCCTTTTTTGTTTTGTTTTTTAGTGAGGAACATGAGAATTTTATCAACTTCCTGCAAAGGTTGTTTTTCCCATTTAATCCTTTTTCTTCTAATTTAAACTATATTAATTTGGTGTGAACATTTTTTCATTTTATGTAATCAAAATTATGTATTTCATGTTCAGTGATATTTTCCATCCCCTGCTAAACACATGAAATACTTTTCTTATCCATAGTTAGGATAAGTGTTTCTTTCCTTGCTCCTCAGGCTTATTTATAATGTGAACTTTATATTATATATATTTATATTATATTTATATTATATTATATATTATATTATATCTTGGTGAAATAGTTATTTGGAGTTGAATGATGTCTGTCCATCCATCAATCCCCTCTCTCTTAAACCTAGTTTTTGCTAAACTATTCTCCTTTCAACAGTTTTGTTGAATGATGAGTCCTTTTCCCAGTACTTGTCATTTTTGGGTTCATCAAATATCGTGGCAATTAATATGTTATGCATTCCTCATTAATTCCTTGTTCTTTAACCAGCAACAAAGAGTTTGAGTGGTTACGCCTTTATTGTGTAGTATGAGATATGACACTGCCAGATGTTCTTCAATTTCACCTCTTTTTTAAAAAAATGTATTTTTCTTGTGATGCTTGACCATTTGTTTTTCCAGATGACAATGAGATGAAACTTCAGTAATTTGAATGGTATGATGCTGGATAAATAAATTAACTTACATCATATTATTGTTTTTGTTATATTGGCCTAGTGTATCAGGTCTGTCTTTATTTCTGTAGAGTGTTTTGTGGTTGTATTCTATAATTTCTGTCTTTCTATGGTAGTTTGACATTCTCTAATTTGAATGAACTTACTATTTCTGTCCCTTCTATTTTGTTGGCATATAGAAAGGCTGATGATTTGTGTGGATTTATTTTGTATCCTGAACTTTGTTGAAATTATTGTTTATTTTTAGTTGATTCTCTAGGGTTAAGTATACTATATTAACATTCACAAAAAGTGACATGGTTGCCCGTGCTTATTACCCTGATTTCTTTGTCTTTTTGCTATAGTTAAAATTTCTAGTACTTTGTTAAATAATAGTGATAACGGCCCTTCTAATTTTATCCTAATCTTATTAATTAGGTCTCTGGTTTGTCTATGTCTCATACAGTGCTTGCTCTTTGTGTGTATACATACATACACACATATGTATATATATTATTTACCATATTAAAGAAAGGTTCATTTATTTCTGTTCCTTGTAGTGGTTTTTCTTTTTAGAAGTATTGCTCAAGTTTCTTCCTCTATCCAATTTGTAGTTTTTTAAAAGCACAAGGAGGTGTTGTATCTTGTCTGTTTGTTTTTTTGGTTTTTTTTGGTGGGGCAGTGAGGGTTAAGTGATTTGCCCAAGGTCACACAGCTAGTAAGTGTCAAGTGTCTGAGGCCGGATTTGAACTCAGGTCCTCCTGAATCCAAGGCTGGCACTTTATCCACTGCACCACCCAGCTGCCCCCTGTTGTATCTTGTCAAAAGTTTTTCTGCTTCTATTGACAAAATGTGATTTATTTCCGTTGTTATTAATAATGAAGAGATACTATTTTTAAAAAAAAAGAGTTTGCAACCTTTTTGGTGTTCTCAGTTAAAGTGGGACCTTGGAAGGAAGCTTGTGGAGGTAGGAGAGCAGATAGATTGAGGGTGTCATATGGTTTAATGGAGATGTGATGCTGGTAGGTGTGGGCTGGTTTTTAATGTTATTTAAATTTTGTTTTGTCTTTTGGAGGAAATATGAAATCTACCACTTGGGTAAGACTCCTAGTATGGTAGAAAGTAAATTTCTGTGGCATGTTCTTCAAGCCTTGCAGAGTTAAGTTGGTTCCAGCACTCCAGATACAATTCTTAACCAGGATATTTTATAGTGTGCATCCATGGAGTTTTCCTCTTGTATGTGTCCTGTTTCTTAATGCAAAGAGATGGACTTCTGGCCTTTGGCCTTTCAGGTTCCAGGTGGGAGAATGATGGTGAAAGTAAAAGACAGTTTTGTTTTTATCTGGAGCTTTAGGAATTATCAGTTGTTTAGTTTCAGCTGAACAAATTTAAGTCAACATTTAGAAAGTTCTGTTTACTCTGACAAAAATGGAGATGGGGTATACAGCATTAAAAAAGGTGATTGATAGTCCCCAGGACACAAACCAAAGTGAAACAACTGAGGGTGTTCATAGTGTTAAAGGAAAAGCAGACTGGGAATAGAAGTATGCACAATACTGTATAAACTATGTAATCTCTTGACTTTGTAAAACATTCTATACTTGTTTTGGCTTTATGGTATGTTCTATATGGTCTTGATTGTTAACATTGTTAACTGAGAGATTTGTGTTTGTGGTTCCTTTCCTACTCTCTTAATGCCTAGCAAATAGCAAATCTTATTCCTGTAATATCTTTTGTTTTATCTTTCTAGGAAATAGTTTGGGGAGTCCAGCTTGTTTTGAAAAACATTTTAGAGTATGGCCAAACTGAGTTCCATTAACTATACATTGTTCCATAGTCCTATATATAGTTGAACAAAAAGGAATCAAGTTTCATAGTCCTTTCTTTTATATGCTTTACTATTGCTGTGATTATGGAGACAGGTAACGTGAGCCACTAATGTACTAAATCCTTTCATTATCAAGGTTAATATTTTTCTCTCTAGATTTTAATGCCTAGGATTTATGAAAATCTGAATTGGTCAGGCCATTTAAGAGGACTGCCTCTTGTGATTGGTGTTAGTTTCCAATTGTGCACTTTTCTTGTGCACTGACATCATTCTTATTTTGCATTAGAGAATGAGGTTCTGCAGTGTTTTAGATCACACTCTACTTAGGCATTTAATTACAGGAGGAAAACCTGTATTCCAAAAATAGCTGGCTTCTTTTTCTGATGAGTAATTAACATCTACTGGTGTATTAAGTGTTTATAAGGATACTGGCAGGGAATGCAGCCTTTCCATATCAGAATGGCTTTTTTTTTTTTAAATAAATAGGGAGATGTTTGTGAAAGAATTTTGGAGGAAAGGGGTTCATTCCCTGAAAGGGTGAAGAAACTGGGCTACTACCTGCAGATTCTTACAGGTTGCATAAGCGACTCAGAAAACTGCATGTTAACACTGTCTATGTTCTATTATATTTTTATTCATTCCTGAAAGGGTGAGGAATAATTAAGCCTGAAACATGGACATTGAAAGCTTTAGTTTGCTTCTTAAATTTCCTTTTTGCCCTGGGTAAGAGTGCAATGTAGGCCTTGTTTGATTTGGTTCTGTGTCCTGTGTGCTGCAACCTGCTCAGAGTATTGGTGAAAAGTACAAAGGCATAAGAACGTTGTTCAAGGAAATAGAAAGTGCTTCAGTTTCCCTAAAGTGTGGTGTTTTTTCATACTTAACATGGCTCTTTGTAGTTATTGAAGTGGCTTTTATTTATTTTGTGGATTTTATTTATTTATTTGTAATAAAAATGGGGGGGGGGAAGGCAATGAGGGTTAAGTGACTTGCCCAGGGTCACACAGCTAGTAAGTTTCAAGTGTCTGAGGCCACATTTGAACTCAGGTCCTCCTGAATCCAGGGCCAGTGCTTTATCCACTGTGCCACCTAGCTGCCCCCTCCTTGATGGTTTTTTAAAAGGAGTTTACCCTTTCAGTGTAGACCAATGATACCTAGCTGAGACTGGAACAGGGCTACTACCCGAGGATCCCCACAGGTCGCAAAAACGACTTAGAAAACTACATGTTAACACTATGTTCTGTTGTATTTTTATTTATTCTGTTAAATATTTACTGTTTATATTTTAATCTAGTTGGAGGAATCCCGGAATCCTATTCGACACCTTTGGTGTAGACTTTTCATTGTTTTATAGTTTATGCTCCATATGTGGCCTTTATTCCTCAACCTCAGAATTTTACATGTGTCTATCTCGTTTAACAGTTGTCTCCTTACTTTTCTCATCCTATTCCCTCCCCTCCCCCCCCCCCCCAATTTAATACGACTAATTTCCAACAACTTTGATGATCCACGTCTATGAAGTTTTCTGGTGATTTCTGCTCAGACTGTCTGCTCCTCCAAAAGGTCACACTTAGCAAATGTGTTTTGGTTTTGTGGAACTCGAGTGTTGTTGTTATAAGTATTGGTAGGTTTTTCTCTTTCTTAATTACATGTGAAAAATTTTAAACATTAAGATTTTTAGTTCCAAATTATCTCCCTCTCTTCTCCCTTCTTACAACCCTCCCCCCCAGTGAAGAAAAGACCAGAAAGAAAACTGCTTCAATCTGCATTCATACTGCATCTGTTCTCTGGAATTGGACAGCACTTTTCATCATAAGTCCTCTGGAATGGTCTTGGGTCATTATCTTGATCAGTGTAGCTAAATCTTTCACACGTGACCATCCTTACAGTATTGCTGTTACTATGTAGCGTGTTATTGTCTTCTGATCCTAGTCAGCTACCTTTGCATTAGTTCATATCAGTCTACCCAGTTTGGTGTTTTGTTTTGTCTTTTTGGAAAGCATCTGGCTTGTTATTTCCTGTAGGATAATCATATTCCATCACAATCATATGCCACAATTTATCAACCATTCCCCCACTGATGTACTTCCCCCTCAGTTTTCAATTCTTTGCTTGAGCTGCTGGAAGTATTTTTGTCTAAGCCCTTTAACTTTGATCTCTTTGGGATACAAACCTAGTAGTGGTGTTGCTGGGCCAAAGTGTAGGACCAGTTTGATAGTCCTCTGGGCCTCATTCCAAATTGCTTTCCAGAACAGTCGGGTCAGTTCATAACTCCAACAGTTTATTAGTGTACCTGTTTTTCCTCATTGCCTTCAGCATTTGTCATTTTCCTTTTCTGTTATATAAGTCGATCTTATAGTTGGAGGTGGTACCTCAGAGTTTTAATTTTTGTTTCAATAGTAATTTAGAACATTTTTTTTCTGTATGACTATATAGATAGCTTTGATTTCTTCTGAAAACTTCCTGTTCATATTCTTTGACCATCTATAATTAGGGAATGACTCCTATAAGAATAACAAATCCAATTTGACTCAGTTTTCTCTCTTCTTAAAAAGGCCCCCAGTGCAAGTTATTTACAGTTCAGTTGCCACTGTCAAAAGATTTGGACCTACATTTGGACTTCTGGGAATCCAAATGCCTGAGATTGTGATCTACTTCACCATGTTTCTGGTTTTTCTCAAGCACAGAGGACCTACTAACAGATTGGGATTTGCCATGGCTCTGGCTTCTGGACCTACTGTAAAATTTGCCGCTATGACAGTGAGATCCTAGTGTGGGAATATGATTAGCTTCTTGACTCAGAGTGTCTTTTACTGCCGTTAATCAATTTAATTTTCTTTTCCATATATTTCTTTTCTAGAAAGCATTTCCAGCAGCATGCTTTAAGTTACTATAAGAAGCCAACTTAGTCACCCCCCTTTTTTGGGGTTTTTAGTTTTCCAATGAATAAATGTACAGCCAGTCATGCTGTCCTACTTTTAATTTTTTTTAATCTCCCGGGGCTCCCCCGCCCGAGGACCCCCCCCCCCCGCCCCTTTCTGAACATCATCCAGTACTGTGGAAAGTATACACATTGGAATGGTTGACAATCCATTGATGGCATTCATCAGGCAGGCACGAGCTTCCTTGGTCTCTTGTGTAGTTCTGAGTAAGAGTTATTTTTTATTTGCTGAAGAAGAAACTGAGTAAAAGTGCCAACTCTACATCTTAAACCAGTACAAAAGTTAGCATTAAAATTACTGTCTTCTGGTTTATCCATACTGATTTCTAACTGTAAGCTTCTCGATACACCTTCTACTTTTGGAGATTTTATTCCCTTTATGACTTGTCACACCACTAAAAAATTATGCATCAAAAATGTTAACTTAGTTATGCATGTTTCCAATGTAATTTGTCTGAACTGGTCCTCACCGATATAGTTTTACCTTAAGATGGACCCGTTTTGTGGCCCCAAACAAGTCACTTAGTCTTGAAAAGCCTGTTTCCTTATATGTAAAATGGGGATGATAAATAGTACCTACCTCACATAATTATTGTGAGACTTGAATATAATTATGTAAAGGACTTTTTCAAACCTTAAAGTGCTATGTAAATAAGCTGTTTAAAAATGGTAACTATTTCTAATCTAAAGCAAGCAGGATCGCAAATCAGGAGACATTTAGGACCAATAAGTGGTGTGTATGTGTGGTTTTTGGGTTTGTTTCTTGTTTTTGGTTAATCACCATCTGATTACCTCATTGCATTATAGGTTTGCATTTCTATTTTTCCCCCCCTTAAAACAGGAAGTTGGTTTTAAGAAGGAAATAAAAGTTACCTGAGGCAACGGTACACTCACTTTTTTCTAAAGAAATCCAGTTATGTGAAATTTAATCTTTTTTCAGAGTTGTGTTAAAAGGTGGTTTTGTTTTTTGCTTCCTTTAATAGAAAGCACAGCTGAGTTGTGTACATTTAAAGCTAGAATAAGTACATCATGAACAAAAATAAATGGTCTGTTGTTACTTAAAATCATCTTGAACTTGCTCTTCATTGTTGGACAAATGGGAACACATCAGATTGTTCTTGGTGCTGGAGTCACAGGACCTCATTTCAATTAATCCTTACTAGCATTGCAATATTGAGGAAATCATTGACCTCACTGGATCCCAGTGTCCTCGTTTGCAAAATGAGGAGCTTGGTCTAAATGTCTTCCAAGGTTACTCTTGCTCCAGTTCAATGATGCAATAACAAACTTGACAGTAAATTTACTTCTCTTTTATGTTTTCCCATTAGGAGGGGAAAAAAATCATGAGAAATTTTCTAAGAGTGCAGCAACTAACATCTAATATTATTTTGAATTTACATTTTTATAGGGGCAGCTAGGTGGTACAATGGATAGAGCACAGGCCCTGGATTCAGGAGGACCTGAGTTCAAATGTGACCTCAGACACTTAACACTTATTAGCTGTGTGATCCCGGGCAACTCACTTAATCCCAATTGCCTCACAAAAAAGAAAAAAAATTTACATTTTTATGCAGTTTTGAACTCTGAGATCTTCGTTTAAGCTCTGAGATTTTCTTGTATGTCCACATTCATACTTTTTTTTTGTCCAAAAGAGCAGAGCTATTATTTATGTTATTGTTTTAAAAATGGAACTCACAGGATCTAAAGGAAAGACCAATGATCATGTTTAAGATTAAGGAGGCAGAAACAAAACCAGGGCAAATAGAACCTTTTCTGATTAAAATTTTACAGAGAAGATTTTGCCTTTTATTTTACAGTTGCTTTTTTGACTGGCTGGGCAGTATAGAAAGCTTAGATGCACACATAATCAATGTTTCCTATTTATACAACCAAAGGAAATAGCATTGGTATCATATGATTTAATCATAATTTACAATGGAGACCACTAATCAGTCATGTACTGAAATACTGCCACAGGGGTTTCCAGGTGTGACTTTTTTCTAGAGTAGGCATTATCTTAGAAATTTCCTGGAAGTCTATTAGTTGGGGAAAGCTTGGAAAATTTCTAGAAGAGCTTCAAATTTCAGTAAGTCTTTGGAAAAAATGGTGAAGGGGGAGGGAGGATCCATTTTAGGCTGTAGACTTGTCAGGTATAGGGAGTAGAATGTGAGAAGGCCCTGAATCAGGTAAGAATGTTGGTTGTGTAGAGGGGGTGGTAGGAGTGAAAATGTCAGTATGAACAAGGGAGTACCCCTACAAACATCTATGTGATAGGTTCCACTTTCATGGGACTGTTTTCCTCATTTTTTTTTCTTGTCATTTCTAATTTCTTTCCTTGGATTATGTCCTTTGTTGTCTTAAATGGACAACACAGGGTACTGCTAATTCCTAGTCCTCTTTGTTTAGTTTTTTTTTCAAAGACTTACTGAAATTTGAAACTTTTCTAGAAAATTTCCAACTAACCAGTACAGCAGGTACCAGTGAAATGTAAATGAAATCAAATGTTCTTCCCCATTTTGAGAGAAATGATTTAGAAAGGACACTCAGTATAGCCACTGCAGGCTGTAGAAGATGGTTAATATGGATAAGACTCGCCCTTCAGGGTCATTAATCTTTACCACCTGGTCCTTGTCCATAAACTTGCTCAGGAATTCCTGCTTTAGCTGCTGTCAGATGAAGAGACTTCTTTTTGGCCAGACATCAGTCTCTACCTTGACATACAGAACGTAGAAACAAGCAGTGCTACAAAAACAAATGATGCAAGATGATGGTAGTAATATTCATTTTGTAATTTCTTGCTTTTCAGTTATCTGTAGGGCATTCTGATTAGAAATATTTAAGAAGTCAAACATATTTGAGCCCAAGTTACTGATTTGCTAATTGATATTCTAAGTGTAACAGTTAACACCTAGATAGCAGTTGCCTTTTGCCAAAGCCCTTTATATAGATTATCTCATGTGTATCTATGGAAGTTGCATATACTATACTCAGTTTCTTGCTAATCATTTCTTTTATTCTAATTTTTGTGGAAAACTTTGATTTTCAAGGCAAACTTATTCTGATAGACTGTGCATTTTGCCTGCTTATGTCTGATTTTGTTTTGTCATTTAAACATTCATATCAGGAGGAAAACTGTTTAGAAGGCCACTACTTCAATTGTCCTTTTTAAAAAGAAAAGGCCTTGCTAAAACACCTTTGATCATTTTAGACTTTTATTACTTTAGGACTAGTAGTTTCTCCAGAAAGGTATATTATTTTAAATATTTTTTTCTCCACTGTGCTGTTAAAATTAGGTGGATTGATTGAAGTTCTCTTCTCCATTTCCTCCACACATCCTACCCCACCCTTCTCCCACAAAAAAAAGAAAAAAACTATCCCATAACAGAAGTTTTAGTGTAAATGAGTTAACCAACATAACAAAGTTTGAAAGAATAGGAGGGGCAGCTAGGTGGAGCAATGGATAAAGCACTGACCCTGGATTCAGGAGGACCTGAGTTCAAATCCAAACTTCCACACTTGACACTTACTAGCTGTGTGACCCTGGGCAAGTCACTTAACCCCCATTGCCCTACAAAAAGAAAGAAAGAAAGAATAGGAACTGTCAGATAGTAGAAAAAATGCTGGACATGGAGTTGTAAGACCCTTAGTTGTGAGATTTCCCTTTTTCTTATATTGCCATGTTTATCCCAAGTGTCCTTCCTTCTCCCCCTCCCAGAGTGCCATCCTTTATTACAGATAGTATTTTTAGAGAGGAAAAAAAGTCAGCACAACTAATCAATGATAACATTGAGAAAGTATGAATACCTGTGCTGTGTGTGTGTGTGTGTGTGTGTGTATGATACTTGTGGGCTACCTGCCCACCTCCGTGAAGGCTATCTTCTCACATTTCCTTATTTGAGTCCCACTCAATCTTCATAGTTTTGGTATATTTAGTTTAGTTTTTTTTTTTTAAGTGAGGCAATTGGTTAAGTGACTTGCCCAGGGTCACACAGCTAGTAAGTTTCAAGTGTCTGAGGGCGGATTTGAACTCAGGTCCTCCTGAATCCAGAGCCAGTGCTTTGTCCACTGTGCCACCTAGCTGCCCTCTAATTTTTGATTTTGGTATGTCATTCTCTCCATTGCTGATTCACTTTTTTAAAAAGTGTCTGGTGTGAACAAAGGGTATGGCTCCATGTTGCTCAGTGTAGTAGAAAGAAAAGGGTATGATTATTTAACTGAGCCTCAGTTTCCTTACTGGTTTACCTTGTGGAGTTGTAAAGTAAGTGCTTTGTAAACTTTAAAAATTATATAGAGACGTAGGCTATAATTATAAGTATTTTATGGTCTCAGATTGTCTCTGTTCTCACTGCACTGAGCCACTGCCCCCGCAGGCGTGGCGCCCCCCCCCCCCCAATGAAGCAAGAACAGTTGATTTGAAGTCTAAAGACCTGGGTTCAAAATCTGCCTGTGGGACTTTGGGTCAGGTGTCACTTAACTTCTGGACCTTAGTTTTATCTTCTGTGAAATTTGAGGTCACTTCCAGGTCTCAATTTGTGGTCCTGTTTTTGTTGAACCTTTGACTTATGTCCAGTATATTGGGATTTATTCTCTTTGCATAGGGCAGAGAAAGGAATGGAATAAGCATTTATATAGCACCACTATGTGCCAGGCACCGTGTAAGTGCTTGGAGAAAGGGTGATAGGATGTCCCTTTGAAGAAGGAAGTGGGCCTCCATAGTTGGTTTGTAGAAGTGGAGAGGTGAAGTGTAGTAAGTCTGGGAAGGGAGGAAAGGCAAATCATTCCTCTTCTGGCTGCACTTGGGCCTTTGGCTCTTTATCTAGACACCCACTCTAGCCTGGAAATGCACATATTGGAAGCCTTTCTCTCCTCCTTCCAGAATTGCCCTTTAAAAGAGGCACACAGGCCACTTCTGGATCATTTTCCAATTGTCCTGGCTGCACTCAAGAGCTTTTTCCACGGTACTGCCCCCTTCTCTTCCTTCCATTGAAATGTACACTCCATGAGGACAAGGGTTTGCTTACCTTTTTACTTTATGCGTGTTTGACGCCTAATAAGCTTATAATCAGTGTTACTGGACTAGGTGATTGTTAGCTGAAAACTGAGAGGAGTTGGGTTTTTTTTTTTTTTTCCTCTTTGTATCTCCTGGCAGATTAGCATAGACCTGGCACAATGGAGGAGCTTAACAAATGCTTCTTGACTGGTTGACTTTATATTTGAACTTGGATAAATAGTACGGAGCAACCAATTGAACATATGGAGTGAGTGAGAGTGAGAGTGTGAACAGGATATTACTGATGATTCAAAAATGTCTTTCTGTGGAATCTCCCCAATCTTGAATTCTTTTTTTTTTTTTCCATTTTGAATTCTTTAAAGATTGCTGTAGGAGTTCACTTTCATGCACTCTACTAAAATTATGTTTTTCAGTGGGGCTTTAAAAGCCCCTAAATTAAACCAGTTGTGGTGTTATATAGCAAGGCCTGTGAGATGTCATGGAGAAAAAAACCCTGCCATATATGTCAGAAGCCACCACAGATTCTGTTGTGATTATGTTGTTGCCTAGATTTTTTCCTCTTTCAGAAAAGTGCCATATTCACTTTCCAAAGAACACAGTTGTCTAGAAAGGTTCTTTAATAGAATGTAGCTTGACTTTTGAGGAGTAACTGCGTTACTGCACTTTAATTCATTCCAAACCATTTTTCTGGATCCTTTGTCATTCTCTTTATTCAGAGTCAGAGATAATAGCTATTTTTCCCTTTTGGTTAAGAAGCTATTTATTTGGCCTTTTTACTTGCACTGGTACAAGGAGGTAATACAGTAATGGTGGTATTATTGATGCTTTTAACCAGGATATAATTGTACAATCTTAGCATCAAATGATAATTTGCAAGGAAGAGTAATTGAATTTAGGCATGTGACAGCTACTATTAAGGCTTAGGTAATAGTGGGGATATGCTTCTTGAAGGAGTTGTTCAGTACCTGGCTCACAGACTTCATAAATTGGAGTTCGAAGTTCAGAACCCATTTCTTCACTCCTTAGTTTATTGTGCACAGGGATTGTCATAATGTAGCTATCACTATTACCTGTAACTGTTAGCAGCAACACCTTAGACTCTGAAATTACTCTCTGATCATAACCTTTTGCCTCTCCCTTTGCCTCACTTCTCCTAAACATATTCTTCATCTCATTTTGACTGTTCCCTCACCCCTTCTTGTGGAAGGAAAGAAAACCAGGCTAGAGTTAACTAGTCAAACCGCACACTGTCTTTTGCTCCTGACATTTTGCTTAACCCATTGTCCCCAGTGTCCATGGCTTCTCCTCTCCCTGCCCACCTTCCCTTAGTCTCCTGCTTTGGAGTTGGTGAAGTTTGTTAGAGAAAATCACACAATGGTGTCAAACTGGTTTCTTCGTGAATTTCAGTTATCTTTTCAGGTTAGATAAAATCAACAAGCACTTATTTATGAAATAGACACTATATGCCAGGCACTGTGTCTGCAAAGAAAGGCAAACCCAAAGCCAGTTCCTGCTCTCAGGAAGCTCACGGTCTATTCAGAGAAACAGCATGGAAACAATCTCAGCTGGGCCCTCACTACAACAGGAAATCCTTTGTTTCTTAACTGATTAGTCCTCTCCTTAGAGGCTATTCTGAAATCGCCTTCTTTCTTCTCCAGGCCCATGGAGCATCTTTTGCCTTATGCCCCCTCCTTCAGAGGACCATGCCTCTCACTTGAAAGCTTCCTGATCAGTCTCCACTGAAGAAACCTTTTCCATTATTCTCAATTCCATATTTACTTCCATGTCAGAGGAAGAGGTGGACTTTTCTTTGCTAATGCCAATCTCTTTATTTGTGCCTATCTTCTCCAAAATCCTCAGAGAACTTGCCTTTCCCATAATTTTTCCCTATCTCATTCGCAGTCTTCTTATCCACAGTATCCTTCCTTGCTGCCTCATTGACATGTCTAAGTCTCCCTCTTCGTTCTTAAAAAGAAAATAAATTTTAAAGTCATCTGCTATTGTCATTTACTTCCCTTTTCTCTACTCTTATCACCACTAGCTTAGCTGGCTGAGGCTTTCATCTTTACTTGCCTGGAGTATAGCCTTCTAATGGGTCTTCCTACCTCAAAGCTCATCTTTATCTACTTTATCTACACATAACTGCCAAATTTATTTTCATAAGATATGTTTGACCAAATCCCTCTCTTATTAGTAAATCTTAAATGTCTATTGATTCCAGGATAAAATAAAAACTCCCTTACAAATCAAGCTTTCTACTCACCTTTCCCAACTCATTTCATGAATTCTCTTTCATTTTCTCTTTATTGCAGCTGAATTGGCTTATTTGCCTTTCCTTCAACTTGATATTCTGTCCCCTAATCCCTGTTTTGGTGCAGCTGTCTGTCATTCCTGCCCTGCCCTGCCCTGTCCTCTTGCTTCTTGGGAAGTCAGTTTACCTGCCATTTCTTGGGCAAAGACTTTGCTTACCCACCCAATAAGTGTTCTTTCACTCCTCCCATTTCTTGGATTTACTTCTCCTGGTACTTCTTTTGTCTCTCTGGTGGGATGTCCTCAGTTTCAAGATAGCTACTGTTTATTTTGTGTTTGTATTTGTACAAGGCCTTGACCTTTGCTCCTAAGTACACACCGAAAAAATATATTTTATGACTTTTTCATGACCTAAGAGGATTTCTGTTTGAATACTTGTCATTTTGGGGAGAATGGGAGGGAGAATACTATGTTTTCACAGTATAAATGAAACGAGTTACAAATCAGACAGACATTTATCATACACCACTGTGGGCTAGGAATGAGAAAGGAAGCAAGCGGAATCATTTCCAGAAATGAAAAATAACCTACCTAAAATTTGTCTTAAGGATTTTCACATCCCTGAAGTTGAACATTTAGGCCATTTCCATACCATGTTGCTTATTTTCTTTAATCCCCTCTCTTGGACTAGAGAAACTAGATTCAGGGAAATTTTGTTTTTGCCCAGAGCCTGGTTTCCTGGCCACCAGGGTTTACACAGTGCCTAGCATATAGTAAGCATCTCTATTGTTTTATCTCTTTATTGGGGATAAAAAAGCAGTTTTTGTTAAATTAACACTTTGCCAAAATTAGGAATAATTTTAGAGAATCTTTCAGGTAAGATTCAAAGCAATAGAACCCAGTAGAGCAAAAGACAGTTGGAATTTGAAAAAGAGCAATACTTTTGGTGAGAACGATATAGTGTCTAAGTTTTGTGCTTATTCAATAAATGTTAGTAGATGTTTTTTTAAAAAAACCATTAATGCTGGTTCTGGCTTTCATTGTTGTTTACATTTCATTTGTAATTGTAATCTTAGGTTTTTGTCCAAAGGGAGCTTTGACCTTTTGTTCATACCCTCATGAGTTTAGCCCCTGCCAGCTCACCTTGGAAAGCCCCCAAAATTAGACAAGCCCTATACACTTACGTAAAAAATATGGCTTTTAAAGTGGACTGTGAAATCCTTTGTGCAGATAAACTATCATTTCTATTTGTTAATAGTGTGGAGCCTAAAATAAACTCATCAACTCTCATTCTTTTACACTCACATTTTCTTTGATCTTTTTTTTTAAAAGTTTTTTCCCCCTCACCAGTGAACCTTGATAGGTCATAAAATTAATTTATCCTCCTTGGCCTAGTAACACCCATACTCTTTTTAAAAAACCTAGCAGGAAGATTTCACAGGCTATTTCAGTAAATGTATTCCATTATTTGTCTGTCTTGAAGCTAGCCACCATTCTTCCTTGGAATTATTAGTTGTGTGACTAGTGGTCCACACACTTTTTTTTCTCTGATGCCCCTAGTTTCTTCATCTTTAAGATGATGAGAATATTTCTAGCATACCTGTTACTACTACAGCAGGTAAGATTGTATGAAATTTTTTTCTCCCAGTATTCTTTGTTTTCTTAATAATATTTTAACCCCCACCCCCATTGTATGTAAAAACAATTTTTTAAAGTTTTGAGTTCCAGATTCCATAGTTTCCTGCCTCTCCTCCTTCCTTGCTGAGATGGTAAGCAATCTGATATAGATTATTTATATGTGTGTAATTATGCAAAACCTTTTTCTTTGTTAGCTGTTTTGTGGAAGAAAACTCAAAGCAAAAAAAAAAAAAAGAGGAAAGGAGAGACGGAAAATAGTATTCTTGGGTCTGTATTCAGATACCATCAGTTCTTTCTCTGAAGGCGGATAGCATTTTTCATTATGAGTCTTTTGGAATTGTCTTACACTATTGTATTGCTGAGAATAACTAAGGCTATTCATCATACAATATTGCTATTACTGTGCACGGTGTTCTACTTTTTTTGCTCACTTCCCTTTCCATCAGTTCATGTAAGTTTTTCTAGGTTTTTCTGAAATCATCCTGCTTGTCCTGCTTCTTTTGTGGTGGCAAGGAATTGGAAATTGAGGTGCTGCCCATCAATTGGGGAATGGCTGAACAAGTTGTGGTATATGAATGTAGTGGAATTCTACTGTGATGTAAGAAACGATGAGCAGGCAGATTTCAGAGAAACCTGGAAGGACTTGATGAACTGATGAATGAGATGAGCAGAACCAGGAGAACATTGTACATAGTATCATCAACATTATGTGTTGATCAACTGTGGTAGACTTGATTCTTCTCAGCAAAACAATGGTCCAAGATAGTTCCAAAGGACTCATGATGGAAAATGCTCTCCAAATCCAGGGGAAAGAAAAAAAGAACTGTGGAATATGGGTGCAGATTGAACCATACTATTTATTTTGGTTTTGGTGCTGTTGTTTTTCTTTCTTGCTCTGATTCTTCTCTTTTAACATGACTAATGCAGAAATAGGTTTAATGTTATTGTACATATATAACCTATATCAGGTTACTTGCTGTCTTGGGGAGGGGGGGAGGGAGGGGAGTGAGAAAAATTTGAAACTAGAAATCTTATAAAAACAGATGTTGAAAACTATCTCTACATGTAACTGGAAAATAATAAAATACTTTTATAATTTTAAAAAATCATCCTGCTTGTCATTTCCAATAATGTTCCATTACAATAATATCACACCTTGTTCAGTCATTTCTCATTTGATGGGCATACTCTCAGTTTCCAATTCTTGGCTGTCAAATAGCTGCTTATAAATTCGTTTTATTTTTTACAAATAGGTTTTTCCCCCTTTTTTGAAATTTTAAATCTCTTTTGGGTACAGACTTAGTAGTAGTAGTATTGCTGGATCAAAGGGTATGCACAATTTTATAGACCTTTGGACATAGTTCCAAATTGCTCTCCGGAATAGTTAGATCACTTGTGAGAAATGCTTTTTGCAAACCATTGCCATCCATCCTTGGAGTTTGAAAGACCTGGGTTCCAAGCCAGATTTCACACATACAGGCTTTGTGACCCTGGTCAAATCACATAAGCTCTTAGTTCTTGGAATAACTCTTAAAAATAAAAAGAAATAGCAAAGCAGGTGCTGGTTGACTCTTGAGTAGAAGGAATTCATCATTAGACTGACTCAGCACCAATAGAATCACATTTCCTCTGGAAAAAAGTGATATATAAATGTCAACTGTTCTTTTAAAAAAAATCCACTTTTATTTTGTTAGATTTTCTTTTTAGTGACTGAAAAAATTGCTTTATTTTTATTCAGGATATATAATCCAAATACTTTTTTTTTTTTTTTGGTGGGACAGTGAGGGTTAAGTAACTTGCCCAGGGTCACACAGCTAGTAAGTGTCAAGTGTCTGAGACCAGATTTGAACTCAGGTCCTCCTGAATCCAGGGCCGGTGCTTTATCCACTACGCCATCTAGCTGCCCCAATCCCAATATCTTTTAACACTATAAGGCCAAATTTCCTAATTATTCATCCACTTAGAACATAGAATCGAATTCACAGTGTTGAAATTGTGGGCACAGTGTATTAGGTTTATTAATTTTCTAAAATCATACTGAAGAGCATAGTTGACTTCAAAATGAGTCCTGCTGGACTCTGAGACATCCTAGTAGTTGTTGTTTGACCTTGGGCCAAGTCTCTTACCTTCTGAGTACCTCAGGCAAGTTGCTGAGGTGAGTTGCCAACAGAACAGAAAGGAAAACTCTTTCTGGGCTGTGTTTCAGGTTGAAGGCACTGCTGGAGGTTCCTGCAAACTGTCCTGTCCTATATAATACCTAACAGAGCTAAACCCCTGCCAACAAGAGCATACACACGAAATCCATGCACACACCGTCCTTAAGACAACAGAATTATGAAATCTAAGGCCTTCGTCAGATTCCTTTTAGGATACTAAACTAGTATGATGAAAAACATGAAGTTCTAGATAATCTCATGTTGAATATTTGAATGAATAAGAAATGAGGAAATAAGATAAGATTAATACGCACATGGATAATATATCTAGGGCTTACATTTGGGAAGAGTATCTTGTTATTTCTCTCTTAATTCACCCTAGGAGTTGGGGTCGGGTAAGCAATTGCACACACCTTGTTTTGACTGAGGGTTATTCCTCAAGCAGGCAGCTTGAAGGAGCGCTCTGACCTTCCCATTAAACCAGGGTTCTAGAGTTAGTTTCCATTGACTTCGAAGTATTTATGCTTTGTAGTTTGGTCTCTGAAGTTTGATAGTTTGGGGGGGGGGTAGATTTCAGAGAGTTTGTGAAAGGTAAAGAAGAAGGATGCTTACTGAAAAGTCTCGGGAGGCAATCTGGTTCCAAGAGCAGTGTTAGAAATGGAAAACAGGGTAGTTAAGAGTAGTTTAATTTGGGTAGAGTAGGAGTAAATGAGGAGGGTGAGGGATTAGAGACAGTTTTTATAGCTTGAGGAACCCTTGTTGGTTAAGGTCTCAAAGCTAATAGTCAATGGCTTTGTCATACTGTACAGGATTTTGAAGGAGAGGCAGCATAATTTAGTGAGTTGAAAAAGATGACTAGATGAAATGTGTGAGCTTGATTCTGGTGGAATAATGAGAAACAAAGACTTCAGTGGAGAAGATGCTAGTCCTTCCCTGAGCTTCACTAACCAGGGAGTTCGACACACTGATGAAATCCAGGCTCAGGAACCTCCTGCCCCACTGGGACCTGAGGTGGGAGATAACTCAAAGGCCTACAATAGGGATGTGACTGAGTAGTCTGAGAAGGAGGGGTGGCTTTGGTGAAGGAATACATAGCAAAACTAAGGAAGTATGATGAATATGAGGAATATTATTAAGAGGCTTAACATGGCATGAAGTGACAGTGAAAAAAGAAGCACCAATTCCATGTAAAGGTAAATGCATAGGTAAAGAAAATAGGATTTGGGGGGGTGGCAGGTGGGTGGGGCAGTTTGCAAAGACTTTCAGCTTTCATATATGACTAGTATTATTGGCTACAATATTTTCTTTATTTAAACCATTATCTCCTACTTCCTATAAGCAGCTACTAATATATGTACATTTTATATGATATGAAAATGCTAAAAAGAACTCCACCAAAAACCCCCGCCCTCCATTTTGGAAGGGAAAAGGAACATCTTCCCTTGAGTGATTTGAATGTTTATCATAGAGATTCTGGCCTTCATCCGTTGATTGAATCTCCCTTAGAGGAACTCCAAGCATATGACATTGTCCCTATCTTTTCATGTTGAAAGCGTGTTTTATATGAAAAGGAAAATTAAACACCAGGATGCATTAACATTGATTTTAGGTAACTGGATAGACCTCGTGTCCTGTTTCCCCTGAAGTGTTTTAGGAAATAGGATACTTTTGCCTACCTTAAAATAATGTACAACTAAAATATTGCTGCTTGAAATACTAAATCTATGGGTTTTAAAAATTGTTAACGGTTTTGTATATTGAAGTTTCTAAAGGGTAATTTGAAGAATGCTGCCCTGTATCTTATTCGGATTCAGTTAGTGAGTATAATTTTCCCTAAAATTTCACACCTAATGTCACTGGACTCAAAATTATGTGTGAGGACTGCTGAAGGTGGCTCTTATAAGTATTCTATCTGCAGGTTGTAATGTGTGGGGAGGGAGAGAGAGGGGAACAGCAGTCTTAGCGGATGTAGAAGTAGCTGAAATGAGAAGCTTTTGTGCCATTAATAACAGTTCTGGCTGCCGGCCAAGCTCAGAGTGTGGGATTAGCTTGAACAATCAAGACTGCAGGATCAAAACAAGGAGGCAGGAACAGCGAGGTCACACTGCTGCCATCTGCGGTGCCGCAGTGGTGGGAGGGGAGTGGGGGAAGAGGAGAGATGGGCTGGTTCTGGTTGCAGATCGGCCCCTTCCGATATTTTCAGTGTGAAGGCTCCAGCTAGAGTAAAATGGCTTCCACAGGCTTATGGGTGACTTAGCAAAAAGACAAAATAACATTATTAAAAATTATAATTTAAATTTGATACACATTTGGATAGTTCATTAGAATTGAGCTTTTGTTTGGGGATGAAATCTTATGTTAAAATGTATATTAAACAAGGTGTAAATGATTTTGGTTCTAGTTTTCATGAGTTTTTTTGTTTTTGTGGAGGTCTTTTGAATAGCATGTTAATAAAAACATTTTGGAATTAATTCCTAGTACTAGTGATCGTCGTTCAATAAGTAGTTTTATTGTAGTTCAGTAAGAAGAAATTTTTTGAATGTGAATATCTTTGATTCTATATCTGCAAGCATTTTGGGTGAGATGACTTTTATTTCCCATTCCGAGCTTATTTCAGAATAATCGGCCAGCTTTTTCTTATCCAATGAGCTGAGATAATATAGTTCCTTTCAGCTGGTGAAATTGTGGAATTCATGTTATATCACTTGGAGTGTATTAGTATATCATACCTATAGTAAGTGTAATAATTTCTTATATTTTATTTAACCTTTGATAGCATTATAATAAAGAAGTTTATAAAGGAAACAGCAAAATATAATGAATCTTTCTCACACATATTTTTATATTGAATTAAGCTTTTTATTATGCTACCAAAAGTGTCACTATCCAGAAATAAAAGTAATGATCCTAAATCTTGAGCATAAGACCTAAACTCGTGAGGCATTGAAAGGTATTAAGAAGAAACAATGTCTAACTGCTCTCTGATGAAGTTTTCCAGTATTTGCTAAAAATATCCTGGTCTGCAACAACTCAGGCATCCTTTAGTCTGACTCCTTTTGAATTCCTTAATTGAAGTTTGTTGGAAGGGAGGATAATACCAGTTTTCTTAGGAGATGAAATCTCAATTTTTTTTTTTTTGGGTGAGGCAATTGGGGTTAAGTGACTTGTCTAGAGTCACACAGCTAGTAAGTGTCAAGTGTCTTAAGTCGGATTTGAACTCGGGTCCTCCTGACTTCAGGGTCGGTGCTCTATCCACTGCGCCACCTAGCTGCCCCTCAAATAATTTTTAAAGGGAAAAAATATCTGTTCACGTTGGTGTTTTGTTTTTTAGCTTTTCATTATCTGGGGCCTCCTTTCCTTTTGGCTTTCTTTGGCTCCACTTTGTTCCATTTAGAAACACATCTTATTTGTATATGAACCTGGATCCAATAGATAGAAATGTTACCTGTGTAGACAATTACCATTAGAGAGGGCCTTTACTGCTACCCCATCAGAAGTGACCAAAGCATGTTGAGAGGCTGTTATAAGTGGAGCTTAGCATAGTAGTGAGTGTTGATCTTGGTGCTCGATGGCAGCCTAATAATTACATTTATGAAATTTTAGAGCCCTCGGCAATGATACCTGTTATCTGTCAGTTTCTCTTTCTAGAAAACTCAATTTGGAAACTGTCTAAAACATATTTTGGTCATGGAGGCAAAGCATGTACAATTTCCTGTACTATTTTTTTTTCTGGTTGTAGTGTAAACAAAGCTTCTGATGTCCAGTATTTGTGATTGTATAAAGGGAAAGGAACATTGGCCTAGAAGACTCTCACATCACTCATCAAAAATGCAAATTAGTGATATCTAAGAAATGACCTTCATTTCCTAATACTTCCTTCCTTCCTTTTCTCCATTCCAGAGTATTCCTTATATCTTTTACAAAAAATAAAAAACCGTTTAGCCCAACTAACCGACCCATCAGCTAGGTCCAATAATATATGCAGTGTTCTGCCCTAGCAGGTATCTTTTTTGCAAAGAAGATACAGAGAACATATTCTCATCTCTGTTTAAGTACAAGCTTGGTCATTGTGATCCCCCCCCCCCCGAATTTAGTTTCATTTTTTGTTGTTGAACCAAAAGGTTCATTTTTGCATCAGTTTATATAAATCTTATGCTTTTCTGCATTCGTCATATTAATTTCTTACAATACAGTAACATTCCATTATGTTCATGTAGCACAATTTGTTGAGCTGTTTCCCAGTCGATGGACACATTCCTTGTTTATACTTCTTTGCTTCTACAAAAAGCACCGTCTTTAAATATATTGTTGTATGTTATTTATCACTTTCTCTCTCTTTTGGGGGGCGGCAGGGCAGTGAGGGTTAAATGACTTGCTCAGGGTCACACAGCTAGTAAGTGTCAAGTGTCTGAGGCTGGATTTGAACTCAGATCCTCCTGAATCCAGGGCCGGTGCTCTATCCACTGTGCCACCTAGCTGACCCCTATTTCTCTTTTTTAAAAAAAAAAATCATTTACTTCCTTGGGCTATATGCCTAGCATTGGAATAAAAATGTATGGATATTTTAATCACTTTATTTACTTAGCATAATTCCATATTCCTTTCCAGAATGGGTAAAACATAGGTTATTATTATTTTTTAATTAGTAGCATAATGAATAAAAATAGTGTGCTGTAAACATTTGATTAAAACACAATTGATGGAAAGGGGGAAGAATTCATTTTGCAGTACTAAGCAGTCCACAGATATCTCCATATACATGCAGAGTGGTAACCTGACTTACTTTGAGACAAAAGGACCAATATTCAAAACTGAAATACTCAACGCATTTATGTCTACTTATCTCTTGTTGGTGGGGTGGAGGGGGTGTTGTGTTTAATGAATGAGGGAGAAGATATAGGACTAGTATTAGTAAGGAGATTTTGCAAGTGCTGTGGAGTAGCCATCCCAGATAGGGTTTTCTTGCAGTATATATTTTCTCTTTGGAAAATAATCTATTTTTCCCCCATAGAAAGTGTCCAGGAATCTTACTCCCATTTCAATGTTGTAATAACATTTTGAGTGTGTATGTAAAAATCTTGCAAATGGAAGAGTTCTTCATAAGGCCCTTTTTGAAGTATTTGGGAATCTTCTTTATTGCAGGCTTGATATTGTAGTTATGGGGCAAATCATTCATCCTTTCTCTGCCTCAAGTCTCTCAAGCCTAGAATGTTCTTTCTCCTCTCTGCATCTCGGAATACTTGATGACTTGAAAAGTCAGCTCAAGTGCCACCTTCCACATTGATACCTTTTCTTATTAACTCAGTTTCTAGTGCCATTCTCTCTGCCCCCTTCCCCCCGCTAAAATGTTCTTTAAATATGTTATTCAGAGCACCCAGAGCTGCTGTATGTGAGGAGCAAGCATCTGTTTTCATAGGACGTTTGTTATGTTGGTGCTGATTTAGGAACAGTACAAGGGTGTTCAGAATAGAATACCATTCAACATTCCTCTTGTGGTGTGCCTATCATTAGGCCTTTGGGAAATACAAAATTGGGTCATGTTGGAGATTTAATACCTTTTGTATGTTATGTTTCCTTCTGAGTTCCTTGTGTTCTAGTTTATTAGCATGCCCTTGGAAGAAGGGGGGGGATTCCTTAGCCTGAGAAAAATAGCCTTTCCATTTATATAAGCTGTCTAGTTTAATGGCAAGATATGATTACTCTACTATTCAAGCTTAAAAAATAATAAGATTTGCAGCTGTCAGGACAAAATAGATTAAAAAAAAAGGGAATCAGAGCCTTAAGTTTTTTATCCAAATGTCACCAAAGACTTCCTGCTTTCTTCCCTACTCTCACCATTCACTGCCTTTTTCTTCTCTCCATCCTACAGAAATAAAAACTTTTAATAGCATCAATACATTACCCCCCACCAAGAACCAGAAGACCATGAGGTCTTCATATACATGTACATGTTTATTTATCTCAGATGTCATTCTGCTTGTTGGCCTCTCATAGAGGCTGTCTGCTCTGCTTAATAAGAGCTTTTCCTGAGAAGTAGACAGATTCTGGTCTTTCTAGGAGTTAGTACTTTTGATTCCATGATCTCTGTCTCTCACTTCCCATTCTTTTTGAAAGTGTAACTTCTATAAGTGACTTATGCTAGCCGTATACTTGATGTTCTGAGCAGGCTGCTTCTGCTGCCTGAGGCACCCCTATTATTATTCTCACACAAATGCCCTTAAAATGGGATGTCTGTACTGTTGCCTAAAACAGCGAAAAATTGCAGGCTGAATTTAGAGAAGGAAAATGGGGCAAAGAAAAGAATGGAAGAGAGGGGTGAAAAAGAAACTAGTAGAAAAAATATAAAGGATGGAAAAGGCTGCTGAAGACCATAAGAGGAGAAAGATTCAATATGGGGGCCACGCCTGATGAACTGTAATTTCTATAAATAGCCAAAATACAAAGAATTCTGAGGGATCGAGGCACAATTTACTTTCCAACTGAATCCTACCTTGTTCCTATGATAATACAGAAATGATGCTTGCTCTTTCATTTCATGATTATAGTGTTAAATGTAAGGCATTTCCAAATAAATCTATCTTAAATTGAGATTTTTTGCAATTCCATTTGTACATTACCATTTTTAAAACAGTGGGAAAAGTTTTGATAAAGAAAGATAAACTTTGTTCTCTTCGAGAGAGCAGCAGTATTATAAGTACCCACATACTTAAATGTTAGAAGAAAATGCATGTTTCAGAAATGAGGATGGGAAACACTCATTTTCACACTATTATAATATATTGTGTTTAAATCTTAAAGTCCTTTGCTTTAGTGTACCAAAAATAGCTGGCTGTTGATCCTGTTAGAAGGTATTGTTACATCCTTTGATTAATAAATCAGGCTTAACTAGCCCTGGCTTGTTGAAACTACACTGTTATATAAAATATAGGTGCAATTCTTACCTATGCTTTCTCTGCTTATCCTCTCCCTCCTCCTCTTCCCCCCCCCCCATTTATAACCGTATGAAATATATTGCCCCTGGGATTACAATAAGGATAGTAGGTTTTCTGCAGTCCCTTACTGCAGAGACTCTGGAGTGTAAAAATCCAATTAAGTCTCTTAAATATAAGAATCTAGAAACACAGTTGTTTGCTTATCAAGGGGGATAGGAAGTAGGGAGAGGGTAGGGATTTTGTACTACACCCCCTCGATTTTCTCTAGTCTATCCTCAAGATTCAACTCCTTACAAACAATGGATTCTGTTTAGATATTACTTGCTAAGACAAAACACTTCCCTGGATATTTCTGTCAGTGTGATAAGTTTGGTTGGGAAAATGCTATATTTGCTTACCTCTGTACTATAATGCCTCTTTGGAATAAGTAAAAAAGATCTGCATTCATCAGATCAACTTTGGGATTACTATCTTAAGTATTAATATTCCAGCATTGGTGTAAATTGACATTCTTGGAGACCCCTCACACAGTGGAGGTAAGGGGGCATAAAGATCTGAGCAATAGAGGTAGTAAATATATTTATGGAATTCTTGAAGAACTGTCTTGAATACACCCAGGTCAGGACAGGTGTGGTGAAGATCTATTGCTCTGTATCTTTGTATAACTGTTGTCAACCATAAGACTGGCATAGGAAAATTAGTACACTACTGCTGAAATCACTTCTCTTGGTCTATCTGCCATTACTCTGTCACCTCCAGTTTCTGGCTGCAAGAATGATTACTGATGGCTTCATTCCAGAAGATTTTTATCTGAAGCTAAAGACTGTTTTGCTGAAAGTATTTTAAAATAATCTATTTCCTTATTATTGTCCAGAGCATCCCAGTATCTCCCCAGTCACCTAGGCTTACAACCTTGCATCCTTTACTTTACTCTCATTCAACCTATATATATCCACTTCATTGAGAAATCTTTTGTTGTCTTAACATCTTTTGTGTATATTACCTTCTCTCACACTGCTGCAACCCTAGTCCAGGCCCTTATCTTCCTTGGTGAGGCTGTTGCAATTGCCTACTAATTGATTTCTCTCCATTCCCATCTTTTCTCCATTCAGTTTACAAGGTGATTTTTTTTTTTTTAACATAACCCTGGCCATAATGACAGCTCAAAGCTCAGGCATTTCCCCATTACCCACCTGCCTATACTCATTTTGGTTTTCTCTGGCTTTTCTACCATTCCCCCCTGAAACTTATTATTGGGAGATATCATCTTGTAAGGTCCATTCAGCCTTGTTACTGATACCCCCATCTCTAGCCTTCTGCCCTTTGATTGGAGAATAACATCTCCTTTTGAGGAAGGAGAGGCAACAGGACCAACATCTCATTAGACCCACCTGCAGCACCCTTTTTGGACTTGGGCTTCTCTACCACACCCGTTTCTTAATTTTCCCCCCCCCCCACCCCCAGCTTTCTCTGTTCTCTTCTGCCATTAGATTCTAAGCTCCTTAAGGTCAGAGAATATCTTTCTTTTTTATGTTTGTATCTCCAGTTGCTGACAGGTAGAGGCTTATTAAGTTTGACTGAGCTTCACTGTCTCCCTATTATTTGCCATTTAAAACTTGCATTCCTTTGCCTCTTTCTACCTTTCCAGATTTCTTACACCTTACTGTCTTCTGTATTCTCTCTAGCTGTGCTGGCCTATTTGCCATTCCTTGAAACACCTACATTGATCTCCTCTTTCTCTGGCTTACTTCAAGATTCAGCTCAAATCCCAGTTTTTGCAGGAAGTCTTTCCTACTTTAGTCCCTTGTTCATGCTCCCCTTCCCCCTACACTTTTCCCCTTTTACATTGCTTCTATCTACTCTGTACCTTGTCTCCTTTACTGAAGTATAAAGTAAGGATTGCTTTTTGCCTTTCTGTGTATCCTTGATACTGAGCACAGTCTCTGGCTCACACAATACCACTTAATAAATACTTTGACTTAATGACTGACTTGTCTTTGTTCTGTCCTAGATTTCTTTAATAGTGCTTCAGAGTAGAAAAAGACCTAGAGAAGGTGCCATGAAAACACTGTCTTTTTTTAAAGTCAGAATTATAGAACCAGAAGGGACTTTAAAAGTCAACTCTTACTATGAATTGAACAGAAAATTTCTTTATAAAGCTCTTCTTTGAACACTTGCTTTCCAGCTAGGTGATTTCTTGTCTAGATGCCCCTCTTACTTCACTGTAGCTCCTTAAATAGCAGAATAGGGGATACTGTTCTTTTTTTACTGTCCTAAAGTGATATGGAATAGTCTGTCTCCAAGCGCCTTAAACTGAGAATTTAAAAAAAATAAAAGAGGAAAATAAATCAGCAAAGTCAGTAAATCTCTCTCTCCCCCCTCCCCCCATACACATTATATATAGTGTTCCACATCCATAGTTACCCTAGAACCTCTTTGGGGTTGGGGTGTAGGGTGGGAGAAAAGAGAAAATTTCTTCTCATTTTGCTTCTTTGAGGCCACAGTGATTCTTTATAATTTTGAAACATTACACTTTTGTGGTTGCTGTTATTTCCATTTATTTTAATATTATTTTCTTGTTTCTGCTTACTTAATTTTGCATCAGTTATTGCTTTCCACGATTCTCTGTATGCATCACAGTCCTCAGCAGTATGAAGCTATTGCTGAAAGTGAGTGGAATGCCTTCCCCCCCAGTTTTGTTATAGTGCGGTATTAGATCCTAACGAAAGTGTCTGTCTTCATCCCATTACTATACCCTTGTGGTTTTCCTGCAGTAGTGATTGGTGCCACCTGCAAGGAAGCATTTTTAAAAGGTCGTGTATTTGGAGTATTGTTACTCTTGCTTCTTGTGGTGCCAAAATAGGAAGGTCCTCCATTTTCAGTTATCCTTACTGTCATTTATGGTGGTTTCTTGGAAATCTAGCTTGCAACCACACTTTGCCCTATCTTGGGAGTGCAGACTCAGTCATTGGTATTGGTATTGGAGCTGACCTCAGATTGGGAGAATCTAACTGAGAAAGGTGAGCTACATAGTGCAGAAAGGAGGGAAGGACAATTATGTGTTACAGTTACAACCCCTAAGTTTTTATATGCCACATGTTTTGTCACATGCTTTACTTGTGTCCTATTCTATTGCAAAGTGCTCTTCCAATTTCATCTTCACATTGTTCTTATTTGACAAAAGAAGAGCTTGGTAGTTTTTAAAATGGAAAATTCCGTATTTTTTTCTCTTCATTAAGGAGACCCTTAGAGAAATCATGTTTAGAACTGGAAAGAAGCTTTTTGTTGTTTTTCAATTGTTTTTCAGTCATATCTGACTCTTCAGGACTCCATTTGGGGTTTTCTGGACAAAGATAATGCAGTGGTGTGCCATTTCCTTCTCCAGCTCATTTTATAGATCAGGAACTGAGGCAAACAGGGTTACATGACTTGCCTAGGGTCACACAGCTAGTGTCTGACACCAGATTTGAACTCAGGAAGATCAGTCTTCCTGACTGCAGGCCTGGCACTCTGTGCACTATGGCTCCATCTAGCTGGCCTGGAAGAAGTCCAGGCCAGCTCATCCAACCCTCTCCCTACATCGATGAGTAAACTAAGATCACATAGGTCGTGAATGCCAGAGTCCAGTATTCAAAGTCAAACCTCTAACTTCATAGCTATTTTCTCCTCCATTAAACTACCTTCCCACTGTGGAGGGAATAGAAGTCTCATTTTGTCTGAGGCAACCCCCACGAAGTGATTAAAGGGTAGGTAAGAAGTGAGGCAAAAGATGGCCTAGTCTGATTTCCCAAAATAATCTATCAGGAAAGGGAAGAGCCTCTGAGCTTTGGGCCTAAACAGAAACAATTGCTATTTATACTCACTCTGAGCTATCAAAACCTAAACAATGAGCAAGTGAGGCCGGGGCTGGGGCCTGTTATAGGCCAGTCAGCAAGAACCAGAGTGATTTAGTTTTAAAGGCATAGTCTAGTATAGCTCCATTTGAATCCTAATGGGCTTCATCAAAGCCTGCTTCACCAGAGTGAAATCATGAATGGAAACTACATTAGACAAATCATGGATGTCCTTAGATGATAGGAATGCTTGAGGACCATATAAAAATTAGTTTTTAACATTAGATTTTTAATCTTTTGAATAGCATATTGGAGAGTGGTATATTACATCAGTTCAGAGTAATTAACAGCTTTAGTCTGATTTTGAATCCCACCTCAATAATTGTGTGATCCTGAGGAAATCTCAGTTCTGGCAGAGCTTCAGAATTGGACTTCAGATGCATAGATGTAGTTAGATTTCATCTATTTGTATGGTGGTAGTACTTTTAAAAGCCTTGTTACACCCTTTCTTGGTGGTAATTGAATTCTTTTTTTTTTTTTTTTAATTTTTTTATTTTTTGGCTGGGCAATGAGGGTTAAGTGACTTGCCCAGGGTCACACAGCTAGTAAGTGTCAAGTGTCTGAGGCCGGATTTGAACTCAGGTACTCCTGAATCCAGGGCCGGTGCTTTATCCACTGCGCCACCTAGCTGCCCCAATTGAATTCTTTTTAAAGTAGGTGTGTAGACAGTTGTGGTCTGTCTGTACAGTGGTGGGATTTTGGGTAGAGTCTCAGGTGATTGGGGCGGGAGACTTAGTCGTGGCTGCAGCATATGCCCAGAGGGAAGAAATGACTTCTTTTTAGCAGCAAAGTACATGCTGTCACCATTCTGTCCTGATAGATGACTATTGCAGTGTTAGCTTGTGTTTCCTGACCTCAGGAATTTTCCTCTTGCTTTGCCTCTATGACTAAATTCCCAGAATGCTGGGGCAGGACTCCTGCTTGCAGCTGTCTTTGGGGGGTAGCACAGCATAGTGGGGTGCCATTTTTCATTGTTTCTCCTTCTAAAATACCCATCCTCTGCTCTCTTAACAGTGTTAACAGCCATCACATACATTTTCCTCCACTAATCAATTACCCCACCTGCTTAGACCATTGCCAAAATCTTGTTTCTTGTCCACTTTCCATCTCCTGTCTTTACTGCACCTTAGTTCAGGTCTTCATCTCCTTTCTGCTTGGCTCCTTTTAAAATTGTTCATCCTTCCTTAAGTCTGTCCCCTTTCCATTCTGTCTGCTAAAATGATTTTACAAGGGTTCATCATCATAGTAAATAGCAATAGATAGGATAAATTTTTAATTTAATTTCGACCATTATTGCTGACCATTTGGGCATTAATTCTTTGTCCCCATCCCTCCAAACCCTTATTCCTAAATTCACTATTTCCCACTATTTTACCATTCTTCCAATCATTCAAGTTCACAACTTGCTTTACCCTTTAACCTCTAACCACATTTTTTATGAATATCACCTTCTTTCCACACACAGCCACTAGTTCAGCCACTACCTCTTCTCTGTTTTTAACAACTTCCTTATTGATCCTGCTCTTCTCTAGTTGCAACCCTACTCTGCTATTGCATTCCCCAAATTAAATCTGAATTGATATTCCCAAAGAATAAGTCAGAGCACTTTGCTCTCCTTCTGAATGAGTTTCGGTTGACTTTCAATGGTCCTTGGGATTAAAGGCGTTCAGTCAAGAAGCATTTATTAAGAGCCTTCTCTGTACTCTGGCACTGTGTTAGCCACTGGCATACAAAGAGAAGGGAATTCATTCCTACCTCCAAGGATCTTTCACCCTGTTTTATTAATCTATATCACTCTATATTGAAGTTCACTCCCTATCCAGGTGGACTGGCCTCCATGTTCTCACCTGACCTCTCTCATTTGTAAATTCTGATTTTGGGAAAGTAATTTCACTAGTCTCTGTTTCCTCCTCTGTAAATTAGAGGCTTGGAGCAGATAACTTTTATTTAGTTTGATAATTCCTTTGAGTTCAGAATCTATCATGTGGTGATTTTGTTTCCCTTGCCTTCTGCTTTGTAACTTTTGCTGTTTTACTGGCATGAACTTCTTATGCACCTCTGTGTTCTAGAATCCCTACCTTCCTTCAAATTCAGTTCACGTGCTACTTTCTATAGGGAGTCTTTTTTGATCTTTACAGTTGCTCTGTTATCTATCTTGTATATACTCACCTGTATACATAATACTTCTAGAAGGCTTCCGTTAATGGACTTGTCTAAAGTCACTGAAAACCTGCTTCAACTCATTCCTCAGTGATTAGCTTACCCTTCTCTATCATTCTTCCCTAGTGTTATGAACTCCTGCTGACCACCCTTTGTAAGGGTCTCTTGCACTTTCACTCTCAAGGTGGGGGAAGGAGCAGGGGAAAAAAAAAGTTCTGAATGTTCTTTGCTTTCCCAGACTCTCCCTTCACAACTGCCACTTGGTAACTTCTCTTTTGAGATACAGTGCATTATTCATCTTGCAATTGGGCATATGGTAGTTGTTATCTAAGAACACTCAAGAGTTCTGTATGTGGTTCATAGGCTTTCTCTCCTCTCCTACTCCTTAATCCATAGTAGGAGACTTCATATTGATACTCCCTCCAGCACTCTAACATCTTAATATATTGAAGTGCTAATTCCATGATTTAATCTTCCACAAAAGTTTTATCCTTGATCTTGTCACCATCCCTAAGTGGTCTACTTCCATATTCATGAAATTTGAAATTCCTTTATCTGAATTTAACTTTTTTATCCTTACATCCTTTGCTTTGCCATTATAATTCCTAATCCTGTTCTTTTGTTTCCAGCTTGATCTCTGATCCCTCTACTCCTCAGCTTTTTCTGTGCCTCCAATTTCTTTTGGTTCCTTCCTTGGTGAACCATTTCAACTCTACTCCATGCTCTATATTACTGAGTCCCTCTACACCTTATTCTGGCGATGATTATAACTTCTGAAGTGCCTCCTTTTTCTGTCCAAATGCTGACTCAGTGCCCTACAGATTTAAGTTATATTATTTCCCCCAGGCCCTCACTGCTGCAAGGCAATCCTTATACACTTTCCTAATTAACTTATTACTATCCCACATAGCATTGATGCTTTTCTAAACCTTTTCATCTCTTCTCAAACCTCAGGTGGCTCCTTTTCCTTCTAGCCTCTTCACTGAGAACTTTGCTTTGTGCTTCACTAAAAAAATTAGGCCTCTCACCAAGAGCTTTTTTCTCTCCTCTCCCCTCTCCCCTCTTCCATCTCACATCACTCAAGTGTCTTCCTTTAGTACTCTTCCTCTCCTTCACTTTCTTTCTCATATAAATAGGTGGTTCTGATGTAGGAGGCAAAAAAGGGTTAATAGAAAAACCCAAGACCCAAGCTCTAATTCAGATATTAGCTCTAAAAGGGAGTCAGATCCCAGTTAATGGATAACTTATGTTAGGTTCTTGTACCCATAGTGATCAACATCCATAACATATCAGAGCGGGTCAGGTCAAAATAACAATAAAGAAAAATCTAATAAAAAATGATTATATTTTGAAACTAGCCATGGGAATCAGAAAGAGACATGCACAGAAAAGGCCAAATTTGTCCCCAGATTCACCTTATGACATGTAAACCCCCAAAACACACCTCCACTGAAAAAGGTACCTGCCTCGGGGGTTGGTTTAGGACCCCAGGAACTCCAAATTAGGATAAGTCCTCCCTTGTAACACCCCTAAGGTGGAGAATATTATAATGAGAAGGACAGGCCTTCCTCTGTACCTCCCCAAGGTGGAGATTATTATAATGAGACTGATCAATTTATCCATACTATAAATATAACTGTCTTTCCTTTCACTGTTCGAGAGATACCTTTCCAATATTCTGGTTCTCTCCCTGTGATCACCCACAGTATTACAATAAAACTTGGGAAACTGAGTCACTGAGTCTTATAATTCTTTTGGGATGACTCACAACCAATTTGACCCCAAATTCCATCCCACATCAGTTCTCTGTGCTAAGGACAGTACCTTGGTATGCGCAAGTGATTCCTGTCTTAGGCCTTCATCACCTCATCCCTAGACTGTTATGAGATCTTACAGGTAATTCCCCTACAAGTATTGGTTGTATTGCTGGACAGCTAGGTGGTACAGTGGATAGAACACTAGCCCTGATGTTGGGAGGAACTGAGTTCAAACCAGACACTTATTAGTTGTGCGACCCCTGGGCAAGCCATTTAACCCCAGTTGTCTTTAAAAAACAAACATTGAGGGCCATCTCCAGCTGTCCCATGCATCTCACCACTAGGCTCTGGAGGAGTGAGGTTGGTGGCCTTGCATAAACCTCCCTCACTACTTAAATCCAATTCAGTACAAGTCATGACATCACCCTGATATCATGGTCCTGTTTGAGATTGAAGGACAAACAACAACTGGCTGTATTTCTCACTTCTTTCTTTGATTCCATTTGGGCCTTTTCTCTCTGGCCATCCCTCAGGTTTGGAATGCTTGTTTTCCTCAGCTCTGCCTCCTGGTTCCCTTGACTTGTTTCGAGTCTTTGCTCAAGGAATCCTGCCTTCTGCAAGAGGTCTTTCCTGGTTTCTCTTTTTTTTTGGCGGGGTCAGTGAGGGTTAAGTGACTTGCCCAGGGTCACACAGCTAGTAAATGTCAAGTGTCTGAGACCAGATTTAAACTCAGGTCCTCTTGAATCCAGGGCCGGTGCTTTATCCACTGTGCCACATAGCTGCCTGCTGGTTCCTCTTAATGTGGCAGTCTCTGTGCTCTTGAGATTAGTTAACAACGTAAAACGTTTATATTTTGTGTAACTTCCATAAGAATGGGAGCCTCTCCGAAGGCTTTGTGACATTTTGAAAAGAGAGACACTAAGAATCGGAGCAATCAAAGCAGTTTTCACAGACGTCCTGTACAAGCCTCGAGTGCCTTTATTAGGTAATTTTGGGGGTGCGTGGGGGGGGTGTCATCCTCTTGGTTGACTTTGCTCTTTCAAGGGAACTAAAAGAATATGTTATGCCTGATGTTCAGAAGAGCATTCTCAACATTTTCTGATCAGAGGTTATTGGATAGAACATTGCAAACCTTATGGATTATTAGAACTTGGAATTGGGTTCATTCAATTCAACACATATTTGTTATGCACCTTCCATGTGCCAAGCAGTTTTTTAGGCCCAGAGATACAAAGAAAAAATGAGATTAAAAAAACACACACAATAACCTGTTTATTTATATTTGGGTATAAAATACTTGTGTAATCCTCCCTTGCCCAATGAAGACCTTTGTTTGCAGCCCTACTCCTACAAAAGTGATTAGAACAGCAGAATTTTCCAGGATAGTAAAAATGACAACAGTAGAGTATCTGGCACATAGTAAGCACTTAATAAATGCTTTATCTCTCACTAGTATTGCCTGCAGTGACATTGCTGAGGCCAGGAAGTCGGACTTCAGACAGGGTTACTAGATTAAATCTAACTTGCTGAGATACTGATTTGTGCTAACAATGGCTACTTTGAGGGACCTGTTAATAGCCATGAAACCTGTTCTTAGTGCTTTTTTTTTTCTTTTTGTGCAAGGGATGGAAAAGAAAGCAGGCCATTAAATACTAAGTGCGGTTCAGCTGTTTTGCAGTGAGAACTGTTGTTTAGCTTAATGTAAAATTTATTTTACCATATGTAAAATTCATTTGAGTAGATGCACACCCTGAAAGACTTGAATGGGCAAGGAGTATTTTCAACTACCAGTGCGATTTATTATTTAAAAGCAGTGAAATGACATTGCTGTTAGGGTAGTGGAGAGGAGTAGTGATGTCATGGGGAATGGGGTTCTGTGCATTAGCTCGATGGCTGGCTGGGCTGTCTGCTCATGTCAATTATTTATAGTCTTCTGTCCCACAGCCTGGCAGGGCCGCAGTATGGAATTCGAACTTTCTCTTCATTGTTCCCAGCCTCTTGCCCAGCTGGCGTTCTATTCACTAATTTGATGCGTTTTTAGAGTAGTGTGAAAGGATTCAAAGGTTTTGTCTTGTTTTGGTTTATTACTCTCAAAGAGGTTGCTAAATTTAGTTTTTAAAAATCATCTAAGAAATTTTGTAGCTGTGTTTTGTTTGTTTGCCTGTGTGTGTTTGAGGGTAATACCACCAGGATTTCTAACCACATAGGCTTCAGAATGCTGCCTTTCCTTTCCTGTTTCAGTGCCCTTGAATTCCATGACTGCTGGTGTGGTGAAAACAGCATTGAATTCTAGGATCCTGGGTTTTAGAATACCAGTTGTGCTATGTGCTGCCTGTGTGACCTTGGACAAATCACTCAATATTTTTTGGACCCTCAGTTTCCTTATCTGTGTCAAAACCTGCCTCCAAAATCACTTTCACCTTTAAATCTTTTTTCTTAATGTCCCTAAGGTCTCCTCTGCTTTTTAATGGGGGTGATTTTCCAGTGGTCCTAAGCAGTAATTCCCTGTCAAATTTTTGTTTTTTTCTAATACACCACTTATACTAAATATTGCATTTATTAGCTAATAGATATAGGGTATATATCAAAGGCAAAATACTTTATAGCTTTTCTCTAAAATTCATGTTTTAAATTATCTATTTTAAATAGATGCCTTTAACTTTTTTTTAACCTCTTCCATCTTAATGCATTTTTGCTAGCATCATTAGATACCATGTGTTGCAAGTTCCAAATGGGGAAAGGTGGGGCAGCTAGGTGGCTCAATAGGGTATATATCAAAGGCAAAATACTTTATAGCTTTTCTCTAAAATTCATGTTTTAAATTATCTATTTTAAATAGATGCCTTTAACTTTTTTTTAACCTCTTCCATCTTAATGCATTTTTGCTAGCATCATTAGATACCATGTGTTGCAAGTTCCAAATGGGGAAAGGTGGGGCAGCTAGGTGGCTCAGTGGATAAAACACCAGCTCTGATTCAGGAGGACCTGAGTTCAAATCCAGCCTCAGACACTTGACACTTACTAGCTGTGTGACCCTGGGCAAGTCACTTAATCCCCATTGCCCTGCGGCGCCGCCCCCCCCCCCCCCATCTCTACTTGGTAGGATGTTACATAACCTGCTAAAGACTGTAGAATTTGATCCTGAGGGAAGGGGTGGAGAGAGATCCTGATGAAAATGTCTAGCAGACTGCTGGAGATGTGAGACAAAGAAGAGGCTGAAGCTAAGACAGAGTTGGACACAGATCATGCCGGCCTGACCTTATTCCATGTTTACAGGGATACTAGACTGGTCATTTAGAGAAACGCTTTGGGTACAGTTTACCCAGGTTTTAGCAGAGCATTTGACAAAGTCTGTCATGCTACTCTTGTGGAAAGGATGGAGAGATGTGGTCTAGACCAGGGCTTCTTAAACTTTTTCCACTCACGACCCCTTTTCGCCAAGAGACTTTTACACGACCCTGGGTATAGAGATATATAAAATATGTATACATAACCTTTTTTTTTTTTTTTTTTTTTGAGGTGAGGCAATTGGGGTTAAGTGACTTGCCCAGGGTCACACAGCTAGTAAATGTTAAGTGTCTGAGGCCAGATTTGAACTAAGGTACTCCCGACTCCAGGGCCGGTGCTCTGTCCACTGAGCCACCTAGCTGCCCCTTATACACAACCTTTTACTGTTGCACAGTGTTCACCTGGTTCTGCTCATTTCACTTTGCATCAGTTCATATAATTCCTTCCAGACCTCTCTGAAATCATTCTGTTTGCCATTTCTTATTACGCAATAATATTTCATCATAAGTATATATCACAGCCTGTTCAGTCATTCCCTAATGATGGGCATCCCTTTGATTTCCAATTCTTAGCCACCACAAAAAAGAGCTGCTATAAATATTTTTGTACAAATAGGTCTTTTGCTCTTTTGGGGGATGTTTTTGGGATATAAACCTCCATGGATCAAAAGGTATGCACAGTTTTTATAGCCCTTTGGGCATAGTTCCAAATTGTTAAAGAGTTATTTAGAGGGTAAATGGGTTTCCTAGGGTCACATGGCCAATATATTTCCGATATGAAACTTGAGCAAACCAGGTCTTTTTGGCTCAGGGGCTAACTGAATCCACTATGTGCTATACAACACTGCCTGTCATATTGAAGGAACTAAAAGATGTCTTCTGGTATAAACACAATCATTCCCAAAAGTGGTTGAAGGTATTAGTACTTAAAGGTGGTGGTGGGGAGGGGGTAAACAGAGCCTTTCTGTAGTCAAATTAAGAGTGGATTTTAGGAGAAAACTGACTTTGAATCTGTTATTAATCAGTATAGAAAAGATGGCTAGGAATGACCACAAGCTTGCTATTTTTGAGCAATGGCTTAGTATCCTATAAATAGGAATTAATTTTAGAAACAGCTGTATGTTAAAGGATAATGCCCCCTACATTTATTGTTAAGGAATAGGAACAATAAATAGCAAAAGGGGGAAGATAAACTGAAACCTTTGAGATAAAAATATATATGAATACAGGGATCTTGAAAATCATGTTTTAGATTGTATTATATCTACCTCATGCTCTATTACTCGACAGAATTCATAGGGGAAAGTTTAGGAAAATATATTGGTGGAATAGACGACTTACCATCTGTACAGCGGGCAGTGTTACATACATAGCACATACTGTAGAGAGTCAGCTGCCAAGCCAGAAAGAAGCAGGAGAGATTCTTTCCTTAAAAGATTAGTTTATGGGGGCAGCTAGGTGGCGCAGTGGATAGAGCACCGGCCCTGGAGTCAGGAGGACTTGAGTTCAAATCTGGCCTCAGACACTTAACACTTACTAGCTGTGTGACCCTGGGCAAGTCACTTAACCCCAATTGCCTCACTTGAAAAAAAAAAGATTAGTTTATACGTGTGAATGATAATGGGAAGTAAGGCTGCAATGATGCTGATAGATTGTGAAGGGATTTAAATGGCAAGATGGCCAGTGTGCCTATCCCCTAGCAGGGTTTCAGTAACCACTTGGAGATTGGTGACAGTGGCCACCAGGGGTTCAGGCTGAAAAGTCTTCAGTGGTGCCTTAAGCAGTAAATCATTGTCCAATGGTGGATTCTTTCAATTTCTATTTTACCTTCTGCTTCTCGAATAGCAGGGCAATTTTGCCTCAGAATCTCTTGGAGGATGGTGTCTAAGCTCTCGTTTTGCTCATGGTTTTCAGGTAGTCCAATGATTTTCAAATTATCTCTCCTGGCTTTATTTTCCAGGTCAGCTATTTTTCCAAGGAGATATTTCACATTGCCCTCTATTTATTGTTATTATTATGAATTATATTAATTAACTATATAACACATATAATAATATATAATAAATATATTAATTAATATTAATAATAATTTTGCGGGGCAATGGGGGTGAAGTGACTTTCCCAGGGTCACACAGCTAGTAAATGCCAAGTGTCTGAGGTTGGATTTGAACTCAGGTCCTCCTGAATCCAGGGCCGGTGTTTTATCCACTGTGCCACCTAGCCGCCCCTTGCCCTCTATTTTTTTATTCAGTTGGATTTGCTTTACTGTGTCTTGCTTTCTCATAAGGTCACTAGCTTCCATTCTGGTTCAGTCCTAATTCTTAAGCAATTATTTTCATCAGACAGTTTTTAAAATCTCCTTTTCCATTTGGTTTGTCAGGCTGTTGACTCTGCTGCATCGTTCATTTCTCTTTCCATTCTTTCCTCCCTCTCTCTACATCTTCCTTCTATCTCTCCTACTTTCTCTTCAAAATCCCCAATGATGTTTTCTTTTCTGTGTGACGACAGGAGAATAAATAAATAAAAATATTAGAATATTTAAACATGTTTAAAACAGTATAGGTTTGTTTCTGCAGTGATTCATTGAACTATTGACTAATTCCAAGTGTAGTATGTTGTTGTGGTTTCTCAACCCAGGATCAGATTGTTTCCTACTTGCCATAAAGATTCAGCATTTGAGCACGGAAACAGATTTCCAGTGGATTGTCGGACAAACATGCATACCTTTACTTATATTCTGTACATTGCTCCAGAGGAACTCTCTGGTTCCCTCAGTTCCCCTGTAATTACACCTCATCAGCTGTGCAGTTATCACCAGCCATCACAAACATTCTACAGAAATGAACCTCCTGGTGTTTCTCAATGTGCTATTAAGGAATTATCATTTAAGTGTGTTCTTCCTTATATTGATATTCTTCTAATGGGTATGTTTTCATATGAACTGATTGGCAACATTGGTCAGTCATTCAATTTCTGTGAGAGTACAGTTGATTGCCAGTGGTTGAAGAGAAGCATGATCCTTTCCTTAAAAAATTAAGTTTATATATAAATATTGTTTAAAACAAAGCAGTATATGCAGTTGCACTAAACACACTTATTTAATCCCATTTTTGTCATGCAGTAGAAAAGTAATACTTTGCATAAAAATACAAAATGAAAGTCCATTTCATCAAGAGAGCTTGTACAATCCTGCTACCATTTCTTAAACTACGTATTTGTGTGAGAGCATTTTCCATTTCTTCCTGTTTTAAATCAAAACACAGAAATAAATTTGTTATTGAACTTGATTTAATGCTGTGTCTGTTAGATGTTGAACCAAATATTGTAGACCTTTGTTCAAATGAAGAAGTCCAACATAGAAATTAAGTTAATATATGACTTATTATATTAAAGCTCTTACATGTTATAACTAACTTCATAAAAATGTTTGTGTTCAATAAAATTTGTTCATTGAATTTAATTTGAAGTCTTGCATGTGGTAATAGTAAGCATATGGGATTTTGCTGGATTTCCAAATCATCACATTTTTAATGGAAATTTAGAATTTTGTATTTAGGATGTTCATAGTTACAAATATATTTTATAATAATAATTATGATGTGAAATGTAATTTGGAGCTTTTGTGGGCAAAGTTCATCATCATTGTAGCTGCAGAGCCTTAACTTCTGACTTCTAGTCTCACACATTAGTTCTTTTGCATCTCAAACCTGATGCTCCCCAGACATTTAAAAATTCACATGTACAAAACGGAATTCATTAGCTTTCTCCCTAAATCTTCTCACCTTCAAAACTTCCCTCTTAATGTTGAGGGCAACACACCATCCTCCCACTCACTTACCTTGGAGTACTAATTTAGATCCCAGCCTCAGCGTCACTATCTCATACCCTCCTATCTGCATTGTTGTGAAGGCCTTTTGATTTTGCCTTTGTGAGTTCTCTCGAATCTGCCCCTTCTCTCCTTAACCTTACCTCATCACTGGGAGTCAGATTCCTCATTGCCTCGTTTGTGGACAAATGTAATAGAGTCTGCTGGTGGATCGAACTGCTTCAGGAGGGTTACCCTCCTTCTAGTCCACATGCAGTCTAGCCACCAAGTGACTGTCCTAAAGCACGGATGCCATCGAGTCACACGTACTTCCTTCCTGCCAGTAATCTTCAGGGTTCTCCATCACCTCCAAGATCAAATACACAGTTACTTAGCATTTTTAAAAACCTGTCGAATAACCTCACTTCTTGTACCTTTCTTGTGGTCCCATACTTTATTCCTATTCCTTTCAAGTACTCTTCAGTCCAGGAACACTGGCCTCCTTGCTGTTCCCCAAATAAGACTCTCTGTCTGTCATCCCCAAGCATTTTCTTTGGATATCCTCCAGGCCTAGAATGTGCTTTTCTTCTCATCTCTGCCTTTTGGCTTCCCTCAAGCCTCATCCTGTACAGGAAGTCATTCCCTACTCCTCTTAATTCTAGTGCCTTTCATTTCTTATCTACTTCCTATTTATTCTCTGTATTGCTTATATGTACATATTTGTTTGCTTGTCATCTCCCTCATTAATTAAATTGTGAGCTCATTGTCTTTCCCTTCTCTGTGTATCCTAGCACTTAGTAGAGTGCCTGGCACATAGTAGGAGCTCAATTACTACTTAAAGAATAAATGTTTTAAAATATTGCTAATAATTTGTTAAATTATTTGGAGAGTCATAGCAGATTTGTTGTTGTTAAAAGGGATTCATAGAGTAAAAAAGGTTGGGAAACACTCTTCTAGAGAAAATGAGGAGTCACTAAAGATTTTGAGTAAGAGCATGCTATAATGGTTTTGCTAGATTCTATTTTGGCGGCTTTTTGTGGAATGGAGAAGGGAGACCCTGGAAGCATGAGGAAAAAATGAAGATCTTATAGCTTAATTTCATACTAGTGTCTAAAATTGGGTGGTTGTATTGGGAGTGGAAAGCAGATAGAGTCTACACAGGATGAGGTGCCTTCATTGACAAGACTAGGCAACTGAATGTTGATGGTGAAGGTAGAATTGCTGATGACTCCTGGGGTATGAACTGGGATGATTGGAAGTTTGAGGTGCCTTGTGGACACTCACATAAAGACATACAGTAGTGATTGGGCATGTGAGATTTTTTTTTTTTTTGCGGGGCAGTGGGGGTTAAGTGACTTGCCCAGGGTCACACAGCTAGTAAGTGTCAAATGTCCGAGGCCGGATTTGAACTCAGGTACTCCTGAATCCAGGGCCGGTGCTTTATCCACTGTGCTATCTAGCCGCCCCCATCCTTTTTTTTTTTTTTCCTCTTGCTTATTTTATTTTATTTATTTATTTTTTTTACATATAAGGTATTTTATTTTTTCCGTTACATGTAAAGATAGTTCTCAACTTTTGTTTATACAAGCTTTACAATTTCAGATTTTTCTCCCTCCCCTCTCTCCCCCCTCCCCTAAACAGCAGGTAATCTGATATAGGTTATATCTATATATCTATATCTATATACATATAGATAGATAGATAGATAGATAGATAGATATACACATAATAACATTAATCCTATTTCTGCATTAACCCTGTTACAAGAGAAAAAATCAGAGCAGTAATGCAAAACCTCAAAATAGAAAAAAAACCAATAGCACCCAAAACAAAAGAAATAGTATGGTTCAATCAGCATCTATACTCCACAGTTCTTTTTTTCTTTTTCTTGGATTTGGAGATCCTCTTCTATCATGAGTTCCCTGGAACTCTTCTGTACCATTGCATTGGTGAGAAGAATATAGTCCATCACAGTAGGTCAACACTCAATGTTGATGATACTGTGTACAATGTTCTTCTGGTTCTGCTCATCTCACTCATCATCAGCTCACATAAGATCCTCCAGGTTTCTCTGAACTCCTCCTGCTCATCATTTCTTACAGCACAATAGTATTCCATTGTATTCATATACCACAACTTGTCCAGCCATTCCCCAATTGATGGGCACCCCCTCAACTTCCAATTCCTTGCTACCACGTAAAGAGCAGCTGTAAATATTTTTGTACATGTGGGTCCCTTTCCCCCTTCCATGATCTCTTTGGGAAAAAGACCCAAAAGTGGTATTGCTGGGTCAAAGGGTATGCACAGCTTTATCGCCCTTTGGGCATAATTCCAAATTGCTCTCCAGAATGGTTGGATCAGTTCACAGCTCCACCAACAATGAATTAGTATTCCAATTTTCCCACAGCTTCTCTAACATTTATTATCTTCTTTTTTTGTCATTTTAGTCAATCTGATAGGTGTCAGGTGGTACCCTCAGAGTTGTTTTAATTTGCATCTCTCTAATCATTAGAGATTTAGAGCATTTTTTCATATGGGAATAGATAGCTTTGGATTCTTCATCAGAAAACTGCCTGTTCATATCCTTTGACCATTTCTCAATTGGGGAATGACTTGGATTCTTATAAATTTGATTTAGTTCCCTATATATTTTAGAGATGAGGCCTTTATCAGAAGCACTGGCCTCAAAAATTGTTTCCCAGCTTGCTAATCCTTTTGTTTTTAAAGAAGGAAAATCTGAGAATGTTCATAAGTATCAGGGAAGGAGCCTGTGCATAAGAAATTGAACATTAGAGAGAGGAAAGAGCTACCTGTTGGAGAAGCCGAGTCTGTTGGATTGATGGTCCAAGTAGGAGTTTTTGGAACTGGCAAGAAGCAATATCTTATCATCCAAGACTGGAGGGAAGGAGAAGACTGGAGGAGGAGGAAGATGTTTGAAATATGAAGTCAGGAAGGCCTGAATGTAAATGTGGCCTCAGATCTAGCTATAGTATCCTTCCCCTCTGTGCCTCAGTGTACTCATTAGTAAGACGGGAATGATGATAATGGCACCTACCTCCCAGGGTTGTTGTGAGGATCAAATGAGATAACAATGACTAAACACTTAGTCTGGTGCCTGGCACATGGTAGGCTTTATATAAATGCCAATTAGTATAATTGAAATAATTTTGAACTTGAACTCCAAGTTAATGATTTTATTCTGTGTTATATAGAGTTTTTCAGGCTGATTTTACATTCAAGTAGTACATTCTGTGCACAGAAAATTGAGTATTTTACCTCAGGTGAATATTTTATACCCTGTTGAGAGATATATCAGTAATATCAATAAATGGATCCCCCCCCCCCCCCATGTCATACAAAGTCTGTTTCTTGACAGTGCACTGCCACCAACTGTCTTCTTGGGTTTGTGGTGTGATTCTCTGCCAGGGTGCTCCGGGAGGCCCTCCCCCAATATCGTATGCTTTGTTTCCTGTCTTGTTTTCTCTATAAGCCTCCCAATTAAAAAAATTTTTTTTACAGTAAGCTTTTTTTAATTTAAAGTTTTGAGTTCCAAATTCAATCCCTCCATCCCCTCCCCCTTCCCTGAATTGGTAAGCAATCAGATATAGGTTATATGTGAGTAATTTTGTAGGTCATTACCATATAAGTAATTTTGTTTAAGAAAACTTGAATAAAAGAAAAAAATGAAAGAAAATGAAAAATAGCATGCTTCAGTTTGTGTTCAATCAGTATCAGCTCTTTTACCTCCCAAATTTTAATGCTATAAAATAAAGAAAATACCATCATCATCTTGTCATTCCCTACTCATTGAAATAGAAGGGAAGAGGCACTTAGACTTTTCATAAGGTGTCACTCAGCAGGTAATGTTTGAATGCTGTTCTTTTTTCCCTTCCCTTCCACCTACACCTCATCCCCCGTTGTCCCTCTCTTCTCCACCCTCCTCCCTATATACACATGTATCCCTGAGCTTTTAGCCCTTCAGGGTTTGTTTCCTTTGAGTGTATTCTTGAATAAATTAATTACTGTTTTTTATTTTTGTGTGGACTTAATACCTTATTTAGAAAGGCTGAAAAGGGATTGAACATATAATAATATATTTTCCTTTTCTGTTTATTGAGATTTATTATACCCTTCAAACAAAATAGCAGTGTAGTCACCCTGCTCTTTAACAGCAGTTATGAGATTTAAAAGGGGGGTTATAAATGGGGGTTTATAAAAGAATGCAATTAGTGATGTGTAAAGAATTAGGCCTTTTCTGATAGTTTCTTTTTAATTCCCACGGAGGAAAAAACTTCTGTTCAGTTGTTTTTCAGTTGTGTCTGACTCTCCATGACCCCCATTTTTTAGGTTTTCTTGGCAAAGATTTGAGAGTGGTTTGCTATTTCCTTCTTCAACTCATTTTACAGGTGAAGAAATTGAAGCAAACAGGATCAAGTGATTTGCCCAGGGTCTCACAGTTAGCATGTGAGGCTGGATTTTTGAACACAGGTCTCCTGACTCCAGACCTGAAGCTCTATCCATTGGGCCACCTAGCTAAAAATACTTGGGGCCTAAAACATTCTCAGTGTGGCAGGGCCAGGGACAAGAAACGGAAGGGGGCAGTCAAGGTGGTCACTAGGCTCTCGGTTATTCTGGTCTTCTGAGCCTGGTGGGAAAGTAAAGGAAGGAGATTAGCAAACAGTTCCATCAGACTCTCCATCATTCCTTGTGAGTTGGTTAAAAAAAAAAATGATCCTGTTGATAGTCATCATTACTGCAGGGCAGCTTCCTGAGACAAACAGAACATGATGAATGTTGTGGGGAAGGAGACTTGTTTGCATTCAACCAGAGCCCCTCGGTTTCCTATCTCACAAGCAGGTAGCTATTAGATGGATATTGGTTATTGGGAGAGACCCAAGTAGAAATAAAGAGGGAATGGAATGCGATCGTGGATTATCAAAGTTTCCAGAAAAAGACTGGGTGGGGGTGTGCCCTGTGTCCAGTTCAGAGGTTCTTAAGGGTTTGAGAGAATGACTTGTTAGGGGAAGGAAAGGGAATAAACATTTTATGCAGCTTCTACCATATGCCAATCACTGTGCCCAGTACTTTTTACAAATACCATCTCATTTACTTCTCACAGTGACCCTGTGAGGTAGGTGCTGCTATTATACCCATCTTACAATTGAGGAAACTGAGGCAAACAGAGCTTAAGTGACTTGCCCAGGGTCACATTGCTAGGAAGTATCTGTGGCTGGTTTTGAACTCACTTCGTCCTGATTCTAGGCCCAGGGCTCTATCTACTGGGCCACCAGCTGCCTTTTAATTTGCCATATGCTCCAGACTTTTTGGATTGCAACAGTGATAATGACAGAAGAACCAGAATTCAGGCTAGTCTCCAGATCCTGCTCAGTTTTTCCTGTAACACTTCCCAGGAATCTGCAAGTCAGTGACCATTTTTAAGCTAGAAGTAAATACCTAATTAGTCTCTATATATTGCTATAAAATACAGACTTTTCTTTCTGATAAGATTTTATTGAATTAGAAAAATGTGTATGTATACACCAAAAAATTAATTAAAATATTGCCATGTAAAATGGAAATTTACCCTTTAATTAAAGATTAAAATTTTGATTTGTTTATATTGGCTCTTGTCTTTGCAAATAAAACTGTGTGATTATAAATCACACTAAAGTTTTATGTGAATCAAATGGGGGTGGGGGAGTGTAAGTAAGTGGCTTGTTACTTTGGTCAGTTCACCTTTGTTTTCACTGATTATTAGCCTTTACAATTTTTCTTTCTTTTATATTGACTGATCGATCATTCAGTTAGGTTAGTGCTCCCTTCTGGTGACCAAATCTTGATAGTTAGATCAGGTCAAGTTGGGTCCGACTAGAATCTGGGACTCAAGCGCAAATAACTATGCTTGACTCTAACTTACATGTACAGATTTATGAATGGTTGTATTCTCTCTTCTCCTGGCTGTTTCTGGTCCCAATACATATTTTCATAAGGATATTTAATCCAGATGCCTTGTGCTTCAGTTTTTATACAGGTATGTAATTAGGGAGATTGTTTGGGGTGTGGAAAGAATAAGAGCAAGTTTGCATACATTGGATTCCAGTCAGTGTTTGTAGCAGTATGGTTAGAGGGGAAGAGAGGAGAGGAGAGGTGGGTGGTCCTTGGCATTAATCCATATTTATTCTGCTATTATCCTCTATTTGCAGCTTTCAGCAATCGGCTGATGTCATCGCACATATGTTTAGAGCTGTTGCTAAGGTGATTAGCTTCGGAATCTGCCGCCTCCCCAGTCTTGTTGAAAGGCAGAGAAACTGCTTGGTGTAGTTAGACTCTGTTCATATATAAGTTCATTGGCAGCTTGACTTGTTAGTTACTAGGAACAGATTGCCTAACTTTAGAGTAAATGGCTTAACCCTCATGGTTTACCTTGACCATATGAGTGCCTTAAAATCCAGTAATATGTCTATGGAAAAATGCCATGCAAGTGCAAAATTGCCTTCCATTTCTTCTCTCTCCATCTGATCTGTCTTCCTGTTCCCACCCTTAGTTTTTTTTTTCTTTCTTTTTTCTTTTTTTGGAGGCAGCTGAGATTAACTGACTTCCCTAAGATCACACAGCTAGCAAGTGTCAAATGCTGGGTTTGAGCCTCAGGTCCTTCTGACTCCAGGGCTGGTGCAGTGGACCATCTAGCTGCCCCTTCCACCTCCACTTTCAAACCGCTTTATGATGTTCAGTAGCCCTTCACTTGTGATTCTCAGTTAAAACATTCCTATGTGACTTTGGAGGTGGCGTTTTGGTTTTGGTTGTTCTTCAGTCCTGTCACGTTTTTAGTGACACTTTGGACCCTTGCACACCAGGTTCATGATTGTTGTCCCTTTCTCGATGTCCCCTTTTCCTTTTGCCTTCAGTCTTTCCCTACCCAACGTCAGGCTCTTTTGCAGTGATTCTGGTCTTCTCACTATGTAGTCAAAGTATTGAAACTTCAGCTTCAGTATTTGACCTTCCAGTGAATAGCCTGAATTAATTTCTTAAAGTATTGAGTGATTTGCTTTCCTTGCTTTTCAGTGGACTCTCAGAAGTCTTCTCTATCTCCAGAACTCGAAAGTGTCCATCCTGCAGTGCATGGCTTTTCTTACAGTCTGTATGTGGATTGCTACGGGAAAAACTGTAACTTTGACTGCAGGGATCTCTGTCTCTGCCTTATAGTTGACCATCCAGCCTTGCCATAGCTTCCCTTCGGAGGAGCAAGTGTCTTTTAATTTCATGTCTGCAGTAACTGTTTGCAGTGATCTTGGAGTCCGGGAACATAGAATCTGACACTGCTTCTATTTCTTTTCCCTCTGTTTGCTAGGAAGTGATCGGACCAGTTGCCAAGGTCTTAGGGTGGTGCTTGTTTTTGTTTTGTTTTGTTTTGTTAGGTTGTTGGTTGGTTGGTTCCTTGGTTTGGTTCTTTTGGATGTCAAGCTTCAAGCCAGCTTTTGCAGTCTCCTTTTTCACCCTCATCAAAAAGCTTCTTAATTTCTTTTCACCTTCTGCCATCAGAGTGGTATTATCTGCATATCTGAGATTGTTGTTATTTCTCTGGGCCACCTTAATTCTGGTTTTTGTTTTATTCAGCCTGGCATTTCACATGATGTATTCTGTATTTAAGTTAAATAAACAAGATAACAATACTTGTATTTCTTTCCCAATCTTAAACCTATCAGTGGGTTTGAATCTCTTAAAAAAATCTCTTAAATTTTATAACACTTTTGATAGGAATTATATTGTAGTTTATCAACACTCGATGCTGGCTGAGTTCTGATTGTTGGTGATTAGTAACACATACTGGTAACATTTATTTGCCATTCCTTCCAGATGAGCTGCTATTTTAAAAGTTTTTATTTGAAATGGAGGGTAGGAAAGAAAGGTATTCATTCATTTAGATACCTCATTTAATTTGTTCTATAGTAGTGAAGCCTGTAGGCTGTATTATAATATGCCTTTTTGTTTCGAACACAACTTATCACGTGACTTTGATAGTACTTTATTTCCATTGAAAAGTAAAGAAATCATAGAATGCTTAGAGTAAAATTTAATCAAGATTACTTAAACTACTAGTTTTAAGTAAATCACTTTCCCCTCACCTAACCATATGATGTTACTTTTTGGTTTTATAGATTACATGTATTTTCTAAAGAGAAGCACTCTGAATTTAATGGTTAAGAGAGAAGTAAGCTCTGTAGTCTTATTGCTCCTTAATACCTACTTCTCACAAAGACCACTTTAGGTGCTGATCGTATTAGTGTGAAATATAATAGGAAGACAACTCTGAGGACCTGCATATTGATGTAGAAAACTACAGATTAACATTATTTTAATTGTTTTGTTAAGCATTTCTCAGTTGCATTTTAATTTCATTGGGTTGGCACTCTTAATTTTTTTTGGGTGGAGAGGTTGACACCTTTGCTGATCTCTGTCACCTCTGTCATTGAATTCTAGGAAATGGAACTCTTTCACCTAGAATGATTATGATTAAAAGCAATATAATGTTACACTTCCAAGTTGTATATGCAAATTTTCCTAAGATATTATGGATTACATATTTATCTTATCAGAATATTTTACACATGTTAGAAAACATTTTATATGAGGCAATCATGAAATGAGATCTAGCCTGAATCACAAATTATTGTCATTGTCCAGAATATACTTATTTTGAGTTCTTTAAAAATCGACCATGGACAGTCCTCCCCTCCCCTCCTCTCCCCCCCCCCCCCCCCAATCAGGGACAGTCACTAGGCCTGTTTATTTCATTAGTCATGTTTATTTTTAATTTCTTTTGTTAAGTATTTTCCGATTATATTTTAATCTGGCTTGAGTAGGAGTCAGTGTTTGTGGGGTACCTGAAGCCTTCTGCTGCCTGTTTGATACTTGCAGTACAGAGAAACCACCCTGGTCAGTACAGGTGGGCCCTGGACTTAAAGCATAGCGAGCGTTGCTTCTATAGCCTTGAGAGACCAAGTGACCTGACTTATGGTCAACAGCCTGTGTGGATCAGAGGCCACACTTAGTTTTCTACCCACTACACCACTCCGTGGCCCCTCTAACTTAAAGCAGTATAAGTTAGATTTTTAGAATTGTGCTTAAAAGAGGACAGGCTCAACACCAGCCAGTAAAACTACTGTTCCCAATTTAGCATGCTTTTGTTTTTGTTTTTGTTTTTGTTTTTGTTTTTGTTTTTTTCCCTTTCTGGATTTTTAACTTATGGATAGACAAAAGATTTAAAACTCAAGAGGATGTTAGTGTTCACCTAGTCCATTTCTCATTTTCCAAATGAGGAAACTGAGCCCTAGAATTATTTTTGGATGTGTAATTAGTGTGTTCCAACTTTTATAGAGGAAATGGGTGATTATTTTAAGAGAATGAGGAAAAAAAAATCAGGGAAACCAATTGATATGTTGAGTATTTTCGGTGTATAATTTTATTCTTTCTAGCCCATGCATAGTTCAAGAGACTACAATTTATGATTGATTTTGTAGCTAAAAAGAACTATGTCCTCGAGTAAGTTCCTTTCTGGCAATTCGTATCAGAGAGCTATGACTAGAGGGTAGGTAAAGTATATCCCGTTTTTAAAATTCTGTACTTTTGAGAATTTCAATCAGTTACTTACCAGAAGGAATTTACTGTGTTCTATTTGACATCAAGTCCTTTAGGTCATTGACACCACACTGAAATAGAAACGGCTCACTGTTCATAAGGATTCCATATACATTAACTTGGTTTTAAAATGTAGTGTTTTCTTATATTTTTATCTATTTTGTTAGATATTTCCCAGTTACATTGTAATTCTGGCAGGACTCAGGAGTGTTGTGAGTCATCCCCTCCATGCTTGACTCTTTTGCTCTAGATGGACACTCTTCCACTCCCCCTCCTCCCCCCTTGAGGGAGGGGACTGAACTCTATATGAGACAGAATCCTAGAGGAAAATTCGAAATCTCATGATTGACATTCTGTCATGGACACTCATATTTTAACTCCTTTCCTTCACGGCTAAATTCCTTGAAAAAACTATCTACAATTGGTGCCTTCACTTCTTTGCCTCACACTCTTTTCTGAACCTTCTACAGTCTGACTTGTGTTCTCATTCAACTGAAATTCCTTTTTCCAGATTGATCATTGGTTTCTTAATTACCAAATCTAATGACCTTTTATTAGGCTTCTCCCTTCAACTTTTTTTTTCCCAGCTTTTTTGCATCATTGATTGTTCATCACCCTTATTGGACCTAAGTCTTGCTGTTTCTGAAACCAGACTGGTACCTCTTATTTCTCCCCCCATCCCCTTTAGTCTCATGTTTTAAAAATAATCTGGGATCTTTGTTATGTGTAATTTGTAGCCATGTGTTGCAGAAGGTCCAGTTTCTCTGTGGACGTCTGAGCAATTCTGTACCTATGAAATTGAAATATAAAGGATGTAGCTTCTGAAAGATTTTGAAAGCCCCTGTGTTTCCCTTTCCTCCCCACTGGACCTACCCTTTTTGCCGAGGCATGGCAGGGTTGCCTGCCATCCTCAAAGCCCCTTCATGCTAACTATGGCATCAGAAAGTGTATTTCAGTTTCTTCTCATGAATAGGCAGTTGATCCTTATAGATAAAAGATTAACTCTTGTCATGGAAATTATTCTTCTCTTCTTCTCCCCCCCTCCCCATCTCTCCCTCTTGCTGCCCCCCCCCATTAAAAATTTTGCATATTATATTTTCTTTCTTTGCCCACTGATTTTTTCTTGTAAAATTCCTGTTTGTTTTTAGAATGACTACTAGCCATCCGCAGTTTAATAAATGAATACACTACTGTTGTTGGACTTGAGACAAACCCCAGTTAAAGAATATTGGATATATTAATTTCATCCACCTAAGCATATCAATTTAAATATATTTAGCCAAAGATTATTTTCAAGCAAAGGCTTGTTTTCAAATTAATGTACTTTGAATCACTACACTCCCACATTGTTTGAATTACTGTACTATGAATCATCACCCACCATCTTTTGCTTTCAGAAAGGGAAGCAAAAAGGTCACTGTAGTATGTTACTTTTCTATACCAGTCTTGTTACTAAAGTGTCTTATGAATCCTTTCTTCCTTTCTCCTTTTCCTGAGATGGCCTAAATTAATAAAGATGTTTCCAAGCTTTGAAGTACATAAATTAAGATTTCATAATAGGGCTTTCTCTCTAGGCAAACAAAATACTTTTGGTAGAAAATTGGAAGGGGTATTTAATATACAGATTGTTTTATACCTTTTTTTAAAAAAACTAGATATTATAGTATTAATAGCTTCCCTATCTCTTGGGTGACTGGGAGGATAATGTTGACCTCAACGGTAATGGGGAAATAGGAAGAGAGGATTCTGAGGTATATATGGGAGAGCCTAATGAGTTAAATTTTGAATATATTGAGTTTAAGGTGATCACAGCTATTCAGTTTGAAATATCAATAAGCAGTTAGAAGTCAGCAGAGAGATCAAGGCTGGACAAATAGAACTGAGAGTCATCTGCATAGAGAAAATAAATGAATACTTGGGAGCTATCATCGATGAGAGAGAGAGAGAGAGAGAGAGAGAGAGAGAGAGAGTGAGTGTGTGTGTGTGTGTATCAAATGGAGGGAGAGGAATTTGAGGACTGAAGTAGGAGGCTGGTGAAAACAAGCACCCATTAGTTATTAATCCTATGGAGTTCTTAATCTTGTTTTTCATTTATTATCTTCTTATCTTTATTTTTTAGTGTGACCCTCTTCCTATCTCTTTCCCTTCTTCCCCTTCCCCTTGATAACACTTTAAGGTTTTCAGAGTGTTTTACAAGTAGCTTATTTGATCTTCACAACAACCCTGTGAGCAAGGTGCCACTACTATCCTTATTTACAGATGGGGATGCTAAGGTCAAGAGAAGTTAAATGATTTGCCTGTAAATGGCTGAGGCAAGATCCAAATTCAAGTCTTCTCAACACTGAAGGACAACACTCTTTTCTACCACACCTTGAAGTTTTTTAGCTTCCATAACCATTCAGTTTCAGTGTTTAATATTACTTTCTATCTGATCACAGGAAAACAGAAATAATTTTGCTCCCAGATTGTGTTTGTGTGTGTTTTACTTAAGATGCCAATCTCTACTGTTTGCTTACCCTTTTTGTAGCATATTGACAACCCTTTATGACTTCTTTAGTATAGTACTGCTTCTGTGAGTGGAGACTTGGGGGTGCTGCCGATGCAAAGAAGCATTCACTTTTGGGGGGAGCAGGGCAATGAGGATTAAGTGACTTGCCCAGGTTCACACAGCTAGTAAGTGTCAAGCGTCTGAGGCTGGATTTGAACTCAGGTCCTCCTGAATTCAGGGCCGGTGCTTTATCCACTGCACCACCTAGCTGCCCCATTCACTTATTCTTTAAGTATTTTTGAGGCCCTCTGCTTCAGTAGAGCTTCCACTGAAGCTTGTGCCCCATTCACTTATTCTTTAAGTATTTTTGAGGCCCTCTGCTTCAGTAGAGATTCCACTGAAGCTTGAGACATATACCAAGGATGTTTTGTTTGTTTTTGTTCCCAGATCTCACTTGACTCCTTAGGTCCTATATTGCAAAGCTTCCTAAACTGTTGGTCACAACCCCATATCAGGTCATGTAATTCATTATAGGGATTGAGAAAATTTTGGCAATAAATGTTTGGTTTGTATATCTATTTTATATACTTGTATACCTGGGGTCATGTAAAAATTTCTAGGGTAAAAAAGGGTTGATTGGAAAAAGTTTAAGAAGCTGCTATATTGTATAACAGGTAGTAGGAATTGAGTAATTTTGTCATGTTTATTTCAGTTGTTTAAAAGCTACCCCCTCCCCCCAAATGTGTAGTTAGTTTCCTTAGTATACTGTCTCACTATTATAAGTAATGGTATAGTCTAGAGATGTCAACACTATGCATCTTATAAAATGAGTTATGCAAGAGGTGATTTTTTTTTTTAACTAAAAGTTCAGAGGTTTTGCCTGCAATCAACCATGCCAGTTTATTTTTACTGAAACTGGTCCCGATTCTTCCACTGGGTCTGGTTTGGCTTATTCCTCTCTCCCCTCACCCCTCTTTTTTGGGAGGGGCAAGTTTTTAACAAAATTACAATGTCTTGTTTTCTGAGGGTATATATAGCTTAAAAAAACAACACCCACAACAACCCTCCTCCATTTAAATAACATGACAGCACTACGATTTAAAAAACAAACAAAAAAACCTCGCTCATTAAAGTTCCTTTCTCTTCTTCTTTTTCAAAGGGAAAAAAAATCCCACAACACCCTGAGTTTTGCCAGGAAGGTCACCTGGAAAGGGTTTAGGAGCAAGTCAAACAAAGGAGCTCCAAGTTTCAAGGACTTGTCAAAGAATATACTTTGCTGTTTCTTGTAATGGATAGTTGATGATTCTCCCTCCCCCCCCCCCCCCCAGGGCAATGAAGGTTAAGTGACTTGCCCAGGGTCACACAGTTAGTGTCAAGTGTCTGAGGTCCTCTTGAATCCAGGGCTGGTGATTTATCCACTGTGGCACCTAGCTGCCCCATGATTGTTTTTGAATGGATTTATCAAGTTCAATGTTCATGATACTTGTTAGGAAATGGAGTGCTATATGCCTTAGAATGAAGGGACAAATCATTTTGGGTTTTATAGACTATGAGTACTTTGGAAATATATTCATAAGAGAGGCAATTTATTTTTTAAAATATGAAACTTTTCTTTAAGCGGGGTATATTGTTCAAATAAGGGAAAACTCATGATTTCTAAATTTATTTTTTGAAATTAAGTATACCTTTTAGTACTGCATTGCTTATTTAATTGTTTTCAATTATTTTGTACATATTATTTTTAGTCACTTGGTATGTTTAAGTACTACTTTCCTTACAAAGGATCTTGTCCTTGTATGTTATGGAGAAATAAGCATGGAATGTATCTAATTTCTTTTGTCTACCCTATGGAGTTATGTACACTGAAAGGAAAAAGTTCAACAATCAGTGCCTTGAGTGCTTTGCTCTGTATTGCCTTGGCTAATCTTTTATCAGCTATAATCATTACAATAAGAAATAACTGTGATATATAGTAAGAGCATAGTCCTGGGTAAGAAAAAAACCTGTGTGTAACCAAATGATATAGTCAAGTGTAATTAAATCATTTTAAAGTGTGTATCTAGGGGCGGCTAGGTGGTGCAGTGGATAGAGCACCGACCTTGGAGTCAGGAGGACCTGAGTTCAAATCCAGCCGCAGACACTTGATACTTACTAGCTGTGTGACCCTGGGCAAGTCACTTAACCCCAATTGTCTTCCCCCCACCCCCCAAAGTGTGTAAGTATGTGACCATAATAATCACATATTAATCTTTATGTGATAAAGTAAGGAAGTCCTGTAGAGGGCTGATTGAGACATTATGGAAAGTACAAAGTCAGGACGTCACAAAGTTAGGACATAGTGACATGTAAAATGCAATCTTGCATGAACCAGCATCTAGAGGATATTATTACACAATACGGGGACCAGGAAGACTACACAGGGTTGGTTTCTTTGCCCAGAGAGAAGCGTTCCAGTTTCCTTTTCTCCTTCCCTTCCCCTTCCCCTTCCCCTTCCCCTTTCCCTTTCCCTTTCCCTCCCCCTTCTGTTCAATAAATATTTTTTGGGGTGGGGCAATGAGGGTTAAGTGACTTGCCCAGGGTCACACAGCTAATAAGTGTCAAGTGGATTTGAACTCAGGTCCTCCTGAATTCAGGGCCGGTGCTTTATCCACTGTGCCACCTAGCTGCCCCTCAATAAATATTTTTATTTGTCTCTTCCATATCTTTTGCTACTACTATTTTGCCATCTGACTTTGCTCCTGTGGGCCCCTTGTTCTGTTGGTGTGTGTGTGTGTGTGTGTGTGTGTCTTTTCCCAACCCTTAGGATGGTGCTTGGCATGTAGTGAGCATCCAGTAAATATTTTTGGTTGTTATACAGACACAGCTTGATTAGAAGGGAATGCTGTACAATTCTGGATCTTAAATGCCGATTTTTTTTTTTTAGTCATAGTCTTACAAGCTCATAGAGTGCTTCATTGCACTGAATTATGTAGATTAATTGGTTAACTGATTCCATAGCGTAATATTTCACAACAGTCATGGTACAAATATTGGAGGGCGGGTTCTAGCACATAGCTGCTGGGGGATTCCCCTATGTTTTTCCCTTCCTAGAGTCCTTGCTTGTTCTTATTTGTGGAACCAGAACACACTAACGTCAAGGACCTTTATGAACTTGAACATTCCTTCTCTATTAATTTCCCTTCCACCATGTTTTTCCTTAGGTACAAATTCAGGAAATTTTTCATGCTGATTGACTTTATTTTTCGGGTCCGTGGCTTGGCAGACTTGGAGCTAAAGGTGGCTGAATCTGAAATCCCCATTGGCCAGACAGACTGGTCTTTTGGGGTCTAGTGGTTCAGCTTCTCTAGTGAAAGGTGCTTGAATCTCTGTCAGTTAATTTATGAAAGTGCTTCTTTTTATTTCTTTCTATTTTTAAGGGGAACAGCTTGTAACTCTAGAGTGTGGCTTCTATTGAAGACTTGTTTATTGCTGTGGTTTTTTAGTAAAGATAAGACTAGTTTTCTCTTTATCTTCTCACCAATTTGAGCTCAACCTTTAATTTGTACTCTGGTATGAATTACCTTGGTATACTTTTTAAAGTAGTCGGTTTTATTCATCTCCTCATGATAGGCAGGAGGAAAAACTGACATTAATTTGTAGAGTTGAGTTTAAAAAGCTTGCTTTAGCTTCGTTGCCAGGATGATGAGCTGGGCTAGGCACACTATAATGTCTCTATTTGCACAACTGACATTTGGTAAACCAGTCTGTCATCAGATGTAAATAGGGCAAGTTGGGAAAACCTAATGAAGCACAATCATAGAAATGCAACCAATGAATCATATTTTCTTAAATAAGTGTAAACTGTACACATGAAATTATTTTGAAAATGAGAAAATTGACTGTTTGTTCTATCAGTCATTTTAGGTTGCAGCTAGGATTTAAAAAAAACCATTGAAGTAATAATGATGTCCAGAAGCCTGGAATAGATTTGTGTGAATGAGATCTAGCATCAGTTTGGGATAAGATCTTTTGTTTTTTAAGACTTGTGGGGGTAGCTAGATGGCACAGCGGATAAAGCACTGGCTCTGGATTCAGAAGGACCTGAGTTCAAATTTGGCCTCAGACACTTGACACTTACTAGTTGTGTGACCTTGGGCAAGTCACTTAACTCTCATAGGCGTTCTCCCCCCCCCCCCCCAAAAAAAAAAAAGACTTGAGAATTTCCCTTGGAGATTTGTGATGATGGTGATCTGTTTTTTGGTTCTGAAAACTCATTGTATGTTCATTGTTGCCTGTTGTACTATAATGTGTATAGCACCCAGTGGTCATTCTGTGAGGACCTTTTCTCCTTTTGAATGTTTCCCAATTATTGGACTTTTTTCAGTCATTAAGCAGTCATTATATGTTTAGTGTCTAAATGCCAGAATGTGATTTTGTCCAAAAACCCCATCAATAAAATTAAAAATAAAGTTGAAGTATAGGGCAGACCAAAAGTTCATGGTTTTAATAACTTTTTGAAAATAATTTTTCTTTGTTTTTTGCCATTTACGAGATTTGATTTTCACATGTAATGCAAATTTATTCCATACACACATATGCGTGTATGTGTATGTGTGTGTATGTACTCTCTGGGTACACTTATTGGTGGGCATGTGACATTGACCATCAAGAAGATTGTTGTTGTTCAGTTGTATCTGACTTTATGTGAAGATTACTTGGTAGCAAATAAAACTCGTATGTAAACCCTCCTCTCCTCCATTCATTCCAAAATTTGGTTTGCCCTCCTGGTGTTTTGAGCTGCTACCTTACTGCACTACATAAATAGCCCAGTGCTACTACACTGACTTTTCTTCTATAGGGGTTAGTACTAGGGTTCTGCAATGTCTGTGTTACTTTGTCAAGGGTTAAAATTCTAGCTAAACTGTCTAAAATATCTAATGAGTGGTCGCCAATAAATTATAAGCTTTAGCAAGAGTTAGACTTTTAAGCATTTATTAAGGAGAATAAGAGTTTGGTAAAGAGAGAGAGAAAGGTCTAGATTCCTATCTATTAAAGGGAGAGCGCATTTCTCGCTCCGCTCTCCACCAGAGTCCAGAGGAAAGAGAGCGAGCCTGAGCGCCAGTCTCTTCCTTCCTCCTCCCACTAGCCCACGTCACTTCCTGACTCCTGGTCTTGCCCTCAAAGACCTTCCCTTCATGGGCAGAACTCCTCTACAGTAAGTATCCAGCAGGTGGCGTTATTCTAATCGTTACAGTCCCCCCTGTTGTTCCTCAAGAAACAAAATGTTTCCTTGACGGAACAGTAAAAAGAATATAATAACTATTGCTAACTAATAATATGTGAACAACAATATAGAAAAGGAAGAGAGGAAAGTTTTGTCCAGAGGGGCGATTTTTTTTTTGTCCTCATGAACCGACGCTTTGACATTAGTCTTGCAAAGGGAGGGCCTCTGCAGAGAGTACATGTTACAGATGGTGTATATTATAACAGAAAGAGAAAAAACACAACAAAAACAACAAATCAAAACTGTTCATTTAAAGTCTCTGAAAGTCTTTTCTCAGATGTCCTCTAGGTGTAGTCGTGGAATGGAAGTCTTTTCAGGGGTTGATGTGTGGATACTGGTAATCAGCCAGGAAATTTCCTACAAAATTGAGCTTAACACAACTTTAAAATAGCTTTGTCAATAATCAAATCAAACAATGAAAGTTCTCAAAAACATGTCTAAGGGAATTCAGAATCTTGGTTGTTACACATGAAACATATAATAAAAAAATTGAACCATTCTTTAAAATTATAATATTACTATAGTCCCCCCCTTATGGAGGGTAATTGAGAAGACAATTGCTGCGATATTAATTATTAAAAATAATTTTTTATCTTGGTTTCATCACTTTTTGCATCATCTGCCTAATTATCCTCATGCCATTATGAGAAATTTAAAAATCTAATATAATTGGTAACAGGTGTCAAGGCCAAATTCAACACTGTATTTATCATGACACCTGAGATAATTATGGGGGTTACCATAAAAGAACAGAGAAATGATGGGATATGAGCATTCCCACACTTGAGCAATATGTACTGCCCATACAGTATGCCAGGCTTAAAATAGGTGGATGGAATATATGTCCATGCCACCGAACATATTGGAGGAAACTGAGTCAGACTTAATCAGATGCATGCGATTGAGATGTCCATGGCATCAGGCATATAGGAGGGAGCATAGAAGCCAGGTGTAGAAGTGAGATGGGTGGGATGAATACTTCCAGCCATCCGTACAATATTGTGGGGAAAAATAAAATAAAATATTAAACCAAGAGAATCCAACCTCAACATTTGTCAAAAGCCGTTCCCTCGGCCATACCTTAACTTCGTGCATGTCTCCCCTCATGTAACAGTTCAGTGTCTGCTCTTTGCATGTATTCCTCTTGTGATTGGATGGCATCTTGGCCAACTGGCATCTGATAACTCAGAATAAAGGCAATTAATGTCTTAAATGATAAGTTCCCATAATCCAAGTTTCATATGGATTTAAAATTGAGGATAATAAATGATTGCAAAAAATGTGAATACATCTTGACTGAGAATATAATATATAATTATGCAACAATTTCAAATAATACCCCTTTTTTTTACTTAGTATACTATTACTTTTGTGAAAAATCAGAACATATTTAAATAGAAGTTAAAGCACAACACAATCTCAATGAAAACTTTTTTTTTTGAAAAAAGAACTTTTACAAATGTTCCCCTCTCTCTTTTTTTTTTTTTTTTGGAATATGCTTATCAAAAATAATACTTCTAGAATCAATTTACACTTGCCATGGCAAACAATTTGCCAGGGAAATGCTTTAAAGAGTTTGATCAAATAATCAGTTGAGAAAAAATAGCAAAAACAAATAACTCAGAATATGGGAGCACAATACTCCTAGAATTAACATTGTATTATGAAATCAAAACCATGTTTCAAAATTAGATAGATGAATGAATAGAAGAAAATACACGTGGAATAATAAAAGACAATGAAATTCAAACTAGGGAAATCTAAATGAATATGAACTTAATATTAATAAGAGTATTACAAAATATAAACTTGATCGCATGACTATAAAAAGCTTTTACAAATATTCTCCTTGTTTTAGAAACTAAGTATAAGACACAATCTCAAAAGCATTAAAATCTCTATGAAAATAAACCTATACCATTAATTCCAAAATGTATATGTAATAGCATAGAAATCCTATGTAACCTCTGAACTGACATTAATAATCTGAGTGAATTCAGAACACTCTTGATTCCGATATCTAAAATCCCCAATACTCATATCAATACCTTGCTGCTTACTTCTACATTTCTGTAAAATATATACCCTTCCATGGCAAAAGAAGCAGAGTCTTGAACTATGTTGATTGTCATTCTTATTCAGCTTAAGTTTTTCTTCTTTAACCCCTCTATATTGTCTGTCGGGCTTTTCACCATACAAATGCTTTATAAGATTACTAATGAAAGACAAAAGCAGGTTAGCAAAATTATGAACAAAACGGGCATATGTGGAACTTAAAGGGCTTTCTAAGGTTGTCTCAGAAGCACAGCCAGGCTGGGGAAGGGCTGAGCCTGAAGCTGCAAATGTAGTTAGAGAAAGTTGAGCATGCGCATCAGATCTCTGGACTTCCCAGGCAGGGGAAGCTATGGGCTTGGCCATAGGAGTAGAGGGTGGGGTCTGGAGAGGAGGGGAGGGACCAGAGCAATTTGAATGAGACTTGATTTTGAACTCAGGCCTGGATTCCTCTTCCCCCACTTTGCCTCCAGGTGCTAGGGGATTAAAAGCTTCTAGAGGGTGGGTCATTGCCTCCAGGCATGCAAAATTAAAGCAACAATTACTGTTAGAACTGGGAAAAGCTGCGGGAATCTCTTCAGGTTTCTCTGAAAAAGCATGGTTGGGAGAGGGAGAGATATTTCCTTGTGTGAGTAAGTTGCTGGCTCTTTTAACAAAAATAAAAAGAAAAATAGAAAATCCACAAAAACAAAGCATTAACATGATCTTATCTCCCATTTGTCTGGTTAAACAGACTAAAATCAAAAATAGGGTAATTAGGGAGTTTAAAAGGTCCATTCGAAAAAATTTAAAGGAAAACACAGCCAGTGCGCCAGTACTTAGCAGTTTAAAGGGTAGGGGAAATTTCTTACCCAACCGGAAGATCAGAAGTGAGGTTCAGCTTTCCTCTTCGTGGTCAGCCATCTGTCAAGGGTTAAAATTCTAGCTAAACTGTCTAAAATATCTAATGAGTGGTCGCCAATAAATTATAAGCTTTAGCAAGAGTTAGACTTTTAAGCATTTATTAAGGAGAATAAGAGTTTGGTAAAGAGAGAGAGAAAGGTCTAGATTCCTATCTATTAAAGGGAGAGCGCATTTCTCGCTCAGCTCTCCACCAGAGTCCAGAGGAAAGAGAGCGAGCCTGAGCGCCAGTCTCTTCCTTCCTCCTCCCACTAGCCCACGTCACTTCCTGACTCCTGGTCTTGCCCTCAAAGACCTTCCCTTCATGGGCAGAACTCCTCTACAGTAAGTATCCAGCAGGTGGCGTTATTCCAATCGTTACAACTTCCGTTTCTGATTTCCTGCTAAAGTGCTTAGCAAAGCATCTGTCACATAGCTGGCACTTAATATAAATGCCCTTTTTGGTTAATATTTTTATAGTAACATCATAGAAATACACAAACTCCTTAAAGATAGTCTTCTCTGGTTTTGTTCTTGTTTTCATCTTGGCATCGCCAGTTCCTAGCCTATTAATGCTTTACTTTTGAAAGTAGTTATTTAATAAATATTTGTTGTTGAATTGTTGAACAGAAAAGTAAAAATAAATGTCTGTTTCACCCACAACCATCATCAATATAATTTCTGAATGGAACAATGTGGTCATTCCTTTTAAAGGAATGGGGAAAGGGGAGACTACTCTTAGATAAATGATGATAAAAACCATGTCAGGGGTGGGGAAGGCAATGATTTAAATACCATGCTGACCAGGGATTACTTGTTAGAGTTTAATTTGTACCTTAAAACCATTTTTGAAAGGGGCTTTTCATCGAAGTAGGGGGAGGCCAAGTCTGGAAAGGGGTTTTCAAAGAGAGAAATATTATTTCTTTATATTTCTGGTGAAATAGGAAAGATTAAAATAATTTTTTTAACAGTAAAATGGATCAAATTTGGATTAGATGCTCTCTGATTCCTCTGATCTTATGAATTTGGGCATCATATATTAGCTCCTAAAATCTGTTTACATGGTGAGGACAAAGAGAATGAGTTTTCATTAGTTTAAAAAGCCTGTAGTTTCAGAGGGAGCTTCCAGATAAAACAAATTTTGAAATCAAATAGGTTATACAAGTGTTTTTTTCAGGATATTACTAAGAATATTTACTTGTTCCAGGTCAAAGGTTAAGCACTGAAAACAGACTGGAAATTTTAATTCCATATATAAATAGAATAATTACTTCTTTTTAGATGTACTTGTAAAAAAATTCTTAGTCTTTTGCTAATTGATTTCCTTTTTTACAATTTAATGTAAGAACACAATGCCCTGCACATGTCTGAGATTTTGGGAGGAGGAGATGAGGTGGTTTGTATTTATTTTGGGATATTTTAGTTGTTAGTAATTAGACTTGTTTTGTATCTACTTGGCAAACCTTGCACTTAAGTAAGGGGAATTCTGTCATTTTACTTTGCTGATTTATCCAAGTTTGAGGAAGCAAATTTGGCATTTTTTGCTGTTAGGAATCTGGTTTGAGGGGAAAAATCTGCCTATTTGGAAAATTAGGGGATATATACTAGTTGTGGGAGTATTGGATTACTTTTCTTAAGTGGAAAAGGCATTCTTACTGAAAGTTATGCCACATACAAAAGGTAAAGAGGTAAAAATGAAAATGAGTGTGCCCATGTGCATGCACACATTTGTGTGTGTGTGTACATGTGTGTGTATGTGTGTGTTTAATTGGAGGTAGTCTCAAAAGGAAGGAAGTCTTGAGTCTAAGGAAGATGGAAAAAGACTTCTTGCAGATGTTGAAGAAAGCCAGAGAAGATAAGATACAAGGAAGGAGAGATTTCCTGGCATATGGGGCACAGCTAGTAAAAATCCTGGGAAACAGTTTGCTGTGAACATTTATTTTGGACAATAATAAGATGAATTTGGTGAAATGAGATCATTTCAGTGAAGGGCATATTGATGGCCTTCAATGTGAAAAGGAGAATTTGCTATTTCCTGTGATAATTGAGGGCAGGGACTCTTTTGCATTCCCAATACTTAGCATAGTGCCTAGCATACAGTGGACACTTAATAAATATTGATTGATTGATTTATTTAGGATGTAGTATAGTGGTGAGAAACATAAGGAAACAATACACTTAGAAGACTGTAGCATCAATAACAAGTTTGGAGTTAATGAGTGTTTTGTATAGGGTGTTATTCAAATAAATAATAAACTGTGGTTACTGGTAGCTGTACAGAATAATAATTGTTAACCTTTGATAATGAATGGAAAAGGGGAAAAGCAAAGAAAAAGGAATGGAAAATTATTCTCATCTGGATTTTAATTTTATTTTTATTTACAGCTCCTGGTTGGTTATAAACCATTGGGGGATTGGGGGGGGGGAGGAATACACGAGACTAAAGCCTTATTTTCTAATATCTGTTAGTATGTTAATAGAGAAATCATTCTTAAAACTGTTAGCATTACCAATATAACTATTTTCTATACATAACCTGATATTTATTATTCTCATCTGGACAAACCCTGTCGTGTAAGTGACTTTCTGATGTTTTCAAAAATGTGCTTTTCTCTCTCTCTGAGATCTGGCTCCTTTTTCCTCCCCAGTTATATTTCAAGGTTGGAAAGAACTTTTGAGCTCCACCACTACCTGTACAAGAATCTCCTCTATAATGCTTGGAATGGGCTAGGTTTGGGGGTGTGGTCATAGTGGCTTTGTTAGTAAGCTTTTCCTTCCCTAGAATTGAAAGCAGCCTCACTCACCTTGGCTTTAATTCAGTTCTCTTGTACTCTCTCCTCTCCCTTTGTTGTTGAGCTGTTGTTCTTGCCTACTTCTCCTGCTTCTCTGGCCTCTCCTCAGTCTTCTTTGCTGAAACTTTATCCGGGGACTTGGTGTCTCCTAAATTTTAGTCCGGGCCCTCTTCTTTTCTTCTTGGAGACTGCTTCCCTTTTGGATCTGATCAGTGTGAAAATTCCCAGATCTGTCTGTTCAGTCCTGACCTCTGTCCTAAGTATGTTTGATATCACTAATGGTCTCAGACATCTCAAACTCAGTCTGAAAGGAGACCCTGTAATCTGCCGTTGCAGAGGGCACCACCATTTTATCTGTCTCCCAGGTTTACAAAGTCAGTGTCATCTTCAACTTCTTCCTTGTGCTCACTCCACACACAGCATATTAAGTAAGTTTTTTTCCTTACCTTCACAACATCTTATGAGCCTATCTATTCATACAGCCCCATCCTGGAATAAGTCCTCATCACTTCTCACGTAGGAGATTATTATCAGGAGGGGAAAGATATGGGGAAACAATATTGAATGGTACTCTTTAGTGAGGAACATTATATAGTGTCTCAGAATTGTGAGAATAGAAACAATTAATTGTTAACTTAGAGTTTTCAAAGTGTGATTTATTTTTGTCAGAGCTTACTTGTTTTTATTTTTATATAGAGCTTAATTGTTAACCTGTAAGGCTCCTTTAAAAGTGTTTGTTCTTAATTTTATCCCATGTATACTCTTATCCATATCCCATTATTTTACAGAATACTGGGGAGAAGAAAGAAGTTTTCCAAGGTCATAGAGTGGTTAATAAAATAGTAACTATAAAATACATTTAAATGTAACATTGGGGCAGCTAGGTGATGGCAGTAGATGAAGCACTAGCCCTGGATTCAGGAGGACCTGAATTCAAATCCGGTCTCAGACACTTGACACTTACTAGCTGTGTGAGCCTGGGCAAGTCACAGCCCTCATTGCCCCACCCTTCCCCCTCAATCTACTGGAAAATGTAACATTAAAATTATAGAATTGCAATGTGTCATAAAGGCCTTGTGATCATAATTTACACCTCTCGTTGCCTCATGCAAACTCTCCTCCCAAGTTTTAGATGAAATACAGATCTATATTGGGAGGGTGGGAGAGTATATCTATATTTGGAATTCCCTATGCCAGTGAAATCATGTATCAACCAAATACACATATTATTTAGTATTATATTTTAAAATTTGATTTGATTAATCTGATTGAGTTAGTGGTTTCTTTTGTTATTAATATCTATTGGTGTTATCTATTGGAGAATGCCCCTTAATTTTGTAGAGGGTTCTGTATTTAACAGGCAAATAATGCAAAGCCTTGGTGATTTCTCATGATTTTTATTTGCCATTCCATAAGGTTGGATAAATATGAGAACAGTACCATCTAGTAGGATAGAAGTGTTTGCAGTTCAGTAATATTATTTTGCATTTCTATCCAGCAGGTCAGTTAACTGTAAGATGACAAAATGTGTCCTTGGTTTTTTTGTCCTTGATTTTTAAAATGATCTCTTTCTTTTCTTTGCCCTCCCTCTAGCACCCTAAGAAAGTGTTTTTTTGTTTGTTTGTTTGTTTTTTTAAATCTCTGTATAATGTACAGAAGAAACAGCACTGGAGTTTAATAGCATCACAACCCAGTTAAATAGTCAGTTTTCTCCTACAAGGTGTAGGCAGAGAAACTCCAAACTGATCCATATTTCATATTTTGGGATAAAACAGCCCCATTGAAATTCTAGGGTTCCCTTAAGAGCATTTCAAAATATATATTAACTCTCCTATCTTTGGAAGTGACGCAAAGGGAAATTTATAGGACAAGTGTTTTAATCTTGCAGAAGGTGGGATGGTTTGGGAAAGAAGGCAGTAGAAAGATGTAGGGGGAGAATATCCAGGCGTGAGAGACAGCTGATGAAACATGGATTCTGCATATGAATTGTCATGTGTGAGGAAGAGCCAAGCAGGGTTTTATATTTGATCCTGGAGGCAATGTGTAGTCAGTGGTGTGTCTTGAGTGGGTGAAGAGAAGTGCTCTTTAAGAAGATCCATTTGACACCTAACTGGATGATTGCAATGAAGAAAGATGAAGTAGGGAGGACCCCTGCACCCCACTCCCACCTCCCCTGGCTGTTTTGGTGGTTTAGGTGTGAACTTGTTGAAAGCCTACACCCAGGTGGAGGCAGTATCAGTGAAAAAGATATGGAGCATATACAAGAGATGCTAAGAAAGTAGAAATGACAGGACCTGGCAAATGAATGGATATTCTACTCTCTGCAGTGGCTCTTCCAAACCTTTTCACTCTACTTCTCTCAGCTGAAAACATTGCCTCATATTTAAAGGAGACTTCTCTCTCCTTTTCCTCATCTCCTGTCACTCAGGTGCCTTCTGCCATTCTATACTCCTTTGCACGGTCTCACATGATAAAGTGGTCTTGCTCTTTACCAAGACTAACCCCTCTATTTGTCCAAGTGATCCCATTCCATCTCTTCTTCAACAAATTGCCCGCTTTATCATCCCTCTCTCTTTAATGGCTCATTTCCTACTGCCCCATTCTTATAATCTTACTTCCTACCAAAAGTGCTCTCTCCAAAGTAACTAATGATCTCTTAGTTCAGTCAATCAATAAACCTTTATTAAGCACCTAATATATGCCAGGCACTATGCCAAGCACTGGTTGTTCAATCTTAATTGCCAGATCTGATGACCTTTTCTCAGTACTCATTCTCCTTGACTTCTTTGCAGTTGTAACTTTGACACTGTTGTTCATCCTCTCCTCCTTGATACTCTTGATACTCTCTAGGTTTTTGAAACACTACTCTCCCCTGATTCTACTTGGACCCGTTTGACTGCTCCTTCTTTATCTTCTTTGCTAGTTCCTCCTCCAGTTCACACTCTCTAGCAATAGGTGCCTCTCAGGGTTCTGTCCCGGGCTCCTCTTCTCTTCTCCCTCTATACCAGGGCTTCTTAAACTTTTTCATGAGCTATTGCTTCTTCTTCTTCTTCTTCTTTTTCTTCTTTTTTCCCCAGGGCAACTGGGGTTAAGTGTCTTACCCAGGGTGACACAGCCAGTCTGAGGCTGCATTTGAACTCAGGTCCTCCTGAATCCAGGGCTGGTGCTTTATCCACTGTGCTACCTAGCTGCCCCTGCTATAGCTTCCTTTTTTTTTTTTTTAAAGTGAGGCAATTGGGGTTAAGTGACTTGCCCAGGGTCACACAGCTAGTAAGTGTTACGTGTCTGAGGCCGGATTTGAACCTCAGGTACTCCTGACTCCAGGGCCGGTGCTCTATCCACTGCGCCACCTAGCTGCCCCTTGATATAACTTCTTTATGACCCTGATCCGAGTTGAAAGGGTTAAGAGGAGGTGAGTTTGAAGAGAACTGCTGTGTGTTGTTGTTGTTTCATAGATCAGGGAAGGAACTTAGACGTCTTATCTAATCCATTCATTCCCCTCTTCTTTCTTGGTAAATAAAATAAAACCTGATAAGAGGGAGTGATTGGCCCAGGTTTTGTAGCTAATGCTATGATCCTGGCTAACATTGAGGTCCCCAATCTTCAGCTGTTGTTTTTTCCTCATTGCACCCACCCACTGATTTATTTTCTGCTACACCTTCTTTATTTACTATCTTTTGTCAGTGAAATGGACCTCAGGCATTTGTTCTATGTGCCTGTCAGAAATTTGTGTTCTGGGAGAATTCCATTGTCTTTGTTCCCAATTCTGATCAGGTAACTTTTTTTTTTTTTAAAGAGAGGCAGTTGGGGTTAAGTGACTTGCCCAGGGTCACACAGCTAGTAAGTGTTAAGTGTCTGAGGCCAGATTTGAACTCAGGTACTCCTGACTCCAGGGCCGGTGCTCTATCCACTGCGCCACCTAGCTGCCCCTAGGTAACCTGTTTTTAACTCCTTTATTGGTGGAACCTTGAAAGCCTTGTGTATGTAAAAATCAAGATCCTGATATTATTGGTGTTTGATGTAGCTTCTGTGGTCATATCATATCTAGCAAATCTACCTTCAGTGTGTTCTGGGGTCTCTGATAAATAAATATCCTTGTGGGACCACTGAAGAATGATGTGATGTTAGATGTTAGTTCTTATTCTGAACCACATGGCTCCTTAGAAACACACCCTTTTTCAATAGAATGAGGGATTTGAGAGGGGGAGGTCTGATTCTTTGTGCATAGGATCACTCTTTGGAGATTCTCTTACATTAATTTAGCACCTTGGACTTTGAGGTAATTGACTCAAGATCACAATGTATAACAGGTTATTTCAAAATAGTAATTAATTATACAATATATGGCTTGGTTTTGGGTAAACGATAAAATGCCAAGAAAAAAGAGATTGGAAAATGGAAGTCAAAGAGCAGATAGAACTGGAGCCGTAGACATTTGGTTCATGAACTTCTCCTTTCCTCAGTTTCCTCATCTGCAAAATAGAGATTATAAAACTCTACTTCCAGTGTTGTTTTGAGGGTTAAAGGGAGACCACATTTGCAAAGTATGTAGCCAGCCATAAAGGACTGTGGGCATGGTAGTTGCTCTGACTGTTTTGTTTCATTTCTTAGAAATGGGAGACTGCATAAACAAATGTGTTCTTTGTGAGCATTTAAAAACCCCAACAACTTCATATTTTTATTGCATTTCTTGTTAAAACAGTCCTAGGTATGAATAGCAAAGAGGGCAGGGGAAGAGGAGCACCTTGGAGTCATGTCTCAAGCCAATTACAGAGAAGGCTCTATTGCCTTTCTCCTCCCTTGTTGCAGCTGCCCTTCCTGCAGTTTCATGGCTGTAGTTGATGTCTTCTCAGCTGCACTTTGGTTGGGGTTCTGCAGACATCTTCTTTCCATGCAGCCTCAACAGAGAGAAGACACATTATCTCTTTGGTTTTGTCCTGGCTATCTGGGAACTCGTCTAATAAGGAGCTTATTGTGAACACAGGGATTTAAATTATTCCTTAATTTTGTTCAACGTCAAGATGAATATTGAAAGTATGTCAATCTAGTCCATTTCACATGCATGAAAACTATTAGTCCTTAATGTTTCTTAATAGTGAAACAGTCAATCTATTTATGATTTTCCCTGTATCTCATTTGGCATAGGAGCTATCCAAAACCACCTTGAGGAGCACTGTATGTGGAGACTGCATCAGCCTCTTTCCTAACAATTTGTATCTATTGACTGTAGAGTCTTGTCTTTGAAAGAGACCAAGATACTTATCTATCTTCTCTGAGGGCTATTTATTTATTATTATTTGGGTCAGACTGTCATTTGAAGCTGTTCATTTGAACAGAATAGAAATTAACACTGAATGACTACAGTCATGTAAATGTATTAATAAGAGTTCAAATTTATTTGGTACTCCGGAATTATACATATGTTTTTTCATTTGATCCTCACCATCACAACTCTGTGAGTTAAGTGCTGTTTATTAACCCTCATTTTATAGATGATGAAACTGAGTCTAGGGGTGACTTGCTCAAGGTCACATAGCTAGTGAGTGTCTTCTTGACTTGTTTGGCACTTGATCTACCATGCCACCTAGCTGCTCCAGAAAACAACACTCTAATTATAATGATCAAATTTGACCTTGAGGTAGAGAATAGAAAATATATTTCTTTGCAAACATGGGGAATTATGTGAGGAACACTGCTCACACTCATTGTATTTACTATGTTGTTTTGCTGAACTGCCTTTTTTCTCTCCTTTTAAAAAAAATATTGTGATGGTGTTCTGGGGAGGGTGATAGTAATGAAAATATTTGAAAATGAATGTACATCTAGACAGAGCCATGTGGGCACACATAATGTATATGGGCAAAATAACAACCAAACAACATCAATGAATTGGTCTCAAGACCAAAAAGCCTTCTTGGAAGAGCTCAAAAAGGATTTAAAAAAATTAATTGAGGGGCAGTTGGATGGCGCAGTGGACTGGAGTCAGGAGGACCTGAGTTCAAATCCAGCCTCAGGCACTTAACACTTACTAGCTGTGTGACCCTGGGCAAGTCACTTAACCCCAGCTGCGCCCGTGGGCAGCCACCGCGGCGGCCGCCTCCCCCCCCCCCCCCCCCCCCCCCCGCCCCAACTTCCATGAGGTGGTGGTGAGGATTCAGTGGTTTAATGGGTGGAACGCACTTCATTTCTCTTAAGGTGCCATAAATGCTGTTGGGCATTATTGATGTTAGTGCTAGGCTCTGGTGATCCAAGTACCGAGAGGGAAACAATCCCTATTATCCAGGACCTCATATTAGGTTGGGGAGACAGCATGGGCATGGATAAATATGTTCAGAAATATCTCTAGTGAAAATAGTGAATAAATACAAGGTACCTAAACATAGGGCATTATTTTATGATGGATTAATTCTGGTTTTGTCTTTGATGTTTGCTTCTGCCATAACCCTTATGTGACCATTATTAAGTGGTTCATTATCTCTGGGTCTTGGCTGTCTCATTTGCAAAATGGGGGGGGCAGTTGCTGTGAATTCAGAAACCTATCATTACCAAGTGTGTTTTTTAGTCTAATGCTTTTGTGCATCAGCAGTTTCTGATATAGAGGCTTAGATTGCAACTTAATCAGAATCACATACCTAATAAATACTAGGTCTTTTACCCCTCATCAATTGATCTTTCCACTTTTGTCAATTTGGGGATGATTTTCACATTTTTTCGCCTTGTCTTACAGGCCTAAGATCCATGTATTTTGAGGGTTAAAGAATATATATATATATATATATATATATATGAATAATTCAAACAGCATTAAGCACCTTCCATTGTGTTCAGGATACCTTCTCTTAGAAGAAGAGCTTAATCTAGTGTGAGGTTTAGTGGAAATGAGGTTCCCAAAATTACATTTCTGATGTGTTGGTGTATTTTTAAGTGTTCAGTGGGGACAATAAGCCTGGGATCTTAAGGGAGTAAGAATTTGATGGAGAACAGTGTCTTTTCTAGTATGGCTTATTTCTGTTGTGAATGCTTTTCTACTTTGTTTAGACACCTATCACTTGATGTATTATTCATCTTTTTGATGAATTGTGGCCTAAAGATAATTTGGGATTGTTTGGTTAGTCACCATTGGAATTGTCTAACATCTTTCCCTTTGAGTTCTAGGTGAAAGAAAATGACAATGGATAGAATTCCCAGCTGTGGTGAAAGCTCTTTCACATTTAGAAGAAAGTACAATGCATTTTTCACAAGAGTATAGGGTAGAGACCCAGTATAACTCTAGAAGGTTTGTGGTTAAAGTATGCTAGGTACCTCCTGACAGAAGGATGATAGAATCAAGGGGTAAAATGAGTCAGACTTTCTTTGACAGGGCAAATGTATGGATTTGTTTTGCTTGAGTATGCTTTTTATTGTTGTTGAATTATTTTAGTTCAGCTCTCCGTGACCCCAATTGAGGGGTCATTTGCATTTCCTTCTCCAGCTCATTTTGCAGATGAAGAAACTGAGGTAAATAGGGTTAAGTGACTTGCCCAGGGTCACACAGCTAGGAAGTATCTAAAGCCAGATTTGAACTCAAGGAGATAAGTCTTATTGACTCCAAGGCCTGGCATGCTATCTATCCACTGTACCATCTAGCTGGCTATTCTTATTTGTAACCAGAAAGAAGAATGTTTTTTAAAAAAAAGTTATTTGTTCACATGTCAGCCCACCTGAATTCCATCCTTCATCTCACCAGAAATCCCTTGGAAATGACCACTCTGATAGCCTTGTCTGTTACCACAGAGCAAATGATAACGTTTTACCTGCTGCGAAATCTTTTTAGCAAGTTAGATCCAATTAGATGTTGACATCTAACCATTCCAAGCTTCCTGCAACATTTAAGAACCAAGGATTTCTACCCAAGAAAACAGCTCCTGTTCAGCTGCCTCCTAGTGATGAGCCAACTGTTAGAGAACGAGTGTGCCCTTCAAGTCAGCAGGGCAATCGTTAGTGTTCTTACTTATTATGGCTGAAACCGTGACGTTTGGTATCCTGGGTAATTGATCTGTCATATGTCACCATTTCAGAGGAAAGATTGAACCCTATAGTGGTCCTTCATGAATTGAAATTTGCAGAGTCTCTTTCCATTTGCCATACCTGAAGCTTAGACTTTGGACAAGAACTGAATTTAACCTCAGATATTTCTTCAACTTCCTGTTCTTCATTTCTTCTTCATTATTCTCCACATCTGAACTTTTTGGGAAAGCCATTCCCTATGTAGAAATTGTGGCGTGCTCTGGTGTTTCTAGGGCAGTGAGGTTGAACAAGAGGATTGTCCAAATTCATAAGGAGAGGTTGGAAAAACTAATTCAATCAATTAATAAACATTTATTAAGCACCCACTGTATGCTAGGCTCTGTTCAAATACTGGGATACAAAAACAAAGAAAAGGCAGTCCCTGCCCTCAAGTTGTTTACTATCTAATGGAGGACCAGCAATGTACAGAAACACATACACATACACAACAAGCTATATACAAGATGTATAGGAAATAATTAACAGAGGGAAGGCATGGGAATTAAGAGGGGTTGGGAAAAGCTTCTTGCAGGAGGTGGGATTGTAGTTGGAATTTAAGGGAAGCCAAGGAGGTTGATAGTCAGAGAGGAGATGGGAAAGTGTTCCAGGCACAGGGGACAGATAATGAGTTCTATTTTAGATAGATGATGTTTAAGATGTTTACTAGACATAAGTTCAGTGGGTGTGGGGGGTATGTGTGTGTGGGTGGCTTGTGCTCTTCTCTTCTCCCAACCCCCCAGTGCTTATTAGCATTTATTAAGTGCCTAATATGGTTTAAGTATAAGTGCTATTTCAGTCATACATATATTATTGACTGTTGTGCTGTTTACTGAGTTGCTGGGGACAGAAAAACAGTGGTCTCGATGATCCAGATTGTAAATTCAACTATTGATTGAGAAAACTTTTATATGGGGCAAAGAAGAGACATATTCTAGCATCTTAATTTCTCTTGCAGGTCGTGTGACAGATGGTACCACAAGAGGAAATTACTCCATCTCAGTAGTATTCATGGCCAAGAATTGTGCATTTACCATTTCCTCCCTTCCCTCCATTTTCACTTTAACAGTTTGGTCTTGTCTTGTCCTCTCTTCAAAATAATTCTGAAGTTCTAAAGGGGCAAAATATGTGACACTACCTTCTAGTTATGTGTCTAACAACTTTATAGATTAATGGCTCTTAAGTAAGGTGTGGAAACTTGTTCGCTCTCTCTCTCCCTTTTTAAATAGCTTGCCAACTCAAATATAATTGTTTTGCTTTTCTAATCTTATATACTTTTCATATATTATGTCATTTTAAAAAATATTTTTGAAAAAAAGTATTTATAGGCTTCACCACACTTTGCCAGATACATTTGTTGATGGGAGATAAAAGTTAAACCCTCTTGATGGCGAGTTAGATATAATATGAGGCTTATCGGCCTTTGTAGAGCATTGAAACCCATGAACATTTCATATCACAGATACTGTTTTCAAATAGGAAGATGGCTAAAAGGTCTAAGTAACCATAGCAAATATATTTTATACCCCACCCCTCAAAAAAGACTCAAAAATTGCCAAAAGCAAAAATTGTACAGTGTTAATGAAAGTATTTTTCTAGTAATAAAGTTTGGATGTTTTCTGTAAATATTCAGAGGAATTCAGTGAAAAAAAATATGTGATGTTGAGACTTACCTTGAGGTGATTATTACTGAAAGAAAAAAATATTTTCATGATAATTTTCAAGTTGGTTTATAATTATAATAGCTGTTGATATTTTCATTTATGACTTCAGTTTGTGCAGCACTCTGTTCTCATTTGATTTCCATTTTATAGTTGAGGATGAGGTTCATTTGTTTTTACAAGATTTCTAGTTTCAAATTTTTCTGCCTCCCTCCCTCCCTCCCTCCCTTCCCCCGCCCCAGAACAGCAAGCAATCTGATACAGGTTATAGATGAACAATCGCATTAAATAGATTTCTGCTATACTGATAGACTTTCATTAAAATTCTTTTCCTTTTATTTCTGAGAAATAGTGAAATGATTCCACCCCCACGGTGGGTCAGGACGTTAATGCCTTAATGACGGTCAGTGACAGTGCTGCCTCTTCAAGTTTTATACAAGTAAAATGCTGTTCCCACCCACTCCTAACATATCAGCTGTTCACTACCTTAGTGGGAGATGCACATTCACATATAAACCAAATTTGTTATGGAATTTGAAAGGTGGGGGGTGTAAGCAGATTTTGGGGGGGGGGGAATCCTTTTAATAGAACATACTTTTCAGTTAAATGAAAGAGGATAAACTTGTCCAGGACACAAGGACTGTGATGCTTTTGTTGCAATGGGGAGGGTTTGTGTTAGCACGCATGTTGGCTGTGTGGGTCTCTAGGGACTGACTTGGTGTCCCTACCCTCCTTATACCTTTTTTTGTTGGCAAGGACTGCCTGCTTACATTGGGAAGGAAGAAGAATATCTACTGTTGAGATGCTTATCCAAATGAACTGAAGTCTATTTAGAGGGAGACCTGTAGGGAAATGTGATTTCATGATGGACCGCTGGATTTTTTCTGATGTACAGATGAGATTTCATATTGTGATTAAAAAGCATAGTCCTTGCTAAAGCGGCTTGAACAATATCACTTTACTGTAATACCCCAAAGCACAGAGCATAGACTGGCCAGTTAAAGGAAGGTAGCAGCGGCTAGATGTCATTTTCTATCTCTGCTTCTCCATCTATAAGATGTGGTAATACTCGTGTTAGGAAGATAAAGTATGTTAATTATGCAAATTGTTGGAAAATAGGAGACTGTATTCTATCGCAGTGCTCTGCATGTCATATGGACCACATTGATAAAGATTAGTGTCTAACATACAACCTTAAGACAGTTGTACTCTTTAGGTTGTAGTAGTTAGTGTTTTGTCATCTGATCTACTGTAATGCCAAGTTTTACAGCCTTTTGTTTTGACATGAAGAACGTTTTACATCCATAGACATTCATTAAATACCCACTATGTACCAGGTACAGTGCTTAATGCCTGAAGATACAAAGAATGGCAAAGACAGTCCTTGCCAAAAGGGATTGTTTCATTCTTTGTACTTGTACCCCCAGTGCTTTAGACAGACTTGGGCATGTAGCAAGTGCTTAATAAAATACTGATTGATGATCAATCTCTATTTGGGGAAGTACTCCACGATCATTTTAATATCCTTCTTTGCTATCAAGTTAGGATTTACCCTAGAGCAGAATCAGGACTCTGGAATAAATAATTTATATACTTACTAATTTTCTTCTCTGTTAAGTCCCTTGGAAGTAAGAATTCTTTGTAGTTATACTCACTGCACCTTGCACATAGTAGGTCCTTGTCAATTCTGCAAGACTTTTTTGTGGGCCATTCATTCAGAGTGAATACTTTGCCTTACCATGCTCTTTTCATTATTGAAGAAGAGCAAGAGATACTACTTAGATGGAGACTGATGTGTGAAAAGGGGAACATCAGAAGGTTTTTCATCTTCCCCACCTTTAATGTGTTTTCACCCTGAAAACACCCTTAAAAACAAGCTGGAATATGTTGAACCTTAAGTGCTAGATATGTCTGCGCATGTATCTATGTTTAAGTTTTATCCTCAAAGCAATAGGGAACCATTAGAGATTTTGAAGTCAAGCTTGAGAAACTATGTCAGGAGCTTTTAACCTAAGATTTGTGAACTTAAAAAAGGATTTTTTTTTGATAACTATGTTCCAATATAATTTTTTCCTCTTTGCTCTGTTATATTTTATTTAAAAACATTAGAACGTACCCTGGGTTTCTCCAGTCTGCCCAAGGTGATGGGATCTTAACTGAGGGAGTTTTTCATGATTATTCATAATCTTGGAGAGAGCAGTTTCAGTCAGATTGTGGCTATTAATATATGACTAAGCCATTTTGTTATAAAAAGGGAAAGTGATATTTAGAAAGGTAGCTGAACTGGGATAGTCTGTGGCTTAGCATAGTGCCCAGCACATAGTAGGTGCTCAACAAATGTTTATTGAATGAATTGAAGTTTTTTAATTATGGGAAAGATCTGGACATGTTTAGTTCCCATATGACAATTGTGTAATCCATTACTGATGCTTATATCTAAAGCCATAACAAGTTGCCTGGGACTTAAGAGACTAGTAATTGACTTAGCCTTTAAGAACACAGGTTCACCAGCCTAACTGCCTAGTACTTTAGGGAATTTTTTAGCCTAATCAATTAGTTGCCCTTAGGCTCATTATTCTGGCTTTTCCAGGCGTTAGTCTTCCCAATACTTCTCCTACTCTCAGTTCACAATGATAACAATAGATAACAAAAAGTTGGAAGATTAATAGACACTCTTAGATCAAGTCACAAAAGGGGCAAAATCCTAAAGAAAACTTGTGCTGTACTTTGGGGTAAATAACCCTTTACCAAATGGTTCTAATGAGTGGTTGCATTTGTGACTTTGCATTTGTGGAGTACAACTGGAAGGGCTATTATATGGGTGTAGCTATGAAAAACTAAGATTTAAGAGAATAATCCAAAGGTTCTCCATTTTTTTCAGCCAAGGATATGTTGATAAATGACTGATGCACATTTCTTTATGGAAAATGAAGGGTTTATGATTATAATTTAGCATTAGGTCATAGCCACAGGAATTGTCAAAAGGGATATCCTTAAGGAGCCTGGACTAGTGAAACTTTAGAACATGTAAGTAAATGATGGAAGAGGTGTTAGTGCAATGTGCTGCAAACATTTGGCCTCTTCTCAATATCTAGCTCTTTGTGACCGTAGCTAGACATGACCTATCTAGTCTTAGTTCTTTTGTCCAAAATTATGTATTATCTTTTGGAGACTAATAGGTGACTCCCATAGATATTATGCATATCCTAGAAAGGTCAAAAACAATAAACTATACTGGATTCCCAGACCATTTTCATAGACTGAACATCAGATCATAACATTGATTCATAAAAACTCAAAAACAGTAAATGTTGGTATCTAAAATATTCATAATCTCTAAGCTACAAAGAATAAAGCTTCCAAAGTGTAGAGAACTTGCTTTGATGATCCACACCAATTATAAAAGCCACAGTATTATTCACATTGAGTAGAGTATTGAATGTAAAGGAATACTAGTCGTGGCATTATTTCTTATCCCATCTAAAAGATGAGAAAGTAATGATGATGATGATGATGGTGGTGGTGGTGGTGGTGGTAGTGTTTGAGGATTGGGTGGGACACTACTTGATCAGATTTGTTTGCCTTCAATAATATAATGTTCATATTTTTCCACAAATAGATTCTTTGGTCCATGAAAGTCCCAATATGCAATATTTCAATGGGTACAACCTTCTTGATTCCATCTTAATTGTTTCCTCTCCTCTCCCCCCTCCCCCAATTAATTATTTTACTTTGCTTGGGGAGCCAGACAATGAGGGTTAAATGACTTGCCCAGGGTCACACAGCTAGTAAGTGTCAAGTGTCTGAGGCTGGATTTGAACTCAGGTCCTCCTGAATTCAAGGCCAGTGCTTTATCCACTGTGCCACCTAGCTCTCTCCTCTCCCCGCCTCCCCCTTAATTATTTTAGACCTGGTTTTCCTTACCTGGCTAGCTAGCTATTGTTCTTCAACTAGACTATTAGATAACTTGGGGATGTATGAGGGGGAATAGAGCAATTATAATAGTTTATGAAGGGATAAGTAATAATTTTGTGAATATGTGAATATATGAGATTTTTTTTAGTCCAATTTTTATAACATCAAATGAGAAATGACCATTTGTGCAAGCAGGTAGAGTTTTTATTGGGTAAATAGTACCATGAATTAGATTTTTCTTTCTTTCCTTCCTTCCTTCTTTTTTAGGGTGGGACAGTGGGGGTTGTCACTTGCCCAGGATCACACAGCTAGTAACTGTCAAATGTCTGAGGCCAGACTTGAACTCAGGTCCTCCTGAATCCAGGGCCGGTGCTCTATCCACTGCACCACCTAGCTGCCTCCGTGAATTAGATTTTTTTAAAAAAATCAATCTCTTAGCAGAATTTTTCCTACTCGGTAGCATACTCTTAATGCCTCTAATTTTTTGAGTTAAATATATAATTTTGGGGGGAGGTTCAATCTTCCTTGGAGCATTGTAGTGAACGGAAATCCAGCTTCCTTCCACATAAAGGTATTAAAAACATCCTTAAGAGTTTCTTGCTCTGGGCAGTGTACTATCATGTGAGAGAGGCAGAGGCCAATTGAGATTCTGGTTTTCTTTGATGAATGTTGACATCTCACTAGCACTTAGAACTAACTATATCAGATTTAGTTTCTTTAATGCTCATTTTGTATAATGTCAAGAATTTGTAATCAGGATAGGCATTTACGAATTCAAAATAGGTTAAATTTATGTTCTTTTTATAACAAGTCTTACCCAATATGAGAGACAGACAGACAGACAGATACTGAGTGACTCTTTTTGCACTTATGATAGAATTTTGGAGAAAACTGTAGCAGTGATAACTTTTTTGACATGGACTTTGTCAGATGCAATTAGTGTGATGTTTTGAAGTATTAGGATCTTTTTTTAAGCATTAGGATCTTAATTTCAAAAACTGGATCTTTTAGAAGGGATATGTGTGTGTAGAAATAAGAATTATAATTCACAAAACTTGTTACAAAAAGATCCAACTTCCTTTTCTTTCTTCAGGAAATGAAGGAGGAACTGTAATCTAGAAAGTTAGCATTGTACTCAAGGAAGCCGGAGAAAACAGGAAGAGGAGACCCTTAGAAACTTCAGAATGTTTGTGGATTTTATTGAGGTGACACTATGGAAGTGTTCCTAGAAGCTAGCAAAGTGAGTTTGGGGAGTTTACCTGTTGTATTCAGACTATCTCTTTCCAGTATGACCAAGAACAGGGATTTCATTCTAATTTGGGCAACAAATCACCCCACATCCACTGAAACTAATTCAACCTGAATCCCCATGTCCTGTAGTAACAAGTTCTGTGTTTTCAGTGCATCAGATTTCCCCATCTATTGTCAGGTCTTTTGAAAGACGCAAGAGAGCCCTTTAAATAATTACATTGATTGTGCCATTCTGCATTTTTTCCTGTAACATGATAGATAAGGGTTTGGTTAAAATACCGTATTAATTCATAAGTCAGTTTATGCTATACCTAATGCAATTCCTTTTATTGTCTCTTATTCAAATCCCATATGAATAGTTTAATTTTAATCCATTGATAACTATGAGTTGATCTTAGAATTCCTGTTTCCCAAGTGAACCGTAGCCAGAAGATGCCAAGTGTGGTCTCTGATGTAAGAATTCTAACCTTCTCATAGATGTCTTAATTTCAGAAAGGATTGGCAGATATCTAGGCCGGGGTGGGGTGTGTGTGTGTGTGTGTGTGGGGGGTGATTATAAAGGAGCCACAAGGTGGCTTGAGAAAAACAGGTAATAACAGACTAACTTCATTTCCCCATCTGACAATATGACTAAGCTAGGAAATGAGTGGAATATTGTGGATCTAGTTTCTCTGTGTTTTAGCATGACTTTTCATAAAGAATTTCATACTCTTTTTATGGAGAAGATAGATACAGTGGGACAACCTGTCAATAAAGAAACTCTTATTAAGCCAGCCATTGACTATCCTACTTCAGGACTTCTCTACTATGTCCCAGGAAGTCTGTTATTGGCAAGACAGTATCCTGCAAGATTTCATCAATCTTGGAACTTCATTCACTTCATCACTATCTTTCCTCTAATTGGAAGAGTGGAGCCATGGACTCCAAAACCTCCATTTAAGGAAAGAGCCTAGCTCAAACTTCTCATTTCTTACTGACTCTGTGCTACTTTGTGACTTCTCTACCATGGCCCTATCCATTGGATACCTTCTCTCCCTGACCCTTCCTTTTTCAGGGCTTCCTTTTGTGTGTTGTCTTCTTCCAGTAGACTATAAGCATTGTCATTCTTTCCCTGCCCCCGCTCCCCCATATTTATAGCCCGAGTGATTAGCACATAATAACCTCTTAATAAATGTTTATTAACTATTGCCTAAAGCCTGGTAATACAAAAAGAAGCAAAAGACAGCTCCTGCCCTTAGCAATCTTATAGTCCTATCTATCTATCTATCTATCTATCTATCTATCTATCTATCTATCTATCTATCTATCTATCTATCTATCTATCTATCTATCTATAAAAGTGAGGCAATTGGGGTTAAGTGATTTGCCCAGGGTCACACAGCTAGTAAGTGTTAAGTGTCTGAGGCCGGATTTGAACTCAGGTACTCCTGACTCCAGGGCCAGTGCTCTATCCACTGTGCCACCTAGCTGCCCCCAATATAATTTTAAAGTAACAGACAATAGAAAAATCAGATGGACTCTGTAGTAAGAGAATTCAAAGAGGAGGTATTTTTTTTTTGTTTGTTTGTTTTTTTGCAGGGCAATTGGGGTCAAGTGACTTGCCCAGGGTCACACAGCTAGTAAGTGTTAAGTGTCCGAGGCCGGATTTGAACTCAGGTACTCCTGAATCCAGGGCCAGTGCTCTATCCAGTGCGCCACCTAGCTGCTCCAAACCGATTTATTTATTTATTTATTTATTTATTTGGTGAGGCAATTGGGGTTAAGTGACTTGCCCAGGGTCACAGAGCTAGTTAAGTATTAAGTGTCTAAGGCCGGATTTGAACTCAGGTACTCCTGACTCCAGGGCTGGTGCTTTATCCACTGCGCCATCTAGCTGCCCCCCAAAGAGGAGTTTTTAATGAGGTTGGCTAGGTGGCACAGTACATGGAGTGCCAGGGTTGGAGTCAGGAAGTCTCATCTTCTTAAGTTCAAACTAAATTCAAAGCCTGACCTCAGACACTTAGTATTTATGTGACCCTGGGCCTGTCACTTAACCCTGTTTGCCCCAGTTCTGCATCTGTAAAATGAGCTGGAGAAGGAAATGGCAAACCATTCCAGTATCTTTGCAAGATAACCCCAGATGTGGTCATGAAGATTCAAACAGACCTGAAACAACTGAACAGCAGATGGTTAATGGTAGGGTGGCTAGATGTCTCTATGTAATTACGCTGTAAATCTAAGTTTCATCCTTTGCTGTTTACCATTTTTATCAGTGACTTGGGTAAAACATAGATGGCATACTCATCATACATGCAGATTATGCAAAGCTGGACTAACACAGTGGGGAATTTATAATCCAAAAGGATCTTGACAGGATAAAAAGACATTGACGCTAAATCTAGTAGGATGAAATAAGAATAGGCATAAATGCAAAGTCTTTCACATAGGTGCCAAAAAATCAACTGTGCAAATGTCTAACCATGGATAGACAACAATTGTTTGGGTCTTTTAGTGCATGTCAAGTTCAGTAGGAGTCATTGTGAAGAGGCAACCAAAAGAGCTAATGGGATCTTGGGACTTCCTTAAGAGGTTTAGAACTTCCAGGAATTGGGGAAGTGATAATCCCACTGAATTCTTCTCTAGTCAAGTCTACATGTGATGTAGAGAGCACAAAGTTTAAGAAATGCAGCGAAAAACCACCGTGTCCAGAGTTAGGTAGCCTGGCTCTTGAAGAGCCTTGAGTCTGGGATCTAGAAGGATCACATAAAAGAATGGAGCTATTTTTAGCTTGGAGAAAAGAAAACAGAGAAACTTGATAGCTTTATATTGAGGGTTCTGTGGAGGACACATTAAACTTGTTCTCTTTGGCCCTTGAGGGCAGAATAAGGGACCAAGGGTAGGGAAGCACAGAGGCTAAATTTAGGCTTGTTGTCAGGAAGCACTAAAATTAGAGATATCCAAAAGTAGAATATGTTACCCTCAGGGTTAGTGGTAGCTTTCTCCTGCTTAGAGGTCTTCAGGCTAGTCTGGACAACCATTCCCTACTACCTTCCCTTTGCAAATTTCCTATTTATTGTGCATATAATTTGCTTTTATATATTTGTTTAAATATTGTGTCTCCCATTAAATTATAAGCTCCTTGTGGGCAGGGACAGTGGTTTGCTTTTTTATAATCTTGTTAAGTGGTTCTTGTTTAAATAATCAAAAATAGATTTAGACATAAAGGGCATATGCCATAAACAAATTAGAGCAAGGAATAGTTTACCTGTCAGATCTATGGAGAAGGGAAATTTTTATGACCAAACAAGAGAGAGAGCGAGAACATTGAGAGATGTGGAATGGATAATTCTGATATTAAATTTAAAAGATTTTGCACAAACAAAACCAGTGCAGCCAAGATGAGAAGGAAAGCAGAAAGCTGGGGAAAGTTTTTTATAGCAAGTATCTCTGATAATGGCCTCATTTCTCAAATATATAGAGAACTGAGTCAAATATATAAGAATAAAAGTCATTCTCCCAATTGATAAATGGCTAAAGAATATGAACAGTCAGTTTTCAGGTAAATAGGTCAAAGATATCTATAGTCATATGAAAAAAAATGCTCTAAATCACTATTGATTAGAGAAATGCAAATTAAAACAGCTCTGAGATACCACCTCACACCCTTCTCAGACTGCCTAGTATGACAGAAAAAGAAAATTATAAATGTTGGAGGGATGTGGGAAAATTGGGACAGTGATGTACAACTGTTGGTGGAATTGTGAACTGATCAACCATTCTGGAGAGCAATTTGGAACTATGCCAAAAGGGCAATCAAACTGCATGTCCTTCCACCCAGCTATCCCAGTGCTAGGTCTGCATTCCATAGATCTCCAAAAAAAGGAGAAAGGATCTCCCCCCCCCCCCTCTCTCTCTTTCTCTCTGTATTAAAAAAAATTTTTTTTTTTTAAAATTATCACAACTCCTCTTGTCCTGGCAATGAACTGGGAATTCAGGGGCTGTTCATCAATTGAGGAATGGCTGAAGAAATAGTGGTATATGATTATAATGGAATACTATTGTGTTGTAAGAAATTATGAGCAGTATGATTTCAGAAAAACCCAGAAAGACTTACATAAACTGATGCAAAGTGAACAGAACCAGAACATCGAACACAGTAACAGCTGTATTGTCCAATGATCAGTCGAATGACTTAGCTATTTCCAGCAATACAAGCAGTGATCCCAGACAGTTCCCCAAAGAAAAGAAAGAACTGATGGAATCTGAATGCAGATTGAAGTACTTTATTTTTGTATGTGTCAGGGGGTTGGAATAGGAAGGGGGACTGTGACTTCTTTTATGATGTAACTAATATTGAAATGTGTTTTGCATTATTGCATGCATATATATATATATATGTACATAATACATATTGCTTACCATGGCAGGGAGGGAAGGAATTTGGAATTCAAAATTCCAACAAAATGACTGTTAAGTATTGTTTTCATGTATTATTTGGAAAATGTTTTTTAAATTTAAAAAATAAGCAAAACCACAATAACCAAGAAAAATATCCCCTTGTAATTGTAACAACTGTTGACATGTCAGCAAGCATTCATTATGCTATTGCTATGTGTCCAGCCCTATGCTGAGCTTTGGGGATTCAAAGAAAGGAAGAGCATAGTCTTCCTTGCCTTCAAGGAGCTCCCTTTCTAATGTTGGAATCAACACATCAGTAACCTGGATGAAGAGAGAATGAGGGCAATGGCATTAGCTAATTGGTGAGTTCAGGGAACGCTTCCTACAGAAAGGGAGATGGAGGTGAGGGGACAAGAGAATTCCAGACCTTGAGGACTCAGAGGTGGGAGAAAGAAGTCCTCTTGGACAAAGGGCCGCTAAACCAGTGCTCATCATTCTTGAGTTTTACTGTGCTTCACATTTACTTACATTATATCATTTCAGTATATAGGGGTTGGATGTGAAGCTGGGGGTGGGGAGGAAGAGGTGATCTGCTCCTGCTCATACAGCCAGGACCTTCCTGAACTGGGGCTCAGTCCTAGACTTTCCGCACTCCTGTGCCAGCCTTTCTTCCCCATATTATGCTGCCTCTTTCCCCCATAGATTATGAATGTGAGTCAGCCAAGAAAACATCAACTGAGGTTTAGTCAAGGGAAGGAACGTAGTCACTCAAAGACAGTAATGAAAGAAGAAAAAAATGGAAATGCACCTGTCCAGCGGGTATTTGCACATGGTACTCTGGAGTATGAGAGACACACAAGAGAGGGACATAGAGATTGGGGCTGTGATCTGAATGAGATCATTAAATAAATGGGATTTAATTTAGTATTGAAAATCCAGAGCTAAAGAAGACCTCAGCGTTCATGTAGTTAACTCTCATTTTATTGTGAACAAAACTATAGCCCATAGAGTTTAAATGATTGGCTCCAAGTTACCCAGGTAATAATATCAGTGGCATTTGGAGGATTTGAAACCACTTACTAGGATGTCAAAATCAGCATTCTTTTCCTGCACTATTAGAACCTTAGGGTTTTTTAAAAAAGGTTTTTAAATGGAGATATCCTTCTTACTTTCCCCGCAGTTTGGCTGGAAAGAAAGCACAAATATTAATGGTATCTTTAAATGATGTTGATTTTGGCATTGTCATTCAGCATATATATTATTTTGACATTCGTAGCAAGAAACTCTAAGAGCTTATCAGCTAATTCTAGAATTTATACATATTAATATAGGCTGTTCTAGAGGCATCACATTTCCTTTGATAAAATGGGGCTCCTCAGTGGACTTTAAAAGAGCTCAACAGCAATAAAGACATTACATAAAAGTTAAGTATTAATGATATCTGCCCTTCACTGAAGTCTTCTAACATCTCCCTGTAGTTTGAAGGTAACCATTTTTTCATTTGGGTTGAGGTCAGTAGAGGTCAAGTTGTGTCAAGTCTTAGAAAATTGGTAAGCGTGGGTTTGGCCACAGTCTGAGTACCTGTTAATAATTTTTTTCTGTGCTACAGTTTTACGTAGGAAGATCTTCTGCTAAGTTGTGAAGTGGTTCTCTCTGTGACCGTGGAAGGAGAATTCTAATGGGGAAAGTCACTGATGCTTAAACTTTAAAGGGATGGAGGCTCATTATTTGGGCTCCTGGCCTACTCCTTCCTTTCTTCTTTTCCATATGGAATTCTTGTGTACCATTTTTCTTTTAAATTCAAGGGAAAAAAAATAAATGCGTTTTAGAACAGCTGCCATTTCGGAAAGGGAATGACTGCATTCTGTTTGCTCATGGGCTATAAAAGTCCAGTACTTGGCCAGTTGCCAAAATGTAAACATTTTTTCTCTTGTTACTCTAGTGAAGTATTAAGGATTATGTAATGTTGCATAATATATTTGGCTTTCTACTTCCCCTACTGTAGACATAGATAGAATTATCTTGTTTGGGAGATCAATTAATTTTTTTTCTTCAAAAATATCTGCATCTTGATTAGGTAAATTTCAAGCGGATGTAAAAAGAGTTTTATGGCCAATATTCTAATAAAGAGTAAGTGGAACTAAGTGACTTGGAATACTCAGATTATACCATTTTTGTTATTTAAAAGTTCTGTTCTTTTCCTTCTGGCCTTCTCTTCAAATACCTACTTAAACACAATAGATTTTCCACTGGTAGTTCTAAAATGAAATAAGAACTGTGAGTTGTTAGTATTTATTGTGCAAAAGTAGCATTCCCTATAAGCTGTTAAATAGGGCAGTGCTCTGTTTACATGGTGAAGTAGAAAGCTTTCCAAGGGTAATGAGTCAGCTAGATGAAGAAGGAGGTAGAATTAATCTGGCATCTATCTGCTTGGCACTTTGTCGGTGAAATAGATTTCAGGGCCCTACATTAAAAGATAGATATCTTAGTAAAGCTAACTAAATGACATTGAGTGGGCAGAATTTTTTAGAGAATAAAATGAAAGCACATGTGGTCTGAAGTCTTTTCTAGTTTAGACATCATCAAAATCAAATCTTAATTTTGACTCAAAGTATACATTTTTTATTATATTATGGGATCTTACCAGGTATCTTTGCTTGTATAGTGGACCCATAGAGTTAGATTTTAGTCATATCCTGTATTTGGAAAATTTTGTTTTCCATCTTGACTGAAATTCATTTATAATTATATGAGAGCATATGGTTTGGATTTCTGCTTCATGATCATCTTTGAATGTATTTAAATGATTGTTTACTGACTTTTACTACCTTATGGTAAAAGATTAATTGTGCATGCATAGCTCCTCACAGGTGTGGGATATAGTAAGTTTCAACTTCTGTGTTCTATTCAGAAATAATTTACTGAAAATAGATAATATTTTTCTAATAGTATAGAATCAAATTGGAAGAAAATATGGAATATGTTGTTTAAAGTGAGCAAACGAAATCAAATTTTGGCTTCTGCAATAAGAAAGAGCTCTATATAAGCAGAACATGCAGCCTTACATCATATTGTTCTTTTTGAGGTCTCCTGTGATGACCCCAATCCAGAGGCCCTCTTGTAGTAAATCTTTCTCGTCTTTGGATTATCATTCTAACTATACCGTTTTTGCAGAGATGTCGTGTTTCCTACACTTCCATTCCTGCCTCATTTTTTTCTATTCCCTTTCCTTTGGTTGTTCTCATTTACTCTCGTGGCTTCATTTATCACTTAATATGAAGACTCCTAAATCTGTATACCTCCACACCAATCCCATTTCCATTTGTTTTTGTGCATCTCCGCGAACATAACTTTTTTTTTTTTTAAGTGAGGCAGTTGGGATTAAGTGACTTGCCCAGGGTCACACAGCTAGTAAACGTTAAGTGTCTGAGGCCGGATTTGAACTCTATCCACTGCGCCACCTAGCTGCCCCAACATATCTTTTAAAAGAAAAAAAAATAATAATCCTGGCTCTCCTGTTTGGAATACCAGCTACTCTCCTCAGACTCCCCAACCCTTCCTTCCTATGCTGCAGATCTAGCAAGTCCACATTTCCCCCAACTTCAGTGTTCATCTAGCACTCAGTCTTGTACTGCGTCGTGTTGTTGTTTAAATATGTTGTGTAGATGTATCTTACCTCCCCAGAGCGATTATACTCTTGTTGAAAGCAGGGATTATTTTCTCAGGTATTGACCTCCATAGTTACATCTTCCACAGAATTTTCTATGGCTTTGTGAGCATGCGGGTGAGCCTGTGTGTACCGTCGTGGGGGCTAGGATCAGAGTAGTTTCTATAAGCTGCTTTTCCCAAATTATTTTCTAGTTTTATACCAGTAAAGGGTCATGGTGATGGTGACAGTTATGATGACTGTTTGCCAAGCTCTGGACATATTTTCTCTCATTTAATTCTCCGAGGCACTCTGAGGTAAGTACTGAAGCTATCATCACTCTTATTTTACTTGAGAGTAAACGGGCTGAGAGGATGAGTAACTCACATGGTCTTTACAAATGCTAGGAGGTGGAGGTAGCATTCAAATCCAGATCCAACTTGATACCAAGTCCAACATTTGGTCTTCTAATAGAACTCAAACAGAGGCCAATCATAGACAGCTGAGGAAACAGCTGGATTACAGATAGAGCTAGAGGAAACCTCAAAGACTGTTCTTCAAACCCCCTCATAATGGGAGAAAACTGGAATCCAGAGTGGGTGAGTGAATTCTGTAGGCTAAATCAGGCAGTGTGGGAAACGGATCCTGTGGCTCCAGAGTGTTCTAGGGGGTTTGGTTTTTTTTTGTTTTTGTTTGTTTTTTTGTTGTTGTTGTTGTTGTTTTTTAGTGAGGCAATGTGGGTTAAGTGACTTGCCCAGGGTCACACAGCTAGTAAGTGTTAAGTGTTTGAGGCCGGATTTGAACTCAGGTACTCCTGACTCCAGGGCCGGTGCTCTATCCACTGCGCCACCTAGCTGCCCCCGGTTTGTTTTTACAAATGAATAATAAGGTTAATTAAAAAAAAAAAAAAGCCAACACTTCAAAGCCTTTTGAATAAGATGGGCCCAGTAAAGAGAAGCCATATCCACCACAAGCTTGGTTTTGTTCCTTCTTTAATGTTAACAAATGTATACTTGGTTAAAGTAAATCACCGTTTGCCCTGTGAAGAGAGGCATCTTTGTTTATGTGTTTTAAAAATGTACTTTTTGAAGAAGAGTAAGATTGTAATAGGAGATCTTGGAGCTTAGAAAAGTCGACCATTTTCTGTGGAAAGACTATTTCTTTGAATAAAGCCTATCCCAAGAATATGTGTGCCCCAATTTTAAATACAGCTACTATTCCAGTGCCCAAGGGAAGACTTCATTTATTAGAGTACTTACATATCATTAACGTGTGCATATTAAGGAGAGGAGCTGCTCTGAAAGTGTCTTGTTTTCACCAAAAATGCTTGCTCAGATGAGTCATGTGCATTTATTCCATAGTACTTTATACTGGCTGCGTTTGGTTCTTTTTGGAAAGAAAAAAATGCAGCTATGGAATTCCCAGAGTGGTATTGGGGGATACGGCAGCTGTTTAGAAAAGACATTCTTAATTGGTTTAAGGTTTAGTGGTGAGAAGTTAGCACTTGTTAAATTTTTGGAATGAAAATAGGCAGATGTATCATACCTTTGGTTCCTCTTAAGACATCTCACAACCTCACATGAACCTTCTGAGCCATAGATTGCTGGCAGGGCTCCTGGAAATGGTGAAGTAAGGTCAAAGTCATCGTACCTTCATTTGAGTTTTAAAAACTTTGCCTAAAAAGTTACCATCCTAAATGTAGGCCCCTTGGTCACCCTTAGCCTGGACTGTCACCTAGAAATAGGGGCAAAAACATGGCTGCAACCCAGATCTGCAGCTGGGGACACATACTTTAGAGTCAGGAGAGGGGGCATTCCAGCTTTTTGCAGCTGTCAACTCTGTTTAGTAGTGTTCTATTTAGTAATGTGGTCAAGGAAAAGATCATGTTTGTGATTTGCTAGTGAGTGACTTGAGCCTCTCCATTAATCTCTCTCACAGTCATAGTACAATAGCTGAGGGCAACATTAGAAATTCACTCCTAAGTAACCCCTTCATTTTTCAGAGGAGAAAGTCATAGTCCAGACAAGTAACTTACCCCAAGGCAAACCCAGGAGAGGAAGCCAAATTTCCTAACTTAAAAAAAAATCCTATCAGCACATCACAGCATAAAGGATTTAACCTTTCTTTTTATTGGGACACGTGTCCCAAGACAGTTAGGGACAACCTAGTTCTCTTCAGTGCCCCTGATAGAGGAGTTGAGCTGACCATAATTGTCATTGGAGTGATAGAGCTTGGTTTGGAGATGACTACTTCAGGGGCTGAAATCATATAGAATAACCATCATGCCTTGGGACCTGGGGCAAGGCTTAAGTCAATACCCTAGGGTTTGCCTCCTTGTAATGGCAGAAGCTTTAACTTAACTTATTCATAGCCCCTGCTCATCTCTGGTAACCGTAACAATTTTGAGCCTTCTCTGAGGCTAGGGCAGGTAAAGTTGAGCCTCTGCTCGATGCTGTCAGATTAGATGCTTAGATTATCCATAGGGATTTCCTGGCCATGGTCTTTGTCTTCCTTCTCATTTTCTATTGTCAGGCGTCTTACTTGGCAGGCAAGTGGTTAATGTTCTTTGTCAAGTTGTGTCGTGTCAATGATTATGGATTGTATTTAGTCCAGTGTGAGACTAGCGGGTTTTGTGACTATTGGAGCTAAAGGTCTGAAAACTTTGAAAACATTTTCTTTCTTGTTTTAAACAGACGGTTGATGACGAAGCGATGGCAGCATAAATGAAGATCAAGTAAGGAAAGCAGAACGATGCCCAAGGGTGGGTGTTCTAAAGCACCACAGTTAGAAGATTTCTCTCTCAGCAACGACATGGTGGAGAAACAAACTGGGAAAAAGGTAATTGGTGGGTTTGTGAATACTCTTCCTCTTGTGTCTCATTGAGGCATGAAGGTGACTTTAAGTCCTGACCTATCTTATGAAATGCAGAAATGAATGCAGGTAGAGTGAATGGAAGACCGTCTGTATGTTGTCCAGAGACCAGCCGAGCCACATTCTAAGAGGTGGTTTCACAGTCATTTGAAGACAACAATGTGATGAAAATAGTAATCAGTGCAGGGAGTACAAAGAAGACAGAGACCCTGCTGGAGATTTAAGAATGAATTCCTAATAATGAGAAGGTCAAAGAACAAAGCAAAGAAAGAATTAATAGTTCTGTGAAAGAAAATGATAATGATGACATAAGACCATACTACTATTTAACACAGTCCTCAAGGGGAAAATCTGATTCCTACAAACATACATTAACAAAATACAAAAAATTAATGAACTGAATAGGCATTAAAAAAAAGGTAGAAAACCAACAAATAAACCTGAAATAAGCACAAAAGAAGAGATACTAAAATGAGAGGAGAAATTGAAGCCCCAACGAATTATAAAAATGATAAATTAGATTACAAGATGGTCCTTTGAAAAGACTAAAAAATTGATAAACCTTTGGCCAATCTGATTTGAGTACAGAAAATCAAATCAACAAAATAGCAAATGAACAAGGTGAAATTATAAAAGAATGCCAAAGAAATAAAAACGATCAGAACTTAGTATGCATAGATACATGATAACAAAAGAAATTGTAGAATGGCTTCAGAAAAGTAAAATACCCCAGCTAACCAAAGATCAAATAGAGATCTCCAATAATCCAGTCTCAGAAAAGGAAATAGGACGAGCTGTTAAAAAACTACCCAAAGGGAGAAAAATCATCCTCTTGGATTCACAGGAGAATTCTATCAAATTTTTTAAAGACCCTGTAGTTCTACTAATACAACATAGATTTCTCTAAAATTGAAAAAGAAAGCCTCCTACCAGATTCCTTTTATGAGAAATATAAAGTTCAGATACCTAAACCTAGGAAGGCAAAAGCACAAAAGGAAAAAAACTACAAACCAATATAAGTCTTGAATAATGATTCAGATGTTTTACATAAAATCCTATCAGACTACAGTCATCAAAACCATCTGGTATTTTTTTAAAAATAGAAGGGCAGATCAATGAAACTGACTAGACAATGCAGGATTAGAAATGATAGAATTCAATAACCCAATGTTCATTTGACTGGTAATCATAAATTACTTAGGAAAGAGCTCTCTTCATTTATTTATTTATTATTAAGTAAAAACTCATGGGGGCAGCTAGGTGGCGCAGTGGATAGAGCACCAGCCCTGGATTCAGGAGTACCCGAGTTCAAATCCGGCCTCAGACACTTAACACTTACTAGCTGTGTGACCCTGGGCAAGTCACTTAACCCCAGTTGCCTCGCTTAAAAAAACAAAAAACAAAAAACTCATGGAAAAACTAGAAAGCAGTCTGGTAGAAACTAAGCTTGAAAATGTTTCATAATATATTCTAAATGGATATGTGACCTTAATATTTAAGATCATACTCTTAAAAAATATAAGAGAAGCAGATCACATATATACATAGTAGATATATTCTAAACCAAAAAATTGATAGAGACAATTATGGAATATATAATAGATAGTTATAAAACTGGAAAACTTTTATATAGACAAAATTAATGCACTTAGGTTAAAAAGTGAAGTGACAATGGGGGAGGGAAATGTTTATCAAATTTCTCTGATAAAGGTTTCAGTATTCAAGATATATAAACAATTAATAGGTATGTGCATACAGACACATACATTCATGTATTTATATATACATACACAGGTATTATAAATATAAAATGAAAAGCCATTTCCCAATAGATAAGTAGTCAAATGATATCAACAAACAGTTCTCAGAAAGAATGAACACAATTAACAACCATATGAAAAAATGTTCCAAATCACTAACAGTAAGAGAAATGCAGAGAAAACCAACCCTTAGTTCTAAATTGACAAAGAAGTTGAAGGATGGGAGTAGTGAGTGTCAGAGGGGTTATGGGTAGATAATAATAGCACTCACTATTTAAATGCACAGTCCCTGTTCATTCTAGAGTGTTACCCACACCAGACTAAAATGAGGGGGGAAATATTAAAAAAAAAATAATACTATAAAACATGGATCAATTTTAAAACTTCAGTCATCATGTGGTCAGCAGGGAGTCTTATATGTGGTTTAGTGGCCCTCATTTCCATTTGAGTTTGACACCATTGCACTGGGACATCTAACAGGTCTCAAAGGTAGGCCCTTTCATTCAGTATTGGTAGAACTGGGAATTGGCACCAGCATTTGTTGAACTTGGAATTATACAAATAATGTGATAAATGTGTCCATGCCAACTCAGCCAGATTCCATTATTAGGCTTATACCCTCAGGAAGACACTGATAAGAAGAAAGTCCCCATGGTTACCAAAATATCAGTAACAGTTTCTGCAATAGCAAGTGATTGAGAACCAAGTATGGTATTCATTGACAAGAGAATGGCTAAACAAATTGTGGTAAATGAATATAATAAAGTATTACTGTGTGGTAAGAAATGGCATGTAATGAACACAAGAACATGGGAAGATCTATATGAACTCATAAGAGTAAAGCAAGCAGAACCAAAGAAAAAAAGTACTTTCAATTATTTTATATATATATATAAAGAACAATCACAAAAATGATTATTGTGAAATTATAATAAATAAATATGACACTGAAAAAGAAACATGAGAAGAAACTCCCACCTTATCTTTTGGAAGTGGCAACAGGTCCATAGTTCTATGTTGTACATTTTCAAATTTTTATGCTGTTTTGATCAGTTTTCCTCTTTTTTTTTTTTTTTTTTTACCTTTCTCTTTTTTGGGGGAGGGGGGATCTTTAAAATATATATATATATATATATATATATATATTTAAAACAAGGAATTATTGGGGCGGCTAGGTGGCGCAGTGGATAAAGCACCGGCCTTGGATTCAGGAGTACCTGAGTTCAAATCTGGCCTCAGACACTTGACATGTACTAGCTGTGTGACCCTGGGCAAGTCACTTAACCCCCATTGCCCCGTTTAAAAAAACAACAACAAGGAATTACCCTCTGGATGGGGAAGTGGGAAAGATACTTTGTTTGAAAGACACTAAACTTCCTTTTAATTAAGTTTGATTCAGCTTCTTACATATCTTGGAAATGGAGCATTTATCAGAGAAACTTGGTGCAACAATTCTTCTCTTGGGCACTCTCTCCTCTTCCCCCCCAGCCCCCACCCCCCCAGTTTCCCTCGTAATTGTTAAAATATTTTAAATTTCACGTAATGAAAATTATCTTTTTAAGAAATCTTATTTGGTCATGAACTATTTCTTGTTTTTGTTCATTTCTTTAATTTATTGTGTGACCTTTTTTATCATGGCCCTGTATCCATTTGGAGCGTATCTTGTTATATATAGGTAGTGTTGGCCTAAAACTGGTATCTTCCAAATTATATTGCTACAGATTTTTATCAAATAGTGAACACATATCTTAGTAGCTGGTACTTGGTGTTGCTTAAACATTAGGCTCCCAGGTTCCTTTGCATGTTATGTACCTAATCAATTCCAGTGATCAGTCTCTGTTGTCTTGAAAATTACTGCTTTTCAGTATAATTTTTGATGTGCTACTTATTGGTCCCATCCTTCCCACTTTTTTTTCATTCTTTTCCACGAAATTCTTACTCTTTTTGCCTCTACGAATTTTTTCCCTAGTCATTTTAATTTAGGTAATATTGGCATTCTTATTATATTGGCTCAGCTTTTCTATGAGCAATTAATACTTTCCCACTTATTTAGATCTCTCATTCTTTGTTCTCTATGTATTAATGATACTGTAGGATCCAAGTGTATGCAGTTTAAGTTACATTTGGGTCACAGTTCTAAATCACTTTTGAAAGTGGATGGACTGATTAACATACCTTCATCAATGCATGAAAGTGCCCGTTGTACTGTACTACTTCAAACAATTATCATTTCCTTTTTTGGGTGGGGCTAATTTTTGTCAGTGTGATGTGAGGTGGATTCACACCTCTAATTATTGGTGATTTGGATTTTTTTTTAATATGGGTATAGTTTGAATGTCTTTCCCTTGATAGCTTTTCATAGCCTTTGACCATTTATCAGTTAAAGTATAGGTCTTATCCATAGATCTTGAAAATAAGACCTTTATAAAAGAAATTTCCTAAAAAGGTGAAAACCTTAAAAAAAAACCCAAACTCCCTTTCTCTTTTAATGAGCTCCCTTTTTATCTTAGCTTCATTGAATCTTTTCAAAACGTTTTCAGTTTTGTATAATCATTATTGTCCATTCTGTCTTCTGTGAATGTCATTATTAGGCCATAATTTTTCAAAGTCTCATACTAAAGCCAGTTTATGTTGTCATTTGAGTTTGTTAAATCAGAATCAAGTTCTCTTTTGGGGCATTAGATTTATTTTAAAAAAAAATCCAAAACACCCTAGCTCATAGTGAGTAATTATTTGAGTGGATATGATATAGAGAGTAATCCTTGAAGAGAAGTCTTAGGCATCTGCTCATTTGGTGACTAAAATTGAGTTTTAAATAATAGATGGAAACTGGAGAACTTACGTAAAGTAGATTTTCTTTTTACAGTATTCTTTTTTTGTCCTTTCCTTATTGCAGTGCTGCTATGTAGAACATGAATTTCACATTATCTACTCTAATATTGTTATCTACATTTTAACCATTTGAGTTTTCTTGACTGAAAAATATTACTTTCTAGTGTATATGTTTCAAGTTTTCTACATGTTTTAAGTATGCTGAAGATTTAGTACAATTATATATTTACAACTCAAATAACATCTTTCTACACATTCTTTCCAAATTAATTTCTTGTTTTCAGTGCCTCTTAATCTCTCCTAAGTCATCAAGCATTTATTTAGTGCTTTTTCTGTGTGAACAACTTGGCTCACACCAGTTGATAGAATGAAGTAAATTTTGTTGGTCTTGAGATTATCCTACAATGGCTGCCATATCCAGTTCAACAGTTTTCCTTTATTTTTTTTCTTATGTTTAATCTAAATTACTCCTTACCTTACCATTCCTGTTTTGGTGAATCACTTATAAATCATAGAATATCAGAAAGGAATTAGAAGTCATTTTTATTGAGTCTGTTCCTAAGCAGGGATTATATTTATATGGGAGCTCAGTCTTATAAACTAGCCCATTCTACTTTTAGATAGGTTATACTTCCCAAGATTTTCCTCTTAACTCCAAGATAAGCTTCCCTGTAACATCTACCCATTGATTTAATATGGGACTACTAGGCAGGAAGAGTTTGTAACTGCTTTAACAAAATTCTTTCCTTTCCTTTGTGCCACTTTCCTCTTTCTTCATTATTATCAACAAAAATCATGAAGACTTTTTCTAGGTGAGAATTACAGTGATATTATGTGTCCAAATATAAATGTATCTCATTCTGCACCCTAAATCTATCAACTGTTTGTTGTGGTTGGTAATTATGTTGATCCAAGTACTTCAGTTTTGTTTTGTTTTGTTTTTGGTGAGGCATTTGGGGGTTAAGTGACTTGCCCAGGGTCACACAGCTAGTAAGTGTTGTGTCTGAGGCCGGACTTGAACTCAGATCCTCCTGAATCCAGGGCTCGTGCTCTATCCACTGTGCCACCTAGCTGCCTGCCCCCAAGTACTTCAGTTTTGGAAAGGGGTTTGTCTTTATAATGCTGTGGTTATTGTATATTCTTGTAATTCTGCTCACTTTGGCACATATTAGTTCATAGAATTCCTCCTAGGGTTTTCTGAAACCATCTCTTTCATTCTTTCTTATGACACTTTAGGATAGGGCTTCTTCAACTTTTTCCCCTCCAGGCTCCTTTTCTCCAGACAAGGTCTATGCATAAACTTTTACTGTTGCCAAATTTTTCACAACCCCCAGATTCTGAGGTAACTCACAGTTTAAGAAACTTTGCTCTAGTATTCTACCACATTGATACATTGTTTTGTTAAGTCATTCCTCAATGATGGACATTTTTTGTTTCTAGTTCTTTGCTGACTTCACAAGAGGTAGTATACATGTTTTTCTACATAGGAATGCTTTCCCACTTTCTTTGATGTCTTAGGATTCTAGAACTAATAGTGGTATTGCTGCTCCAGTGGTTGTACATATTTAAGTAAAAAACTGGCTGTAGGATTTATAGAATTTTAGAGACAAAAAGGCTCTTTGAGATTAGCTATCTTAAACCCTCCATTTTTATAGCTGAGGGAACTGATTTTCAGCTCAAGATCATGCAAGGTTCTCTCCTTTCCTTTCTTCCTCCGGTTTGGCAATTGGGGTTAAGTGACTTGCCTAGGGTCACACAGCTAGTAAGTGTCAAGTGTCTGAGGCTGGATTTGAACTCAGGTCCTCCAAATCCAGGGCCAGTGCTCCATCCTCTTGGCCACCTAGCTGCCCCTCTCCTTTTCTTTTTTATCATGAACTTAAACGCAAGAAATTCAGAGTGCCAACAAGAACAAAATCCAGGTTGATTAACCATGAACTTCTGTCATATATTGTTACGTTTTCAGGTAGTAACCACATTGCCATCTCTGCTTTGCCTAGACTACTGCAATAGCTTCTTCATTGCTTTCCCTCCCAGTTCTCTCTCTGCTCCAATCTGTTCTATTCCAGTACTATGCCAAAGCAATTTTCCTTAATTGGGGCTCTCACTAATAATGCCTTACCCGCTTGGTGAACTCCAAATACTCCTTACTGCCTCTGGGATCAAGAGTAAGATCTATAGATGACTGTTTCAGGGGGTGGTAATGAAAAGTAGGTGTCTGACTTTTCCAGGCTGGAAATACAGGAGCTAAATTCATGAATTTGATCCCATTCTTCGTTGGTACAGAAGCTTTGACCTCCTGCATTTCCAAAACAGCTTATTGCCTACCACATCCTGAGGGTTCTCCATATTGCTGTGAGATTTAATGTGCACACCTGGTTGGCATTAGCCCTACTGTAGCACAGTATTCCTAGTCTGAAGGTATTCACTATTAGCCTTGGTAGCTTTAGACCAGTATCCCCAGTCCACCCCTTCACAGCCTGATCCCATGCTATTTTTCCATCTTCTTCATATTGGTTTCCTTCTTGACTTCTATATTGCAGCCAGCTGACTTTCTCTCTGTTCCTCACACTTTACATTCCATCTCCCGTGTTCGTTGGCTATGTTTTTCCTTTTCAGTTGTTCTTCATGGAATTTCTCATCTTCTTTAAACTGAAAACTCTCTTGATCCCCCTTCTCCCTGCCTTTTGCACACTCTCCTCCACCCCTCTTTCACCCCCCAATTCTACTGTTCTCATTCCCTAACTATATTGTATTTGTGTAGTATTCTTTCAGGATGTTCTCTCTGTCTCTGTGTCTCTCGCTCCAGATGTATGCAATGTCCTTGAGCAGCAGGACTGTTTCTTCCTCCCTTCTCCCTTCCCGTTTTCCTTATTCTCTCTCCCCCACTTCCCACCCCATACCACATACACAATAGATATAGAAGAAATGCTTTAGTTTATTCTGTGTCATTCTGAACTTGATTTTTTTTTTCTTTTTCTTTGAATGTAAGACTGACTGGTATTCTTTTTACTACCATTAACTTCCAACCTCAGACTCTTCCCCCATTCCCACCTTTAACAATTAGAATAATTAAAGAAAATAATCAATATTTTGCCTAGAATGCAACATATTTCTCTGCTTCTGTACATTCTCCTCTCAGTTTCAAGTATGCTGTTACCTTTCTTAGCAGTTTTGATTGATCACTACATTTTTTTTTTGGCTGGGCAATGGGGGTTAAGTGACTTGTCCAGGGTCACACAGCTAGTAAGTCAAGTGTCTGAGGCCAGATTTGAACTCGGGTACTCCTGAATCCAAGGCCCGTGCTTTATCCACTGTGCCACCTAGCGCCCCCAGATCACCTACATTTTTAAGAGGTTCCAAAGACAAGTCATTCAGTCTTTTCCTTTTAATCTTATAATCCATCTTATGAAATTTCTCCTGATTTCTGAATTTTACTCTACATCCATTTCAAAAGGTTTTCCCAAGTTTCTTTTGATTCCTTTATATTGTTGTCCCTTATGGCCGAATAATTTTCATTATATCAATATCATTATTTGTTCACCTACTCCCCTATTTAGAGGCACTTAATACTTTGCTTCCGGTTCATATCTATAACAAAAAATACTGTTATACACAATTTTTTGGTCCTTTTCCTATCTTTAAACTCTTTAGGATATATGCCTGTCGTCCCTTGGTCTTTTCTCATAGTACCTTCTTCTCCATTATTGCCTCATAATTGAGTTGATTACATCGTATTATCCTAGAACTTCTCTTGTACATCTTCCCCTTGTTGTTTGACATGATCTCTCCTCATTCGTGGTTTCTGCCAGGGCCCGGGGGGGCACCCCCCCCCAACCCCCCCCCCCCCCCCCTTCACGTTGAGCTTGGCTTTCATTAGCCAAATATTAAAGTTCCTGAGCAAGTGAATGGTTTTCTCTTCTTTATGCTTATCATGTTGACTAGGGATTATTAAAATCTTTGAATATCTGCAGTGTCAGACAACTGATTATTTCTCTGATGACTGGTCAGTTCTCTTCTCCCATCTATTGTGTTTTAATACAACAGCAGCAACAAAAACAAAACAAAATAGCCCGTGGTTCTCCCAGGGTTTTGACTGCTTCTCTGCTAGTTCTTGGCTGACTGTTGCTTTTTTCTGGGTTGCTTTTTTTTCCCCTTCTTTCTTTCTTCCTTCTTCTTTTTTATTCCCCTCTGAAGTGAGCTGGAGCTGAATGTCTAATGTGACATTCAACAGCTGCTTAAGAAAATGGAGATTTTCCTGTTTCCAAAGAATCTAGAATCATTTCTTCTCAACTGCAGCTGGGGTGGTCCTTTTTTTATGAAGTTAAATCTCAAAAAATTTTTTGTTCATGTAATGGACTAGCCACCAGAATGTTTCTGACATATAGTGAAAGGTTTATTTAGGATAGTGTATTGATTCCTATTCAGCTATAATATATTTCCTGAAATGTAAAGAGATAAAATCATCTTAATTGGAAGGAACAGTGTAGTAATGTTCACAAGCTAATGTTTTTTGGTTTTGGGAAAGTTAACAAAAGTTAGTAATTTAAAATTATTTCCAAAGCTTAACTACTTTCTTAATGGTGAGAAGGCCAAAGATAAATTCAACCTATTTTAAAATTTTGCATAGTCATTTTTGCCTTCCATGAAGACCTTTCTTTCTCTATTCCATCTCCATTATATAGTCTTTTCCTTCATTTCTATTAAGTGTTAAGCTATTAAATGCCTGACTTCCAAATGATATTTTAAGATATAACTAATTCTTAAACTATACCCAAAACCTATAGACTATGCAGATCAAGTCACCCCATGAGAGAACCCAACTGTAACATAAAGTCCAGAGTCAAGAATAGTCTGGGAAATGAGCACCCCCCCCCCAAAAAAAAAAAAAAGGAGGAGGAGGAGAAGAGAAGCAGCTGACCTGAAAGCATCTTGCTAGCAAGCACATGTGCTAGCCATTGCAACTGCCCTCAGGATGGGGGGTGGGATGGAGGGGGGCATGAGGGAGGGAAAGAAAGCAGATTAGACACAAAGCTTAACAAGAATTGTTGAAAATGAGAGAAAAAGATCCTCCTCTCCCCCCCCCCCAATAAAGTTACTCTCAATCAACCCTGGGCCCGTTTATACTTGACTTTTAGCTTTCCTCTGGCTATTCTTTCCTTCCCCTCCCTTCATCCCTATTCCTTTACTTTTCTTAGACAGTCCCTGGAGGAGTAGGAATTGTGCCTCCAATTATTTTGCTGCCATTGTGACTGAAGAAGAAGGTTGGGGAAGGGCTTTCTGTACAAATTGAACATACCCAACCCACTCCATGCAAACCTCTTCTTCTGATTGTTGCAGATCATCCTTAGGGATTTGCCAGGGCACTGAGAGATTCAGTTCCTTTTTCAGTATTCACGTAGCTCGTATGCATCAGAGATAGTCCTTGAACCCCGATTTTCCACACTTGAGCTTTCTTCACTGTTCCATGTTGTCATTTCTTATGGTGCAATAATATTCTATTAGGTTCTTATACACTGTTAGCTTAGTCATTCACCATCTGTTGGATACATGGTTATTTTAAGGTTTTTGTTATTTGCATAATGCTGTTATGAATATTTTTATACAGATAATTTGTTTTTTCCCAGTTGTAGATGGTGCCTTAGGAGATAGAGTGATGGACTTAGAGTCAGGAAGATTTGAGTGAATCCTTCCTCAGATTCTTAATGTTTTGTGACCTGGGTGGTATCATTTGATTTTTCTGTGCTTTAGTTTTCTTATCTATAAGAATGAGGATAGGGGCAGCTAGATGGTGCAGTGGATAGAGCACTGGCCCTGAGTCAGGAGTACCTGAGGTTCAAATCCGGCCTCAGACACTTAACACTTACTAGCTGTGTGACCCTGGGCAAGTCACTTAACCCCATTGCCTCACTAAAAAAAAAATAATGAGGATATTGGATTCGGTGTTTTTGAGTCTCCCAATCAATGCTTTTTAAAAAAATGATCTTTGGGGGGCAGCTAGATGGGCGCAGGGGTAGAGCACCAGCCCTGGAGTCCAGGAGGACCTGAGTTCAATTTGACACTCAGACACTGACACTTACTAGCTGCTGTGACCTGGGGAAGTCACTTAACCCCAAATACCTCACACACACACACACAAAATGATCTTGGGTAGAAGATTCCTAAAGGGAAAGGAGATCTACTCAGAATTCACAGAAGTACTAGTCCTGCATTTGGGGATTCCAGAAAGTACTTGCTATCCATTGCTTTATTGTTTGATGGTTCAGTTTAATTCGGTATTCAGCTCTGTCTTAATTCCTGACAAATCTGGGCCTAACATGTCTTTGATCTATGCTTGGTTATAGTACACCCTTACAGAGAGCCACTGTATTTTTTCATATAGAAAAAGGCCCTGAGTTTATCAATTACATTTTTGTATGATCAATTTTAATTGTTACCCCCCCCCCCAAAAAGGAAATATTCATATTCCCAGAAGCCAGTAACTGCCGCCAATTTTATGCCATTTGATTATTAAATTAGGGGGTAGGGGGGGTTAGGTAAGTGACTTCCCCAGGGTCACACAGCTAGTTAGTGTTTCAGCTCTCATTTGAACTCAGATCCTCCTGACTCCAGGGGCCAGTGCTCTCTCCACTGCACTATATAAGCTGCCTTGATTGCTAAATTAAAATGACAGTTTTTACATTAGAAATGTACCTGCATATTTATAGCTATAATTAACTGCAAATGAATATAAATTATCTTTGTGCAATCCTATGGCCATTGTCTAGCTTCTGAAAACGAATCTTGTTGCTCACAGACATGTACTAAAACAAGTTTGGAACCAAACAGAATAGTTTTCTAGTTGTACCTACTTGGCCAGTGCATAGAGCTGGAGGCCTGTCGTCAGAAGACCTTGCTTCAGATCCTGTTTCAGGCACTTATCAGCAATGTGATCTGAGCAAATCACTCAAGCCTGTGTTTCTTCATTTTATAATAATAACCCCTCCATCCAGGGTTAATGGTGGGGTTTTAATGAGATAACCTATGTAGGTATTTTGCAACACCTTAAAGCACTATAGAATACTAGCTATTACTGTTACTATCATTATTTCATATGTCTCTGTATCCTTAATTTTTGCACACTTTAAAAATCTCTCTGAAGCTCTGAATTTTTGAACTGTGGGAGGTAAATGAGCCACAGTGACTTTGTTCTTAAGTTCATAGATGGTATTTTATATTGTGACAAGCTTTTACTTGGGCCTCACAATTTCGCAACTGGTGTTCTTTCCATTCTAATACTTGGGCGCCTCTGAAAATGAACTAGGTTAGGTCTGAACCATTTTGTTTTGAAACATTAAGGAGAATGGGAGATGAGACAATATGATGTGGAAAGAATGCTGGGTTTTGAGTCCAGACACAGTTCTATACCGTGAACTGTTTCTTGTTACACATGTGACCTTGGACAAGGTCACTTTCTGCCTGGATTTCATCACCTCATCTTTAAACTAAGGGGGCTGGATTAGCTTCTAATCTATGATCCCACTTTTTTTCAGAATAGCAAATAGTGGATCTGGTTTTTAAAAACTAATTTTATTTTTTAGAAAATAATTAAATACTTTTCCCAATTAAAATTATTTATTCTTTTGGGGAGTGGGTGTTGGACTAGAGGTTTGGGGAGAAGTCTTGTAAAAACATGCATAGTTAAGGTAAACAAATTCCCACATAGTCCATATGGCATCTGATGGTTCTGTGGATTGAGTGTTAGGTCTGGAGTCTGGAAACCTGAGTTCAAAACTGGGCCTCAGTGCGTGCTAGCCATGTGACCTTAGACAAGTCATTCAACCTCTGTTTGCCTCTCATTATTTCCTCAAGTGTAAAATGGCAATAGTAATATCACCTACATAGCAGGGATGTTGTGAAGATCGAACGAGATGATATCTATTTAAAAAGAAAAAAAGCACTTTGCTCAGTGTTTGAGCTAAGACATGGTAGGCACACTACTATATACATACTTATTCCCTTTCCCTCTCCTTTCCAATCCAAACAGTATGTATTATCTGCACCTTGAGTCCATTATGTCTTTGTCAGAAGGTGGGGGGAACATTTCACTGGTCCTCTGGACTCATTCTTCATCATCATTGAACTTAGTAGAGTCCTTAAAGCTTTTGCAGTTGTCTGTTTTTACAGTGTTATAGTGTTACTGTATAAATTATTCTCCTTTTTTCTGCTCAATATACTTGCATCAGTCAGTTCATATGAGTCATCCTAATTTTCACTGAAACTATCCCTTTCACAATTTTTTATGGTACAATAGAAAAACCATATTCTTGTATAAGCATGTCTGATCAGGCAGAACAATTTCCATACTGACCATGTGCAAAACATATTCCCAATTTTCACCCTGAATTTAACATTTTTCCATCAGGCAGTAGATACTAGCATCAGTGGTCCTCTGAAATTGTGATGAGGTCATTTCATTTGTATCGGAGTTTTAAAGGATTTCAAAGTTGTTTCGATTTGGTGCAGTGGATAGAGTACTGCCTCTCGAGTCAAGAGGACCTGAGTTTCAAATCTCACCTCAGACACTAGCTGTGTGACCCTGGCAATCACATGACCCCGATTTTCTTAAACATCCAGGACAACTGGGATATATAGATTATATATATATATATATATATATATATATATATCTTGCCACTGGACCCAAAAGTCTCTGGAAGAGAGAGTGAAGTTGGTGACCTTGGATTGGCCTCCCTCACTTAAATCCAGTTCACTGCATGTCCTAGTCCTCTATGAAAATCAAGGGACAAACGACAGCTTTTACAATGTGTTTAATTGGTGTTAATGTGGTTATTGGTATTGATTGTTCTCAGCTGGTTCTGCTGATTTCAGTCTACATTAATTCATCTAAGTCTTCCGAGGTTTCTCTGAAACTCTCTTCATTGCTTACAGCACAATAATATATCACATTCACGAGCCATGATTTGTTTGGCCACGCTTCATTATTGGGCATCCTCCTTAGTTTCCAGTAATTTGCTAGTACAAAAAGTGTGAACTTTTAATATTTGTGTACATATTGGTCCATTTATTTATTTCTCTAATCTCTTTGGGCTATAGTTCTAGTAGTGATAGTGCTGTGTCCAAAGTACAGTATTGTTCCAGATTATTTTGAGGAACTAGATGGATCAGGTTTCATTGTTCCTCCTTATCAGTGTACCTTTTTCTATAGCCTCTCCAGCATTTTGTCATTTTCGTTGTTTTTTTTTTGTTTCTGTTTGTGGGTGGTTGTTATTAATTTGGTGCTCTTTGGGGTGTAGGTAAATCAAAGTTGTTTTAATTTTCATTTCTAGTTCCTTATTGTTTGGAGCATTTTTCATATGGCTATTGAGTAGTTTACATTTCTTCCTAGAAACTTGTGGTCATTATAATCCTTTGACCATTTAACAAGAGGTCAGCTGTTCTTATTTTAATAGTGTGCTTTTATATCTTGGAAACAAGCCCTTATCATCTATACTTGGTGCAAAGAACTGTTTGTCCTAGTTACCTGCTTCTTAGCTACATTGTTTGCTTGAAAGGAAAACTTTTAAATTTTATGTATTAAAAATTTCCCCATTACTTTTGTAATCCTCTCCACATTTTCAAAAAAGGAATAAGTAGAACCTATGGGTCAATTATGTTTATATTTTTGATAAAATTCTAGAATCTTATTAAAAGCCATCATGTCAGTTTTGTCCTGATAGTAATAATCCAAAGTGCTTTTATGATGCCTTGAAGGCTGTTTATAAGCCAAGCATCTATGGTGCATCTCAGCTACTTTGGTGCTGATTGAGCCATATTGATTAGTGGTAAGAACATGATCCTGGAGAGATGGACTGAACACTTCTATAGCATTCTCAACAGACCCTCATCCAACCAATGCTGAAGCCAATGACTTTATACCTTAGGTTGAAGTCAGTCCCTCTCTATCCGAACCTTCCCAAATGAAAAGAGAGTTTTGAGTGCTATAGGCTCCTCGTATGTGGCAAAGTACTTGGTGCTGAGAATTACAAGGGTGGAGGTTTATTGCTCATACAGAAGCTGACTGACATCTTCCAGGTTTTTATGGTAAGAGGAGGTTATTCCTCAGGAGTTCAAGGATGCCTCCACTGTCCATTTCTGTAAAGCAAAAAGGAAATAGCTTATCCTGTGCCAGTCAAAGATTCTTGTCAGAGTCTTTCTTCAATAGGCTTATCCTTCACCTGGAAAGGAATTCTTTACCCTAGAGCCAGTGTGGCTTCAGCAAGGGCTGCACAACTCCAGGAGAAATTGCCAGGGAGCAGAATAAGTACTGCCGGCCTGGAGGACTTGCAGAAGATTGTGGTAAAATTTGGTTGCCCATTGAAGTTCATCAGCATTGTGCTGGCTCCAGTTTGATGATAGCATGCTTTCCCCCAATCATCATGAAGTAAAGCAAGGCTGTGTGCTTGCCTCCATGCTTTTTAGTATGATGTTTTCAGCACTGTTGTCAAATGCCTTCAACAAGGAGGAAAACAGTATCAAGGTCAACTACTTCATGGATGGTAAAATTATTTATCTTGAAAAGGCTACCAAAAAAAAAAAAAGAAAGAGAAAAGGCTACAACCAAGACTAAAGTGGAAATTGGTACGTGACTTTTTGTTCACAGAACGATTGTGTATTCACTGCATCCTTTGAGGCTGGGATGCAACAGAGTATGGATTGATTCCTGTTTCTTGTGCTAATTTTGTCCTTACAATCAACACTAAGGAAAAAAGGGGTTACCACCAGCAAGCACCACACCATCCCTACTTGAACCATCAGTTACAGCAAATGGAAAAATTGTTTATGCTGTGGATAAGTTTGCTTACCTTGGCATTATACTTTCCAGAGAGTGTCTACATAGATGATATGGTTGACACACACACTGCCAGAGCTAGCTCAGTGTTTGGGAAGCTCTGAAAGAAGTGTGGGGAGAGAAGAGGTATTAGGGCTGTTTACCAAACTCCAGAACCATTGTGCTGACTTACATTGTGTGTATGCCTGTGAAAAGTGAATTGCTTCCATTGAATTATCTTAGGAAGATTTTTGAAGATCACCTGCAAAATAAGGTATCAAATACTGATACCTTTCTTGAACTGAACTGCCAAGCATTCAAACTCTACTGAAGGTAGCACACTAGCCAGATGGGGCTGGCCACGTTGTTTGAATGCTAAATGTATATTTACCTAAAAGACTATTTTAAGGGGGACAAGCTAGGTACGCAGTGGATAAAGCACTGGCCTTGGATTCAGGAGAACCTGAGTTCAAATCTGGCCTCAGACACTTGACACTTACTAGTTGTGTGACCCTGGGCAAGTCACTTAATTCTCATTGTGCCCCCGCCGTTCTCCCCCCCCCCCCCCCCAAAAAAAAAGACTATATTATGGAGAAGCTCACACAAGACAAGCCCTCATGGAGATCAGAAGAAGACCTACAGGGACACTCTCAAGGTCTCTCTCAAGAACTTTGGAGTCAGTAGGGAAACATGGCAGACACTGGCACAAGAGCACCCAGCATGGCTTGCTCACGTCAAAGAAAGGGCTGTGCTCTCTGAGCGAAGCAGAATTGCATAGCTCAAAGGAAACATGAGATAGATAGATTTAGTGACCCTTCCTTCCCAAATATTTATGTGAACTGTCTGCCCCTGTTTTGTGGTAGAGCCTTTTGAGTGCCACAGTCAGACAGCAGTCAGTCACCATGTACAAAAGAAAGCATTGATTACAAAGATTCATTATCCCTTCACCAAGATTAGGTCTTTGAATATTTACCAAAATAACGGCTCAGTGGATAACAGGTCACTAATCTGCAGTGGTATTGTCTTAATGTCAGGGTCATAGGGACAATTTAAATGTATTCCTTACTTAGGTTCCACATGATTTCTTTCTTCCTTCCTCTTTCTTTTTCTTTTAATGTTTTGTCATACTGACTTGATTCAGTCTTGTGCTTATTCCTTTATTCCTAGCAAATTGATGAGGAAATATCTATAAGTGTTAAGTGGACATATCCATGAACTGAGTGGAGGTCTTTTCATTTTGTCTCCTTCTTTACTTGGTCTGAGTTTGATTAATCATGTGACTATAGCCATTTTCTTCTGTAAAGCTGGGATGATCCTTATCTTTTGTGCCTTCTTTCTAGTACATTAAGTCACACTTTTGGAGCTGTAGTAATATTTTCATTGACTAAACTATTATCCTTGTAGACCAAATAGTTTAGCACAAAATACTGACTTCCAAAGTTCATGTTTTTAATAGCATTATTTTACCAGTTGATGTGTGTGTGTATATGTTTGAAAGAGCGAGACAGTTTCTTAATAATTATGATAAAAATGTAATTATGATCGAGATTTATTCAGAGGGCATTAGAGAGGCTCATGGGTGGGTATTAACAGGCTATAACATGTAAACCATGAACAGGTGCTGAACTAAAGCACATCGTCAAAGATGGAAAAAAAGATGGCCTGGTAATGTCTCCAGTGTGAAGCTAATGTGGATGGCCCCTGTGTGCTCTTGTCTCAACTTTATGTCCTTAAGTTTGTTTTTGTGTGGGGTTTTGTGTGTGTGTGTGTGTGTGTGTGTGTGTGGTGTGTGTGTGTGTGAGAGGCAATTGGGGTTAAGTGACTTGCCCAGGGTCACAAAGCTAGTAAGTGTTAAGTGTCTGAGGCAGATTTGAACTCAAGTCCTCCTGACTCCATGGCCGGTACTCTATCCACTGTGGCCACCTAGCTGCCCAGTCAACTTCGTGTCAAAGGAAGTAAGAAGGAACCTCCTGTGCACGTAGGCTAGATCGCCTGTGGAAGACAGAAATCACGAGGTGGGTGACGTGGATTATCTGTGATCTCTATCATTGGAGGCAGCATCCTCACAATGGAATATTTGAGTCACATGCCCAATTTGTGCAAGCCTCTCTGTTAGGTGCTAAGAGAGACAGAGAAATTAGGGTTTGGTCCCTTGTACTACAGAAATATCCTAATCTGCAAGGGTAGATGGGATCTTCACATTGGTTTTTGTGTTTTGGGAGAAGAGGTAAAGGGAAGGGGGGTTGTGTGTGTGTGTGTGTGTGTGTGTGTGTGTGTGTGTAATAGAGAGATACAGAAGGAGAGTCAAACAGAAGTCTTTGCATTTTGAAAGTCTCAAGCCACAGACCCTTATTCAATAAAAAATTGAACATTAGATCTGGATTTAAATGTATTTGTCACCAATTGTCATTAATTCACTGTTAATTGAATGATGGCTGCTAGAGTGAAACTGGGATAAAGTAGTCAACAAGCTTTAAGTGAAATTAGTGTTCCAGAGGAAGACTTGACTCTCCTGAGCTGTGCTGATCTTTCAGCAAACAGAGAGGCAAAAAGCCCTCAAAGGAGCTTATAGTCTAAGGGGGTGGCGTGGAGAAGCAATATTAAATAATTATCTATATATAAGATATATGCTTAGTAGATGAAGTTAAGCTGAAAGAAGAAAGAATTAGCAGCTAGATTATTGGAGCAAACAGAAGGGCGTGCTGTAGGAGATATAAATTGAACTGAATCTTGATGGGTATCAAGGACACTATTTTTTTTGGTGAGGCAATTGGGGTTAAGTGACTTGCCCAGGGTCACACAGCGAGTGTCAATTATCTGAGGCCAGATTTGAACCCAGGTCCTCCTGACTCCAGGGCCAGTGCTCTATCCACTGCGCCACCTAGCTGCCCCTGTAAAAGCTTTTTCAACAAGAAACATTTATTTTACTTTTTCCAGTTACATGTAAGGGTAGTTTTCAACATTCATTTTCATAAGATTTAGAGTTCCAAATTGTTCTCCCTCCCTCCCTTTCCTCCCTCCTCCACAAGATCACAGCCAAGTTATATATGTACAATCCACAAGTGCTCTTTTTATCAGTTCTTTATTTGGGGGTGGATAGTAAGCTTCCTCATTAGACCCTTGGGATTATCTTGGATCATTGCATTGCTGAGAGTAGTTAAGTCATTCACAATTACTCATTGAACAGTACTGCTGTCACTATGCACAATGTCCTCCCAGCTCTGCTCATTTCACTATACATCAGTTCATGAGTCTTTCCAGGTTTTTCTGGGATCATCCTGTTTGTCATTTCCTATAGCAGAAGACCATTCCACCACAATCATATAGCACAGCTTCTTCCATCATTCCTCAACTGATGGACATTCCCTTGATTCTCAATTCTTAGCCACCACAAAGAGTTGCTATAAATATTTTTTGTACAATTTCTTTTCTCTCTTCTCTTCTCTCCCCCCCCCCCCTTCTCTTTTTCATGATTACTATTGTTAACTGTTTCCCTTCTATCCTATCAAGGGCACTTTTTTGAAGTTCAGAGCAGTTCAAGCATGGTGTATATCCTGTACAAAGATATGGAACTAGGAATTGGAAATGTTTTTAAGGAACGGTTGGATTGCATACAGTGAGGAGACTGGAAATGTATTGAGGGGCCAGGGTATGAAATCCTTTAAATGCCACCTGGAATTTATATTTGATCCTGGAGGTAATGGCCCCTGGAGCTCCCTCTGTGGGGAAAGGACATGATAAGACCTGTGGTTGAGTCATTCTGGGAAGAAATTGGAGGCAAGAGAGAGGGCAGTGAGGAGGCTGTGAGGACTTGGGCCAGGATCAGGGTTGTGCGAATGAAAAGAAGGGGCTGTGAAGATCCAGGCAGAATCAAGGCCTCATCATCTATTGGATGTGTGGGGTGAGTGTGAGCAGAAGCCCCAGATATCCAGAACAAAGCTCATCTTTTCCCTCAGACAGAGCTCAGAGCAATGAAGGACTCGTTTGTTTGCTTGCTTGCTTTTGGGGGCGGGGGGGAGTGTATGCATGTTTTAAACATTGAAGGAGACATGGGCATATTTGTAGGTGGCATGGGTTGGGGCCAGTAGATGGGGAATGTGGGAATGTCTTAATTATAAAAGTATTTTATTATTTTCCAGTTACATGTAGAGATAGTTTTCAACACTTATTTTTATAAGATTTCTAGTTTCAAATTTTTCTCCCTCCCTTCCCTCCCCTCTCCCCAAGACAGCAAGTAATCTGATATAGGCTATATATATATATATATATATATATATATATATATATATATATATATATATATATATATGTACAATAACATTAAACATATTTCTGCATTAGTCATGTTATAAGAGAAGAATCAGAGCAAAAAGGAAAAACCTCAAAAAAGAAATAGTATGTGCAATCTGCATCCATATTCTACAGTTCTTTTTTTTTTTTCCCTGGATTTGGAGAGCCTTTTCCATCATGAGTCCTTTGGAACTATCTTGTACCATGGTATTGCTGAAAAGAATCAAGTCTATCACAGTTGATCAACACATAATGTTGATGATACTGTGTACAATGTTCTCCTGGTTCTGCTCATCTCACTCATCATCAGTTCATGCAAGTCCTTCTAGGTTTCTCTGAAATCTGCCTGCTCATCGTTTATTAGAATTCTACTACATTCATATACCACAACTTGTTCAGCCATTCCCCAATTGATGGGCAACCCCTCAATTTCCAATTCCTTGCCACTACAAAAAGAGCAGCTATAAATATTTTTGTACATGTAAGTCCTTTTCCCTTTTTTATGATCTCTTTGGGAATAAGACCCAATAGTGGTATTGCTCGGTCAAAGGGTATGCCCAGTTTTATAGCCCTTTGGGCATAAGGGAATGTCTTAATGGGAGCAGTTTGCTGGTAAAATTTGGAGAAAATGATTGGAAAATGGCTTCATTTAGAGGGGCTTCACTTAGGAAGGCAGAGAGTCTTCCTCTGGGAGTGGAAAGAAGGAAGAGACAGAAGAGGAAGATTTCTGAGTATTGTCAAATGCTGAGGAGTGGAAGGGAGATGAGAAAACTCTGTTCGTGGTCTCAATTGTTTTCTTGTTGAATTATGAATCAAGTTCCTTGGCTGAGAGAGTTTGGGGAGGGCATGCCATCTGAAGCTGAAGAGAGGAGGTTTAGAGGGAGCAGTGAATCAGTGAGGGAGAAATGGAATGTTTGCCTGTGGTAAGCACTGTTACATTCTATTTAAGGTCACAGGTACCACATGGATGAGGCGTGGCTAGATGTCTGAAACAAAGCTCTCAGGTTTCAGTGTACTGCAGGCTCCCAGTGTGTCACCAGCATGACAGAGCAGCCCCCAAAGCTTGTGTAGGAGGTACTAGGTCTTGGCCTGGGAAGGGTGTATTGTATTTAAACCCGATCACATTACATCTGGAGGCTTGTGTTCAATCAGTGCTTGCCTCTCTCATCATTTTATTGTTATTTTGAACTAAACACCAATTAAAATGGGCATTTCAATGCACAGCATGAAATAGAAGGAAAGCTTTGTGTCTCAAACTGAGTCCCTATTATTTGGAGCTTGCTTTTCTTTTTTAGAGCATAATAAATTCACTTTCAAAGTTATCCTGTTGTTGTTCAGTCATTTCAGTTGTGTTTGATTCTTTGTGACATTTGGGGTCTCCTCGGCAAAGATTCTGGAGTGGTTTACTCATCTTCAGTTTGTTTTACAGTTGAGGAAACTGGCAAATAGAATGAAGTGACTTGCACATGGTCACACAGTTAGGAAGTCACTGAAGCTGCCACTCATTTGAGTCTTTCTGACTCTCAGCCTAGTGCTCTATCCACTACACTACCTACCTGCCCTTAGAGACAAAGCAGTCCTTTTGGTCTTCTTTCTGTGGGGGAGGTCGGGAATCCTACCTGGCTGCCTCCTTCCTCCCACCTCCCTCCTAAATATTTGACGTTTTGTGTGACATCCTTTCAGGAATGACATTGATAAGCTGGAGCATAATGTAAATGAGGAAGGTCCTTGAGATCCTGTCATATGAGAGCCCTTGGGGGGACTGGGGCCTTTTTTTAGTCTGAAGAAGAGATTTCAGTGTGCTGTGATAGCTGTCTTCAAGTATTTGGAGAGCTGTGATGTGATAATTATGAGTTGGACGGTCTGACCTCTGACTTCCCATCCAGTTCTAAATCAGTAGTCTTTGATAACTTTTAAGGTATATTGTGATGAAAAAGGACTCAACTCATTCTCTTTATTCCAGAGGCCAAGGGAAATGTAGAAGCCACAAATTATTGCTTAAAATCAGGAGGAAAAAACACCACTCTTCCCTAACAATTAAGGTTTTGCAAATAAGATGTGAGCAGCTAGGTGGCACAGTGGTTAGAGTGCAAAGGAAGGCAGGAAGACCTGAGTTTAAATAAGGCTTCAGACACTAACAGTGTGACCCTGGGTAAGTCTCTTACCTTTGTAAAATGAACTGGAGAAGGAAATGGCAAACCACCCTAGTATCTTTACCAAGAAAACCCCTAGCAGGCCAGCCCCATTCTGGGTTCATGGCCTCTTCCCCACTGTAACGTCTGTTACACACAAACTCTTGTGGGTTCTTACCAAGCTTGGATAAAATGATCTGAAATTTCTTTTATGTTTTTCTTTTATTTTTTGTTTTCTTCTTTTTTGTTGGGGTTTCGGATGGGCCCGGGCCCCTGGCTGAGACACAGCTACCTCTGTTGGCACCTTTTTTTCCCCCCCTTTTGGTGAGGCATTTGGGGTTAAGTGACTTGCCTAGGGTCACTTTTTTTTCCTGCTCTGCTGGTCTCCTGACTGCGCTGTACAGACGGTCTCTCTCTCTCCCCAAAGGTGGCCTTCGGCTTTTGGTGAGTTTTATACAGAATATAGACAAAGCCTAGACTTAAGACGATTTGTATTGTATTTCTACTTTCCTATCCTTCTAATCAACATCACCTTGTGACTACCATAAAAATAAAAGCTCTATCTAGAAAACCAGAAGCTTCTTCCATTTACTAGTCTGGGAGACAAATTAAGGGAAAGGTTAAGTAGGGTAGATTTATGATCTAATATCCAATTTTAATCTCACAGTTTAGTTAATTGTTAAGTATTTGAAGCCGGATTTGAACTCAGTTCCTCCTGAATCCAGGGCCGGTGCTCTATCCACTGCTCCACCTAGCTGCCTGCCCCACGTTGGCACCTTTTTAATACCAGGAACTGAGTGGCTCTAGCCACTGAGTGGCCAGAATGAAATAAAATGCAAAAAAAGAAAAAAGGAAAAAAAAGAGAACCAAAAGCATAAAAAAAAAAAAAACCTCATAAAAATTGAAAATAAAGGTTCCTTGTATTTTTTTTTAAAAAGAACGAAAACCCCTAATGAGGTCATGAAGAGTCAGACACGAATGAAAATGACTAAACAACTGCCCCTGAAGGTTTTTAGGCAGGGAGCAACCTGAATTTTGGTGGGTATGTGGCTGTTGAGTAGATTTTTAGATATGGGTTGTATTAAATAGCTTCTGAGGTTCCTCCTAGAATTTGTCATTCACCTCTCTTGTTTTCCACAACATTTCCCTATTCTCATTTTCTTACTACTCATATCTATGTCTGTTTCTTGATTTTTTTCACTCTATTCCATTTTCCTGGAGTCTATTCTCAACACTCTTCACTCTAAATGCTCATTCCCTAGATGTCCTCTATTCTTGTTACTTCAATAATAATAGCATTAACTCACATTAAATAGTACTTTATGCCATTACAAAGTGCTTTCCTTATAACAGCTTTACTAATGAAAAAGTTCTCTCCCTTTTTTTTTTTTCAGCAGACATTGTACATTTGCAGAGATGCTAATTCATATGTCCAAGGTCATACAAGTCCTTTAGTGTCTGAGGAGCCGCTTACATACATCTTCATCTGTCCCAAGCGCTGTTTGCAGACTTGTTTCTGTTTCCTTCTCTCTGGTACTTGAGTCTCATTGTGCCTAAAGGTAGAATCATAATCTTGTCTCTTTCCCCTCTTTATCCTTCCAAAATTGCTCCCTTTCCTATCTTCACTGTTTCTATTTATCACAAAGCTATTCTTTCTGTAACCCAGTCACTAAGCCATCTTTTGACTGCTTGCCTATTGAAAAATGACATTATGGATGTGAGTCCATTCCTTGTGTATATTGGATATGAAACTCATCATTATCATGTGAGGCATAAATTCCTTCTCACTCTACCAATGCTACTACTTATTAAGTGCTTACTATTTTTTTTATTAATATTATTATTATTTTATTTTATTAGCCAGTCACTGTGCTAAGTGTTGGCAATACTGATACAAGCAAAAGAGAGTCCTTTCCTTCTAAGCGCTTACACTGGAATAGGAGGGCAAAATGGAACAGGAGGAGATCTGTGGCCTGGGCCCTCCTTAAATGGAGGTCCTGGAAGGAAGCTCTTCCCCTTCTAACCAGAGGAAAGGGGAGCATTTCTGGGCTGCATCCTCCAGGGATTCCTGCTCCCTCAGCATAAGGGAGGTGCCCAGAGGTTAACAGCCTGGTATGAAGAGATGGTGGGCCTGGATGGCCTCTGATAACAGAGGTTCTTGGAGGAAGCCTACAACTTCATTCAGAGAGGACGTCTGAGGCATGGCTTCCAGAGGAGAATGTCATCAGTCTACCTTTTATTGTGGTATTTTTTTAATGCATACTTGCCTTATTGTTTCCATTTAAAATTACTTGTTCAAAATCTTTAAGAGTTTATGTCATCAGAATTATCTTTAAAAAAAAATTGTGAACCTGTTTCTGACTTAGCTCTCCATACCCTAACCATAGTTTTGAAAATTACTTGATCACCATTTTCCAAATTTTTTTGAAGTGACATTTAATATTCAAGTCACATATCTATTCATTTTCAGCTTGATGAATTAATATAGAATAAGATGTTGATCTAAACCTAAATTTTCTACACATAATCCCCCCCTACAGGAAGCCTTTCCCAACCCCTTAATCCCAGTGCCTTCCTCTGCCAGTTATTTCCTAATTATCCAGTGTATAGCTTTCTCTGTATATTTTTGTTTGCATATCCCTCATTAGATTGCAAGCTCCTTGAGGGCTTAAGACAGGGAATATTTTTTACCTCTTTTTGTATCCCCAGACCTTAGCGCAGTGCCCTGTACATAGTATGAGATGAATATTGATTTACTGATTGTTTGATAATTTCCCCAGCAGGAATCCTACCAAGGGAGCCCTACCAATAATTAATGTTCTTGGGTTTATCAAAGATTAGATTACTGTTTTCTTTGGGTTCTCTTTCTTGTCTAATTAGATGAATTGACAAAGGATATTAACAGTTTTCAAAAGAAGAATTGCCAGCAACAATTGACTACCTGAAATTATGCTCCAAATCATTAATCATTAAAAACGCAATTGAAAAAACTGCTCTGGAGTTTCTCCCTTGCACTACACAAATTGGCAAAGATGGCAGAAAATGATAACTGTTGGAGGGGCAGTAGGAAGCCAGGGCCATCAGTATACTGGTCAAAGAGCAGAAAAGTTGTTCAATAATTCTGGATTTGACTTTGAAATTATCAAAGTCAACATGCACTTATTGAGTGCCTGCTATTTTTCAGGTGCTAGGCTAAGTAATGGGGATACAGATATTAGCAGAAGGAAGAGAATCTCTTCCCTTAAGCTTACTGAATTTCAGTGGGGGTAGGACACTAGAGAAAGGGAGCTGCAAAGCAGGGACGATGGTGGTGAATACCAGAGAATTCAGAAATAGAGCTAGCTGAGGAAAGAAGAATGGCTATTCTAAACCCTCCCTCAGAATGGAGATTCTGGGGGAGAAGAGAGCTCTACGATGAGAGATAGGGCCCTAGAGGCAAAGACATGTTAGGGTGAGGAGGCCATAGACACCTAGGGAAGTTCCATGATGAGACGGAAGCTGAGGCATTGGTGAAGTCTGGAGATTGAGAATCAGAGCCGGGAGGGGAGAGTGACTCAACTGTTCAACCCTTTGACCCAGCAATGCATTTCCTAGACATGTCCCCAAGGACATCAGAGATGAAGACAGAGTCCATTATAAATGAAAATATTTTGAACAGCAATTCCTTGTTGGTAGTAAAGTATTGAAAATAATGTGGGTGCCCACAAAGGTGAAAATGACTAAAAACCTTGGATGTATAAATATGATGGAGTATTATTATACAGTAACAAATAATGAAATGAGAAGTTCAGGTTGAAATGTGGAAAGATTTATGAATTGATGCAGAGCAAAGTGAGCAGAAGAGAATGGTATATACAATGACTTCAACTATGTAAATGCGATCACTAAAAGTAAATTAAATTCACAGTAATAGAAAAACCCGTGGGTGTCCTAGGAAACTTCTAATGCAACATACCTTCTCCTTTACTATTAGCACAGAATCTTACCTACATAATAGACATGGTCTCTATTGCATGTAATTTTACTCCAATATTTTTCTTTGTCTCTAGGAAGCATTTAATTTGGAAAGAACATTGAGAAATAAATGTGATATAAATACAAAGGGCCTCAAGAAAACATTTTAAAGGAGATGTCATGGTTTAAAAAAGATCAGATACACTACTAAGAAAATGTGACTTGAAATTATTTAAAGATGTATATACAGGGTTCTTTAAAATTTTGGCTCAGAAATTTCAAGATTCCATTGCATAGAGTAGCATAGGAAATTCTGTATAGGCAGCATCCCGTTAGAAGCAACAACAAGAAAAAGAAGCGACTAGGTGCTTATCTTGGCAAAACTTATTGTTGAAGATATGGACCTTTTGCCAGCCCTAGTAGGCTTTGCAGAACTAATGTTTTGCATTTGAAGAAGGAAGATATTTCAATAAGAAGTGCATATTCCTAGCTCACATGTATAGTACTTCCAGGTTTACAAATTGCTTCATGTACATTATTTAATTTGAGCCTCGAATCTCCATTTTACAGATTAGGAAACTCATTCACAAAGAATTAAATGATATGCCTAACTCCTGTGTGTCTAAGGCAAGGAATTATTAACCTATAACCTTTGTGTCTGTATGTGTGTGTGTGGGGGGTATTTGGGGTTAAGTGACTTGCCTAGGGTCACATAGCTAGTAAGTGTTAAGTATCTGAGGCCGAACTTTTTTTTTTTTAAGAATGATTTGATAACTATTTTGAAATGATTTATTTCTTTTGTAAATTCTGTGGACTTTATGCATTTAAAAGCATTACCCTGAAAAGGGTGTATAGGCTTCATGAGACTTCCAGAGTCAGTCAGATATACAACAGTTCTAAGAACCCCCAGTCTGGATTTTGAATGCTAATCTTCTGGATTCTGTTACTAGCCTTTTTATCTCATATGTCACGCTACCTCTCATGGAAATTGTTCCAGAACTGAAGATTTGACTCAGCTGTAGACTCAGACTAGCTAGTGTAAAGAATTGTTATTTGAGGGTTTTATGACCCCATCTTTTATGAAACTTTGGGGACCAATTTTTAATTGGGGAGTGTTAGCTAAGCTGCCCGCCACAATATTGGGGCAAGGAAGGAGACTGGCAGCCTCCCTCAAAACAGATCAGGATTTATTTAACAAGAATGAACTTAAAAGAACACAAACAGTATCAGTAGGATCAAGGGAAAGGAAATAAAATGGGGAAAGGGAAATTATACAGCCTGAACGACACCACCGCCCAGGAATCAGCCGAGAATACACAGCCAGGTCCTGTCACCTTCCAGCTTCCAGCTAGAATGCTGGAAAAGCTCCCTTCTTCCCAGCACACCCCACACAGCCCCCAGCCAATGGGATGGCCACTCTGACAGTCACATGACTGCCCTCACTAGGCTTCCAATCGTTATAATTTTGCCAGGCCCATGTAGGCGTCAGCAACTGGTGATGACTTGAGGTGCCAGCGCCATGGCAACGGCTACAACCAGGAGGTGGAGCACCCTGAGGTTTGAGGAGCCCCAGGCCAGTGTAAGCCAAGGTTTTTTTTTTTTTTTTTTAATTCTAGCCCAAAGATGGGGTCATAAATAGATTATGGGGATGACAATGTTCCGAATAGACTAACTGGATTAGAATGCTTTTTGTTAAGAAGTAAGATGGAGCAAGATATTCTCCTAATGTTCATAGGACTGTTTCCCAAAATATCTTCCGGGATGCCTCAGTAGGGCATGGAAGTCATCCTGGAGTTCTTAAAGGCTCTTCCACTGAGCAGGACATTTGCCTATCTACCCAACTGGAATAGGTGCCAGCATAACCTGCTCTATGGTCGTTTTCCCAAGGACTGGCAGAATGAAATTCTCATTGTGAGGAATTTTTGCCCTTGAAGCACATGACGTTTTTCAGTCATAGCAGCTCTCTGAAACCAGCTATTAAATTTGGTAGGGGTGGTATGACTTCTCATAGCAAACAAATTACAAATTCTTGAAGCATTGCAATAAAATATTATAGAACATTAATATTTTGTAATGGCTTTCAATATACGAATATTCTCACTTTTAAACTGGCTGTACTCTTTTGGGGACTTTCCTGACATTTCTGTCCTGTACCACATTGTTTACCTTCTGTCCCCACTTTTCGTCTTCCTTTTCTGTTTTGTCTTTTCCCCATTAGATTGTAAGCTCCTGGAGGATAGGGATTTGTCTTCTTTTGTTTGATTTTCATATTTGTATCCCTAGTGCGTAGCATACGTAGGGTAGATGCTTAATAAATATTTATTAAGTACTGACTCTTTATTCTTTCAGCCCTTTAAGTTTTGGAGTGAATTAGCAGATGAGAAATATCTTGAAAATAGTACTTCTCTTTATAAGATGACTGTCCTATACATAGGAATTAAAGGGGGGAAATACTTCAGTGGCTGAAATTTCTGTTGTAACCAAATCAGTATTTAAATGTGTTTTTTTTTTAATATTTAAAATTTTTGAAAAATAATTTTCAGGAATCAAACTTTTATTTTCTCTTTTCCCCCAACCATGTGAAAAACCAAAACTCTATGTCGTGAGCATAGTCCAACAAAAGAAACTCCCACATTAGCCATATCCAAAAAATGTCTTTCTCCATAGTTCTTCATCTTCTCTGTCATATATCAGCCTTCATCATCAGTATGCAGAAATCCTAGTTGATCATTGTGTGGACCAAACTTCTTGTTTTTCATAATTGTTTATTTGTTGTTTGTCCTTTATTCTCAGACAGGACCATGACATTGGGGTGATGTCATGACTTACAGTGAATTGGATTTAAGTGAATGAGGGCCATGCAAAGTCACCAGCCTCACTCTCTCCCCTAGAGCCATCTGGGTCCCTGGCTAGATATACGTTAAGACAACTAGAGATGGCCCAGGATGCAATGGGAAGCCTTAGCCTTTGTTACAGTATTGAAATCATCACATAAATTCTCCTATTTCTGCTCAATTCACTCTGTATCAGTTAATGCAAATGTTCCTAGTTTTCTCTGACTTGATCTCTTCATTTATTATAGTTTAATAGTATTCCATTACATTCCTATATAATGATTTGTTTAGCTGTTTCCCAATTAATGGAAATTACCCCTTAGCTTCCAGATCTTTCCCACTACAAAAAAGAATTGATATAACCATTTTAATAGATATTGGACCTTTTCTTCTTTGATTTCTCTTGGTTATAAATCTTGTATTGAGGTTTTGCGTTAAAGGTTCAGTAACTCTTTCAGTAACTAAGAAAAATTACAAAATTTCCAAAATGGATTTACAAATTCATAGCTCCAGGGGCCAGGTAGTTGGCGCAGTGGATAGAGCACTGGCCTTGGACTCAGGAGTACCTGAGTTCAAATCTGACCTCAGATACTTAACACTTACTAGCTCTGTGATCCTGGGCAAGTCACTTAACCCCAATTGCCTCACTTAAAAAAAACCAAAACAACAAACAACAACAACAAAAAACAAATTCATAGCTCCAGAAACAGGGCATCCATGTGCCTGCTTTTCTGTATCCCCTCCAGTGTTTGTGATCTTCTTTGTATGCTTTCTGGGTTTGAAGTGTAAATTCAGCATTGCTTTAATTTGCATTTCTTTAATTATGATTTATTTGGAACACTTTTTTCATTTGGTTGTCAATAGCTTGGGTTTCTTTCCTTAAGAATGAAATCACCTTAGAGCATTTATCAGAGAGTGTCTTAGAGATAACAAAATACCTTTGTTCTCTCTTGTGAGAAAGATGGAGGGGAGGAATAATTGGGAACAAAATATTGTATACAGTTTCATATAAGGTTCATTTCTCCATTAGATTTCCTATAGCAGGTATTTTTGCTTAATATGTTTAAGGGGATGGTTTAAATCTAGGAAGGAGGAAAAGTCTGCAATGTAAAAACAAAAGACATCTTTTTTGTTTTTTTAAATGAATGAGTACCTGAAGAAAGACCTAATATATTTGCCAAATATGGTGGACATCACTTTTTAATCTGTTATAGAATAATTCACAGGTAGTACATAGAATTCATTTTACTATTTCTGAGTTTTATGGCTATAAAACCATAATCTTTTGCATTTGATTTTATCATCATTTCCATGGCAACTGATAGTACTGTCATACTTGAGTGTTGAGCTCTTAGCTAGTGAGATTCAAGTACCAACTAACATTTACAACTCGGCATAAAAATTTTCTATATTTATTCAGCCTGTAAGTCTGAAAGTTTCTCCCTTTTTGCCTCTTTAATAATATGTCTAAGATTTACTTAGAAGGAAAGGGAAGAGTAGTAGCTAATCACATTTGTTCTACATCCTAGACATTTTAGGAGGAGACTACTTGGTTAACTTTATATGCTGTACACATGTTAATGAAAAGGAAAATAGCAATAATAATCCAGCCTTTCAGAAACTCAGTTGACCCTGTGATTATACTCATTAAGATATTCCCATCAGTGATACACATTTCAATCCATCTGTGTCTGCCTATCCTGTGTACTCTTTTCATGTTCTCTTATGAGGTCATCACAGATCTGCTAAGTAAGGTTAGTGCCCTTCCCCATTTTTACCTGTTCTTTCTCCTCTGTTGCCAGTTCATCTTTTTTTAAAAAAATTATTTTCCTATTCTTTGATATATTTTATATTGCAACTTGTCAACATTTACTTTAATGTCTGCATTTCCTTCTGTGTGCTTCTTCTAAAGCCACACACACATATATAGGTATGTGTGTGTGTGTATGTATGTATGTATGTATGTGTATACACATCCTAAAATACTAGCATTAAGTAGATGATTTTCCAATTTTTGGATTTTTAAAGGAACTTCATAATATACTACAGACAATCCATTCCACTTTCCTACTTCTTAGTTCTGGCACCAGCTTATTTCCATTTGTTTTTTTGTTTTTTTTGTTTTTTGTTTTGGTAGGGCAGTGAGGGTTAAGTGACTTGCCCAGGGTCACACAGCTAGTAATTGTCAAGTGTCTGAGGCCGGATTTGAACTTGGGTTCTCCTGAATCCAGGGCTGGTGCTTTATCCACTGCGCCACCTAGCTGCCCCTCTATTTGGTTTTTTTAAAAATCTACATAGAAATATTGATACATAATTGGGAGAGGTGATACAGTATGCAAATTTATATTTCTGTGTGTTTATATAGTGTCTCTATATATTCATTGACAATACGGTTTCTTAACCATTTTATGTGCAATGGATCTCTTTTCCAGTTTACTGATGCCTGTTGAGCTCTTTGAAGAAAATTTTGAAATGTATATATAAAATGCTTTAAGATGACAAGGGCAACCAATTATTTACATTTTTTAAAAGTTCATGGTTCAAGTTAAGAACCTCTGCTTTAGTTAGTTAGGAAGAGCTTGAAGATGTAAAACCAGAATTTTTTCAAAGTTTCCATTATTTGAGGATTTTTAATAATTAAGACTCTTAGCTGAGGTTTCCAAAAGTTCTATACTAAATAATAGCATATATGTGTCTTACTTTTGTCAAAATACCAGTCCTTGCATGATCCTTTTACTTTGCCATGACCTGCCTTTAAAAATGACATCTCCATTTGCCTACAGTGATTTCATTTGCTATTATGAGCTACTTTCATGTGAGTGTATTTAGAAGATTTATTCATGTATTTTTGTGTTCTTTATGGAATGTTTTAGGAAAGTTTATTTGTGACTGCAGAATTTTTCCTGGCCATGAAGCAATATTGATAAGATAATCTTTGTTTTAATAGCAATATGCATAATGGTATCTAATAGTTCTATAGTGATTTCTATGAACCAGGCACCGTGCACTTTACAATTATTAACTCATTTGGTCATCACAACAACTCTGAGAATTAGGTGCTATTATTGTCCTCATTTTACAGTGAGAATACTGAAGCACACAGGTTAAGTCATTTACAGAGGACCTAGTTTGGAAGTGTTTCATGCCTACCATTCTATCCACTGCCCTACCCACCTGTTATAATCAAAGTGCTTTGTTTTCTTCTTTAAATATGGCAGTTGGCTCTCTAGAAGTGATGTTTATCGGCTAGTGAATCCTCCAGTTATGCCCAGGAAGCAATTTTGCTAAAATAAAATGTAGCTTTTTTGATGATTTAAAAAAAAACAACAAACACCCCAAAACCTTTTTTACTAAGGGTTTTGTTTTTTCTTTGAAGATGTTGTTTCTTTTCTTTTGTGGGGGAGGGGATCAGAGTGGGGAAGCCTCTGTATTGAGAGGAGCTATTTTATGATACTTTAAAATCATTCTTGCTTTCCAGGCTCTTTTCTGACATTTAAGAACACAAATTTGAACATAAGACTCTGAGTATGATTGCAATGGTAATATATTTATAAATAGATCCAAAGGAATGTTGTTCAGAGCCCTAACTAGCAATTCCATGCCAGGGGCAAGTACCTTAAAAATGTTGGGAAATGGAGGAGAGAGAGAGAAACAGGTCTTCCTCTACCTTCTTTATAGGTGGCTACAATAAGGGAAGCCAGGTTAGATGAGTTAGGGAGCAGGTGACTTCAAGTGTTGCAAGATCCCTTGTCTTAGGGAAAAGAAGCCATAGCTTTCACTTTCATTGATTCCTGCTTGCTTTTCCTTGTTGATCCTGAACTCAAACACTCCATCAGTAGATTATAGTTGTAGCAAGTTTTGGAGAATCCTGTGACAATATGGCTTTAGATAATGACCAACACCACCCCTTTTTCCAACTCCAGAGACGGGTGCTGGGGATAGGGATGGGAAGGCATAGTGGAATTGTTTCTCTCAACCTTTTGTCACCTGGGGAAGGGAAAGGGAAATAGTCTCACCTTGAATATAGAGGGTAACCAGCCATTGGGGTTAGGGAGCCAGAGTACTCTTTGGGGAGCTGGGCTTACCTTCTAAATGTTGAATCCTGCTTGCCCCACTCTAGTAATGGCTCTGAACTTTGAGAGTTTGGTTATTTGAACTAGTTATGTTGTCCTCTTGGAGAGTTTTCTTCTATACCTACAGTCCATTCTTTGTAAATCCTAGAAAATGCAAAATCTCATCAAATCTTTATTTGTTGACTTGAATTTTGATGCTTTGAAATAGCCAAAGTGACGAACATTATGGGGAAGCTAGGTGGTGCAGTGGATAGAGTCCCAGGCCTTGAGTTAGGAAGCCTCATCTCATGAGTTCAAACCTGGCCTCAGGTGCTAGCTGTATGACCCTGGGCAAGTCCCTTCACCCTCTTTGTCTTAATTTCCTCATCTATAAAATGATCTGGAGAAGGAAATGGCAAAGCACTCCAGTAAACCTTAAGAAAACCCCAAATGAGGTCACGAAGAGTCAGACACAACTGAAAAATGACTGACCAAGATGAATATGATATGTATCCCTGTTTGGGATTATACTTTTTTTGGGGGTTATTTCTGATTTTTTCTTTTTTTCTTTCATAAAAGTATTTTATTATTTTCCAGTTACATAGTTTTCAACATTTGTTTTTATAAGATTTCTAGTTTCAAATTTTTCTCCCTCCCCGCCCCAAGACAACAAGCAATTTGATATAGGTTATATATGTACAATCACATTAAACATATTTCTGCACTAGTCATGTAATAAGAGAATAATCAGAGCAAAAAGGAAAAACCTTAAAGAAGAAAAACAAAAAGAAAATAGAAATAGTATGGTTCAATCTGCATCTAGATTCCATAGTTCTTTTTTTCTGGATTTGGAGAGCATTTTCCATCATGAATCCTTTGGAACTATCTTGGACCATTGTATTGCTGAGAAGAGTCAAGTCTATCACAGTCGATCAACATACCATGTTGTTGATACTGGGTTCTGCTCATCTCCCTCAGCAACAGTTCATGTAAGTCCTTCCAGGTTTCTCTGAAATCTGCCTGCTCATTGTTTCTTATAATCCAATAGTATTCCACTACATTCGGAATTATAATTTTTTTTTAAAAAATGAGCAATGTTGACTTGCCATTTCACTTGCTCTGGTGGCAAAAGAAGCTATTCCAAAAGGCTTTTGAGGATTAATAACCCTGTTTGAATAGATGGATGGATTGTTTGGCAAGACAATATTCATTTTAGATACTTAAATTCTGTTATATTTGTTTATAAAACAAACAGTGTAATACAGTGGCATTCATTCAGTCAGCTGGCATTTTAAGTGTCTTCTGTGTTCTAGGCTCTGTATTAACTTATGGGAATACAAATCAAGTCCATTAAAAAAATAAGTGGGGGGGTGCAGCTAGGTGGCGCAGTGGATAGAGCACTGGTCCTGGAGTCAGGAGTACCTGAGTTCAAATCCCACCTCAGACACTTAACACTTACTAGCTGTGTGACCCTGGGCAAGTCACTTAACCCCAATTGCCTCACTTAAAAAAAAAAAAAGGCAAACCAGTCCCATCTCTACAGTAGTAGCTCACAAGCTAATGGGAGAGACTATCTGTCTGTCTATATATGATACATAGAAGAAAATTGCTGTATTCTCTGAAGGAAGGCATTAAGGAAGATTGGGAAAGGCTGAGATTTGTAGGAAGCAAGGAGGTGGAGATGAGGAGGGAGAAAGGTCCTTGAGATAGCCAGTGAAATGGCATGTCATGAAATGGAGGCCAGTAGAAGGGCAGAAAGAGACCAGGTAAGAAAAAAGGGATTTAAAGTCTAAACAGGATTTCATGTTTGTCACTGCAGTTGATTCAATTGAATTGAAGGCAGTTGGAGGGCAGGACTTGGTTAGTCTGTGTCTTGAACCCCGATATCACGAAAAGTCTCAGCCACCTCATTTAGATCTGTTTCACCTACAGGGGCTTCTTTGTCGCATGCTGGTCAGCCCTCAGCCCCGTGTCCTTTATGTATTCTTCTCTCTGTCGTGCCATAAGCTCCTTCACAGTCTTTTTTATCTCCCTAGTTACTACAGTGCATGGCATAAAATAAAGCAGTGAATACACTAGAATTCTCTCTCTGTCCCCCCCCCCCCCGACCTCTTTCTCTTTTCTCAGTTTTTCAGTATAAAAAATGGAGAATAACATTCAAAAAGAAGCTAGAGATTGGGGAGGGGCAGACATTGGGATCTGGAGCTTGATGGTGAAGTCCAGAGGGGCATAGCTGGTGGGGACCCTAGAACGTACTCTGAGGATTGCTGTGATTTGGGGTTTGCTCCCAAAGTACAGATAGTTTCGGGATGTCTTTGTAGAAAACTTCCAGAGTCAGTGTAACTGGTCTGGGCTTAGCACATTCCCAGAAGGAGAACAGTTGTCTCTACAGATACATATTAGGACGTATGCTCTGAAACACCTTTTCCTCGGAGACACAATTTCTGTGCCAACTAGTTGCCCTTCATAATAATAAGAAATTATTTGACTGTGAATGAGATTTAGCTGCAAACATGAAGACAACATCTCATCTACAGAATTGTACTTGTACCTGATAAATGGTTGAATCTATATAGATGGACTTGCTATTGTTTAAATTTCTTTGGTATCAGCACCAACTCATCATCAAAGAGCTCTTATTTGAATACTTGGCACCAAACATAAGTGGTTACTGAAATATATAGAGTCGAATGTCTTTTTTGATTTTCAAGGATTATAATAGGTAGTTAAAAAAATTATTGGGACTAGGCTGGGGTTTCTAAATTATTATTACTTATATATTAATGGCCATTAGGCTTTTTCTCCTGTTTTGGCAGTAAGCATTTATTATTAATTGATATTAAATATTAGTAAAGTATTGACTGTGTTGCAGTTTAGCACAAGCCCTAGCTTGGGCCATGTCTCTTAGAGAGAGCTCACATGGCCTCAAGCCTAATCTGTCTTAAAAGGAGAATGTGCATCAGTCCACAGCGATTCCAACCCAAGAGCATTAACCTAAGATGGCAACAGCCAGGAGCCACTTGAAGTCTTGCCTTTTATCCTCTTCTCGTAGAGGCGGGCCACTATATACTGTTCAAAAAGTTAATTGGCTAGCATCATTCAATTCCATTGGTTGACATAACTTGAGGGTGGTTCAAATGAAAATGAGCTGTACTGGATGACATCATGAAGTGAAGACCTAAATAGGAGGGACCCTGGGAGAAAGGGTGAAGTCCAGTCTTTTGGTATTTCTCAGGAACTGGTGCGTTCACTGTCTTAGGGGTCTTCAAGCAGAAGTAGGTGACCACTCAGAACAAAAACAATGGTAGCATTGCTGTTCAGTGTTTTTGTTTGGTTTACAGCAAGAGTTCTTAACTTGGGACTCAGATCCAGATGGGGTCAGTATAGAGATTTCTACTCATTCAAATGGGGGAAAGCAATTACATCTTTATTTTCACTAACCTATGGTTTCCTTTTTATCCATCTAACAATTTAATTCTGACAAAGTGTTCATAGACCTCCTTAGACTTCCAGAGGGCTCCATGACAAAAGAAAGGATCAATATCCCCTAATTTAAGAGGGCTCCCTGCTCTCTCTCCTGCCATATGTAGCACACTTTTCTAATATGATTACCTTTCTTAACACATCTGCAGGTGTATAGTTCCTCAAGTGTAGCCACAGCACCTTTTCTCTTCCAGTGTACCTTCCTATTGGTCCATCCTGCTTCTTTTGTTGTCCATCTTTCTGATTCTGTATGCATTACACCTTTTTCTAGATTCCATACTGTATGTCACTCATCTGTTTTGTTTCTTCCCCCCTCCCCATGTCAAAGAAGATATTACCTTATATTGTTACTTTTCTACATAATCTTTCATAAGATATTCAATTTATTAATGTAGTATGTATTCTTTGATATGTGGTAGGGGTGTGTGTGCGTGTGTGTGTCTCTGTGTGTCTGTGTATGGGGGGGGGTTGATTCACTTATCTATTTCTTACTTTTATTTTTATTGGGCAATTGGGGTTAAGTGACTTGCCCAGAGTCACACAGCTAGTAAGTGTTAAATGTCTGAGGCCGGGTTTGAACTCGGGTCCTCCTGAATCCAGGGCCAGTGCTCTATCCACTGGGCCACCTAGCTGCCCCTTACTTTTATTTTTACATATGGTTTTTTCACTTGGATGCAAACTCTGTGAGGGCTAAGACCATATGTACCAAAATGTAAACAACATGTAATGTTACAGATAGTTTTTTTCTTTTTCTTTTTTCTTCTTATTCCTTAATTTTCTAGATTAGGAAGCAAGCCCCATAGAGGTTAGGTGACTTACCCAAGGTTACACTGTCATTCAGTTAACATTAAGCACCTTTTATGTACCAGGAATTGTGCTAAGTACTAGGAATACAAAGACTCTGTCTCCTTAACCCCCTCTACTCCCCAAGGACCTGTTTTGAAGGAGCTCACAATCTACTGACATGGCTGGTCCGTGGCAGAACTCGAGTTAGAAGCTGCCCTCTTGACTTCCTCTTCAGTGGTCTTTTCTCAGAACTATGCTACCACCCTCTGTAAGGAAGCCTAGGTTATTTGTAAAAGTATATACTCATAAGGAAAATATATGAATTGTTAAGTTATGTAGTTATCTCTGTGCTAAGAATTCAGAGGCAACTAGGTAACCCAGTAGATAGAGTTCCAGCTTCAGGCACTTCCTAACTGTGTGGTCCTAGGTGAGTCACTTAACCAGATTTGCCTTGGTTTCTTCAACTGTAAATGGGATAATAAGAGTACTTATATCCCCAAGTTGTTGTCAGAATCAAATGAGATACTTGTAAAGTGTTTAGCACAATGCCAGGAACGAAATAGGCCCTTAATAAATGCTTTCCCCTTTGTGTATTGAATGGGTTGACTTACTATTTATAAGCGACAATGGAAGACTTTGTTGCTACATTCTTGCCCTTTAAATTATATCTAAAGTTTCTGCTTTTCTTTCTAGGATAAAGATAAAGTTTCTCTAACCAAGACTCCAAAATTGGACCGGAGTGATGGAGGGAAAGAAGTAAAAGAAAGAGCTACAAAACGGAAGTTGCCCTTCACTGTTGGAACCAATGGAGATCAAAAAGACTCAGATACAGGTAAAGAGTCAGCATGATTTCAATGTACACTTACTAGCACAGAAGGCAGGTCTTTAGCTTCTGCAAGTCAATTTTTATTAATTACATGTCTCCTTAATGATTTAAATCTCAGTAAGGCAGCCTTTCTCTATATTTCATTGAAAGCCAGCGGCCAAATCAGTTACAAAAAATGATTGTTTTAATGTTAAGATTAATTGGAAAACAGTAAGTTCATAGTGAGTCATTTCTTCCTTTGGCTGTCCGGTGTCTTATTGTCTTCAATCCAGTCAAGCTAATTTCCTTGTATCCCCCTCCCTTCCTTTCTCCTGTTCCCTCCTCTGACTGCTTCCAGGGCATCCTTTGTCCCTGGAACAACCTTCCATCTCATATCTGCCAAACTCCCTCCTCTCTTCACTCAAAAGTCTCCTTAAATCCCAATTCCTCCAGGAAGTGTCCTCATATTAAACAAGGGATGGGGAGAGATTACCCACTCCGCCCAAGTTCTGCCTTCAGTCACCCACCCTCAGACTCTGTCCTCCAAGGATGAAATAGTGATAAAGTGAGGGTAGCTACCATCCCCAGGGCCCTTCCCTAGGTACCTATTCACAATATTCAGGATTATAAATAAGTTAAGAAAAGTTAATGTTTGAACCAGATCTGGAGGTGGTGGGAAAGGTATGCTGTAATTTGCTCCAAAGCACAAAAGAATAAAAGAGATGTTCACAAGAGAGGCCCCTAAAGCTTGTTTGTTCTCTTTTTTGCTTTTGGAACTTTCTAGGACTAGAGACAGGCAAGAGTAATATTTGGACTCTTTAAAACATCTTCAGACGTTGGACGGGTGGCTAGAAATGAGGCTTGTGAGTTTGGGGGTTCTGTTATTTTGGCTTTTGGGCATAGCTACAGAGACTGTGCTAGGTGGGCCTGGCATGAGAGCATCTTGTGAGCACTCTGACCATTTGGAATGTTCATCATACATTCATTTATAAGTATTCTTTGTCTTCTCTTCTTTGCAACACTCTATCCAGTCATTCATGGCAGCCTTAGGATCCTTCATCAGAAATACAGCTCAGGGTTTAAGTGATCTTCTATTTGTTTGTATTTTAGCATACCAAAAGAGCTTTGTATTTGTTGCTCTGAGTAAAGATGTATTGTTTTTATTCTGATGGATCTGTATTGATAGAGATTACAGAATCCTAAATGATTTAGTAGGTGATTTTATGTGTCCCTGTGGAGGGTCATTCTCTCCCGCGGGGCCGCGGCGCCCCCCCCCCCCCCCCCCCCCCCCCCCCCCCCCCCGCACTACTTGGTTGTGAAGCCTATTAAATCAGAAAAATTACAGAAGTAAAGGAAATACATATGGTATATCCTTTTCCTTCCAGTCTCCACTTGCTAGCTTCCTTCAAGTCTCAACTAACATCCTCAGCTACAAGAAGTTTTTCCTGATTTTCCTTAATTCTGGTACTTTACTTCTATTGATTTTTTTCCCCCAATTTATCTTACATATTCCTTGTTTACATGTTGTGTCTTCCCCATGAGACTGAGCTCCTTGACATCGGCAGCTGCCTCTTTGCATCCCCAGCATTTAGCACAGTTCCTGGAACACAGTAGGTGTTTAATAAATGTTTATTGACTGACTCCATCCAGAGGGAAGTTGCTTTCTGTTCCATTCAGCAACATATCTCCCTTTTCAGTATTTACTATTGCTAGTTGAATTGCTTGTTTGGAAAGTGTTTCTGTAGGGTTTTGACCTGTTTATCATGTGTTAGGAGAATGTCCTTCTTCTCCCCCATTTTGATGAGACATCTTTCTGTTCATTAATAGTGTTTTTTGTGAGGATGCTTTCTGAATATGCTTCGGGCCACTTTAGAGTTGTGAAACTATACAGTAAGGCTGGTCTTACATAAGATTGTTTTTATTGTGCGTCAGTAAGCTTTCATTTCAGGATGCCAGAAGTTTCTTTGTATTCAAGCATAAGTGTCTCCTTGATAAATTGAAGCTTTTCACCAATTTATTTGAATCACCTTCATCTACTGGTTCAATTTGACTTCCCCAGGGTTGAAGCCTTCAGTTTCTTTTTAAGTTTTCATTAAGTTTTGTTTCTAAGTTCGCCATAATTTGCCCAAGTATGCTTCCCTCTCTTCCTCCCAGAGAGCCATCCCTTTTGACAAATCCTAGTTTTGAGAGAGAAAAAAAAGTCAGCATAACTGATTGATGTGTTAAAAAGTAGGAACATCTGTGCAATACGTAACGCCTGTGGGCTGCTCACCTCCATCAAGGTGCTACTCTTGCATTTCTTCATTTGAATCCCACTTGATATTTGTAATTTTGTTACTATTCATTTGCAGGTGTTATTCTCTTGATTTACATTGTTGTAGTTACTGTGTACAGTTGTCCCATGATATTTATGGAGGGGTTAGGGGGTACAGGGATCCCTATGAATATGAAAAACTGCAAATAACTCCAGTCCCCACACCCAAACTTCATTATATTTATTTAACAACCAAAACAAGTAAAATAGCACACTGCACCCATGAAAAAGTTGCACTTTGTACTCTGTGAGTGAAATTTTCCCTAGCTTTTACTCTCCTAAGTGATTTTAGATTTTACTTTAGTACCTGATGATGGTTTTGAGTGATACACAAATGAAAAATGTAAAAGTAGATTGTGGGTCAACTTGTTCTCTAATACATCTTTCCATGCCTGTAGCCTACAGTTTGTGGTCAGATTAGTCATTCCTTACTGATATATGTGATTTAAGAATATTCTTTAGTAGTCTCAATAACTAAGTAATTAGTGATAAGTTACAAAAATAGCTAATATTGCTCTAAGCTTATGGATCAAATTATCCTCTGTACATGTATCATCATATGCAAGTAGCATCTTGTGGTTAAAATAGACCAATCAGAATAAAAGGTCAGTTGCAAAAATTACATGGAATGAACCAATCAGAGTTGTTAAAAGTGATACATACAGAAGTACCTAAAAAGTAGGAAGTCATCAATGGTGGTATCTCTAGAAGTAAACCCCTGTATGCTATTTGTTTTCAGATTTGAGGCATTCATATCACAATCATATGTGTGTTTACCCTTGTTACTTAGCAAAAATGGTACTTTAGGACTAGTACATGAGGAGATAAGTGATCATGTTGTTACTGTATATTGTATTTGTAACCCTTTCCAAAGTAATCTTTTGGGAACCTACCTGACAAAACTAGCCTGTCTGTTGAGGTCTTTGGCTCCTAGACCTGAGACCGGCTTTATTGTGAAACAGGATCCCTCTCTCAATAAACATATTTTCTTTTGGCTTGGAGACTTTTTAAAAAAATTTAACATTGTGACTTAGAAATTTTTGCAACAACTCGAGAGAGGTTAGTTAGTATGTTGGACACTGCTGTCTTCCCAGTATAGCTGCTGCAACTACTTCATGGATTTCTTTCTACTTAAAGTGATACTAAGATCACTGTGGGGATAAAAAGCACATGATAGAGTCAGGATGGTAGAAGGGCCAAGAGGAGAGGGAGAAGCCCGTAGTTCTTTAGCATACTGAGACTTTTAACAAAATATAGCTGTTTATAATCAATTTGTGTATGTAATCAATTTGTAGTAGTAAATGATAAAATAGATTAATAATATACTGTATTTATGCACTTAGGACTTACACATTTTTTTTTTTTAGTTTTCTTTACATATACATGCCATCTGTGATTTTTCCACAGTACACTGCAAATTCCCAAAATTTCCCATTAACTTATTGATGGCCAACCTGCAAATAATCAAAACCATGAATGTAATGTTGTTTTCTTGTCTCTTGTGACTTTGCTCTGCATCAGTTCATAAAGACCTTTCCAGGCTTCCCGGTATCCATTACACATGTCATTTCTTTAAACACAATAATATTCCTTTACATTCATGTACCACAATTTGTTCAGCCATTCCTCAGTTGATGGGCATCTATTTTGTTTCCAATTCTTAACTAGCACAAAAAGCACTTCTATAACTGAAATCTTCTGTTTCTATCTTGTTGTACATGAACAATTTTACACTGATTATTATTATTTTATTTTTATTGTGTTTATTAAGTTATGATTAAGTCTATATTTCTCTACTTTTCAACAGAGAGTACTAGTTTTTATTACTTGTTTGAGTGGTCCTCTTTTTTTTCTTTCAAATTACTGTAAGAACAGGTGAATATCTCATACTTTTGTCTGTCAGTGCTCTGGTGTTGGTTACTTCTTTTCCATGTTATGATTCTGTCATTGTACTAGTGCAGAGACAGACATGTGTACAAGTTGCTTTTGGCACTGTGGAATGTTGCTGTACAGACTTACAGTGTCAAGGAGTGGTCAGTGGTCAGTGGTCAGCATCTTCACTCATTTGTTTGCTTTTAGCAATCATATTTCTCTCACTAAAATATTGATTTTAATAAGAGCAGAAAGTTTCGAAACAATTTTCAAATGATTTGCTTTATATTTATCTTATCCATTTAATTTCTGTTTTATAATATGTATGCTTTATTAGCACAGTAGCACATGTATATGATTTTAAAGTAAATATATATTAGAGGAATGCTTAATATTTTTATTGATAGGAATGTGCAATGAAAATGGTTAGAGGCCATTCATAGACCATTCCAACCTTTTAATCACGTCATATAGAGAGAAAGTAGAAAATTGACAGGATTTTAGTTTTTAATATTATTATGAACATAGTTTTGTCCTTTTATATCCTTTGAAAAGGTTTGGGGGACTCCCAGGGTCCCTGGATTACACCTTGAGAACCACTAGCCTAGGGAAATGTTCACATTTATTGATGTTTGTCAAGATCATAATAATTTTGGATAATTCTGTCATAGAGAATTAAGCGTATTGTAGTAGCCATGCTGAAATGCTGATATCTGCATACAGAAATCTCCTCCTGGGGTTTTGTCTTGTTCTCATTAGACAACCTCACTTTCCAGGCACTTTTCTTTTCCTAGGACATGATGCTGTCTAGTGCTCTGCCTCTATAACAGTTGTGGGTGGGCTTGGTGGTTGCTAAGATTCCAAGGTCCTTTCAGAGACTTTTGATGGAGCATTTCTCTTGAGCCACCTTTTTATTCTTCCTGTACTTGAGGTATTGAGATGTTAATCTTTTATAGGAGTATCTTCATGTAGTAGCATATCTAGTTATTCATCTACATGGCCCACATTTGGCTGCAGTGAAGAAATGATATCTTGACAAGCATTCACAGAACTTGGCCCAAGTTCATCTTTACCTGTGGTCACAATGACTGGCAGAGATCACGTCCACAACTACCCCTAAGGACTGTCTTATCTACATTCCCAGCCCTTTAGCATCTTCCATTAGTTGTCCCTCAGATTTCAGTCCTGGGCTCTCTTCTCCCTCTATACTGCTTCACTTGGGGATCTCTTTAGCTCTCATGGATTTAAGTGCCATTTCTATGCTAATGAATCTCAAACCTTTCCTGTCCCAGTCTCTTTGTTGACCTCTAACCCCACATCTATCCTCTAGACATCTCACATTGGATATCTCAATCCTAGACATCTCCCAGTCCTCCAGGCTCCCAACCTGAGAGTCATCCTGGACTCCTATCCCTCACCCACCGTATCCAAACTATTGCTGAGGCAATTTCCCCTTTGCAGCATCTCAAATATGTCTGCTTCTCTCCTCAAACACCACTACCATTATGGTGTAGGCCCTCGCCCCTGAACTTTTTGCATCAGGCTGATGATGCCTGCCTCAAGTTTTCTTCCCCACTCTGATCAGTTCTCCATTCAGCCTCCAAAGTGATTTTCCTAAACTGAAGGTCCAGTCACATCACCCTGCCTACTCAATAAAATTCTGTGGTTCCCTATTGCCTTCAGGATCAAATACAAAACAATCTGTTTTAAAGCCCTTCATAACCACATCCCCTCCTATCTTTCCAGTCTTTTTCTAATTTACTCCCCATCATCTACTCTTCCAATTAGGGACAATGGCCTCCTGGCTATTGCATGAACAAGGCACATGTCTTCATTCCACATGACTCAGCAGGTTCTAGATTTGGTCTCAGACCTGTCCTGTTTCCTCACTCACTCTGATTCTATCTCTGCTGCCCAGCCCTTGGTGGGAGGTGGGAAGGGAAAGAGCTATGAGCTGGCTGCCCCATTGCCCCTTCTACCACCCAGAGAGAAGAGCTCCTAACACAGACCATTGATCACATCAATAGAAAATATTTCTTAAGTCAAATTCTCTTCATTTGTAAATCTACTCTCTGGAAGTAAGTCCTTTGGAAATCTGTCAATTCTAAAGTCATGGGATATTTTTAATTAATTGAAGGTGTCTCTCACTTCGATTTCTTGAAATCTTTTTTGGTTTCTCTTTCTCCTCTCCCTTTCTTCAGGTTGGGAATGCAAGAAAATCATAGTGATGAGCTAAAAGGAATATTATAGAAAGAAATGGTTAGCTATAAATTTAAGGACAGAAGAGCTACTTTACAAAATGTAAATTTGGAAGAGTATGGTCTAATTGCACAAGTAACAGGACTAACTATGCAAATGATCATGTAAATATTTTCCTTATCCCTTTCTGCTCCTAATTTTGGTAACTAACTTAAAAATTCAACTTCCCTGTACATCTGTCTTTAATCTAATGTTTTTTTAGTAATGCAGTTTTTGTGGTAGAAAATGCAGAACATTTGTGAGGTTTAGAATCTATTTTTTCCCTGAAAATTTACTTGACCTATATTTTGAAATTCTATTTTTCATCCAGCTGAGTGACTCTCTGTTTCAAGCAGTCAGGATGAACTGGGTTTGCAATCAGAGCACCTGACTTCAGATATTGGCTGTGCTCCTTACTCTCTGTGTTAATTTGGTGAAGTTCTATTTCCTCTCTGGCCCTCAGTTTCTTCATTTGTAATAAGTTGGTGGATGGCCTACTCTCAATCCTCTATTTGCTCCTTTTGCTTGGTTAACTGTTATCTCTCTACCTCCTTATTTACCTACATCTTCTTGAAAGCAGGTTAACTATTAAGCTGAGAGCTAGCTAACATTATCCCCCCCCCCCCCCCCCCCCCCCACATTTCTGCAGCAAATCAGTTCAAGTGTCTCACTTGAGCATTGTGGCTCTGCCAGACTGAAGAGAGAAGAGACTTTTTAAAAGAACTCAAATGTCTGTCCCTAGTTCCTTTCTTAAGTGATTTTAGTCTGTATTTACCGAGATTATGTCAGGTCTGGCTCCCATTACTCCTTATATGCTGAATGCCCCCCAAAAATGCATGAAAGAATAAATACACACACAGATATATATTTCTTAGGGACTCTTGTATGCTCATCTGATCTTCTGGATGTAAAGTGAGTTCTTCTCATAATCTTGTAGGAAAATAATTCCTAAACTTTAGGAAATGTGACTTCAAAAGCAAACTGGGTCACAGTGTTATCAAAGAGCACCACAAGTAATGCAATTCATATGTGATTTGCACTATAAATATAGAATCCCCAATCTAATTTACTTCTTTTTGTTTGTTTTGTGGGGCAGTGAGGGTTAAGTGACTTGCCCAGGGTCACACAGCTAGTAAGTGTCAACTGTCTGAGGCTGGATTTGAACTCAGGTCCTTCTGACTCCACAGCAGGTGCTCTATCCCACTGAGCCACCTAGCTGCCCCCTAATTTACTTTTTCAAATTGTTGAATGCCACAGGTCTCACAGACAATTTCAGTAGTAAGAGTCCTTTTGGCTTTTTTAGTGTCCGTAATACATTCTTAACTGACCTCTTCCTGTTCCTGCCTCTGGGTCTCCTTCCTAGTGAAGAGAAGACTGAATTACAGTTAGTACATTTGTCAGCTATTTTGCAGAAAGACTGAAAACAAGAGTGATACTTAGATGTTGAACAGTGGTTCCCATTGGCCAAAATCATGTTACTTAGGTTAGGATCTTGTTTGGGTTGTGTTCATGTGGCTGCTAACAGTATGTTGACTGTTTTGTGGCAGAATATTTCTGACTTTGTGACTATCATCTCTCATCTTCCTATAGATAGAAGGTTTTGTACTATGAGTGCTTGCAAACCTTTTTTCATAATGATCATGTAATGGATAATTTCATAATAAATTGTAATAGATCCAATTTTAATCTCAAGTGCTAGGCACCCCCATAACCTGTGACTAGGCTTATGCAAACCTTTTTTTACCTTAAACCTATAAATTTAAATTCTGATCAAGTAGCATCTCATATAAGGCACATGCTTTCAGTATTTGACAGCTGTATGGTGGATATTTATCAGTTGTCTAGCCTCAATCCCATGCAGTTAGCTCTGGTAATTCCACAGTTTTGGCTTGTCATTTAATGTGAGTAACATGTCATTTTAATGTCTACCCTGGACACCCTCAGTATACCTTCAAACTTTGCTTCATTGCTGGAAAATACCAAATTCATCCTTATCTTAGCATTATTTTTTCCTTACCAAAACCTAAATAAAAACACAACAAAATGTTCCCTCTTTTCACCTTGAGACTATTTTGTAGCTAGGAAACCTAGGATATTTTTTCTTTTCTGTTTTTACTGCCTTACATCATGCCTTCTCTACCACCCCCCCCCCCCCCCCACTCCCCTCACCCTCCATGACACCTATGTCGTCCAATTCTGTTGCCCAGTCAAATTTCTTGTAGTCATTTTCTTAACTGGCCTCTGTGATTCTATCCTAAGTGCCCCTAAGTTGTTATTGTTTCTAACACCCAAAATGACCTTTCTGTCCTGCCTCTTTAATCATATAGATATCCTCAATCCACAAACAGTTATTAATTAGTCACTCTGCACCTGCATTATACTAGATACTGGGGATACAAGTACAAAGAATGAAACAATTAGTACTAAAAGAATTACAACAAAATTCACATAAAAATATTCTACATAAATATGAAGTAAATACACACCTATTTCAAGTAGTCTGGGAAGGAGGGCCCTAGGAGCCTTGAAAGGCTTCCTATAGAAGATGGTATTTGGACTGTATTCCAAAAGAATAAAGGATCTCTTGTGAGGTAGAGGTAAGGAACCATTGTATTCAAAGCATGTGGCCTGACCAGTGCAAACACACGGAATTTGGCAGATGGTGTGTGTGAGGAACAGAGGGAAAGCCAGTTTGTTAGGATTGCAGAGGGGAGTGATGGCCATTGAGGCTGTCAGTCAGCCAACATTTATCAAGCACTTGTGTGCTAGGCACTGTGCTAATAGTTGAGATACAAAGAAATCAAAAGGATGATCCCTGCCCCCACATTCTAGTCAGGCCATGGGAAGAATGCAACTCTGAGGGTAAGAAAATCAGAGCAATTTTTAGTTTTCTCTCAGGGGTAGGGAGCTGCTGGAGTTGATTGACTAGAGTGGAGTGTGAAATGGTCAGATTTTGTGTTTTAGAAAGATCAATTTAACTGACTAGTGGAAAGAGACTTAAAGCAGGTAGACTGATCTGTAGCCTATGGCAATGGTCTAGGTATAAGGTGACTAAGACATGGACCATTATGGTGGCAGTGTCAGAGGAGAGAAGGGAACATACCTGAGAGATTTCACAAAGGTTGAAATGACAAGATTTTTAATTATTTATTTATTTTTTGGGGGGGGCAGGGCAATGAGGGTTAAGTGACTTGCCCAGGGTCACACAGCTAGTAAGTGTCAAGTGTCTGAGGCTGGATTTGAACTCAGGTCCTCCTGAATCCAGGGCCAGTGCCACCTAGCTGCCCCTCAATTGAGTTTTAAGATATCTATGAGATGGGGCAGCTAGATGGTGCAGTGGATAGAGCACCGGCCCTGGATTCAGGAGTACCTGAGTTCAAATCTGGCCTCAGACACTTAACACATAATAGCTGTGTGACCCTGGGCAAGTCACTTAACCCCAATTGCCTCACTAAAAAAAAACAAAACAAAAAACCCCAAGATATCTATGAGACAGCCAATTGGAGATGTCCACTAGGTAGTTGGAGATAGGAGAATAGAAGTCAGGAGGGAAGTTAGGAGTAGACCAACAGATCTGAATATCATCTGCATTAAGATAAGAATTGAATCCATGGACCTGATGAGATCACCAAGTGAAATAGTATAGAGAGAATAAAAGAGGAATTATGACAAAGTCGTTGGAGACACCCAGAGTTAGTGGAAGTGACCTGTATGAAGATCCAGCAAAGTTGACAGAGGAGCAGTAAAATAGGAAGAGATAGCAGTAGGGCTTTGAAGTGGCAGTGGAGAGCAAAGAATATTCCAGCTCTCCCACCATGACCAGTGAGTCAGCTAACTGGTGCTAGAAAGGGTATCCTGTGAAAACTGTGTCATTGAAAGGAATTCAGGCCTCAGAGTATGCAAGAAAATGGAGGGATCAAGTCTTTGGGGGACAGAGTATTCAGTGGTATAACTCTTCTTTTGCCAGGTAATCCAAACCAAACTTGTGATTTTTCTTTTTATTTATTTATTTGTGTGTCTGTTAATTAATTAATTTATTTATCTGCTTGTGACTTTCAAATGAGTTTGTGTTGCTTTAAATATCACATCCAATATATTTTGATGCTTATCACACAGTGTTTGCATGTTGTATTGATAACTATAGTTGACTTTAGATTTTATTTTCTACCTCGCTTAGAGAAAATATTGTTCTGTAATATATTTCTAAATTAATCCATGAATTATTGTTAGGAAATAGTGATCAAGTTCATAGCTTCAGCACATTGTACCGACTGCCCCATTATTAATGCTTGTTGAGTCTAAAACCTGAAAGTTATGTAAGGCTTCATCTAAATATCTAAAAGTGGTTAGTATGTAAATAGTCTTGGAGACTGACTACTTCAACATGAGTTTAAAGACAGCTAAAATAAGAGTGTTAAAATTCATAACCACATTAACAATAATAATGAGGTAAAATTACTTGATATTCAGGGATTCTACCTACTTTTTTCTTTACTATATGATGTACTAGCTTTTTTTTTTTTTTGACAGTCATTAAAAAAAAAAAGAGTTCCAAATTGTCTTCCATTCTTCCTTCACTGATTGAGAGGGGTATATAAATTATACATGCAAAGTAATGCAAAACATATTTCTATATTAGCTGTGTTGGGGGTAAAACAATGAAAAATAAATATATAAAGAGGAGCAGCTATATGGCGCAGTGGATAGAGCACTGGCCCTGGAGTTCAAATCCGGCCTCAGACACTTAACAGTTACTAGCTGTGTGACCCTGGGCAAGTCACTTAACCCCAATTGCCTCGCTTTAAAAAAAAATAAGTAAATATATAAAGAAAGTGACAAAAGTATACTTCAGTCTGCCCTCAGACCTCTTCAGTTCTCTCTGGAAGTGGCTAGCATTTTCCATTCTGAATCCTTTGGAATTGTCTTGAATAGCTAAGTCTGTCATAGTTGATTATCTGTACCATATTGCTATTACTGTATACAATAGTCTCCTGGTTCTGTTCACTTCATTCTGTATCAATTCGTCCATTTATTTTGCATCAAGTCTTTTACAGGTTTTTCTGAAACTGTCCTGCTCATCTCTCTCCCCCCCCCCCATTATTTTCCCAGTTACATGTAAAGATAGTTTTCAACATTCATTTTTGTGAGATTTTGAGTTCCAAATTTTTTCCCTCCCTCCCTCTCTTTTCTTCCCTTTCCTCCCCAAGATAGCAAAGCCAATCTAATATAGGTTATACATATAGTCATGTTAAACATTTCCACATTAGTCATATTGTGAAAGAATCAGATCAAAATGGAAAAAACACGAGAAGGAAAAGCCAAAAAAAAAAAAAAGTGAAAATAGTGCCCTTCAATCTGCATTCACACTCCATAGTTCTTTCTCTGTATAGGAATAGTATTTCCCATCATGGGTGTTTGGGATTGTATTGGATCATTGTATTGCTTAGAAAAGTTATGTCTATCATAGTTGATCATCACACAATGTTGCTGTTCCTGTGTATAATGTTCTCCTGGTTCTGCTTTATTTTACTCAGCATCAGTTCATGTAGTCCTTTATCCGTTTTCTGAAATATGCCTGCTCACCATTGCTTATAACACAATAATATTCCATTACATTCATATACCACAACTTGTTCAGCCATTCTCCAATTGATGGGCATCCCTGAGTTTCCAATTCTTTGCCACCACAAAAAGACCTGCGATAAATATTTTGTACATATTTTTATAAATTTAGCTCATTACTAATATATTTGAGAAATAAGGCCTCTATTAGGGAAATTTGCTATAACATTTTATTGTAGTTTCTGGCTTCCTTTCTACTTTTGGTTGCATTGTTTTTATTTGTGCAAAACCTTTTTAAATTTAATGTATTGGGGCAGCTAGGTGGCGCAGTAGGTTAGAGCACTGGCCCTGGAGTCGGGGAGTACCTGAGTTTCAAATCCGGCCTCAGACACTTAACACTAGCATGTGACCCTGGGCAAGTCACTTAACCCCCAATTGCCTCACTAAAAAAAATAACCAAAAAAAACAAATAATTTAATGTATTTAAAATTATCCATTTAACTTCTTGTGATCCTCTCTGTCCCTGTCATAAGCTCTTCCCTATATCCATATATCTGACAAGCAAAATTTTCATTGCTCCCTTAATTTCTTATGATGTTACCCTTAATGTCTAAATGTGTACCCATTTTGACTTTATCTTAGTAGACAGTGTGAGATGATGGTCTATGCCTAGTTTCTCTGCCAAATTGTTCTCCAGTTTTCTCAGAAATGTTTGTCAGAGTGAGTTATTGTCCCAAAAGCTTGAATCTTTGGTTTTATCAAAGACTAGATTACTAAGGTTATTTACTACTATATATTATGTATTATACCCAATCTATCCCATGGATCCACAGCTCTATTTCTTAACCAGTAACAGATTGTTTTGATGATTACCACTTTGTAATATAGTTTGACTGCTAGGCCACCTTCATTTATCAGCAGCTTCCTCTGCACTGATTCTTGAAGCCAGACAGACCTTTGTGGGTTGGGGGGGGGGGGGTGTCATTGTTGTGTTTTTTTGTTTTTGTTTTTTACTGATTTCCATGATATTCTTGACCTTTGATAAAGGTTCTTTCAGATGAATTTTATTATCATTTTTTTCTAGCTGTATAAAAGAATTCTTTGGTAGTTTGAATGGTATGGCGCTGAATAAGTAAATTAACTTAGGTACAACTGTCATCTATATTATATTGGCTTGGCCTGCTCGTGAGCAATTAATATTTCTCTAATTTTTAAATTCTGTATTTGTGTGAAAAGTGTTTTGTAATTGTTTGTCCATGAGTTTGTTAAAAAGGTAGCCTCCGAAGTATTTTATAAAGTCTGGTTCTTTTTGATGAAATCTCTTTTTTTGTCTCTTGCTGGTAATATAACATAAAGAAATGCAAATGATTTATATGGGTGTATTTTATATCCTGCAACTTGGCTACATTTATTAATTGTTTTAACTAGGCTTTTTTTTTTAGCTAGTTCTCTAGGGTTCATTATATCATCTGAGAGAGTGATATTTTAATTTCCTCAACAGCTATTTTTATTACTTTTCTTTTTCTTGTCTTATAGCTGTAGTTAACATTTGTAATACAGTATTGAATAATAGTGGTGATATTGGCCATTCTTGTTTCACCCCATATCTAATTGGGAAGGCTTTGGTTTTAAATGGGTACTATTTTACAAAAGGCTCCATTTCCCCCTTTCTAGTTTTTGTTCATATAAGTCTTTGTTCTTTTTTTAATAGGAATAAATATTATTTTGTTTTTGTTTTCCTATGAAAACTTTTTTTCTTTGACATTTGTCTGATAACTCCTCTAAGAAGAGAAATTTATCAATATTTTTCTTAATTCTTGACCTTTATAGTAATTTTAGGAAACTTTTGTCTTATTAACAAATTTTACTATTTAAGCTTTTCTTCAAATTAGTAAAGCATTTATTAAGCACTTATGTGCAGCATTGTAGATGCAAGTAGCATTGTAGATATAAGTAGCATTGTAGATACAAGTAGTAAAGTAAGCCAGTCCTTGGTCTCAAGAAGCTCCCATTCTAAAGGGGGAGATGATACATATGGAAGATTTCAGCTGTGAGTCAAATGGAAAGGTTCTCTGATCAGAGAAAGCAGAAGTTAATACCTCTTCTTTCTTGTTATTTCCATTGATAAAAGCAGATCACTTTCTGATGTTGAACTATTTGACAGTTGGGGCAGCTAGGTGGCGCAGTGGGTAAATCACTCGTCTTGGATTCTGGAGGACATGAGTTCAAATTTGATCTCAGACACTTGACACTTACTAGCTGTGTGACTCTGGGCAAGTCACTTAACCATCATTATCCCAACCCCCCAATTTTTTTTTTAATTGAACTATTTGGGGCAGCTAGGTGGCACAGTAGATAAAGCACCGGCCCTGGATTCAGGAGGACCTGAGTTCAAATCCGGCCTCAGACACTTGACATTTACTAGCTGTGTGACCCTGGGCAAGTCATTTAACCCCAATTGCCTCACTTAAAAAAACCAAAAAAAAAAAAACCCCACAAAAATTTAACTATTTGACAGCAACAAAGACTTTCTTTGGTGGCAAGAACTTTTTTCTCTGGGTCCTCTAGCCTCCAAACTACCCTTATCCAGAAGCTTCCCAGGATGGCTGAGGGCTTTGGGCTGGAATCCCTGCTATTCCCAAGGCTTGTTGGCTCAGGGTCCTGGACCATCTCCATTGGTGTCTGAGGGGAGATCATGGTCAAAATGGTGATCTGATAGGGTTGGCACATGCTCTCCCTCAAGGAGCCCTGCTTGCTGCTTCAGCAAGGGCGGCAGGCCTGCCCTATGGTTGGCACTTGGTTGGCTGTTGGTAGGGATAGTGGGTGCCTTCTTCATCGATGATGGATTTGACGGCTGGGCTGGCATCAGAACTAGTGGTTCTGGAGGTGTCGTCACTCCTAGGATTCCTGGGCCTGTGTGGCAGTTGTTGCTGGTGGTGATGAGGAAAGTGGTCCCCTCTCCACAATATTTTTTCCCCCTCAGTGATGTCTTTGGGGGCTGAGCTTAGAAGCAGGTCTAGTTTTGGAGGATGTGGGGCCCTGCTCTTCCCAAGGCTCTTTGGATCAGGGTTCCAGACAGTGTCCATAAGGGTCTGGGGGGGGACAATGGTGGTCAGCATGTTTGGGATGGTTTGACTTTCTGGCACATGCTTCCTCCTGTCTCTCCCTCAGGTATCTTGCTACTTCAGGTCCTCTGGCTTACCTGCTTGTTTCTTTAAAACTTAGATGAACTTTGTAAAGTTACAGGATTTTGTGTCAAACAGTTTCTTATAGAGAACTGTTCAACAGTTCTTTCTGTAGCATATATTCTGAAAAGTACAGATGAGGAAACTGAGGCACCTAACATTTCAGTGACAGCTAGGCCACACAGTAGATATAGATAGCACACTGGGCCTGGAATCAGGAAGAGCTGAATCATACCTAGCGTTTCTAGCTGTGTGAGACTATGAACAAGCCACTTAACCTCTGTCTCAGTTTCTTCAATGGTAAAATGGGTGTAATAATAACGCCAGCCTCCCAGGGTGGTTGTGAATACCAAATGAGATAACAATTGTCAAGCTCTTTGCGTGGTGCCTGGCACAGAATAATTGCTACCTAAATGTTAGCTGGTTGTGGTCATGGTGACTGTGGTGATGGCGGCTGCAATAACCGCAGCAGTAGGCATTTCGTTATCTATAAAATGTAGTTTTGAAGACCCTCTATTAGATTTTCTTTTAAATGGGCAAATTGTGTATTTTTCAAGTAAATACTGTGGTTTACTCTCCATCTAAACCATTCACAGTCACTTCTATTGAAAACCCTTTATTGCCTCCTATTGCCTACTGAGTAAATTGGAACTCCTTTTTATCTGACGTTCAAGACCTCTTCTTGGACAATCCTCATCTCCCCATCCAGTCTTCCCATACTATACCCTCCATGTACCCTCCATGGACTCTCTTTGCCTCCCCATCTCACATGCCATGTGTTTCTGCTTTGTCCACACGATGCCATATGCCTCGACTGCTTTACCCTCATTTCCTTTCCCCAGTGAATTCCTACTCATCCTTGACAGTTAAACTTAAACGCCACTGATAATGTGAAGTATTCCCTAATTCCTCTAGTCAGCAATGGCCTTTTTCTCCCTCCTTCACAGAGTACTTTGTACGTCTTGTACACATCAATGTATTCTTTTTTTATCACCACTTGTCTCTGTTGTCACATTAATGACTGAAATTGTTGAGTGTAATGACCATTTCAAATTCTAACTTTGTGACTCTCCTAGCCCCCTACCATAGTCTTATGCATACAGTTGGCACTTAAATGGTTTTTTATTCTTGAATTCGATTTTTTATTTTACTTGGAAGATTCATAATGGAAGCAAAGCTGAAACTAGTTATTTTTCTCCTTGTTTAATGAACATATTGAGTGTGAGCACTAGTGAGAGTACATGTGTGTAAAACACAGCTATTTCATCTTTTGATCTTAGTATATTTGAATGTCTTTGTGATCTGAATTTTTTTCTCTTTTCTTATTTCTACAGTAAAAACATACATTTATTACCTTTTAATGTCCCCCTTTCTGTACTGCATTGCCTTGGATCATGCAAGGCTCATTGTTAAGCAGGGTTTGTAATGTAGGCTCATCATGTCTTTCCAGTCAAAATATTGAAATTGAAATTAAGGTAAACTGGAGGTCAAAGCTCCAAGCACATTAAATTTATTGTAAGGCTAGTAGTTACCAGTAAAAAAGGGATCTTTAGCTCCTCAGCAAGCTGAAAGACCTCAAATGAAACAGACAGATCCTTTTTACAGGCAAAATTACAAATTGATTTATTTGTTTTTGTTTTGTTTTTTAGTGAGGCAATTGGGGTTAAGTGACTTGCCCAGGGTCACACAGCTAATAAGTGTTAAGTGTCTGAGGCCAGATTTGAACTCAGGTCCTCCTGACTCCAGGGCTGGTGCTCTATCCACTGAATCACCTAGCTGCCCTCCTCTCTCCCCCCCCCCCCTTCTTTTGCTTTTTTCTTCATATGACTGTGAGAATTTCATTCCCTCTGTACTGCTATGTCCATGTTCGACATAAATCATTTGATGTTCCTAGCTTCTGAATAAAGAAACATATACACAGTCTCCATTGCTGACTCAACTTCTTTAACTCATTCCTACTGATCTTGGTCTTTGTTGCCAATACAGGGAATATACTGAGAGAACCTGGTATTTATGAATGTGTTTAAATAATGAACACTTTCCCAGCCAGTGCTGAAAAGTTCAGGTTATATATTCCATTTTGAGTAATGGCATTTTCCCTCAGAGTCCCCTACCTTGTATGCCTGTAGCATCAAGTTGTAGCAGTTTTGAAACACTTTATTGCATATAAGGAGGTGACAAGTTTGCAGGAATGCTATTTAATGTATCAGTGAGTCTCTGATTATAAAAATTGGGATTAGTGTTTCCTCAAGTATGACTTTATTTGAATAATCTAATAAAATGTTACTCTCCTCCTTTCTGTGATCTAGCTGTGTTACTTTTCACACCTTCTATGCAGCCTTGTCAGTCAAACAATAAGGATTTATTAAGTACTTAAGGTTTGGCAGGCACTGCCAATACAGGGGATAGAAAGAAGAGAAACAAATATTCTCTGGCTACAGACAAGGAATTCCCTTTCCTCTTTTGGGGGAAAGAGGTTGGTATACAAAACTGTAGTATAATTAAAGCAGATCTCTAAAATTCTGAATTTTTTTTTCTTTGAAAGCATTAAAAAATGAGAGGGGAGGGCAGTTAGGTGGCGCAGTGGATAGAGCAAGCCTGGCCCTGGATTCAGGAGTACCTGAGTTCAAATCCGGCCTCAGACACTTACACTTACTAGCTCTGTGACCCTGGGCAAGTCACTTAACCCCAATTGCCTCACTAAAAAAGAAAAAAGAGAGGGGGCGGGGAAGGCAGCTTTGTAACTGTTTCAGACTTTGAGGCTCCCTTCCTTTTAGAAGGCGCACAGTACTTTGCCTGAGGATTTTGCTCTCTTAAACACTTTCAACTTCCCTTCACCATGTATATTCTTTTTTTTCCCCTTTTTTTCCAGGGCAATGGGGGTTAAGTGACTTGCTCAGGGTCACACAGCTAATAAGTGTCTGAGGCTGGGTTTGAACGCAGGTCCTCCTGAATCCAAGGCTGGTGCCTTATCTACTGCGCCACCTAGCTGCCCCCACGTATATTCTTTTTGATCCTTCCTTGGCAGTCATGAGTCCAAGAAAAGTTTAGATCTCCTGTAGGGCCCCATCATATTAAGAACATAGGGACTAGGCCTTCCTTCTAAAAGGAAATCTGAGGAATGTGAGTCAGGAGCCAGTGCAAAGCAGTCCAGAACCAGAAAAGATTAATGGTGGAAAGAATCAGGGAGTTTGATCAAGGGTGTTTACAGAGCAGGAAACCAAGAGCCAACCAAAAGGTAAACCATAAAGTGGCTCTTCAGTGTGGCCACCTGTGGCCATCCCAGCTTGTACTAGGCTGAGGATTAAGCTGCACAGAAACTGCCTTCTCCAACAATCCATTACCCTCAGCTGTAGGAAGATCTGGGTAGTTTTAGACCCATGTTAGCAGAAAAAGAACTGGAACCTCTGGAATCTAGAGCTTGAACATAAAAGCTCTGTTTTTGAATTTATCCATTGTTTTTCCTTCCTACATAAGAGAGATGTTTAGAGGACTGGTGTCAGCGCTATACATTCTGCTTTCTCCTGTTTGTCTTTGCTATCTCATTGGTTTTTCCATCTCTTATTGCCATGGAAACAACTCCCCGAGCCCTGAAATTTGGCAATTTAATTGGAATTTTAGTATATATTCAGTTTATTTCCTTTTGGGATAAAAGAAATAAAAATTTACCTAAATTGCTAAAGAATATGCCATATTTCCCAAATAGTTGCTCTTTCCTTCTTTCAGCTTGCCTTGGTCTCCTCTTGTCTCATCTTCTCTCCCACACATGCTAGACAGGTATGCACTCAGCCACATGTAATCTTCTATATAAAACTTAGTTTGCGGGGCAGCTAGGTGGCACAGTGTATAGAGCTCTGGTTCGGAAGGACTTGAGTTCAAATTCGGCCTCAGACAGCTTACACTTACTAGCTGTGTGACCCTGGCAAGTCACTTAACCCCAATTGCCTCACCACAAAAAAAACCCAAAATATAGTTTTGCCTTTTTTTGGAGATGAGACTTCCTTCAAAGAGAAGATGGGACCCTGGGTTGCATTCTCTGAAATTTTCTATGAGTATGAATTTCTACATTCAATTCGTTTGTTTCTCTCACAGCCTGCATGGGAAGATAGGCACTGAGATTGCTAGCTATACCTGAAATACTATAAAAAGAGCCAAGTAGTCACCTCAAAAGGTTTTATTTTAAGTTTCAATTTACCCCCTCCCAGATAGAATTCCATTACTGTGGGGGGAAAAATCATCATTGCTTTCCCTTAAATTTTTAAGCCCATATTTTTATTTATTTAATATTTCTTTTAACATTCATTTTAAAAAATTGGGTTCCAAATTTTCTTTTCCCCTTTCTCCTCCCCTACCCTTTAAGAAGATAAATAATATATTGATTATATGTGAAGTCATGCAAAGTATTTCCGTATTAGCTATGTCAGCATTAATTACTTATCAGTGTTGTAGTGAACGGCACATAAGCATTTGTGCAATATTGTTTGTACAAATGAACATTCTTCTTAATTTAAAAAGTTTTTAAAACGCTTTGTGATCCCTCTTTTTTTTTTTTTACATGTATTAGAACTCACGAAACCATGCTTATGCGCTGGATTTTTGTTCGCCTCCCTGGTTTGTTAGTACATATGCTGGTCTATACTTAAGTGTATTTTGCCTCCCCCAGGAGCAACTGGGGCAACATTTCCGGCAAATAGGTGGAGTAACGTAACTATGGACAACAGCAAAGGCTCGACTCCCCCCAAGTTCCTTTCTGTGCTTGGAGTGACGGTGGGCTTACAGTACTCAGGCGGGGGCGAGCCTCCATTTCTGTTGTCTTCAGCAAGCGTTAGTGTGGCGGGGCAAGACATCAGGTGACTACTGGGCTTTAGGACTGTTTCTGCTGGTCACGGCATTTAGGAAGACAAAGCCATTTACACCCACATGTGATGGCGTGGCTGTTTTACTGGTACGCTATTGTAGACTACATTTGGTGTGGAGTCTGGGCCGCTGGATAGTCACTTATCTCTGGACAGAGTCCAGCTACACATGAGAAGTTGTAGATTCTGCATTAGTATTATGGGGAGATGCTATAGATCTTTGTTCTGGGATACTTTCTAAGTCTTCTATCACTCTATCCGGTATGTGTTGGATTGGGGGGATGTTTGAGTTTCAGTACTCTGTATTTAATTGTGGGAAAAAGCAATGCATTCTAAAATCTGATTTCCTCTTGGACTTTTCATCTGGGTTACAGTAAAGAAAATATCTCCATATGTTTAGTTAGGAATCTTAACTTGTCTTAATTGTATGGGAACTACTGCTTAATTTAGTGGCTTAAGGGTTGGATATTAGAGTTACCTATATATTTCTTCGATACTTAAGAGAGTTTTACAGAATTTCCTTGGGCCTGTGGAGAGAGAAAAATCAGTCATGTCGTCATTTAAAATTCAGTGGAACTCAAGCAGAAAAGTAGGACACAGCTCTTTTCATAGAACGCAGTACTGTTACATTAAAAATATACTTGTGTACATGGAATTTCACTGGCCTCTTACAGGACTTCACTCCCTTAGTGGTGGGACAGGAAAAAATTGGACACCTGAATCATTAATTCCTTATTTCCCAAACTGAGGGAGGGAGCCTCTGTGGAATCTAGTCTAGATTCACTTCCCACTCTTTATTTCTTGGAAGGAAGAGATGGTTGGGAAAAAAGAAGAAGCTTTTGTGATGGCCTTCAAGGTGGTATCAGGATCTTCCTTATATCTTCTCCCAATTTAAGGTGTCTGTATTAGGCATCATTAGGCATTTTCTCTTCTCCCCTCTGCATATGGTATAATCACAAGGATGGAAGAGGTGTTGCCTTGGCCCCTATCCCTATCTCTTAGTTTCCTTTAGAGAGCACACATCACAGCCAATGTTTACTTATGTAAATTTGTAAAAGAAGGGAGGAAATTTATATTTTAACTAGTAGAACCGTAGCTGTTTAACTGTACCACCACATGATAAAAATATATTTCTGTTTAGCTAAAGGTGAAACACATAGGATATAACTTAATGGATTTAAACATGGTTGGAGAAAAATTAGAAATTTTTCATAGTGTTTACTATGAATTGCTGATTAATAATGAAATCACTTATAAAAATGGAGCATTTGAAACACCATTGGTTACTTAACTCAGAGCAGGTGTCCCTAAGGATCAAAGGGTCTAGAGTTTCCTGGGGACTTTAGGATCCTATATTCTAATTCCTAGTTTCAAGCAATCCCACTAGTGGGAGAGGGTGGAAAAAGGAAAGGGGGTGGGGGTGGGATGAGTGGACCGAAGAAAACCAGCTAGATATTACTCTTGTGGATCTTCTCCCATAATAGAAAGGAGAGAAGCTTTTGGGAGAACTTTGAAAGGGATACTAATTTGTTTGTTTGTTTTGGTGAGGCAATTGGGGTTACTACATAGCTAGTCAGTGTCAAGTGTCTGAGGTCGGATTTGAACTCAGATCCTCTGGACTCCAGGGCTGGTGCTTTATCTACTAGCTGCCCCAGGGTTACTAATTTGAAACAATGCCTTTTGAACAATACGGTGATTGTTTGAGTTACAGTATGGGCAGCTACTAGGTGGTGCAGTGGATAGAGTACCCACTTGGAGTTTGGAAGATTCCTCTTCCTGAGTTCAGATCTGGCCTCAGACACTTACTAGTTGTGTAACTATGCAAGTCACTAAACCCTGTTTGCTTGTTCCTCATCTGTAAAATGAACTGGAAAAAGAAATGGTACCCACCACTCCAGTATCTTAGCCCAGAAACCCAAATGGGATCACAAAGAGTCAGACACGAACTAAAATGATTGAAATGAGTTTTTTATAAGATGTAATTTTCTAGCATTTGAATGTGTTCTTGTTTTATATTAGAACGTGATTGGTGGATGGAAAAAGAATTTCTCTGTGGCCGATTTTGCAGTCCAGATCCTTTATAACTAATTCTGAAATAATCAACATTGCCAACTTTCAGCTGTCATATTCGAATACATAAAGAATTCTCTTTATGACAAAAAGATTTCCAACCCATCCACTGACCCACTTACTTCAAACAGCATTCATGTCCCTGAAAGTCTGATACAGCTAGAGAATTCGACTCTTTTTCATTGTGAATGGATCTGACCATTACTGAAGGTATAACTTCACTCTAGCAGTTTTTTCTCTACAAGACACACTCAAGATTTTTCAGTAAAACTATATAAATACATCGTTGTTACCATTAATGTGCCTCATTTTAAAGCAGATAAACTTGGTGAACATTTTATAAATGGTTACTGTATATTTATAACAGTAAACTTTTTAAAAAGTAGGATATGAGAATCCTAACTTTAGGGAAGAGGTAAGCTGAAGAAAATGTCCTGTTTCTAGTCTTTGACTTAATCTTTTCTCCCTCACATTTTCACCATTCCCTTTATCATTCACTCACTTATGTACGTGTTATTCTCTAAATCAGAACTTCTTAAACTTTTACCCTTACGACCTGAACCCTTTTTTGCCTGAGAAATTTTTATAAGCCCTGGGTATATTAGGTATTAAAAAAAGGTATGCATAAAGTTTTTACTATTGCCCGATTTTTTTCATAACCCCTACATTCAGGTACATGACCCACTGTTTAAGAAGCTTGCTCTAAGCCCCCAAGATACACTTCTACTATAGTCTCCAGAAATATGCTCATTTTAAATGCCTGTTCTTTTGAGTTGTCCATTTCCATATGACGGATACGGAGTCCTACTAGCGTAGCTGCCTCCAGACCCTTGGAGCTCAGTTTCAAGATACGTCGTCTCTTGGCGTGCCTGCGCAATAGCGTGATCATAAGATTTAACCCCGGACAGAATTTTAGAGACCATCTGGTCCAGTTCTTCATCTTGCAGATGAGTAAACTTAGCCCAATTTAAGTGAAATGCCTTTCTCAGAGTCACCCAGCTTCTAAGTGCCAGAGGTGGAACCTGCACCTAGTACTTCTGGCGCCCGGATTGTACTGACGCGCTTGGATCGGTAGGGGGCATTCATGTCCACGACTGGTATCAGAAGTCTAACCCTGATCACATATAGCCAAGGACCACAAGCTCCAGGACCTTGTCTGAGGGTGGTAGAAATGAGTGAAGAAAGAAACTCTCAGTTGGCTCTTGGGAAATGCACGCCCAGATAGGGCATCTCCTAAATCTTGGTGCGGTTCTTAGTGTTATGGCAAAGGTTCTTCAAGTCTACACCGTACAAAGCGGGTCCATGGTATTTTTCTCAGAAAAGATTGTCACATGGAATGGGGCCAGAATGGGCCAAAGTCATGAGGGGGTTCAAGAACATCACGTGGAACAGGGACTAGACTTGTTCTCACCAGAGGCAGCACTAGAAGCTGTGGTGAAAGTTGCAGAGGCAGATTTAGGTTTACACAGAAACTTCTTGGTGGTGTTTGCCAAAAGCAGAATGGCCTTCTCCCTGGGAATTGTTGTGTAGATAAAGGTGGTCTAGATCTGGGTGGCAACTGCAGCAGATCCTGAGGGCCAAGTGTTGTCTTTATGTTTTAATCTAGTTTGGGAAGTTCCGACATCTCTGCTCTAAAGAACTCCGAGGTCCGATTCAAGTCTGAATTCTATGGTTTAGGAAGGATATTGACAGACTGAAGAACATCCCCAGGATAGAACAAGATTCACAGGATGGTGAGAAGACTTTGAGATCATACTATTTGAGGACCAACTCAGACTCAAGGAAATAGATTGTTTGGGCTTGCCACATGCTCGTCTCACCTTCCTCTTAGAACACTTTGTTTCTTAAGACTTGTGGCTCAGGTGCTACCTCCTTTCCTGAGCCACCGCTTACTGACATTCTCTCCTTCCTCATGTGCTTCTACATCCCGCAGTAAGATCTAAACTTCTTTGATCAGGGATGTTTGTGTTCATATCTGTAGTATCCTGATGAATATTTGTTGATCAGTCAATCAGCAAGTATTTATTAAGCAATTACTGTGTGCCAGGCAGTATATTCAGCTCTGAAAATACAAATGAAGGCTAAAAAAAAATTTAAATTGAATCATCATGATAACCTTCCTGTGATTAGATTGTTCAACTTGTCCTAGAGGGCAGAACTAGGAGCACTTGCTAGAAGTTAGAGAAAGATTGGGACTCTGGGTTAGGGAAAAGAAATCCCAGTAATTAACTCAATGGAATTATTTTATTATTGTTATTGTTCTGCTATGTAACTGAAGCTATTGTCATTATACTCATTCTTTTGCAGTTGAGTTCAGATAGAAATAGTACTGGGAAACTTTAATTTATATATTTATATCTGTATCATTCTGGAGACTGTTTGCACAGGTGAATAAAATAATTGCTTTTTGGATTAAAAAATATTCGTAATAAGTTCATCTTCTTTAAGTTCATTGAATGCATCTTTGGGGCATCTCCAATAGCAAACTGATATGTACTTCATTCTGTTCCCATATTGTTTTTATTTCTTCTACAAGATCTCTGTATGTGAAAGCTTCTCATCCCATATAGCTTTTAGATTTCCAGTAAACATTTATTAAGCATCTACTATGTTCTAGGCACTGTGCCAGTTCAGGGGGTACAGTTTAATAAAAAGGCAGTCCCTGCCCTCAAGGAGCTTACAATGTAATGGAAGGAAGACAACACACAAAAGGAGGCAGGAGTGGAGGCCACTAGCTTGTTTCCTGGGAGTTGAAGCTTTGGCAGAAAAGCAAATGCAAAGAGAAGTGAACTGAGAGTCCAGTTTGTACCCTCTGTAAAAGAAGACCTGGAAGGAGTTGGTATTCCATCTTCTAGCCCTCCATTCAGAAGGAAGAGGAGGTTGAAAGAGGTGGTATCAATCAAGGTTTGAGCCAGCAGCATATGATGGTGAGATTAGAAGTGACAAACTAACCTTGGATGGTAACAATCCTGCTCCATGGAATAGGTTTAAACCAGGCAGGGCAGGAGATGCAGAGTGGAGTGAATGCTCTGGTTCCATATTTACTTCTATTCAGAAAAAAGATTTAAAGTCTGTCTAATATATGGGAATTTGTCTGGGTGACAGTCCATGGAAGAGAGTAAGCTTTGGATTGGGAACCTGTAGTGATAGATTGCAACAGTTTGTACTATTTCCTTTCATGATCTGCATTAATCAATAAGTCCAGGCTATTTAAGGATAACCTTTCTATAATTACTGTGGGGCAATGACCTGGTTTGGAATCACTGTCCTAACCTCCTTGTTTCTCCAAATAAATCCACATGACTTAGCCACTTGCTTCAGCATTTCTTTGTCAATATATTGTTAGTGAATTAATGTTGAGTTTGTTGCCTTTTTTTATGATTGTTTGTTCTTTGTTAAATATGTCTGCATTCAGACTACATCAGTTTTTTTTTCTGGAGGTAGATATGCATAAATCAGAATTGTTTTAGATCATTGTATTGATCTAAGTATCTAAGTCTTTACAAATAATCATCTTTATAATATTTCTGGTGTTGTGTTCTATGTTCTCCTGGTTTTGCTCTTTTTTATATCAGTTCATGTAAGTCCTCCAAGGTTTTTCTGATAGCTTCCTGCTCATCATTTCTTATAGTACACTTATATTCCCTCACAGTCATACCACAACTTATTCATCTATTCCCCAAGGGGTGGCCATCCCCTCAATTTCCAATTCTTGGCCACTACTAAAAGAGCTGCTATAATTATTTTTGTACATAAAGGTCCTTTTCCTTTTTGTTTTTTATATCTTTGGTATATAGACCTAGTAGTGGTATTTCTGGGTCAAAGAGTCTTCATGTTTTTCTAGTCCTTTCAGCATAGTTCCTGGTTGCTCACCAGAATGGTTGAATTACTTCACAACTCCAATTTTCCCACATCCCCTCCAACATTGGTCATGTTCTTTTTGGTCATATTAGCTGATCTGATAGTTTTGGGGGTGGTGCCTCAGAATTGTTTTAATTTGTATTTCCTCTTTAATCAGTAGTGATTTAGAACTTTTCCCATATAGTTATAGATAGCTTTGATTACTTTGTCTAAAAAGCTGTCTGTTTCTATCCTTTGACCATTTATCAATTGGGGAATGACTCTTATTTTATAAATTTCACTCAGTTCTTTATATATTTGAGAAATGAGGCTTTTTATCAGAGAAATTTTGCTGTAAATTTTTTTTCAGTTATGATTACTAACTGCATTTTCCTTCCATCCTATTTTTCCACCTATTTATCCTACTCCCTCCTTTCACCCTTTCCATCCTCAAAAGTGTTTTCTTTCTAACTACTGCCTTCCCCAGGCTGCCCTTGCTTCTATCAGGACTCCTCATACTTTCTTGTAGGGTAAGATAGATTTCTATGCCCAACTGAGGTGTTATGTTATTCCCTTCTTGAACCAATTCCAATGAGAGTAAGGTCAAGCACACCCCCACTTCCCCATCCCATCCTACATTTCTCCTATTGTAAAGCTCTATTTCTTGCCTCTTTTATGTGAGATAATTCCCCCCATTCTACCTATCCCTTTCCCTTTTCTGCTAGGGTATTTCTCTTCTTAGCTATTTCATTTTTTTTTTTTTTAGGTATCATCCCATCACATTCAATTCACACCAATGCCCTAGCCTATTTATACACCTTCTGATTGCCCTAATAATAGTGAAGTTCTTGGGAGTTAAAAGTATCATCTTACCATGTAGAAATGTAAACAATTTTAACCTTCATGAATCCCTATGATTTCTCTTTCCTGTTTACTTTTTTATGCTTCTTTTGAGTCTTGTAATTGAAAGTCACATTTTCTATTAAGCTCCAGTCTTTTCATCAGAATGCTTGAAAGACTTCGATTTAATTAAATGTCCATTTTTTTTTCCACTGAAGGATTGTATTCAGTTTTGCTGGTTAGGTGATTCTTGGTTGTAATCCTAGCTTTTTTGCCCCTTCAGAATATTATGTTTCAAGTCCTCTGATCTTTTAATGTAGAAGCTACTAAATCTTGTGTTATCCTGACTTTGGTTCCATGATATTTGAATGCTTGTTTTGCGGTTTGCTTGAAGTATTTTTCTCTTTGACTTGGGAGCTCTGGAATTTTGGTTATATATATCTGGGAGTAGGGCAGCTGGGTGGTGCAGTAGATTAAAGCTCTGGTCCTGGATTCAGGGGGACCTGAGTTCAAGTTTGGCTCAGATGCTCCTACTAACTATGTGACCATGGGCAAGTCACTTAACCCTTATTGCCCTGCCTCCAAAAAATATATCTGGGAGTTTTCATTTTTGGCATCTCTTTTTAGGAGGTCATCGATGGATTCTTTGAATTTCTATTTTACCTTCTGATTCTAGGATATCAGGACGGTTTTCCTTAATAATTTCTTGAACTATAATAGCTAGGCTTTTTTTTGGGAGGGGGGGGGTGAGGCATTTGGGATATAAGTGACTTGCCCAGGGTCACACAGCTAGTAAGTGTCAAGTGTCTGAGGCCAGATTTGAACGCAGGTGCTCCTGACTCCAGGGCCGGTGCTGTATCCACTGCGCCACCTAGCTACTCCTTACTTGATTTTTTAAGGACCCCTTTGAGCTCTTTCAGGAATTCTTTTTGGTCCTGAGACAATTCACATTTTTCTTGGCGGGGGAGGAGAGGGGGATTGATGTAGCAGTTATGACTTTGTTATCTTCCTTCTGAGCTTGTGTTTTGGTCTCACATTTCACCAATAGTACCTTTCTATGGTCAGAGTCTTTTCTTTTCCTAATTTTCCTATCCTATTTCATGATTTTTATCTTTATGTTGAAGTTGGGCTCTGCTTCTGGGTTGGAGGGTACACTATCCCAACCTTCAGGGTTTTTTTTTTTTTTGTGCTGCTGATTTCAGAGCTAGTTCAAGGCAGTCTGTAAGTTTTCTGTTTTTCCAAGGTAGTATAGTTTGAGGAGAGGTGTGGTCAGTGCTCTTTGGCCTGTACTCTGATCTGTAAGCAACCACCAAGCACTCTTTTCCTCCCCTGAAGCATAACCAGGGTCCCCTCTCTCCCTGTAGCCGCAAGCTTTGGTGTGCTTAGTATCGTCACCCTGGAGCTGCAATCCAGATCTTAGTATGGACAATGAAACACAGTCCTGGACCCTCAGTGCCAACAAAGGTGCCCCTGTAAGTCTTCTTCCTGACCAGTGGTCTGACCCCCCTTACTGTCTATCAGCTGAAAGACCCCAGAAGCCACAATTGCCACTGTGTGGTTCAGTCTGCGCTGGTGTTGCCTGAGCTGGACTGCAGTCCCCTGCCACCCAGATTCAACAGGCCTTTCCTGCTGACCTTCTAAGTTGTCTTGTGCTGTAAAACTGTTTCACTCCATTCTTTTGTGTGTTCTGCCAATCCAGAATTTGTTTTAAGGCATTATTAAAATTATTTGGAGGAGAATTTGGGAGCACTCAGGTGAGTCTCTGCCTTTTCTCCTCCATTTATTTTTTATTTGTTATTGTTCAAATAACATGGTTTTTAAGCTCCCTTCTGATTCTTAAGTTTTTGTGCCAGTAATTCTGACACAACACTATGTTAGTTCAGTCCCCATTAAATCTTTTATGGAAAATACAAATAAGTATAAAATTCAGTAGGTCATTCAGATATCTACCTACTCATTGCCTTTCATAGGGGTTGGAATGATGACAGGTCAACTCTAGCAAGTTTGGAATGAAGTCCATCGATTTTTATTTATTAGCTTCTTGAGAGGGAAACGATTTATCAAATCAAAATTTATCCAGAACATTTTTGTGTGTTGAGAAGTTGCAAACTTTTTACATAGTAATGAGAATTGGAGCCAGCAAAAACTCATAGTCACTGGCCACTTGAGGAAAATTGAGTCAAGAGTACTGTTTAAAGCAAATAGCAGTAAGCCTGACACCAGAAAATCAAAGTACATAGCCTTTGTTTTTGTTCTGCTGTAGTCAACTATTTTGTATGTGGTGCTTATTTTCGCGACAGGAAACCAGGCAACTTGTGTTAAAAATTGTAAAAACCCCATGTGGCAGTAAGGTCCACTTTGTCTGTAATATAATCTAATGGGACCGGGGATAAGAAAAAAAGTTGTTTATCCATTATGCAACAGGAAATATCAGGCTAACAAAAAACACAACGGATGACCACAACTTTCTCTAAAAATAGGCATAAAGAATGAAGGAATTATTTCATCACACCAAGGGTATATCAGAGTCTTCTTTTAGAAGTCATTTTCCATTTCAATCTCATCAGAAACCCATAGAACATTGTCTCTCCATAGAACCCAGACCACTTAAAAATACATATTTCTACCCAGGAAATTCCTTTGAGAGAAACACATTAGCTGAAAATGATGCATAACACATTAAGTGAAAAACATTTGGAAAAAGCCATTTTGAGGTTGTAATGTAATGACCTTCCTGGATTCTGGACTAGATGTGCAAAAATGGCTTTATCTGAAGTAGACATTAATATTGTGCCTGTACTTTCTTTTATGAGTTAATCAGAAGGTTAACATTTTAAATGTTTAATGACATGCCCATTAACTTAGTCAATAAACATTTTAAAAGACCCTGTTCTCTAGCAGACACTGTACTAAACATTAAGGATACAGAGAATTTTAAAAGACATTGCCTTCTCTCAAGGAGCTCCTAGTCTAATGAGGGGGACAACATGTAAAGAGCTATATATAAGCAAGCTACAGACAGGGTAAATTGGAAATGACTAACCAGATCCATCATTACACACATGTAGCTCTCTTTGTAGTAAGAATGTTCTATTCAAAAAAAAAAAAGAATGTTTGTGTATCTTGTGGGCATAAGTAGGCTGTGTCCTCTTTCTAATTATTCATAAAAAATTATGTAAAACATATCTTTGAGGAAATGTATGATCAGAAAAGCCAGGTGGCAAGAGTAGAAGATGAAATCTGAATCACCTAATTGCACACTGGGTAGCCACACTGCTACTCACGAAACATCTAAACACCTGGAAGGATCCCTCTCCCCCAGTAGGTTGGATAGACCCTCAGTGGAGGTTTTGATTAGAGGACATGGAAGAGAATTACACAAAATGAGACATGGATGGGTACAGTTTTTACTGGTGAAAGGCAGTACCTTAACCAATTGAAAATAATTCCATTGCATTCGGATAAACAATGCACCTTCAGCCCCATCTTTGCAAAGAGGTGAAGGATTGTGGAGGTAGGAATACCACCATCAGATACTTTCAATCTTGACTAATACATAGATCAGTTTGATTGTTTCCCCCTCACTTGTTCTGTAATAAAAAACAAAACTGTTGTATGGAGGCAGGGCGAGACCATAATAAAAAGAAAAAGACTCCTCCTTTTTCCCCCTTCCCCCAAACGCCCCTCATTCCAACGCCCCTGTCAGATTTAAGTATCTAAGTGGGTAAACAAGATATAATGCCCTGTACTCTTAATGGTACCTTTATGGTTAAAGTCAGAGCTGTTTTGAATGAACAGTTTAGCTCTGCAAAAATTTCTTGGAAAAAAGAAAATCTTTTCACTGATTTTTCCATGCCTTTTGGTATGGAAAATAAAGTTGGAATGCATCCTCAGGGTAGGGTAGTGATGCCCAAAAAATTACGTGGGGAGGAGCAAATGATTTTCTTTGCCACTGAAAACACAGAAATGCTTTTTTCCACTTAAGGTTATATAAGACATAGGCTGTGCTTTTTTGCCAGCTTGAATGAATCTATATTGGAATGCTTAAGCCTACACTGTGGCAGAGCCAAAATGTTTCCACCGAGCATGGTGAGGCAGCAGCTCAACACTGCTCTCTGATGGCTTTAGGCTGTCATCTTCTCTCTTCACTCAGTTTGCTCCAGAGTTAAAGATGAGACACTGGCACAAGGCCTGTCTTACAACTGTCATTCAGTGGGCTATTTTAGTCCACGACATCTTGGAAATGAGTCTAGGGTGAATGTTAAGGCGTTCTCTTGGGGTCTGAGTGGGAAGGATGCCCTCATTGGGCCCTTGGAGACTGTCAATGGTTTATCTGCTCCCTCAGCAGCCAGCTGCTGCTGGGAGCAGGTGGGGATTCTGCAAGGGCCCTGGGAAGAGAAGGAGGGTGAGAAGACAGTGTAGGATAAAAAGAGAGTTGAGGGTGCTAGCCCCCCACAGAGAAACAAGAGAGTTCTTTGATAAAGCTGAAATATTAGTAGCACTATAATTCTGGGGGATTAGAAAACAAACTGGATTTGAATGATGAGTCTAGTTGTTTGCCTCAAAAGATAAGTGAATACAGCGAATATGCCTTTTCTAGGCATAAGGTTTTTTTCCTTTTACACATATAGAAGGAAATATTTTTCAAGGTTTAAATGAGGGGACTATCAGGATCTTATATTTGTATCTTACAAAGCTCACCCATTTAAAAAGCCAACTTTTTGTACCTTTTTTCTCTATATGGAAAGTTCTAAAAGAGGAATTAGGACTTTCCCTGATCTCTGTGAGACAAATCTGTCTTGCAGTTGCTGAACATGACATACTAAGTCTAGCCATCTCTATTAAGAGTAAAGCAGAATTCATTTATAAACTTTGTATATTGGGTTTTTTCCATTTTTGTGTCCTTGGGAATGTTTGGTTTTACTTCATTTTTTCCATTAAGCAGTGAGAATTTTAAAAGGTAAAGTGGTTTTACTGATTATGGTGGCAGCAAATCTCTTTATTATTAAATAGCATTTAGCAGTATCTGTTGGTGCACATATTACTGTGTTTAGTTACTAGACAGACCATATAAAGGAAGGGTCTGAAACAACAGTATTTGAAGCAGTCATAACTACTAAGTATGTACATGCATGGAGACTGGGAACTTTCAATGTTTCTGTTTCTTCTTGTGATCAACATTTAGATTCTTCATATTGATTAATTTCATCTCTAAAGTAGGGTCAGGATTTGAGGCAGTGAATGAGTGCCTGGAACTCAGTCCCTTTTAATTAGAGACGACAGCTAGTGTTCAACAAGGGTGTTAAAAGGGCAGCAGAGAGAAAGGAAGAAGATTCAGCTAAGCATGAAAGAAGCAGAAATGGCACATTTATTCTGGTCCTCTTCAGAGCTTGTCTAGGCAGATCATAAGCAAAAAGAGAGTAGGTATGGTATTCATGAAGAGCCTTGGAGCTTAAAGTTTGTGCAGTCTTCAGTGGATTTTCAAAATATTTAGAAACTTTTTCAAAGGGCTTCTTCCTCTTTCCCTTTCCCTTTCCAAAATGAAAAGATAGCAACAATTTGTTATACCACCTTTATTCTTAATCAGAATGAAAACATTAAAGGTGGTGGGTGTGTGTGTATGTAAATACTTCAATTATTTAAAAGGTCTGTAATTTCATTTTTGTGGGTGTTTCTTCCACCAATGTTTGTTTATTTATTTATTTTGGTGAGGCAGTTGGGGTTAAGTGACTTGCCCAGGGTCACACAGCTAGTAAGTGTTAAGTGTCTGAGGCCGGATTTGAACTCAGGTACTCCTGACTCCAGGGCCGGTGCTTTATCCACTGCGCCATCTAGCTGCCCCTCCTCCACCAATGTTAAATATCAGCCTTTCATGCCTTAGTAGAGGGTTTCATGAGTTCCTCTGGCTATAAAATTCTTTTTCCTTTTGGCTGACCTTCTGGCAGTGAGCCTCTTTCTACTTAGCTAGGCTGGACCTTGAGCAAGACTCAGCCACTAAGCCCAAACTCAAAATTTTCCCAATATTATGGGAACTCCCAGGACTTGTGTTTTGGTATTGCCTCCTGAAATCAAGTGCCACAGAGATATCAAAGTGAGAATATCCCTTAATAGATTCACAGTAAAGGAATAGGAACTTATCCTGGGTTACACATCTCTTTTCCTATACTTTAGGAAATCATCTCTCAAAAAGTCCTGAGACAAAGCTTGCTATAAGCTGCACTGTGCAGTACAAGCACCCATTGGCTTTAAGAATAATAGGCATACAAGGGGTGGCAGCTAGGTGGAGCTTGGGTAGAAGCACTGGCCCTGGATTCAGGAAGACCTGAGTTCAAATCCGGCCTCAGACACTTGACACTTACCAGCTGTGTGATCCTGGGCAAGTCACTTAACCCTCATTGCCCCGCCTCTCCACCCCCCAAAAAAGAAGAATAGGCACACATATGAATAATTTGCCCATGCCGTGCAGTCGGTGAGGAGAAGGTTAGCTCCAGAGTTCCAAAGAAGGAAGCATGTTTTGAACCATTGACTTCCCTTCATAGTAGGCAGTCAGTTGTCATGGCTGTAGAAATGTAGGTTTGAGAATTGTCTTTATAAAACTTATTAGAGCAGGAATGAATGAGGCCATCAAGGAGACAAGTTGAGAAAAAAGATAAATGAGGAGAATGTGATGTCCCAATTGCCATTGTGGTGGAGAGTTCAAGAAAGGCCCTTGTGGTAAGCATGTGTCATCATGCAGGGTCAGAGACGATAAGAAGTGGAAAAGTTTCAGCAGAATGGTGGGGGGGGGGAAGGGTGTCAATAAGCATGAGAAGTTTGAGGACCTGAGTGGTTGTGAGACAATGAGTATAGCCTGTACTCTGACAAGTTTGACAGCAAAGGGAAGAAAACAGAAGAGTGGCTTAAGGGGCTAGCAGGTCAAGGAAAAGCCTTTTCACCCCAAGCATGTCCTGTAAAGAAGTAACAGTCAGTGGATCAAAAGGAAAGGAAGTTGGTTTCAGCTACATTAAAACACATTAAAAGGTCAAGTAGATTGAGTTAACAATGATGATGATAGAATGGCACCAAACTGCTACAGTTCTTTGAGGTAGGTACTTAACAGGTATTACCCCCATTTTAGAGATTAGCAGATTCGGGTGGAGAGCTTTTAAGTTACTTGTCCAAGGTCACAAGGGTAGAATTTGAACCTGGATATTTCTTACTCAGGTGCAGAGCTCTATGCATTATGCATCATACTATAGGAAACATATTCCTAGTTCAAATCTACGACATTTAACAGAAACTTTTAAAAGAAACCAAAATAAAATAAAAAAAAAAGTTAGACCTTCCCTTTCAACTTCTTCATTTCACAAATGAGGTTAACAGCCAAAGAGGGGCTTTGGCAAAGTCAAGACTCAACCCCAGGTTTCTTGATGCTTGTTTAAGTGTTTCTGTGATTTACATTCTACCTGCAGGCTTAGGAAATTAGAAAAGGGAAAAGGCTAAACTTGTGGTGCCACAGAACAGTTAGGAAACATTTTTTCCACTTGGTCACGTCAGTTTTTGCTCAGACAGGCTAATTTTCTATTACTCCTCATTAAGCAAATGAAGGACATATCTGTGACCTGAAAATTCTCAGTATTTCTTACCGAGACAATTTTTTTTCTCTTCATTTTCCTAGCTTGTGTAATTGTTTTCAGGGTCTTAAAAGGTGACTGGTTCTGTGACTTGAGTTAATTATGATCCAGTTCCCCTGTTAAGTGAGTATAGCATCTTCTGGCCATTTATTGATAAAGCCTGGAATGGAGAGATAACTCGGGCAAATCTCCTGGGTGGCAGATTTGGAGTGCTCTGCCTCCAGATCCATTGCTTTTACTAGCAAGGCATTATCTCAAACTTTTGTTCTTAAGTCTATTAACAAATCATGGAACATAGACAGTGTAGGGATTGAGTCTTTAAGACAAAATATGGGGTGGGAAAAGAAGAGACGTAAGCAAAGAGTGAGGAAGTATCTCTGTGGGAATCTGAGGCAGGAGCTTAGGCCAACCATGGAGAGAGATCTCAAGACAAAGAGGCTAAGAGAAGTGGAGATGCATAAGGGCACCAGAGCAAAAAGCACGTAAAAGTCAACTCAGAACGTAAAATATGGAGGAAAACTTCCTGCTTTTAACCATTGTTGTGTGATAGACTCCTGGCAGCCTAGGGAAGCCCATGGAACTCTTCTCTTCTGATGCTTTTAAATATATAAAATAAAATGCATAGGATTACCAAGGAAGCCAATCATATTTACATTTACCAAACTATTTGAAAAGCAAGTTCATTGACCCTGGTGTAAGAGCCCTGATCTAATCCAGCCCTTTCATCAGGAAATTGATTCACAGAGAGGCACATGACATGTTGGCCTTTAATTTGAGGAAAGTTCAGATTTCCTGACCTCCTCCTAATCTAGTGCTTCTGATTAAATTTATCTCTATGGATATTAGTTGGTCTTGAACTCACTATCAGAAAAAAAATGCTTTATCAATTGAGATAGGTGGAAATGACTATAATTGTGTGTGGAAACAGCAGCCACAAAATGGAATATTATGTATTTTATAATAACTGACTTTGGTCTCAAAGAAGAGATGAAAAAATTTAGCTTCCCTCCTTTGCAGATGTGGGGAACTTTGGGTGTGGAACCATATATCAACTGTTAGGCTACTGGTTTGCTGGTTTTTCTGAACTGCTTCCCTCTTCTTCTCTACCCCTTCTTTTCCTTTAAGGGATGATTTGGGACTTGGGGGGGGGTCAGAAGAGTTTATATTTATGAAGGTGATGAAAAAATTAAAGATCAACAAAAAAATTTAGCTATGTGGGCAGATAATTATACATTAATGGACAGATAACTCATTTCTATCTGTTGTATGTTAAGGGAGATACACAGAGTATTAGAGAACATGCTTCTTGCCCTTAGGGAATTTATAATTTGGAGCAAAGCAACACACATGAAAAACAGTAAATTAAACAGCCTTATAAATAAATGCTGAATGTTATGGTTCACGCTCTTAAGTGCTATAGGAATCTAAAAAATAAGAAAATCTATGGCACCAAATGTAGCCAGAGAGTGGAGATGTGAGTAAACTACACTGGGTTGAGAGAAAAGGTTAGGCAAGAGTACTCAAGATGTAGGCATGGTATTACTGTTAGGGAGGTTTCTATTATGTTTAATACCTGCAGTGCAGGACAGTTGAAACAGGCAGTGTTCTTGATTATGTTTGTAATTGCTTACCTGGAGAAAAGTATAAATTTGAAAACAATAATACCAACAACCAGTGGAAGTAGGAGGTGAAAATGTGATGCTACAATTATTGGATTATGCAGAATTATGCATGCAAGTTTGGAATCATTTGACTATGCATATGGTGTTTGGTCAAGTTAGCAAGTATTTATTAAGCGCCTACTGGGTTCCCTACATTTTATGATTAGGACTAGGGAAACAAGTAGACTAACCAAGAAAAGGCCAAAAAATAGCGCCAGCTTTACAGGAATACTTGGTCTAGTGGAGACAATGTGGATGAACAAGCTAGAATCACTTGGAAATGAGAGCAAAGGCACTGGCATAAGAGGGGTTGGGGGAAAGCTTTCTTATAGAAGGTTGGGATCTTATCTGAACCTGAAGGAAGTCAAGGACAGCTAATGAGGGGAAAAAAATCCCACTCACTGGAGCCATCCACTAAGGAATAGTGGGAGTCAGGAAATGGAGTATCTTGTGCAAGGAGCACAAGTTCAGGGAGGCCAGTTTCACTGGATCACAGAGTATGTAAAGGAGAGTAAGGTGTAAGACATCTGGAAAGGTAGGAGGAGGGCTATATAGACCAGACAGATTATCTTCTCTTTGATCCTGCAGTGGATAGGGAGCCACTGTTGTTTGTCCTTCATTCCCAAAGAGGACCATGACATGGGGTGATGTCCTGACTTGCACTGAATTGGATTTCAGTGAGGGGGAGCTGTGCAAGGTCACCAGCCTCACTCTTGCCTCCAGAGCCACCTTGGTCCAGTGGTAAGATATAGATCAAGATGATTGGAGATGACCCAGAAGGTCTTAAAGCAATTGGGGTTAAGTGATTTGCCCAGGGTCATGCAGCCAGTAAGTGTCAGAGGTGAGATTTGAACTCAAGTCCTCCCAACTTCAGGGCCAGTGCTCTATCCACTGCGCAACCCAGCTGCCTCTTAGAGGCTCACTAGAGTTGATTAACGAAAGGAATATCCTGGTCAGACCAGTGTTTTTGAGAGATCATTTTGATAGCTGAGTGGAAGATGGATTGTAGTGGGAAGAGACTTGAGGAAGGCAGACTTGCCAGTAGCTATTATAGTATACCAGGCATGAGGCAATTGGCATAGTCCAGGGTGGTGGTGGCTGTGTCAGAGGAGAGAAGACGACATATACAAGAGAGGTTGGGAAGGGATAGATAACAGGCCTTGGCAGCTGGTCAGACGAATGGGTTACAAGAGCAAGGGAGGAGTGCATGATGGTTCCTGGGGTTGTGAAGTTCAGAGAGGCTGGGCACAAGCAAGGAGGAGCAGAGGCTGCTGGAACAGGAAAGGGAAGGGTCTTCTGGGCACAGAGACAATACCATGAAAATATGTAGTGCAGACTAGAACCCTGAGATTTCAGGAGAAAGTCTCGGGACCAGTCTTCTCTTCAGTTTGATTTTCTTCCATCTTTGCTGCCTCTGGTGTATGTGGCCCCTGCTACAAATACATCATTCTGTGCTTCAGATAATCAATTCACTCTTACTCTGAGCTTTAGGGTCCATTGGGGGATCATGTTCTTTATAGTGGAAAGAGCACAGGCCTCACAGGAAGCCTGAGTTCTTGTACCTCCTCTCACAGCTTTTGCTGGCTTGGGCAAATCCCCCGCACGCCCTGGATCTTTTTCCTCAGTTAGCATGAGAGGGTAGAGTATATTGGCTTCTACTCGCCAGTGACTTAAAAACAAACAGACAAACAAACAAAAGCCCAACCCGATTCAGTACCACAAGGATCTGTATTGGGGTATTTGTTTATTGTAGAAACTTCTCTTTATTTGTACTGATTTCAGATTTCAGTCCGTCCAGAATTTGATAAATGATCTTTAGGGACTTCTTTGGCCAAAAAAATGTATTACTTTGAAGCTAATTTGGTGATGAGCCTGATCCAAACTAGTTAGATGAATGTCAGACAATAGGCATTTAGTCTGCCACCATAGCCATACTGAGATTCTTTCCATGTCGATAAATGTGTGTTGGATTAAAGATTGTGAACTCTTGAGATCAAAGGCCTTTCCCCTGCCTTCTCCTTGTATGCCCAGTGCTTAACACAGTGCTTGGCAAACAGTAGAAGCTTAATAAATGCTTCTTGACTTACCAGAGCCTGTATTTTATTAACATGATTTTTTAGGACCCAGGATAATGCTGCCATTCCATGTAAAATAAACATTTTTCCATTAGTACAGTTCAAGAGATAAATGTTATGTAATGATACATTGGATATGTTTGTGAAAAAGAACAGAGTCTTTTTGCAGTTGTATTTAGGGAATTTGGTGATGCATATGTGTGTGTGTGTGTGTGTGTATATATATATATATATATATATATCACTACTAAATTTGACCTAGGAGGAAGGAGCATGCTATATGGTAAATAGAAGTTATAGGTAAAGATAATATTGGCTGTAAGAGGCCCCAGGTGACATGGAATTGAGGACTTAGAAATAACTGAAAACTTGTCTCTGGTTGCAGATGAATTGGGGGAAAGTTCTAGGGTGCCTTCATTTCTGGGGAAAACAAAATTTGGTCATTTAACTTTTTTTATGTTAAGTGCTGAGTTTTCCCATACTTTGTTATGCTGGGACTTAATTACCATTTTGTGAAATAGATTCATCTTAACATGTCCATACATATATATAAAATCTAACAGGGCGGGGGGAATCATTTTGGGAATAATTTAGCATTTGGAGTATTCAGTCACTGAATGTGAGAGGCAGAGGAAGAAGTGAAGAGCTTACATTTTCAAAGTCCTATTCCTGGAGGGCCAGGCATAAGGGAAGACTGAGTAAAGATATGGCAGCTACTCATCTATGAACCAGAAGGGACAGAGAGACATTTTTCAGAGATGGCAGCTTCAAATAAGTCTTCAGAGTTCCAGCCTATACTAAAGGGAAGAGTTTAGACTAGAAGAGAAAGTATAGCAGGCACTGCAGAGGTCTAGCCTGAAAGAAACAAAAGAGTAAATGAAGGGTAGTATATTGTTGGCTCATAGCAGTGCTGTGGATCTTCTGCTTTACTGACTTCTGTGAATATGGTGCCAAACCACAATGAGGACTTAGTTTGTTAGAATAGTTAGGAAAATAAAAACAGCCACAAAATTCAGAAAGAACATCAGTTAAAATCGTGGCAAAGCACTATTTGAAAGTAGGAGCTCTTTAGATAGAGGCAGAAGGAAGGGAAAAAGAAGATGAGGTTAATGGCCTACATATTAGAAGATGGTTGCAGTGGTCTTTTGGTCTGAAGTAGATTTAGTGGTAAGAGTTCTCAGATTAGTTTGACCTCCTTTTATGACCTTTTTCATCATCAGCTTCACCTTCAAAGTTGAGGGTCAGGTCATGGAGAAATAATGTATCTGTCCCCAGATATGAGGTCAGGGGACATAGTTTCCATTAGGATTCCCCCCATGCCCTGATCCTAGCGTGGGATCAACTGGCTCCTTAGTATTCTTCATAGATATTCTTGTAAGTACCAACTGCAAATAACTATAGAAAGTTGAAGTCAGATTATATTGCCTGTTGTCTATTTCAAATATGACAGGAAAATGAAACCTTTAGAATTTGGAGGTAGTTAGTTGAGAAGAAGGGGTTTCTTTAGGATTTCCTAGTGCCCCCAAATCAGTAATCTGAGCCAGTTATTATCTGTAGGAATGGTTTTGAGCTGGCTTTAAGCTCTCACCTTGGAGAGAATAGTCTCAGACATTCCAAAAGCTGAGGCCTCCTTCTTCCCCCTAGCTCTGTGTCAAAGAAAGGATAATTCCAATTTCTTTCATTGATAGAGCACCAGTGGTATATAGTTCTCCAGCCTGGGAAGGTCTGTATTTTCTAATGGAGCATTTAATTCATCAAAAGCAGAGCCTTTCAGAGGTTACATGAAGAAATGAGGTTCCATATTATATGAAACCCACTGCAGTCATGGTTGGACCAAATTGTTATTTGAAGCTTGAGGGAAGAACTTCTCCACTAGGTTATACAGACAGACTCTTTACGTGATGAACCATAAGGCAGAACTTAAGAAAATTGTCTTGTAACACTAATAACCCATTGCATGGCCAAAGTGTTTTATATTTTTCCCAAACTCTTTTACATTATAACCCTTTGTGATAGTGGCTCACTTTAAATACAAGCAGGTGGACAGTGAAATATGGGAAGCTGACTTCTCCCAGGCCACACAGCAGATAAGATAAGCATTTGATTCCTAGTTTTGTCTCTTCGTTGCACTGTATCTTGTGAACAGTAAACAGGCGTTAAGCATTTACCATGTAATAGGTGCTGGAGATTTAAAAAAAACCCAGCTGTCTCTGTGATTCCATTGATATAGGGAACTCCTTGGGGGAGGGGATTCCAATACCAATGAAGATGAGCGCTTGTTCGGCATCTGGGGGTTGGGGGGTGCATGTGGTATAGTGGATAGAATGAATGTTATACTTAGACCTGAGTTCAAATCCATCCTCATATACCTGATTGTGTAAGTGACTTTCCCTGGGCAGGTCTGTCCAAAACTATCCATGTATGTCCTGATGCCTTTTGACATGGAAACCCCTCTGCCCATGACACTGAGCTGAAGGCCCCTGGGCCTTACCAACTTACCAACCTTATCTGCTTATCAAGGGAAAACTTCTCCATGGAAAATTCAGGGCTGCCTGCTCCTGCGTGTACTTTGGCTGTTCCATTGGCTTTCTCTCTGGATCTGGAGACCAGTGTCACTAGAATGAAGAGTACTTTGAGGCCAGGGCTAAGGGGTAAGGAGACTGGAAGGGTAGGAGGTTGCTCCCTGTTACTTTCAGAATCAAATCTAAAATTCTCTGTTCACCCTCTAAAGCCCATGTGATCTAGTGCCCCTGGTTTCCTTGTTCTCTCTACTCTCGATCAGTTTCAGTGGCTGACCCTCTTTCTTCCCTCACATTTTAGTCTCTGGCTTCCCTGATTTCCTTCATGTCTCTTTTTTTCTAGAAGCTTTTCCCAATCCCTTCTCTAGTTTGTTTTGTTTGTCCCTAGTTGTTTGCATGTTAGACTGTGAACTTCTTGAGGGCAGGGTGTCTTTTTGCCCTTTGTTTCCACAGCATTTTAACACAGCCCCTTAATCAATGCTTAATGACAGACTTTTGAAAATGGCTCTGGTATTCCTGTCCATCAAACAGTTATTCAACATTTTCCAGGTCCTAGACTGAGGTCTGGGATCCTTTGGTTCAATATGTAGGCTGATAATCAGCGTTACACGAACCACTTACTCTCACCAACATGCATTCATTCATTCCTTTGTTTTACAAGAATCTGCACATGCAAACCATACCACTAGAAGTGCATTCTTACCAACTTAGCCCAGTAACTTTGAAAGATTGGCAGCTCCTTCTTTTAGACAGTTTTATCCTGGACTGAATGTGGTCTGTTCTATAACCCAGTCTGTTTCATCTTCTTATTAGTAAGCACATAGTGGTTTGGGGTCACATCATTGTTTGACATCAGGAGGTATTCTGCCAGATCTTCCTTAAGCAAAATTAGTAAAGGTAGTAGTTTACAGAACGTTAATAAGAATGTAGGCATATGTGGCAGAGTATAGTTGCACTGTTTCATGTAGGATGCTATCAATGACAGAATTCTACAGCAGTCTTACCCTTCCTTACTGCTTCCCAGAATGGGCATTAGGGAGAGGGGAAGACAATAGAGTAAGCTTGTCAAAGAAACATAAACTCTTTAGATTGCCAGTATTAAAATAGATGTCCATACCACTTAAGTTTTTCTACAACTACATAGAATGAAATTCCGTACTTATAAAATATTTGGAGAGGATCCCTTAAGCCATTCTGAAATTTGAACTTTTGGGGGTGTTTTTGCTTTTGGAGAGAAAAGAGGAGGCATCTGGCAATGTTGTCATTTATTCCGACTTCAGGCTGTGGCAAATCAGATTAAAATGCCATTGGGAAATGTTTGGCAAAATAAATGAAAATACAGTAGAGCATAGGTAAAGTTAATATGTAGTTTTCTGTATGATTTAGTGGCACCCATTTCTATTTGAATTGGACACCACTGTCTTAGACAGTTTAGCTGAAATATGGAAGTAATTGTTCCATACCACTTTTTTATAAGTCTTTGATACATTCTAAATACCCCTGGGTGGATCTATAGACAGGACTAACTACTGAACGTCTGCTGCTCTAAGCATATGGTGTTCCTTTAGCCTTTGGACCTACAAAAGATATTTGTGATAATCAATAGAGGGCATCTGTTTTACTTTATAAGTTTATGAATCCCATATTCAGGCATAATCAAATCTTTCTAGGCCTTAGAGTAAAAAAGGTACAAAATAACTACCTTTGCTAGCTTGGCCTTTTTGAGTCTGCTTGTATATCTCCAGGATAATGGAAATTAACCTGATTTTCTCTAGTGAGCCTCCTTTCTAGAATTTTTTTCATCTTTTGACCTCATGAAATTTAGTGGAGTTGATTTCAGAACTTTGCATCTCCCTCCCCCCAGGCTCTCTTGGTCCTATGTTTTCAGGGAGATTTTATAAAGCAAGCTAGTTTCGCATATCTGTGTTTCGGGGCCCACCTAACAAACACACAATCTATTAATAAACATTCCCAACAAAGTACTCTATTAGTTTAACAAACAAAACACAATCTCTTAATATGCTTTCAAGAAATTATCCTTTTTGAGGGGATGAGTTCTTTGAGAACTGGAACATTACAGACATAATCATGGAACCTGAATATCAGTGTAAATCATATAGGAAAATTTTATAAATGGGGACTCCTTAAAGTAGTCTCCCCCTCAACCCCAACCTCTCTTTCTTGGAACCATTATAGCTAGTTTGTCCTTTTTGGATTTAGATGAATAGGTCACATTTAAGCTCTTTTCAGACTGTTAGTAACAGAACAGGCCAAGATTGCCCTTCTCCTAACTCTTAAATTAAAAAAAAATTTTTTTTTCTGAGAAAGTAATAACTTTTAAATAAGAGTTGGTCTCTGGTATTCACTGCAAAAATACCTGCAGAAGGAGCCAAATATCACTAGCAATTATGGAGACTATAGCCATGTTGACATCAAGTTCTATTCCAAAAATTAAAGCTCTCTGGCAGAGACTTCAGGAGAAACCTCCTAGTTGATAGTAACCTTCCCTACAAGGAGTTTTTAAAAGCCTGCCACAAGATTGTGTTTGAAAAGCCATTGTTATTATTATTACCAAGGTCCCCATGTCTATACTCAACCTAGAGGGCCCATCTTTCTGCTGAGATGCCAGGTACCCTCCAGGCCAGGCTGGAGCTAACCAGGAAACGCATTAAATTCTGGCTCTGCTGTGGCCTTGATCAGGAAGCCAAAGATTAGCGACTTCCCACTTCTCAGCGGGAAGAAAACATCCATAAAGAAGTTGAAGGTACTACACCCTCCTCCCCTTCCCTCCTGCTTCTTCCCTCCCCCTACTCCTTTAAAAAAAAAAAAAAGGAAGAAAAGCACAATGTGTTTTTGCTACCAATTGACAGGATATTTTGTAACGGTTCAGACAATAAGTCGAGGATTTGCTTTATTATGAAGAGAATGAGATGGAAACATTTCAGAGCTGTTACATTGTATCTTGTTAGTGCTTTGTGTTGATGCTTTTAGATGCCTCCAGTTCAGTCCATGTTGTGGTACTACAAGGCTGGTACACTCCTCGAAGCATCATGGCATGAAATGGAGGTTCCTAGAAGCAAGAAGAAAGGTACAGTACTGATCAGTTGGCCTTGACTTATTTATTTTTTAACTATTTTCCCCTTTTACCTCTGCATTATTTTGGGGGGAGGGGGGAGAGAATCGTTAATAACTGCCTCCACTTAATGGCTAAAAACTTGCTTTATGTGCAAACAAGCTGACCCAGCCCAGAAGATAATGGTTTTAAGCAAGGCTCCCCATGTATGTTATTATTTTTCTGGCCCCAGATGTTACTGAGAAGCTCAAAGGAGCCAATGCAGTTGTACCTTGTGTGTTTTACTGCCAAGGCACAGTGGGGTGAAGGTTTGATAGCCAAAGTCTTAGTGTTGAATTTATTGGCTGATTTGTAAGGCATTTAAATTGCTCTACATTTCAGAAGTAATGCCAGGAGAGTCATTCTTGGGTAGTAGCATCAGTGCTTCTGACTTTTTGTTTATACTCAATGACCTTTCTTTTTGTTCTTTAAGCTGTCAGATTGAAGGAAAGTGCTGCCATTAGTTCTTCCCTTAAAAATTCATCAGTTTTAGTTGTGAAAGTTTCCGCCAGATGAAATCTTCCCCTCCCTTTTCTTTTTCCTTTCACGTACCTCACAGAAAAGCAGGGTCCTGAGAGGAAGAGGATTAAAAAGGAGCCCGCCACCAGGAAGCCTGGTTTACTGTTTGGAATGGGGCTATCTGGAATTAGAGCAGGCTATCCACTCTCAGAGCGCCAGCAGGTCGCCCTTCTTATGCAGATGACAGCAGAGGAGTCTGCCAATAGCCCAGGTGAGCTTTGAAGTGACTGTTGGGTGGGCGAGGCTAGGCCACTGCCTTCGTGCCGCTTAGGGAGGACTGTACATCCTAGAGCTGCTGGGATGGGCAGAATCTAGCCCTTCTGAGTTAGGGCTTTGGTCAATAAAGTAACCTCTAGCACATGTATCTGGAAACACCTCAGAGGGTCCCCATTGCACTGAAGATAGTAGATTGCATTATATTGACACAGGTGTCCTGGATGGAATATTTTCTCCCTATAAAATTAAAAGAAAAAAGGAAAAAAATCCCAACAAAACAGTTTGCCCTTGGATCTCCATGTGCCTTGTTTCCATAGAAGTGCTAAGTAATTTACCTCACACTTAAAGCTTTGAGCTTCCTACAACATAGAGCACACAGTATGCTTACCTACCAAGCCATGCCAGGCTTCATAGATATTAGGGGAGAGGCTGGGGTGTCTGATTTTGAAATGCTGCAACAGCTCCCTCTATGGGTTTCCTTGCTGGTAAAACTTTTCCCTTATGATCTCCTTATTGAGCAGTAGACACAACACCAAAGCATCCCTCTCAGTCTACAGTTTGTCAGAAGGGAACTCCTAACTCTGCCTCCAAAACCAAAGATAAAGTAAATAAGAGAAATGAGCGTGGAGAAACTCGACTGCATCGGGCTGCCATCAGAGGAGATGCCCGGCGCATCAAGGAGCTCATCAATGAGGGAGCCGATGTCAACGTGAAAGACTTTGCAGGTAACCCTCTAGGGTGGGAGTGTCTTTTTCTCTGGGCCCATCGCTGGCTTCCCATCTGTGGGAGGAATGGGAGTCGACTTAACCCTGAGGCAGCTGCCGGTGAGGTGAACCAAGTGCTAGGCTTAGAGCTGAGGCCCTTGGGGTTCAGTCCTGACTTGTGATACCAGGTAAGCTATTTAACCTCTCAGGGCTTGGGTTCCTCCCTGATTAAGTTGAGTTCAACAGGCATGCATCTGTCACCTGCCATGTGATGGGGATGTGCTTGGCACTGGGGACACAGTCTGTCTTCATGGAGCTTTGGGTCTAGGGTGTGATGAGGGAGCTCCAAAGCCATTCTCCCATGAAAGTGGGTGGTGTCTTACTAAAAATCCAACAAAGTTCCCTTGCAGAAGAAGAAAGCATATCATCATGCTCAGCTGAATTCTGTCTCTTCAGGTTTTTATGCTTCTCTGTCTCATTTTCATGTACATACCTGGAATGGGTGTTAGGACAGTATTTGCATTTTTAGGAGAAAAAATGGAACACAAGAAAAATTCCCTTAAACAGAATGTATGTATTAAAAAACTTTCATTCCTCTTTAGTCTGCAGTAATAATATTATTATGGAGCAAGAGGAAAAGCAGAGGAAGATGAAGTTCAAAAGTAATCCAAAATGAGGCTGCTAGATAATTATGCTTTCTTCCAAGGTCCCTTCCATCACTGACATTTTGTGACTGTTGAAGAGATTCCATAGAAAATTTTTTTCAGAGGAGCTGATTTTGCGGGGGAAGAGTTGAAAAAGGGTGTTTCATATGGTGGCATATGTATGAATAGAATTGTTACTGTCACATGTGTTAATATGTAGGTGTAATTTGACTTTTCTAAGTCATTACAATCAGTGTTTAATGGAAAATGTAAAGGCAGTGAATTTATTTCTAAATGAAGTTGCATTCTCTTTTATTGTTCCCAACATACACCTGAGAATGGAATTTTAAAGCATTATTCTGTTTATGTTATTTGAAGACATGGGTCTGTATTAGAGTAAGTCTGTATATATGGGCTTCTGAACTTACATTATCTGGCTCCTTTCTCTGTGTAATGAAAAGGCATGTTCTCTACACAGGTTATTAAGCCTTTCCAGGTTGTTTGGAGAATTAGTTCATTCAATTCAGATTTTTACTCAGATTGTCCCGAGATTATCCAAGTGGTTAACACAAGTTCCATCTCAGAGACAGTCTTGTATCATTAGAGTTCTTTCATTAAAGTTAAGAAGGATGAAGTCTCTGGGTCACAGAAGTCTAAAAGAATCCAAACTTGCACATTTTTCAACCATCATTCCACCCACCAGTGCATTCATGAGCATCTTCCTTAGCATAGTTTGTGCTGGCTTAATACAAACTGATGGTTTAATGAGTGATATGATGCCATTTTAAAAGTCTAGGAGGTCTGTTATTCAAAAACCTGTTCCCACAGACGATTGGTCATTCAGCAGTATTAAATATCACATGTCCATTTACAGGCTGGACAGCATTGCACGAGGCATGTAACCGAGGTTACTATGATGTTGCAAAGCAGTTGCTTGCTGCAGGTGCTGAAGTCAATACAAAGGGGTTGGATGATGACACCCCACTGCATGATGCAGCCAATAATGGTCACTACAAGGTGAGTAACCTCATTTCCTGGGTCGTTTCTTATCTCAAAGACTCTGCCATCATTGTTCATTTTCTTTTTGACAGCTGTCCTTCAAACTGCTTTTATAAATGAGTGAGTGAATTATTAAATAGTCACCGCAGCCCATTCATTTCTTTGCCTTCTAAACATGAATACTTGACTTTCTTGTATTATTATCACCATCCCCAAGTTGGTTTTGGCTCATTCTCCTGCACCCAGGTGAAAGGAGAAATGAGGAGAAAAATAGCAAGCATTTCCCATTTGCAGTTCTGTTCCAGTATAGTACTTTTTTTACTTTGTTTTTTTTATTTGTTGTTCCAGTATAATAACAATGTGAGATACACTTCCCAGAAAACATTCTCTAATGAGATGTTTCTTTGTTTTGTTAGGTGGTGAAGTTATTGTTACGATATGGAGGGAATCCTCATCAGAGTAACAGGAAGGGAGAGACACCTTTGAAAGTAGCCAATTCTCCAACTATGGTGAATCTCCTACTGGGAAAGGGTACCTACACTTCAAGCGAAGAGAGCTCAACAGGTAAGAAGATGGCTTTGTGTATTTATGAATGTGGGTATTAGACTATCCTATGGACACAGCAATTATGATTAGAAAACTGTCAGGACTTCCAAAGTAATCTTTTCCTTTCAAGACAGTAAGTTGAATGGTCCTCTTTGAAGAACTAGAGTTTATAAAAATCTTGGGAACTCATTGCTACTGTGCATGCAGGCCTCACCCACTTCGGGCTATCCCTATCTTCAAGGAACCATTTCTCAGTCTCCTATTACCACTGGTAGATTCAAGAATGTCGTGGCAGTAGTTCTCAGTTCTACTGAGTGAAGATCATTTTACCTTTTCCTGAGATGTGCTTAGGTTCTCTGGCAGAAGGGGAAAGAGAGGGGAGACTTCTTGTTTTCCTTTATCATTATATCGATGAGTATATTTCAGAAAGGCATGCTTTCCCTTCTTGTTGTGAAGGGGATGAAAGTTCTACCTTCTGACTCCTCCATTCAATGCTTTCCTTTTCCCTCTTTGTGTCTAACAGAGAGTTCAGAAGAAGAAGATGCCCCGTCATTTGCACCTTCTAGTTCAGTTGATGGCAATAACACGGACTCTGAATTTGAAAAAGGCCTGAAGCATAAGGCCAAGAATCAGGAGCCTCCAAAAACAGTTACCCCTGTGAAGGATGAGTATGAATTTGATGAGGATGACGAACAAGACAGAGTTCCTCCAGTTGATGATAAGCATTTACTGAAAAAGGATTACAGAAAAGAAACTAAATCCAATAGTTTTATATCTATTCCCAAAATGGAAGTTAAAACCTATACTAAAAATAACACAATTGCACCAAAGAAAGCTGCCCATCGCATCCTTTCAGACACCTCAGATGAAGAGGATGCAAGTGTCACTGTGGGCACCGGAGAGAAGCTCAGACTTTCAGCTCATTCTGTATTGCCCAGTAACAAGACCCGAGAGTCCTCTAACATCAAGCAACAGAAAGAGAAAAACAAAGTTAAAAAGAAGCGGAAGAAAGAGACAAAAGGCAAGGAAGTTCGATTTGGCAAAAAAAATGACAAGTTTTGTTCTTCAGAGTCAGAGAGTGAGAATTTGGAGAGCGATGAGGATGACAGAGACTCTGTTGAAAGCTCTAATTGTCTCAAGGACTCCACTATCGTGCTAAAGGAGCCCTCCCTCTTCAGCTCACTTTCTGCCTCATCTACTTCTTCTCATGCAAGTCTAGGATCCCAGAAACAGAACTCAAATCTCGCAGAACAGCACTCCAAGCATTGGAGAACAGATAACTGGAAAACCATTTCTTCTCCAGCTTGGTCGGATGTCAGTTCTTTATCAGACTCTACAAGGACAAGACTAACAAGTGAGTCTGATTATACATCTGAAGACTCCAGCTTGGCATCATTGAAACCAGTTAGAAAGAAACAGGAACACAAAAAGAAAAACGCCCCACATAATACAGTATCTGAAAAGAAGAACTCATTCCATTCCAATGTGGATGGAGCAATTCCAAAACTAGATAAAGAGGGGAAAGTTGTTAAAAAGCATAAAACAAAACATAAACACAAAAACAAAGACAAAGGACAGTGTTCAAACAATCAAGATATTAAATTGAAAAGTTTTTCTTATGATTATGAGGACTCTAAGCAAAAGTCAGATAAGGCCTTAATTGTTGATAGTGAAAATCCAATTGAAAATAAATTAAAAGTACTAAAGCATGATAGAGAACATTTCAAGAAAGAAGAGAAAATAATCAAAACTAAGTCTGAGGAAAAGGAATGGTTGTTTAAAGATGAGATAATAAAAGTCTCTAAAGAAGAGAAATCACTAAAAAGAGTCAAAGATGGGAGCAAAGAACTCAGTAAGGCTTTCAGAGAGGAGAAAGACCGATCAAGTAAAACTGAAAAAGAGAAATCAGTAAAGGAGAAGTCTCCCAAAGAGGAGAAACTCAGAATTCACAAAGAAGAACGAAAGAAAAAATCAAAAGACAAGCAGTCAAAGTCAGAGAAGAAAAATGACATGAAGGAGGAGAAAATTTCCAAATCTGAGAAAGAGAAAACTTTTAAAGAAGATAAAGAAAAATTTAAAAAAGAAAAAGTTTATAGGGAAGAATCTGGTTTTGATGAATTTTGTAACAAAAGTCAGTTTTTAGAGAATGAAGATAGCAAATTCAGCCTTTCTGATGATCAGCAAGAGAGGTGGTTTTCTGATTTATCTGACTCATCATTTGATTTCAAAGGAGAAGATAGTTGGGATTCTCCAGTGACAGACTATAGGGAGATAAAAAATGACTCAGTAGCAAAACTAATCTTGGAAACAGTGAAAGAAGAAACAAAAGAAAAGAAGAGGGATAACAAAAATAAAGAAAAGAGAGAATATAATGAAAAACGTAATGAAAAAGACTCTTTCTTTAAAAAGAAAGACAGAGACTATTTGGACAAAACCTCTGAAAAAAAGAAAGACCCCATGGAGAAACACAAAAGTATTTCCAGTTACTTGTCAGAGAAGGAGAAAAGGAGAAAAGACTCTGCAGATGGTATTAAGGAGCGGAAAGAAAAAGATGTGGGTGATAGCTGCAAAGAGAGAAAAGACTCATTCGATAGTTCCAAAGACAGAAAAGATGCCAAGGTTAAACAAGAGGAGACCTACAGAGATGATCTTAAAGAATATGGTTGTGAAAATTTTTTTAAGGACAAATTAGATTCAGAATTTGGAAAAAATCTAGAGACTTGGGAAAGACATCATTCAGGGAAAGAAAAGGATAAAAAAGATACGATTGATAAGGACAAAAAAGAGAAGCAGAAATCAGATAAATATAAAGAAAAATCTAAAGAAATAGACAAAGAAAAAAATGAAAAATCTATCCTTGAAAAAAATCAGAAAGACAAAGAATTGGATAAATGTTTTAAAGAGAAAAAAGAGACAAAGGAAAAATACAAGGATTTGCACAACAAAGACAAAGAAAGGAAGTCTTCCCTTGATCAAATTAAAGAAAAGAAAGACAAAAATTTCTCAGGCACCATCTCAGAGGACTTTGCTGAAAAAAGAGATGAAAAAAAGACTAAAGATAAAAGCTGGTACATTGCAGATATTTTCACAGATGAAAGTGAGGATGAAAAAGAAGAGTATAGTACAGGTGGATTCAAAATTGGGGATACTATAGGCAATGAAGTTCCAAGATCAGAGAATGTACAAGAAAAAGATGAGGATAAAGAACCTTATACTTCAGAGAAACACCGGAAGTATTCTTCAGATAAGCAACACTCTGGAGAAAAGCAGAAAGATAAAGAATCCAAGGAGAAGAAAAAGGAAAAGGGATTAACAGAAGGAGGAAAAGATAAAAAAGAAAAAAACTTTGAAAAACACAAAGACAAGAAGGATAAAGATTCTATTGAAAAATATAAGGATAGAAAAGATAGAACTTCCATTGACTCTATCCAAGAAAAGAAAAGTAAACAAAAAATTCCTGAAAAGGTAGAAAGGAAACACTCCACTGATGACAAGGTTAAAAACAAACATAAAGAAAAGCTGGATAAAGAACATTCCAAAGAGAGGAAGTCTTCAAAGGGGGGTGATATGGAGAAAAGCTTGTTGGAGAAGTTGGAAGAAGAAGCCCTCAATGAATATAGAGATGACTCCAACGATAAGATAAGTGAACTCTCATCTGACAGCTTTACTGACCGAGGGCAAGATCCTGGCATGAGCAGTCTCCTTGAATCATCATTCGCAGAGCCTGCTGAGGACAAGTTTAAGGATTCTATTTCCTTTCCTTCCCTACAAGACAAATTGAAAGAAAAGGAGCGACACAGGCATTCCTCATCTTCATCAAAGAAAAGTCATGAAAGGGAAAAAGCCAAGAAAGAGAAGTCTGAGAAAAAAGAAAAAGGTGATGATTTTAAGGACAGTAGAAAAGAATCGACCCAGTATGAAAAAGACTTCTCCTTGGATGGTGATGCTTTTGGCATATCATATAACATGAAAACAGAGGTAGATGATGAATTAGATAAAACAATTGAATTTTTCTCTGAAAAGAAAGACAAAAATGATTCTGAGAGGGAACTTTCCAAGAAATCAGAAAAGGAAAAAGTTTATGCTTCAAATTCCATCAGTACAACTAAAGAAAAGAAGAAAAGAGATAAACATCGAGAAAAATGGAAAGATGAAAAAGAGAAACACAGAGAAAAACACACAGATGGATTTTTTAAGCATCATAAGGATGAACAGAAGTCTGTGATTAAAGAGAAGGACAGTTCTCAAGTGAATGCTTTCAAAGATAAATCAAAGGATGAAAGTGTCAAGCTTAGTGAAAGCAGATTAAAAGAGAAGGAAAAGTCTGACTCATTGAAGATTAGTAACGGAAATGATAAAATCCCACCATCCAAAGACACAGCAAAGAAGGATACCAGACCCAGAGAAAAACTTTTAGGAGATGGTGACTTGATGATGACAAGTTTTGAGAGAATGCTATGCCAAAAAGACCTGGAGATAGAAGAGCGCCACAAAAGGCACAAAGAACGAATGAAGCAGATGGAGAAGATGAGGCACAGATCTGGGGATCCCAAGCTGAAAGATAAAGTGAAGTCCTCAGAGGAGGCAAGGAAGAGGAGTCTGGATCTGCCTTCCAAAAAACCGTTGGGACTGGACTCTCAGCTTAAAGAGAAAAAGATGAAGGAGTTAGGCCCCCTGACGCCTGTTCTGTCCACGGAAAGCAAGCCCCACCCTCCCGTGGGCACGGACTCTAAAGACTGGTTGGCCGGTCCTCACATGAAAGAAATCCTACCTGCTTCCCCACGACCGGACCAGAGCCGTCCCACAGGGGTTCCAGCTCCAGCCTCTGTGGTTTCCTGCCCTAGTTATGAGGAAGTGATGCAGACTCCTAGAACACCATCGTGCAGTAACGAAGATTATACAGATTTGATGTTTGACTGTGCTGATTCTCAGCATTCTATACCTGTCTCCACCATGTCCATGAATGCATGCTCCCCGTCCTTCTTTGACAGGTACACAAATACTTCTGGTGGGCTTCCTGAAAACCCCAGTCAAACTCCTACAAGGACTCTTCCCACAAACCTTTACCGTTCGATCTCAGTTGATATCAGGAGAACCCCTGAAGAGGAATTCACTGTTGGGGAGAAGTTTTTCAGGCAGCAAAGTGTACCTGCTACATCAAATTATGATTCTCCAGTGCAACATATAATGGAAGAAAAGGTTTCTTTACCAACTGTTCCTGCAGAAAAGTTTCCATGTTTGTCTCCTGGGTACTACTCTCCAGATTATGGTATTCCTTCACCCAAAGTTGAAACGTTACATTGTACATCAGGGGCTATTGGAAATGTTGCCCCATCTCCTGAGAGTGTTTTCTCTGGTTTGCAAGCAAAATCCTCTCCTTCTCATAGAGATGAGCTTTTGGCTCCATCCATAGAAGGTGCTCTTCCCCCTGATTTGGGCATCCCATTGGATGCCACTGAAGACCAACAAGCAACTGCTGCCATTATTCCACCAGAGCCCAGCTATCTGCAACCAATTGAAGAGGGCCCCTTTAATGCTGTTATTTCAGAAGAGGATAATACAGATTGGGCAAACCCTCCCAGAACCTCAGAGGAGCCTATTCCTCAGAGTTTAATTGGGACTTCCTCTGAAACCCCTGTAAATTGGACAGTTGGATCCGAACTTCTCATTAAATCCCCACAGAGATTTTCAGAGTCTCCCAAACCTTTCTGTTCTTCAGATTCCATCCATCCAGCTCCTGTGCCATTTATACCTTCTGATTCTCCTTACCCAGTTTCTCCTATTTCATATCCCTTGACTGTATCTGAACCAGGTCTTAATGATGTAAAGGAAGTTGCGGAAGAAGCAATTCAAGGAGAAATAACAGCATCAGAGGAACAAACTTCTTACATGCCCCCTTCTAGACTAGACTCATTCTTTACCAACTGTAAGCCTCTACCAGAAGAAACACCTGAGATTGTTCAGGAATCCACATGTATACCAACGGTAACTCAGGTCGAAGCTCTAGGCTCCCTGGAAAACAACTTTTTAGAAAATAACATTTCTGTCATAAATCAAGAAGAACCAGTGGCATGGCCTGATCCTTTTACAAATGCAGAAGATGACTTAGATTTGGGTCCTTTTTCTTTACCTGAACTTCCACTTCAAACTAAAGATGTCCCTGACACTGAAATGACTGAAGCAGAACCTATGGGAGAGAGTACTGTTGTTGCCTCAGAAAGTGCAAATCCTGTTGACCCAGGAGTCTTCAATGGGAGCCTTTCTTTATTAGCTGCAAATGAACAAGAGGAGCTGCCCCCTAGCCAGGCAGCTACCCTCCTGCCTGTGGCACCAGGGCCTGAACCTGAAGAACCAAAGCCAGAAGCCATTTCTGTGGAAGCTGCTGTGGAAGCAGGGAACATGCCAGAGGAGAAGACTGCTGAGCAGTTAGAATCCCATTCTTTTCAACCAATGGTATCTACTGACCTTCCTCCTCAGACAGGTGACCAAGAGGGGGAAACAAATCCTGAAGACGCCTTTGTGTCAAACTGTACGTTGGAGACTTGTGCTGAGAATAATTTGGCCCAGGCAAATGTCGATGGTGCTGGCACACAAGAAGATGTTGTAGTAAGTACTGTCATTCAGACAGGGTCTTCCCAGGTGGAACCAACCCAAGGCAATGTCCAGCCAGAAGCTGTGGAGTCTGTGCCCAAGCCAGTACCTGAAGTTCCCAAACCGCCCAAAGTCGAAGAAATTCCTCAACGAATCACCAGGAACCGTGCTCAGATGCTAGCCAATCAAAATAAACAGAACACCTCCCCCTCAGAAAAAGAATTTCCACCAGTTTCTACTCCTTCCACAAGAGCAAAGGGGCGAGTCACGGAAGAAGAAGATTCTCAGGCCCAGCACCCTCGAAAACGTCGTTTCCAGCGCTCCAACCAACAGCTGCAGCAACAAATTAATACATCGACCCAGCAGACTAGGGAAATGATACAGCAAACATTGGCAGCCATTGTCGATGCTATAAAACTGGATGACATTGAACCCTATCATAGCGATAGGTCAAACCCATATTTTGAATACCTTCAGATCAGGAAAAAGATTGAGGAAAAGCGGAAAATTCTATGCTACATCACTCCCCAGGCACCCCAGTGTTATGCTGAATATGTCACTTACACAGGTTCTTACCTGTTGGACGGCAAGCCCCTCAGCAAGCTTCACATTCCAGTGGTGAGTAGCTCCCGGTGTAGAGGTGGTAGCAGTAGCAGTAGCAGTTACTGCACTAAGAACAATAATTTGGTGTTTTTATAGCACTTTAAGGTTTACAAAACATTTTACCTGTGTTATCTTGTTTGATCTTAACAACCCTGTGAGATAGATGCCTAGGTGCTGTTGTTATTCCCATTTCACTGGTGAGGAAGTTATGCCTGAGAAAAGAGGTTAAATGACTGGTCTGGGATCCCACAATTAGTAAGTGTCTGAGGTAGGATTCGAACTCCTGCCTCCCTGGCATCAAGTCCCATGTTCCATCCTTTGTTACCCCTTAGCTATCTGTCTATCTCGTCAGTACTCCAGGGCTATTGCATCCCTTGAGAATTAGGAGGTAGGAAAGGCATCTGGGTATAGATGGGACAGTAGGGTAGATGCTGCAGTCACCTGACCTGTATGAAATAAAAGTTGGCTTCTTTTACTTAGGATGGATATTCCCTGGGTGACCCTTCTAGTGTGAGGTGATATTTGCTCCTGCATGCATTTTAATTTTTATTTTTTACTTCTTTTTAATTTTTAAAATTTTTTTTTAATTTTACATATAAGGTATTTTATTTTTTCCGTTACATGTAAAGATAGTTCTCAACTTTTGTTTATACAAGCTTTACAATTTCAGATTTTTCTCCCTCCCCCCTCCCGTAGACAGCAGGTAATCTGATATAGGTTATATCTATATATCTATATACATATAGATCTAGATATATCTATACACATATATATACACATAATAACATTAATCCTATTTCTGCATTAGTCCTGTTATAAGAGAAAAGATCAGAGCAATGATGAAAAACCTCAAAATAGAAAAAAAAAAACCAACAGCACCAAAAACAAAAGAAATAGTATGGTTCATTCAGCATCTATACTCCACAGTTCTTTCTTTTTTTTTTTTTTTTTCCCTTGGATTTGGAGATCCTCTTCTATCATGAGTTCCCTGGAACTCTTCTGTACCATTGCATTGGTGAGAAGAATATAGTCCATCACAGTAGATCAACACTCAATGTTGATGATACTGTGTACAATGTTCTTCTGGTTCTGCTCATCTCACTCATCATCAGCTCACGTAAGACCCTCCAGGTTTCTCTGAACTCCTCCTGCTCATCATTTCTTACAGCACAATAGTATTCCATTGTATTCATATACCACAACTTGTCCAGCCATTCCCCAATTGATGGGCACCCCCTCAACTTCCAATTCCTTGCTACCACGTAAAGAGCAGCTATAAATATTTTTGTACATGTGGGTCCCTTTCCCCTTTCCATGATTTCTTTGGGGAAAAGACCTAAAAGTGGTATTGCTGGGTCAAAGGGTATCCTGCATGCATTTTTAAAAGATGCAGGGGGGTGTGTGTGTGTGTGTGTGTGTGTGTGTGTGTGTGTGTCTCCTCTCTTCTCCTCCCCCCCCCCATTGTTTAGTCCCTGTCTTTGCCCCTCCTTCATGTTCAGATATGGAAATGAAATCCAAGGGCACACCTTCTAAATGTATTTCGATTGGTTGTACCTACCAGAATTTCTTTTTGTCTTTTTGGCACATTATATACCTTCTACTTAAGAGAGAGATGATTGGCAAGCTCTGATAGGGAATTTTTCAAAAACCACAAAATCAATCCAGATTCAGTCAAGGTTCTTACCACTTGTATAGCATGGATTGATATTTACATTGATGATCCTATAACACACCCTGATCCTGAGGGGCTTTGAATCATCTTGTATTATATTTGGTATGTTTTTTATTTTTAATTGTGTATTTGGTCTTATTCTCAGTCTTTGAAAGTTTGTGATTGTTCCATAGGATTTCAGAGCTCAAAGGGACTTCAGTTAAGTGGTGTCAAACCCAAATAAAAACAAATTCCTGCCAGCCACATATTGACTTAGAAAACCATAAATTAACATTGTTTGTATTATATTACATTTTTATCTGATTCTAGTCTGACACCTGACCTGTTCTCCAAGCTTTTGTTATTACAAATGAGAAGCCTGGAGCTTGAGATATGAAGTAATTACTTGTTCAGTCAATAACAAAGCCTAAATGTACACCCAGCTTTTCTGACTCCACAGCAAATGCTCTTCCTATTCTTCTTGGGGTTTAATTATGGAAGCCTAGATCTTTTCCTTAACTATTTCCTTTAGTCAGTCAGTAAGCATTTATTTCTTGCCCACTACAAACAACTATGCCAGGCTCTGTGCTAAGCACTTGGAATAGAAAGAAAGGCAAAAGGCAGTCCCTGCCTTCAAGGAACTAATAATTGAATGGGGTAGACAGCAAGTGCTAACAAACTATATATAGAATAAATAAGAAATGGTAGTAGAGGGGGCAGCGAGGTGACGCAGTGGATAAAGCACCAGCCTTGGATTCAGAAGAACCTGAGTTAAAATCTGGCCTCAGACACATGACAGATTATAGGGGTTAAGAAGAGAGGAATTGTAGACATCTATTGCAAGTGGCCTTCACAAGAGGTTTTACCATAAAGGGAGTGATAGTGGGCATGGGAGGATCCAGTGAGAGTTTTTTGAGAATAGGTGAGATATGGGCATATTTATAAGTATTAGGGAGGGAGCCAGTAGATTTGTTGTTTTTTAGTCACTTTCAATTAGGTCCAGACTCTTTTTGACCCTTTTTTGGGCTTCCATGGTAAAGATACTGGAGTGGTTTTCCGTTTCCTTCTCCAGCCCATTTTACAGATGAGGAAACTGAAGCAAGCAGGGTTATGTGACTTGACCCCGGATCACACAGCTAATAAATGTCTGAGGCCAGATTTGAACTCCGGTCTTCCTGACTCCAAGCCCATCACTCTATCCATTGTGTCATTTAGCTGCCCTGAGCCTTTAGATAAGGTGAGCCTGATAATAAATGAGAGAATAGAGATGATGGAGGGGGGACAAGATGGAATGGGGTCATTTGTGCATGTAAAGCAGTTTTTCTTGTCAAGGAGAAGGGTGAAGAAGAATGTGGCACAAGGTTGTTGGGTGATGCTTGAGAAAGAAGAGAAAAGAGAGCAAATCTGATGCAGGATTCTCAGCTGAGAGATTGGGGAGTGGGGAAGCTAGAGGAGGTTTGAGGACAGATGAAAAGCATTGGAAGAGCCCCTGTGGAGAGTGGGGTAGTGAGTTGGTAAGGGATGTGTAAAAGGTTTTGTAACATAAATTTGGAGTGGACCCAGTCGGAGTTATTGTGTGATTTTCCCTACCTTCATTCAGCAGCACACATGTATAGAGTCAAAGTTAGCACTGGTGGGAGTGTGGTCCAAGGCTGAGACTTGGTAGGGTGCAATTGGCAATATGTTAAGGGGGGCAGGGACTCGAGAGAAGAAGGTAGAGTGGAGCCGGAGGGTCAAGATGGGGAAAAGAAGAGAGAGGATCTGGCTAGTGCAGGGATGGCCTGGGAGAGATCCAAGGGGCTGAGGGGTTGGAGGTCATTGACCTAGATGAAGGAATGGAGGAGAAGAGGTGGGAAGCTAAGAGATTAGGGTCCAAAAGGGGGGTTTTAAAGTTCTTGAGCATGGAGGTGGTGGCAAGGTCCAAGGGTAATGAGCATCTTTGTATGTGGCTTAGGTGGGGTGGAAGAAGTAGATCATGGGAACTGAGCAACTTAGGGTGTTTGAGGGGGAGTCAGCTTGTATGTGGAAGGCCCCCAGTAAGAAGGCAGGAGCTGAGGAGGAGTGAACCATATACCAAACTCCTTGAGGAAGAAAGGGGAGGTCTGTCGACAAGTACCAGGATTTTAGTTGGGTGGAAGATATGGGGACTGTATGGAACTCAAAGAAGGAAAGCTGAGTTGATGGAGTTAGACTGCAGCATGAACCTTAGGGTGAATTTCTGGCAGCACGACTCCTGAGTACTTGAAAGTCCTTGGCAAATCTCAGAGAAAGTTGAGGAGAATTTGGCTCTAGAGATGATTCTATGGGACATTTCTCTAGGATGGGGATAATAATGTGCCTGCAGCATGCATTTCCCCCATCTGCTGTGAAGATTCAATGAAACATCCTATTGCAAAGCGCTGTCCAAGTCTTGAAGCGCTAAGCAGAGGTCACTGCAGAGTTGTGCACTGCCCAGCACTCATTCAGGGACCTGGGACTGGGAGACCGACCATTTTAAAACTGTCTTCTGACTTTCTTCTTTTAGGACATAAATACACAGTCTTTACTTATTTGATGTATAGAATCACTTTTTGGAAAGCGCCTACCTTTGAAAATCTTTTGCAGTATGATTATTATGTATTTTAAGGGGATCAGAAAGTAAAATGTTCGTGTCAGGTTTCCAAAGCTTTAAGATAATAAAGGTTTTAGAGCATGTTAATCTAATGAACTGTCAGCTACAATGAAACTGGAAAAAGGAGAGAAAGAATTAATGAATCTGTCATCTGCAGAGCCCCTCCCCACAAATTTTTTTTTTGGATGGAGCAATGAGGGTTAAGTGACTTGCCCAGGGTCACACAGCTAGCAAGTGTCACGTGTCCGAGATCAAATTTGAACTCAGGTCCCCTGAATCCTGGGCTGGTGCTTTATCCACTGTGCCACCTAGCTGCCCCTAAACAGGATATTCTTGACATAAAGGCCCCCTCAAAATTTTTTCATTAGCTGTGAGGCCCCAATAATCTATTCAGTTTGTCTTTTTCTATGCTATTTTTTAAAAGCAAAATTCTCCTTCCAATTGGTGCTTATAAGCCACACTGTCATTCGTTATGAAGAGGGGACTCACCAAAAGTCAGCTTATTGTGCTTTGCCTTCTTACACAGTGAGAGATGGGATGAGGATACCCGTGGAATCCTCCCCTGTGTGAAAAGCTGTCCTCTCTGAGTATTGACACTCAATGGCAATTGTGGGGGCAGGGGGTGTGTGTGCACACGCATCATCCTTTTGAGTTTGTGCAAAATTCCTCTTTATTGTAAAGGTGTAGTTTGCCACCTTTAGCCTCATCCTTCATCATCAGATCAAAAGGGCCTTCTAGAACCATCTGGTATAGCACAGAACTAAAACATGAGTCCTTTTAAAACACCTTCTTAAAGACCTCAGTGACAGGGAAGAGCTCTTATTGTTCGAAGGGTGGGTGTTTTGTTTTGTTTTGTTTTGTTTTTGGTGAGGCAGTTGGGGTTAAGTGACTTGCCCAGGGTCACACAGCTAGTAATTGTTAAGTGTCTGAGGTCAGATTTGAACTCAGGTCCTCCTGACTCCAGGGGGAGCGCTCTATCCACTGTGCCACCTAGCTGCCCCCTGAAGGGTTTGTTTTTTGAACCAAAATTTGCCTCCTTGAATGAAACTTTGTGTCCCTTGGTCCTAGTTCTGTCTCTCAACCAGGGCCTTCATCTAGCCAGATAACCCTGCAGTTGTTTGAAGGTGGTGTTCATGCCTCCTAAGGTTTATAGCAAATGTGTGTTACTTGTCCTGCTCTGTCTGGGCTGGGTCCTGGGTGCATAAAGCTGAGAGAAGGTAAAGTCCTTGCCCTCATCGACGGCCTCCTCTGATTCCACATTTCCAGTCCTTTTAGCTGATCCTCATGTGGCCTGTCTTTGTCATCATCCTATCAGTATCTCTCCTAAAAATCAGCTCCAAGAACTTGATACCACATTGCAGATGTGGCAGTATAGAATTCCTATAACTCTTAAGAAAGCTGTACCGGCTTTCCTAGTTATTAGTTATTACTTTCTCATATTGAGCTTGCAGGACATGAAAACCATGGAGTTGTTTTTCTCTTTGTTTTTTCCTATAAACTACTTTCTGGCCACATCGCCCTCATCCTGTGCTTTATGTAGTTGATTTCCATTTATTTATTTAATTTTTTTTTTGGTGAGGCAATTGGGGTTAGGTAACTTGCCCAGGGTCACACAGCTAGTAATTGTTAAGTGTCTGAGGCTGGATTTGAACTCAGGTACTCCTGAATCCAGGGCTGGTGCTCTATCCACTGCATCACCTAGCTGCCCTGTATTTGATTTTTAAAAATAGAAATACAGGATTTGAAATTTAATAAGAATAAATTTAATCTTAATATCATCCTTAGTTCTACCCTGCTTAGAATTCTTTTGTCCCAATTCTGACATCTAATATACTATCCTTCCCAGCTTTTTTCACCTATAAATTTAAAATTATCTCTCCTGCTTCATCCAGTTCACTGATAAAAACATTCACTATAACAGAGCCAAGGCCAAAACCCTGCCACACTTGACTAGAGATCTTCCCTCAGGCTGTCAGGGAGCCATTAAAATATCTGGTTCTTTGGGGCCAGCCATTTATCCAGTTCCATATCTCCCAGACTGCACTGTTATAAAGTTCTTGGACTTTGTCAAATTCCTTGCTGAAATCAATCATTTGAGCATTTCAATCCAGGTATTACAGGTCTACAGCATTTCTTGGGTGACTTGCTTCAATCTAGTAACCTTATTCAAAAAAAAATAAGATTTGTCTGGTCTTATTCATAGTGAGCTTTTCTTCCCCTTGCATGCTTTCACAAACAGTTCCTTTAATCATCTGTTCTAAAATTATGCCAGGATTGAACATAAGCTCATTGGCCTACACTTTGAACATCGGCACATTGGCAGGACTTCACTCCCCTGGGACATCTTTTCATTCTCCCTGCCCCTCGTCCCCCATAGATTGCCAGCAGCAGCTACCCTCCCAGCTTTCAGCACCCCAATAAGTATTTGTCATGGCCCAGGAACTTGAAATTCATTAAGGACCAAATGTTCTTCCACTCTTAGTATAGTGCCTGGCACATAGTAGGTAAGCAGGCACTTAAATATCTCATGATTTGTCTTGAGTTTCATTTCCCTTTTGAACATTTATTCGGTTCTGTTTAAAAAAAAAAAATCATTCTCCCTGGTAGAGAAAACAGAATTGGCATCAACCCATCTAATGAAACATCCCAGTCCTGTTTTTGTCCTTGCTCTTTCCCTAATATAACTAAAAAGACCCATTCGTTGTCCTTAGCAAACCTTTCTGGGCTTTAACGTTTGAAACATTATCCTTACAAGACCATATTATGCTTTTATATTTGTCTTCTGTTTCATGCCCTCAGTTTCATCTTTTCAGAATCACAAGATTTTATATATGTCCTTTTAAAAGTCTGAGCTGTAATACCACCTGTGTTGTGTGTGTGTGTGTGTGTGCGCGCGCACATGCGCGCGCGCACACGCACGTTTTAAAGCTTCTCCCTTCATTAATAGAATCACTTAAATCACATCATCAGACTCAATTTTAAATGTTTTCTGTTCTTCAAGGCACCTTCCCTTTTATAATGCTATGAAATACCGTAACCTATTTTAACTTCTTTTTTCTTTTTTAAACTTTAACAGTATTGTGGTTTTTAATTATTTTGACAGGACAAGACCATGGGCCCTGAATATTTCTTCTTTTTTTTTAAAAAAAAATAACAAACATTTTAATTTATGGTTTAAATTTCAAATTTTATCCTTCCTCTCCCCTCCCTCAGCTCCTTCCTTCCTGACTCAGTAAGCAATCAGATGTCAGTTATACATGTGCAATTATGTAAAACATTACCATATTAGTCATTTTGTATAGAAAACTTGAATATAAGAGAAATGAAAGTGGAAAAAAAGCATGCTTCAGTCTGTTCAATTGATATCACTTCTTTCTTTGGAGGTGGATAGTATGCTTTCATCATTAGTCCTTTGAGATTGTCTTGAATCATTGTATTGCTGGGAATAGTTAAGTCATTCATAGTTCTTTTAACTTTATTTTCTTAAGAATATCATTTTATACCCTTTGACCCAGCAATCCCACTTTTAGGTCTTTTGCCCAAAGAAATCATGGAAGGGGGAAAGGGACCCACATGTACAAAAATATTTATAGCTGCTCTTTACGTGGTAGCAAGGAATTGGAAGTTGAGGGGGTGCCCATCAATTGGGGAATGGCTGGACAAGTTGTGGTATATGAATACAATGGAATACTATTGTGCTATAAGAAATGATGAGCAGGAAGAGTTCAGAGAAACCTGGAGGGTCTTACGTGAGCTGATGATGAGTGAGATGAGCAGAACCAGAAGAACATTGTACACAGTATCATCAACATTGAGTGTTGACCTACTGTGATGGACTATATTCTTCTCACCAATGCAATGGCACAGAAGAGTTCCAGGGAACTCATGATAGAAGAGGATCTCCAAATCCAAGAAAAAAAAAGAAAGAACTGTGGAGTATAGATGCTGATTGAACCATACTATTTCTTTTGTTTTTGGTGCTGTTGTCCTATTTTGAGGTTTTGCATCACTGCTCTGATTCTTTCTCTTGTAACAGGATTAATGCAGAAATAGGATTAATGTTATTATGTGTATATATATATGTGTGTGTGTGTATATCTATCTATATGTATATGTGTGTATATATATGTATATATATAACCTATATCAGATTACCTGCTGTCTAGGGGAGGGAGAGGAGGGAGGGAGAAAAATCTGAAATTGTAAAGCATGTATAAACAAAAGTTGAGAACTATCTTTACATGTAACGGAAAAAATAAAATACCTCATACATTAAAAAAAAAAAAAGAATATCATTTTAAGGCTTGATTATCCTAACAGCAAGGCATGCTTAGGTAGTGTATCAAAACACCAGTTCCATCAAGCATTGTAACTTGCTAATGGCCCAAGCATGGAGATCAAAGCCCCTTAAAAATTTGCTTAGAATTGATCCAGGTTCTTCTAGGAATGTTTGAGTACTTCCTCAGTGTGAGGGAAGTGGGAAGTTTGGTACCAATTTTGAGCCATTCTTTTCCGTGTTCCTCAAGATAAACATGAAGGGAAGTGATGCTGAGTGAAGTGAGCAGAACCAGGAGAACATTGTACACAGTATCAACAACATCGTGTGATGATCAACTATGTTAGACTTAACTCTTCTCAGCAATACAATGGTCTAAGATAATTCCATCATGATGGAAAATGCTCTCCACATCTAGAAAAAAGACCTGTGGATTCTGGATGCTGATTGAACATACTGTTTCTACTTTTTTTGTTACTTTTTTCTTTTTTGAGGTTTTTCCCTTTTGTTCTGAATCTTCTTTCACAGCATGACTAATGGAGAAATATGTTTAATGTGATTGTACATTTATAACCTATATCAGATTGCTTGCTGCCTTGGGGAGGAGAGAGGGAGGGAGAAAAATTTGAAATTAGAAATCTTATTAAAACAATGTTGAAAACTATCTCTACATGTAACTAGAAAATAATAAAGTACTTTTATGATAAAAAAAAAAAGATAAACATGAAGTACCCTTCATGTGAGGGATATTCTTATGTAGGGATGTTAAGTGGTTTCATAAAAACTTAAAGTATTTTCTTCAACATTTTTGAAAGTGGCTTTCATTTTTGTTCTTTGAATATCCAAACAATATGATTTGTCCTGCTTCAGCCCTACCATAAATATGCCTTCAATATTCCACAGTCAACAAGTATTTATTAAGTACTATGTGACAGAAACTGTACTAAGTGTTGAAATATAAATCAATTTTACAATGGTCTTTATACTTGGAATGATAACATGAAAATAACTAGGAAAGCAGATCATCTACAGAGTAAATAAAGGGCAGTTAAAAGAGGGGAAGGCCCGAGCATCTGGACAACCCAGGAAAGGCCTTCCCTAGAAAGCAGGATTTGAGTGTTATCTTGAAAGGAGCCAGAAAAAAAGTAAGAAGTGGAGGTGATGGGGCAGAAAATGATGGGCAGACAAGTCGTTCAAAGGTACAGAGACTAGACAGCCTCAAGTTTGAGGAATTGCAGCTCTCTGGGTCAAAGTGATTGTGACTTGTGAGATGGATGGAAATACAGGCAGGGACCTTACTGCGAAGAGCTTTTGTTGTCAAGCAGAAGACTTTCTGTCTGATTCTAGAGTTGATCGTCCGATCTGTGTTTCAGGAAAATCATCTTGGCAGTCAGGTGGGTGGTGAATTGGAGTTGGGACAGACATCGACTGACAACTGATTGTAGGCATCCTATAAACCTTTATCTTGTACCTCCTCTCTCTGTACAGTTCACTTGGTGATCTCATTAGCTACCATTGATGTAGGATAGTAAATAGTTGGTCAGATTGATTATGAGGCGTCCCAAAAGAATTACAAGACTCAGTGACTCAGTTTCCTAAGTTTTATTGAAAGACTGTGATAGCATTACTAATGCAGAAATATGTTTAATGTGATTGTGCATATATAACCGGTATCAGATTACTTGCTGTCTTGGGGAGGGGGGTGGGAGGGAGAAAAATTTGAAACTAGAAATCTTATAAAAACAAATGTTATGGGGCAACTAGGTGGCGCAGTGGATAAAATCCCGGCCCTGGATTCAGGAGGACCTGAATTCAAATCTAACCTTGGACACTTGACACTTACTAGCTGTGTGACCCTGGGCAAGTCACTTAACCCCAATAGTCTCAAACCCCCCTCCCCCCCCAAATGTTGAAAACTATCTCCCCTTGTAACTGGAAAATAATAAAATACTTTTATAGGAAGAAAAAGAAGATGAAGAAAGACTGTGATGACCATAGGGAGAATACCAGAAAAATGGGAAAGTTATCTCAAATAGAAAAGAAAAGGACAGATGGTTATATTTATAATCAGAAAATAATCGATCATCTCCTCATTATCCTAATCTCCACCTTAGGGAGATACAGGGGAGGGTCTATCCTAATTTGGAGTTCCTGGGGGCTTAAACCAACCCCTGAGGCAGGTACCTTTTTCCCTGGAGATGTGTTTTTGGAGTTTACGCATCATAAGGTGAACTTAAGGACAAATTTGGCCTTTTCTGCACATGTTCCCAAAGACATACTTAAACTTGTCAATCTCAGAGGGTCTCTGTGTTGATGGTATCTCTTTACTTAAGATCTGGTTACTAGGTGTCCTGTCATCTAGGAATATTTATGACTAGTAATGGTTAATGGTCCCTGGTTACTGTTTGTTAATGGTGAGGGTTGATAGGGACAAACCTTCTTGGTTACTGTAAAAACACAAACCTTAGTTTCTCTGTTAACCCTTTTAGCTACTATTGATAAGGACTCAAGCCTCAGTTTATCTCTTAACCCTTTTTTGTCTCTTCCATCACCATCATTTGAACTATTACCTCTATCCAGATAATTTTCATATCTATCTAGCTCCAACCTGTCTCCTTACCTCCAGTCTCCCACAGACATCTTAAACTCAACGTGTCCAGAACTGAATTCATTATCATTTTTCCCCACCTCCCACAAACCCTCTCTGCTTTCTACCACTATCTTCCCAGGCTCCTGACCTGGGTTGTTATCATCAACTCCTCTCTCTCCACACTGTGCTCAATCAGCTGCCATGTCATGTCATTTTACCTTCCTTTCAACTTATATATGCGTCATTTTCTCCTTTCTCACTGCCATCCACCTACTGGTACCATTATCATCTCATACCTGGGATCTCCCCTTCACTCCATCCTCCCCTCACCTATCAGATGAATCTTCCTACAACACAATTTTGATATGTTTGGTCTTTCTCATATTTGTGTCAATGCATGCGCACGTGCATGCATGCACTCTTGCTCTCTCTCTCAAATCTTGATTATAAAGGCCTTCATAACCTGACCCTTTCCTGCTTTTCCCTTCTTAAACCTTATTCCTTTCCATATACTCTGCAATCCCTTTACATTCACCTCTGTTCCTCACACAAGGCCTATCTTGACCCCATTCATTCTCTTTTTCTTTTTCTTCCTTCCTTCCTTCCTTCCTTTCTTTCTTTCTTTCTTTCTGGCAGGAAAATGAGGGATAAGTGACTTGCCCAGGGTCACACAGCTAGTAAACGTCAAGTGTCTGAGACCAGATTTGAACTCAGGTCCTCCTGAATCCAGGGCTAGTGCTTTATCCACTGTGCCACCTAGCTTCCCCCAACCCCATTCATTCTCACTTGTGATCCTCCATATTTGGACCTTTCTCCTTCCTTTTTGCTTCCTCTCCCAGTCCTCCTTAATCTAATCACTATGAGATTATCTTCATTTTACCTTTCATATATCATTTGTATTTAGTTATCCCTTCTCCATTGCAAATATCCTCATGACAGTTTTAGTATATCTCAGGTCAGTATAGGAAGTTAAATGGGAATTTTTGGGAAGTTTTATGGAGGCTATAGACAACATGGGAAGGCCAGCAGATGACCCAGAAATGGTTTAGAAACTGAGAAACACATAAAATATATATATAATATATAATATCAACCCAGATTTTATGATGAAGTACTGTAAACGTCCCATAAAAGGAAAAGAAACAATTCAGACTTATCTGGCACAAAAGGAGGGCCAAAAAAATTTAGATGGAATTTCTAGCCCACAAGGGTGCCTCACCCCTAACCCCAGCCATGTGGAAAGGAAGACTGTCAATGATTGCATGTGGTGGCCCCCAGTTGACTGTGAACTCCTCCAGAACAGAGACTTTTTTTCCCCTTTCTTTGTGTCCCTCACACAGCCCAGTGCCTAACTCTAGTGCTTAATTCCAGCTTGGTGCCTTGACAATAGTAATCAGGGATATTAAGCAGGGTGTATTTTTAGGTAGCAGGAAATGAGCCAATAGATAGAGTTTGAATACAAGAGTATAGGGACTTGAGAGGAGGTAATCTGCTTGAAGAAGATGGCAGGAGATGGGATCGATTTGCATGGCAAAGGATTGGCCTTGGCAAGGAAAACCACCTTTTCACGTGAGACAGAAGTGAAGGAGGAAATAGTGAGGGGGAAATGTCTTAATTTATATGGGATAAGGATGAAGAGGGAAGGCGGAAATCTCATCAAATGGCCTAAGTTTTGTTTTGTTTTGTTTTGTTTTTTGTTTGACTGGGGTGTTCAGCTAAGAAAATAGGGAAAAGGGGCTTGGAAAAGAGATGAGAATATTTGGCACCATTGCTATAGAGAGTGAGCTAGTAATTCAGTTAGGGAGAAATAAAATGTTTGCCTCGCTGTAGTAAGAGATCAGTTGAGGTGAGATGGCAAATTTGTAGTGCATCCACTCAGTGCTTGTATAGGCTTTTGGTGAGAGGAATCCAGGGCAGAGATTTGGTAGGGCATATCTGGATCAGGGGACCTGAAAGCAGAGGATAGTGTAGGGTTAAGTTGTTTCACTAACAGATCAGGGTAAGGAAGGGAGGAGAATGTAGCCAGTACAAAAAAGAGAAAAGAACAGGAGGGGTAGACAGAATGGAGGTCATGATAAGGACAAAGAGCAGGACATGGGGTCATCTGGAAAGATGGGATAATAAATTTTGGAGTTCATGAAGTATTGCAGTTAGGAGTAATAATAAAGTGAATGGTACAACGATTTATGTATGTATAGCTTAGGTAGATACAAGAATAGGTCATAGCAAGTGGGAAGTGAGGGTATTTGAAGAAGCATCAGTAACTGCATTCAGTTTTTCAGAGATCTCAGGAGTGGCTCAGGAATCAGATCTGCTGAATCATTTTAGGATATAGTTTACCTAAGCCTGGGATTTCCTATTTGGTTTCTATTTGGAACCAGATCTTTATTGAGCTATCATTGTTTGGGCTTTTCTAATCCAGAGGCCACTCTTTTTGGCAGAGGGAATAAAAATAAAATAAAGAGTTCAGAATTTCTCCCTACTTTCTCATACTATCCAACCTCAGCAACTATCTTCTTTCTTCTTTGACTCTCCTGTTATCCAGCATTTTACAAATTCTCTTCATCGTGCCCTTTTCTACCTCTTGAGAAGGCAAGCATTATATCAGTTTATACATGTGAAGTCATACAGTACACATGTCCTTATTAGCCATGTTGCAAACGAACACACACACACACGAAAAATAAAGAGGGAAAAAGTATGCTTCAGTCTAGATTAAGAATTATCAGTTTTCCCTGTAGAGAAAGATAGCATTTTTTTATCATGGGTTGATATTGCTGTTGCTATGTACAATGTTGTTTTAGTTCTGCTCACTTCACTTTGCATCAGTTCATCTATCTTCCCAGGGTTTCCTGAAATCATCCTGCTTGTCATTTTTTATATAGCACACAAGCATTCATATACCACAACTTGTTATGCTGTTCTCCAATTGATGGGCATCTCCTCAATTTCCAATTCTTTACCACCATGAGAAGAGCTGCTATAAAAATTTTTGTACATAGATGTCATTTTCTTTGATCTCTTTGGGATATAGACCTAGTAGTGGTATTGCTGGGTCAAAGGGTATGCACAGTTTTAGAGCCCTTTGGGTACAGTTCCAAATTATTCCCCAGAATGGTTGGACCAATTCACAACTCCACCAACAGTTCATTTTAATATACCTATTTTTCCACATTCTTCTGGCATGTCATTTTCTTTTTTGTCATGTTAGCCAGAGTTGTTTTAATTTGCATCTCTCTAATCAGTAGTGATTTAGAGCATTTTAAAAATGTGACTATTAATAACTTTTGATTTTTCTTCTGGAAACTGCATGTTCATGTTCTTTGACCATTTATCAATTGAGGGCTAGCTTTATTTTTATAAATTTGTTTCTTTTCCCTATATACTTGAGAAATGAAACCTTTATCAGAGAAACTCACTATGTAAACATTTTCCCAGTTTCCCGTTTTTTCCTTCTAATTTTGGCTGCATTGGTTTTGTTTGCAAAACCTTTTATGTAATCAAAATGGTCCATTTTACTTCCCATGATCTACTCTATCTCTTGTTTGTTCATAAAGCAATTCTCTTATCTATAGATCTGATAGGTACATTTTTCCATGCTCCCCTAATTTACTTATATCACCCTTTATGTCAAAATTATCAATCCACTTTTACTGTATCTTCTTGTAAGGTGTAAGATACCAATCTATGCCTAATTTCTGCCAAAATGCTCTCCAGTTTTCCCAGTATTTTTGTCAAATAGTGAGTTCTTCCCCCCACAGCTTGGATCTTTGGTATTATCAAACACTAGGTTTCTATAGTCATTTACTGTTGTGTATTATGTACCTATAGCCAGTGTATTTTAAGCACCCTATTTCCTCTCAAGCTTTAGCTCATCCTGAGTTTTAACACTCCTGACACAATTCTCATAGTACCGTGTCCATACTTCTGTTACTGTTGTCTATTACCTGGTCTTTCTTCCATCTTTTGAACATCTAAGTTGTCTCATGTGTTTCCTGTGTATCCATATCAGTCTTTTTAGACAACCCTCTTCTTTTCCCCATTAGAGTTACTTCTCTTTGTATATGCAGAATTTCTTCCATTCTGAGCATTTCCCATCCCTCCTGGGATGACTTTCATTATAGGATTTTAGTCCATGGCAATCCTTCCTCTGAACTCTTTTAAATCCATTCTTCTGAAATCTAGGTTGAACATCAAACTATTCCTGGCCTGAAGTGTTTGCTTCCTCCTGAGGTTGACATCATTTTCACAGTGGATACCAGTTCTTCTTTGGTAGTAAAAGTCAGATCCAGAATATGATTTCCCCTTTGAAGTTCTCCAACATTTTGAAGGCTGACATTTTCATTAAGGTGAATCAAGAAATTGTTACCTGATTCATCTTAAATTGAGAGAGAACTCCAGGAGATTTTTGGATAATTGAAATCACTGTTGTGTCCTGTCATTGTCAAGCTTATTCCCTTTTCTCTTTCTCCAGGTCTTTAGTATATTCTCATGAGAGTTGACAAGTGGACACCAAAGGTAGATTGAAAAGGGCTCAGCAAGTCTACTCAGCATTGGTGTACCGACCCCTGTGAGGGCTGCTGAGCCCTTTTCATGGTTGTGCTTGTCCACTTTTGGTGCCCAGCTGTAACCCAACTCTCAACTCGTGGCTCCAGGAAGCTACAGCCTAGGCAGAGGCCACACCCCAGTAAAACCATCTTGGTAGATGAGCTAAACCAAGCTGAAGGTAACCAACAGGCCTCAAACCCATAGGTGAGTTAGGCAGGGTGTCTACCCTAAGCCCATGAAGGCTTCCCCCAGCAGAGTGGGCAGATGAGACCAGTTTGTTCCTGTGGCCATGAAGATGGCTGAAGCAGGCACTGTGGGGCGCTTAGAGTTTGCTCAGACACCAAGGACGCCAGGGTCATCCTCTGCATCCCAGGCCGCGGCCAGCCGTGCTGACTTGGAATAGAGCATGAAGCTGATGACTCTGTGCACCTCTGCCTCACTTCTGTCCAGGCCTACACCCAGTTGGCTTCATTGCTCCTCTTGGTAAATGAAGGACAAACAGTGCTGTACTCCAATGGCCATGGTGATTCTCTTTTTCTTTTTGTTGGTTTACACCAAGATGCTTTCCACCGTGCTTCCTGATTCCGTCTGTTTCCTTGTCACTCACTGCCCTCTCACCTATTCTGTTTCCATTGACTATGGAATGCTTTTCCAAAGCTATTGTCTTGTCGGTATAAGTCAGATTTGCCTTGCTTGTTATCCCTACTTTGTGCTTTTAGGTAAAGACATTGTGTTATAGCTTTGGTGTTGGAGGAACCCCAGATGTTTTAGCCCAGTGAGGAAACTGAGTCACAGAGATAGATGTTAAATGACTTGACAAAGTTACATCGGTATTAAGTGGGGTTTGGAGTCTGATCTTTGATTCTAGTGTTTTTTCAGCAATTCCTGTGACTTACAGATGTTTTCTACTGCTATACAGATTCCTATATTTTAGTTCCTATGGTGGATTTGCTTCAATAGTTTTCTCCCTTCTACTTCCTTTTCATTTTAAATAACCTGAATTTTATTTGCAATATTCCAGGTAAATACATTATTTTATTTAGCCCTTGTTAATTATAGTCATCTTCAGTGTCTACATCTCCCTCCTCTTTGGAAGAAACTTGACTCTCCTTGATAATTGAGATGTTCTTAGAGCCCGTTTGCCCTCTCACGTGAGGGAAACCAACATGCATTATTATGGATAGCGACCTCTTGGCCATAGCAGAAATACAAAAGTTGTACACCATGCACATCACTGCAAAATTCACCCCATTTTGCACTACTTACATTCTAATTGAGAGATAGGTACCTGGATAGAGCTGGAGAGAATGATCCTATAGAAGGGAAAGAATTGGAAAGGGCCTGGAACCTAGGCCTTAGGGTAGGGCTGAGTGAATCCAAGTTAAAGTCAAGATTCCCCAGAGTTGTGCAGAGCAGATTCAGGGCTAGGAGCCATATACGGATACCCAGAGGCATAAGGAATACATGATAGGCAGAAGTTGAGTGAGTCAGCTGAGGGAAGTATACTGAGCTGATTGGGAGGAGATGCAGAGCACTCTCTTTAGTTCTGAGTTCAGTGGAGAAGCTTGGTGATAGTGGGAGATGTTTTTCACTGGGGCAGTTTTATGCAAGCATGTTAATTCCTTTAAATAACAGTGGAAAGAAAGCGGGGGAAAAGGGAACAAGCACTTATTAATTGCCTGCTCTGTGCTGGGGACTGTTGTTAGGGCCTTTGCAAATATTAAAAATAGATCATTGGATCTCCCCACTCTGTAGAGATGTGCTAATATTGTCCTCTTCATTTTATGGTTGAAGAAACTGAGGCAGACAGGTAAAGAGCCTTACCCCAAGTCACATGGCTAGTAAGTGTCTCAGGTGCCCCACCTGGCTGCCTGTGGAGTCCAGAAAGATGGACCTTGCCAAGGTTAATACTAGAACAAAAAGGTGTCCTACACCCCCAGTGTGGGTACCTGATGAGCCATTCATTGGCCACTGAAAAGAAGTAAGAATCTGGACTGTTGAAGAGATGAGTCTGTGTTGGGAAAACAGGTAACAGAAGCTTCCGCCTACCCCCACTTGTCACTGATGATGGCTGAAGACTGTCAGCAAAGTGTTCTGATAGTTGGTGTGTGCTTCTCTTTGGGTCTCTAGATTGCTCCACCTCCATCTTTGGCAGAACCGCTGAAGGAATTGTTTAAGCAGCAGGAAACCGTGAGGGGGAAACTCCGTCTCCAGCACAGCATAGAGAGGGTAAGAAAATATCTGAGGGAATCTGAATGGGAGAACTTGTTCTTGGATCCCAGCCCTCTGGTCAAAGAGGCACGTCCCATCTTAAACCTCTCTCTCTCTCTCTCTCTCTCTCTCTCTCGTTCCCAGGAAAAGCTGATTGTTTCATGTGAACAGGAGATTTTGCGGGTTCACTGTCGAGCAGCTCGGACAATAGCAAACCAGGCTGTTCCATTCAGTGCCTGCACAATGCTGCTCGACTCCGAAGTCTACAACATGCCCCTGGAAAGTCAGGTCGGTGACTTTCTCCAGGCGTGGGGAGGATGTATGTTCATCTTATTGAGAGATCACGTCTTGTTTTGAAGTGGAGAAGGCAGTTTGGCTGTAAGCCACCTAAAATGGAGGCCAATTAATTCATCCTTCCTGACCAAGATCCTAAGCTATCCTTTAATTCAGAGCAATATTTACCTCCTCCTAAGTATGGAACAATTCCACATCTCTTCTGGTCATGCCACACCCAAATGTTTCTTCCAGATTATATAAACAAATAAAGACTGGCCAGAGCTGTTCTCTTATCTGCCACCTTCCTTCCCAGGTCACAACAGTGATGCATCAGTGTCTATTTTAAGATAGGTAGCATGCATCTGCCCTCAGCCTAGCTCCTAAAATAGAGCCTCCAACAATCAAGAAAGAATTGGAAACATTGTGCTTTCCTGCCCTTAGCAAGGTGCCTGGCACACAGAAGATGTTAATGAATGATTAGTGGTTTCAAAAGCATCAGCGGCTGCCTCTTCAGAGCTGATTGTGGCCCTTGTTGAGGACCAAAAGTACAGCAGAAGGCCAGGCCAGCTGACCACAGTGCACAGCCACCCTGGCAAGTGTCAGGGAGGCCACTCAGAACCCCATTGGGACCATACCTGGTGACCTCTTTTCACCAACCTCTTCCTATACTTCTCTGGATATGTTTGGATGTTTCTTACAGCCCTCAGTGTGACACCTCCCATGAGCTCAGCAATAGCTTGTCACCAGGAAAGATGGACATGCTACTGCCTATGGCTAAAAACCTTTGCCTTCTCTCAGGAAAGACTTCAAAAGGTGTGAGATAAAAATGGAAAATGCCTGTTTCACTTGATGTGAGGCACTGTTCTTAATCTGTTCTTATTCTTTTCCCCAGAAGATGGGATAGGACGTTTCTGTCTATCCTACTTGTCCCCCCTTGTTAAACTTTTCTTTTCTTGGTTGGCTCCACAGGGGGATGAAAACAAGTCAGTGAGAGATCGCTTCAATGCTCGCCAGTTCATTTCCTGGTTACAGGATGTAGACGACAAATACGACCGGATGAAGGTTAGGGCTCTTTGCTTCTCTCCAGTCTTGGGGTGTTTTTAGGACCTAAAGAAGCCGCTCACGGGGTCTATCACTGACCCATCAGACTTTTTCAAGGAGGCTTGGCTTGTGGCTCTGAAAGCTAGACTAGCCAGTGTTGCTCTTTAGTCAAGCACAGTGACTTTCCTTGGGATACTCCTCATGTCACAGTAGTAACATCTGTACAACTGGATCCCAGGAAAATCCACAGCATACAATCATCTTAGTGTACCCCACAAGAGGGCTCTGCAGAGCCTGTCCCCGTTGTCTGGTCGCCGTCAGTCCGAGGCGATCGAGGTGCTTGGTCAGTCACTCACCAGCCCTGCCTGGCCCTCCTGACATATGAGGGTCAGAAACCTTTTCTTCTTTCGGAGGGGCAGAAGGAATGGTGACTCGATCTTTGATTTGAAATCTGCAAAAAGCCAAGCTTTGGACAAGTCCGGGTCAGGTAGCTTTAACTCACAGTCAGTGCTTTTCTATGGGCCAACCACATTTCATCCGATGGATTGGTGTGCTAAGATTTGCAGCTCTGCCGTGAGCTTCAGCCCGTGGTCCTGAGGTAAGGGGAGGGGATTCCCTTTAGGGAAGAGCCATGTCAAGGAACCACGTGATTGGTGCTTGCGAGTACATGAGAGGTGATTATATGAGTAGCTTGTGGAGGAGAACAAATGTTAGGTACTCAGCAACATAGCAAATGAGGCGGGTTCTGTCGGAAAAGCTCCCCGCCTTCCCTGTGCCGGTCAGTCAGGTGCAGAATCTGGGGTCTTTGTCAGGGGACTGGGGGGTCCTGCTGCCCACCCCCTCTCACTGCTCCCTCTTGTCTTCTGCACAGACTTGCCTGTTGATGCGACAGCAACATGAAGCAGCAGCTCTCAATGCGGTGCAGAGGATGGAGTGGCAGCTGAAGGTCCAGGAGCTGGACCCAGCGGGGCACAAGTCTCTCTGTGTGAATGAGGTGCCGTCCTTCTATGTGCCAATGGTCGATGTCAACGATGACTTTGTGCTCTTGCCAGCATGACAAGACCAGATCCCAAGACAGTCTTAGAGGAAACTGGCCATGGCGGGAGCCCTCCTGGACGACTGGCTGAGCTCACGGTCATCCGAATGCTTGTTGATGAACCCCTGGGTGGAAAGGAAGAGCGTCTGTCAGGGGGGTGGGGGAGAGGGAGCGAGAGAACAGTTGCACTTTCTTCACAATGTATCCGTCACTTCTGGACTGATGGCAGGCACCCGGCCGCAGAAGTGGGAAACGCAGCTCTTGTATAAACCAGGTGCTTGAGCGGAGGGTGGAAAGCTTGCACACTACGCGAGTCTGACTAGACAGCCTGGACGGGCTCCCGGGTGCCCGGCCGCCCTCTGTCGCCCGAGCTGCCGAGCAGGGGCCAGCATCTTTGTGGAAATGGCAATTTTCAGATCTGTGTTTTCCATTCAGCTGCAGATTCATTTCAGAGAAGTTGCAGAAGAGAATTCATTTTTAAGTTTCTTGTTCCATCCGGATCTAATAGAAAAAAAAAAAATAAAGCAAAAGGCACCCAACCCACCTTTCATGTACAAAGGTATGATGGGGTGGGGCCAACAGACTTCCAAGTCTAAGGATGCTTTCCAGCTAAAATCACAGGGCAGCCACTGGTCCCCGTGTTTTCAGACAGCAGGGCTGTGGACGCTTGTGTGGAGCGAGGGCCCCGGTGGTGCCATCTGACCCCTCTGGAAGTTGGGGGGCAAGTGGTGACCCAGAGCTAGGACTCTGCCAATTGTGTTTTTAATGGAGTCAAATCCATGTGGTTTATATATTTTTTCCTTTAATCTTGGGCATTTTGTTTCTCTTTCTGAGAACATAACTTGAAAACACTACAGAGCCAATACTCATATAAAAATGTATCCCATAAATGCTGTACAGTTTTATATACATTAACAATGTACTTTTGCTGCCTTCTAGATAATTTATTTTGCAACACATTACTGCACAGTTGTAAATAACGTATGTACTGTAACATCACTTTCAGTTATGTGTAAAGAAATAAATAAATTAATTAAAATTATCTTTGTATATGTATAGTTCACATTAGGCAGCACTGTCCCTTTCAAGGAAACAGAAGGGCCAAAATGGCGTGCATCATTCAGTGTTCCGAAGCCTGTCTTCTGACCAAAAGAAAGATAACTCCACTCGGAATTTGCATTCTTCACTTTCTCAAAACATTAACCCTTTTTTTTCCCCCTCCTTTCTTTCCTGTCCTTTAACTTAGGACAAGTAGCAAAACTACCTACCCACATGGTCCAGCTGGTAACGTTTCACTGGGGTTGTGCCAGTGCCTTCTCTCTGTATGAGGCATGGGGGCGGGAGGGAGGCAGCCAGTGAGAGTGACCTGGTCTGCTTTAGAGAGGCCCCAGAGAGAAGTCTGTCATCGCTGTTGCTTTAAGATGAGCTTCTTGCCCTATGTGACGGGGATTCATTCAAATTCTCCTGTGTAATGGAGGAGCTAAGCTTCCTTAGACCTTTAGGAAATGGTCTTTTTCTGATGGAGAAGGTATTGTTCTGGTAGAAATCATGGAAAGTAATTTTTCACAGGAGGAAATCTTAGTGGTTTGTGGAAGAGATGACCTCCAGTCCAGGTTGGGTGCAAGTTTGGAGCCCTGTGGCAGCCTAGGACAGTCAGTTCCACAGAGACAAACAAGGCCTTATTTGGAAGAATCTCATCGATTTCACTGATTGGACTCGATTCAAGAGCAGTGAGTGCACAGGACGAAGTGGCATCAGTGACATTTTTACCTTTTTGTCACGTTTCTACTCTAGGGCCACTACCGTGTTATGGGAAATACGGAGAGAGGGAAGGAGGGCACAGCAGGGAGCGCTTGCCATCCATGTTGACAAGGATGGTTGTGTCTGGGACACAGAGAAGCTAGCTGCTAAATAATTTAGCCAATTAACTGTTGGATGTCACCTTATTGAGCTCCTGGCATCTGCCTAGAAGCTAGACACAGAGCATGAAGGTTTCTATTCCAGAAGTCTGCTTGGGGTGAAGGGGAAGGGTAGGGAAATCCATGTGGACAAAGAAAGGGTCTTCTTTTTGCCTTTGTGTTTCTCTGAAGGCACGTGAGCGATGACAGCTTACTTACTCTAAATGGAATCTTGTTGCTTCCCGTGGTGGTGAGGACCACTAACCAGCGGACTTGAGGCAATAGAAGCGAATGAAGGATTTGGTAGAAAGGGGTCAGAAGTGGAATCAAGTTTCCTGTGGGGCTCCTGCTTTGTTGGAAGACAGAGCAAGTGCCTTGAGTTTCTCTCTTAGAGAGAAAGTCCTGTTGCAGAGAAAAGGCGACAGGCCCCAAGAAAGGGCAGTGGACTGGAACCTGACTGAGGAGCTAGCTAGGCCCAGCTGTTACAAAGAGGTGGGTAGGTTATGGTTTGGTTGTCAGGGTTAGATTGCTGTAATGGAGGTGCCCATCCTCAGAGCAGCAGTGGGGTGAGGTGAAATTCAAAGCAAAGGTGAAGAGTGGAAACAGATTCCAAGTACTTCTCCCCAACGGTCTGTTGTTTTTGTTTCAATGAATCCAGGCACCCCCTCCCTATTTATTATTTATAAATCAGCTCCAATTTAGGAAATCCCTAAGAAGAAATGTCTGCTCAACTTCCTCCCTCCACACCCCCCACTCCAAACAAGCTAGTTTTGCATGACAGTCGAGACATTGGGCCTCTACAAATACGCCCAGAAATGTGTGCAAAGAGACATTTGGTGCTGTACAAATGATGACTTGAAATTCTTGTTATGATGTATGCTCTTGACTTGTTGAAAAGAAGTCCAACTTGATCAGCCTTTTAAAGTGTTTTAAATTGTTTTATTTGTCTGATGTCTTCTCTTCCTCTGCTGATATCCTTGAATGCTGAAGAGGAGGAAGTCTGGCTTTGTCCTCAGTCCCTTTCTTTTCCTTGCCACCTCTCTCACCTCCCTCCCACCCACACCTGGGGATCAACCATCAGATTCCCAGGCTTCTAGGACTTACACACTTGTTTGGAAAAGCAAAGAGAGAGAGAGAGGATGGTCTTATATAGCAGAATAGAGGCCAGCCTAGATTGAGACCGGCTCTTCCCAAAAGATGAGTCCAAACCTGTTCACCGTTTTGGAGCAGATAGCATCAGCTGCCAGGCATAAAGGGATAACAATGTGGAATTTGGGTAGGTTATTTGGGAGAAGAGGATTTTTTAAAAATCAGATAATTTTTATAGTCTATTTGAGGCTGAGGGGTAGAGGTTGGGATGGGAGAGATGGGAAGAAGAATCTAGCAAGTGTAAAGAGGGTTCCTCCCAGCCTTCCTCTGTTCATTTACCATGCTTGGCCCTACCAACCCTTTCAACCAACTGGCTGCCTGCTTTCTTGCCTCTCTCCCTACCCCTTCCCCTTCCCCTCCACGCCCTGCTTAGAGATAATAGAACTCATGGCTTTGGATCTGACAGCTTCTAGATCTCCAAGCCCTGGGGAAGACAAGGGCATTGCTTTCAAAGAATACAGCCAGCCTCCTCTCCATGGGGAAGAGCCAGGGCAGGAAATGGATCCGTCTGCTTTTGCGTACGGTGAGCAGTTTGCTAGGAATCTTCTCTGACTGCTTCTTCTTCTGAACATTGAGTTATCCTGACAGGAATGTTCTGTTTGTGGGGGCTCTGTGTAGCCCCCTCCCCAATAGCCCCCAGCCTTGTTCAAGTAGACAGTGCACGGTGAGGATTCGATTCTATATGCCCTGTAATGTCACTTTGCTCGTAGTGGAATGTACCGATACCCCCCTCACTCCAGTATTTTTGAGCTTCGTGGATGTATTACAACTATTTCCCTGCCACCATTACCCCCACCCCTCTTATTTTTTTATTTTAATCTAAATTAACTAATTCAGAGGCTGGTTTTCCTCACTGTCAAAGGGCCAGCTCAGATTTCTTTCCAGGGGCAGAAGAAGTGGGGGGGAAGAAATGTTCAACGTATATTCAGAAGGAATGAGCTAGATTATGTTTTTCTCCCCCCTCCTTCTCTACCCACCCCGTAAAAGGGACATACCAAATTATGGTCAGATATCTTTCAAGCCCTACTTTTTTTTTTCTTCTCTTTTGGGTTAAATAACCATAAATTAATCTGTATAAGCATGGAGAGTCCTTTTAATCAACAATTTCAAGCAACAATAGCAAAAGTAACGTATTACCTTTGACCCATGTGCTTTGTGGATCCCCCCTCCCCTGGACAGTGTAAATCTCCCTCCTTGTAATGCTTCTGAGACAGTGTATATAGATGTAAATAGCTTACAGGTCAGTTCACCCCCTCCTCTTTGTACTAGGTCCCGTTTGCGTAGAATGTGGGGTTCAGACAGCAGCGAGAGTGCATTGTCTGTAATGTAACAATGTAATTTTTTTTTTACAATGTAGTTTGTGTACATATTGTCTGGCAGTGCTGGTGCTGCCTCGGCCGGCGGCCGCTCTGCCGCCACAGTACTGTCCATTAGCTGTACAACTTCCTGCAGAAAGAGACAAAGTGAATACAAATGTTATTTTCTACAGTTGCATGTACAGAGATGAGCGCCAGAGACATGCTGTTGTCCCTCAGAGATAATGTTCGTAAATAAATTTTAAAAAAACAACCACCACTACCTTGTCTGGACTTTTTCAGTCTCCCAGGGTTACTGGGGGGGGGGGGAGGGGGGGTTATCAAACATCAGAAGGCACAAGTTACATAGGTAGACCCTATGCCTACCATCATGGAGCTCAAATGTCTGCAGATGTCAAGTCCAGCCTCTGCTACTGGTTCCCCCTTGTGTGACATAGGGCAAGAAACAGCCTCATTAAATGAGTTGGACTGCTTTACCTGACACCTGGGGGTCCTCCTTGAACTACTGGCTCTACACGCCTCCTCGAAGATGCTCATTCCCACTTAGCTTTCTCCAGAGCCCTTCAACCTAAACCATGAATGGGTTGGCTCCTGTTCAGTAAAGCAAAGAGAATTGCCTTCTAGGGGACGAGGTGGATAGGCATTGCTTGTTGTTAAACACTGCTTCTGACTCCTTAGATTTAGACCTCACTCCTACCCTTGCCTGTTACAAGATCCAAGGTGCTTAATGTCACCTTTGGGTACAGCTTCTGCTTACCTACCTTTCCTAGCTACACAGCACTCGGAGTGGCTTGAAACCTACCTCTGCCAGTCACTACATGCTCTTTCCCTCTCTACTCCCATTGGAAGTAAAGAATTTTCTTTTACTTTTGATTTTATTGCCAGATATTTCATCCCCCTTTGCTGCTAGGAGAGCCTTCCCTTCTACCAAAGATTAAAAACAAGCAAAAAATGCAAAACCATGTTTAGTGCCATGTATAAACATATTTCATACCTATTGTCCCCAACCTCTCCAATAAAAGGAGCATTTGCTCTCCTCTGGGGCCAAGTTTAGTCAATATAGAATATTCCATGTTTTCTTTCTTCTCATTTACACATTAGTCTCTGTGTATGTTGTTTTCTTGGTTCTGTTTAATTGGTTCTATATCATTTCTTGTAAGTCTTCCCATGTTTTCTTGAAATCTTCATTATATGTTAGCAGTAATAATCCATTGTATTAATCTAGCCTAGCCCAGCACCTAATATATTGTTTAGTCCTGTCCAACTCATCCTTACCAGAACATTCCAATGGTGTCCATGGGGTTTTCTTGGCAATGATGTTGGGGTTTTGCCATTTCCTTCTCCAGTAGATTAAGGCAAACAGAGGTTAAGTGACTTGCCCAGGGTCACACAGGTAGTGAGTATCTGAAGTAGGATTTGAACTCAGGCCCAGGGCTTTATCCCCCAAGCCACCTGGCTGCCTCCAAAAAGTAGGTACTTACTAAATGTTTGTAGATGACTAACACTAAACTTAGTGTTAATAGTTAAACTTAGTGTTTAATAGCCCAGGTTAGTGATATCTAGAGATTACTTTGGGGGTTTGCCTCTACTGTCCCTGTCTTACTAAAGAGAATGTGTAACAATGGTATAGAGAAATAATTGTGTGAGGACAAGTTTCTTGCTTAGCTGGCATAACTTCACACTGAATTGTATTTTCATACTTTCTAAAAAATCCCATCTCAATACAAAGTAAAAGGATGGAAATGAGATTTCAGATAGTCAAATAAAAGGGCTGAAGAAGATATGTCACTAGCAATAGGAAGATCAAAGGATGGAGTAGATGGGACCATAGTATAGTCATGGATGCAGGAAACTGGCCCTCATTTTAGTTGTTGGGTTTTTTTCCCCCGCCACAAACAGTCTTTGGAATAAGAACCAAAAACAAAAACAAAAAACCACCAATTTAACTAGGAGATTAAAACTCTTAGTGAGGAGTTAGGAGAATATCTTAGTGTCCTGAATGAGTTCCAAGTTACCCAGACCAGATAAAGGATATACCAAGCCCAGTAACCAATATGTACTCCCCGTGATTTATGTGCACTTATTTTATACTTCTGGAAGTAACCTAGAAGGTATTTGCTGGGATTATGAAATGGTCAAAAAATCTCCTAACTTTAGGGAATTAGGTTACTAGGTATTGCTACTGTTGATGGAAGGTGGAGGTTTGAAAAGAAAAAGACAAATTTTTGAAGTGAACAGCTAGTTATGGTGCCTGAGAATGGGAGGTTGGACTTCTTAACTAAGGCTTAAAATCAGTCACACAACAAGTGTGCTAAGTGCTGGGGGGGAAAACTGATCCCTGCCCTCAAGATTATGTTCTGATGGTAGAGATAACGTGTATCTATATATTTGTGTGTATGTGTGTATGTATATATACACATTTATATTTACATCTATGTGTATATGTATGTAATGTGCATGTGTGTTGTGTATATAGTATGTGTGTGTGTGTGTGTGTGTGTGTGTATATATATATACATACATACATACATACACACATCATAGTATTATGCAGACACCTTGGAGAGGAAGTCTCTAGCAGAAAAAGCCTCCTACAGAAAATGATTCTTCACCCAAAGCCTTAAAGAAAACCAAGGATTCCAAAAGGTGAAGGGTGAGTATTCTAGATGCAAGGCAGAAGGAAATAGGAGACAGACCTGTCATGTGTGAGAAGGCCAGTATGGATGAACCTTAGAGTATGAGGAGGGGAACAATGTCTAAGAAAAGTGGAAATGGAGGAAGGGACCACATTTGGGGAGAGTTGAAGTGTCAGAGCAGTTTATAGTTGCTCCTATTGCCCAGAGGCAATAAGAACACTGAAGTTGAGTGAACTGGGGGGAGAGGGTAGTAGTGACATGGGCAGACCTGTGCCTTAGGAAAATCACTTTAAAGGCTCTGTGGAGGGCTCTTAGCCAGAGATGGAGTATATCTAATGGGGGCTGGTAAAATAGATTCGTGTGAAGACTTGTGGATCTGGTCATGAGGGCATTAAGCTGAAGATAGAGGGGAAGGAGAAAGTTTGCCAAATCAGATACTACTAGAGAGTAGCAGGTATGGCATATGAGAGCCGCAGTAATTCACTGGAGACAATATTCAAGAACAGAAGCAACAAAACCCATGCCCTATGCAAATGCACAGATTATAGGTTATAAATAAGATGGACTAGTGATCTTTTAAAAAAGATTTAATTTCATTTTTTATTCACAATTTAGCAAATGCTAACTAAAATGAACATTTCTGTATATGTTATGAAACAGGAGAGGATTGTCCATGAACTTGTGAATCTCTATTACATAGTTTACTTTTCTTTTAAAGTTTATAATAAATTTAACATGTAACTTTCAAAGCTATACTGCTTATCTGTGATTCCTTTTGTTCCCTTTGGAGAATTGGAGTGGGAGGGGGAAAATCCCATCCTAACCTCCCCCCCTTCTACTTACTCCCAAAAATGGGGTGGGGAGGGGAGAGGAGGACACTTGAATCAGCTATGCATGTTGAAAAATGTATGTTTCAAATGTAAATCTTGAGTCCATCACGTCTCTAACAGGAGGTGGGTAGGATGATTCATCTTTGGTCTTCAGGAATCATGACCAGTCACTTAACTTATCAGAGTTCCTAAGTCTTCCAAAGTTGCTCGCCCTTACAATGTTTTTCCTGTATAAATCATTCTCCTGGTTCTTCTCACTTTGCATCAGTTTATACAAGTCTTTCCAGATTTTTCTGAAACTATCCTCTATCATTATTTATTTATTTTTTTTTTAGTGAGGCAATTGGGGTTAAGTGACTTGCCCAGGGTCACACAGCTAGTAATTGTTAAGTGTCTGAGGCCGGATTTGAACTCAGGTCCTTCTGACTCCAGGGCCGGTGCTCTATCCACTGCGCCATCTAGCTGCCCCCTCCTCTATCATTTTTTGAATGTGGTTTAAGACTGGAGTATAAAAGGAGATGTGATTCAAAAGGAACATAATAGATGAAGGTAATAAGGAAGTAGCATTTAAAATTAAGAACATATGTTCATATATGGAAATCCATTAGCTAAGAGGGAAAAAACATGATAGAAAATATTAAGAGGGAGTAATAGAAGTAATGTTATGATAAGGAGTATACTGTAGACGACTGAGCCAGAATGGAGAAATAGATGAGTTTAGGAAACCCTTCACAATTTTGTCATGGAGTTATGTTATAGTTGTGATGAGAGACTTCAACTATCCACTTAGCTACAGGAACTCTCCACTACCTTCTCCACTAAAAGCAGAACTATTGATTGTATCTTGAGTTACTCTAATGAAATTTAAAGGTTAAGAAACAACAAGGTGGACTGCTCTTTTAGTCTTGATTCGAATCAATATCCAGCAACAAGTTCCTTAAGTAGATGTATTAGGAACATTAAGGAAGACATGGTCATGCCATCTCAGAATCTGGGAAAGAAAAAAGAGACAAAAGCCAGGCAGAGTTTGATGTGTAGGTTTCAGAATTCAGAGTTAGAATAAATAGAATTCTGTAGGGGCCAGTCAGCTGCAAAATGATGGCATATGCTCAAGAACAAAATTCTAAGAACCCAAATGTTTATGATTCTAATGAAGTAAAGTGGAAGATATTTAAGGACATTGATTAGCGAATCAATGGGTTGGGTTGGATGAGATGATGTTAACATAAGTGTAAGGAGTCAGAATTAACCCAGATCTTCATTTTCTTCTGTTTTTGAACAAGGAAGTATTGGACAAAAATGGTTAATAGGGAGGTGAAACCCAAGATAAGTGAGGAAAACTGGTCTGATAGCATCTAGTTGCCCTCAAAAAAAATCCAGGCCAGGGGCAGCTAGGTGGTGCAGTGGATAGAGCACTGGCCCTGGATTCAGGAGGACCTGAGTTCAAATGTGGCCTCAGACACTTAACACTTATTAGCTGTGTGACCCTGGGCAAGTCACTTAATCCCAACTGCCTCACCAAAAAAAAAAAAAAAAAAAATCCAGGCCACAGGGCTAGAATGAACTACGTCTCCATGTACTAAAAGAAATGGAGAATATAATTGTTGAGTTACTAATGTACATGATCTTTGAACAATCCTGGAGAATGAGAGAAGGACCAGAAATAGCCAAACAGTACCCCATTTTGGGGGGTGCTTCTGAGAAAAATACCTTCTTAAGGGCTAGCCAGGTGTGGTTACAATCTAATTAACTTGAAGTAGGCTAATCAGCAGTCAATCACTCTTACTTAATTCAAACATCTTAGATTAATCTCCAGGTAAACCTTTGAGTATCTTCCAAATCCCATTATTTTCTCACAGATCTTAGGTTTTTCTGTTAACCCCTTTTTCATCAGAGTCAAGTTCAAATCCCAGGTCCACTACTTAATGGCTTTGTGATCTTGGGCAATTTATTTCCAATCTCTAGGACTTAGTTTTGTCATCTGTAAAATGAGTAGGTACAACTAAGTGTTCAATAAGGTCCCTCTTAACTTATACAATCCTATGGAAGAGAACTGACCTTGGTTAGAGGATTTGAGAGACAGTCCTTTCCCCTAACACCTATACCTGCCCTTGGTGAAACAAAAACAAATACCTCCTCTAGTATTATCTAATGAAATTTCATTATTGAGCTTCATTCTTTTGGGTTACAGAATCGCAGAGCTAGAAAGGACCCCAGAGATTTGTCTAACATTCTTGGGGGTGTTCAAGGGTCTTTAAGGGCTCTCTAATAAGATTGAAATACTCCTAGAAGGGGGCAAATATTGTTTAATTGTATTAATGTTTTATATCACTTTCATTTATGAATTAAGCCTTCCCCCCTTCACTGAGGAAATCATCCTTTGTAACAACAACAACAAAAAGATAGAAGGGGAAAATTCTGGGAATATGAAGGAGAAAGGTATGTATTTGAAGAGGGCGGGTGTATTCTCCATCTTGAGGGGGTGTCAGAGAGAGAAACACAAAGAGAAAGAGATGCAGAAAGACAGACACAGAGAGAAAGTGGAGTGAGAGAGAGAGAGAGAGAGAGAGAGAGAGAGAGAGAGAGAGAGAGAGAGAGAGAGGCAGAGAGAGGCAGAGAGAGAGAGAGAGAGGCAGGCAGACATATAAACAGAGACAGAGACACACATATGTGACGAGGCATCAGTGCCATTAACTTGTTTCTTTCTCAGCACTCACATCCAAAAAGACTATGAGAACCAATTATTACAGAGGTATTATCTTGGGAAGTATTGCCACTGGGGTGTGGACCTAATCCAGTTGGGGTGTGATAGAATCTCTCTCTCTCTCTGAGAGTCTCCCCTTCCCATGGCTCTGAGCCAAGGCTAAAAGTAGTAACTTGCTCCTCTCTAGTATCTAAGCAGAAAGCCCCTTCTTTCTTCCTACAGTGAAAAAATCTTTAGCTGCCCTATTTCTACTTTCTGTGCTGATCAGTTCCTCTGATCACTGTGTCATTCTCTTCCTTTCTGCTCTATCATTTTTCCTGAGCAATAAAGCTAACAGCACACTAGCCTGGTTTATGTGATTATATGGAGGTGGGGATATAGAGTAGGTCAGCAATAAAAATTGTAGATTCATTTAATATCTAGTGTGAGGCTAGAAAATGGGGAACCAGTTGTGCAATGTGGCCAGCCTGAGGCAATTTCCACCAACATCAGCATGTTAGCCTTTAACCAGCTGAGAAAAATTATTAATAACCTATGATCTGTGTAGATCCAGAATTTCCCCCTTTTCACAAAATCATTATTTCAAAGCTCAGTCTCTGAAGGCTGAATTAACTTTCTCCTCATTCTTGGTCAGACCCCACCCAGCCTTACAAGGAATTTAATCTAAATTGGGGAAGCCCATTGTGCTCTACACAGGTAAGGGGGGCGGGGAATAATTCTTAGATTAGATTGTCCGAGGCTGGGCAATCTAGAAGTCAATGACATAATTTAAATTATACCACCCACCCCATCCCCAGACCCTCATTAGAATAGATCCACTTCTCATTGTAATATTTATTCTTTCTCTTTAATTATTAACCAACCAGAGTTGATTGCCATCCTCAGGAACACCTACTCTTCCAAGAGCATATAAACTGAGCCTGCCACCATGATTGGTCCTTGGCATTTGAGAGTGTCACTGACCCTTTTATTAATAAAATGCTAGCTTGGAGAAGCTGTGGGAAAATTGGAACACTAATGCATTGTTGGGGGAGCTGTGAACAGATCCAACCATTCTGGACAGCAATTTGGAATTATGCCCAAAGGGCTATAAAGCTGTACATACCCTTTGACCCAGCAATACCACTTTTGGGTCTTTTTCCCAAAGAGATCATAAAAAAGGGAAAAGGACCCACATGTACAAAAATATTTATAGCTGCTCTTTTTGTGGTGGCAAGGAATTGGAAATTGAGGGGATGCCCATCAATTGGGGAATGGCTGAACAAGTTGTGTATATGAATGTAATGGAATTCTGTTGTGCTGTAAGAAACAATGAACAGGAGGAGTTCAGAGAAACCTGGAAGGACTTGCATGAACTAATGATGAGTGCAATGAGCAGAACCAGAAGAACATTATACACAGTATCATCAACATTATGTGTTGATCAACTGTGATAGACTGGATTCTTCTCACCAATCCAACGGTACAAGAAAGTTCCAAAGGACTCATGATGGAAAAGGCTCTCCAAATCCAGAAAAAGAAAAGGGGTGGGGGGGAACTGTGGAATATGGATGCTGATTGGACCATACAATTTCTTTTGTTTTTGGTGCTGTTGTTTTTCTTTTTTGAGGCTTTTCTTTTTTGCTCTGATTCTTCTCTTATAACATGACTAATGCAGAAATATGTTTAATGTTATATATATATATATATAACCTATATCAGATTGCCTGCTATTTAGGGGAGGGGGGAGAGATGGGAGGGAGGGAGAAAAATCTGAAATTGGAAATCTTATCTAAACAAATGTTGAAAGCTAAAATAAATAAATAAATATTTAAAGAATGCTAGCATTAATAAAAATGATTAATTATCCAGAAATTATGTCTCTTGAACTCTTTAAACATCACACCAGGACAAGGTGATAAACAAGTAGAAATAAAAGCAAAGAGAAGAATTTTCTTTCTTTCTTCTTTTTTTGGTGAGGCAATTGGGGTTAAGTGACTTGCCCAGGGTCATACAGCTAGTAAGTGTCAAGTGTCTGAGGCTGGATTTGAATTCAGGTCCTCCTGACTCCGGGGCCAGTGCTCTATCCACTGTGCCACCTAGCTGTCCCCAAAGAGAAGAATTTTAATCTGATCTTGAATCTGAATTTTAACCTTTAATTCCTTACATAAAATATACGTGTATATATATATATATATATATATATATATATATATATATATATATGTGAGTGGGATATAGAGGACTTGAGTCAGTTCGGACTCTGAGGCTGGGGTCTGGAAAGTACTGAACACCCTAGTCCTAAACCATTCTGTCCATTTTCCATCCTGTTGCTAAAACACACTCCCCCCACCCCCCCGCCCCACCCCGTTCTTTGGCCAAACAGGGTGTTGCCCTGAGAGACATATCTTTTGCCTTACTGAACATGGTGTATCCCAACCCCTCCTCTTTGCTGTCTCCTGTTAGTTCAGCCCCACACTGGTACCACCCCTCCCTTCTTGTATTCCAAAGCCCCCTAGCTCCTGGTACCACCCCTCCCCTCACATGGGTGGAATGGTTTCATAACCACCTGCCCTTCCCACATCCTCTTCTCCCTAGCTGAGCATGCCTCCATACCTTGATCACAAGCTCAACATGGGTACCAGGTGGGGACAGGATAGGATTTTAGATTGTGAGCCCACCTAGTGCACGAGGAGAAATGCTCCCTCAAACTTCTATAAAAACCCAATTCCTGAGCCCATTGGCACATTCCTTATTACTTGCATGAGGTCACCCATTCTCATGAGAACGAAATAAATCTGCTTGACTCGGATGTCTCCTCAAATTATTTGGGTAAATTGAGGCAATTGTCCCATACATATGTGTGTATGTCTATGTGTATATAAGTGATATGGCATGGAATTTAGGGTCAAATTGATGGCGAGTCGTCCCAAAAGAATTACAAGACTCAGTGACTCAGTTTCCCAAGTTTTATTGCAATACTGTGAGTGACCACAGGGAGAGAACCAGAAAAGTGAAAAGGTATCTCTCGAATAATGAAAGGAAAGACAGTTATATTTATAGTATGGATAAATTGATTATCATCTCATTATACTAATCTCCACCTTGGGGAGGTACAGGGGAGGGCTTATCCTAATTTGGAGCTCCTGGGATCCTAAGCCAACCCCCAAGGTCAGTACCTTTTTCAGTGGAGATGTGTTTTGGGGGTTTACATGTCATAAGGTGAATCTGGGGACAAATTTGGCCTTTTCTGCGCATGTCTCTTTCTAGTTCCCATGACTAGTTCCAAACGATCTTCATTTTTCACTAGAATTTCTATAGCCTGTCTTGTGTCTCATTGTTATAATCTTAAGCCTTCAGGGCCTAGCTCCCTCTGTTCCATTATGGGCATTGATTTCTGTGGGTAAGAGAACCTAGCATCCTGACTTGTAAGTTATCCATTAACTGGGGTCTAACTCCCTTTTGGAGCTAATATCTGAATTAAAGCTTGGGTCTTAGGTTTTTCTGTTAACCCCTTTTTTGCCTCCTACATCAAGTGTATGCACTCACAAGTCTATTTTACTAAGCCTAAAAGCCAAGGACAAAAGGGGAAGAGGGATAACATCGCATGGGCTTTCCTGCGTTCCTCTATCCCCTGGCACTTGACCATATGACATAGATAAGCATTTTGCCCACTTTCCTAGAGGTTTGCACAGATTACTCCATGGAGTTCAGTGTGTTACATCTGTAAAATGAAAGGTTTTCCAAGTGGGTTCAGAGGAGGATTTTCTCAAACTGTCAAGGAATTTATAATCCCTATATTTTAGAAATTGTTTTCAATTATAGAAAAAGATGGAATGCCATTCTTACCAATTCATTTTCAGACAAATATAATCCTGATTCAAAGACAACACTAAGGAAAATTATAGGCTTATCCAGCTAATAATGGCTGACATTTATATCTTATTTTATATATATTTCATTGCTTCCTCATAAGAATTGGGGGGGGGGCGGGATACAGAGTATCTGTGATTTCAACTGCACAGAGACTGCCCTCCTTACACTTACTAAGTAAATCCTGATAAGTTGCCTAAGGCACAGAGAGGCCAAGTCACTAGCCCAGCAACACAGAATAAATGTCCAAGGCAGGATTAGAACCCAGATGTTCCTGACTCTAAGTCCATCATTCTGTCTAAGCCACCACTCATTAAATTTCCAGTTGTCCTAATATATATCTTGTCACTGGACCCAAATGACAAAGGAAGAGAGTGAGGTTGATGACCTTGCACATCCCTCCCTCACTTAAATCTAATTCAGTGCAAATCATGACGTCACCCCAAAGAAATGGTCCTCTCCAAGACAGAAAGACAAAGGACAACAACAGGATATACAGGTTTATTAGTCATCAGTATAGAGAGAATTAAACCCATGGGAGCTGATTAGATCAAAGGAGAATGATATAAAGAGAAGCCTAAGGGCTCAGAATAGAACCTTGTGGGACCTTTACACTTGGGAAGTCTGAGGTAAATGATGAACAAGCAAAGGAGATTGAGAAGGTATATGTGAACGTGTCTGCAAACAAACTACAACAGTGGTTTCTACAATTCTACAATGAACACACATAGCAAATAGCAAATAAACCCATTTATCTGAACTGATTAAAAAAAAGGAAATAAGAGAAAGTATACAAATGGGAATATAAGAGACAACAGAGTAAATGACTCTGCTATTAGGAGTAAGAAATCCTAGCTCAACCAAGAAAGAAAGCCCCAGATTTCACCTAGGAGGAAGTTCCCTGAAGTCTCTTGTGTAGTAAACTTGGGACAGGCACATGATCAAGATTCCAGATCTTTACATGTTGGCTGTTTCCCCAGAGTCTCTCTCCCTTCAGAGACCTAAGAAAAAGTCTTGGAACCACCTAGCTTCTCTCTTGAAGCTGGAAGCCTAAAACCCAGGCTCTCTCATTTCTCCCAAGCTCCCATTGACCATAGCCCTAAAAAAGTCAAGGAGCATTGAATAATCAATCTCCAAAAATAAGGAGAGTCTAATGCAAATGGGATTAATGCCAAAGCCATGAGAGCTATCCAAAAGTGGAGTAGATATCCAGGGAAAGTTGTAGATTCTCTTCCTGAGAGGTCTTCAAACAAAAGTTGAATGATCACTTTTGGGGTATGCCATTCCTGCAAACAATATTTATTGTAGTTCTTTTTGTGATAGCAAAGAACTGGAAAATAAGGGGGTACCCATCCATTGGGGAATGGCTGAACAAATGATTGTGTATGAAAGTAATGGAATGTCACTGTGACATAAGAAATGACAAAAGGGATGTTTTTGGAGAAACCTTAGAACACTTAGATGCACTGATGCACTGAAGTAGGTAGAACCAGAAGAACAATTTATACAATGACACCAGCCCTGCTAAGACTTGAGAACTCTGATCAAAGCAATAATAAAGCATGATTCAAGAGGACCCATGACAAATGGTCTTATGCGGAAGGAGATTGTGAGGGAAAACAATCAATCCTCTTCTCAATTATTCTTGGGAACTCAGCTTCGATGTGACAAAGGCTCTTTTATTTTCTTCTCGTGAGGAGGCACCCTAGTGTGCAGCTAGTGGGTGCAAAGAAAGAGGGCTTGAAGGTCCTGTTTTAAACCCTAGTCCCTAACATGAATGGACCCTCCCCTTATTTATCATTGGTCCGATTACTCAAGGGTTACAATCTATGCGCAAAACCTAGCTAATCAGAATGGAGTATTCCCATCCCTAATCAATTCTTCCTTATATGGACACAACTCCAGAGAGGACCTTATTGAGACCAGAGCTCCTTGAACCATGTGATTTTGTTAGCCAGAGGGGGAGGAGGGGATCTGAGTCCTTTGTCCTAAAAACAGGTCAGGAGGAATATGATTGACTGTTATATCCTCATTGAGAGGAGACAACTACCCATTTTCTTACAGAGATATATTTTTAGACATGGCCTATGATGGAATTTGTGTTATAAAGGTTTAATTTTTTTCCAGTTGGAGGAATTTGGAGGTAAAGAGGTACCAGGAAAGAAAAAAAGGAAGGACAGAAGGAAAAGGAAAGGAAAGGATAAGAAAGGGGGAAAAGAGAATAAAAGAGGAAGGAAAGGGAAAGAAGGACCAAAGGAATGAAGGAATTGAAAGGGAAGGCAAAGATGGTGGAATAAAGGTAAGGGACTTGCCTGAGTTCCTTTAAATTCCCCTCTAAATAGCATTAAAATAACACCTAAAAATGAATCCTGGAGTGGAAGAACTAAAAAAAGGGCAGGTTGAAACAATTTTGCAGCCCAGGACAACTTAGAAGTTCAGAAGTTCACTGGGGTGAGAGTAGAGTGCAGAGCAATACGGGTCATGCCCAGTAAGCCAGCAGCAAACCTTGAGGGCCACTGAATTGGCAGCAGCAGTTTTCTGAGCTCTCAGCCCACAGATGGTTAGGGGGTTAGACAACTGGTCAGATGGAGATTACAGGGGCCCTTTGCTGGCACTGGGAGCAGGACTCTGTTGTGTTGCCCATACAGAGATCCGAGTGGCAGTCCCAGGACAAGGAGGAGCACAAGCAGGAGCAATGACCCTAGTCACAATTCCAGGGTAGAGAGAGTGTTTGTGACCACTCACAGACCAGGGCACAGGTCAGGAGAGCAGTGACCACACCTCTCCTTAGGTCATACCACCCTGGAAGAACTGAAAACTTACAAACTCCCAGAACTAGGTTTGAAAACAGCAGCATGAAAAACCTGAGTGCTGCCTTCACTGCAGAAGCAGTACCAAACTTTAACATAAATTTAAACATCAAGGAATAAGCTAGAAAAATGAACAAACAATGAAGAAAGAACCTTACTATAGAAAGTTACTATGGTGACAAGGAATATCAAAACACAAACTCAGAAGCAGACAACAAAATCAAAGCAGCTATATACAAAGCCTCAAAGAAAAATGTGATTTGGTTTCATGCCCTGGAAGAGCCCAAAAAGAATTTTTAAAAAATGAAATAAAACAGTGTGATGTTTAAAATCTAGCCTAGAGTTCCAGCCTGGTTGGGTTCTTCCTGAAGTCCTCCTCCACGAGCCTGCTTTAATCAGGAACACACTAGCAAGCTGTTTGTGGAAGCTTTTTATAGAACTGGAACAGAGGCGGTCCTTACACACTGCTTCAAGGTGATTGGTTGGTGTCATCCAATCATCACATTCCCCCCTTTGTTTCTTCTAGGAACAGGTGTTCCTAGATGAAACAGTAAAAAATAATTAAGTCTTTGGAAGTCTTTTCTCAGTTCTCTTGTCTTCTTGGAGTAGTAAGATGTCATCAGGAGGAAGCTGGATTCTGGTCTGGAAAACTGGGCTCTGGACTCTGGACTGGAAAGCGGGATTCTCTTCTTTAACTGTTTGAATTGCTGGATTTTTACTAAATCTTAGCATAGCGTTGTCAATGATCAAATTTAATACATTCTATTATATTCCCTCCTTTATACAATAGAGGGTTGAGGTAGTTATGCAATCTATAACACTTCTTACCACCATGTGTCTGGATCAAAGCCACTGCTTCAAGGTGATTGGTTGGTGTCATCCAATCATCACAACAGGTAGAAGAAAAATTGGAAAAGAAGTAAGAATGAAGCAAGAAAATAATGAAAAAAGAGTCAACAATTTGGTAAAGGGGACACAAAAAAGGCTGAAGAAAATAATATCTTAAAAACCAAAATAGGCTAAATGATAAGAGAGAGAGAGAGAGAGAGAGATCAAAACTCCACTGAAGAGAACTCCTTAAAAAGCAGAATTGGGGGCAGCTAGGTGGCGCAGTGGATAGAGCACTGGCCCTGAAGTCAAGAGTACCTGAGTTCAAATCCTGCCTCAGACACTTAACACTTACTAGCTGTGTGACCCTGGGCAAGTCACTTAACCCCAATTGCCTCACTAAAAAAAAAAAAAAAGCAGAATTGGACTTCTGGTGCCAAGATGGCAGACTAAAGAATGAACACTCTGAAACCCTCCCAAACTCCCCTCCAACCAATGAGAAAATCACCTCAGAATTCAGGAAAGGTCTGTATTACTGGGTTGGTAGAGGAGTGAGGTTTGAGAGCAGAAGCAGTAGCAGCAGCTGCCAGCCTTACATCAGGGGGCCTGCAGCAGGGCTCTAACCCTGGAGCTATCCACCAGTGAGGCTCTACCCTCCCCTCAAACCAGCAGCCCCCTAGGCAAGTAAACAGTCTGGCCTGCACAGCAAGGGCCCTCACCAGCCACCCCATCTTCAGCACAAGCCTTGACCCCACTGTTGACCAGTAGTGAAGCCCGTCCCCAAGGCTGGCCAATGGTGAGATCCCTCCCCAGGGGACTACCAGCAGAGAGACTCTGTTTCCAGTCATGGGGACCTGTAACGATTGGAATGATGCCACCTGCTGGATACTTACTGTAGAAGAGTTCTGCCCATGAAGCGAAGGTCTTTGAGGGCAAGACCAGGAGTCTTTTCTTTGGCGGGAGGAAGTGACGCGGACTAGTGGGAGGAGGAAGGAAGAGACTGGCGCTGACTCTGGGGCTCTTTCCTCTGGACTCTGGTGGAGAGCGGAGCTAGAAATGTGCTCTCCCTTTAATAGATAGGAATCTAGGCCTTTTTCTCTCTCTTTACCAAATTCTTATTCTCCTTAATAAATGCTTAAAAGTCTAACTCTTGGTAAAGCTTATAATTTATTGGCGACCACTCATTAGATATTTTAGACAGACTAGCTAGAATTTTAGCCCTTAACAGACCCAACCCTCTAACAGATCTGCAACAAAATGACTCCTCCAGGGCCTGCTAGCAGAGAGGCCTCCTTTTCATAGCAACCCAGCAGCAAGGCCCCACCCCTGAAGCAGGTCAATAGCTACACCCCACACCCAGGGGAGGCCAACAGGGAGAATCCACCCCCCTCCCTCCCAGTACAAGCCAGAAGGGAAGACTACCTTACAGAGAAAGCAAGCAGATAAGCCCTGAAGCCCAATGAAAGTTGGCAGTAAGAGCCAGAGCTGCAGCACAAAAATGTGGGACAGTGAAGGACTAGAGCCCAACCCTCACATAAAAATGTTAAGTCACAAAAAGGCAGAAAAATGAGCCAAAAAAAAAAAAGCTTGACTATAGAAAGTTACTATGGTGATAGGGAAGATCAAAGCACAAACTTAGAAGAGGAAAATAGTGCCAAAATGGCTACATGTGAACCCTCAAAGAAAAATTAATTTCGTCTCATGCCCAAAAAGAATTCCTGGAAGAGCTTAAAAAGGATTTTAAAAAGTAAATTAGGGAAGTAGAAGAAAAATTAGAAAAGAAGAGAGCAATGCAAGAGAATCATGAAATAAGAGTCAATAGATGGGAAGAGTTATACAAAAATATACTGAGGAAAATAACTCCCTAAAAACCAGAATTAGCCAAATGGAAAAGAAAGTACACTCACTGAAGAAAATAATTCTTTAAAAATTAGAATTGAACACGTGGAAAGTAATGACTCTATGAGATATCAAGATATGATAAAACAAAATTTAAAAAGTAAAAAAAAAGAAGAAAATGTGAAATTTCTCATTGGAAAACAGACCTAGAAAATACATCCAGGAGAGATAATTTAAGAATTATTGGATTACCTGAAAGCCATGATTAAAAAAAGAAAATGAAAAAGAAAAGCCTGGACAACATCTTTTAAGAAATTATCAAAGAAAACCACCCTGATATATTATGCCCAGAGGGCAAAATAGAAACTGAAAGAATCCACTGATCACTGCCTGAAAGAGATCTCAAAATGAAAACTCCCAGGAACATCAAAGACAAATTCCAGAACTCACAGACCAAGTAGAAAGTATTGCAAGCAGCGAAAAAGAAACAATTCAAATATTGTGGAGCTTTAGTAAGGATTACAAAGAATTTTGCAGTTTTCACATAAAAGAACCAGAGTGCTTGGAATACAATATACCAGAAGGCAAAGGAGTTAGATTTACAATCAAGAATCACCTATTCAGCAAATTCAAATATAATATTTCAGGGAAATTATCGACATTTAACAGAATAGAAGACTTTCAATGATTTCTAATTAAAAAACCAAAGCTGAATAAAAAATTTGACCTCCAAATACAAGACTCAAGGGAAACATAAAGAGGTAAAAAAGAAGCAAGAGAAAACATAAGAAATTCAATAAGGTTAAACTGTTTATATTTATATATGGAAAGATAATATTTATAACTCTTAACCTTGTTACTTGTAAGAACAATTAGGAGTATATGTAGACAGAGGGTGTGGATATAAGGTAACATTGATGGGATGATATCCCTAAAAACAATATAAATGGGTGAAAAAGAAATTGCACTGAAAGAAGGAGGGGAAAGATTGAATGGGGTAAATTATCCCACATAAAAGAGGCATGAAGAGCTCTTATAATAGAGGGGAATATGGAAGAGAGGGGCTGGCAAAACTTAAACCTTATTCTCATCAAAATTGTCTCAAAGAGGGAATAACATACATATTCAGTTGGATATAGAAATCTATCTTACCCTATAAAGAAGTAAAAAAGGGTCAGGGACAATAGAAAAGGGAGGGGGAAATTGGTAAAAGGGGAGCCTATTGGAAAAGGTGGTGATCAAGAGTGAAACACTTGTGAGGAGGGAAAAGGTGGGGTATAAGAGAGAGGATAAACAAACAAAAAGTAGCATGGAGGGAAATACACAGTTATTATAACTATAAATGTGAATGGGATGAACTTGGATTAAAAACCACAACCCTGGGGGCAGCTAGGTGGTGCAGTGGATAAAGCACTGGTCTTGGACTCAGGAGGACCTGAGTTCAAATCCAGCCTCAGACACTTGACACTTACTAGCTGTGTGACCCTGGGCAAGTCACTTAACCCTCATTGCCCCACCAAAAAACCAAAAACCAAAACCCAAACCAAAACCCAAACCCTACAATATATTGTTTACAAGAAACACATTTGAAGAAGAGAGATACACACAGGGTGAAGGTAAGGGGCTAGAGCAGAATCTAATATATGCTTTACCTGAAGCAAAGAAAGCAGGGGTAGCAATCCTAATTTCAGACAAAGAAAAAGTGAAAATAGATATAATTAAAAGAGATAAAGAGGGAAATTATATTTTGGTGAAAGGTACCATAAGCAATGAAGTCAGGTAAACACTTAACATATATGCATCAAATAGTATAGCATCTAAATTTTTGAATTAGAAGTTGAATGAGTTACAGGAGGAAATAGATAATAAAGCTATGCTAGTGGGGGACCTTAAGTTTCCTCTCTTAGAACAGGATAAATTTAACAAAAAAATAAACAAGAAAGAAGTTAAGGAGGTGAATAAAATTCTGAAAAAGTTAGATATGATAGCTCTTTGGAGGAAATTGAATGGGAATAAAAGAAATATACTTTTTTCTCAGCAGTACATGGCATCTACACAAAAATTGACCACGTATTAGGACAGAAAAATCTCAACCAAATGCAGAAAAGCAGAAATAGTAAACACATCCTTTTCAGATTATAATGCAATAAAGATTATATTCAATAATGGACAAAGGAAAGAGGGATTAAAAATCAATTGGGGGGGGCAGCTAGATGGCGCAGTGGATAGAGCACCAGCCCTGGATTCAGGAGTACCTGAGTTCAAATCCGGCCTCAGACACTTAACACTAACTAGCTGTGTGACCCTGGGCAAGTCACTTAACCCCAATTGCCTTACTAAAAAAAAAAAAAAAAAAAAAAAAATCAATTGGGGGGGGGGGCAGCAACATGGCGCAGTGGATAAAGCACCAGCCTTGGATTCAGAAGGACTTGAATTCAAATCCAGCCTCAGACACTTGACACTTACTAGCTGTGTGACCCTGGACAAGTCACTGAACCCTCATTGCCCTGCAAAAAAAAAATCAATTGGAAATTAAATAATCTAATCCTAAAAAAAGTGGGTCAAAGGACAAATCATAGAAATAATATATAATTTCATTTAGGAAAATGACAACAATGAGACAACATATCAAAATTTATGAGATGTAGCCAAAGTGGTACTTAGGGGCAAATTTATATCTCTAATTGCTTATATCAATAAAACAGAGAAAAAGCAAATCAAATAAATTCGGTATACAACTTAAAAAAAACCTAGGAAATGAACAAATCAAAAATCCCCAACTAAACACCAAATTGGAAAGCCTGAAAATCAAAGGAGAGATTAATAAAACTGAAAGTAAAAAACCCCAACAACATTGAACTAATAAAACTAGAAGCTGGGTTTGTGAAAAGAAAAAAACAACAACTAATAAAATAGATAAATAAATTGGTTAATTTGATTTAAAAAATGAAAGAAGAAAACCAAATTACTAGTTACAAAAATGAAAGGGGTGAACTCACCACCAATGAAGAGGAAATTAAGACAATTATTAGGATCTATTTTACCCAAATATATGTGAATAATTTTTTTTTTTGGTGAGGCAATTGGGGTTAAGTGACTTGCCCAGGGTCACACAGCTAGTAAGTGTCAAGTGTCTGAGGCCAAATTTGAACTCAGGCCTCCTGACTCCAGGGCTGGTGCTCTATCCACTGCGCCACCTAGCTGCCCCTATGTGAATAAATTTGATAATTTATATGAAGTGGATGAACAGCTACAAAAATATAAATTACCCAGATTAATAGAAGAGGAAATAAAATACTTAAATAACCCAATCTTAGAAAAAGAAATTGAACGTGCCATCCATGAATTTCCTAAGAAAAAAATTCCCAGGACCATATAGATTCACAAGCAAATTTTACTAAACATTTAAAGAACAATTAATCCCAATACTATATAAACTATTTGGGAGAATAGGTGAAGAAGGAGTCCTGCCAAATTCCTTTTATGACACAAACATAGTGCTCATACCCAAACCAGGAAGAGCCAAAACAAAGAAAATTACAGACCAATTTCCCTAATGAATATTGATGCAAAAATTTTAAACAAAATATTAGCAATGAGATTATAGCAATATATCACAAGAATCATACTCTATGACCAGGTGGAATTTATACCAGGAATGCAGGGATGGTTCAATGTTAGGAAAACTATCAGCATAATTGATGTGGGCAAAGAATGGGAATCTGTGGGAGTGCCCATAAATTGGGGAATGGCTGAACAAATTATGGTATATAAATGTAATGAAATACTACTGTGCTATAAGAAAGATGGAAGAGATGATTTCAGAGAAACCTGGGAAGACTTATGTGATCTTTTTTAAATTTTTATTGTTTTTTTTTTTTTAGTGAGGCAATTGGGGTTAAGTGACTTGCCCAGGGTCACACAGCTAGTAATTGTTAAGTGTCTGAGGCTGGATTTGAACTCAGGTAGTCCTGACTCCAGGGCCGGTGTTCTGTCCACTGCGCCACCTAGTTGCCCTATTTTTATTGTTTTTGTTTGGTTTTGTGGGGCAATGAGGGTTAAGTGACTTGCCCAGGGTCACACAGCTAGTAAGTGTCAAGTGTCAAGTGTCTGAGGTCGGATTTGAACTCAGGTCCTTCTGAATCCAGGGTCATTGCTTTATCCACTGCGCCACCTAGCTGCCCCCCCGCTTATATGATGTGATATTGAGTGAGGCGAACAGAATCAGAACAATTTACAATGACAACAATATGGTAAAACAAACTTTTTTGAAACAATTAGGAACTCTGGAGTAATCACCAACAACAATTCCAGAGTACTAATGATGTTACTCACCTCTTGAGAGAGAAATGAAGCACTCAAGATGCAGAATGAGACATATAAGTTTTTGGACAGGGCCAATGTAGAATTTTTTTTTATCATACATATTTATAATAAGAGTTTTGAGGGGCAGCTAGGTGGTGCAGTGGATAGAGCGCCACCCCTGAATTCAGGAGGACCTGAGTTCAAATCCAACCTCAGACACTTGAAACTAGCTGTGTGACCCTGGGTAAGTCACTTAACCCTCATTGCCCTGCAAAAAAACAAAAACAAAAAAACTCCCCCAAACAAAACAAATAAAAAGAGTTTTGTTTTTCTTTCATTCCCAGTTGGTGTTGGGAAGTTGGGATATGAGGGAGAGAAAGCAAGTTTTTTGTGGGGCATTGAGGGTTAAGTGACTTGCCCAGGGTCACACAGCTAGTAAGTGTCAAGTGTCTGAGGCCAGATTCAAACTCAGGTACTCTTGAATCCAGGGCCAGTGCTTTATCCACTGCACCACCTAGCCGCCCCCAGCAGATTTTTGCTGATGAAAAATATGGTTGTTTTTTTTTGGTTTTTTGTTTGTGGGGCAATGAGGGTTAAGTGACTTGCCCAGGGTCACACAGCTAGTGTCAAGTGTCTGAGGTTGGATTTGAACTGAGGTCCTCCTGAATTCAAGGCTAGTGCTTTATCCACTGCGCCACCTAGCTGCTTCCCCCCCAATTTTTTTTTTTAATACAGAAAGGACAGGAACAAATAATTCACCAAAATAGGAAGCACATATAATTCTATAACAATAACACACATTCTTGAGTGTGGAAATACAAATCACAATATCAGAGTTGAAAAGAGACCTGTCCAGACCATCTTATCCAGACCATCACTGACAAAGAATCCCTTCTACAGTATCATTAGCAAGGCAGTCCCAGCCATCAAGGGGATCTCAATCTAATGGGGATTACAATGAATAAAAAACTCCCACCAAAACCCAACAACTATGTGCTAATGAACTATATACAGGAAAAATTTGCAATAATTCATGGAGGAAAGGCACTAGAATTAAAGATAATTTTGAAAGACTTCTTGTAGAAAGTGAGATTTTAACTGGAACCTGGAAGAAGCTACAGAAGTTGGAGGTGTAAGACTGGAGGTGAAGGGCTTATTTCAATAAATAGATTTAAGAACCATTAACATCAATATGATCACTGAATCCTTGAGAACTGATGAGAACACCAAGTGAAAAAGTATGACAGGAAAAAAGGTCCCAAGACAGAGCCCTATGGAACATCTATGGTCATCAGGTATGACCTGGGTGAAGAGCCAGCAGCCTAAAAAGGAGCAGTCAAATAAGTAGGAGGAGAACCAGCAAAGAGGATTGATAAACATATATAATAAAAATACTATCAAGGAGAAGAGGGTGATTAATGTTGTCAAAGGCAGAAGAAGTACTGAGAAAAGGTCATGAGATTTAGCAATGAAGAGACCCTTAGTCATTTTGGAGGGAGCAGTTTTGTTTAAAGGAAGTTAGAGCATGGAGGGTTAAGAAGAGAGTGAGAGGAATGGAACTGGAGGCATTTAGCCATAAATGGAGGAGAGATATGGGATGATAGCTAATGGGGATGGATGGATCAAGTGGGCAGTTTTTGAGGCTGTAGGAGACATGGGCATGTTTGGGAAGCAGCCACCAGAGAGAGATTGAAGACAAGTGAGAAAGTAGGAATGACAGAGGGGCAATTAGAGTTGGAGGGGGCACCCCGATGGGGAGGATAGGATGGAACAGCTTCACTTGCAAATGTAGAGGAGTTTGCCCTGGCAAGGAAAAGGGTCACATCATTATGTGAGACATTGGTGAAGGAGGAGATGGTGGCAGAACATCTGCATGATGTGAGATAAGGAAGTCTCAATAATATTAATAATAATAATTGGGTCTCATTTTTTCCCCAGTAAAATATGAGGCAAGCTGAGAGGGTGGGGAAGGGAATATATATAGGTGGCTTGAGGAGGAATGAAAGAAAAGGTTTGGAAGAACCAGTGTGATGAGTGGGATAATAAGGTAATTAGGGAAAATTGAAAAGGTTGCCTTACTGCAGTGAGGACCCAGGTGAGATTATAGTAGACACAGTTAAGTATGGATTCTTGGTTTTCTTCACCTTCATTCAGCAGCATGTGGGTAGAGCAGAGGCAAAGGGATGGATGGTGGGAGTGACTCAATGCTGATGCTTGGCAGGACAAGTTTAATGATATAATAAAGGGAGAGGGGACTCAGAAGAAGAGGACAGTGTAGGTTTGAATTGGTTCACTGAGAGGTCAAGATCAGGGAAGGAGGAGAATGTAGCTAATACAGGGGTGATGGGAAATAAACTGAAGGGCCAAGAGTTTCTCAGCCTCCATTTCCCTATTTAAAGATGAGGAAACAGAGTCTGAGACTGTGTGACAGTCACCTAACTAGTGTCTGTAAAATGTTAAACCTGATTAAAAATCAAGGAAATGCGGTGGATAGAGCACTGGCCCTGGAGTCAGGAGTACCTGAGTTCAAATCCAGTCTCAGACACTTAACACTTACTAGCTGTGTGACCCTGGGCAAGTCACTTAACCCCAATTGCCTCACTAAAAAAAAAAAATCAAGGAAATGGGGGCAGCTAGGTGGCTCAGTGGATAGAGCACCGGCCCTGGAGTCAGGAGTACCTGAGTTCAAATCCGACCTCAGACACTTGACATTTACTAGCTGTGTGACCTTTGGCAAGTCACTTAACTCCAATTGCCTCACTAAACAAACAAACAAACAAACAAACAAACAAACGAATGAATGAATGAATGCATAAATAAATGAAAATCAAGGAAATGCTAGTCAACACCTGCAATGTACTGCCTCACACCCATTCAATAACAAGAAAGAAAAAAAAAGAAATACAGCACAATGTTGTTGAGACAGTGAAAAAAACCATCAACACACGTTTTTGCATGTGCTGTGGTGGAAATAATACATACTGGTGTTTTCTTCCTAGATAATGATCTATCACAAATGAGTCATAAATTTGATCATGTTGATCGTACTTTGTGACCAAGTAAGCCCATCACAGGATGCACATTCTACGGAAATCATGGCAAAGGAGATTTATTTATACCAACAAAACAAAGCAAAGCAAAGCAAAGCAAAAACTTTGAGCTATGCTAGTTACCATGGGAATAACCGTAAATATGCCAACCCTCTGAACAGAGTTTGGGTAGAGAGGGAGAAGCACTGTCTTCTGGCAGAGAAGAGAGCCTCCCACTGATTTGATCTTGTCACCCTCCTCCCCCCATCCCCATTCAATAAACTCTAGTGGCTTCAGGTATACATACAAAATGCTATTTGGTATTCAAAGCCCTTCATAACCTAACCCTCTCCTACCTTTACAGACTACTTATACCTTCCTCCCTGACACAGACTCTTTGATTCAGTAACACTGGCCTCCTGGGCATTTCACAACCAAGATGCTCTATCTCTTAGCTCTGGGCATTTTTCTGGTTGCACTCCCTCTCCCCCCATACCTGGAATGTTCTCCCTCCTCTTCTCTGACCACTAACCTCCCTGGCTTCCTATAAGTCCCAATTAAAATCCCACCTTCTACAAGAAGCCTTCCCGAACGCCTCTAAATCCCAATGCCTACCCTCTGGTAATCTCCTACATATAGCTTGCTTTGTGTTTCCCCATCAGATTGAGCTCCTTGAAGGCAGGCATTTTTTGCCTCTTTTTGTATCCTTAGCACTTAGCATAGTGCTTGGTGCTTGGTGAATGTTTATTAAATTGAACTTTACCACCCTGTGAGGTAGTTATTTTCAAGCACTATCAACAACCCTCTTTTACATAATACTAGCCAGCATGTATGCAGCCACTTTAAGGTGAGCAAAGCACTTTACAAATACCTCATTTCCCCTCACAACATCCCTGGGAGATAGGTGCAATCATTATTTCTGTTTCACAGATGAGGAAACCAAATGCCCAGGATTACAAAACTAATAAGTGTCTGAAGTCAGATTTGAACTCAGGTCTTCCTGACTTCAAGTCCAAAGCATCAAAATGTCCACTGGTTGGGCAGCTAGGTGGCGCAGTGGATAGAGCACTGGCCCTGGAGTCAGGAGTACCTGGGTTCAAATCTGGCCTCAGACACTTAACACTTACTAGCTGTGTGACCCTGGGCAAGTCACTTAACCCCAATTGCCTCACTAAAAAAAAAAAAAAGTCCACTGGTTCTAGGTGTTATGGGAAGGCTTTTTTTAAAGTCAGTATTTTCAGACTTAACCCTGAGCACATGAATTCATTTTCCCAGCTCCCGATGCGATGATTCACAAACACTATTTTGCCCACTTCTCCCTGCACTATCCTGGTGTAAAGATTAGAATAACTGTAATGATTAGAATGACGCCACCTGCTGGAGACTTACTGTAGAAGAGTTCCACCCATGAAGCGAAGGTCTTTGAGGGCAAGACCAGGAGTCTTTTCTTTGGCATCAGGAAGTGACGTTGGGTAGTGGGAGGAAGAAGGAAGAGACTAGCGTTCTGTCTGGCGCTCTTTCCTGAGGACTCTGGTGGAGAAAGGAGCTAGAAATGCGCTTTCCCTTTAATAGATAGGAATCTAGGCCTTTCTCTCTTTACCAAATTCTTATTCTCCTTAATAAATGCTTAAAAGTCTAACTCTTGCTAAAACTTATAATTTATTGGCGACCACCCATTGGATATTTTAGACAGACTAGCTAGAATTTTAGCCCTTAACACTGGCCTATATGTACAGTGGTTAAGTGATGGAATGGGGAAGCCAAACTGAGAGGAATACTCTATTATTAATTATTTCATTTTTAATTTATGGAATTAAACAAGCAATTCCACAACAGTATATTAAAGCACGAAGCTATAAATCTATTATGTACAGTTTGCAATTCCTTTTAAATAAATAATAAAGTTATCATGTAAATTTTTTCTTCCCTCCCTTTCCTCCCCCTTCTTCCCTCAGCACTGTCCCCCTTCCTCCATGGCTACTATTAGACACAAATAGGTATATATGTATTTAAAATTATTCTATATGAATGTCCAATGCCAAATCTAAAAATAAAATTAAGTCAAATTAAAAAAAATATTCCATACATACTTTTATTTATCAGTTCTTCCTCTAGATGCTGATAGTGTCTTTGTTCATATATCCTTTATAGTTAGTTTGGGTATTTATAATAATCAAAATAACATTTGTTCAAAGTCGTTCTTAAAACAATATTGCTATTACTGTATACAATGTTCTCTCCGTTCTGCTCAGGGATACTTTTAAATATCCTAATTGACCACTAGGTGGCAGCAGAACATCACAGATCACAGTAGGCAGGGCAAGTCTTCACACTAAGAATTCCTGAAACCCATTTCTGAGTTTATTTCATTAGGTTGGATGAGAATCATGGATCACAAAGAAAGGAACCTCTAACTACAGGACCAACTGTGGGAAAAACTGAGAAACAAACACAGTTTGTCTTTGGTGCCATTTATTTTTTCAGAAATAATCCTTGACATGTAAACGGTACTTTTATTTATTTATTTTTTTACAATTACATGTAAACATAGTTTTCAATATTCATTTTTGTATGATTTTGAGTTCCAAATTGTTTTCCTTCCCTCCCTTCCCCTTTCCCTAAGATAGCAAGCAATCTGATATAAGTTATACAGTACAATCATGTTAAACATATTTCCATATTAGTCATGTTGTGGAAGAAGAATTAGAACAAAAGGGAAAAACCATGAAAAAGAAAAAACAACAACAAAAAAGTGAAAATCATATGCTGTGAACTGCATTCAGACTCTATAGTTCTTTTCTGGGATGTGGAAAACATTTTCCATTATGAGCTTTTTGGAATTATCTTGGATTATTGCATTGCTGAGAAAATCTAAGTCATTCACAAGTGATCATCACACAATGTTGCTGTTACTGTGTACAATGTTCTCCTGGTTATGTTCACTTCACTCAGCATCAGTTCATTTAAGTCTTTCCAGGTTTTTCTAAAAGCTGCCTGTTCATCCTTTTTTTTCTTTCTTCTTTTTTTTTGGGTGAGGCAATTGGGGCTAAGTGACTTGCCCAGGGTCACACAGTTAGTAAGTGTCAAGGGTCTGAGGCTGGATTTGAACTCAGGTCCTCCTGAATCCAGGGCCAGTGCGCTATCCACTGTGCCACCTAGCTGCCCCCATCATTTCTTAAATCCACAATAGTATACCACAACTTGTTCAGTCACTCTCCAATTGATGGCCATTTGCTCAATTTCCAATTATTTTCTACCACAAAAACAGCTGCTATAAATATTTTTGTACATGTGGGTTCTTTCCACTTTGTTATGATCTCTTTGGGATATAGACCTAGTATTACTGGATAAAAGGGTATGCAGTTTTGTAGCTCTTTGGGTGTAGTTCCAAATTGTTCTCCAGAATGGTTGGATCAGTTCACAACTCCAACAACAATGCATTAAGTATTCCAATTTCCCCACACTTCCAAAATTTATAATTTTCCTTCATCATTTCCTTATCATTTTCTGTCATATTGGCCAATTTGATAGTTGTGAGTTGTTGAGATACTGAAGAGTTGTTTTGATTTTCATTTCTCTAATCAATAGTGATTTAGAGCATTTTTATATGACTATGGATAGCTTTAATTTCTTCATCTGAAAACTTACTGTTCATATCCTTTGACCAGTAAATGGTACTTTCATAGATGATTTATTGGATCATATAATCTGGGATTTAGGGTTGAAAAAGGACCTTAGAGTACACCAAGTTAAACTACTTCACTTTAGAGAGGAGGAAAGTGAGGCACAATCAGTGTACAAGTCAATAAATGTTTATGATTAAGTGTTTACTATGTGCCAGGCAGAGTTAAGTTATACAACTAGTAAAAATGTCTGAGACAAGATAAAACCAGGGCTTATTCTGCCTCTAAATCTAATGGCTCATTCACCACACCATACTTGATTGAGGTACCCACTCTGGCCCCAAGAGTTTAGGTGAGCTTTTCCTAGGTAACATAACAAGTTTCTGGAAGAGCTGTGACTGGAATCCAGATTTCTTCCCCCAAGAGACAAAGAGGAGTGACTTGCTCAAGGTCACACAAAGACAGTGGTAAAGTCAGAACTCAGACCCTCTATGGCCCAGCTGCTCATAGATTCAGATCTTCAGGCCACCAGAGTTTTAAATAGCCTGCCTGTCTCCCAGGGAGGGTGTCTTGAGGATAAAGGAGCTAGGTAGGGTGGGTAGAGACCATGTGTCACAGAATCTTTCTGTTGGCTCTTTTTTCCTCCTGGGGCAATGAGGGCTGAGTGACTTGCCCCGGGTCACACAGCTAGTCTGTTGGTTCTTGAGAGCCATAAAACTCCTTTTGTCCAGTCCCCCTCACTTTACAGATGAAGAAACAGTAACTGACTTGTTACAAAACTTTTCCAAGCTCACATGCACAGGTAATAAGTGGAAGAATCCAGATTCAAAACCCAGGCATCTGATTCCAAATCTGGTGCTCTTTTTCTTATACCCATCGAACACAGAAGCTCAGCGCTGGAAAGGACCCCAGTGAAAGGACAACCCATCCCATCCATGCAGGAATAAAAATCCCTTCTACAGTTTACCTGACAGTTTCTACTGGAATTCCTGACTCTCCTAAAGCCTTATCCTCTGGGCTCCAATCCCAGCAACCTCACCTTCCCCAGAATTTAGCCTTGGACAGCCCTGAGGTGGTGCAGTGGATGGGATAATGGGCTGGCTGTCAGGAACATCTGTGTTCAGATCTAGCTTCGGATACTGACTACGTGGAGCAAGTTGTAAAGAAACTCGGGGGCAGCTAGGTGGCTCAGTGGATAAAGCACCAGCCCTGGATTCAGGAGGACCTGAGTTCAAATCTGGCCTCAGACGCTTGACACTTACTAGCTGTGTGGCCCTGGGAAAGTCACAACCCCCATTGCCCTGCAAAAGAAAAAAAGAAAAAAAAAAAGAAACTCCGAGCACACAGTTGGTGCTTAATATATGCTTGTTTCCTTCCCTGGACGGGTCATTTGGCTCCTTTGGGCCCAAGCTTCTCTGCCGATAAAGGGAGGGGAACGATCCCAAAGGTCAAAGAGACTGGGTTGGAAGGAATCTAAAATGAGGTATCACACGCTTTCCCTGAAGTGGCATCTCTCTCCAGAGCCCCGGCCCGCCGCCCCTCCTCATTCTCCATCTGCCCTCTTCCGAACCTTTTTGGGCAGGGGTCCAGCTTTCACCACCGGCTTCTATAGCGCCAGAGGACCTGAATTTGAATCCCGCTTCTGCCGCTGACTGACTGACTGACTGACTGATCGGGGCAAATCGCTGGCTCTTGCGGGTCCTCTGCAAGATAAAGAGTAGGCTGAGAGGATTCCCGAGGTGCCTTCCAGCTCACGGTCCAAAGACGCACTCCAAGCCCCTCGAGGGGCCTCCTCTCTAGGGCTCCAGGACCCGTCAGCCTGGCGAGCTGCTTCTAGGGCCTCTGCGGGTGTCGGGGAGCGGGGCGGAGCACCAAGGCTCAAGCTTCCACCTTGGGGCTTTCCTGGCTGGACAAGGTTTGGTACTTGGAGTGGGGGCGGCGAGGGGGCGTGCTGGGGAGAGGAAGCCACTGGACAGCCCCAGCAGGCAGCCAGAGTCCGCTCCAGACCTTGGCGCACGCCTTTAAAGTCTGGCCTTGGGGTGGGTGGGTGGTGGGGTTGGCAGCCCTCCCCAGCCATGTCCCTGCCCCTCCCCTTCCCTTCCACTCCCTTTGCCCCTCCCTCCCCACTCCCCCTGTCCCTTCCCTTCCTCTACCCCTCCTCTCCAGGGCCCTCCCCTCCCCTTCCTCTGGCCCGTTCCGCCCCGCCCCGCACACCTGGGGGCAGCCTCAGTGCCTCCGGCAGCGGCAGCCGCAGCTCCCCAGGGGCCATGGACTTGGACGCCCGCGGGCTGCTGGCGCCTCGCACTCCGGGCCGCCAGCTCCGGCTCGTGGCCGCCGTCTCCTGGCTGCCCAACGTGGCCCTGGCTCTGGCTCTGAGCTCCGAGGTGCTGCTGTTCCCGGCGCCGCCCGCTCACCATTGCCGGCCCGACCCGGCGCTGCTGCCCCCGGAGCTGCGTGCCCTGGCCGGTCCGGCGCTGCTCAACGCCAGCCTCCCGCGCCTGCCGCCGCCCGCCCGCGGCTGGAGCCCCTGCCTGCTGCTCCGCTACCCCGGCCCAGGCCCCGAACCCAATGGCACCGGGCCCTGCACCCGCGGCTGGGACTTCGCGCGGCCCGCCGCCGGCCTGCTGCGCACCCCAGTCACCCAGGTGCGGAGCTTCGAGGGGAAACTGAAGCGTCCCCGGGCCACTCGCTTTATTTGTCAGAGGAGGCGAGGGAAAATGACTAGCTTAAGGTCATACAGTTAACAAGCAGGGATTCGAACCCAGCTTCTTGGCTCTAAATCCAGGCTTCTATCTATTCGTACCAGCCTGGGGCGCCCCAAAGTCCCGAGATGCTCCGCTGGGATGCACAAGGGCTTAAATCCAGTGGATCTGCTCTAAAAGACCGATAGTGTTGAGGCAGGGGACGAGGGGCCGGCCCCTAGGTCTGTCAGAGAGACGAGCCCCTTATGGCCTGGTGGTTGTGGTGTTTAACTTGGGGTAGAGGCAGTGCTGGAGTATGGGGTGGAGGCCTTCAAGTATGTGAGGGGCTGTTGGGTGGAAGGGAAAATCAGCAAGCTGGGTGATGTCTGAAAAGAAAAAAACCGTTCCTGAGAGCTGACCCAAAGTGTGAGGATTCAGGGGGCAGGGAGTTTTCGGTGGACCTTGGATGATCAGTGGTTGGGGTGTTGTAGACAGGTTCCTTGTTCAGGGTAGGCTAGATGCGTGACGTCTCATAGTGCCCTCCAGCATGGATTCTATGATGGAAGGGGACTGTCTCTTCCTTTTCCCTCCCTCCTCCCTTCTTCCTCCCTCTTCCCTCCCCCATCCCTTCTTTCTCCCTCCCTCATTCCCCATCCCCTCCCTTACCTTTCTATCCTTTCCTTCCTCTCCTCCACTTCCTCTCAGCTTGAGAGTCACACTTGAGACTTCAGCTTTGGAGGTCCCACCTGGTCCTAACTTGACCGTCCCTCAAGCCTGCTGCTCCTTCAGTGTTTCCTTTGATAATCCCCTGGCCCATAGCTGTGCCGGGATGAGGGTGGGGGAAAACTGAGGCAAGGAGAGGAAGGATTTTCTGCCTCTGTAAAACAAGGGGAATTGGATGAGATGGAGTGGCCTGAATGCCCAAGTTACACAATTGTAATCATACAATAATAATTGACCCAATCGGGATTCACAGCCAGGCCTTCTAAGTCCAGGTGTAGCATTCTCTTGACTATAGCACTAGATGGGGTGGCAGGGGAGGGTTGGTTTTGTTTTTTTTTGGAGGGGGAGCTGTATTGATTAGGTATAAATGGAGAGGGTATTGGAATGTGAGTCAGGAGGTGTGGGTTCTAATGTGGGCCCTGCCAACTGTGTGACCATAAGCACGTCACGTCAGCTCTGTAAAAAGAAACCACTGAACAGGTCCTTTCCAGCTTGAGACTTTGTGATTATTCTCCCACTGGGGAACACATGGATGAGATAGTGTCTGGCCCTGTATTGCCCCTGGGTCTGGGGGATGGGAGTGGGTGGGAAATGGAAGGCTTGGTCACTATGTGACCATTACAGGCAGGTCCTCTGTATTCTCCTACAGTGGAATCTCGTGTGTGAGGACCGATGGAAGGTGCCCCTGGAGCAGATGAGTTACCTTCTGGGCTGGTTGTTGGGTTGTGTGACCCTAGGCTCAGCCTCTGACCGGTAAGGGTCCCTGCCCTTCCCCCCTCTCTTCTCCCCAGCCTGGAAGGAGATAGTTCCCTTCTAGGGGGTCACTTCCCCTCAGTGGCAATCCTCATTCTGTGAACACCCTGTGGTGCTGAGCTCTGCCAGGCACAAGGATTTCCACCACAGCACTTATGCCCACTGCCAGTTTAGCTGGCACCCCCAAACTCTTGGCCCAAATGCTGACCCTCCCTCTCTTTCCCTGGCCCTATCTCACCAACCCTTTGTGCCTGTAGGTTTGGCCGCCGAGCCATCTTTGTGACCTCCCTGGCTCTGGCCACAGTGCTGGGGAGTGGGGTGGCCCTGGCGATCAGTTACCTGATGCTGCTGTCCCTGAGGCTGCTCTATGGGGTCGCCCTGGCTGGTGCCTTCATCTCCCTCTACGTGGCCCGTGAGTATAGGGGTATCAGAGGTTTTGGAGAGTCTGGCTCACCCACTCCCTGCTTTGGAAGATAGAGTAGTGTCATGGCAAGGCTGTCAGACTGGGAGTCAGAACATGGGTTCAAGTCTCATCCTTGATCCTTATGAGCCGGGAAGACAAAGGGGAAAAGCAGCTTCATCTCTGGCGTGTGTGTGTGTGTGTGTGTGTGTGTGTGTGTGTGTGTGTGTGTGTGTGTGTGTGAGGGTGGAGATTGGGGCTCTCAAGGCATGAGCAGAGGGGAGGAATGCCTTTCCTGTTTGTACAGTGGGCTCGAGTGTTTGCCCGCAGAAGGACCGAGTGTTCCTGGCTCTGATGTTGTAAGATTTCTCTGGGAATGGAGATGGTGTACATTGGTTCCAGACCCTCTTCTGTCCCAGGAGGGTGAGAACGATGGGGGCTAAGTGGGGCCCAAGTTGGGAAAGTTGCTGCTTGATGGAGGAAGAGAAGAAGGCCAAAGTGACCTCCCCTAGGAGGCCAACCTGTCCTTGATTCAGGCCTGCCCCTTGGTGTCATCTCCCCATCCACGGTCTCATCCCTCCTGGCAGGGCTGGAGCTTTGTGACCCTGACCACCGCCTCCCCTTCTCCATGGTGGCTGGCCTCTTCTTCGTGGCTGGGACGATCCTGCTGCCAGGGCTGGCGGCCATATGTAGAGACTGGAGGCTCCTCCAGGGGCTGGTGACCCTCATCCTGGGCCTGATGCTGTTCTTCTTGGGGTGAGTGCCCTTCAGGGATGCTGGCCTCCCTTCACCCTGGTACCCTTGGGCAGGGGCAGACAGAGAGGTCCTCAGGCTTCTGGGCTGGAGCCAGGAGAGAGTGACACATGAGGTGTGATCAGAAAGGTGCTAAACTAAGAAGCTGTGGCCTTGGCTCTTGACCCTGACTCTCATCTTGTCTTTGAGCAAGTGGATTCCTCTCTCTGGACCTTAATTTCCTCATCTGTAATCATTGAAGTTCACATTTCTATAGTGCTTTAAGGTTCACAAAGCACTTTCCTCCTAAAAGCCCTGTGAGGTAGGTGGTGTGAGCATCCCCATGCCCATTTTACAGATGAGAAGCCTGAGGGTTAGAAGGACTAATGCAGGGCTGCCTTCTTCCCAGTCTAATGCAGCATTCTTTCCATTGTTCCTCACCTTTTGTGGTTTATCTGGGGCCACCTTTACCATGAAGCCTTCCTCAATCCCCCCAGATGGAAGTGACCTTCTGGTAGACAGCTGGGTGGAAAAAATGAATAGTGTTAGATTTGGAGCCAGGAAGATCTGAATTCAATCCTGGTCTCAGGCACTTTCTAGATATGTGACCCTGGGCAAGCCACTTAACTGGCCTACCTCAGTTTCCTCATCTGCAAAAATGGGGCTAGAGAAATAAGTAAGTAAATAACAGGGAAGTGGGGAAAAGTTGGCACCTACCTCCCAGGGCTGTTGTTGTAAAAGGAGGATCAAATGAGGTAGTATTTGCAAAGTGCTTGCATGCCTTCCTTTAAAAAGCTCTAGATAAAAGCTAGCTGTTGTTGATCATCATTAAATCACTTCAACTTCTGTCAGTCTCAGTTCCCTAATCTATAAAATGGGGATAATAATAGCACTTCCCTTCAAGGATTGTTGTGAGGATCGAGTGAAATAATATATGGGAAGTACTTTGCAAACCTTCAAGTGGTATCAAAGTGCTGGCTCTTATATGGAGGATTAAGTCACATGCTGGATCTCCCCATCACTCAGGACAGTTCCATTTCTCTAGTTCTCAACCGGGTCTATCTGACTGTAACCTCCCATCATTCCATGCCTTCCTATGCCATGCCACTCTCAAACCCATTCTTTGCCCTCATCAAGACTTCCAAACTCCCATCCCTCTGTCCCTCCTCAGGTCTTCACCCCTACCTACTCCCACTTGACTTTTCTCCCTTTCCAGTCTTGACCCCATTGTTGGCCATTTAAATTCTGTACCATTCCCTGCTCTCCAGTCCCTCGCTCCTTCCCCTTTGGCTGCCCATCCCTTGCCATGCTTCAGTCCTGGGTTACTCCTCCAGCTCCCACCCACCATCTGCTTTCTCTGCTCCTCTGTGTGAAGCTGCTCAAAGGGGCATCATGAATGAAATCACACCACCAGCCCATCCCTGTATGGGCCACAGTGAGTATTCATGGCAGCTAACTAAAGCTGGGCCCTCATTTCAGCAAGGTGAAATGAGGGCCCTTCTCCCCTAATTGAGTCCTGATCATGTCTCTCATCACACGTTTTCTCTAATTTTCCCTTCTCTTCTCAATCCTCCCTCACCTCTCCCTCCTTTCTCTCAGGTGAGAGCCTCACTTCTTGGACTGAGAAAATATAATAGCCATTTAGCCTGAGCTCTCTCTTCTCCCCTTCTCTTTATCTCAAACCCCACCTCCCACCCTCTCCTCCTCCCCAGTGTCTGTCAGTGAGGTGGCCCCCTGCATGGCTGTGGCCAACCCCTCTGCCTGTGTCCATCCTGTCTCTAGCAGCTTGCATCCTCCTTCTCTGTCTTATTTCCCATCTCTCCCTATCTGTGGGTGCTGCCTTCAAACATTTCCAAACCTCCTCATCCTTAAAAAGCCTTCACCAGACTCTCTTATCCCTTCAAGATATCGTCCTATATTTCTTTTCACTTCAGTTAAACTAGAAATAAGCTGAATATTTTCACTGCCCCCATTTCCTCTCCTCTTTTGGTATTCTCAGTCCTTTGTAATCTGATTGCTGATTTCATCATTTGATTGAATCTGCTCCTTCTGAAGTTACCAGTGATCTTTTGGTTGCCAAACCTGATAGGATTTTTTTCCAGCCTTTGTGCTTTCTTAACCCATCTGACACTGCTGATCTCCCTCTCTTACTAGGTCCCCTTTCTTCTGTGGGTTTTAATCATATTATTCTTTCCTGTTTTTTTCCGACTTGTGTGTCAGTTCCTTCCCATCCTCCTTTACTTGCTCATCACTCACATCAGGTCCCCTAAATGTGAATGTTACCAAGGCTCTGTACCGAATTCCCTCTTCTTGTCTCCTCGTCTCATTTCTGTCTCTGTCACTCATCAGCTCAATGATCATCGCTATGCTGATGACTCCCAGATCACTCACTATATCTAGCCCCAGAATCTCCCCTGAGTTTTAGTTGCCAAAGGGTGTGTCCTGAAGACATCTCAAGTGTAAAATATCTAAAATAGAACTCATTTTCTTCCCTTCAAACCTAGCCCTCTTCCAATCTAACCCATTTCTGCCAAAGGCACCACCATCTTTCCCATCTCTCAGATCTGTAACCTCAACATTATTCTCAGCTGTGCACTCTCCCTCCCCTCTGATATCCAAGCAGTTGCTTAATCTTATCTTTTCTACCTCCATAGGATCTCTTATATGCAATCATTTCGTTCTACTCTCACAGCAAGCTCCTTGGTTCAGGTGTTCATCATCTCTTGTTTAGATTGGTGCAACAGACTTGCCTTTCCTGAGCCCCCCAACTCCCTAACTACTCTCTATTGCACCTCTTTGTATTTTTTATTCTTGTCTGTCTACATCCTTGTTCTCTCCTTTGTTCAAAAGAGCTCCTTGTGAATAGGGATTGTTTCATCCTATTTGTATTTCTAGGGCCCAGCCCAGTGCTAACACATAGTAGGTGCTTAATAAATCAAGGTTACCCTTGTACCCTTGTTGATCGACACCCTACCATGCAGTTATGGATTCAGAGCTAGAAGGGGACCATTGAAATGATTGAGTCTAAGCCCCTCATTTTATAAAAGAGGAAAGTGAGGTCCAGAAAGAACTTACTCTGGGCTTGTTTAACACATCTGTTTGTCTTTGATGAGGTGACAGGATCATAAAATCATAGATTTAGTGATGGAAGGAACCACAGAGACCATCAAGTCCAACCCCCTTATATGTGATTAGCAAAAGCTTAGGTTAAGTGACTTGACCAGGGTAACTTAGCTAGTAAGTATCTGAGGCAGGATTTGAACCCAACTTTTACTGACTTAAACCCAGTCTCTTCTGGCTCTAAAAGTCCAGGAGACAGACTCTTAGCTGCTATGGGACAAGATGTGAAAGCGTCTAAGGCTCTGACCTTGTTTCTTTTCTTTCTTTTCTTTTTTTTTTTTGCAGGGCAATAGGGGTTAAATGACTTGTCCAGGGTCACACAGCTAGTAAGTGTCAAGTTTCTGAGGCCACATTTGAACTCAGGTCCTCCTGAATTCAGGGCTAGTGCTCTATCCACTGCACCACCTAGCTGCCCACTGACCTTGTTTCTTTTTTCTTTTTTTCTTTTCTTTTTTTTGGTGAGGCAATTGGGGTTAAGTGACTTGCCCAGGGTCACACAGCTAGTAAGTGTTAAGTGTCTGAGGCCGGATTTGAACTCAGGTACTCCTGACTCCAGGGCCAGTGCTCTATCTACTGCACCACCTAGCTGCCCCCTTGACCTTGTTTCTTAATGAAGGTTCCTGTGGAAAATCTATCTTGGTCTGAGCCAGGTTTGCGAGCAGAGGAGTTACCACAACATCCTGGGTCCCTGTGGCTTTACTGAGTGTGACAGGACCCCTGAAGGAGGTTGGGGGTGGGTGGGAGTAGCTCAAGAAGCACAGAGGCCTGAAGGAACTTGAACAATACCCTCCACTCTGTGTCATGTACTTGCAGATTTCCTTCCCTGTTCCCAGAGTCCCCCAGATGGCTGGTAGCTACTTGGCAGCTGGACAGAGCCAAGGAGATCCTGTGGCACTTGGCAGGGGCCCACCTCAACCCCAAGGACTCTACCTTAGAGGGTGAGACCCCTAGCCCTGAGTTATTTCCTGTCATCTCTCATCTCCATGCCTTTGCATTGGCTGTCCCCCATGCTGGGAATGCACTTCCTCCTTATGTCTGAGAATTCCTAGTTTCTTTCCAAACTCAGTTCAGTTGTCACCTCCTACATAAGGCGTCTCTTGATCCTCCTCCATCCCTCCAAAAGGATGACTTTGTCTTTATTTTGCAGATATATACATGTATATATATTCATACACACATATATGCATGGGCATATACTATGTATATATACACAAATACATACACACATGATACATACATATACCATACATACACACATGTATATATTTATGAACACACATATATATATACATATACATACACACATATACACAGTATTATATGTGTACATGTTTCTCCCTGTTCCTCCCTCCCCAAAGAAGATAATGTTTTGACGGTTATTTTAGTTTTTTCTCTTTATTTCTCATACCTAGTGGAGAATCTGGCACATAACAACAATGATTAATAATAACCAACATTTATATAATGCTTTTCAAGGTGATTTAGTATGCATTGCCTTGTCTTACTTCACAGCAGTAATCCTGTCATTGACATTAATGTTTTTTGGATGGATGGATGGGTGCATGGGTGGATGGATAGATGGATGGATGGATGGGTGGATGGTTGCATGGATGGATGGGTAGATGGGTAGATGGGTGGATGAGTGGATGGATGGATAGGTAGATGGATGGGTGTATGGATAGATAAATGAATGGTTGAATGGGTGGATGGGTGCATGGATGGATGGATGGATAGATGAATGGATGGGTGCATGGGTGGATGAGTGGATGGATGGATGGGTGGATGGGTGGGTGGATAGATGGATGGGTGGATGGGCGGGTGGATAGATGGATGATGGATGGATGGGTGCATGGGTGAATGGATGGATGGATAAATAGGTGGGTGGATGAATGGGTGGATGGATGAATGGATAGATTGATGGGTGCATGGGTGGATGGATAGATGGATGGATGGGTAGATGGTTACATGGATGGATGAGTACATGGGTGGATGGGTGGATGGATGGATGGATGGGTGCATGGATGGATGGATGGATGGATAGATGAATGGATGGGTACATGGATGGATGGATGGATGGATGGATGGATGGATGGATGGATGGATGGATGGATGGATAGATGGATGCATGGGTGGATGGGTAGATGGATGGATAAGTAGGTGGATGGATGAATGGATGGATGGGTGGATGGATATATGGATTATGGATGAATGGATAGATGGATGGATGGATAGATGGATGGATGGATGCATGGGTGGATGGGTAGATGGATAGATAAGTAGGTGGATGGATGAATGGATGGATGGGTGGATGGATATATGGATGATGGATGAATGGATGGGTGCATGGATGGATAAGTAGGTGAATGGATGAATGGATGGATGGGTGGATAGATGCATGGGTGGATGGGTAGATGGATGGATAAGTAGGTGGATGGATGAATGGATAGATTGATGGGTGCATGGATAGATAGATGGATGGGTGCATGGATGGATAGGTGAATGGATGGATGGATTCCAGGAAGAAGAGGCTCCTGGGCATTGAGGCAGGAGGAACAGGAGGAAAGTCCCTAGGCTAAGCAAGGGTAGGGGTCACTGGGGGCAACCCTTAGTTCACATATAGTAGCTCCTGAATAGCAGGCATTGGCAGAGATGAGCTTCCCAGTTATCTAAGGTCTAAATTCTTAAACTGTGGGGGTCATGAAAAATGTGTTAACAGTAAAAGGTTATGTATACCTATTTTATATACTTACATCCCTGGGGGTCATATAAAACTTTCTCAGGTGAAAAGGGGTCTCGAGTGGAAAAAGCTCAGTCCTGCTTTACAGGAGTGAATACAGAGCTAGGACTTGGGGGCCAAGACCACCTGGATGCCTCATAGGTTGTGCTGCCCTGGGTGAGTCGCTTCTTCTCTCTTGGCCCCCATGCCCCATTTTACAAAAAGGACTGATAACATGTCGCCCTTGCTGGACAGAGCTGGCGCAAAGTTTAATTCACGACATAAATGCCTATTATTGCTACTGCCATTTACAAGGCCCTTTCCTACGTATCATCCCCTGTGATTCTCATGGAAGTGGGTGATGTATGCAGAGCAAGAATCATGAATCCCATTTGGTGGTTAAGAACATGGCTCAGAGGGGCAGCTAGGTGGCGCAGTGGATAGAGCACCGGCCTTGGAGTCAGTAGTACCTGAGTTCAAATCCGGCCTCAGACACTTAACACTTACTAGCTGTGTGACCCTGGGCAAGTCACTTAACCCCAATTGCCTCACTTTAAAAAAAAAAAAAAGAACACAGCTCAGAGATGTGAAGCGGCTTGCCCGAGGTGGCCCAGCAGAATGGCAAAGCTAGGCCTCAAACCCAGCTTTTTCCACTCCCGGTCCATTCATCTCTGCACCATGCTTCCTGGAGCTAGTCAAGGAGGACCATGTGAAGAAAGAGCCCATAGAATCTAGAAGGACAATAGGGAGTGAGATAAAATGCACTCAAATGAAGGCCATCGGGAAACTCTAAAAAATCAGTCGTGGTGCTGGAGAAGATAATGCAACGTGCTTCCTTCCTTTCCTTGGATTGGTGGGGGACCAGGGGCATGGAATGTTGCATACACTGTCAGACAGGGTTCCGGTGTCAAGTGGCTTTTTTTTTTTTTTTGACAGGGCAATGGGGGTTAAGTGACTTGCCCAGAGTCACACAACTAGTAAATGTCAAGTGTCTGAGGCCAGATTTGAACTTAGGTACTCCTGAATCCAGGGTCGGTGCTTTATCCACTGCGCCACCTAGCTGCGCCCCCCCCCCCCCCGGCCCCGTGTCAGGTAGCTTTAGCTTTGCTGATTTTATTTGTTAAAAAGGAAGGCTCCCCCTCTGGTATCAGCAAAGGACTTGGATGTAGCAACAAAAGACACCAAGAAAACTTGGATCTTTTAAAGATCTAAACCAGCCATGGCCTCAGGAGAACCAAATTTTGAGTTTCCCCTTTGCCACTTCCTAGTAGTGTGATCCTGGACAAGTCACTCCCTTATCCTCTCTGAGCTGCAGTCTTCTCCATGATCCACCTCACAGAATTACTGTGAGGAACCCAAGTAAGATCATTCATGTAAAGTGTTCTCAAGACCATAAGGCAAAATAAAGATGTTTTTCAGTCATGTCTGACCCTTTTGGGGTTTTCTTGGCAGAGATATTTAAGTAGTTTGACATTTCCTTCTCCAGTTCATTTTATAGATGAGGAAACTGAGGCAAACAGGGTCGAGTGACTTGCCCAGGGTCACACAGCTACTAAGTGTCTGAGGCCAGCTTTGAACTCAGGAAGATAAGTCTTCCTGACTCTAGGGTCAGCATTCTATCCACTGTGCCACCTAACTGTCCCCAGAATAAAGATGCTAGCTGTTACTAATGATTAGCATTTAGAGAATACTTTAAACTTTGTGAAGCTCCCCACAGATATCTCATTTGATCCTTATAACCATCCTGAGAAGTCAGTGCTATCAGGATCCCCATTTTACGGTTGAGTAAACTGAGGCAGACAAAATTAAGGGACTTGCCCAGGGTCACACATAGGGTAAGTATCTGAGACTGGATTTGAACTCAGGTGTTTCTAACTCCAGGCCCAGCGCACTATCCACCGTAGCACCTAGCTGTCTTTATTATTATTAAAGCTTCAAGTGCTTTAGAAATGACAATGTGATGATGCTACCAGAGGTTGGATTTGAAGGCTTTTTGGGCAGGTGAAGGCGTAGGAAGAGGAGTAGGGCATACAGTTTCACAACATTTATTAAGCACTTGCTTTGTTGGAGAAACTGGGGATTCAAAGGCCATGACTGGCTTGGGTCTCTGGAAGCAGGAATGTGCAGGAGGTGTATTTAGGGAGAAGTCAGGCTGACAAGGGTAGTAATTGTGGAAGGGTACTTTTAGCTTAGGGGCATTGAATGCCAAGCTGAGGAATTATGTCAGAATCCCATCAACCATGAGAAGCTGTGTTAGAGAAAGCCCAGGGTGTGTGTGTGTGTGTGTGTGTGTGTGTGTGTGTACACATATCCCTGCACTCCTGAAGGTGGATGTTGAGGGGATGGGGAGATAATACACTGAGCTCCCCCAGTGGAATGTTCCTGGGTATTTCACTGAGACAGGAGAGCATCTGTTCCTCAGGGATCTACCCCCTATGAGGGGTTCACTATGACCCTTCCCTGCTGGGATCGGGTAGGGAACCTGGAGTTTTTCTCTTTCAGCCTTTTCATCATCTTCTCCTCAGGCTCAGTTAACTCTTTCCTTTCCTTGCACCCAAAGAGTTAGACGGGCCATCTGAGGGGAAGGCTTTGTCCCGATACCACTCCATCTTTGAGGTCTTCAGCACTCAGCTCATCTGGAGAAACATCCTCATTCTGGCCTTCACCACGTAAGGAAGTACCATGTTCGAGTGGGGGTCAGGGTGGGACTAAGTCCCACAGGGGTGCTGAGCTGCAGCGGCTGTGGGCAGGAGGAGGTTGGCACGTGGGGCACAGAGTCAGGTCAGAATTCAGAGCCGTCTTTGCCACTTACTAACATTGTGGGGCACCTCTCCTCTAGTCCTTGGCTATCTCATCTATAAATGGGGGATGATAATCCTCTGGACCTTCTCTCCAAAAGGGTAGTTGTGAGGGTGGCACTTAATGAACTGTAAATTACTATGTAATTGGGAGTTGTCGCTACTCTTCCTGGGTGCTTCTACCTTTTACGGCCTTGCTGGGCCCTTCCTTGGCCCCTCTGAGGAATTGATGCAGAGATGCCAATTTAAGTTCAGCATAAAGAAAAAAAACTCTCTGGCAATTGGGACTGTCCCAAAGTGGAATGGGGCTGCCTTGGGAGGTAGTGAGCTCCCCTCCATGGGAGGTGTTCAAGCAAAGGCCACCTGAGCATCTCTTGGGGACATCACCTATTCAAGCGCAGGGTTGTCTAGCTTTGGTGGGTGCTGGGTGCACTGACTCTAAGCAATCCCTGTGTTCAGACAAGGGAAGGATGCCCTTTCTCAGAACAATGCTTTAGATGCGCCAAATAAAACGCGCAGCATTGCAAAGGAAACCCAGGGTTAGTGAAAAAAAAGGTGTTTTTCCCATCTAAGTTCGTGGACCCCCCTGATATCTCCCCATGAACCTCGGGTTAAGAACCCCTGAACCAAGGTGACAGCTCAGAGATCCTCTTTCTATCCCCCATGGCAGCATCCTTAGCATCCTCCTGGGCCTGAGGTCATCCCACCCCCTCCAGGCCCCCCCCCACCTCACCAGGCCTCCCCCTGACCCACCAGGTCTCCCCCTGCCTCCTTTCCTTGCAGGTTGCTCGGGAATGGCATCCGGTACAGCTTCACGCAGAACCTGGCGCCCTATCTGCCCCACTTCTACCTGCCCTGTTTCCTGCTGGCTGGGCTAGAGGCAGCCGCCAGTCTCCTGCTGATCCCAATGGCCCAGTGCTGTGGCCGCCGGGCCAGTCTGCTCCTGTGGACCATACTCACCAGCTTGGCCTCCCTACTCCTTCTCTCCCTTGGCCAGTGTAAGAGGAAAGCAGGGTCTGGGGGGAGGGAGTGGCAGTGGCGGGCAGTCAGTGGCATCTTCAGGTTGGAAGAAGTCCATCCCCGGGGGCCCCGCTATTTTATTGATGGAGAATTTGACCCCAGAGAGGAGAGCTTGTCTACAGTTACACAGCCAGCCTGGGCCCCCGGAACCCCTCCCATCCAAGCATTCTTTCCACTGGCTCCTACCCCTTATGGGGTTTTCAGTCTAGTTGAGGAATTCAGAGGCCGAGGATGAAATCACTGGAGAACAGCTCGATGGCCTGCAGGGAGAGCTGGGCTGGGAACCTGAGGATCGGGGCTCACATTCCTCACCTGCCACCATCCTCTGCGTAACCTTGGACTAGGGGTGGAGTCAGGAATGCCCGGGTCCCATTCCAGCTCTGACACCTCCTAGCTTTGCAGCCCTGGGCAGTTCCTTTAGCCCCTCTCTGACTTAGTCTCCTCCTCTGCAAAATGGGCATAATAAGAAGAGCACCCATCAGGGGCAGCTAGGTGGCACAGTGGATAAAGTACCTGCCCTGGATTCAGGAGGACCTGGGTTCAAATCTGGCCTCAGACACTTGACGCTTACTAGCTGTGTGACCCTGGGCAAGTCACTTAACCCTCATTACCCTGCAAAAAAAAAAAAAGCACCCATCTCCTAGAATAGTTGTGAGGATCCAATGCGATAATACCTGTAAGGGCCTCTGGAAACCTCAAAGCATGATGTATGTGTTGCTATCATTATTAATCATTATTATTATTAGACAAATGACTTGAATTTTTCTGGTCCTTCTTATCATAACATGATCAGGTGACCAGATGACCTCCAAATTCCCTGTCAGCTTCAAATCTGTGCTCTTTTGATGGTTGGAATAATTGGGGGAGGCTTCCTAGAGGAGATGGAACTTGGGCTGGGAGCAGGACCTGCCACCAAGAGCCCTAAGCAGGGATTGGATCATGAGCCGAGTTCATGCCTTAGTCACCCCAGAGCAGGGGCAGAGGCTGGGGCGGGACCCTCCGTCCCTGGGGTTGTGGGATCTAGCAAAAGCAGAGGGTCAACCAGGGCTGGGAGAGGCCAAGGGCAGGGGTGGGGTGACCAGTGGTTCCAGTTCCCCCCTTGCTTCCCCTCAGACCTGCCAATCTGGACAGTGGTGTTTCTCTCCGGACTGGGGCTCCTGGCCTCCCAGGCTATGTCTGTACTTAGCATCTTCTTTACCAGCGAGATCCTCCCCACCGTGATTAGGTAAGCCAGGCCTTAAGCCCAGGGGCCCTAAGCCAGAAACTGGGGGGCCCCCACCTGCTTCTGAACAGAGCTATCCCTTCTTCTCACTTTTTGGTCCCTGCCTCCCCCAAAACATCTCTCCAATATCCTGATGCTGCCCCACACCCTAGCTTTGTAGTCTCCCTATGGGTCTTGTTCTAAAATCCCTGGGACAGGAAAAAGTTAAGAGTGAGTTTGTTCTGGGGGCGGGTCTGGGTCTCCTACATCCTGAATACTTTTGGTACCTGGGCCTGGGCCTGCTGGGGCAGGAGTGGAGGAGAGTGAGTTAGAGACCCCCTGGGGGGAGAATGTTTCCTTTTTTGTCTTTTTTCTTTTCTTTTCTTTCTTTCTTTCTTTCTTTCTTTCTTTCTTTCTTTCTTTCTTTCTTTCTTTCTTTCTTTCTTTCTTTCTTTCTTTCTTTCTTTCTTTCTTTCTTTCTCTTTCTTTCTTTCCTTCCTTCCTTCCTTCCTTTCCTTCCTTCCTTCCTTCCTTCCTTCCTTCCTTCCTTCCTTCCTTCCTTCCTTCCTTCCTTCCTTCCTTCCTTCCTTCCTTCCTTCCTTCCTTCCTTCCTTCCTTCCTTCCTTCCTTCTTTCTTTCTTTCTTTCTTTCTTTCTTTCTTTCTTTCTTTCTTTCTTTCTTTCTTTCTTTCTTTCTTTCTTTCTTTCTTTCTTTTTTGCTGGTGGGAGGGGAGGAGAAAGGGAGGAACAGAAGTTATTTTCCCAAAGTTTTTTCAGGTTTTTTCCCAGGCCTTCGCGTTTCTAGATGAAAGGCAGGAAAGACAAATTTGGCTCTAGGGCCGCCCCTCGCCCTGGCACTTGGGTTTTTGTCCCCGGGGTGAACACGAGTGAGAGTTTGCGGTTTTCCCTCTCACTTCTCCGTATTTCTGACCTCTGCCCCTGCCCCACATTTTCTTCAGAGGAGCCGGGCTGGGCCTCATCACGGCAGCTGGTTTCCTGGGCCAAGTGGCCACTCCCATCATGAGCATCTCCAACAACCGCGGCTTCTTCCTCCACCATGTGGTGTTTGCCTCTTTTGCCGTCCTGTCCATGCTCTGCATCCTGTTACTGCCTGAGAGCCGGGGCCGGGGCCTCCCGGAGTCCCTGGAGGAGGCTGAGGGCCAATGTGCCTCCCCACTTTCCCTGCCCCACTGGCGTCACCCCCAGGATCACCACCTGCCATTGCTCCTGCCCTCCCATAAGCAGACCTGCTATGGATGTCAGCAGTACTCCGGCCCAGCGGTCCCCTCCCGGAGGACTGTAGGCCAATGGCATCCGCCAGCCAGGGATCTCCTAGCAGGCCTAGACTCGAAGGCCCCACAGGAGCAGAGGCATGCCTGACCTAGAGGAATCCACCCGCGGTGCCCGCCTTTATGCATGCCAGTGTTGTAGCCCTGGGAAGGGAGGGCTTGGAAAACAGGATGTACTTGGTTACTACGGCAATACTCTGGGGTATTGCTTCTGGGCCCTGCCTGCTCTCCTCCTCACCAGCTCACCTGTTTTCTGGATGGGGTTGAGGGGTAAAGGAGGCCTCTGAAGGCCAGTCGCTGTCCCCTGGAGGGCTCTGAGCTCCCTAGGGTAGGACAGAGATGCCCAGATTACCTGGAACCCAGATTCTGGACAAACTAAGCCTTTTCTCAATCAGAGGCAGACAAATGCTGTCTTGGCCGCCCTCTTGTCACTCTGGGGATTGCCTTGGAAACCCTCAGCCCCAAGTAATAGGCTTTCTTTCTGGGGCAGAATGTCCTGCTGTCTGACTGGGTTCGAGGTGGCCCTGGCTTCTCTCTCCCCTCCTTGCTTAAAAGTGCCATGAGAACCACTGTCTTCTCCATTCTTCCCCTGGGGAAGTGCCCTCTGCATCCTCTTTTCTGGCTTTCTCGCTAGGCCTTCCAGGACCCCATTTCTTCCTCCTCTCATTCCAGTGGTGTTTCAGGGGGAGGTCAGTGAGCATGCACTTGGTCTTTGGTGCGACCTTGTTCTAGGAGATCCTAAGTCTTATGTAGAAATGTCTCTAAGGCTGCTTTTTTTTTTTTAATTCAAACTGCATCATGCAGCTAATTCCTCTTATACAAAACACTTTGCAACACGGTGGGGCAAACACTGGGGGAGGATGGGAGGAGGAATTTCACAGAAAGGTCCTAGACATGCCTGGGAGCAGGGGAAGGGTTGGGAGGAGGGGATGGCCCAACCTTCTCATGTCTGGGCAGCCAGGTGGGATGCCCCTCCGAGGCCCAGTCTGGCTTGGCTCAGTTCAGCACTTCCCCATCCAAGAGAATGTCTCTGATTTCCATCATTTATCTTGGCTTTTGGATACCTCTTATATTGCTCCTAGAAGGTTTAACCTAATAGCACCATGGAGATTTTGCTTCTTCAGGAGAGCTTGGGGTACCATACAGCACCCCGACCTTCTAAGAATAAGGCAAGTCCAATCCAATGATTGGGTATGGCTGGAACCTTGAATGAACCCTGACTTTCTCTTAAAGGAGCCCTGCTCCCTCCCTGTAGCCCTGAGGGAATTCTTTGAAGCCTCAGGATGAGGCTATGGGAGGCAAAGGAGTTTCCCCTGGAGAGTTGGGCCTCTGGCGGGCTCTGAGGAGACCACAGGGTGACCCACAGCTTGCTTTTCCTTAGTGCTCTTGGCCCCATCTAGAGCACCCCACCTGGGTCCAAAGAGGGAGGGAGCAGTGGGTAGAGCTCAGGGTAAAGGATAAGGCTGCCCTGGCTTTCAGGAAGCGCCCTGGGATGGATGGAAGAGAGGGCCTCTCAAACTCAGGAATGTCTGCGCCCCCAGCAAGGGGTACCACGCTGAGCCTCTCCACCCCCCCTCCGGCCCTCCTCTCCCTCCTCTCCTCCCCTGCTCCCCTTCCCCTCGGGGAGGGAATCTTTCAGCTTTCTCTCCCCTGCTCCATCCCCCAAGTCCTCCCAGCCCCTCAGTGCCCGTACATGTCCGCCAGCCGAGTGAATCTGGGACCCCAGTCCCTGAGGTAGTCATATTCCTGGTCCTCATCTCCCAGGCTCGACAGGATAGAGCTGAGCGTTCCTGCCAGAGAGCCTTCTCCCTCATAGTCGTAGATGAGCGCCGTGTCATAGGGCGGGACGCTGGGGTCGTTGTCAGCGGCTTCTAGACCCTGGTGGCACAGGTGAGACGGGAAAGCTGGGGTTGAGCTGAACTCTTCAAACACACACCTAAGCCTCAACAACTTCTTTTGTGGATGCTCAAGGGCCCAGGGACTGAAAACTCATTGAAAAATGAGGAAAAAACGAGGAAAACAATTTGAAAGGTGGAGATGTGGGCAAAAGGAATTCTACGAAGTGGGGTGGTTCTCACAATTTTGGGGTCTCAGGATCCCTTCATGGTTTTAGGAATAACCGAGCTGTTGTTTATGTGATGTCCATTGTATTAGGAAATGAAAACATCTCAGGATGATTATAGGAATAGCTTTGACCTTGCAGTGCTACCCCCCCCAAGGGTTTTGGGAACCCTACAGGGGCCCAGACAACACTGAGAATTACTGAGATCGTGTATCTGGAAGCCAAAATGAAGTGATCTTTGCATTGTGTGCTGTTTGGTTTTATTGATGCTGTTTGCATCCACTTTACTGGGGATTATCAACTGCATTGGGATAGAGAGGAGGTCCTGGGTAAACTGAGGCAGTGGCCACAGGACCTGTAAGGGTTGTCCATAAGAGGAGGCATGAACCATGTCATTGATGGGTTCTGTGAAAACACATGTTAGGAGGAGACTAAAGGGACAATTTCTTGGTTTTGGGAAAAGGGAGGTAATGGGTAACAGCTTTTACTAGGCTGTGTCAAGTCATTGCCTAAAAAGAAAGGTTGTTTTTCCTTTATTTTTTTCTCCTGTTGATCCCCTCCTGATGTCAGAAGGCTTGGGGCATAATGGGAGGTGAAAGTCACAAGACCAGGAGGGTCCCCACCACTAGGTCCATCTCTAAATTCTCCCTGGGTGCACTTACATCACTGATGAAGTCAGCAATGTCTGAGGGGCTTGTGGGCAGGGCCCGGGAGGGCTGGGGAGGGACCCGGTGATAGGGCGTGTCCTTTCTCAGAGGCTGTCTTCCCCGAAAGGAGGTCTGAGGCATCAGCTCTGTAGGATGACGAAGCTGGTTTATGTCATAGGCATCCTGTAACGTGAGACAAATGGCCACAACTGAAGCCACCTCTTTTCTCTTTTCCTGGCCCTACCAGAGATGCTCACAAGAGAGTTAGAGACCAATCAATTTTGGTTTCCCTTCCTCGCCGGCTTTCTTGGCAAGGGGGAGCCAGACCTTGATAACCCACAAATGAGATCACCAAGCCTTGGAAAATTAAATGGTGACCGTATGGGACTCTCAGCCTTGGTCTCCCCGTGTGTCCGTTATTCCCCCCTATAGTGTAGGGAAGGCACCTGTCCCTTCCAGTTCTAAATCCCAGGAGGTAATGGTGTGTTTCCCATTATAGGGTGGATTTTGGGTACAGATATCCGAGTACTTGGATACCTACCAGTGTCCCAACTACTGCAGTCCATCCCCCCACATCTGAGGTCTAGGTACGTTCCCTGGATAAGCTGGGGGGAAAGGTGCAACCCCAGCTGGGGTAACAGAAGTCAAAGCTAATGCAGGCATCCTGGCCCATTGGCCAGCACTCTGATTCTTACTGGGAATTCTCTAGATTTTCAACCTCAAGCTAGAGGGGTTATTCCCCACATGAGATAACATGTACAGTGTTTAAACAGACCTTAAAATGCTATATAGGGGCAGCTAGGTCGCGCAGTGCTCTATCGAGCACTGGCCCTGGATTCAGGAGGACTTGAGTTCAAATCCGGCCTCAGACACTTGACACTAGCTGTGTGACCCTGGGCAAGTCACTTAACCCCAATTGCCTCACCAAAAAAAAAAAAAAAAGGCCAGATCTTAAAGCCTAATCACCACAAAAAATGCTATATAAACATTAGCTATTTATTATTATTATTATTAGGGGGCCTGGGAGTCTTCACTTTTTATACCTCTCACCAGCCAATCAAGTTGGGTTCTTGGGATTAAGCCCAACACTGTCTAGCTAGGTCTTCCATCTTTGTTCCTGGATTCCTGTCCCTCCCCAACCCCAGAGTGATGTTGCTTCTTTATTTCTGCCTGTCTCCTGGTCCTCCTTTTCCCTGGCCTTCGCCTGACTTCCCTCCCTCCTTCCCTGACCCACCTCTTCCCTCCCCATGGCAGGTCCCCTTCTCTCCCTCAGCCGCCTCCCCCCTTCCTCACCTGGTCCTCTTCTCCACCTCCCTGCTCATCATAGTTGAGGATATTGTCCCGGACATCATCCTGCAGCCCGTCCAACAACCCCTTCTCCCGGACTCGCTGGCGAGAGCGCTCCAAGATGGCCACCAGCAATATGAGCACTGTCCCCCGGGGAAGAAGCTCCCGTGGGTATGGAGGGGAAGAGCAAAGGGGGCCCTAAGTGGGAGTCCCGGGGGTCTCTGGGTAAAACTTTGATGGCCCGCCCTAGGAATATGTGAGGCATGGGGGAAGGGATAAAGAGGAGCCTTCCATGGGGCCTCTGGGGGGGTCTGGGATCCCCCCGGAGGATTTAAGTGGGACCCTAAGTGAGGAGCATGGGGGCATCAGGGAAAACCAGATGAGATTCTCTGGGGCAGAGGTAACTTACAGAGAAGAAGGATGACACTGGCCAGGACAATGACGAGGGCCATCAGGCCGATGCCGGCTCCCCCGGCCAGAAGGGCGGCTGCCCCCGGAGTGCAGACCCCGGCCTCCCCACAGCGACACACAGTTACATTGAGCAGCTGCTCGAGCTGCTGGGGGGGCTGCCCCGAGTCCTGGAGCAGGAGGGCCAGGCTGTACAGACCCTCCTGGGCCTCCGTCCGCAGGCGTAACCGGGCATGAGTCACTGGGAGGAGAGAAGGTCCTTGGTGGAGGGCAGAGAGACAGAACGGCCTCTCCCCATCTCTCTCCTGCCCCATGTCCCTTCTCCTCTCCTTCCCTCATACAATCCCCATCCCCCTCCAAGCTCCTTCTTGTCTGTCCCCATCCCCTAGCTCACCCTCCATTAGGTCACTGTATAGCACTGGGCCTTGAGTCCTGGGTTCCAATCCCAGCTCTCCAAGTAGCTTAGCTGTGTTCCCTTGTGTAGTTTTACTTCAGGCTATGGAGAACGGCTGATCATCCATCTGTTATCGAGCCCCTACTGGGCACTGTTCATCATAACAGCTGACACATAGCACTTGGGGTTTTGGGAAGTGATTTCCACCCATTGCTTCATTTGACCCTCATAGGGGCAATGAGGGTTAAATGACTTGCCCAGGGTCACACAGCTAGTAAGTGTCAAGTGTCTGAGGCTGGATTTGAATTCAAGTCCTCTTGACTCCAGGGCTGGTGCTCTATCCACTGCATCACCTAACTGCCCCCCCCCCCTTTAAAAATTTTTTTAATTTTAATTTTAATTTTTTTTATTAGTTCCATTTTTACAGGTGAGGACATTGAGGCTCAGGGAGGTTAAGTGATCTACTTAGGCCACACAGCCAATAAATGTCTGGGGTGGGATTCAAACCCAGGTCCTGCTGACCCCAAGCCCTGTCACATCCTGGCTCCTGAACTCCTTGGCTTCACTTTAGGAGGAGGGTGGGTTCTCACCATTGAGCTGGCTGATGCTCCAGTTTCTTGCCAGTTCAGGGGAGCTGGGACTCAGTTGGAAGTGGAAGGGAGCCCCGTGTGGAGGTAAGTCCTCATCTGTAGCACTGAGGATGAGGCCAGACCCCTGGCCCGGGTCACTGCACAGGGTACCGGTTGGTGAAGCCAGGAGAGGCGCGTGGTCGTTGACCTCCAGAATCTCTATGGAGAGGGTGCCGGTGGCCGTGCGAGCCGGGGAGGCTGGTGGTTTAGGAAGGGGGAGGCGACACTTTATTTTTGGACCTACTGACCTTGCCCTGATCTAGGCTACCCCGTCTGTGGTCCCACGATTGTGAGCCACAGTGAACTTGGCACTGGGGGAGGGTTGGGGGAATCCACTTTTCCTTCGAGCAGTGACTATCGAGCACCCACTTCTCATCCTGGCTTTGAGGAGGGCATTTCTGTTTGGGAAGGGCTCAGAATACGTGTCCTCTGTGGTCTCGCAGCAGACCAGATCATGGGGAAGCTCGGCTAGGTGACCTCATCCCTTCCATCCCTGATATTCCATGTTTCATGATTTGCCCAAATGGGCATCAATGCAGATCGGAACCCCAAGCCCTAGCCGTGGGATTGGGATATTCCACACCCTCACCCCACAGCCAGACCTCTGTCCTTAGGAACACATGTGGTACATAGGGAATCTGTGGCTATACCAGCAAGGGTGGTCTCTCTCCTTTGCCCCTCAAGACTATGGATCTTTCCATGGGCAGGGAGCACACGGCCTCCCCTCCCCTCCCCCCATCATGCCCTCACCGTCATCACTGGCCAGGATGATGGCACGGTACCAGCCATCTTTGAGGAAGGGTGAGGCTGGGTTGATCGCACGCTTGGTCTGGATCCGGCCAGTGGCACGGTCCACTCGGAGCCAGTCCTCGGGATCATAGTCTTTGAAGTACCTGAGGTAAGGTAGGGAAAGGACCAGATGTTGGTGGACCTGGGCTTACACGGAGCAACAAAGACTTGGGGGCATTTCCATGCATACGCATCCAGACGCATGCTCTGTGGGGCGGTCCTTTCGCTGCATCATAGCCCCTTCCCATCGGGTGCCCTGGACTGGAGGCCTCAGCAATTCTGGAACTCTGAAGGAAGAGCTGAGGCACCCCTGGCTCTCACCTGATACTCTGATGTCGCTGGGTGTCTGGGTCCCGGGCAAAGAAGGTGGTGACGTCAGTCCCAGGAGGAGCCCCCTCGGCCACACTGGCTCGAAGAGGGTTGGTGTGGAAGACGGGAGGCTCGTTCACATCCTGCACCTCCACGGTCACTGTGGCGAGGCCTCGGGCAGCCTTGGGGGCAGTCCCTTGCAGGGGGGCCTCATTCTGCACGGACACCCGAAGCTGGTACTGCTCTCTGCTCTCGTGGTCTAAGGGCTATGGGAACCAAAGGGTTGGGGACATCACAAGCCTCCGTCCCCTCCCCTCCTCTCTCCTCCTCCCAATATGCACGATTCTGGGCACCCATTGGTGAGCCTTGGGGCCTGGGTTTTATCTGGGGCCCTGACATTCTTTTTCCTAACAGTTCCCAATGAGAAAAACAAAACAAAAGCAAAGCCCTGGATTTCTGGCTAATAGGCCAGAAACTGCAGGCTCTGAGATGGGGATAGGTGGGTTCACTACTCCTCCCCTCCCATTTCCTCAGTCCATCTTCCCTCGGCACAAACTTTTTGAGAGTAGTCTTTGTGTCTATTACCAGTACCTGGCACCTAGTAGGTGCTTAATAAATGCACATTGATTAATTTACATACACACATATGCATGATAGTCTGCTGGGACAAGGGATAGTGGTGATGAGAGAGTGGAGCCAGAAGTCCAGGTCCTAAAATTGGCTGTGAAATGAGGCAAGGCCCACTGCCTGTCCACCACCTGGGGAGGGTCTGTGGAGCTCTGCCTGGACACGTCGCAATCCACGTCCGGGCCTTGCTCACCTTCACCACGGACAGGATGCCGTCGTTGGTCTTGGGGTCTGTACGAATAGCAAACTGCCCAGTGGGGTCTCCCTCCAGAATGGTGAACTTGGCCACCCAGTTGGGAGAGCCGGGTAGGTCCTTGTCCTGAACTTCGAGCCTCCCCACGTCTAGGCCACCGACGGCCTCGTCGGCTCTCATGGAGAACTAGGAGAGATGCCACAGTGCCCAGTGACTACCCGGGGAAGAAAGAGGGTTTGGAGCATGAGGGCAGTCTGATGAATGTGACCCCTGGGAGAGCAGATTTTGCTTGTACCACTTTGGGGGATTTCTCAGTTGTCTAGTTCATTGTCCCCAACCAGAAAATATGATTTTATTTGCACGCTAATGAGGGTTAAGTGACTTGCCCAGGGTCACACAGATAGTATGTGTCAAGTATCTGAGGTTGGATTTGAACTCAGATCCTCCTAAATCCAGGGCCAGTTCTTTATCCACTGCACCACCTAGCTGTCCCCCTGATATTTTCTTTGTGTAAGATACTACCCAATGCATGATCATCAACTCTCCTTGCAAGCACATGATTGACAGAGAGGAGAATATTTATTGGTGGCGAAGAAAGCAAAGTTCTTAGCAGAGTTCATGAAGTCTGTTAACCCTTTCCAAGGAGTAACACTTCTACGGGGAGTGATAATGCATCAGTTACTTATAGCCACACACACTTAGGAGGAGTCACATCCATACTTGGAACAGAGTGCTTAGCACATAGCTCCCAGAAGACAGCATCTGATGTTCCTCTGTCTCATGTCTACAGCTACCTCCTGTGACAGTTAAGGGCTTTGTCAAGCATCCTCTGTCCCATTACCGCTCACACAAACTTGGACCAAAGTCCTTCCACTATAGAGCCCCTCTCCCATGCTAAGGTCTCAGCAGGCCTCTGGCCTCCACAAAAGTGTACGTAGCAAGCAGATACATGAAGTGTTGGGGATCCCCCTCTCACCTTTTACCTGGTTGCCATGGACGCCCAGTTGGGTCATTCAGGACATGATCATGACCTTTCCTAACTCCTGGGCCATGTGATTCCCTCCCCCATTCACATTTCACAGAATCACAGAATTGGGGCTGCTAGAAGGGACCTCGGAGGTCATCCGATCCATCCTGAACCAGAGTATGTTCTGGCTAAAACAGAGGGCAATGGGACCACCACTCACCCAGCTCTGGTTTCTACACTACTCTTTTTTTTTTTAATGTATGAGGTATTTTATTTTTTCCATTACATGTAAAGATAGTTCTCAACTTTTGTTTATACATGCTTTACAATTTCAGATTTTTCTCCCTCCCACCCCTCCCTCCCCCCTCCCCTAGACAGCAGGTAATCTGATATAGGTTATATCTATATATCTCTATACATATACATATAGATATAGAGATATATATACACATAATAACATTAATCCTATTTCTGCATTAATCCTGTTACAAGAGAAAGAATCAGAGCAGTGATGCAAAACCTCAAAATAGAAAGAAAAAAAACCAACAGCACCCAAAACAAAAGAAATAATATGGTTCAATCAGCATCTATACTCCACAGTTCTTTCTTTCTTTTTTTTTCTTGGATTTGGAGATCCTCTTCTATCATGAGTTCCCTGGAACTCTTCTGTACCATTGCATTGGTGAGAATAATATAGTCCATTACAGTAGGTCAACACTCAATGTTGATGATACTGTGTACAATGTTCTTCTGGTTCTGCTCATCTCACTCATCATCAGCTCACGCAAGACCCTCCAGGTTTCTCTGAACTCTTCCTGCTCATCATTTCTTACAGCACAATAGTATTCTATTCTACACTACTCTTGATACAAGCTAAGATTGCATTCATGGTATTGGCTGCCACCAGCCTACATTTCTCGAAGCTAGATTCTTTTTCCATTGTCCCTCAACTCTAAGAGATTAAGTGATTTGCCAAAGCTCGCCTGGGGTTGTTGTGAGGGAAGTGCTTTGTGAACCTTAAGGCTCTGTGTGAATGTGAGTTGCTCTTGTCATTCCTGCTTCCAGGCAAGGCTGACTATCTCTAGGCAGATACACCATTGAGATCTCCATGTCTAGCCCTGGTGAGCCTCTCTCCAGAGTTATGGTCCCATGCCACCAGCTGCTTATTAGACATTTCAAGCTGGAGCCCCCAGAGGCATCTCAAACACCACCCGTCCAAAACAGAATCCACAAATTTTGTATCCAAACCCACTCCCATTACCATCAAGAGAGTCGCCATTTTGCAGGTCACCCAAGTTGACAACTCCCATATCCTCCTTGACCCCTCACTCTTTTTTTTTTGGTAGGGCAATGGGGGTTAAGTGACTTGCCCAGGGTCATACAGATAGTAAGTGTCAAGTGTCTGAGGCTAGATTTGAACTCAGGTCCTCCTGAATCCAAGGCCGGTGCTTTATCCAAACCTCCACCCAGCTTCCCCAACCCCTCACTCTTACTGCACATATCCTGTCATTTGCTAAAGCTCGTCACTTCTACCACTGTCATGTCTTGCCAAAAGGGATGCCTGCTTTCCACTCACACAGCTCCCGCACCAGTTCAGACCCTCATCACTTCCCAAATGACCTATCCCAATGGCTTCCTACTTGGTCGTCCTGCCTCTAGTTTCTCCCATTCCCAATGCATACTCCACACAGCTGCCAATGGGATTTTCCTTAGTCCATGCTCTACAAACCCCAATTGTTCTCTATTATCTCTAGGATCAAGTATAAACTTCTCCATTAGGCATTTAAAGTCCCTTACAAGTTGGCCCCATTCCCACCTTCCCAGTCTTCTTATACAGCATTCTTAGAACTGGTAATAGCGGCTGACTTGCTATTCTTGGTACACGACCCTACATTTCCCACCTTTGCAAGATCACACTCAGAATGTTCTTCCTCCTCCCCTCTATCTGAATCTTTGGTTTCCATCAAGACTCAACCAAGTACCACCTTTTCCATTAAGGTGAAGGAAGGGGAATAAACATTCATTATAGCACCTAACATGTGCCACACAACATGCTAAGTGTCTTATAAATATTGTCTCATTTGATCCTCACAACAGCCTTGAAAGGTATATACTATTATTACCCCCATTTTGCCATTGAGAAAATTGAGGCAGATAGGTTAAATGACTTGATCAGGGTCATGTAGCTAGTGTCTGAAGCAGGATTTGAACTCTAACCATTGGGACACCTATGTAGCTGCATCTGCTGATCCCTTCCCCCCCCACCTTAGCTTTTTTTTTTTTTTTTTTTTTTTTTTTTTTTTTTTTTTTTTTAGTGAGGCAATTGGGGTTAAGTGACTTGCCCAAGATCACACAGCTAGTAAGTGTTAAGTGTCTGAGGCTGGATTTGAACCCAGGTACTCCTGACTCCAGGGCCAGTGCTCTATCCACTGCACCACCTAGCTGCCCCCACCACCTTAGCTTTTAATGTCATTTGTTCCATGACCACCTTGCATTAGTTAGCTATATATACAGATATAGAGATAGAGATAAATGTAGATATATCTATGCATTATTCATATAGTCATATGAATACACTCTGTTGCCCCATTAGGCGATAAATTCCTTGAGGTTAGGGACTGTATTTACCTTACTTTGTCTCCCCAGCTCTTAGCACAGTGCCTGGAACTTAGTTTACTTAATGCCGTTTCACCCTCAACCATGAGGCAAGTCCCATCCAAGACCAATAGCTAAATAGTTTAAAGACTTCTGGAATAGAGGAAGTCTCTGATGAGCCTCTGCTGGAAGGCAGGGCTGGCTTAGGGAGTGGAGAAGAACCTGAAATTCCCATGGCAGATTAGTTGGGGTAGGTGTGGGGATGGGGGTGGGGCAATACCTCCTCCTTGGTGAACTCTGGGGCATTGTCATTGATGTCATCCACGTAGATGATGGCTGTGGCGGTGTTGGTGAGGCCGTCCCCAGACATATCAGCCACCTGCAGTGTCAGGTTGTATACTCCGACCACCTGGGGGAGAAGGAAAGATAGTCATGGCAAAGAAATAGTGTAAGACTAGAGATAAAGGCACAAAGTAGCTGGGAAAGGTCGTCGGACATTTGGAGAGCAGTTCACCCATCTGCCCGACTGGTAGGGCTTCCTCTGGGATGGGGTGATGGCTGGTCTGCAGAGTGAGGAAGGGGATAAAGAATTCTGGAGAGATTTCTTGAGGCTTCAGAATCTGGGACTGAAAACCTGGTGTACCCCAGACTGGGGGCCTCCCTGCTGGGCCAACCCCAAGGGATGAGGTTCTGGATGGAGGGACTAGAAGGAAGCTTCAGAGACCAAAGTTTACCTGCCCCTCCAAGCTCCTTTCCCTCCCCAGCTGGTGCTCAGTGGCAGCAAGCTGGCTCAGGTGTTCGGCACCTCAGGAGGAGGGTCGACTCCTGGGTGGATTGAGACTAGGGGGGAGAAGTCATGAGCCTCCACAGTTCAGTTTCCTCCACAAAACCTTTTTAACAGAAGGAAACTGAAGCAAATGAAAAAGTTCCCCTTCGTGCCCTCTGCTGACAGTCATGGCCTGAAGCTAGAAGAGGGCACTGCTCTGCATTAACATTGCTGCCCATCCACCGCCAGTGTGGGCACACTTTCCCAAGCTGGCAATGGAGAGAGTGACAGACTGATTGTCAGGAAGACCTGAGTTCAAATCCAGCCTGACACTCACAAGCTGCGTGACCTTGGGCAAGCCACTTAATTTCTCTCACCCATCATTTCCTTAGTTGTAAAATGGAGATCAAAATGGCACCTCCTCCCACCAGGGTTTCATGAGAATTAAATGAGATAATATATGTAAAACTCTGTTATTATCATGATTTGGGAAAACTCCCGGGAAATCAACAATGCTTGGTATAGTGTTGTTGTTCAGTCAGGTCTGACTCTTTGTGATCACATTTATGATCTTTTTTTTTTTTTTTGGCAGGGCATTGAGGGTTAAGTGACTTGCCCAGGGTCACACAGCTAGTAATTGTCATGTGTCTGAAGCTGGATTTGAACTCAGGTCCTCCTGAATCCAAGGCTAGTGCTTTATCCAATGCAGCGCCACCTAGCTGCCCCCAACATTTGGGATCTTCTTGGCAAAAATACTGGCGTAGTTTGCCAGTATCCTTCTCCAGCTTGTTTTACACATGAGGAAACTGAGGCAAACAGGGTGAAGTGACTCGCCCCTTGGTTTGAGATTCAAAGGGTTAGACCACTGTCATTGCTTCTTGTCTTACAGAGCAGAGATGCCTCTCCCCACGCTCCTTCTGGGGATCCTCTGGGTAGGCACGTGCTCAGGGTGCCCTTCGGGGAGGACAGCATCCATGCACCCACCCCTAGCTGCCTCTTCATGCCCCTCGGGGCCCTCACCTCTCTATCCAGCCCGACTTGTACGGTTCGGATCTCCCCTGTATGCTCATCGATGCTGAAATGCTCTGTCTTGCCCTGGTCCAGAATCGAGTACCTCAGTGCTGCATTGTCTGTGTCTGGGTCATCAGCATCCGTTGCTTCGGCCTTTGTTACATAGGTGCCTGGTAGGGACAGACATACTGACTCCCAGTGGCCACACACTCCTAGAGGGAGAACTGGGGACCCAACACACAGAATCCCGGGTTCCTCCAGCTTCAGCCGCAGGAGGCACAGCCGAGAATTCACTCGTCCCGCGGCCCCAATGACGGCGGGGCAAATAGATCCGCCATAGCGGACCAAAGAGGACGGAGATGTAACGTGAGGGAGCCTGGCGTGTATTCCGGGCAAAATGAAGAGGGACGATTGTCGGGGATAGCCCAGTGTCAAGCAATGGGGGTGGGGGTGGGGCACCAAGGTGAAACAGCCGGGGCTGCCAATGCTGAAGCATTTGAGCAAATACAGATTAATTCAATGTTTTCCAACCTTTTAAAGCCTGTGATTTTACCAAAGCCGAGGTCACAGACAGGAGAGGGAGGGGGACTCAATTGCAAAAGAGAAACCGTCCAATCTCCAACATAAACAGTTTCTAGTGATGAGATTAGCGCCGGTCTGGGAATCAGCCAACTGATCTAGTCAGATTTACATATATCATTGGTGCCCGGCGCATTTTGAGAAGTTTGGAGGTGGAAAGGCAGCCATCCTCTTCATTGCTATAAACACGTTGCAGGTGACTTTATTTTCCAAAGCTTGAATATTGTATTTTTTCATGCGTTCTGTTTTGGTGTCTTTGTAAATGTGGTTTGTTTTTTTTTTTGGTGGGGCAGTGAGGGTTAAGTGACTTGCCCAGGGTCACACAGCTAGTAAGTGTCAAGTGTCTGAGGCTGGATTTGAACTCAGGTCCTCCTGAATCCAGGGCCAGTACTTTATCCACTGCGCCACCTAGCTGCCCCTTTGTAAACGTTTTTAAGCGTTTGGGCGCTTCCGATGAAATATGGCTGTTTACTTAGGTGGTCCCCGGTCTAATTTTAATGACCCCCTTCACTTACACAAAGCCCTTCAGAGGGATGTCTAAGCTTTTGGGAAACCAGGGGCATAGACCGTGGGTAGAGTCAGGGCCTTCCCCCCGCGTCACAGGGGTTAGGGTTAGGGGTAGGGCTGACCGGCCTCACCTGGGATGGCCCCCTCTAGGACATGACCGATGAATATCTCCTGCTGGAAGACGGGCCGGTTGTCATTCTGATCCACCACCACAATCTCCAGGTCAGTCGGGTCCTCTAGCGTGGACCCTCCCAGATCCAGGGCGAAGGCCTTTAGCTAAGCGAGAAGAGAGCTGGGGCTGGCACCGTGGGCACTTCGTCGGAGCAGCCACGTGGACGGTGCACTGACTTTGGGACAGAAATCCTGAGACCTGGCTTCTGGTGTTAGCGGCTCCATCACTGACTAGGTGACTTTGGGAAGGCTACTCGAACCACCCTGAGCCTCGGGGTCTCGTCTGATTAAAGGGGGGGGGGAACGTACTCCTCTGTATATGGATGGGCTCTGGCTGATGCTGCCTTTGGGTCCCCACTCCTGGCTTCTAGCACTGGAGGCTCAGCGTCCCGGTGACAGCACTGGGGAGGACCCTGACGGGGGCGTGGCGCTGAAAGGGCCTGTGGGGGCTGGGTTAGGCTAGAACAGGCTCCTCCCACCGGCGGCCCTTACCCTGAAGTGGTCTGTCTTCTCTCGGTCCAGCATGGCATTGAGGAACACCTTGCCCGAGAACTTATCGATGGAGAAGATTCCGAAAGGCTCTTCATCCACCCCCGGGCCCTTGATGCTGTAGATGACGCTGCCCAGTTGTTGTTTATCCGACTTGATCTGCCGCAGGAGAGAAAACAGGACTGGTAAGAGACGCAATGATGTGCTTTAGTCTGGAGTCGGGCCGAGTTCAGATCCTGATCTGCCCTTCACTCCCTATGTCACCTTGGACAGGTCACTTGCTGGGGCCTCAGTCTCTTCATCTTTAAAGGGATGGCACTGGATGAAATTTTAAGGTACCTTCTGACTCCAAATCTGAGCTCAGGGATACAGGGATTAACTGGTGAGGGGTTCCACCTTCCTCTGTCACCCCTGCTGGGGAAAGATGTTTTTGTATGATTTGTATCTTCTGTGACCTCTACCTTACGATACCTGTTCTTTAGAGACAATTTCCTAGGGGCTGTTAAAGAAAAGGTGCCTTATCTTCGGCTGGCGAAATGCCTTCCATCCTTTAAGGTTCTGGTGCCACCACTTCCTCCATGAAGCCTTCTCCACCACCCATCCTCCCCATCCTCAGAGTGGCCTTGAACACTTTGGATTCTCCTTTGCCCCTATTGCACTCGACCTATTTATTGGCGTGTCACTGCTAGCCCCTCCCCCCAACCCGTCCCCATTAGATAGCACGGTTCTGGAGAGTAGGTATGTATTATTTATTTCATCTCTCTATCCCCAGAATCTAGCGTGGTGTCTTACACACTGCGGGCTCTTAACACAGGTTTCCTGATGAGAAATAGAGTGACTGGCGCCCCCTTACCATCCCTGTCCCCCCTGCTCCCTGCCCCCCATTCCTCAGGGATTCTGGGTAGGGCTGGGAGGAATTTCTGGCTTCAGTTGGGAAAGTCACAGACAGAGGACTTGGAAGGACGCGGGGGTGTAGATGGGAGTCGCCTTTGGATGTTGGCGGAGTTCTGTGTGGGGCTGTGTCCTCGTCTCCCGCACACGTGGAGGGTAATCACAAAGCCTTTCCTGACTACTCCTCTCTCCCCTGCCCCAACCCCCTACGTGCCCCTGCCAACCTGCACCAGGGTGTAGGGAATCTTCTTGTGGTTCTCTGACACGCTGATGGGCGGGATGACCCAGGCTCTCCGAACTCGATTCAGCCCCGTTGGATGTCGCCAGAGATAAAGGGGGCTAGGAAGCACAGTCATCCCCATGGAAAGGCTGAGACCCTGCAGTCAGGAAATGGAAAGCATTGGCACCATGATCTGATTCGCACTCCCCACCAACCAATCCCTTAACAGGAAATTAGCCAGGGGCAGCCTCTTAGACTCAGAGAAGACCCCAGAGAAAACTGGACAGGGGGTGAGCCTGAGGGGAAATTAAGACCTGAATGGGATATCAAGCCCAGAGCCAGCTGGAAGCACCCCCAGGAAGTGTGATCCCTGAGCTGTGTACCCAGGAGTTTGGACCACGGTATGGCATAATGGAAAGAACGCTGGATTTAGTGTTAGGGAAACCTTAGTTCAAGCACAGATTCTGCTGACTACCAGAGAGGCAAGGTACAGGGGAGGGGGAGGAGAGAGAGAGAGAGAGAGATTGGGGGAAAGGATAGGAGGGAGGGAGGGAGGGAGGGAGGAGCAGTATTAAGTAGACAAGACACATACCAGGAAGACAACCTCGGCTTTTGTTCTAATGGGGAAGACACCTGAAAGGTTGTTGGTGAGTTGATAAAGCCCCAAGAGAAGCCGGAGTTTGATTCCAAGCTCTGACATTTATAGCCATGTCACTGTGATCAAGCCACCTAATCTTTCCATTCCTTAGTCTGGTATCACTACCAACCTCACAGGGCTGTTCTGAGGATCAAATGAGACAGTTTGCCCTAACCAAATGCCTCCCCACTCTCTCCAGCAGATTGCCCACCCCCTTATCATCCCCACTCTCTCACTAATCCTCAATATCTCTGACAAACATGCCTATGTCTCTTCATCCTTAAAAAACCCCCAAACCTTTCACTTGATCTGAACATCCCTGCTAGCTATCACTCTGTACCTTTCCTCCCTTTCATGTCTAACCTTTTTTACATTTAAATTTTATTTTTTCTCAATTACATGTAAAATTTTTAAAATGTTCATTTTGAAAGTTTTGCTCCTCTCCTCTCTCCCCTTGAGAAGGCAAGCAATTTGGTATAGATTATACATGCATAGTTATACAAAACACTTCCATACTAGCCATGTTGCAAAAGAAAATGCAGACCCTCCCCCCCAAATAACAAAGTAAAAAAGTTATGTTTCAATCTGCATTCAAAATCCATTACTTCTTTCTCTGGATGTGGTCAGGATTTTTCCTGGAGTTGCTCTGGATCACTGTATTACTGAGAAGAACCAAGTCATTCACAATTGATCATCACACAATATTGCTATCACCACGTCCCCTGTTCTCCTGGTTGTTCTCACTTCACTAAGCATCAGTTCATGTAAGTCTTCCAAGGCTTTTCTGAAATCTGCCTGCTCATCATTTCTTATAGAATAATAGTATTCCATCGCATCTGTACACCACAACTTGTTTAGCCATTCCCCAGTTGATGGGCATTCCCTTGATTTCCAATTTTTTGCCACCACAAAAAAGCTGCTATAAATATTTTTGTACATATAGGTCCTTTTCCTTTTTGTTTTTTTTATCTCTTTCAGGTACCGACCTAGCCGTGGTATTATTGGGTCAAAGCACATGCATGGTTTTATAGCCCTTTGGGCATAGTTCCAAATTGCTCTCCAGAATGGTTGGATCAGTTCACAGCTCCACCTACGGTGCATTAATGCACGACTGACCTTGAAAAAAGCCATTTAAATGGATGTTTCCACTTCCTCTCCTTTCACTCTCCTAAATCCTTTGCAATCTGGCTTCTGACCTCATCATTTAACTGAAATTGTCCTCTCCAAAGTTCACAGTGTTCTTTTAAAAATTGTTATTATTATTATTATTTTTTTAGTGAGGCAATTGGGGTTAAGTGACTTGCCCACAGTCACACAGCTAGTAAGTGTTAAGTGTCTGAGGCCGGATTTGAACTCAGGTACTCCTGACTCCAGGGCCGGTGCTCTATCTACTTTGCCACCTAGCTGCCCCCCACAGTGTTCTTTTAATTGCCAAATCCAGTGGCATTTTCTCAATCTGTGTCCTTCCTGACTTCTCTGCAGTCTTTGACATTGTCGATCACCTTCTTCTCTTAGGTAATCTAGGTTTTCACGAGCCCTCCTGGTTCTCCTATCTGTCTGTCTGCTTTGCCTGAGTCTCTCCTGCCAGATCTCTGTCCTGGTCACACCCATTAATCACAGCTGTCCCCTGTTCCCATGGTTTTGTCCTTGGGCCTCTCCTCTTCTCCCTCAATACTAGTTTGCTTGACAATGTCAACAGCTCCCATACATCAATGATCATCTTCATGTTGATGATTCTCAGATCCATTTATCCAGCCCTAATCTCTCTCGAAATCCAGGCTCACATCTCCAACTGCCTATTGTATATCTCAGACTGAATGTATCATAGACATTTTATGCTCAATGGGTCCCAAACTGACCTCCTCATTCTCTCCCTCCTACCACCCGGCCCCACCTCTTCCTTACTTCTCCATCATGGTTGAGGCCATGACCACCTTCCCGGGCAGCTGGGCTCACATCCTGGACTCCTCAGTCTTTCTCAGCCTTCTCCCCCATATTCAAGCTAATGCCAAGTTCTGTTGATTTTATATCTGAAATATCTTTCACAAGTGCCCTGTTCTCTTCTGACGTGGCCTCCACCCTGGTGCAGGCCCTCATTACCTCATGCTTAGACTATTGCCAAAGCCTGTTGATTGATCTCTCAACTTCAAGCCTCTCCCCACTCCCGGTCATCACCCACTCGGCTGTTGGATGGATCTTCCTCAAGTACAGATCTGACCATGTCACCCACCCACCCTATTCAGTAAGGTCCAGTGGCTCCTCGTCATCTCTAGGACCAAATATAAAATCTTCAATTTGACTTAAAAAAATCTTTGGAGACAATGGGAGTTAAGTGACTTGCCCAGCTAGTAAGTGTTTGAGGCTGGATTTGAACTCAGATTTTCCTAACTCCAGGTCCAGTGCTTTATTTACTGTGCCATCTACCTAGCAAATGTGAGTTTGTTGTTGGTATTATTGTTATTATTATTATTATTATTATTTTTTTGAGGCAATGAGGGTTAAGTGACTTGCCCAGGGTCACACAGCTAGTAAGTGTTAAGTGTCTGAGGCCGGATTTGAACTCAGGTCCTCCTGAATCCAGGGCTGGTGCTTTATCCACTGTGCCACCTAGCTGCCTTGGTACTATTATTTTTATTCTTTTCCTCCCTTGGCTCCCCTTAAGGTGACAAATTCCTTTCTAGGCTTTGAGCTCATGCTCCAGTGGCTCCTGGGAAGCCCCACCATGAATGACAGTCTCCCTGAAACTCTACACCTATAATGCATATCTCCTGTTTGCTGAGTCCCAGCCTTGACTGTACAGAAACTACAAACCCCTGTACTCTTTGGGGTTCTGCCTGCGTGAGGAGCCTCAAAACTCCCTAAGCAACAACACTGGTGTGGTGGAAAGAGGACTGATTTTGGAACCCCAGGACCTGAGTTTGAATCCATCCACCATTTAGGTGGGTGACCTTGAGCAAGTCACTCTCTGTACCTCAGTTTCCTCATCTGTAAAATGCCGGGGTTGGACTAGATGGCCCCTGAGGTCCTTTCTGGCTTTAGATCTGTGACCCCATGACCCTAAGTAGCCATGTGGTGAGGGCTGTGGGAGAGGGAGGGCAGAGGAGCAGGCCCCCACAGACTTGCTCATATTCCCTATTTCCCAGCAGTTGGGGCCCTTCCCTTCCCTCCCCCCTTCCCATGGGGGTGAGGGAGCGACTTCTTTTGTTTCTAAATAACCCTACCGACTTGGCTCCTTCTCCTTTCTCTCAGCTTAAGGGAGAGCTAGTATTTCCAGGGGGGAAGAAGAGGGAGGGGTCACCTGATGAGCCAGCACAGCTGCAAAGAAAAACAGCTGGCCTCAAAAACATGGGGATTAACCCTTGGCGGGGCATTTTCTCCAGTGATCCCTCCTGGTGAACCATGTATTTGTAAGAATTCATATGTATTCCAAGAACTAGGGGGTTGGTTAGGGTGGAAAAGAGGTGGGGAAGGGTGGTGGTTAGTGGGAGGAGGAAATACGGGACTGGTAGGAAAATGGGGTGGGAGGGGTGTGTGGTGAGATGGTTTTGTGGCTGGTAAAGGCTGTGAACATAATGGCTGTTTGGAGGGTTTATTAGTCTAAGCCGGGAGCGGCAGAGAGGACGGGGCAAGGGGAACGTGGTGGGGGAATAGGTGAGGGTGGAGGGCAGATTCTGCTCATGGACTCCTATCATTAGCCTTTCTGGGATGTTTCCCATTCTCTCATTGGGCTTCTCTTTGGCATTATAGTTATCCCTTCCACATCTCAGGGGTTAGGGGTGCAGTGAGTGGCCTCCCCATCTTGAAAATCTGTGTAAAGTGTTTTTGGCCTTCCCTTCACACCAAAGAAAGCGTCTGAATGATTTCTTTTTCTTTTATGGGTTGTTTCCAGTACCTTATTGTAAAATTTGGGTTGATATTACACACAATGCTATACATGTATTTTACGCATTTCTGAGTTTCTAGACATTTTCTGTGTTGTCCGCTGGTCGTTGCTCCAAATTCCCATTTAATTTCTTATGTTGACCTATGATTTATGGAAACTCTAACTGTATTTGATTCTCCTTCTCTTTTCTCCCACACCCTGGAGGCTTAGTGAAAGAGGCCTCTCATGCAGGGTGGGGCGGAGAGGGGGGTTCAGTTCGGTTAGTGATAGGGGAAGGGCTAAATCTGCCAATCTCCCAGACTGATCGGGAGTCTCCTGGAATTGCCAACAGATGCCTGGCTCCCAGGATGAATTGCTTTCCCCCCAGGGACTCTAGGAAACATGTGACCAGTATGATTGGGAATAAATCTCTCCTGGGGTTCATCCAGAGCAGGCACTTACAGGAGAATGGCCACTCCCCAAGTGCCACCCAATCCCCCCCACCTTCACCCATTCATTAAATATACGAGAGTGTGGTGGATTTTGGAGCCTGAAGGGTCAGTAAAAAGTCTTGCTTGGACCACAGATTTAAAGTCAGGTGAGACCCCAGCGCCCATGTAGTTCAACCCCCTTATAGATAAGGAAATTGAGGCTCAGAAGCTTACAAGTGATTTGCTCAAGTCAGTCAGCCAGTAAAACATTTACAAAGCACCTACTGTGTGTGAGACACTGTGCAAAGTGCTGGGGATACAAATACGAAAAAGAGACACTTCCTGCCCTCGAAATGCTTAACAGTCTAATGGTGGTGGGGAAGGTGACATACACAAAGGCAGCTGAAAAGGGGTGCTGGATCCCAGAAGCCGTAAGTGGCAGAATGGGTTTTCAAGCTGTGGTCCTGTGACTCCAAATCCAGGGCTGTTTCCACTGTACTACCCTGTCTCCTTTTTTTTTTTTTTTTTGGTGAGGCAATTGGGGTTAAGTGACTTGCCCAGGGTCACACAGCTAGTAAGTATTAAGTGTCTGAGGCCGGATTTGAACTCAGGTTGGTGCTCTATTCACTGCGCCACCTAGCTGCCCCCTGTCTCCTTTTATTCTTTTTTTTTTTTTTTTTTTAAACAGGGCAGTGAGGGTTAAGTGACTTGACCAGGGTCACACAGCTAGTGTCAAGTGTCTGAGGCTGGATTTGAACTCAGGTCCTCCTGAATCCAAGGCCAGTGCTTTATCCACTGCGCCACCTAGCTGCCTCTCCTGTCTCCTTTTAATTAAGTAAGTAGTCCCATTTTATGGATAAGGAAACTGAGGACAGGAAAGCCACAGCGAATGTCTCCAACTCCCAGAGATGTTGAGCAGTTCTAGGATTCAAACCCACATCCCATGATTCTAAAGCCAGTGATCCTGAACTTCTCCATGCCCAGGGGAAGGGGAAGGATGGCTGTTGGTGCTAGGCTTCATTCTGCACGACCAGTCAGGGTCACCTTGGGCAAGTCCCTGCTTAAGTTTCAGGTTCTGTCCAGAAAGGCTGACCTGCTTCTAATGGAGACTCCTCAGCTTACCCCGAGTGTGACAGTCTCTTGGGACTCCTGAGGTCTCTGTCTGGTTTCCTCCTGAGGCTAAGGCTGATCTCAGACATGGGCACCAGAAAAACCCCTTTGGAAAAAAATGAGCCCCCAGGTGGTGATGGAAGCCCTGGGTCCTACCATGACGGAGGCATCGCTAAGGCTTGAAGCCTTGTCTGCTGCTAAATGCAATAAATCCCAGGGGAGAGGCCACCCAGTAAGCCTCCTCGGTCGTTGGGTACCTCGGGGTGAAGGAGTTTGGAAGAGGGAAGGGGCTTTGATGGGGGTGGGGGGAGCAGGGGGCACTCGAAAGGCAAAAAAATGGAGGAGGGAAGGAACGAGGAAGCCAGCAAAGACTGCAGGTTTGCCAGCCGTCACCGCCCTGGCAACATCAGCACCTGAGAGCTCTCGTGGGGGAGTTCCCTCTGCTGTTAGTTCTATTTTGGGAGTCTGGGATATTCAAGGACTGCTCCATGCTGGGAAGGTCCTGAGGAGGCAGGACCTGTCCTGGTGGACCTCAGGCCACAAGTGCTGGGCGGGGCCAGGTGTAGCGCCCGGGGTGGGGGAGGCTAAACTCCAAAGAGTCAACAGAAGGTGGGGAGGGCCCGGCTTTGCTCTCTGGGTTGTGGCCTCTCTGAGGGGGCAGGAGGCATACTCTCCAGGCTGAGAGCAGATGGCCGAGCAGCACACTCAGCCAAGCTGGCCTGGGAGGAGCAGAGCCACAGCCTGGACTGAGGAAAGAGGGGGCTCTGGGGAGAGGCAGCCCTGGATCACACTGAGATGCCCACCTCGCTTGGCTTTGGGGGTGCCTCCCAAACTGAATGCCATGTGAGGGACTGAGGGCGAGGTGCTCATGTTAGTGACTTAATGTGTCACTTCTTCTGTGGGGATTCCTGTTAAAATGATGTCCTGAGGAGAAGGCAGTACTTAACCCAAATGAATGGTGCTCTAATGGTGGAATTTCAGGCACTGTGACAGAGCAGCTCTAGACCGATATTCCTTCTATGTGGAAGATTAGCACTGGCTCAGGGAGACCCAGACTCCCCTTCCCCTCTGCACAGCTGACAGTCATCTCTCTCTAACTTGGCCCTCTGTTCCATCCTCTCCACCCCAAGGGGGAGGAAAGAGTCAAAGAAATTTGGGGGGGGAGGAGAAGAACTGGAATGGAGCCCCCACCCCTGCCTTGCCCTGACCCCACTCCTAACATAGAGGGGACAATGGAAGAATTGGGAAAGTTGGGGCAAGGCATGCCAAGAGCCGCACGGTTAACATTACTGGCAGCTGGGAGGTAGCATTACAAGCACATTTGCTCCCTCCTAACTCATCTCTTTTCCAACAGGTGACAGAGCATCCTTTCCCCATCCCCCCCTTACGTCCCCTATAAAAACATCTTCTTGGGGCCTCAATCTCTTTGACCCCAGGGGAGAAGGCCCAATGAGGCCTGGCCTTAGTCAGGCAGTCCAGAGCCAGCCACCGGGGAGGAGAGTCAGCATCCCTCACCTACACACCAGGCCAGCCCTGTGGGAACCCAAGCCAAGCCAGCACGTTTTTGTTCAGTGCCCAGAGCTGATTTATTTTATCGTGATTTAAGAAGAGAGAGCGCAGCACCATGGGCAGGGACCTGCCTTTGGGCTCAGAAAGGCCTGGTTCAGCTTGTGACATTGGCACATAACAGGTGTGTGACCCTGAGCAAATCATGCAAACTCTCACTGCCCCACGGGACTTTCCAGGCTAGAATGTTCGAGACAAGTTGTTGATCTGTGTCCATGGAAGGGCTCCCATCACCGAGGAAATCAAGGTCTGAAGCAAGAATTTCCTTCCTTCATTCCTTCTCTCCCTCTCTCTCTCCCTCCCTCCCTCCCTTCTTTCCTTCCTTCATTCCTCCCTCCTTCCTCCCCCTCCTCCTTTCTTTGTTTCTTTTTTCCTTCCTTCTCTCCCTCCCCCTCCCTCTCCTCCTTTCTTTCTTTCTTTCTTTCTTTCTTTCTTTCTTTCTTTCTTTCTTTCTTTCTTTCTTTCTTTCTTTCTCTTTCTTTCTTTCTTTCTTTCTTTCTTTCTTTCTTTCTTTCTTTCTTTCTTTCTTTCTTTCTTCTTTCTTTCCTTCTTTCCTTCCTTCCTTCCTTCCTTCCTTCCTTCCTTCCTTCCTTCCTTCCTTCCTTCCTTCCTTCCTTCCTTCCATCCTCCCTCTCTCCCCCCCTCCTTTTCCACATCTTCATATCAACCACACCCCAAGCAGATGAGGGTACAATCCATGTTTGGAACCCTTTGTCTCCAATGAGGAATCCATGTCCGTCCCCTTGGCTACCTTTTCTACTATTTGTCAGAAAGTCCTTTAGGTCTAACTTACACCCCTTGTATTCCCGTTTCTTACTCTTTCCTCCTTTTCTGTTCTAGACAGAGGAGAATTTATACTTTCCTGGCCCCTCACCTCCTGCTTCCCTCAAACTGTGTTGACCCATTAAAAAACAGTGTTCACGGGGCAGCTAGGTGGCTCAGTGGATAAAGCACAGGCCCTGGATTCAGGAGGACCTGAGTTCAAATCCAGCCTCAGAAACTTAACACTTACTAGCTGTGTGACCCTGGGCAAGTCACTTAACCCCAATTGCCTTCCCCCCCAAAAAAACAAAAAAACAAAAAAAACAGTGTTCACCATATGTCGGCCTGACCAGCGCACAGAGGAGAAGTCCCCATACCCCATAGCTCTGGGCCCGGACATTAGACTCTGCGTGGATGTTTGCACAGGGTGGCAGGATACATCTGTGGCCACGTGGCCTGAGCCTTAGACCAGGGCTTCTTGCCTGTTTGTGTCAAGGACCCCTTTGTCAGTGTGGTGAAGCCTGTGCATCCTTCTTGGAATCCTATTTTTAAATGCACAAGATTGCAGAGAAAACCAAAAGCTAGTGAAAGTAAAGATGTCGTTTCTTCCCTTGATCCAAGTTCACACACTGCCTGAAATCTATCCACAGACATGATGGGGACGGGGAGAACCTGGGTTAAAAACCTCTGCCTTAAAAAAACAAAACAAAAAACCAAAAACCAAAAACCAAAAAACCAAAAAACACACATACACACATGTGACCCTGGGCAAGTCACTTAACCCCATTGCCCCGCAAAAAAAACCCTCAAAAACAAAAACCAAAAAAAACCCCTCTGCCTTAGATGGAGCTTGGCCTGGTGGGAATAATAATAATAATAACCACCTTTTCCATAGTATTTTGAAGGTCATAAAGCACTTTCCTTGCAATGGTCCTGTGAAGAAGGTAATGCTAGTCTGTGCCCATTTTCCAGATGAGAAAGCTGAACCTCAGAGACATCAAGTGACCTTGGGAGTCCCAAAGCCAGTAAGTCTCAGAACCTAGATTTAAACCCTTGTGATCTCCCATTTCCAGTATTCTTTCTACCACATCATGCTGCTTCTCCCAAAGAAAGAGCTCTGGGGTGGGAGTCAGGAAAGTTCTAGCCCTGCCTTTAGGTTGATGAAAGATTATGTTCAAGTTGTTGAACCCTTTTGGCCTCAGTCTCTTCATCTGTGAGGTGGGAATGATTCCATATTCACCCTCAGGACATCACAGAGAGGTAAGAATAGAATGAGGTCCCTGAGAAAGGGAGTCTCTATCTCATAGCCACATAGCCATCCTTAAGAGCATCCTGCTATCTTGCAAATGAAAATACTCTTGCTCATGAAGGGGATGGGAAGGGTAACTTCCCCTCCAGGAAAATCATCTCAAATAGCTATCATCTATATAGTGCTTTAAGGTTTGCAAAATGCTTTACAAATATTATCTCATTAAATTCTTAGGACAACCCTGGGAGGGAGGTGCTATTATTGTCCTAATTTTGCACATGAGGAAACTGAGACTCGGAATGGTTAAGTGGCTTTATCAGAATCACACAGTTAGTAAGTATTGCCTAGGCAGGATTTGAACTCAGATCTCCACGACTCCAAATACATTCTATCCATTGAGGTTGCCTCCCCCATTGAACTGTGAGCTCCTCAAGATGAGGTCCTAACTTTTCTGTCTTTCTTTCTATCAACACTGTTTTAGCACACTGCCTGACAAATAGCAGGTGCTTAATACACATTTGTTAGTTTTTTTTTTTTTTAAGGCAATCGGGGTCAAGTGACTTGCCCAGGGTCACACAGCTAGTAAGTATCTGTGGCCGGATTTGAACTCAGGTCCTCCTGACTCCTGGGCTGGTGCTCTATCCCCTGTGCCACCTAGCTGCCCCCTTAATACATTTGTTGACTTGACTCTGATTAAAAGTACATATCCTGAAATTAGGCATAGACCAACATCTGACATCTTATACTAAAATAAGGTCAAAATGGATACACGATTTAGACATAAGAGGTGATACCATAGGTAAATTAGGAGAGAAAGGAATAGTCTACCTATCAGATCTTTGGAAAGGAAAACAGTTTATGACCAAACAAGAGAGAGAGTATATTATAAAATGCAAAATGGATGATTTTGATTATATTAAATTAAAATTTTTTTGTACAAACAGAAGCAATGCATCCAAAATTAGAAGGGAGGCAGAAAGCTGGGAAACAATTTTTGAGGCCAGTACTTCTGATGAAGGCCTCATCTCTAAAATATATAGGGAACTAAATAAAATTTATAAGAATACAAGTCATTCCCCAATTGAGAAATAGTCAAAGGATATGAACAGGCAGTTTTCTGAAGAAGAAACCAAAGTTATCTATTCCCATATGAAAAAATGCTCTAAATCTCTAATGATTAGAGAGATGCAAATTAAAACAACTCTGAGGTACCACCTGACACCTATCAGATTGGCTAAAATGACAAAAAAGGAAAATAATAAATGTTGGAGAAGCTGTGGGAAAATTGGAACACTAATTCATTGTTGGTGGAGCTGTGAACTGATCCAACCATTCTGGAGAGCAATTTGGAATTATGCCCAAAGGGCGATAAAGCTGTGCATACCCTTTGACCCAGCAATACCACTTTTAGGTCTTTTTCCCAAGGAAATCATGGAAAGGGGAAAGGGACCTACATGTACAAAAATATTTATAGCTGCTCTCTACGTGGTAGCAAGGAATTGGAAGTTGAGGGGGTGCCCATCAATTGGGGAATGGCTGGACAAGTTGTGGTATATGAATACAATGGAATACTATTGTGCTGTAAGAAATGATGAGCAGGAAGAGTTCAGAGAAACCTGGAGGGTCTTGCGTGAGCTGATGATGAGTGAGATGAGCAGAACCAGAAGAACATTGTACACAGTATCATCAACATTGAGTGTTGACCTACTGTGATGGACTATATTCTTCTCACCAATACAATGGTACAGAAGAGTTCCAGGGAACTCATGATAGAAGAGGATCTCCAAATCCAAGAAAAAAAAAAAAAGAAAGAATTGTGGAGTATAGATGCTGATTGAACCATATTATTTCTTTTGTTTTGGGTGCTGTTTTTTTTTTTTCTATTTTGAGGTTTTTCATCATTGCTCTGATTTTTTCTCTTATAACAGGACTAATGCAGAAATAGGATTAATGTTATTATGTGTATATATATGTGTATAGATATATCTAGATCTATATGTATATGTATATGTATATAGATATATAGATATAACCTATATCAGATTACCTGCTGTCTAGGGGAGGGGGGAGGGAGGGAGAAAAATCTGAAATTGTAAAGCTTGTATAAACAAAAGTTGAGAACTATCTTTACATGTAACGGAAAAAATAAAATATCTTATATGTAAAAAAAAAAAAGTATGTATCCTGGGGGCAGCTAGGTGGAGCAGGGGATAAAGCACTGGCCCTGGATTCAGGAGGACCTGAGTTCAAATCTGGCCTCAGACACTTGACACTTACTACCTGTGTGACCCTAGGCAAGTCACTTAACCCTCATTGCCCCACAAAAAACAAAAAAAATATGTATCCTACTAACAGTTGGTCCAAGCCACCATCTTTGTTTATAGGTTATAGCCTATATGGAAACCTGACTACCTACAGATAACTAGGCAGGCCTTGTTTGAGGTAAATAACCCTCCATGACTGGTTAGAACCAATGTACTTTGAAAGAGGGCCTAAACCAAAGCAAATTGAGTGTCCTTGCCCTTGGCCTGAGCAGAGTAGATAAGACAATGGATGGTCATCTAGAAGGTATTGGTCGCACCTGGAGCGTCTAAGGACCTGAAATCTCCTCATTGGCTGAGTAGCTCCACTCTCCCTCCCCAGGCCACTCTCTTTGTCTGTGTCTCCTCCTTTGCCCATCATGGTCTGTCCACTTGCCAAACCCGATCTCCTGGCCATTCTCATCCTGTCTGCCTTTCTCCCTTCCATCCCCCTCCCTGGCAGCTGTAGGAGGCTGGGATTCCAGGAAGTCCACTAAGCTGGCAAGGAGCCAGGCTCCTCTCTTCTGTGGAGCCTGGGAATTGCAGAGCCCCTGCCTGTCCAGAGCTTGAGTTCATGAGGTCAGAGGGAAGCCACAGTCCTCTGGCCCCCGGCCTTTGCTCCCAGATCAGAGGCTGCGGTGGGTAGGGAAGGGATGGGCTCATTCTGAAATGCCCAGTTTTTGACAAGCATTTGTTACACTCATTCCTTATCCTCCCACCACCCACTTTCCAAGAAGACGTGGCTAGTCCTAGAAAAAAAAGCCTGGGAATAAGAACTTGAAACTAGGGACAATCAGGCCACATGGTCAAAACACATGCGCGCACACACACACACACACACACACACACACACACACACGCACGCGCGCATATGCAACACAAAAGGCACACACATTCGCAAGCCCGTATAGCTAGCATGCAGACATACAAGAACAAACACATAAGGACACACAGATAACAAGGCACCCCTGCTTTCCCTCCCCACCAAACACCCCCGACCCCTTATTAGAAGGCATCCCAGGGGCAGCTAGGTGGCACAGTGGATAAAGCACCTGCCCTGGATTCAGGAGGACCTGAGTTCAAATCTGACCTTAGACACTTGACACTAGCTGTGTGACCTTGGGCAAGTCACTTAACCCTCATTGCCCCACAAAACCAACGACGACAACAACAATAACAACAGCAACAAAAACAGGTATTCCAAAGCATCCATAGTGTTTCTAGTAGATAGAGTAAAGGATTAGAGATCAGAAGAGGTAAACTGTGGGACCTGTCCGTGTCTTACTTTTCTCAGTTGTAAAATGGGCACGCTACTGCTCAGCCCTGCCTACATCACAGGGTCGTTATTTCAATCATTCAAGAATCTGTGATATTATGAGTGTTGGAGGATCCTTCCTCATACAGCCAGTAACCCTCTATGGGTCTTTGTGGATTTTGAGGAGATGACCTTTGTGAATTTCTGCGGCCAAAAATTCATAATTGAGAAGGAGCATGGTAGAGTAAATGGACGGATGGACTTAGAGTCAGAAAGACCCAGGTGTGAATTCTGCCTCAGATACTTAACTGTGGGAGTCCAGGCAGGCCACCTGCTCTCAGGCTCAGCTTCTTTGAACTCACTGGCCACAAAAATCTCTGATTTAAAAAAAATCACCTTCTGGCCATCCTTGGGCTCACACATAGTCTTTGGAGAACCTCCCAGAGCTTGGGGTCCCAGGCCGTCATAGCCTTCAGGAACACAGGGCTCACCTCCATGCTAGGAAGAGATATAGGAGCGTGTGGAAGTGTTCGTGGAGGACCAGCACCGCTGGTATGAGGGCGGCCGCGTGCTCCTCAGGGCTGCTCAACCACCTTGGGCATTTGTGACCTCACTCCCATTTCCTGATTCCCCCGATTCCCCCAACTCTCCAAGAGGCTGTAGCCTGGACAACGGTCACACCCCAGCAAACCATCTCAGGAGATGGGCTAAACCAGGCTGAGGGGACCAACAGGCCTCAGACCCTTTGGTGAGTTAGGGGGTGTGAACACTTCCCCTGGCAGAATGAGCCGATGAGAAGAGTTTGTTCCAGTGGCTGTGAAGGCAGCTGAGGCAGGCCCTGTGAAGAAGCACTCAGAGCCTGGTCAGACAAGCAAGACGCCAAGATCATCCCCTGCACCCTGAACCACCGATGGGAGTTTTTGTCCTGCCACTGGAAAAGAGAATAAGGCTGATGACTTTGTGCAGCTCTGCCTCACTGAAATCCAATTCATTCACAAGTCAAGACGTCACCCCATGATGTCACCGGTCCTTTCCAAAAACAAAGCACGAACAGCAACAAGAGACAATGGAGAAAGGGTCTGGGGGGAAGAGCTCAGCCGTGTTGGGAGAAATAAGGAACATTATGACGGCGATGGTGCTTTGTACATTGAAAAGCCCGGATAGATGGAAGGGGCTATTCTCGTTATTAGCAAAAGTGTTACCCCAGGAACTCTTGGGAGCCACAGGTGCCTGAGCCCGGCATTCCACCGCCAGTTCATGCTCCTGTCTAGGCAGACACCCAGGACACACATATACAATGGAGAGAGTCAGAGGAATGCCATCTCCCCAGTGGCTTCCTTCTCTGTCCCCATAACCTTCTGTTAAGGGCTAAAATTCTAGCTAGTCTGTCTAAAATATCTAATGAGTGGTCGCCAATAAATTATAAGCTTTAGCAAGAGTTAGACTTTTAAGCATTTATTAAGGAGAATAAGAATTTGGTAAAGAGAGAGAAAAAGGCCTAAATTCCTAGCTATTAAAGGGAGAGCACATTTCTAGCTCCGCTCTCCACCAGAGTCCAAAGGAAAGAGCCCTAGAGTCAGCGCCAGTCTCTTCCTTCCTCCTCCCACTAGTCTGCGTCACTTCCTCCCCACCAAAGAAAAGACTCCTGGTCTTGCCCTCAAAGACCTTCGCTTCATGGGCAGAACTCTTCTACAGTAAGTATCCAGCAGGTGGCGTCATTCCAATCGTTACACTTCAATACCATCCAAGAGGGCCGAGGACACTGAATTTGGTCATTGACGAAGGGTAATAGTTGGCATTTATATAGCACCTTATTGTTTTTTATTTTTGGTGAGGCAATTGGGGTTAAGTGACTTGCTCAGGGTCACACAGCTAGTGAATGTTAGGTGTCTGAGGCTGGATTTGAACTCAGGGCAGGTGCTCTATCCACTGTGCCACCTAGCTGCCCCACCTTATTTTTAAAAAATTTATTTAAAAAATTTTATTTTTTATTATTTTTTATATAGCACTTCAATGTTTGTAAAGTACTTTATTTTTTTATTTTTTGCACAGGGACTTGCCCAAGGTCATACAGCTAGGTAAAGTACTTTAAATATGTTATCTCACTTGATACCCCAAACCACCCTGGGCAGTAGATGCTACTGTTGCTCAGCCATTTCAGTCTTGCCCAACTCTTCCTGACCCCCCCTTTAGGGCTTTCTTGGCAAATATACTGGAGTGGTTTGCCATTTCCTTCTCCAGCTCATTTGACAGATGAGGAAACTGAGGGAACCAGGGTGAAATGACTTGCCCAGGTTCACACAGTTTGTAAAGTTTTCTTGCCTCAAAGTACAACTCTCTCTCTACTTGACCATAGTGCTTCTAAAATATATGTGTAGTTGGCTTTCTGAAGTCTTAGCTTCAGGAGCCAACAATTCCTGTTAGGTCACTCTCTCAGACCAGGGAATAGTGATTTGGGTCTCTAGCATATTCCTCCCACCCTCTGTCTTTCTCCCCTCCCCCCCATCCCAATCCATTTCAATCAGTCAACAAGGGCTACTGGGTTCTGGTCCTGTGCTAAGAACTGGGGACACAAAAGTTAGAAGTCCTCATTCTTGTTTTCATTGAGTTTTCTAATATCATTAGGAAGAAGAGGTTTATAGCTGAAAAGAAACATTATAGACCATTTAATCCAACCTCTCCTTTCAGAAATGAGGAAACCCAACCCAGAGAAGATGACTTGACTAAAGTCATACAACCACTGAGAAGCAGTGGCAGGTTTTGAATCCAGGTCTTCTGACTCTAGGTCCCAGACACATGTGACGTTGCTATGATGCAATCCTTGGCAGCATATGGTTGAGTGAGGAGAACGTGTATAGCAAAGGAAGGAACCAGGGAATCTCTGGACCATTTAGTAGGTGTATGGCCTTAAGAAAGTCTCCTTGCTTCTTTGGGTCTCATTCTCCTCATCTGTGGAATGTACAGGAAGATTTCTTAAGGTTCCCTCCAGCCTTAATAATTTAGGGTTAGAAGTATTGTGTTTCAGGGGCAGCTAGGTGGCGCAGTGGATAGAACACTGGCCCAGGAGTCAGGAGGACCTGAGTTCAAATCCGGCCTCAGACACATAACACTTACTAGCTGTGTGACCCTGGGCAAGTCACTTAACCCCAATTGCCTCACTTAAAAAAAAAATTAAAAAAAAAAAAGAAGTATTGTGTTTCATGGGGAGGCTGGGAGGCCCGTAGGATGTCAGAGGAGGCTGACATCATGGAGGACACAGGCTTTGATCAGGTATGAAGGTGGGGAGGGGGAGAGGAGGGGAGATGCTGTCCTCTTCTTCCTGGGGCTGAAACATTCTGGGTCACCCAATCAACGTTTCAGCAAGGTTCTCCAGTGGAGGGAGGGTCTGTCCCATGCAGGGAGGATTGTGCCCTCCTGACCCCTGCCCGTACATTCTCATGGGTGGGTGGAGTGGCAGGCTGAAAGAATGTCTGGAATGGATTCAGCTGTCAGGTGTAGCCCCATGAGGAAGGGGCCCCAAAGCTGATGAGTTTGGGAGGGGAGCACACTCCTCTTGGCTTCCCAGCTGCCCATTCCTCAGATGGTGGCTAGATCCCAGGGAGGAGGGAGAGATGTTTTCTCTTTCTCTGCCACTAGGCAGCTTCAATCCTGATGGCTCTGCCTCCCCAAAACACCTCAATACCCACCTCCCCACCCACCCCCATTCTGTCTCTCCTTTTTTTTTCTTTTCTTTTTTTTTGGTGAGGCAATTGGGCTTAAGTGACTTGCCCAGGATCACACAGCTAGTGTCTGAATCCAGATTTGAACTCAGGTCCTCCTGAATCCAGGGCCAGTGCTCTATCCACTGCGCCACCTAGCTGCCCCTCCACCCCCATTCTGGACATGGCCTGTTTTCCCTTTGGGACTCTAAAAGGTTGATTTTGTCTCTATTATGGGCCACCCTTCCTTCCTACACAGACTTGGGTTCAAATTCTCCCTCTGACACAACCTGTGTGAACTTGGGTATATCCCATAACTTCTCTGGACCTCTCTTTCCTCATCTGTAAAAGAGGCTCTGAGATTCTTTGTCATTTTGTTTCTGTGATCCCACCATCCACCATCTTCATTTATTCAACAGACACTTATTAAGTGCTTACTGGGTACCTGGCATACAGGTACCGGAGATAGAAAGACACAATATTCTCTGCCTTCAGGGAACTCATATCACATGGGGGACAGGGTGGGGAATGACAATATATGTAGACATCTAAATGAATACAAAATGAAAAAATAATGACTATATATAAAAAATACAAAATACCTACAAGAGTACATAGTTTGGGGATTGGGGGCACCACCCAATTGACGTGCACACCCCATGCATGGTAAGGATGGGGCTCTGGGAGGAGGAAGAAGCCCTTGAGATGAGCTTAGAAAGAAGCCAGGGCAGGGGGCAGCTAGGTGGCGCAGTGGATAAAGCACTGGCCTTGGATTCAGGAGGACCTGAGTTCAAATCCAGCCTCAGACACTTGACACTAGCTGTGTGACCCTGGGCAAGTCACTTAACCCTCAATTGCCCTGCAGAAGAAGAAGAAGAAGAAGAAGAAGAAGAAGAAGAAGAAGAAGAAGAAGAAGAAGAAGAAGAAGAAGAAGAAGAAGAAGGAAGCCAGGGTTTCTAAGGGATGGAGCGCACAAAGGAGTGTATTCCAGGCATTCCTGGACAAAGGTGGAGTGACTGGAGGTGGAATTTTCCCCAATCAGTGGGGATGGCTTTGCACGGAACAAACCATTCTCTATTTTCTGTTCTTTCTTGTGAGGTGAAGTCCCTTGTCCGTGGACACATGGTTGGTAAATCAAAGAACAGGAGCCATGAGACCGTGGGCTGGTCACTGAACATATCTGGGCCTCGGGTTTCCTTATCACAATGAGAAGATTGTACGAGGTGACCTCTGAACGTTATTTCAGCCCGAAATCTATGATCCCAGGGACTGCCTTGGGATATCCCTTGTACTATGGCCTCCGCCAGTAGCTATTTGTTTATCTTCCTAACTAGAATGAAGGCTCCTTGAAGGCAGGCACAGAATGTTGTATTTCTATCGCACTTCCTAGAGCAGCTAGTATAAGGATGCATCATACTACATATATACACACGTACATACACACAATACATACATATGTACACACACACATATATGCTGTTATCACTTCCACATTGCAACTTTCCCCATTGGGGTTTCAGTATATCATGGGTCAGCATAAGAAATTAAATGGGAATTTTGGGAGAGTTTTGCAGAAATCACAGATGAAACAGAAAGAGTTTAGAAATTCAGAAATACATAAAAATATATATTTGTATATTGCATATTGTATGTGTATTGTATATTATGATATAATATCAATCCGAATTTTACAATAAGGTACTTTAAATGACCCATAAAAGAAAGAGAGACAATTCCCACTTCTCTGGCACAAAGGAAGGACCAAAACATTGTGTGTGTGTATTTTCCAGCTGGAGGGGGTGCCATGCTCCTCACCCCTGTAATGGCAAAAGGATAACCATATATGTAAATGATAATGTATGATGTAATCATACATTATAATTAATATAGACAAGTGACTAATTGAATGGATGACAGATGTACTTGATTTGAACCTACCCAACATTGAGGCAGATGGGATGCTGATTATAATCCCTATCAAGGAGGGAGCAAGTGGGACTCAGAGCACTTAGGTAATTTAAGTAAGTGAGTTATTGGTGGAGAGAGGACTAGAACTCAAGTCCTGGGGGGGGGGCTCTTCTGTCTTTCTATGGGCATGGCCCCACATGGGCTGAGGAGGAAAGGTCAGAGGCCACAGGGCAGCTGGCTGTGTTCACAGATGGGAGGGGGTAGGGAGGAGGACAAAGGGCTGAAAACTGAGTGGGGGTGGGGGGGGTGGGGGCGAGGCTCCCCGGGTCATGACACTGGCATCCTTCTGCCTTTTAGGAAGGGAGGCGTTCCTCCTTGTCCCTCTGGAGCTACTTTGAGCTTCAGTAGTTCCTGAGAACCACACTCCCATTGGCTGATGTCCTGAGCCATCAGCTTCTGGGCCTGGGGTTTTTACATGGCTCTGTTCTCCTGTTGTGTTCCTGGGCCTCTTCAATGCTCTTCCTGAGGGAGGGTATGGAAAGATCGCCTGCCTTGTGCCTAGGACCGGGGCAGAGACCACCCCCATGCCCCCTCCCCTTTGCAGCTCTCAGCCAGGGAAGGGGTCAGAAGTCCAAAAGAGGGGAAACACGGAGGAAAGAAGGGAGCAAGATCCCTTACGGGACTCCAGAAACGGTCCCGTGGGGGGATAGAGACAACCCAACCTTTGTCCCACTAGGCAGGGCCTTCTAGCTTAAGGGATGTGTTGATGGGGTAAGGGGCCGGCTGGCTAGGAGCCACACAGCCCTCTGTGATTAGGGCTGTGAGGTTAACCCTGGGAGAGCTGAGCCAGCAGGATGTGGGCAGCCTAGAGGTGGCAGCTCCCTGTGATTCTTCTAGAGGGATGGCAGAAAGGTTGTGGTGGGTGGAGGCTGGAGGTCAGCCAGGCCTGGGTATCCAAAGAAATCCTGCTCTCCTCAAGGCCGCAGAAGGGAGTCACAGTGGCTGTGTGCCCTCCAGAGACCCAGCTGCTAAAGGGACTGGCTGGAGCCTGGGCATCTGGGCCGGAGCCAGGGCATTAAACCCAAGTCTGGGGACAGGAGCTGGTAAGAGACACCAAGGGACTTGCTATCTCCGCCTTGGGCCACCCTGCTTCTCCTTGACTTTCCCACCCCCTTTGTCCCTGACACGCAGCACTAAAGCTCTATTACATGACCACACAGAGAAGAAGTAGCAGAATTTGAACTCAAACCCAGTCTCTTGGCTAATTCCATTCCAGTATAATTGCCCCACCCTGGAGCAGGAGGGTCCAGCAGCTGTAACCTGACACAGACTGACACTGTACCAGGCTATAGAAATCACCAAGACACGGGGGCAGCTAGGTGGCACAGTGGATAAAGCACTGGCCCTGGATTCAGGAGGACCTGAGTTCAAATCCAGCCTCAGACACTTGACACTTACTAGCTGTGTGACCCTGGGCAAGTCACTTAACCCCCATTGCCCCGCAAACTAACTAACTTAATAAATAAATAAAATAGGTCCACGTAACCTTTTACTGTTGCCAAATTTTTCACAACCCCTATATTTAGTTACGTGACCCCATGTGGGGTCACGACCCACAGTTTAAGAAGCTAGGCTGTATAGAGAACCTCAGTGTCCTAGGTAAAATCAGTACCCCTGAAAAGCTGTGGTTCAGAGAGCCCTTCCTAGAGGAGGGAGCAGATGATCCGTTTACACAGCAGGCCACACCTGGGCTTTCATCTCCCAGCTAGGCCAGATGCTTGCTAGGAGCCCGTTCCCAACCTCTCATGATGGGGCCATCGCTCATGGACTAAAAGTAGCCAGCTGAGAACATGCAGAAAGTTAACTGTGGGTGATAGACTCACCCAGGCTGGCTCCAGCCAGGACCCCATGGGCATGAGCCCTAGCCCCAGACTTGGCACTGTGGCCAAGTCTAGGAAAGTGATAAAGGCCGAGCAGCTGGAGCATCCACAGAGACAATGTGTACCATTTGTAACCCAGCCCAGGGAGGCAGCAGAGTGGCAAGGGTGACGGTGGGCAGGCTCTGTGCTTGAGGGGGGGCATTCCAGCAAGGAGGAGATGGGGGCACACTGAGGCCGGCAGCACAGGGACTAGAGAGAGGGGCTGCCAAGGCGCCAAGAGGCCAATCTCCCCGAGCTTCCAGCCTGAACTGGTTCCAGCTGCTGTGGCGCTCTAAGGCAGACACATCGCAAAGAGCCAGCTGTCCTCCTTCACTCCAGGGCCAGCTGCTTTGGGCTGGGTGGGGGCAAGAAAGACATTCTTTCACCATTGTGTGTGTGTGTGTGTGTGCGCGCGCGCGCGCGCGCACGCACATACACATACACACAAAAGATATCAGCACAAGAAATATCAGAGACCTCTTCAGAGGTCCCAGGGCACAGAAAAACAGCAGGACCCATTAATATCTGTGTGGCCTTAGACTTCTCTGGACTCAGGCTATCAATCTGTATAATGGAGATTCAGAACTGGATGGCTCTGAAGGTCATTCCAATTTTGACCCTCTAGGTTCCAACGTCTCTTTCTGCTCTAACATTCTGCTCTCAGGACTAACACTTCAAGTTCTAAGGTCTTTGAAGGTCCAGCTCTCTGGTTCCTAAAGTGCTTTACAGGGAGGGGACACCTATGATATGATAGACATGCTTTCTAGAACTTGAGTTCTAAGAAGACGAGAGACCGTGTAGGGCCCAGTTGAAGGGGGTCATTTAAATGCCACCTGAGGATGTCAGTAACTGGCATCCAGGGTCACTGGGTGTCTGGGAAATAAAGAAAACAAGCACCTCCTGTTTGTTGGGGACTGTACTGTGCTTTACAAATATTATCTCCTTTGACAGGACTAATGTGGAAATATGTAATGTATAACTTGTATCAAATTGCTTGCTGTCCTCAGGAGGAGGGAGGGAAGAGAAGGTGGGAGAAAAATTTGGAACTTAAAAAAATATCTTTACATGTAATTGGGAAAAAATAAAAAAATAAAAAAAATATTATCTAATTTGAGCTTCACAACAAGCCTGGCAGATAAGTGCTAGGTGGTACAGTAGATAGTGTGCCAGTCTGGGAATCAGGAAGACTCATCCTCCTGAGTTCTTTTTTTTTTTTTTTTTAGTGAGGCAATTGGGATTAAGTGACTTGCCCAGGGTCACACAGCTTAGTAAGTGTTAGGTGTCTGAGGCTGGATTTGAACTCAGGTCCTCCTGACTCCAGGGCCGGTGCTCTATCCACTGAGCCACCTAGCTGCCCGTGAGTTCTAATCTAGCCTCAAACTAGCTACTAGCTCTGGGACACTGGGCAAGTCTCTTCATTCTGTTTGTCTCTGTTTCTTCATCTGTCAAATGAGCTGGAGAAGGAAACAGCAAACTACTCCAGTATCTCTGCCCAGAAAACCCCAGATGGGGTCACAAAGAATTGGACATGACTGAACAACAACAAATTATCATCCTAGTTTACAGCTGAGGAAACTGGGGCAGAGCTTAGGCAGTTTGCTTAGAATTACACAGCTAGGATATGCTTGAGGCTGGTCTTCCTAACCCCAGGCCCAGTATTCTATCCATTGCACTACCCTAGCTAGCTACTTCTAGGCAACTTGACTTGACAGTTCCTTTGAAATTCCCAACTATTTGGAGAATTGGGCAAATCTAGGTAAATTAAGTTGGTTAAGGCTGGGTCTTGAACCCTGGGAATATGAGTGTATTTGGGAGGTCCTAGTAAAAGTTCTTAACTTGGGGTCCACTCACTCATAGATTTCAGGGGACAATGAGCTGGGATGGGAAAATTATATCTTTATTTTCAATAACTTTTGCTTTCCTTTGTTATCTTACACATTATATTTTCTGCTTTTAGGAACATGATTCTGAGAAGGGGTCTACAGTCTTCACCAGACCAACAAAGCGGCCCAGGACACATGAAGGTTAGGAACCTCAGCCTAGAACCTCAGCCTAGAGCGTACCTCTTGTAATTTTATAAGATCGAAGATTTAGGGCTTAAAAAGACCTTGGTGATAACATCTTTGTGTAATATGTATATCTCCTGAGAGAGGGAGAAGAGGGAGGGAGGAAGGAGGAAAGGGAGGAAGTGAGAAAGGGAGAGAGAAGAGGGAGGGAGAGAGGGGGAAACAGAGGAAGTAAGAAAGGGAGAGGAAGGTTGAGGGAGAGAGGAAGGAGGAGAGAGTGGGGGGTGCTGAGGGCGAGAGGGAGAAAAGGGAGGGAGGGAAGGAGAGAGAGAGAGAGAGAGAGAGAGAGAGAGAGAGAGAGAGAGAGAGAGAGAGAGAGAGAGAGAGAGAGAGAGAGAGAAGACAGAGGGAGGGAAAGAGAGGAAGGGGGACTGAGGGAGAGGGAGGGACAAAGAGAGCTGGAAGGAGGCCAATTAGTCCAAACCTGTCACTTTACAAATGAAGAAACTGAGGTTCAGGGCGGTAAAATAACTTTTCCAAGAAGACACAGGGATCAGAACTACAATTTCCACCCAGACCCCGACTCTCTTTTCACTATATCTTTCTCAGGGAGTGGGGGGCGAGCGGGTGTCTGTCTCCCCACTTAATGTTAAGTGCTTAAAGCTAGTTCCCTTATTCACACTGCCCAATTTCTTCTACCCCGCCCCCCAAACACAAAGAGGAAGGCGTAGGCATACATTTCAGAACCTCCCCCCACTCCAGGTGGCCTCCTACCCTAGCATGAAGTTGGAAGGAACCCTAGAACCTAGAACAGCAGCCCAAAGAACACTGGATGTTGGAGGCAGGAGAGACCCTCAGATGTAGCACAAGAGACACAGCAGTGCACAGAACGTCGGACCGGACCTCTCCGGAGTCCCCACAAGAGATCAGAGGCCACCCCACGCTGCCCCCATCACCAGTGTCCCAGCTCCTTGTTACTAGCGGCGGTTCCTTCCCCACTTTGGTGGGGGAGTGCCCTCCTCCCCCGCAGGCATCCCGCTAAGTGAGGCTTCCCTCTCTCCCCGCGCCGGGGGCTGTGTCTGAGTCTCCTGAAACAGGAGGAAAAGAGGGGGAGGTACCCCGGGGTGGGGGCCCTGTCCGGCCCCAGGCCCCCGCCCCGGACCCTTTGTACCCTCAACCCTGGCTCATCCCTCCCTTCACCCAATGGCCGGGGGGCAGCTCGGGCAGCCCCGGGAGCTTGGCAAAGTTGCAGCCAGCGAGCATCTCTCACCTGGGCCAGGAGGCAGAGGGAGAAGAGGAGGGCTGCGTCCATCCCACCGGGAGCCCGGAGCAGGCCGAGGGCCAGGAGAGGGGCCGCTGGGTCCGGGAGTGGGAGCTGGCCAGCTCGGGGCCACAGTGCCCGGGGCTCCCTCTGTGCGAGCGAGCGCCTGAGCTGCGAGCTAAAATAAGCCGGTGGCCTGGCTGAGTGACAGCACATGTGCTGTGAGGGCCGGGCCGGGGCGGGCTGGCGCTGGGGCCGGGGGCCCGGGCAGACGGGCGGCTGCGTTACTAACGCGCGGAGGGGGGAGAGTGGGAGCGCAGCTGTCCCCATTACACAGCTCTGGGCCCGGGCTGCCCGAGGTCAGGTGGCACCCCCTTCCCCATGGGGGAGGGGAAGCTTAACCCTTTAGCAGCAGCCTGCTAGGATCCGGGAGGGATCCCCCGAGGGGGCTTGGGGCTTCAGGGGGGGCTGCCTCCTGCCGGTGGGGGAGGGCCACGGAAGGTGGGAGCCCAAGAAGGTTCAGGGAAATATAGGCAGAAGGAAGCAAAGGGAATGGGGAGAGAAAGAAGGGGATTGGGTGGACTGAAGGGGAAGGATGGCAAAATGGTGAGCGTTGGAAGGCAGAGTGGGCTAAGAAGTCCTTCGGCCCCTTGGGAATTACCCCAAAAAGGAGTCTTATCCCAGAAATGCCTGAGTTCAGATGGGTAATGTTTATGGGAACAAAGGGAGGGTACAGGATTTGAGCCCAGGACCAAGACTTGTGGCCCGAGTGGAGGATACTTAGCGAGGACCTGCAAACATTCCTCACTTATCCAGTCACAAACCAGCCTTAGAACCACACACAACCTGAGTTGGAAGTTACCTTACCCAGCTTCTTCCTTTTACAGCTGAGAACTCACAAAACTGTAATGTTGGGAGAGATCACAGAGGTCAGTTAGCCCCACCCAAGCCGTCTCCCATATTCCTGACAAGGGACTTTAGGCTCTACTTGAAGGCTTCTTGTTATGTGGAGCTCACTGTCTCATGAAGCAACCCAATCTATTTCTGAATAGCTCTAATTATTAGGAAGTTTTTTTCAACAACATGCCTCAAATTGCCTCTCTACAACTTCCACCCATTGCTTCCAGTTTGAACAAGTCTAATTACAGAATTGGAGGATACCTCAAAGGTCTTCTCATCCAACCCATCCCTGAACAAGAATCACCTAGGACAGGTGGATATTTCTTTACCTGAAGACCTCGGGTGAGGAGGAATCCATTGTCTTGGAGGCAGCCCATCCATTTTTGCTGTACCTCTCATTGACTGAGGAGGGCTCCCTTTGTCAGAGCCTAACCTAGATTAGATGGGCAGCTAAATCAGGAAGACCTGAGTTCAAATCTGACTTCAGACACTTTGTAGCTGTGTGACCCTGGACAAGTTTCTTTCTTTTCCTTTTTTTTTTTTTTGCAGGGCAATGAGGGTTAAGTGACTTGCCCAGGGTCACACAGCTAGTAAGTGTCAAGTGTCTGAGTCTGGATTTGAACTCAGGTCCTCCTGAATCCAAGGCCGGTGCTTTATCCACTGCACCACCTAGCTGCCCCCATGGCAAGTTTCTTAACTCTATTTGCCTCAGTTTCCTCATCTGTCAAATGAGGAGAAGGAAATAGCAAAGCACTCCAATATCTTTGCCAACCCCCCCCCCACCAAATTGGCTCACCAAGAGTTGCACATGATTGAACAACCTAGGATAGATGGTAGTATCTGTAGTAGGTGCAGTTGAAACTGCTCAATGTTCTCACCCACATAGTTAACAGTATGATGGAAGGTCAGCAGTGAAATATGCTAGGAATGTGCCGTTGGCCCTGGATCGTTGAACATTTGAGTAGAGGCAGAGATGGCATGTTTGTCTGATTTTAGATGACCCAGTGCTGGGAGGGAGAGACAACATTCTGAGTGATGGAGTTAGCATTCGAAAATAACTTAAGAGGCTAGAAGATTGGACTGAACCTCACAAGATGGAATTTAATAGGGATAAATGTAAAGTATCACAAAGGTGCAAAAAATCAACTTCACACGTATGAACTAGGGGAAACCTGATGAAATGGCAGTTTTTCCTGAAAAAGATCCAAATGTTTTATGGATGACAAACTCAATCTGAGTCAACAATGAGAAGTAGTACCCAAGAAACCTGAAGAAATCTTACTCTAAATAAGAAGAGTTGCCTAAAAGGAGAATTCTCCAGAGGTGGGACAGGCTGCTTTGGGAGGTAATGGGTGCCCCACCCCCACTCCAGAGATCTTCACACTGAGCCTAGATAACTACTTCTTGGATATATTATAAAAGGTATTCCTGTTCAAATCTCCAGACTCCATACCTTTGTACTGGCTGTACCCTATCACTGGAATGCTGTACCTTATCTCTGCCTCAGCTTCCCTGGCTTCCTTTAAGTCCCAGATAAAATCTCACCTTCTACATGAAGCCTTTCCCAATCCCTCTTAATTCTAGTATCTTCCCTCATTGATTATCTTCAATTTATCCTATTTGTTTGCATGTTATTTCCCTCTTTAAACAGTAAGCCTATGGAAAGAAAAGACTAGTTTTTGCCCCTTTTTTGTATACCCAAGCACCTAGCAAAGTGCTTGGCATGTAGTAGGTGCATTAAATTGAGCTTAACTAAAGGATAGCTAAGTGGTATGATAGCTAGATAGAGTGCTAGACCTGGAGTCAGGAAGACCTGAGTTTAAATCTAGCCTCAGGACTGTTCATACCCTTTCACCCAGTGGTACCACTTCTGGGTCTGTATCCCAGAGAGACCATGGAAAGGGGAAAAGGACCCATGTGTACAAGAAGATTTGTAGCAGCTCTCTTTGTCTTGGCAAGGAGTTGGAGGTCAAGGGAATGACCATCAGTGGGGGAATGGCTGAACAAGTTGTGGTGTATGAATGTAGTGGAATACTGTTATGCTGTAAGAAACGATGAGCAGGAGGATTTCAGAGAAACCTGGAAGGACTTCCATGAGTTAATGCTGATTGAGAGGAGCAGAACCAGGAGAACATTGTACACTGTAACAGCAATATTGTGTGATGAACAATGGGGATAAACTTGGCCCTTCTCAGCAGTGCAACAATCCAAGACAGTTTCAAGGAAGTCATGATGGAAAATGTTCTTAACATCCAGAAAAAAGAACTGTGAATTATGAATCCAGATCGGACCATATTGTTTCTAATTTTGGACTGTTTTTTCCCTTCTTTTGGGGGGTGGGCATTTCCCTTGTGCTCTGATTCTTCTTTAACAAGATGACTGATGTAGAAATATGTTTCATGTGATTGTACATATACAACCTATATCAGACTGCTTTCTGTCTTGAGGAGGAGGGAGGGAAGGGAGGATGGGAGAAAAAATTTGGAACTAAAAATCCTGTGAAAGGGGCAGCTAGGTGGCACAGTAGATAGAGTACTGGCCCTGGAGTCAGGAGGACCTGAGTTCAAATCCAGCCTCAGACACTTAATACTTACTAGCTGTGGGACCCTGGGCAAGTCACTTAACCCCAATTGCCTCACAAAAAAAATCCTGTGAAAACAAATGTTGAAAACTATCCTTATATGTAACCGGAAAATAATAAAATACTAAAAAAAATAAATCCAGCCTCAGACACTAGCTGTTTGACCCTGGGCAATATTAACCCTATTTGCCTCAGTTTCCTCATCTGTCAAATGAACTGGAGAAGAAAATGGCAAAGCATTCCAGTATCTCTGCCAAGAAAACCCCCAATGGTGCCACAGTCAGACATGACTGAAATGACTGAACAACAACAACAAGTGCTGGTTGACTTGACTTGACTTAACTTCAAGTACAGATTAGACTTGATGGATTTGGAAGTCCAGTCCTGTGTTTCTATGAAATTTGCCTCTGCAAATTCCATTCATCACCCCCCAGTTCTGCCCTCTGGGACCAAGCAGATCATCTTCCATGGTACAGCCCTTCAAATGACTGAAGACAGCCACATGTCCCTCTTCCCATCCTCCTCCTCAAATGGGGCTAAAGGTCACAAATTCCTTTAGTTCATTTGTGTAATGGCAAGATTTTAAAGTTTTTCACCATCCTGGTCATTCTCCTTTGGATGCTTTCCAGCTTATTTGTATCCTTCCTAAACTTTGGTGCCTAGAATTGAACACCATACTAGATGTGGTGTGACTAAAGCAGGCTACAGTAATGTCATCCCCTGTCTAGTTCTGGATACTGGGAATTTCTTAATGTAGCCTATGATGACACTAGCTGTCTGGGCTGCTGCATCAGACTAGTGAGTGACTCTGATTTAACTAGGGGTCAATTAAACCCCCCAGACCTTTTTTTTTTGGGAGGAGCACTGAGGGTTAAGTGACTTGGCCAGGGTCACACAGCTAGTCTAGTGTCAGAGGTCAGATTTGAACTCAGGTCTTCCTGAATGCAGGACTGGTGCTCTATTCACTGCACTACCTAGCTGCCCCATCAGATCTTTTTAAGATGAACTATTTGACTAGTCAGGTCTCTTCCATTTTGTACTCGTGAAATGGATTTTTTGATCCCAAGTGTTAAGACTTTACATTTATACCTATTAAGTTCATTTTCTTCTATATGAGAGTCATCTAATTACTTAAAGGATTTAAAAGGACTTAAGATTTATATCTTAGGAAATTGAGGGACCAGTTAATCAACTAGCATTTATTATGTGCCAGGTACTGTTCTAAGTTCTGGGGATACAAAGAAAGGCAAAAGATAGGGCAGTGAGTTGCTAATGGTACACTGAGCAGGTTTGTACTCATTTTTGCCTCTCTGCCTTCCTCTCACTTGGGATAGCCATTCCTTTCCACTTTTCCAAATCCGATCAATCCTTCATGTTTCATCTCTAGACCCATTTCCCCAACAAAGCTTTATCCAACCGCTCCAGCCTCATTTACCTCTAATTCCTCTAACATTCCAATCAATCAATCAATCAATCAATCAATCAATCAATATCTTTTGGGGTAGATGCGTGTTCAGATAAGATTAGGACCTCTCCTGTGAGGCCTGCTGAGCTCTTTTCAGGGCTACTTTCCATCCTTGATGTCCAACTGGCCACCCAACTCTCACCTAAGGCTCCAAGAAGCTGTAGCATGTGTGGTAGAAACATCCTTGTAAACCATTTCAGCAGACAGGCTAACCCAGGCTGAGGGTAACAGAGGGGTCTCAAGCCTGTTGGTGAGTTATGGAGGCATGTGAAGACTTCCCCTGGCTGAATGGGGAGATGGGAACAATTTGTTCCAATGGCCATGAAGGAAGCTAAAGCAGGCACTTTGAAGGACTTAGAGCTTGGTCAGACATCAAAGACACCACTGTCATCTACTGTATCCTGGGCCATCACCAGTCATCCTGATTTCGGTCCTGCCACTGGACTCGGGTGACTCTGGAAGAGAGAGTGAGGCAGGTGACTTGGTGCAACTCTGCCTCGCTTCAATCCAATTTATGCGCAAGTCAAGACATCTCCCATAACCATTTTACCATTTTTGTCTACCTCAAATTCCTGTGGTGATAAGCAAGTGACAAAGTAGCTGTAGTCACAACCCTGCACACAGCTGGCCCAGGTCATAGGGTCCTCTTCTCATTGGACTAAAGAGCAGTGGGATTAAGCAGATACCTAGGTGTCTGAGCAGCTTTTTCTTTCTTTGTTATGTTTTGATGGGGCAATGACAGTTAAATGACTTGCCCAGGGTCACACAGCTAGTAAGTGTCAAGTGTCTGAGGCTGGATTTGAACTCAGGTACTCCTGAATCCAGGGCTGGTGCTCTATCCATTGTGCCACCTAGCTGCCCTGAGCAGCTTTTTTTGAAGGACCAAACTACTCACTTCCTCGTGTGAAGAAGGGCTAGTAGAAATTGTCTGCTTCACCCCATCCTAACCCTGGCCAGCTTACTGTGGCAGATAGGAATCGTACCCTGCAGTCAAAACACAAAAAAATGTAAAAAAACTTTTGCAAAGATGATTCCACTTACTGTTGATACATGGAAGTGTGCACATAAGTGCATACTTATGGACAACATGAATCCAGTAGACTCGAAAGATGAATAGCTCTTGTGAGAGAACTCAGCATGAATTGCATCCAAATAGCAGTCCTGAGTGAAACAAGGCTGTCAAATGAAGGCCAGCTTACTGAAGATGGAGCTGGATATACAGTTTTCTGGAGTTGTGGCAGTGATGGGGAGTGCCATGAAGTTGGCATAGGTTTCTCAATCAAAACTAATCTAGTCAATATTTATGCATACCAAAAGGAGTGAATGGCAAGCTTATGACAATGTAATTGTTCCTTGCGGGAAAGCTTCACACCACCATCACCAGTGTGTATTTATTCTTGCACCACGATGAACCCTGATGAAGGGTTAAATGCCAGCAAACATCGGCATTTAATAGACAATGTCATTGTAAGGAGAAGAGACAGACAGGATATGAGAGTGGCTAAGGTGATGTGTGATGCTTAGTGCTGGACTGATCATAGACTTATCCTTTTCAGGTCAAACATTCATATTCAACAAAAGTGGCGGCTCCAAGGCAAGACAACTACCAGAAAACTTAATGTCAACAGATTAGAGTGCTTCTCTGTTCAGGGAAAACTGATCCAACATACAGTTGACAACAGTGGAGCAGAAAAGGAATAGGCAGCTTTCATGGATTTGGTGTGCAGCACCACATTTTACTCATCCAGGCCAGAACACTTGGAAACATCGAGATTGGTTTGACAAAAATGATGGGGAAATTCAAAAGCTGCTTAACAAAAAAGAGAACTCCACAGGTTTTACCAGCAGGATGGTTTATCCATCTCCAAGAAGGTATCTATCAAAAGTAAAGTGCAAGTGAAGCTTAGAGCTCTTGGCTTAGTAAGAAGACAGATAAAATTCAGTTTTATGGTGATAGTAACAATCCTTTTATGATACCTTAAAGGCTATTTATGGGCCAAACACCTATGGTGCATCTCAAGTCCTCAATACTGATGGAGCCACATTGATTAGTGATAAGTACATGATCCTGGAGAGATGGGCTGAACATTTCCAAAGTGTTTTCAACAGATAGTTATCAACCAATGCTGAAGCCATTGATGATAGATCTCAGGTTGAAGTCAATCCCTCTCTAGCCAAACTTCCAACTGAAGAAGAGGTTTTGAATGCCATTAAGCTCCTCTCATGTGGCAAAATACCTGGTGCTGATTCTATCCCAACTGAGATTAAGTCAGGTGTGTCCACTGCTCATGCAAAAGATGACTGAAATCTTCCAGGTTATATGGCAAGAGGAATTTATCCTCCAAGGATGCCTCCATCGTCCATCTCTATAAAGGAAAGGGAAATAGGCTGTTCTGTGACAATCACAGGAGGGAATCTCTATTTTAGTCATTGCCAGCAAGATTCTTACCAGGGTCCTCATTAATAGGCTGATCCTTACCTAGAATATGGTCATCTACCTGAGAGCAAGTGTGGCTTCTAAAAGGGCTGAGGAACAGTAAATATGTTTGCTGCCCAACAACTCTAGGGGAAATACCAGGAGCAGAAGAGAGGTCTGTACAAGAGGTTCATCAATTTGATCAAGGCCTTTGATACTGTCATTTGGGAAGGCTTGTGGAAGATCATAACAAAATTTAGTTTCCCATAGAAATTCATCAGTATTTTTTGCCAGTTTCATGATGTTATGCTTGCTCAGATTCTGGATAATGGACCAAGTTCTCATACTTTCCCAGTCACTAGTGGAGTGAAGCAGGGCTGGGTGCTTCCTCCCATGCTTTTTAATATGATGTTTTCAGCAATGTGGTCAGACATTTTCAATGAGGATGAAAACAGCCTCACCTACTGCATTGATGGTAAATATTTAACTTGAAAAGGCTACAGGCCAAGACTAAAGTGGAGGAATAGTTGGTGCACAACTTTTTGTTTGCAGATAATTATGCACTCAATGTAGCCTCTGAGGCTGAGATGCAACAGAGTATGGATTGATTTTATGTCATTTGTGCTAATTTTGGTTTGATAAACCAGCCAGCATCACACCATCCATATGTGGAACCATCAATTACAACAAATGGAGAAATATTGAATGCTGTGGATAAGTTCACTTACCTTGGCAGTATATTTTACAGAGATGTTCACATAGATGATGAAGTTGATGCATGCATTGCCAGAGCTAGCTCAGCATTTGGGAGGCTCCAAAGGAAATTGTGGGAGAGGAAAGGTATTAGGCTGCCTACCAAACTCTACAGAGCCATTTTGCTGACCTATGAAACCTGGACAGTCTACCAGTGCTGTGACAGGAAATTGAATCGTTTCCATCTGTATTTTCTTAGGAATATTCTGAAGATCATCTGGCAAGATAAAGTACCAAATGCTGAGGTCCTTTCTTAAGCTGAACTGCCAAGCATTCAAACTCTATTGCAGATAGTGCAATTCCAATGGGCTAGCCACATTGTTCAAATGCCAAACATATATTTGCCTAAAAGACTATTTTAGGGAGAACTCCCACAAGGCAGGAGCTCACATGGACGTCAGAAGAAGCAATACAAGGACACTCTCAAGAACTTTGGAATCAATTGTGAGACACAAGAGACACTGGCACAGGCCTGACCACCATGGCATGCCTGCATCAAAAAAGGCTCTGTGCTCTATGAGCAAAGCAGAACTGCAGTAGGTCAAAAAATGTGAGATGTGCAAATTTAGATGCATCTTCAATCCAAATGTTCTTATGGACTATTTGTGCCCAGCCTGTGGTAGAGCCTTCCAAGGTCATATTGGTCTGATCAGCCATAACTGGATACATTGTACGTTGACCTTGACATAGTAATGTCACTTTGGTTCTCTTTGAGCATGAAGGACAACAACCAACCAACTACGTGCCAGGTACTTTCCTAAGGATACAAAAAGAGGTAAAATACAGACCCTGTCCTGTAAGTCTTCAAGGAGCTTACAATCTGACATGGCTTCCATAGTGTTACTCTCCATGTTAGTTTTATACTGCTTTGTCATATACTGGAAACTGAGGCTCAGAGAGTTTAAGTGATTTGCCCTGGTTCACACAGCTGGCAAGAATCAGAGCTAGTATTTGAACATAGACCTCTAGGTCCAGGACTCTTTCTACCATATCCCACTGCCTTCCTAAGTGAGATATTTGACTTCCTCAGATATATTGTCCCCCACCTCTACCCCCTACCTCCCAGATCTCATATGCCGAGGGTCCCAAGACTCATTCTTGCCTGGCACTGGATAGTTCCAAGTCTCCTGGGTCATCACCCTGACCAATTGGGTACATCACTGGGTTCATCTAACTCTGATGGCCAATTCTTGAACTTTTTCTTGGAGGGTTAAAGGAAGGGAAATTTCCAAGATGGCCCTAGATACACTAATTTCCCTTCTTGTAGCAGAGATATAGGAGACCCCAAGGGCAAAATGATATATGTACCAGTTGGTATGTACAAGTTGGGTATATATGCACCATGGGGCTGGATTAAGGTGCCCTGTTTCCTGGAAGGATCATCAATCAATAAGGATCTGATTATTCATTTATTCTCCATTTATTAAGCTATCTATTCTATGCAGAGCACTCTTTTGGATTCTGGAGAAGATTTCAAAATTAGACAAGACAGTTCTTACTCTCATGGAATTTACTGTCTTATAGATCTATTAGCTAACATGTCCAGAGTGCACAATAAATTCCTCTTAAATTGAATTTCTGATTGACTTCTGTACAATTATAACAACTATACTTAGTTCTGGAGAAGAAATGAAAAGATATACCCTTTTCCCTTCTTGACAGAGGTGGAGGCCCATGGATACGGAGAACAGTATACACAGTCAGACTCCATGGAGTCTTAGTTTTGCTGAACTGTTTCTCTCTTTTTCATTTTTTTAAAACAAAGAACAGCTTCCTAAATGGGAAGGAGGAGGGATGTATTTAGAAAGGAAGGTGACGTGAAAACAAAAAAGGAAATGAATTGTGAATTGTACCGTCAACCCTCCAATAACCCAGACATAGAACTTTGTAATCCTCTTTGGTTCTTCCTTCTTCCCTCCCACTTTTCCATTTGGTCCACAAATCCTTTCATTTCTTTCTCTCTCAACTGGTTACAGCTTTCCACTACTACCCTAGTTCAGGCACTCATCTCTCTCTCTTTTTTTTTTTTTTTTAGTGAGGCAATTGGGGTTAAGGGGCTTGCCCAGGGTCACACTCATCTCTTTTTGTGTAGAATATTGTAATAGCATCCTAACTAATGAATAAGTGAACAAAAAATATCTATTAAGTGCTTACTATATGCCAGGCAGGAGGCAGCATGGTGTAATTCATGCAGACCTGGCCTTGCAGCCAGGAAGACCTGGGTTCATCTTTGAAACATTGTGTAACCTTGGACAAGTCACTTAAACACAGTGCTCTGGAACAGAGAAATCAAACAATTTATAATGAACTCTCAAAGTGTAGGGGGTGGGGAAAAACATTCAAATCCATTTATTGCACCAGTTTGTTACCAACTTATATATTAAAATGCCAGATCCTAATAAAATTTAAAGTCGCTCAGACATAAAAAGAACAAATATTCCCTATGGTATATAAACTTTAAAAAATTAGGGTTAAAAACATTTTACCAGAGTCTTTCTATGAAACAAACATGACTGATTCAGTGTTGGCAGGAATGAGGAAAAATAGGCACACTACCTTATTGCTGTTGAAGTCATGGATTGGCCCATGCATTTTGGAAAATATTTTGGTATTATGCAATAAAAATCCCCAAACTCCTCATACCCTTTGACTTGGTAATCAATCCTACTATTGACCTAAGGAGTTTAATGACATAAAAAAAGATCTATCTGTATGAAAAAAATCATAGTAGCACCATTTGTGATTCCAAAAAGTTGGAAAGAGTGTGTCTGTCAATTGTGGAATGGTCAAACAAATTGTGGCATGGAACTGTAATGGAGTATTGCTGCCTATAAGGAACAGTGGGTATGAAGAATTCCAAGGATTATGGAAGACTTCTATAAAGTGATACAGACTGAACAAATCAGAGCCAGAAGAACAATATACATGATTACTATAACTATGCAAATAAAGCCAACTTTAAATGGCTTTAAAACACATATAAAATCATTAGACAATGTTGCTACTCATAAATTGTGTGCTCATCATTCTTTTTTAATCTAAAACTAAAATTTTTATTGATATATTTTAAACTAATGCTTTATTCTCCTCCCCCATTATGTGTAAAAACAATTTTTAACATTTGGTCTTTTTCTTTTTTAAAGTTTTGAGTTCCAAAATCTATCTTTCCCTGCCCCCCATCTGAGATGGTAAGATATCTGATATAGATTATACATGTGCAATCATGTAAAACATTTCCATAGCAGTGATTTTGTGGAAGAAAACTCAAACAAAAAAATGAAACAAGGAAAGAAAATGAAAAACAGTATGCTTGGTTTGTATTTCAATACCATCAGTTCTTTCTCTGGAGGTGCATAGCATTTTTCATCATGAATTCTTTGGGATTATCTTAGATCATGGTATTGCCAAAAATTGTTAAATTATTCACAGTCATTCATTATATAATGTTACTGTTATTGTGTACAATGTCCTCCTGCTTCTGCTCATTTCATTTTGCATTAGTTTGTGTAAGTCTTTCTAGGTTTTCCTGAAATCATCCTGCTTATCATTTCTTATAGAACAATAGTATTCCATTACAGCCATGTACCATAACCTGTTCAGCTGTTCCCTAATTGATGGGCATCCCCTCAATATCCAATTCTTTGCCACCACAAAAAGAGCTGCTATACATATATATTTTTGAGGGTCAATGAGGGTTAAGTGACTTGCTCAGGGTCACACAGATAGTAAGTGTCAAGTGTCTGAGACCAGATTTGAACTCTGGTCCTCCTGAATCCAGGGCCGGTGCTTTATCCACTTTACCACCTAGATGCCTCATGCTATAAATATTTTTGTACAAATAGGTCCTTTACCCTTTTAAAAAATGTCTTTGGGGGGCAGCTAGGTGGTGAAGTGGATAAAGCACTGGCCCTGGATTCAGGAGGACCTGAGTTCAAATCTGGCCTTAGACACTTGACACTTATTAGCTGTGTGACCCTGGGAAAGTCACTTAACCCTCATTGCTCCCCCCCAAAAACCAAACCAAACCAAAAATGTCTTTGGGATATAGACCTAGTAGTGGTATTATGGGACCTAAGGTATGTAGAGTTTGTTATTTCTTTTGGCATAGTTTCAAATTGCTCTCCAGAATGGTAGGATCAGTTCACAACTCCACAAACAGTGCATTAATGTGTCTATTTTCTACATCCCCTCCAACATTTGTTATTCACCTTTTCTGTCATATTAACCAATATGATGGGTGTGAGGTGATACCTCAGAGTTATTTTAGTTTGCACTTCTCTGATCAGTAGTGTTTTAAAGCACATTTTCATATGACTATAGATAGCTTTGATTTCTTTGTCTGCAAACTGCCTGTTTCATATCCTTTGACCACATATTTTGTTTTTTACTTCCATTTCCAAATAGATTTTTCTCCTCTATTCAGTGAGCTGTCCCTTGGAACAAAACAGATAAAAGAGAGAGAGAGAAAAAGTTCAGCAAAACCAACCAAAACACATCAATGTGTCTGACGGTATATGCAATACATCACACCCATAGTGTCCCCTCCCATACCTGCACATAGAGGGATGTACATTTTCTCATTTCTCCTCCAGAGCCAAGTTTAATCATTGTATTGAACAGTGTTCATTTAAAATTTTTGTTGTTGTTTCATTTTATGTTGTTGTATATTGTTTCCTTAGTTATTTTATGCTGCATATTTTATATATCTTCCCATGCAAGTGTATCTAATGTGGCTGGCCAACGAGTCCAGTCCTTATTAGCCTGAACAGAGTGCATTAGCATGTTAGAATGATACAATTCCCCATGTGGAAGAGGCTGGGGATCCTACTTCTGGGAGAGTTGTGATGATGGGCAATGGAATTATCTTGGGAAAACTTTGGAGCATGTATAGACATTGGTAACTTGTTCTTATCTGCTATGGTCAATGGTAGCTTCTTTGATTGGAGGCAGCTGTAGAACCAGAACTGGGGACCTGGGGGCTTTAGTTGGCCTCAGCTTTTTCCTCTCTTTCTTGATTGGATCTCTGTTCTTGGTTTCACTACCTTACTGGAAGCGCTAGGTGAGCAGCAATACTATAAAGAGAGCCTTCTTCCTCCAAGACCCACACATTGCCCCATGAATATAGGCTTGATTTTTTGCCTGCCACAGCTTTTGTACTTTTATTTTAGGCAAAGGGAACGGAACTTGAAACTTTGTTAGTTTTTTTTTTTTTTTGTGAGGCAGTTGGGGTTAAGTGACTTGCCCAGGGTCACACAGCTAGTAAGTGTTAAGTGTCTGAGGCCATATTTGAACTCAGGTACTCCCGAATCCGGGGCTGGTGCTTTATCCACTGTGCCATCTAGCTGCCCCAAAACTTTGTTAGTTTAAAAAGGTCAGAGAGTGAGATTTCTAGAAGTCTGGTCATCTGGGAGCCAAGTCTATAGGTTTTGTCACTAAGCATCAATGCCCTGAGGACTGAGGAGTAACTTTTGGGACCTGGCTCAGCAGCAGATGAGATAAGGATTCATCTAGCAGTGATGCCAAATTTGCATGTGAATTGGATGGGAGCAATTCTACATAAAAACTATGTTAAGTCTGAGTCCACACTGCCCAGAGACCAAGGAAAAATTAGGGGAAATGTTTCTATTTTTGTTCTTACTGTATCTTCAAGGTAAATATCCTTTTGTAAAATCTCATTCATATTAAGTAGGGGCACTTGTCACTCATTGGTGGCTAACACTGGATGGGACACACCTGGTGGGGGCTCAAGCTGATCCCATTGGAGAAGAGACACCTCAACCCCTCAGGGGTCCTTCTAGAACCCTGAGGTATAGATGCAGCAACCTGGCTCTGTGTTGGTGATCCTAGAACATACTTATTTCAGATGAATTCTCCATATTCATTATTTTACTACAAGGGAAAGTGAGATACTGCAGACAAAACCCAGGTTACAAAATGGAAACAATGGAAGAATACTTGTGCCCTAGACAGAAGTAGAGAAATTTGGAAGAGGAATGAATTTTGGAGAAAATTTAAAGAGTTCTATATTGAACACATTGAGTTTATGATGTTCCTGAGACATCCATGTTTCATGTCTTAGTGCTGGCTGCTCCCCATGTCTGCCATACCCTCCCTCCTAACTTTAGCCTCTTAGAATCCTGTTTCCTTCAAAACTCAGTCCAGGGAACACCTCCTACACATGTGAAACCTTTCATAATCTCCCAAGTTGCTACAGCCTCTTCACCAAAATTACCTTATATTCATTTCATATATATTTTTATCTGTATTTGTCTTCCCTGTTACAATGTGAGTTCCTTGCAAGTAGGGATAGTTTCATTCTTTGCATTTTTATTTTCAGCACAGTGCCTGGTATATAGTAGATGCTTAATAAATGTTTGTTGAGTAATTGATTGATGGAGGTAGAAAATAGGATGTCACATGTCAAGAATAGTCAGATGGCCATTTTGGCTAAGCCCTTGAAGGCAGGAAGGGTGATAATAAGTTAAAAACTTAGAGAAGTAGGTTTGAGCCAGGTTGTGATACACAGATTTGGGAGTCATCTGTGCAGATATGGTGATTGAACCTGTTGGGGCTGAAGAGATCGCCAAGTGAGAGAGTCTAATCTTTAAGAGAAGATGGGAGGGGGGGGGGCAGCTAGGTAGTACAGTGGATAAAGCACCGACCCTGGATTCAGGATTACCTGAGTTCAAATCTGATGTCAGATACTTGATACTTACTAGCTGTGTGACCCTGAGCAAGTCACTTAACTCTCATTGCCCCGGGGAGAGAGAGAGAGAGAGAGAGAGAGAGAGAGAGAGAGAGAGAGAGAGAGAGAGAGAGAGAGAGAGAGAGAGAGAGAGAGAAGATGGCTCAGGATGGAGTGTTGGGATAACTGGCACATAGGAAATGAGATATGAGAAATAGTCTAGGAAAGGAGATTGAGAAGGAGCAGTCAGTCAGGTAGGGACAGAAATAGGAAAGAATAACGTAAGGAAAACCTAAAAAGGAGGGAGTATCCAAAGATCAGAGGGTGGTCAAAAGTGTCAAATGCTGTAAAGAGGGCACAAAAGATGAGGACTAGGGAGCAGCTGGGTAGCACAGTGGATAAAGCACTGGCTCTGGGTTCAGGAGGACCTGAGTTCAAATCCAGCCTCAGACATTTGACACTTTCTAGATGTGTGACCCTGGGCAAGTCACTTAACCCTCATTGCCTCACCCCCACCCCCCCCCCCAAAAAATAAAAACAAAAGATGAGGCCTGAGAAAAGGACAAGATTTGACAAGATATCATTGGTGACTTTGGAGAGGGCAGTTTCAATTGAGTGAGGAGGTTGGAAGCCAAATTGCAAAGGGTTGAGGAGCGAATGAGAAGAGAGAAAGTGGAGCAATTTTTTTAAAAGGAGTTTGACTTTTAGGAGTTTTTTTTAGAAGTTTGGGAATTTTTAGGAGTTTTTTTAGGAGTAAAGGAAAGGAAATATTAGGACGAAAACTTGAAGAGATAGTAGTGCATAGTGAGAATTTTTTAAGGATGAGGAAGACATAGACATAATTATAGGCAGTGGGGAAGGAATGAGTAGATAGGGAGAGATTGAGGATTTCAGTAGGAGAAAGCAGGGGTCTGACCAATAAACTCCACTGGCTCCCTATCACTTCTAGGATTAAATACAAGGTATTCCAAAAGTCTTAGTGCAGTTTTAAGCTTTTGAAGCTTATTAAAAGTTTTCAGTGCCATGGGAGGCTTGAGGAGAGAAGGAATCACTTGGAACAACCACTGTGGGAAACAAGATAGAGATTCAATTAGGGAATAGTGAAAGGATTACTTTTCAGTAGTGAGGGCCCAGTTGACATCAGACAACATACATTTATAGTAGATTCACATGGTTATGTAACTTCTAGCTTTTGTTCATCAGGTATACAGACAATGGAGACCACCACAGCTCTAATAGCTAATCTGTTGGAGTTGTTAGATAAGGCCTGGGTCTTGGGAGATAGCTGATCTCTCCAACGTAATGCCTGGATCTCATTTTCTTTCTTCTTCTTTTTGTCTTAATAGTATTTTTTTCCAGTTACATGTAAAGATGGTTTTCAACATTTGTTTTTTATAAGATTTTGAGTTCCAAATTTTTCTCTCTCCCTTCCTTCCTTCCCCCTCTCCAAGATGGCAAGCAATCTGATGTAGGTTATATATATACAATCACATTAAATGTATTTCCATACTAGTCATGTTGTCTCTTCTTTTTTAAAAATTTTTTTATTGATATCTCTTGATTTTACATCATTTAAATTTCCTTCTTTATCCCTCTCCTTTCTTCATTAAAATTATTTTTTAAAGTTAAGAAATAAGAGAAGAGATTCAGCAAAGTCTATCAATACATTGAAGAAAAAATTGAAGTTAAATACAATGTTCTGCAACCTTGGATCCCTTCCCCCCAACCTCTTCAAAGAAGTTGGTGGGAAAGGAATGAGGTGTTTTCTCATATTTCTTCTCTGGGGCCAACTTTTTTTCTTTATAATTTTGCAATATTCTTTTTTTACTGTCTTCTTATTGTTCTTTCCCTTTACATTGTTGTAGTGATTTTCTAAATTGTTGTCTTGACTGCTTACTTGATGCTGCATCAGTTCATATAAGTTTTCCTATGCTTCTCTGTATTTCTCATACTCACTGGGCTCTATTTTCTTTTCTGATGTCTCTGAGCATCCTAAAGTCAGTGTTCTCTACCTGCCTATGTGACAGCCATGCATGGTATTGTAGGATCATGATATTTAATTCAATTCAATAAGCATTTATAAAGTATCTTGGTACTGGTACTGTGCTCGACCATGGGGTCACAAAAACAGTCTGTGGCCTCAAAGAACTTCCATTCTATTAGGGGCAACAACACATACATGGATAAGTAAATTTTTAAAAATGCAAAACTTTTTTTTTGTGGAGAGAGAACAACTGGTGGAATTAGGAAAAGTCTCTTTTAGGATGTAGCACTTGAGTTGAACTTTAAAGGGAACTAAGGATTCTGATAGTCAGAAGTGAGAAGGGAGAGTGTTTCAGGCTTGGGGGCCAGCCTTATGTATGTGAAAGAACAGAAAATGGGAATGGAATGCCCTGCATGGGGGAAAAGAAGTACTCAGCTTGGATAGAATGTTGAGTTTCTAAGGGATCATAGATTTAGAGCTGGCAAGTATCTTAGATAAATGCATTAGTTATTTATTTTAAACATTCTTTAATTTAAAAAAATTCCAAATTCTCTCCCTTTAGATCCTCACCTACCCATTGAGAAGGCAAGTAATATGATATCCATTATTCATTTGAAATCATGCAAAACATTTCCATATTAGCCATGTTGCAAAAAAAGGTAAGAAAAATAAAGTGAAAAACTATACTTTTATCTGTACCCACAGTTCATCAGTTCCCTCTCTGGCATTTTTAATCATGAGTCCTTTGGAATTGTTTTGGGTCATTTTTATTGATCAGCATAACTAAATCTTTCTTAGTTGATTGTCATTACAACATTGGTGTTACTGTGTACAATGTTCTCCTGGTTCTGCTTACCTCACTTTGCATCAGTTCATGTAAGTCTTCCCAGGTTTTTCTTGAAACTATCCTGCTTGTCATTTCTTATAGTACAATAGTATTCCATCACAATCATATTCTACAACTTGTTCAGCCATTCCCCAACTGATAGGAATTCCCTCAATTTCCAATTCTTTGCTACCCCAAAAAGAGTGGCTATAAATATTTTTTTGTACAAAGAGGTCCTTTTCCTTTTGCTTTGACCTATTTGGGTCACAGACCTAGTAGTAATATTGGCAAGTATTTTAGAGGGCACCAATCCCAACCCCTTTATTATATAAATAAGGAAACTGAGGCCCAGAGAGACTAAGTACATTGTCCTAATTCGCACAGTGAATAAAAAACTGGGGAAAGGATGAATGATGGGCAGGCCTGCTGTTGCCACCTGAATCCATCCATCTGGATTGGTGCCAGGAAGGTGATTCAGCTTTTTAATACCCTTTTCCTATGCTGGGATATCTCCTCTGGGCAATCCCGGCACTTCCAACTCATCCTAGAAGCAGAAGGGGTTTGGAGGTCCCAGGACAGAGACTAGAGAAGTAGCTGGGATTCCTAGGAGCCTTGATCCACAGCCCATGCAGACTTGTAGGGAGTGAGTGCTCTCTGCTGGGCAGAAGAGAGAATCTCAGCTAAGACTGTACTATAGTGGAAAGAGGCTGAGATGCGGAATTAAATAACCTGAGTTCAAATCTTCCCTCTTTCTCTTACAGCCTATGTGATCTTGGGTCAATCATTTAACCTTTCTGGGCCTCTGCTTCCTTTTCTGCAAAATAAGGGGTCCCTGCCAGCCCTAAATCTAGGACTCTATGTTCAGGTGATTTTATGAAAAAATAGATGTCAGGACTGGGCAGCCTGGAGAAAGCAGGGTGTTGGAAAAGAAACAAAAGAAACAAAACTTTTCTGGTGCCTTCTTTCCACCCACTTCCTACTGTACAGTGATACAATGGCCATTCAATCCAACATTTATTGGGTGCCTACTTAATAAAGGCACCCTTTCCAAACTACATGTCTGCAAGAGGCTCACATGCTACTGTTAGAAGTGGCGAGGATTGGGGGCAGCTCGGTGGCACAGTGGATAAAGCACCAGTCCTGGATTCAGGAGGACCTGAGTTCAAATCCGGCCTCAGACACTTGATACTTATTAGCTGTGTGACCCTGGGCAAGTCACTTAATCCCCATTGCCCCACAAAAAAAAGAAGTGGAGAGGATCTTAGTGATCGGGGGAGCCCCAACCCCTTCAGCATATCTTGTATGTATGCTCCTTGAAGGCAGGGACTAACTTTTGCTTTTATCTGTATCCCCAGTGTCTGGCACATAGTAAGTGCTTCATAAATACTTGTTGAATGACTGATCCCTCCATGTCTCAGTTTTCCTATCTGTAGAATGGAGATAATACTTGTATGACTTATCTCACAGGATTATTGGGAGGATAAAATGAATATTATAATAAACCACAGAAGCATCCATTCTTTTGTTGTTTTTTGTTTAAGTTTTGTTTAAGTTTATTTATTTATTTTATTTTTTCTTGATTACATGTAAAGGCCAGTAAGTAATTTGATATAGGTTATACATTACAATCAAGTTAGACATATTTTTGACATTAATCAGAACAAAAGGAAAGAAAAAGCACAAGAAAAAATAAACAAGAACAATAACAAAAAAAATCAACAACAGAAGTGAAAATAGTATGCTGTGGTCTGACAGACTCCACAGTTCTTTTTCTGAATGTGGAGAGCATTTTCCATCATGAGTCTTTTAGCATTGTCTTAGATCATTGTATTGCTGAGAAGAGCCAAGTCTATTTCAGTTGATCATCACATAATGCTGTTGTTACTGTGTACAATGTTCTCTTGGTTCTGCTCATTTCATTCAGCATCAATTCATGTAAGTCTTTCTAGGTTTTTCTGAAATCCATTTACTCATCATTTCTTACAGCACAATAGTATTCCATTACATTCATATACCACAACTTGTTCAGCCATTCCCCAATTGATGGTCATTCCCTCAATTTTCAATTCTTTGCTACTACAAAAAAAGCAGCTATAAATATTTTTGTACATGTGGGTCCTTTTCCATTTTCCAAGACCTCTTTGGGATATAGACCTAGTAGTGATATTGCTGGGTCAAAGGGTATGCACAGTTTTAAAGCCTTTTGGGCATGGTTCCAAATTGCTCTCTAGAATGGTGGGATCAGAAACATCCATTCTTACTTAATACCACCCCCTATGTCTCCTAAGGGCCAAGAGGTAACCATGAAATCTCCCAAATTGTGTTGGGGTGGGGGAGGGCACAAACTCTGGCCTGTTTAAGGTCTCCAGCATGATTCAAATTGGAGAGGCTTCATGTCCAGACCCCAATGTGGATGAGATCAGGTCTGCCTGGGGTTGGATTGGTTCCTTACAAGCTGGGCCAGAGGACTGGTAGTCCCTGTCAAAGGAGAGGGTACCTGCTCTCACAAAATCAGAGATCCTTAAAGGATTATTTTGCTAAGAAAAAAAAAGACCCGTAGAGATGGACTGACTTACTCAAAGTTACCCAGCTATCTAGGCACTGAACCAGGACAAGACCCCAAGTCTATTGACTTCCAGTGGAATGTTCTTTCTTTCTAGCAGTCAGTCAGTCAACAAGCATTGATTAAGCCCCTACTGTGTGCCAGGCATTTTGCCAAGCACTGTAGATACAAAGAAGGCATGGGATGATTCATGTAGGGCATGTAATAGACACCACTTTTCTGGTCAGTGATGAACAGGCGGTAGGTGCATACTTGTTGAATAGCCCTGGTGGACTTGCTGTATTCAAAAGAAAGACTGTACTTAGTGATTTCTGTTGAGGCAGGAGGATGGGGGAGCAGCTCAGCTCCCATCTTACCCATCCCCCGTCTCTCGTTTCTTGTCTCTCTCCCAGGGTAGCTGTGTTTGGGAGCCGAGCTCTCCTTGGATATGATAGAAAGTACAGTGGCCCTGTGCTCACTCTCTCTCCAGATTGCTGAGATGCTGTGCAGGTGCTGAGACCATCTGTCCCCTCAGTGGAGCTTGGAAGGAGGCCAGCCTGCCTAAAGGAGGCCTCGGGGCTGTGATGCCATCAGCACTAGCTTCCCAGAGGCCTCGAGGAGGGAGAAGGCAAACCCCAGAGAAGAGATGCCTTATGTTCCAGCCCCGGGGACCCTCTATAACCTTTCTGTACAGTCACTCCTTAAGACTGACCCCAGAAATCTGGACTCCCTGAGCTGTCTGGAGACTGCATGGAAATCTTTCCAGGGCAGGGGGGGGCATCTGCTCTATGGCCTGGTTGGCAGACCAGGAAGAGAGAAGGCAGGGGCCTAAGCCCCTGGATCTTAGAAGTCACCCCAAGTGTCTTGGCATCTCAATCCCAGGTGTCCCTGGCTGGGGTCCCTCACTATAGGCAGCATGATATAATAGGGATGCATCTGGAGTCAGAGAATGGGAGCTCAAGTCCCAGTTCTGTCTACTGCCCATGCCTCATTATGCCCCTGGAAAACCTCTGGACTTAGGGGGTGAGCTCCTGGAGAATGGAAAGAGCACAGTGTCAGGGGTTAGAGGGCCTTGGGTCAACACCCCCCCCCCCCGACTCTTGCTAGCTATCTGACCTCATAGAAATCACTGTACCTTTCTGGGCCTCAGTTTCCCCATCTGCAAAATGAGGTGGTTGGACTCAGTGATCTCTAATGTTCCTTCCAGCTCTCAGTCTATGATTCCATGGTTTGCATTGTGACTCAGCTCCTTGATAGCTGGGGAACACTGGCTAAGCCCCTTGCCCTGCATGTGTAAAAGGAGAGGTCTGGTTTGGATGATTTCTCAGGTCCTTTCTTCCTCTAAGTCTATGATCCTAAGAACACTGACTGAGGAGAGCTGAGCCAGAGGACCCTGGGCTCCCCTTGCACCTGCCAACAAAGTCCTAGGTGACCTCAGTGAGCCTCAGCCTCTCTGATCCTAATGTTCTTATGTCCAAAGAAGGGATTGGGAGAGAATGTCTGTTATGTCCCTTGTCAGCCATGAACTTGTGTGGTTTTTGTTTTGTTTTGTTTTGTTTTTTATTTTGTTTAGTTCTGTAGGTAATTGGGATTAAGTGACTTGTCCAGGGTAACACAGCTCGTCTCAGGTCATATTTGAACTCAGGTCTTCCTGATTCCCGGGTTGGACACTATCCACAGTTATACTTAGCTGCCCCAGCCATTAACTTCTGAAACAATGAAACCATACGAAATTTCAGGGCAATCTCTCCCTGAGAATGGACTTTGTTGTCCCTCCCCACCTTCCTTACCCATGTTTCCTCTTCTTCCCATCCCACAGGCTTTCAAAAGGTAGCTCAGAGGACAGAGGCTGGACCAGGACTCAGGAAGATCTGAATTCAAAACCAGCCTCAGATACTTTCTGGTATCTGAGACCTTGGGCAAGTCACTTAACCTCTGTTTGCCTCAGTTTTTTCATCTGTTAAATAGGGACAATAATAGTACCTAACCTCATAGGGTTATTGTTAGGATCAAATGTTTTAGATTATATATATATATATACACATACACACACATATACACATGTATATATATATGTGTGTACATGTATATATATATACACACACATATATACATGTATATATATGTGTGTGTATATGTATATGCATATATCACTTTGCAAACCTTATAGCATCTTATAATTTAATTTTCTCCAATTACCTACAAAAACAATTTTAACATTTTTTCAAACTGAATTACAAATCTCTCCTTTCCTCCTTGCTTTCTCAATAAGCAATTTGTTATACATGTGCAGTCGTGCAAAACATATTTCCACTTAAATAAAGCCTCATATAAACGCTAGTTATGATAGTTGCCTCACACACATCTCTCAGGCTTGGAGATCTCGCTCCTTTTCTACTGTTTTCAGCAATATAGGCAAAGCCATGCCATCTACACTGGAGCCCACAGGCCCTCAATGCCATTCCAGGTTTGTCAGGTTGGACATTTATGTGCTAGTGGGGATGTCATCAGGAGAAGGTGAGGGTGAGGACAGAGAGAACCTGGGACTTGGAGGTGCTACCTCATGAAAGGGCATTGTGGAGAGGCTGTTCCCGTCATCTATGAGCTCTTCAGTGAGTCTAGGCCAACAGTAATCCTGTAGTAATGCTATCTGGTGTTTATATAGTAGAGTAAAGTATAAAAAGGGGCTTTATGTAGCTTATTTCACCTTCTGAGGTACGTATCCCTATTTTATAGATGAGGAAACTGAGGCTAGACAAATTATGTGGCACCCCTGTTTTACAGATGGGTAACTGAGGCTAGATAGATTGAATGCCGCCTCCTTTTAACAAATGGGGAAATAGGTTAGATGATTGAATGGCACCCCCATTTTAAAGATCGGGAAACTGGGGCTCTCAGAGGCTAAAAATCTTGTTTGTGGCAGCATGGTTAGTAAGTATCAAGGGCAGGACTTGAACCCCAATCTTCCTCTCTCTAAATCCAGCACTCTATCTGTTATATCATGCTTCCTAAGACCCTCTCAGGAAACCCTCCCAGGCTCAATGCTGAGAATAAGGTGGGCTCTGGGGGTTGTGAGGTGCAATGGAGGGGAAGGTTCCCAAAGGCTTGGAGTTGCTAGGTAGTGGCCTGTGAGATAATCTTTTGGGGTTAAAGTCCCTGCTTTCAGCTACCTCCAATACTTTGTGCTGGCTGTGTGAATGAGCTTGTGTGTTGGGCTGGTCCCTTGCTCTCATCCCTATGTATGCTTGGCTGCCTGGGCATGATGGGGTTCTGCTCTTTTTCCCCTGGAGTTCTGAGTGTTTCCTCCCCCAATTTAACAGAATTCTTCTTTCATCAGTGGGGTTGGGGATGCAGTGTGGCATGATGGTAATAACATTATCTCTGAAGTCAGAAGAGTCAGGTTCAAATCCTGCCACTAATACTTATGACTCATGTGACAGTAAGTCATTTAACCTTGGTGTTAGGGGAGCTTTGAGTGTGAAGTGGCTCTGTTAAGAGTCTGAGGTAAGGGCAGCTAAGTGGCGTAGTGGATAGAGCACCAGCCCTGTATTCAGGAGGACCTGAGTTCAGGTCCGACCTCAGACACTTTACATACTTACTAGCTGTGTGACCCTGGGCAAGTCACTTAGCCCCAATTGCCTTACCAAAAAAAAAAAAAAAAAGAGTCTGAGGTACTCAGAAAATCAGACAGATCCCTTTTATGTTATCAAACTGACTTCAAGACACCCTCAAACTAGGATTTGAACTCAGGCCCTCTTACTCTGGAGCAGCCCTTTTTCTACCATACCACAGAATCAGTTCTCCTTCCTTGGCTTATTCCCTTTAAAGCCTAGATAGTAACACAAGCTGGAATTTGAACAGCTTTATAACATTTGTTCTTCACAACAGCTCTCAGAGGCATGGATTCCTATTTTACAGAGAAAGAAACTGACTCTAGATAAGTTAATGACTTGCTCCGAGTCACTCAGCTGGTTAAGTGTCAAAGGTCAGATTCAAACTCAGATCTCTCCTGAGTCTAGGTCTGGTATGCTTTTCCACCATCTTATACTACCTGTTAGGTAGGAATGATTTCCACTTGGAGGTGAACACTGAGCACTTCCCTAGGCCAGAGAGCCTAGCTTGGGGTTGTAAGGTGTGGTAGGAAGAGAGAGCAGGATAGCAGCCCAGGGCTGCAGAGGCTAAAACTGGGTCCCAAAAGGCCACACCCAGCTAGCTCCTGTTGTTGAGGGGGCTTGGAGAGCAGGCAGGAGGTACTTTTTTGAGGCCTGCTCAGCCTGGTCCCTTCCTCAACCTCAGCTTAGAGCAATGACACTGACATGAGAAGGTGGCATAGGCACCTGGTGCTGCAGAAAAGACCAGACATTCTGGGTTCCCTAGCCCTGGTGCGTTCTCTATTTCCTACCCACTTAGGCACTGAACAACCAGCCAGCCAAGTCTGTCGGTGATAGATGCCCCTGCATGGCCCTCTTGGGTGCCCTTTGCAGCTGCTCTGGCCATAAATAGCCCACTGATGCCGTTGACCCTAATGCTGTGTGTGACTGGTTACTCAGAAGGTCAGGAGAATGTTTTGGGGCTTGTCAATCAGGAGCTAGTTCTCTCCTGGGCCAGCAGGTGGCAGTAGGACTCCAAGGAAAGTCGATGAGGACCTGGCTGGGAGAGGGGCGGGAGGAGGGAGAAGGTGAGGATGCAGAGACCAATTTCCAGGGAGTTGCCCATAGCTAGAGTTTATCCAGAATCATGTTTGCAGCAGCAAAGTGTGTGACCTCTTAGTCCCCTGGTTTTGACCCATTCCCAGCATATACCAAGAAAGGGTTTGCCTTTTTTGCTCCCTGACAGTGAGCACACACGCTTTCCTCTGGTCCTGCCTCAGTATCTCTCCAGCATAGAATTCAGGACTCTCAACAGAGGGCGGTCCCAGAACCTCAGCTCTGACCCCTCATACCCAGCTCCCAGGGGGCTCAGGGTAGGGCATCCTTTCAACTTGGCTGCAAGGGGTCTGACCAGACAAGTCAGGGTCAGAATGACTTGCTAAATTGAGGTTCTGGCCACATTTTCTTTTCCACATGCCCTTTCTTCCCTCCTCAAACTGAAGCTCCCTGCTCTGGTGTCCAGCTTTGCTATCTGAACTATTTTACATTCCCAGCACCTAGAACATAGTCTTGCTGATTGGTTGATTGATTCTCTAAGGTCCTTCTCTGATGCCTCACTGAGGCTGAGAGGTAACTGTGGCTTCTCAAAGGCTATTCCAGTGGACTGGAAAACTCTTTGATTTTACCAAGCTTAAAAAGTCTTTGACTATGGCCCAGGTGAGAGAATGGATGTCCATTGTCCAAGATTCAGCCTAGCTAAGTTCTGAGAGGTTTAAAGTTAGGTCGGCCAAGAATTATCTAATTTTTTCCAGCCACAACAATTCTCGATTTCCAACCATTCAGTAGCAGAAGGATCATAGCAATGTCATTGCAGGAAGTAGACACCCCAAGGAAATCCCCAGTCTCTGAAGTACTCAGGCATTGAAGAGTGGTTTTTTGCCACCATCCATAGGGGAAACTCTCTCTGCGGGACCATCCTCCCTCTTACACAGCCAGGGCTGAGTTCCCATTGGCTTAGCCTTCCCTCCCCATCCTCCCTCTGGCTTTCTCCAGGGACCTGAGTAGCCCTGACCACATTTATTCAATTCAACTCATCAAACATTTGTTGAGCTGAGTAAGACACTGCTCTTAAGTCCTTGCAAATAACTTAGCAGTTCAGCAAATGCCATTCCCCCGTCTTCAAATACCCTGCACTCAGACCATTTACTCACCATCTAATAGGGAATATAAAACCTATATACAACTATAGTAAGAAGAAGAAGGGGGCACAGGCGGGAAGAGTGTAAATCAGAGGACGGAGACATCACTTGGGCTCACAGGGTCAAATCATTGAAGGGTCTTATTTGACAGAAATGATATCATAATAATAGCTAACTTTTATCTAGCACTTCCTATGTGCTTTACAATGATCTTATTTGATCCTCACAACAAGCCTTTGGAGGGAGGTGGAGCTCAGCATAAGGATTGGTGTATAATAGCCACCTAATAAATGTTTTTGAGTTGAATTGTATTGAATAGAGGAATTTCTCATTTAGAATTAGAAGACCTGGTGTTTTTTCTAAAATCCTGTGTTATCATTTTTACTGTCATTTTCAAATCAACCACAGTTTGCTGATATATTTCATCCTTCAAAGGCTGTAGTATTTGAAATAATACAGGCTTTATCACATGTTTTTGTCACCATATGCCAATTTAGGTGGGTATTTTTTTAACCTTCTAAATGCTCTGATGTATATACTCTTTCTCTGTCCTTTTTTCTCTTGGTATCTTTCTTTTAAGAATAAGGCAAAAAATAATATTCTTTGAGAGTCAGTTCTGACATGTACTAGCTAGGGGACCAAATGACCTAAACTCTGATTGTCAGAGAAGTCATCTGTATATTTTTCTGTAAAATGGGGGTGAAGAACCTGGCACCCACCTACTGTGGGTGAAATACTTTGAAGATGACACATGTGGGCTCCACCAGTGATGAGGCTAGTGCCAGACAAGAGGAAAGTAGGGGGAGCGGCGTGTGGGGATCTTCGAGGACATGAGAGGAGGCTTAAAAGATGAATAGGGTTTTCATAGATTGTGTGTCTGAGCACCAGGACCCCTCAGAAAGAAGCTTTTGTCTCTCCCTCTCCCCTAGTTAAGGGATCAATGGGGGAGAAGGTTGGGTGAGTTGTGCATTTTCCCAGGCTGCTCCCACTCCTTTCCTCCCCATTGACACTGGACAGAGGCCATGGAGAGATGATGCTAAAGCAGCCAACTGGGAGGAGACTGATATCCGGATAGCCTGGCCGAGGGACAGGGTGCAAAGACCTCAGAAAACTGGAGCAGAGCCCACAGGATGGGTTCTGCTTGAGCAGCTCGGAGGTTGGGGAATGCTCCGTTCGTTAGCCATTACCCGGCCCCACCGAGGAGAGCCTCAGGGCAACCTCAGGGCAACATGACTCTTCTTCCAGGATTAGCCACGTCTCTGCCCGCTCTGTCTCCCCCCACCCCCATCTATGCCCTTGACAAGCATCAAGCGGGTGGCAGATCATCTTGGCAGGAGATGGAATTGTTTCCGCTTCCCTGCCCGCCTCCCTCCCTTGCTGCCCGCCTGGAGTCAGCTCGAGCTTCTTTCCCCACGGGCCACTTCCTGGGCAAGCCCCTGGCTGTGCCAGCCCAGCCCTGACCCTAATGTGCTGTGGCAGCGGGGGACAGCCAGACAGATGTTTCCTGCCACTGGCATCAAACAACCCGGGCAGAGCGGGGGCTTCTCAGGGGAGAAATCAAATCGAATCATCTCTGGCCAAGTGACAGTGGCATGCATTGGCAGCTGTACTTAGGCCAAGTAGAGTCTCTCTGTCGGAGGTTCTGGCTCTTGACCACACTGTGCCCCTTCAGGATGCCCAGCCTTGACTTGCCACCACAGTGCGCCACAGGGGTGTATGCTAATGGGGTCCCTCTGGGGATTTACACAGAATTAAAGAATATTGGAACTGGAAGGACTTAGAGATCATCTGGTCCAGTGGCTTCCGTGGACCATTGCAAAGGGCATGCTGTTTGTAGTAGGAAGAACTCTGGTCCAGAGACGTGGGTTTGAATCCCAACTCTGACACTTACCAGCACTGTGGGCCAAGGTGAGTTATAGGATCTTAGGATTCAGAGCTGGAAATTAACCTCCCTTCACCTCAGTTTCCTCATCTGTGAAATGGGCATGATAAAGAACATTGGTTTGGGAACGAGAGGACCTAGGTTTGAAAAGCTCCTCTGCTGAGTCCTCCATTTGTGGCTTGGAGGAGATGATTCACCTTTCTGCCCTGGCTTCTTTATATATATTTGGTTGGACCAAATCGAATAGTCATTGATCAACAAGCATTTATTAAGCACTTATTGTGTTCATAGCCCGCTGTCTTCCTAACTTTCCAGGCTTCTTATACATTATGGATCCCCTCCACACCCTCCATCTCCCAGTAGCCCTGGCACTGGACACTCCCTCTGTCTTTACCTGGCTGTCTGCCGTGCCTGGAATGCTCTTCCCCCCCCCCCCTGCCTCCCTGGCTTTCTTCAAGACTCAGCTCAAACCTCACCTTTAGCAAGTCTTTTCCCAGACTCCCCACTGCTAATGCTTTCCCTTTGAGATCACCTGGCTCTCTTTATATCTCCTGTGTTCATTGTTGTTTCCTTGTTGTCCCTTCCATTAGACTGTGAGCTTCCTGAGGGCAGGGACTGTGGCTTTTTCCTTCCTTTGGATCTCCAGCACTTAGCATAGTGCTTGTTGACTGACTGACTGACTGACTGACTGACTACTATGCAATGAGGCAGCAACCTCGGCATTAGCAGATAGAGCACTGAGCCTGGAGTCAGGCAGAACTAAGTTCAAATCCAGCCTCAGGCACTTGGTAGTTATGGATATATGTATATATGGGTATGCATGTGTCCACATAAATGTATATGTTTAAGTCTGTGTATGTGTGAGTGCATGTGTGTGGGTGTATTGGGGACAGCAAGGTGAAGGGATCTCATGTCAGTGAGGTATCTGGTGAGAAAAAACCCAGCAGTAAAATGAAGCACAACAGGATCCCACCTCCGTGTCAGGCCTTCATCCCATAGACTAGATTGAAAGATTTCCCAGTCTGTCTTGTCTGTCACCCACCAAGGAGCTTACAGAGATTATCCCTGGGGTCTTACCTGGGGACTATGTTCACACACACCCTCCTTCCTCATATACGTTGCCTCTCTGCCCCATTTAATTCAATACAACAAACATTTTTTAAGCATCTACTATATGCCCATCACTGGGACTATAGTAGTTTCTGCTCCCTGAGGAGTTCACATTATATTGGAGAAACCCAATATGTCTACAGCCAAGTCAATATAAAATATCACAAAGCAATTTTAAGTGGGAGAGAGGGTTAACAACTGGAGAAACTGGAGGGACAGGGCATGGAGGTCAACACAGGCCTCATGTAGGAAATGATAGTTGAACTGTGCTTGAAAGAGGCTGGGGATTCCAAGGTGAAGAGGGAACCATACAAAGGCTTGGAAGCTGCAGATGTGCCATCATTAATGGAGGACAGCTAACAGGACAGTGTCATGGGAAAGGTAGGAGGCAAAGGGAGGAACCCACTTTTGGAGGGTCTTCAGTGGCAGGCTGATGATTTCTTGCTTTCTCCTAAAGGCAATAGGGAGCTAATACAGATTTTAAAAGCAGTTTGGAGTGGAGAACTCATGTGGGGAAATAGTTTAGGATTGGCTAATATTTGCTTGAACACCAGTTACTTGTTCCTGCAGGCAGTGGGGAGCTATGTAAGGTTTTAGAACAGGGGAATTACATGAGCAAAATGGAGATTAAGACAATCTGGTGGCAGAGGGTAAGAGTAATTGTAATGAAGGCATTGGAGGCAGGGAGAAAAAAGACAGGAAGCTCTGCATATGATGAAAAGGGCCTGAACCAGCATGGATAAACCTTGGAAAATATTCATGGTTAGAGCAGGAGGATAAAGATTGAAGAAAATAGTGGCCAACCAAGAAGGAATCTCCCCCATTCAGTGTATTTTCTGTTACAATTACTCTAGGTAGAGTGACCTAGATCCACAAAGTGTGAAGCCTTTTTAAAAAATTTAAAAAAAAATTAAATTTTTTGTGGGGCAATGAAGCCTTTTTTTTTTTTTTTACCACAAGGAGATCTGATAGAATTTGGACTTCATTGATGTGGTCTTCAAGAACCCATATACTTTGACCAACACAATTCCCCTAAACTAGTTTTTTTTTCAAACAAGTCTCATGTGATATACCTTTCCACCCTCCTTTCATTATTTATTGGATTACCAATTAATTAAATATTCTTTCATTTGTTGCTGTATTAAAGAGTCACTAAAATTAATAATGAGAGAGATGCCTTCTGGGGAAACATTTAAAACTGATAAATGGAATACTATTGTGCCATTGGCAATGACAAAAGGAATGGTGCAGAAAAATCTGGGAAGACTTGTATGAACTGATACAGAGTGAAGTGAACAGAACCAGGAGAATATGTTTAACAAGAACAACAATGTAAAGACAACTTTGAAAGACTTGAAAATTATGATCAATGCAGTGACTAACCACTGTTCCTGAATGGTGCTGAGGTATGCTAATCCATCTCTTGCCAGAGAGGTGATGGACTCAGGTTGCAGAATGGTCAATATAGATTTTCTTTCTTGACCATGGTTATTTGTTGCAAAGGACCTTTCTTTTTTCTTCCTTCCTTCCTTGCTTCCTAGCTTCCTTCCTTCCTTCCTTCCTCCCTCTCTCCCTCCCTCCCTCTCCCCACCTCCTTCTTTTTCTAATGGTAGATGGTGTTGGGAGGAAAAGGGGACCTAAGGATAGGGTTATAAGCCCCCCTAGCTAATTTGGGAATTTGTTTTGCTTGATCATGCTTATTCATTATAAGAGTTTTCTTTTTTTTTTACAAAGAGAGGAGGGAGAGACAAGAAATGCTTGGTAGTTGAAAATTTTTTAAAAAATATTTTAAGCTGGGGCAGCTAGGTGGTGCAGTGGATAGATCACCGGCCCTGGATTCAAGAGGACCTGAGTTCAAATCTGACCTCAGAGACTTGACACTTACTAGCTGTGTGACCCTGGGCAAGTTACTTAACCCTCATTGCCCAGCAATTTCCTTAATGTGTGTATTCCCTTTACTGACAAGGTCTTAAAGGAACTAGGCATATCAAGAAGTGGAAATAAGGACAAAAAGGTATTCTAGTCATAGAGGAAAGCCTTGGTAAAGTCAAGGAGGTGGGAAATGAAACACTGACATACAAGTACATTTGTAAAGTGCTTGGCCTGAACCAGTCCTTCAGCCCAGGAGGTGATTCAGAATCTCCCCCATTTAGTGTCTTTTTTGCTATGGTCCCTCCAGGTGGAGTGACCTAGATCCACAAAGTGTGAAGTCTTTCTACCACAAGGAGATCTGGCAGAGTTTAGACTTCACTGATGTGGTCTTCAAGAACCCAGGTTCTCCTCCTTGTCACAGTGAGGTATCAGACCTTGTAATAGTCAAGTTCAAGAATACCTGCTGTTCTCCCTGTTGGGAGGCAAGGATCAAGATGAATCCTTGGAAGTCTTTGAAGTGGTTTGACATCTTGCTATTAGGCTTTCAGCCTTTGGGTTTTATCTTTGCCCATTGTGTGCCATCCTGTTTCCATGTTGTTGCTCCAACAGAACATAAGGGCACGGATGGTGATGCTGCTGGTGGTGGTGGTGATGACTTTGTATCCCCCAAATCTAGCACCATTTGCCTGGCATATTGTAGGTGATTAATAAGTACTTACTGAAAAAAAAATAAGTACTTATTGAAGCAATCAATCAACCAATCAATTAATAGGTGTGAAGGCACTTTGTGAGGTCATCGTATCCATCTTCTTGCCTTGAACTGGGCCCAAAGGAAAGTATTAGAAGGAAGAATAAGCAGTATTCCTACATAGAATTGGGGCTGGGTAGAAGATGAGACTCTTCTCCAACTGAGGCCATAGCTTTAGAGCTAAAAACGACCTCAAAGACTACCCGGTACAACCCCTTCATTTTACAGATGAAAAGACTGAGGCCCGGGGAAAGGATGTGACTTGCTCAAGAAGACACTGGCAGAGACTTGAGTGGAACCTGGGTCTTCTAACGCCAAATCTAGTGCTCCATCCCTAAGAGACTAGAGAGGAGGGATAGGTGGTGGTTGTTAAGTCATGTCCAACTCTTCCTGAACCCATTTGGGGTTTTCTTGGCAAAGAGTAGTTGGCCATTTCCTTCTCCAGCTCATTTTACAGATGAAGAAACTGAGGCAAACTGGGTTAAGTGACTTGTCCATGGTCACGCAGCCAGTAAGAGTCTGAGGCCAGATTCGAATTGAGGTCTTCCTGACTCAAGGCCCAGCACTCTATCCACTGTGCCACCCAGCAGCCTTGAAGGCATAGGCAGTATTGAACTAAGTAATGTGCAACCCATGAGGACTTCCAGGAATAAGAGGCTCTCTTCTGGTCGACCCAAGTGTCAGTCCAATCCGGGAGTGAACCAGGGGAGCCCCAATACTAGATTTTAGATATCATGCAGCACCATTGCCAAACCCTGTCCTGGACTTGGAGTTGGGAAGACCCACATTCAGCTCCTGAATCTGATTACTACTGGCTGTGCGACCTTGACCATGTTAGCCATCCTCTCTGGACTTTAGTTTCCTTATCTGTAAAATGGGGGGGGGTTAGCACTGATGACCTGTTCCCTGTGCCTTTGCCCTCATTACCTAGACCAGTTGTGGCTTCCTCGAGGCAGGTGGGACTTTGGAGAAATGGTGGGCCCTTTTCTATCCCTGTCCAAAGCAGACGAGCACATCCCTGACAGAGAAGCGCCCGCATTTCCCTCCCTCTCACCCCACTCGATTACAGCCCCATAAAACGAAAGGCTTTTAGGCAGCAAAGTTTGGTCTGCTGGAGAGCAGGCGGGTGGGCACAGGAGAGGGTGAAGGCAGCAGCCGATGGCCAGGACAGCAGCAATAAAGCCACTCGAGCCTGGCATTTTATATGCCTATAAAACCTAATGTCGGCCATAAAGCAGGTGAGGAGGGTCCTGGTACCCCTGTGGGGCCCAGGATGCCTACCTCAGCTTTGCAAACACCCTTGGGAGCAGCCACCCCTGCACCCTCTGAGCCACCTCTACTTTCTGGGTACTGAGTCAAGGCCCCTGCTCTCCAGGTCTCCTAGATCTGCCCTTACTCCAGACACCTGTGTTTGGGGAAGCTGGCCTCCCTATTGAGCACCCAAGCTCATGCTGCCTCTTCTCTCCAAGGCACTGCGCCCTACACCCAGATGCAGATGGGATGGAGCTGTACCCAGACATCCTCACCAAGACTTGCTTGATCTCACCCAAGTCACTCTGGGCCTCAGTGTCCTGAACTGTAAAATGCGGGGATTAGACTAGACAATTTTTTTTCTAGGGCTTACTGCCATTAAAAAACCCCAACCTATGTTGCTATGATTTCTGGGAATCTGCATCTTTGTGCCAATCACTGTTGGGATTTTTAACCTTGGGTCTTAATTAAAAATTTTTTTGGATAACTGAATTTCAATATTCTTGGTTTCCTTTGTAATATTTGATGTGTTTAATTGTGAGAAGGGGTCCCCAGACTTCCAGAGGGGTGCAGGACACATGGAAAGGTTAAGAACCCCTGGTCTAGACCAAGAGGAGTCACCGCATCCCTGGGGTATCTTGGACGAGTCACCCAATCTGCTTCCTCCATGGGAAGCTGCCTGCTGGGATGGGGGAAGGCAGGGGAGGGAAATGCAGCTCGGCATTGAGAGGAGAGAGAAGAAAAGGAGCCCAGGTGACGGATTCCCTTTCCTGGCGGGGTGATTGGGCTATAGAGACTCGCGGGCCCCCCAACAGGCCACTTGAATCTCACCCTCATTTGCCTCCCTATTCTTCCCGCATCGCCTGCCTCTGAAAAGACTCGAATGCAGCTGCGAGCCTTGGTAGGGGGGAGGAGAGAGGGAGGGGGGAGGGAGAAGGGAGGGAGGGAGGGTGGCTCGAGAGAAAACAAGTGATGCAGCAGGGAGGAAAGGGGGAGGGGGAGGGAGGGGTGCTGATGAGAAGAAGCAACCGCCAGTTTTGGAGGCAGGAGATGAAGGACTGCAGGAGAGGGGCCGGGCCAGGGTTCAGGGTGGACTCTGGGACCGTTGTCCCTGTCACTGGGGAGAGGCTCTAAAAGACATTTCTGAGTGAATAAAGCACCAGCCCTGGATACAGGAGCACTTGGGTTCGAATTCGACCTCAGACACTTGACAGTTACTAGCTCTGTGACCCTGGCCCCATTGCCTGGCAAAAATAAAGTAAAATAAAATAAAAGACATCGCTGGGATTTACAGACCCGGGGTCTCATATAAGTACAAGAAGGACAGAGGGAGCAATTGTTCTGCACATCCTGCCCCTGTCCCCACAAGCCTCATGCCAGGGCCCTGTCAGTGTCCCTACAATTTTTGCCCCACGGATCTGAACACTGGGATCACAGAATCTGTTATGAGTCTTTGCCTTCTAAGGTTAGAGAAGTAAGGGACCCATAGGTCATCAAGTCCTCCCATTTTACAGAGGAGAAAACTGAGGCACGAATTAAGTGACTTGCCCTGAGTCACACAGCTACCACGTCTGATGTGGAATATGAACTTGAGTCTTCCTAACTCCAAGCCCAGGACTGTATCACCTGTGTCATCTGCTTTCCATCGATTTGAGGGGGTTCTTAACCTGGGGTCTGTGAACATGGGTTTTTTGTTTTGTTTTTGTGAGGCAATTGGGGTTAAGTGACTTGCCCAGGGTCACACAGCTAGTAAGTGTTAAGTGTCTGAGGTTGGATTTGAACTCAAGTACTCCTGAATCATTCAGGGCCAGTGCTCTATCCACTGTGCCACCTAGCTGCCCACCGAACATGGGTTTTAAAAATAGTTGAGGACTGTAGTTATCACTTGCAGTTCTATTGTTGTTATTGTCTGTTATACTATATCTTTTTTTCTTTTCTTTTTTTTGGCAGGGCAACAGGGGTTAAGTGACTTGCCCAGAGTCACACAGCTAGTAAGTGTTAAGTGTCTGAGGCCGGATTTGAACTCAGGTACTCCTGACTCCAGGGAGGGCCAGTGCTTTTCCACTGCGCCACCTAGCTGCCTCACAATATTTCTAAGTAGAGAAACATTACCTCTATGGGGGGATTCTAATTTTCAGACTTTACTTTCATTGTGGAAAGGTTGAAAAATTCCAGGTTTCACTGAACCTGGGTGGGGAAGGGTGACTGGAAGTTGCAGAGGGACAGATTTATGCTTGATGTTAAAAAACCAAACAAACCCTTCCTGACAATCAGAGCCATCCCAAAGTGAATTGGGCTGCCTCAACAGGTAGTGAGCTCCCTGTAAATGGAAGTCTTCAAATAGGTTAGAGGATGACTTGCCTGGGAGGTGTAGAGGGGATTTTTGTGCAGATTTAGGTAGATGAAGTCTGGAGTCCCTTCCAATGCTCAAGATTTTGTATTCTGGGAGCAGCATCCTTGCCAGGTCTCAGAAATCCAGGAATGTACTGGGGTCAGCTAACTAAAGAAAGACAATTGTTAAATTTTTAATATGAGTATTTGTCCCTTGGAAATGAGCAGACAGTACAAATCTGAGCCTGATTTATTGTTTGGATTATATGATGGAGAAAATGTTCATCATTTAGATTAAACTTAGAAGTGTATTGGGGTGGGGCGCTAGGTGGTACAGTGGATAAAGCACTAGCCCTGAATTCAGGAGGACCTGAGTTCAAGTCTGGCCTCAGACACTTGACACTAGCTGTGTGACCCTGGGCAAGTCACTTAACCACAATTGCCTCACTAGAAGAAGAAGAAGAAGAAGAAGAAGAAGAAGAAGAAGAAGAAGAAGAAGAAGAAGAAGAAGAAGAAGAAGACCTGAGTTCAAATCCTTCCTTGGATCCTTAACTAACTGTATGACCCTGGCCATCAAAGGAAAAAACCCCTCAGAACAAATATACATAGACACACTTCAGGTCTTTTTCTTCTCATACGCCTATTCCTTCCTCCAGGACTCCTCCCCACAATTCATCCTGCATACCAGAGCTATTGAACACAGGTCTATAGGCCATGTGTGGCCTGCAACACTCCCCAGTGTGGCCTGAAGAGGATTAAAATGTGATTGGGAAATGGTTAACAAAATAAATAAAATATAATAAAACATAGATAATATTCATAGGTGGTTTTCTAAGTCAATATGCAGGAATCCTTATGTGCTATTGATTGGCCCCATCTCTCCTTGAGATTGACACCAAAGCTCTCCACCGCCCCCAGATTGTTTTCTATCATCTCTCTGATCTTATCCACAAGGGCAGCCTGAGAGGGTCAGATTGAGTTCGATGAACTCTAGGGTTCCTTCAGGCTATAAGTCCTATGATTTTTAATGATGATGATGATGGTATGATGATAGCTAACATTTATATTGTGCCTACTATGTCTCAGGCACTGTGCTAAACACTTGACAAATGTCTCATTTGACAAACCTGGGAGGTAGATGCCATTATTATCTCCATTCTACAGTAGAGGAGACTGAGGCAGACAGAGGTTAAGTGACTTGCCCAGGGTCACACAGCTTGTAAGTGTTTGAGGCTGGATCTGAACTCAGGTCTTCCTGACTCCATGTCCAGAGGTCTATCTGCTGCACTACCAGCTGCCTCCAAATTAGGAATTATAGGTTATGTACCAGATGACTGAGTCAGGATCCCATAAGGACCCGGCAGCTTGGATGAAATGGAGTGGGGGTAAATGGTAGAATCGATTGCAGGAATGCAGGGTGGTGAAGGAGGGGCTAGACATCCATTCACATGAAAAATTTGCAAGCATTTTTAGTGGGTGAGCAGTTCGGCATGGCAGCACACAGTGGGGTGTAGAAGTTCCAAAAATCCAGGGGGATTTTGGGCTGTGCATAGAGAGGCTTCACAACCAGAACAAGGGAGAGTCTACCAGGCTCAGTCCTGGTCACATCACATGGGGAGAGCTGTCTTCAGTTTAGGGCTCCATGTTGTTGGAAGGATTGTTGGAAAGATTAACTGGGAAGACTCATCTTCCTGAGTTCAAATCCAGTCTCAGACACTTCCTAGCTGTGTAGCCTTGGGCAAATCATTTCCCCCTGGTTGCCTCAGTTTCCTCATCGGTCAAATGAGCTGGAGAAGGAAATGGGAAACCACTCCAGTATCTCTGCCAGGAAAACCCCAAATGGGGGCACAATGAGTTGGACATGACTGAAAAATGACTGAACAATAACAACAAAAGGTACTAGGGATGCTTATCCTGGAGAAGAGAAGTAAGGCTGAGTGAGATTCCTGCTTCCAAAGCCTTCTTTCTCTCCATTATGTCATCTTTCTTTCTTTCTTTCTTTCTTTCTTTCTTTCTTTCTTTCTTTCTTTCTTTCTTTCTTTCTTTCTTTCTTTCTTTCTTTCTGTCTCTCTCTGTCTCTCTGTCTCTCTCTTTCTTTCTTGGTGAGGCAATTGGGGTTAAGTGACTTGCCCAGGGTCACACAGCTAGTAAGCATTAAGTATCTGAGGCTGGATTTGAACTCAGGTCCTCCTGAATCCAGGGCCAGTGCTTTATCCACTGTGCCACCGAGCTGCCCCCATGAGTCATTATCTATGTTGCATTTAAGCATAATATAGTTTCCCTGATTATTTCTTTTAACCATATTTGTTTTTACTCTTTCCTTATCTGAGATTATGATCACCACCCTTGATTAAAAAAAACCTCAACAGAGGAATGATAGATTCTGCTCTAGCCCCTTATTTGAATTCAGTGTTAATCCTTATGATTTAAGTATATATATATATATGTATATATGTATATGTATATATGTATATGTCTATGTCTATGTCTATGCTGTTGAACTTAGCGGTTTTATTTATTTATTTGTGTGTGTGTGTGTGTGTGTGTGTGTGTGTGTGTGTGTTTTGCAGGGCAATGAGGGTTAAGTGACTTGCTCAGGGTCACAAGCTAGTAAGTGTCAAGTATCTGATACTGGATTTGAACTCAGGTCCTCCTGAATCCAGGGCCGGTGCTTTATCCACTGCGCCACCCAGCTGCCTCCTATTTTTATTTTTTAAACTTTGTTTTATTCTTGTTGTTGTTGTCTAGTTGATTAGTCATGTCCAACTCTTCGTGACCCCATTTGGATTTTCTTGGCAAAGATACTGCCATTTCCTGTCCAGGTTATTTTACAGATGAGAAAACTGAGGCAAACAGGGTTATGTGACTTGCCTGGGGTCACATAGCTAGTAAGTATCTGAGGCCAGATTTGAACTCGGGACCTCCTGACTCTAGGCCTGGCATTCTATTCACTGTGCCAACTGGCTGTTTTAGCTTTAAATATATTTCTTGTAAATAACATGATAGAATTTTGCTTTCTGTTCCAGTTTGCCACTCTCTACTCTTTTATGGACAAGTTCTTCCCATTCCTATTCCCAATTATGATTGTTAGGTTTGTTTCTCTCTCCATCATATTCTATTATAATGGTCCCTGTATCTGGTACCACAACACTCTTTACAAGGAAAAATAAGGTGAGAAAATGGAAATGAAATCAACCCTAATAATCTATAGCTGGAATCATCTCACCCTAATTCTCTCCCTTTCCCTTTCTTCTGGGTCTCCCAGACCCAGATTACTCCATGCAACTTGTACCTTCCCTCCTTTGATTCCCCTCTTCATAAGCATCCTGCAATTGGATGATGTTTATCTTCCTTGTGGCTATTCCTTCCTCAATACTTCTATCTTCCTGCTCACATTGAGTTTCCCATTGACTTTATTGTATTTCTTTCTACATTATACTCCTTCTTTTCCTGATCCTCAGCCCAAACCTTCCCTTGCTTAACAAAAGTGAGAATTATGACATGCTCCTCCCTCTCATTCCTACCTGTATGTTTGTATAATATTCCCTTATTGTGTGCCAATTATGAGAAATATTAAGTTCTCTCTATCCAAAGTGTTTCTTCTTTTGCTCTTCTCTCTCTCTCTCTCTCTCTCTCTCTCTCCCTCTCTCTCCTCTCTGTCTATCTGTCTCTGTCTAAACACATTCAGGCTCTGAATTTATCTTTCTTTGTTCTCTCTTTGGCTCTTGAAGATGATGAGAATTTGAAGCAATAATAGTCTCTTCTTCCCTTTTTGGAATGTGAACACTTGATCACCATTTTATGTTCTTTTGTCTTTTTGTTTCAGTGTCTCAGCCTTGAGTTTCTTAACAAGGATGCTTGTAAGTCATCGATTCTATCAAAGGTCTATTCCCTCTTTAAAACTGTGCTCAGGATTGTAAGATGTTGTTCTTTTCCTTATGGTGGCTCTTTGTCTGGCTTTAATTCCCTCCCCCTCTCCCCAAATCACTAGTTGTTGTTGTTTTAAAAACTTGAAATTGGCTTTGTTTCTAGTGATTTTTAAAGATATTAACTTTATTCAAGTGTTTCCCTTTCACTTCTTTTTTAAATTAACAGAACACATGTAAATAAAGGTTTTATTTTTCCAAAACCAAAAAAAGAAAATTGAGATACCAAGCTTTCCTTTTCTATATAGTGTTTTTTGCATAATCTTGTGTGATACCGACTGTGGTTCCTTGGTATCTCTTTCTTATAGTCTGTTTAAATTATTTTCTTTGACTTGGTAGCTCTGGAGTTTGGCAATCATTTCTAGGTTATTAAATTTCAGGTGGATTCTGTCTATTTTCCCTTTTCCCTCTGGTTTCAGTAGTTATAGGAAGTTTTTCTTTTTGAAATGCAATATCCAGGGTGTTTTTTTTTTCAACATGATTTTCAGGGAGCTCAGGGATTCTCAAATTATCTCCCTTCACACACTATTCATTCTTCTAATTTCTTTTTTGTCTTTTGACATTGCTTTGTAATACTTCTTGTATTGTATTGTTATACCATTATATTTTGAGTTGTTTGTTCCAGTATTCTTCAGAATATCCATGCCTTGGGTGAAGTTTTCTAGCTTCTGTTCTAAGCTGTTTATTTTTCTTCCAAGTTTTCTCTCAAGAACTTAAGTTTCATCCTTTATCTTTGGTTTATCATTAACCTACTCAATAAACTCCAATTGTTTATAATTCCTTCTAGTTTGAAATACAACTGTTTAGCATTTTAAACCTATAACAATCTGACCCCAACTTGCCCTTCTAGCATTATTACACATTACTTCCCTTCATACTTAGTGTGGGCTAGCAAAATAGAACTTCATGTACCTCATACAAGAAATGCCATTTCCCATCATCACACCTTTATAAGGGCTGGTCCTTTGGCATGGAAGATACTTCCTCTTCACCTCTACCTTTCAGAGTCTCTATTTTCCATTAAGGCTCAGCTCAAGCATCACCTTCCACTCAAAGCCCTTTGTGATTGCCACCCCCCTCTCCCCAGATATTGGTACCTTCCTCCCCACCTATACACATACATGTTGCTCTTCTCCCAACTAGACAGTAAATTCCTTGAGGTCAGGGATTGTTTCAGGTTTGTCTTTGTATCTCCAGTGCCTGACACATTATAGGAGCTAAATAAATAAATTCCTTATTATCTTTTAGTAGGTCTTCCATCTACTCTTAGAGTCCTTGTGGCTAATCTTTTTTTTTTTGGGGGGGGGCAGGGCAATGAGGGTTAAGTGACTTGCCCAGGGTCACACAGCTAGTAAGTGTCAAGAGTCTGAGGCTGGATTTGAACTCAGGTCCTCCTGAATCCAGGGCCAGTGCGCTATCCACTGCACCACCTAGCTGCCTCCTCCTCATTGCATTATGAATTATGTCCTGTTTGCTTATGTCTTCAGTCTTTCCATTAGGGATAACTGGCAAAGGTTTCCTTCATGCTAGTTTTCTAAAGGTTCTCTCGGCTCTGCAATTGTTTGAATTATTATCGCTCTGGTTCCTCTGTTGATAACTGAGGTGGGCATGGAGAACACAGAGGCACTGGGTTCTCAGACCTTGATCTAGGGCTTGGTCTGAGACACCAAGGCACAAAAGGTGACTAAGCATCGGATCTGAGTCATTATGCCCTGTTCTCTCCTGTTGTCCTACCTTGGGGAGCTGCCTGGGATTGTGGCCTTCTCTGGGCTCTGCCCCCTATCACAGACCTAGTCAGGCACCCTAAGTCTGGTCCAGTTCCTGCTGCCTCCAGCAACTTTGGATGCTGCTGTTTATCTGTGTTCTAGTTCATGCTCTGCTCCATCCCACGGTCCCAGAGGGATGGAGCAGGGAGGGGATCCATTGAACTCTCCTGGATGGGAACCATGAGACCAGGACCTCATTCTCTCTTTCTTGCCTTCTGCCACAGTTCTGGATGGGGCTGTGGAGGGGAGGATGGAGGTCTCCTTAGTAATTGCTCTAATTATGAGCTGCTATCTTGGTTCTGTGTTGTTGTATATTGGGGAGGGGGGAGATTACCCTCACCAGGTTTTCTCTTAGCTCACGTATCCTGTCTGTTGATCCCTTGCTTCTCTGCTATTGTTTCATTTTTTTTTCTTTTTTTTTTTAAAAAAATTTTTTTTTAATTTAAGTGAGGCAATTGGGGTTAAGTGACTTGCCCAGGGTCACACAGCTAGTAAGTGTTAAGTGTCTGAGGCCGGATTTGAACTCAGGTCCTCCTGCCTCCAGGGCCGGTGCTCTATGCACTGCGCCACCTAGCTGCCCTCTGCTATTGTTTCTGAGGTCACCACAGAAGGAACTGGGCTTGGCTGGAAACTTCCACTCTTGCCATCTTTCCTGGATGTGACCCAACTCCATCCTCAAACATGCTTCCCCCGTCCTCTGAGCCCTCCCGGGTTTAGAAGGACTGCATGGAGTCCACACATAAACATCCCTAGGCCAGGGGGAGGCAGGAATGCCAACTCAGGAGACATCCCACCCAAAAGCAAAGGCTCCAATACCCACAGGAGCTGTTTGTGGTTTCTTTCCTCAACAGGGCTAATGTGTTTCAATCAATATAAAGTGAACTGGTGACAAATTTAGGAGCAAAGCTTCCCAAACAGTATAAATCAAATTAATGACCATTCCGATTAAATCAATTGCTATAATAGAATCAATTTAGCCTGATAGTGCCCCCTTCTTACTGTGTTTAATCTCACCCTCCAGCCTCAAGTCAGGAGGAAGAAAGAGACCCTCGGTCAATTCACCCCCTTAAGATGCACTTATCTCTTTGATGATTTTTCTAATAGCCAATAAGATGAAAGGCAAGGCAGACTGGCTGCTCATAGGAAGAGGACTGGGAGAGTACAGGCACTTAACTCGAGGGGCTTCCCTAGTTCCTTAGAACTGCCTTCAGACTTTTCTTCTCCCTCAAAGACAAGATTCTCTGGTTGACCTGATAGGGCATAAAAGGGAGCTAGGCTGCTGGATGTAGGGCTTTGGGGAAGGATGTCTTTTCTCTCTTTTATATTTTCTTATTTTGATCCTAAACATTTTTTTAAAAAAGCATTTCCAAACACACAGAAAAGAGGAAACCTTGAATCTCCATTTCAGACTGCTTGCTTTTAAAAAAGTGTGTAATAAATTCTATTTGTTACTTTCTAAACTGTCCTACTTGTCTGTTTTCTTCTAAGCATTTAAAGAAATGCAACAATGCCCCTAGATGTTCCATCCCACTCTCAGAAGAAAGGGAAAAATACCCTTGTGACAAATAAGTACAAGTACAATAAGCAAAGTGAATTCATATAGCAACCATGTCCCAAAAATATATGTCTCATCTGGTACTTTGTGTCCATCCCTCTTCTTTCAGGAGCTAGGAAAAATGCTCCATCATGGGTCCTCAGGAGACATGCTTGGTTATTGCATTGGTCAGAGTTCTGAAATCTTTTTCTATACCATAGTGTTTTCCCAATATTACCACCCTTGAATTCTTCCTTGTAACAAAGAAAAACTATTAAGCAAAAAGCCACCCACAGGACATCTGATATGGCTGATGGCATATACATCATTCCTTTTTTTTTGCAGGGCAATGGGGGTTAAGTGACTTGCCCAGGGTCACACAGCTGGTAAGTGTCAAGCGTCCAAGGTCAGATTTGAACTCAGGTACTCCTGAATCCAGGGCTGGTGCTTTATCCACTGCACCACCTAGCCACCCCCGGTATATGCATCATTCCTTACCCTTACCCATATCCCTTCACCCCTCTGCATAGAGGGTAGAATCATGTGGCATCATCTTTCCCTAGAAACCAAGATTAATCTTGACATTTAATCTGAGCTTAGCTTCCCTTTAGCGTGGTCTTCATTTACATCAGTGTAGCCTTGTGTACCTTTTTCTTTTGATTCTGCTTCCTTTACTTTGCTTCGGTTCATACAAAATCTTCCTATGTTTCACTGAAAAGAGAGAGAGAAAAAAGCAAGTGAAAGGAAGGAAGAAAGTAGGGGAGGGAGGGAGGAAGGGAAAGAAGGAAAGAAGGAAGGAAGGAAAGAAGGAAGGAAGGAAGGAAGGAAGGAAGGAAGGAAGGAAGGAAGGAAGAAACAAAGAAAGAAAGACCAAATTCATATCGTAAGCATAATCAAGCAAAACTAATTCCCATGTTGGCCACATCCAAAATACATTTCTTATTCGGTGTTTTAGTCTATCATCTTTCTGTCATGAGCAATGTTTTCCTCATCAGTTCTCTGGGATAATGGTCGATTATTTAGTTGATTATCTAGAACTCTTAAGACTTTCAGAATTGTTCAATTTAAAAATATTGATGTTATAGAATAAATTGTTCTCCTAGTTCTGTTCACTTCATTTGACATCCGTCCATACGAGTCTTCCTAGGTCTCTCTAAAATGATCTCTTTCTTTATTTCATATGGCATAATAATATTTCAGTGCATTTATATTGTTGGGCACCCCCTTAATTTCTGATTCTTTGTCGCCAAAAAAAGAGCTGCTATAAATATTTTTGTATATATGGGATCTTTTCTTCTTTCTTCGATCTCTTTGGGGTATAGGCCTAATTATAGAATTGATGGGTCAAAGGGCACATGTTTATTCTGTCCTGCTTTAGAGGAAAGAACGAGGCTTAATTGGTGAGATTTACTAGAGGAAGAAACAATATTATATTGAATCTCTGGACTCTGCTGAATGGCCTGGTCTGGTTGGGTTGGTTTTCAGAATGTTTAATTCCCCACTCTTACCCCCCACCCCCACCCCTGTTCTGTGTCTTCTTTTTTTCTGTCTTTGCAGACCGGTGACCTCAAAAGCTTCTTCTGTCTCAGAACCTAAGAACACAACCTACAATGAAGTAATACTATCATTCTCATTCAATCACCCCTCCTCCCCCTGCAGATCCTGACTGTGTTCTCATCCATCCCCACTGGCTCCAGCCTCAACAAATATGGAACCCAAGGATGACCCTTGGCTCGGGGACTGACAGCTGGACCAGGCAAAATACTGTCAATTAGCCACAAAGCTGATGAAGCCCTGTTCCTTTGGGGCAAGGGAAGGGTTGAAGCAGCTTCTTCCCGAAGTCTTTCCCCGCTTCATCCTTACTGTCAAGTGTGTCAGTGGCCCCTAGGTGATGACTGGTACTCCATGGGTGGCTTCCAACTCTAGTTATATGCTATCGACTGTCAGTTCTATGCACAAATGGAGTGGGGGAGCAAGGGAGGAGGGAGGGTGTTTTTGAAGCAAAGCAGCTAATTGGGCAGCTCCGGGGTGGTAGTTTTTTTTTTTAACCAAGAAATGGCTTTTCCCTATTAAGGCAGGTACTAAAGGGAATGTCACTGATGCATTAAAGATGTGGCTTGTTGTTGTTGCTGTTGTTTTAATGGTTTTTATTGTGTGGTGGTCGGGAAAGGGCTGGCAGGCTGTAATGAAGTAGATTGATGACTTAATAGCCTGTAGCCATTACAGAGTAATTGAATGGTTGTGTATATATGATCAGACTGTCAATGGTGAACGTGAATCGCAAGTGAATCAAAGGGAGAGGCACCCACTGGGGTGGCAGAGACAGACACATTTGCTCACGTCTGGGAGAGGGACTGGTGGGGTGGCGTGATGCATTGGGGAACGTTAAAACACACACTGATGCACACACCCAACCCACGCAAGAACACAGAAACATCCCCCCTACAATGCACACGTATCAATATTTATCTAGTCACAAGTGCACAGAGCGAAGGTGGCATAACTGTGGGATCTGGACAAGTCACTTCATTTCCCTGAACCCCAATTTCCTCCTTTGCAAAATGAAGAGGTTAGGTTGGAAGATCATAAGTCCCTTCCAACTCTAAATCTATGATCCTATAATCCTGTAGTGGTTGGAGGGCTGGCTTTGCTAGCAGAAAGATCTGGGTTCAAGTCTCACCTCTGAAATGTATGGGCTGTATGACCTTGGGCAAATCATTCAACCTCATAGTGCCCCAAGGAACTATCCAAGATTATAAAATTAAGAGAAGGTTCTAACCTTCATTGGTAGAGGCTTTCCTTACCTGGGACTTTGCTATCCCAGTGAAATCTTAAGTCCGGTAACTATTCTTATCCTATGCATGCATGTTCATGCACTACCTTGCTCATGAGGTGCACCGGTTGGTGCACGTACTTCTAGATTACATTTCTAAATCATATCAAGGTTTCCAGGATGGACTAGGGCAGGGCAGGTCCATCCTGCATCACGAATACATTATAATTCGTTCATTCAGTACATTTTTATTACACTCCTCCTATATGCCAGGCACCCCAGGATACATGGGTGCTCAGGATTCAGAGACAAAAGGGAAGGCTGAGGGATTTACATTCTATGTATTATTTCATGGGGGAAGGAGGAAGAAAGAAGTCCCAATGGTTGCAGTCACCAGAGTGGAATGGAGATGTTTGGATTTTGGGTGACCCTAAGGTTTTAGGTCTTAGGGGGTGGTATGAGCCCCGGATAAAGAAGCAGAGTTCTATTGGCACAGGAGGGTGCTGATCAAGCAACCACATGGTTAATTACTGCTTGGGTCTTGAGGAATGGGCAAGGAGACAGAAAGGAGAAAGGAGAGTGGTCTAAGTGTGTGCTACATGTGTTGGGGGGGGATGGAAGGGTGTAAGGCAATAGCCATATATTAAGTACCTACTATGTGCCAGGCACTTTGCTAACAACTTTACAAACATTATCTCATTTGATCCTCAAAGCAACCCTATAAGGTAGGTGCTAATATTATCCCAACTTTACAGTCGAAGAAACTGAGGCAGATAGAAATTAAGTGACTTGCCCAGGGTCACACAACTAAGTGTCTGAAGTAAAATTTGAACTCAGGTCTTCCTGTCTCCAGACCCAGCACTCTATTTGTTGCACCATCAGCTGTTCGGGTGTATAGACATTGTGAAAAAAGTGCAGAATCTGAAATATACAACAAACACTTCCACCCTAAGCTAATTTTCTTGGTCCCTCCTGGAAATATGATGACTGGGGCTCCTGGTTCCTTCTTCTAGAGCCCTTTGGCCTTGCACTCTGTTCCATCAGTGCCACGGCCATTTTCCAACCCAACCCCTTCTCCCCCAATTCCTCTTCACCTTCTTTCCTTTTTCCTGTTCTGGGCCACTTCTTGGCCAAAGAGCTTCTGCTCTTAGACATGTTGGGGAGAGCTTGGGACTCAGCAGCTGAGCTCCCACATTCACCTTCTGAGGGGATTTGCTTTGGGAGTCCCCAGTAGTAACCCCCCCCCTCCGACACTGAAATCCAGGCCCCCACCCCCCTCTTTCCTACTTCCCTCCCCCAGCATGGAGCCAATGCTACTCATTTCTGTGTGTGACAACCAGGTGTTTTACAGTATTTGCTACCTGTGATCATCCATCAAAACAATCAATAGAGCTCCTACCGAGTTTTATTAATGATCTTGTCAGTGGCCTGGCGCTGGATGCCTGGGGTTGTCTGGAATGATAGATCATTAAGAGGTTTTGCTGTTATTTATTCTCCAGTGACCTTGTCTCCCCCCATTGTTGCTTGCTTAAGAGTTATGAATGTGAGACATGATAATTTGATATTGATCTATTTGGTAAGTTAAAAAATTTACTGCATCGTTGATGTTTTAACAAAGAATACTCTTTATTCCTCCTGCAACCAGGATAAAGGGTGGCTCTGGATATCCCCACCCATTGTCTGAAGTTTGGAGGAGAGAGGAAATAGACCCCCAAAGGGCCTAAAAGGGCAGTGGACCTTGGCTTTGGGGACCACAGAGGGCATCGGAAAGGCTTGAGCTGGGTTCAACTTCGGGAAGCTCCAGACACACACCCAGAGAAGATGACCTTGACAAAGGACATGATGGTAGAGCATGAGCCCGGATCTAAGGACAATGGCTTTGAAGGCCACATCAGTGACCTTTCTTCCTGTTGCTCAATGAGAAAATGAGGAATAGGTGGGACTGGGGAGAGGTGGGAGTCAACAGGAAGGCACAAACTGGCTCCCAGAGAAATGGAAGGAAATTAGTGAGGTTGGAGATGGATCCCAAGGACGATTCCTCATTAACTTGCCCCACAACCCACAATTCAGTCAGTCAATAAGCATTTATTAGGCACTTACTACATACCAGCTACTGTGCTAAGTGCTAGAGATAAAAAGAAAAGCAAAAACAGTTGTCATATTCAAAGAGCTCACAGACTAATGAGGGAGACAGCATGTAAGCAATTCTGTCCAAACAGGTTATATACAGAGCAAACTGGTGGTAATGTCAGAGGTCGGGCACTGGCATAATGGAGGACTGAACTGTTGAAACTAGGTACTATGTGTGCAAGTACAATTTGATCAGGGAATAGGATTTCTCTATTCTCTGGATTCAGGGCGGGGTGGTGGTAGTGGAGAAGTAGATCTGAACAGTGATTCGTTATCTAGCCCAACCCTTTCATTTTTCAGATGGGGAAACTGAGGCTTAGTGAGGTGAAATGACAACCAAGATTGCACAGCTAGCAAATGACAGATGTGGGAGCCAGCAGTGGTGGGGGCTCTTCCTGTCCATTGGAGGAGAGAAGCTTCTATTAAGAGCAATCTGTATCTGGGTCATCATAAAGATAGACCACCATCTTTAATAAACTAGGAAAACCCAGTAGCCTTTGGAGAAGGAAAGACAGTGAGGAAGGAATGGGGAGGGGAAGTGAGGTTTCACATAAAACCCACTTTTCCCACTTCTCTCTGGCTCTAGGTCTAAACCTGCCCCTTTCTCTTAGCCTTGCATTTTTCTTCTTCTGTGAGTTATGTCTCTCCCAATATGACACATTTTGTGGACTGGTTTAAACATTTCTCCTATATTTCATGGGTGCTGTGCCTTGCATAAAGGGTCATGAACACAAAGGTGTTAATTAATTACATTGCATTTGACACCTTTGGAGTTAGTTCCCAAATGCTACATTCAAATGAGGGCAATGTAAACGAGGAGGAAACATTTGCACTCAAAAATAACACTGCTCGGGTCAGAGAACTGGCCCAGGGACCACTCTGCCTACAAAGGCCTGACCTAAGATGGGGACCACAGTCTGGGCCCATCCAACCAGTCAGAGCCAATGCATCTTTAAACATCCACCAAGAGGGAGAAGAACAATGGTATTTAATGAGAACAGCATTTGCATTTGGCCTTGGAAAGTCTTATTCTACTGTTTTTCTCATAGAGTCACAGAATTTCAGAGTTGGAGGGGATCTCATTGGTCATCCAGTCCCATCAGTGTCTGAGGACGAATCCTACTTACCGACAAGTGGTCATCTGGCCTTCCCTTGGAAATACCCAGTGAGGGGAAACCCACTACCTCTCAACATTATTATTGGGCAAGACTAATTGTTAGGGAGCTTTTTACTGGTGTCAGTCCTAGATCTTAGTAACTTTCACTCACTGATCTTGGCTTTCCCCTTTGGGGATGAAGAGGAAGTCTGATCTCTTTTCCGTCTGACAGCCCTTCAGGGACAAATAGTGCATATGAACATTTGGAGTGGAGATGGCTCTAAGCTTTCACATCTCACGTTTCTTTTGAACTACTGCAATTCTGCTTTGCTCATAGAACATAGAGCCTCCTTTGATGTGGGCATACCATACATGGTGGCCCTGTGTCAGTATTGCCTCACAATTGATTACTGGGTTCTTCAGAGAGACCTTGAGAGTGTCCTTGAATTACTTCTTCTGACTTCCATGTGAGTGCTTGCATTTGTGTGAGTTTTTTGTACAATAGTCTTTAAGACAAACATACATTTGGCATTTGAACAAGTCCAGCCTATTGGAGTTGCATTATCTGCAGTAGAGTCTGAATGCTTGGCAGTTCAGTTCAAGAAAGGAGCTCAGTGTCTGGTACCTTATCTTGCCAGGTGATCTTCAGAAATTTCCCAAAACAATTCAAATGGAAATGATTCAATTTCCTGTCATGGCACTGGCATACTTTTATGTCCAGGTTTCACAGGCATGCAAGTGAACTCATCCACAGCATTCAATATTTCTCCATTTGCTGTAATGAATGGTTACACATTTGGATGGTGTGGTGCTGACTGGTAGAGAACCTCTGTTTTCTTGGTCTTAATTATCAGGCCAAAATTGGCATAAGCAATAGGGAATCAATCCACACTCTGTTGCATCTCATCCTCAGAGGCTGCATTGGGTGCACAATCATCTGCAAACAAAAAGTTGTGCACCAACTCTTCCACTTTAATCTTGGCTTGGAGCCTTTTCAAGTCAAATAACCTTGATGTCACTTTCTTCCTTGTTGAAGGTATCTGACAACATTGCTGAAAACATCATGTTAAAAATCATGGGAGCAAGCAAACAACCCTGCTTCACTCCACTGGTTACTGGGAAAGTATGAGAGCATTGTCCATTATCCAGAATCTGAGCAAGCATAATATCATGAAACTGACAAAAAATACTGATGAATTTCTATGGGAAACCAAATTTTGTCATAATCTTCCACAAGCCTTCCCAAATGACAGTATTGAAGGCCTTGGTCAGATTGATGAAACTTTTGTACAGAGCTCTGTTCTGCTCCTGACATTTCTCCTGGAGTTGTTGGGCAGCAAATATCATATTTACTGTTCCTCAGCCCTTTTTGAAGCCACACTTGCTCTCAGGTAGATGACCATATTCTAGGTGAAGGATCAGCCTATTAAGGAGGACCCTGGTAAGAATCTTGCTGGCAATGACCAAGATAGAGATTCCCTCCTATGATTGTCACAGGACAGCCCATTTCCCATTCCTTTATAGAGATGGACAATGGAGGCATCCTTGAACTCTTGGGGGATAAATTCCTCTTGCCATATAACCTGGAAGATTTCAGTCAGCTTTTGTATGAGCACTAGACACACCTGAGTAAATCTCAGTTGGGATAGAATCAGCACCAGGTACTTTGCCACATGAGAGGAGCTTAATGGCATTCAAAACCTTTTTTTCAGTTGGAAGTTTGGCTAGAGAGGGATTGACTTCAACCTGAATATATCATCAATGGCTTCAGCATTGGTTGATAGCTATCTGTTGAAAACACTTTGGAAGTGTTCAGCCCATCTCTCCAGGATCATGTACTTATCACTAATCAATGTGGCTCCATCAGTACTGAGTAGTTGAGATGCACCATAGGTGTTTGGCCCATAAATAGCCTTTAGGGCATCATAAAAGGATTGTTACTATCAGCATAAAATTGAATTTCACCTGCCTTCTTACTGAGCCAAGAATCCTGCATCTCTCTAAACTTTGATTGCACTTTACTTTTGATGGAGTTAAATGCTGCCTTCTTAGAGATGGATGAACTATCCTGCTCATAAACCCTGTGGAATTCTTGTTATTTGTTAAGCAGTTTCTTAATTTCCCCATCATTTTCATCAAACATGTCCCGATGTTAGTGAATGTTCTGGCGCAGATGAGTAAAAGTGGTATGGGACACCAAATCTCTGAAAGGTGCTTACTCCTTTTTTGTTTCACTCTCGTTAACTATGTGGTGGCTCAGCTTTCCCTCTGTGATGTTTAAAATCTAAATGTGGGTTCTAATCAGGGCCCCCCCCAGTTTTGGGGGGAAGCTGGCTAAAATCACTGATAAATTCAGCAAGAGTTTAGGCTTTTAAGGATTTATTAAAATATATTATAAGTTAGTGGAGAGAGAGAGAGAGAGAGAGAGAGAGAGAGAGAGAGAGAGAGAGAGAGAGAGAGATTAAGAACAGAGAGAAACACTTGCTTTTCCTAGCAGTCCACGTGAAGTCCCTCACCACGCCAAAGTCCTGGATGTAAAGGGGGGCCCTCCTGTTCTCTGTCTCCTGCAACGCCAGTTCCTGAATGAAAAGAACAAGATCCAGTGAGCTAACCTCAACTTCCTAGTTCCTATCTCTCCCCCCCTCCCCCGCAAAGGGGAGGTCCTTCAAGCTAATTGGTTGAGAGTGGTCTCCTGCTGATATCAGTAGATCACAGCCTCTGAGAACAACACATCACTCAGGGCCAGCCAGGTGTGGTCTCCATTCAATCATCCTTAAGTAGGTACTCAGTCAGTTTCTCAGTCTCACCCAATTCAAACAATTCTAAATCAATCTTCAGGTGTGGCCCCTGGGTGTCTGCCAAATACCATTATTTTATCACACCTCTAAGTTAGTTCCAAACTGTTCACATTTGGAGAAGCATGCTAATCTGTTGACATGAAGTCTTCTGGTAGTTGTCTTGTCTTGGGGCTGTCACTTTTATTGAATGTGAATGTTAAGCTTAGAGAGGATAAGTCTATGATTGGTCCAGCACTTTGCACCACATTTTGCCTTTGCCACTCACATTTTGTCTCTTCTCCTTACAATAACATGTTCTATTAAATGCCAGTGTTTACTGTGAGAGTGCATCCATGAAGTTTTATTGCATTTAGTTAAAGGGAAGACAGTGTTAGTATTTTTTTTTTCTTGCTGAGGCAATTGGGGTTAAGTGACTTGCTCAGGGTCACACAGCTAGTAAGTATCAAGTGTCTGAGGCTAGATTTGAACTCAGGTCCTCCTGAATCCAGGGCCGGTGCTCTATCCACTGCGCCACTTAGCTGTCCCAACAGTGTTAGTATTGAGGTCATGATATGCATCGAGTCTTCAGTATTAAGTGACAATTGCTGCTAGTTTTTGACTCTATTCCTCCCAAGGACTCCCTGCCACGTCTGATAGTCTGTGCCTACTCTGGCATTAAAGTCACCCAAAATTACAAGCTTTGTCTCTTTTGGCATATTGATGATGAAGGTCTACAAGTCTTCATAACATTTTTCTTTAACCTCATCAGGTTTCATCCTGGTAGGAGCATAGGCATTGATGATGGTGGTATGGTATTTCCTTACAAGTAGCAATTGCATTGTCATGAGCCTGTCATTCACTCGTTTTGGGGGCATACAACAAGGTTGTTGAGTAGATTAGTTTTGATTGTAAAACCTATGCCAGCTTCATGGCATTCCCTATCACTGTGGCCACTCCTGAAAAACAACACATCCAGCTCTAACTTCATTAAGCTGGCTTTCATTTGCCAGCTTGTCATTCAGGGATGTTCTTTGGATATGATATCTGCTGAGTCTTCTCACAATTGCTGTTCATCTTTTAGGTCTTTTGGATTGTGAGTTGTCCATAAGCATGCACACAATCCCTGTACTGTTGGGAAGTGGGATCATCTTTGCAAAAGTTTTTGTACACTTTTTGTTTTGACCACAGGGTGGGATCCCCACCTTCCATGGGAAGCAGGCCAGGGTTGGGTAAAGCAGACAATTTTCAGGGCAGCTTTTCTAGCCCCTTCCTCACTCCAGGAGGTGAGCAATGGGGTCCTTAAAATGCTGCTCAGACACTCAGGGGACTGCTGAATCTCACTGACGCTTCCAATAAGAAGACCCTATGGCTTTGGTCATCCATGTGCTGAATTTTGGCTATATCTCCCAGTGCATCTGCACCTGCTGCTTTGTTATTTGCCCATTGCAACAGGACTTTGAAGTAGATAAAAATGGTAAAATACTTATGGGTGATATTTTGACTTGCACATAAATTAGAATTAAGTGAGGTAAAGTTGTGTGAAGTGGTTGGCCTCTTTCTTCCTGAGTTATGGGAGTCCAGTGGTAAGACAAAAGTCAGGACAACTGTTAAGGGTCAGGATGCAGTGGGTGACCTTGGTGTCTTTGATGTCTGACCAATCTGTAAGCGAGCCATAACACCTGCTAAAGCCATCTTCATGGCCATTGGAACAAAGTGTTCTCATCTACCCATTTCACTGGGGTCAGTCTTCATATGCTTGGGGCAGATACTCCGCCCCCCAACTCACTGACAGGTTTGAGGCCCCTCAGTTACCTTCAATTTAGTTTAGTTCATTTGCCAAAATGGTTTACTCAGGTGTGGCCACTGAGCATGCCACAGCTTCTGGAGCACCCCAGAAAAGGGCTTGGTAGTCCTCAAATCAGTGGTATTAGTATTCCCTGAACACCCATATACCCCAATAACATATGTAAAGCACTTTGCAAATCCTAGGGTACTTATATAAATACTATGATTATGATTATCCAGTGTGTCCCAAAAGTCTTCGTGCAGCATTAAGTTTTTACTTAAAACTGGCTTTACTAGTGCAGAGATACACTTAAAGCTGCACTAAGACTTTTAGGACTCTGGACTAATGTCAGATTTGAACCTAGGTCTTCTTGACTCCAGGTATGGCGCTCTATCCATTATAGTTTGGTTTCTTTCTCTGTAGGAGAAAGAACTCTAAGTTTTTTTTTTTTAAGTTTTTGTTCAGAAGCATGTAACCTCTCTTTCTGTTGTTAAAGGAACCTGGTCCTCATCTTTGTGACCTAAATATCTCTGGACCCACCAATTCACATTAAAGCAGGAGAGTATGAAGGCTGCTGCTGCTGGTGGTGGTGACTATGGCAGAGAGGATGGATGATGGTTGGTGTATAGTCATGTGTGGCTAATGTGGTTGATGGTGTTGGGAATAGGGTAGATAGATGGCTAGACTGCTAAGTTAAATTTTTTCAACTCACTGTTGAAGTTGGAGTCAAAGTATCATAGGAAGAAACATCAATTCAATAAACATTTATTAAGTGCCTACTATGTGTTGGGAGGGGCAGCTAGGTGGCTCAGTAGATAAGAGTACTCAGACCTGGAATCAGGAAAACCTGAATTCAAATCCAGCTTCGGTCACTGGGCAAGTCACTTAATCTTGTTTGCCTCAGTTTCCTCATCTGTAAAATGAACTGGAGTACTCTAATATCTTTGCCAAGAAAAGTCCTCCAGTATCTTTGCCAAGAAAACTTTAAATGGGATTTTAGAGAGTCAGAAATAATTAAGACTGAACAAGAGTGGGGCAGCTAGGTGGCACAGTAGATAAAGCACTGGCCCTGGATTCAGGAGGACCTGAGTTAAAATCTGACCTCACACACTTGACGCTTACTAGCTGTGTGACCCTGGGCAAGTCACTTAACCCTCATTGCTCCCCAACCCCCCCAAAACAACAACAACAACAACAACAACAACAAACGTGTCAGGCACTATGCCAAGTGCCAGGGATACAAAAAGAGGCAAAAGACATTCCTTGCTCTCATGGAGCTTATATGCAAACAAATATATTCAAAGCAAGCTATATTACAGGATAAATAAAGAATAATTAACAGAGGGAAGGCACTGGGAAAAGGGAAGAGGGAAGGGGTTGGGAAAGGCTTCCTATAGGAGATGGGATTTTAGTTGAGACTTAAAGGAAACCAGGAAGGTTAGTAGTCAGCATGAAGAAGGAAAAATGTTCCAGGTATGGAGGACGTCCAAAGAGAATGCCTGAAGCAGAAGAGATGGAGTGTGTTGTTGGTGGAACAGTCAGGAGGCCAGTTTAATAACTGGATTAAAGAGTACATGGAATACTATTTCTTTTGTTTTTGGTGCTGTTGTTTTTATTTTTTATTTTTGAGGTTTTTCCTTTTTGCTCTGATTCTTCTCTTATAACATGACTAATGCAGAAATATGTTTAATGTTATTGTACATATATAACCTATATCAGATTACTTGCTGTCTTGGGGAAGGGGAGAGGGAGGGGAAAAATTTTGAAACTAGAAATCTTATAAAAACATATGTTGAAAACTATCTCAGCATGTAGCTGGGAAATAATAAAATACTTTCATAATTAAAAAAAAGAGTACATGGAAGAAGGGCATCTAGGTGTCACAGTGGATAGAGCACCAGTCCTGGAGTTAGGTGGACCTGAGTTCAAATTTGGCCTTAGACACTTACTAGCTGTGTGATACTGGACAAGTCATTTAACTCTGCCTCAAAAAAAGAAGAAAACAAAAAGAATACATGTAAGGGAGTAGGGTGTAAAAAGGTAAGAGGAGGCTGAGTTATGAAAGGATTTGAATACCAAGTAAGAGTATTTTGTATTTGATCCCAGAGGCAATAGGGAGCCACTGAAGTTTATTGAGTTGGGGGTGGGGGAAGGTGATATGAGTAGACTGGCATTTTAGAAAAAGAAAAATCTCATTAGTGACTGAATGGAGAATGGATTGGAGTTGGGAGAGCCTTGAGGCAGAGAGACCAATCGACTCTAACCATCTCATTCTGCAGATAAGGAAATGAAAAATGGTCAGAGAAGTTAAACTTTTCCAAGATCACACAGATTCGAACTCAGGCCCTCTGACTCCAGATCCAGCCCCCTTATTAGAGCATCACCTGGTCTTGTTTTTAGGCCACGTTTCCTTCCTCTCTTTCGGATTTGCTTTCCATTTTCCCATCTCTCACTTCTCCCTTCCTGCTCTAATCCCTGCTGGACCCTCCTCCTCTCCTCCTACCTCCTTGAGTAATTTCTGTATTCACTCCAGCAGACTCCCTTCCTTCCATGGGAGTAGCTGGGCTGCTTCATCATTCTCACTGCCAGGTGCCCACTCCCTCCCTTACCCCCCTTCCCGCCTCCAGGCTGGCACCTGGAACTGCCATTGCGTTCTACCCCTGCCATCCATCCTCCCGATTCTCTCATGGGCTGTGGGCAAGATGGATGGTCCAAGCTCCTGATCAGCTCCTGAGGGGCTGGGAAAACCAAGCCCTGAAGATGTTTCTGTCATGGGCCCGTGTTTCCTCTGCCCACATCCTTGGCAGTTCTCTTCCCTCTGAGACCTTGGATTATTCTCTCTGCCATCCTGAGAGGTTCTCAGTGATCTATCTTTTTCTGTACCTGGGTCTCTAGCTTTCCAAACAGTTCCCAACACACCACTGAAGTCAAATGGGGACAAATGCATGTTTGGAAGGCTAGGCTCCATCAATTCAAAGCGATCCACTCCCCAGGAAGTACATGACCTTCAAACATCAGGAGAGCTGGGGGATGGAGGGCAATAGCTATTATAGTCCATAATTGTATTATTATTGTCTGAGCCAATGGCTTGGGCTAAGAAGGGGGCATTTATCTTGAAACGATCAATGGATCGTTTGCTATTTCTGATCAGCTTTTTAAAAAAAAAAAAATTAGAATGAAGTATTTGGGGGGTGGGGGTGGGGAGGAGGCCAACCTGAGGGCGAACAGGGAAATCAGTGCGCAGTCCATTACTGAAATCATTGATGTCTAAAGCCCCTGTGCTCTCGAGAATGTAGCCCCCAAATCACTGAGACTCTGGAGAGGATAGAGAGCTGTATACTGAGAATGGAGTGGAAGGAGCCTGGATTTAAATCCCAGTCTCTGCCCCTTACAAGTGGTGTGACCAGGGGCAGCTAGGTGGCTCAGTGGATAGAGCACCAGCCCTGGAGTCAGGAGGACCTGAGTTCAAAGCCAGCCTCAGACACTTAACACTTACTAGCTGTGTGACCTTGGGCAAGTCACTTAACCCCAATTGCCTCACCAAAAAAACCCAAAAAACCCAACAAAAACAAGTGGTGTGACCAGGGGCAAGAGGTTAATCATTCCGATGAGCAGCCTAGCTCATCACCACACTGGCTCAAAGCTCAGCACCAAGTCTCAAGGACTGTGGGCTAAGTGAGGGCTGGAGCACCCATATCAAAGACTTCTTGAATCCTTGAACTCGATGTCTATCTATGGTGAGAGAGGAAAAATGGGGAGAGACTCATTTGATCCTCACAGAAGCCTTGGGAAGGGCTTTCTTTATAGTTGAGGAAACTGAGACGGACAGAGATTAGGTGATAGGGTCACACTGTTCCAGGTTGAATTCCAACCCAGGTCCACCTCGCACCAGCTGTAGGGAGGAGGAGAGGAGCAGGAAGCCCGGTGTGCAAAGGGGGCTGGCCCCGGAGTCAGAGGCCTGAGTTCAAGTCCTGTCTCTGACATAAAATAGCTACAACCCCTTGAGGCAGGTCACTTAACGTCTTGGTGTCCCTGGTATCTCGCTAAATTGCAGTTGTAGATTGGCCTCAATGGAGAGTTAATCCAGAGTTTGTTCCCTAGGTGGATGAAATCCCATTTTCCAAATAAGTGGTATCTGTGTCCACCACATATGCATTTGTACAAACACCTGCAAACATATTTGGGGAGATGAACCTTCAGAAACCATACTCTGCCCTTATTCCCTTTCCCAGGCCAGCAAGCCACCAATCTCTTCTGTCTGGGAAATTTCGTGCTCTCTGGGCAGACTTTGTCTCAAGGAGAAGCAGTGACGTGAGGAGAATTGCTGAGGCAGCATTCCTGCCCAGCCCCAGACCTTGTCGGCTGGACTGGTGCTGCTCCCTTCTCAGGTTGTGCTTGCTCTCACTCCCTGCGCTCTCTGGCTCCCTAGCTCACCCGGGTTCCCGGCCCAGTTCTCTCTCTCTCCCTTCCTCCAATTCCCAGGACACCAGTCTTAAATGCTTTCCTTACTACCTGCGCCCGGGAAGGGGCGGTTTCCCCAGCCCCATGCTCCCAGACCGTGCCCTCCCTTTCCCTTCGGCCTCGGTCGGGGCTGGTAGAAAGGAGATGGGCCCGAGGCCCGAGACAATGGTTTGACAATGGTCGCCGGGGGCCGCTCAGCCAATAGGGGCAGCCGGGCTCCGGGCGCACGCACGTCGAAGGCGCGTTGAGTTATTCAATGTCAGAGCCTCACAAAGGCGAGGGCTTATCAGGCGCCTGCAGAAAGAGCTCTCCTTCTTGCGGCCCCTAAAAGCCAAATGGGAGCGAGCGGGGGCTCGGAGCCGCTCTTTGAACGGGCCTTGTCGGAGCTGGGGCTGCTGGCGGGGGTAGGGGGAGATGGGGGGGGGCTGGGCCTCCCACTCTCAGCCCGCTCCCGGAGGACTTCGGAGCCCCTCTCCGATCAATCCTCCCTCCCCTCCCCTTAAATTAGCACTTCAATGCCCAGGGCTCCCTCCATTCCTGGGGGGAGCCGAGCTGAGCCTAGCCGGGCCACTTCACCTAATCTGCTTTGTGATTCTTGATGAATAGATCCAAGGTGCGGCTCTTTTCTTCTCTGCAGTCTTTTTTGCACCTCGCTCTGCATCTTGTGTTTATGACAGCTGCAGGGGAGGAAGCTTGGAGCCCCGAACAGGGTGCAAGTCCTAGTCTTGGACACCCACCAGCTGTGTGATTGGAGGAGCAAGTCACTTAATTTCTCTCGGCCTCAGTCTCCTCGTATGTATAACGGGACACCTTACTTTGTAAAGAGGAAAGTGTTTTATAATCCTCAGGAAGCCTTAGCTCCAACCCAGCCCTCAGACCCTCTAGCTGCGTGAGCCTGGACAAGGCACTTCACTTCTTTTAACTCAGTTTCCTCATCTGTAACATGGGGAAAATATTAACCCCGCCTCCCCCGACCCCCGCAAGCCTCGTTGGGAGGATCAAATGAGCTATTTGTAAAGCGCTTAACTTACTTCCAGGCATATAGTAGGCATTATATAAATGCTAGCTAGTAGTAGTAGGCGCTTAATAAGTGTTTAATGACTGACTGACATATAAAAGTTAGTTAGATTTATCCAGCATTCTTTTCACTTCATCAGCACTCTGTCTCAAGGAAACAGCACGAAAGGTCATAGGACCTGGGTTTAAATCCTGTTGCTGTTTACCAGCTGTGGGTTATTGAGTAAGCCTTAATTTTTCTGGGTTTTGGATTCCTTGTCTGTAAAAAAAAGGGAAGGGTTGGGCTGGATGGCTTCTCAGTGGATAGAGCACCAGAGCCCTGGAGTCAGGAAGACTTGAGTGTGACCCAGGATAAGTCACCTAACCTTTGTCTGCCTCAGTTTTCTCACACATAAAATAGGGATAATAATAGCACCTCCCTTCCAGGACCATGTCAGGATAAAATGAGATATTTATGAAGCATTTTGCCAACCTTCAAGTGCTATAGATTGCTAACTATTATTATTATTGTTGTTGTTGTTTGTTGTTATCTTGGTGTAGTGGATAGAGCACTGGGTCTGGATTTAGGAAGATTAGAAATTCAAATCTGGATTCAGATACTTACTAGCTGCGTGACACTGGGCAAATCACTTAACCTTGTTTGTCTCAGTTTCCCGATCTGTTAAATGAGCTGGAGAAGGAAATGGCAACTCTTTATCAAGAAAATCCCAAATGGGATCATGAAGAGTTGGATACAACTGAACACATTATTATCTATGATCCTTTCTAACTCTAATATTCTCTTATCTACAACCATCTATGATGAAGACGTGTAATCTAACCGGAAGACTAGAAAGGTTAGGGAAGGCTTCATGCAGGAAGACCTTGAGTAGGCTTTGAATGAGGGACAGATTTTAGATAGGAAAAAGGGGATGGGAGTGGAGAAGGCATTCTAGGAAGGGAGAGTCAAACCAAAGGAGACAAGAAGGAACAAAGTGAATTCCAAGGATTACAGGATTTAGAAGGAAAAAGGGCCTTGGAGGGGCAACTAGGTGGCACATTGGATAGAGCACCAGCCTTGGAGTCAGGAGGACCTGAGTTCAAATCTGACCTCAGACACTTGACACTTACTAGCTGTGTGACCTTGGGCAAGTCACTTAACCCCAATTGCCTCACTTAAAAAAAAAAAAAAGAAAAAGGGCCTTGGAGATCACCTAGTCCAACTATACATGGAGCCATTTGACAAGGAATGTCAAATGAGGAAACTGAAACCCAGAGATGTTCAACGATTTGCCCACAGGGTCATAAAGGCAAGAAGCAGAAGCGAGATTTGAATCCAAATCGTAAGATCATAGATATAGAATTGGAGGGAATCTTAGAAATCACTGAGTTCAACTCCTTAATTAGACATAGGAGGGAACTGAGGCAGAGAGAGTGACTTGACTAAGGCCACGGGGAATGGATGGTAGAACCAGGATTTAAACCAAGGTCCTGTGACATGACACCTATTCTTCCACTTCCAATCCACTATGACTAGAGGGTTTGTTGGCAGGCAGTGGGAGACAAGGATGTCCTAGGAATCAGAGGACCTGGAGACCCGGGCATGGAAGTTTAGACTTGGTATAGTAGAGTTAGGAAGGCATGGATGGTGGGTTTTTTTTTTTTTTAAATGAGAACAGCGATGTCATAAAGACAGCATTTTAGGACAATTGGTCTGGTGGCAACAGAGAATATACAGATTGGAGAGAGTGACAATGGAGTCAAGGAAGACAAATAAGAGCCTGCAGCAGTAATTTGGGTAGGAGATGATGAGAACCTGAATGAGGACGGTGACCTTGAAAACAGAAGGGAAGCAATGGAAATGAGAAACACATCAAAGGAAATATTGGTGGGCTTTTGTGACTGCCCCGCCTGGAGGTGGGGGATAAAGGAAAAGGACAATACACAGATGACGCCAAGGTTCTGAGAGAATAGGGGTACAGGGGAGTCAAGAGGAGAAGCCGGTCTCATGGGAAAGTTGGTTTGTTGGGACAGTTGGCTATGGATTAGGAATCAGGAGATATCTCGCTCATGGTGAACTTGGGGCAAGTCACGATCTCTCAGTGTCTCAGATTCCTCACCTGTAAGAGGATGTAGGGAAGGGTTGAACAATGTGATTTCCGAGGGTCCTGCCAGTTGCAAAATTCTATCCGTTGTTTTAGACATGTTGAGCTTGAGGAAATGGTAACTTCCAAATGGAAGATGGGGGACTTTGAAGAAAAGATACCTTCCTAATGGGAGCTGGAGACCTGGGCAGGGAGCTCAAAGGAAAGACAGGCCTGGAGATACAGATTTTGGATCTAGGCCATCAAGGGGATAGCTGAAGTCATGAAAATTTGACAATCACTCAGAGAATATAAAGAGAAATGCCCAGGGGGGCAAGAGCTGAAATTTGGGGGAGTCCTCCTAGCCAGGGGGCAGGAGGAAATGGAATCACCAAAGGAATGTAGAGATGGAATAATTAATTAAGAAGCATTTATCAATTACTGACTTATGCCAGGAACTGTGCTAGGTGCTGGGGAAAACTAAAGATAAAAATGAAACAAGTGCTGCCCGCAAGGAGCTTACAGTTAGTGAGGAAGGGAGAGAGGAAAGGACTGGGTTTTAAATTTTTTGTGTGTGTGTGTGCTTTTTAAAATAGTAGAAACCTGTGTATATTTGAAGGTAGAGATGAAAAAAGATGGTAGGAGTGAAAAAGAAAACTGGAACAAGGAAGGGTTAGGATATAGAATACAGGCAGAGGAGTTAGCTTTAGAGACAGAAATGTTGGGGGAGGGAGAGAAATGGGAGGAAAGGAAGAAAAGAGAGCGGGAGTAAGGAAAGGAGGGGAGAGAGACAGAGACAGGAAGGGAAGGAGGGAGAGAGGGAGGGAGTGGGGAAAGGAGGGGAGAGAGACAGAGACAGGAAGGGAAGGAGGGGGAGAGGGAGGAGGGAGTGGGGAAAGGAGGGGAGAGAGACAGAGACAGGAAGGGAAGGAGGGGGAGAGGGAGGAGGGGGAGAAAAGGAAGGAAGGAAAGGAGAGGGGGAGGGAGGGTGGGGAGAGAGAGACAGACAGAGAGACAGAGACAGAGGGACAGAAAGAGACAGAGACAGAGACAGAGAGAGACAGAGAGAATTCATGGAATAGCTACTGTGGGAAATCCACTTCTGGAATCGATAAAGGATGAATAAAAAGACTGCCAAGTAATGGCAAAGATGCAATTAAATGTGGACAGCCTCAATATGCACAGGCCAGGTCTGCAGGGTTCCGGGTCTTCTTCCAGCAGCTCCCTGTGGCCTGAGACCAAATGTAGAGAAAGCAGATGGTGGAAGTAATTTGTGATTGGCAATCGGCATGTCAGGCTGCTAGGTCAAGGTGGCTTGGGAGTTAAAGGGTTCCCTGACTCCTTCACCTTCTATTTCCACTTACCTTTTTTTGTTTTGTTTTCGTGAGGCAATTGGGGTTAAGTGACTTGCCCAGGGTCACACAGCTAGTAAGTGTCAAGTGTCTAAGGCCAGATTTGAACTCAGGTCCTCCTGAATCCAGGGCTGGTGCTTTATCCACTGTGCCACCTAGCTGCCCCCTCCACTTACCTTTGACATATTTAAAGGCCCACTAGATTGTAAGCTATTTGAGGTCAGCTATTTTTTGTGTTTGTATCCTCAGTGCTTTGCACAGTGTGTAGAACACAGTGGGGGTTTAATAAATGTTTATTGACTATTTAAGGCCTGAGGTTCTGTGCCACACTGTCTTTGTAGATCTCAGCAAACTTGCCACATCGTAGGATCTTCCAAACCAAGGCTCCGTGGTCAGTATACCTTAGGAGTGTCCCCCACACCCAGCATGCTGTACATTTAGAATTCAGGTGTCTTCATTTCAGGAGGTTATAGTTTACTTGTCCAGGGCAGGTAACAGCATACACAGGATGGGTGGTTAAAAAGAACGGGCTCGGGGGCAGCTGGATGGTGCAGTGGATAGAGCACCGGCCCTGGAGTCAGGACTACCTGAGTTCAAATCTGGCCTCAGACACTTAACACTTACTAGCTGTGTGACCCTAGGCAAGTCACTTAACCCCAATTTCCTCACTAAAAAAAAAAAAAAGCGGGCTCATTCTCTGTGCTGACTAGCGGCTGGTAAATGTTGGGTGCTTGTTTAGAAGGTTGGATAAGTTAAAAAAACAAAAAACCCTCTACTGTCTTCTCTAGTTTGTACAAGCTTCATCTCCATCCTGCACCTTGTTTACACGGGCAGTCTAGAATTTGGTTAAACATTGTACTAAGAGAATTTTCACTGGTCATGAGACCAAGAATGATCTTTTAAAGGAACATGGGTGGTTCTTTACCATCTTCTTGGATGGGAAGAGGTCATGCCGCTCCCATTCATCAGTTTCACTCAAACTTTCCCCATCCCCCTCTTTCACTGGATCAGAACCCAGTGGAGATGCTCAGAAACATTTCTCTACCCGGTCCTCCAAACACTGAGATCAAAAGCACTGAATGAGTGAAGGGGAAGAGGTTGGCAAATGGGTTTTTAATCAAGCTGTCAGCAATAGGCTTCCCCTGATACCTGGTTTCTGGTTTTAATTTGAGAGCAGTCTTAGCATCTCAGTGGAGTCTGGTTGGCTGAAGCTATAGCATCTGAAGTGAGCAATGTGTGTGCAGGGGCAAAGAGGGTACAGACATAGCTGCCAGTCATGTGCTGAAGCCTCGGGAGAGAAGGCCAGGGTGACTGATATGGGGCCTTCGTCGAGGAGTGGGCAGGGGAGGAACAACACCAGCCTTTCAGACCAATGGAAATTAGCTGGAAACCTTGAGATGACCAGGCACACAAACCAGCTGTAGGCACTTACTGTCCCATGCACACAACAACTCATCTCCCAACTTCATGCCTTTGCACAGGAGTTCCCCCTGGACCGTAATATAATTCTCCTCCTGTCCTCCATCTGTCCAATAGTTCCCTTGAGTTAAAACTCAGTTTTCTCATCTGTAAAATGGGATATCAGAAAGTACCTCACAGAGCTTTTATTTTTTTCTTTGGGTGGGGCAATGAGGGTTAAGTGACTTGCCCAAGATCACACAGCTAGTAAGTGTCAAGTGTCTCGAGGTCAGATTTGAACTCAGGTCCTCCTGAATTCAGAGCCAGTGCTCTATCCACTGTGCCACCTAGCTGCCCCATCACAGAGCTCTTGTGAGGATAAAATGAGATAACATGTGTGAAATACTCTGCAGATATAATTATGTTGTTATAGTTGACATTTCTATGGTACTTTAAATGCCATTTTATTTGATCCTCACAACAGCCTTGTGAAGTAGGTACTGTTATTGTTCCCATTTTACAGATAAGGAAACTGAGGCTGACAGAGAGGATCTGAGGCAGGATTTGAATTCAGGGTTACATGATTTTGGATAGTTCCTACCATCCAATTTGGCCAATTTCATTTATCCTTAGTGCTTAGACTGTCCATTCGGATGGTGTTTGCTGGGCGTTCTATAATTGATACCCGGGCTGGAAAGGGCAAGGTGTCTCCTCTCAATGGGTGGCATCCCAGCCTCCTTCTTGACTCTGCTGCTAAAGTTCCTGCCTGTGGGTTTGGGTGAGCAACTAGGAGATGTCAGCGGCGGATGAAAGAGGGGTCGCCTGCGGCCCTTTGCCAGTGTCACCTGAAATCTCATGGGGAGGAGAACGGGAGAGACTAAACTGAAGAGCCCACCCGCCCCTGCCACGGGGATGAGTCTGGGTTATTAGGAGCAGTTTGTATTTATTTGTGCTTCTCTAATTACTGCTTCTTCACATCTGTAGGAAAACAGAAGGAGGCGTGTGGCGGGGCATGCAAACAGACACATATCAATTTCCAGTGGGTTATTAGAAATTCTCCCAAAGAGATTACACCCCTCTGAATGATGGTCTGCTTGACTGCTCCATAAAGAAATTTAAAAACCTCCCCTCTCCGCCCCCTTTCATGACCCCACCCCCCCAAAAGGTGGCAAAAAGTCAGTGGAAAACTGTAGAAAGGAATGAAAGAAATTAGCAGGCAACACCGAGGTTGGTAAGGAGAGAAGTTTAATTTAAACAGCAATTTCATCTGGGGATGAGTTGCATATGGCCCGAGGCTGATAGATATAAACAGTATGGTGGATGAGCATCCCAGAGAGAGGAGGCTGGTAGTGGGGAAGGGAATGAGAGCTCCACTCTCTCCCCTTCCCCCCAAGTTCTTATATGGCTCCTTAGGAAACAAAGGTGCCAAGGCAGCTTTTTACTCTGTGGCTTAATGGGGTTGTCCGCTCTCTTGCTTCTACTGGAGAGGATGACACAGAATTGACTCCCAATTGGTCTATGGGGTGGGCTGCTTAGCCCAAGAATTACATCAGTGGGTGTTGAGGTAAAGGCCACTTAGCCTATGTTCTGGTTGAACAGAAACAGTCCTAATGTCTTGCAACTGTGCCAATTCCAACACAAATGGCCAAGAGCCTGGGCAGACTCTTCATGCCCTGTTCTTAATGAAGTGGCTGGGTCAGTGGTGAGGGTGGAATGACAGTGTGGCAGGTATGGGGCTTGCTCTATCTCTCCTGTACATGGAGGTAAACAGCACACAGAAGGTCTGCTCTTGGGCTCTCTTAATTCAATTCTTTGAATTGATATTGCTTGAAGGGAAGACCCCCACTGATGTTTACTCCAATCCAAAGCACAAATTTCCCTTGGAAACTGGCTACCACTACCACCACCAGCATCACCACCGAGTCCATCCTCAGCAACAAATCTAAAGCCTTCAATGACCAGAGCAGAAGAAGGGGTTCAGAACTGTTGGAGGGGAACAGCATTCCAGCAGGCCCGTGGCTGACTTTTCCCCTTCTATACGGAACCTTTACGATGGTGTTCTGTTATTGACACAGGGGAGGCTTATGAAAACAGCGAGATTGGTAAAATGTCCTCAGATACTGATTGGGAGAACATGAAAAACAGCCCTCCATCCTAAAAAAAGGAAGGAGAGGAAGGCATCTTGACTGCCCCCCAAATCAAAACATAAGTAGATGAAATCTAGAACAATCCACTGTTTAATTCTTGTTTAAGCAGCTCTGAAACAAGTGATTAAAAGCAGAGACATCTCTCTTCTTGCCTCTTTCCAAGGCCCAATCAGAAAGGTATTCTGTTATTAGAGGTCCATTGTAGGAAAGGTGGGGGGTGGAGGGAGACTCACCAGAGTGAATGGGCAACTTCAAACTCTGAAGAAGAGGCCACCCCAGCTTTACCTGCAGGCCAGGCCGTGGGCCTAGCTAAACAGAGTAAAACTGTTTGAGTAGATCTTTTTTGTTGACTTTCCCCATCTGGTTCCGTGGGATTTCCTCGACTAATAAGATCTCAGAAGGGATGGTGTAGGGTGCCATGTATCCTCTGGAAAAGACAAAAATATTTGGTAACAGGTTTAGAGGGACCAGCTCTTTCCAAGAGTCTAGAAAGTAGGTTCTTTCTGCTTATGGCTCTGGAGGAGACAGGAAGAGAAAAAGAATCTGAATGTGGTGGGTTGGCATCCTTGGATTGGGTGGATGACCTTGGGCAGACAACACTGGATGGGTTTTGATGACTTATTTTTCTCTTATTGTCATTGACAACAAGCATTTATTAAGCACCTACTATGTGCCAGTCATTGACCTGAGCTCTGCTGATATAAAGAAAGGAAAAGCCAGTGCTTGCCTTCAGGGAGCTCACATTCTAACCAGGGATTCTCTTCCTGTCTCTTCGTCTGGTCCTTCTCAGTCTCATTTTTGGGATCATTCATGTCCTGCTGCTCCCTAATTGTGCATATCTCCCAAGGCTCTGTCCAGGGCCCTTTTCTCCCTCTTTCAGGGATCTTATCCCAGGGATTTAATTATCATCTCTCTGCAGACCACTCCCAGCTCTAAATATTCCACCTGGAGGGTCTCTCCTGAGCCCCTGTCTCAACATCACCAAATGTCTATTAAACCACTCAGACTGGCTATTCCATGGGTATCTTGAACTTGACATCTACAAAGTTGAACTTATAATCTTCCCCCATGAACTCACCCCTCTTTTGAACTCCCTAATCCTATTGAGAACACCTCCATCCATCAATAGTCACCCAGGCTGCAACCCCAAAATCAGTCTTGATTCTTCGCCCTTCATTATCCCCCATACCAACCAGCTCCCAAAGTCTTCTTACTGATTCTCTTTCCATGACCTCTCTTGCTTCCATCTCCCCACCCCCATACAAAGCCACCATCACTTCTCACCCAGATGACTACAAATAGCCTCTTAATTGAGCTACCTCCTTCAAATCTATGGCCTCTTCATTCTACTTTCCACAGAGCTGCTCAATTGATACTCATAAAACACAAGCCTCACTATATCATTTTCCTGTTCAATAATTTCTAGCGGCTCCCTATTAATTCTAGGATCAAGTACCAACTCCTGCTCCTCTGCCTGGTGCTCAAAGCCCTCATCCAATCTGGACTGTCTGCTTTTCTGGACAAATCACCCCTCTTCACATACTTCATGTTCTAGTCAAATTGCCCTACTTCCTGTTCTTCAAGCAACATCCTATGCTTTGGCATGGGCTGTCTCCCAAACCTGGAAGGCACTTCTTCCTCACCTTTGCTTCTGGAGATGCCTGGCTTCCTTTAGGGCTACCTCCTGCACTAGATGAGGCCTATCCAGATCCCCTTAGTTGCCAGTGTTTTCCCTAGATCCCCCAATTCTTTTACATTTATTTTGCATCTCCTAACATGTGTATGCTTTTATTTCTCTTAGTATAAAGTAAGCACCTTGAGGACAGGTGCTATTTTTGTCTTTGTATTCCAAGAGCCTAGTACAGGGTCTGACACAGTAGGCAATTAATAAAGGCTTATTTTTTTTTTTTTTGCAGGCAATGGGGGTTAAGTGACTTGCCCAGGGTCACACAGCTAGTAAGTGTCAAGTGTCTAAGGCCAGATTTGAACTCAGGTACTCCTGAATCCAGGGCCGGTGCTTTACCACTGCACCATCTAGCTGCCCCTAAAGGCTTATTAAATGAATGAACCATCACCAGATCTAACCCCTTTATTTTATAGATAAAGAAAATGAGGCCCAGAGAGGACAAATGATTTGCCCAAAGTCACAAAGCCAGTGATAGCAGGGCAGGAGTCACACCCAAGTCCTCTGACTCAATAGTCTGTATTCCATCCACTCTACCACAGAATCCAGCATCACGCCGATGAAATACAAAGCCCCCAAATGATGTTGTGATATCACATAACAGAAATGAGTGTTGGCATCGGTTCCCATGCTTCACCATAATGTTTTTGTCTTTCCATTATAAGAGCATCGAGCTTCACACGACCTTGGCTGCGCCAATGTGTATCTTGACATCTTTTTTTTTTTTTTGAAGAGCTTAACCATCTTCACCAACATGAAAAACACACTCATTCAACATGTTGTCTTGGAATGGTGATGAATCCAGATTTAACCCACAAATATTTAACAAACAATTACTATGTACTAAGTATGAAAGGACATACAACCCCCTGGAAGTTTAATATTTGTCAAAGATGGCATATGCACTTATATATTTTTTGAAGGGGTTTGAAGTCACCAGACAGTAACTTTTCTCAGGCTGCCCAGGGTCCAACCTAAGGGATCTGGACATCTGAACTAGCAGAGTGCTAAAGTGTGAGTAAATCTAGTTAGAAGTCCCCTTAATAAGAACAACAGTTGAATATCGCTTTCTTTGGTGCTCCCAAGGCTTGCCTATTCCCAGCTCCTTAAACTGTGGGTTGCTATCCTATATGGGGTTCACAAAAAATTTGGCAACAGTAAAAGGTTATGTATACCTATTTTACATACCTACATACCCGAGGTCACACAAAAATTTTTCGGGTGAAAAGGAATCGCAAGCGGAAAGAGTTTAAGAAGCCTGGTCTATTCCATGTTCATTGTAAAGACATGCTGGCAAGCAAAAGATGGGCTTTCTCTCCTCTCACTGTTTCCATCTCTCTTTGTCTCTTTTTGTCTCTGGTGGCTCCCCTCCCCCCATGTGTTCCCCTCCTCCACTAATAATAATACTTCAATTCCATGAACCGATAATAGCATTTTGAGTTGATTTTCCAGTAATGGTGATGGATTGGAATGTTTCCCTTCTGGCCAATGGCCCACATTTCACAGAATCAGACTCTTAACCCTAGAAGGGCACTTAGAGGTGATCTGATCCAACCTCCCATCCAGTGCAGGCATCCTTTCTACAGAATGCCTGACAGATGGTCACCTGACCTCAGTTTGAACATTTCTAGGAAGGAGGAATTTAATTAACTTAAATGGCAGTCCATCATTCCACCAATGGACTCAGAGAGTCCTGGAGCTGTGAGCAGCCTGAGAGCTCACCCAGCACAAGATTTTTCCTTTTGTCAAACCACTCACTATCTGCCTCCTCATTGTTCACTTCTGCCCATTGGCTTGAAGTTCTGCCTTTGGAGACACAGAGAACAAGACCACCTCTTATCTGTGTGTTAATCCTTCAGAAGTTTAAAGACAGTCCTCATGATTCTCCTTTGTAAGAGAATCCTTTGGTTGAGGCTTGGGGAATCATGGGAAAGATGTAAAAAGAGCAAAACTGCCTGCCTTTTTTGGCTATCCAACCCTGGCTTCATGGTCACTGTGCTTGAAACCAGAGAACTCAATTGCCACACGGCCTCCATAAACAACCCATTCATCTACAGTGTGTTAATGTAGCTTGGTAAACAAGTACTCATTATTTATCAGCCTGGATTTATTTTATTATAGCTTCCTTATCCCAAAGGGGTGGAGGGATAGGTAAAAGAAATTAAATAATCATTCTTTATGATTTGCCCAATATGAATTGGTACTCATTATGGGCAAGTGGCCATTTGCAAGGCTATATTAAAATAAACACGGGTTGGCACAAGTTTCTGGAAGTTGCAGAGGATTAACTCTTTGGTATTTCCAGTTGTGTCATGTTGCATAGCCAGCAATTGGATGTGGCTGAGAAATCCCAAATCGCGGCCTTAACAGATGGTGCTGTTTATGAATAAACATGAGCCTAATAGCCTTATAGGTCTGTGTACATCTGCCCACAACTAGCAAGCATCAGCGGACACGACGAAGTACATTGGTGATATGTCTTAATGGCGCCATTATCACGCAATAACATGGTGCTGTTAATGCATCCTGCTGCAAGCTGACAGGGTTACAGCTATGGCTTCCTGCAGCAACAATGGCTTACCCATCAACACCAGGGGATCTTGGGATGGAAGCTGCAATTTATGGCCCCTCCACTATGTGCTGACTCGTGATTGGATGCAGCTGTGAAACCCCAATTGTGGGTGACATTGTTCCTGGAAACCCCTTGGGTGGGCAACCTTACACGGGTAGGTAACATCTGTGTGCCATTGGCAGCTGCTGGTGGGATCAGGAATGTTTCTGGACTTACCTCCTGCCACAGGCATGGGAATGGACCTATGGGGATGTGAGTCTGTGTGTTTGCATGCATGCATGCATGCATGCATGCAAGCATGCAGCATAGACCTACATGCCTGGTCATTGTAGAAATGCTGGCCGGTGTTGCCACAGCTAAGGTCTAAAGTGGGTAAGGGGAAGTCTGAGATTTTTGTTTAAATGATGGGCATGAGGATTTATGGGGAGATTTTTCCCCTGTGAAGTCCCACTCTTTATCCAGAAAATTTCTCATTTGGCCATTTATTACCATAGCTAGTACAATGTCATGATCAGAGAGGGTTCCTGTGCTTCACTCAGTTCTCACATACAATTCCCATTCTCAGTTTGTTGGTAGTTTGCCCTCCATTCCTACTTTGAGTTCTTAATGAATGGAAGGAGCATCACAAAAGAGAGTTGGACGGAATCTTAAAAGCCATTGAGTGCAACCCTCCCCGATGCCCATGTCCCTTCTACAATATTTGCAAGAAATGGTCACACAGTCTCTTCCTGAACACCTCCACTGTCAGAGAATTCACGAGCACTCAGGGAAACCCATTCCATTTGTGGACATCTGTAATCACCCAGATATTTTCCTTATGTTTAGTCCAAGTCTGATGCCCTGTAACTTCTGTCCATTGGTTCTAGTTCTATTCTCTGGGCCCTCTTTACACACAACTGAAGAAGCAATTGTGTTTCCCTTCCCACTCTCTACACCCAAGTCTTCTCCAGACCAACCATTTCAGGCCCTTTAATCTACTTTTGATAAGTAAGGTTTCCAGCTTTCTTACCATCCTGGTCACCTTCCTCTGAATGAGTGTGTTTAGAAAGTTGACACTGATTGTGCAAACACACTCAGTGCCAGGAATACAACCCCTCCTCACCCCTGCCTCATGGAGGTGCAGTTCGAGCACAACCTTCTGCAGGAAGAGTTTCCTGATTCCTCCCAACTACTTGCACCCTTAACCCCAAATTACCTTGTTTTAAATTTTTTGGTTTGTTTTCCCTTTATATTTATTATATACTTGTATATGTCCTTGTGGTCTCAAGCTCCCTGTGAGCAAGCCTTATTTCATTCACTGTATTTGTATTACCAGCACCTAGGACAGCACCTGACAAATAGTCACTTAATAAGTACCCACGGATTGACTGATTAAATGCGCCAAGACTGACAATAGGTCCCAAATGTGCAAAACCAGAAGATATTCAGACTAGATGGTCTGGTCTGAATGTCAGGATCTTGTTGAGAGGAACTTGGGGCTATAAATGAATCCAAGACATGACCTTAAACTTGCTTCAGGGGAGGTTTCGGAAAGGAAAGGGAGACTGGAAGTGGGGTAGGGGTGGGGGAAGAGGAGAAAGGAAGGGGTTTTCCTATTATGAACAAATGGGTAAAGGTTCATTTCAAGCTGCTCCACAGAACATTTACCCTCTTTTACAAGTGTCTTTTGGACTATTACCCTAGGACTGTCTTCTGGGATCCACCACAACTGCAGACCAAGGATTCTCTTTAATCTCTACAACAGATGCTTCTCTTGGGTTTTGAAATTGGACTCCAGTGGAGGAGGATGAAGGCAGATGCACATCTGAGAATTCTATTGGTTCCCAGGGTTGCCCACTTCAAACAAATGTCCTAATGCTAGATTTTTCAGCTAGGACCTCCCTTGCCCCATCCAATGGCACTTAACAAGTGCGATCCCCTCTCCATCCCTCCTATACAATGATCATGTTCCAATTCCCCCCGGAATTCCAAGGAATCAATAATACCAGGCCATGTCACTCAGGCATAGTTGCAGCAAACCCCATTAGAATGAAGAGGCAATTAAAAATGTATTACTAGCAAATAAATAATTTGCCACATTCAGTTCCTTTTGTTTTCTGATTAATGGCTGAAAATATCTGTGCCACATTCTAGCAAGCATAATGATATAGAACATTACACTGAAACATCATTAGGATTTCTGTAGTTCTTTCCCATTGTCCCAGGACTAGAAAACTATCCTACCAGCTGCTGAGGGTTTGCTCCTAGACCCAACAGGACTGACATTCTCCCTTCTCCAGCACTGTGTTGGCAGTTCATCTATTGTCCTGTCTCCACTTAGCAAACACTGACTGTTCAAATGTTGGGCTACCCAGTCTAGTGACTGCCCTGCACCTTTATCCTTCAGCATCGAGTATAATGCTATGAACATCAAAGAGGCTTAACAGATGCTACCTGATTTGAGTCAGCGAGTGACACAATCATTCTAGACATCTCATATACTTCTTAACTGGATGGATTGCTGAAATGCTGCTGACAATAATACGGATCAATATTTTGTTGTTGTTGTTCACTCATTTCAGTCGTGTCTGACTCTCTGTGACCCCCATTTGGGGTATTCTTGACAAAGATACTGGAGTGGTTTGCCATTTTCTTCTCCAGAATCAATACCTAGCTGTCCACTACCCAGGTCCTGAATGAATCAAAGCACCATTATCAGTGCATGTAGACTAGGACCCCATGGGACTTCACAGCAGATAACTATAGGCCCTGCTGGTGAAAGGCTTCCAGGATATAGCACTTGACTACAGTCAATAAATAGAATATAGTCAAGTATAGAAAAAATGAGAAATTGAATCTGGCTCTAGAGTGGTACGCTTTGGGTCAAGTGGGATGGTTGTAATTTAGAATAATGGGGAAGCTTGCCAAGGTAGATGATTTAGAAGGGAAGATGAGTAATTAGGGTCAAATGAGAGGGACCTTTACAGGTCATCTGGTCCATAACTCCCCTTTTTGAGGGGCAATATAGTACAGAGGATGATGAGTCACAGTCACTCTGCGCCTCAGTTTCCTCTTCTGTAAAACTGAGGTTGTTGGACTAGGTTGCGGCTGAGGTTACTTCCAGTTTAAAATCCGTGATCTCATGATTCTGGAAAGGATTTCACCCAGTATCTGCTTTGCTAAGTATGAGATGGAGTCTGCATATCTAACTAGCCCAGTTTAACTGGTTATGGAACATAACTGGACTGGTCAGTATGGGAAAGGATGAGGCAAAAGAATAATTGATGGATGGAAGCCAAATGTAAGAAGGCAGATGGGCTCCCAGAGGGACCAAGTGTAAAGAGAGATGCTTAGACAAGTCAGGGTAGAAACTTTCTATCTCGGCCAAAAGTCAGTGGGAAAAAAGGCAAACATGCTAATGGAGGTGGGAGGTGGGAGATGGGAGTAGACCAGACTATCTGTGCTGGAAAGACAGAAACAGAGTGGAGGCCTATGGGAAGCTATGGATATTGGTGATCGCAAGGGGGGCAGGGAAAGCTGGGGGGGCCTGGAAGTCTTCTAATAGGGAAGGAACAATGGTAAAAGAGGTGTCCCAAGAGAAAGAGCTTTGGAATAGTGACATCAGAAGACGAAACGTGGATGAGGAGGAGAGTGAGAAATGTCTACAAGAAAAATCCTCTGGGAAGACTTCACAAGCAATACCTCCTCAATGCAGCCTTGGCTGGGTTCCACTCAGTATAATTCTAGTACAGCACAATACGCGTCCCTAATGTTTGTGTCATTCTTCAAGAAAACCATCACTCATCAGGCTATTAGAGAAGCTATTAAAATGAACACAGACCTGCTTGATGTTACCAAGGACGTGGGCTTAACTATTACTAATGCTTAGAAGTCCTTTAGGAAGCAGACCATCACTTCATTGAAAAGCAGTAATTTCTTCCTCTTTTTTTAAAGTGTTTTTATTATTTTCTAGTTACATGTCGAGAGAGTTTTCAACATTTGTTTTTCTAAGATTTCTAGTTTCAAATTTTTCTCCTCCCCTTCCCTTCCTCCCTGAGACAGCAAATAATCTGATATATGTTATATATGTACAATCACACTAAATATATCTCTGCAACCTTTTTTTTTATTTTTTAAAATTTTTTTAAAATTAAAAAAAAATTTTTTTTAGTGAGGCAATTGGGGTTAAGTGACTTGCCCAGAGTCACACAGCTAGTAAGTGTTAAGTGTCTGAGGCTGGATTTGAACTCAGGTACTCCCGACTCCAAGGCCAGTGCTCTATCCACTGCGCCACCTAGCTGCCCCTCTTTTTTTTTTTTTTAAAAGACATAGGTGGCCTTTATATATGGGCTCCTGTTAAATTATAGACTATCTCCTTGGACCCTTTTAAAGCAAGGTTTTTCCAAAGGAGGGGTTCTCATGACTAGGCTTTGAAACAGTGGAAGGAACACTGGAATAAGGGGGACAAGACCCCTGGGGGGATCTCCCCACAACTACTTACTAGCCGTGTTATCTTGGGTAAGTTATCTAGCCTCTCTCAGTCTTAATTTCCTCATCTGTAAAATGGGCTGGAGAAGGAAATGGCAAACAACTTCAGTATATTTGCAAAAGAAAACCCCAAATGGAGGTCATGCAGAGTCAGGCATGACTGAAAAACAATTCAACAACAACAAAAAAGGGACATAGTGATCCTTATGCCAGACAGCTAAGTTGTGTGATGGATAGAGCACCAGGTCTCGAATCAGGAAGAACTGGCCTCAGACACTTAACTAGCTGTGTGACCCTGGGCAAGTCACTTCACCCTGTTTGCCTCAGTTTCCTCATCTGTCAAATGAGCTAGAGAAGGAAATGGCAAACCACTCCAGTATCTCTGCTGAGAAAACCCCAGGGGGGCCATGAAGAGTCAGACCCAACCGAACAACAATAACTGACAATCTCAGAGTTACAGAATTTCAAGGGACCTCAGGAACTGTCTTGTCTAACTGGTATCTGAAAAACATCTTCTCTATAACATCAATCAGTCAATCAATCAATCAATCATCAATAAGTCAACAAGCACTATGCTAGGCACTGGGGATCCAAAGAAAGGCAAAAACCAAACCACAACAAAACCACAAAATGTGGCCTCTGCTCTTTAGGAGTTCCTATTCTAATGGGGGAGACCACATGTTGATATTTAGGCAAATATAAGACACCAATCTAGTAAGTGGGTGGTAATCTCAGAGAGATCTGGAGGGGATCAGAAAGGGTGAAACCTTTCCACAGAAGGTGGAACTTCAGCCGAAAACTAAGATGTGGAAGTAATGAGAAAGAAGATTCCAGGCATGGGAGACAGGGCTTGTGCAAAGCCATTTAGTGTGACTGTTATCCCTCCCAACTTTGTGTTACCTGCCACACTCTGCCATTACATGTGCCTTCATCCACACCCTTGATGACAGTGTCAAGCAGCAGAGATCTGTAGGACACTCTAATAGATCCTTCCTTCCAAGCTGACACCAACCACTTGTGACTACTTCCGTGTTTGATCAATCATACAAGTGGTCTGAAGAGACCAGGAGACACCATGAACTCTCCCATGGGACCTCAGACCTTTTATCATCTCTCAGTACCCCAGCAGGTGTTTGAACCAGATGACTGGAACTCATCAAAGCTGGCTAGGTGATCCGTTACTATCTCCTTATTTATCTTGGAAATCAATCAATTCCCCATAAGCCATTTTTGTTCTGTTTGGTTTTTTTTTTTCAAGGGCAAAGATCATTTTCCTTGGCAGAGAAAATGGAAACAAAATGTGACTTTAGCACCTTCTGCCTTTTCTCCACTGCTGATTATCTTTGGTTCAACTATTCCAAGCAGAGATTTTATTCCTGCTTTGATCCTCCTCTTCCCCCCCTCCCCCCAATATAGGTGCAAACAAAATCCTTCTTACCATCCTTGGCTTTCTTCACCAGCCTCAGCTCATTCTGAGGTTTAACCCTAGTGACACTCCTCTTAAAGGACTGGGCCCCACTTTTGTGTTCATCTTCTGTCACCTGCCTTTGCTTCTGTCTTAGAGTAGAGGGAACCCTTTATTTAGACTTAGAAAGGCCCAAGTTCTAATTTCACCTCAGACAGCTGGACAAGACACTTAACCTCTCCCAGCCTCATTTCTTCACGGGTAAAATGATGAAAATAGCACATACACATGAGGGCTGTTGTGAGGATCAAATGAGATAATGTATGTAAACTGCTTGGCAAACTTTAAAACAGTATCTAAATGTTAGTTACCATCATTATTAGCTGTGACAAATCTTTTAAAGATACAAACTGGAAGTTGTTATGTCTCTGGAGATAGTCAGTGCTGATCAATTAGGACTAACCAGATTGTGGTACATAAAATAATGAATATTACTGTACCACAAGAAATTATGAATATGAAGAGCTCAGAGAGTCATGGGAAGACTATAAATTGATTCAGGGTAAAGTAAGCAGAACCAGGAAAAATATACATAATGGCTACAACTATGTAAACAGGAAGAACAAAAAAAGGAACCCTGGGTAATTCTATTGACCACACTTGGCTCTGCGAAAGAGTTCCTCTTAGCAGGGGTGGGGAAACTATGCATGTATAATATTGCATATGGTTTCAGATATAGTTGATGTGCAGACCATTTTTGCTGAACTAATTTTTTTCACTCTTTTCTTTTTAACCCTTTATATCAAGGGATGGTTTGCTTAGATGGGGAGTGAAGAGGGATATAGTTGGAAATGAAGATGGCATAAAAACCAAAAAATATCAATGAAAATAAAGATTAAAAAAATCAACAAACCTAAACTGGTTGGGAGTTTCATGTACACCCACATTGGTCTCTTGGACCACTGCCCCTTTTCTTCTTCATTAGAACTATTTGTGTCTTCAAATTTCGTTTTTTTAGATCTGCCTCATTCCTTCTGGACCAACTTCATTATAGTTACGCGTCATGGGACCTTACACTTCTCTGAACCTTTTAAAATCTATTCTTCCCAAGTTTTAGAGTATATGTTGGACCATTCCTCTCCTTCCCTATCAGAAATGCTAAGATAGAAATCATTTCCTTTCAAAGCTCCTGTGATTTCTACCTGTAAACTTCCTTGTTGGTGAGAATCAAATCCAGAAAAGAATTTCCCCCTCTTCCTTTTCAAGGACGATATAGGAAGGTCAAGAAATTATTAGTTGCTCTGCTTCTGCCTGAAAGGTCCAGAGGATTCTGGAAAACATAAATCTCTCATTGCTGCTTTATTCTGCCTCTGGGTCAGGATTGTGGTCTGCTTCTCAAACTCTTCTTCCTGTCTAGATGGTCTGTAGTAGAACTTGTTTCACACCCTCCATTTCTGGTACTTGAATTCCCTCACATGGGAACCTTTTATAGACAGTTAATCATTCTACCTTCCCACCACCACTTTCATCTGTCTTGTTTCTTTCGAATAAGGGATGCCCTTCCAGAGCCACCAACCAAGTTTCAATGATAATTGAGATCAAAGTTGCCTCCTTAGGTTAGGATTTCTAGTTCATCTTGTTCATTATTCAGACTTTATGCATGTGTATATAGACATCTGAGTCCATGGACTTTATTATTCTTTCTTTCTTGGATTTTTTCTACTGTTGCAACTGATAGTCTTCCTATACTGCTACTTCCTGTCTCTCCATTTTCCCTTTCAATTTAATTTTTAAATTTTATTTTAAGTGAGGCAATTGGGGTTAAGTGACTTGCCCAGGGTCACACAGCTAGTAAGTGTTAAGTGTCTGAGGCCGCATTGAACTCAGGACCTCCTGACTCCAGGGCCGGTGCTCTATCCACTGCGCCATCCAGCTGCCCCCTTTCAATTTAATTTTGATTAGCTTTGCTAAACTCCAGGCAAGTCATTCTTATTGGCCTTTGTTAGGTGTACTCCACTCCTGGTCAGAAGCCTGTCATTCCTACATTTTAAGCCACTGTCCAGAAATATAAATCCAAATTTAGTGGAAAGAAATAGAAGATAAAATATGCCAATTAAAGTCTTGAACTAGAAAGTAAAATTTTTATAGCTACTTCATAAATAACAAGTTTTCTTCGGAAAATCCTTGGCTATAATGCAGCCATTTATTTCCCAGCCACTTCTATTATCTCTCACAACCTTTGAAAAGGAAAACTGGGACAAAGAAGGAGTTTGATTAAGATAAGCTGCTCAATAAAGAACAAATCCAAAGTATTAAGGTATATATATATATATATGCATATATATATATAATATATATATTCATTAGCACATAAAGTGCTGATGAAATGTTGACTGATATCAAGATTTTTCCCCCTGGCCTTAAAAACTTTTATACTTTTTGGGTGTTTAAGTCAATTTAACTCAACAAACACTTATTAAAGCCTGCTGGATGTAAAGCAGAGGTTTCAAACACAGCCCTTGAATGCCCTTGAAACAAGACTAAAATGTAATTGGAAAATATCTGACAAAGTAAATAAAATACAATATATCATGTTATATAACTAACATATAGAATGTTACCATGTGGTTTTAGTTGATAGGTGGCCCACAGGGATCTTTATGTAGGGTTTATTGGCTTCCGTTTCTATTTAAGTTGGATACCACTGATGTAACGCAATCTCTAGGCACTAGAGGAGATTTGGGTCCCTATGCTCATGAAGCTTCCATTCTAGTAGATACTAATGACCGACTTTTGTATTTTTCAAAAAGCTTTGCATACATGAATTCATTTGATAACTTCTCCCAGGGATGCTACGTGGCTAGGAATCAAGGAACAACAGGTCTTAGAATAGTTAGAATTGTGGGGGGCCTAGAGGACAATGGAAAAACCTCTGATGGACATAAGTGAGCTGAAGTATTGTCTTTAATAACTGGCTTTCTTTGGTTTGGAGATTTGGGGCAGTGGATTGATGTCCTCAAAGCACTAAAGAGGAACTCTCAAGGGAACTGGGGCAGTCTAATTCTACATGACAGTCAACCCAGTAAAAGGAAAGTTTAGAGTAACATGATTCTCTACCTAATAAATGAGAATACTTGTGCCACACACTACCTAATCAAAAAGGGATAGATGCTTCCCTACAAGTGTGTTTGTGTGGGAGTCTGCTTGCATATGGGAAGGAAGAACATAACCCTTTAATTAGCAGAATATATAGATTTTAACAGATACTAATCATCTCCTAAAATTAGATAATGGAGCCAAAACAACAGATAAACAGACAGTTACATTATTAAGAAGTCAAAACCCTAAAGAACACTGTAGTCTTTTTCACTACTAGAGTCTACACAATCTCTTTTTCTCTCCAGTTAATCTCGACATCCATGGGGGAGGTGTACCAAGCAATCAACTAATTGACAGGCATTTATTAACCACTGGAGATACAAAGTCAGAAGTGCACCAGCCCTACACTCAAGGAGTCCACAACTTAGTGACTCAGTGATTTTGTGGAGGGAACGCTGGACTCCAAAGACCCGAGTTCAAGTACAAGCTCCACCGGGCCCCACCTGTGTGCACTTGAGCAAATAACTTAGCATCTCTTAAACCTCCTTTTCCTCTGGGAAATGAGAGGAATCACACTTCTATTACCGGGCTCAAGGGTTACTGCATATCAAAGCTAATGATGTACATAAAATGCTATATAAATGTCAGCTAAATGGAGGCCATATCATGTATGCTTTTAATGGCAGAAGAAAAAAAATCCCTGCAGAGGAAGGATAGCTCATATTCACAAAGTCGGCTGTGCCCTTTGAAACGGGAGCTTTGCTCTCCCTCTCCCCCTCACTTTCAGCCGCTTTCATGTCACCAACCTGGGGCTGTGCCCAGCACTGACAGGCAGCTCCCTGGCACCGATCCTGGTGCAACGCGCCAAGTCCACGGAGCATCTCACCCATCGCTCCCCAACCTGCCTCCAAACCCAACAATCAGCACATCCTGCCATATGGACAGCTCTAACGCAGGATGGCGCCTGTCACCGTGAAGTTCGATCGAAGGCGAAGGCAGCAAAATGAATCATTCTGAAGAGGGACATGTGTCTCCTGCCAGTGAGCATGAAAAGTGGGGAAAACAAATGGAAGTGACATTTAAAATAAAGGAGGGAGACGGGGTGAGAGGGAGAAGGGGAGACTGAAGAGAGGAGGCAGCTGGTCTGGTGCCTGCGAGACACATTAAGATGAGAACTAGGCGAAGAGGTGGAGATGCCTGGAGGAGGCGTCGCCACCTTCCATCAAGTGCTCCACAGCACAGGCTTGGGCCCTGCATTCTCCCATTTTCCACCTCGGATGCCCGAGTCTGAAGGGTGTCTAGCACCCCCGAGGAAGATCTGATGAACAAGCTTCCAAATCAAATTCGCAGGTGACTCAGAGAAACGGCTGATGGCTATAGGCAGGCTGTGGCGTCGTCATGAACGATTGCCTTCCTTTGGTTTGGAGATTTGGGCTGTGGACAAATGTCCTCAAAGCACCAGACAAGAATTCTCAAAGGAATTGTGGAAGCCAATCTGTAAAGGGGAGGTTTAGAGGAACACCATTCTCTACCTAAGAAATGAGAATCTTTGCCACACACAGTAATCAAAAGGAGATTTGAACCGTCGGGTTAGCATCTGTCAAAGACAATGAACAGAAAATGAAGAGAATGTATCTCTATGGACGATTCTGTACCCAATCTCTTGCTCTGCTTTTTTAGGCCAAGTCAGTGACTGGCTGAGTACCTTCCTAGAGCCTCCATGTCATGAGCAGACCCAGTCACACTGTTCTTCCTCTACCAGCTCCCTCTAGCCTGCTCTGGGGTGGGTCGCTCTTCACCTCTCCTTTTCAGCTCCCCTTTATTTTTTGTCTTCCCCGAGTAGAGTGTAAGCTCTGTGAGGGGTAGGAACCACTTCGCTTTTTTGTTTTTGTAGCCTCACTGCTTAGCACATTGCTTGGCACATAGTCAGCATTTAATAAATGTTCTATTTAAAGGAAAACACCATCACTTGATATTTGCAGTGTGTTTTTTATGTTGCAGACTGTGTTTTCATGGACTGAGGTCAATGAGGTCTGAGTGCATGTCTCCTAATCTATGATAGACTGAGTGACCCAGTTTAACAAATATTTGCAGACAGCCTTGTAACCGCAATGGGCATCGTCCCCCTGTTCTTAAAGAGCTTATAGGTTAGCAAGCATGACAAGAAAAGTAAACAACAAATAAATGGTAGGCATATAATAAGTGCCACATGAGAGATGGGCAGCTAGGTGGCACTGCAGTGGATAGGGCGCTGGGCCCAGCCTCAGACACTCACTGGCTATGTGACCCTGGGCAAGTCACTTCACCCTGTTTGGCTCAGTTTCCCCATCTAGAAAATGAGCTACAGAAAGAAATGGCAAAACATTCCTGTTTCTTTGCCAAGAAATCCCCCAAAGGGTCATGAAGAGTCATATATGCCTGAAAAACAACTAAAGAACAAATACAAGAGGTACAAACAAAGTGTTCTGGGTGTGGAGAGGAAGGGTGAGATCATATCTCTTTGGAGGGAACAGAGAAGGCTTCATGAAGGAGGGCATGTCTGAGCAGGGCCTTGAAGGACAGGGTGAATTTCCAAGCTTATTTCGACAGGTGGAGATAAGGAACAGAAGGGGAATCTCAGGCAGAAGAAATGCCATTAATTGCTGCAGAAGCTCAAGGGTGGGGTATGCTTGGGGAAGAGTCATCCAATTTTATTCAAGCACAGGGTGCATGGAGGGGTGAAAAGGGAAATAACCTGGAAGAGCAGATAGAAGCCAAAGCATGGGGGAATTTAAATGTCCTAAGGAGTTCGAGTCTTCTTATATGGGCAGTGGGTAGTGAATGGGGAGGGGAGAAGGGAGAGGTGTGTTATTGCTCGGTCGTGTCCAACTTTTCATGACCTCATTTGGTGTTTTCTTGGCAAAGACGCTGGAATGGTTTTCCATTTCCTTCTCCAGCTCATTTTAAATATGACTTGCCCAGGGTCATGCAGTGTCTGAGGCTGGATTTGAATCCAGGTTTTCCCAATTCCAGGCCCAGCACTCTATCCACTGTGCCACCTAGCTGTTCATGTGAGTGATGTGATCAGAAATGTGCTCTAGGACATTTTCCTGTCTCGATCCCTTCTCTCCTGCGAAATTTTTCTGTGACCCCTGGGTATATAGGTATATAAAATACGTATACATAACCTTTTATTGTGACCCCCCACATTCAGTTACACAACCCTATATGGGGGCATGACCCACAATTTCAGAAGCTAGGCTTTAGGGAGACTAATTTGGCAAAAGTGTGTAGGATGGATCAAAAGGATGAGAAACCAGTGAAGGGGAGACAAGAGGCCCTTGTCTTGGTACCAGAATGAGGGCCTGAGTGAGGATGAAAGGAAGGTACAGAGACACTGGAAAGAGAACTGACAGGATCTGGTGATTACAGGTACAGGGAGGGCTTGTGGGGTTTGGGAGACTGAGGAAGGTCAAGGGTGACTAAGGTTTGGGGTTTAGGTGACATACTGGTTAATGAGGACAATAAAGGTGAAAACTGGCAGCAGGTAGATCTCATTTCTTGAGAGATTTTCGGGCTATGATTTAGACTACATCTAGAAAAAAAACGAGCTCTGTATATGCCCATGAGGGGGCTAGAAGTAAATCTACAGGGGCCCTGCAGCTCCACAAGTAAGCCAAGCTGAATTCAGATCACAAGCTGGCTTCAAGCAGATCTGGTGCAATAACTCAACTATAGTAACCTGAGTAAGGGCATCAATCAACCCACCAACATTCATTAAGCTCCTCTTGTATACTGTTCTAGGATCTGGGAATGCGCACACACGCGCACACACATCCCCAAAACAGCGAAAGTCCTTGCAACAGGGCTGTGTGAAAAATACAAAAGGACTGCATAATTAAAAAAAAAACCAGACAACTGAAGGGGGTCCAATCATCATTGGGAGCAGTGCATCAACCATCATCATTTCAGTTCTTTCCCCTCTATCCTGTCCTTCCCCACTACTGTCTCAGCAGCAGACTGGGGGAGGATCCTTGGAATGAGATTTCATTCCATGGGGAATTGTCTGTTTTGACTGATTCGGTGCTGTCCAGCTCGACTTCAGGGTGGCCTGTGGCGAGCCAAGCACTTTCCAAACAGGGAAGAAGGCCGGGGTCGTGGGGAAGTGGGAAGGGGATCCAGGACACTGCAGGAGCAGTTCCAAACAGCAAGCTCTCCTGAGAGCCCTTCTCCCCTGTCTGCCCACCTGTCTTCCTAAACCTTCATATAATCTGCAGTCTCTTGATGGAGTGATGGCTGCTGCCCGTGCATGGTGACCCCCCACCTAGCTTAGGTTGACTGCGGGGTGAGTGGCTAGAAGACTGTTCTCTCTGGGATCTTACAGGATGCTCAGAAAAGGCCTGCGATGACTTGGCACAAGATGCGAGGCCACTCTCGACTTTGGCTCAAAGGCCTGGAACGAGTCTATAGCTCTGTGTCCAAGCTTGCTTTTATTTTGTTTATGTCAAAGCTGGGAGAGAAGTTTAGAATCACTAGCCCACTGTCATGTACAATGAAGAGCTGAATAAATTCCTTTTGACATCAATGATGACTCCCCCTTGCCCCCCAAAGGGCACCCTTTTCTAGGGATGGAAAAGTGAGCGCAAGCTCAGCTGGTGCAAAGCAGAGGAAGAGGCTCCAGGGTGGGCCTGACCTCAATATTCATCATGGCTTAGTCCTCCAGGTCAGCTCTGAAGAAAAATAAACCATAACTGGAAACTGATACAGATGTCATGATCACCCTTACTTACCACGATGACAACCCAAGGGGAGAAAGCCTCAGGACCGGGGAGCAGAGGTTGCCACAGCTGTAGTCCTGCTCCTAGCCTCAACCAGTCCCTCCCCATGGACTCACTCTGACCACCGGCTCTTCACCACCACCACCACCAGTGCACTCTCAAGCTCCAAAGGGCCCCATCCCCACTGTCTGGTGGCAGCATGGATGCAATCATTTTCTACTCATTTCCACTAATCATAATAGCCCCTGCACAGCCTGAGGGTCCCTACCCCATCCCGCAGTGCCCTGTTCTTCCTGCTCTTCTAGCAGAAGATGAGCCTGGGTGGATTTCATGCATTTGCACCGGGTTTTCTGACCTGGCTAAAGCCTCCTGGAAGATGAGCTCAATTGTGAGGCCTTAACAACTCTGTCTTAGAGTGAAAAGGGGAAAAGTCTCTCAGCCTAGCCCTGGGTCTGGCCTCAGGGCCCCGGGAGAAGCTGCAAAAGGGAGAGCAAAGACTCTCCATCCAGGGAGGGCGGATGACCTTTTGGAAGGTTTAGTGACAGACCCTCTTGGCGTCAGGCCGAAGGACCAGACGACCTCGAGGTTCTTAGCAGCCCTAGAAGGAAAGGTCTCTCTCTAAGCATCTTTGTTCCCAGAGGAAGAGTCAGGAAGGAAAAGAAGCACAGAAACTCAGCAGGACCAGGCTTACCTTGACCTGCTGATGATGGGAAGTACAGATTCTCAGCTTTCTCTGGACCTTCTTTGGGGCACCAAAGGGTTAACATGTTATTTGCCTTTAATGCTCGACAGACAGCAGAACTTTGCACCTGGGGAGCTGGACTTGTGAAACTGTCTCCGGGAAGGCTCTCAGCCCGGGGTGCTTGAGAAGCAGCCTTCCCCCCCCCAAACCAAAGTAATTGTTTAATCAAAGCAGCAACCGGCCAACCAGAATCTTCCTTGCCTTTGTTAAATTGTAGTCTTCCAACTGTGATTTTGCAAATCCAGGGGAATCTTTAATTGCCCAGCTGTGCCGCCCCTGATGAAACAAGGATTCCTACTGTTTGTGAAATCATGTTGGACGCGCCAAAAATATCTTTAGCGCTAAGGAGAAGGAGGCGAATTGGGGTGGGGAGGGATGGGGGAAGGGGAATCGGGAGGAAGGTTTCTTGGGTAAATTGGGAATGGTCTCATGTTCATATCTGACAGAGGTAAAGCTGAAATCGAATCCACTTGCCCACCTCCACATTGCTTGAAAATGTCCTGCAAGGGTCTCTGTTTTTAGGTCCTGGCCATCTCTAGAGTTGTAACAAGTACTACCTATCAAATACCCCTGGGTATGGGGAGGCTAGTGCCTTGTCCCTTGAGTCTACAAGAGGTCAAGAGAGGGTAGAGATCACAAAACTCTTTCTGGGGAAGAACTGGGAGAAGATGTTGATAGAGGGAAGAAGGAAGGAAGAGCCCCAACAAGTTCAGGCAAAAAAAGGGGAGAAAGGAGGGGGAGATGGTGAGAAGGATGAAGAAAGACTGGTTGTCAGACTGTCTTTGAAGAGAACAGAAAGAAAGGTCACCATGAGAAGGTCTTAGATTGTGACTATCTTAAAGACTGAGGGAGTCTAATAAGTATGCAGACTGATGGTGAAGCACACACCTTCCCGTCTCTTGGCAGAGAGGTGGTGGACCAGGGGTGCAGAAGGAGGCATGCATTTCACATGTGTGAATTTGTTTTTCTTGATTATGCTTCTTGGTTGCAAGAGAGAGCTCTTATTTGGCAGGGAGTATGTGGGTGGATAAGGAGGATTGTGGGAGAGGGCAGTTATAGTGATGCCAAAAAGGAAAAGAGTGTCAACGAGGGACAAAGAACAAAAGGAAGGTCAGAAGGGAGACCAAGATAATCACAAACATGGTAAATGTGATACACATTAACAGGAATTCATGGTTTCCTATATGACCTCTTCTTTTCCTGTTCTTTGGAAATGGAAATGTTATTGTTGGTTGGTATTAACATTCGTGATAAAAAAAGAGAACGCGTGTACAGAACTGTTGGATATTTTAGGGGGCACTCATTCTCTTGACTGGGGATTGGGGTGACAAAGAGGGCAGTGAGCGGCTACCCTCGCGGGGTTCACAAAGCAAGCATGACATATGACAGGTCAGTCACATCATGGAAGGGAGGAAGGCAGGCAGCTTCAAGGGTGAGGTGCTCAGGAGTCAAATTTGCTTTCAAACAAAGACAATTGAGGTCTCTGCACTTCTGTTTTGAGGGTGAAATAGAGCATTAACTCCCCTCCTCCCCAAGAGTGTTTGCATTTTAGAATAGGCCTTTGGAACAGAGCTAATTAACAATCTTGCTCCTGATCTGGGGGCAAGAGAGGAATAAAGAAATAAGGAATCTGTCTGCTTCTTCACAAATATTCCTTCTCTATGCCTCCCTTCCTGAATAATTTATTTCTACAGCTGGATTTGCTTTGCATCTCAGCTCCATCCACATGGATTTCTCTGATAGAGTCACATTTTCCCCCTCTGGATTTCTTCCCTGGATTGAGAGAGATACCTATTCCTCATTAGGTCCCAAAGGTTCTGCTCCCAGCACCTTGGGGGTGGGGTCCCTGATATGTTCCTATTTGTCTGCCTACCCCATACTCCAAGTCCTGGTTCCCTGAGGTCATACTAGAGGAAATACTTTCAAATTTGGTTTTAAAAGACTTCTCAGCCCTCAGTGGTGGGAATGAGGGTAAGATTTATCTTTGTAAGTATAGCTTCTATTAGGCACTCAAGGAAGAACTTTTATAGAGGAGGGGAAAATGTGGGGGTGGTGGGCAATACTTGAATCTCATTGGAATTGGTTCAAAGAGAGAACACACACACACACACACACACACACACCTGGGGGTATAGAAATCTATCTTACCCAATAGGAAAAGAGGAAGGGAAGGGGATATGAGAAGCGGGGGGGGGGGGGGGGGGGGGATGATTAAAGGGATTAAGAAGGATAAATTGAAGAAAGTAGGATGGAGAGAAAGCCACAGTAATCATAACTGAATGTGCATGGGATGAGCTCACCCATAAAACAGAAGCAGATAGCAGAATGGATTAGAAACCAGAATCCAACAATATGTTGTTTACAAGAGACACACTTGAAACAGAAAGATCTACACAGAGATAACATAAAGGGCTGGAGCAGAATCTATGATGTTTCAGCTGAAGCAAAAAAAGGCAGAGGCAGTAATCATGATCCCAGACAAAGTAAAAACCCAAACAGATCTAATTAAAAGAGATAATGAGGGGGGGGGCAGCTAGGTGGTGCAGTGGATAGAGCACTGGCCCTGGATTCAGGAGGACCTGAGCTCAAATCTGACCTCAGACACTTAATACTTACTAGCTGTGTGACCCTGGGCAAGTCACTTAACCCCAATTGCCTCACACACACACAAAGAGATAATGAAGGAAACTATATTTTGCTAAAAGGTACTATAGACAATGAAGTAATATCAAAAAATTTTAAGGACAAATCTTGCTTATAAAGGCCTCATTTCTCAAACATATGGGGAAATGAGTCAAATTTATAAAAATAAGAGCCATTCCCCAGTTGACAAATGGTCAAAAGATATGAACAGACAACTTTCAGAAGAAATCAAAAGCTATCTATAGTCATATGAAAAATGCTCTAAATCACTAGTGATTAGAGAAATACAAATTAAACTAATTCTCAGGTACTACCTCACACCTATGAGAAATGGCAAATGCTGGAGGGGATGGGGGAAAATAGGCACACCAATAAACTGTTAGGAGTTGTGAACTGGTCCAACCATTCAATTTGAAACTATGCCCAAAGAACCATAAAACTTTGCATACCCTTTGACCCGGCAATACCATCACTAGGTCTGTAACCCAAAGATCAAGGAAAAGGACCAATATGTACAAAAAAGTTATAGCTGCTCTTTTTGTGGTGGAAAAGAATTGGAAATTGAGGGGCTGCCCATCCATTGGGGAATGGCTGAACAAGCTGTGGCATATTATTGTGATGGAATATTAATGTGCTAGAAGAAAGGATGAGGCAGGTAGTTTCAGAAAAAAACCATAGTAAGATCTTTATGAACTGATGCAAAGTGAACTTGAGAAGAACCAGGACATCCTTGTGCACAACAACAGCAACATCATAATGATGATCAACTGTGAAAGACGTGGCTAAAGGACTCATGATGAGTAAATGCCGTCTGCCTCCAGAGAGAGAGAAGTGATGAACTCTGAGAGCAAACAGAAGTATAATTTTCTTTATCTTCCTTGCTTTTTGTGTGTGATATGGCTAATATGGAAACATGCTTTGAATGATTTCACATGTATAAGTGATATCATTTTGCTTGCCTTCTCAGTGGGTGAGGGAGGGGTGGAAGGGAAGGAGGGAAGGAAGGAGAGAATTTAGAACTCAACATCTAAAAAGAAAAGTGTTAAAAATAAATAATTTAAAAAAAGAATAGCATCTATTTATTTGAGCTAGAGGGAAATGGTTGTGGGGGGTGGGGAGGAAAGAGAAGGAAAAGGAGCGGTGTCATTCCCCGTGAACAATCCCCAAATCACACTGGGCTTTACAATGACCCCAGCCCTCTCCCTACGTAGGCTGATCTAAAAATCGGCTCATGATGATGGCACATATGGTCCCCAAATAATTTCTATACCTTGCCCATTCTTTCAGTTCCCTGAGAGAAAGTGAGTGGTCTTCACGAAGCTTCACCACAGCAGTAATCCGCTGTCCCCATGTCATGTCTGGAACTCCAATGACAGCCACGTCTGTGGACAAAAGAACTGGCCTGAAGACATTCTGAGAAACCGAGGACCTCGTGAACAAAGTCTCTAGAAGGTTCAGATAATAAATCAAGCAGTGAAGAACACAGCAGAAGGAAGACCGTCATACTGACCAGATGATTAAAAGAATTAACAAAAGAGTCAGTGCTGGAGGCCCAAGGCAAAATGGTCGGTAAAACGCTTTATATCAATAACTGCAGGGCCCAAGAGATCATCCATCTCATCCAACCCCTTCATTTCTCAGAGGGGAAAGCGAAGGAAGTGACTTGCCCAAGGTGCCTAGACTCTTATCCCTCTGCTTTTCCAAGTCTCTAGGTGATCTCTTCCTTTCTTGGAACTCCCAAGCTTTGCAGGGGTTGCTTGGCTTAGTCTTAACTGTGTTTAGACCAGAACAACAGTTGTGAGGTCCCCAAGCTATACGCTGTACCCCTTGGTCGGGCCCCAGGGACAAAGATGGGGAGGCCTGGTAACCCAGTGGCCCCAGCAGATGTAGACTGAGGGCATCACAGTCAAGGTGTCCTTCTTTTCCTAACCTGCCTTGCCCAAGACAGGAGCAAAGTTCCGGCTCTAAAATTCAAGTCGAGTTATGGATCCCTGTTTGTTCTTTCTAAATACATTTTTATTGATATCTTTTGCTTTAACTTTGTCTCCATTCCTCCTTTTAATATTGAATATTCCTCCTGTCTCATTCCTCCCCACCCCATGTAATAAGGAATATTTTTTAAGAAAAAAAAAAAGAAAAGAGGAGGAAGAGACAAAGCAATCAGCAAAATGGACCACTGAACTGAAAACACTGGAACATCTGTGTGATGCTCCACAGCTTTGGTTGTTTTGAGGTTGTTGCCGTTTCTATTGTGGGAGCCATTGTGGACATCCTTGTCTTGGCTCTGCTGACCTCACTCTGCATCGGTTCATGTCAGTATTCAGCGCTTCTCTATACTTACCATGTGTGTCCTTTCTTTTGTTGTTGTTCAGTCATTTCAGTCATGTCTGACTCTTCATGACCCTATTTGGGGTTTTCTTGCCAAAGATATGGGAGTGGTTTGCTGTTTCTGTCTCCAGCTCATTTAACAGATGAAAAAAACTGAGGGAAACAAGGTTAAGAGACTTGCCCAGGGTCACACAGCTAGTAAGTAAGTGTCTGAGGCTGGATTTGAATTCAGGTCTTCCTGAGTCCAGGCCTGGCACTCTATCCACTGTACCACCACCTAGCTGCCCTACCTAGTCCTATAGATTATTATATGTGGAGCCTGATGTTGTTTTTAATTGTCTCTAGAATCTGCTGTCTATCTGATTTGTTGTTGAGTCATTTTAGTTGTGTCTAACTGTGGGACCCCCTTTGGGATTTTCTTGGCAAAGATCCTGGATTGATTTGCCATTTTCTTTTCTAGGTTATTTTACAGATAAGAAAACTAAGGCAAACAGGGTTAAGTGAATTGCTCAGGATCATATAGCTAGTAAGTGTCTGAGGCCAGATATTAATTCAGTTCCTCCTGACTCCAATATTCATTACCTCCATTAAGTTCCTTCTCCACTGTCTTCTCATGACATGGAGGTGACCCTGGGCTAGTTCACGGGATTAAAATCCTGGCAGAACTCTGAAGGACTTATGCAAAATGCAATCCATCTACAGAGAAAGAACCGATGGTATCTGAATACAGATTGAAGCATAATTTTTTTGTTAGTTCCTTTTTCTAAAGTTTTTTTTTTTTGTCTGTTTTCTTCCACAACCTGACTTATGTGGAAATGTTTTGCATGACTACACATGTATAACTTATATTGAATTGCTTGAGTTTTTAAGGGAGGAGTGGGGAGGGAAGGAGGAAGAGAATTTGGAACACAAAGTTAATCAGTGTTAAAATTTGTTTCTACATGTAATTTGGGGAAAAAATAAAATTTTAAATAAATTAAACTTAAAAAAAAAATCCTGGCAGACCCTGCCAGGTTCAGTGATGGCCTCCATGTCTGCTGTCTGAGGACTGGCCTTGGTAAATTCAGAGAGCCTGATCTCTGGCCTCAGGGCAATGAATTCTTTGGGCATACACACTCTCAAAGAACATCAACTAAACTGCAGTGCATATACTTACACGGACAAAATCACATTGGAGAAGGGATTTAGTGGAGGTGATGAGTATTACCACCAGAAGAAGAGACCTCATAGCTTTCCTAGATTTTCCTTTGATCAATGTTATACCATCACTCAGTGTCATAGCTTCTTAATACCAAATCTTAAGCATTGAGAGTTTTGGTTGTTGTCTTAGTGACCATGTCATAGTCTGGACCCAAAAAAACTGTCCTGGATGTCCTGAAAGTTCATAAAGTCTCCTTCTAGGAAATCCAGGGAATAAAATAAAGCAGGATCATTTACAGGCCTAGCCATGGTCAAATACTCAGCAATACTATTTGTTATAGTGGGGGAGGGGGCTGAATTAAATATCCAGGCCGCCATCTTGGTTAAGAATCAGACATCAAATGGAACTAGGCAGACACTCATTCATTCTTTACTAGATTTTGGGGAAACTGTTAAGGCAGAATGTTCCTGTAGGCTGGAACAAGTGACACCAAAGGATATGAATAAATAGAATTGCAAACTACTGCCAGTCATATCAAAGAATGTTCCAAATTGCTAATGATAAAAGAAATGCATATCGGAACAACTCTTAGGTTTCCCCTCACACACAGCAAGCTGGTGAAGATGACAAAAGATTGAAACAGTCAATGTTGGAGGGGCTGTGGGAAGAGAGGCACCAAGCCTAGATATCGCGGATGGAGGTGTGATTGAGTCCAGCCATTTGGTTTTTTTTTTTGCAAAGCAATTTGGAGTTATGCAAATAAAGTGACTAAAATGCCCATACCCTTTGACTCAGATATTCTGTTACTAAGCATAAAATCCCAAGGGAGGTCACTGAAAATATTTCTCTTAGCATTTTCTGTGGTAACAGGAAATCGAAAACAAAGTAGATGCCCATCAATTGGGTAATGGCAGAAAAAAAATTATAAATTTAATGGACTATTAATTATTGTGCTCTAAGAAAGAATAGGCAGCTAGGGCGGATATAGTGCTGAGCTTGGAATCAGGAAGATTCCTCTTCTTGAATTCAAATCTGGCTTCAGATACTTAGCTGTGTGACACTGAGCACGTCACTTAATCCTGTTTGCCTCAGTTTCCTCATCTGTAAAGTGAGCTGAAGAAGGAAATGGCAAAATCCAATATCTTTGCAAAGAAAACCCCAAAGAATAAGAGACAACTGAACTTGGAAATGAAGATGATATAAAATTTCCCCAAAATCATTAAAATTAAAGACCATGAAAATTTTTTAAAAAACTGAAAATGAGTGGTGCAGTAGTGCACACCTGCGACCCCTTCTAAAGCACCTGATGGACACGTCATAAATGTTTATTGATTGATTGGTTGCTACTGGGGGAGGCTGAGGCCATCAGGCTAAAGCTGATGTAATGTCTGAACTACGTCCAGCACTGATATAGTGAGCCCCTGGGAGTGGAGGGTCACCAGAAGGAGAGGGCAAACCAGCAGAGGTCTAAAAAAATGGAGCACAGTAAAACTTTGGGCCCATGTGTGGCTGCTGTACTTCTAGCCCAGGTGAGAGAGGGAGACCCTCAAATAATTGGAGAAGCCCCTGGGAGAGCAGATACTTACCCACGATGCTTGGGTGGCACAATAAATGGCGCTCCACTTCGAGAGCGCTGATTTTATAACCGCCACTCTTAATGATGTCCACAGATGTCCGGCCCCTGATCCAGTACCTATCATCCTTGAACACAGCTGTATCTCCTACAAAAAAGAGGCAATCCCTGTTAACGTTTATTCCTTTAACAACAGAGCTTGTTGACCTTATTAAGCTTCGGTTTCCTGTATAATCATATTAACCAGCAAATGCCTTCCCCAAGAAATAAGGCTAGCTAAGGCTTTATTGTCTCTAAGAGGTGGGATTAAACAGGACTTCCATTTAATTCATGATAACTCACCACCTGAAACAGGTGTCTTACCTGGCTATCTCATCAGTGCTGAAGATGGGCTAAGTGGCAACGTGTCCTGGATGCTTACAGAGGAAACTTCAGACTCTTAATGCTTTATCAATGAGCCTCCACTAAAGTCATCCTTCCTGCATATATACAGGTGGCATGGAGGGAACAGGGCCATCGATCTGAGTGTTTTCCCTCTGTTGAGCATCTCCTATTTGTTCTGTCTTTATTTTATTTATACACAGTTATTTGAATGCCATCTCTCCCATTGATACCAACGTATTGACGCCCATTTGGTTCCCTCTGAGCGCAATGGCCAAGCCCATCAACCCCCATTAGACAGAGCTCTTGTGGGGCAGGGACTACAGTTTTACCTTTCTTAGTATGCCCAGGGCACAGGGCAGTGCTGAGCACCTAGCACTGCGTAAATGCTTGTTGAACACGAAACTAGAAATTTCTGTGTAATAGGGGCTAGGAAAGGACCCTATCAAATCAAAGAGTTGCAGAAGGTCTTCATGAGTTGCTGTGGCTCCCATATTAATCACTTGGTGGCTGAGCAAATGATAGAGTAGTATGTGGGGGAGGGGCACTTGAAAGCCACATCACTGTTTTTAGAATCACCCAAGAGACAGTAAAGTCATTACAGACTAATTGTCTTACTCCCCCCGTCCCCCAAGTGGTCCCTATCTGTCTCTTTGATATCCCCAATGTGCCTGACCCATAGTAGGTGCTCAATAAATGCTTGATGACTGACTCTCCCCCCAAAAAGATCTTTCAATCTAAACACTGAGCAGAATATGAAATCTCTATATATTTCCCATCACTCTTCAACAGAAGAAAAGACTTAGCCACAGGAGAAATTAGAAATGAGCAGCCCCAGCTTTTCTTTGGGGATACAAGTTTTTGCTCTCAGAATCCATCCCATCTTGCACTATGTCCCTGACAACATCACCAAATACCTCTGGGGCTTGGTGTCTCCAGCTGCACATGTGAGGCTCACTATCATGCTTGTGAACGGCTTTGAGATCCTTAAATAAAAGCGTTTGTAAATGCAACATAAAACCAGGAGATGTGAATCTGACAACTTTGGTGTGGGGCTAGGGTGGTAATTTTTCCAGGAGAGGGAACAGGAGGAGCTGTAATTATGAAAGGGCATCTATGTCACTGGGGATGATAGCAGAGCAGAGTCAATTAGAATTCCTTCTTCAGGGTTCCGAGGGAGGGTGGGAGAATGAAAGAAAAGACGGAAGAGTGTGTGGCAGGTGGGCTCTGATAATTAGCCACTCTTACTGGGCCTGGGAAGATGGAGGATGGGGTCATCTCAGCATAACCTGGCTAAATGCTTAACAAACTGTTGCACTTTGATAACTGTTTAACATGATTAGACCCATTCCGCTAATACAGCCTCTGCCAACCTTTGGGCTAAGGGTGGAGGGAGGAGGGAAGGTGTCTCCTGGCCTCTGATTTCAATTTCAGACTCTTGATAGGAGCACCAGGGGGCTCTTAGCTTTAACCTATATGTCAATCTTTCTTCTCTCTTTAATGATGCAAGGTTCCATTGTGTCCACACACCGAGCTTGATTCCCCACTGGGGTTTCACTGACAGCCCTTATTTCAGTGGTCTGAAAGCTCATGCACAGGAACCGGCCATGATATCTGGGCAAATCAGCAATCCCAGACATACAGAAGGAGAGCAGGATAAACAGAGCCCGGGGATTTATGGTGTATTTTCTTCTAGTCCTCAGCATGGATAGATAGAGTTAGACCTGGTTAAAGAAATTGAGGAGTTTGCTGGAGCCAGAAGTACCTTTTCCCTGCTGCTTCCATAGCAGACAAGTGGAACACAGTGCTAGCAATTCCACATTATCCCAGGCTATCATACAGGACACCCACTTGCCTTGGATGAAAAGAAGGTGGTGCTTCATCGGAAATGCCTCTAGTTCATAGAAACCGCGTTTGTAGGAACGTGAACATCATAGTACAGATGAAGGAGAACTGCACTGGAATACCTGGCTTTGAGGTCCAGTTCTGACTTAGCCTCGCGTAGGCTTGGTTTTCTCATTTGCAAATGGGTATATTAAAAAAAAAATATTCTATTGAATTTGTCGTTTTTTGTTTTACAACACCAAAATGTCTCAGTGTCCTTTCCTTGCCTCCCTCCCAGGGAATTGTCCCTTATAACAAATGGTTTTTTAAAGAAAGAAAAAGAGAAAAACAATCATCAAAACAGATCAACACACCAGAAAAGTCTGGAAATCTATGTAACATGCCATATTCATTGACTTCTGGCCTCTGCAAAGCAGTGAGGTGGGGCATCTTGTCATATCTCTTCTCTGGGGTCATGCTTGTCCTTCTTAGCCTGGAATGTCCCTTTGCAGGCCCCTCCCCCACCTTCTCATACTTGTGGAAGGGTTTAGGCTGGCCAGCCTTCATCCCCCCCCCCATTCAAAACCACCCCCTCCTCACTTTCCTCTCCCTTCCTCCTTTTCAGGTCCCCTTGGTGTGCTGTCTTTCTCCAAAAGAATGTAAGCTGCTTGAGGGTAAGAATAATCTTTCTTGGGGGCAGCTAGGTGGTGCAGTGGATAAAGCACCAGCCCTGTATTCATGAGTACCTGAGTTCAAATCTGGCCTCAGATACTTGACCCTGGGCAAGTCACTTAACCCCCATTGCCCTGCAAAAAACCAAAAAACCCCCCCAAAAACAAACAAACAAAAAGAATGATCTTTCTTGTTGCCTGTATTTGTATCCCAAGCACTTAACACAGCACCTGCAAGTAGTAATTGTTTAATAAATGCTTGTTTCCTTCCCTCCTTTCCTCCCTCCTTCCTTCTTTCCTTTCTCCCTCCTTTCTTCCTTCCCTCTCTCCTTCCCTCCTTCCCTCTCTCCCTCCTTCCTTCCTTCTCTCCCTCCCTCCTTCCTTCCTTTCTTCCCTCCCTCCCTCCTTCCCTCTCTCCCTCCCTCCTTCCTTCCTTTCTTCCCTCCCTCCCTCCTTCCTTCCTTCTCTCCCTCCCTCCTTCCTTCCTTTCTTCCCTCCCTCCCTCCTCCCCTCTCTTCCTCCTTCCTTCCTTTCTTCCCTCCCTCCCTCCTTCCTTCCTTCCTTCTCTCCCTCCCTCCTTCCTTCCTTTCTTCCCTCCCTCCCTCCTCCCCTCTCTTCCTCCTTCCTTCCTTTCTTTCCTCCCTCCCTCCTTCCTTCCTTCCTTCCTTCCTTCCTTCCTTCCTTCCTTCCTTCCTTCCTTCCTTCCTTCCTTCCTTCCTTCCTTCCTTCCTTCCTTCCTTTCTTCCTTCTCTCCCTCCCTCCTTCCTTCCTTTCTTCCCTCCCTCCCTCCTCCCCTCTCTCCCTCCCTTCCTCCTTCCTTCCTTCCAACATTGATGTTTGATTGTTTTGTGGTTGTCCTCTTCATTTGCATTGTTGTAGTCATTGTGTATAGTGTGGACTTCCCTGTGCCTCAGTTCATGTAAGTCTTTCCACACTTCTCTGAAGTCACCATTTCTTACAGCATAGTAATTTAAAACAGGAATGTCCATATGGTCAACACACTGCATTGCGGGGGGGGGGGTTCCCCTCACTAAGACTTCTCTATGTTGATGAAACCATAGTCCTTCACATATCTGTGTACTGCTACTAGTCAGGTAAATCAGGGGACAGGTGAAAAGATAGCTTGCTTAGATTTTAGGAAAGCTTTTTACCAACCTTTAATGATATTCTAATGGAAAATATGGCAAGATGTGGGCTTTGGTGTTCAGTCATTTCAGGCACACCTCACTCTTCATGACCTCATTTGGAATTTTCTTGGCAAAGATACTGGAACGGTTTGCCATTTCCTTGTCCAACTCAGATCATAATGTTGGGGCCAATTCATTAATTCATTCAACAAGCATTTATTGAGCGCCACTCCACTCCATCCTCTATTCAGCCACTAAAGTGATTCTCCTAAAAAAACACAGGCCCAATCATGCCACTCCTCTATTTAGCAAACTTCGGCAGCTTCCTATTGACTCCAGGATAATGCTATGCTTGACATACAAAGCCCTCGACAACCCAGTCCTCTCCTTGCTTTCCAGTCTTCTTATATCTTATTCTCTAACACATATCGATTCAGTGGCACTGGCCGGGGACACATGGCTGTTCCATGAATAAGACACACTCCATCTCTTGGATCCAGCCATTTTCTCTGACTGTCCCCTATGCCTGGAATACCCTCCCTCCGCACCTCTGCCTATTGCCTTCCCTGGCTTCCTTTAGGTCCCAACTAAAAATCCTTTCTTCTACAGGGAGTTTTTCCCAAACCCTATTGACTTTCCTCTTTTACTTTTTCTCCTATTTAACCTGCACATTGCTTGTTTGTACAAATTTGTTTGCCTGTTGTCTCCCTGTTAGATTGTGAGCTCCTTAAAGGCAGAGACTGTTTTCCTCTTTTCCTATTTCTGGTGCTTAGCATGGTGCCTGGCACATAAAAGGTGTTTAATAAATGTTTATTGACTGACTGTCATGGTGTTAAGGAAACAAAGACAAAGGAACTACATTGGTGTGTGTGTGTGTGTGCATGCTTGCGTGTGTGCGCATGTGTGTCTATAGAAGAGGTACACGCAAAATATGTGCAAAATAATTTCCAGGGCAATGTAGTTTCTAGGGCATGGGTACTAGCAACTGCAGAGTTAAGGGATATAATAAGATGGCTTTTAATAGTGATAAATGTCTTATAATTGAGTTCAAAAACCCCACTTCACAAATACGAGATTGGTAAGGGATAGTTTATTAGTAAGTGATTGAGGGGTTTCAGCAGACTGTAAAATCTAGGAGTTGATACTGTAATAGAGCATCTGAAAAAGCAAACAGGATCAGAGGCTTCATGGAGGGGCATGGTACTCAGGAATGGTGGGGTGACAGTATCACTCTATCCTGCTTATCTACCTCTGGAATATTGGGTTCATTTCTGGGTGCCACACTTTAGGAAAAGCACTGATAGGTGGGAGAGTGTCTAGGGATGGGCAGCCAGGATCATAAAGGGGCTCAAGACCCTGCCATATGGGAAATGGTTAAAAGAGCTAGGGGTATTTAGCTTGGAGAAGATTCAGGGTGAAGTAGGATAATTGACTTCAAATCCCTGAATGGTTATACCATGGAAAAGGAATAGACTTTCTTTTTCTTTTCTTTTCTTTTTTTTTTTTTTTGGCCTGGCCCCAGGGGGCAGGACTAGAAGCAGTGTGTAGAAGCTTCAAAAAGTCAAATTTAGGCTTAATATAAGGAATGAAGAAATAAAGTAAAGGCTGGTTACAGAAAGGAGTTGCTTTGCTGTGAGAATCAAGAGAACCAACTGGATTCCATCTCGTGAACACTGACTCCATCTTGTGCTGTCACAGGTATTATCCCCCATCTTGTTTTTCTACAATTCCTTCATGGGAAATGGATGGCATAAACCATCTATTGCTTTGTAAAATGCAGGTGGATGTGATTAATGAGCATCTCCTAATTCTAGGAAAGACCCTGAAATCTACTGGCCCCCTCCCAACTTGGAAAATCCATCATCCTTCCTCCAATTAGAAATCAGATCTGCTAATTTTGTGTCCTGGTTCATTTCCCATTAATTTTCTTTTAATGCATAAAAAAATCTGTCTCCCTCTGTATTTAGGGTCCAGTACCAAGCTGAGAAGGTCTGGTCCCGATATGTTATGCAATTGGCAAACATTGCTTAATAAGTTGCTATGCTCAAAAACTCGAATATTGTTTCTTCAGTCATTTCGATCAATCCACTCAGCACAGGGAAAACTTCCAAACAATTAAGAGCTATCTCTGAGGGCTGCACTATTAGGTGATAGCACCCTCTCACTGCAAGAATTCAAACAAAAGCCGGGCCACTCGTTTGCTATGTTGCAGAGAGGGACTCAATCTTAGGCAGAGGGTTGGCCCATACAACCTCTAAGTGCCTTTCCAACTATGAGATTCTGCAATCCTTCTGTACCCAAGGAAGTTCTTAGCCATTTAGTCAAAAGTCACTTGAGCTCTCTTACTCACATTTTTGAACATTTCTCATGCATTCAACATAGAGCTTTTCCCCCTCCCCAGTGATAAATGAGAGAGACTCAGGACACATATGTATTTTTTGGACACGATCAAGTCAAGTCAACAAGCATACCAAATATGGGCCAGGTCCTGTGATTAGAAGAAAGGCAACCATTTGTTTTGCCTGGCTATTCATATTTGTTATAATGTTTAATCTAATGGGGGAAGATGTGGGAGTGAAAGGAAATAGTTTTTGTTAATTGGGAAAATTAAATTGAAAAAAATGAGTAGGTTGGACTAAATGATGTTTATTGTCCCTTCCATCTCTAAATCTTATGATCCTAGGACCATGACCAATAGAGGGGATACAACTGCCCCCTCCTTTCCTTCAAAGGTGACAAATCCATGAGGGGGTGTTGTCATGAGTGAGAAAGAAGCTGTCCTTTGGTAGTTCCTTTTCTCTCCCACTTCAAGATCTATGAAAAGAGAACCTTTTCCATCCCCAAAGGGGTACTTAGCCAGGTACATTTTTAACATTTTAAACTTTCCCCCTAAAGAATTGCGTCTCCAATGTTGGCCATTAGTGGCTCTGGGATACACATTTCTTCCTACTGAGTGTGTGTGTGTGCGCGCGCGGGTGCGTGTGATATTTGTAATGCACGTCTGTTTATCTATATCACCTGCCTTAGGTCATAAACTCCCCAAGGGCACAGGCTACATCTGCTCACTTCTCTTTTGAACAGGACCCAGCAGAACATCAAACATAGATGAAGAGCAGTTGGAGTCAGAAGACTTGGGTTCTCATTCTGACTCTGCATTCGTTACCTCTGTGACCACGAGTAGGTTATTGTGCCTGTTTCCTCCTCTGTAAAGTGAGGGGTTTGGATCCCTAAGGTCCCTCCCAGGATTTAAGATCCTATGATATCAGCACTTAATCAATATTTAATGGTGATGACGCTGAGGAAAGGGCCCTCCCTTTTTCCCCACCCCATATGGTGCCTTCTCTAAAACTCTCACTTTGGACCCTTCTGGCTCTGCATGTGGCCACAGGCACCCATCCCTCTGCTTTGGGCAGATGCCCCTGGGAATGGCTGGTAAGGAAATGTAAGTACGCTCTTTCCACCACAGATGACAGACAGAAATTACCCTCTGCACTGTACCAGCTGTTACCAGACTAACAACCAGCATGTCCAGAACAATAACACACCAGGCAGCTGCCACGCCAATGAGGTTTGCCAACTCCGATGAGACTTGTTAAAAAATGTGGTGGATTAAAAAAAAAAAATCTTGTTATTCCTTTTAAAATAATGGTAGTGCATCAGACACAGAAACCAGATCCGGCACCAGCCACACATCCAGAGACTGTTAGGGCATGTTTATTTCTCACTACCCTCTCAGAACATCAACGTTGTACCATATAATTTGATCAACTCCAGGCTAGTAGAATGCTAAAAACGTCCCTAACAGATAACGGTCAAGTTGGTGGCCCCAGATAATCTCCCTTCTGCCATCTAGAGAGTCTTCTGCCATTTTAGGTGATGCCTTCTGTTCTCCACATTGATGTCGATGGGCCACCATGTCTAGCTCTACTAGGAGATAGCCCACACATTCCCATAGTTGAGGACTGTCACAACTACCCCCCCCCCCCAAGACTTACAAGACAACATCCTAGATAGCAAAAGGGATGCCTGACAGGCATTAATAGCCTGTTAATCATTTCCAAAGGTTGATAACGGCATGTGCAAACATACGCTTCCATTTCTTCAGTTTGGTTTCCTTAGTCAAACAGTGACACATAACCACCTGGTATTCTATAACACTTTCTCCAAACTATTCACAGTGCATTCAGACATTTTACTGTAGCTTGTCAGCCCTTGCAAGGCAGGTAAAGGCAGTTATTGTTACTCCCTTATCACAGATAGGGGGAAATTGGGCTCGAAGGAGATAAGTGACTTAGGATATTAAGGATCCAGAGGAGAGAGACAGGAAGAGATCTGAAAGCAGAAAGTGTCAGAGATGAAAGGGGCTTTAGAGAGGTCACCTAGCCCAAGTCCTTCATCACACAGAGGAGGAAACTGAACTCCTGAAAAGGACAGGGACTTTCCTAAGGTCACATAAAAGGAGCAAGTAGTAGAGAGGGATTGGAACCCAAGGCTCCCAACTAAACCTCTTTCTACTACATGACATTGTACTTGGCTGGTGTCATGAAGTGGATTGAAGACACAATTCAAGTTTGAGAGAATATATGGTTTTTGGCTTCCTGGCCCCCATTGCGTGTCCTAGTGAAAAACACATCCTTTGAGGTTTAGCTCAAGCTCCTTCCCTGGCTATGCTTGCTTGGAGGTAGCTCTCCTTTCTCACATTCATGCCACATTAGCATCAGGTGAATTAGGGCAAGGATTCACTGGAGGAAGAGAAGATTTAGGGGGAAGGTGACAGGGACCTTCAAATATTTGAAAGTTTATCATGGGGAAGGATTAACCTTGTTTTGTTTGGGCCACGAAGAATGAGTGGAAACTGCTAAGAGTCAAGGACTGATGCCAGGAAAAGATTCCTACCAGGACGGACTTGGAGAAGACAAAGACTGAAGTAGGGAGATCAATTAGGAGACTATAACAATGGTGTGGGGGAGTGGTTTTGAAGTGAGCTAGAGTGGTTACAGTGTGAATGGAGAGAAGGGGAGAGATGTCCTGACTCCCCCTTCAAAATCAGTAACACAATAAGACACAGTGACAGATTGAAGGGAGGGTTCAAGAATAAATCTCAAATGTGGCTATTAACAGGAAGAGAGAAGTCCAGAGTGGGGAAGAGGAAGGGTTCTGTTTTGGCCCACTTGAGTTTGAGATGCCAACTGGACTTCAATGTGGAGATATAGGAGATATAGGAAGGAGACCAGGGTTTTAACTAGATGTTTTTGGAGTCATTTCCATAGAGGTGATAAGTTGAATCTGTAGGACTGGATGGGGGGGGGGGGGAAGAGAGAGACAGAAACAAAGAGGGGGGGGGGAGAGAGAGAGAGAGAGAGAGAGAGAGAGAGAGAGAGAGAGAGAGAGAGAGAGAGAGAGAGAGAGAGAGAGAGAGAGAAAGACCAGGCCCGAACTTTGGGAGACGCCTTAATTTAGGGGGAAGAAGATGGATGATGAACCAGTAAAGGAGACTGATGGGTTGAAGAACTATGAGGAAAAAGGAGTCATGATGGAATGCAAGGTGCATACAGAAGGAGGAGATGGCTAACACTATGGGAAGTAGCAAGAAGGTCAAGGATGGCCTTCTCTTAAATGATTCACTTTAAGGCATGGTTATTTGCAACATGTTTTTTTGTATTCCCAAACAAAGACTTTCTCCTGCATCCCTCATATCACTTGTCCCTCAGTTAGCCACATCAGCAATGTGTCTTCTCCTCCCCACTCCAGGGCAATGAGGGTTAAGTGACTTGCCCAGGGTCACACAGTTAGTAAGTGTCAAGTGTCTGAGGCTGGATTTGAACTCAGGTCCTCCTAAATCCAGGACCCATGCTTTATCCACTGAGCCACCTAGCTGCCCCAGCAACGTGTCTTAATAAATGTTTGTTGGTTGAAAGAGAGACGTCCTCCATTTTGCCACTAGTCAGCCATCTCACAAATGCATTCCATTGGTCATGAGGAGAACTGGCAGAGTGTGGACAGCTTAGCCCAAACTCAAACTCTCCAAGTTCATGTCTTCTTGACAGTGGGTCAGTGATGCTGCCATTGTATCTGAAGAACAAAACCCTATCAGGCTGGGTCTCCTAAGAGTCCCCCAAAGGAAGTAGAAATACACAAGGTGATGGGTTCCCACTGTAAGTGGTAATGGACACTGGTATCTGTAAGATATCAATGCCATGAAGTCATAGCTAAGAAGAAAGTGCTGCTCTCGGGCATCTGATGGTCCAGCATTTCAGATGTTTATTTTACCTTTCAAGGGCACAAACAGAGCCACAGAGACCACCTTAGCTCTGAGGTCAAATGCTGACTTCAGTTCCTGGTACAAGCCATCTTATTCCAAGAAATGTAATGCAACATTTAAATGGGCCTAGGACAGTGGTTCCTCCTCTTCTTCGCTTCCTTTTCTTTTCTCCTCCTCCTCCTTTCCACTCCAGTAAATAATAGCTACCTTGAAGTTCCTTTCTCAAGGTGGAAAATCTCTCCAGTATTGTTTACCTTGAAACCTAGGAATAGCTGCCGTTGCATTTCTGGCTTCATGAGAGGTGAGGACAAACCGAACTGGATGCATGGAAGTTCACTGAAGCAGCATGGGAAACTAACTAGGAAGAACCTCTGAGTGGGCTTGATGGATGCCACCTGTAACAAGGTATTTACTTCTCAGAATCAGGGACAATGAAAGAAAGTGGTTTTGGAGTATGAAACTATAGGTGGCATTCTGCCTCACCCACTTGGAAAATTCCAAATTTAGTTTTTGGGCACCAGCCCTGGATTCAGGAGGACCTGAGTTCAGATCCAGCCTCAGACACTTGATACTTACTAGCTGTGTGACCCTGGGCAAGTCACTTAACCCTCATTGCCCTGTAAAAACAAACACACAAACAAAACAAACAAACAAAACCCAACCCCTCTCTCCCCCCAGATTTAGTTCTTTTTCCTGTCATGGGGCCCAGAGTACCCCAGAAGTTCTCTGGGGCACATCAAAGAATCTTCTCCTTGAGAAACTAAACCAGAGGACAGATATGCCTAGAGAGATAAGTGGAACCAGTTCGTACAGAGCTGGCTCCAAGATCACCACCCTTCATTCTGGTCTCCCTTACCCCTGGGGAGATAAGTTTGGGTGTGGCTGCTGCCTTTGTGTCCCGAAGAGAGAGATGATCCTTGAGAGATCTGCAGCCACCCCTCACCCAACTCCTCCAGTCACTACCAGTGAGGGATGGTCCTCCCTCACTAAAGGAACTTTCCACAGTCAGATGGTCACTCCACCCCCATCAGTCCTCTATAAAAGTATCTGCCAGTCTCCTGCTCAAAGAGATTGGTACCTCAAAGCCACATGCTTTGTGCCTTACCTCTCTCCCCATGAGAAGTTCAAGGATTTCTTTCATGGTTTCCCTTCCCTAAATAAATCACCATCTTATTTTCACTGCTTTTGTGTGCAAGAGGGTGTAATTCTTTAAAGAGGAATTCCTAAGGACCCCAAGCCCCTACCCCAAACCCTTACCCCATTTTCCTTCATACATAACCAAACATCAGAGGTGCCTGGATGTACTTTCAGTTCCACTGAGTTGAAACCAGTGAGAAATTGGCTCATCAAGGCATTGAGCAACATTATTCTCTGATGCTGGCTCTTCTTCCCAGTCCAGTATCTTTCGACTCTGCTTAAGGATGCTCAGCAGGCAGCAACTTGAATGACTTCACTGGGGAAAGAGCTGAGGCTCCCTAATGGATGGATAGGGTAGCTGGTGGATGGGTGGGGTGGGCAGAGAGAAGTTTGTGATGTGAATGTCAGAGGGACCACAAGAGAGGGAGGCAGAAAGTCAAAAGCAGTCATTACTTGCAATGTGACAGCTCATTTCAGCAAAGGGACTAAACCATTCATTTTAAAGTAGCAGCCAAATAAGTGCATTAAATTATTCCCTAAAAAGAGGAATCTTAAAATGGACACGTTTGTTGGCTGGCTGGGAGGGTGGGGCTGCATTCAAATCTGGTTAGCTTCAGCTACCACACTATAATATAAAGGGGTGCACCAATTTCTCCAGGAGCTTCAGGGTTGGAGGGAAACACTTTAAATCAACAATTCCCATTCCCTCTGATTGCTGGCTCTTTTGGCTCACCAGCTTCTTCATACTTCTTTCCTCCAACTTAATTTCACCCCTGGTTTTCTAATCTTACATTTCACCTAGTTTGGTCGCTCAGCTCTATCCTTATGGGATCTTCAGTTAGAGGAAACTTTTGGCGATTTCTAAACTGTGTATGGGGTAAAATCCTGGCGTATGCTTGATGGTGTCTTCTAGGATAGTTAAGGGAGGAGCGAAATCTGCAGATAGAATGAACCCCCCAAATCTCCTCCCTGGTACCCTTAGGATGTTTCCTTAACAAACAGAAACTACAAAGAAAGGAATAAAGAGGAGGGACTCTTTTGTTATTGTTGTGGTTGGTGGGGAGGGGCGGGGAATGGCTGTGGCTACAATTGTGTGGGTATACTTAAGAGCCCAAACTTTGGTGTGGAAACATCATATAGTAGTGACAGGATGTCAATAATATGGAGGTCTCTCTGCCAAAAACTGAGCAACTAATGATTTCTTCACTTGTCTTCATGATAATCCTTCACAAGGTGGAGGGAAAAATCTATTCTGGAGGTGTTTCTTAAATATAAGGAGGAAATGATTGCTGGAAGTGGGGAAGATTCTGAGAATATGGAGGTAGTCATGGGGTGGACAATAACCACTCAGTTAAGCTAAAAATAAAATAATATTAAAAAAAAAAGAATCTGTGATAGAGAAGAAGAGGGAAGCTAGCAATGTCTAACATGCAACCTAGATTTTAGGAGAGTAGATTTCAAAGGGTTCAAAGAAAGGACAGATGGTATCCCATGGGCTAAAAGTCTATAGAGGATGGCAGTCCAAAGTAGATGGAAAACTCCCAAGAATGAAATTCTGGAACCACAAAGAGAAATGGTAATGAAGAGGAGGGAAAGGGGATGTTGTCTAAAGAGATTAGTATGAATGTACAAGGAACTCATTAATAATCAACTTACATTTTAAAAAGATACACACACACACAAGATGGAAGCAAGATAGGCATACCACATTTTGTTGAACTTTGCAGATATTGCATTTTTCACAAAACTGAAATTTGTTAAACTGGTGGCAACCCTGTGTTAAAGCAAGTCTATCGGCAGCATTATTCCAATAGCATGTGCTCACATCATGTCTCTGTCACATTTTGGTTATTCTCACAATATTATTTTTTTTTTTTGCTGGGCAATTGGGATTAAGTGACTTGCCCAGGGTCACATAGCTAGTAAGTGTTAAGTGTCTGAGGCTGGATTTGAACTCAGGTCCTCCTGAATCCAGAGCTAGTGCTCTATTCACTGCGCCACTTAGCTGCCCCTATTCTCACAATATTTTAAGCTATTTCATTATTAAATCTATTATGGTGATCTGTGATCAGTGATATTTGATGTTACTATTGTAGTTGTTTTGGGGTGCCGTGAACCACCCATGTAAGATGGCAGACTTAATGGATAAATGTCATGTGTCCTGACTGCTCCACCACTGGCTGTTCCCCTGTGTATCTCCCTCTCCTTGGCCCTCCCTATTCTTTGAGACACAACAATATTGAAATTAGGCCAATTACTAACCTTACAATGACCTCTAAGTGTTCAAGTAAAAGGAGGAGTCAATCGATACAGTACATCTCATTGTCTTATTTTTAGAAATTGCCACGGCCACCCTGGCCTTCAGCAATCACCAGCTCCATCAGTCAAGCAGCCATCAACAAAGACCTTCCACCAGCAAAAGGATGATGACATGCTGAAGGCTCAGGTAACAGTTAGCAATTTTAAGTAAAAAAGCAGGTTTTTTGTTTTTTGGTTTTTTTTTGCAGGGAAATGAGGGTTTAGTGACTTGCTCAGGGTCACACAGCTAAATAAGTGTCAAGTGTCTGAGGCTGGATTTGAACTCAGGTACTCCTGAATCCAAGGCTGGTGCTTTATCCACTGCGCCACTTAGCTGCCCCCCCCAAATATTTTTTAATTAAGGTATATACATTATATATAAAACATAACTTTTATATGAACTGGGAAACAAAAAAAAATGCATGTAACTTTATTGTGATATTCGCTTTATTGCAGTGGTCAGGAACCAAAATGCTGGTCCAGTTCTCTAACAACAGCTTCAGAAGTGCTGCACTGAGGGATGAGCCAAGACTGGCTAGGAACACTAAAGGCAAAGAAAGCTCTTTTTCTTTAAAAAAAAAGAAAGCATTTTGGAGAAAAGAGGAGGAATCAAGGAAATAGAAGAGTTATTGGAATGGAAAGATGGATGATAATGGATAATGGAGAGAAGGAAGAACTACTCAAATCCTATTCTGCAAAGGAGAGTGATTTGGGGACTGAAAAGCCCTAAACAAGACAGATCACTGGGGCCAGATGAACTGCATCCTACAGTGCTGAAAGGAGTGGTAGATATGAATACGGGGTCAGTGTCAGCCATTTCTGAGAGAATTGTAGAAGGAAAGGTACACAGAACTGGAGGAGGGTAAATATTCTCATTTTATTTTATTTTATTTTTGAGGCAATTTGGGTTAATTGACTCACCCAGGGTCACACAGGTAGTGAACGTCTGAGCCCAGATTTGGACTCAGGTCCTCCTGATTCTAGGCACAGCAATCTATCTACTGCACTACCCAGATACCCCAAGCATTCTCATTTTCAAAAAAGGGACAAGAAGAGATATGCATCAGAAAACTATAGGCAAGTTAGCTGCAATTCCCGAGTCAATTTTATAATGTGCTACTAAATATACTCATATTTGTGAGCCTCTGGGGAAGGAGTCGAGAAGTGTAAGAAGCCGGCAGAGCTTCATCAAGACCAGGGGGACACCAAACAAATCCTCTTTGTTGTTGTTGACAGGATTACCAGAGTGGTGACTCATGGAGATGCCGCAGATAAGTGGCTACTTAGATTTCAGTTAAGTTTCTCATGCTGTTCTCATGGAAAAGATGGAGAGATGTGGACTGGACCATGGTACAGTCAGGTGGTCTCAGGACTAGATGAATGACTGGACCCAAAGAATCAGTGTCTATTTGGAAGGGTGTCCTCAGAGGAATGTCCAGGGATCTGTACTGCTTAGCATTTTTTTTTTTTTTTTTTGGCGGGGAATGGGGGTAAAGTGACTTGCCCAGGGTCACACAGCTAGTAAGTGTCAAGTATCTGAGACCAGATTTGAACTCAGGTACTCCTGAATTCAGGGCCGGTGCTTTACCCACTGCGCCACCTAGCCGCCCCCTGCTTAGCATTTTTGAATCGATGTTTTGCATAAAGGCATAGATGGCGTGCCCATCAAGACTGAAGGTGGAAGGGATCACTAACACACTGGGTGTATGACGAAGTCAGGATCCAGAGGGAGGAGAGAAATGTTGGCACTTATCCCTCCCCCCCTTACTTTCCTGGCTGTCCTGTTACTATCTAGGGTACCACTCTCCTCTCTTTTATCCATCCTGTCAACCTTGGCTCCTCATTCTCTCTCACCCTCCACAGATCTGATCACTTGCCAAGGTCCTATTGCCAACGTCCTCCCCAATAAGTAAGATGGCATGTAATAGGAATAAGTGGAAAGACTTATACTTGGGCAAAAGCAAAACCACAAGCCCAAACCAAGATGGAAGAAACAGGGTCAGAGAGCAGAATATCTGGGAGTTTTAGGGGGCTGAAAGTTCAATGAGTCGACAGTGTGATGTGGGCAACTGTCCAGGAGTGGAGAGGGCTGCCTCAGAGGGCAGTGGGCTCTCCCTCCTGCTTCGAAGCTGCTTCAGGAAAAGGCTGGATGTTTTAGGGATAGGTGGGGGAATCCATGTCCAGACGTGCTAGCACAGTACGGTAGAAAGCAGGCTTTGGAGTCAGGAAGGTCTGAGTCTGAATTCAGCCTCAGATACTTCCTAGCTAGGTGACCCTAGGCAAGTCACTCAACTTCTGTCTGCCTCAATTTCCTCATCTGTAAAATGGGGATGTTAAAACATCGTCCCCCCCACCCCCGCCCCGCTCACCCCAGAGCTATTGTGAAGATAAAATGCTTGTAAAGAAAGGACTTTGCCAACCATAAAGCATTGTCTAAATGCTTATTATTAATTAATGAATGGACTGAACCACATGACTTCTGAGATGCCTTTCACCTCCAAAACAGTTTGGATTCTTTGATGTGGAGTTACTTCCCGGTGTCCTCTGCAGAAAAGTGTGGCCCAGCTTATGGGAGTAGGTGACAAATATGTCCCAAAGGACATATGTCCCATCTTCTATGCTCTCTCCCCACATAGTTCATCTAGACTCCTGGGCTGATCAGTTCTCACAAGGCATCAACACCTTCTTGTGATTTCCACAAACAGCCGGTGTTACCTGCATCTTCATCCTGACCTGCTGCTCCAAGGAAGGGCTAGACCCTCCTCCCAGCTCTTGGCTGCTCTGCAATGGTTCCCCTTCTTTTCTCTCTATTCTTTTAGGGCGTTGTTTCTTATTCTAAGACCTAGCATGCCAAATCACACCAATATCACTACAAAATTACTGCAGCTGGTTGGTACAATGAATGGTGCACTGGGCCTGGAGTCTGGGAGACCTGAATTCAAATCTGCCCTCAGACACTTGACACTTACTAGCTGTGTGACCCTGGGTAAGTCACTTAACCCTCATTGCCCTGCAAAAAACCCCCCAAAAAACAAAAACAAATCCAGCCTCAGACACTTACTTGCTGTGTGACCCTGGGCAAGTCACTTAATCTCTGCCTCAGTTTCTTCACCTGTAAGATGGGGATAATAATAGTGCCTATGCCTCTTGGGGTTCTTGTAAGGACATATTTGTAAAAAAAAGTTCTTGGCAAATAGTAGGGCGCCATATATGCTTCCTTCCTTCCCTTCCTCCCCCTGGGTGACCTTGGATAAGTCTTGTCACCTGAGCCTCATTTCTCTCATCTATAAACATGGAGATGATGACACTTGATCTCTCTGCTTCATAGGGTTGCTGTAAAAAAAGTGCATTGTCAGCCTCAAAGGTCTACAGAAACGGGAGCTGCCACAGCCACTGCCACTATTAACACAGTCCTAACAGAGTCCTGTGCTGGTTGGCCTGACCCTTTCGCTCCCTTCTTTTTGCCCTCCTTTAATTCATGCTTTCTTAAAACAAATCGGAGCAAATGTTTTTTATCCTCAATACACAAACTTTACATGTGTCCCCTTGAATTTTGTCTGGTTGATTTCTGGCCAGTATTCCTGCCTAGAAGACCAATAGGATGAAACTTAGGAGGGATAGGTGTACTTTGATGTTTTTACATGGGGAGAATTAATTGCCCAGAGTTCAGGATGGAGGAGAACTGGCAAGATGGCAGCGCATGGGAAGCAATGCCCTTCTTCTCCTCCTCACTCTCCTTTAGCAGAGCCCACAGTTCTTTTCAAAAATGAAGAGACAAGGGGCAACTAGGTGGCCCAGTGGATAGAGCACTGGCCCTGGATTCAGGAGGACCTGAGTTCAAATCTGGCCTCAGACACTTGACACTTACTCGCTGTGTGACCCTGGGCAAGTCACTTAACCCCAACTGCCTCACCAAAAAAATAAAATAAAATAAAATAAAAAATCAAGAGACAAGGAGCAAACACTGATGGACAAATAAGCTACAGAAAGGACAAACTGGAGATAATCTCAGAGGAAATGCCTCAGATTAAGGAGGACTGGGAAAAGCTTTTGTGGAGGGGACTTCGGTTTAGATTTGAGGGAAGTCAGGAGACAAGAATTCCGGGCATGGTGGACAGCCAGTGAAAATGCCCAGAGCCAAAAGATACCAGGAGCATCAAGGGTCTCCAAGTACGTGGGGGTGGGTAAGGCGTAAGAAAACTGGAAAGGTAGGAGGGGGGCAGGTTTGGAAGGATTTTAGATGCCAAACAGAGGATTTATATCTGAACCTGGAGGTGAGAGGGAGTCACTGATTGAATGAGGGGGAGGGAGGGTGACATGGCAGCCCTGTGCTTTAGGAAAATTGATTTCACCGCCGAGTGGAAGATGGACTTGAGTGGGGAGAGATGAGGCAGGAGACCAACCACAGGGCAACTGTCTAGGCATGAGGTATGGGTGCCTGCACCAGGGTGCAGGCGGTGTCAGAGGAGAGGGGGGTGGTGGTGGTATATGAAAGATGTTTTGAAGTTAAAATCAATAGGACCTTGGCAAGTGATTAGATCTATGGTGGGTGAGAGAGAGTGAGGAGTCAGGGATGACATTTAGGTTGACAGGATGGATAAACGAGAGGAGAGTGGTACCCCAGATAGTAACAGGACAGTTAGGAAGAAGGGAGGGTTTGGGTGGGAGAGATAATGAGCTCAGTTTGGGGCATGTTGTGTTTGACATCTATAGAACAACAAGTTCAAGATGGAAACGTGTCGTTTTGCTCACAGAAGGTATTGCACTGTGTTTCTGGGTACTACATGTTAAGAGAAACAGTGGGGGTGGGGTGGGCGGGTGGGGCAAACTGGATGGGTTGTGTTCAGTGAGGTAATGAGGATGGAGGACTGAAACAGATATTCTATGAGAAGGAGCTGAAGACACCTGCTCAGCCAGAAGAGAGCACGTATGGGCAAATGAGAGAGGTCATCCATTCAAATCCAGTTGAAGAAACTTTGATTAAGCACCAACTGGATGTAAAGCACTGTTTCTGATTTTTTTTTTTTTTTTTTAGTGATGCAATTGGGGTTAAGTGACTTGCCCAGGGTCACATAGCTAGTAAGTGTTAAGTGTCTGAGGCCGGATTTGAACTCAGGTACTCCTGACTCCAGGGCTGGTGCTCTATCCACTGTGCCACTGAGCTGCCCCAAAGCACTGTTTCTGAATCCTTGAAGGGATGTCACAGGAAGGGGGCGGGGGGTGGGGAACAGATTTGCTCTGTGTAATTCTGGAGGTCAGAACTAGGAACAACTCAGTATAAGGATGAGGGGCTTAGGGTACAAAAACCAGGACAGGCTGCTGTATGATACTCCCCATCCATGGGCATGTTCAAGCAGAGGCTGGTGGATGGATTCTTGCAATGAATGGGTGGGAGCCTAGATAGAGGCAATTTCATTCCCCAAATAATTACTGAGCACCTACTGGATGGAAGGGACCTCTCATGTCTCTTTCAACTCTTTAAGATTCTATAAAAAGTGACTAATGTCGAAATATGTTTAACATGATTTTAATGTATAACCTATATCAGATTGCTTACTGGCTTTGAGAAGGAGAAAAATTGAGAACTCAAAAAAATCTTACAAAAATGAATGTTGAAAACTATCTTTACATGTATTTGGAAAGTAAAATAAAATACTATTTAAGATATTCTATGAAAAGGAAACAAGTTAGGGAGAGAAAAGAAAAACAAAGGAGAAAAGCATCCCCCCCTCATCCCTTGCCAACCCCCCCCCTTTCCCTCCCCTATTTTAAGTAGTAACATAGGACTGTGTACGTGCTTGGGGAGGGTGGAGGAGGCTTGTATGGGCTGGCAGATTTTTGGGTACTTATTCATATGACTAAAACCACTGTGATATTCAACTACAGTAAGTGAAGGATTGCTTCAATCTTAAGTAAATTGCTATCATCTGGTTTTTAAGCCCCATATATAAATCGTTAACATCATTTTAAATGGGTGAATTTCCAAGGCTGCTTTTTTCCCCCTTCTCTCGTTAGTTCTGAAAAGAAGATAAGCTTAAAAAGATGAATGTATCTTGGATATGGAATACAATCCAAAGTCTTTTAAAAACGTGTGTATTTCTTTACTTCCCAAGTGTCTGAACCTAATGGCTTATGTATTTTTTCCCTGCCTACATATTGAAAAATGACACCACTGGTTTTGTCTTAAATAGCACACATAGAAAATAAATGATTATGCTGTCATGAAAATACAAGCCCTTTATGTCGCCTTATCTTTCTATAGCACCTATCGTCGCGGCATGATAGCCCAATTTGAGGAGGAAAGTAGATTATTAAAATATATCTTCTAAGTTCCAGGGAACTCATGATAGAAGAGGATCTCCAAATCCAAGAAAAAAAAAAGAAAAAAGAACTGTGGAGTACAGATGCTGATTGAACCATACTATTTCTTTTGTTTTGGGTGCTGCTGCTTTTTTTTTTCTATTTTGAGGTTTTGCATCACTGCTCTGATTTTTTCTCTTGTAACAGGACTAATGGAAAAATAGGATTAATGTTATTATGTGTATATATATATATGTGTGTGTATATCTATCTATCTATATGTATATGTATATAGATATATAGATATAACCTATATCGGATTGCCTGCTGTCTAGGGGAGGGGGGAGGGAGAAAAATCTGAAATTGTAAAGCTTGTATAAATGAAAGTTGAGAACTATCTTTACATGTAACGGAAAAAATAAAATACCTTATGTGTAAAATATATCTTCTAGACTCCCTAATGCCTTTGGTTTTGCATGGCCTTTTAAAATCATACAATAATCCAATTGGGAAAGGATCTAGTGAACCTTCTTTGCTTCTGGAAAGAAGGAGCGCATTTAAACTGACCCAGCAGAAACGTTTATTTTTCCTTAAAAGAAAAAAAAAATTCTAGAGAATCCAACCTTCTCTGGTTCACCAGGGGAGGTGTTTTGTTTCATTTTTTTAAATGAAAAGACCATGCAGGATTCTGCCAAAGTGAAGAAGATAATGGGTTAGTGGAACTCAATCTCATCTCATCCTCCACCCCATCAAAGACAACAGCTCTAATGCTTATACATAATGCAAGTACTTTACAAGCAAAGAGGCCTGTGATCAGTTTGCAGCTAGGGCACAGAGTTTTCCCAGGGCCAGGCTCTGGGGTCTGGCCTCTTCTCTCAGACTAAACTCCTGGATGTCAGTCTCAGAGAATGGGTGCAAGAAGAGGACAGATGCAGCGAGGGTAATGGGCAGCTATCTGGAGGTACCACACGCCAGGCCTGGAGTCAGTTGAAATCTGGCCTCAGACACTCACTAGCTGTGAACTGGTCGGGAGTGGCTTTGTTCTGTTTGGAAGGAGCACTAGGTGGAAGAGGCAGATTTGGGACTGATGTAAGAAAATACTCTCCTAACTGTTCAGTGCCCCAAAGTGGACTGGCTCCTCCTCAGGATGAGCAATGGATGGGTGCCAACTTGACAGTGTGGTGAAGGGGATTCCTCTTCAGGTTAGGGTGAGACTATAAGGCTTCTGAGCCTTACCTCAGAGAGTTTCTGATTCTTCCACTCCAGTTCCTCTGACATATGGTTTTTATTTTCAGGGTGCTAGGGATCACCTTCAGGTGGTGGAAAGTCAATAAGTTAGTAGGTGCCTGGTCTGGCATCAGGAAGCCAGAGACTGAGGGCATAGTTATGAAGCAAAGATAAATCAACATTAGAGCCAAAGAGGAAACTAGGAGAACACTTAAGCCAAGTGGAAGGGGGCAGGTGGGGCAGCCATAGAAGTAGACCAAGTGGATCAAGGAACCAGCAAAGTTAGAAGCAGGTACTGAGAGAGCAGAGGGGAAAAAGCATTGGCCTCGAAGTTGGAGAATATGGGTTTAAATTTTTCCTCAATCACTCTATGACCATGGGCAAGTCACAACCTCCCTGGGCTAGATGACAACTCGGGTCCTTTCCAGGTCTAAATCAGATTCCAGTGGACCTTGGGAACTGAGTCATGTTGCAGGGTAATTGTCCCTGGCTGGCTTCCTTTAAGAGTGAACTGGCTGCACACATTCCCTTGCTTCTTAAAAAGGGTTCTTGCTCATCATGATTTGGGAACTGGGGACAACAGGGCCGCCACTGCCAAGACTCTCAATCAACCACTTACTCCCTGAAGTTCAACTTAAGTCCTTTGGTGCCAAATAATTTAGATCCAAGTATTTGTTTTCTGTACACAGTCATGCCAGGCATTCTCCTCAACCAAAATATTGCTAAATCTTTTTCACGCCCTCCCTCTTACCCTCACCAGGGTTGAGTTAAATATTAATGATGGATTTGGCATATCCAGGCCCCACCAAGCTAAATGTTTTATTGTGTGAGGGAGAGAGAGGGAAGGAGAAGGAGAGAAAGAAAGAAAAGGAGGAATAGAGTGAGGAAGGAAAGAAAGGAGGGAGGGGGAGAAAGACAAGAGGAGGAGGAAGAGATAAGGATGAGACGAGAGAAAGAGAGAGAGAGAGAGAGAGAGAGAGAGAGAGAGAGAATGGCTCTCTGAGAGTATGGGGGGACATAAACCTTCCCTTCCCCCATGCACAGTGAGAGCAGCATCAATAGTTCACCCATCTGCTCACATATATCACACACTTCATTCTAGTTTATTAGCTGGAATAAATCATAAATATTTCATTATACATCAACGACGCCCGACTCTGGGAAGGCACAATCCATCACCTCGACACTCCCTGCGACCTGCCGCTACGCAATAAGCTTTCCAGTCTATTAAACAAGATTGATACAGTGTGCTTGGATGGACTGGGAGAATTTATTTATGGTGCAGTGGGAGAGGGGAGGGCATGAACGGACGATAGACGTTGAGTATCCAATGCCAGCACTCAAGCCGTGCTCCTGAGGAATGAAACACTTTTCAGAGGCAAGGGGAAGATGCTTCTGAGCTGAGCTTAATCCTGTATAAAATGACCAGGATTTGGGAAGCTCTGAACAGTAAAATTTTAATGCCTGGTGCTGTTTACCACTAGAGGTCTCTCATCTAAAGAGTGGGGTGAGCTCAGTGTCACCCCAGCAACAATTTGCATCTGGTAATGACCCAAATGTGGAATGGCAACTCCATGAACATCTAAACATGATGGGCTTGTTTTAGGAGAGGCTGAAGGTTGGAGGAGTAGGGTGACTGCAAGAAGGAAAATGGCTTTGTTTTGCATACATTATAGAAATGTTATAAATGGATATATTATATGTTGCATTCTTTATAGAAAATATATGCCAAGTTCATAAGCAGAGTGGAGAGAGAGGGGGGAGGGAGGGAGGGAAAAGTCTTCCCAGACTCATGGAATCTCAGAGTTATCACCTAGAACAATCTGTACCCAAACAGGCGCACTTTCTATGACATCCCCAACAATTAGGCATTTGAGTACTAGGAAAACACAATGCCTCCAGAGGAGGACCATTTAACTTTTCAATGGCTCTGATTGCTGGGAAATGTTCCTATATTGGGCTGAAAGAGATCTCTCTCTTCACTTTCCACGCAGGGCCCCAAGTTACATCCTTTGGGGCCAAGCAGAATAACTCATCTTTCTTCTACTTGACTATCCTCCAAGGTAGGACATCACACCCTTTCTTAGCCTCCCTGCCCCCCAACTAAACACTGGTTTACAGATGTGGGATGCTCAGGGCCAGGCCTTTGGGAGGCTGGTATTGTGAGACTTCTTCACTGTTACAAGGCAGGGTTTCCATGGAGAAGTGGGAGAGGAGAGCCCCTTTCTGAGCAGCCTTTATTATTAGAGATGTCTTCCCCTAATTTGATATGTTCATGAATCCATGATGTCATCAATGTAGGACTTTATTCTAATAGTGAAGCTCACATCCCAAATTAGGTGGCTTCGTATCTCATGTAATTCTTTTCTGGGCCTTCCCGTTAATTCTCCGTAGAGGATCTAACTGGTGTTCTCTAAGGTCTTTTAATATTTTATGGAAATTGGTGAAGGATTCAGGTCAGCCATTAGACTTGGAGCTTCCTGTCTTTGTATCTTTTACAACTAGCATGCTGCCTGGCCCAAAGAGTGGTGGAATTGATCTGAATAAGAGCCAAACGTGAGTGAAGTCAAGAAGCATTTATTAAATGCCTACTATGTGTCAGGCCCCATGCTAAGAGCTGGGAACAAGAAGAAAGGCAAAAGACAGTTCCTGCTCTCAAGGAGCTTAGTCTAATGTAGGAGAAAATAGGCAAACTGTGTTAAAAAAACAAAACCAAAGCCTTCATAACCTAGTTCCCTCCTACCCTCCTGGTCTTCTTACACCAGACTCCCTGACACATACTCTTCTTCTTCTTCTTTTTTTAAAATCTTTTTTGGTGAGGCAATTGGGGTTAAGTGACTTGCCCAGGGTCACACAGCTAGCAAGTGTTAAGTGTCTGAGGCCGGATTTGAACTCAGGTCCTCCTGACTCCAGGGCCGGTGCTCTATCCACTGCGCCACCTCGCCGCCCCCCTGGCTTTTCAAAAAAGTCACAACCTCATCTTTGACAAGAAGTCTTTACCAACTCCTCTTAATTCTAGTGCCTTCCCTCTGTTAACTATTTCATATTCATTCCTGTATATGTATACGTGTATGTGTGTATATATGTATCTGTGCATGTATGTGCACATGTGTGTATATGCATGCACATGTGTGTATGTATGTAGGTATCTTTATCCCGTATGTAGCTTGTTTACATATACTTGTTTGCATGGTGTCTCCTCATTAGTGCATCTTCAGCCCTTGGCACAGTGCCTGGAACATAGTGGGCACTTAATATTTACTGATTATGTACAAACAAGACAGATACAGGATAAATTGAAGATAATCCCAGAGTCTAGCACTGAGGGAGATGAGGCTTCTTGTAGAAGGTGGATTTTAGGTGGGACATGATGAAGAAGGTTAGGGAAGTCAGGAGTCAGAGATGAAGAGGGAGAGAATTCTAGGCATGGGGGACAGCCAGTGAAAATGCACCAAAATGAAAGAAAGATGGGCCATCCAGCCCAAGGAAGGAGGCCAAGCATCACTAGACTGCATAATGCATGGAGAGAAGTAAGGCATAAGACTGGAAAGGTAAACAAGGACCAGGGTGTGAAGGCCAAACAGAACCAAACAGAGGAATTTAAATTTGATCCTGGAGGTAACAGAGAGCCACTGCAGATTACTGACTAGGGTGGTTGCAGTGGCCTGGCCTGCCCTTTTAGGAAGATCCATCTGATATCTGAGTGAAAGATGGACTTAAAGTAGGGAGAGACTTGGGGCAGGGAGACCAACCAGAAGACTATGACTGTCACAGTTCAGGTGGGAGGTGATGGAAAGGTGGAGTAGTGGGGTATAAGAGCTGGGATGAAGGTAGATCAATAGGCCTTGGTAACTGATTGGAAGTGGAGGCTGTGGTAAGAGAATAGGGAGCTGAGAATAGGCCACTGAGGCCATGCACTCTACAAGTACACAGAGAATAATTTACAAGTTTTTTCACCTCCAGTGATATTTTCCAATGTGTTTTCCACCATCCGCAGTCCTCACCTCCCCCAAACACAACCTTTGCACCGAAGCCACAAAATATCAAGTTATACATTGATTTGACTTAGAGAAATGTTATAAAGAACTTGGCAGAATTATCTATCTCTTCATCCTCTGCAACAGATGGTACATGAATTACAGCTAACTCTATACCGGTCTTTTTTTCCTCAGCATGAGCACCACAAAGCTAGATGACTAAGATATATACCAAATAACACTTCTTGGTGCCTTTGGGTGTGGGTCAACTCCAACTTTACCAATAAGGAAACTGATTACAAAAAGTCAGCAACAAAGAAAAACTATATCAGAATAAACTCATTTCCTTTTTTAAACAGGGTTGCCGTACATGTGGATCAGGAGAATAATAGAGGGAGTTTAGGTTGATTTAAAAAAAAAAAAATTTTTTTTTGGGGGGGTGAGGCAATTGGGGTTAAGTGACTTGCCCAGGGTCACACAGCTAGTAAGTGTCAAGTGTCTGAGGCCAGATTTGAACTCAGGTCCTCCTGACTCCAGGGCCAGTGCTCTATCTACTACGCCATTTAGCTGCCCTGTTTAGGTTGATTTTAAGAAATCATTGGAACAAAACAAAACAAAACAAAACAAAAAACAAAGGGGGGCGGCTAGGTGGCGTAGTGGATAAAGCACCAGCCCTGGATTCAGGAGTACCTGAGTTCAAACCTGGCCTCAGACACTTGACACTTACTAGCTGTGTGACCCTGGGCAAGTCACTTAACCCCCATTGCCCTGCAAAAAAAACCAAAACAAACAAAACAAAAACAAGAAATCATTGGACAAAGTCTGTCATGTTACTTTGTGGACAAGATGGAGAAATGTTGGCTATATGATAATGCAGTTGGGTAGATTTGGAACTGGTACAATGCCTAGAATTGCAAACTTATCATTAACGATTTGATGCCAGCTTGGGAGGAGACCTCTAGGGCAGTGTCTTTGGGAGCTGTGCTTAGCTCTGTCCTATTTAACCTTCTTATCAATGACTCGGATAAAGGCATAGGTAGCAGGCTTATTTAATTTGCTGATAAGATGACAAAAAGCTATGGGCAACAGCCAAATGGTTGGATGATGGAGTCAAGATCAAAAAAGATCTTGACGTGCCAGATATTGGGTGGCATCTCATAAAATGTAATATATCTCATAGGACTTAAAAGATCGTGTACTCCAATTGCCTTATTTGACAGATTCAATACGGATAAATGGGGTCTTATATTGCAATTTTAAAATCAACGTCACAAGTCCAAGATAGGGGAAAGCATGGTTAGATAACAGATCGTCTGAAAAGGACCTGGGGGTTGAAGTGAATGCCAACCTCCACATGAGTAGACAATGTGTTACCGAATCGAAACAAACAAACCAACCCCCACCAATGTGACCTTCAGCGGCATTGAGAGAGGCATGACGACCAGGACTAGGGAGGCGACTTGGCTTTCTCACACGTGAACTGTATCAAGTTATGTGCCCTGTTTTAAGGAGAACATTAATAAGCTGGGACTGTCCAGTGGAGGGTTCTGAGGATGGCATGGGCCTTAAAATCATGCCATATGAGAAGTGAGTGAAGAAACTAGAGATGATGTGTGTGGGGGGTGACATAATAGTTATTTTTAAAGTAAAGGTTCTTACCATATGGAACAAGGATTAGATTGGTTCTGCATGGCCCAAAGGGCAGATTCAGAAATAAGTGGATGTAAGAAAAAAAGCAAATTCAGGGGGCAGCTAGGTGGCGCAGTGGATAGAGCACTGGCCCTGGATTCAGGAGGAGCTGAGTTCAAATCTAGCCTCAGACACTTGACACTTACTAGCTGTGTGACCCTGGGCAAGTCATTTAACCCCAACTGCCTCACCCCGCCCTCCAAAAAAAAAGCAAATTCAGGATTGAAAAAAAATTCCCAACAGTTAGAGCTATCCCCAATATGGATTGGGCTTCTGTGAGTGGCTTCCCTGGAGGTCTTTACAGAAAGGTGGCGTGACTACTTGTCCGTTCTGTTATTGAGGGCAGAGATTATTATTTAGCTAAGGGCTGGACTAGATGGTGACTTCTGAGGTGCCTTCCAGTTCTCAGAGTCTGAGTCTGTATACTACTTTATTTGTCTCCCCGAGAAGAACCTGAGGCCTACCCTTCCAATCAAGTCTGGTCTTGTGGGTTTACTTATAACAAGAATGTCAATATTGATATGGTTTAGTGCCTCCAGTATATGTGCACTCATTAGTTGCTGGACAAATAGCTTACAGTTAGAGTGCCAATGTTTATTGGTGCTCTATTGGCTTAAAATTAGGAAGTCAAGTCAACATTTATTAAATGCCTATTGGGTACCAGGTACTATGCTAAACACTGGAGATACAAAGAAAGGCAAAAGATAGTTTCTGGCCTGGAGGAGCTTACAATCTAGGGAGGGGGACACACTTTCAAATAACTATGCGTGCGTGCGTGTGTGTGTGTGTATGTATAGCTATATGAGACACAGAAACTCAGACCTGCTCTGTTTCTGACCCAGTGGAGGCTCACTTTTTCCTTAGTAGCCTGGTTTTGGTCCTTCCCCACTCTAGGAAGCTCATTTCTTTGGTGCTGGACTTAGTTTAGACAGATCAGTCTTACTACAGCTCAGCTCCTTAGCTCAAGGGATCTACCAGTCTCAGCCTCCCTGGTTGCAGGGATCACAGGTGTGCACCACTTGCTGCAGGTGCCACCGTCATCATCAATCACTACCGCCACTATTTTATAGATGAGGAAACTGAGGCAAAAGATAAGTTAAGTGACTTGTCCAGAATCACACAGCTACTAGGTGTCTGAGGAAGGATCTGAACTTAGTTCTTCCTGACACCAAGTCCAATACTATTTATTCACCAGCTGCCTCTAGACCATTCACCATCTCAAGTGTTGTCCTCCAAAAACATTCTATTTTAATGGCTCCCATGTATTGTTTGGTCTGGGCCTTGGACTTCACTGATGTGGGGAACATCGGGTGTGGAAATTACCGCCATTGTTTCAGGAAGGTATCTCTTCTGTAACTGAGAGTTTTAAAGAGTTTGCTGGGACACTGAGAGGTTGAGTGATTGGCCTGTGGTCACACAGATCTTATGTATCAGGGAATATGGAGCTAGGTATTTCTGGAGCTAAAGACAGTGCTCAACCCAGTGTGGGACCTTGTTATTTATAGGAGGCTCTTCAGTTTACAAAGTGATTTCCTCACCACACCTCGTGGGGGTAGGTAAGTAATATCCTCCCCTCCCTCCCTTCCCTTCCTTTCCTTCCATTTTTTCCTTTCCCTCTCTCCCCTCCTTCCTTTTCTTTCCTTCCTCCCTCCTCTTTCCTCTTCCCTTTTCTCCTTCCTTCCCTTCCCTCCCTCCTTTCTTTTCCTTTCTTCCCTCTCCTCCTTTCTTTTCCTTTCTTCCCTCTCCTCCTTTCCACCTTCCATCTTCTTCTTCCTTCTCTCCTTTTTTCTTTCCCTCCCTCCCCTCTTTCCTTTCTCCCTTCCTTCTTTTCCTTTCTTCCCTTCCTCCTTTCATCTTTTCTTTTCCTCTCTCCTTTTCCCCTTTCCCTCCCTCCCCTCCTTCCTTTTCTTTCCTTCCTCTCTCCTCTTCCCTTTCCTCCCTTCCCTACCTTCTTTTCCTTTCTTCCCTTCCTCCCTTCATCTTTTCCTTTCTCCTCTCCTTTTTTCTTTTCCCTCTCTCCCCTCCTTCTTTTTCTTTTCTTCCTCTCTCCTCTTCCCTTTCCTCTCCTCCCTACCTTCTTTTCCTTTCTTCCCTTCCTCCTTTCATCTTTTCCTTTCTTCTCTCCTTTTTTCCTCCCCCCCTCCTTCTTCCCTCCTCTTCCTCCCCTTTCCTCCTTCCTTCTGAATGGTCATTTTTGCCTTTGCATTCCAAGTGTCTAGCAGAGTTCCTGGCACATGGCAGGCACTTCATAAATGCCTGCTGATTGACTGATTTAAGCCTAGCTTTATTCTGTGAATCCTCTTCCCCCCAACCCTGCTTTACAGAGCAAATGGAATAAATACATTTGAGAAGGCTGGTGGATTTCTGAAGCTTCTCTACTAGGCTGGTCTATAATCTTATACATCAAAGACAATCTGAATTAAAAAGTTGGAAAGCACAAATTTAAAATAGTGGAAAATAATACTACTTCATATTTATCTAAATCCTTTTAATCTTAGGACCCCAAAGTGATGAATGGTAAAACCAAACAGTCTTGCTCTCATTTTCCTGTTATATAGCCAGGTGATCATTTTTTCTTCTAGAAGTGAGAAACAAGAACAAAACTGGATACAGGGTAGCTAGGTGGCATATCAGACAAAGTGAAGGGTTTGGAGTCAGGAGAACCTGAGTTGAAATACTGCCTCAGACATCAGCTGTATGACCCTGCTAAGTCATTTAACCTCTGCCTCAGTTTCCTCACCTGTAAAATGGAGATAACAGTACCTACCTCACAGGGTTGTTGTGAGGATCAAATGAGATAATATATGTAAACTGTACTGTAAACCTTAAAACATCATATAAATGCTAGTTATTGTCATTATTACTAACCTAACGTGCCTCTTTATAGCCAATGGGAAAGAATAACTAGCATCTGCAACTCTTTAACCTGGATTCTATTTCCTTAACAAATGCTTGCTTCTTTGTCACAAGTAGGATGGTGTAGCCTTTGCTGGAAGGCAGTATCTGTTTTTGGTAGAGTTTGGTTAATTCATTTGAGCAGCCAAGTGGCTGCTCAATATAATATGGTGGACCTGGAGTCAGGAATATTTGAATTCAAATCTTGTCTCAGATATTTACTAGTGATATTTTTGACCCTAGGCATGCAGGGTCACATCTCCTTTCCTCATCTGTAATATGGGGATCATAATAGCACCTACCTCACAGATAATAATGAGATAATAAAAGATAAATACTTTTTAAACCTTAAAAGCATTATATAAACGTTAGCTATTAGTATCTGTATCATAGAATTTAGAGCTGGCAAAGGTTTTGCTGGGCCCTCTCATTTTACGGCTGAGTAAACATTTTATAGTTGAGTCCCAAAGTGGTCACATACTTACCCAAGACCACACATTAGAAAAGGGGGGATCTCAACCTATCCTTTGGCTTCAAATTCAGTGCTCGTTCCACTATATCTGGCTGTCTCCTCTCTAGTGAGAGAATGAACTAAGGTGAAGCAGAACAAAAATCAGATTCCCCCAAATCCCAGAAAGCCTCAGTTCCCTTTTTCTAAGCCTTTCAGAAGGTCAAAGACTCAATAATCCATGGCCCCATGGTGGACTGCACCAGAATAAAGCTGCATAGGTATTCTTTAAGGGAAGACTTATGCACAACTTTTACTGTAAGCCTACTATTTTCTTATGGATTTTTTTCATAAGCAACAAGAACCTTGTGAAAAACAGAGTCCCTTCTGTGCCTCCCAAAGACCTCCCCAAGGGTGTCCAACTCTGGATTAACAAGGACCCTCTTTCCTGCTTGTGAAACTTAATTCTAGAATCTTGAAACTGGATAAAGGCCTCTGAGACCTTTTACTCCAATCTCCTCATCTTTTGAATTCTATTTTTTTTGGTAGTTCTGGAAAAAAAGGTTGGTGGGGAATGGGTGAGAGAAGATTGAAATTGCAGGCTGAACTACAAGAAATTCCTAGATTCATATGTGTTCCCTCACAAAATACATTTGCACAGGGTTTTCCTCACTATTCCCCCTCTCCCCATTGTCAACTGTCAAAACTCTTTTATCAAGCCAGCTTCCATAAAACCTTCCTTAATACTCTCATCGAAGTGTTCACTTATATCCTCCTCAAAGTTTCCTACAGAAAATGGTCTGCAAATCACTCTTGGCCTCATTAAGCTCTACATTATTTTATATTTGTCTGTGTATACATCCTCTCCTCACCCCCAGGAGATTGTAAGCTCCTTGAGGGCATCTTTGTATTCCTAGCATGAAGCCTAGCATTTAGTAGGCCTTTGTTGTTGTTTCTCCTTCATTTTTTTTTTTTGGCAGGGCAATGGTAGTTAAGTGACTTGCCCAGGGTCACACAGCTAGTAAATGTCAAGTGTCTGAGGCCAGATTTGAACTTAGGTCCTCCTGAATCCAGGGCTGGTGCTTTATCCACTGCGCTACCTAGCTGCCCCCTCTCCTTCATTTTCAAAGAGGATCAATGACATCATGGGGTGATGTCTTGACTTCTGCATGAATTGAAGTGAGGCAGAGTTGCACAAAGTCATAAACCACCATTGTCCCCACCCCCACCACTACCACTAGGGCATCTTTGTAGCTCTAGTATGATGCCTTGCACTTAGTAGGCCTTTGATGTTTGTTGACTTGAATATTAGCCTATGGTTTTTGGGTTATTAGCAAATGTCTTATGCATGCTACTGCCATATCCAGCTCCTTCAAGAATACAGGTAAATAGGAGAGAACAAGATGGACCCATCCTGTAAACCTAATAGATTCACCAAAGTGCCTCTGAAGAATAAATTGTTCATACTCCAAGGAAAGGCAATGGCCGAAAATAATGAATAAGCTTTTATATTAGGAACAAATCTGTTCAAAGAATACATTTACATTTCTGTCTATCAAGGTTATGCATGTGAGTGGTTTCCACTCCAATCATTAACAGAGCATCAAAGTCTGAAAAGGAAATGCCATCTTAAAAAAAAAAAAAAGCTGCTTTGGAACTTCTGGTTTCTTAAAGAAACCATGCTTGTTAATCATATACACAGAGTCTGGTGGTATTAGCTAATTTTAAAAGCCACGGATTTTTCTTCTCTTTTGCTTGGAAAAAGTGAGTAAGCCTCTTCAATAGATTGCACCTTTATACTAAGTGAATATGGAAGAAGAATGGGATGAAAGGGTTTAAAGCTGGAAGGGAATTTAAACAACATCTAGTCTATTTTACTGAGAAGAAAACTGGCCCAGGGAGGCAAAAGTGGCTTGTCCAAGGTCACACAGATATTATGCAGTACAGCCATGATTTAAAACTGGATTCAAATCCAGTGCTCTTTCAATTATACCAAAGTCAAACTCTTAACTCCTGAATTGTAGCACCCCACATTGTGTTAAACTATCTGGCTTTAGCCATTATTTCTTACTAATGCCGTTTGTTTTTGTTTGTTTGTTTGTTTTTGCTGGACAATGAGGGTTAAGTGACTTGCCCAGGGTCAGTCACACAGCTAGCAAGTGTCTGAGGTCGAATTTGAACTCAGGTCCTCCTGAATCCAGTGCCGGTGCTTTATCCACTGTGCCACCTAGCTGCCCCCCCCCCCCAGCCATTACTTCTTATGCATTGCCATAACTATTTTGTCTCAGAGCCTATTGAAGACTCTAAGGGAACCGAGTCACTGAATTTAAGGGCTATTCTGACAAAAAGCAGGAGCAAGGAGCCTAGGTTTCCATTAAAAAATGGCATTTCCAGGTGTTCCCTCATTTTCCTCTTTCTTGATTTGAAACAAATGTTAAATACTTATTGAATTTAAATGTCTATAATTCCAAATGAAATTGGCCACCTTGAGGAGAGGAAACCAACCACAATCCTCCACCTTCATTCTCATTTCTGTCTTTCCATTGTCATATTTCTTTCCTCTGCCTGCTGAATACCTCTCTCCCCTGCAATTCTGTGTTGCTTAGGGCTCTTTTTCAAAAAAAGTAATGGTTTCTCCCCCATTTTTGGAGGAGGAGGAGCAATTTTCCTGGAATTTGAGGAGTTCTCCATAGTTCCTCCACCTGGCAGCCCTACAGACCATCATTTGACAATAACAACGGTTGTTTTCTTTAAAAGGCCAATAAACAAGTAGGTGATCCCCAGAAATTTCCCATAGTCCTGGCATGAATGAATAGTAGGTTTCTAATGCTATGGGGTTCATTCTGATTTACCAGTAATCATAAACCAGCTGTTCCTAGGTAAACTAAAGGCTGATAGAGATGACTTAAAAAAGGAGGAGGGATCTTTTATCTAGCAGGGCTACAAATTAGTACCTAGATGGAATCTGGAAGTGATATAATGGACTGCAGGAAAAGAAATAAATCTATTAGAACTGAATAGCTGTTTGTTTACATATCTTGCCGTGAACATTACCACAAGCAGGAACAGCAGGTGTATGTGCAAGCACCATTTATTTACATAATAATATTGCCAAGTAGATTTGTAGCTTCAGGGCACACTCGCCTCTCCCCGTGTGTGCCTAACTCCCATTAACAATAATGGTCGTTGTGGTGTGTGCATGGAAGAGCAAGTCCTGCTACCCTATTATGCTGGCCCATGGTTAATTTCAACTCAATGGCTGTGTGCTGAACTTCAGCACTCCCACCAACTAACAGCTCCTGCCTCCTCTCCGTCAAAGGGAAGGGTATTAAGATGACACTTGCCTGCCTGCCTGTCTTTCTTTCTTCATCCTTTGTGGAGACTGTCAGATAAGGCTCTCTGAAGGAGGGACAGCATCTCTGGGTGGGAAGGAGTTAAGAAACAGAGCCAAGCTTTCAAAACTTCTCCCAAAGACCCCTGGAGCATACAGCATTAAAATTTAAAAAAAAAAAAAAAGAAAAAAATTTAAAGCTCAAAATGGAATTCTTGTCATGCTCTGAACCAGGGAGTTTGTTTGTATTCTATACACAGCAGCACAGAGCCTTCTGTCGAAGCCACGCTGTGAGAAAGGGCAAAACCCTGCCGAGATGAAAGAATGTGAGGACCTGGTATAGCCTCCCCTGGCATTTACACCTGAAAAAAAAAATCACTCAAGGGCATCTTACAGAGAGCTGTGCTAATGAGCAGCTTCTCACCGGAATGGCAATGTAGCTGAGCTGATGAAAGCTGAGATGCAGCAGAATAGAAAATACTTTGGGAGTTTCTTTAAGCATCTGGGGGGCAAAGAGCCTCAGATAAGACAATGCAGATTGCAAATGGCTCCTATCACCCCTTCTCCCTCAGACATTGTGTTGTGAGCCAGCTGATTTTTAGTATCATTCACTAATGGACACAGATGCTTTTTTTTTTTAAGGCATTCCATTTTACATAGCATGATGTGTGATGAATTGTTTTAGGTTCTAGGTTAAAATATCCTCTTTGGACCCCCTTGACCTATTCTCTGTGTTCATACTTGATACACCAATGCAAAAACACCAGTGCAGTCCATGGTGGGTAGTGTCATCCTGAGCCACTGTCTCTGCAGAGTCTATGTCTATTTATGCTTTAGCTTTTCTCTGAGTCTTGATGTCTTTGCCAATGATAAAATCCATTCAATGTTCCTCAGAGTATACAGCTATGCTGAGCACTTAAAATTGTGCTTCGGGGTATCCATATGACCTTTCCAAATGCTTGTGGGTCACTGGAGACCCGGGTGCCATACATCCATTCTCTCTTAGAGCTGAGAGGGGATGGGAAAAGCTGGTAGATGGGCTGTGTTTCAAGATTCCTGACTCGGAGAACTCGCTTCAGGATTATAGGATCATCGTTTCAGAGCTGGGAAAAGAACTCTAGTCTGGATGATCAAAGAACAATTTGGCTCAAACACTCTTATTTTATAGATGAGAAATCTGAGACCCAGAGACATGAAGTGATTTGCCCAAGGTCACAAAGCAAGTTTCTGGTAGAACAGGGATTTGAATTTAGGAGTCTCGACTCCAAGATTAGTGCTCTCTATTCACTGTTCATCCTAACTCTGATGTTTACAATGACACATAGTTGGGGATGCTATGGAACTGCTCAAGAAATCTGATGTGAAGTTTTTCATAGACATAACAATTGGAAACTTAATTCTCCATAGCTATTCCTGGTAGGTGGGAACTTGACACCACATTAATTCTGTCTTCCACCTTCAGTATATGTGTAGCAGTGTCCTGTACATTCAGGCTTATTCAATGCCATGGAGAAGCACCAGTTTGGCAGAAAGCTAAGCAGCCTGAATTTCTTAAGCTTTGGCAATCGAATGCAACATAGTAGTGCTTCCTAGGTTAATTTTCACGTGTGCATGAAGACTGCATTTCACTGACCAACCGAGAAACTCACATGATTCTGAGCTGCAAAGGCATCTAGTCCAAGCTTTTATTTTACAGTTAGGCAAATCGAGATCCATGATGGGAGATGGCTTCCCCAAGGTTACACAGGTAATTAAGTAGCAGATATGAGATTTGGACTCAGGTCTTCCGATTCCAAATCCATTGCTCTTTCTATTTTACCATGTTGCTTTCCAGGCTAGTAGTGGCATTTTTGTTGTTATTCAGTCATTTTCAGTCATGTCTAACTCTCCATGACCTCATTTGGAGTTTTCTTGCCAAAGATACTGGAGTGGTTTGCCATTTCCTTCTTCCTTCATTTTACAGATGAATTAATGGAGGCAAACAGGATGAAGTGACTTGCCCAGGGTCATACACCTAGTGTCTGTGGTTGGATTTGAACTCAAGAAGATGAGTCTTCCTGACTCTAGGCCCATCACTATCCACTGCATCACCTACCTGCCCCATAAATATTTATGCATTTGTGCTTTTATCCAAGAATCCTTTTGATTCTTCTTGCTGTTTTATGGATACAAGAAAATGAGTCCGAATAATCCAATATTTGACAATTCGTAATAGTCATTAACTTCGATTTCTCTCTCTCTCTCTCTTTTTTCCACTTGTTTTCTAGTGACAGTGCTTATAGTTGGTTTTCATTCTAAATATGGGCAAAGTAGAGATTCTGAATGACCAACAAGCATTGCACTCACATATAAGCAAGAGTTGACTGAACCAAGGAAAGGTTCCACATTTTTAGGAACCTGATCTGGGGTGGCACTAATTTGGGTACAAATCAATATTTTTCAATAATAATTCAATGTATGAAATAGAGAATATCTTTCCCCAAGCTCTTACCTCCATTCATTCATTCAGCAAATACTAATAAATATTAGCAAAAAGCATGTTTTTTTCATCATGTGTTTTCATAGGGTTTTTAGTTCCAAATTTTTCTCCCACCCTCCCCAAGATGGAAAGCAATCTGATATAGGTTATATATATGTACATTCACATTAAACATATTTCTGCATTAGTTATATTGTGAATGAAGAATCAGAGCACAAGGGAAAAACCTCAAAAAAGACAGAAAAAAAAGCAGCCAAAAAGTAGAAACAATATGGTTCAATCTGCATTCAGAATTCACAGTTCTTTTTTTCTGGATTTGGAGAACATTTTCTATCACGAGTTCTTTGAAATTGTTTTTGATCATTGCACTGCTGAGAAGAGCCAAGTCTATTACAGTTTATCATCACACAATGTTGCTGTTACTGTGTACAATGTTCTGGTTCTGTTCATCTCACTCAGCAGCATCAGTTCATGTAAGCCCTTCCAGGTTTCTCTGAAATCCTCCTGCTCACCATTTCTTACAGAACAATAGTATTTCATTACATTCATATACCACAACTTGTTTAGCCATTCCCCTATTGATGGGCATTCCCTCGATTTCCAATTCTTTGCCACCACAAAGAGAGCTGCTATAAATATTTTTGTACGAGTGGATCCTTTTCTCTTTTCTATGGTCTCTTTGGGATATAGGCCTAGCAGTGGTATTACTGGGTCAAAGGGTATGAACAGTCCCATAGCCCTTTGAGCATAGTTCCAAATTGCTCTCCAGAATGGTTGGATCAGTTCACAGCTCCACCAACAATGCATTAGTGTTCCAATTTTTCCACAGCTTCTCCAACATTTATTATTTTCCTTTTTTGTCATATTAGCCAATCTGATAGGTGTGAGGTGGTAACTCAGAGTGGTTTTAATTTGCATTTCTCTAATCAATAGTGATTTAGAGCATTTTTATATGATAATAGATAGTTGTGATTTCTTCATCTGAAAACTGCCTGTTCATATCCTTTGACAATTTCTCAATTGAGGGGGAAAAAAGCATGTTTTTAAAAAGGCATGGTAGGGGTGAAAAATGCCAGATCACAGAAATCAAAGATCCAGATGAGTGAGAAGTTAACCAAGGAAAGGCAAAATCCAAGGCTGTGAATGCTTTCTCCATATTGTCACTAACTATCTCAGTTTCCCCAATAGTAACAGGGTCATGGGGGCTCCAAGTGCCAGCACAGTATAACAGAGGGATTCATTTCAAGGGCTTTGATCTTGTTGGCTTAGGTGCTCCCTCCATGGACATGGAGCACAGACCACCTCACAGAGAGACAGCAAGCCAAGACCAGCTATGGCTGAGAAATGGATCATCCTATGTACAATGTGGTGCTGAGCCCTTCTGGTTTTAACTAAGCTGGTCTATCATTGGACCCATACTCAATACCTTTCAAGCGTGGTAAGATTCGTCAGGACTAGCATTCTGTCGCTGAAGCGTCAGAGATACATAGTAGGTGCTTACTAAATATTTAATGACTGACTGACTGAAGTAGATGCCCATCGTGGTAAATATTAAAATATCCATATCATTAGGAAAGAGATGATAATTGTTAAGTCACCTTATTCTGCTAGGGCACAATGGTTCTAATTATGTCTATAGGGTTTTGTTTGATCTAATTTCACGTCTGATTGCAGATATGTGATCCTTTTACCACTGGAAAACAGACATTCAGAGCCTGTATATTTTCAGCCACTTTTTTCACTTGTGGGCTAAGGTTCCCAATTTCGATTCTTTCATTCCCAAGGGGCCACTAAGGCTTGGTGACCAAAGACAATGAAAGGAAAAAACCCAATCTTATCCCTTCTACTTCCTACCTTTGCTAACTCCTTACAGACAAAGGGAGCTCATGAAGGCCCCTTGTCCTTGGTTTCTTTCACCTATTCTTACCCCAGTGGTTTTGACTAAAATGACCAAAATCCTCATGTAACCAAGGAGGCAGCTAGAATTGTTGTAAATAAATCTGACAATCAGAAATTGTCTTTGCTTTCTCAGTGTAGCAGTGCCCGTGTAATGTCTGGGGCTATAAGGAGCTTTCTGCATCATTGACTTAACAGCCAGGTAGTTTATTTAGACATTCCAGACTGTGTGATTTACATGTAGGGTAGCATAAAAGAAATGCACTGAAATTCCATAGTATTTCCTCACCTGCTAAAGTGACAACTCCATTATTAAGTTGAATAGAAAGGTGACAAGTACACATGGTTCTGATCATCAGTCAGGGTGTGATTGGGGCTGGTAAAAATAGATATTATTTGTTAATGGGCAGTTCCCTTTCCTATTCTACTTGAAGGAAACCTATTATTATTAATCAGTGGATTTTTGATCAGGCTCCTGGGTAGAGTGGAAACCATCTTGGACCTCCATCTGACTTTACAAAGTGCCCTCTAGTGGCCTTCCAATGGCCTTCTCAAGGCCAGAGGAAGAACAAAGGGTCTAGCTGTCAGAGAGGGCCATTTTCCAGAGTTGATTTTCTTTTCATTTCATGGAAAAGGAAGAAAACTTACTGAACCAAGGAAAGAGGTGTTTCTTCACTATGCCCAAAGGGCTATGGGACTGTGAATACCCTTTGACCCACTATTAGGTCTGTATCCCAAAGAGATCATAAAAAAGGGGAAAAGGAACCCACATGTACAAAAATATTATAGCAGCTCTCTTTGTGGTGGGTAAAGAATTGGAAATCGAGGGAATGTCCATCAATTGGGGAATGGCTAAACAAGTTGTGGTATATGAATGTAATGGAATACTATTGTGCTTTAAGAAATGATGAGCAGGGGCAGCTAGGTGGTGCAGTGGATAGAGCACGCGGTCCTGGATTCAGAAGGACCTGAGTTCAAAATCCGCCCTCAGACCGACACTTACTAGCTGTGTGACCCTGGGCAAGGTCACTTAACCCCAACTGCCTCACCAAAAAAAAGAAAAAAAAAAAAGAAATGAATGAGGCAGGCAGATTTCAGAAAAACCTGGAAAGACTTAAGTGGAGTGGATACTGAGCGGAGTGAGCAGAACCAGGAGAACACTGTACATAGTAACAGCAACATTGTGTGATGATCCAAAACAATTCAAAGAACTCATGACAGAAAACATTCTCTATATCCAGAAAAAAGAACTGTGGATTCGGAATGCAGATTGAACCATACTGTTTCTACTTTTTTGTTGTTTTTCTTTTTTGAGGTTTTCCCCCCTTGTGTTATTATTTTTCTTTCACAACAGTGACTAATGCAGAAATATGTTTAATGTTATTGTACATATATAAACTATATCATATTGCTTTCAGTCTTGAGGAGGGAGGAGAGAAGGGAAGGAAGGAGAAAAATTTGGAACTAAAAATCTTATGAAAACAAATATTAAAAACTATCTTTACATGTAACTAGAAAATAATAAAACAGTTTTCTGATTTAAAAAACCAAACCAAAACAAAAACAAGAGAGAGAGGCACTTCTTCCTCAGGCTCCCAAGGCTTCTCTGGCCTTGATTTTAAAATACTTTTTCTCTTGTGTGCCATAGTATTACCACCATTTTTATTTTTGGGGGGGGTAGGGGGGGGGCGCCTGCAAGTAACCGATAGAAAAGACTCTCCTGCCACTTCTAAGGAAATCAGCCCAGTGAGCCATAGAGTCAGCAACAAAGAAAAACACTTCTCTTTTCTGTCTGCTTACCTTTGCTGATCTCTTGCCCACTAAGTCAGTTCTCCAAGACCAGTAGTACCTACCAGTTGCTTTGGACACACTACAAAGGTCTTTACAAACCTATCTTGTGGAGGGGCCTTGTATCACAGCTAACTGGCAGCTAGCATTTCAATGCCCCTACACCACAGAAGCATTACAAAGGAGGTGGGGTGGAACAAGGTGCTCAATTTTTACTTTTGTAATTTAGGGGGAAAATATATTATTTCTAAGTAACATTTTCTGCCGTTAGAGCGATAGGATTGTTAGAGCTAACAGAGGCTTGAGAGCTTAAGTGTCTATACCCATTAGGAAGCCTCATTCTCTCTTCTCCTTCTCCTTCCTCGCTCTCTCCCATCCCCAACGATGCATAACTTCTGCCCTCAGATGAAATTTGGCATATCCTCAGGGGCAGCTTCACCTTTTTACTCTCAAGAGAAGGCAATGCAGCTTCTGCAATTACCTTGGATCATTTTGGATTCCTGGAGTATCACTGTTAGATGGGGTCGAGAAAGTCATCCGAGTTCCAACGTCTCATTTTATAGAATGGGAAATTGAAGCTCAGATAGGAGAAAGAACTTGCACAAGACACCACAGTAAACTGTACACAGACTCAGCACTGGAACCCATCTCCCAACTCCTGGTCTCACGATCTTTCTATCACACTACACAAAGGGCTCTTCTATAAAACCACCCTAGAAAAGAAGGTATATCACCTTCCCAGGGATGCTTTTTCTTTCTGAAGACCTCTATGCTAGGACCCAATTTTTAGTGTCTTTGTAGAAATCATAAGGGCTTCCTAGACCCTGACCAATGGGGATATGGGGTGCTTCTCCTGAAAGTCTTTGAGTATATTATTTGTAAACAGTATTGTCTTCATGGGATGGAGAAAGTCAGGGAGTTCTATGAGTGCTGTGGAATTACTATGCATGCCAAGGAGTCCCTCAGTATGAGCTTCCATAAGAGAATGCTAATAGCTCTCCAAGGGCCATTAGGAGCCTCCTTTCCAGTAATTCACATATTAGGAAACCCCTGAGTTACTGAGTGGGATTACATCATGGACTTGGTTCAGTGGTTTGTTGTGATTCACTGCTGTGGCTGCATTAAAAACGCCCACATAATTGGAAGGGCTCCCTTTGGCCCCCTGGAGGAAGTGGGCTTTGACCTTGCTGCTACAGGGGACAGAGGGACTCGTGGGAGCTCCAGGACCACCTTTGCTTTTATCTTTCCAGGGAGAAAAAGAATAAAGGGATTGTTTGCTGACAATACTGATTCTTTGCCCCCTGGCCCAAGCACTTAATGTTTTTCTTCCTAAAGAAAACTGGCCCCTGAGCTAGGAGAGGGCTTTCAAAACAGCTGCTTGTGAACAACAAAGCTCATTTCTTTGGAGGGCAAATGGATTATTCCCTAAACAAATGCAGGGATTTCTATTGGTCCAGGGCTGGAAGGAACGCTAGAAATCACCTAGTTCATGTTCTTCACTTTATCAGGAGGATATTGAAGCACAGAGAGACCCAGCAAAATAATAGTTCTCTTGAGAGCAGAGATTGTATCTCCCAAGCACCTAGGACAGTGCTGGAATGGGCAGGAGCTGGTGCTCATTCAAAGTAGGTACTGCAGTGACTGACCCCTTGGGTCCCTTTCCTTCCCGACACTCTCTACCCTGACTCAAACCCCAGTCTGACAGTCTTTTTAAAAAAAATAATATTTTAGTTTTTCCAGTTAGTTACATGTGAAGATAGTTTTTTAACCATTCATTTTGTAAGATTTTGAGGTTTCCAAATTTTTCTCCTTCCTTCCCTTTCCTCCCCCCTCCCCAAGACAGCAAGCAATCTGATACAGGTTATATATGTACAATCATGTTAAACATATTTCCACATTAGTCATGTTGTGAGAGATTAGAACAAAAGGGAAAAAACACAAGAAAGGAAGAAACAACAACAACAACAACAAAAACCAAACAAACAAAAAAGTGAAAATAGTATACTGGAGGCAGACAGGTTAAGTGACTTTGTACAGGGTCACACAGCTAGTAAGTGTCTGAAGCTGAGCACTAGATCCATAGATGCATAATTTTCAGATAACTTTCACCAACATCCCAAGCTCCTGACCAACTACCCATAATGAGCAAAAGTAATCAGAGACAGAGAAGAGGATGGTAAGAATGTGGTGGATCAAGAACTAAACATGGGAGTGTCAGAAAGACCTGAGTTTGAATACTGCCTCAGACATCTACTAGCTTTGTGACCCTGGGCAAGTCACCTAACCTCTGTCAGTCTCAGTTTTCTCATCTGTAAAATGGGGGTAGCAATGTCTACCTCATATTCTTTTAGATAGATCAAAGGAGATAACATAAATAAAACACTTTGGCAAACTTTAAAGAGTTATATTTTTCTTTCTTTTCCTTAATATTATTCTTATATCTGTCTTTTCTACCTTCTTTGTGGAGTCCTCTATCTATTTCTGACTTACTCTTTTGGTACAAGACTGTCACCTCCATTGAATTCTAGTGTCCCAATGTCAGGCCTAGCACCCCCTCCAAGAGGAAGGATGGCCCAAGTCTTTCCAGCAACACATTGGAATATCCTATACTTCTTTATGATCTGTTTTAAGAAAGCCTTAGAAAATCTTAGAGGGCTAGTACTACAGATCTACATACTATAGATCTATATACTACATATCAATTTGTGCCAACTAGTCTTTGCCTGGTCCAGTTAGCTTTCTGGTTAGACTGTGGTGCTGATGAGGCCCCAGTGACAGGCATAACTCCCAGCCAGGCTCCAGCGCCATAGACTGGAAAGGTGCTATGCATGATGGCAGAGAATTATAATGTACAGAGAATTGGAAACCAGCATGAGAAGTATGGCTGTGGGGAGGAGGCAAATAACCTTACCTCTCAGAGGCTTGGGCTCCTCACCTGTAAGGTGGGTACAATGTTACCACCTATCTCACAGGGCTTTTGTGAGAAAATTGCTTGATTGATTTTTAAGGGCTAGCCAAATATAAGGTGTTATTGTTCCTGGCCCAAAGCAATCATCTTGCAAGGGTTCATGCTTTTGGTCATGAGGACTAAGGATACCAAGCAAGAAAACATGTGGGATTGGTGTAAGTTCACTCCCTTGTGAGAAAAATAATGAAGAGCATATGCCTTACCAATGGTAAATATACAGTAATGGAGAATAAGCCAGAACAAACTCAGCAAATGGTAAATGGACGTAAATTATTTATGATCCATGGGAGCTTTGGCAAGTTGTAAATTTATTTAATCAATTTATTAGCCACCTACTAAAAACCTTAAGGTACTGGGTAAATGTCAGTTATTATTGTCACTTAGGATTATTTCATCCTGGTAAATGGAAATCAGATTGCCTTTGCTCATACACACATGCCGCTGAACAAAGGTGCAGAGAATCATGCAACCATTATATGTTATACAACCTCAACTGGGCTCTCACTGCTGCTTGGTGATCCTAGTAAAACCCCTTTATCAGCTTACTCTCCTCAAGCCTCCCATGGCTCCCCCAATCCTTCTCTCAGCTGAGAACTTTCCTTCGTATTTGGCAGAAAATAATGAGGTCGTTCACCATGAGCTCCCTCTTCTCTCCTCTTCCTCATCTCCTATTACTCAGGTGCCTTCTGACACTCTCTCCTCCTTCACCCTGCCTCACATGATGAAGTAGCCTTGCTCTTTATTAAGACTAACCCCGGGGCAGTTAGGTGGTGCAGTGGATAGAGCACCGGCCCTGGAGTCAGGAGGACCTGAGTTCAAATCCGGCCTCAGACACTTGACCCTGGGCAAGTCACTTAACCCCAATTGCCTCACTAAAAAAAAAAAAAGACTAACCCCTCTTTTTGTTCACATTATCCCATTCCATCCTGTCTTCTCCAAGAGACTGATTCTTTTGTCATCCCCACTCTCGTACCTATTTCCAATCTCTCCCTCTCCACTGGTTCATGTCCTACTGTCCCATATTCCACCCCCCAATCCATACTCAAAAAAACCTCATTTGATTCTTCATTCCCCACTAACTATCATCCTAAATCCATTCTGCCCTTTGTAGCCAGGCTTCTCAAATAGGCTCAAATAGGTAAAAATTGTTCCCATCTGCCCATTCTGCAGGGGGGAAGTCTTCACATGCTTGGAGTAGACATTCCCCTAAGTCACCAGTGGGTTTGAGGTCAGTTACCCTCAATCTTGTTTAGGCCATCTGCTGAGATAGTTTGCAAGGTTTGGCTACTGCACAAGCTATAGCTCTTGGAGCCACCAGTGAAATTTGGATGGCAGGTGGACACCAAAGGTGGATAAACAGCCCTGACGAGGGGGCTTGGGAAGTCCTTTTTGCACACAGAAAGTGCTTAATAAATGCTTGATGGAATGCCCCTCCCCCCTTAATGCTATGTCAACTTCTCTATTTGAGAAGGGTTTTTTTTCCAGGAATCACCAAGGAAGTCAGTGTTTGGTGGGGATATAGGAAGGAGGGGTCAGTGAAAGAGAAAGACCTAACCAAGCCATTGGTTTAATTGTAAGGGAATCCCATTCTTTCTCTGAAAATGGCAAAAGACTATTTACACTCAAGTAAATACATTCTTCCTTTGTCTGGAGAAAAATCTGGAATTGGTCTTTCCCAAGTAAAGAGCTTTGGGTTACCATTTCCTTTCACATTATCTGCTTAAAGTTGTAATGCAAACAAATTTTCACCCTGGGTCTCAAAAATTAGAAGTATCTTTCTTCTCACCATCAGTACTCACAGTCATCTAGTTTTGTTTTGTGTACATTAAGAAACAAAAGCCTCCACTTTCCTTAGATTTGCTGATTTAACATCTGAAAAAAACTTACTTTAGTTTTGCTCTACCATAAATTCATTTATACTTGTCAAATTCTGTTGTGGCAAATACCATTACGATGAAATTCTCTATAGAATCAAAAAGATTTCAATGTCCCAGGCAGTCTAGCTTGTTTTAACCAATATTTAGTTCAGCAAAATCCACAGGGTCATAGATTTATAGCTGGAGGTGATGTCATAGGTGTTTTAGCTCGTTTCTCTCACTTTACACTCAAGAATACTTAGGAACAGGGAGCAGCGATCTGTCTGAGAATGCTGGTAGACTAGAGGACTGGCTGATAGGTGCCATGAGTTATACAATTTTTTCTCATAATCCTAGCATTTGCATTGGGGATAAACTGGAAGCCTTTCCAGTAGTAAGATCAGTGGTGAAACAAGGATGTCCATCATCACCATTACTATTTAATACTATACTAGAAATGAAAGCTCTAGAAATAAGACAAGAAAAAGAAATTGAAGGAAAACGCATAGGTAATAAGTAAACTACGTATTTTTTGCAGATGACATGACAACAGTGTACAGAGGGAACTGTAAGAGTCAAATAAAAAACTACCTGAAACAATGAACAACTTCAGCAAAGTTGCAGGATGTAAAATAAACCCACACAAATCATCAGTATTTCTGTATGTAGCCAACAAAATCCAACAGGGAGAAAGAAATACTACTTAAAATAAATGCAGACAGTATAAAATACTTGGGAGTCTATCTGCCAAGATACACACAGAAACTATATGAACACAATTACAAAACACTCTTCACACAAATATAGATCTAAATAATTGGTAAAATATTAATTGTTCATGCATAGGCCAAGCTAATATAATAAAAATGACAATATTACTTTAATTTACTTATTCGGTGTCGTACTGATCAAACTATAAAAGAATTATTTTATAGGAAAAGAGAAAATATTACAATATTTAAAATAACAATATTAAAATACATGATATTAGACTAGAAAAAAATAATAAGAATTCATCTGGAGGAACAAAAAGTTCAAGGATATCAAGGAACTCACTGAAAAAAATGGGAAGGAAGGGGGCCAGATCTCAAACTATACTACAAAGATGTAATTGTTAAAAACAATTTAGTACTTCATAAGATTGATCAGTAGAACAGATTAAATACATAATGGATAGAAGCAAATGAGCATAGTAACTTAGTCCAACCACTCCCCACTGAAATATAAAAAAACAACAAACTCCTGGGAAAACTGGAAAGTAGTCTGACAGAAAGTAGGCATAGCTTAAGATTTTACACCATATATCAAGATAAGCTCAAAATGGATACATGATTCAGACCTAAAGGGTGATATAAGCAAATTAGGGGAGCATAAAAGGAGTTACATGTCAGACTTATGGCTAGGGGAAGAGTTCATGTCAAAACAAGAGATTTAGAGCTTCATAGGAGGTAAATGATTAATTTTGATTACATAAAATTAAAAAGTTTTTTGCATAAACAAAACCAATGTAGCTAAAAATTAGAAAACAGGAAACTAGGAAAAAACCTTTTGCAGCAAGTTTTTCTAATAAAGGTCTCATTTCTCAAATATATAGTGAACTAAGTCAAATTTACATGAGTAAGAACCATTCCTTAATTGATAAATGGTTATAGGATATGAATAGGCAATTTTCATAGAATAATAATTAGAGAGATGTAAACTAAAACAACTCTGAAGTACCACCTCACACCCATCAGATTGGCTAAGATGACAAAAAAAGAAAAATGACAAATGCTGGAGGGTTTATGGGAAAATAGGCACACTAATGCACTACTGATAGTTGTGAACTAGTCCAACCATTCTGGAGAGCAATTTGGAAGTATGCCCTTAAAGCTATTAAACTGTGCATTCCCTTTAACCCAGTGAGACCACTATTAGGTCTATACCATAAAGAGATTAAAGAAAGAGGAAAAGGAGCCACATGTGCAATAATATTTATAACAGCTATTTTTATGGTGGCAAAGAATTGGAAACTGAGGGGATCTCCATCCATTGGGGAATGATTGAACAAGCTGTGGCTTATGATTGTGATAACTATTGTGTTACAAGAAATGATGGACAGGAAAGACTTGTTTGAACTGATGCATAATGAAGTGAGAGTCTAGAAGGATTCATAATGAAGCATGCTATTCACCTCTACAGAGAGAGGGCACTGATGGACTTGGAGTACAACTGGAGCACATTTTCTCCTCTTTCTGTCTCTTTCTCTTATTTTTGACACTGCTAATGTGGACATTTCTTTTGAATGACTAAATATATTTTTTTTCTCCTTTTTTTTTCTTTTCTTCTGTGGGGCAATGAGGGTTAAGTGACTTGCCTAGAGTTACACAGCTAGTGTCAAGCGTCTGAAGCTAGATTTGAACTCAGGTCCTCCTAAACCCAGGGCCTGTGCTTTATCCATTGCACCACCTAGCTGCCCCTTTCCTCCCTTTCTCAATGAGTTAGTAGAGGGAGAGAAGTAGAGAATTTGGAACTGAAAATAAAACAGAAGTGAATTAAGAAAACAAAACCAAAATATGCCCTGGAATAGTTTTCAGCTTCTCTAAAATAAATATCAGCAGAGCAGCAACAAATAATGAAACCATTAACCTGATTTTGTACATTCCAATGGAATACAACAATGTGGACGTTGTCTTGGAATTCACTACGGCAAAATTGGACCAATGGTCAGTATTTTCTTTAGGGCTTTTCCAATTTTATGCCAGATCTTTTGCTTGATCAATCAAGTATGTTTTTATTTTGTTTTATTTTTTCTACACATATTGACTCAGCATTTGCCAGAAGGAAAAATCAAACTTTGGAGTCTGCTAAACCCTGTGTAGAAGCCTAACTTACCCAATTTCACACCATTGATTTTCCCCTTGGAATGAACTCCATTCTAGTTGAGGGTATTTCCCCTGGGGACAGAAAGAACTTAACTCTTAAAATTCGTATTCTGGAAATTCAGATCCCAAAATAGATTAACACCATAATACTCTGAGGTGGTATTCTATATTAAGAAAGATACAGGGTGGGGCAGCTAGGTGGTGCAGTGGATAAGTCACTGGCCCCTGGATTCAGGAGGACCTGAATTCAAATCCAGCCTCAGACACTTGACACTATCTGTGTGACCCTGGGCAAGTCACTTAACCCTCATTGCCCCATGCAAAAAAGAAAGAAAGAAAGAAAGAAAGAAAGAAAGAAAGAAAGAAAGAAAGAAAGAAAGAAAGGAAGGAAGGAAGGAAGGAAGGAAGGAAGGAAGGAAGGAAGGAAGGAAGGAAGGAAGGAAGGAAGGAAGGAAGGAAGGAAGACCACAATTAATGCTCAAATAGAGAGTAAGAATGAATGACCATTATAGGCACCAGAAAGGCTGGGATATCTTCAAACTTTCAGTATATTGTCATGATTGGTCTATACCCATTGTTCAACTTCTTTTTCAGTATGTAATAACTGACTGGGACATACCAGTGAAGAGAGTTCCTCTCTCTTTTCTTCATCTGCCCCACCAAATCACTCACACACAAAAACATATGCACACACATACACACTCATAAACCACTGCACCACACACACACACACGCCCCACATTAAATATTCTCTATTTTCTCTCTATCAGACCTGTCTCCTTTGCTTCCACTACCTCAGTGGCAAAAACTTGGCAGAAGATTCTAAGAAAACCTAGGATACTACAACATAGCAAGGATATGTTTCTGACACACTAAACTGAGGGAGGGACACAACTTCTAGAATAGCAATCAAAAGCCAGAGAGAGAGGGAGAGGGCAGAAAGGAGCTGAAGGTGCCAAAGGGTTTTCTACTGTCTATCACCTGTCCCTTGCTTTAGGCTAGTGGACATACTTTTCCTCTTGGAGTGGTTAAGAAGGTCAAGGGCACATTTGTTGAGACAACAGCTGATTACCATGGAATAAGATAGGAGGGGAGAGTTTCTCTGTGTGTGCCCATGCAGGGGTGAGGGACAAATGAATGGAAGGGATCCACTGGTAACTAACTGTACCGACACTGCATGCTACAGGCCAACCAAGCCCAAGTCTGATTTTTCCAAAGTGGTGTTATATAATTAGAATTCAGCTTTATTGCACATTAAGGGCTAAAGAGCTCAGCCCGATTATAGAGGTAATTTTGGCATCCAATTAAGGGAGCACTTTGCTTTCAACTCTACTGTGTTTCAGTGAACTTGAAACAACCACGCCAACGTGACAGGCTATCCTATTGCAACTCCCTATTTATAATAATGAATATCTAGGCAATAAGGGCAGGAAAAATGACTGCTCTTCTGGAAGCTGCTTACTTGTCCGAAGGAAGCTGGTATGCTTTATGATCACTGGAGATGCTCTAAGCTAGGAACCATAAATGGCACTTCCTCAACTGCTTGAAGGTCATCTTTTATAATGAGACAATTAAAAAAAATGCCAATTGGCAAACATATGTTAACCTACCTTTAAATCTAGATTGCAGTCTCCCTACTACTAAACATACAAGAAAATTATTATTTAAAAGCTGCTGTCATGACATAATCCAAAATTCAGGAAGTGTAAAAACTGAGCTAGATTAACTCTGATTAAATTAGGATTCTCTTTGGGGAGTGCAAATGTATATAGTTAGTTTAGAACAGGGACAGGATATAGGTAAAGGTATACATGTGAGACCTTCCGTTGTTGTTGTTTTTAATTTTTGCTTTGTCCATTAGAATGCAGGCTATTTGAGCACAGGCATATTTATTCTTATTCGTATCTGAATCCCCAGCATTTAGCACAGTGCCTGGCACATAGTAAGCACTTGACAAGTTATCTATCTATCTATGGTATCTAGATATGTATCTATCCATGGTATTTATGTATCTATCTATGGCTATCTATATATCAGTCTATTTACAGAACTCATGCATGTATGCATGTATGTATCCATCCATCCATCCATCCATCCGTCCATCCATCCATCCATCCATCCATCCACCCACCCACCCATCTATCAAATCCGGAGTCTCCAGCAATTTATTTTCATTTCTATCCCTTCCTAAAAGAGGTTTTAATTCACTTTAACCAACATTAATTGGGGACTTGGTATATGTTGAGTACTGTGCTAATTGCTGAGTATACAAGCATAACCCTGTACAGTCTTTGCTCTTTTTTTTTTTTGTTTTGTTTTGTTTTGTTCAGGCAATGGAGGTTAAATGACTTGCCCAGGGTCACACAGCTAGTAAGTGTCAAGTGTCTGAGGCCAGATTTGAACTCAGGTACTCCTGAATCCAGGGCTGGTGCTTTAACCACTGCGCCACCTAGCTGCCCCAGTCTTTGCTCTTTAACTTAAAATCCAGGTGGTGGAGGAAGGCTAGGGATAAGACATAGACATAAAAGACTATCATACAAGTTACTTATCTATACACTTGTCCTCATCCCCAGGGATGTGCTGGCTCATTAGGGTAAGGATTGTTTCATTCTTTGTACTTATATTCTCAGTTCCTAGTACAGTGCCTGGCACATAGTTGGCATTTAATATATAAATACAAAGATACAGAGCATTTATTAAATGCTTATAATGTGCTAGGCCCCCTGCTAATCAAAGGATACAAATATGGGCAAGCAAGACAGTCCCTAGTTGTTATTGATTGATTGATTGATTGATTAGAACACATTGGAGCAGTTAAACAGAAAGCAGTGGGTCCCTGGGGAGAGAAGGATCACTTCTGGCTGGCAAGAGATGTTGGTGATGGAGACCAGGATTAATGATGGAGGTGTCAATGGAAGTGGACCTTGAAAGAATAGGAGGATTTTAACTGGTGGAGATACCAAAGGAGTTTGCTTTGGGCACGAAGGCCCTAGAGCACCAATGCAGTTTCAAGAGAAGGCAGGACAAAATCAGGGAAAGGTTCTTCACACAAAAGTATAAGGTGAATAGCATGCAATCAGGCCAGGACCTGAAACAGCAAACTGTAAAGAAAGAGTTCTTTACAAGGCCAAGGAAACCTTGGTTTTACTATGTTCTCGTGAATAAGCCAGTGACCCTCTCTAGCAGATGGATGGAGTGGTTTGTAAGGTCACTCATTACCAGATATGAAGTTCTCTGATTAGGTTAGGCGGTTTATATTTTGTCTTGTGGGCAATAGGGAGCTATTCATGGCTTTGGAGCAGAGAAATGATGCAATCAGACTTCTGCATTAGGGAGATTACTTTGATCATACGAAGTGGGTATTAGAAACATCATTCTCCTAGACATATTTTCACATAATGCAATTTTTTCACAAGTTAGAAGCATTGTTGATCTCTAGACTGGAATATCAAGGGGCTGTTGTTGGACTGAAATTAAGGTGGGGAAAAGAGCTCACACTGTGCCAGACTACACTAGGCCTAGTTTTGGCCAATGCTATGGGCCCTTAACACTTTAAAAAAATTGGCTTAGGAAAACAATCCCCTCCTCAAACTCCAGGAGGTCCAATCTTTCCAAGTATGGGTTTACCAAAACGGTAAGTCACTCACAACATCTGCAAGAGATTATAATTAAGCAATAATTTTTTTAAGAAAGAATTTGTATTAACCAAATTTATGACTATGAGAAACAAATGTAGCAAACAAACACAGAAAAATTGCATATTAGGATGCTAATTAGATGCATTTCTATTTATAAGCTGCCTTGATCAGGCTAAAGCATTTTCCGTTTCAGGTGTCAGTGTTACGCCCACAAATGTAAACAATTCCCTTGACTGGAAAACACCTGCTTGTCTCTGGAGATGGGGAGTGTGCTAAGGAATGACTATTCGCAATCACTTGGAAGGAAGGAGATTATGTATCTCTTCAAGAGAGAAGACTGACATTTTTTTTTTTTTGACATTGGATAAGGTGCAGCTTTACTGTGATTTGGCCATGTTTAGAACAATGAATGGAAATGGGCATCCACCAGGGTACACAACTTGAAACAGGTCCTTGAGGACTAGAGAAAAAACCCTACATATCTCAACTGAGTCACCTGGTAGTAACTGTGCTGGCCTTCCTAAGGCTGTAAGAATGGGGAGAATGAGCCGGCTCATTCTTGTGCATATTTCATGGATACAGCAGTCAACTCTTCGAGAGTCATAAGTTGCTAGTCTACAATTCCACACCAGGAAATCCCTTGCACAGGTGAAATCACAAGTCCAGATCATTCCACCCAATGTTTTCTGGCAGAACACAGAATAATCCTCTATTAAAATCTTCCTTGGGCTTCATAACTTCGTAACCTGAGGCGAGGCTCTCAGAAGTTATACCAATAGACAGCTAGCTCTGGTACATCCTGCCAAGATTGAAAGGTTTTGAGGACAGGCCTGGTGACAAAATGCTTATCTTTTACTACGAGACACGGTGAGCTAAGGTCCAAGAATCTCATCCCTTCTTTGGAACAGGCTGATCAATTTTGAGACAAAGTCATTCATCAGGGCCTAGTGAAGCTACAATCGGCATCAGTGGACCAACCCCAATGAAAACATAAGTCTTGGAAGTAGTAGAATATGGCACACGTTTATGAAATATTACCGATCCGAAATTACTAATCAGCTTTTTTCTTCTTCAACACCTGTCCCTCTAGACTAAGCCCTCCCTCATGACAAAGAAAAACAACACCTGATCCCATGACTGCATCTGACTGTCTACAATAGTTGTCTAACCTGAGGGGAGAAACGTGTCCGTTATCTGTTCTCGGGGACCTTCATTCTTTTTTTGTTTTGTTTTGTTTTGTTGGTTGGGCAATGAGGGTTAAGTGGCTTGCTCAAGGTCACACAGCTAGTTAAGTGTCAAGTGTCTGAGGTCAGATTTGAACTCAGGTCCTCCTGACTTCAGGGCCAGTGCTCTTATCCACTGCACCTTCATTCTTTTTTAAATTGCTCAGAAATCGCCATCTTTTTTTTTGATATCTTTATGCTGTTGTAGCTGCTATCTATACTATTCTCTGGGTTCTGCTTATTTCATCCTGCATATACAAATCTTCCTGTGATTCTCTCAATTCCTCATTTTCATAATTGCTTCTCATGTCATAATATCCCATTATATTCATTCATATACCATAGTTTTTCTAAGTTACACGAAAAGGTCAACACAAGTTTAAAGTTAAACTGCATAAATCCAAATATAGGAAAATGATACATGTGTCCTCTCTAGTCCCTCTCACATTCAGGGGTCACAAAGGGAGTCCAATTAGACAGCTCCTAGGAGTGGTTTTCTTATGTCTTGATGATCTTAAGAATGAAAAGGGGAAAGTAACATACTCAGTGGTGAGGAAAAAGGTTAGGGGAAATTATTTCACATAATCAGGGTGCAAAGTAAAATAATCTATACAAACACAAGGAGGAGGGGGAGAGGAGTAACAGTTGGTACTTGGATCTCCCTCTCAACTGAATACACACACAGCTGGGTACAGAAAACCATTTCAATCAGTGGGGAAATAGGAAGAAAGGGGGATAAAGAGGGAAAGGGAGGATCAGAGCTACATTACATAACCAATGGAAACCACTTTGTTTTAAATTCATTGGTAACAGTGTTTATTAAATGAAATATTTTAGGCAGCTAGGTAGTACAGCAGATAGAGCACTGGCCTTGAAGTCAAGAAGTACTGCATTCAAATCTGACCTCAAACACTTACTAGGTGTGTGACTCTGGGCAAGTCACATAAATCTCTATTTGCCTCAGTTTCCTCAATTGTAAGATGAGGGTACCAATAGCACCCAGCTCCCAGGCTTGTTGTGAGGAACAAATGAGGTAATATTTGTAAAGCACTTGGCATGGTGCCTGGCATATACTAGGCATTATTATAAATGCTAACTATTATGAAAGGAATATTTTGGTATTTATTTGACCTATGTTCATGTCTTTGACTTTGTTGAGTTAGAAGCTAATTGTGTATTGATCATCTTTTTATGTGGGGCAGGTAGGGTTGGCTAAGAATGGGTAATATAACTCACATTTATAAGACAATTTTATGTTTTTCTTTCATTCCTAATTTTTTTCCTTTTCATTATTATGAACTTTACTAACATCAACATATATGAACATTTTCTTATGCAAAGAAGAACAGAAAAAGTAATCAATTGTCGCAATAAACTTTTAGCTGACTCCCTAAGTTTCTCTAAGTAAACCATCATGTCATTTGCAAAAAGCAATAATTTTTCCTCTTAGCTTTTGCTGATTCCCACAGTTTCTTTTTCTTATCTTATTGCTATAGCAATGGGCATTTCTAGAACCATGTGAAATAACAGTAGTGACAATGGATATTCTTGCTTCATCCTTGATCTTTCTGGAAAGGCCTATGGCATTTCACCATCACTACTACTTCTAGCTCTTGGTTCTAAATAGATACTATTTACTATTTTAAGGAATAGTCCATTTGTGCCATATTTAATTTTTCTTTACATAAAAGCGTGTTGTATTTTGCCAAAAAGCACTATGTCTATTGTGATGTAAATATGATTTTATTTTTTCTTATTCGGTTCTATTATGTTTATCATTTCCCAACATTAAATTAAATCTGCATTCCTGGCCCAATCATAGTGTATACTTTTAAAAAAAAACATATTGTTTTAGTCTCTTTGCTAACATTTTATCCAATGTTTTTGTGTCAATATTTGTTACAGAAACTGGTATGTAGGTTTCTTTCTCTGGTTTCTGTAGATAACTTTGACAATCATGGGGGTGGGAGGTATCTCTCAGTTATTACCAGGAAGATTCTTGCCAGAGTCCTCCTTAATAGGCTGATCCTTCACCTGGAAGATGGCTACTACCCAAGAGACAATGTGGCTTCAAAAAGGCCTGAGAAATGCTTGATATGGTTCTTGCTGCCCAACAACTCCAGGAGAAATGGCAGGAGTGGAATAGAGGTTTGTATGAGAGGTTTATTGATCTGACCAAGGCCCTTGATGCTGTGAGTTTGAGGACTTGTGGAAGATCATGGTTGTCCAGAGAAGTTCATCAGTATTATATGCCAGTGCTGTATGACACCATGCTTGCACAGGTTCTTCTTCTTCTTTTTTTTTTTTGACCAAAAGTTATTATTTCTTTCTTTCTTTCTTTCTTTCTTTCTTTCTTTCTTTCTTTCTTTCTTTCTTTCTTTCTTTCTTTCTTTCTTTCTTTCTTTCTTTCTTTTTTTTTGGTGAGGCTATTGGGATTAAGTGACTTGTCCAGGGTCACACTGCTAGTAAGTGTCAAGTGTCTGAGACCAGATTTGAACTCAGGTCCTCCTGACTCCAGGGCCAGTGCTCTATCCACTGCGCCACCTAGCTGCCCCTATTATTTATTTCTAATGCATTTTTAGAAATTTTATTTTTGACTGGACTTGGATTTGGAGGTGGAGGCTGTCAGGGAAGACAGTTGACATTTCTTAGTGATTTGTTCCTGTCATTTTTCTTTAGCTTCCTTCATTCTCTTGGCCAAAAGCTTGACATATTCTGCTGCTTCTTCCTTGTTCTTCTGGGTATGCTGCTTCTTCAAAGCAATTCATCTACATTTGTGCTACAAAACATAGGGAGTCACCAGGCGCTGAATTTTAGGAGCCTTGGTCTTGGGTTTCTTACCTTCCTTGTTGAGGGGCTTTCTCACAATATACTGCCGGACATCATCTTCTTTGGACAAGTTGAAAAGCTTGCAGATTCTGCTAGCTCTTTTGGGCCCCAGGCAAAGAGGCACAGTTGTATCTGTCAGTCCTGGTATATCTTTCTCACCTTTCTTCACAATAACCAAGTTGAGGACACTCAGATTGGCATCCACAATACAGCCCCTAACAGATTTACATTTTCTTTCTCCAGTTCTTCTAGGGCAATAGCAAGAATGGCCCTTACTGGGCAGCAGCAGGCAGACACGTCTGTGAGCCAAAACACCTGCTTCATGGGGAAGCCTTGTTTGTCATTCCTACCACTGACACGGACCACATAACCCTTCCATTCTTCACCCAGAGCATCAGCAGAAACTTCAATGGCCATCTGTTTCTCATAAAAGGTCTGTAGCTTTCTCTCATCATCAACTTTGATGAGTTTCTGACAGCCAGTGGCTGGGAAAGAAAGAGATGTTGAGCTTCATCTTTGCACAGCTGCCTGCTCCCCTTGCACAGGTTCTTGATAACGGACAATGCTCTCATGCTTTCCCAGTCACCAGTGGAGTGAAGCAGGGTGGTGTGCATGCTCCAGTGCTTTTTCACATTTTACTTTCAGCAATGTTATAAGACTCCTTCAACAAGGATGAACGTGACATACAAGTCAGCTACCATATTGATGGTAAATTATTTAACTGGAAAAGGCTACCAGTCAAGACTAAAGTGAAGGGAGAGTTAGTGCAGGACTTTGTTTGCAGCTGATGGTGCATTTAATGCAGCCTCGGAGTTTGGGATGCAACTGAGTATGGATTGATTCTCTTTTGTGCTAATTTTCACCTGACAACACCAAGAAAACAGAGGTTCTCCACTATCCAGCACCAGCACCATCCGTATGTGGAACCATTAATTATATCAGAGAAATTTTGAATGCTTCGTTTATCTTGGCATTTTACTTTCCAGGGATGTCTGCATAGCTGATGAGGTTGATAGTGCACTGCTAGAGCTAGCTTAGTGTTTGGGAGGCTCCAAAGGAAAGTGTGAAAGAAGAGGTATTAGGCTGCCTACCAAACTGAAGGTCTACAGAACTGTTGTGCTGACCTCATTGTTGTATGCCTATGAAACCCGGATAGTCTACCAGTGCAACGCCAAGAAACTGAATTGCTTCCACTTGAATTGTCTTGGGAAGTTTCTGAAGATAAGGTACTGGACACTGAGGTCCTTTCTTGAGTTGAACTGCCAAGCATTTAGACTCTACTGCAGAGAGCACAACTCAGATGGGCTGGGCACATTGTTCCAATGCCAAACATATGTTTGTCTAAAAGATTGTTTTACAGAGAACTCACATGAGGCAAGTCTTCACATGGAGGACAGAAGAAGTGATACAAGGACACTCTCAAGATCTCTCTGAAGAACTTTGAAATTGATTGTGAAACACACATGAGACACTGGCACAGGACTGCCCAACATGGTATGCCCACATCAAAGAAACCACTGGCTCTATGAGCAAAGCAGAACTGTGAGAGCTCAAAAGAAATGTGAGATGTACAAAATTCAGAAACATCCCTACTCCAAATGTTCATATGGACTATGTGGTAGAGTGTTCCAAGTTCATGTTAGTCTAATCAGCCACAGTAGGATAAACTATATCTTGACACCAACATAGTGATGTCATTTTGGTCCTCTTTAAGCATGAAGGACAACTAGTTACCTCTACTTGATTTGGGTATCAGCAATTTATTTTTCTCACAGAAAGAGCTTGATAGATCTCTTATTTTCCTATTTTTGCAAAAAAAAAATTATGTAATATTGTTTACTCTTTAAATGTTTGATAGAATTAACTTGTAAATACATCTAATCCTGGGTTGTCTTTTTCCCTTAGGAATTCCATTATAGCTTGTTTAATTTCCTTTTGTCTAGGATTGGATAATTTAATTCTTACTTCTCATTCTGTTAATTTGAAAATTGTTTATTTTTAAAAATATGCATTTCATTCAAGTTATCAGTTTTAGTGGCATATAAGTGGGCAAAACTGTTTTAAATAATTTTCCTTGTTTCCCGTTCATTTGTTGTGAATACTCCTTTTTCATTTTTTATACTGGCAATTTGGTTTTCCCCCTCTTTTTTAAATGAAAAATTAGCTATTTGTCTAATTTACTAGCTTTCTTGTCTCTTTTTGGTCAATTTCACACTTTAAAAATTGTTTCTTTTTTGATTTTCAGAATTTCAGTTTTTGTGTTTAGTTGGAGTTTTTTGATTTGTTACCTTTCTAATTTTTTTTTAGTTGCATGCCCAATTTACAGATTTGTTCTTTCTCTCTTTTGATTATTAAAGTATTTAAGGTATAAAATTTTCCTTAGGGGCTTTTTAAAACTACATCTCAGAGTTCTGGTTTTGTGTCTTATTGTTGTTTTCTTTAATGAAATTTATTATTTCTAAGATTTGTTCTTTAGAATTATATTATTCAGTCATCATTTATATTTTAATCTTTTTTAAATGCCTTCTATTGATAAGGTTTATTGCATTTATTTTATTGTCTATAAAGATTTTGCTTAATAATTCTTCTTTTCTGCATTTGTTTATGAGGTTTTTATGCCCCTGATACATAGTCAACTTTTGTAGATATCTTGCACAGCTGAGAAATAGGCACATTCTAGATCATTTTTAACTTTTAAAACAATCAGATCCTTAAGTCTTTCTTATCTAACTTTTTTTCATAGTTGTCTAGGTCTGGAAGGGGGTCATGTTGAGGTCTCCAACTATTACAGTTTTGTTGTCTATTTTTCCTTTTATTTTGATTAAATTTTCATTTGAGTACTCTGAAGCCATGTCTTTAGGTATACATATAACTGATATTAGCTCATTTTCTATAGTACCCTTAAGCACAATGAAGTTTCCTTGCTTTCCTCTTTTAACTATTTTTATTGTTGTCTTGCTTGAGATCATGACTATTATTTCCTTTTCTTGAATTCTCCTGAAGCATTTTAAACTCTATGTGAATCTTTATGTTTCAGATGTGATTCACATTAACAACATATTGATGGATCCTACTTTCAAATGCAATCTGTTCACCTCCTCCACTTTAAGGGTGAGTTTATCCCATTCATATTCACCATTATGACTGTTAATTATATATTTCACTCCACTCTTGTACTTTCCCTTTCTTCCCTTCCCTTTACAAAGAAGAAGGTAGAGAAAGAAAAACATTCCGATCACTACTACGTAACACTTTCAGTTTTACAAATTACCTTATTCATATAACCTTATGAAGGGGGCAATGTATTATTTACCCTCTTTGACAGATAGTGATACTGATGGTCAGAAGGGGTAAAAGTGAATTCTCTGTGGGTCATAGAGCTGGTAATTGCTACCATCTCCAAACCCAACATTCTATCTCTACAACATGCCTGTCTCCTCTTCATTATATTCTCTCTGAAAGAAAAGATGCCCCTATTTTCCAACCTCTTCTGCTATCCTTTTTCACCTTTCCTCATCAACCTCTTTCCAGCATTCTTCTCCCCTCCTGAAGATACATGCTGAAAATGAAGTATTAACAGGGGAACACTTCAGAGGCTGCCTCTCAAGCAGGTGGGAAGGCCCCTGACTCACTCCCAGCTGTGGGAGCTGGAGGTAGTGAAGTAAAGAAGGAAAAAAGTTAAGTTAAGCGGATGCCTAAACCTTGACACTTGAGACTAATTTTTGAAACCATTTTTCAAGCCTTGATGCACATGGCTGGAGCAGAGTTGAGTTGTAGAATTTTTGCATCATGGTTAACCTACTCCCAGGGTAAGGTAGCCACGTCCTAGAAAGAAGGAGCAGAATGCAGTTGTTTAAGAGCATTAGGAATAACATTTCACTGTGGCGAGCTCAGCTATTATTTAGCATTTTTATCTGCAGTGCACTCTGGCATCATTTTTATTATTTATTCCTTCTGACAATACTGTAAAGGAGATTTGTATAGGGGAGGGCAGTAAGGTCATGGCTTACTTTCTAAGAGTCACACAGAGGTTGTTTCTACATTACCAGAGTGTTTCCGCAAAACTACCTCTGTGCCTTGGTCAGTAACAACTGATCTGTATGTAATCTTCACTGTGGACAAGGAGACAATAAAAGGGTAAGGCGAAAGTGAAGCTATAACCAGCTTATGCTAACTCAATGAAAAAAAAAATCCAACACCCAGGTCAGCAGCACAGAATGCCACCACAGTGGATCTGAGGAGCATTTTTCATGGCTATTTTCCACATAATAATAGCTAGCATTTACATGGTGCTTTAAGGTCTGCAAAGTACTTTGCATGTTATCTCATCTGATGCTCAAAACAGCCCTGTGAGGGAGGTGCTGTTATTCTGTTTATTTTACCAATGAGGAAACTGAGGCTGGTGAGGTAAAGTGACTCACTCTGTTATATAGCTACTAAGTATTTGAGGCCAGATTTGACTTCTGGTTTGCCTGTCTACAAGTCCAGTGCTCTGTCTGCTGTGCCACTGACCTTGCTTGTGCCATGGCTGCCTGACAAATTTAGAAATCTATCTCTGTTGGTTGCCTCCACTTCCTCATATCCACCCACTTCTCCCCCTTGGAGTCTGGCTTCTGACCCTATCACTTGACCGAAACTGCTCTCTCCAAAGATTCCTGAGATTTCTTCATTGCCAAGGTGATGGTTTTTCTCATTCCTCCTTCTTGATTTCTCTGTAGTTCTAATGCTACTGATCATCTTCTCTGCTGGAATACTTTCTCTTTTCTGGATTTCTCATAGCATTGCTTTCTCTCAGTTCTTCTGACTATTTTTTCTCAGTTTTATTTTCTGGATCTTCATCTTTGTCCCAACCCCTAACTATGGGTATATTCCACAATTCAGTCCTGGATGGCACAGTGGAATAGTGCTGTTCCTGGCATTCAATATTGGCCTATCACAGGAGTGGCAAGTCACTTAACTGTTATCAGCTTCAGTCTCCTCAAATGTATAATGGAGATCATAGTAGTACCTACTTTACTGGTTTGTTCTGAGGATCAGATGAGATAATATTTGTAAAGCTTAGCATACTGTCTACTACAAAGCACTTAATAAATCCTTCCTTCCTTCTCCATCTTCCTTCTTCCTTCCTGTTCCTTCCCTCCCTTCCTTCCTTCCTCCCTTCCTCCCTTTCTACCTCCCTCCCTCCCTCCCTCCCTCCCTCCCTCCCTTCCTTCCTTCCTTCCTTCCTTCCTTCCTTTTAATGAGAAACCTGTGGTCCTGCCCTGCCATCTGTGATCCCTGGTCATAAGGTTCTGGGGAACTACATCCTTTTCATGGCTTGAGCTCATTATACCATTGTGCATTTCTTAAGTGCTCAAATGTTTTAACCCAAATACTCCTAATCATTTCCAAAAATCACAAGGCCTCAAATCTTCAAAATCAAATTAATTTCAGTTCCATATATCAATGTGTGTATACACATATACATTGATATATGGAAGATATATGTGTACATACACACACACACACACACACACACACACACACACCTATAGAAGCTTAGAGATTGAGTAGAGAGATCAATTTTTCACATTTTCCCCAGCAGTCTCTTAACATAGTACCAGATATTCTACAGCTTCTTAGCATTCTCTCCTGTATTTTTCCCTCCATTGGGAAGAGGCTTTGAGTTTGCCAGCTGTATGGGAATTCTGTTTAGGGAGTAAAGGAGAAAGATGATTTGTGTATGAGGAAAGAGGCTGGATAAAAGCTAATCTCCAAGGGACCCTTCCAACTCAAATATTCTATGAGTCTCTATTCATGTGGGCTCTAACCCCTCAATCAAGTGAATTAGGGACTTCAGAATAAGTTTTCATCCCAGTTCACTAGAGCTGCAGTATAATCTCAGAAAGATCTGCAAAGGACTCAAGAATGCAAGGAAGAAAGGTTTAAAAATATGAAATTGTTCCAGGATTTCTCTGTACAGCCCAAGTAGGAAGCTTCAAAGACATGAGTCATCGTTTTGAAATGCACATCAAACAAGTTAAATAACTCTTACTTTCTTAACAACATATTAATCAAAGGGCATTGATTCCTGAATCAGATTCTACTACCAATGAGCCTCCTATCTTCTCAGCTCGGATGCATGCATTAAGTGAGTTTTATTCTGACAGATACAATATAGCAATCAATAAAATCTTATTATATGGGGCTGAGATACAGGGATTTAGAGCAGGATTTATGCACTGCTTTCAAATCCAGTGCAATTTCATGTCTCTGCCTTAACCTGTAATTGAAAATAAATCTCCCCAAATACACCAGATTCTAATTTTCTGGATGTATGGGCAAATTTTAACGGCAGCCCGCGTTCCCTCAGGGAAACTGTGCCTGTGTGATCTTATCGTCTACTCCCAGTGCAGTCCCTGGGGGTACCAGATTCCTTAGGACAAGGCTGCTGTTCCCTATCCTGGGCTGTAAGATAAAAGCATACTTGGGGAAATAGCTAAGATTTATGTTTCTATACATATTTTTAGAACAGAAATGTCAAGCTAGAGAGAGACCCGACCAGCAAAACTCCTAGCCCTGACCAGATGAAAATGTAACTGGGAAACGTTTAACAAAACAAACAAAAGCACACTACAATATAGACAATGTCAATTTGTGGTTTTCTAGGTGAATATGCACACTGCCTTCTACTGGAGTTTGACACAGAGCTGGACCCCTGAGGCAGGTTCATCTGCCTAGTCACTTACTAGGGAGACAAATCATTTAACCTGAGGCTCAGTTTCCTCATGAGCAAAATGAAGATGACATTTACAACTTTCTCACAGGGTTTGAAGATCAAACAATCCTCACAAAAACCCTTTGCGAACCTTAAAAGGTGATATAAATGGGAGCTATTGTCAAGTCAGTATTATAATCTCTGCCCTTCTCCTTCCCTTTGCGCCCCCTCTATACCCAACCTTACAAGTCTTCACGTCCAGTCTTATATCTTTCTCTCCTCCCTTCCACCCACAGGGACAATCCATAGCCCAGGTGAGAATCTAATTAAATTCTAAAACAAGCAAAACAAAAGAAAGATAGTATTATTACTCTCCCCATTTCAATCAAATAACAATTCCCGACCTTTGGGGGCTAGGGACAGGTAGAGGAACAATGAAGGCCATGTGAAAAAGTATGAGAGAGGGGGGCATGCTAACAAGACAGGCTAGCTATGGCTGCCAGATGGTTGTGGCTTTGAATTCCAGCATGCCCAACACTTCCAAGAGAGGCAGGGGTGGGGGCGGGGAGCACGGAGGCCTGGGACTCTCTTGGAACTTGGGACATACAAAGAATCTCAACAAGTTGGATCTTGTGCTGGATACAGATAGGATGGGAGAAAGGCAGAGAATACAGAACCATGTAAAGCATGCTTCCTGCCCTCAAGGACTTCCCCATAGGGACTATTGAACAAAACAGAGAGCACAAGATTAAGCCCCCAAATTAGTGGTCCAGACAAAAGGGTTGTGGAAGCTCAGAGGAGAGATGCCGGGGTGTAGAGCTAGAGAGATTGAGGAAAAGCCAAATGAAATAAAATGGGAAACCATGGGTCTGCATCACCTACTGGGAAGGGCTCTTTATTAGGGAGTGATTGGAGAGAATAACAACTCTGTCTTTGGCCAAGGCAGCTTGGCAATCACAGAGGAGGTTTCTGATACCAGCTCTCTTCTTGTGCTGGGAGGCTCAGATTATTTGCAGAGGAGCTGGCATGAAAAATGTTAACAATGGATTCCTCCAAAGAGACACTGTCAATTCATACTCATCTGGCTCCTTCCCTTGGTTAAACTGTCCTTTAAACATGCTCCTTGGCCTTCCCTCATCCTCTCTGTCAGGGGTTTTAAACCTGGGGTCTGAGAACTTGGTTTTTGAAAAAATAATCATAGTTAAGAATAGCTGGTATTTATATAGCGATTTAAGGTTTACAAAGAATTTTACAGCTATTACCCCATTTGATCCTCACAACAACCCTGGGAAGCAGGTGCTAGTATTATCCTAAGTGTTTTTCTTTATGCATTTAAAAATAAGATTCTGAGAAGAGGCCCACAGAATTCACCAGACCGACTGCCAGAGGGGTCCATGACACACATAAAAAGGCTTAAGAATCCCTGCTCTAAGTGTTTTGGCCATTGCCTATTTTCTGTGTCCCATTTCACATTCGAGACCTACTAAGTCCTTTGAGAGAGGAAGGGCCACAAGTGCATCCCTTGATGAGGCATGGGGCACAATGCACTTTTGGCACTTCATGATGCTGCTAATGAAACACTCTGATACTGTTGATCACGGCCTCTTCTATCTAAGTTTCCGAGACATCACTCTCTCCTACCTCTCTGACTGCTCCTTCTTTGTCCTTTGCTGGATCCTTCTCCAGATCACGCCCTCTAACTGCCTAAGGTGTCTTTCAGGGTTCTGTCCTGGGCCCCTCTTCTCCTCTCCCTCCAAACTATTTCTCTTGGGGATCTCATCAGCTTCCATGGATTTAATGACCGCTTCTGTACTGAGGATTCTCAAATTTACCTCTCCTTTCCCAATCTCTCTGCAGACCTCCAATCTTGCATCTCCAACCGCCTTTTAGATAAGTGGAATTTGATGTCCAGTAGACTAAACAGAACTCCCTATCTTTCCCCCTAAATGCATCCTTCCAATCCCTCAGACTCAGAAATGAGGAATCATCCTCAATCGTTCACTCTCTCTCACTGCCCCATCCCACCCATATCCAATCTGTTGCCAAGGCTTATTGATTTTACCTTAGCATTTCCTCTCACATATGCCCTCTTCTCTCCTCTGATATTCCACCTGCAACCCCCATCATGCAGACTCTCATCACTTCATGACGGGACTATTATAATAGCTGCTGGTGGGTCTGCCTGCTCCAAGTCTCTCCCCCACTCCAATCCATCCTTCATTCAGCCACCAAAATGACCTTCCAATCATGTCCCCTCATCCCCCCACTAAATATACTCCTGTGACTCCCTTTTGCCTCCAATATCCCATACAAAGCATTTTGTATTTGAAGGGCATTCAAAGTCCTTCATAACCTAGTCCCTTCCTACCTTTGCAGCCTTATACCTTATTCCTCTCCATGTACCCTTTGATCTAGCCTCCTGGCTGTTCATAAACAAGACACTCCATCTCTCAGTCCCGGGTAGTCTCTCTGGCTGTCTCCCATGCCTAGAATGCTCTTCCTCTTCATCTCAACCTACTGAGGTCCCTGGCTTCCTTGTTGTTGTTTGTCCTTCATTTTCGAAGAGGACCACGACAGATGTCATGACTTGCAATGAATTGGATTTGAGGAAGGGCTGCGCAAAGTCACCAGCCTCACCCTCTGCTCCAGACTCATCTGGGTGGCGAGATATATTATCAGGACAACTAGAGATGGCCCCGGATGTCTAAGGTAATTGGGGTTAAGTGACTTGTCCAGCTCACACAGTTAGTTAGTGTCTGAGATGAGATTTGAACTCTGGTCCTCCCAACTTCAGGGTGAGTGCTTTATCCACTACGCCACCTAGCTATCCCTCCCTGGCTTCCTTAAGCCCCAACTAAAATTCTATCTTTTACAAGAAGCCTTTTCTATCCTTCTAAACTTTGTTAATTATTTTCTATTTGATATCATTTGCTTTGTACATATTTGTTTGAATGTGGTCTCTCCCATTAGACTGTAAGGTCCTTGAGGGCAGGGACTGCTTTTTTGCCTCTTTTGTATCTCCAGCGCATAGCATAGTGCTTGGCACATAAGTCATTTAATAAACGTTCATTTATTGTTATTCTAACTAGAATCTTTCAGTGAAGCAAAATTTCCATGACCTGTAAATTGAGTAGCAGAAAGAATTCTCATAGTTAAGTCAGGTTCTTATTTACTTTGGAACACTTAGTAGAAAGTTGTGTCCTTTGCCAATTTAAAAAATATGTGTATTCTCATTGATGCCTTTTGTCTTTTTTTTTTTTTTGTGGGACAATGAGGGTTAAGTGACTTGCCCAGGGCCACACAGCTAGTAAGTGTCAAGTGTCTGAGGCTGAATTTGAACTCAGGGCCAGTGCTTTATCCACTGCATCACCTAGCTGCCCCCTTTTGTCTTTTTATAACCACATCTTTCTCCAGACTGAACCCTACCCTGTGACAAAGAAAAACAGTTCAGCAAAAATATCCAATCCTGTGACTCAATATGACAACGAATGCAACAATAGTCTCTTCTAGTGGTTCCTTATTTCTCTATCATGAAAGATAAAGCCTATTTCAATATCTGTTCTCCTAAGAACTACACTGACTTTTCAATAATTCAGAGCTCTGCTTTCTTTGGTGATCTTTTAACACTGTTGAGGTCACTGCATAGATTGTTCTCTTGTTTCTGCTTCCCTCCCTCCCCTTCATCAGTTCATACACATTTTCCCAAATTTCTCTAAATTCTTCTTATGGGTAATCTCCTACTGACCAATAATATTCCACTAAATTTATATATTACAGTTCCACGCCCCCCCCCCAGACATGGCCCAATCAGTGGGCGCACATTTTGTTTCCAGTTCTTTATTATACCACAATGCATTGCTATAAAGAGCTTAATAAATATTTATTGAGTCATGGATTGTGATCTTTGTTGCTATCTTTGACTTTTAGCAGGTATATATGTTCCCAGGTGGGATCACTAGGTCTAAGGTTATGGATATATTTAGTCATTTTTTGAGTATAATTCCAAACTAAAATCCAGAATGAACTTGACCAACAGTGCACAGGTGTGCCTGTCTTCCTATAGGTCTTTCGACATCTTATATGAATTCTTTAGGATCAAGAGAATATCAGTGAACAAACAACGACAGCTTCTAAGTTTAGAGAGTTGTACAAATCATTCCTTATAACACCCTGCAAAGTAGTCGGTACAAGTATGATTATAACCACTTTATAGATAATAAAACTGGAGCTCATCGAGAGGAGATAAGTAACCGCAGGACACACAACTGGTAAATCTTCAAATCAGGATTCAAACCCAGGTCTCTCCTGACTCCTAGTCCCCTCTACCTCACTTCTACCCCAGCCTGCTTTCTATGCCTGGGCAGTAGCAACAGCAAAGATACATGCCCTACATTCTATCTGACTTGTTAAGTCCATTAAGTGACACCTGGGGCACACAGGTACCTATGGATTTGCACAGTCAAATTGATTAGACCAGTTGCTTTATCAAGAAGACTAGAACACAGAGCCTTCCACCTATCTACAGTTTCTCAAGGCTAGAGACAAAAGATAAATTAAGTAACATTGTTGTTAATCGGTGACTGTCTAGCATAACACCCATCTGAAGCACTAAATGTAACAACTCCCATTTCTTTACAAATCACCTTCCTCATTACTACCCTTAGAGGTGGGTAATAAAAGAAGTATCATCCCATTTTGAAGAGAATGAAACTGAGAGTCAAGGAGATTACATGACTTGCCTAGTGTCACAGAGATAGCAAGTACCAGAATTGGAATTTAAATTGTGGTCTTTCCTAACTCCAAATCGAATGCCCTTTCATTATGCCAGATTCCCTCTAAACTGTGCCCTGGTAAAGATCTCCAGAAACTCTTATTGTTCCTTTTTGCTCTTCCTAGTAAGCGTCAAGTTTCTGAGGCCAGATTTTAACTCAAGTCCTCCTGAATCCAGGGCCGGTTGAATTTCTTTCTATATTGGTGGTGCAATGGACGCAGTACTGATGACTCTGGAGTCAGGAAGATCAGAGCTCAAATCCAACCCAATACTTATTAGCTGTGTGACCCTCAGCAAGCCACTTAACCTCTGTTTTCCTCAGTTGCCTTATCCATAAAATGGATAAAAATAGCACCTCCTTAATAGATGTGGAGCACTTTGCAAATCTTAAAGAGCTATATAAGTGCTGGCTGTTATGACAGTCTCTATGGTACATTTCCAAGGGTAAAGAAAGAGGACTTAATTGTTAGGGACAAGTGAAAAGATCAAGAAAAGGTAAACTCAGGGGAACAAAAATCCAACTGCACCTTTGAAAACTGTCTGAGATTAGACTGCACAGTCTTCTTGGCCATCCCTTGCTCACCCTACCTCCATACACCTATATGTGAACCTTGCTTGGGAAATACCCAGCAGACACCACTTGTGTACAGGAAATGTGAAGGTAGTTATGAATCTGAACTGAATGGGTGTGGGAAATACTGCCCCTGAAGCTGCTGACTGGAGAAATGTACAATACCAGACAAAAGAAATGATGAAGAATTGTTCAATATGCATTTATTAAGTGCTTACTATATTGCCAGGCCTTCACTGAATGAACGTTGCCTGCCTTAATGCTTTGAGAATAACGGTGGGCAGACATCTGATGCTGCCCAACAAGGGAGCCTGACATCGATGGTGGTTGTAGGGGCACCATCAGAAAGAAGTTGCAGTCACCTCTAATACTGAGTTCTCACAAGTTGAGCGAAGATGTAGAGATTCTAAGTGAATTTCAAAAGGGACATGAAAGTGTTTGGGACTAAAGGGGTTTGGAATGAAGGATGTTATTGCTAAGTAGTTCTGAGTCTTCAGAGACCAAAGAATGAAGGATCTGTTTCAGATGCATTAATTTCCCCTGCCCTTTTCTCTGATGAGGGGAGACTCCCAGGGAAGTGAGTGGTAAGAAACATCTCAGTTTGTGTCTTGGAAAGCTCAAAGCAAAGTCTTTAGGAAAACCCTCACTTATGTTATAGCAGAGATGAACCACAATACTGAAAGCAACAGAAGAGAGTGAGCTTAATGGGCTCTTCTTAAACAAAAGGGAGACATGATTCTCTCTGTCTGAGCAAACGGAATTTTATCCACCAACACTCTCTAGCCAGGTGCTTTAGATAAGGAAGAAGTGCTGTACAACTAATTCATCACTAGTCAGGGGCCGGACTCTGCAGCTGGTCCAGGTGTGCCGGCCTGGCCTCCTACCCTAAATCCGGGATGATCAGGCTTGAGTGACATTGTGGCACTGTGACTGTGACGCTGGGCGAGTCCCTTAACATATTGGGTCCTTGGGGAACCCACCAAGGTTCTATGTTACAGAAAAGATGCTGACCTGCACTGGTAAAAGTTCCTCCCTGGAGCTCTTTCTACCGATGAAGTCACAAATTCTGTCCTTCTCACTCTCCCTGTGTGGCTCTCTGGTGCCTTCACAGGTAGGGCAGAGGCCAAGAAAAAAGCTCACATTCTCCTTTCTTTGCTGAACGATTGGCTAATGTCTCAGGGGTGAAATTTTATGGGCAGGTCAAAACAACTAGCTAAAAAGGAGGAATGGGGATTAACTATGGCTTTCTAATATATAGGTTTCCCCTTACATAGGTGATCTCAATTCTACATCTCCACTGGATTCCTAATTACAATTTACTCTCCAAAGGAATATTCCTTTCAAGAAAAGGGCAAAATCTCTAATTAATCTGAATAGCCATGAATAACTCCTGTGGACATGATATTAATGAACAAAATGGATCCTGCCTCTTCGCTGGAAGAGTCACAAACCATCCATGAGGTTATCTGAGGGCCTCTAAAAAGGTTCTGGCTTAAAACTGTAGGCAAAATTTAGGCCTTCACTTTCATATGAACAAAGCTCTGACTTAAAGTAATTTCCACAGTACCAACAAAGCTGCAGAATTTGAATAGTCAGGAAGACTAAGCTTAGAGTGAAATGCAATTAGAGTTTGCACTTATTAAAATAAGTTGGAATGATGGGTGAGATTGTCACTCTTCCTTCTCCTTTTTCTGTGACTGATCTCTTGAAATGAGGGTGGCACATTAAATGTGGGGAGGGCCCCTGGAATTTGCAGGGTTTTCTCTACCACTTCTGCTTCTCTTGGCTGCATTCCATTTCTTAGCCTCCCCCTCATTTACGTGGTCATTAACATCTTGATTTCTGGACAACGGCCACTCTCCCAATCCTAGGGAAGGTCTAATTTGAGATGGAACAAGAGTAATCCTCCTAAGGTTTTTCATCCAGTAATTACTGGTCAGTCCTAAATCTCCCGACCTCTGAACGGTTCTAAGTTATCCCGAGGATGCTAAAAGGTGGTTATGGAGATAGGGTGACCAAATCCTACACAGTTCCAAATTTATTCCTCTCCCATTTTCCCTCTAAGTGCTGGCTTCCACATGCTCCTGAAGGGTTCTCAACAAATGCTGTCAATGGCCCACCATGATCACACTGGTTGGGCTGGATGTCAGCATGTAGCCACAGACTGACACAGATGAAGGTCTCGCTGTGATCATGCTCAAATTGCCTCTCATCAGCAGTAGGGACACATTAAAACAGTTTGGCACCTGCAGAATCGGAAATAAAGCCACTTCTCTGATTCAAGAGCTGGCAGTGGGTGCATGGATGAGGGGAAGAGGGGGAGGGTGGTAAGCTAAAAAAAACCCCAACACACACACACACACACACACACACACACACACACACACACACACGACAAAACAGGGTGTTATAAAAGCCATCACTGTTGTGTCAAGTCACAATCTGAACCTCTTCCTCAATGTTTTAGTCAGATAAAAAAAAGATCTTTTACCAACAAGCTCTTGTTCCCCATGCCCCAAATAGGGAAGATTCAGGACTGTGACAAGGGAGTCAGAGGTGGGGTGGAGAAGAGCAGCATACACATGACTTAGCCCCTCTAAAAATGACCACAGGGTTGGGCAAATCCTCAATCACTGGGCAGTGATGGTGCCATGGAGCAAATCCCCTAGCCAATGTCTCCTAGCTTACCTATACCCCTGACCAAGGGAAACTGCAAATTGGGATTAGTTCCACAGGGCTGGATCTGTAACCCTAAGGGCTCATCTTTGAGAGTCAGAAGGAAAAGTAAAGGTCACTAGGGCTTCTGTTCCATGGTACCTGCCTCAACCCTCCACTGATAGCCAACTCTGAAGCTCAGAGGTGATCCTGAAGTCTACGGCCCCCAGCTGCAGAGCCTTCCACTCCAAGCTCTGCAGTGGTGTGGGGCTGGGGTCTGAAGACTAGGCCTCATCAGAGCTGACCAACAGGCAATAAATAGGTTGGCGTCAGCCATTCATGGAGATTGTCCATGGAGCAGTGAAGGCTCTATAATGGAGAGAGTCACCATGCTAGTGAAAAGCGCGGCTCTACGTCTTGCTAAGGGCCTTCCTGAGGGCACATGCCCTAGCACAGCAAGGGCCGCCCAATGCATGGGCCTGCTCCATAGGAGCCTGATGCTGCAGCATGTCATGGAGTCAGGGACCTCAGGGAAGCTACAACCAAGAGACTCAGGGCCCCAACTGGATCATGAGATTGTTTCTCCCTTTCACTCACAGAATCCACCCAGGGATTCAGGGGAGGCAGGTGGAGAGATGTTAAAAGCCCAGTACAGAAAGTTCAGTGAACAACAAAACTTTGCAGCTGTCTCATGCAGGTACCAGAGATCCATGAATTCCAGAAGCCTGCATTTCGCTCTCATCATGGTCTACTATTTGTGTTGATGGGTTGGTCAACTGTTACTTCACTTTCGGGGCTTCTTGGCTACTATGGTATTGCATCTGAGGCCATTTTCCTCCCTCTGGTATCTTGCATGAAACTAGGGGCTCTTAACCTGAGGTCTGTGAACTTGAGGTTTTTTTCCTCTCTAAATTTTGATAGCTATATTTCAATAGAGTTGGTTTTCTTTGTAATCCTCTATATTTTATTTTATGCATTTCAAAATGTTATTCTGAGACTAACAGAATGCCAAGAGTTCATGACACAAAAAAGGTTAAGATCTCCTTTTTAATTTCCTCACCATCCCTTTGTTCCCCATGTCCATCCATCTCTTCTCTTTTCTACCTCCCACCCGCATGCTTTTCCCTTCACTGATATTTTCTGATAATTTCTTAGCATATACCATATAGTTTAGCCTTTTTGGGAGGGGAGGACAAGACTTTTCTGGCTGACTTATTAGACCTTGCCCCTCCCACAAAGTATAGTAACTCTAGTCCCCCCAACCTTTGAATGTCTGACAATCACAACCACTCAGCAGGGCACCTGGTTCTACTTCCATACAATCCCACTCCTAGAAGGATTCATCTGCCCCCCACCAATTCAGAACAGCTAGGGAACCGTGCTCAGAGCATGCTGGCATTCTTCTGGGCAACTCTGTCCATTCAATGTATTGATAATTCCCTCCTTTCTAGGAATACTGACCCCCTGAGGGTAAATGGAACCCCTGGCTTTGTTTAGGGGGCTTGGCTTTTTCAGTTCTCACTTGGCATCTGGAGTAGAACCCAGAATCAGAAGAAATAATTTGAGTACTGAGTAGCAAACAGCAACAGGACAGGTTTCATCGCTGAGGAAGGGCATGCAGCTACACTGGAATCGGGGGCAAGGAAAGAGTTAATGGTACTACTCTTCCTCTTGAAATTTCTAAAAATACATGACAGATGGAAGGAGCGAGGCACAAAGGTGAGTAAGCCAAGCCGATGGTTCTCTGACCCCTTTACAAAACCACCTTTTCCGCAATTCTCTGGCTCCCTCCAGTATTTCCAAATTGCAAGTTTGATTTGGACAGGGAAAGGGTTAAGTTTAATTTATACTGATTCCTATTTAATATCATTCTCTCCCCGTCGGAGCCAGCAGCTGTGAGCTGATTGTACTCTCTCATTATGCAGTCTGTATCGCTAATGGCCTGTGACAAAGGCATGCCATCTTCCAGGCCTTACCCCCGAGAGCCAATTAAACACACATACTCCCTTCCTGTTTGCAGCGCATTACAATGAAATTAAACTGAATTTCAAAATCATTTTCTCCTAAAGACATCTCTTTACAATAATTAATGCATGCTATTCCTTTTCAACTGAAATATTCATCAGGAGTGTTGACTAAAAAAAAAATTTTTTTTTAAAGCTGACTGCCCCACATTTCCCATTGCTTGCTGCCATCATCAACTCACTGAACCTCGCTGTTGGCAAAATTCACAGGGTTTCAGTTCCAGTGTTTTTAAAGGAAGGGGAAAAAATATTTGCAGGGTTTTTTTATTTTTTTAATCTGAAGTTAAAAATAAAGGAAGATGGTCACAAAGGGAGTCTCACCGGAAAGTCAAGTTTCCAATTCTGGGCTATTTGTGATGCTGCAGCGGTGATATACTAAAGATGAGGATGGGAAGTGGTTTCATTGCTATGGTTCTTATATACGGAATTAAAATCATCATAAAAGTGGGATTCTGTATCCACTAGATTAGCTTGCTTTAATGAGGTGGAATGAACAAAAGAAAAACAGGACATGCGAGTAGGATGCGTGTCAGTAAGCTAACAGTGTACTACCATGGACAGAGGCATCAGGGAATACATTAATGCAAAGGTATTTACTTACCAGAGGCTTTCAAGTACCAAAGAACTTCTGGTACTAGGGAGAATCTATGAGGAATGGAGCTATTTGTATTTTCATTTCGCCATGTGTGACATTCATTTTTCTAGACACTTCAGGGTACTGTGTGTATGCATAGATATATGCATATATGTATGTGTGTCTGTATTATATGTAATATATAAATTTATAATATAAATATTACATTTTGGGAGTGGTGGGTAGGAAGGTCTTGAACCCACTTTCCCTGGGGGTTAGTTATAAACCTTCATCCTCCAAACCCTGTGGAACTCTACAAATAATCCTCTCCCAGTTCAGTGAACCCTATCCCCCTCTGCTTCAAGTCAATAAGAAATGGGAGCCTGGACCCTCTTATAGAGAGGGCAGATACATTTCTCCACCCTCACCCTCACCCTGCTATGATTCACCAACTAGATTCACTTAACTCTTTCTAACCACAGCTGCTGAGAAGGGAAAAGATGGGGCTGGAAATCTGGGTGTGCCTGACTGGGATTCGGGTCCAAAGGTGAGAGAAAACAAATCAGGCTGTGGTGACAGAGGACATAACCAAACCCCAGTCCTGCCTTCCTTGTCAGGGGGGCTGCATCAAGGGAAGGCAGAATGTGGCACACTCTCCCTGTTTGAGGGTGGGAACTCTGAGATTCACGAGTGACTCGGGAGTGGGGGGGGGGCCCTGCTACCCCAGAGGAGTCTGCTGGGCTCTCACTCTTCTGAGTTCCTGTCCCTGACCTTGCATTCCTTCATCAGCCCTTACAAAGAGCCCCAGTCACATAGCAGCAATGTAATCTAGATCCCTGGAGACCTGAGCACAGGGAACAAACTCTTCCAAGAAAGCCACAGGGACCATATTACTAACTATTAAAAAAAACAAACCAAACCCCTCCCCCCTCTCTCATGCACATATGCACCTTTATCACCAGGTGATAATCACCAATCCCTCTCTGCCTCCTCCTTTCCCTCTCCAGCTCTGCAGCTTGATGGCAGAATAGGGAGGTGGAAGGAAGACCATGTCTGGGATGGGGAAGGTGGAAAGGATAGGGAGGTCTACTGCAGTGTGTGTGTGTGTGTGTGTGTGTGTGTGTGTGTGTGTGTGTGTGTGTGTGTGTGTGTGGGAGTTCTGACTTGCAGGCTTCCCTTTGCAAGCATTGAGGTAGGTTTGCCCTCACTGAAGGCCTGCATTGGATGAGTGCTCACCAGGTATGATGTAAGTGGGGAATTCTTTTGGGGGACAGGTGGGATGAGATGGCCAGGGAGTGAGGACCCTTCAGTCTGAAAATTCTGTGACCCAATTTGTCAAGTGAATGACGGGTGCAGTTCTCTGGCTGTGGCACTGGTGAGTTCTGACATCACTACTCTGTTGTCATCAGCAGAGGGACTGGGCCCTAATCAACTTCTTCTCCAGTGGGTGCCAGGTTTGGAGCAAAAAGGGACTTGGGGGTGGGAAAGAGGATGTGCCCCCATAGGGAGCCAGCCTGGAAGCAGATGTTTCTCAAATGCTTCAAGCCAAAAGGATGCACTGACATGGCAAGAATGAGCTGCATGTAAATTCCAGAGGTGCTGTGACATCTCCAAACGAACAAAACAAACAGCTTCCAAGATCCTATGGAGATGAATTCTGGGTTCCCTTTGACTTTTGCTGACCAGTGTTGCATGACCCACCTTCATCCTTCATTACTTTTTTTTTCTTTTCTTTTCTATTCTATTTTTTTGTCGGGCAATGAGGGTTAAGTGACTTGCCCAGGGTCACATAGGTAATAAGCGTCAAGTGTCTGGGGCCAGATTTGAACTCAGGTGCTCCTGAATCCAGGGCCGGTGTTTTATCCACTGTGCCACCTAGCTGCCCCCAGCATTTATTTCCTTAAATGACCGATCAGGTTTGCCTCTGCCAGGCTATATGGAAGAAGAGGTTTGAATGTATAGAAAAATGTTCAGTAAAAGAGAAATAATAATGAGGAGGAAGATGGCCAGCAGGGTCTGCCAAGTATGTCACACATACCACCTCAGTCAATGTTCAGAACAACCCTGTGAGGTAGGGGTTACCATTGACTCCATTTTATAGATGAGGAAAGGTTAAAATCATATGTCCAGGATCACAAGGACAATAAGGGACTGAGTCAGGATTTGAACTCAGGGCTACTAACTCCAAGGCAGCAAGGTAGTGCAATGGATAGAGCACTGGCCTTGGAGTCTGGAAGACCCATCTTTTGTGAGTTCAAAGCTGGTCTCAGACAATTATTGACTGTTTGATCCTGGGTGAGTCCCTTAACCTTATTTGCCTCAGTTTTCTCATCTGTCAAATGAGCTGGAAAAGGAGATGGCAAACCACTCCAGTATCTTTGCCAAGAAAACCCCAAATGGGATCACCGAGAGTCAGACGCAACTGAAAAACAACTAAACAACAAAAAATTACCAACCCCAAGTCCAAGACTATCCTCTGTGCTACCCAGATGAATTGTTTCAGATGCCAGGTAGGGGCAAGGAAAGGGTCAGAGGGAATAAATGAATGGGTTCTTTATGGCTCAAAACTTTAGATATTATGAAGAAATAGACCTAAGACTCATTTGGCTGCAGTCATGGGGGTAGAGTGGGAGAGAAAAAGAAGACCAAGAAATGACCCAAAAGGACGGAGCTGATCTCACTGATTTGCCCTTTTTTTAGGGGGGTGGTGGTGAGGCAATTGGGGTTAAGTGACTTGCCCAGGGTCACACAGCTAGTAAGTGTTAAGTGTCTGAGGTCGGATTTGAACTCGAGTCCTCCTGACTCCAGGGCCAATGCTCTATCCACTGTGCCACCTAGCTGCCTGACTTGCCCTTTTCAATGAACAACCAGATCCTAGAGTCTGAAATGACCCATAAAGAGATAACCAAAATTCCATGCAGATCGGCCTCACTTTAAAAGATAAAATTTTAAAACAGCACTACCAGATGCAAGACAAGAATGATCTACAGAACAAGTGCTTTGGGGATGGGTCAGGGGGATCATTTGCATTTCAAGAGGATCCCATGTAGTGCTTTAATTTCCATAGACCTTTTCAGAAAACAGGTCTATCCTGGAAAGGGGGTTATGTTCCTAGGTACCTGGAGAGCTGGGGCTCCGGGAGTAGTTTCCATTTTGAATCTGGCAGTCAGAGAGAACCCACAGACAGGACCCACATGGGTCAATCATAGACCCTTCCATGTTACCTTGCTCAGCAGAATAAGGTCATCTCTTCTCACCTCATCTGATCATGATATTTTTGCACTAAATGCCTATGTTCTTCAGGAATGCTCTGAGAGGGAACCCAGGGCTGATCCCCAAGAAAGAATCCTAAGAATGTAAGGCAGTTTCTAGTATCTTCTCTTTTTTTTCATCATCATCAGAATAGATGGACACGTGCATGTATACATAATGTATGTACACATGCATGCACATATGTGTCTGCATATACATACGAGGTTTTAAACTTAAAACTGTACTAAGGTTTTTTTGGGATACCCTATGTGCATATGTAGATATATGTACATATGTCTATGTATGTGTCTGTGTCTATGTCTGCATATGTATCCACACACACAAACATACAGATACATGTCTTAATAGCTTAAAATAGCATTGAGACTTGGTATGTTTTTTCGGTTAAAAACATTTTTTTTAAAAAAACCACACTGTATGTGTAAATGTGTATGTGTATGACAACTTTCCTCCCAACCTTGTAAAGTAGGTAGTACAAGTACTATTTATCATATACTCATTTTGTGAATGAGTCACTGAGAAGTGAGGGGACTTGTTCAGAATCTCACCCCCAGTGCATGCTCACTGGGGTTTTCTGACTCTGAGGTCACTGCTCTTTCCACTCTCCCTACAGTGCATCTCAGTGAATCCTCTTTCCAGACTAAGGACATGAAAAGTATAACTGGGTCATACCTGTTTTGAACCAGCCATCGGATGTGAAAGCACTCTTGGTTTCTTCAGGCTTGTTCCAGTATTCTCGGAATACTGTAGGGCCTCTGACCAAAAGTTCCCCTTCTTTGTTCTCTGAGCCCAGAGTCACCTAAAGAAAAGATTAGGGAAAGAAGGTGAATCTTATTTTGAAGGAAGGCAAGAAAAGAGGACCAGGCAGCCAGGAAACATTTCTGCCTGACCAAAGACAGATCACACTGAAATGTGCTCAATATGGTTCCTAAAAGCATTTCCTCCAAAGTATGGAATATTTATTTGCTGAGTGCCTATGGCCTGTGACACTCTCTCCAGTGCTCTGTGGGCTATGGATGACTCATGCACCCTGACCTCAGGTAGCTTACAATCAATCAACCACCCAAAGCCTAGATTGTCTGTCTTTACAAAGTATCTTGTGTATCTGGAAGAAGTGCTTGAGCAGCTACTCTCTGCACCCTCCATTTGCTAGATTTTGAGTGTAAATGAAGAAAATGGAAACTGCTCTAAGCTTTTTCTTTCCATGAGTGCTTTTGCAATACAGATGGACTTTTATAGTCACTGGCTCACTTGGATAGACTAGGGGTCCAGCCACTGCCATATGTATTCTGCGGCTTGATCCTGGACAGTTAATATCATAGAAGTGATTGATTTTCCTCATGCTATAGGAATTGTGGGACTTCAGCGGTGAAATCAAATGTTGCTCTTAGTACAAAGCAAGGCTTGCCCTTAGTTTGGCACATGGATGGCAGCTTTTAACCCATGCTTGCAAATAGGAGATGAACTTTAGCGGGGTCTGTTTTAGCCAGTAAGAAGCAGGTGGCCCATGGAAGGAGTAGGGAATGAAGAAGGGAAAGATTGTCAGAATAAGTGAGATCTGGGTCAATGAATAGTGGAGGCATGTCACAGGAAAACAATGAATAATGAAACTGTTAATTATTATACATTTATTAGGCAACTACTTGGAAGCAAGATCTATTAGTTGGAGTAGATTTTAAAAAAAGACAAAACAGACTTTCTTCATGAGGAACTTATAACCTAAGAGGAAAAACCATATTTACAAATAATCATGGTGCTTAGATAGAACTCTGGGCCTGGAGTCAAGAAGAGCTGAGTTCAAATCTAGCCTTGGACATTTACTAGCAGTATAACCCTGATCTAGTCAGTTAACCTCTGCTTGCCTCAGTTTCCTTGCTTGTAAAATGAGGATAATAATTGCACCCACTTTCCAGGCTTACAGTAAGGATCAAATGATATAATATTGGTAAAGTAGTATCTGATATAAATGGTAATTGTTATCATCATTGTCATCACTGAAGGAAAATGGTATGAGAAATATGAGGTGTGAGAGTTCCTTCACCTGAAAGAGATCAGGGAAGAATTCATAGAGGAGGTGGCATCTGAGTTGGGCCTTGAAGGGAGTGACTTCAATAGATAAATATGAGATGGGTGGTGAGGGTGAGAGAGGAGGGTTCATTACAGTCATGTAGACTATAGTAGAATGCCATAAGGAAGTAATGGCAAAATGTAAAGAAAGACATCCAAGTACCTGGGGCATTACAAACAATGACAGGATGTCTTACAAAAGGAAAAAAAAAAAAAAGATGTTGAGGAGGTGAGCTTGGCTTATATTTAGAGCAGATGAGTTTCCAAGCTGTGGGGATCTGCTTCTCATCCCCTATAATCTGGCTAACCATGGACTGATAAAAGAATCTTTCATACCCCTTAGCAAATGATCTCATTGTGTCTTCAATTACAAAATTACTCATGGCTGGGACAATCTACACTTATGACTGGAGTGATCTTAATAAGATATGTAGCTCTGAACTCCCAACTGGTTGCTTATTCCCCAAGAAAGCTCATATTCAAGGTATTATCCTGTTTTGCATTCTGCAGCAATCCACAGCAATTTGGAAAAAAGATCTTCCTAGCATCTACAATATATTTTCCAGGACTTTAAAAAAATAATAAACATTTTTATTTATAGTTTTGAGTTCCAAGTTTTATCCCTTCTTCCCTCCCTCCCTGAGGGGGTAAGCAATCATATACAGGTTATACATTGCTATTATGTAAAATATTACCATATTAGTCATTTTGTATAAGAAAACTTGGATAAAAGAAAAAAATGAAAGCGTGAAAATCGCATGCTTCAGTCTGTGTTCAATCAATATCAGTTCTTTCTTTGGAGGTGGAGAGTATGCTTCATCATTAGTCCTTTGGGATTGTCTTGAATCATTGTATTGCTGAGAATAGTGAAGTCATTCACAGGTCTTTATCAAACAATATTGCTGTCACTGTGCACAATGTTCTCCTGGTTCTGCTCACTTTACTTTGCATACAGTTCATACAAGTCTTTCCAGGCCTTTCTGAAAGCATCCTGCTTGTCATTTCTTACAACACAGTAATATTCCATCACTATCATATACCACAGCTTCTTTAGCTATTCCCCAATGGATGGGCATTCCTTTGATTTCCAGTTCTTAGCCACCACAAAAAGAGCTGCTATAAATATTTTTGTACAAATAGGTTTTTTCCTATCTTTTGGAATATCTTTGGGATATAAACCTAGCAGTGATACTGCTGGATCGAAGTATAGTTCTATAGCCCCTTGGGCATAGTTCCAAATTGCTCTCCAGAATGGTTGGATCTTTTCACAGCTCCACCAACAGTGGATTAATGTTTTCAGGACTTTTAAACTGTTTTTGCTAAAAGTTAGGATACACACTTCCGGGTCATATAAGCAACAAACTGGGGGGTGGGGTGGGGGGAGAGGGAGTCTGAAATTACCAAAAATTTTAGGAAGAAGAAAACTCAAAGACTTGAGCAGATAAACCAATAGGTAAACATCAACAGCAAGAAAGAACTATGGCCTCCAGATCTATTAAGCAAATTCAGGTATCTATGAATACATATTGCAAAATAAGGGAAAATTATACTGCACTCGAGACAGAGGACCATGTGGAAGGTGAGAACACAGAATCATAACATGCTGTTCCTGAGTGGTTCAAAAGAGAAATGAGAACTATGAGAACAGAATTTATAGGCTGCTTAGCAAAAATAATGGGCAAAATAGAAAAACTGGAAAATCTCACCAAAGAAACAAAAGAGAATAGATTGCAAATATATAGAAGTGAAAGACAGTCTAGAAGAAAAGCGAAACCTAATAATATTAAAAGAAAATATGCTCACTATGCAAAGAAAACATACTGATCTTGAAGCTAGGATTCAGACTTTTAAACTGTTTTTGTTGAACCTAAACATCAGTCTCCCAGAATGATAGGACAGAAAAACCTTAACACCATAATGCAGGAAATAAAAGAATAAAAACTGCCCAGAAATTCTGAACATAAAGAATAAAATACCAAAGGAAAGAATTCACAAATCACTTCTAGGAATACAAAACAAAACCAAACCACAAACCAAAACACCCAAGCCTGCAAACTCCCAGATACAGAGCGTTTAAATTTAAAAATTCAATTCAGAAACAAGAAGTTCTGCAAAAGATCAGGAGAAGGACTTTCAAATACAAAAGAAAGGATGTTCAAAAAATGCAAGACCATTTTGCACACACCAGAAAACATAGGAGAGAATGGAAACTTCAGATACTATAAGCTTATTATACATAGGTTATAACACCATCCAACAAGATAAGAAACACAACTCCTTATACTTCTCTGTAAGATAACACTAAAAATCCTATAGATACATAACTATTTGTTGTAGCTCCTTTTGTCGTGGCAAAGGGGGTGCCCATCTAACAAGGAATGGCTCATTTCAAATTATGGCACATGAATGTAATGGAATACTACTGTGATCTAGAAAATAACAAAAGGAATGGCTTTAGAGAAACTTGGAAGACTTGTATGGACTGATGCAGAATAAAGTGAGCAGAACCAGGTAAACTTATACTATAACATCAATATTGTAAAAATTAATAATTTTCAAAGACTTAAGAACCATGATCAGGCCAATAATCAATCATAATTCCAGAAGACTGATAATGAAGCATGATAAACCATCTACTGATGGAAAAGGGATAGAGTGAGACACACATTTGTGCACGTGGGCAATATGGGAATTTTTTTTTGCTTGATTATGCTTATTTGTTACAAGTGTTTTTGTTTTTGTTTTCTTTTCTCCGTGGTGGGGGAGGATGAAAAATGCTTAATATTTGAAAAATATTAAAAAGAAAGAGCTATAGTATATGAGAACATAGGGAAATCAGCTGTAACTATGTTTCTAAAGAAAACAGAGGGCTTACAGAATTCTCTAGGAGGGACATTGTACAAGTTTGTCAGTCTCCTTTGTGGTATGTGGAGGCCAAAACAAACATATCACATATTACTTTAAACAAAGGAGCTTCAGTTGAAGGTCATGCTGTTTGATTATAAATATAATGTTAGATTATTTACAATCCTACTGGCCTGCTTCTCAAAGAGAATCACCTTTCTCTAGTGGACCCTATTACCAAAGTCTCTGGTAAATATAACGAAAATAACAGCATCATAATAATCTTTCTTGTTTTCTGGAACAATTTTAATTTCCTTCCTATTTTCCCCTTCCTCCCTCTTTCCTTCCTTCTTTCCTTCCTCTCTCCCCTGTCCCCTCTCCAAAGTTAGAAGCAATACTTCCAAAACCCCAGTTCCCTGCTCTTATAGGTAGTAAAGCATTCTGTATTTCTGAAACCAGGCTAACAATGAATTGAGAATTGCTGTTATAGATCTTAATTGCTTGGGAAGGTAACCACTGGAACCAATCTGATGAGATATAATGATTGTTTTTCATGTCATATTCTCTAAGTATACCTTGGACTCATTGGGCAAAATGGGTTCTGCCAAGTCTCCTGCTCACTGGCCACAAAAGTCATTGAATCCAGGAAGGGGTTTTTTCAGCCTTAAGGAGTCAACCAAGAAACCACACTGGCCTTTTCAGTGATCAGGTTTACATGGTTAGTGGTGACTGTGGCTGATTTAATTGGGATAATTTTGTTGGTTGGGAAAAGGCCCAGTTTTTGAAATGACAGCTGTGCAGGATACCAGCTGCCAGGTGTGGCACTGGGTACTACCAGCTACCAAGTGTCCATCTTATGGGGAAAATGCAATTCTCCCTTTTTACCCAGGGAATCCAGGTGAGTAGCAGTCCCAGAAGAGAATATCTGACATCTCTTTTCCAAATCCTATAGTCATTACTGAAAATATCAAGAAATGTACTTTAAAATAAGTTGATTAAAACAGACCAATACCTGAAGAAAAAATAACCACCTCTCATCACCTTCTGTGCCACACTTTTTAAGGACTGAACTGATCAAGGAGCCACTGTGGGTAGGTCAAGCTCATCCCTGGACCTGCTTCAGTGACTAATAACTAAGACCAACCTGTCAGCGATAACACAACCTCTAAGTTGGTGTTAACTCTTCTAGGCTTGGGGAATGAGTCACAGAGCACTGGACAAAGGGGCAGGCAGTTACCCTCAGGTAGCAGCAGGGGGCATCTGTGGTCCTTGACCATTCAAGGCTTGGCAGCACTTATGATGAGATGTAGGAGGCAAGGTGAACAACCAGCCTCAGATCACGCTGGTTTTGTGAGAGTGACCCTTAAAACCAAGACTATCTCAAATAGATTTAATTGATGGGCATTGTTAGCTTGCATAGTCATACTAATTCAAGCCATAAGGCTATATGGGTCAGACAACAAGCAAGCTTGACTCAGCAAACATTTTTGAAGCATTCTGGCTAGAGACTACGGATCCAAAGTTGAAATTGAAAAACAGTCCCTGCCCTTGGGGAACTTACATTCTATTGGGCCACAGATCTTAGCCCCCAAATTATGGGCAATAGACACACACACAAAAGGACTATATTTGCATTTCATTTCCATATACCACACGAGTTAAATTTGAACAGCTGGTAAAAATGTCATGGGCTATGAACATTTTTGCTGTTCTTAACACTGGTTGATCCTGTCTGATGGGTTTCTTCCCACCTATGCTATTGTTTCATGGGGTTTCCTGATTGCTCTTGAGCTACACTAAAGAAATTAATTGGTAGCTAAGTACTTGCTAGACTCCATTTATAAATTCCATCTGGCAATGGTTTGCCTCTGCCCTTTGCCTTCCTAAGGAGAAGACGTGTCCACACTGTGAAACGCGACAATGCATTATTAATGGCTACAAGAAGAAAAGGAGAGAGAGAGAACTGTCTTTTGGAGAAGAAGAATATCTGGAAGCAGATCCCTCTAATTCCATAACAGTTTTGCTTCCTCCATTTTTTTCAAGACAGTACATTCACAATAACTGCCATGATATCCTAAGGCATGAAGGAAAGAGCTGGTAAGGCTGCTGGGTGGTTTCAGCAAAGGGGCACCAAACAGTGGAAGCAACACTAAAGCTACCTGCCAGAGAAGAGAGAACAAAAGGAAATGCTACCAAATAGATATTTACCATTGGATTCATCTAAGAATTGGGAGACCTGGATAATACTTTGATTTGTTTGGGCTCAGATATTATCATTTAGGGGGCAGCTAGGTGGCACAGTGGATAGAGCACTGGCCCTGGATTTAGGAGGACCTGAGTTCAAATCCAGCCTCAGACACTTAACACTTGCTAGCTGTGTGACCCTAGGAAAGTCACTTAACCCCAATGGCCTCACCAAAAAGAAAAAAAAAAGATATTATCATTTAGGGTTACAGTGACTATGGATTTTACTTGGCCAACAATGGTGTCTAGAGACTTGGATCCAGCTTTGATCAAGGTAGGAGGTTTTGTGTGCCAACAATCTGACAACCCTGAGAAAAGGAATTCACAGAATAGAATTATGGAATTTTAGAAGTGGAAAAGACCTCATAGGTCATCTGGCCCCAGTGGTTCCCAATCTGTGGTCCTTGGAACTTTTGGGGGACAGACAATGGAGTTATTGCAAGGGATGCTGAAATCCATACTCTAATAGATTAAAAAATACTTTCTGTAGATGGAATGAACAATACATCTTGAAATATATATATGTATATAGATACTGCTGTAAATAATAAAACAGAAGAGCATTCTAGAAATGTCTATGAATTAGTTAATATATGGGTAGCTAGGTGGAGCAATGGATACAGTGCCAAGCCTGGAGTCAGACTCATCTTGCTGAGTTCAAATCTGGCCTCAGACACTTATTAGTTCCGTGACCCTGGGCAAGTCACTAAATCTTGTTTGCCTCAGTTTCCTCATTTATAAAAGGAGCTGGGAGTAGAAACAGCAAACCACTGCAGTAGCTTTGCCAAGAAAATCCCAAATGGGGTCATGAAGAGTCAGACAAGACTGAAACAACCGAACAACGATAGCAATAACAAAAATACATGAGGCACTGTGCTTAGATAAAAAGTCAAACAGTCTGTGACTCAAGGAACTTATAATCTAATAGGGGAAACACACATGCTATACATAGATATGTATACATATATCATACAAACAATGGACACAAGGTAGTTTGGAGAAGGAAGGTACTATCAAACCGAGGGAGGGAGAGAATGGAAAGGGTTCATATAAATATTAAAAAATAAAAATTATTATTCATAGAATAATAAAAGATTCATATAGAAAGTGGAATTTGAACTGAGTTTTGAAGGAAACCAGGCATTCCAAGAGGTGGGAGCAAGCATGGGGGCCAGTCAACACAAAGAACAACATGGAGGGGAGAGAGGGACCGTCAGGGGTGGAGAACAAGAAGTAGGTCACTGTGACTCAACCACAGGACTAACGGGGCAAGAAGCCCGAAAACATAGGAACAGGCCAGGTTGTGAAGAGAGGGCTTTAAATGTCAGACAGAGCAATTTCTATTTCATCCTAAAGGTGATGGGGAGCCACTGGAGTTTATTAAGCAAGGAGGTGACATGGTCAGAGCTGAACTTAAGTAAAATTACTTCTGTGTGGAATATAAATTGCAGTGGGGGGAAAACCTGGGGCAGGGAGAATAAATAGGAAACTGTTTTATTGCAACAGTCCAGGGGAGTAGTGATGCGGACCCTAACTAGGGTGATAGTTGTGGCCCTGGATAGAAGGGGACAGGTGCAAGATACTAAGAGCACAACGATAACCGTGCCTGGGAAGCTTAGAAAGGGTCCTTCTACACCAAAAGGTTAGAGGTCCTTGATCCAGTCCATTCACCTCATTTTGTGGGGAAGGGACCATATATGAAGCTGGAAGACCTGGGTTCCAATCCTAGGTCTACCATTTATCACCTGTGTGACCTTAAGCAGGAACTAGATGATGTAGCCTCTCTCCCCTTCTCTCTCTCCCTCCACACACACATGTAACGATTGAAATGACACCACCTGCTGGAGACTTACTGTAGGAAAGCCCCACCATGAGGAGAAGGCCTCTGAGGGCAAGGCCATGCGGCTTTTCTCTGGCGTCAGGAAGTGACGTTTGCTTGTGGGTACTGTCTATCAAGGCTACCAGCCAATCAACTTGAGGAGCCTCCCATTTCTGGGAGGAGGACATGAAGTAGGAAGCAGACGCTGGCGGAGGGGTTCTCTCTCTCTTTTTGGTTCCTGACCTCGCCATGGTGGGTGGGATGATGGGGTCTCTTAGAAATAGTTAGATTTTTACCTTTCTCTATGATCCTAATGCTCTTTAATAAATACTTAAACACTTAAATACTCTTGCTAAAGCTTATAATTTATTGGAGACCACTCATTAGATTTTAGATAGTATAGCTAGAATTTTAGCCCCATACACACACACATATATACATTTGTGTATATACATATGTACAAGTATGTATAGTATATATTATACACAAATATATATGTATACACACACATGCTTATAGACATTCACATGTGTTTCTCACATGTGGCACTTCATCTTCAGACTCAAAGCATTTTCTCTGGTTGTCCCCATGCATGGAATTCTCTTCTTACAGCTCTTGGCTTCCCTCACATCTCAGCTGAAGACTCATTTTTGGACAGAAGTCTTTCTCAGTCCTCAATCTCAGTGCCTTCCCTTTGTCATTATGCCCAATTTATCTGGTATGCAGCTTATCTGGACATTTCACTGGCATGTTGCCTCCCCATTAGACTGTGAGCTCCCTGAGACCAGGGACAGGGTTTTTATTGTTGTTGTTTGTTCATCTGTTTTGCCTTTCTTTGTATTCTCAGAGCTGGGCAGAGTGCCAAGCACTTAAGAAGACCAGGAATAGATGCTGTCTGACTACCTGACTCTGTGTGTATGTGAATAAAACTGATGTAAACATACTCACACAATCCTCTTACCATGCTTTACAACAGGAAACACTTCTGCATATGCAGATAGGGCCTAAACTCTCTCTCTCTCTCTCTCCCCCTCCTTCTCTCCTTACATACACACACACATACATGCACACACACACACATGCACACATGCATCCATACAGTCATATTAACAGTGACCTTAAACAGGTTTCCCTGGCAGCTTGTGCCTGCCTCCCTGTCTGAACAGGCCTAATCAACAGAACTGCATAGAGGAGCCAAGGATGTTCTTGGCCTTGAACCCCACCAGGATCTCTGTGCCACAAAACACAACCTAAATGGAATTTCTGTCTTTTTCAGCTTTGATTAATTTTGAGCAGAACCCCTTAATGTTCTTCCTCGGGTCCTTGAAAGCTCGGCCAACATCTTAGTGCCTCCTCCAGAGGTGAACTGCTTGGTGCTTTAGAAGGAGGATCTTCTGCCCTACTGGGCAGAAATATTCCCGTGATTTCTGCCTGCAGCTTCTAAAGATCAATAACAGAATTCTTGACATGCCCCCAAAAGGAAGGTGGGGTGTTGCTCTTTGGGAAATGATACACCTAGAGCCTTTACCTGCCTACTGCTCCATCTTGGAGGAATCATACGCTGAATGAACTCCAAATTTCTTGTCATATCTACTCAGATTTTGGCAGAGGCTCAATCCACATCTTATCTAGAGTGGAACTCCTTGGCAGCAGGCACCTCCCTGTTGTGTAATTTAATGATGTTATGGCTGGCTTGCAAACAGTAAAACAGAAAGGCCGTGACGTTATCTTAATAGGATTTTGCTTGCAGAACTCAGAATGTCACTGGCACCATTCCCTGGTGTCCAAAGAGGATGCAACCAGTTTGGTGCCAGCATCCCCCTATTCCTTGAAGTGGCATAAATTAAAATGTAGGTTGAAGGCTTTGCAGTCCAAGAAATCATCCACACCTGATCCGCACCGTCTGCACGCTAATGTTCCCAGCCTTCTTGGCAATGTGAGTTCAAAACTAAACAATGTGACATCTTTCAATGGTAGCATAAATCCTGTTAGTCTTAAGACGGAAAATAAATTAAAATATATCCATTGCCACCAATGAAAAAGTAAGTCAGAGTATATGCCCTTTTGACAATGGGGCAAGTCAGGTTGTTTCTCCGTTATTTTTAAAGTAAGATGGCTATTTTACTTTACACAATCTTGAAGGCCCCCCCTCCCTACCCCTTGTTGATACTGCTGATCTAAATCATAAGTGGTTATTGAACAAATCAGGCCATTTCACTAAAAAAAAAAATCCTATTAAGTTACAACAATCTAAGCCTCTGTTTCTCCATATGCAAAATGAAGAACCTAGCCTGGATGATCTCTGATGTCTTTTACTTCATTGTCCTGTAAGTTATTAATATATATTTTAAACTCTTTTATTGCCACAATTTTACCATTCAGCTATGAAGAGTCCAGGAAGATAGGTATCAGATAGCTGCTGACCGGCAGATGGATTTGCCTGGTTGCACTGGAATAACAGTGCATAGAATAACAGAGTCTGTTTGGCTTTTTTTTTGAAAATAAGGTTATGATAAATTCCACAGATAAAGCCAAATCTAGTGGTTTTGAAAGTCTGATCTACATGCTTTGATTTTACTTCTCAGAGGGCAACAAAAATGGGTTATAGATATAGGAGGATCCTTATCTGGCAAAAAGAACTCGGGCTACCGTTGTTCAGTTGTTTCATTCATGTCCGACTCTTTGTGACTCCATTTGGGTTTTTCTTTTTGGCAGAGACACTGGAGTCATTTGCCATTTCCTTCTCCAGCTCACACATGAGGAACTGAGGAAAAGAGCACGATCTCATATAAAAATGGCCTCCAAAGTATTTTTTTTTTTTTTGGTGAGGCAATGAGGGTTAAGTGACTTGCCCAGGATCACACAGCTAGTAAGTGTCAAGTGTCTGAGATCAGATTTGAACTCAGGTCCTCCTGAATCCAGGGCTGGTGCTTTATTCACTGTGCCACCTAGCTGCCCCCTCAAAGTATTCTTGAGAAAGAGGAAGCAATTGATGGATTTCAGAGAACTCCTGTGTTCCAAAATCAGGACAGGACAACTAGTTACCATATTAACAGGGAAGTAAGCCCAGAGTCCACAGGCACTTCCAAGGAACACTCAGAAGCAGTTGTTCCTTCAAGGTCTTTCCAGGTCTTTAGGGTCAGCTTCAGACTTGATAATATTCTTTGAGGTGGCTGAAGAACAAAGCAGGCCCCTGAGACTTGATAAATTTGGGAGCAGCCCAAAAGATCTTTGATGCTTAAGTCTTTGGGCTAATTATTCAGTAACCTAAATATGGCTGCTAAATGACAAGAAAACTTAAAATGAGTTAGCTTCGGGGGTAGCTCAGAGCGCTCATGAGTTTCTAGTGGCCAGAGAAAAACAGTTGGCTGGCACAGAATTACTTAATTAATCTTTGCTTCTAGGAGCAAGGGCTGGGGCTCTTGGTTATTAATAGGAATGCAAACTGAACATGAGAACAATCTATCCATATAGGATACTGAAGTATGTGACTCTAGAGGCAACATAAAGCTTGGGGGGGGGGTGTTAGTTTTCTAAGTAAAAAAAAATTAATTTTCTCCATAAAAAAGGGAGACCCTTGTGATGCCAAAACCTAAGTAATTATATGTTTGCTTTTGAAGTCTCTACTAGCAAACTTGGTGTTCTTATTTATGATACAGTAAATAAGTACACGATAGTAAATAAAGACACTGTGCTAATAAGTTACACCATGCATTGGCAACGTGGCATAGCGGAAGGAGCTTTGGACTTGGAAGTCAGGAGAGATCGGGTCTGGATCACACCTTTGACACTTAATCAGCTGTGTGACCACAAGCCCATCAACCAACCAACCAACCAACCAACCAATCAACCAACCAACCAATCAATCGATCAGTTAACATTTATTAAGCACCTACTATGTGCCAGGCACTGTGCTAAGTGCTGGGGATACAAAAAGAAACAAAAGACAATCTCTGTCCTCAAGGAGCTTATGATCAATATACAGGATAGATCAGAAATACTTAACAAAGAGAAGGTACTAGAAGTAAGACGAGTTGGGAAAGGCTTCTTTTTGAAGGGACTTCTCAGGGAAGGCAGAGAGCTCTGGAGTCAGAGCAGAAGAAGGAGAGTGCTCCAGGCATGGGGGACAGCCAGAGAAAATTCTGGGAGCTGAGAGATGGAGGGTCTTGTTTGTACAACAGCCAGGAGGCCAGCGTCACTGGACGGAGGAGTTCATGATGGGGAGAAACATATAAGAAGACTGAAAAGGTAGGAGGGGGGGGTTAGGTTAAGAAGAGCTTTGAATGCCAAACAAATCATTCTGTGTTTGATCCTGGAGGTGATAGGAAGCCACTGGAGTTTACTGAGTAGGACTTGGGGCAGGCAGACCACCCTCCCCCAAACCCCGAGCAATGATTTCAATGGTCCAGGAAGGAGGGGATGAGGACCCACACCAGAGTGAGGGCAGTGGCAGAGGAGAGAAGGTGGTGTATTTGAAAGATGTTGCAGAGGTGAAATCTCTGAATCCTCATTATCGTAATTTCTAAAATGAGTATAATAGGGGGCAGCTAGGTGGCGCAGTGGATAGAGCACCGGCTCTGGATTCAGGAGGACCTGAGTTCAAATCTGGCCTCAGACACTTGACGCTTACTAGTTGTGTGACCCTGGGCAAGTCACTTAACCTTCACTGCCCTGCCAATAAATAAATAAATAAATGAATGAAATAAAATAAAATTAAAATAAAAATCATTTTAAAAAATGAGTCTGCTTTTATGTAAAGTTTAACGCATTTTATAAATGTTATTATTATAATTATTTGAACATTATAAATATTTTTATGAGGCAAAAAAGACTGGGTTTATAAGAGACTGATTTAGGGGTTGCAATGTTACGATGCATGGGAGATGATCTGTTTCCAACAAAAAGCAAATGCAGACAGAATCTAGTTTCATAATAATTGGAAAAATGCCTAAAGGATACTAAATGTGCCCTCCAAACTCGGGGAAAAAGAAAATGAGAAGAGCAACAAGATCACTGAATGAAAAAAAAAATACTCTTGTAACAGTTCATGTCCAAGTTTGGAATAATTTCTTTATACCAGGCTAATAAAAATGATCCATTTTGATCCAAGTAATCAATTTAGTGATTTCTATCCATTTTGATTCCTTCTAATTGATAGTAATTTGAAATGGATTTACTTTAAAAAAAATAATTTATTTTGAGAGTGGGTTAAAAATAGCAGCTGTAAAATAAGTAGCTACTTTATCTATAGTGGAAGAGAAAGTTCAAATCTCCCCAGTGCAGCACAAACCACATGACAGGGCTGTATGTTACTGTCCACATCGCAGCCTCTATTCACTGTGTTATGCTGAAGACTAATTAGCCATATGTTACTATAAGGAAGAAGTTAATTCAAGCACCCAGAAGAGAAATGAAAAAAATCCAAACACCTCCTTTCTGAAACAGCCACTGGCTACCGGGTGTGCCAGTGTAGTGGCCAGCTTGGCAGGTGCGGGTCATGTTAACTTGCCTTCCTGAGGCCTACTTCATCCAGTTTACTGATAGATGTCATCCCTTCTCCTCATCCCCTCACCTCTTCTCACTGCTACAAACTTTGTCTGGTCAGTTTGGAATCTAATCTCATTTTCTCTGGTGTTTACCATCCTGCCAAAAAGATGCTGACACTTGCAGATTTCACAGTGGGAAATAAAGACTCAGCCTTAAAAACACACACCATGATAATCAATCAGCAAAGTCATTAAATGCCCACTATGTGCCAGGCAGTGTGTTAGGTGCAACCTAAAACTTAAGCCTTTTAAAGGCTGAATTTCTTTATTTCCCACTTGTGAAACCTACAGATGTCACCTTCTTGGGTGGGATGGTTAATACCAGACACAATGGCATGAGATTCCAAATTAATTCTGCAAAGTTTGTAGAAGTGAGAAAATCTTCATTACAGTTAACAAGGGGAGACAGGAGATCATTCACTGGGGGTGGGGGTAGGGTTGAACATTCTTGTAGAAGTATGAAATGAGATTAGCTTTTCACAAGTATTGAAAAAACGTTGGGGTATGGGTCATTATAGATAATAAAATAAATATATATTAGTCATGGCATTAAAAAAAAGAGCAACTATCCTATTGCTTACCTTCTCAGTGAGTATGGGAAATATAAACTTGAAAAAATTGACCTTAACATTGAGATGTACAAATAGAAGAACATGGGAATTGTGCAGAAATTTTTTGTTGATATTTAGCCCTGGTGGGGCCTTACTACACTATGTTCACTGTCAGATCAATTTAGGGAATCTATAGAAATTTTAGAGGGTTTAGAGAAGGACAAGTATGATTAACGGATTTAAAAAAGAAATCTTATAAGGAAATGGAATACTATTACTAATAAAAATAGCTAGCATGTACAAAGCCCTTTACATATACTATCCCCTTTCAAATGAGATAATATGTGTATAGTGCTTAGCAAAGTGCCTGGGAGCACAGTAGGTACTATATGAACGCTTATTTCTTTCCCCTTCCCTTCCTCCCCTTCTTGCCTTTGATGTTCAAAGCAACTTGGTGAGGTACGTGCTATTGTTACCTTATATTACAGATAAGGAAATGGAGGCTGAGAGAAAGTGAAGTGACCTTCCCAGGGTCACCCAGCTAGGAAGTGTCTTAGAAGTATCCAAACTCAGGGACATCCCTAGTTCAAGGCCAGTAGTCTATCCACTATATCACATAGCTGTCTTTAGATAAAGCTATGTAGAAAGAGGACCCTTGCAGAGGGAGGGAACCTGGCCTGCCCTGAGTGACATGGTAGTGTACTACTGACGTCATCAGGGGGACTACTCTCAGGCATGCAACCTAGAAGGGACCTCCCTTTTGGGGGAGGGAGAGAAAAAGTAGAAGAAGGGAACGCTCACTGAGAAGTAGCTGTCTCCTTTCCTGTTGGTGAGCTTCCGAGAGCGGGACTGGAGAGGGACTGCACCACTGACTCCCAAAGGAACTATGGACCCCCAGGTGAGTGAGTTAATAGAAACAGGCCAGCTCTCTCGAAATTAGCGAGCTGGAAGCTAAGCTTTGGGGACTGAGTCAGTCTTTTGCTAGAGCCAGGGAGCCTTAATCCATTTTTCTCTTCCCCCTCTTCCCTTATCCCTGGCTTTACTAACTTCACCTTCTCCTTGTATATTTTATCCCCATAATAAACCTGGTTTGTTGGTGGATAAAGAGGCCTGTTAATTTCCTTATTAGCCTGAGAGAAATAACTAAAAAAGGCAGTTTGGAAGAGAGTAAACACCCTTTGGACCTAGAGCTCCCTCCTTATTTTCTGACCTCCAATATTGAGACGAGCCACTCAATTAACTCTCCCCATAATAAATTGGGCCCTCTATGGGGGTGTAAAAAAAAATTAAAAAGCAAAAACAGCCTTTATATCTTCTAGTTAATGAATCTCAAAACATAGATTCATTGAAAAGGCTATGAAATGAATGTATATTGAAGATCATATTTGAAATAAACTTTGGAAGATGAGACAGGGAGGAGGGAGGAGGGTGGGGGGGGGGGAGGAGGAAAAAGACAAAATGTAAAGGGACCCAGAGGCGCATTTGAGAACCACTATCCTGGATCAAGAACGTATATGAAAAGTTGGACAAGCATGAGAGGATTCTAGGGGCAGCGTAGGTGGCACAGTTGGAAAAAACGCCAGCCCTGGATCAGGAGAACCTGAGTTCAAATCTTGACCTCAGACACTTAACGACTTATTAGCTGTGTGACCCTGGCAAGTCACTTAACCCTTCACTGCCCCACAAAAAAAAAAAAAGGGAGAGATTCTAAATGCCAAACACTCGTTCTGCCTTGTGCCCACTGAACTTCTGAAAATCTCCAGTGAAAAACCCACCACTATTTCCTTCAGGGTTTCAACTTTTCTCTTCAATAACCTTAGGCCACTTTTAAGGAATACAAGATATAGAAGACACGTTTCATGGTGTACAAGAACCAACAGAGACAATGGAAAGGGTCTATTTGCTGTTTGAGCAAATCAGGAATTAGGAGGTGGGCTTCGAATTTGATTCAGCCAATCATAGCTGAGTTTTTTCTCAATCACTTTCAAACTCAACTTCATCCATAGAACAAGAAAAAAAAAAATCTAATCTACCCATCAAGTGGTAAAGAGAGATGAGATGAGGGCAGTTCCCAGAACCACAACACATAGTAATCATGGGAGAAGACAATCCTCATTTATGACCCCTTCCGAGGAGGCACTGATGGGCAGCTGAATACAAACAGCTGTCTGATCAATCTGCAGACAGGAGCTCTTCTGGGAAATTGATTTTCATTGCCGATAGGCACCGCTACTTCCTGGACTTCTGAACTGGAAACAGACGTACAAATTCTACCTGGACAATTCAATTCAAATCTCAAGAAGCCCCATTCCATTTATTCTGGATTGGTTTATGGGCACGTATAACTTGACCTAATTTTTCCATTGCCATAAAAACTCACACCAATAAATCCTACTGTTTGTATAAGTGTTCCTCTTGCCAGGGGCAAGCGCTCTGTTTGGGGGGTCATTTAGATAGGTTTTTATTTCCTTCTTCCTGAATAGGAAACCATTTTTACTTTATTTTATAAATCGAGGCTAGGAAGAGGGAGGGAAAGAAGTATCCAAATGCAGCCCCTCCAGGCCATGCTGCACATGTTTTTCAGAGAATCCTAAGTTTATAATATTCTCCTTTCATAAAGAGCTCCGAATGAGAAGATCCATTTACTTTCCACCTGAGAAGGCTATCAATTATAAAGCTAAAAGCCTGGGATGATACTATGTATGCTATACCAGGAGAAGGTGTTGATCTGAAAAGAACAGTCTTAAAAAGGAACGAACATGGGGGTGGCTAGGTGGAGCAGTGGATAAAGCACCGGCCCTGGATTCAGGAGGACCTGAGTTCAAATCCGGCCTCAGACACTTGACACTTACTAGCTGTGTGACCCTGGGCAAGTCGCTTAACCCCCATTGTCCCGCCAACAAAAAAAAACCCAAAACCAAAAAAACCAAACAAACAAAAAAAGGAACGAACACACACACACATGCATACACGCACGCACGCACGCACGCCATACTCTATATAATATTTTTTAAAAGCACAGCAATGTTCTTGGTTTACAAACAAAAGGTAGCCATTGCAAAGCAGCGGCCCATGACGAAGTTAGCCTAGATGAGAACACGGATGTTTGGCCACACCAGTTATAAAGGGACTCTGTCAAGCTTTCCAGGATGCTATCTTTTTCGAGACAGGTTTCAACACCATAAATCAGCACTGAGCTACCATCTAGCCGACGACTTTGTACTCCAGACTTCAAGTTTTTCTTGTTGGCTCACTGTATTTATTGCCTCCCCAAGCTTGCTATCAGATCCTCTTCCTACTTTCTACACCCTGCTCATTAAAGATGTGTACAAGGTCACTTCAGAAGGCACATCTCAACTCCTGTGGCAGCCGGCCAGAACTGAGCAAGGATACAAAGAATTTCGGGCCATCGTCCTCTTTACCTGTTCCCTATTTAGAAATCTGGGTTGTCTTAACAAAGGCTGTTGTGTTGGGGAGCACAATGAGTCGATCTACTAGTGTATACTAAGCATCTAGTACTGTGTGCCACGGACTGTGCTGGGTGTTGGGAATACAAAATAATGCATCAATTTTCACGTTGGGTGGCTTTTAGATTTATTTCGGAGTGCTTATGCTTCCCCATAGTCTACTGTTAAAACATGGTTTCAATTACAAAAAGTGAATTCTAAGCTGTGATATAATATGAGCTGTCAGGGTGACAAAAGCAGCCAAAAGAGCTCATGTCATTTTAAGCTTCATTAAAAGAGTTATAGGGGCTAATACTGTTTTTGTTGTTCAGCCATTCAGTCACGCGCAACTCTTTATGGGCCACAGCACGCCAATACTGGTCCATGGGGCTTCCCTGGCCAAGATACTGGAGTGGTTTGCCATTTCCTTCTCAAGTAGATTAAGGCAAAGAGAAGTTAAGTGACTTGCCCAAGGTCACACAGTTAGTGAAGGTCTGTGGCAGATTTGAACTCCAGGCCCAGCACTCTATCCACTGAGCTCTCTAGCTGTCCCTACATCTAGGGGCTACTATGGAGAGGTGATAATTCTCCTAGACTTCTGGCTGGTGAGGCCTCTTCTGGAAACTTGTTTTGAGTTCTGGGCATCACATCTGAGGAAGGTCACTACCCAACAGCAGCACATCCATGAGAGAGTATCTAGGATGCTGAAAGGACTAGAGGTTGTACTATCAGGGGATCAACCGAATGGATTGACAATATCCAATATGGACAAGAGAAGAACGTGACAGCAATCTCCAAGTATCTGAAAAATTATAACATAGAAGAAAGAGTAGCCTTGCCACGTTTGACCCTGGAGAGCAGAACTCAGACAGTGAATAGAAGATGCAGACTTAGGATTGATGTAAAGGAAAACACTCTAACAAGGACAGGAGCTGTCTCAGGAGGCAGTGGGATGGTTCCCCATTTCTTGAGGTGGAAGCTGGACCATACAAGGGATCCTTGGTTGGACTTTGGGGTTCCTTCCACCTCTGTGATTCTGTGAAATTTGATTATTATTTCAGGGGCTATGTTCAAGGGCTGGAAATACGATTTCCCAGGGTTGTTTTGAGGATCAAATGAGATAGTGCTTGTAGAGTGTTTAGCACAGTGCTTTGTGCACAGTGGGTACTTATTCCTTCCTTCTTCCCCCTCTCTTCCTTCTCTCCCTCCTTTTCTTCTTTTCCCCTTCCCTCCCTCCTTCCTTCCTTCCCTTTCTCCCTCTCTCGTTCCTTCTTTCCTTCTCTCCATCCCTTCCTTCTCTCCCTCACTCTTTCCCCTCTCCCCTTCCTCCTTTGCTTCCTTCCTTTCCTTTCCTCTTTTTCCTACCTCCTTCCTGTCCTCCTCTCCTCTTTCCTGTCTTCCCTCTTTCCTTCTTTGAAAAGAGAGAAATGGTGAGATCAACATATGCCATCTGACTCTAAGCCTTTCTCCCCCATACTTATGATATTGCCACCCACTCACACAGTATAGTTTCTGTGCCCTTTCCAGATGACATCTAGGCAATAGATTTGGGGGAAATATTTTTTAGAGATTTTTTTTGGCACTGCCCATGATCACTGAAGTTTCTATTGTCATTAAGTGATACTAGATAGGCTCGATTCCTCCCTACTGCTGATCTTTCTTTCTTTCTTTCTTGGGGGGAGGGGCAATGACAGTTAAGTGACTAAAAGTGTGAGAATATTATTAATATTACAGGGGTCCCCTTTGGTCTTTTTTTTTTTTTTTTTTGGTGAGGCAATTGGGGTTAAGTGACTTGCCCGGGGTACACAAGATTAGTAAGTGTTTAAGTGTCTGAGGCTGGATTTGAACTCAGGTCCTCCTGACTCCAGGGCCAGTGCTCTATCCACTGGGCCACCTAGCTGCCCCATAGTGATCTCTTAATAGCATGTCAGCACTCCATTATGTTAATGTCCCATAGTTAGCTATTCCTACTGTTGGAGATTTAGGTTATTTCCAAATTGGGGAGGAGTTATTTTTACTTTTTCAGGTTATTGTATAATGTTACCATGAAAATCTCAAACAGCTCTTAAAAAAAAAAACCCACAAGACTTTCAGAAGAATGGAATTCTGGGTCTGGTGTATGATCCTTTTTCTATCACCTGCCAAGGTGCTCCCCAAGAAGGTTTCAGAAGTTAGTATTTTTCCTTACTGGTAGATTTTAAACCTGCCCATTTGCCTGGTGTCAAATGAGATGGGAATTGCCCATACAGGGGTCTAGTCTTTTCCTTTTAGAGATATTGTAGTATAGTTGTGATTGAAAGTTTGACTTCTTTTATCTACCCGGTTACTTCAAGCAAATGCCCTTATGTACCTCCAGCATACAGGGAAGAAAGTCATTGACAAAGCTACTAAGAAGTTCATGAAAATGTCCTATATATGTGACTACAACAGGAATGAGAAATGTTAGTTTTGCTGGACTGGTGTATTTCCCCCTCTTTTTTAGTCTTTATTATATGGTATAGCTCTCGGAGGCAGCTAGGTGGCGCTGCAGTGGATAAAGCACCAGCCCTGGATTCAGGAGAACCTGAGTTCAAATCTGGCATCAGACACTTGACACTTACTAGCTGTGTGACATGGGGCAAGTCACTTAACCCCTCAAAGCCCCACCAAAATAAACAAATAATGGTGTAGTTTTTATAGGGGCATAGGGAAGAAGGGAATTTCTTGGGAAATGTACGGAATATTAAAAAACCCAAACATATCATTGAAAAATTTATTTTTTAAAAACTATGAATGAATCCATTCTATAGCCAGTGTGATTCTTATAATTCCCAAAATCTGGGAAGGATGCCCTCCTACAGGACCCACCGCATCATGGACAGGAGGACAAGAAAGGCAATTTTATTCTTATTTTGTATATGAAAAAAGGAGGCATGGAGAAATCAAGTGCCATAGCAAGTCAATGGCAAAACGAGAGTTGTAACCCCCCTTCTTCAAAGAGTGTACAGGTAAGATAAATACAAAGACTTGAGGCAGTGAAGAAGTGACCTATAATTCTACATCAGGAGAAGAGGAGAACTGGATTGTAGCCACAGGGATGGAATGACTTCACATGTAGAGTTGGGAGGGGAGGGGGGGCTGGCTAATTCAGTGTTAGAGCTGTCTCCTGACCACATCCTTTATTTTTTTTCCATATAGGTGGTAAATCAACCACACCCCCAAAGTCAAGGTACACACAGCCAGGTTTATGGTTTCCACTGCCTATGAGAGTGGGTGCCTTCTGTTCTTCCCTATCACAGAGAACAGTACTGTCCGGCCCCTGCTGGGCTCTCTTCCCAGTATCTTCCGTCCTCCCCCCACTCCCCCCTACCACTTCCCTCCGCATGTATGCGAAGGTACAGCAGTTGGTCACACTCAACCGAGTAACAGATGGTGGCGATAGAGGGAGGTGGGGGATGGGGAAGAGAAGGAGAGGATGGGAGATATTGGTGGCTGTAGACAGCAGAAGCAATAACAGAGCAGTTTGCTGTCCAGAATGACAGCTTGCATATGGATAAACAACAAGATAATTAATTTTTTTTAAAAGGGAAGAAATAAAGAGAGAAGCAGAGACCCATCCTGGCAGTGTCCTCCTGCTGCCAGCCCCTGTGATCTACACATCCTGTGTGGATCTCTGCATCCTCAGCATGAGAAAATTATTTCATATAAAAGCCCTGGTTGTAGTGTAGCGTTATATACAGCTGTGAAACCATTTATCTATTGATAGACCCCTATTGTCAATGACTGGTGTTTGGCTCTCGTGTAAGTGAGCGATTTGGAAAAAAAAAATAAAAAATAAATAAATAAAGGTTTACAGGCTTCTGCCAGCTGGGAAGCTACAGCATATGAAATATGCATCATACCAAACAAAGCAAACAAATATTCGATGCAGGGGAAAGTTAACCCCCTCCTGCATGGAACTCAGAGAGAAGATGCAGAGATCAGGGATAGCCAAGTAGTTGGTCTTCAGCAGTCCTAGGTCAGTGGAAAAGGAAATGTGGTTGGGAGCCATGAGGATGGGATGGCCTCAAATTCAAAGCCCCCCAAACTTCATTGGCAGAGACAGAAAGGGCCTTGGGAGCAGGCTTTCTCCAGGATTTAGTGATGCGTTCAGAGAAGGAAATAAGCCTTCCAAACCAAGAGAAACTGGTCTCCCCCTCAGGCTTTTGCGGGCACCTCCTTAGAAAGGGAAGGAAACTCTAGAAAGAAGTTTGCTGAGGAAGGTGTAGAACCTTATCCCTGAAAGACTGGCTGTCCTCATTAAAAGAACAAGCAGCTGTCTGGAGGAAACACATTTTGGAAAATAGGTACGAGGATGTAAATGGTCTCAGTTGATTGAGGCTCCAAATAAAGAAACAAACAAATAAACAAACAAGCAAACAAACAGAATAGGTCTTAACGTTTGTCTCCCCCCCTCCACCATTCCCTCCCCACTTTTTTTTTTTTAAAGGATCAAGAGTTCTGTTCATTTTATTCAGAAACGATCAAGCCAGCTGGGTCACTTTTAACAGAAGATGGACTCAATTTGGATACACCCCATTAACTCCATCCCCTAATTCAGGAAAACTTCCATTAGCCTGGAGTGCTTGTAGATTATAAAAGGCAGTCTGGCCAAGGATGAGTAAGGGGATAAACGGAGTGTATGCATCTCTGAAACTTAGAGTCTGGGCATCTTGCAGGCTGAAGGATTTGCATGAAGGTTGAAGAGAAAGAAATGCTTTCAGGGAACCTGTCCTTCCTACCACAAACAATGGGTGAACAAGGGAATCAGGGAGATACCTACCCACAGGGAACTTTTTGAAGCTTTTCAATCTCAGGCAAAACTCTTAAGGAGTTTTTAACCTAAAAGGTCCATGAACTTGTTTAAAAATGATAGCATTTGAATAGGACTGGTTTTCCTTGTTAGCCTATACATTTCATTTATGCATGACTGTGGGAAGGATTCTCTAATGCTTCACCACACTGCCCGCGGGTTCCAAGACACAAAAAACTCTGAAGAGCCCCCTGCTCAGAGTGGGAGTGGGACCCCAAGGAAGTCCCTGCTCTCCTACAGCAACACCGCCCACCATCTGATTTCAGAATTTCTCCAGCCTACTCAACTCAACTGAAGTAGGCCAAGTACCGGGATCATCTTCACTAAGAAGTCATGAAGACCAAAGAAAAGCCTGGGGGTACTTCTGTCAGTGTTTCTAAGAACACTGGCTCCTTGGAACCTTTACAAAGATGCCTGGCTTTCCACTTTCCCATCCTTTAAGCACAAATTAATGCTTTAGTAAAAACTTAATATTGAACATTGATATAATCAACCAAACTTACTTAGTAGCTATTTAAATTCAAACTTAATTAATTCCAAATGCATAAAGTATTGCAACAATTTTTCAGTTACTCCCTCTAAATCTTCATTAGGATTCTTTCTGTTTATCAATTCTTCCCATCCATTTGTATTGTTATATAGTTAAAGTTCATGTGTGTCATGGTTTTTTTTTAAACTTGCATTATTTCATCAAGGTTTTTCTAGATTCCTTTCTTTTCCATCATATCTTCTGGTAGCATTTGGTCATATTTCATTACGTTAACAAACTACATTTTATTTGATCCTTTTTTTATTGTTGGATATTTTATTTGCTTCCTTTTTTTTTTTTTTTTTTACATTACATATCATGCGGCCGCAATCTAGTGTACAATAGTTCTTTTTGTTGTTGGTTTTAATGAACACTATTCTTTGTTTATTGTTGTTGTTTTAAATTAATACCATTTGGGGGGCATTATTTTTTATAACATTTTTCTGCCAGACCAGTCTCCAAAAAGCTTCTCCAAGTTTGCGTTCCATCAACAATGACCGAGCTCTATTGCATCTCCACAACCCTAACACTGAGTTGTGTTGTTTTTCTGGGTCTTGATCCTACAATGAGAATTGCGTGGCGGCTACTTATGCCTATGCATGGACTGTTTCCAAAGGGTAATCTTCCTTCCTAGTGTGTCTGAAGAGTGAGCTGGAAATGACTATTCTATCATTCTCACCTCTGGCCCAAGTACACTAGGCCGCATCAAGGCAATGGCCTCAACCCCTTACTCAACATATACATCCTTTCCCAAACACCATCTGTGTCAGATTAATGTATTATAGACCTACTTGGAAAATTATTTTAAGCTCTTCTTCTATCTTTGACTCTACCAGAGAGAAAAAAAGTAGAAGAAAAACAACTTGTGATTGAATGAGAAAATGGAAAGTGTTCATGGGCCGGTGATATATATTGCAAAGATAATGTTGATATCTTATTTTTTAGGATGTGACAGTAGGGAATAAATTTTAAAATCACTGCAAAACACAAGCAGGATAGAAAAATGATCTTGCATCATTTTTAAGTGTTTTGTACATAAAGCATCCTGTAAGCCTTAAAATCCTATGTAAATGTCAGCTGTTATTATTGTTTTGTGAATAAGAAAAGCAGACGTTTTAGGAAACAAGATTTTAACACTATGGGGTGCTAACCCTTGGCAAATATTGCTATGTTGCCTTGAGAATCTAGGTATTTGAATAATTGACACATCAAAGTTATGAACAACCAAGACTGGGAGCACTGGGAGCTTCCAACACAAAAAAATAATATAATTTAGAATGGAATTGAAGGTACTTTATGATAATCTGAAGTCACGATCCTAATTAGGAGAATGAAGTGGAAAGAACAGAGGTGCAATCCAGAGGGTTCAGTGCTGTACACCATGGCAAGACCCAGTGGTCTAGAGGATATAATGGTGGAGGGGGGGTGGCAAGGCATGCCCAGAAGCATAAGAGCATGGATCGAGATTTCAAAGGGACCTCAGAGGACATCTAATCCACTGCCCTCATTTAACAGATGAGGGAAACTGAGGCTCAGAGAAATTAAGGGACTTCCCCAAGATCACACAGATTGAGAAGGGTCAGAGGTGGGATTTGAACCCCTTAGTCTTCTGGCTCTAAAGCCAATGTTCCTCACACTTGTGAGACGTTGCTTCATTCCTTTGTTTCTGCAAAGTGTCACTTCATTCCCTTGATTCAGGCCGACACTTCACACACTTGAGTAAGCATTTGGATAATCTATATTTCTAAGATGTGTGCTAGTTTCTAGGTCATTGGTGAATACTGCAAATCTATTCCTGGCTAATGTACCATCCTTAGACATTATCTGTTGGTTTGGATCCATTGGGAAATCCTACATGCTCAACTATCTTAGTTCTAATCCTATCCCAATAACACATGGTCAGATTAGAGGGTCCACGTAGGAGAGGATGCAAAGATGAAGGGTCTTGAAAGCCACTGAAATTGTCTGAGGTTTACACTAGAGGTCATGAAGGATCATTCAGGATTCTTAAGAAAGGGATTGATGGGTGTCCCCAACCACACTCTCACATGACAAGCATCTCATCTCTTTCTTGATCTTTTAGGTAGTAGTCATCTATTGCCCTTTTGATTAATTTCCCTTTTACTTCCTTCTTTATAGTCACTGATGAAGAATTATTTTCATTGCTCTAGAACTCCAACATAGAGTCAGGAGGAGGCACCTGTAGACCCTAGGCAAGGTCTGAAAATTGCACCCCCCTCCAGGGTTGAAATAATGCCCCCTTTGCATGATTGTCCACTTGAGGCTTTGAACATTCACTGTAACATACCAGTGACTTAACTTATCACAAAAGCAACACATGGGTGTCATATAGAGTAGAATTTTTATAAAAAAATGATGGTAAAATAAAAAATATCAAAAAGTGCCCCTCATGCCACCCACATTGTGTTACAGCCCAGATGGCTATCTACTTTGCCAACCTCTAGTCACTTCTGTGATGCTAATCTCTTTTCATTTTCTTGGTTCTTGCTCTAGTCCCATCGTACTTGGTTGCAAGCAAAACAGGCGGAACATTTTGATCCTAACAAACCTCTCACATAACCCTTCTGTTTCCTCCATCAATGGGGCTTATTCTAGAGGGTTCTCTTTACATCTTCATGGTTTAGCCCTACCCTTTGTTCCCATGCTTTAGCTGTAAGTGGGGCTGGTCTTTGCATTAAAGGCGAGATCCCTGTACTGCCCCACCTACCCATATTCCTTGAAATATGACCTCTGCTCTCTTCCTTAGTCTTCGGGGTTATTTTTAGTAATGAGGTCTCAGGAGGAGACAGGGGCCATGCCTTGAGATGGCAACTAGTCATGGTTTCTGCGTCTGTTCAGTGGCAAGCACAGAATTATAGTGAAGGCTTCAGACATTACAGTCAGTTCATTTACATATTACTGTCCAATTGGCTCAAAAAAGTCTTTGGCAGTTCATTTGCTTACTGCTGTATAATGCATTTTTGCATCTGCATATTCCAGTCCAGGGGGTAGTTGATCGGCAAGCTGAGAATAATGATGAGGCCTTCTTCATGTTCAGAGAGATTCTTGGCAAACCAGAGTTCTAAGCTTTAACAATGCAGCACAATAGACCCACCTTAATCAGTACTTCACAAATTGGGAAGTGAATGGGAAAGAAGTTTTTAACTTTGTTCATCAAATCCTTTCTTTGGACACAGTAGAAAGTCTCTGTGCAAACAAGATTGGGGGAGAGGATTATTTTTTAATATCTAAGAGAACAAATTATCTTCAAGTATCCTTGGGCTGTCACTTGAATAGCTGAGTCCAACATAGCTGAGGTCACGTTGGGTTCTCCATGTCTATGCTGGCAGAAGAGACCTTTCAGGGCGTTCTGCCAAAGCAGAAAGGCTCCAAGGTTAGACCTGGTGATGAGCACCTCCATTTAGCTTTTAAAATCCTTGGTAACCTGACCCCTGGACCCCCTCTTCCACCTAAACATACTATACTCATGAACCTCATTACTATTACTATTCCAGACTGGGTATTTTTTTTTTTTTTTTGCAGGGCAATGGGGGTTAAGTGACTTGCCCAGGGTCACACAGCTAGTAAGTGTCAAGTGTCAAGTGTCTGAGGCCGGATTTGAACTCAGGTACTCCTGAATCTAGGGCCGGTGCTTAATCCACTGTGCCACCGAGCAGCCCCCTAGACTGGGTATTTTCACCGGATGACTCCCACACCTGGAATACTCTTCATCCTCATCTCTGCCTCCTGGTTTCCCTGGCTTCCTTCAAGATTCAGCTAAAATCCCACCTTTTGAAGAAGCCTTTCCTCCTTAAGCATAATGCCTTCTCTCTGAGATGCCTGTCCTATCATATCTGTACATAGTTGTCTGCATGTGGTCCCACCCATTAGACTGTGAGCTTGTGGAGGGCAAGGACAGCCTTTTTTTGTATCTTTAGCATTTAGCACGGTGTCTGGCACATAGGGGGTACTTAAGGAATGCTTGTTGATTTGTCTGCTGTCCAAGGACCAGCCTAATTAATTTCAGAGAAGCTCATCATAAGATTGGCTGCAGGGTAATGCATATTTCATCTGTTAACAAGCCTTGAAGATAACCATCTACCAAGTTGTACAGAGTTTGGGAGGACGGAGTCTTGACCCTGGAATAATCAGAGGACCCCAAAGTATGGAGACATTCTTCAGTCTTTTAGAATCTCTTCTTTATATATTAACAGTTGTTGTCATGTTAATTACAAATTAAGAGGACAGCTAGAAGATACAGTGGATAGAGCACAGAACTTGGAGTCAGGAAGAGCTAAGTGCAAATGCTATGTCAGGCTTTTACTCTCTGTATGACCCTGGAAAAGTCATTTTGACTTTTGTCTGACTTTCTTTCATCATCTGTAAAATTAGGATAATAATAGCAACCCCCCCTCTCCCATGGCTTATCAAGAGGATAAAATGAGATTATGTATTTAAAACTCTCTGCAAAACTTAAAACATTATATAAATGCTATCATTACTAATGAAGACAATGCCAATCTATTAATTATATATAAAGGAGCCCCACTTAGAACTACTACTAGGCAACATTCTGTTGGCCTAGCTTCAGTCACCAGACATCTCTAAATGTAATAAAACTGATTTCCCTCACCCCCACTCCCACCCCACCCACACCTCCATCCAATAGGCTAGGATTCAGGTTTTTTAATTACTTCAGGTCTAGTTCCTTTTCCCAGCTTGTCTGGTCTAGTGAGGTGTTACTGTATACTTAATAATAATATGGTGATGGCAAGAGAGTGAGGAGACTTTCTGGGAAACATGGGAAATATGAAAAGGCCTGGAGCATGAATATATAACACACTCACAAGCTGTTATTTTATCTCTGAAAAATAATACCCGTTTCTGAAGCATGTGGAAATGCCCAAATGGATGGTGAGATTGAATTTATTTGCTGTTATCAGTTCCGTTTTCCCTTCTCAAAAGGCCAGGGTGATCTCGGCACAAATATTTTAGCAGCTCCTTTCTTCGAGTATGGTGAGAGCTTTGGCAAACCTTAACAGAGAATAACCAGTCAAAGTGCCACCATTTTTCAGAAAGGACAAAACCCTGAAATGGGCTAGAAAGAAAATGAAACGTCCTGTTTTGAAGGTGGTGTTCTCAATTCTAGATGACACTAATGCACCATGACGATCATCCTGTGCTCTACCCTACAAAACCTTCCTCAAACGTCTTCCACTGAACCCTGGTATTCCATATGATTGGATTAGAAAACTTCTATGCTAGTGATATCTTTTTTCCCTCAGAAATATCATATGTGGACTCATGTATTCCAAAGACGTTTGCAATGTGGCTTTTTTTTTTTTTTTGCCATGAAAATAGAAGACTTAATTTCTTCTATTTTGCTCTAAAATGTCTCCTTTAACTCTAGAGGAGTCCATACCCCTTTGGCCCCTGGCAGCAGAACTGATGGATCTGAAATTTGTTCTGTTGCCAAGTGACTATGGGAAATGTTTCCTGGCCCATTTGATCCCAGAATCAAACGCACCAGGTTAGGGGCCTAGGTATTTTGATCTTCAAGTGAAACCAATATGACAAAAACACATTAGCTCTCGTGCCTTTAGATACAACCGGTGCATTCTAAAACATCGGGCAGCACCAAAGTCCTTAACTAATATAGGTTTTATACACAAGTTGTAGCAGAAAGATCCGGAGGTCAGCTTCAAATTCAAAAGTGAGTATACTCTGATTCTTTCGAGCCTGTGTGACTTAGGTACTTGGTCCAAGGGCCAGACTATGTTCTATGAGTGACATTCTTTAATTGTGCTGCTACCCTGGAGAAGAAAATGGGCATCCTTTATTTTATTTCCTATTAATTAAGTGCAGTCCTTGGTTTCTGGGTAAGATGCCAGGGTGGCTATCACCAAAGCAGCCTTTGGGGCCCTCCCATTACTCTCCTGCCCCAACATGTGGGCTCTCTAGGAGCAGCTGTCACTGGTTCAATATCCATAGTGTTTTAATATTTAAATACCCAAGAATTCTGTCTTTAAGGCAGGTGGCTGGGCCAGGAACATGACAATAAATTTCCATTTCCTTATTTCCTCTATTCTTACAAACAAGGAGGGATAGAAGAGCCCATGAGCACCAATCGATATACCCAACACCATCTTTACCAGCCAAATGGATTCCTCTTTTCATCTGAGTTATTTCATCATGTGGAAATAAGTATAGGCTTATTTCCCTTTGATTGTGAAGACGATAAGGGGATTGGGGCTGCCAGGTTTTTCCTACTTTAAGCATGTTTCAGGGAAGAACTCTCTGCAGATATAAATGATTAAAGAAACACAGGCAAACAGAAAGGAGACAGCGGAAAAATAATCAGGTGGAGGCTTTAGCTTGCCACTGCAGGTGTGAAGTAGTTAAATTTTATTTTTAATTTAAAACTAGAAAACACACTCCCTTCCCCCACTCCCAACCTCTCTCCCCCCTTCCCCCCCCTGCTTTCTTTCTGGCAATGTTACAGTAATTTCCAGGAGAACAGGTGCACAATAAGAGCCCCTAAGCTCATCAGGTGACGAGCACCTGGCGGACGGGACAAATACGGAATATGAAGTTATATTGTTTGTGCTATTAACATCTTATTTATTTAATGAACTAGACACTTAAATAAATCACTCACCATTTCTATCTCTGTTAGTGAGATTCCTGATTAAATAGTACCATCAAAACTCAGCACCGCAGAGCACTCTGCCTTTTGTCGGGATCGGATTAAAGTTAAAGTTGGGTCAGAAAAACTTACTGGCTGAGCCAGCCCTGCCTCCAGCCTCCCTCCCATGTCTTCCACTGAGACAACCCTTTATGAAACAATCTCGTCTCCTCCGAGTCATGAGGCAGGGCAGGGCGGCACAAAGCAAAGTGTGCTGGATTTCAGAGGGTGGGGAATCCTGGGATCCCAGAGCTAGAGCTGGAAGGGATCCCAAACGTCCTCTAGTCCAACCCCCTCATGCTGCAGAGGAGGAGACAGGCCAGGGAGAGTGCAGTGACTTGGCCAAGGTCACATACCTCATAAACATCAAAGTTAAGGACAGAAGTTGGGTCCTTGAATACAGAGCCAGGATTCTTTTCCATTGGCAGCTGGGTGGCAGCATAGTGCTTAGAGCACCAGGCCTGAATTCAAATTTGGCGTCAGACACTTAACAGCTGTATGACCCTGAGAAAGTCACTTCACCCTGTTTGCCTTAGTTTCCTCATTGGTAAAATGAGTTGGAGATGGAAACCTACTATCTCTGCCAAGAAAACCCCAGTTGGGGTCATGGAGGGTCGGCCAAGACTGAAAAATGACTGAACAACAACATTCTTTCCATTGCACTATATTACCCTCATGGTTCTGAATCATAGCTCTGCTATTGCATTTGGGGGGGGGGCAATGGGGGTTAAGTGACTTGCCCAGGGTCACACAGCTAGTAAGTGTCAAGTGCCTGAGGCTGGATTTGAACTCAGGTCCTCCTGAATCCAGGGCCGGTGCTCTATCCACCACACCACCTAGTCACTCCCTCTGCTACTTCATCTCTGAATGACCTTGGGCAAACCGATTCACGTGTATGGATCTCAGCTCCATCATATGATCAGCAAGTGGTTTATCAGAATGGCCAATAAGCCACTCTAGCATCAAAGATAAACCCGGGCACATTGTACCACACTCACTACTAATGCATCCCATTAGACTGTTTATCAGGCAAAGACTATAGGCAGGAATGTGTGCTACGTCTGCCACATGGGCACCCCTGGGTCCTGAGATTCCCACACTCTGGGACAGGCAGTAGAAAGGATGCGGTTGTAGTTTTCACCAGCGAGAAGATGTTCAGGGCCAATGATGGTAAAGTGAAGTGACCCAGACAGTAAAAGAGCCAGTGAATACCAGTGCGGGATTTTATACAAGCTGGTTAGCACAAATACATAAATCAGCTTGGAAAAACGAGGAAGGGGCCAACAGGGATCAAGAACTGTAGTGTAATGAGCCACAGTGGGAATCTGGCATTTTAACTCTGAGGCTCTATCAATTCAGGGGGCTACAGACCTGAGCCAGGGACTCACATAATCCAAAGCCCAACCCGTCCTAAGCAGTTCTCAGAAATGGACCTTCATAGACAAACTAAAGTCACCACAAGGAGCCCGGATTAAATAATCTATAGGGCCCCTTCAAGACTGAAAGAGATGCCTCAGCTCTATTGCATTTCTAAAGCATATATGGTATTTTGACTTTTACATATAGTCTACAATTCAGCTCCTAGAAATTTGGCAAAAATGTCTCTTTGGTCCTGACCGTGGAGGAATATCAAGATGACCCAAAAGGTCAGTTTGACTGCCCCTTTTCTCCCACTGGAGTCCTACTAGGATATCTCCTCATGCAATGGAGATGTCTAGGGGTCCCCAAGTTGGAAAGGCCAGGCAAAGGACTATACGGAAATCCTTTGAAGGCCAGCTCAGCCAAGTTCAGAGACTGGGATGATCAGAGGGTGAGGTTCTTGGCCACAGTCAGCCCATGAAGACTGTCTCCTATGGTGCAGAAGGATTGTGATAAGTGCTGGGATTACCTTTCACTGACATTGTATGTATGTAGGCATCTGTCTCCTCCATTAGATTGTGAGCTCCTTGAAGGCAAGAACCATGTTTTTGCCTCTGTATCCCCAGTACTTAGTACACTATCAGACACATGGTAGGTGCTTAATAAATGCTCACAGATGAGGATGGCATGGCAGTGGAGAGATCACCCAGAGTGGCAAAATCACAGATTCCTAAATGACTAATATATACGTGTCCTCAAAGTCAGACCAGTTTCAAGGACAGAAAACACCAAAGCTACAGACAAACGAATGGTTCATCTGCAATGAGGGCAAACAATTCTAACAATGACAAGATAGTGAGTACAAACTCAGATAAAAAAACAAAACTGCAAGATCAGGACTTATTAGCGGAAGCAATAAGAAAAACACAAAATTCTTATCAGAGAGGAAAAAAATGACATTCATCTAATATGTTAATCACCAAGGAGCAGATGTCCCTTATACAATGATAACTGATAAAGTTTTTCAAAACAAAGCTGTACCACAAGCTAGCTTTCTTTTGCTTTTATATTTTCTCCAGCAAATAATATCTTTTCCCAAAGTATTGAAATGTAAATAATGTTCTCAGGCAGCCTTGCAAGTAGTGCCAAAATTTAACTAGTCCTCAAAAGTATATAGCAGTCCCCTCAAACCTCCCAAAAGGTGCAAGAAGAGGAGATTAAACAAAATAACCTCAAAATTGCCAGCTTAGAATAAGTAATTACTCGCTCTGGTACAAGCAGAATTACATTTCACTCTCTTCATGCCCCCATCCCAACCCCACTCCTCATTGAAGAAAACTATGGGGACCCCATGAACAAGTATTTAGATCGTGAACTGCACCAATGACAAAGATGCTTTGTTGTGGAGAACTAGCTACCCTCATATTCCTTAATAGAATGTAAGCTCCCTGAGGCAAGAATGGTTTCATTTTACTCTTTGTTTTTCTAATGAATAACACAAGGCATGGCACACAGTAGGCACTTAATGTCAGCTGACTGCTAGTGGAATTGCAAATTAGCAGAATATTTTGTGGAAAACAGTCTGGCAGTATACAACAAAAATCACAAAGATAAGCAGACCTTTTGATCCAATAACCAAATTACTAGAACAACATGGATATGCCCAGTGTGTTGACAAAAAGAAAAAAGAAAAATCTGTTATATGTGAATGAGTCTAGACACACACTTATACATATATACACATATTGGCATTATTAGTAGTCGCAAAGAATTGGTAACAACTTAACTTAAATGTACAACAGTTGGTAAATGGCTGAATAAACTATGGTAAATTAATGTAATGGAATACTACAACAACATCAAAATGATAAATAGGAGGACAATAAAGAAATGGGAAAAGATTGATACCATGACTATATTAAAATTAAAACATATACCCAAATACTCAGTGAACCAACAGGAAACAGATAGGAGATACAGAAACTTTACATGTAGAAATTAATTTTTTTAAAGTGTAAATCATTGTAAACATGTTTTTTTTTTATTTGCTGCTGTTTAAAATTATGTCCATAATAATAACTACATTAAAAATAAAGAGGGACAGCTTGCTGGTGCAGTGGATAAACCACCGGCCCTGGATTCAGTAGGACCTGAGTTCAAATATGACCTCAGACACTTGACACACTAGCTGTGTGACCCTGGGCAAGTCACTTAACCCTCATTGCCCCACCAAAAACAAAACAAAAAATAAAGGGGAGGGACAGCTAGGTGGCACAGTGGATAGAGCACCGGCCCTGGAGTCAGGAGTACCTGAATTCAAATCCAGCTTCAGACACTTAACACTTACTAGCTGTGTGACCCTGGGCAAGTCACTTAACCCCAATTGCCTCACTAAAAAGAAAAAAATTAAAAAATAAAGGGGGCAGCTAGGTGGTGCAGTGGATAAAGCACCGGCCCTGGATTCAGGAGAACCTGAGTTCAAATTCAGCCTCAGACACTTGACACTTAACAGCTGTGTGACCCTGGGCAAGTCACTGCCCTGCAAAAAAATAAAATAAAATAAAGGCAGTACCAGACCAGAATGCCAGTTGTCCAGATCAGTGGCCTTAGACTTTTGAGTATGCATATGTGTGTATGTATGTATGTATGTATGTATGTATGTATGTATGTGTATATGCATATGTACACACAAAAATTTATTTAAAGGATTAATCTATATACACCACTATTAAGCCTTTGTTTGTTATCACAAAGACTTGTTTAAAAAGACTGCATACTGGTCTGAACAAGGGGCCAAAGGGATGCGCAATATGAGTTGGAGTAGGCAGGTAGCTGTTTGTAGCCCAGTGTCTTGGGTTTCTCTGATTCCTGCTCAGGATCCCAATCACATGTAAATGTAACTCCAACCACCGGCAATTTGCCTGGGTACATTTCATACTCAGAGCTTGTAACAATTGTTGTCCTAAGGCAAACTCTTTACTTTTTATTTATTTATTTTGGGAGTTGTATTTAACTTTAAACAACTGAGCAGCGAGGTGGTGTAGTGGATAGAGGGCTGGTCCTTGAGTCAGGAAGACTCATCTTCCTGAGTTCAAATGTGGCCTCAGACACTTACTGGCTGTGTGACCTTGGGCAAGTCACTTAACAGTTTGCCTTAGTTTCTTCATCTAGAAAATGATCTGGAGAAGGAAATGACAAACTACTCCACTATCTTTGCCAAGAAAACCCCAAATGGGGTCACAAGAGTTGGACGTCACTGAAAAATGACACAGCTTTAAACAACAAAATATTTACATTTAAAAATTAATGTGAAAAAAAAAATTAATGTGTATCTCTCTCTATCTATCTATCTATCTATCTATCTATCTATCTATATAAATCTATAGAGATATTTATATATACATATATATATAAAAATATGTCCATGAAAAATTATTACCTGCTTCCTGTATCTACCTTCCCATCTTCTATTTGTCAATTCACTTCTGGATTTGTACAGTTTTTTTTTTTTTTTTAAATGGAAGTATTCTATTATGCCAGTGACTGAGAGAATGACACTAAAGATGGGTTGATGTATCATTTCTCTCTTTCCTTAGTACTCCAGTGATATTTGGACTAATCGCCCTTACCATCAGCCCTGATGCGGCACCCTCTCTATCACTTGGCTTTATTTGACCTATGTGTATGTGTGTTGTATATACACACACCCGTGTATATATACACACATGCATGTATATATATGTACACAGACGTGTGTGTTGTCTTCCTCTATTAGACTGTGAACAGCTTAAGAATTGGGACCATTTGGAATTTCTTTTGGTATCCAAAAAAATGCCTTTTTATTCATTCATATTTTACTCAGGCATTCGAGTGTAACCTTAAATGTTTCATACAGGAAATAGTTGGAGAGGATGAAAGAACTAGGATTTTCCTAGTCCTTTTCTGGGTAAAGAAAGCCCTTAATTTTTTCTGGGGGGCAGCTAGGTGGCACAGTGGATAAAGCACCAGCTCTGGATTCAGAAAGACCTGAGTTCAAATGTGGCCTCAGACACTTGACATTTACTAGCTGTGTGACCAAGTGGGAAAGTTGCTTAACCCTCACTGCCCCACCCCCCCAAATATATAATTTTCTGAATTTCCCCCCATAAAATGACAACGAATGCGATTCAATTCCTCTTCCTCTTTGCTCACGAAAATCCTACTCACCCTTTCATTAGGTTCCAGATCAATCAAGTCATTCCTCAATTACTCTAGTCACACTGATATTTCTCTTCTATACAGATAGGTGGGTGGGTGGGTGGCTGGCTAGATGGATGGATGGACAGACTCATAATGCCTTTCTCTCTATATATAGTTCCTCCCTCTCTTACAACCTTAAATCTCACATCTACAATTGTCTATTACACATCTCAAAATGAATGCTGTATAAACATTTTAAATTCGACATGTTCAAAATTGAACTAATTATCTCCACCCCCCCCCAACCCTCTCCTCTTCCTAATTTATTAGTGAAGTTGCTTCTACTCTCCCAGTCACCCCAGATTGAAATCTAGGTGTCAGACTCAACTCCTTAGTGTCTCTCATCCTTCATTTCCAAACTACTGCCAGATCCTCTCCGAAGAGTCCCCATCTCTCCTCTGAATTTCCAGCACCACAATTAGTCAATCATGCTGAGGTCATCTGGACTTTTTCTCGACACTAGACTTCAGTGACTCAGGAGGAGAGAGTGAAGCTGATGACTTTGGGCTACTCTGCCTCACTTCAATCCAACTCATGCACAAGTCAAGAATTGACCCTGTGATGTCATTGGTCCTCTTTGAAAACGAAGGATGAACAACAGTTAGTCAGTCAGTCAATAACCATTTGTTTAGGGGCCTACTCCATGCCAGGCACTCTGCCAATCCCTGGGGATGCAGAAAGAGGCAAGGAAACAAGTCCCTCCCTCAAGGAGCTCACAATGTACTGGGGACCACATGCAAACAAATAAATACAAAGCAAGCTCTCTACAGGATAAAAAGGAAATAACAGAGGGAAGATACTAGAATTATAGGGGCTGAGAAAGGCTTCTTGTAAACTATGGGATTCTGGGGAGGGACTTAGAGGAAGCCAAGGAAGTCAGTATTGTTCTACTACAAGAAGGATAATTATGGGGCAGCTAGGTGGCGCAGTGGATAGAGCACTGGCTCTGGAATCAGGAGGACCTGAGTTCAAATCTGACCTCAGACATTTGACACTTACTAACTGTGTGATCCTGGGCAAGTCACTTAACTCCAATTGCCTCACCAAAAAAAAAGAAAGAAAGAAAGAAAGAAAAGAATAATTATTATCAACATTTATGTACCAACAACTATGTTTGAGGCGTTGTGTTAAGAGCCTTATAAATATTTTCTTATTTGATCCTTACAACAACCTGAAAGGGTAGGTACTATACAGCTGGGGAAACTGAGGAAAATAGGGTTAAGTTATTTGCCCAAGATCATACAGCTAGTAAGTGTCTGGGACTGAATTTGAACTCGGGTTTTCCTGACTCCAGGCCTGGCACTCTATCCACTGTACCAACTAGTTACCTAAGTAAGTATTTACTTATACTTAATACACTATAGTGTAGACCCGCATCACCCCACACCTGGAGTATTACAATAGTCTTCTGGTTGTTCTCCCTATCTCAAGTCTCTCTCTATTCCAAGCCATCCTCCATTTGGCTATCAAAGTGATCCTCCTAAAGAGCAGGTAGACCATGCCACTAACAGTCAATAAACTCGAGTAGTTCCCTCTTGGACAGCTAGGTGGTGCAGTGGATATAGAGTGCCAGCCCTGGAGTCAAGTGAAAATGAGTTCAAATCCAGCCACAGATGCTTACTGGGTAACCACCACCTGTTTGTCTCATAATGTGATGCCTTTGTCCCTTTGCAGTCTTCTTAAGCCCAATTCCCCTCCGTACACTCAACAATCCCAATATCTCTTTGCTGTTACTCACAAAAGACACACTGTCTCTCAGCTCCAAGTATTCTCTCTGGCTGCCCCCCCATGCCTACAACACTCTCCTTCCTCACCTCTGCCTCCTGGCTTCTTCCAAGACTTACATTCTGCAAGAAGCTTTCCTTAGATATCCTTAATCTCACTCTGATATTATCTCCAATTTATCTCACACACACATATATGCATGTGTGTATGTGCGGTACACATCTAATATCTGTCTATCGCTATAGCTGTAAATCTATTTGTCTTGTACTCCACCTGCACTTATCCGTGTACACCACTACTGGTGTATTATCTCCTATTAGCTCATGAGCTTCTTTTAGGCAGGTACTTTTGATATCTTTCTTTGTATCCGTAGCAATTAGTAACATACCAGGCATATAATAAATACTAACTTTGCTTTTCCAAATCACACTAATACCTAATTAGTTACTACCTTGCATTGTTCTCTGATTTTGACTTGTGTGTTAGTCTTATGGAAAGTTCCTTAAAGCCAAGAACTGGATTTAAGAATAATCCTAGGGGGGCAGCTAGATGGCGCAGTGGTTAAAGCGCTGGCCCTGGATTCAGGAGTACCTGAGTTCAAATCCAGCCTCAGACACTTAACACTTACTAGCTGTGTGACCCTGGGCAAGTCACTTAACCCCCATTGTCCCGCAAAACAAAACAAAACAAAACAAAAAAGAATAATCCTAGAATAAGCATTTTAAAAACAGGATGTCCAATGTGCAGACACCTCTACGGTACCTTAGTTCCATTCTGGTCCCCTTGGGCATGAATGGTGTAAGGTTGGCTCTCGTTCCTAGAGTTCTCAGAGACAATGCGCACCTCTACTCCAGGTAATGGAGTACCCACAGAACCTGTAGGAAAAGGGGGGAAAGGGAGAAAGGAAAGAAAATTCATTTTACATGGAAGAAACCAGACTGATGGAAAACCTTGTCCCCCAAAACCTTCATGAGCTGCACTCATAAGGGGAAACCTACCTACCTATGGGAAACTTCATATCATTAAGATGCCAAGTGGCTTTAGCATTCCATCCACACATATTAGTAAAATCATAATCTCAAAGCATGATCCAAAGCACTTCTTGAACAGTGTGCCAGCTATGAAAGAGATGCTTTTCACCATCTACTTACATCAGAAACACAGTTCTACAGTTCTGATCTCAAGCATCCTTGTGGGCCTATGTGTGTACAAGAAAAAATGAGAAATGACTGCTACATAGTTCATCACTTGTGGGCCACCCTGAATTGACAGGAAAGGCAAGGCTGAACAATGTAAGAATCGGAAAGGATTATCTTGGTTTTCTATTACATCAAGACATCGTGTATAAAACACAATAGGAACACACCAAGAGTTCAAAACACTCACTAATCTGTAGGTTTCATTTTTCAAAGCAAGAGAAATCTGACATAGTGTCAAGAATGATTGCTTAATAAGTTGTAAGATAGTTCACTGATCCAGTATGCCCCAAGTCTGTAGTGTCCAAGACTCTAACAGTCCACTTTAATAAGCATCCTTCATGGATAAGAATGAGGACCCCTGAAGAAAATCATGGAACAGAGTTGGCTTTATTTAGATAACTGGAGCCTGGAAAAAGCCATTTGGAAACTTACTTAACTAAACATTAAGAGGGAGATGCAGAGGGACTAGACCCATGATTTCACTGGTATAGAGAAATCTCAGAAAAGGAAACTCCCTCCACAAATGCTGCTTTTCCTTCTTGGCAACTGATAGATTTATTTAAAAAAAATAAACAATTTTATTTAAAATTGAGTTCCAAATTTTATTCCTACTTCCCTCCCTCTCCATCCCCTCCTGAGTTGGTAAGCAATCAGTTATACTTTATACATGTGCAATTATGTAAAACATTGCCATATTAGTCATTTTGTATGAGAAAACTTGGATAAAAGGAAAAATGAAAGAAAGTGAAAATAGCATGCTTCAGTTTGTGTTCAATATCAGTCCTTTCTTTAGAGGTGGATAGTATGTTTCATCAATAGTCATTTGGGACTGTCTTGGAAAATTGTATTGCTGAGAAGAGTTAAGTCATTCACAGTTCTTCATTAAACAATATTGCTGTCACTGTGTACAATATTCTCTGGGTTCTGCTCACTTCACTTTGCATCAGTTCATACAAGTCTTTCCAGGCTTTTCTGAAATCATCCTGTTTGTCATTTCTTATAGCCCAATAATATTCCATTACAACTTTATACCACAGCTTGTTTAGCCATTCCCCAACTGATGGGCATTCCCTTAATTTCCAATTCCTAGCCACCACAAAAAAAGAACAGTTAAAATTTTTTTTTATACGAGTAAGTCTTTTTCTCTTTTTGGGGATGACAATGGACAGTTTTAGAGAGTTGCAAGGTTCCATGACCTACCCTAAGTCACACAGCTTGTATATCTTGGAGGCAGGACCTGAAGTCAGGTTTCCTTGCCTCTGAGACCAATTTTCAATCCATTCTGCTAATGCTGCCTCTCATAAGCATTCATGGTACATGAAAAGTCTCTTATTAGAAGCACTTCTTTTAAATAATTTCCAACTAATGGGGGAAGGAAAAAAAAGAAAGAAAAGAAGAGAAGGAAAGGGGACAAAAAGAAGGAAGATAAATAAGAAGCAAGGAGATAATTCTACACCCTTCCTAGATAATCTGTTCCAAGGCTTAATGACACTTACTCTCGGTAAATTCTTTATATAGAATTCCAATTCTTCTTGCTAAAATTAGAGTCTATTTCTTTTTGCTTTGTCCTTTTTGTGGCCAGTTTGTTCCTAAAGAGGAGAAAGCTAATGAGGTTTGGAGTCTGATTCCTTTAAATTCCAGTTTGTTGCACTCAGTTCCAAAACTATTCAACACCACCCTTCCTTCCCCCAGTAGTTATCTTGCAAATTTACATCACTGATGCCAAGAGAAAGTGGAAAGACCAGCACAAATGCATCACCACCACTTTGAGAAGGATGCAAAGCTGCTGGTCAGTAGCATTATCTCAGCATGTAAAAGAAGGCACAAGATATCTTTTTCTTCTTCTAAGTGATTCCAGTGGTTCTAAGCTTTTCTTCCCAAATCCCATTTTTGGGGCTTGACCCCAATAACAACAACAACCATTTATTAAATATCCACTAAGTGTGAAGCAGTGCCTTAGGTGCTGGGGAGAAATAGAGTATCTGGATAAGACACGATCTCTGTTTTCATGGAGGGGATCATTAATTTAGTAGGCTATAGATATTTCTTGTTGTCAGGATGGCTAGGAGGTACAGTGGATAGTACCAGGCCAGAAGTCAAGAAGACCCATCTTCTTGATTTCAAATCTAGCCTCAGACCAGCTGTGTGACCCTGGATAAGTCACCTCTGTTGGCCTTGGTTTCCTCGACTGTAAAATGAGCTGGAGAAGGAAATGGCAAACCACTCCAGTATCTGCCCAAGAAAACTCTAAATGGGGTTATAAGGTATCAAAATGACTGAAAGGACTGAACAACAACAAAAAGAGAGTTATAAGGAAGGTACTATGGGAAGTCCAAGACAGGTCCTTTTCAACCACAGGATCAGGGAAGACCAAGGAAATTACTCGTGGTGTCCGAATGCCATGTTCCTAATTATACATCCCTACACTATTTATTCCATATATTTATTTATACATATTTATCCCTATAATATTATTCCATAATAAGTACTATAATGCTGACTCATACTCAGTTTATGGTATACTTTGGTCTTCTCATATTTTTCTAACATACATATGGTACAATTAAAATTAGCAAAGCTGATCTTTTTTCTTTTTTTAATTTCCTTGGTCTTCAGTACCTGAGGTCTACTACCTTATTTTAATGTGTGTATATGTCCACAGGCAGACACAGCTATGAACAGGAATAGGACAGGGAAAATGTTTTAAGGAAGAGGAAAGAACAGGATCAAGAAAACTTGTAAGATATGGCTTCTGAAAACTGTGACAACCTATCATCTTGGCATTTGTGTGTTAAAATGAAGAAGGGCACTTTGGCAGGCTAAGCTAACTAGATTTCAAGATCAACGTTCACTGTTACTGTTAACAATTTTTACCTGTCTGGTATCTGCTCTTTTATTTTCTAGCCAGAAATCTCTTTTTTGTTGCCTTAAAGAGGCAGGATGCAGAGACTGGGGGAGGGGGGGAAGGGAGGGAGAGATGAGGGGGAGGGAGAGTTTATGAGTCTGAATATTGAGAAGCCATCATACACCAGAAATTGATTTATTATCTTCTGGAACAGGTTAGATATGATAACAAAAAAAAGTACCTGTCAAAGAAAAAGAATTCCAGAAACCTAAGTTATCAAACAGAATATGATTATTCCACTAGAAGGCTGTTGATCAGTTTATACAAAATTTTACCGTATCTTTAACCATCCACTTCTTGGGAAATGAAATTCATTTTTCTCTCTGCTTTCTTCTCAGTATATTCTTTAACACTGATATAATAGCACCTACTCTATTCCTGAGTCATGGTAGAAAAGGCTCAGTGGGCAAAAGGCCCAGAAGGGCAATAACCTATGCCAAAATGGAAGTATTTCAGCAGCCTGGATCAGTGAGCATCCTTCTGACAGGTATGGATTAACTCTATGCATTGGTAGCCGGAAGGGGCTATGGAGAGAAAGGCAGTGGAGGGAGCAAAGGAGAACTTTGGTAGCTATCAGAAAGCAACCAGAGGCACCCTTTGCCAGGAATACTGGATATGTCATCAGTGAAAGGAACCTTATCCTCTACCTCTTTAAGTCATTGCTGCATCTAAACGGCCCACCCACAGGGTTGTCAGATTGGGTCCAGCCCCAACAAAACGAAACACATAGTCTCTGTTTTCTTGGGGAGTCCTTTTGGCTTTCCTGGTTTTACAATAGTAGATAAAGCGATCGCCCCAGGCCCCTGCTTGCTTCCTATATATTTTTCCCTTCCCAAAAGTGTCCAGCAAAATGGAAAAGGCACTCAACGCTATGATAGCTGATGATCTGACCCAGTCACTAACAGGAATCAAAATGATGAAAAGTGTCCTGGGGGTAGCTAGGTGGTGCAGTGGATAGAGCACCTGCCCTGGATTCAAGAGGACCTGAGTTCAAATCCGACCTCAGACACTTGACAGTTACTAGCTGCGTGACTCTGGGCAAGTCACTTAACCCTCATTGCCCTGAAAAAAAAAGCCATGGTTAGTTTCTGGCTCCACTGTTTGTCTTACCCTTTATCTAGGCACCACAGAGAAAGGAAAAGAGTAGAAGAAAAGCACTATCCCAGAACCGATGCCCCAGGTGTAACAAGATATAGACACTCATTCATAGCAGGTGCTGCCAGTTCCTGTCATTACTGACATGAACCATTTGGGTTTTTTAAAAGCCAACCTGTCTTTCCATGGCCAGGAACACCTCTTCCTACCTTCCCTCAATGCCCCTACTGATATTTGTTTCTTTTTCTTTTTTTTGTTTTCAACACAACCAACCAGACACACCCATAAAATCCCTTCCTTGGCTCTGAACATGCTTATCTCCAGCTTTGTTCAGAAAGGGTGTTTTTCCCCCTCTTCCAAAAGCAAAAGTTACAAACCGTTGAGAAACGAGATCTATAATGAAAGTGCTGACAGAATCTTAATTATAGCATCACAAATGCAACAATATAATTAAAATCTCCAGGCAAAGATAATGACTTGAGTTTCACAGGCCCTGTGATATTTTAAAATAAAGTTCACACTGGTAACTAACGGCTCAGACCTCAAGCAGATGGTAAGCATAAACTAGGCCCAGTGTCTCCCTCCCAGCCCCCCTCCATTCTGGGGCACGTTCTGAGCCGAAGCTGAGACCACTACACCTTCTTCCCTCCTTTTTCCACGCTAGTCCAAGGCTCATGAAGCTTAAGAAATGTTGGCAGCCTGCCCACTGAGTGTCAAACTCCAGGCAGCAGTCACAGGAAGAAGTGACACTATTATTCTTCCAACAGTTCTCCTCCCTTTAAAAAAGTTGTCAGCTCTTCCCAGATAAATTTAATTGGCCCTGCGGTCTCTGTCCCCCTGGTATCTGGGGACCTTGATGCGGTTATATGCGGTTGTGTCCTGGGAGAATTGAAACAGGCCAACGATAAGGTACTCAGTGAGCTCACTGTCAACAATACAAGGAGTCCCGCTGTAGGAGCTATTAGCCGCCTCTGATCTAAGCCTCCAATTAAAGTGGTGATTAGGCCCAGTGAGGCATTCGGACCATGAATTATTCATCTCCCTTCACAGTAATAGCACCAGGGGGATTAGAAGGAGAACTGGTGAAAACAGAGGCATTTTAAACAGGGCTTTAACCATATACAAGCAAACATAGCTTTCACATCTTTTTTTTTTCCCCTTTTTCAACTTCACCCCCTTGTCCCTCAATTTTTTTTTTAAGATTTCAGAGAATCATGCAATAATCTCAGACTGGAAAGAGACTTTAGAAGTCATCAATGAATGATTGGGGTGGGGGAAGGAACACTGGATTTGGAGACACGTGCCCTGGGTTCGAATCCTAGCTCAGTGATTTATTCTGTCAACTTTGGGCAAGTCACCTTCTCTTTCTGGGCCTCAATTTTCTCTTCCGTTAAATGGAAATGGTCAGATGGTGCCTAAGGCCCTTTCCATGTCTGAATGTCTAGAATGAGCTAACCAAAGCTGCAAGGGGCACAGAAGCAAGGAGCACATTAAGTGACCTGAGCCACGTCAGCCAAAAAACCATTTAGAAGCCCTGGGAAATTGCTGAAGGGATTTTTTTTTTTTTGGTTGCTGTTTCTCAGCAGGCAGAAAGAGTCTAGTTCAAGGAGATTTGTTTTTCCATTATGGGGTAAGTCTCTGTTAGAATTGGGGTAACCCTATATCAGATTGCCTGCTGTCTAGGGGAGGGGGGAGAAAAAATGGAAATTGGAAATCTTATATAAACAAATGCTGAAAACTACCTCTATATGTAACTGGAAAATAATAAAATACTTTAAAAAGTAATTGGGGTGACCATATAATGTGTAAGAGGACAATGCACGGACTCCAAGTGATCAGTGAGTGGGACTTGGGATCCCTCAAGCCTCCAAGAAACCTCATGATCTAAGGGATTAAAAGTAAACTGAGAAAGGCTAGGAGAGTTAGGGAGAAGAAGAGCCAGGGGAGCCTGCAAGTCTGATCTCTTGAGGCAGGTACTTCTGAAAAATCACCTATTTTTGTTGATGCTCATAATGAACGTAATACAGTATCTTGGATGGGGTCTTATGTTTTCCCTTAAAACCAAAGGACCAACATAAGAATCAAATCTGTCACAAAGCCAATTTTGTCATTCTAGTGGTTTAAGGTAAAAGGACAAACGATTACAATTTAATTCACAATTCCAGGAGTCAGAGAACATTCCCCATTCCTTCCCCTCGTTTTTCCACTCACTGTCTTTGTGTCTTGAGTAAATGCTTTAAAGCCAGTAATTTAGGATTTCAAGAATTTCTGCACTATAATTTCTTTCCAGATAAACTTTCCATTTTCAGAAGTGTATAATCACTTGCCTTGCCTCAATTAGTGGAGAGTTACAATGATCATTTTGCAATGAAGGTGATAATGGGGACAGCGGATGATCACTGGGTCCGGTGAGCTCAGCCTTGCAATCTGTCTAACATTCATCCCCCAGCGGTGGGTTCTTTCTTTAAGTGTCTGGGTAATTCTGACTTCAATATGCCTAGGTTGCAGCTCCCACATTTGCCGTGGGGAATCTGCTCTATACTTTAATTACCCTTTGTGTAAAGAACTTTCTCTTTGGCTCCCTCAGTGCCTGCTCCTTTCAGAGTCTCAGCCTCTTATCCTTTCTAATAATGATGGCCCATGAGGCCCCTTGCCATCCTCCTTGTCTTTTTCAAATCCTGGATATCCTGCAGGTGTCTAGGGGTGTATACACTGCCCTCAATAGGATCTTGCCTACATCATGTTCTAATCTATGTTCTGTCCCTGTTTCAGATTGGGGTGGCACTTTCATTCCAATAAGCTTAGGATGGAGAGAGGCAGTGTGCTACTTTAAGTCAAGTGACACGAGCTGATGGTCCTGCTCTTTCAAATTTCATCCAGTTGAATGATGCTTATCCAAGGAATTCCAATTATTAAAGTGGAATCATTTCACAGAAGGGATGCAGTATAGGTACAATGGATAGAACACTGGATTGGGAGTTGAGAGACCCAAAGTTCTGCCCAAATATGAAAGATCTTCCACCCAATGGGCTAGGCAATTCATCTTTCTTGCCTCTATTTCCTTACCTGTATAAAATTGGAGTTGAGCTAGAATTAGGGGTTCTTAATCTAGGGTCTATAAACGTGATTTTTTTTTAAGTGAGGCAATTGGGGGTAAGTGACTTGCCCAGGGTCACACAGCTAGTAAGTGTCTGAGGCTGGATTTGAACTCAGGTACTCCTGACTCCAGGGCCAGTGCTCTATCCACTGCCACCTAGCTGCCCCTATAAACTTGATTTTTAAATTTGTTGATAAGTGTATTTGAACATAATTGGTTCCCTTTGTAGTCCCATGTATTTTATTTTATACATCTGTAAGAAAGGGTCTATAGGCTTTGCCAGGCTGGCCCAAGGGGCCCAGCACACAAAAAAGGCTAAGAGCCCCTGCATTAAATAATCTTTGGGACCTATTTTCACTCTAAAAGTCTCTGACTCAATGGATATCATACTCAAACTGCAAATCATAACCTCCCATATATGAACTAAAGACATGGAATCTTGGCAATAGGATCAATACTCCAGCTTAGCCATGAGGAGAACTAAAATTCACAAACAACCTAACTGGAAACTCCTTCCCCCCAGAGCTTATTGAAGAGTTTGTAACACCTTGAGATGAACAGGATCAAGCTCCTTCCCATATGTGGAAGGCAACACAATAACATAGTAAAACAGACTGAGCGGGGAAAAAAAGTGGTCAGAGGCCTCTACAATACATAACCTAGACAATTAGTCCCATAATAATGAAAAGCTAAATGCAGGGGCAGCTAGGTGGCTCAGTGGATAAAGCACTGGCCCTGGATTCAGGAGGACCTGAGTTCAAATCCAGCCTCAGACACTTGACACTTACTAGCTGTGTGACCCTGGGCAAGTCACTTAACCCTCATTGCCCCCCCCCAACACACACACACACACACACACACACACACAAAGAACAAAAGAAAAGCTAAATGCACCTTGAAGTAGGACGATGCTAAAACCCACCTTTAACCAGGGACACAAAGTCTTTCTTTCTCTGATTTAGTCTTGGGTGGTTAGTCTAAGTGAACTTGGCTATAATTTTGCCCAAGGCTCATGTTTCCCTACTCAACTGATGTTATGTAAATAAATAAGTTCAGTGCTTAAAAGCCTGGTTACCACCCCATTTCCTGTTCCAACATGGCTAGCTCCAACTCCTTGGTTTTTGTTTACATCTAGTTCTTAACCTGTCAAAGTTTAACTACTGACACTGTGTCTCTATGGATTAGACTTTGAAAGGCAGTAAAAGTAAATTATCACAATGGTCTCACCTTTCCCTAATTCTTCTGAGCACATGTCAGTGGAGCTAACCAAGTTCATCAAGCATGACCTCCGATTCAGTAATTCCATGCAAACTAGATAATGGGCACTTGTCCAAGAAGGGAGTGAGAGAAATGTGAACAATTCAGTTTGGCCTAGTAAGTGCAGGGACAAACACTAGATTTGCAACAATACAGGAAACAGGTGGAGGGAATTTCAGAACTTACCTGTGCAAGATTTTGCCTTTTGGGAAGCAGTTGATTAGGGAAAAAAAATCTTTGTATCAAGTTTCTTGGATAAGGGCTTGGTATCTATGATATATGGCCAACTAAGAGAAATATATGCCATTTCCCAGGAGATAAGTGGTCAAGGCATATAGACAAATACTTCTCAAAAGAAGAATTGCAAACAATTAATAATCACATGAAAGAATGCTCCCAATCACTAATAATAAGAGAAACACAAATCAAAAGAAGCTGACTTTTCACTTCACACCCAACAGACTGGCAAAGATGACAGAAGATGAGAATGCTCAGTGTTGGAGCCTCCGTGGAAGACAGGAACATGAACTATGGGTGAAGCTATGAATGAGTACAACTATTCTGGACATTTAGCATTATGCAAATAAAGTGCTTTACATATGTTTTCACATGTCTACACAATAATCCTGTGAGGTAAGTGCTATTACTATCTCCATTTTACAGACAAGGAAACTGAGGCACAGAAGGATTAAGTGACTTTCCCAGGGTCACACAGCTAGTAAATACCTCAGGTGGGATTCAAACTCAGGTCTTCCTGACCCCAAGCCATCACTCTATCCATGGTACCATCTACCCTTTGGATTGATAATTGGTTTTTCTCTAACTTTAGTATGCTGGGTTATAGTAGAAGGAACAGTCTTCTGTGAGTCAAGGAGAACCAGATTCTAGTCCCAGCCCTATCACTAACTAGGTTTAGTTGTATTCACAAATTTTCTTTGTGCTTTGGCAGATCAATTCCCAAATACTTCATATATTTAAGTTATAAGTCAATATAATAAAAATTACAGTATCTAAATTTATTTATTCAGTACCATGCCAATCAAATAAACTACCAAAGGATTACTGTATAGGACCTTAGGAAAGTCACCACCTCTCTGAATTTTGGTCTTAGCTATACAATGGGAAAGTAGAAGTTATTATTTCTAAGTTCTCTTCCTGCTCCGAAATGCCATGAAACATAGAAATCCAATGAAATCTTTATTAGACAACTCTTTGGGCCTCATGGTTTTCTCACTAACTACAAATCACTACACATACTGCCTTCTCTCTGAGATTACCTTCCATTGACACTGACTATATTTTTTACGGTCACAGTTGTTTCCATGTTGTATCCATCATTAGGACGTGAGCTCTTTGAGAACAATGACCACGATTTTTGCCTTCCTTTGTATACCTAACCCTGGCATAGGGTAAGTGTTTAACAAATGTTTAAGTGGATTTTCTCTTTTGTGCATTATATATATATATATATATATGTATATAATATATATATATGATGGCTATGTAGGTTCATTTTATATCTTTCAACTTTGAAGTTATTCTTTCAATAGAGTTCTCTAAGTAAACCATCATATCATTAACAAAAAGTAATCATTTTATTAATTTCTTGCCTATGTTTATTTATTCAATTTCTTTTTCTTGTCTTATGGCTTTAGCTATATCAAATAGTAATGGTGTTAATAAGTACCCTTGCATTATCTAAATCTTATTGTAAAGCACTCTAGTTTATTTCCATTGCATATAACACTGACTCTTAGTTTTAGAAATATACCACTTATACTATGGGAAGATGCATTTAGCCTTGTGTTTTTAAAGATTGTTGTTGGGGCAGCTAGGTGGCGCAGTGGATAGAGCACCGGCCCTGGAGTCAGGAATACCTGAGTTCAAATCTGGCCTCAGACACTTGACACTTACTAGCTGTGTGACCCTGGGCAGGTCACTTAACCCCAATTGCCTCACTTAAAAAAAAACACAAAACATTAAAGATTGTTGTTGGTTTCTTTTCTTTAAACAGGAATCTTATTCCTTGTATCTCGTCAAAAGCTTTTTCTACATCTAGTGATATAACCATATGGGTTTTGTTCTTATTGTTATGTCCATCCGTTGACAGTTGTCCTAATACTGTACCAATACTGCAATCCTGGTTTAATTCCAACCTCGTCACAGTGTATAATCTTTGTTATATGTTGCTACAGTCTTCTTGCTAATATTTTAAATTTTTGGCATTAGTGTTCAATAGAGATATTGGTCTCTTGTGTTCTTTTCCTGGTCTAAGTATCAAGACCACATCTGGATATTTGGAAGAATTTGGTAGGACTCCTTTCCCTATTTCAAATAGCTTATATAACATTAGAATTTATTATTCTTTGTATATTTCATAGTATTCACTTGAAAATCCACCTGGTCCCATGGTTTTATCCTTATAAAGTAATTTATGGCTCATATAATTTCTTTTTCAGAGACTGACTTGTTTAAATCCTCTATGCCTTGTTCTGTTTATTTGGGGTTTTATATTTTTGTAAATATTCACCTATTTATGTTGTCGGTTTTATTATTGGCATATAATTGAGCAAAAGTTTCTAATAATTTATTTCCTATCTTCTTCATTTATTGTGAATTCACCTTTTTAATTTGATGCTATAATCTGATTTTCCTCTCTTTTCTAAAAAAAAAAAATCAAATTAGTTAACACTTTATTAGTTATTTCCAAAAATCCAGCATCTAGTTTTACCTATTAAATCAGTGAGCTTGTTATTTCAGTTTTGTTACTTTCCTTTTTAATTTTCAAAATTTCTATTTTGGAATCTGGTTTTAAAAAAAAAATGTATTGGTTTTCTCAGAGTTTTTTTTTTTTAGTTGAATTCCCAATTGATTGGTGTATTCTTTTTTTCTTTTGTTAAAGTGTTTAGAGATATAAATTTCCCCTGAGGACTGTGTTGGCTGTATCCCCAAAATGTTGGTATGTATTCTCACTGTTGTCCTTATCTTTAGAGAATTCATCTATTGTTTCTATGATTTGTTCTTTTGATTTGCCCTTTCTTTAGGATTCAGTTATTTAGTCTACAATTAATTTTAATCATTTCTTTAGTGGCACTTTATTCAATATAATTTTTATTACATCATGGTGCATAAAATGTATTGAACAATTCTATTTTTTCCCTGTGAATGTTTGTTTTGCTTTGTGCTCTAATTCAGTCAATTTGTGTAAAGGTGCCATGCACAGTTCAGATATGTGCAAACTCCTTTCTATTCCCATTCAATAATCGCCAGGTCTATAATTTTTCAAAAATGTTATTTGGGTCCTTAACTTTTGTTTTTGTTAAATGTCTAGCTCTAAAAGGGGTACATTAATTTTCCTCATTATTGTAACTGTTCTGTAGCTGTCTCCTATAAGTCTGATTTTACTTTGACCTCTGTTACTAGGAGATCTGAGCAGTTTTCTTTCATGATCTCACTCCACTTTCCATCAGCAGCTTTGCTTAGTTTGAACTCCATAGAACATGATGCCCTGATGCTCTCTCCCTCATTTTCTAGCTTCCTCTTGTATACTGTCTTCCCTAATTTGACTGTAGCTTCCTTGAAGGAAGAGACTGTCTTTCTTTTTCTTATTTGTATCACCAACACTTAGAATACTGCCTGGCACAAAGTAGGTGCTTGATAAGTTTAGTGAATTGAATGATTTCTAGAAATATATCCAGGCTCTTTGACCACCCAAGTCATGGCTTTCTGGTAGTCCAATGGTGTATCTTTCCTCATTAAGAAACCAATAAATTAATAATAAAGCACAAGAAATATTAATAATAAATTATTTGTTGTTGCTCAGTTGTTCAGTCATGTTTGACTCTTTATGGCACCATATAGGTTGTGTTTTTGTTTTTTCTTGGACAAAGATACTAGAATGGTTTGCTATTTCTTTCCCCAGTGGATTAAGGAAAACAGAGATTAAGTGACTTGCTCAGAGTCACACAGCTAGTGGGTATCTGAGGCTGGATTTGAATACAGATCTTCCTGACTTCACGCTCAGCACTTATTGACTGAGCTGCCTCTTAAAAATTATAATTATTAATAATTTTGTAAATGATCTCTCTTTGATTTGTTTTCCAGGTCAGTTGTTTTTGATATGTGATACCTTACATTTTCTTCTATTCCCCTCCCTTCTGGGTTTCTTTGATTTATTATTTTTGATTGTCTCATGAAGTTATTAACATCTATTTAATACATTCTAATTTTCAAGGATTCTAATGCGTAGGTAAAGTTTTGTGATAAGCTGTTAATTTTCTTTCCAAATCTTTCCTCCATAGCTTTCGCATTTCTCCCCATTCTTTCTCTAGTAAATGTATATCATTTGTAAAAAATCATGTTTAACTCTTTTAAAAAAATCTTATTTCGTGTCTTACAGGAATTCTAGTTAAATTTTGTGCCCAACTGTGGTTTTTCTTTGATGCTTTACTTGATATTTTAGATTATTCTTATCCTCTGGGTTTGAGATCTGGGTGTCTCTGTCACCATAATAACTCTTGGGAACCCAGATGTCTTTTTTGTTTAATCCTTCTAGCCATACTCCTCAATTTAGGAATTTGTGTTTGGGCTAGGTTCTGTGCAATTCTAGAATGTCTGGGTCTTACTCAGTCCAGTTTCATATTCTAGGGTCCCATTGCTGTGTTCCGAAGGTATTAAATGATGTGTCCCTTCAAGGGTCTTAGAAATGCAGCTCAGGTTGGGGACCTGCCAAGTGTTCAGTGGGCTCAAACTTGCCTGTTCTAAGGAGAAGTCAGATCGCTGCCCACCTGATCTGAACTTTGTAAGCTTGTAACATAGTCTAGGCAACACAACTTTGGACTTACCTTCAGTTGGAACTCCAGTAGATTATTTCTAGCCGTGGCCATTAACTAACTAACTAGAAGACTCTTCAAGTTAAAGATGACAGAACTGTAGGCTCCCCTTTGGTCTGAGCCCCTGCTTTGGTTATTCAGTTAGAGGTTTCTGACTGAGTTGAATCTAAGACTTTGAATCAGGGTCAGTGCCAAATTGCTGACTGTTTCTTTGCCCATCAGACAGGCTCAGGTGTGTGACTGCTCTTTGTCTTGGTCCGCCACACCTGGGCACAAGTCCCCTACACAGTTTATACTAGATCTGCAGCTCAATTCTGGCATATGACCATTAGCACCTGATCCAGCTCCTAGCACCGCATCAGATCCTTCATGCTGGAACTGAGATCTCTTTTTGCCCTTACACATGGCCTCAGGTCCCACACTTCATTCCTTTGCTCAGGAGTCCATACACCATCCTTCTGGCTAGAACCATCCCATGGCTTTATCTTTGGGGGGTTGTGGATTATTTTTATTTTGGTGAGGCAATTGGGGTTAAGTGACTTGTCCAGGGTCACACAGCTAGTAAGCGTCAAGGGTCTGAGGCTGGATTTGAACTCAGGTCCTCCTGAATCCAGGGCTGGTGCTCTATCCACTCCACCACCTAGCTGCCCTGGTTGTGAATTATTTTTATTGATTTTGTTAAATATTTCCTAATTACATGTAAAAAATTTTAACAATCATTTTTTAAAAATTTGAATGACAAATTCTCTTGCTCCCTCCTGCCCTTACCCTGCTCCTTGAGAACGTAAGCAACTTGATATCAATTACACATGGAGGCAGGTAGATGGAGCAGTGGATAGAATGCTGGGCCTGGAACCAGGAAGAACTGAGTTCAAATCCAGTCTCAGATACTTATTAGCTGTGTGACCCTGGGCAAGTCACTTGTTAACCCTTGTTTCCTTCAGTTTCCTCATCCATAAAGTAAGCTGGAGATGGAAATAGCAAACCACTCCACTATGTTTGCCAAGAAAACCCCAACAGAATCATTAAGAATTGGACATGACTGAAATGAATGAACAACCACGAACATGCAAAACAATTCCATATGAGTCATATTTCAGAAGAAAAAACAAACAAAATAAAATAAAAATGAAGAAAGTGAAAAATAGCATGCTTTGATTTGCATTCAGACTCCATCAGTTCTTTCTCTGGATAGCACTTTTTATGAATCCTTTGGAATTGTCTTAGATCATCACACAATATTGCTGTGACCGTGTACAATGTTCTCTTGGTTCTGCTCACTTCACTTTGTATCAGTTCATATAAGTCTTTTCAGGTTTTTCTGAAACTCACTTGCTCATCATTTCTTATAGCACAATAGTATTCCATTACATTCATATACCACTTGTTCAGCCATTCCCCAAATGATGGACATCCCTTTGGTTTCCAATTCTTTGCCACAACAAAAAAAAAGAGCTATTATATTTTTTTACAAATAAGTCATTTTCCCTTTTCTTTGATCACTTTGGGATGTAGACTTAGTAGTGGTATTTCTGGATCAAAGGGTATGTATGCACAGTTTTATAGTCTTTGGGGCATAGTTCTAAATTGTTCTCCAAAATGTTTTGGTTGCATTAGTTTTGTTTGTGCAAAATCTTTTTAATTTCATGTAATCAAAATGATCTATTTTACTTCCTGTAATCCTCTCATCTCACAGTTAAAGCTGATTATCCAAAATAAAAAGGAAACTGAGGATAAAGTTCCTGAGCCATCTATATTTAATATGCAAAGCTAGCATTTGCGTACCAGATCAGATGACCTGACTCCTCAGAGGTTAGAAACAAGGAGTGATTTACAGAGCTGGTTTTTATAACAAAAATCAAACAAAAAAAGGAATTGAAAAATTATAGAAACATGTTTTGAACCCAGAAGCTGCTAACAATACATTAAAAAAAATTTGAATTTCAGCCATTTGCCAACTATATTTTAGGCCTGGGTATTTTCATGATGCTACTAAATCTATGAAAGGTTTCAACTTTTATAGATTTATCTCATTAGGAAAACCATTTGCAATCCAATGAAACAACTTCATCCCCTTCCTACAGCTTTGAACTCTACATCTCGGAACCATACTTGAATTGGCACTGTTTATTAAGATTGACTAGGAAAAATGGTAATAGAGACCCTTTAAATTTGGAAAAATGGAGGAGAGATCCCATTTGAATGAGTGAAGTACAAATAACATTGTTTTTTTAAAAAGGCAACTTTATAAATGAGTTATATACAATAACATAAACTGATGGACTGAGTTACACACCAAACTCCTGGCATATGTACTTTAATGAGTAAGTAGTATCTATGGATTTACACAATGTTTATAGCTGATTGGTGGTAACAAAGTATTTTTAAGGTAATAATATATTGGAAAATGAAGCTAATATAAAAACAAAATGTATCAAAAATTATTTTTGAAAAATAAAACAGATTTATTATAAATAAATATAATGAGACAAATGTTTTCATATATTAATATATAATAAAAGATATAAAATAAAAATAAAAAATAAAGTTTGTAGGTGAGCTAAATATTCCTCTTAATGTAGTTTTAAAAAATGCCCTTTGGATACACAGCGAAAATTAGTCAACAAATATTTGCATGAATGAAAATGTAAACTTCTGCCCCATCCATGTCCAAAATTATCAGGAATTCCACCTTGGCAAAGTCAAAATTCACTAATATGAAATCAGCCATCCTCTAGGCTATAATTGTTCAGTACTCCCATTCCAGTCAAAGGACAAAATAATGGAGAATTCTGACAGTCCAAATAAGCAATTTGTCTTACTGGTGAGAGCAAGGTTCTCCCACTCACTGGTCTATCTTTATGAATAAGCACCTCTGTAAGTGAGCTGGCATGGCTGTGAGGAATTAGGATCTGCTGGTAAAGGAAAGCTCATTTTTTTTATTGTGGATAAAACCACCATCCACTCTAGAAATAAAGCAAATGAAACATGCACAGTCTCATAAAAAAAAGTAGCTAAAATATCAAGAGCAACAGCAAGAAACGAATGATACTGAACCCTGTACATCTGATCATTGGTATTCCTATGTATAAATTCCAATGAATGTATATAGCTCTGAGGCTCCATCAGTTCTAATGGCTATATAAATCGCTATGGCTGTGTGACTACTACTAGATAAACGAACCTCCAGGAGGATTTACTATCTAGATCTTACATTCTGGTATTTGATTATATATTGCCAGGTAATGATCATTGTCTCATTATAATATAATAATAATAAGAGTTAACAATTACATAGCACTTTAAGATTTGAAAAATGTTTCACAATTATCTTGTTAGGACATAGGATGAGACAGGAATCAGGAAAAGAAGAGGAGGAAATGGAGGATTAGAAATATGAAGTAACTTGTTCATTCAGAGCCCAGATCTTCCAGTTCTGTCCTTTTTCAACAATATCATGTCGCTTCCCATGGAATTCCTAACAATTCTTAAAAGTTCTACTCAAATGCCACCCAGAAGTTTTCCCTCTTCTCCTCAGTGGGTAATGACTTTTCCCCTCAGACCTCTCACAAAGCACTTTGGTTTGTAATTCCCTAAATCAATCACATACACAGTAGCATAGAATAATCATTTCTTCTGCCAGACTATAAGCTCTCTGATGGCTGGGACTGTGTCTAATATTCTAAACTTTGTATCACCCCGACAGAGTTCTGCAGATGATAAATATGTATTGTGCTCTGTTGTTTCACAGTGCATCTCTCCTGATGTTGACAAGTAGGCACATGGTAGGTGCTGGATAAATAAATGTTTAAATTATGCTGAAATATTCTATCAAAGTAATGACTTTATACCTTTTAAAAATGTTTTTATTTTTCTTGGGGTTTTTGAATGTGGATTCTTTTGCAACATGACTTCATATGCGTAATCCATATCACAGTGCTTGCCTTCTCAAGAAGTGGGAGAAGGGAGGAAGTTGGAACACCAAATTTCTAAAAATGAATGTTAAAATTTTTGTTTACATGTAATTCGGAAATATTTAATGAAATAAATCATATCTACATGTATGCTTATACTACGTGTGTGTGTGTGTGTGTAGTAATGATTTTCTGTTACCTTCAGATATTTCCCTATCTGAAACTGATGGGAGCAGCTAGGTGGTGCAGTAGATAGTGTGCCAGGCCTGAAATTCTTCTCCCACCTTCCTGAGTTCAAATCTGGTCTTAGACATTTACTAGCTGTGTGACCCTGGGACTGTGTAACCCTGTTGCCTCAGTTTCCTCATCTGTCAAATGAGCTGGAGAAGGAAATGGCAAACCACTCCAGTATCATTGCCAAGAAAACCCCAAATGGGGTCACACACAACTGAAACAACTCAGCAACAACAACAACAACATGAAACTGAGCCCAAATGACATGAAGGCACCCACACAGGGATGACACTTACTGGCAGTGAAAGTCAAATTTTATGTGTAGAAATCCTGGACAGGGGAGTCAAAAGATCTGAGTTTCAGTCCTGTCTCCACCACTTAAGAGCTGTGTGAGCATTTTGTCTTTCAAATGATCCAGCTTATTCGGTTGTAATGAAATAATTTTGTTACCTGTACTATTATTTTTTTTAAAAAACTACTAAAAAATAAACAAACAAAACTACTAGGAAAATGAGATACAAAGAATATATCTACTGACCTGAATCGCTGAATTGAGTGTGTGTGTTTTTGTGTGTGTATGCTCGTGCACGTGCATGCTTTTTATCTGGAGTCAAAGAAGGTATGAGAATGTCAGTGTACCTTAACATTCCCTTTATTGAGCTCTATGCCTCTGAGTTTTACTAGTATTACTAAAATTCATTCCCTTGTCACCACCCTCCATAAAAAAACCCTCCCATCATCTATGAGGTGCCTAAGATAAACAAGGATCTGCCTGAATAAGTGCACATTGGCAACCTCGTTTCCATTTCTAAGAGATGAGAGCAGCCAGATAATGACTCTAATTTAAATTGTTTAATATACAGTTCCCTCTCTCTGATGACCTCCCTTCTTTACAAGGAATCATAACACATCCCGACCTTCTAGGTTTCTGAGAGTCATTTTCTTAAGCTCTTACGAATTACAAAACAAGTGGCCTTCTTTTCATGCTAGCAAAGCACAGGGGGACCTGGAACAGTTGAGGACTAGATGTTAGAAGGGATAAGTACAATTTTCTTAGGGGAAAAAAATGTGTTCCATTACTGTAGAATTAAGTGCAAAGACCAACTCTTGAAGAAACTGCCCAAATTAACCTTGGTCTGCTGTTCCCAGGGACTGTGGGACTGAGAAGGTAAGAGTCCTCAGAAAGGAAATGTCTCTCTTTGCAAAGTTTTGTTGCTATCTCTTATTTTACATGTCATTGCCCCTTAAATTACTCCATCACTGAACCATCCCATATAACAATGAGAAACTCTTAAGCACAGGCAACTGACTTAGAGTTCACCTAATATTTCCCATGAATATCTTTCTAAAATGTTACTTGGAGAAAGAATTCAAAAGGAAAAAGTTCTTTTCAATTGTTTTGTCCAATCTTTTCCTTGGGCAAGGGAGCGCATCTCAATATTTCCCACAGAATCCTTATAACATTTTTGGCCAACGTAGACAGCTCAGGCATGGTAACTCTTCTGTAATTTAGTCTTAGGTGTCTGGAGCACCGAGAATCTGTTATGTGCCCATGATCAAAAGCGAATATGGTTTGAATTCAGGTCTTACTAACTCCTAAGATGTCCCTCTGTTTGCTAGGCCATGTTGCTTCTCACCTTCTAACACAAAGCTCTTCAAACAAAAGAATTAGGCAACAGTCACCAACAAACACATGCTATACATTGTGTTTTTAGGAAGTTGGGTGACACAATGCAATATAGAGTATTTTTAGAAAACCAGAAAACAGTCAATAAAATTATGTATATCATGTTTTTAGCTTATAAACTATGAAATTAGCAGAATGAAACTTGTGGAATGGCAGAGGTGAACTGTTTTCCAGTACAATCTTCCAACTAAGTACCCAGGAATTTGACAACGGTCTAACTGTTGTCATGATCTTAACTAGTTTTACAAACAAGAGAAGTGCAGGGCTCTCAGCTTAAAGTAAAAAGTTGGTTTGCATAAATCTACAAATAAGAGTTCAAAAGGCCCTAACTTCAAGTATGGAATGGGAAAAATTATTAGCACAACCCAAATTTTATTGTATTCAGATCCAACATCTAAGGCTTTAGGCACAATATAGGTAAGAAACCATGCAACTTGACCATATCTAGTATTAGAATTCTGAGAGATAAAGACAGGGATTCACAAGGGCTAAGATCCAGAATTCACAATGGCTCAGAAAGAACAAATTAAGGCTGTTTCTTGGTTCAGAATTCACAGGTCAAGGAAAGCAGTGAAAGTAATGTGTAGTATGTGCTTGCCAAGAATTTAGGACAAAAACATGGGAGTAAAAATAGACAACAAAGCACAGGTGATTTAGTGCAAGATAAATATTGCTCCCTAGACTTATTACACCTATGATAATGCTACTGCCATTAACTTATTGCTCAGGACAGCAGTAGCTAGACTTTCAGTGAAGGCCAGAAGTCTACCACTGCCATGTGCCAAACCAACAGAGGTTTTATATTTATTCCTGGGGCTACCAGGCAGTATGAACCCTAGAAATGTTGTGACATATGAGGCTATGGTGGCCACTAGTCTTTTCATTCTGTTGTTCCATTCTAGAAGCAAAGACCACTGGTACAAGGAGCTGTTGTTGTTTGTCCTTCATTCCCAAAGAGGACCATGACATTGGGGTGATATCATGACTTGCACTGAATTGAATTTCAGTGAGGCAGGGCTGTACAAAGTCACCAACCTCACTCTCTCCTCCAGAGCTGTCTGGGTCCTGTGGCAAGATCTACATCGGGACAATTGGAGATGGCCCAGAATGGTTGAGGCAACTGGAGTTAAGTGACTTTGCCCAGGGTCACACAGCTAGTAAGTTTTCTTTTTTACCCAATCATCATATTACCAACCACAGGCTCCGAGGGAAAAGATGTAGAGCAAGAATGTTTAACGGATGGCTTATCTCTCCTCTGGTGTCACAAACAAACACAGAGGTTAGGCTTCTGGGGAAATTGAGGTCAAAACCCCTGGCTGGCAGGTCTGCCATCCTTGCCATGGGTTACTTTACCCTTACAACCCCAGTCTAATAGTTAGACCACCTTGCTAGTCCTTTTTTCATGAAAGGCAAACCAATGTGGAGGGCGGGGGGCGGCGAATATATATGGGGGAGCCCATATCACAAAAAGAAGAACAAAAATCAAATGAAAAGAGCCTTCTGTGGCTTCAAAGTGATCATACCTGGTACACGAAGACCCTTCAGGGGGTTAGACAGTGCCATTCCAATCTCTGTCATTCCATTATCTCTCTAGCAAGTGTGCCCTGTGATATTTTTCACCTTTGTAGGACGGGCACTGGAAGGGCAGCAGATCCTGACACCATTAACCTAAGCAATGAGACCTAAGTATACGAATCCTAAGAGAGCGATAGTTTTCAATAAAAAGGACATGTCTAGATTTTCAAAACGAGCCAACCATTCTTTCCTAGTGCAACAAAAAGCACACGAGGGTCTTGTAATTTGGACCTCACTATTTTCAAATTCATGAGCAAGCTTGCAGGTTGGGCCTGGAGTTTACCTCAGTAGGATTTTATTTGTGTTATTTTTTAAAAAAAGGTTTATTTTGCAGATTGTAAGAGTGTAAACAAGAAGGGAAGGGGCCTGTTTAGCCAGCTCATAAGAGCAAATTATTTTCAGGAGCACCCATTTGCATGTACTAATTACAAACGATTCCTCGAGCGTGCTAATTACAAACGATTCCTTAAATATACTAACTACAAATCATTCTTGATTCTCAATCTTAATTCTTAATTCTTTAAAGCAGGTCCAACAGGAACTCCACTAGAGAATGCTTATTTAGCTATTCTTCCTAGCGACTGCTGGTACTTGCAAGTAGTAAGTACTACATTTCCTTAAATAAAATCTATAAATCTGATTGGCTTTCTCCAACGAGTATAAATTAGTTAGGATTTAGAGTATATTCCAAAATCACCTTTATTGCTTCCCTTTCCATTGATCTGACTTCTATCTTTAGTTATTCAGATTTTGGGAGGACCTGCTACCCTATTCCCCATTCAAATCTCTGGTTCAGGATGTCTGACATCTCAGTCAATAGCTATACAATACCAGTGTGTCACACAACAGAGCAAGTTCAGGTAAATGATAAACAGAAAGGAACGTCAGAAACAAGGATCCTATTTTCACTAAAATGTCCCTACAAAATAAGGAGCACAGAAATTGGAACATGGAAGCAAAGTCAAATGGATTTCTTTTGGCCAGTTCCAAATTTAGCTGGTAAAATGAGGGTCAAATTAATCTACCTACTACCCTGCCCTTTGCAAGGTCATCAATTCAAATGTACGAAATAGTTAAGAAGTACACAGTTGTGCATATGAACGTGCTTAAAATTTAGCTAAGTATGTCCAAATTATGCCCTCTGCTTCTGGGGGTTTAGATTTCCAGAAATCTTATTACTGCGTTTTAAAAGACTCCATCCTCTCCACCTCCTTACCTCCTCCAGGGAAAAATTTACTTCATGTTAGACAAATAAAATTCTACAATTTCAACAGAGAAGAGAGTACAGGGCAGGGCAGCCCTCAAGCAGTAAACATGACATAAGCATCCTGTAAACTACCTTGATTTGGACGTGACATCACAAAGGGAAAGGCATAATAATGTTTGTTTATGATAATAACCATTATAGTTGAATAGTGTCTTAAGTCTTACAAAGCACCTTCTCTACATTATCTCATTGGAGTCTCACAATAACCCTGGGAGGTAGGTGCCATAGGTATTATTATTCCCAGTTTAAGGATGAGAACCAACTGAGGCACAAAGAGATGTTGTTCAGTGAGTTGTCTGTGGTCTCACAGATGAATAGGATTAGAGGTGAGAGTCAGACCCAGGCCTTCTCTGACTCCCAACTCCAATGTCCAGTGCATGGGTGAAAAGGACAAGAGGCTAAAACAGATTTAGTACTAAAGATGGGCCAAGGAAAAAAAAAGGAAAGATAAACCAAATCACCACCCTTCTTCACTAATTCAATCGACTTCCTCATAACTTTCCACAAAATTATGTCAAAAAACTATTTTTAAAAAAGTAGTTTTTGAACTGGCAAGAAAGCAGCATAAAACATAGGAATGTTTTGGTTGGCAGATTTTCATAATAAAGTCAGGAGGAGTATGGGCCAAGCAGGTGGGGGCAATGACCTTACCCTCTTTGCTTAGCCTACAGGGTAAAGAAGACTTCATAACCCTAACCTCAACACAGTTCCTCCACATGGCAAAGTCCCTGGACATAGATTTTTGGAGCATGAAATAGGATTTATGAAAAACTGGTAGTCTCACTTCAGATAGTTCAGCTGGGAAACTGGACTTTAAAACTGTATCAGACATAGTCAAAAGAATGGATTTAATCTTAGCCTGAGGGCACACTGGCTGGCATTTCACCAGTTGGCCTTAGCTGGGCATGGCGATTTGTAGCCTACCTTATGAACTAAAGGTTGGTCAGCCCAGCTTTGTCAGGAAGAGGTTTTCCTGTCCCTACACCTTAGCAGATGGAAGATGAGTTGGTCAGTATCTGATATGTCTTTTTTTGGCAGGGGGCAATGAGGGTTAAGTGACTTGCCCAGGATCACACAGCTAGTAAGTGTCAAGCATCTGAGGCCAAATTTGAACTCGGGTCTTCCTGAATCCAGGGCTGGTGCTCTATCTACTGCGCCACCTAGCTGCCCCTGAATTGGTCAGTATCTGACCCTGAAGAGGTGAAGCCCAGAAGATGGCAGCAAAAACAAAAAAGAATTAAAAAAAAATTTAAAAAAAAAAAACTTGGCTCCAATTAAAGTCACTGAAGTAACACCCAGAGAAATAACACACCCAGTGAAGAGATGTGAAAAAAAAAAAAGAAAGTAGCAGAAAAATAGCATAAAGACATAGGCAGAAGTCCTAGAATAATGGAATTAACTGCTTGGGGCCGTGTATGAATTACTTAAGGGAATGTGACCCGGTCCCAGGTGTTCCCTCCATATTGCTCTCTCTGTGTATAACCTGGTCATCTGTGCTCTCTGAAGGGTCACCTCAGCTAGCAGACACCTAGCCTCCTAGCTGTAGTGGTCCCACAGGGTTCTGTACTGGGCTCTCTTCTCCTCTCCCTCTAACACTACTTCACTTGGGGATCTCATCAACCTCCATGGATTCTATTACCCTCTTTATCCTGATGATTCTCACATCTACTATCCTGACCTAACCCCTCTGCTGACCTCTAATCCCACATCTCCAACTGCCTCTCAGACATCAAGTCCAATGTGCAGTAGACACCTTAAACTCAACATGTCCTAAACGGAACTCATCATCTTTCCCCCCTAAACCTTCTCTTTCTCCTCCCATCCCTCAGACTCACAACCAAGGAATCATCCTGGACTCCTCACTATCTCCCACTCCCCACATCCGAGCTGTTGCCAAGGCCTGTTGGTTTCACCTTTTGGGCATCCCTCAAATACACCTCCTCTTCTCCTCTGACACTGCCACCCTGGTGTAGGCCCTCATCACCTTATACCTGAACTGCTGCAATAGCTGCTGATGGGTATGCCTCTCCCCAAGCCTCTCCCCACTCCAATCCATCCTACATTTGACCACCAAAGTGATCTTCCTAAAGCATATATCTGATCATGTCATAAACTCCAGTGGCTTCCAATCGCCCCCAGGATTAAATACAAAATTCTCTGTTTGGCTTTCAAAGCCCTTCATAGCCTAATCCCCTCCTACCTTTCCAATCTTCTCATACCTTACTTTTTTTTTTTTTTTTTGTGAGGCAATTGGGGTTAAGTGACTTGCCCAGGGTCACACAGCTAGTGTTAAGTGTCTGAGGCCAGATTTGAACTCAGGTCCTCCTGACTCCAGGGCCGGTGCTCTATCCACTGTGCCACCTAGCTGCCCTCAAAAAAGATATACTTCTATGAACAAGATACTCCATCTCTTGGTTCTGTGCATTTTCTCTGGCTATCCTCCCTACCTAGAATGCTCTCTCTTCACCTCTGCCTCCTGCCTTCCCAGGCTGCCTTCAAGTTCCATCTAATATCTCACTTTCTACAGGAAGTCTTTCCTTACCCCCTTTAATTCAAATGCTTTCCTTCTGTTATTTCCTATTTATGGTGTGTGTGTGTGTGTGTGTGTGTGTGTGTGTGTGTTGGCTTGTTCTCTCCTCCCATTAGAATGTGAGTTCCTTGAGGGCAGAGACTGTGTTTTGCCTCTTTTTGTAGCCCCAGTTTTTAGCACAGTGCCTGAAACACATTAGGCACTTAATGAATGTTGATTGACTGACTAGTAGTATAGTAACCTGTGGGAAAAGATATCCCATTTTTGCATGTGGAAATCTTTGTCTGTAAATTCATTTTCTATATGGTTTCATTAAATGTCTTTCATTTAAAAATAATGTCTCTTGACCAGCTGGTAAAAGCAAACACTGGTTGGGGACTCATGAACTATCATTTTTGGATGGCATTATCTTGAACCAAGGGGAAGTTTTCTGAGGTACTTACATATGAGCGTGAGTTACCCACATGCTATATTTAAAGTAAGTGGGGGGGGGGGGGCAGTTAGGTGGCGCAGTGGATAAAGCACTAGCCCTGGCTGGATTCAGGAGGGCTTGAGTTCAAATCCGACCTCAGACACTTGACACGTACTAGCTGTGTGACCCCAGGGGCAAGTCATTTAACCCCAATTGCCTCACCAAAAATAAATAAATAAAGTAAGTGGGAAATAAAGCCCTCTAACATGGAACAGAACTAATATTCTCAGAAATGAACTATAGACTCAAAGAATCAGAGTGGTTAGGGATGAAAGAGATTATAGAACTTATTTAAGAGACTTTCTTATAGGAAAATGGAGGAACCGGGGCCTGCAGAAGCTGGGCAGCTGCTCTGAGGTCCTCCAGGTACTCACTAGCAGAGTCTGGACTTAGACGCAAGCTTTCTGATCCCAAAGCTGATTCCAGTTATCTTTCTTAAGCCTTCAGACTTTTTGGTTCTTTCAATTACCTGATTTTCTCTTTACAGACTGCACGTATAAAATTCTGGACGTGAGGCTGAGTGAAATGTTCATCATAATAATCCATCAATTTGGAATAAATGGTGGGCACTGCCATGAAAACATTCATCCGTGGCCTTTCAGGGCTTAGGAACTTTTCCCAAACCTAAAAGGGAAAGAAAGAAAATTATCTGAATAAAAAAGAGAACAGGATGATCATATTAGCACTAACCAATTACACAGACATCACTGCTCTCCATCTTTTAAGCCTTTCTTTAAGCACAAAAACCCTAATAAACATATTCCTTCTAAATAAAGCATGGTAGCTCATTTGACAATAGTCAAAGAATCACCTCATCTATCATCAAAATGGGTCAGTCTACACTAAACCAATAATTAGCATTTGACTCTGATGACTAGAGTCAAAGGTTAGTCCTTGTTGTTTGTAAGGAAAATACCAAAAGAACATAATAAATCAATCTGTTTTTTTTTTAAGAGGGTTAGGGAACTTTATTTAGATGAACACCATTACTGTCTCCCTGCTGTGGCTGAGCAGACAAGAAATGTGTGCTTGGCAGAAGCCAGCCAGAATGAAATTCATTGGGATATCTATATATTATAAAGCAGTTGCAATCTATATACCAGAATGAAGAGTAGTAATTTACTGAAAGGTAGATGGCATGTGTGTGAACACACACACACACACACATATATGCACACAGGTATAGATAGACATGTACATGTATATTTATGCTAACATGCATATACATCAATATATTCATTGACATATACATTCATGTGTATGTGTATCTATTCAAGTTTAGACTCAATATAACAAAATATTATAGGTATGACTCAATATAGAGAATCAGCGTATTCCTGAAAACCTAAAGCAGAATTTCCAAATGTTACCTCCTACTCTCCTCCTGACTTTTGTAAAGAAATCAGGAGGTACGTTAACATGCGATGTCTGTTAGGATTTGGAGGTGATGCCCTCTCACCAAAGGGCCTGACTTCTCAGGCAATTCTAGTTCTACTTCTCTCTATCAAAAACACATCCAGAGCTAGTTTAAAATGAAGAGTTTCCAGGTTGCCAAATGATTGCTTCTGAGTCATCAAACCTTTCTTAGCACACGTTTTCTCAGAGTCCAATGGTTCTAGGGCCAGTGAATCAGAAGAAGAAATCGTGGGTAAAATTATCTGTGCTGAACAAACCAATACCAGAACCAGAAAGTGTAGGAACTCTATTGAGTTTATTGAGCCTGTGGGCTCCCTTGCTGGTGAACTCAATAAAACCTTCTCGGTTCCTAAACTTTCTGGTTCTAGTATCAGTTTTCTTCAGCACCAACAATTCTGCCAACAAGACACGCTGGACATTACTTAACCTTTAAATCTAGCTAATTGACCTGGTATCATTACTTTCCACGAGTGAAGATGTGATTGGCCTCTCCTTTTAATTCCTTCTTTATTCCCAAACTATCCTTCTTCCCCACCCCCAAAGAATCACCATGTCTAGCTTTTTTGGGGTACGTGTGTGATTTTTTTTACCTTTTCTTCCAGTGCCCACATCACTCCACAGCAGACATACCCTACAACCCTACTACTACCTTTACCCACTCCCAGCTAGAGTGGAATATGAGGGTATGGGGAAAAACCCAAAATGTAAATTTATCAAAGATGAACAAGTGATTCTCCTTCAGGCTGTCATCTTGTTGGCCAGTTGTTCTACTAGTTTCCCCTCAATCCTGTTCCCTGGCTCAGTTTCATTACTTTCTACTTCAGTGAAGCCCCCACCTCCCCCCCCCCCTTGCTTTGTCTTACTTTCCACTGACTGAGAACAATCAGTTCTCTTTTGAAATGTTGTCACCCTTAATACAGGAAGACACATTTAACAAAAGCACTTACCCTGTGGGAGGGGGAGCTCTGAAATTTGGCTCCTTTCCTCCCTCCACTCATCAAGGGATTGTTTCCTGCCATCAAGGTTTGGTAAAGAGGATGCATGAGAGGCACAGGTTTAAATTGTACCATGTATCATGCACTGCATTATGATAGGGATTATTTTTCCTACAGATGCTTCCCATGCAGGGTGGAAAAGGAAAGGAAGGCATCAGCCATGGGCAAAATCAGAAACCAGACCAATGAAAGCAATTGGTGGCTCCCACTCTGGATGACCTTTGGTCCAGACCATGGGACTTCCTCTGAGCTGACCTGCTTCAAGAGAGCATGCCTCTCAGCAGGTAAACACAAAAAGGCAAAGATGGAACTGAGAGTAAGAAGCAGAGAGTGACTGGGATTTCATCTTTGACCTATACGCAGCAGAAGTCAGCTCTCCTCTGGAAAGGTTTAATAAAGCAGATCTGTGAGGCTTTCCTATTTCAGTAATATAAAGAATGTAGACACATCCTTTGCCTTTGTTTGCTTCCCATCAATCAATTCATCTTCAATAACTTCAAGCATCATGGGTAAAGCAATGGGCAGAGATGAGAGGACCCACAGTTTATTCATTAGACTATAAGCTCTTTGAATGTGGGGGCTGTTTTCACCTATCTTGGTATCTGACACACACAGTAGGTACTTAAGCTGCTTCTTGTTATACTGAGACTTGATACCAGAGCGAATAAGGCCTCTTGCATGGACTAAATACGAATTTCTCTTTAAATGAGTTAAGTTTTCTAACTTAGTTTCCCAACTTGAAAAATATTGAAGCCACTAGGTCAGCATGAGGTAAGAGTATGTCCCCTTCCCCCCAAAAAACTTCCAACTTATGCCATTTATAAAAAAGTTAATTTGGCATTAAATAATTAATAATAATAACAATAGTAGTAATAGGAACAATTCAGAATTCTAGCACATGAAGCTTTAGAAAGTGCCTTCCTTAAAACAATCCTGTGCAGTATGAATATAAGAATTTTACAGACGAGGACATTGAAGCTCTCAATGCTGAAATTACCCATCCTAGGTGTTTTTTGTGTGTGTGTGTGTGTGTGTGTATGTGTGTGTGTATGTGTGTGTGTGGCAATTGGGGTTAAGTGACTTGCCCAGGGTCACACAGCTAGTAAGTGTCAAGTGTCTAAGGCCAAATTTGAACTCAGGTCCTCCTGAATCCAGGGCCGGTGCTCTATCCACTGCACCACCTAGCTGCCCCATCATCCTAGGTGTTTTTAAGAATAAAAATGGAACCACAGCATTTACTTCACCAGTACTAAAGAAATGGAATTTTGATTAATAACCACATTTCAAAGTGTCTAGAGAAACAGCCATTTTTAACTAAGGATGTATCAGGATTCAAAGTTCCAAAGGCCTAACAAAATTGTATACTACCAAGAAAATGACTACATCACATGGAAGGAAGTCTGTGTCCTCTACCTGTACCCTCACAACATTCAAGAGAACACAAGGAAGCCCCCCCTAAGCACAGGTTTACGGTGATTAAAAATATGACAGACATAGTTTCTGGGTGATTTAATCATTTTATTAATAGGCCAGCAGGTTATTAATAAAAGAATGATCTCAGACACTTGACACTTACTAGCTGTGTGACCCTGGGCAAGTCACTTAACCCCCATTGCCAGCAAAAAAAAAAGAAAAGAAAAGAAAGAAAGAAAGAAAAAAAAAAGAAAAAAGGGGCAGCTAGGTGGCACAGTGAATAGATCGCTGGCCCTGGATTCAGGAGGACCTGAGTTCAAATCTGGCCTCAGACACTTGACACTTACTAGCTGTGTGACCCTGGGCAAATCACTTAACCCCAACTGCCTCACCAAAAATTTAAAAAAAAGAAAAGAAAAGATATCATAGTAAGAATGTAGACCCCATCCAACCTGACAGGAGCACCATAACTTCCATCTAGATGTGGTTTGGTGCAGGCTCAATCTCATCAGTAAAGTCCTTCATAAAAAACCTGAAGGACTTAGAAAAGGGCGGGGTGGAGGGGGAACTGAACTTTCCTATGATATCAATTATTAATAATTCTTTCTCACAGGTTCCTTAGTGGACCTCCTGTAGCAAGCTTATGGAAAAATATGAATCAGTCAGTCAGTCACTAAACATTTTTTAAGTCTACTACGTGTCAGGCACCATGCTAAATGCTGGGGATACAAAAAATGGGAGAAGACCTGCTCTCAAGATGCTTATAGTCTAATAAGACATGCGAACAACTATGAACAAACAAGCTACAGACTGGATAAATTAGAGATAATCAACAGAGGGAAAGCGCTGGTATCCAGGGAGATCAGGAAAGGCATATTTTAGTTAAGACCCAAAGGAAGACAAACAAGACAGATGAGAAGGAAGAGAATTCCAGGCACGGGGGCAGCCAGTGAAAATATCTGGAGTTGGGAGGTGTATCTTGTACAAGGAACAGCAAGGAGGACAGTGTCACTGGATTGGAGTACATGGGTGTGGTGGTGGTTAAAGTGTGAGGTGAAGGGGTGAGGGTTAAGGTGTAAGAAGACTGGAAAAGTTGGGGAGCAGGTTATAAAGGGCATGGGATGATAGAGGATTTAATATTTGATCCTGGAGGTGTTATGGAGTCATCAGAGTTTACTTAGGGAGCAGGGTATACGGTCAGACCTGCCCATGAGGAAGATTACTTTGCCAACTGAGTGGAGGATGCACTGGAATGGGGAGAGCTGTGATTTGTACCGCTGGGAGGAGTTCCAAAATGGATAACAGATGCATTGTGGGTACCATAATGCAACACAACAGTAATTAAGCTTGTAAACTTACTTTCTGACCAAGCCTCACAGATGCAATAAATGTCTGACACAAAGATGAGTCTTGTTTCATGGATGTTAGTCTTGCTTTTGACATTAGCTTGATATAAGGGGTCCCACAGTATCTTGTCTTTATGTTTTGCATTTCACAAGGAAGCTCATAAAACTACACTTTATGTTATCTTCCACGTTTGCACATAAGACTATTGTAAGGCAGGCAAAGGGCTAATATCAAAGTTGAATAATTTTCCCAGGGTCATTTGTGGGTCAGTCAGTAGAAGAACTGAGGACTAATTCAGGTCATCTGTCTCTGACTCAGTGCCCAATCCACTACAAACTGTTCTTTCTCAATGAAATGCCTGAAATCCAAAGAAATCAAGGAGTACAATTACCTGAGGCAATTAACTTATCCTGGACTTTGGATAACCTAATAAGCCATCAGATGTTGCTTTTCCGAGTATGACATCACCAGTGGCTTTCCTCTGGTTTATAGCTGCACAATTTATCTCTTCTGGTCTATTCTCCTACCTGTCACTGTCAACTCATCAATCACAAGCACAGAATATCGACAACCCATCATTCTGTTTTTATTATTTTGTTCTCTTCGGTTGGGTAACATGCTGAAACCCAGGGGCTCTGAAAACAGCTCAATGCAACAACAGATTTCTGGTCATCCGGTAACACTGTGATAGGGCTTTTATTTTTAGGTGTGGGTTTTGTATTTAAGGTACATCAATCATATGCAGGAGACTGTACAACCAATGAACACCAGAAGAATCAAGGTCTAATGTGCCCTTGAACTCGATGACTGTAGACTTCAAGGGCTAATCCTGTTGAGTTATGGTTGTCAGCTCAATGTTTCAGAAAAAAGGCAAACCACTCCCATAGGTTCTCCTATAAATGGCAACAACCCTTCTAAACCTAAATGCAGTTATTAACTAAAATCCCATTTCTCTGGGGAGGAGTGAATGTTCCCGGTTACCCTACACTTAACTGATACAGTTATATAGCTGTAGGGATGACAGGTAGTCATAAAACAAACAAACAAAAAAATTGCCACAGTTTAAAGTTGGAAATCCTAGTCCCTAGTTAGAGATATCTAAAATGAGAACATATTAGTTGAATACATGCAAAGAGCTTCTTAAGCAACTATGAGAGCCAGTGAGCTCAGAAACCAGTCTCTACATTTCCCTTAATGGCTTGCCAACAATTCTCTCTGGTACTTTTAGCCTCATTTGAGATACAGGATTTCTAGTAACCTTGCTGCAAGATAGCACGTTGGTTCACGACTGATTTAGAAGGACAATCACTAATGAATCACCAACGTGACTCCTAGCAGTATCTTTGTGTATTGCTTGGAAATCAAAATACCGATTCTGCCCACTTAGGTCTGCTTAGCTTGTTGCATTTAATGGGCTATCACACAAGATGATAAAAGTATAGGCATAAATAAGCCACAGTGGTAGAAACAGGATTATTTAGCCAAGGGGGGAAAAACTGTGAAAGGAATTTAGTTGATATATTAAAAAATGATGAAGACAACAGTAAAAATTAATCAGTCCTTGCTTTCATTCTGTTTTATAATATGAGAACAAGGAAATTTACAATTAAATTAATGGACAGAAAAATTTAGGCTGCATGTGTAATTCACTACTTGAGGTCACTGAGTAAATTATGAGGGAAATTTTTATTTCTATAGAAGGATGGGTGACTTCATAACTATTAACAGTAGTACCTAAATTTAACACTGGAAAAAGATTAGTAGTCAATCATCACCCAATCTAGGTGTAAAGCAACTACTGTCCTCTCCAAGTAGAGAAAGAAGCTCCCTGACAGTCCAAAGTCTTCTTTATGCACTAATACATCAGCTTCTGGTTAGTGCTGGAAGAAGAAAGGACACAATGTTCTCTGGTTTTCCTGGAAAATAACTATTTGCCTTTCCAGTGACTAGCATAGTGCATTTCCTATTGTACACTCCTGAATTCATAATGCATTTGTGGATCTGATTTAGCTTGGTCTGGAAGTTTATTTGTATGCTGTTCACAGGAGCACCAGAATCAATATCACAGAGTTCCAACCCAAAGGCGATTCTGTAATTAACATTGTCTTGTGTCTGTCAAAAGCAGCTTTCAATGAAAACTGGGACACTCCTGCATTGTTGGTAGAGTTGTGAACTGAGCCAACCACTCTGGAGGGCAATATGGAACTATGCCCAAAGGGCTATCAATCTGTGTATAACCTTTGACCCAGCAGTACCACTAAGTCTGTATCCCAAAGAGGCTGATAAAAAGGGAAAGGACCCACATATACAAAAATATTTTTAGCAGCTCTTTTTGTAGTAGCCAAGAACTGAAAGTCGAGGGGATGCCCATAAATTAGGGAATGGCCGAACAAGTTAGGGTATATGATTGTAACAGAATACTGCTGTGCTATAAGAAATGACGAGCAGGATGATTTCAGAAAAACTTGGAAAGACGTGCAAAAAAATGATACAAAACGAAGTAAGGAGAATCAGGAGAACATTGTCCATAGTGATAGCAATACTGTATGATGATCAATTGTGAATGACTTAGCTCTTCTCAGCAATAGAATGATCCAAGACAATGCCAAAGAACTCATAATGAAAAACGCTATCTATACCCAGAGAAAGAACCAATGGAGTATGAATGCAGATTGAAGCGCGCTGTTTTTCACTTGATTCTTTCCATGGATCGGGCTTTGTTCACTTTTTTTGGTCTGTGTCTTCTTTCACCACATGGCCAGTCTAGAAATATGTTTTCCATGACTGCACATGTATCACCTATAATCACACTGCTTCCCGTCTCAGGGAAGGGGGAAGGGACGGAGAGAATTTGAAACTCAACATTTAAAAAAAAAGAATGTCAAAAATTATTTGTATATGTAATTGGGAAAAAACAAAATATTTTTTTAAAGTAGGTTTCAAAAGTGGATATGGGGAAAGGGTCACAAAGATGGAGTAGTAACTGGTAGCAATGCAGCCAAGCTCCTATTCATAAAACTCCTGAAAAAAGAATTAGAAAATGCGCCAGGCCAAATCCTGATGAGGAAAATCAAAGAAAAAGTCACAGTGAGTCCTTTGTCTGACCCAGGGCAGCATAGAGAGATAGAAAGTCTGCTGACACTGGTGACAGGGTTAGAGCAGGACCATGAGCATTCCACCTCCCATGGAGAGGCTGTGTACGCAGGGCAACAGGAGGTCTCAGACCCATACTGGGGCATTCCCAGGCCTGTACCAGGTAACAATGACCAGGACAAGTGCCACCTGGAAGCTTTGTTGTTCATTACCCATTTCTGGGTCACAGATCCAGGACAGACCGAGAAGTGCACCTTTGCTAATGCATTCCTGGATAGGGAAGGCCTGGGCAGCAGGAGAAAGTTCAGAAGCAAATAGTCATTTGGCACAGATTCCCAGGAACAGAATGAGATCTCAGTTCCACCCAGAATCTAGTCCAAACTGCAGAAGAATAACCAAGGAAGGAATCCCACACAAGGGACTGGGGCGGGGGGGGGGGGGGGGGGGTATAATTCTGTCACTCTGAACCAACAGGGTTTTCCAGCCAGCTGATGGGGCTGAATCCAGCAGTATGCACTCTTGCTTAGACCCAAACTCAGGTCAGGAACTTGCTGAGCTCAGACCGAGGAAGCAGAACCAGACTTTGCACTCGATCATACCATTCTGCAGGTCCCCAGCCTGTCCTTGAGATCTTGGAATAACTCAATACCCCAAGAAAGCAGCAACAAGCCCAGCACAGCCTTTCACTCCAAAGTGCTGCAGAGTCCAGGCCTAACATCAAGGTCAAATCAGGAAGCAGGCAAGAATGGGCAAAGAAAAAAAAGAACCCCACCATAATGAACTCTTTGGATGTTAGGGATGCTCAAGACACAAAAACAAATATGGAACTTTTGCATCTTCATGAGTTGGGGGCAAGTAGGCCGCAGCATTTTTCTGATGGGGCTGTAAAGGTTATTAACGAAGAAATGAATGATCATAATACGGAGCTGTCCCATTATATAGGAAATGGGAAGATAATAAATGGGCATCCTGACTGTTTCACTGTTTTACCAGGAAATTTTTTTTAAGGCCCAGAGGAAGGTCTATACTGCACTGGATAGATTTTTTATGAAGGGTGTATGGGAAGGGAAGGGAAATTAACTCCACAGAATAAGAAGGCATAGATGAGCTGTGAACTGTACTGAAGGAGGCAATATCCACAACATTAAGATGAGAGATCTGCTAAAACATTGTACTAATCTTGTGGACAAGATATAGAAATGTGATAATGGACCCAATTGAAGAGGGAGTCATGAATGGGTCAATGTCACTTTCAAGGTAGGTCTCTCTCTACTAGAGCGTCCAGACCTCGGCCTGGTTACTTCTCAACGTGAACATGCTGCTCAAGTCAATTTTATCACCAACACCACCTAAAATTGATGTGCTCTAAGAGCAACTTCAATGGGCATTTACTAAGTAGTAAAAAAACAAACTTCTCTACATAAAAATGTGCCAAATAACAAACTCTTAAAATGAGAAGGTTGGTGAAAGGGCAACAAAAGACCAAAATGAAAAGATGAAACAGGGGACAGAGCAACCAAACTGATTTGAAAAAAAAAGATCCTTCTAGCCTTCCCCTGCCTATGCCAAATTTTTTAAAATTCCAAATTCTACTCACTTAGTTTCTACCTGGAGTGTAGCACCGAAAGAAAAGACAAAAAAATACTTTCCTCTCAAATGGATTGCAGAGTCTGGTACCAAAGACAAGTTCAGAAGAGGCCAAGAAAAATTAATTTGTAGACAGCCTAACCAATCTCAAGATCAAGACCACTGAGGGATCGGGGTGAGGAAGAAACGTGGCTGAAGTGAAAAATCACAGTGAAAATGACAAAGAGTAACATTTCCTATTGAGTTTGAGTCTAAAAGTCAGGAGAAAATAAAAGCAAATTGGAAGGAAGCAATGATCCCATCAGAATTGGCTCCAACCTGCAGAGAGGCAATCTGAAGGCATCTCCCATGCAACCAGGAGATCAAATCAGCCAAATGATATTGGCAAAACAATTTCATTGCACAAAAATGAACTCTCCTGCTTTTCTCAAATGAAAATTGGTTTCAACTTTGCTGAAAATCACTAAGGAAGTTGTTGATCTTTGTCAAATAACCCACAGTAGGATTCCTACTACAGCCAAGAAATGCTACCATGCAGCAATAGAGATTAGGTAGAAGACTTTCTTTTCATTGAGAATTCACTAGAAAGCAGGTAATGGAATGTTCTGGGGACCAACTTAGATAACAAGATTGTCCAGATGCTCTAAATAACTGCCTAAGCAGATATTCTAGTATCGTTCGGTGGCTCTTATTTACCCCCAGTACTCAAATTATTTTTCATAACCAAATTAATAAAGGGGAAACAATACTCTCTCCTTAAGTGGCAGTTTCACTAATAAGTAATTAGATGGTGCAGTGGATACGTATGACACTGTACCTGGAGTCAAGAAGATCTAAGTTCAAATCTGACCTTAGACACTTACTAGCTTGTGTGACCCTGGCAAATTATTTAACCTCTATCTGTCTCAGTTTCCTTATCTGTAAACTAGAGATAATAATAACACCTATAATGAGACATTTGTAATGTACTTTGTAAACTTTAAACCGCCATGTAAATGATAGCTATTCTTGTTATTAATACAAAGTACTGCTATTAATACAGATTAATACAGACTAATGACTATTGTTATTAATACAGACTGTATTCTTACTCCCCCTGAGCCTTTCCTTATTATTATTCTCAAACTTATGGTTATGGATGGTCATGTCACTTCTCAGCTCAAAAATCTTCAATAGCTCCCTACTATCTTCTGAACAAAATGTGAGTCTTTTTGCTTATTAGCATGTCAAGTTTTTTTTTTTTTCCACAAACTGTTGCTACCTTATCTCTTATTATTTCAAACCTGAAACTTTTCACTCACCATATCTCTGGTCATTTATTCACCAGCATCTTTATGATGGTCTCTCTGCATTCAGTCAATTAGTCAAAAATGATTTATTAAGTACCTACTATGTGCCAATCCCTGTGGTAAGCCCTGGGTATACAAAAAGAGGCAAAAGACAGTTCCTTTAGGGGATCACCATCTAATCAAGGAGACAAGGAGCAAACAAGCCTATACAAATAAGCTATAGACAGGATAAATAGGAAATGATTAGGGAAAGGACTAGAATGAAGAGGGGCTGGGGGGAGGCTTCCTTTAGAACGGGGGTTGTAACTTAGAGGAAGCCAGGGAGGTAAGTAGTGGGAATGGAGGACAGAGAGCATTCCAGGCATGGGGGACAGCCAGAGAAAATGCCCAGAGCCGAGAGATTCCAGTCTGATGTCAAATTCACCTCAGATAACTTTATCTCGGAATCTTTCCCTCCCTGAATAAATTACTCTGCCCTGCTCTTTCTTGTTCCTGTGTCTTTCTTTGCTCATGCGGTTCCCCATGTTCTCCATCTGTCCTTGTAGAATTCCCATCCATTCAAGCCCAACTCAAAAGGACTCACATAGCACCTTTGTTTAGATCTTGATGTGTACAGTAAGTATTCCCACACTTGCAATGGATCTATCCACCCATCTGTGGGAGTGTGCTTTCTCCTTACTCAATGACAAGCTTCAAAGGGGCAGGGCCTGTGTCTTTTCTAAACCTGATGTCTTCCCCATCACCTAACACAGTGCCCTGAATCCTCTGGAAATGTTATTGAATGTTTGTTGAAATGAACCACATTGAAAAACAACATGCTATCCTGGGAAGGGCACTTGATTTTGGAGTTAGAATAGAGTAGTTTGAGTCCCAGTGATGTAACTCTTCTGGGCCTCACTTTCCTCCTTCATAAACTGAGAATTGGACTACATCATTGCTCAGGTCCCTTCCAATTCTAAATTTTATTAATTGGTATAAAAAAAATAAATTTGCAAATTAAATCACGTGAAATTAACTGAACTGCTCAAGTGGTCAAAGGATATGAACAGGTAATTTTCAGACAAAGAAATCAATGCTATCTATAGTTATATAAAAAAATTCTCGAACTATTGATCAGAGAAATGAAAATTAAAACACTGATGCACTACCTCATACCTTTTGGAGTGGCAAATATAACAAAAAAGAAAAAATGTTAGATGTTGGAAGGGATATAGGGAAACTGAGACACTAATCCACTGTTGGTAGAATTGTGAACTGATCCAACCACTTTGAAGAGTAATTTGGAACCATGCCCAACGGACTATAAAACTATGCATACCCTTTGATTCAGCAATGCCACTGCTAGGTCTATATACCAAAGACATCCCCCCCAAAAGAGAAAAAGACCTATTTGTACAAAAATATTTATAGTAGCTCTTTTCGTGATGGTTGAGAATTGGAAATCAAAGGAATGTCCATCAATTGGGGACTGGCTAAACAAGCTGTGGTACATGATGGTAATGGAATGCTATTGTGCTCTAAGAAATGACAAGCAGGATGATTTCAAAAAGGCTTGGAAAGACTTCTAAGAACTGATGTATAGCAAAATGAGCAAAACCAGGAGAACATTGTACACAGTGACAGCAATATTGTTTGATGAAGAACTGTGAATGACTTAACTATTCTCAGCAATACAATGACCCTAGATGAGCCCAAAGGAGTCATGGTGAAGCATACTATCCACCTTTAGAGAGAGAACTGATATTGATTGAACATAGACTGAATCATTCTATTTTTCACTTTCTTTCATTTTTTTCTTTTATTCAAGTTTTCTTGTACAAAATGAGTAATGTGTAAATGTTTTACATAACTGCACACATATAACCTATATCTGAATGCTTACTGCCTCAGGGAGAGTTGAGGAGAGGGAGGGAGGGCAGGAGGGATAGAATGTAGAACTCAAAACTTTAAATTAAATGTTTATTAAAATTTTAAAAAAAGAAATTAACTGAATTTAAAACTGGCTCATGGATGGGGAAGGTTCCTGCCCCCCCCCCTTTTCTGGATTTCAAAAGCATTGCTGTTTTCAGGGAAACAACACTGTTTGTTAAGAGGTCATATAGGATCCTGGGGCTGTAAAACTGCATCAACTTTCAGAAAAATCACAAGATCTGGAGGAATCCCAGATATGCAGGAATTCTAACACACTACACTGCCCAACACTGGCAAACACGCACAAGAGAATGGTACCATTTCTACACTTCCTTATTACATTTATTTTTCTATTCACATGGGAACCAAGTCTTCATGCGGTGCTCAAAGAACTCCGCTCTCTCTTAAACGGTGGAAATTCCAGTGGTTAGCTCAACACAAGCTGTTCTCAGCAATATAGGAGAGAGAAACAGTCTTTTCTTCAAAAGGAAATCAGGTCATCAGTGGCTTCATTCTCGTGTCTGTTAGAACCTGAAACTGTCTGCGCTCCCCATGACTTGGGTTTTCATCATTTATTCATCAGCCTTACTTGATGGTCCCTCTGCATTCCAGGCTGAAGCTTTTAAACCCCTCACTATGCTACAGACATGCTGAAAGAAGCAACTGCCTTCCCTGGGACCGGGAAATATAAATGCACATGACAGACTCTGGCTTTCATTTTTTATTTTATACCCACACATCAAAAGACATTACTTTGGAAAGAATGCTAAGGGGCTAAAGACAGATTTACAGAGAAGCAAAACTTTATCACTTGTTTGAGTCAAGGTTTGCAAGAAATTATCAAAACCCAATCCATCCATGTATTACCCACCCTTCCTCCAAATTCCCTTCTTTGAGTTTTAACTGAATTATCTCACAATCAAGTCATAGGAAACTAGTTCAATATTGCCTGGAAACAGTTCCCAGTGTTCTTAAGGCTAAAAAATCCAGGGCTTGAGCTTCTTACTTCTGGAAGGATAACAAACACTTCTGAGTGGAAGGAACTGATATTCCTCCCTCAGCAATGATCTGGCACATGTGAGAACTGATGCAAGGTTTGTGCTTCCTTCTGGTATCCAAAATATAAATTCAGTATTTCATCTTAGTGTCCTTTTATGGTCAGCATCCCAACCAGGACCAAAACAACAACAACAATAACAACCCACCCCCAAACACCCCAAAAAACCAAACCTTAAATTAGGACCAAACAAAAAATTAATATACCAACCCACGGACCTATCTGGACAGTACTGTGGTTTAGTGGAAAGGGGACTAGATTTCTTTTTTTTTTACCTCATAAAAATATTTTACATGTAGAGTTACATGTAGAGATAGTTTTCAACATTTGTTTTTATAAGATTTCTAGTTTCAAATTTTTCTCCCTCCTTACCCCCTCCCCAAGACAATCTGATATAGGCTATATATGTATAATCACATTAAACATATTTCTGCATTAGTCATGCTGTGAAAGAAGAATTAGAGCAAAAGGGAAAAACCTCAAAAAAGAAAAACAAACAAAAAATAGAAACAGCATGGTTCAATCTGCATATAGATGCCACAGTTCTTTTTTTATGGATTTGGAGAGCATTTTCCATCATGAGTCCTTTGGAACCATCTTGGACCATTGTATAGCTGAGAAGAGTCAAGTCTATTACGGTTGATCAACACAGAATGTTGTTGGTACTGTGTACAATATTCTCCTGGTTCTGCTCATCTCACTCAGCATCAGTTCATGTAAGTCCTTCCAGGTTTCTCTGAAATCCACCTGCTTATCATTTCTTACAGCACAATAGTATTCCATTACATTCATATACCACAATTTGTTCAGTCATTCCCCAATTGATGGGCATCCCCATAGTTTCCAATTCCTTGCCACCACAAAAAGAGCAGCTATAAATATTTTTGTACATGTGGGTCCTTTTCCTTTTTTTATGATCTCTTTGGGATAAAGACCTAATAGTGGTATTGCTGGTCACAGCTTTATAGCCCTTTGGGCATAGTTCCAAATTGCTCTCCAGAATGGTTGGATCAGTTCACGGCTCCACCAACAATGCATTAGTATTCCAATTTTTCTACAGCTTCACCACCATTTCCTTTTTTGTCATATTAGCCAATCTGATAGGTGTCAGGTGGTACCTCAGAGTTGTTTTAATTTGCATTTCTCTAATCAATAGTGATTTAGAATATTTTTTCATATGGTAATAACATAGCTTTGATTTCTTCATCAGAAAAGTGCCTGTAAATATCCTTTGACCATATTCTATTCCACTGATCCACCACTCTATTTCTTAGCCAGTGCCAGATAGTTTTGATGACTGCCGCTTTATAGTAAAGCTTCAGATTTGGTACAGCTAAGGGCACAAGATTTCAAAAGAGAGGACAAGATTTTGAATTCCAGCTGTTACTTAGGTGACCTTGGTTACTACTCTGTGACTTTGTAGGAAATCGCTTCACTGGTTAGGGCCTCAGTTTCCCAATCTGTCAAATGAGGTCAGACTAGATGACCTCCAGGTTCCCTTTCATCCCTAAACTCTAAAATCCCAAATTGGAAACAGCCCATACAAATTTCAACATGGAAACAAAGCACATTTATTGACCACCATTCAAGACAAGCATTTAGATGAGTTCCTAGGTATAACAGACAGGACCTTAGTTTCCAGAGAAGCGAATAGAAACAATTGGGGAAAATGGGGGCTATGTTTCCAAAATTTCACTTTAATATGGGTAATAGAAGAATTATAATAACAGCCACTTAGGCAGCGTGGGATAACGGGCAGAAGGCAGGAAGTGAAGTTAAGAAGACCCAGATACAAATTTCAGCTCCGATACCCACTAGGTATGTGACCAGGCATGGCTGAGAGCCTTCTTCACCTCTCTGAACTTTGGTTTCCTCATCTGTAAAATGAAGATAAAACTTCCCAGAGCCCCTACCTAACAGGGCTCTTCTGAGGCCCAGTGACATGATGCATATAAAGTACTTTGCAGGCTTTCAGGTGCTATATAAATGCCAATCGGTGCTATTGTCAGGCATACTGAATGATAGGAACCCTTAAAGTTAACGAGAATCCTTTTGTCCTCTGGCCCACATAGAAATCAGATAGGACTATAATTAGTGGCAAGGAAGGCAGTATCTCACACACACACACACACACACACACTCATGTACATACACCATAGCACACAGAGTGAAACTCCAATTTTCCAGCTCCTGCAATCTCACTATTAATACTGAAAAATTGACAGGACATGTGTCCTCCCTCCCTCCCTCCCTCTCTCTCTTCTTGTACCTCCTCCTCTTTCCTGTTTCTTCCCTTCTCCTCCTTTCTCTTTCCCCTCTCTCCTTCCTTCTTTTCCCCTCACCCTCTCCCTCTCCACCCTTCTGTCTCTTTCCTCTCTCTCTCTCTCCTCCAAAATAGGGATGAGGTTCATAAGCAGGAACTGGGTGAATCAGGAAAGTCTGTCCAGTCAAGCTCTCTATTACAGGTGCTTGGTGAATCCACGTACCTCACTTCAAAGTCCAGACATGTTCTGGAAAATTGTGTGCAAATCAAATTATATTTTTAAAGTATGAAGACAGCTGGCTGTTTTAAAGGAATCCTACAGGAATCCTTTTTGCAAAGTGAAGAATCTCTTGTTGAGTAAATAAGCGCCACACAACTTATCCTTTGTATAAATCCAGATGGTGGGTCCAGGCCTGCTTCTTTGATACTTAGCTGGATCCATGACCTCATTAACACGGGGACGTTTCTGCTGCCAGTGCCAGTGCATAGAGCCAACCCTCAGAGCCTTCTCATTCAGAAGGAGTCTTGTCTGTGTCTTTCCATCCGAATTCTGTGGAGGATCTGATTACCTTGGGGTCGTTAATATTTTGTAGATACACACACAGATAATTAAGCAAGGAACAAATGTAAAAGGGATCCCTGATACTGAGGTTCACCAGAATTTCCTGTTTAGGGGTGATACTGAGCTGATTGCATCAATGGAGCTGCCACAATGAGATCCAGGAGTATTCAAAAGAAATCAATGGAACATTCCATACTAGAATGAATGAATAAGCATTTATTAAGCACCTACTCCATGAGAATGAATGAATAAGCATTTATCAAGTACCATGTTAGGCACCAGTTCCGTCCCTTGAAGAGTTCACATTCTAATTGGAGGAAGACTACATACATCAGGGAGTGGCTACTATGTTGTCTTCCTCAATTAGAATGTGAAGAGAAGAAGAGAAAGGCTGTTTGTCGGTGAGGCTGTTGGCAGATAGCCCTTGTATTAGAAAGTAAGAAACTAAGCAAATGAAAACTATCTCTTTCCAGACTATGACAAACACCTGGAGAGCCAGTCAGTTTCTTAGTATATACCTCAGTACATATATTTGTGACAGGCAATGTAGGTGAACAATGAGTTAAGTAGAGAATTGAATAGGAGAAGAAAGTTTGCTGGATTGCTCTTGGGAAAAGGGCAGTGCTTTTAATGATTCCCACACTGCTCATCAGTGCAAAGACCCGACTTTTCAACACAAATGTTCTCTCAGCAGTGCTGAACAGCTCAGAGTTGTACAATATCACAATCCCTGAGGAATCACAGTGGCAGTGATGCAAAGGTCATTGAAGTTATGCATGGGGGATATAAGGAGGCCTACAGAGGATTCGAAGAAAACTCATCAAGGAGATGTATGATTTGTGAATGAGAACATGCTGGTCATGTGGTGAGGGTAAGAGATAACAGACAGGCTGAGTGCTACCCATAAAATTTAATATGACCTGAAGGCTTCAAGCATGTTTGGTAGCTACTCTGTGGAAAGTCTATAAAACATGGATGAGAATAACATAAGGTGATCAACTATTAGATAGTTCTCAAGACTTCTGACCAAGATAGAGGCCTGAACAGAGAAGCAGGCTGTCTTGCTCCCATAGAACTACTCAGTAAAAACTTGAAATCCATACAGGCTGAATATGATCAAGAAATGCACTTAAGAACTACAGTAAGTAAATTCTTCTGCCCAGAATTGGACAAAAGCCGATCAGAAACCCATGGGCAGGGCAGCTAGGTGGCGCAGTGGATAAAGCACCGGCCCTGGATTCACGAGTACCTGAGTTCAAATCCAACTTCAGATACTTGACACTTACTAGCTGGTGTGACCCTGGGCAAGTCATTTAACCCCCATTGCCCCACAAAAAAAAAAAACCCTAAAAAAAAAAAAAAAGAAAGAAACCCATGGGCAATAGGAAAGGGGGCCACCAGCAAAGCTAGCCCCAGCACCAGAACAAGCTGGCAGCTTCCCAGAGGGACCAGAGGCAACAGGGGGCAAGGAAGCCCATCCACCACACCTCAGGAAGGTCAGAAAGCCCCATCCTAGTCAGAAAGCTCAGTGCTGGGAATGCATGCAATGACCTGTACAGTACAGTAGCACTTAGACACAGACAGCCCAGGGGTGCTGAGTTCTGTAGCACTTTGTCTTGTGATGCCACAGAGGGCCCTGGAGAGTGCAGGAACTAGCTCTTAGAGATTTATCTCCTCTTGATCCTTTTCTAGATCAGTGGTTTTTTCTGTCTTACTTTTTCTTCTATTTTTTCAATCTTTTGATTTGTTCTAATATTTCTTGCTGTTTCTTGGAGTCATTGATCCTGTTTGTTCAATTTTAGTCTTCAGGGAATCCATTTCTTGGATATGGTTTATCACATCTATTCTAAATTATTTCTTCTTCTTTCTTCCTTTCTTTGTTTCATTTTTTAAAAATCTCTTGCTTCATTTCTTCACAGTATTCATGTACTTTGTAGGAATGATTTTTTCCCCTTTGAATCTGTACTTTCAGTTTTTACAGAGTTATGCTCTGCTTTTTTTCGTGGGGATCTCTATATCTCTATACCTCATATAATAGTTAGAGTTTCTTTAATTTGCTCATCCTTCCAGCTTTAGTCCTCAATTGCGGCTTTGTACTTTGGTCCTGATCTCCCCTTGTTACACTTTTGGGTAAGGTAATCAACTCTGTTTGGTCTGGTCCCAGGCGTTAGTGGATTTCTGAATTGAAAACCTATCCCAAACATCCACCTCAGGTGTTATAGGACAAAATAAGATAATATTTGTAAAGTGCTTTGCAAATCATAAGGACCCTTATAAACGCTCATTTCTATTATTAATTTATGTTGGGCTGAATTTGGAGGCTCTTACCAAGTTCCTTATTAAATTATTCTACTTCATCCTTTGCAACTACTGCTAAACCCATTGCTGCCATTGTCTTTGTGGCACGTGCTTACTTGAGTCCTGCAAGATGAGACAACTCAGTATCCCAAAGAAACAAAATTACTATTACCTGAAAATGCATGATTACACCAGCTCTGCCAACCTCTTTTGGTCTCCTTCATGAGGAGAACCTTCTCTCAGTCTTCCCCGTAAAGCTGAAAAAGGGAAACTTCTTGATGTCATCCAGTTTACCTCTAGTGAGAAATTCAATTTGGATATTGTTTGGTTTTCCTATTGGGATAGTGAACTATGTATCGGCGGCCACTGGACCAAAACTTTTACATTTAAAGTACCAAGTTGTAGGTGGTCTAAAATGATGTGAAAACTTTCCTCCTCTTGGTTAGAGAGGTAGAAGACCAAAGATACAGAACACTGTAACATGATCAGATTCACCTAGCTATTTAGGGTGCTTTTTCTTCATATTTTTCTTGTTGGCATGGGAAGATTCTTTGGGATGAGGTTTATTGAAGAGAAACTGCACTGTTAAAAAAAATAAAAGGGGGCAGCTAGGTGGCGCAGTGGATAGAGGCACCGGCCCTGGAGTCAGGAGTACCTGGGTTCAATCTGGCCTCAGACACTTAACACTTACTAGCTGTGTGACCCTGGGCAAGTCACTTAACCCCCATTGCCTCACTAAAAAAAAAAAAAAAAAAAAAGGGCAGTTAGGTGGTACAGTGGATAAAGCACCAGCCCCTGGATTCAGGATGACCTGAGTTCAACCTGACCTCAGACACTTGACACTTACTGGCTGTGTGACTCTGGGCAAGTCACTTAACCCTCACTGACCGGCAAAAAAATAAAAAAGCAAAGAAACAAAAAACAACAACAAAAGGTATTGACAATTTTTTTCATTAATTTAAATTGTGTGATTCTTAGTACTCTCTGCTTGATTTTCTTCTAGTATTCCACTCTCTCTTGTGATGAGCCTCACTGTTTTCAGCTAGGCTGATCCTCCAGACAAGGAGAAAGTCATGGGCAGACTCACAGATTTGGAACCAGAAGGGATCTCTAAGATAATCTACTCTAACTTCCTAATTTTACAAATGAAGAAACTAAGACCTGGAGAAGTGGTGCAATTTTCCACATAGCTAGCAAGCGAAAAAGCCAAGACTCGAACCTTGGTCCTCTGACCCTAAAGCCCCATCGTAACACGTAGAAGTCTTCCACCAGGCCCATACTCAAAGTCTTCCTAATTTGGCAGAAACCACCCTAACTTGTGTTCTATGAGCACAGTCTTCACAAACCCTGGGTGACCTCCACAGCCAGGTAGGTATTAGGGTAGCACTTCCGTGAGGGTTTGCTCAAAGAAACAAGAAAGAAATGGCTTTGAAGGTGCTCCTCATCTCTTTATGAGAAATTACTTTTGAAACTGGAATGTGATAAGCAACACAATCCACCCCACCTCCACCCCCTACCAGGGCTTCTAAGGAGCCCTGTTTGTCTTAGAACAAAATCATTTCATTAGTAGGACCTGAATCCTCAGGACACTGATTTAAGGATAACAGACTAAAGACAGATACAGACTCAGGCTGGTGCTCAGGAAATGTGATCCTACTAAAGTACCAGGAGATGAGAGAGATCCAGAAAAGCATCACAGCAAAAAGAAATGGGGTGACCTCCATTTCCAGCAAGGCCTAGGAAGGGAGCCATTGATTCAACCACACTTAAATACAACAGTATTAGGGTATAAAACCCAGAGGAAGATAGAATGGCCTGCATGGCAGGGGTGGAAGAATAGAGTGGACAATAGCATGGACCAGGAGTCCAGCCAGAATGGACTCTGCCTGCATGACGCCTCCTGCTAAGTAAATTAGTGGGCCTGGGAAGTAAACCAATTAGAATTGATAAACTAGGGCTGTATCCCAAGCACTACCCAGCTGAATACGTGTCATTTACCTTCCTGCACCTACTTTGTATTCCCCAATTCCTCCCAGTGCAGCAAAGAAGCTTTTGTACCCTGGATCTTTCATTAAGGATATAGAATTTCAATTCTTGTACCCAAGTGAGGCTCCAACAAAGGACCAAGGCACTGCTGGGCCATGGTCCAGACTCAAAAGAGGAGAAAATGTTCAATCTCTTGAGTGCAGAAAAGGAAACTAAGCATGGGGAAGCTCCTGTCTAAGGATGGTTCTATCATGGACAGTCAGCTGTGGACTCCACCTTCCTGAGAGCCAAAGCTCTCTGACAAGACTCTAAGGACTCAGAAAATGTTTGATGGTGTTGAGTTGGTTTTCAGTCATGTCTGACTTTTTGGGACCCCATTTGGGGTTTTCTTGGCAGAGATACTGGAGTGGTTTCCTATTTCCTTCTCCAGCTCATTTGACAGTTGAGGAAACTGAGGCAAAGTGACTTGTAGAGGGGTCTTCTGAGGCAGGATTTGAACTCAGGAAGATGAGTCCTCCTGACTCCAGGCCTGACACTCTTATCCATTGCACGGCCACCCAGCTGCCACAAGGGTTTAGAAAGCAGCAGGTTGTTTTGCTAACCCTTTCATTTTGCCCTCACACGGGGCATTGGCACCATCTCACAAAGCGCCCTCCTTCCATCCTGAATTGCATGTCCCTTCCCTAAAATGTTCCTAAGACCACATCCATGTTCTTTAACTTCAATGGATTGGTGGACCCAATGTGGGCACTCCCTCCCATCAGTGCAAATCGCAACTCATCCATTCTTCATCCTGTACAAACTTTGTGTCTTTTCATAAAGCTCCCAAGCACAGACAGGTCCTTACACTACGCACACGAGGTACCCATGTCTACAGAGGCCACACAGTTCATTCTCAAGAATGTTTAGGTTAAGAATTTGCATAACACAAAGACCAACATTCTGATGAGTTCTCCTCACACAACCACTGCTAATATGTCCAGATCCCCATCTGCCAGAAGTATAAAGAAGAGGACACCTATGGGGACAAGCACAAAGGTGAGAGGAGATGGTGATGGTCATCAGTAACACTTCCTGGGTTACTGAAGTCCAACAGTCCCAGTTAGAAATGCCGGTCTTTAGACAGAGAATCTGTCTCAGTTGAAGGGCAAAATTGGCCATGCTTACTTCCATTTTAATCTTTCATTTCCTGGAATATTTTAGCACTTGCTTCTACCAGCACTAGTCTAGAAAGACAAAGTCCCTTCGTGTCATTCCAAAGGACACATCCTGTGAAGTTCTTCTCGCCACCTCTGTAGGTTTTAATGTAGCTCAGCCTGCAGGATCTCAACTGCCACTGAGCCAGCATCAGATCTGGACCTGTGCCGTCCATATTTGCTTATTATTTGATATAAGAAAATGCCACAAATTGAGACTCAACCCACCAGGACTTTCTTGATCCACCTTCACATAAGGCTATATGTGTCTGAAGTGGGCCAGCCCCTAGGCCCATTTTGGTCCATGTGTCAAGTGATTTAGCTACCATTCAGGATTCTTTTTCCTTTCTTATCAAACTCTAATCGACTGGTATCTTAAGGGGCAGTGGGAGAAAAACCTAGAGCAGCAAAACTCCCACTCCTTCTGAGAAAACCTCAATTGAAATTGTGCTTCTTTTTTGAAAGTTGATTTCAGTAGCAAAGGGCATTCCGTAAACAGCTGGTGAAAATAGGCTCGAACTGAAAGGCGGCTTGCATTAAATTACACAAGAAAGTCTGATTTACCCTTGTGGGCTTCTTTGTAGTGCCAATCAAACCACTCTACTCCCAGGGGAGGCCTTCCAAACAGGGGGGGAGGAGGCGAGGGGGGAAAGAGCAATTTACATCCTTCAGAGACCCAACAGCCCAGCAGAGCTCTGGGGACCAAGCTGCCCGTGGCGTCTGCATCACAAACAGCTCCTCGGCAAACCCTCACCTGCACAAGGTCAGCTTTCAGGGTCAATATAAAATGTCCTCAATTGCTGTCCTCTCTTGCCCTTAGCTGTCAATCCCTGCTGAGTGCTGTGAGCAGCCTCAGGTGCCCCTCTTCCCTCCCTCCTCCAGAACCCATTCTTCAACGTCAGCTCATTGATCCAAGGATGTCGGGAGAGCAGCACTGAGAAACATGAGTGCGGAAGGGGCCATCAATCACAAAATGCCACAGGATGTAAAGAAGTGTGCATACAGTTTTGGTCCATCTCATCTTTGAGGCTAACACTTCCTCTTCCCTCCATTAATTACTCCAGCACATCATTTAGGCTGAAGTGGCTCGGTGCTGGGATGGAATATGGTGGGAAGAGACATAAAGGCGGTACTCAGAGAAGACATCAAAAAGCATTGGGAACTGAGAGCACTGGAATCTAAATATTCAGAAATCTTTAATAGTTTAGGCAACATTTATTTGCTGTATATATGTTTTATAATATTTGCATGTACCCTTTCTTGAAGGGAAAACATTCCCACTTCCAACAAGAAACAGACAAACCAGTGACTGACTTTGGAGAGACCTTTTATGTATACCAGTATACAGCTTCTAGATGCCTTTAAAAAGAATATTTGAGCCAGGCTGGAGGCAGAGTGAAAGAATACTGGACTCGGGAAACCCAATTTCAAATACAGGCTCTAGCACTTAGGAGCCAAGTGACCAAGGTCAAGGTCAACTCATTTCTCTGAACCTCCATTTTCTCATTTGTTAAATATGGATAATATTACTTGTACTACATACAGGGTTGCTGTGAGCAAAGTGCTGTGGAAACGTCGAAACAATATAAGTGTGAGTTGTTATTATGATGAAGATTATCATCCAAACAGCTCCAGGAAAAGGCAAATGCGTTCAACAGAGTTGTCTGATGAAATGAAGAAAAATAACAACATCCTCTCGGAGGAACCTTACTGGGGCACAATGTATTTTCACCTGCTGCTCGGGATCAGGATCAAAGCTTTTGGTCCACAAAGAGAAGGTTTAAGACCTTTAGCTTTTCCATTATATGAATGGGAGAGGGGGAGGGGCAGAAAAAGGTAAGCTGATCTATGAAGTTACCAACACGGATACTTTAAGGAAATCCCCTATGGATCCCTGAGCTCATCTCTATTCATGCCTTCTGTTCCCAAGCGATTGTCAATGTCCCTCTCCTTGAACCTTCCAAAGAGGATCACCCAACATGGCAGAGGCCTTCCTCTGTGTCTTTTAGATGTCATTGATACCAGGGTAACTTTGGGGCAGCAATTATCCCTCACTTCCGCTCACCTCCAGCCCAAACCCAAGCCTCTTAGATGATATTTTTGCACTAATTCTAGCATACAAGTTACCTCTGGGAACACAGACAGCCTACTGATGTCTAACATGACGTCATCCATTGCCCTCTAGATCACTGGTACCTGGCATGATGTCATTCATTGCCCTTTGGATCCCCTCTAATTTTTGGTTCTTATGAGCTTTATGTTATTCCATAATTCAGTTATCGAGTACTGCTGGGAGAAGAGACACATCAACAAGATATGATGAAATTCACACATCCCAGAATAAAGGTCATAGGGCAAATCCTCCTCAGGAGAGATGATCCTCATAGTGAAGGAAGATGTGTAAAGTAAATCAGGCCTCTTCAAATAAACTATGTACTTTAAGAAATCCTAGTGGGTTTTTTAAAATTCCAAAGCAAAATAAATGGGGCAGCTGGTCCAGTAGATAAAGAGCTGGGTCTGGAACCAGGAAAACTGGCCTCGACACTTCCTTGCTGTGAAACCCAGGGTAAGTCACTTAAATTTCTTTGCCTCAGTTTCCTCATCTATAAAATAAGCTGGAGAAAGAAATGGCAAACCACTCCAGTATCTTTGCAAAGAAAACCCCAAATGGGGTCACAAAGAGTCAACCATGACTGAACTACAACAAAACAAAATAAAGCTAGTTTTTCTATTTTTAAAGAGAAAACTTACTTTGGACAGAGAAATCCACCTTACCCTTATAGGCCGTCAAGTCTAACCAAGCCAACAAGCATTTAAGTGCCTACTATGTGCTAGGCATTGAGCAAGTAGGAAACAAAGGTGCCCTTCCTCGGTAGGTAATCTTTAAAGAGACAGGCATGGGGTAGCTAGGTGGAGCAGTCGATAAAGCACAGGCCCTGGATTCAGGAAGACCTGAGTTCAAATCCGGCCTCAGACATGATACTTAACTAGCTGTGTGACTCTGGGCAAGTCACTTAACCCTCATTGCCCTAAAAATAAAAAATAAATAAAAAATAAAAATAAAAAATAAAGAGACAGGCATTCTCGTAGGCCTCTTTGGCACACATCAATTTAGCCAAATGCCAATAGAATTTCAGGTATGATAATTTTTTAAAATGTTAAGATGAGACCATTTTTGCATTTTGTGATTTATTTTAAGAACTATTAATGTTTGGTCACAAAATTAAGATTTTTCTTCAAAAATGTTAAACATTCTTTTCCATGACTGAAACTCTTTTGAGGTAGAGTAACATTATAATGCTAATCAGAAAATATGATCCTTTTAACATAACAAATATGCTTTAAGACTATTTGTTCTGTGTATAGAGATATATAGATATAACCTATATCAGATTACCTGCTGTCTAGGGGAGGGGGGAGGGAGGGGAGGGAGGGAGAAAAATCTGAAATTGTAAAGCATGTATAAACAAAAGTTGAGAACTATCTTTACATGTAACGGAAAAAATAAAATACCTCATACATTAAAAAAAAAAAAAAGACTATTTGTTCTGGTAAGAGAAATCTGATGCATTTTCAATTACTGTGGTCACTTCAGCAATCCTGCCTCACGTAGGAAGGCATAAACTAGTCTAGGACCTATAGGGTACAATTTATTATATACTCAACCCAAATTCATACAAAGTATGATTGGAGAACTATCAATGTTCCCTCATGAAGGAAGGGGACATTGTGGGTGACAGGCTCAAAGCATCACCAATTTAGAGTTGGAAGAGATTTACTGGTCATTTAGTCCAGCCTCCCTCACTTACAGGTGAATAAACTGAGGCCAAGAGAGTTTAAGTGTCTGACTCCAAGTCACATAAAAAATATGTAAAAGAGCCAAGACTGGAAGCCAGATGCTAGGATTCCAAAACCAGTGCCCTTTCTACCCACGGACAAATACTAAATCTTCATGGAAATTGATAATCTCAATCTATGGGAAGAGGTCAAAGACCACAGAATCACAGACTGTAGAGTTAGAACTAAAGGGACCTCGAGGTCTTCAAGGCAAAAACTGTTCTTTTAAAGATGAGGAGGAAACTGAGGCTTAGAGTGATTAAGTCACTTGCCAGGGTTGATAGCTAGTAAGTGTCTGAGGCAGGATTTGACCCCCAAGTCTTTAGGACTTTAAATCTAGAGCTCTACCCACTATACCCCCAACTGCCTTATGCCGGTTAAAATGCTGATTAGAATTCCCTTCTCCTCTTTGATCTTGCTCATCTTCTGAAAGAAATGCTAAGGAGTTGCCACATGCCCAAGGGTAGAGCGCAAGGAGAGAAGGACCCCCCAATAATTCCATAAAAGAACTGGCAACACCAGCTGTGAATTCCATTAGCCACAGAACACATCATCTGACTCTTGTAGGTCATGAGACCAAATGTACTGGCAGACGCTGAAGAATTTTTCCCAGGCCCCTCTTCAATCTCATCAGACTTACCTCTTTGGCATTGAATTCAGGCAGCATGATGCAGGTAGCTCCCACCCACAGTGGACAAAGCAACTTGTTGACCCACCCATGGACATGGTGCAGTGGAAGGACATGAAGGATCACATCGGTTTTTTTCCATGCCCATTTGTCAACAAGCCCTGTATCTGGAAAGAAGCACAAACATGGCCTTGGAGTGTGCTGAATGACAGGCAGGATCACTGCTGAGACTTAACTAAAGGAAGCTCTAGATAGCAGAGCTACAAGGTCCCTATCTCAAGCTTTCATATATTTCATGTTACAAATGAGTAGCTTTTCAAATTATTGGCTTTTTGATCTGAAATACACATGTTGTCTAATAAACAAGTTTCCAAAGAAGTGGTCATCAAAAATGATTACAGAGAGAATAATGATTTCATTAACAATATTTTTAATTTCAAAATTTAAAAAAATACACATACATGAGAAATGTTAGAGCTGCAAGAAACGTCAGAGGCCAGCTAAACCCACCTCTCATTTTACAGATGAGGAAAATGGCACCTGGGGAGTTTAAGTAACTTACCCAACGTCACACAGCCAGTAAGAATGAAATACAAAGATTTGAACTCGGGTCTTCCTGACTCCAGACTCAGCACTCTTTCCATACCACCTCCTCTAAAGTCACTACATTTTGGGGGCATCTAGGTGGCGCAGTGGATAAAGGACCAGCTGTGGATTCAGGAGGACCTGAGTTCAAATCCAACCTTAGACACTTGACATTTATTAGCTGTGTGACCCTGGGCAAGTGACTTAACCCTCATTGCCCCGCAAAAATAAATAAATAAACAAACAAATAAATGTCACTACATTTATTTAAAATAAGTTTCCACCACTTAATGCACTTATTACCTTAATCATTTTACCTTATTTATCTTCCAAAAGGGATATTACTGTTTAATAAAAAGTTATATGCAAATTATCTTTTAATCAGTTAGTACCTAACATGAATGTACCAAGCACTGGATTAGCATGTGAGGAAACACAGGCAAACACAACAACAATCCCTTCTCTCAGATGTAGACAAAATAGGTACAAGTGAATTTGGGGCTGGGGAGGCACAAACAATTGGGGGAATCAGGAAAAGCTTCATTTAGGAGGTGATTCCTGAACCACAACCTCATGGGAAAGAGGGATTCTTTCAGCTTGAGGGCAGCACGCAAAGGCAAAGATCTGGGAGGTGGCGTACCACATGTGAAGAACATAGAGAACACCAGTTTGGTTGGACCAGAGAATAAAGACATGTGGTTATTATACAGTGAGACTGATCATACAGGTTGGGCCCAGGTGGTGAAAAGCTTTATAGTCCAGACAGAGGAGTTTATATTTTGACCTGGAGAAAATAGGGATCCACTGGAGGTTAGGGAGTAGGGGAGTAACATGGTCAGATCTGTGCTTAAAGAAAACCAGTAGCAACTGTGTGGAAAGTGAGTTGGAAAGGGAGAGATTATTCAGTTAAATGACAAATGATCTCCACATGATTCCAATTAGCCACGACCTAATTTAACTAAGGGGGCAGTTAGATGGCACAGTGCACTAGGCCTGGAGACAGGAAGACATGAGTTCAAATCTGGCCTCAAGACACTTGCTAGCTGTGTGATCTTAGGCAGGTCACTTAACCCTGTTTGCCTCAGTTTCCTCATATGTAAAATGAGCTAGAAAAGGAAATGGCAAACCATTCTAGTATCTTTGCTAAGGAAACCCCCAATTGGGGTCTTGAAGAGTTGGACACAATTGAAAAATGACTGAACAACAACACTCAGCTAAATTAAATAAATGGACCTCCAAATTTGACCTCAGGTTATTAGTGCCTAAGTCTATAGTCTAAGCCAGGGAACTCTAATTGGACAATAACTGGTTAATCATAAACTTCTTCTCAACATTTCCCTCAGGGGCAGATATTATGGCAACAACAAACAAGTCAACTCACCACGGCCTTTGAGATTCTGATGTGTACTCAGGACTCCTTTGGGCCTTTCCCGTCTTCCCCACTTGTGTAGATGATCATGGCCCCTCGATCTCTCCACTCTAACTGGGGATGGAGCTATTGGATTCAGCCCCTCAGTTTCTCTGTCACAGACTGTGGATGGAAGAGGTAAAATGGTACCCCTATTTTGTTAGCAATGGGCATTATGTGCTCCACATACTCACTGCTAGCACTGATCAAAGAGCTCTGGGAGTCCTGAATGAAATACACCAGCTCAGACACCGGATGTTTTTTATACAGCGGACAGCAACGCCTCCACTCATCCAGGATGCCCACTGGGCAACGACATAAGACGCGTCATTAGAGCAGATGAAGGAGATCCTTTTTCCCTTAATGTCTCCGTCAGGACAGTCATGAATCTTGCATATTCTTGGGACAAGCGAAGACTTCTAAAGTAAAGGTCTTTGTATGTGTGTTGTCCTTGGTAGTCAATGAGGGCGATTCTGTCCCCATAACCCAAAGCTCTGGTGACCACTGGCATGACCTTTTCTGAACAGCTGCACTGGTTGGAGTACATATGGTTCCTGAGATGGCCATGTTTTTTGAGTCTTAAGGAGCCCTGCCTGTAATTGGCCAGAGCGCATGAACCAGACGCCGGAATGACAGCTCATAGGGAGAGGCTTCAACATTTCACCTGGAGAGGTTGCAAAAGGAAATATGAACACGTTACTACACACACAAACATAAATATTCTTCTCACCACATAAAAGAGGCAAAACTGAGTCAGAATCCTCTTAATCTTTAAAGCCTTCCAAATAATATCAAAATAAAATTTAGCTTAATTTTCAAAGCTTAAGGTAATATACACAAATGAAACTGCTGATCTTTTATAATGCAGTATTTTCGAGCACTTAAATATTCATGGATCAATTCTTTATACCTTCTTCCCCCTTTTCCACCAGATGGACCAGCCCCAGAGCTGAAGAGACAAATATCAGGCAGGATCCTATATGGGAAACTACAGCATTTTCAATTATCTCAATTTGCTCCCTCCCACAAAAGCCCACTTTTTTTTTCAATATTCTTCTGGTGCTGCTACCATGCCTGTGTATCATGGCATACCAAAGGCTCAGAAGAATTAAAAATCTCAGGAGGACCCGCAAGGTAGTGGAGAGTTACATGGTAGGTGTAAGGCAGGATGTAAGGTATTACCAACAATGACCCACACACAAGAAATGGTGAAAGTCAGCATGAAGGACAAGGATGACTGGAAAAGAAGGTAGGTCCCGTTGCCAAGTAAGAACAAGCGCAGACAGCCTGCACTGGTATTCATAGTCATGTCACTAACTATTTATTCAGTACCTACTATGTGCCAAGTACTGATGCTAAGTGATGAGCAGATACAAAGAAATCAAAGAGTCCCTGCCCTCTCAAGGACCCTTACAATACTAATGGGGGAGACAACATGCAAACACCTAAGTACAAACAAGATATATACAGGACCAGCTGGAGATAATCAACAGAGGAAAGGCACTAGAATGGAGCTGGGGAAGGGGGGGGGGAGAGATTAAGAAAGGCTTCTTGTAAAAAGTGGGATTTTAGCTGGAGCCAGGGAAGTCAGGAGGCTGAAATGAGACAGGGACAGAATTCCAGGCCTATGGACAGCCAGTGAAAATGAGGGAGGGGGGCTAAATAAGGAGATGGAGTCGGGAAGGTTAGGTTAGGAAAGGCTTTGAATGTCAGAGTATTCTATACTTGATCCCAGAGGTGACAGGGAGCCACTGGAGTTTATTGAGTAGGGGGTTGACATGAGCACACCTGGCAGCTGAGGAGATGAACTAGAGTAGGAACAGTTTTGTGGCAGGGAGATTAATCATATTATAGTAAAAGACCTGGAGGGGCAGCTAGGTGGTGCAGTGGATAGAGCACCGGCCCTGGAGTCAGGAGGACCTGAGTTCAAATCTGGCCTCAGACACTTGACGCTTACTAGCTGTGTGACCCTGGGCAAGTCACTTAACCCCAATTGCCCCCCCCCCCAAAAAAAGACCTGGAAAAGGCACCATTACGTTAGGTATAGCCTCCATTGGAGTCATTATGGAAGATGTATATGATAACTGCATACGATGAAGAGATACTGATAGGCAGCAATATGCATAGGTTGGTGGAAGGAGACTGCATCCCAAGACCACAGATCTCTGAGGCACAAAAAGATGGGGCTGTCCCACATCTCGGTTTGTGAATCTCTCCAGAGACAGATGATTTTAGGGAGTTTTTAAACACAAGCCCAATAAACACTATGTTCAGAATAGATTCAAAGTGGAAACATGACCTTAATATTAAAGATTTATACATTAAAAAATTAGAAGAGAAGTTGATCATATTAACTCTCCAACACTTTGGTGAGAGGGTCAGCAGAGGGAGCATTTAAGCAAGCAGATGTGGAGATAACAATAAAAAATAAAAATAGTTTTTAATTACATTAAATTTTAAATTTTTGCATGATTTTTTTTGTGGTAGCCCAAACTGGAAGCCAATCCATTGGGGAATGGCTAAACAAACTGTGGTATATGAATGTAATAGAATATTACTGTACTATAAGAAACAGTGAGCATGAGGAATAGAGAAGCCTGGAAAGACTTCTATGAACTGATTCAGAGAGAAGTAAGCAGAGTCAAGAAAACAATATAAACAATGAGTACAACAATATAAACAGAACCACCACCAAAAAAAAAAAAAAAGGAAAAGGAATGTGTGAAATTACAAAGAACAAGCTTAACCCAAAGACATGTAAGAAGATATACCCCTCAATTCCTTTGAAGAGGTTGGGGTAAAGGTCTACAGGTATGGAAAATTGTGTATTATTATCAGGTTTTTTTAAATGTATTGCTAATATTTTCATCAATATATTGTTCAGTTGTTTCTTCTCTTCTAGTAAGTGTCTGAGGACAGATTTTAACTCTGAAAGATGAGTCTCTTGACTTCAGGCCAGCACTCTATCTACTTCACGACCTAAACTGCCTGATAAGCTGATTAGTTTTGCTGGGTTTCTTTCTTCCCCTTTTTTCTTCTTAGTTATGAGGGATGCTTTTCAGGGAGGGGCAAGGATACATTGGGAAATGGAGGTAATGTAAAAAGGAAAGATTAATATTTAATATTAATTAATAATTAACAAACATTTATTAATATTTAATATTTAAAAACATATATTACAATAAACTGCTAAGTAATAAAACAGAAATGCGAATAACATGAAATATATTAAAGGTTAGTTTGAATGATTAAACAAAGGCAAAAAGAAAACCTTGTTGGCTAATAGGAATATTATCCATTTAGCTATGGGAAGTTAAGTGTTCTCATCTCAAGGGGCCTCAAATCCCGTGGACCCAAATGAGCAGATGAGGAAATATACTTGTTTCATCTTCAGCACTGCAGGTGTTGTCTTGCTTCCCACTATCACATGACAAGGCAGTTATTGGCAACTTAAACAATCATGTGAATTACTTATGCTAGAAGAGTGGCATTTTCTTTTTAAAAGTTCAAATGCCATGCCAAATGATAGGACTGACACCCTCTCCGATACTTAACAAACCCTCTCCGTCCTTTACAACTTGACTTCACTTACCTTTCCCCATTTCATGACATACCATTCCTGTTCTCATTCTCTATGATCAGCTAAATGGGACTCCTTACTCTTCCTCATATGGGACACTCCATTTCCCAGCCCATGTCTACCCATTGGTTATCATCTTGCCTCTTGTCTTACTCCTCCTTTTAGAATCCTTGTAGGGACCAGCTTCTCCATAAAACCTTTCCTCATTTCTCTAACTGTCCATGCCTTCTCTCTCTCTTCTCTCTCACACACGTATATACATGTATATGTATGTGAGTATACATATATATGCATACATACATGTATACACACATGTTGTTTCCACTGACAGATATAAACTCCTTGAAGACAGGAATGGTTTCTTTATCACCTTTTGCCTGGCACTTTTTCTTTCTTTCTTTTCTTTCTTTTTTATTTTGGTGAAGCATTGGGTTAAGTGACTTGCCCAGGATCACACTGCTAGTAAGTTGTCAAGTGTCTGAGGCCAGATTTGAACTCAGGTCCTACTGACTCCAGGGCCGGTGCTCTATCACTGTGCCACCTAGCTGCCCCTTGCCTGGCACTTTTTAAAAGGTTTATTGATTGATCAATTGGTTACTTTGATGGATCCATGATCTCATCATCATTGCCTAGTATGGATTACGATACATCTGCTCCTTCTTGACCGATATGACCCATGTCCAGGTCTTTCTGTACATCACCTAACAAGAACAGGGAGTGCCCTATCCCCCCAACCCCCACTGGAGGTCTTCCTCAGGTTCTTTTAATATTATAGCACTGATGTTGTCCATTTTTTATCCCCCTTAAGAGCAGCCCAAATACTCTGGCAAGTGCCTAGTACAATTGAAGACTCACCAGGAGGGCAAAAGAGCTGGTTGCCTTTCAGCCTGAGTCCTTCGATGAGCCAGAGAGCGCGCTGACCTGGAAGGCTGCCCCCCCAAAGCCTCCTGCAGCTTCTTCCAATTTCCCCTATTAGCCAAATTTAGCCTGATGACTCAAGTGTAATTTGTGCATGTACCCACTGGACACAGGATCCTGCCACAGGGCAATTCTTCCCACTGTGAATGCTAAGCTAGAAGGCAATTAAGTGGATATGTATAAGTCTCTTTTCAAAGTACTTAAGGAGAAAGTGGGAGTTGAGGACTTTTCCTAATTACTTATGCATCAGTAACAGTTTACAAATGAAACTTAACTTAAAAGTTCAAAAAGCAAGCTGGTCTCTTGTTACCTAAAGAATATTAGAACCTTATTTCCACTGACCATTAAAATTGAAGTATTTCAATCTCAATGTGAAGAGTTTAAATTTGCCAGAACCTTTCTGGGTACCCTACCCCCCCAATTCTAACAACTCTTTTAAGGAATCCCTGCCTCCTTCCAAACTGTCCTCTAAAAGGAAAAATGAGAGGCACATTCACTGTCCAAGACTTGGCTAGAGAAGGCCTAGTTAGGTACCTCTGGTTCATTATGGAAGTAACCAAAAGAAAACTCCTTAACCTGTGGGTTGCAACAGGGACCACAAAAAACTTTGGCAAGAGCAAAGGCTAGGTATACCTATTTTATATTCCTATGGACCGGGGATCATGTAAAAATTTCTGGGGTGAAGTCCTGGGCTAAACCAGCTCAGAGAATAATCTGTTCCCTCACTCGCCAATCCCACCCCTAACCCATCTTTCAGGCTGAAGTCAATGAACAAGCAGCTACTCAGATTAGGTGGGAGGCACAGTGTAGGGCTACCAAAGAAAGGCAAATAAGCAGTCCCTGCTCTCAAGCAGCCAACATGCAACAACTATGGACAAACAAATAGAGACAGAAAATAAATGGAGCAGTCATCATAGGGAAGGCAGTGGCATTCAGGGGTATCAGAAAGGCTTCTTGTGGAAGGGAGGATTTTTAGGGGGGGGGGGGCAGGAGGAAAGAAATCCTGGCTTGGGAGACGGCCCAGAAAATGCCCAGAGTCTGGAGATGCAGAGGGTGCCTGCTCAGGCTGTGTCTCTGGCTCAGAAAGGTAGGTAGGAGCAGATTAGGAAGGGCTTTGGGCACAGGACAAAGGGTTTTATATTGGATCCCAGAGGTGATTTGACTGCTTGCCTCGTTCTTCCTCTATAAAATGAGATGGAGAAGGAAATGGCAAATCACTCCAGTACCTCTGCTAGGAAAACCCAAAATGGGGTCATGATGAGTCAGACACTGGCTAAGCCACAACAAATGGAAGTTTAGCAATTGAATAGCTGTGCCATTTAACTTATCTATCTTGAAAGGATCTCACCCCCTAGCTCAGTTTGGGACTAATTCTCACCATGATCCCAACCAGACAAAAACTGAACAAAGAGAGGACAAATTGACAGCCTCTAGAAAAAGAAAGAATCAGCCTTATAGAGGGAATAAGTTGACTCAGACTCTCAAAATCCAAATTAAGTTTCTAAAAATCTAATGATTCCTTCATACACTATGCCAGACTTTCAAAATCCCACCAGGTGGTGTGCATTGAGAGTGGGAGGGGGGAGGAGGAAAGACAGGTCAGGACACCTTCGTGTCAAGGCTTCCTCTAACAAGGGCGCAGAAAACCTCTTCACCTGGGAAGCTCACTCACTGCACCCCTGGACTTCATGCATAGGAAGTGCCCCACTCTCTCCCTTCCACTGGTGGTTCTCCCTGACCCTCCCTTTCAAGGAGAGGCCCAGGATAGCCATATGACACCCTCCTTGACTCTTCCAGACTTTTCATCTATTCCTTCTCAACCTGTTCAGCGCCCCTTTGATGTGCAGTCTTCCCCATTAGAATGGGAAGCTCTTTGAAAGGAGAGACTGTCTTTCTCTTTGGCTTGTATTTGTATTCCCCGCACTTAGCACACTGTTTAGCAATAGTAAGCACTTAGTAAATGTTTGTTGACTTCAAGGTTGAAGGTTTGTGAACTGAATTCCTGTTTGAAAACAGAAAATCTGGTTCCTAGTTCGAAAGATCTAGGAGAAAATCACTAATAAAAAGAAATACAAACCAAAACACCCCTGAGGCTTTGTTTCATATGCAGGAAATTAGCAAAAATGACCAAAAAATGGAAATAGTTGATGTTGGAGCCTGCAGGAAAACAGGCACACAGATAACTTGTTGGTGAACCTGCAAAGCAGCCCAACTATTTTGAAAGCAATTTAGAATTATGCTTTTAAAAGTAACTAAGATCATAGGGGCAGAGCCAAGATGGCAAAGAAAAGGCAAGGGCTCACCTGAACTCCCAATTCCCCTTCAAAAAACTGTAAATAACCTCTGAAACAAGTTCTAGAGTGGCAGAACCCACAAAATGATGGAGTGAAATAACTTTTCAGCCCCAAAACAACGTAGGTCAGCAGGAAAGGTCTATCACAGGGGGAGAGAGTGGAGCACAGGCAAACCAGCAGCAGCCCTTGGGGGCAACTGAATCAACAGTGGCAGTGGCTTCTTCCAGAGCTCTCAGCCACAGAGGTAAGGAGGGCTGGACGACTGGTCAAAAGGAGATTACAGGGGTCCCCCTTTGAAGGTGATGAATGGAGGGCTCTGTTGCACTTGCCCATACTCGATACAGTCCCCAGGGTGAGGTGGCGCACTAGCACTGCAGAGCTTGAAGCTGCAGTGGAGCGGGAACCTTGGTCACAGTTTTAGGGCAGACCAAAGCAAAGGCGGGAGAGTAGTAAATACACTTCTCCTTAGATTATTAGATTTCTTAGATTCTCCTGTTTTTCACCTTGGAAAAACTGAAAGCTTACAGACCTCAGAACTAGCTGCACAAAAGCAAAACCCTGAAGCTTGGGACATTGCTCCCTCTACCCCAGGAACAGAGAATAACTTTAAAATGTAAAGTTAAAAGTTAAGAAACCGGCTGGGAAAGTAAGCAAACAACAACAACAACAACAAAAAGAACCCCAACCATAGAAAGTTACATATGGTACAGGGAAGTTCAAACCCACAACACAAAAGAAGATAATAAAGTCAACATATCTATCCAAGTCTCAAGGAAAAAATATGATTGGTCTCAGGCCCCCAAAAGAATTCCTAGAAGAGCTCAAAAAGGATTTTAAAAACCCAAACAAGAGAGCTAGAGGAAAAATTGGGGGAAAGAAATGTCAGATGCAAGAAAATCATGAAAGAAGAGTCAAACAGCTTGGCAATGAGGTCCAAAAAAATACTGAAGAAAATACACCTTAAAAAACAGAAAGGCAAATGGTATAGAAGCACGAAAATCCAGTGAAGAGATAAATGCCCTAAAAAGTAGAATTGGGCAAATGGAAAAAGGTTATCAAAAATAAACTGAAGGAGAACTCCTTAAAAGCAGAAACTGGCCACACAGAAAAAGAGGTACAAAAATTCACTGAAGAAAAGAACTCCTTAAAAAAAGGAATTGGTCAAAGGAAAAAGGAAGTACAAAAGCTCACTGAAGAAAATAATTCCTTAAAAATTAAAACTTGGGTAAGTGGAATCTAACTGACTCTATAAGACATTAAAAATCAATAAAACCAAATCAAAGAATGAAAAGATAGAAGAAAATATGAAATAGCTCAATGAAAAACTGAACTGGAAAATAGATCAAGGAGAGATTATTTATTTTAATCCATTATTAAATTGACAAAATAAACAGATAAATAAATAAATAGATGAGTTAGCAAAAAATAAAGAAAGAAAGAAAGGGATTATGGATACCTAAAGCCCATGATCAGAAGAAGAGCCTGCACATCAGAAATTATCAAGCAAAATAATTCTGGTATCCAAGAACCAGAGGGTTAAAATAGAAATAAGAAAATCCACCAATCACCTCCTGAAAGAGATCCCAAAATGAAAACTTCCAGGAATACTAAGCCAAATTCCAGACTCTAAGGTGAAGGAGAAAATATTACAAGTAGTCAGAAAGAAACAATTTAATATATATACCCCATAGTCAGGATAAGAAAGATTTAGCAGGTTCTACATGAAAGTATTAAAGGGCTTAGAATATAATCTTCTGGAGGGCAAAGGAGCTAGGATTACCTAAACAGCAAAACTGAGTATGTCCTTCAGAGGAAAAAATGGACATTCAATGAAATAGAGACCTTAAGCATTACTGATGAAAAGACCAGAGCTGAATAGAAAATTTTGACTTTCAGATACAAACTCAAAAGCATAAAAAAGTAAACAGGAAGAGAAATCTTAGAATTCAATAAGATTAAATGGTTTACATTCTTCATGAAAGATGATACTTGTAATTCCTAAGAACTTTCTCATTATTAGGTCAGGTAGAAGGAGTATGTTATAAAGGACAGGGGTGAGAGCTTGATATGATGTATGATATCTAAAAAAAATTAAGTGGTGAGAAAGAGGAATGCACTGGGAAAGGGGAAAAGGGAGAGGTAGAAGGGGAGAAATTGTCTCACATAAAAAGTACAGAAGAGCTTTTACAGTGGAGAGGAAGATAGGAATGGGGTGGGGTGGATATGTGAACCTTACTCTCACTGGAATTGGCTCAAAGAACCAACTCAGTGGGTATTGAAATCTATCATACCCTACCAGAAAAGTAGGAGAGGGAGGGGTATAAAGAAGAGGCATGGAGGGCTAATAGAAGGGAAGGCATATTGGAGGAGGCAGTAGTAAGAAAACTAAACATTTTTGAGGATGGAAAGAGTGAAAGGAGAGAAAGTAGGATAAAATGGAGGGAAATATGATGGAGGGAAATAGTCCGTAACTCCTAACTGTGAAAAAATTTTACAACAAGTTTTTTTTGATAAAGGCAATTTATAAAATAAGAGTTATTTTCTAATGGTAAATGGTCAGTTTTCAGGAAAAAGAAATCAAAGCTATAGTCATATGAGGAAAATGCTCTAAATCACTGATTAAAGAAATGCAAATAAAATCACTATGAAATACCCATCTCATACCTATCAGATGAGCTAATATGACAGAAAAGAAAATGACAAATGTTGAAAGGGATGTGGGAAAATTGAGACACTAAGGTATTGTTGGTGGTGTGTTGGAATGGATTCAACCATTCAGTAGAGTAATTTGGAACTATGCCCAAAGAACTATCAAACATCAATCCCCCATACCCTTTGACTCAACAATACCATCTATATTCCAAAGAGATTAAAAAAAAAAAGGAAAAGGACCTATATGTACAAAAAATATTTATAGTAGCTTTTATAGTGCAAAGAAATTAGAAATCTGAGGGATGCTCATCAATTTGGAATGGCTGAAACCGGTTATGGTATGATTATGATGGAATAATATTGTCCTACAAGAAATGACACTCAGAAAAATGTGGAAAGACTTACATGAACTGATGCAGAGTGAATTGAGCAGAACCAGGAGAACATTGTACATGGTGATAGTAATGTTGTATGATAATCAACTCTCAGCCATACAGTGATCATTGGAAGGACTCATGATGAAAAATCTATCTACCTCCAAAGAAAGAGTCGATGGAGACTGAATGCAGATTGGAGCACATTTTCTTTTACTTTCTTTTTCTTGGGTTTGTTTGTTTTTTGGTCTGTGTTTTCTTTCACAACATGACTAATATGGAAACGTTTTACATAACTGTGCATGTGTAGCCTAATATCAAAGTGCTTTCTCAATAAAGGAAGAGGAAAGAGAGGGAAGGGGAGAATTTGGAATTCAAAATTTTAAAAAACAAACATTAAAAATTGTTTTTACATGTAATTGAGGAAAAAATTAAATATTAACTTTTAAAAATTAAAATAACAAATATGTCCATACCCTTTTATCCCACTGCATGGCATATATCCCATAGAGTTCAAAGATAGAAAGACAAGGGGGCGGAGCCAAGATGGCGGAGAGGAAGCAGCAAGCTGCCTGAGCTCTCCTTCTGTTCCTTCAAAACGAACATTAAATCAAGCCCTCTGGACGGATCTGAAACTACAGAACCTGCAAAGAGACAGAGAGACACAGTCTCAACCAGAGATAATTTAGAAGACTTCAGGAAAGGTCGGTCTGACTCGGGGCAAAAAAGGGAGGGCCCAGCGCAGGGCAGCAACCCAGCGCCAAGGGGGTCAGGGCACGTCAGCAGGAGCTGCGGGCCCACAGTCGAACAACCTGAGGCTCCCGGGACCTGGTCCAAAAATCTGGTGGCCAAGAAGGACAGTGGAAAAAACCTATGCACCGGCTGAGAGCGGACACGAACGGCGGGATCAGACGCCGGGGTCTGGCGCCTGGTGGCCCAGCACAATCAGGACAGGAAGTGCAGGGCGGGGGATCTCACACACCATAAAGGCCCTCAGAGTAAAAGCCCCGGTCACACAGCACCCTATACACCTGCACAAGAAGCCCAAACAGGGCCCTGGTGCCCCCCAGAGCAGACCTCAACTTAAAGAATAACGAATAGGCTGCAAAATGAGTAAGAAGAAAAAAAGAGCCCCTCTCCATTGAGAGCTTCTGTATCAATAGGAAGAAGCCCAACACAACTCAGATGAGGACAATAGCTCAAATAGGCTACATCTGACGCCTCACAAGGGAAGGTGAATGGTCGCAAGAACAAAAAGCCTTCCTGGAAGAGCTCAAAAAGGATTTTAAAATCCATTGCAAGAGGTAGAAGAAAAAATGGGGAGAGAAATGAAGCAAAACAAAAAAACTATGAAAAAGAATCAGCAGCTTGGAAAAGGAAGCTGAAGAAAACAAAAAGCCTTAAAAAATTCATTTGGCCAAATGGAAAAAAAAGCTGCATAATCTCACTAAAGAAAACAATACCTTAAAAAATTCACTTGGCCAAATGGAAAAAAAGCTGCATACTTCTCACTGAAGAAAACAATACCTTAAAAATTCACTTGGCCAAATGGAAAAAAAAGGTGCATAATCTCACTGAGAAAACAATGCCTTAAAAATTAAAGTGGGACAGTTGGAAGATAAGGAATCCATGAGACACCAAGAATCAGTCAAGCAGAATAAAGAAAATGAAAAAATAGAAGAAAATGTGAAATACTCATTGGAAAGGACAACAGATCTGGAAAACAGATCAAGGAGAGACACTTTGAGAATCATTGGACTGCCTGAAAGCCAATGACCAGAAAAAAGAATCTAGACACCATATTCCAGGAAATTATTAAGGAGAATGCCCTGATATCCTAGAATCAGAGGATAAAAATCATCATTGAAAGAATCCACCGATCACCTCCTGAAAGAGACCCCAAAAGGAAACTCCAAGGAATATTGTAGCAATTCCAGAGTTATCAGGTGAAGGAGAACTACTCCAAGCAGCCAGAAAGAAGCAATTTAAATATCATGGAGCCACAGTCAGGATTGCTCAGGACCTGGCAGTCCTTCCACCATTAAAGGACCGCAAGGCTTGGAATATGATCTTCGGAAGCAAAGGAGCTTGGATTGCAGCAGAGAATCTATACCCAGCAAAAATGTGCATCTTCTTTCAGGGGAAAAGATGGACATTTAATGACATTGGGGACTTTCAATCTTTACCTGGTGAAAAGACCAGAACTGAATAGAAAATTTGATTCTCACATACAAGACTCAAGAGAAGTTTAAAAAGGTAAACAGAGGGGAAAAAAAAGTTACCCTATTAGGTTAAACTGTTTATATCTCTACACAGGAAGATAATACTCATAACTCTTAAGAACTGTAAATGTATAGGGCAGAGAGAAGGACTTTATATAGAGGGTATAAATATAAAATTGTCTTTGATGTGATGATACAAAAGAATTAAGGGGATAAAAAAGGGAGTCTATGGGGAGGAGAGGAAAGGGGAGGTGGAATGGGATGAACTTATATCATATGAAGAGGTGGAAAAAACCTATTACAATAGAGGGAAAGAAGGAGGGGGGAACATGGTTTTCAACCCCTATTCTCATTAGATTTGACTCAAAGAGGGAATAACCATATACGTTCATTGGGATAAAGAAACTTAACTCATTCTTTAGGGAAACAAAAGGGGAAGGGAAAGGGGGGACTGATAGAAGGAGGACAAAGCAAGGAGAAAAGGGGTAAAGAAAAGCAAGGGGGGTGATAAAAAGGGAGGGCAGACTCGGGGGAGGCAGGGGTAAGAAGTAAAACGTCGGTGAGGAGGAATAGGGTGAAAGAAGGGGGGAAAAGTACAAAGGGGGTAAATAGAATGGAGGGGATAAGACAGTCAGTAATAATAACTGTGAATGTGAATGGGATGAACTTGCTATAAAACGGAAGCGAATTGCAGAGTGCATTAAAACCAGAACCCTACAATATGCTGTTTACAAGAAACACATTTGAAGCAGAGAGATACACACAGAGTAAGGTAAAAGGCTGGAGCAGAATATATTATGCCTCAGCTAAGTAAAAAAGGCAAGGGTAGAATCCTTATCTCAGACAAAGTGCAGCAAAAATAGATCTCATTAAAAGAGATAAGGAAGGAATTACTACTTACTTAAAGGTACTATAGATAATGAAGTAATATCAATATTAAATATGTATGCGCCAAGTGGTATCGCATCCACGTTCTTAGAGGAGAAGTTAAATGAGTTACAAGAGGAATTAGATAGTAATACTATACTAGTGGGGATCTGAATCTCCCCCTCTCAGAATTAGATAAATCTAGCCAAAAAATAAAAGAAGAAGTGAACGAGGTTGTGAATAGATTACTAGAAAAAGTTAGACATGATAGATGTCTGGGAAAATTGAATGGGGATAGAAAGGAATATACCCCTTTTTCTCAGCAGTACATGGCACATTTTCAAAAATTGCCCTGTATTAGGGCACAAAAACACTCATAGTCAAATGATAGAAAGGCAGAAATAGTAAATACATCCTTCTCAGATCATGATGCAATAAAAATTACATGTAAGAAGAGCCAGGGAAAAGTAGAATGAAAATCAATTGGAAAACTAAATAATTTCATTCTAAAGAATGAATGGGCCCAAACAAGAAATCATAGAAACACTCAATAACTTTATCCAAGAGAATGACAATAATGAGACAACATACCAAAATCTATGGGATGCAGCCAAAGCAGTGCTTGGGAAAATTTATAGCTCTAAATGCTTACATGAATAAAAAGAGAAAGAGGAGATTAATGAATTGGGCATGCAACTTAAAAAGTTAGAAAAAGAACAAATTAGAAATCCCCCAATTAGACACTAAATTAGAGATCTGAAAATTAAAGGAGAAATTAATAAGATTGAAAGCAAAAAAACTATAGAATTAATCAATAAAATCAGAGCTGGTTTTATGAAAAAACCAATAAAATAGATAAAATATTGGTTAATTAGATTAAAAAAGAAGAACACCAAATTACCAGTAATCAAAAATGAAAAGGGTGATGTTACCACCAATGAAGTGGAAATTAAAGCAATAATTAGGAATTATTTTGCCCAACTGTATGCCAATAATTTGACAATCTAAATGAAATGGATGAATATTTACAAAGATACAAACTGCCCCAGGTTACACTGAAGAGGAAATTAATCCTTAAATAAACCCCATATTAGAAAAAGAACTTGAACAAGCTATTAATGAACTCCCTAAGAAAAAATCCCCAGGGCAGATGGGTTTACGGGTGAATTTTACCAAACAATTTAAAGAACAATTAATTCCAAAATATACAAATTATTTGGAAAAACTAGGTGAAGACGGAGTTATACCAAATTCGTTTTATGACACAAATATTGGTGGTGATACCAAAACCAGGCAAAGCAAAAAACAGAGAAAGAAAATTATAGACCAACTCTCCCTAATGAATATTGATGCTAAATCTTAAATAAGATATTAGCAAGGAGATTACAGCAAGTGATCACCAGGATAATACACTATGACCAGGTGGGATTTATACCAGGAATGCAGGGCTGTTCAAATTAGGAAAACTATTAACCTAATCAACCACATCAATAAGAAAACCAACCAAAAACATATGATTAATTTCAATAGATGCAGAGAAAGCTTTAGACAAAGTACAAGCACCATTCCTATAAAACACTAGAGAGTTTAGGAATAGGGGGAGCTTTCCTCTAGGAATAATAAAACAGTATCTACCTAAAGCCATCAGCAAGTATTATATGCAATGGAGATAAATTAGAGGCCTTCCCAATAGATCAGGGGTGAAACCGGGATGTCCATTATCACCCCTATTATTTAATATTGTCCTAGAATGTTCGCTTTAGCAATCAGAGAAGAGAAGGGAATTAAAGGAATTAGAACAGGCAAGGAGGAAACAAAAACTATCACTCTTTGCACGATGATATGATGGTATACTTAAGGAATCCTCGAGAATCAAGTCAAAAATTACTTGAAACAAAATTAAACAACTTTAGCAAAGTAGCAGGATATAAAATAAACTCCACATAAATCACTCAGCATTTCTCTACAATGACCAACAAAGTCCAGCAGCAAGCGATAGAAAGAGAAATTCCATTTAAAGTAACGGTAGATAATATAAATACTTGGGAATCTACTTGCCAAGACAACCCAGGAACTCTTGAACACAACTACAAACCTCTTCACACAAATCAAATCAGATCTAAATACTTGGAAAGATATCAATTGCTCATGGATAGGCAGAGCTAATATAGTAAAAATGACAATACTGCCTAAATTAATTTAATTATTCAGTGCCATACCAATCAGACTACCTAAAAATTATTTTATATAGCTAGAAAAATAATAACCAAAATTCATCTGGAAAACAAAAAAATCAAGAATATCAGGGAAATAATGAAAAAAAATTCACAGGAAGGTGGGTTAGCGGTACCAAACCTGGAGCTTTACTATAAAGCGGCAGTCATCAAAATATCTGGTACTGGCTAAAAAATAGAGTGGTAGATCAATGGAATAGGCTAGGCTCAGGAATGCAGTAGTAAAATGACACTAGTAATGTAGCTGTTTGATAAACCAAAGACTCCAGCTTCTGGAATAGGAACTCAGTATTTGACAAAAACTGCTGGGAAAATGGAAGATAGTATGGCAGAAATTAGGCATAGACCAACAATCTTACACCTTACTACTAAAATAAGGTCAAAATGGATCCATGATTTAGACATAAGAGGTGATACCTAGGTAAAATTAGGGAGAGAAAGGAATAGTGTACCTATCAGATCTTTGGAAAGGAAAACAGTTTTTGACAAACAAGAGATAGAGTATATTATAAAATACAAAATGGATGATTATGATTATATTAAATTAAAAAATTTTTGTACAAACAGAAGCAATGCATCCAAATTGGAAGGGAGGCGACCGCTGGGAAACAATTTTGAGACCACGTGCTTCTGATAAAGGCCCTCATCTCTAAAATATATAGGGAATTAAATCAAATTTATAAGAATCACGTCATTCCCCAATTGAGAACTGGTCAAAGGATATGAACAGGCAGTTTTCTGATGAAGAAACCAAAGCTATCTTTTCCCATATGAAAAATGCTCTAAATCTCTAAGCATTAGAGAGATGCAAACTAAAACAACTCTGAGGTACACCTGACACCTATCAGATTGGCTAAAATGACAAAAAAGGAAGCTACATAAATGTTGGAGAGGCAGTGGGCAAAATTGGAACACTAATGCATTGTAGGTGGAGCTGTGCGCTGACTCCAACCCATTCTGGAGAGCAATTTGGCATTATGCCCAAAGGGCGATAAAGCTGTGCATACCCTTTGACCCAAGCAATACCAACTTTTAGGTCTTTTGCCCAAAGAAATCATGGAAGGGGGAAAGGGACCCACATGTACAAAAATATTTATAGCTGCTCTTTACGTGGTAGCAAGAATTGGAAGTTGAGGGGGTGCCCATCAATTGGGGAATGGCTGGACAAGTTGTGGTATCTGCATACAATGGAATACTATTGTGCTGTAAGAAATGATGAGCAGGAAGAGTTCAGAGAAACCTGGAGGGTCTTACGTGAGCTGATGATGAGTGAGATGAGCAGAACCAGAAGAACATTGTACACAGTATCATCAACATTGAGTGTTGACCTACTGTGATGGACTATATTCTTCTCACCAATGCAATGGTACAGAAGAGTTCCAGGGAACTCATGATAGAAGAGGATCTCAAATCCAAGAAAAAAAAGAAAGAAAGAACTGTGGAGTATAGATGCTGATTGAACCATACTATTTCTTTTGTTTTGGGTGCTGTTGGTTTTTTTTTTTTCTTTCTATTTTGAGGTTTTGCATCACTGCTCTGATTCTTTCTCTTGTAACAGGATTAATGCAGAAATAGGATTAATGTTATTATGTGTATATATATGTGTGTGTGTGTGTATATATATATATATATATATATATATGTATATGTATAGAGATATATAGATATAACCTATATCAGATTACCCGCTGTCTAGGGGAGGGGGGAGGGGGGAGGGAGGGGTGGGAGGGAGAAAAATCTGAAATTGTAAAGCATGTATAAACAAAAGTTGAGAACTAAAAAAAATAAATAAATAAATAAAATTTAAACAAAACAGAAAGACAATACTATATATACTAAAATATCAATAGGACTTAAGAACTTTACATGGTAGCAAAGAACTGGAAACAAAAGTATGACTCAATCAATTGGGGAGTGGATGAACAAACTTGTGGTACAAGAAAATAATAGATATTGCTACACTCATAAAAATGGAGACTACAAAGAAAAGATACAGGCTGAAGTAAGCAGAACAGGAAAACAATGTAAACAACAACTAAAACAATGCAAAAAGAACAAAATATAAAACTGACACTGGGTAATTATACTGACCAAGCTTGGCCTGAAGTTGAGAGGAGGTACCTTTCTCACTTTCACTGAAGTGATGGAGGACCATGGGTGTGAAATACCGCCTATATTGTTAGAACTGGTGGATATGTTGGTTAAATATTATTGAATCTGTTTTTCCCCCTCTTTCTTTTATATTTTTCAACTGGCTGGATAGGATAGGGGAGGGATCTATTTGGAAATGAATGAGATCAAAGCAAAGAGCATCAATAAAAATAAGATATAATTTTAAAAATAAATAAATAAAAGGCTGGGGATGCTAGAGAGCTCTGCACAATCCGAAGGACAATGATAATGCATGATAACTTATTCTACTCCCCACATCCAAGAACAAGATGTCACTTAAGCAATTTACCTTCACTCTTACCTCACCTCCTTGTCTTCTCACTATGCCCATCTCTCACTTTCTCTACATGGGACTTTCTCATACTCTGTGGCAACATCTCTGATGTCTGGTATCTCCTTGCTGTGCTTTTTTCCTTCTATTTCTTTTCCAGCACTTTTGTTTTTCTTTCCTTATTTATCTCCTCATAGCACAGAACTGAAGTACATGTATTCCTGCTTGCCATGAAGATGCTGAACAGTGTTATGTTCTTTTTCTTTTCTTTTCTTTTCTTTTTTTTTTGCTGAGGCAATTGGGGTTAAGTGACTTGCCCAGGGTCACACAGCTAGTAAGTGTTAAGTGTCTGAGGCTCAGGTTCTCCTGACTCCAGGGCAGTGCTCTATCCACTGCGCCACCTAGCTGCCCCCTTTTCTTAATTTTTAAAGCTAGTAAGTAGAACCAATTCTATTTATTTCTCTATCTAAAGCCCTTACCCACCCCACTAAGTAAATTGCATTGCTTTTTACTTATCTATAGCCTTCTCCTGAATTTTTTCTCTGGGTCAGTGGGCCTTGGTAGAAAAGGGATTCCCATCTCTGACCTAACCAGGGGCAACTGCTACCTCCAGCCTCCTAGAGAGGTTGGGAGAAGAGCCTAGATGCTCTGTTCTTCCCTTTCCCCAAAGGCACTGCAGATCACTTCTAAGGCAGAATTTTGGCAAGTGTACATAAGTACACTTATGCAAATCCTATTTCTAGCTTCAACAATGCTGTTTTGAACATTATATGGGATTCTTAATTCTTACAGCTAAAGTCACATTATCTCGCCAGGCTCTACTACCAAGTATATAGTTACTGAAATAGCCAACATTTAAATAAGTGAGATTCTGACACACCAAAACCAAATTATGTTTGAGGTTTACAGAGTAATGGTTTATTGGAAGGAAAAAAAAATACTATAATGTTTTTTTAAAAGTCACATTAACATATCTGTTTTGCCCCATTAAAATCAAGTTCCAAAATGCATTGATACTTTTCATACACCCCTTGAATTATTTTTTTTAACAGCAAAGAAAAATCTCCATGTTATAAGGAAACATCTGGGATAGACTTCAGAAAGAAGACAAGAAAGCAATAAAACGTGGGACAGAAAATAATAGTGAAAACTAAACCATGATCGCTTAACATGCTTTCCATTCTCATGCCTAACAAATTCTACAAATCCTTTGGTATTTGCTTTACAGGCTGGAGAGAAATATGAAAACAAAGCGAGCCTGCAAATAGAAAAGGGACCTACTACAGTCTTTCTAGGTTATGGCTTCAAGGACAGATTCCTGCTGATGAAAGAGAAAGAGAGATGTTAACAAGGGTGTTAATTGGAAGAAACTCCACTTCCCAGAGTCAAACTAAAAAGGCCCAGTATTCCTGGCAGGCAGCTCACTATTCAAACAGACTGTCTATACAGTGGAATGAAATCCTATCAGATTATTCCCATTTTTCCCTGTGAGGCACAAAGAGCAGGTGTTGGCTGCAATGTCACAACTCAGAGACTCCCCAAATGACATTATTTTCTTTTCACTATGGAATCCTTCCAGATTAACTAGAACAAGGAGTTTCAACATGACCTGGTCAATGCACTTAAAAGACTTCAGAGAATTGGTTTGGTGTATACCCATGGCAGCATCCGGACCATCACCAGAAGAAGGTATGATGCCATTGTTTAATCCTATTGACACAGAAGCTGAGATGAGCTAACTGGCCAGAAATGAACTGGAACTCTAAGTTGTCTTGAGCAGTTTATTTGAGAGCATCAGTCTAGAGGTGGAAGGAAGGGCTCTCTCTGAGTCTCAGTTTCCTCATCTGTAAAATGAGGGCTTTGAGTTTGATCATCTCTAAGTCTTTTAAATTCTAAATCTATGATCTGATTGGCCTTCAACTCAGAGAGAGCTGTGTTTTAATTCCAGGTCTGGCACTAACTGATTATGTGACCTGTGTAATGATTGGAATGACGCCACCTACTGGAAACTTGCTGTGGGAAAGCTCCACCATGAGGAAAATGCCTCAGAGGCATTGTGGCTTTTCCTTGGCGTCAGGAAATGACGTTTGCTCATGGGTGCTGTCTATCAAGTCTACCAGCCAATCAACTGGAGGAGCCTCCTATGGTCTGGGAGGAGACAGGAAGGAGGAAAGGGAGCCTGCGCAGAGAGCCCTGGGGCTTTTGGGCTTCCTGACTTGATGGTGGTGGCGGCAGAGGACTTCACAGGAAATTTGAGGAAAGATAGGACTGCCAGGCTGTTAGAATTCTGTTCTCAATCTTTTTCTTTCTATTTTCCAATAAACCCTAAAAACCTAAACTCGTTTTATCAGTGATTTTTAGTCAGTTCCCCCAAACTGGGGGGAACAGATTAGAATCCACATTTAGAATCTTAAATACACATCTGCATGTTTCCTGGTAAATCCAATAAATGAGAAGGGCAGACCAGCTGACCACCTTTCACTTCTGATCTTGTATTTTTCTATTTTTCTAGGCTCTTAGCACTGACTTCCTTTGTGACTCCTAGCAAATCTTGAGAGTAAAACTCTCCTAGTTAAATTTCCCCCATTTAAAAAAAGAAAAGATTAAGATGACATCAATAATGTCAAAGTAGCTATGATGGGAAATTAAGTGATAATAAAGAACTCTTAAAAGTGATATTATAAATGATCAGGCATTTCATAAATAACATTCATACCTCAAGAGTAAATTAAAGCACTACCCCCAGAAGGGTATGAAATGCAGATTCATATCCCAAACTCACTAAGAACAAATGGCATGAATTCCACAGTCCCCACTCTGTCCTGAGTGGAGACAGCAAAAATCACTTGAAAAATATCATAGCTGGCATGGTTTTGTGTTGACAGCTAAGATCTGAGTTTGCACAGGGTAAGATAAAGCAAATACTAAGCTGGAGGAATGAAGCCAAAACTTAATAGGAAGCAACCACTTTCAAATATACACCTGGACAACTCTTCTCTGCAGAGATAGAATGTGGTGCCATAGGAAAAGGGACAGACTCATTGACAGCAAAGTTTGAGTGTCAGATATTAATTTAGAGACCAGACAAGGCAAAATAGCAGACGTATTAGTGTTCCAGGTTCGGCACTTACTAGCTGCATGAGCATGGACAAGTCAATTTACCTCTTAGAGACTAAGTACATATTTGTAGAATGGGGATAAACACTTCCACTACCTACCTCACAGGGTGGTGAGGAAGAAAGAGGTTTGTAAATCTTTAATAGCTAGATAAGTGTATGCAGTTGATATTAAGTATTAGTGGGAAAGAAATTCAACTCGGTCTGTTTGGCCCCAGAGAGCAGAAGGAGAAGTGAGAGGTTGCAATTGAAAAGAACAAATTAGGCTTGGTGTCAGGGAAAACTTCCTACTAATTAGAGCTGCCAAAGAAGAGAGCAACAATAAAACACAAAAAACACGGAGAGAGAGAGAAAGAAAATTTCAAAAAGAAGCTTTCTTCTACTAAAAGGGCAACACAAACACAGGGCGATTGTTACTACCTTGTTAAATTTACATAAACTTAAAAAAAAATGTATATGAGAGGAAGTCATGATTTCATAGACATTCCTGGAATTTTGTGTTTGATGATTGTTAAGTCGATTAAAAGAAATCAAAGGGAATAACCAACGAGAGTTATGAAAATCAGGAATGGCGGCCTCCATTGGAGGTCTGAACAAAGGCAGGATCGCCATTTGTCAGTAATGTTGAAGACAGGATTCTTGCCATCTGGGGTCCCTTACAATTCTGAGACTCTGTAATCATTATCATCATTATCATTACTATTATTAAGAGGAGAGAGATAAGGGAACTCCTTCAACCAACGCCTTCTCTACAACTTATAGAGTCACCTGAAATGTGGAAAAGCCTAAATGACTTGGTCACATAGCCAGAGTGGGATGGGGGCAGGACCTGAACCCAGGGCTTCCTGCCTCTGAGGCTGGTTCTCTATATGCTATACCACATGACCTCTCACAATGACAGGAATGACGATGGTGAGGCAGATGATGGCAACAAAGACACTTTGTTCAGATTGACAGATTAGCAGAATGCTGTGGACATAGCACACTTGGATTTCAGGAAGGCAACTGATAAGGTTTTTAAAGAAGTCCTTATACATGGCAATATCGATAAGGTATACTTAGGAGAATTTAGAACAAATTGCATATCCTGACCAAAAGAGCAGGAATTAATGGATTGATTTTAACCTGGAAGGATTGTTCTAGGAATAAGAAGAAAGGTAGTAGTTGCAGAGAAGTGGATTTGGGGTCAAACTAGATGAACAATGGAGGGAGTTCTGGGCATGGAGTCAGGAAGACTCATCTTTCTGAGTTCAAATCTGGCCTCAGACATTTACTGGTTCTGTGACTTTGGGCAAGTCACTTAACCCTGTTTGCCTCAGTTTCCTTGTTTGTAGAATGACCTGTAGAAGGAAATGGCAAATTATTCCAGTGTCTCTGCCAAGAAAAACGCCAAATGGGATAATTAAGAGTTGGACATGTCTGAAAAACTACTCAACAACAAGAACAAGTAACAAAGGAAAAATTAATAGGAAGAGTTGCCCAAAAGTGATTGAGAATGAACTGACTCAGGCAACTTCCTCTAGAGAGTTTCAAAAAGAATAGAAAAGAGAGCAGCAAAGATGGTGTAAGTAGGAAGAAACACATCCAAGCTCTCCCCCAAAACTTTCCCAACAAAGTCATACAGAGAGAACCAGACCAAGTCATAATCAAAAAGTCCAAGGAAAAATCAGTCATTTTTCCAGTCAAGGTTAGAATATGGAGACAGGAAGAGGTCTGGGGGGATGCAACCTAGCTGGGAAGATGCTTTTCCCCTCAGACTCAAGTGGGGCCTGTAGCTATGGACTGGTGCAAGCAACAATCACCAATGCAAGAGGGACAGGCCAGATGCTGTGGATAGAATAGGGATCGCTCTGTCTCACTGACTGCAAAAATAGACTTGATTAAAAGATAAAGAAGGAAACTACATTTTCTTGAAAGGTCTGTTAATGCAAATACAAAGAATTAATATGAATACTTAGTAGATATGCACCAAAAGGCATAGCACCTAAATTCCTAAAGGAAAAGCAAAAGGTGTTATAAGGAGAAATAAATACTAAAACTCTAATAGTGTGGAAGAAAGAAATTAAGGACTTAAATATATATTTTTAAAGTTATAAATGATAGCTCTTTGTAATTATTGAATGGAAATAAAAAAGAGTATACATATTTTCCACCTATGCAAGGCATTTTTATAATAACCATAAAAGCCTCCCAAAAAATACAGGAAAGCAAAAGTATTTAAAAAATTACTTATAATTCAATAAAATTATATTTAATAAAAGGCCACTGAATAAAGAACCAAAATTTAGTTAAAGAATAATTCATTTACTTTTAAACAATTGGTGCGTCAAAGAACAAACTACAGAAACAACAGCTAATCTAATCAAATAATGACAACAGAATGTCATACTAAATTGTGGAATATGTATGTAGCCAAAGTAGTCTTTAGGGGAAAATGTATCTCTAGACATTTTCATCAATAAAATAAAGGAATGAAAAACCCAGATAAATGAATTAGGCATATAACTAATAAAACTACAAAACCAAAAATTTTTAAAGTCCCATTAAACAACAAAAGGGAAATCCTAAAAATTAAAAATCAGACTTGTAAACAAATATACCACTGAATTAATAAATAAACTAAGAGCTTGCATGGGGGGAGGGTGCAGTGTAGAATAATAATAAATGAATTAATGCTAAATTTTTTTAAAGAGAAAGCCAAATTAGCGATATAAAAAACAATTCACAACAAATAAAGAAATAATTAGAAACTATTTTCTCAATTATATGCCACTTAAATGAAATGGATTTAGTCAGTCAATAAACATTTATTAAGCATCTACTATGTGCTAAGCACTATGCCAATCAATGGGAATACAAAAAGAGGCAAAAGACAGTCCTTTCCCTTAAGGAGCTCACAATCTAATTGGGGAAACAACAAGCAAGCAAAGATGTGCAAAATAATATATATAGATATAGAATACATGGGGAATTATTAAGAAAGGGAAGGCACCAGAATTAAGAGGAGTTAGAAAGGATTCCTATAGAAGATGCAATTTTAATGGATGAATGTCTACAAAAGGAGTAAAATGTACAAAACAAATAATGCCCAGAATAAAAAGATAATTTGAATAATCCAGAAAAATAAATGTACGAAGATATAAATGAGCTCACAAAGGAAAAACAAACTCTAGTAGTACCTAGTGGTACCAGATAGATTTACAAGCAAATTCTATCAGATGTTCAAAAAACAATTAATGATGACCTAAATGGTTTGAAAAAATAAAAAGGAAAGAATCCTACCAAAATCCTTCTGTGATACAAATATGATCTTGATACCTAAAGCCAGGAGGTGTCAAAAGAGAGAAAGAAAACTATAGATCAATATCCCTAAGAAACACTGATGCAACAACTATAAATAAAATAATAGCAAAAAGGCTACAGTAACATATCATACAGAGAAGTATATATCATGAAGAGGCTGGGTTTACACAGAAATGCAGGATTGGTTCAACATTAGGACCATAATAATAACATCAAAAATAATATTATTAGAACAATAGATATAGAAAGTTTTTGAAACCCCATTCCCTTAACATTCATTCTTGTTAAAAGCACTAGAAAATATAAGAATAAATGGACCTTGGGGCAGCTAGGTGGCGCAGTAGATAGAGCACCGGCCCTGGAGTCAGGAGTACTTGAGTTCAAATCGAGCCTCAGACACTTAACACTTACTAGCTGTGTGACCCTGGGCAAGTCACTTAACCCCAATTGCCTCACAAAAAAAAAGAAAGAAAGAAAAAAAAAGAATAAATGGACCTTTCCTTAATATAAATAGAATGTATCTAAAACCAAGAGGTAGCTTTATTATATATTTGTCATCGTTATTGAGTCATGTCCATTTGGTTGGGGTTTTTTTGGCAAAGACACTGGAGAGATTTGCCATTTCCTTCTCTAGCTCATTTTACAGATGAGGAAACTAAGGCAAACAAGGCTAAGTGACTTGCCCAGGGTCACACAGCTCGTAAGTATTTGAGGCCAAATCAAATATAGGAATATGAATCTTCCTGAGTTCAGGTCCAGCACTCTATCTACTGTGCCACCTACCTGTCATATATAATGGAGAAAAATTAGAGACCTTTCCAATAAGATCAGGGGCAAAACAGTGATGTCCATTTTCAACACTACTATTTGATATAGTGCTAGAAATTCTAGCTATAGCAGTATGACAAGAAAAAGAAATTATGGGAATAAACACAAGCCAAGGGAAAGTAAAACTGTAACTTTTACTGATTATATGATACTTAGAGAACCCTAGAAAGTCAACAAAAGTTGATTATAGTAAGTTTTTCTGATAAAGATTTTAATTTCAAGATAGACACTGAATCAAATTTATAAGAATACAAGTCATTCTCTAATTGATAAATGGTCAAAGGATATGAATCAAGAGAAATACAAGAAAAAAAAAGAAATACAAGTTATCTATGTGTTTCTATGTATATGTATAACCATATAAAAAGGCTCCAAATCCCTAGTAATTAAAGAAATGCAAATTAAAGTAACTCTGAGGTTCTACTTTACACGTATCTGACCCCCCCAAATGCAAAGGACAAATGTTAGGGAATCTGTGGGAAGAAAAATGCATTAAGACACTGTTGGTGGAGCTGTGAACTGGTACAGCCATTCTAGAAAGCAACTTTGACACAATAATACCACAAAAACCCCTTTGACCCAATAATACCACTCCAAGGTCTTTATAACAAAGAGATTAAAGAAAGAGGAAAAGGTCCTATATGTACAAACATATTTATAGCAGCTCTTTTTGTGGTAGCAAAGTATTGGAAACTAAAGTGGGGGTGACAAATTGGGGGATGACTGAACAAATATGGTATATGAATCTAATGAAATTCTATTTTGCTATAAGAAATGACGGAGATGATCTCATCAAAACCTGGGAAGATGGGGGCAGCTAGGTGGCGCAGTGGATAAAGCACTGGCCCTGGATTCAGGAGGACTTGAGTTCAAATCTGACCTCAGACACTTGACACTTACTAGCTGTGTGACCCTGGGCAAGTCACTTAAGCCCAATTGCCTCAAAACAAACAACAACAACAAAAAACCCCTGGGAAGACTTGTAGACAGGTGCAGAGCGAAGTTAGCAGAACCGAGAGAACAATTAATATAATAACAACAATATTGAAAAAACAACCTTGAAAAACTTAAGAACTCAAATATGATTCCATGGGACTGGAATAAGCGTGTTGCCCACCTCCTGACAAGAGGTAATGAAATAAGGTTAAAGAATTAAAACTTTTTATTTTTGGATGTGGCCAATGTGGGAATTTATTTTGTTGGCTGGATGTGGGTATGATTTTTTTTAACAAGGTTTTGTTTTTTCTGTTTTTTCCTCAGTGGGGATAGGATGCAAGAGAAAGGAAAAAAACAGATTTCTGCTTATTAAAAAAATTTAAATTATGGCACATTAATGTAATAGAATACTAGTATGCCATAAGAAATAATGAAGAAGATGTTTTTTGGAAAAACCTGGGAAGGCCTTGTAGGAATGGATGCAGTATGAAGTGAGTAGAACCAGGAAAACAATTTATAAAACAACAAACCTGTAAAGACAAACAACTTTGAAATGCATAAGAACTCTGGTCAACTCAAAGATCAACTGCCATTCCAAGGAAGTGGAATGAAGCATATTACTCAACTCCTGACAAGAGGTAATAGACTTTTTTTTTTTTTGGACATGGTCAACATGAAGATTTGTTTTTCTTGGCTTTTGCATATTTGTTACAAAAGCTTTGTTTTTCTTTTTCCCAAGTTAGGTGGGCAGAAAGAAAAAACTTATTTTTATTCATCAAAAAAATACAGTTTTAAAATAAGAGAGGGGAGTGGTTAGGGGTACGTGGAGAGAGAGGGAGAAAGAAAGAGAGAGAGAAAGAGGGGGGAGGAAGGGAGGGAGGTAAAGAAGTAGGGTAGGGATATCATAGAATGCATGCTTGTTTGGGTATTGGTTGGATAAAATGAATTCTGAAGACTCAATTCTGGGTTTCAGTGGTTCTATCATTCTGGGTCTGTCCTTAGTTCTTCTGTGGTTAGCATTTTTATCAAATGCTCAGAAAAAAAGGAACACGACTTCCCAAGTTTTCAGATGACAGGCTTAATTAAAGACAGTAACTAAAAAGATCTCGACAAAACATGAGATGAAATTTAACAGGAATGAGCATAATAAAGTCCTATAGTTACTTTCCAAAATCAACTACAGAAGTATAGGAAGCATGGTTAGTCAATGGTTCACAAGACTGCAAAAATCAAGATGAGTCAACCATTTAACATGTAATTCAATGAAACAACATCATTTATTAAGTGTCTTTTCTGGCTAAGTCACTGTGCCACATTATGCAAAAAAAGCTAATTCAATTTTAGGCTGCAATAAAAGAGGCAAAGTATCTAAAATGAGGGTGATAAGAGTCCTGCTTATTTGGAATATTGTGCTAGATTCTGGGCTCCATATTTTAGAAGGACATCAGGGTGGGGCAGCTAGATGGCACAGTGGATAAAGCACCGGCCCTGGATTCAGGAGGACCTGAGTTCAAATCTGGTCTCAGACACTTGACACTTACTAGCTGTGCGACCCTGAGCAAGTCACTTAACCCTCATTGCCCTGCAAAAAAAAAAAAAAAAAAAAAAAAAAGGGAGGGCATTGACAAACCAGAACATATCCAGAAAAGAGAACCCAGGAAGGTGATTGGAGACTGGAGAATCAAGAAGTCCCTTCCTCATTCCAAACTGTTCTTTACCAGTGGTACAAAAGAAACATTTACGCACGCACACACACACACACACACACACACACACACACACACACACACAAGAATGATGAATTCCATACATTCCAATATAAGGAAAAACTAACAATTAGAGGTACCCCAAAGTGGAATGGTTTTCCTAAGAATACTAATAATTCCCATGATGTAACACTCTTAAGTTTTACAAAACTCCTCACAACAGCTTTATGTTGTAGACAGCTTAAGTATCACCATTATCGTTTTATAGAAGAGGAAAATAAAGGCCGGAAAAGAGAAGTGTCTAGCTCATTGTCACACTGCTAAGTCACACATTAAGGGAATGAGGTCCCCAAAACTGGAGATTTTCAAGTGGAGACTAAATGACTAATTTTCAGGGGCATCAAAGATGATTCCCACTGAGGTAGAGATTGAAATAGATGTTCTCTAAGGTCCCTTCTAACTCAAAGACCCTGCAATTTTGCAACACTATAAATCAATTATTATTCCCCTAACAACCTGGAAATCCTGTCATTATCCATTAGAAAATTGAACATAAAGAACTCAACTGTTGACTCTACAGTTTAAGTGATATCCAAATGATATTTAACTAATCTCATAAAAAGATATCATGTAAAACAATCATATTGAAATGGCTGGTTTAGAAAAAAACACACAAAACAATCACCACACACAAAATACCTGCATTATTTTCTCCCAAAGAATTAAAAAGTTTCATAAATATACCTCACCTACTTTACTTCCTTAAGACATTTTCCTTTACACCTCCATCGCCCACATGGGAATTGTTCTCAATTCACAAGTAAATGCAGCTATTATAGAGAAAGCAAGAATGGTTCCAATACCATTATACCAAAGGGGACTCATGAAACATTTACTTTATAGTTAAGCCATCAAATATGTCCCACCTTCCACCTTTATCTTCCCAATTTCAAGTGACTGAACAACACAGACTCTAGCCCCAAGTACTGCTAACCCAGTTCCTATATTCCCATGGGACCAACTAGGCAGAAAGCAGATCTCTCTGCTGGCTAAGTGCCCTTCATGACTTTTTTCCCTTTGATTTTTCTCCTTGCATTCCGGTTTCAACCACCATAAATAATTCTTCTCTGGTCTTAATTAGTATTTAATATCCAAGCACCAACAATGCACTAAATATTTGTAGACAGTTATTAAATTCCTCTCAATTATGCAATTTAAGTGTTCAGTGGCAAGTGAAGGAAAAAAAATCACTAAATGCCTTTTAGAGACATCCTCACACATTAACCAATTTCCAATGTCATACTGTTGGTAGAACTGTGCATCGGCCTAATCATTCTGGAAAGCAATTTGGTGGGGGAGGAGGGGTCTGAGCAAAATGTCTATACCCTCTGACACAGAGATCCTACTGCAAGACATATGTCCCAAGTAGATCAAAGATAAAGAGATGTTGAATATATAGCAAGATGTTAATAGCAGCACTTTTTGTGGTACTAAAAACCTGGAAAATAACCACTGCTTGGGATATAGCTAAATAAAATGTGTGGGATGTGAATATTTTGCATCATAAAAAACAATGAATATGAAGAATTCAAAGAAATGTGGGAAGACATACAAAATGAGAGAGCCTGAATGCGGCAGAACCAAGAAAACCACAGGCACAATCACAATAACCATGTAAATAGAAAGGACGAAAACAATGAACCTGAACACTAAAGACTTTTAATGACCAAGAATGGCCCTGAAGAAGCATGGTGAACATGAACCTCAATCTGATCACTGCAGAGGTGGGGGACTAAGGGTATGAAATATCGCATACATGAAACCCTGAAGTGCCAAATGTGGTTCATAAACAAGCAATATGATACGTGGGATAGCCAGGTTAAGCTTCCTCTGTACCGAGCACCGTGCTAAACTCTAGGTACTGAAATCCCAATCAGCAAGACCTGCCTCATACACTCACTAGCTGAGTGACCCCAGGAAAAATACTCAGCCTCTCTGTGAATCAGTTTCCTCATCTATATAACAAGGAGATTGCTCTTGATGCTCTTTAAAGTCCCTTCCAGCTATAGGTTTAGACTCCTATGTGATGGAAGGTTTTGCTAAACTGTTTCCCCCACCCCCTTTTTTTTGTTCCCTGAAATAAAGGGCAGCTCACTGGTTGGGGGCAATATATGCTAAAAGGAAGACCATGGAAAAACAAAAAGCTATAGATAAAAATATATTTTAAAAAATATTTTAATGTCAGAGTCAATGCCAACACAAAAAGATTAGTTAATAATAATAATAGCATTTATATGGCACTTTAAGTATATAAAGTGCTTATATATGTTATCTCATTTGATCCTCACAACAACCCTGTGAGCCTGAGGCAGACCAAGGTTCATGACTTGTTGAGGCTCCCAGTAAGTGTCTGAGGCTGGATTTGAACTCAGGTCTTCCTGACTCCAGGCCCAGAGCTCTATCCACTGAGCCATCAAGCTGCCTCCTTCCTATGTCTGTACCATAAATTTCTCCTTCATCACCTCTGATTCAGACAGTCCCTGGCTTCCTTCAGAACTCCAACTCCATCTGCCAGGAAAGCGTGACTTCTCACAGATTCTACCATACTGGAAAGGCATCAGATACGTTCTAGGCAATAGTCTCATGACCAGCGGAACTAAGCACAGAGAGGCTTACCACTGGACGTAGTGAATTATCTGACCGTGGCAAGCCATAAAGGAAAGACACATCAAGAGCACTCCGTCCTGGGCAGCCCCCACCCACTTCCACAGCAATGGGGACAAACTGCAGAAAGGGAGGACGAGGATGATGACTCACCCAGCTTTAGGTTGCCCATGAACGTTAAATTAAGAGTGGGCGTGCAAAATGTGAGGCCTTCATCCAATGGCCAACAAACTGATGTCCTACTAGAAGAACAGGATGGCGTCAATACTGGTATTATCATGAAAACCAAAAGCAGAAGACAAAAGGAAACTGCAACTAAATGGCAGAAGCGTGGCTCAAAGATTCTCTTTGGAAGGGCAAAAAAAGAAAGAAAAAGAAGCAAGTAGAATTGGGTGGTTCTTGAAAAATCCTAAGAAATACGGTTTCTCAGGGGCGGCTAGGTGGCGCAGTGGATAAAGCACCGGCCCTGGATTCAGGAGTACCTGAGTTCAAATCCGACCTCAGACACTTACTAGCTGTGTGACCCTGGGCAAGTCACTTAACCCCCCATTGCCCCGCAAAAAAAAAAAAAAAGAAAAAGAAATACGGTTTCTCGATCACCTCATTTGCGGTGCTCACATTGTTGTTTGTTTTGTCCTTTCCGTTGTGTCCAATTCTTCATGACCCCCTTTGGGGTTTTCTTGGCAGAGGTATTGGAGTGGATTGCCCTTTCCTTCTCTAGCTCATTTGATAGATGAGGAAACTGAAGCAAACAAGGTTTAGTGACTTACCCAGGGTCACACAGCCAGTCAGAGCCTGAGGCCAGATTTGAACTCGAAAAGATGAATTTTCCTGACTCCAGGCCTGGTGCTCTCTCTCTCCACTGCAGTACCACCTGGCTGATCCCACAGTACTCATAGGCATAAACAAAAAGGCCACCAGGAAGCAGATGCAGATTATTTTTGCACAGAATGAAGAGGTAGAGATTTTCTAAGGAACTTGGTAAGATCATCAGAAAAAAAAAAACACCCTTATTTTGATACTTAGTGACTTCAAAGCAATCACTGGCAAAGGGGAGCCGAGAAGTATTTACTAAGCTCGTACTAGGTGCCAGGCACTGTGCTAGGCACTATGATGGTAAAGGAGGATGCTGAAAAGTATGCTGAAGGTTCTAGAGGTGGAGTTAAGATGGCGAACTGAAACCAGGAAGCCACCTGAGCTCTCCCAAATTTCCCTCAGAAACAATGTAAAATTAAGCCTCTCAACAGATTCTGGGGCTTCAAAACCTGCAAAAAGATGGAGTGAAATAATTTTCTGACTTAAGATAACCTAGATCTTCAGGAAAGGTCTGTCTTATCTAGGTAAAAGGGGAGCACTGCTCAGTGCAGAAGGTGTCTGGGCAAGCCAGCAAAAGGCTCTTAATCACTGCACAGATAAGCAGTAAAGGACCCTTAGTCCTAGCAGTCCCCTGTCCCAGTGCAGAAGACAATCTGCCAGATGGGGTATCTGCTACCCAACAGGCCCACTAGGCTGGGCCACTCCAGTGCATTGAGCAAGCTGCAAATACCATTGGCCTTGGAGCAGAAAGTCAGTGACTGGGCCCCTGGCCCAAGCAAAAGAAGGTTAGGATGGTGCACACTGTACCCTAGGGTCAGAACTCAACTTTAAAAGTCACAAAAGAAAAAAAAAAGTCACAAAGAGGCTAAAATATGAAGAAAGAGAAAAGAACCTTCACCACAGAAAATTACTACGGTGACAGGGAGGATCAAAGGATCAAAACATAAACTCAGAGGAGGACAACAACGTCAAAACTCCTACATGTGAAGCATTAAAGGGGAAGAATTGGTCTCAAGACCAAAAAGCCCTCTTGCAAGGGCTCAAAAAGGATTTTTTAAACTAAAAAAGAGAGGTAGAAGAACAACTGGGAAAAGAAATGAGAGTTATGCAAGAGAGAGCCAGTAGCTTGGGAAAGGACAAAAATTGACTGAGGTAAACAACTCGTTAAAAAATGCAATTGGCCAAATGGAAAAGGAGGTACAAAAGCTGACTGGGGGGGGGGGGCGCGCAGCTAGGTGGCACGGTGGATAGAGCACTGGCCCTGGAGTCAGGAGTACCTGAGTTCAAATCCGGCCTCAGACACTTCACACTTACTAGCTGTGTGACCCTGGCAAGTCACTTAACCCCAATTGCTTTACTTAAAAAAAAAAAAAAAAAGCTGACTGGGGAAAATAATTCCTTAAGAATGAGAATTGGGCAGATGGAAGCTAATGACTCAATGAGACAACAGGAAGAAGTAAAGCAGAATCAAAAGAATATAAAAATAGAAGAAAATATAAAATAGCTCTTCAGAAAAATAACAGACCTAGAAAATATATCCAGGAGGGACAATCTAAGAATAACTGGACTATCCCATGATAAAAAAAAAAAGAGCCTAGATAGCATACATGATGACATTATCAAGAAGAACTGCTCCAATGTCTTACAACCAGAGGGAAAAGTAGTCATTGAATAAATCCACTGATCACCTCCTGAAAGAGATCCCAAAAGGAAAACTCCAAGGAATATCGTAACTAAATTCCAGCATTATCAAGTAAAGGAGAAAATACAGCAAGCAGACAGATAGAAACAATTTAATTATCAAGGAACAACAATAAGGATTACACAGGACCTGGTAGTTTCAACATTAAAGGATTAGAGGGCTTGGAATATGATATTCTGGAGGGCAAAGGAACTGAGATTACAACCAAGAATGTACTACCCGGTAAAATTAAGCATAATCTTTCAAGGGAAAAGATGGGCTTTCAATAAAATAGGGAACTGCAAAACTTTCCTAATGAAAAGCCCAGAACTGAACAGAAAATTCAATCTACAAATACAAGACTCAAGAGAAGCATGAAATGGTAAAATGGGGGGGGGTGGGGAACAAAGCATCTTATTTAATAAGGTTAAAATGTTTGCATTACTTCACAGGAAGAAGATACTTGTAACTTTTGAGAACTGTATTTTTATTAAGGCAGATAGGAGGAGTACACACAGACAAAAGATGTGGGTATAAGTTCATTCTGATGTGATATTAAAAAAAAAAAACAAAAAACACCTTAAGGAGTAACCAAAAGGATTATACTGAGAGAAGAGGAAAGGGAAGGAAGAATAAATCACATCACATGAAGAGGCATAAAAGACCCAATACTACAATAGAGGGAAAGAAGGGAGGAGTGAGCATTGTTTAGACCTTACTTTCATCTGATTTGGCTCAAAGACGGAATAACATATACACTCAACTGGGTATAGAATTTTATCTTACCCTATAGGGAAGTAAAAGGGGAAAGGAGAAAGAAAAAGGTGCGATGCTGATAGAAGGAGGACAAAACTAAGAGTTGAAAGGGGAAAGGGCAAAAGGGAGGTGAGGCTGATAGAAGGGAGGATAGACTGAGGAAGGTTGTGGCCAGAAACAAAACACTGATGAGGAGGGACAGGGTGGAAAGAAAGAGAAAAGTATAAACAAGGGGATGTGTTATTTAAATTATGTGGTTGACAACTTTATTTTGTGGCTTGGCTAATTGTGTTTGGTAAATTATTGGGGGGCTAGGCTGGGTTTTCTAAAATATTGCTATGTATATATTAATGGCTATTTATATAATAATGACTGTTGCACCATTTTTTGCAGTAAGCATTTATTATTAATTAACATTACATATTATTAAAGTATTGACCACATGGCACTTAACACAAGCCGTATTTCTAAGAGAGAGCACATGTCCTAACAGCCTACCCTGTCCTAAGAGGAGAGCACTCACCAACTGACAGCTGGTCCAGACCAAGTGTGTTGCAAGTTGTTGCTGGCCAGGAGCCTCAGTGTTCTTTCCTTTTATCTTCTTTTGATAGAGGCGTGTCACTCACACTGATCAAAGTTAATTGGCTAGTATCATTCAATTTCATTGGTTGGCAAGACTTTAGGGGTGGTCCATATTAAAATGAGCTGTACCTTGATGACAGCAGGGCCTAATGGGGGAGACCCCCTAAGAGGCAAAAGAGCATTCAGATAGGTGTGATATAATCTGAGCTAGTCAAAAGAGTCTATTCTCTATTATACTCTGGGGAACAGGATTAAGCCCTGAAAGAGATTAGCTAAAGTTTCCTGAATTGAACCTTCCAAAGGTGGGGGTTGGGGGGGAGGAGGCTAAAACTGGGTCCCTGAGTCCCCTGAAGAAATCCTTTATTAATAATTATTTTCTCACAGGGAAAAATAGAATACAGGGAAATATACAATAATCATAACTATGAATGTGAATGGGATGAACTCTCCCATTAAATGGAAGTGGATATCAGAATGGATTAAAAACCAGAATCCTACAATATGTTGTTTACAAGAAACACATTTGAAGCAAAGAGATATACACAGAGTAAAGGTAAAAGGCTGGAGCACAATATATTACACTTTGACAGAAGTCAAAAAAGCAGGGGTAGCAATTCTTATCCCAGACAAAGCAAAAGCAAAAATAGACCTAATTAAAAGAGATAAGGAATCTACATCTTGCTAAAAGATACCATAGACAATGGAGTAATATCAATACTAAACATATATTCACCAAGTGGTACAGCGTCTAAATTCTTAGAGAAGTTAAGTGAGTTACAGGAAGAAATAGCAAGACAATATTAGTGGGGGACCTCAACCACCCCCCCTCAGAGACTGTCATTCTTTTTTTCATATTTATATCCCCAGCACTTAGCACAGTGCCTAGGACACAGTAGGTGCTTAATAAATGTTTATTTTACTAAAATCAATTTTTAAAAAAAGAATTAAAATGAGATATGCGTATAATTGAGGCAATTTTAATCTGACCTATTTAAATAAGCTATTGATGCCAAAATATGTGGAATGAAAAAAAAAATATTGTGTCAATGGAATCATTCTATTTCCTAAGGAAGTTTAGTTCAATTGCTACAGTAAGACCAAAAATACTTCGTAAATGCCTTGGCCAGCAAGAACCTGAACTTGCTATGTAGAGAGAGATGGCAACCAAGAGAAAAATCAGTTTCTTTTATAAACTCATTTGTAAGATCTTACAAAGAAGATGGTGGAAGATTGTGAGCAATATTATCTTATAAAACAGCAAGCAGTGAAGAAAATAAAGGTTTAAAGAAAACTTGGCAAGATACCCAACTAAGTCGTATCAATCTGAGGGCATTTAAGGATGAAACTGGGGAGAAGCCAAGGAATACCACATTTGGACTCAGAGTCCCAGATGTGTTACATGAGGAAGCAGAAATGGAACTAAAGAAAACAAAGGCAGAAAGGACAGATGGACTAGACTAAGTATACACAGAGGAAGTCTATGGAGTATGCAATTTTGAGGGGTCTGAGAGTTCAATCCTCAAGATCTCTAAGAGGGCAGGCTATCGAATTTCTTGTAAAAAAAAAAAAACACCAAACCAACAGTCCTTATTACTATCCAAAAAGGCAACTGAGTAAATACATCAGTAAATACCAACACATATAATTACTTTCCATTTCTATAAAATCTTGATGAGAATAATTGACACACCATGGAGGAAATCCTTGATGAAGATATGATATTTCAAGTGAACAGACAAGTTTTTACCAACACAGCAAATCACATCTTTACAATAAACTACTTGATATTGTAATGACTGCACCAAGCCTCACAGGAATAGAGCTCTCTAACTGCGGGACACAATTGCTCAAAAAAATTTTGGCTTAACTGTTTACACAATAAAAACCAAGTGGATGACGACTACTCAATGTTAGACCATGATACCGTGTTCATCCATGAGAACACCTATCTTGGGAGCCACAGCAAATAGATAATGAACTCAAAAGCAAAAAGCAGGAGAGCAGGCTGGATTGGCTTGGGGAGATTTCATGACTCTGAGCTTCTCCCTGAAATTGAAAGCTCATCTTTCAACATCAATATTCTTCGGGTGATGCTCTATGGCTAAGGATCATGGAATACTATGCTCTCCAAAGAATTAAAATTGGGAGCCATCCAAAGGGCAATGGACTAGTGCACAGTGGGCTTTAATGGGCTGCAACATTGCACGAAGGAGTAAAAAAAGCTACCATCAGAGAGGCGTACATCAGAAGAGAAGGTGAGCTCGTCACGTAGTAGCAAGAGCAAAGGATAGCTGAAGGACCGCCTGTGTTCCAGGAGCATGTTGATGGACTCCCTGGGGAGGATTTACAGGAGAACAAGGGGCAGAGATGGACGTGATGAGAAGGCGAGGATGTGCTGTAATCTGCACTGTTGGAGGGAGCATCAGCATCAGCAAGATCGCAGACACATCAAAGAATTAACATCAAACTGTCATCAAAGATGACATGTTTAGTTGGTTTTTCTCACTTCAAGGGTGTAAGTCCCATTGCTGGAACAGTTGTTCTAACAAATGGGAACATTTGGTCAGTAAAGGAACTGGGCAAGAGAGTGGGTGTTTAATAACATCATTTTCACATGTGAAGGAGCGCAATTCCTATTTTTAACTTTATGGTCTCTCCTTGTTCTGGGTGAACCAACTGCCTATTGGAACTAGCCTTTAAGTTCTTTGAGAGTGGAAACCTCATTCATTCCTTGGACACAGAACTAAAAGGAATTACCGAAGAGTCTCAGGAAAATATATCATAATAACAGCTTACAGTCATATAGCACTTTAAGGTTATAAAAGGCACACTATGTTATCTCATTAGATCACAGGAACAACCCTGTAAGGAAGGTACTGTTATCCCCACTTTAAAGGGGAAGAAACTGAGGCTGATATAGGTCCTACAACCAATACATTAATGAGGAGAGTTTCAATCTCAGCACTTCCTGATTCAAAGTCCAGGAGTCTATTTGCTTTGTTATGGTGCTTCTCAGTAAATACCTAAACCAACAGTCAGGTGACTGTCTATTCTTCCCCAGGAAGTTGTTTGTCTTTAGTTCTTGAAGAGGACCATGACATCGGGAAGTGATGTCATGACTTGCAGTGAATTGGATTTAAGTGAGAGAGGGCTGTGCAAAGTCACCACCAGCCTCACTCTCTCCTCCAGAGCCATCTGGGTCCAGTGGCAAGATATACATCAGGATGACTGGAGATGGTCCCAAATGTTTGAGACAGTCAGGGTTAAGTGACTTGCTTGGGGTGACACAGCTAGTAAGTGTCAAGTGTCTCAGGCCAGATTTGAACTCAGGTCTTTCTGACTCCAGGGTCAGTGCTCTATCCACTTTGACATCTAGCTGTCCACCTACTTAAGTAAAAGTCTTAAAACAGTTAAAAAAAAAAAAACAAACCTCTAACTCTTCTTTATGTTAAATTCTACCTTGTTTTAGCTTAAACCTAATTTAAAAAAAAAAATTTGGTCAGAGTAAACTGATTCTACAAACTGAATCAATGAACTAGGTGCAAGTCACATGTACTAGACACTGGAAACCCAAGGACAACAACAAAACAGCTTATGTTCTACTCAGCAGAGTACAATGGGGTGGGAGAGTGAACTAAGCCCTCAAAGTTCACTCTTTGTTTAAGGTGCCAGCCATTCATCTCAGGAGGGCCCAATGAAAGCGAACTAAATTAGAGATGCACAAATACGCCAATAAAGTTAGACAAATACACATCACTTGCTAATAATGCTACCCTCCAAACAAAAAAGGATGGTTTCTAAATGACTGGAAAGACACCCAACTTGCCTGATAACCACACCCAACCTTCAACCACATCCATACTGAAAATAGACCTCAAGAATGTTTCACCTTGGTTCCATCTTGTTTACAAAGTGATGGTGCCAGAATGAATTTCATTTCTGCTGTGACTGCAGCAGGTGGATATGATCAGCCTGATATCTGCTGGTATAGGGGTACAGGCTGCTCTTAAAACTTTATTTTTAAGTAGCAGACGTTGACACAGTACTTATGGCCACTACGTTCAACTCAAGAAAACCAAAAGAAAAAATACATTTGAAAGCCAGTCATTGCTAAAGGGCTCATCATTAAGGAAATAAAAATACTGTTTTTTCTATCATCCAGGTGTTTACCTTAATTCAGGCCCACTAACTTAAAGTACCAATTCACTAATCCCACCATGGCAACTTACTTCCTGTTTGATGGGACATGGGGTTGGGGGTTGAGGGGTGGGCGGGTTACTTTTTTGATCTTAGTTTCCTACCATGTAAGATGAAAGGACCGAATTAGGTGGCCTCTGCTCCCTTTTAGCTCAAAATCTATGTTCTTTCAATCTCCTCTAGTCTATTCTGGAGAGAAGCTGTGAAATATAGCCCACACTATAGAACATATCTTTAAAGTTCCTGAAATACAAATTAAATTTTGAGTGATGGAGAGGTTCCAGAGAAGCATTCCGACATCATGGGCCCTGAGTGCACAGGATTACAGACCTAGGCCTGGAAGGATCTTAAGAAATCATCTTGTCCAATCCCTTCATTCCACAGATGAAGAGACTGAGCACCAGGAAGTTGTACAGGTAGGAAATTTCACAAGTAGGAGGATGCAAATCCAGGCCCTTCGACTTTAGAACTAATTCACTTTCCACTCCCCTATGGGAATTATGGATTATCTAACCTAGAAGGTTAGTGGGGTGCACACCATTGACCCGATGGTTCGGTGTGAATAGCAATGGCTCTGGAGGCAGAAGACCAGGGCTTAGACATTGGTACTGTTCCTAGTAATAATAATAGCTAATATTTACATAGCCCCTTTACAGATATTATCATCTCATTTGATCTCCACAACAACTCTGTGAGGTAGATGCTGTTATCATCCCCAGTTTACAGATGAGAAAACTAAGACAGACTGAGGCCAAGTGATTTGTCTAGAGTCACACAGCTAGTTCAATGTCTGAGGTTGGATCAGAATTCAAATCTTTTTTACTTCAGGCTGGGTGTTCTACTCACTTGAACACAAGCTTTGTGACTGGTTAAGTCACTTATCAGAATTGAGTCTTTCTCCACCTAGCAAAACAGTCGAATCTTAGATACGATTTGGCATCTGACCGCTTGGAAAGAACCCACAACAGCACTCAAAAATTACTATCTTGGAACCTAAAAATTATTTTATAGAGCTAGAAAAAAATAATAGAAATATTCATCTGGAAAAAAAAAGTCAAGAATAACAAGGGAACTAATGAAAAAAATTCACAGGACAGTGGGCTAGCTGTACCAAATCTGAAGCTTTAGTATAAAGCACCAGTCATCAAAACTATTTGGTACTGGCTAAGAAATAGAGTGGTGGATCAATGGAATAGGTTAGGCACAGGAGACACAGTGGTAAATGACTTTAGTAATGTACTGTTTGATGAACCCAAAGACTCCAGCTTCTGGGAAAGGAACTCAGTATTTGACAAAAACGGCTGGGAAAACTGAAAGATAGTATGGCAGAAACTAGGCATAGACCAACATCTTACACCTTATACTAAAATAAGGTCAAAATGGGTACAACATTTAGACATAAAAGGTGATACCATAGGTAAATTAGGAGAGGAAAGAATAGTCTACCTTTCAGATCTTTGGAAAGGAGAACCATTTATGATCAAACAAGAGATAGAGAATATTATGAAATGCAAAATGGGTGATTTTGATTACATTAAATTAAAAAGGTTTTGTACAAACAGAAGCAATGCATCCAAAATTAGAAGGGAGGCAGAAAGCTGGGAAACAATTTTTATAGCCAGTATTTCTTATAAATGCCTCATTTCTAAAATATATTGAGAAATAAATCAAATTTATAAGAATCCAAGTCATTCCCCAACTGAGAAATGGTCGAAGGATATGAACAGGCAGTTTTCTGATGAAGAAATCAAAGCTAACTATTGCCATATGAAAAAATGCTCTAAATCACTATTGATTAGAGAAATGCAAATTAAAACAACTCTGAGGTATCACCTCACACCTATCAGATTAATATGACAAAAAAGGCAAATAATAAATGTTAGTGAAGCTGTGGAAAAATTGGAACACTAATGCATTGTTGGTGGAGCAGTAAACTGATCCAATCATTCTGGAGAGCAATTTGGAACTATGCTGAAAGGGCTATAAAGTTGTGCATACCCTTTGACCCAGCAATACCACTATTGGGTCTTTTTCCCAAAGAGACCAAAGAAAAGGGAAAAGGACCCACATGTACAAAAATATTTATAGCTGCTCTTTTTGTGGTGGCAAGGAATTGGAAATTGAGGGGATGCCCATCAATTGGGGAATGGCTGAACAAGTTGTGGTATATGAATGTAATGGAAAACTATTGTGCTGTAAGAAACGATGAGCAGGAGGAGTTCAGAGAAACCTTGTAAGGACTTACATGAACTGATGCTGAGTGAGATGAGCAGAACCAGGAGAACTTTATACACAGTATCATTAACATTGTGTGTTGATCAACTGTGATAGACTTGATTCTTCTCAGCAATACAACGGTACAAGATGGTTCCAAAGGACTCATGATGGAAAATGCTCTCCAAATCCAGAAAAAAAAGAACTGTGGATATGGATGCAGATCGAACCATACTATTTCTTTTGGTTTTGGTGCTGTTGTTTTTCTTTTTTGAGGTTTTTTTTTTCTTTTTGCTCTGATTCTTCTTTCACAGCTTGACTAATGCAGAAATATGTTTAATGTGATTGTACATATGTAACCTCTATCAGATTACTTGCCGTCTTGGGGAGGGGGAAGGGAGGGAGAAAATTTTGAAACTAGAAATTTTATGAAAACAAATGTTGAAAACTATCTCTACATGTAACTGGAAAATAACAAAATACTTTTATAATTTTAAAAAATTACCATCTTAGACTAGGTCTGTCCCATCTCTAAAGTTCAAAGGATTGATTAAGAAAAGTATTTACCAGCTCTTCTGTCTCAAGAGGGTAAAACTTGGAAGAAATAGCCCTAAATTGTAAGAATGAATATATATATATGCATATCACTTAGATACAGGAAAAACTTCCTGATGAGATAAAGATGAGGGAACCATGGGATAGAATTTTGTGGGAAATTATGGAGCTCTTTAAGAAGGCAGCTCAAGGGGAGCAGCTGGGTGGCGTAGTAGATAAAACACTGGCCCTGGATTCAGGAGGACCTGAGTTCAGACACTTGACATTTACTAGCTGTGTGACCCTGGGCAAGTCACTTAACCCTCATTGCCACACCATGAAAGAAAGAAAGAAAGAGAGAGAGAAAGAAAGAAAGCAGCTCAAGCAAGAGGCCAGCACAGGGCAACAGAAAGAACACTGGATGTAAAGAGTCAGTTGGCCCAGAATCTGATCGTGGTTTTGCCACTCGCCACCTGATTCACCTTTTGCAAACCTCAGTTTCCCTTTCTATAAAATGAAGAGGTTGGACTAAGTGATATCACAAGCTCCAAGTCAACCCAACAAATAGTTATTAAACACGTTCTATGTGCAAGGATCCTACACCAGGCAAAAAGACAAAACTAAAAAGTTCTTGTCTCAAGGACTTTCAATTCTACTGGAGGGGTAAGTAGAGGAGCAGAAATGCTAGGGGGCAGGAAGTTTTTACATGCCAAGATGTCTATCCATGGTTGTTTGAGGGAGAGAAGTAAGAGCTAGAGGGGGTTCCCTTCTTGTAGGAGGGAACACCAGGAACTGAGCCAGGAAAAGTACGGGTTCTAAGAGGCTGAAGGGAAGGCGGAAGACAACTTGTTCAAAGTAGGCCAGTTTAGTTAGAAGGTAGTTTGTCTGAAGGGGAATTGGCTGGAGATGGAAAAAGCTCTGAATGGCCTAACAAGATCATGGTTTAGAATCAGTCAGCCGGGGGGGCAGCTAGATGGCGCAGTGGATAAAGCACTGGCCCTCGATTCAGGAGTACCTGAGTTCAAATCTGACCTCAGACACTTGACGCTTACTAGCTGTGTGACCCTGGGCAAGTCACTTAACCCCCATTGCCCCGCAAAAAAAAAATAAAAAAAAAAAATAGAATCAGTCAGCCGGGATGTTAGAGGGCAACTAGTCCAACCCCTTCATTTCACAGATGAGGAAATTGAGGGATGGCTAAAGTAATCTGTCCAAGGGCTCACAGAGTGAGGTTGACATAAGAGCTGAGGTCCCTGTTTTCTCTCTGATGGAAAAGACTCGCCAACTGGTTGGATGAAGGGAGTAACGAAGCAGAGAGGCTCAAAACCAGGGATTTTCCACCTTTCCTGTGTGATGAGTCTATCTGGCCGTCTAGTGAGGCCTATGGAGTCCTCAGAGCAACATTTTTTGTTTTGTTTTTGTTTTCAGGGCAATGAGGGTTAAGTGACTTGCCCAGGATCACCCAGCTAGTAAGTGTCAAGAGTCTGAGGCCAGATTTGAACTCAGGTCTTCCTGAATCCAGGGCCAGTGCTTTATCCAGTGCACCACCCAGCTGCCCCCTCAGGAACAATGTTTTTAAGGCATAAAATAAAACCCATAGAATTATGAAAGAAACCAAAGGTTGGACAAAATAAAGCATCCCAGAAACTGCTCCTGCAGGTGATAGAGCTGCAGCTACTGAAGAGTGAGAAGGAAAATCCTGCCACCCAAAGTCTCTGGCCTAGTCAACACCAGTAGAGATTCCATGAGAGAAGAAGCATCAACATTAACATCTGCTGCAACCCAAGGACAATGGGACCCTTCCATCTGATTTGTGCTGAAACCTTCCATGTGTTACCTCCCCTACTAGACTGTGTGCTCCCTGAGAGCAGGACTGTCTTACTGTTCTATTTGTATCCCCAGGGATTACTGTAGTACTTTTGCATGTAGTAAGTGCTTTATTCATTCATTCATTTATGTAAGTTTTCTTCCTATCCAAGTTCAGAACCTTTCTAAAATCTGTCCACAATCTATGGACCCCAGGTTCTAGGATGGTTCTAAGAATGCGAAACTAGGGGCCTGAAAGGATGATAATGCCTTCAATAGAAACAGAGAAGTTTTTAGGAGGGGATGGGCTGTCGGAAAAAGAAAAACACTTTGATTTCTCTTTTGAACAAATTGAGTTTGAGTTGTCTATGGACAACCAGCTGGAGAAGTGGCCATGAAGTTCCAAAGAGAGGTGAGGGCTGGAGGGGGAAGGAAGGAAGGAGGGGGAAAGGGAGGGGGGGAAGGGGGAATAGAGTATGGGGAGGGAGGGAGAGAGACAGAGACAGAGAGGGATTGATCAATTGATTGATTGGTCCTTCGTTGTGGAAGAGGACATGACATGAAGGTGATATCATGACGTTAAGTGAATTGCAGTGGTAACCTCCCTCTCTCCTCCAGAGCCATCTGGGTCCAGTGGCAGGATATACTTAAGGACAACTGGAGATGGTCCTGGATGTTTAAGGCAATTGGGGTTAAGTGACTTGTCCAGGGTCACACAACTAATGTGAGGTAAGATTTGAACTCAGGTCCTCCTGACTCCAAGGCCAGTGCTTTATAGACTAGGAAGTCCTCTGGTTAGAAGATAAGGGAACCCAGGATATCACCAGGAAATAGAGAAAATCTAATTAAATATCTGAGTAGCAAGGAATTTCAGGGGTCCTCTAGTGGGGTCAACTCATTTTACAGATGAGGAAATTGAAGTCGAGAGAGGTGAAGTGATTGGCTCAAGGTCACACGGCTAGTTCGCACCAGAGGTGGGATTCAAACCCAGGTCCACGGACCCCAAAGCCTGGGCTCCTTCTATTATAGCACTACAAGAACAGTCAGGGGTAAGACGAGAAAAACACCTCCCCTCAATCCCACGGGGTGGGGGGGGGGCAGGCGGAAGAGGAAGCATCCCTGGGGTGAGAGCCCCCACCGCTCCCCATACCTCTTCCCGTCCCCGAGCCCCAGCCGCGCCTGCGCAGAACCGCCTCACCTTCAGCCGCCGCCGCCACGGCCGCCCGCTGCCGCTGCTGTTAGAAAAAGAAACACGTTACGTCAGGCCGCCGAGGGGAGGGGGCACGCAGCGGGCGCTGACGTCACGCTCCGGCCGATCAGGGATCAGGCGCCAACGCCGGGCAGGGAAGTCCTGGCGGGACCCTCACCTGGGTGAGGGCGAGTGCGCACGCAAACACGTCCCCTGCGCCCCGGGCGCTCTGCCCCTGAGGTTCCGCTGCGGAAACATCCCCTCCTGGTCTTTGTCTCGGGAGCTCTGGGGGCGGGACCAATGCAAAGAGTGGGGTGGAGCCCAAACCTTTCTTTTACATAGCGGGAAACTGAGCTCCAGGGAGGGAAAAAGCTGAGGTTCAAACCAGGCTTGGAGATGTAGAGCTAGAGGGGGTTCTGGTCTACCCATGTCACAGTGGGGCATGGCGGGTTCAGGTGTGGGGGCTGCTCGTCCCCTTTCGGGTCCACCTGCCACCAGACTCTCACCTGTGGCTCCAAGAAGCTGTAGCGTGGGCGGCCGGTGTGGGTCTGATCAGCCACAGCCGGACACACTGGACAGTGACCCCAGAATCATGATGTCCCTTTGTCCTCGAGCACGAAGGACAACCTACAACCCATTTTACAGATGAGGAAACTGAGGCTCCACGAGATTGGGTGACGCGCCCCAAAGTCGTTCAAGCAACAGTTGGCAGAGCTGGGATTTGAACTCGGGCCTCTGACTCCACATGTGGTGTTCTTTCCATTGTACTTCCTAAGCCTCCAGTGAAAACCATGCCCTACTCCTCTCTTAAGAACTAGCCAGAAAGAGCGGATGGATAGATGGATAGATGGATGGATGGAGGGAGGGAGGGAGAGAGGGAGAGAGGGAGAGATGGAGGATAGAGGGATGGATGGAGGATGGAGGGATGGAAGGATGATGGAGGATGGAGAGATGGAAGGATGATGGGATGGAGGGATGGGTGGATGATGGAGGGATAAATGGATGGATGTTGATATTATATACGATATGTATATATACATATCTATACATATACATATGTGTATATGCATATAATTCAACATCTTGCCTGATTATTTGTTGTTCATTCCTGTCAGGCTCATCCTGAGGACAAAAATCAGGCCCTTTGAATAACCCCAGAATTAGACCTCTCCAAGTGGTTTTAAATATGTCTGTGTATATATGTGTGTATACACAGACATGCATTTATGTATATATATTTGTCTATGTCTAGGTATAGTGTATATAGGCATATGTATATACATGTTTGTGTTTATATACACATATACTTATATGTATATCCCTATGTGTATGTGTGTGTGTGTGTGTATATATATATATATATATATATATATATATATATATATATATCAGTCATCCAGCAAACATTTATTAAGCACCTACTATGTGCCAGGCACTGTGCTAAGTACTAGGGATATAAAAAGTCAAAGCCCTCAAGGAACTTATATCTAATGGGGGAGATAACAAGCAAATAAAAATGTACAAACCAGCTATTTCCGGGATAAATGGAAAGTAAATAAGGGAAGGCATCAGAAGTTATATATGTGTGTATACAAATATATATAATATATATATAATATATTGTGTGTATACATATATATATTTATATATAATGTAGTTATACATAATTATATTAAATATTATGTCTTATAATTTATATATACACACGGATGTAGGATTTGTTTGCTTGATTTCTTTCAAGGGTGTTATAAAAAATAATTCTTTGTGGGTAAAACTTGATGTTACTATTGTATGTGTAACACATTAATGTATTTTAAAGCTTAAAGTTAAAACTCCCAACCAGGATTCAGTTCATCCATTTGAATTCACCACCCTTGGGCTGCTCTCCTAACTTATATTTGAGTTGGCTCCCTAGAGATCATTTATGGCAAAGTATCCTGTGGGTCCACACTTCTAAACTGTATAGCTCAAGAGTCCCTACCAGTGAGTTTTGTCTTAACCAGTTAGCAATTAGCTCAAAGTAATAGCATTTACTAATATGGCATAGTAAGAACAGTAGCAATAAAGCATTCTCCCCCAAAACCCAGGATATCATTTCCAACAAATACACAAAACTTCCATGGGAAGAAAGAGTTCAATCATGGTGAGACACAGATGTGAGGAATAAATGTGGCTAAGGAAACTCATACCTTCAGTACTGCAAAGCTTCTAGGCCTTTTGACTTCAGACCAGGCAGTGTTGGTTCTGGACAAGTTGTTTTACTGCCAGGCTGAGCTTGCCCCTCCCCGGGCAGCTAGAGTCTCCACCACCTGCAACGTCAGTTCAACTGTAATCATCAACCAGGGCACAGCTGTGCTTTCAGAGAGATCAGGGACTTTCATCCTAGGTCCAGCAGCAATCCTGCTCCCCCAGGATCCTTCACCTCTGAGGCTTTCCATGTCCCAGGAAGGAGGTGAGATAGCAGAGTCCATCTTGAAAGTCGATGCCCTTTAGACTTCCCTTTCCTTTTTGATAGCTTTTTCTGTTGTGGGGTTGGGTACCCATCTTGAGAGATATCACCCTAACTTATGGTGACTCTTCATTATATGTTCCAAATCTTCATTGTTGTGGAAAAGCCTAGTGGATAGAGCTGGGTTAAAATCATCCCTTTGGGGGGCAGCTAGGTGGTACAGTGGACAGAGCATTGGCCCTGGATTCAGGAAGACCTGAGTTCAAATCCAGCCTCAGACATTTGACACTTACTAGCTGTGTGACCCTGGGCAAGTCACTTAACCCTCATTGCCCCACCAAAAAAAAAAAATCATTCCTTTGAAACATGTCAGCTATGTAACCCTGGGAAAATCATTTAACCCAACCAGAACACTACCCATAAGTGAAAAGTGAGCAGCTTTTATAATTAAAGTAATCCAGACTGGGACATATTGGTCAGTTGACAACACCAGCTGCTACCAGTTACAGCTTGAAGCCTTGAGGGTTCAGGGATGGCCTAGCTAGGGGTTAGTGGCCCCAGAACGACCTTTACAAAACTTGAACTTATTTCCTGAGCTGCCACACTTTCAGAGTTCTGATCTACTTGGAAATCAAGGTTTCTACTTGGTATTGGAAAGGTCATTTTGTTTGTTTCACTAACCCGTCTTTCCAGGCTTATTACACACAATCACTCCATTCAGACACATCAGAGTCCAGCTAAACTGGCCATTTTTCTCTTCCCCATAAATGGCAACCCATATTCTATGCCTTCCTCCTCAAATTCCCCCTCTTACAACCCTAACTTTCCTTTAAAGGACATCTTTAAAACCACCTTCTACATAAAGTTTTTCTTTTAATTTTTTTCTATTTTTTCAAATTAAAAATTTTTTCAAATCAAAAAACCTTTTGTTCCTTCCCATCTCCCCAATTGAAAAAGAAACAACAAAACCCTTATAAAAAGGATGCTGAGTCAAGCAAGCATTTCTTCATTGGCCATGTCTAAAAAATATGTTTCAATCTTCATCCTGGGTCCATCCCTACTTGGTCAGGAGGTGAGTAGCATGCTTCATCACTAGCTCTATTTGGTCATAAAGCTTTTTCTGACCAACCCTTCCCATCCCCACTCTGCCCCCCCCAAATGCTAGTTCTTTCCCTCCCTAAATAACCTGGTACCCATTTTACACGTATTCTGTATATGTCTATATATGTACACATTGTCTCTTCGAGCTGGATCATAAATTCTTTGAAAGCAAGGATTGCTTCATGTTTGTCTTTGTATCCCCAGTACCTAACGCATAGTAGGTGCTTACTAAAGGCTTGTTGATCAGTTTGTTTGTTTGGGTCAGACCTTTGATCTGTGAAAAGAACTTCTGGATAAGATAATTTCATCTACCAATGGAGACCCACAAGTGTTCTGTGATTTATAATCTTAGAGAGTTATTTAGAACTCTGAGAAATTAAATAACTTGCCCAGGTCACACAACCAGTCTGTGTTGGAACTATACTTGAACCAAGATCTTCTCAGCTCTAAGAATGGCTTTTTCCCCACCGTGCTTCACAGTCATACAGGTCTTGTTAAAGTTAATTAATAATTTTGATGCAATCTCCTTCAAACACCCCAACAATCCAGGAAACCCAGATAAGAAAGGCAGTAAAACTGGTCACAACAACCATTGCTTCTAGATCTTCTATCTTCAAGTCATTATTTTTTACTCTCAACCCCAAATTTCTACTTCCATAGGAAGTTGATGAGATTGGTCCTAGGTCACGTAATTGGAACAACAAGGTGATGGAGTGGTGATGCTTGGTGAGGCCATGTAGAACATGGGACAGTTTCCTGACATTTTGTTTCTAAATTCATGCTTCTATAACCTTTGAGGTTTGAAAAGTGCTTTCCTCATAACTCTTTGAGGTAAGTAATACAAGTATTCTTACTCCTCTTTTTTAAGATAAAGTACAGCTCAAAGAAGTATGCCAGGAGTCACATAGTCAGTAAAGACAGAGCCAAGCCTTCAACACAGGCTTTCTGAGTGTTAGACTACTTTCTTTTTACTATATAATTCTGCCTTTCTACCTTCTTGCCTATTTTCTGCCAGCATTAAACATTTGGCACTTAATAAATACTGAATAAGCAGCAGCTAAATTATAGCCTAAACCTTAAAATACAAACAAACAAAAAAACCTTACTTAGTTCCTGGCAAAAAGCCTTAGCTTGACCCAAATTCCATCAATATCCTATATAAACTCTCAAAAATCAAGCACATTTCTGCTCAACTGTAATTTCAAATTGGTTTAGGTATAATGTAGGAGTATTAAAATGGCTATAATTCATCTTATTTAGCTCAAGCCCCCACTTAGTTTCCTGAAAACTTCTAATGGTCATTTGAATTCAGCTCTATTAGGTGGAAAATAGGTTTAGATCAACATCTTACATGATGCAGCACACTAAATTCCAAGTATATAGGTCATCTAAGCATGTATATGTATATATATATATATGTCCATTTATATGTGCATATATATGTATACGCACACACACATATATATATGCATGCATATGGTGGATATGTGTATATACACCATGAAAAAATAAAGGAGAATGGGATATTATCTCTTTTACAACTTTGGATAAGGAAAAAAAAACATAACCAGACATTAAGTAAAAGAACCCTATAAAAGATAAAAAATAATAATTCTGCTTATATACAATTTGATAGATCTTTATTTTAAAAATCAAGAATTAGAAGAAAGGGTAGAAATTAGGAAAAATATTTCTATCAAACATCACCAATAAATATCTGAAATACTAAATCAATAGGGAATAACACTAATGGGCAGTGGAAGGGTATGAACAATTGTCTAAAAGAGAAATGTAAAATATTGTTACAGTCTATTGTATTCTAGTCTTCAACTAAAAAGCTGTCACAAATACTCCTCTCTTCCTTCCTGGTCTCTGGTCTTCCTTCTGTCTTTGTCTCTTTTCTGGAATGTGTGGCCCCTCTCTAATATTTGTGTCTCCCACGTCTAAAAGTTGCTATGCTGGAGACTTCCAGTTTCCTAGCTGACTGCTGCCTTCTAATCTGTGATCTCAGAAGCAAGAAGCCAGTATCAAGCATCCCAACAGTCCCACATTCCTCCCTACAATAGATCTAAGATGCCCTTGACCTTGGAACTGCTTGTGCTGCCTGAGCTGCCCGGAATCATGAGGTGAACATAGATCCAGGAATCCATGTGAGCTGCTTCTAGTAGTAGAAGGATGGTACATGAGGAGTACAGTATCGTTGGCAGAAAAAGACCCAGGTTCAAATCCTGCTTCTGATGATCACTACCTGAGTGGCCTTTGGAAAGTTATTCAGCCTCCCTGGGTCTCAGTTTCCTCATTTGTAAAATGAGAGAGTTGGATTAGGTAGGCTCTGAAGTCCCTTCCAATTCTAGGTCTGTGGTCCTGTGAGCAGAGTGCTAGATTCTAGAAGTAGCCTCTTGCCAGACCATCACAGATTCCTTCCTGCCATGTCCTAGTGACATCCTTCCCTAGTTATACATTGGAGGTTAACCTGCACCCCAAGCATGAAAGGTAAGCAGGCTGTCCTGCTTTGGAGGTTTGGTGCTGGGTTGGCTGATGTATTTCCCTAGTACCTTCCCCTTGTTGCTTCTGTCTCCTCACAAGCCATGCAGGCCTCCCCTTCCATATGGTAAACAAAAGGGCCCATTTCAGCAAAATCCTTTTAATCCTGGCAAGGACCCCAATAACTGTCAGCCACTTTTGGAAAAAGTGCCCCAAATCACTAATAATTAGAGAAATGCAAATTAACTCTAAGGCATCACCTCACACCCATCAAATTGGAAAAAATAATAAAACATGCAAAAATCTGCTGTTAATGGGGCTGTGGGAAGACAGGCATGTTCATTCATTGACAATAAAGCAATTCAAGAATTAGTCCAACCATTTTGTTTGATATTTTATTTTTTCCCAATTACATATAAAAACAATTTTTAACATTTGTTTTTTAAAATTAGTTCCAAATTCTCTTCCTCCCCTTTCCCCTTCCTACCTCACTGAGAAATCAAGTAATTTAATATAAGTTATACATCTGCAGTCATGCAAAACATATTTCTATATTAGTTATGTTGTAAAAGAAAACACAGGGGGGCAGCTGGGTGGCACAGTGGATGGAGCACTGGCCCTGGAGTCAGGAGTACCTGAGTTCAAATCCGGCCTCAGACACTTAACACTTACTAGCTGTGTGACCCTGGGCAAGTCACTTAACCCCAATTGCCTCACTAAAAAAAAAAAGAAAAGAAAAGAAAACACAGACCAAAAAACAAATAAACAAGAAAAAATGTTTAAATATGCTTCAATCTGCATTCAGACTCCATCAGTCCTTTCTCTGGAGGTGTGTAGCATTTTTCATCATAAGTCCTTCAGAATTATTAGTTCAACCATTCTGGAAAAGATTTTGGAATTATATGATAAAAGTTTCTAAATTGTTCATACCTTTTAATCCAATCATCCAACTACTGTACATATGCTCCAAGGAAGTAAATGACAGAAAAATAATGGCTTTGTACATACTAAAATATTTCTATCGATACTTTGTAATAGCAAAAAGCTAGAAACAAACTGTTGGTTCAACAAATGAAGAATAGTTGAACAAATTGTGGCTATAAATGTAAAGTATTTTTCTGCATCATAAGAAACAATGAATATGAAGAATTTAAAGAAATATGGAAGACTTGTATAAACTGATACAGAGTGAAGAAAGAAGAACCAAAAAGAATAATTATACTCTGTGGCTATGACCATGTAAATGAAGGAAATACCAAAAACCAGTAAAACTCAAGTCAAATGCAATGGTCAATATTGGTTCCAAATTAGTAAGATTATTAGCAGTATTATTAGCATGAGAAACAGTAATGGTACAAAACAGTAACTAGTAACAATACTATGAGGGCCAAAATTTGATATATGGAGTGTTATTTGGGTCACTTGCCTTAATATTGGGGTCCTGGAAATATAAGGGACCTTTTAGGTTCACCCTCCCCTCTGAAATGCCCTTTTTAGACATTTCTCCCAGGCCAATAAAAAAGGAGTCTTTAAGCTTTAATTCTCAAAAGGATCAGGTTTTATTACTTGGGAATTAATTAAACAACAAAGGTAAAACTAATAAAAATCAAAGATAAGGAAATAGGAAAATAGAAATACGGATAAATACTCTTAACTCTAAACTTAACCCATTCAATCCTCAGACCATTTCCAATTAAGCTAGTTCAAAGGAATTTAGGGTTTTCTGTAATTAACTCACCAACACCTGGCCAAGGAAAAGAGCTTCCCGAGACAGAGCAAACACGTGCCACTACTGCAAGGGGAGAAGACCGAGAGAGACTATGTTCCAGAAGATGCCTAGCATTTCAGAAGTGCCCTCTGCCTCCCTTCAGGGAGTGTTCAATCTTTTCCTCCCCCAAAAGGGGAGGTCCTTCAAAAACTGCCTGTGGAGAGTTCTCCTTCTGACATCAGTAGCATACATAACCTCAGAGTGGGCCAGGTGTGGCCCCTCCCAAATGAGTCAGCTAAAAACAGCAATATTAATCTTTACCACAAATAATTTTTACCACAGTACAAAAATGGAAAAAACAAGTACTGTCTGAAGCATTTGCTCAATAAGATGGTTTTGCTTACCTTTTTTTTTAATAGGAAAGGACTTTGAAGGATGTTGGGAAATTATTGCTGTATAGAAATGAAATATATTAATCCATTAAAAATAACAATAAAAGAAATATGTGAATAAATACATTCATCTTGCATTATACTTGAGAGACTAGGTAGGCTTATACATTGAAATAGTAAAATATTTAATTGGGTCAGAAAAACCAAGCAAAGTAATAAAAAAAAATAGCCAAATCAATTCCCAAAGAAGTATAACCTTATTCCCAATTCCTACCAACTTCTCTAAGACTTACAACTCTGAAATGGGACAAGGTCTCATCAGTCACTCTCTGTTTCTGTCTCTCTGAATTGAATAAGGCAGGTAGAAACCTTTGGTACAGGATTATGTTCCCTTCTCAATACTCAAATCTCCTTGCTTCCTGGGATTTGGGAAGTATTGGGGGACTCGAGTTCTGAAATTCTATTATGGTAGTCTTAGATGGCTACTAACTTTTCCTCTTTTCTCCAGTCTTAACATCTCTGCATGAGTCAATCCCCCCAGGACCAAAGATATAGTTTCAAGAGACATGGAGTCCTAGGAAGTTCTCCCAATGAGTGATGACTCTTTGTGTCCAGACATTCTGGGAAATTAAGTCAGCCCCTCCCCCCCATCAGCCATGTTTGATACAATAGCATGGTGTGAAAAGCAAGTTAAAAGAAGCTTGTCATCTAGGATCCTTTAGATGCCCCGTGCTTGTTAGTTTTAGACAACAGCCACACATGATATTGCTTCAGTCAGCCAGGCTCCCCTAAAGCTTTCCCTGTCAGATATGGCAAAGCTTTGTAGCAAATGGGAAAGGCACTGTTTCTGCCCTTTGTATTTAGTCCAATGAAGAAGTCAGGGAAGGGGGAGATCATGAAGGACTATGTCCCAGGGAGTCCCTGATTGCTAGAGATCATAAGAGCAAAAAATAATCTGTCTCTAGGAACACCACAGCTAGTTCTTGTACCTCTAATCTGAAGTCAAGACAGGTGCCTACTATGCGCCAGCTGCTAGGCTAAATCCTGGGGAATTCAAAGAAAGATAGTATCTAACCCCAAGGAACTCACAGTCTATGGGGGAAGACAGCATGGAAACAACTATGGAAGAATAACATATAGACAGGATAAATTGCAGGTAAGCTCAGGGGGCAGGCCGTTAACATTATGGAGAATCAAGAAAAGCTTCTTGCAGAAGGTTGGATTTTAGCTAAGACTCGAGGGAAGCAAGGATTCAGAGGTGATGAGGGAAAGAATTCCAGGCATGGCTGATAGCCAGTGAAAAACACCTACTCATGAGTTGGAGAAGAAGCCAGTGCCGCTGGATCATAGAGCAAGGTGTAGGAAGACCGAAAAAGGTTGGAAGGATTATGAATGACTTTAAAAGTCAGGCAGAGGGTTTTATATTTGATCCTGGAGGTAATAGGGAGCCACTGAACGTGGTTAAGTGTAGCCATGAGGTAATAAGGACCTGTACTAGGTGTTTTACATAAAACACCAACAAATAGGACTGTTCATAGACAGAGTAGGATATTGGCATAGAATCTGGTTGCAGAATGATCCCCTTAGCGTATTATAATAACATATGTTTCCACATTCTTTAAGATTTACAAGATAGACATTCTTTTTTTGTTTCTTTTGTAATTCTTTTTTCAGATAGTTTATTTATCAAAATAAACACTCTTTACAACAAATCTGCATTTAGTACTTAGCACATAGTAAGTACTTAGGAAATGCACTTTGTTTTTGACTGATCAATTTGCTCGATTAAAAAAAATAATAATAATAACTGAGGCTTAGAGAGACATTAGCCAGTATCCAAGCAACATTCTAGATAAAGTCTCCTGATTTTCAATGTAGGGTTCACTCCACCGAAGTGCTGTTACCTCAAAGGAGAACTTCCCCTCTGTTCCTCTCACCCTGGAGAGTTCTCCTAACTGTTGAGGAAGCCGGGTGAAACATAATGTGGAGAACAGGGTCATCAAAGATGTGCCCTGGGCTGACAAAAGTGACAGCTCTCTCACCTCACATCCAGCAACATTGATTTCCATGAGTCCCAGCCATACCCACTCCCCCTAGGAGAGCTTTTAATTAATGAGAGTCAATCAGAGCAAAAATGAAGAGGTGATAACTATAGTAAGATCTTAGCAATTGGAAGGGCTCTGAAAGAAGCTCTAAAAAAAACAGTCTCATTAAAGTAAATTTCTAGCATTCCCCACCTGCCACAAAAAGGCAATATCATCCTCCATACAGAATGCTAAAGTAGACAAAGCCCTGGCCTTGGACTCAAAGGATGTGCTTGTATGCAGAGTCACCTCCTCTCTTGAGGCCTCAAATTTCTTCACCTTTAAGAGGGGGGAAACAGGATTCTTAACCTTGAGTTAAGAAATTTGTTTGAACAACATTTTGGGGGACAGCTAGGTGGCGCAGTGAATAAAACACCAGCCCTGGATTCAGGAGGATCTGAGTTCAAATCCAGCCTCAGATACTTGACACTTACTAGCTGTGTGACCCTGGGCAAGTCACTTAACCCTCATTGTCCTGCAAAAAAAAAAAAAAAGAAAAAGAACACCCCAACATTTTGGTATTCTATTCAGCTGCCAAAGTAATTTTCCATTTGTTTGGGTGGTTTTTTTGGGGGGGGGGGCGGGGGTTTGGCAAGCAATCGGGTTTAAGTGACTTGCCCAGGATCACACAGCTAGTAAGTGTCAAGTGTTTGAGGTCACAATCGAACTCAGGTCCTCCTGACTTCAGTGCTGATGCTTTTTCTACCCAGCTATCCCCCAAAGCAAGTGTCTTAAAGAGCAGATCTGATCATGTCATCCCACTCCATTAGTGGTTGCATAGTGCCTACTGGATCAACTGGAAAATTCTGTGTTTGGTGTTCCAAGTTCTTCACAGCCTGGCCCCTTCCTATCTTTCTTGTCTTCTTACACCCTCTTATTCCCCACTGTACACTGTATGATTCAGCTTCCCTCTCCAGTTTGCTGCTCCTCATGGGCACGACTTTCTATTCCCAACCCCAGGCATTTTCACTGGCCATCCCCCATCCTACCTTCTTCAGCAGGCCTTTCCCAGTCCTTCCTCCTTCGTTTCTTCCCTCCTTCTTCTCTGAGATTGAAACTATATATACTGTAAATGTACATGATTATTCACTTGTATTATTTCCTGGCATCATGGTGTTGGGGGTTTTTTTGGTCTTGTTTTGCAATGTTTTTCTGGGAGACCTATGATCCTTAGGTTGTCTCTATGGATCCTGTCTTCAAGATCAGTATATTTTCTTTGCCTACTGAGCATATTTTTTTTTTGGGTGGGGCAATGAGGGGTTAAGTGACTTGCCCAGGGTCACACAGCTAGTGTCAAGTGTCTAAGGCCGGATTTGAACTCAGGTCCTCTTGAATCCAGGGCCAGTGCTTTATCCACTGTGCCACCTAGCTGCCCCCCCATATTTTCTTTTTGCTTCTCTTCTTATAGATTCTCCTTCACTTCTATGTATTTACATTTCCAGTCTATTATTCTTTCTTTGGTTTCTTTGGTGAAGCTTGCAATTCCAGATTCCATGCAGTCTATTCTGCTCATTGTTTGTGATGTGCAGACCATAGATTCTTTTCTCTCATAATTTTCTTTTTTCTCTTTTTTTTTTTTTAGTGAGGCAACTGGGGCTAAGTGACTTGCCCAGGGTCACACAGCTAGTAAGTGTTAAGTGTCTGAGGCTGTATTTGAACTCAGGTACTCCTGACTCCAGGGCCAGTGCTCTATCCACTGCGCCACCTAGCTGCCCCTTCATTTCTTTTTTAAACCACTCAGCAACAGTGTGTTTGGATCTCTGAGGAAGTTCCACATTCTCAAATTCCACAGGGTCTTCTGTCTCAAGTGCTGGATCATTTTCCTTTGTTTGGTAGCGTTTACTCATAGATTCCTAAACACATTCACTAGAGCTGGAGGCCTTATTTCTTTCTGCTGTTAATGTTTTCCCTGTTGATTTGGCTGCTCTTCTTGAGATCTTTGATAAATTGTCTTTTGCCCTTTATAGTATTCACTTCTTGACTGAGACATATCCCCTCTGATTCAGAGCTTGGGGGCTGAAACTCAAAGCGTCTCAGGCTCCTCCCATTGGGCAGTTCACCTCACCAGAAGCCCCAAAAAGTCTGGCCAGGATGTTTAGGTGTACAGAACTGGTCCCAGGTGGATATTGAGTACTTTCCTTCAGGCTTAGTGGAGTATCTTACTCGAGTGTCCCCCCTACCCCACCCCAGTCCTCTCCCTACATCCGGTCCTGCTCACCCTCTTCCTTAGTTCTCTAGCAAATGTTATGGGAATATTATGGATCCCGGTTACACCAGAAGTTGTTTGGGGAGGTCAAGGAACCTTCTCCTTGAAATCCCAGGAGTTTTCCCTGGAGATCAAGGAACCTTTTCCTTGAAACTAAACCAAAAAAAGAAAAAAAAGAAAGAAAGAAACTAAACCAAAGGACAGACACAACCTAGAGAGATAAGCAGCACTGGATCTGGACTGAGATAACTCCAGAATCACCACTCTTCATTTCAGTCTCTGTCACCCCCTTGATGAGGTAATCCTGGAGGTCGGATGTCCAATGGCTCTGGAAAGAGGAAGAGGAGACCAGGGGATGGGATTCGGTTTTGTTGTGAGCCCCATGCGGTTGGCTAGTGCTGCCTCCACTCTGGTAGAGAGGGATGCTGGATGAGCTCAGTGTAGAAGTCATTTCATGGATTGGTAGGTTGGTTTTTAAACCTTCTTTGGGAATGTAAATGTCCTAAAACATGGAGATAGCTGAAGTTTCTTTATCTTTGGCGCATAATTTCTGTTTTGGAGAGTTCTGAGAAATCAAGGGGATTAGAGGAAATGCTTACAGTCCTATCTTGCTTAGCTTATGTCCCAGAGTCTCCCCCCCCCTCCTGCCCACATAGTTTTCACATGCTGTCGTCCCCTCCTTAGAATGAGAGTCCCCTGAAGACAAGGACCATCTCTTGGACTTTTCTTCATATTCCCTGAACTTAGCACAGTGCCCAACACTTAGTAAATGCTTCTTAATAACTGTTTGTTGACTGTGCCCCTGAACCCCCTACCCTAAGAAGTAAATGGGTGAGCCTGAGCCACACGCTGCAGCCTCATTTCAGGAAGAAGCCTAAAAGCCTACATTTCCACCTAGGAGTGACTTGGGCCCAGAGGAGTCTCTGACCTACCAAACCACAGCTCCAGCTCCGGGTTGCAGCTAGTGGCCTTTCGGAGCCTCCATCCCTTCAGCAGTCAGCACTGACAAGGACAGGCTGGGGAGCTGGCAGTGAACTGGGTTGGAATTATCTCATTCTTTCCTTCTCATTTCGTTTCACACCTCCAGCTTAATGAGCCCAAACTGCCGGGGGCGTCTGGGTCACACCTTTTCACTAGATTAAAGCAAAACCCAGATCTGGCTGCCAGCAGTTTGCTCACAAAGAGAACTCCTGCAAACTGTGAACGCTTTACCTTTCAACTGCAATCTATTTGAATTGCTAACAGCCTCCGCAGGCTCCCCTTCCCCCACTGGCTTCCCCAAAGGTGCTCACAGATTCGCTGCTGCTCTTCTCTCTCTACCCAACTTTGGAGGGTAGACCTGGACCCCAACCCTGCTCATATTGACTTGATTTATCCATCAGGGAGAAGAAAATGGGAGCAAAATGTCACTTGGATCAAACTCTCTTCCTATCCTCTCCTGCTATATCACCCATCTCACCCGCCTTCCCCCTTCTATCCCCTGTGAGATTTTGGCAGGACCAGCTGTCAGATGGTGGGCCCTCAGTCAATGCTACCAGCTAGCCACGGTCATAGCAGTAACAGCAGCTATATCAGTGATGGCTGCAGCCGCCGCCTGGAAAATCTGTGAAATTAGCAGTCCCCATGGCCATAGTGGACCCCTCCATCCAGCTGAAAGCATCTTAATAAGACCTCTCTGGATTTCAGAGGCCCAGTATTTGGTCAGTCACTGTCTCCTGAGCCTGGGACTATGGAATATACAAGAGAAAGCAAAGGCATGCATGCCTTCTGCAAGTTTACCGACTCACTGAGGAGATGAGGGAACAAGGGCTGGACTTGCAGACAATGGCCAAGTCACCTAATCTCTCTAAACTTGTTTCCTTATTTAAAATAAGGATCTTGATGCCAGTTACTATTATGATGGATCCTGTGAGATAATAGATGGGTATGAACCTTAGCACTAGATAGAAATGTCAGTTGTTCTAAATATAAGCGTTCTTCTAAAACTAAATAAGAGAATGAGAGAACAATTAAGAGATATACCGTCTGGTACTGAGACACTTCACGATGTGGGTACGTGGGAGGAGTGAAAACAGCACTTGATTTGGAGTCAGAAGACATGAATTTGAATCCTGACCCAGATTCTCACTCCCCGCTCTGCAGCACCGGGCAAGTCCCTTCCCCCTTTCTTTTCCCAGATCTAGAGCTCTAAGATCCCCTCCTTTTCTGTAACCGATGATTCTTCCACATTGCTGTTAGATCCTAAGTAATTCTCATCCTTGCCTGTCAGTATATTCCCCCATAGTCACCAAATACAATAGCAATAGTTGAAAGAGAGAGGGAGGGAGGGAGAGAGAGAGAGAGAGAGAGAGAGAGAGAGAGAGAGAGAGAGAGAGAGAGAGAGAGAGAGAGAGAGAGAAACACTTGTCTTGGTCTGGAATAAGGAAGACTTCCCAACAGTTAGAATTTGTTAGTCCTGAAATGGCAAACCACTCCAGTATCTTTGCCAAGAAAACCCCAAAGGGGGTCACAAAGAGTCGGACACAGACTGAAAAACAAAGCAACAAGAAGGATGGAAGAAAAGGAACCTTGGCAACGACTTTTCCTTCTCCCTGATCTATTTTCAGTCAGCCCATTCTGACTCTGAAATTTCTTTTATATTCTCTCTATCCTTTCTGCTCCCATTGTAGATGCTCTTGTTCAGGTGCTATCAATTCTTACTTGGACAATATTGATAGCTTCCTGTGTCATGTTCCTAGCTCCAGCCTAATTATTCCTACAGCCTCTTGCTGGAGTCATCTTTCTGATACATAGGTCTGACCTGTAGTAGAAATGATTTAGCAGCTAACTTTTCCTGGCATTCAAGGCCCACCACAGTCTAAACTCCAATCTGCCTTAAGAGTGTTATCTTGACCCATAGTTCTTCCACATACTTAAGTTCAAACCAATGTGGAATATTTATTGCCTCCCCTCCCCCCAGCCTACACCCCTTCTCATTCTCCTTCCTTTTTACCTTTATTCATACCATTCCCATTCCCATGATGGATTCTCCACCTTGAGTTTCTAATCATTAAAATCCCTCCTTTCTTTCAAGACCCAACTCTGGTGCCATTTTGTCCATGAAGCCTTTGCTGAACCTCCTAGACCTCAAGTTCTCACACCATTTTGTCTGGATCTCTCCTTTGCATTTAATACATTCTATCTTGTATCACATTGATTTGTGGGTTTGTTCTATCTATACTTCTAGCTCATGAGCTCCTTGAGGGCAGGGGCTATGTCTTCTTTCATTTTGGTATCACCAGCATTTAGTATAGTGTTAATTCTTTACAGTGTCTTCAATCAATCACAACAAATGCTTACTGCGTACCAGGAACAGCTCGTTAGTACCTTCATGATACAAATTTGTTGAGTTGAAGTTAACTGAATTTTAAGGAAGTGGGTGGGAAAAGATTACCATGAATTTAGGCAAGGAGTTAGGAATGAACTCCACAGGGGAAGTAAGTGAGGCTGAGTGATTAGGTCAGATTTCAGGAGTTGACCCTTTGGCTCATGCATTGGGCAGCCAGAGGGTGGAAGGTCTTGAACATCAGGTCAAGGATCCTAGATTTAGAACTGGAAGAATTTTAGAGGTTATTGAGCCTGTCACGGGGAAAATGGGGGTGGGGTGGGTCTTTAGGTATTCCTCTTGAAAGAATTACACCCAAATCCAACTAGAATAAAATAATCTTTTATTTAGGCACTAGAGAAAATGACTAAGAGAGAAGTCAAAGGCTTCTTAAGGGGAAGATGGTCCAGAGACACTATTCTCTGAGATACCTATCTCCTCAAACAGGAGAAAGGCAAAAGCTTTTATAGATGGTAGATGGGGTGATCATCACCTGACAATGAAAAGTTCCCTTTGGGGGTGGGGGAAAGCTTGAATGAGAGGGTGGTTGGACTTCTGGAGTTATGACTGTCCCTGGTCCAGATCAGGCAGCAGCCACGCCTAATGGGCTTATTTCCCTTCTCAAGGTGTGTCTGTCCTTTAGTTTAGCTGGTCATTTTAAACTTTAATAATCCCAAATTCTTTGATATGTCCCAACCCTGTAACAAGCCCAACCTCCTCATTTTATGGATGAGAAAACTAATCCTATAGGCAATCAAGAGGGAGCACTTTAGAGAAGAAGGATTGGAATGAAATTAACACTTAGGAACATTGGCCTGGCAATGGATACAAGACAGTGGAGAGAACTCTGGACTCGAGGCTGAAGTCACAAGTTAAAGTCCCTGCTATGCCATTAACAAGCTATGTGACCTTGATAAGCTTATCTCTTAAATTAGGGGTATAGAGCAAATGATTTCTATATTAAAAGATTTTCTAATGATATTAAATGTATTAAATGATTTCAAATAATATTAAAATACATTGCAAATGATCTGTAGACTAAATGAAAACAAGGATGGTTGGGAGGCTCTTTTTAATAAAAATGAGGTAATCAGAGTTCAGCACTCAGCAGGTGCTTAATAAATGTCTGATGTTTTGGGTGATGGTTGAAGGGAGAGATGAAGAGGAAAAGGCAAATCTAGGAGGTAGGACTTGAAAGATGGTGTCTACTGACCAAGCAATCAAGTCTGCTACACATTTGTTAAACCCTTTATATGCAAAGCACAGTGCTAGGGAAAGAGGAAATAAAAAGCAATAAAAAACAATCCCTGTTTTTCAGGCACTAACTTTCTACTTGAGGAACATAACAAGCAAAAAGACAAATGCACACATAATGATTTGAGGCAGGAAGAGAGGATTAACAAGGAGGCAGCATCATAGGGCACTGAGGAAAAAATGCTGGAGGTTTGGGTTCAAGTCCTGACTATGTCACTTACTATTCTTTTCTGGACTTCAGTTTCCTCAGCTGAAAAATAGGAGATGGTTGGACTAGATGATTTTTACGGTAACCTCTAACTCTGTGATCTTACCAACTAAGGGAATCACATACCAGATATTGCTAGATCATTAACACTCCTGTGTTTTTCTTATATGTGCCCATTCATGCACACACACTTTGGGGCTGCTGGACAGCCAAGCATGGATGGGCACATATAAGATGAATGTTGTTCTGCAGAAAGCTATAGAAAAGCAGAGTAGGAAGGGGTCTTTGAGAAATGGTTCCCAAATGGAGCCCTTATTCCCTACTGTTTATGGAATGGCTTCAACTTCTTGATGGCTTCTAAGGTCCCTTTCTTCTCTAGATCTATGACCCTATGATCAGGATTTTGGGGTGACAGGATCCTGTGGTTCTGAGCTGGAAGATATCCTGGTTTAAGGGTGAAAAGTCTTTCCTTTTGCTAATACAGTAGTACTTTTGGAATCTCTTGCATGATGTTAAGGACTAGGGTGGAAGACATCATGAAACATATTAACAGCTGTCACTTAAATGATAGGTATCATCAAAACCCATTAGTCCGGGTGGCTAGGTGGTGCAGTGGATAAAGTACCAGCCCTGGAGTCAGGAGGACCTGAGTTCAAATCCGGCCTCGGACACTTGACACTTACTAGCTGTGTGACCCTGAGCAAGTCCCTTAACCCTCATTGCCCTGTAAAAAAACCCCAAAACCAAAACCAAAACCATTAGTCCATAGTTCCTGACTCCAAGAAGGAGGTTACAGAATAAAGGTGGATTACCTAGAAGAGAGAGAGAAGGCAGTAGCAAAGAGAAGCAAGCACAAATTCAAGCTCTATGAGAGTAGACATGAAGGGGCATCTAATACCAATGTAACCAGTGGCCAAGGTTCCCTTAGGGTCTAGACTTTTATGGATAAGGTCATATTTCAGGACCTGTTCTTAAAAGATCAGTATCTCTCTTTAGCTCCTATAGCCCACACAGCTCTTCTCTAGGAAATTTCCAAATATCATGCCTAGCTTTCCACAAATGTAGATAGCAAAGCCCCAGGGTACTATTTAAGCATCCATGGTAACTGGTGCTTATCAGATATAGGACAGCCTTTATTTCACTCTACGAGAAATTCAGAAGGCACAAGGGACTCCCAGGAGTCCATTATGAACTACTAATTATAGTTCGTAAGCTCTCCTGAGAAGAGAACTAAACTTGGGGTTAGCAAAAAGGCACAACCATGGAATTGTAGGGAAGACACTCTCTCCCACTAGCTCTTACACAGTTCTCTTTACCTTTAAAACATTAAAAAAAAATTGGTTTTTTGTGAAGCAATTGAGGTTAAGTGACTTGCCCAGGGTCACACAGGTAGTGAGTGTCAAGTGTCTGAGGTCACATTTGAACTCAGGTCCTCCTGAATCCAGGGCTGGTGCTTTATCTACTGCGCCACCCAGCTGCCCACACAGTTCTCTTTAGAACTCATGGTGCTATGGTGTGGTGTGAGCTCCTTCCAGAAGGCATACACACTTTGGGGCTGCTGGACACCCAAGTATGGCTTTTTTGAATAATTCACTGTAATGGAGTGGAGGTTGGGGGGCCAGGATAGTGACAACCTCTTGTTTTCTCACTATTCTGTGCCATGCCTTTAGTCCCTTTCTACTCTAGCCTCATGGATGGCTCACTTCTCTGATATGAGTATATCATCACAAGAATCCTAGCCAACCAAATATTTGGTGGCCATCTGCTGCCAGAGAAACTAAAACCCTAGGAGGTACCAAGGGGCAACTCCAAACCAGTCAATTCTTCTAGGGGCACCATTAGTCCTTGAGGCCTCATCAGAAGTTGTCTTTATCCTTTCACAAGGTTCAATGGACATGCCCATTCTCTGTTGGGAGAGGTGCTTTCAAAAATCCCAGACAAAGGGTTACCACCCTCTAAGGCTATTGAGTTGATTTGGCAACTCCCCGATCAATCTCCCTTATGGTAAGATAGAATACAAGCTGGAAATGGAGGAGTGCAAGCCTTGGAAGGGGCACTAGAGGTTATCTGGTTTTACAGAGGAGGAAGCTGGGGAGCTAAGGTTGCTTGTCTCCACCAGGCAGAGGAGTAAAGGGCAGAGGGAGCAATCAAATCGAATCACCCTGAATTTTGTTCTCTGTCACATTTCCCAACGTTCAGAGCTGTCTAAAAGTGGAACAGGCTGCCTCAGGGGGAAGTGGGTTCCCCCTCATTGGAGATCTTCGGGCAAAGATTGGATGACCACTTGTTGGCGATGCCAACCCCCCCCATCTCTGAGATTCTGTGATTCCGTGACCACAAACCCAATATTCCTTCTCCCGAATCATGGCCGATGGTACCCCGGCAGCACGGACGGTTCAGATCTCTGCACCGGTGACCTCGTTTTAGAGAAGAAGTTGTTATTCTAGGGGGCTGGTGCTGCAATATCACCAAGGAGAAGCAGGCGGCACGATTCCCCAGGGCTGGCAGTGCTGCAGATATGGGGGAAAGGTGGTACAAGCAAACTTCCCTTCCCAGAAGGTGTAAACAAACAAATAGCAAACCCCTCGGAGGAGAGAGGAAACAGGAGTGGTGGGGGAGCTGGGTGCTAATTACGCGAGGTGTCCCAGTTGGGCAGCCCCCCCACCCCCCACCTCATGGCAACAGCAGCGGGTTCCCTCAGCCTCCTGTTTGGGAACACCTTCCTCTGCTGAGCAGGGAGAGGCAAGCCTAATAGGGCGAAATTGTTTGAGTACCAGAACATGTCTCCCAGCAGATGAGCTCCGACTTGGCACGGGCCCCTGCTTTCGAGACTCCGGCTCTGCTTCCACACACATGGCACGTCGTCGGGGCGCATCTGCCAGCTTTGCAAAGCAGCTGCCAGAGGGTGGGCTTCCTGCCCCTCCTCCTCCCCCAGCGCCAGTTGGGATGCCAAGCACTGCTACTTTGTCAACTACCTGTGGCTACGGACGCCTTTCCTCGCAGCTGGAAATTTGATTTGTTTCCAAATATTACAGACGATGGAAAAGCCTGCCTTCCCGCTTCTTCTTCCTTCTACTTCTCCTCTTCCTCTTCCTCCTCTTCCTCCTCCTCCTCCTCCTGCTCCTTCTCCATTCTCCTCTCTCCGCCATCCCTACCCCCTCCGCCTTGCCCACAGAGCCCATGCGCTCTGAATCCCTTAGCACCGCCATCTGCGCCTCCTGAGGATTGACGCCTTCCCATTTCTCATGCCAAATTGTCGCCCGCTTGGCTTCACCGGCTTGGCTTCGGTAGACAGCAGCAGCTCCTAGCCAGTGCTGTGGGCGGGGACGCCGGGTGGCCCGGGTCCTGTCTGTTGCATGGCTCGGGGCTGCTCTACACCTCAGTCTCTCCCTCTATTTGAATGAGCCAGATGGTGCTTGTTGGCAGAAGCAACCTCTGAAGCCCTCTGAGATACTCTGAGCCTGGGCATGAAGCCTTGGCACACATGGGTTATAGCTGTCAGCCCTCCTAGAGGGAAAGCTCTCCAAGGTGTAGTGACAGGGACAGCGGTGACACCTTTGCCATATCGCTGAGCCAAGGGAAGCGTAGAATCAAGGCAGCCATAGAAAGACATTTCCCTCTCTTACCCATAAATAGGAAAAGATTTTTTAAAAATCCTTTCAAATAACCTGAGAGACAGACAAGAGCTTGGGGACCAATGATTCCAGCCCTCTCCTTTTATACATAAGGAAAAGGGGGTGGGCAAAGAGTTTAAGCAGTCTGCCCAAGGCAAAGTTAATTATTGTCAGGTCTGGGACTTGAACTCAGTCTTGTTGTTCAGTTATGCCAGACCCTTCCTGACCCCATTTGGGATTTTCTTGGCTGTTTCCTTCTCCAGCTCATATGACAGATGAGGAAACTGAGGCAAACAAGATTAAATGTCTTGCCCAGGGTCACCCAGACTAGTAAGTGTTTGAGGCCAGATTTGAACTCAGTTCTTCCTGACTCCAGGCCCAGTGTTCTATCCATGGTGGCACCTAGCTGCCCCCTTTCTGAAGGCTCTATTGTGCTGAGACTTCTCCATTTCTAGTGCTGGGTATATACAAAGAGGAAACAATCCTCACCCTCAGAGTGTTTACGTTCTATAGGAGAGAAACAAAATATGTGCAAAAAAGCAGGTATAAACTTATCTAGCTGGAGAGATCACAAAGAGCCTTTTGTAGGGGGTGGCACTTGAACTGAGCCTGGAAGGCATCAAGAGATGGAGGCAGGGCTATGCTGGAGCCAGCTCACCACGGCTCAGCAGAACTGATCTTCAGCAGGAGGGTTTGTTTGTTGGAAATCAGCAAATGCTTCAAATTGGAACTTGATTTAGAATTGTGTTGACTGTATAGACAGAAAGTGATGGTGAACATAATAATGAAGAGTAAACATAAAAGTGTGTCGTGAATATATCCCCCCCTCCCCAAGAGAACATTCACCAGCTCAATCATGGATGGAGGTGAAGAAGGAGAACCCGCTTGGGTAGAGGAGAGGTTTTACAAAATCATGGAGGCAGAGGAGACAACTCCATGTCCAGAAGCATCAAGGAGACTCATTTGGGCAGAATATGGAGTTCATGGCAGAGTCATAGCAAATAACTGGTGACTCTTGGATGGTTTCTCCCTCTGACAAGAAGGCATTAAGCTCCCTGTGTGTGGATGGAGTAATACATTCAATTTAGTGATTCAAAGGTTTAGCTCTGTGTGTGTGTGTGTGTGTGTGTGTGTGTGTGTGTGTGTGTATGACCTTGAGCACCTCACTAAGTTCTCTGTAGCTCTGTAACCCATGATCCTACAAACTCTGCCATTGTTGGAACATAGGTCTCTTAATATAGCACAGTAAAGGTGCCTGGAGTTTTTATTTCAGGCCTGTGGACTCAATAGCAGGGAGACTTCTAGAAACATCTTCACCATTCACTGATTTACTCATTGCTCAAACACATGCCATTTAAGCCAGCCCTTATGCACACACGCTTGCACACTCATGCACAAACACAGACTACCTCACCCTCCACCCCGACACGTGTGCAGCACAAAAGGCAAAATTAGCTTGGAGGCACCAGAGGGGAACAATAGCGTGGATTGGCAATAATGCATTTGTCAGCTGGGAGACATAACATTTCAATCAAAAGTCACTGGTGTCAGTGGGAGATGCCAAACCTTGGAATTCCTCTTCCGCACTGCTTGTTGCTGCATATTAATGAGCCTGGGCTCAATCTTTTTCAGAGTCCTAATATAGGCACTGATGAGAGACTTGTCATGGGGAGGAAGAATGTGCTCAGGAACTTTCCTCTCTGTCTGCTGTTGGCCACAGTGGATTCAATGTCATCATTTCAAAAGACTATGGGTTGTTGTTCTCTTTATTGACCAGTAGGATTGTGGGTGTTTATGCAACTGATCTCTTAAGAGGTCCCCAGGGCATTTTGAGGGCGAGATCAATTTACTTGGTTTAAGATCTGGATCCTAGATCTGAAATCAAGTGCCATTTAAGCCATTCCCCTGCTGTCCAACAGGAAGAAGCTGTCAAAGACTTCTAGGATTTGGAATCAAATTCTAGAACCTGGGTTCACATTCCACATTCTGCCACTTATAGCTTCTATGAGCTTAGGCAAATCACTGCCCTTCTCTGACCTTCCTGTTTCTTCCTCTGTAAAATGAAAGTGTTGACTTAGATGACTTCCAAGGTCCCTTCCAGCTGTAGATGTATAGCCTGGATTTGACTCCCACTTTTAATCTGCCCTGGGTTTTCTCCTTTGTAAAAATGTGGGTGTTGAATGATTCCTAAGGTCCCCTTGCAGCTCTGAATCCTATATTGTAGAAAAGATGACAGAGCCTTAGTCAATTGTTGTTGTTTAGTTGTGTCTTACTCTTTATGACTCCATTTGGGGTTTTCTTGGCAAAGATGCTGGAGTAGTTTGCCATTTCCTTCTCCAGTTCATTTTTTCAAAGAAGGAAACTGAGGCAAACAGGATTAAGTGACTTGCCCAGGGTCACACAGCTAGTAAGTGTCTGAGGCCAGATTTGAAGTCAAGGTCTTCCTGACTCCAGGTCCAGTGTTCTATCTACCCTCTAAGTCAATAGATATTTATTAAATGCCTTTTCTATGGTGCTGCACTGTAGGAGATACAAGGAAATATTAGATCCAGTTCCTGCTCTCAAGAAGAGTCCAGTTGGGGAGAGAAGAATAAAACAATATGGATGGTATACCCTCGCCTAGCATAGCCTAGCGTAGCTAGCATAGCCTAGTCTTGTAGAAAGAAGCCTGAATTGGGAAGTCAGAGGAAGTCAGAAAACCGAGGCTGAAGTCCCAGCATTACCACTTACTCTGTGTAAATGATGGCTCTGGCCAAATGAAGATTTTGGACTAGAGGACTTCCAGAGAACTTTCCAGTCTTATGGAACTGGACAAACATTTTAGGTACAGACAGACATTCCAGGATTCTGTGGCAAGAGACAGGAAGAATGAAGGGCCACGGAGTTCAGAAAAAAAGAGACCACCATGAAAGGTCATGCTATGTGTTATGGAAGATGGGGGACTTGAGCAACCATCATAGGATTTAGACTTGGGACAGAGCCCTTAGGTGACAGACAGCCAGATGAAGCCTATGGGCCTTCTCGGAATTGGGTTTTTTTAATGCAAAGTCTAGAGTGCATAGGAACAGAAAAGAAACCAGTGAAACTGAAATACAGTTGGTTGGGGAAGGGTGGGCACTGTTGGGCCATTCTTGAAGGAAAGCTAGGGGCCAGGAATGTATGGAGGCTAATCTGGTGGACTGTGAAGAGACAGTGTGGAGGAGAGTACATGCTGAGAGGCATTTAAAATTTAGCATTTCAGAGGGTTTGGGTTTTTTTGTGTGTGTGTGAGGTAGTGAAGAAAGCAAGCATTTATTAAGTACCTACTATGTGCCAAGTACTTTGCAAATAACTCATTTTTTATCCTCACAACAAGCCTGGGAGGTAGGCGCTATTGTTATCCCCATTTTACAGATGAGGAAACTGAGGCAGAGATTAAGTGATAACCCAGGGTCACACTTGGATCATCCTGACTCCAGGCTCAGAGTCTATCCACTGTGCCACCTAGCTGTCACTGAGAAAGGAGCAGCTAATCTCTGCTAAGGTAGCTCAGTTTATCATAGGAGCACACCAGGTCAAAAATCATAAACAGGGAGCCAGAAGAAGCCTTAGATGTCACCTTATCCAGAGGTTTTTATCCTTTGTGGTATCATGGACCCCTTTGGCAGCAGGGGCAGCTAGGTGGAGCCATAGAGCATAGAACACCCAGACTGGAGTCAGGAAGATCTGGGTTCAGATCTGCCCTGGGTTACCCTGGACAAGTCACTTGACCCTGTTTGCCTCAGTTTCCTCATCTGTAAAATAAGCTGGAGAAGGAAATGGAATCTTTGCCAAGAAAACCCCAAAAAGGTCCCAAAGAGTCTGGGGGCAGCTAGATGGATAGAGAACTGGGCTTGGAATCATTTAAACTCATCTCCACACATTAAAATCCAGCCTCAGACACTTACTATCTGTGTGACCCTAGGCAAGTCATTTAACCCTATTTTGTTTCATTTTTCTCAGCTATAAGGAAATGGAGAACCACTCCTCTGCCAAGAGCTGACACAATGGAACAACCACAACCCCTCTGTCAGGCTGGGGTAAACCATGGGCTCCTTCTTAGAGCAATGTTTTTAAACAACTGAGGAAAATGCTAAACTATAGCTAGAGGTTAGTAAAAATAAAGATACATTTTTTCCCATCCAAGTTAACAGACCTTCTCAACTCTATCCATGGATCTCAAGTTAAGAACGTTACGTCAGACAAATTTTGAAACCCAGAGATATTAGATAGCTGGTCCAAGGTCACATAGCTAGAGAATGGCAGAGTCAAAAGAAATTTGGGGAAGGTGTCAGGTCAATGTGGGTTAAGTGACTTGCCCATGGTCATACAGCTAGTAAAAATGTCAAGTGTCTGTGGCTGGATTTGAACTCAGACCCTCCTGACTCCAGGGCTAATGTTCTATCCACTGCATCACCTAGCTGCCCCCAGTGTGAAAATTAGAACCCAGGTCTATATTCCAATCTTATCAACAAAGTGCTTAGGAGCTTAGGGCAAAGAATATAGAGAGATCTCACCTGCCCATGTCCACTACCAGGAAAAGAAGTCAAATTACTGATAGTTTTAAAAAACAATGTCTTTATATGTATTATTTAATTTTATTTTCACTGTCAATCATGCAAGGTTGGTGGGGAAGATATTCCTATTTCCCTTGGACAAATGAAGAACCTAAGGTCCAGTGACTTGCCCTAGGTCACACAGCTAGTCATTGTCTGAGGCTGGATTTGAATTCAGGTCTTCTGGACCCCAAGTCCAGGTCTATGCACTTCACCATCTGGCTGCCTTCAATCTTTTTGCCCTTTGAGCCAGGATAGGGATGGGGGTAGGAATGTTACCTGGTTAGAATACTTGGCTTCCTTGTTCCTCTTCACATCTCCTCAGGGTCTTGGTACTTCAAGCCTGGTTCATTGTTGTCTCTTGACCCTTTAATTATTTAAGGAGACAGTCATTCTTAAACTCCTTAGCAATAAGCCTTGACATCCATTTTTCTGGATTGCTGGAAAAAAAAAAAGAAACTGAATAAATTCTAATAAACCTGGATTTGATTTAATGCCATAGGCATGGGTCAGAGATGCAGCCCTGGTTTGCTGAATCTGCTTTCCTGTGCGGTAGCCCTGGCTCAGTGGAGTAGCCTTGGCTCAGTGGGATAGCCTTGGCTCAGTGGGGTATCCTCCTCTCAGTGACTGCTGCTTGAGGGCAGGGGTGGGATATGGCAAAGTCTAGACTCAACTCTTTTTGTGTCATGGACCCCTTGGACAATCCCAGAATAAGTGTCTTTAGATGCATAAATTACAGAGGAAACTAATCATATTAAAATATATAATTTTCCCATCCCAAGTTCCCTAAAATCTACCCATGGGCCACTGGCTAAGAACTCTTGCTGTAGAGGTCAGTAGAAGGGATTCTAGCTTGGGTATGGGTGGGACTGTCTTGCCTCTGGGATTCCCTTCAGCTCAGAGATCCTGTGTCTATGACTCTGAGAACCCAGTCTATGGCCTAGGAAACTGGAGGGCTTCATAGATGGCAGACTTGCCCTAGGGAAGGACTCCAGTGTGTAGCTGCCCACAGTATTGCCTTCCCTTGCCATTTTGAAGGTAGGGAGGGAGGAGGGGACAGCAGCCCCATTGACCTCTCGGGCCCAGGTTGGGGAGATGCCCATATTGGCTCAGGCCCTTGCTTCTTTCTCCATGATCCTTTCAAAAGTGCCATTGCTTGCCTTGGGCCACTGAGTACATAGATCATGAAATGTTACAAGTGGCGGTAGAATTCAAACCTCCTACCTCCAGTTATTGACTTATCACAATAATACCAGACAGGTAAGTGGTGCAACAGACCCGGAGTCAGGAAGAACTGAGTTCAAATCCAGCCTCAGACACTTACTAGCTATGTGAACCTAGGCAAGTTGCTTAATCCTGTTTGCCTCAGTTTCCTCATCTGTAAGATGAGCTAGATAAGGAAATGGTAAACTATCCTGGTATCTTTGCCAAGAAAACCCCAAATGGGGTCATGAAGAGTCAGACATAATTGAAATGATTGAACAACAACAAAAAATTACCAATATCACAATCTAGTGCCTGGGTCAGGAGGCATTACTGTGTCACTTAGAGAGGGTGGAAGGTGTTGTGCACAAGGCATATAAGTTACTGCAGAGGCACTAAGTGGTAGTGGGCACAGCAGTTAGAGAGAGTGGCTGGGGCCAGGAACCATGCAACCCAAAGAAAGCCAAAGACAGCTCATCAACATGCACCAGCCAAAGTGGCCTGGTGGCCCTACCCCTCTCCATGACCTTCTATCTCCAGTCTCTCCCCCTTTATCTAGGCTTCCTCTTGACTAGACTGTGCCTTCTCTCTTTGGATGCCAGGAGGTAACTTGTCCAAAGTCCTTCAGGTAGTAAAGACAACAGGGAGGGGAACTCAGGTCTCCTAATCCTGTGTTTCCTTCTCTCCCCAGTGTATGATGCCTCCCCCAGCCACAAGGCACTTGCTGCCTCCAGGTCTCATTTTCCTCATCCATAAAATGAGAGGGGAGGGCTAGCTGACCTCTGAGACCTCTTCCAGAATGATAATAGCTCACCTTTCTATAGAGTGTTAAAGGTTTGCAAACACTTTGCGCCTATTATCTCGTTTGATCTTCACAACACTGGGAGGTGGGTGCTGTCATTATCTCCCTAGTACAGCTGAGGAAACTAAGGTGGAGAGGCTGTGAAATGAAGCGAGTGACTCACTCAGGGTCATAGAACAATAAGCATCTGAGGTAGAACTAGAACATGTTGTGGGAGCTTTGACCTAGACAGTACAGCATTATCCTTAAATGTGAAGGATGGGGGGCAGCTAGGTGGCACAGTGGATAAAGCACCAGTCTTGGATTCAGGAAGACCTGAGTTCAAATTCAGCCTCAGACACTTGACGCTTACTATAGTCACTTAACCCTCATTGCCTAGAAAAAAAAATGTTTTGAAATGTGAAGGATGGCCTCCTGAGGCCTTTAACAAAAATGCTAAACTACCAGCCTTCTCTTCGATCAGAATTATAGAAAGTTAGCACTTGAAAGGAAATTTAAAGATGAGGAAATTGAGTTTCAGGGCAGTTCAGTGACCAAAATGACTTGCCCAAAATCACATAGGTCATAGGTGACAGAGCTGAGTTCCAGAACTGGTTTGCTGTCAGGTATGACTTATAGCAAGTCGCTTTAACCTTCAAGGCCTCAGTCCCCTCATCTGTAAAATGACAGGAATTAGACTGGTTAACCTACCAACTGGGCTAGCTCCATTTGGAGATTGAGAGCTGATTGTTAAATTTTCAGCAGAAGCATTTACAGCTCGGAAGCTGCTCATGCTACAAGTCAGTTCTAGAGTTATTGTTTTGTTGATTGTCTACATTTGAGACAGAGATGAAGGGAATGCTAATAATTCAGATTAAGCTTAGAAGTCTGTTGTGTAGCATTGGGTGGGTTGGTAGGGGGAGAATGCCAGTTGTTATACACTCATAAGCATATCTCTTCTCAGCCATTAGGTAACTTCCAGCTCCGGGTCTATGATCCCACATATAACCTCATGAGCCAAGGTTCTCCGGCTCCAAACTCAGTATATGATACAGCCCACTTCCAGACATCATCATAAGACAGCTTGGAGCCAATGTCCACAACTCCTTTTGGTTCTGCTCAAAGCTTTGCCACCCAAGGCAAGAGAAGAATGTTGGAGTTAACCAGGCTTGAAGGAGTGGGTGCTGCCCAAGGAGAAATCCTTTGCCCACGCAGGTACATTGGCTATTTAGTTGGAGCCCCAGTGACTTGCAAGCAACTTTCCCTGAAGCTCTGTCTTCCCATACCTGGGCATATGAAGGGGGGGTGGGATTGGAACAGGTGTGTATACACATAGTAAGAGACGGGGTGAGGGCTGGGGTTCAGATTCCCAGAAGCTGTGGTTTGGGGAGGGAGGGAAGAAGAACAAAACTCACCAGGTGGCTGTAGTTCTCTGTCCGCTGGGGACCCTGTCACCCTCCCCCCGTCCACCCACCCTACTAAGCCAGCTCCATCTGCCGAGGAGCCGGCTTCCCCGGTCCCTGCTGTTGCATCTCTGGCTCCCTGCAATTCCATTTTGCCAGGAACACTTCTCTGTTTCTTGTGTTTTTAATTTAAATGTTCCCTAGAGCACATTTGCCTTGTGTAGTAAGGGGGCATCTGGATTTAATCAAAACGACAGCTGAACAATCCTGCCCCCCCTACCCTCTCCTCCTCTCCCCCCTGTGGCTCTGCTCCCTTCACTGAGCAAAATCGGCACAGTGCCATTCTTTCTGCACAGACTGCCTTGTCCTTGTCCCAGCCTCCTCCCGCCCGCTCCATCACAACTCTCCACCGCCCCCCTCCCTGTTATTGTCTCTTATGGGGCCTCAGTTTCCTAATCTGCCAAATGAAGGGACTGGACCCAATGATCTCTTCCAGCTCCAATATGCTTCATAGTTCTAGGATTTTATTATCATCTCTTCTTTGAGGGGCTCTCCCTCCCTGGAAAATCAGGGCCAAATTCTGTCCAGGTGCATCCCCTGCCCTCGCCCCCATACTACCTACCCCCTGGACCTGAAAGTACATCTCCTGTCCTAGCTGTAGAAATGATGAATCTGGGGGGCAGCTGGGTGGCACAGTGGATAGAGCACTGGCCCTGGATTCAGGAGGACCTGAGTTCAAATATGACCTCAGACACTTGACACTTACTAGCTGTGTGACCCTGGGCAAGTCACTTAACCCTCATTGCCCCACAAAAAAGAAAAAGAAAAGAAAAGAAATGAGGGGACTAAATGACAGCAGAGACGAAAGGAAGAGGAAGAAAAGGGAGACTGGCAGAGATGTCACCCTTGACCCTGTCCAGCACTGACTGAATGCCAGCAGGCTTTGGGATGTTGCTAGAGGGTCTGGAATGGAGTCAGGTGCTTCCTTCGGGAGTATCCAATCTCGAGGCGAGATGAAGTGGAAAAACCCACTGCTAACCTAGGAAGAAGGCAGCAATTAAACAGACTACAGACAAAGAATTCATGGGCCACTCGGTGAGATCACCAGGAATTAGGGGTTCAATTCTGTTCAACAAACAAGTAAATGTATTTATAGACAAGGCTATGGCGCTGATGATACAAATGCGAAAGCCAAGAAGCTCTGCCCACAAGTGGTTTACACTTCAGTGGGAGGCAAGACAGCAAGGGTTTAAGAAGCCTTTAAGAAGGCCTGGCGCTGTGTTAAGTGTCAGGAATAAAAAGACAAGCAAAAAAGAAAGGTCCTGCTCTCAAGGAGTTTACTTTCTAAAGGGAAAAGATAGTAAATAAAAGGGAATCGAAAGGGAGGAGGGGTGTAGAGGGAAGGGACATGCTCGGGAAGGCAGCCAGGTAGCCCAGAGGATAGAGCACCAGACCTGGAACCAGGGAGACCTGAGTTCAATTCTGACTTCAGCTACTTACTAGCTGTGTGACCCTGTGCAAGTCACTTTACCCTGTTTGCCTCAGTTTCCTCATCTGTAAAATAAGCTGGAGAAGGAAATGGCAAAACCATTCTAGTATCTTTGCCAAGAAAACCCCAAATGGGGTCACAAAGATTTGGATCTGACTGAACAACAACAAACCTACTCAGGGGGTACGGTGGCAAAGTATAAAAAGTCAGAAACCCAGCTGGGAGGAGAATGAAATATGGCCAACCTGGGCTTCTCTGGAAAGCACTCACCAATGGGAAGTGGGGGCCAGCATGGTGCAAGGCTATTCCAGGGTGACAAGACCTATTTGTTCCAGGATGAGGAGAAAATGCATATATAAATAAGTATGAGACAAGGGATAATAAATTTGGGGCAAAGGAAGGGTCTAAACCAGGGGTTCTTCTTCTTCTTTTTTTTTGGCAGGGCAATGAGGGTTAAGTGACTTGCCCAGGGTCACACAGCTAATAAGTGTCAAGTGTCTGAGATCAGATTTGAACTCAGGTCCTCCTGAATCCAGGGCCGGTGCTTTATCCACTGCGCCACCTAGCTGCCCCCTAAACAAGGGGTTCTTAACTTTTTTGCAACCTGAAAACTCTTGGGTGGTCCCATGGAGTCTATGGGACCCCTTCTCGGAATCATTTTTTTGGGGTGGGGCAATGAGGGTTAAGTGACTTGCCCAGGGTCACACAGCTAGTAAATGTCAGGTGTCTGAGGCTGGATTTGAATTCAGGTCCTCCTGAATCCAGGGCCAGTGCTTTATCTACTGTGCCACCTAGCTGCCCCTGAATAATTTTTTAAAATAAATAAAATACATAGGATTACAAAGGAAATCCATTATATTAAAATATAATCATAAATATATATTTTTAAAAAGTTTACAGGCCCTAGGTTAAGAATCCCTTGTCCAAAGTGCTAAAGAATGTTACTCATCCTTTGTTCTTTTTTTTTTAAGTGAGGCAATTGGGGTTAAGTGACTTGCCCAGGGTCACACAGCTAGTAAGTGTTAAGTGTCTGAGGGCAGATTTGAACTCAGGTACTCTTGACTCCAGGGCCGGTGCTCTATCCACTGCACCACCTAGCTGCCCCTCATCCTTTGTTCTTGAAAAAAATATGAGCAGGGAGAGATTCTGTGTGGCTGAGGTCAATTAAGGAAGACTTCCTGGAGAAGGAGGCACTTAAGTTGAGCCTTGAAGGCAGAGAAGGATTCTAGCAGGTGGTAATGAAGAAGGAATAAATTCCAGGCATGAAGGACAGTTCAAAAGAATGTATAAATGTAGGAGAGGTGAGCCTGGGATTGAAAAGTAGCAAATAATCAAGTTTGGTGAAATGCAGAGTGTAAGAAGGGGAAGAATGTGGAATGAAGCTGAAAAAATAGGTTTGAAACCTTGGAGAGAGCAGTTTCACTCTCCTTACCTGAGTCTGGTGGGGGGGGGGCTTTCAAGGATAGGCAAAGAAGTTTGGATTTGCCCAATAAGCAATGGACACCCATTGAGTTTCCAAGGAACAAGGTCTTTAACTAGGAATATTTGTACTTGGGACAAGAAGAAGGAAAGGCACCTACCTCTGTTGGAGGTGGAAGGAACCAGAGAGCCTGGTGGGTTGGAAGGGGCAGGGCAGGGAAAAGCTCATCTTTGTAAATCTTGTGGTAGCTTTCAGTTCAATTTAATTAAGCGGCTGTTATGCTTGCCAGTCACCCAGATAGATCCTGAGGCTACAAAGACAAACCACCACCACCACCAACAACAACAACAACAAACCAGTTCATACCACTGAGGAGGATCAGGTGATATAACATGTTGATAGATAAATATTAACATGCTAGTTTGAGGATGTAGGAAGCACAAAGATTCAGCATGATCAGGAAAGAGGAGTTTGTTTGTACATGAAAGGAGCATTGAAGGAAGCTAGAGACTGAGACAAAGGTGAGGAGGAAGTACTTTCTAGGTATGGAGATGAAATGTTGACTTCAGAAAAGGATAAATAGGCCAGTTTGGCTGAGACATAGCCCATGGTGGGGCATCATGTAAAATAATCCAAGAGAGGTAGGCTGGAGCCAGGTTGTAAAGAGCTTTGCTTGCCAAGCTGAGGAGTTTGCAGGGCAATAGGGAACCATTAAAGATGCTTGAGCAGAGGAGTGACACAGCTAGACATGCTTTAGATGATTTTAGCAGCTGGTGAAGGATGGATTGAAAAGGGGAGAGACTAGAAATGGAGGCTGTAGTAGGCAAGAGGTGATGAGGATCTGAACTAGGGTGATAGCCAAGGAGTGGAGAGAAGGGCTTATATGTAAGAGACGTGGTGGAAGTAAAATCTACTGATTGAATAAGGTGAGACGAGGGAGACAAGAGTCGAGGATGACTCTGAGGTTGTTAATTTGGGTGACTAAAAGGATAATGGTGCCCTTAGTAGAAATAGGAAAATTTGAAGGTGAGGTGGTTTTAGGAGAGAAAATGAGCTCTGTTTTGGACATATTGAGTTTGAAGTGCTAGGGGACATTCATATGCAGATATTCAACAAGTAGTTGGTGACAGGACTAGAATTCAGGAGAGAAATTAGGGCTAGACATAAAGATCTGGTGGTTGTCTTCATAGAGATAATAATTGAAACTGTGAATCACCAAGAAAAATGGTATAGAAGGAAAAGAGAAGACAGACCAGTTCAGAACTTTGGGGCTGTCAATCTGCAATAAAGAGGAACAACAAAGTAGCAACAACAGGGGTCTCTAATTGAAGCAAGAGAATTGCAATTTGGGACACTATGCAATACTGAAGTACTGGAGTGCCCAGGAGGGGAAGGGTTCAAATATACTTCAATGGGGACAGACTCTCATGGAAGGCAGAGCCTCCTGAAGCTGTTATGTAAGTTGTTTAGCAAAACAGCCAAAAGTCCATAGAAAAAGCTGTGGAGACTTGGGCAGTGGTGATATCTGGCCAGAAGAGTGGGTTCCAGGTCTAGCAACTGAGAGTTTCCAGAGAAACCACAAGACTAACTCCAACTGGTTTGAACCTTCCTTGACCATGGGATCAGGGTCAGGTTGCCCCTCTGATGCCTATATTCCATAGGGCACACCAGTGCTCAGGGGACAGAAGATGGGTGACTATCCTGCAAAGAAGACAAAGAAGAATTGACTGAGAGCTAGGAGAAAGCAGTGTCTTAAAATCCTGGAGTGGAAAGAGTATGTAGGAGAAGAAGATAGTCAACAGTGTCAAAAGCTGAAGAAAGGTCAAGGAAGATGAAGACTGAAAAAAAAAGCCATTGGATTTAGCAATGAAAAAGATTGTTGGTAACTTTGGAGAGAGCAGTTTCACTTGACTGACCAGATTGGAAACCAGATTGCTAGGGAATGAGAAGTGAGTAGGAGAGGAAGTGGAAGCAAAACTGGCTTTCTCTAGGGGTTTGGCTATGAAAGGGAGGAAAAAAAATTATAGAATCATAGCTCTATAGAGCTGGCAGGAACCCCCAGAGGTCATCTAATCCAACTCCCTCACTTTATAGATAAGAAAACTAAGGTTTATTGGAAATTTGTGATTGACTGGGGGAATGATATTAATAAGTCTTTCTTGCTTGTGGGACTTCCATATGAGATCAATGTCCACTCTTTCCCTGCCCCTAGCTCTCTTCCCTGGTCCCAGGATCTTAAGCTGAGACAAGCAGAAATGTATCTCCTATCTGTCTAAAGACAACTTCTCAAATTTCTACCTGAGCCAGCATTAATCACACTAGACAGGGGTTTGATGGCAACTGCTGAGTTTTCTTTGTTTATAATTAGACACAGGACATATATGACAATGCAAGTGTGTGCAGAACCCTGTCAGAAGGTACATACCACAAATGTTAACTTGTCACTTTGCCTTCAGCCTGGAGTCAACCCTTCATCTCTTTGGGGGGTGGTGGTTCATTCTCCTCTAATCAAGCAGAAAATAGGTTGGAGACAGTAGCAAGTGTCTGAAGAGGCACCATCCTTCTGCATCCCACAGGAGACCTGGAAGAAGGGGGCAAGGGAGCTGGCATCTAAAAATCATATGGGATTTGACCCTTCCATGAGCATTTCCTTCCACTTGGCACAAAACGAATGACCAAACTATTCTTCTGGTTTCCTCTTCTTCCAGACTCCAAAGCTCTTCAAAGCTGAATTCAAAGACGTCAACAAATGGTGAACTTGGGGTCAAAGTCTATTCTCTATTTCTGGAGTCTGGCATCTCTATAGCAACATTCTCCAGGTCAGGAAACCAGGATTCCACACAAACTTACAGAACCTCAGAGGTTAGACCAAATAATGGTCTAACCTGTACTGGAGAAACCCCCTTTACAACATCCCTGACTACGGTCATCCATTCTCTGCTTGAGAATGTCCAGTGATGGGGAGCTCACTATTTGCCAAGGAACCCATTTGGGTGTAATTATTTTACTGAGATAGTAGTTAGTTTGGGATTTCTCAGTTTGACAAATTATTCCATTTTCCTGAAATCCACTGGCCACAAGCCCTATTTCTCTGCCAACTTGGAGAAAACCTTTCTTCTACAGACTCCTTGGTGCTTAACTCTCACCAAGGTCTTTGTGAACACACCACTAGCTACCTCTCAGCCCCTCATGAGAACTTAGCACATCGCAGGTGGCCTAACATACTATAGTAAGTAGGTCTCCTTAATAGTCTGCTGTGTTATATGATTGTACACAGGGCTGACTGTGATTGACTTATTTAACTCCTTCAAAGTCTACCAGTGTGACTTTGGGGAAATTATTTTCGATCCTCTCAGAGTCCCCATCTGAAAATTTCAACTGTACTAAATAATGTCTCATGTCTGAATCTGGTTTTCAGGTTCCCACTGGCTTTGACCTTCTATGTTCTATGGTCTCTTCTAGCAGTAACATGCTATGTCTTAAGATCCCTTCCAGTTCTGACAACCTATGTTCTAAGGTTCCTTTCAGCTTTGACATTCTGTTCTCTACAGTTCCTTCCAGATCTAAGAAAATACTTTGACATCTCCTATCCACCAGAGAACAAGAGGCATGCTCTTCTCCAAGATACCAGCTAAACATAAAATGCCTTGATTTTTTTTTTGTGGGACAATGAAGGTTAAGTGACTTGCCCAGGGTCATGGAGCTAGTAAGTGTCAAGTGTCTGAGGTTGGATCTGAACTCACATCCTCCTGAATCCAGGGCCAGTGCTTGATCCACTGTACCACCCAGCTGCCCCACCCCCATTCTCATCTTGATCCATCCATCATGCAATCCACAATCTAGCCTATGGGGCTCCAGAGCCAGACGCTGTTTTGGTTCTGATCTTTGCTGAATTGTTTTTATTTATTTTTCTCTTTGGTTGTGTGGTTCTACTGTTTTTCCTACCATTCAGCTGTTTTCATGTAAAATACCAAACTAAGTTCAAAACATTTCACAGAATGGTCTGATTTTTTAAAAATGATACCAAACACCAAAGAATGTCCAGGATAAAAAAGCTGCCATATGACCTAAGCCAAAAATAATGACATCTTCATGACTCTAAATGCATTTCAAGATTTATTTTTCCCCTTTCCAAAGCACACCCATCCATCCACCCATCCACCCATTCATCTATACCTCCATCCATCCATCTACCCATCCATCCATCCATCCATCCATCCATCCATCCATCCATCCATCCATCCATCCATCCATCCATCCATCCATCCATGCACCCATCTGTTCATGCATCAATGCATCCATCTATCCATGTACATTCATCCATTCATTCAGCGGTATTTATTGAGCACCCACTCTTTGCTCTGATGCAGCATTCTGATGTCTAAGACTAACTGGGTTCCTTCTGAGGTTAATCTTGCAAAGTGCCCCAAATCAATCAATAAGCATTTATTAAGCACCCATTATGTTTCACAGAATTGAAACGATAATCAGCTGCCATCCTTTTCAGTCTGCTCTCCATTGTATTGATACCTTCCCTATCTTTTGCTTGACCAGTCATTTTTTTTTTTAGTGAGGCAATTGGGGTTAAGTGACTAGCCCAGGGTCACACAGCTAGTAAGTGTTAAGTGTCTGAGGCCAGATTTGAACTCAGGTACTCCTGACTCAAAGGCCGGTGCTCTATCCACTGTGCCATCTAGCTGCCCTTAACCAGTCATTTCTCATAGCAACACTTTACCCACCATCCACTAGAATGAAAATTGCCTCAGGGAAAGGACCAGTTCGTTCAGTTCATTTTTGTCTTCATACCTCTAGCATCTAGCACAGGGCTGGCAAATGAATGTACAAGAAATATTCTTTGAATGGACTGGGATGGAATCCAGCTCTTGCCCACTTAGTGAGGTATAGTGTGGACAGAATGCTGACCCTGGCATCAGGAAGCTCCACCTTCAAATCCTATCACTTACTAACTAAAGCACAATCTCTCTGAGCTCCAATTTCTTCACAGGGTTGTTGCAAGGTGCAAGTGAAATAATTCACTTTACAAATATTAAAGCATTATATAAATGGCAATGATTAATATTCTCATGCCCTTTCTGCTAATGCTAAGACCCAGGTTTAAATCCTGGGGTGTTCCTGTGGTGGAAAGAACCCTAGAATGGGTATCAGGGGACCTGGGTTCCATTCCTGCCTTTACAATAAATACTTAGTTGTATGACCTTGGGCAAATTATTTTGCTCTCTGGACCTCATTTCTCCACCTATTCTGTACAATGAAGAGGTCAGCTAGAATTGACCTCTACGGTCTTTTTCAGCTCTAAATGATTCTATTGTAAATGGGTTCCAGCCACACTGTTCTTTGGTGCCCCCTGCTGCTCTACCCAGAGAACAGCAGCAGAGAGAACCTCACGCGATGGATGGCCTGTCTAGGCTCAAACATCTCTTAGCCTTTAGCATGAAGGATGGATGCATTTGCAGCTGACTCTGGAGCCAAAGTTCCTCTCACCAGATCCTTCTAACTCAAGGAAATAGATGGTCATGAAAAGATCAGACTGGGAGAAAAAAGAGGCGGGAGAAAAATTGCCCGTACAATAAGGTCTCCCTGCTGACCTCCTTCAAGATCCCTTCCCTGGATGCTCTGGGAGTGGGCTTCCCAAAGATACCAGTGACAGGCACCAATGGAGATCTTGAGCCCCCTTTCCTCGTCTGCCTATATCTTCGATCTAGGAAGAGGAGCACCAGCATCTCTCTCTCTAAAAGGCAGAGCCTCAGAGGATGTGATTCTGAGTAAGACTCACCATCTTGGAATTTTGATATACCCCAGGGAGGAAGGTAAAATCAGTATTGTGTATATTTCCAGCTGTGCTTGGGCAGGTAGAGCTCCATCAGCACCAGGATATACTCAAAGGATCATCCATTTAATGCTTAGAGGGCTCTCCATCTAGAACAACTTTTTCATTTTCCAGATAAGTATACTGACACCCAGAAAAGGTAAGTGATTTGCCCAAGGTCACCTAGGTAGCAAGTAGCAGGGTGAGGATTTGAACCCAGGGCCTTCAAAGCCACTCCTTCCACTGCACCATGTTCCGTTTGGGGGAAGAGGGAAGTCATGGGCACTGGAAGGCAGCTGAGAGAGAAGAAAGGTTACCAGCTAATGCCAGGGCAGCTATTCCACCTGACTGATCTTGGCATCACCTTATTCCAAGACCCATAACTTTGGTGGCTCCTTCAGTCTCCAGGAGGACACTATAATAATAACAGTAACAACGTAAATTTATGGAGTGCTTTTAATGTTTACAAAGTGTCTTCCCAACAACTATGGAGGCCAAGCCTTATGAGGAACCTGACTCTCAAAATACTATTTACTTAGAGCTTCATTCATTCATTCATTCATTCATTCATTCATTCATTCATTCATTCATTCATTCATATGAGCACCTACTGAATACAGAGCACTTAGACACTGGAGAAGACACAAAATTTAAATAAAATGTAGGCTCCTCTCTCAAGGCACTTATAGTCTGTTAGAAGTATGACAAAAGCACAGATAGCTATAATGCACAATAACATATGGGGAGGGGAAGAGGGTGATACTGGGGAAAAGTTTGGCAATATAAATTAAATAAAAGGTATCAATAAAATGTATTTTTCAAAAATATACAATACTATAGGATAAGTACATTAGAGAGACATGAACAAAGTACTAGATGATGTCCAAGGTCTTAAATGATTTGGGTATTTGCCAATGCTGTTTTCCCTGCTTGGAAGACTCTGCCTCTCTTCCTCTCAAGTCCTACTTTCCCTTTAATTCTCAATTCCAGGGCCCCTTTCCTTTGTGAAGCCCACCCTGATGACCAAGTGATTTGCAGTCTGAGGACCTGGTATATATGTATGTGTATATAGTTATATCTGTATCATCTACATGTATATCTATATCCATACACATATATGTTATTGAGTCATTTCAGCTGTGTCTGACTCTCCGAACCCCCACTGGGGTTTTCTTTTCTTTTCTTTTTTTTTTTGCTGGGCAATTGGGGTTACGTGACTTGCCCAGGGTCACACAGCTAGTAAGTGTTAAGTGTCTGATTCCGGATTTGAACCCAGGTCCTCCTGAATCCAGGGCCGGTACTTTATCCACTGCGCTACCTAGCTGCCCCCAATTTGGGATTTTCTTGCCAAAGATCCTGGAGTCTGTCTATCCATCTACCTATTATCCATCCATCCATCCATGCATCCATGCATCCATGCATCCATGCATCCATGCATCCATCTATCTATATCTATCTATCTATCTATCTATCTATCTATCTATCTATCTATCTATCTATCTATCTATATCTATCTATCTATCCATCTATCTATTTCTATCTTTATTTCTCTCTTCCTCCCTCCCTCCCTCCCTCCATCCATCCATCCATCTATCTATCTATCTATCTATCTATCTATCTATCTATCTATCTATCTATCTATCTATCTATCTATCTATCTATCTACCTATCTATTTCTATCTCTATTTCTCTCTTCCTCCCTCCCTCCCTCCATCTATCTATCTATCTATCTATCTATCTATCTATCTATCTATCTATCTATCTATCTACCTATCATCTATCTACATATTTATAATATACAAAGATGAATCTATGCATGTAAATAGGAATAGAAAATGTATGTACCTCTGCACACATAGGGTTCCATATATGTGTGTGTATATATATATATATATATATATATATATACACACACAGAGCTAAGTGCGTGTGTCTCCATGGAGACAGAGATGTTTCCAATGCAGAGTTACATATGTACCTCCCAGTTAGTCTTCAGAAAGCTTCTTGAGTTCAGGTGCCATGTTTTGCTCTTCCTTCTTTGCACTCTCCCCTTAGCAGCTAGTAAAGTGACCTGCACCCACTAGAGATTCTATCAATTCTTGTTGTTGATGGGCTGATTGAAGATCTAATTAGCCACACGTTGGCTACCCCCGGGGTTTGCCAGTCTCCACCAGGCAGTGCCTGGAGAAAGTTTGGCTACACCGAGGTGGGTTGAAAGCCTGCTGCCCCAAGGCATGGCTGCCCCAAGGCATGATTGAATTTCTTGGCTCCCGACCCAGAGACCTGAGTGTCGGGAAGAGCAGGCCGTCTGGGACAAGGTGACTTCTTTTGTCCCTTCCTCCTGTCTTGTGGCTCAGGAGGCTAGTCCCTTATGACTCCATACCTTGCAAACAAGAGCCACAGCTGCTGAGCAGAGCTGATGTGTGTGCGCTTGTGTGTGTGCTCAGTGCCCCCAGGGCTGCCCGCCACATGTCTGCCCAGCCCCATGGGCTGCCAGAGATTACAACACTGTCAGCAGAGTGAATTGTCTTCAAACACAGAGGACAAGGATGTGTGTACACACAGAGTCCCTCAGAGATAACACAGGTAACAGCTGCTGACTCTGAGCTTCTGGGACCCCTGAAGGGACTGTTGGTATGAACTGATCGGTGCCCACCTTGGCACATCGTGACAGTTCACTTCGATTTAACTCACTTAAATTCAACAAAGGTTTTTAGGCACTTACTATGTGTGTCATGCTATAAACTAGGGATTCAAAGACAAGACAAAGCAATTCCTGCCCATAAGAAGCTTACATTCTATCAGAACCTGGAGGGGGTTCTTAACCAGTTTTGCTCCCCGATCCCCTTTGGCAGTCTGAGAAGCCTATGTCCCAGAGAAACAGTGACATATAAAAGGCATTTAATCTCATTGACTGACCGACTGATTGCAGGAAATGCTGAATTGTAGTGAGAGGTTAGTGAAAATTAAGATGCGATTGTTTCCCTATTCAAGTTCATGGACCCCTGGAAATTTACCTGTTGGCCCTTGAAGGGTAGGGACTGTGGACCCTAGGTGAAAAGCATCTGTCTTGAAGGGAAATAACAGTGAGTTAAAAACATGAAGTTTATGTTATTATTATTTTTTTTTTTGCGGGGCAATTGGGGTTAAGTGACTTGCCCAGGGTCACACAGCTAGTGTTAAGTGTCTGAGGCTGTATTTGAACTCAGGTACTCCTGACTCCAGGGCCGGTGCTCTATCTACTGCGCCACCTGACTACCCCTGAAGTTTATATGTTATGATAATTAATAACAGTGAGTAAAAAAAAATTGAAGCTTATATGTTATGATAATTAATAACTAGCCTTTATATAGCACCTCTTCTGTGCCTGGTTTTTTGCTAAGTGTTTTACAAATATTTTATTTGATTCTCACAATAACCCTGGGAAGTAGTTGATAGGGCTATCTCTATTTTACAGTTGAGGAAACTGAGGCAAACAGAAGTTAAGTGATTTGCCCAAGATCACACACTTAGCAAGGGTCTCATGCCTGATTTGATTTCCAGGTCTAATACAATAGGAAGGGCAGATTTATTAACAGAACCAGGGTTCCAGAGAGTTTGGAATAGTGGGGAGGGACACCTGAGGGATAAATTTATATCAGTGGGAATGAGAGAACAGTGACTGCTGGTCTGGGAAGGGATCTTTGGACCAGGTAGCTTACAACTCAGGATCACAGGAATTCAGAGTGGAGTCACAGGGGCTGCAGATTGTCATACTGTTCACTGAAGCAAAGCTGATATTGATTTGACAATCAATCCCTGAGAAAGAGGGAGAAAAGCAGGGGTGGGGGAGAGAACTTCTGCACCTGGCAGTAGGTAGGGTCCATGTCCAGTCCCTGGTCCTGCCTGGCAGTCAAGGCAGGAGTAGATGTCATCTTGGGGTCAGGCTGACTCTAGTCATGGATTGGGTACTTATACTCATCCAGGTCAGCTCTGTCCCATCACCTATTCCAAGATGGAGGAGATGAACTCCCCTGGGACTTTCCATGAGGGACTTTGTTTCCAGAATCATGGATGGGCTAGAAGCTGGTTCTGTCTGACACTGGATCAGTTGCAGATTGGTGGAGTCCAGGGACCAAGCTGCTTAAATATGGATGAACCATGTTAAAAGTAGTCTCTCTCAGCCAAGAGAGCCCAGGTCCTGTCTCCTTAACCTCAGCCAGGTTAACTCCAACCCCTAAAGTTCCTTGAAATTCACAATTATACAGTGCTTTAAGATTGAACCCATCCCAACTGGGTTATAGTCTGGTTCTCTTCACTCTCCTGCTAATGCAGATGTTCTTAACCCATTTTTGTGTCCTAAACCCTTTGGCAGTCTGGAGAAAGCATTTCAGAGTGTTTTTAAACAATTAAAGGAATTACTAACTTTCAGTTAGAGGTTAGTGAAAATAAAGCTGTAACTCTTTCCTTTCCAGATTTTCCTTGAAACCTTTCCATGGACCCTCAGTTAGGAAATCCAGTGTTAATTGACCACACTGTCAACAGCCCAACTTCTTTTGTTTTTCTGAGGTAACTCATGTTACCTCATGAGTTCATGTTCAGAGTCATTTATAGACTAGAAGAAGGTAAGAGATGATGCAGGTTTGAAGGTCTGTCTGGACATCCCACCTACACCAATGAAAAGGCACAAATTGTCCTGAGGGTTTCTCCTTCCTCTTATTTCCAGGATAGATCACTAAGGAAGGCCCATCTTTCTTTTTTTAAAATAAATTTTCTTTCTTATTGTAGATCTAGCATTCATCAACAAACACAATTATTTCAATATACCAAAAAAAGGAAAAAGACATATTAGAAATCATGAACTGTCATTTATATATATATATTTGTGTGTGTGTGTGTGTGGTAATGGGGGTTAAGTGACTTGCCCAAGGTCACACAGTTAGTGTCAAGTGTCTGAGGCCGGATTTGAACTCAGGTCCTCCTGAATCGAGGGCTGGTGCTTTATCCAGTATGCCACCTAGCTGTCCCCCCCATTTATAGTTTTAAAAAAAGAAATAAATATTAAATTTGACAGGTGAAAGAGGTGTTTTATTTGCTTGTTTCCCCTTTCTGAAATATTCCCCTCCTTAAGTAGAAGCCCTCCCTTATAGCAAACATGAAAAGTCCAGCTGAAAAAATCAATAATTTGCTCTTTCTGAGAATACATATCTCATTTGGCATGGTGACTCTGTTGTCTCTTGGTCAAAAGGTGGGAGATGTGTTTTGGGATCAGTCTTTTGAAGCTACCATCATTTGCTGCTTTGATCAGAGTTCTGAAGTCTTTCAAATCATCATTTTCCTTCATATTACTTTTGTTGTTATGGTGCCCATAGCAACAACACTAATTCCTTCCTTCCTTCTTCTCTGTCCTCCAGCTCCTAACTCTACTTTCTCCACTCTGCCACTGCAGCCATGTCACCCTGGAAGTCCACACTGATCTGGTGGTTCCTTCCTTTGATTGGTCAATTCCTCCCAGATCTGCTAAGGAAAGTGTCCAGGCCAGCCTTGTCTTTCCCTCTCTCTGGGCTCCATTCTTGACTATCTGGACTTTCTTCCTGTCTCCTACTCCCTTTTCAGCTTCTTCTTATGTGTTATCTTTACCAATTAGAATGTAAGCTCCTTGAGGCCAGACACTGTTCCTTTTTGCTTTTATTTTTATTCCCACAATTTAGCACAATGTCTTGCACTTAAGTACTTAAGAAATGCTTGACTTGGGGCAGCTAGGTGGCACAGTGGATAAAGCACCGACCCTGGATTCAGGAGTACCTGAGTTCAAATCCGGCCTCAGACACGTGACACTTACTAGCTGTGTGACCCTGGGCAAGTCACTTAACCCTCATTGCCCTGCAAAAAAAAAAAAAAAGAAAGAAAGAAAAAAAAAAGAAATGCTTGACTTGATTTGTTGTTTTGTACTTTTCTTTCTCCTGGTACTTCTAAATTCATTATGTATTAGTTGATACAAATAAGTTCCCATCTTTCTCTGAATCCAGTATTTCCATAATTTCTTTTGGTACAATCATATTCTATTTCATTAGTATTCCAGGGAAGCTAGGTGGCACAGTGGATAGAGCACTGACCCTTGTGAGAAAATAATGGGGTTCTGTGAGACCCAGAGAGCCTGACCAGACCTTTCTTAAGGCCAACCCAGAGTCAGGAGAATTTCAAAGGAAATGTAGTTGGACTTTGGACTGTGAATATAGACAATTGAAGTTACCTCACTCAAAACCACACTTACTTGAAGGTTTTTTCCCCTTGGAGGGCTCCGTACTCTGACATCAGCATGTACTGCTCACCCTCAAGCGAAGTAAACCAATAGATTTGAATGATGCTAGCCAATTAGCTTTGAGCAGTGTGGAAGGGCCGCCTCTCCTCCTGACCTGCAGGAAACTTCCACTCATACACGCTGTCATGGGCTCTCTTGGCCTGAGACTTGGAGGAGGTAGCTATGCCTTGCTCTCTCTCACTCTTCTATCCTAGGTACATAGGGCTTCTGAACTTTTGGAGATACGTGTTCTGTCTTTACTAATATTTAACATACTTTAATAAATGCTTAATGCCTCAAACCAGTGCTATAACCTCTCATTTATAAGTAGTAATAAATTAGAAACCCCAGCTAATTTTTCCTAAAACTTGGGACAGAAATAGGGCAACCCCATATAATTTTAAATGCTATACCCTGAAGTTGGGAGAACCTGAGATCAAATCTCACCTCAGATACCTACTATCTGTGTGACCCTGGGCAAGTCACTTAACCCCAATTGCCCTAAACATTTGGGGCCATCTTCATAGTATGTATATCTTGCCACTGGACCCAGATGTCTCTGGAGGAGAGAGTGAGGTTGGTGACCTTGCACAGCCTTCCCTCACTGAAATCTAATTCAGTGTAAGTCATGACATCATCCCAATATCACGGTCCTCTTTGAGAATAAAGGACAAACAACAACAACAACAACAACAACATTAATATTCCACAATTCTTTCAGCCATTCCCTAGTGGATGGGTACCTACTTGGTGTCCAGTTGTTTGCTATTACCAAACATCTGGCTATAAATATTCTTGTACATATGGTTCCTTTCTCCCTATCTTCAATCTCCTTGGCAAATATGCCAAGCATCACTGGGTAAAAAAAGGCATGAATAGTTTAGTGACTGTCCTCCAAATTGTGTCAATCCCTGAAGAACCATGAATCTCATGAGCATATAGAGCAGGAGAGTTTAAATAGATGCTTCACAAATATTTGTTGGCAACAATGATGAGAGTGAAGGTATTTTATTGACCAATTGTGAGGAAAGGATAAAGAGTCTCAGGGTCATCCTTCAGGGTTCAACTTTCCAGTCTAGGATTCTGTCTTTGACAAGGGTATCAAGGGATGTCCTCCCTGACATCAGACTCAAACATTGGATTCCAATAGCATTCCCTCAAAAGCCCACAATCATACATGATGACTTTGTTCAAACTCTTCTTGAGTTTAATTTAGACTTTCATCCTATGCACTTTTCAAGAAGGAGGTCATGAGATCAGAGGATCTAGAGTTAAGACAGACTTGAGAGGTGATCTAGCCAAGCCTCCTTATTTTATTGAGGAGACCATTGTTACTCAGAGAAGGGAAGTAACTTATCTATTGTTTTTTTTTGTTGTTGTTGTTGTTTTAGTGAGGCAATTGGGGTTAAGTGACTTGCCCAGGGTCACACAGCTACTAAGTGTTAAGTGTCTGAGACTGGATTTGAACTCAGGTACTCCTGACTCCAAGGCTGGTGCTCTACCCACTGTGCCACCTAGCTGCCCTGGGAAGTAACTTATCTAAATAAATATAGGAATCTGGATTTGAATCCAGATCTAGACAGCAAGGTGGTGCAGGGCATTGTGGTAAAATAATGGAATTTGGCAGATGCCCAGGGGTCCCACCTGATTGATTTAGTAGTGTTTGAATTGGGTGTGAATGAGGAACTACTAAGTATCCGCTTAAGATGATTAGCTTTCTAGGGGCAGCTAGGTGGCACAGTGGATAGAGCACCAGCCCTGGAATCAGGAGTACCTGAGTTCAAATCCGGTCTCAGACACTTAACACTTACTAGCTGTGTGACCCTGGGCAAGTCACTTAACCCCAATTGCCTCACTAAAAAAAAAAAAAAAAAAGATGATTAGATTTTTAGCCACACCTGGCAGGGACCCCCAACAGGAAGTGGTCGCTCTTGCCTTGGAGGAGCTTTCAGAGCAGACTGGAGACTGGCTGCACAACTGACTCCCATAGAAATTATGGATCCCTGGTGGTGAGTTAATAAAATCCGGCTCTTTGAATTAACTGAGCTGAAAGTGAGTTTGGGTTTTGAGACAGTCTTTGCAGGATCCAGGAAGACTATCCATTTCCCTCTTTCCCTATTCCCTTGTCATTGGCTTAATTAATTTCATCTTTGCTGTGTGTTTTATTCTCATTAATAAAACCTGATTTGTTTGTGGAAAAAAAGGCTGTTGATCCCCTTTCTTATTGGTCTGGGAGAAATAACTAAAAAGGCAGTTCGGAGGAAAGGAAACTTTGGACCTAGAGGTCCCTCATTATTTTCTGAACCCCAATATTATGGCAAGCCCCTCAATTAACTCTCCTCATATTAAATTTGGCCCCTACAGAATAGAGTGCTGGTAGATGGACTGGAAGCTAGAATCAAGCAGACTCAAGTTTCAAATCCCCCTTCAGACTTATTAGCTGTGTCATCCTGAACAAATCATTTAACCCATTTGCTTCAGTTTCCTTATCTGTAAAAATGGGGTTTATAATAGCATCCACCTCCCAGGGTTGTTGTGATGATAAAATAAGATTATATTTGTAAAACATGTTGTAAACCTTAAAGCAATAAATGATAATAATAATAACAATAATGGTTGTTATAATAATAATAATAATTATCATCTCCTAACTCTATGCTCCTTTGGCCACATAATATGTTGATGGAGCTCTCTGGCTCTGATTAGGTTCCAATCCAACTAAGCATGGTGGGATTCAGTCCCAGAATGAGTCAGGAGATTTGGGGCCTGGTGCCAGCTAGACTAGCTATGCTCTCTTTGGGAAGTGACTTCCCTTCTCTAGGACTTAATTTCCTTAGATTCAAAATGACTGGGCTGAACTGGATGGTCCCTGAGGCCCTCTCTAGCACCATCATGTTATGACTCTATGATCTCTTCCAGTTCTAACTTTCTCTGGTTCTAGAATTTGACTTTACCTCTTACTGTCCTAACCAGAGGCAGAGGCTAAGGAGAGAAAAGGGTGAGAGGGACTTCAGAGGTTTGTTGTTCAGCCTGGCTCTCCCACCTTGTACCTATAGGGGTCAGTCCTCCAGGAGGTATCCTTGATACCTCCAGCGCAGTCAGAGTCTGTCCTTGACTTCTTGGCAACTTAATGGGAGAGTCTGCGTTGCCCCACTTAATGTTGCTGTTGTTCATCTTTCATTTTTTTCTTTTTTCTGCAGGGCAAAGAGGGTTAAGTGACTTGCCCAGGGTTGCACAGCTAGTAAGTTTCAAGTGTCTGAGGTTGGATTTGAACTCAGGTCTTCCTGAATCCAGGGCCAGTGCTTTATCCACTGAGCCACCTAGCTGCCCCCCATCTTTCATTTTCAAAGAGGACTAGTAACATCACGATCTTGGGGTAAAATAGTGGATGATGGGTGATGTCTTATTTTGCCTATAAATTGAATTTAAATGAGGTAGAGTTGCATAAAGTCCTTAGCTTCACTTTCTCTTTCAGAGTCATTGAAGTTCAGTGGTAAAACAAAAGTCAGGACTATTGGTGATGGACCAGAATGCAGTGAATAACCATGGCATCTTCAATTTCTGACCAAGCTCTAAGTACCTGCTTCAGTCACCTTAATGGCCATTGAACAAATTGTTCTCATCCACCCATTGAACCAGGGAAAGTCTTCACATGCTTGGGGTAGATATCCCCCTAACTCACTGACAGATCTGAGGCCTCAACCTGGTGTAGCCTGTCTGCCAAGTTGGTTTTAGTGGGTGTATGGCCACTGTGTATACCTTCCATTGCTTAACACTGTGCCTGGCATATAGTAGGTGGTAAATAAAGGCTCGTTTGTGCCATGGACTCCTCTGAATCATATTTTTAATGCACACAATAAAATATAGAGGATAACAAAGGAAATCGATTATATTAAAATATCAAAATATTTTGAAATATTTTAACTGTAGGTTAAGAACTCCTGCCTAAATCTATAATCCTATAAGGCCTATGGTGTCTCCCTTACAGGGTTATTGTGAAGCTCAAAATCAGCAGAATGTAGGTCGTCTTGGCAGACCTTAAAGGGCAGTCACAGGGTTTCCTGAACAGTTACCACCTGATAAATATTTTCTGATTGGTTGGGTGAAGAGAAGCATTTTCTCTTTGCAATTTTGAACTTGCTGGAACAGAGCATGTAGGTGGGGTGTCAGAGGTTGAGAGGTTGGGGAATGGGGTCTCACTCCTACTCTATCCACTCTGGATATACATGTATATATATGTGTGTGTAGATGTATATGTGTGTATATGTGTGTATATATGTGTATATGTATATATATGTGTGTGTGTGTATATATATATATATATATATATACACACACACACACACACACACACACATCTCTACCCTAGGTTGCTATTGAGAAGTCCTAGGTCAATTGTGTGTCTGAAGTCACTATGGGATTTAAGGGGGAATTTGGGCCCACCTGGGGTATGAGGCAATTTTGACAGGCACATCTATAGCCTTCTTGCTGTGGACACTGTTTCCCCTCTCCAATGCTCATTCTTAGAGATTTCAGTTCCCTGTGAGCTGAAGCTAACCGAGTCTGGAGTATTGATGGTGGAACATTCCACCACCTACGCACTGCACGCATCAGCACTAATGAATCAGGGTTGGGGCCCATGGGTCCCGGCTGGGAAAGTTGATCCCCTCAGGGGTGAGGGCCCTGGCTCATTGGTGATGGGATGCTCAGCTGTGAAAGCATGCGGCCCAAGAACATGGCAGTCCCTGGCATAGGGACAGCTCCCAAGGCTAAGGATTCCTTCTGCCATCAGTGGTCCCAGCCCACAGCTGGAGCCACAGATGTCTGGCGGAGCTGCAGTGGGGAGAATGCCTAACCAACTGCTTAGAATCTGCAAGGGGAATTTATGGTTACCTCATGGGACTCCTGGCTAGCACAACTTTTCTGCCAAAGTGGGCAACTTCTCCTGATTTGGGCCAGCAGATTCCCAGGTTGCTGGGTCTCCAGGCTGAGAGAATACATTGTTTATCCATGGTAGAATACAAAATGGGAGGGAGATTTGACATTGTTTAGTCCAGCCCTCTCATTTTATAGATGAGGAAACTGAGGCCTAGAGATAGAACGGAACTAGCCATTGGGTTGGCTGATCCTGCGCGTATGGCCAAAGTAGAACATTCTTCCTGGGTGCAGGTTTCTATTTCTGAAAGGGAAATTCAGAAGATGCAGAAGAATCTCATTCTGGTCTGGCTCATTTTCATCACCAGGAAACAGACTGGCATAGTGAGAAAAGCACAAGATTTGAGGAGCAGCGCCAGGACTCAAACCCCCAAATTAGGGAAATGGTAGAAAGAACATTGGCTTTGGATTCAGGAGATCTGGCTTCAACTTGACCTTTGATGCTTACTCTCCTGTGTGACTTTGGCCAAGTCTCTCAACCTCTCTGGGCCTCAGCTTCATCATTTGTAAAAGGAGTGGGTTGGACTAGATGGCCTATTATGGCCCCTCGAGGTGTAAATCTGTGATTTCATATCTTTGTCACTTACTATGTGATTGCTGTAAGAAATAACAAAAGCAGAGGGCAGCTAAGTGGCGCAGTGGATAAAGCACAGGACCTGGATTCAGGAGGACCTGAGTTCAAATCCGGATTCAGATACTTGACGCTTACTAGCTGTGTGACCCTGGGCAAGTCATTTAACCCTCATTGCCCTGCAAAAAAAAAGAAAAAAAGAAAGAAAGAAAGAAAGAGAAACCTGGGAAGACTTGTGTGAACTGATGTAGAATGAAATGAACAGAACCAGGAAGACAATTTATGCCCTAATAAGAATAGAGTAAAGAGAAATGGCTTCGAAAAGCTTATGGACTCTGATCAATGCTATTACCAAGCACAAATCCAGGGGACTGATGATGATACCCACCTCCTGACAGAGATGTGATGGACTCAAGGTGCAGATGAGACATATTTTCTGAACATTGGCCTATATAAAAACTCATTTTACTTGACAGTGCTTATTTGTTACAAGGGTTTTGTTTTTCTTTTCCATTTTTCTCTTCAGTTTGGATGGGGTTGAGGTAGGAGCCGAGAAAAATTAAATGTTCAATAATTGAAAAAAAGTTAATAAAAAACCAAAAAGAACCTAGGACATAAAAAAATACATACAAGACCTTAGACAAGTCATTCATTTTCTCTAGGCCTCAATTTCCCTATCTATAAAAATGAAAAGTGGGGCAGCTAGGTGGCGCGGTGGATAAAGCACTGGCCCTGGATTCAGGAGGACCTGAGTTCAAATCCGGCCTCAGACACTTGACACTTACTAGCTGTGTGACCCTGGGCAAGTCACTTAACCCCCATTGCCAGCAAAAAAAAAACACCCGAAAAAAAAAAACGGAAAAGGTTAGGATAGATGATCTCTGAAGTCCTTTCCAAGCTCTAAACTCTGTAAGCTAGAGATTCTTTGAAAGGTAGAATCTCAAATTTAAAGATCTTCAGGTTCCTAGTAGAGCTGCTAGAAGGCAGAGATTCAACTGCTGTGGTCCCTTTGCAGAGAGACTACTGCTGAACTGAATAGATCTTGGCCGAGTACTTAAAACCTGGTTGTTGGGGGCAGTTGGGTGGCACAGTGGATAAAGCACGGGCCCTGGATTAAGGAGGACCTGAGTTCAAATCTGGCCTCAGACACTGGACACTTACTAGCTGTGTGACCCTGGGCAAGTCACTTAACCCCCATTGCCCTGCCAAAAAAAACCCAAAACAAACAAACAAAAAAACCCCTGGTTGTTATTGAAAGGGCAACTTGAAGAAAAAAGTCCCCAAACACCATACCTGCTCATTTGTGTATGCAAACTTAGGGACATATTTCATTATTTCTACAAGCTGATGTGCACACTTGTAATGCCTCTCCCCACCCCCCAACCCAAGTTCAGAAGGATTAACAATGGGGCAGATCCTGGGGGCCATAACCACCCCAGGCCACTTGTGGACACTCAGGCCCCTACAGGAAGCACTTCCTGCCCCATTTCTTCTATTTGCATGAGTCCCTTAACGATTTCTGGGGCTCTGTTAGTAGAGAAGTCAGGGTGGAAAAAAAAAAAAAAGACATACTGCTAGATTTGGAGAGGGGAGACCCGATTTGAATTCTGGCTCTGTCGTTCACTAGTTGCACTCTTAGGCTATCCAAGTCCCTTTTCCTGGCCTCAATTTCTTCATCTGTCAAATGAGGGAATTGGACTAGATGATGTCTCTGGGCCATTCTAACTCCAAGTCTGATGATTTAGATAAAGGTTTCTGCAGACAACCCCAAGTGGAGTTCTCTGACCTGACGGTGAATAGAGCATAGGATTAGCCATCCCCAGAGCTGACTCAGGCCACACTATGGCCTTTATCTCTCAGACACCCCCTGAACCACCACGGGCAGCCGCTAAGTGTTATTTGCTTTACTTTTGCTGATGGGATGGAGATCCCTAGCCTCAGTGAGAAGGGCTATGTGCCAGGTGGCACAGCGGTTCTGTCTCAGACCTGGAGAGCCTATGAACAGCTGACTGCCATTCTAACTCTTAGACACCCCTTCCTCTTTAGAGGCTAAATATCACCCTGCTAGGGGTTACCTGGAAACGCGCATACAGCCAGAAGGTGAGTGAGACATCACGATATCTCAGAGAGAGCCTTGGCCTGGGAATTAGGAAATGGGGTTTCCAAGCCTCACTCGGTCTTCTTGAATGGTGTCATGGTCCCCTTGTTGTGCCTCATTTCTCTTGTCCATAAAATGAGGAGGTTAGATTTGATGACCTCTAAACTCCCTCCCAATTCTAAATCCCATGATTCGAACTCGAGGGCACCCACCCAATGAAGCTGATGCTGAAGTTTTTCAGAACATAGGTCACCTGCTGCTGGGGCCTTGCATCCTCTAAGCAAGCAGGTCCATGGGATGCCTAGTAGAGAGGCTTGGGTCCGGAAGTGGGCAGGAGGAACCTGATGTGACTCCTTTGTGTCTGTAGCAGCCATCTCTTTCCTGTTATCCTTGTGCATTCACCATCTGTCATTCCCCTCCCCCACACTGGCCAGTGCCAGAGAAAGCAGGAGGGACAAGGATGAACCAATATTTGCCGGATGGGGGGAGGGAGCTAGGGCTCCATCACAGGGTATGCTTTCTAAAGGAACATGTTCACTAGAACTGTGAAGGACCTCATCTTACATATAAGGAAACTGAGGCATAGAGAAGGGAATGACAGCCATAATCACATAGTTACTTAGTGGAGTAGGTGAGACCAAAAACCCAGGGCTCCTGATGCCATTCCAGTGTCCCTTGTGACCTTGGGAAAGTCACTTGATTTCTATGAGCCCCAGTTTTCTTATCTGCAAAATGAGAGTGTTGGACTAAATGACTTCTAAAGTCTCTCTAATCTTAGACCCATAATTCTATCACCTACTTGCATCAATTCTGAAAGAGCCTCTCAATAAAGACCCCCAAATCCTGTTTAGAATAGTTTAGGTTATGCAATGGTTGGAGATGTTTCAGAGTCATTCTGGGCCTGCTGAGAGCCTGTCACATTCTGGACAACATCACACCCATCTAATTCCCAAATATACAGCTCCATGGTTTTTGGCTTGTTGCCCTATTCCTCGCCTCCTCTTTTTGCCAAGGTAAAAAGCCACCATGGTACCTTACGGCTGCCCTCCAGAAGGGTTTGGCCTTGCAGGACTTGGAGCCTTATGAAATTTCAGGGTGGCATAATGGTTAAACCCTTTCAGAAGCTATGGTCTGAACCCAGTCTGGTTACCATCTCTTTCTAGAATGGTTTCCATTCCATTCCACCCTTTGCCTGGAATGCTCCTCTTGCCATCTTCAGCCTTTGGCTTCCCTGGTCTCCTTGAAATCTCAACCCCACATCCTACCTTCTTCAGGAGGCCTTTCCAAGTATTCCCCTTCCTCGTCCCACCTAGAGCCTGACCCTAAGCTGCCTTCCACCAACATTGCATATATCATGAATGTACCTAGTTATTCTCAAGTTGTCTTCTTCATTAGAATGTGAGCTCCTTGAGAGCAAGGGTCATTTTTGCCTTTCTTTGTATCCCAGGGCTTAGCACAGTGCCTGGTGTATATTAAGTACTTAAGAAATACTTGTTCACTGATGGTCTTCCATTCTCAACCCAATGGGGTTGTCAGGTCAATGTGATGGCTAATAGAAGGGATATGGGTCCTGAAGAGGGCAGGAGAAGGCTGACTTGACTCCTTTCTGTCTGTAGCAGTCATCTCTTCCTATTCTCAGATGAGGGTATTATTGATGTTTGGGACCAGATAACGAGACTCTTGGGTAGATGACAATATTCAAGATCCTCTACACTCTAACCAGATAGGTCACCAAGTCTACCATTCACATTATAGTCTCTAAGCTTTAGCTCCCATTATTCTTGCTGCCCAGAATAACTTTCTCCTCTTTTCCTCCTAAGACCTATCCATCCTTCAATTCCATTTACTCCAGGAAGCCTTCCCTGACCACTCTAGCTCAGCTCTAGACCACTCTTTCCCATGATTTTCTATAAACACTTGTCTATTTCACTCATTGATTTTCCACATGCCATGTGAACCATTTCCTGATCCCTTTAGGTGTTTGTGTACGCCTCACTCAAGCAACCTAGTAGTCATCTTATATGTTCTACTTTTATACTTTATCTAGCATAAATTCTAGAGGCAACTTCTGTTGGAACTCCTAGAGCCTGAGGGTTCTTCTCTCTCTCAGTTTTGAACCCAGCTCGGAGGTTATTTACTGAATTCATTGCTAGGTAAGTTTAACCCCTCCTCAAGGGATTAGACTCTCTATTCTTTTGTTTTGTTTTGTTTTGGGTTTTTTGTTTGTTTGTTTTTTCAGGCAATGGGGGTTAAGTGACTATAGAGATGTATGCAAGCAAGACCTGAGGGCTCTGGGAATAGACATCTGCAGCTGGGAGGAGATGGCCAAGGAAGGGGCCTGATGGAGTTCAGTACTCAGGAGCAGATTGCGGGCAGCTGAGATGGGCCTTCAAGCTTGGGAGGAAGAAAAACAAATGAGACCCAGGAACCAACAGACAACAGAGAGCGCAGTTTTCCGATGTCCTTATTGTGGTAGGAGCTGCGGCTCCCGTATCATACTGCACAGCCACACTGTGGCCTGTGGCTCTTCAAGGCATTGATTCATGGTTGTCTGAGACTGGTGGAAGCCTACTACTACTACCACTACTACTACCACTACCACTACTACTACTACTACTACTACTACTACTACCACCACCACTACTACTACTACTACCACTATTACCACCACCACTACTACTACTACTACCACTACTACCACCACTACTACTACTACTACCACTACTACTACACTACTACTACCACTACTACCACTACTACTACTACTACTACTATACTACTACTACTACTACCACTTCTACTACTACTACCACTACTACCGCTACTACTGCTACTACCACTACTACCGCTACTACCACTACTACTACTACTACTACTACCACTACTACCACTACTACTACTACTACCACCACCACCACCACTACTACTACTACCACTACTACTACTACTACTACCACTACTACTACCACTACTACTACTACTACTACTACTACTACTACTACTACTCCTGAATCCAGGGCTGGTGCTTTATCCACTGCACCACCTAGCTGCCCCCTAGACTCTCTATTCTTTTGTTTTGTTTTGTTTTTTCTTTTTTGGTGGGGCAATGAGGGTTAAGTGACTTGCCCAGGGTCACATAGCTAGTAAGTGTCAAGTATCTGATACCGGATTTGAACTCAGGTCTCCTTGTATCCAGGGCCGGTGCTTTAACCACTGTGCCAACTAGCTGCCCCTAGACTCTCTATTCTTACATTAAGTGTCTCGGGGGCAGCTAGGTGGCGCAGTGGATAGAGCACCGGCCCTGGATTCAGGAGTACCTGAGTTCAAATCCGGCCTCAGACACTTGACACTTACTAGCTGTGTGACCCTGGGCAAGTCACTTAACCCTCATTGCCCTGCAAAAAAAAAAAAAGTGTCTTATCACCCTGATCCTCGCTACTATGGGGTAAATTATATTTGGCTCTGGTCAAAGGGGGAATTAGTTTATATATTTTAATGATTGGAATGATGCCACCTACTGGAGACTTACTATAGAAAAGCTCTGCCATGAAGGAAAGTCTTTGAGGTCAGGACCATGCATCTTTTCTTTGGTGTCAGGAAGTGACGTTTGCTGGTGGGAGGAGGAAGGGGGAGCCGGGTGCTCTGCCTTTCTCTCTTTTCCTGAGGACGCTGGTGGAGAAGGGAGCTAGAAATGCGCTCTCCCTTTAATAGATAGGAATCTAGGCCTTTCTCTCTCTCTTTACCAAATTCTTATTCTCCTTAATAAATGCTTAAAAGCCTAACTCTTGCTAAAGCTTATAATTTATTGGTGACCACTCATTAGATATTTTAGACAGAATAGCTAGAATTTTAGCCCTTAACAGAATATATATATGTTTATATATGTACATATACATGCATATAAATATGTATGTATATATGTACACACACACACACACACACACACACACACACAAACATATATATAATGAAATGGGTTTGGAACAGGTAGTTTATTCCTATCATCAGGGTCAGAAAATCAGAAAAAGAAATACCTAGCACAAAAGGATCATTGTGCGCATTAACAGATCTGATTTAAACTGGATTTTTAGAAACAACATAATATAGTTGGGCAATTGTGCTAATTAGCCATTTTACATTTCACCTCTACTCTAGGAATCATTTAATTAAACAGCCAATCTCAATCTTTCTGGTAGTTCCTCCCTATACCCACTCTTCCACTGGCTCTAGCCCTCTCCTGCTACTACTTAGGGACTCTCTTCTAATGGTGGTGTCAATCACTGCCTCTCTGGGGGCATGTTGCTGCAGCCACCTTGCTAGTAGGAAGCAAGTTTCAAAGTCTTTCCAGTTGTTATAAGGTACTGTGCCAGAGGAAAGAAGAGATAGAAGGGAGATGGCCCCATCCTTGTCACCAGATTGCTTAGGCAGGAAATGTGTTCATGACTTGTGGCCAGGTAGAGGGAAGGGCACCTTTCACCTAACCCTTCAGATAGCTTAAAAAGTTGTAGCCTTCAAAGGAGAAGAGAGACAGAGAAAGAGAGAGACAGACAGAGACAGATAGACAGAGAGAGAGAGAGAGAGAGACAGAGCAGGGAGAGAGGGAGAGAGCATGCACATCAGAGGATTCACCCCTTTAGCTTAGTTTTAATATTTGGAGTTTCAACTCACCAACCAATAATGGTATTCCATCCAGTGAAGAGTCATGCACAGTTGGAAGCTGCATGCTCCATCATCCCTCACTCCAAGCTTCTTTAAAAACTTTTTCAATCAATGAAAATGTGTTTTCTCTCTCTCCCAACTCTCCCACCCCACATCAAACAAACAAACCCACTATTAACAACATGTATAGTCAAGTGTAATTCCTACATTGGCTATGTCCAAAAAATATTTCTCGATGAGTTCACCACTTCTCCAAATGAGCATCATGGTTCATCATGGCTTCTCTGGAATCCTGATTGTGTTGATTCAAAGTTTCTAAAATTGTTTGTGTCCACGATCTTGTTGTTATTTGATAAATTGTTCTCCTGGCTTTGCTTACTTTACTCTGCGTCAGTTCATTCAAATTTTACCAAATTTCATCTCCTTCATAATTTCTTTAGGATATAATAGTATTCCGCTACATTCATATGTCATAACAAGTTTTTATCCTTTCTTTTCTTTTTACTTCCTCTTCAAGATCCACCCTTCTTGGAATTTGTTTAGGATTAATTTGTCCCTTAGCCCAACTTCCCTTTCATCCCTTCTCCCTTTTCCTTCCATTACTAGTGAATAAAATGTATTTTTGTGCCTAACTCTGTGTGTGTGTGTGTGTGTGTGTGTTTGTATTCTTTCCTACTTTGGCCAGTTTAGATAAGAGTTTAAATGTCATCCACCCTCCTATCCCTTCCTCCTTCTTTATATAGACTTCTACTTCCACACCCTGATGATGGGAAATAATAACCCCCATTCTTCCTCTCCCATTTCCCCCATAAGGTATTCCTCTTCCCCTTCATTTCCATTCTTTTTTTAAGTTAACCAAAACATAATAGAACCATGCCCAAGCTCTCTGTAGAATTAGATTCCTTCTTTGATTCTGATGATAGAATTTTGAGGGGACACATGTATTACCTTGCTTTGTTAGAAATTAAATAATTGGGGCAGCTAGGTGGTGCAGTGGATAGAGCACTGTCCCTGGATTCAGGAGGACATGAGTTCAAATCTGGCCTCAGATGCTTAACACTTACTAGCTGTGTGACCCTGGGCAAGTTACTTAACTCCAATTGCCTCACACACACAAAAAAAAAATTAAATAGTTTATCCTTATTTAGTCCCTTATGATAAGTTGCATATGTTTACTTTTTTATGTTTGTCATGACTCCTGTTTGTATTTCAAAGTTTCTACTCAGCTGTGGGCTTTTCAGCAGGAATGCTTGGAAATCCTCTATTTCATTAGATCCATTTTTCTTTGTAGGATTATACTCAGTTTGCCCAGTAAGTGATTCATGGCTGTAAACCAATATCCTTTGCCTTTCTGACTATCTTATTCTCTTAAACTCTGTTTTTTTGTAGTGATTGCTCATAAATCTTGTTTGATCCTGAGTGTGACCACTTAGTACTTGAACATTTTCTTTCTGTCTGCGTGCAGTATTTTTTGTTTTACCCTGAAGCTCTAGATTTGGGCTATAATGTTCTTAGGAGTCCTTTCTTTTTTAGGGAGATGACCTGTGGATTCTTTCTACTTCTACTTTTCCATATAGTTCTAAGAGATCTGGGCAGTTTTCTGTTATAATTTCTTGAAATATGTCTAGGTTATTTTAATTTTGGTCATGGCTTTCAGGTAGTACAATTATTCTTAAAAAATTTTCCCCTCCTTGAACTGTTTTCTAATTGGTTTTGCTATGAGATACCTTTCTTCTTCTTCTTCTTCTTCTTCTTCTTCTTCTTCTTCTTCTTCTTCTTCTTCTTCTCCTTCTTCTTCTTCTTCTTCTTCTTCTTCTTCTTCTTCTTCTTCTTCTTCTCCTTCTTCTTCTTCTTCTCCTTCTTCTTCTTCTTCTTCTTCTTCTTCTTCTTCTTCTTCTTCTTCTTCTTCTTCTTCCTCCTCCTTCCTTCCTTCCTTCCTCTCTCCCTCTACTTCCTTCTTTCTTTGACTTTGCTTTAATATTTCTTGTTGCCTCACAGAGTCCTTATCTTCTATTTTGTCCATTTCAATTCTAAGGGTTTGTAGCTTGGGTAATGTCTTATACCTCTTGCTCCAAGTTGTTTATTGCTTTTCCAATTATTGCTTCCATAACTCTAATTTCTTTTCAATTTTTCCTCTGGCATTCTAATTTCATTTATAAACACATTAAAACCATTTAAAAAAACTCTCACTTCACATCTTCCAGGAATTGTGGTCATACTTGTGCCCAAGTTGTTTTTTCTTTCTTTCTTTTTATTAAACATTTATTTTAAGTTCAAAATGCTTTCCCTCTCTTCCCCTCCCCCACCTCACCCATTGAGAAAGCAAGAAATATATTATACATATGAAGTCATTCAAAACATATTTCCATTAGTCATGTCACAAACAACACCCCCCCTCAAATGGCAAAAGTTAAAAACGATGCTTCCATCTACACTTAGAGTTTATCACTTCTCTTTCTGGAGATGGATATAATTTTCCATCATGACTTCTTTTGAAATGTTGTGGATCATTGTATTGATCAGGATAGCTAAATCTTTCATGGTTGATTTTTTTGTTATAGTATTGCTGTTACTATGTACAATGTCCTTCTAGTTCTGTTCACTTTGTTGTCGTTGAGTTATTTCAGTTGTATCTAACTCTCTGTGGCCTCATTTGGGGTTTTCTCAGCAAAGATACTGCAGTGGTTTGCCATTTCCTTCTCCAGATAATTTTACAGATGAAGAAACTGAGGTAACCAGGTTTAAGTGACTTGCCCTGGGTCACACAGCTAGTAAGTTTCTGAGGTCAGGCTTGAATTTGGGTCCTCCTACCTCCAGGGGCCAGCACCCTATCCACTCTGCCACCCACTTTACTATTCACTTTGCTTTGTATCAGCTCATATATATCATCCCAGGTTTTTCTGAAACCACTCCATTTACTATTTTTTTTACAGCATGATAATATTCTATTACATTCACATACCATGACTTATTCAGTCATTCCCCAATTGGTGTTCATTGCCTCAATATCCAATTCCTTGGAACCACAAGCAGAGTTACTATAAATATTTTTTTCTATATATGGGTCCTTTTCCTTTCATTTTGATATATTTGGGATACAGATCTAGTAGGGTCTGTATAGTTTTATTCCCCTTTGGGAAATTTTCTCCAGAATGGTCAAACCATCCCTGTATATGTCTTGGCAGCTCCAACAATAGTGCATCAGTGTACTTATTTTTCCACATATCCTTCAGTATTTGTCTCTCTCCTTTTATATCATGTTAGACAATGTGATGGGTGTAATGGGTATAAATTTGGTTTTTTCTTGTATATTTGAGAAGTGAAAACTTTTATCAAAGAAACTTGTAAATGATTTTTCTCCAGCTTTCTACTTTTCTTCTAATTTTGGCTACATTGGTTTTATATATGCGAAAGCTTTTGAATTTAATGTAATTACAATTATTCATTTTTACCTCTCATAATTCTCTTTATCTCCTATTTGGTCGTGAATTCTTTATCCATAAATCTGACAGGTTATTTTTTTCCATGCTTTTATAATTTGCTTATATCATCCTTCTTGTTTAAATCACATGTCCATTTTGAGCTTATTTGATATATGGTATGAGATGCTGGTCTATGTCATTATCTTCTGTGTATTGTGTACCCAATCTATTTCATCTCAATCACTTTATTTCTTATCTTGTACCAAATTGTTGTGATGATTATGGTTTTGTAGAAAGTTTGAGATCTGAAGGTATCTAATCTTTTCCAGGGTAGTTGCTATAGTACTCTCAATATTGTTGTCCTGTAGGGAATCCCTGCTAGGGTAGCTAGGTGGTACAGTGGATAGAGCACTGGATCTGAAGTCAGGAAGACCTGAATTCAAATCCACACTTAGACGCTTACTACCAAAGGAAGACGAGTGAGTGGGGCTTTGCACCGAGACCTAATAAAAGTTGCTCTAGTTCGATCACTTTGTCTCATACCTCATATAGTAATAAGGAATTAAAGGCAGTTGATAGCACAGTGAATAGAGCAGTGGATGTGAAGACAGAAAGATGACTTTTAAGTCCAGGTTCAGACATTTACTAGCCATGTTACCCTGGGCAAGTCTCTTTTTTTGGGGGGGCGGGGCAATGAGGGTTAAGTGACTTGCCCAGGGTCACACAGCTAGTGTTAAGTGTCTGAAACCGAATTTGAACACAGGTCCTCCTGAATCCAGGGCTGGTGCTTTATCTACTGCGCCACCTAGTTGCCCCTCACCCCCAGGCAAGTCTCTTAACCCAGGTCTCTGCCTCAACTTTCTCACCTATAAATGGGGATAATAATAGCACCTACCTCTTTGGGTTGTTGTGAGGATCAAATGAGGTATTTGTAAAGTGTGTTGAGAACCTTAAAATGCTATAAAAATGCTATCTATTACTTTTAAGAGGGAAAAAAGAAGAAAGGAAGACTATGAGGGGAGTAAGCAGGCTTGGCAGGTGTGATTTGTGACATAACCCTATTGCTGACTTGAGGAAGTAGGAGGTAGGCATAAAAGCTGCTTGCTGCATGGCCCTGGCAAGAAAGGAGTGGGTGGAGGAGATGGAGGTGTGGGTTGTTGGTAAAATCTCATTTTTAGTTTTAAAGCCAGAGAAGAGAGAGAAGTAAAAAAATCACTCTGTTGTCCTCCAAGGGGAAACAGGGTAATAGAAAGACAAATAGACTGACTGATAGACAGATAGGCAGACACATACATACATAGACAGACAGAAAGACAGAAATACAGATAGACAGAAAGAAAGATAGATACACAGATACATACATAGGGAGACAGATAAATTGACAAACAGATGGTGAGATTGAGAAAGCATTTGCTATTAGACACTGTGCTAAGCACTGGGTATAGAAATAAAAGCAAATAAAATAGTCCCTGTCTTCAAGAGGCTTACATTCTGATGGGTGAAGACAACACATAAAAAGGGACACTGGAAAAGGGGTCCCTATGTAGGCACCTGGTGAGAAGACATTAGAAAATGGAAGTGGTGTGGAGTGTCAGTTCCTGGTGATAGATCGCTTTAGGAGAACTAACTAAAAATAGAATGCAGGCCCTTAAGGTTTACAAAATACTTCTATGTTCATTACCTCAGTTCAGTCAACTAATCCAATCAACATTTATTAAATATCTGCTATGTTCCAGGCACTGTGCTAGTTGCTGGGAATACAAATGCAGAAGTGAAACAATGGTTCCTGCCCTCAAGAGGCTCACATTCTATTAGGTCTCTATTTGATCTTTGCTGGGAAATGAGGGTTAAGTGACTTGCCTAGGGCCACACAGATAGTAAGTGTCAAGTGTCTGAGGCCTAATTTGAACTCAGGTACTCCTGAATCCAGGGCTGGTGCTTTATCCACTGCGCCACCTAGCTGCCCCCTCTATGTGATCTTTAAGAAAACTCTATGAGGGATTATTGGTTCCAGTTTAAAGATATAGAAATTGAGACTTAGAGGAAGTTAAGTGATCTGATAATAACCACACAGCTAATAAATGGGGTCTATGGGGTGTTCAGGAGGACTAATACCTCTTGTGCGAGGGCTTGTTGAGCCCTTTTCAGGGCTGCTCATCCACCTTTGGTGTCCACCTGTCACCCAACTCACTTGTGGCTTCAAAAAACCATCACATGCACAGTGGCCACACCCTGGCAAAACTGTCTCAGCAGATGGGCTAAACCAGGTGGAGGGTAACTGACAGGCCTCATACCCATTGCTGGGTTAGGGGAATGTCTATCCTAAGCATGTGGAGACTTCCTGACAGAATGGGCAGATGAGAACAGTTTGTCCCAATGGATGTAAAGACAGCTGAAGTAGGCTCTATGGAGAGCTTAGAACTTGGTCAGGCAACAAAGATGCCAAGGACATCCACTGAATCCTCGGCCATCGCTAGTCATCTGGACCTTTGGCCTGACACTGGACTTCAAAGACTTTGCAAGAGAGAATGAAGCAGGGGCAGCCAGGTGGCGCAGCGGTTAGAGCACTGGCCCTGGATTCAGGAGGAACTGAGTTCAAATCTGCCCTCAGACACTTAACACTTACTAGCTGTGTGACCCTGGGCAAGTCGCTTAACCCCAATTGCCTCAAAAAAAAAAAAAAGGGAAAAAAAAAGACTAAAGAGGTGAAAAGAAAAATAAGTGGAAGGAAAGGAAGAGAAAGTCGAGAGGATTAGAACAAACTCGAAGGTTAGAAATACAGAACTATGTAGTGTCAGTCCTAACATGGACCTTAGAACACAAAATCTCAGGGAGAGAAGACAGAGCTTGGAAGGGCTGAGTCATTTACCCCTCTGAGCCTCAGCCTTCTCATCTGTAAATGGGAGGTTTGATGATTAGATGATTTCCAAGGTCCATTCCAGCTGTTTTATGATCCTTTATGACCTCAGGACATAGAATATTGGTGCTGGAAAATACTTTAGAACCCACATTAGAGCTGTAAGGCACCTTTGACTGTAGAATGTGAGAGCTGTGAAGAATCTTAGAACACAACATTAGAGCTGAAAGAGGCCTTAGAACATAGAACAAAGAACTTTAGAACATAGAATATCGGAGCCAGAAATCACCTTAGTCTAGTCTCGTCCAACTCCTTCATTTTACAGAGTAGGAAACTGAGGCTGCCTGAGGAGTCAAGGAGAAGCATATGAATAGAAGATCAGAGACAGAGAAAGGTGGAGAGGCCTAAGTGTGGCCAGTGTCAGAATGAAAACCAAGAAGGAAGCCCATGTCTTTCTTGGCTTGGCTTGAAGAAAGCAACTCTAAATATGTGCCAGGCAGCTGATGCCTTACTCCCACTCTCTGGGTGACTAGTTGGTTCTTCTGTGCTGAGGACCCCCCTACAGGAGACATGTCAGTCACCGGGATGAACAAAGAGCCTTAAGGAAGCCGTGTGACCCAGAGGGAGAAATGTTTCCTGTACTAGGGTCTCTATTCCAGAGATCTGGCCATTTACGAGCTCCCAGTAGGATGGGAGGGATTCTTATTGCCCCTCTCTCCCTGAAAGCTCTGGGGACCTCAGGGAGACAGAAGGATTGTAGGCTTCATGTAGGAGCCATATGTCAGGCAGGGTGCATGGCCTGGGGTAGGGGTTTGAGGAGGGGGAGGTCAGTGTCACCAGCTTGTTAAAGTCTCAGATCACATTTCCGGGGCCCACGTCTGGTAGGCTGATGAGACAGCTGGCTGTATGCATAGCAGATGTGAGGCTGGGAAACTCCCCCCACCCCCTCTAGTTCCCCATCCCTCCCTCCCCACCCAAGTCTTCCTTCCTCTTTCCTGGTTCCTCTGGGGCTTGAGCAGACCACACCTGTTGGATGTGCACCTTCTGCAGCCTCTGAGAAGAGTGCACACCTCACACCCTCCTGCTCAAATCTTCCCTCACCCCTTACCCACAAAGGGACCCTTGTCCTGCTCCAAGTCTCCGTGCAGAGTTACTCCTTGGAAACTCCAGAAACAATTAGGAGTTAAGAGCAGTAAAACCTTCCCCTCACCCCATCCACCCCTCAGCACCCCTCAGCCTTGGAGCAGCCCACACATTGAGGGCTAATGGATGTTCCTTTTAGAATCTCTGGGAGGAGGCTCTAGAAACCCTCCCAGCCCTGAGTGGAACAGGGACCTAAGCTGTAATTCTAGCATCCAGGGAAAGAACTACAAAATATATCTGAGACAAGGAGTTGGGGAAGCATGGTGGGAGTGGGGTGGGAGTGAGGGGGAGGACAGGAACCTCAAGGAGAGACCTCAGATTTCAGACCAAAGAGTAGAAGGAGAGACCCTGGGACATTGCCTCATGGGGGAGACAGAGACCCTGGGACATTGACTCCTAGGAGTGGGGGCACTGAGTGGCTGCTTCTGAGGAGGCTACCCATGGCGGAGAGAAGTGGGGAGGAGCATACAGAGGGTGTGGCCACCAGGGAGAGGATATGCCATCTGGATGCTTCCTATTTTGGCTAATGATTCTTGCCAGTTAAATTCTAAGCTCAGTTTCTACCTAATAAAAACAGCCAAATGCTGTTAGCACCCTCTAAATTTGAGTGCCTTGGTAAAAGGCTTTGGTTATGGGCCCATCCTAGTTATGGGCCCTGGAGAAAGGAAAGGCTGGGAACTTTCTCCCAAATCATGCTTTAATTCTTTAGAATCAGACTGTTAGAGGTCATAGAGATAATCTAATCCAGGACTTCTTAACTTTGGGTTTATGAACCCCAAAGGAGTCTGTGGATAGATTTCAGTAGGTTCATGACCTTGAATAGGAAAGAATTACATCTTGGGGGCAGCTAGGTGGCGCAGTGCATAAAGCACCAGCCCTGGATTCAGGAGTACCTGAGTTCAAATCCAGACTCAGACACTTGACACTTACTAGCTGTGTGACCCTGGGCAAGTCACTTAACCCCTAATGCCCTGCTCCCCCCACCCCGAAAAAAAAAAGAATTACATCTTTATTTTCACTAACTCTAATTTTGATTATGAATTTAAAAATCAGTTAATCAGTTAACATTGATTAAATACCTACTGTTTGTCAGGCACTGTGCTAAGGGGTAGGGATGCAAAAAGAAGGAAAAGACTGTCCATACCTCAAGGAGCTTATAATTTAATGGGGGAGAAAGCAATATATTCGGACTAAACGGGAAATAATTAACAGAGGGCAGGCACTGGAATTAAGAGGGTCTGGGTAAGGCTTCTCATAGAAGGTAGGATTTCAGCTGGTACTTAAAGGAAGCCAAGGAGGTCAGTTGTCAGAGTTGAGGAGAGAGCATTCCAGGCATGAGACAGAGAGAATGCCGTGAGCCAAGAGACAAAAACACCCAATGATTCTGAGAAGGGATCCAAAGGCTTCACTAGATTGTAAAAAGGGTCCATGACACAAAAAAGGTGAATAAGTCCCTCATTTTATGGAGGAAGAAACTGAAGCCCAGAGAGAAGTGACATACCCAATGCAGAGCTAGGCATGGAGTCCAACTTTTTGGATTTTTAATTCTGTGCCCTTCCCATTCTATTCAACTGCTTTCTAGAAAATCTCTATGGGATCAAATGCCTTGACTTCAATGCCCTTCTCTGTGTTCTGGGCATCCCTCCCTCTTACTCCTGACCATTCTCAGCAGTCCCTAACAAGCTCTGTCCTTTAAGTGAAACCTGGTCTCCCATCTAGGAGAACAGTCAATTTGGCTGGATTATTCTGGGACCCAGAGGAGATGGATGAGAGCAACGTTCATCTCCAGATGGTACCCAGATGCTCATGAAGAAGAGGGATTGTGATGTGTTTAGAAGCAAAGGTGCCTGGCTCTTTCCATCTCTCTGGCTCCATGTCAGCATGTTACTGTCGCAGCGGTAAGGTTACAGAAGGGGTTACATTTAGTCAGAACACTAGAGAGAGGAAACTCCCTTTGCCAATTTAGAGTGAAAATTCTCACTTATCCTCTTAGTGCCTCCAGGTAACTGTAGAGCTAAGATACCTAGAAATGACATTGTTTTTTGTTTTGCACATATCCTTAAAATTTTTCCAGTCTTAATAGTATTTTATTTTTTTCCAGTTACATGTAAAGATAGTTTTCAATATTCTTTTTTTTTTTTTTGGCAGGGCAATGAGGGTTAAGTGACTTACCCAAGGTCACATAGCTAGTAAGTGTCAAGTGTCTGAGGCCAGATTTGAACTCAGGTCCTCCTGAATCCAGAGCTGGTGCTTTATCCACTGCACCACCTAGCTGCCCCTTTCAATATTCTTTTTTTTCTTTTGCAGGACAATGAGGGTTAAATGACTTGCCCAGGGTCACACAGCTAGTAAATGTCAAGTGTCAGAGGCCATATTTGAACTCAGGTCATCCTGAATCCAGGGCTGGCACTCTATCCAATATTTTTTTTTTTTTTTAGTGAGGCAATTGGGGTTAAGTGACTTGCCCAGGGTCACACAGCTAGTAAGTGTTGTGTCTGAGGTCAGATTTGAACTCAGGTACTCCTGACTCCAGGGCCCATGCTTTATCCACTGCGCCACCTAGCTGCCCCAATATTCTTTTTAATAAGATTTTGAGTTCCAAATTTTTTTTCTCTTCCTCCCTTCCATCTCCCCTTCCAAAGATGGCAAGCAATCTGACATAGGTTATATATGTATTTTGTGCATGTCTTGTATTTACCTATCAGTGTTCATGTTGTCCTCTACAAGTCCCCCTAGTAGAATTTTACAGATAAGGAAACTGATGCCCAGAAAAAGATGACTTGTCCAAATCACATAACAACTAGAATTCAATTCCAGGTCCTACAAACCCAAATTCAGTGCTTTTCCTCCTGTGTTATATTACTTTTCCAATGAATGCAGAGAAAGGTGCATTTACAAGGAATGTAGAGAATTCCAGCAAGGTTATTCAACTGATGATCCAAAAGAATGCCATAGATATAGGCTACCTGTGTTTTAGCAAAGCATTTTATAAAGATCCATGCTATTCTTGGGGAAAAAATGGAGAAATGGGGACTAGATCATAATGGAATTTGAACCTGGTTGAATGGTTAGATTAAAAGAATAATCATGGATAAAGCACCAGCCCTGGATTCAAGAGGACCTGAGTTCAAATCTGGCCTCAGACACTTGACACCTACTAGCTGTATGACCCTGGGCAAGTCATTTAACCCTCATTGCCCTGCCAAAAAAAAAACCAAGAATAATCATTAGTGGTGTAAAATCATCTTGGAAGGTCTCTATTGGAATATCTCAAGTATCTATGCTTTTAAAAATATTTTTAAAAACAACTTAGGTTAAGGCATTGATGAAATGCATATCAGATTTGATGATGATGTAATGCTGGGAGTAAGAGCTAACACACTGGATGACAAAGCCAGAATTCAATAAGATCCAGAGAGATTGGTATATTGGGCCATATAATTTCAAAATCATTCATTCACTCATTCCTCATTGAAATCCAATTCACACACAAGTCAAGAAGTCGCCCCTGATGTCATTGATCTTCTCTGAAAATGAAGGGTGGGGCAGCTAGGTGGCACAATGGATAAAGCACCAGGCCTGGATTCAGGAGGACCTGAGTTCAAATGTGGCCTCAGACACTTGACACTTACTAGCTGTGTGACCCTGGGCTAGTCACTTAACCCCAATTGCCCCACCAAAAAAAGAAAGAAAGAAAGAAAGAAAGAAAGAAAGAAAGAAAGAAAGAAAGAAAGAAGGAAAGAAAATGAAGGGCAAAGAACAACAACAAAGGGGAAGATGGGAGGGAATGAGTATTTATTTTTCTAAAGTAATAAACATTTGGGTTCCATTATTTATCCCTCCTTCCCTCCCTCCCCTACCCCCTCCCTAAGGCAGTAAGCAATCAGATATAGATTATACCTGTATGATTATGTAAAACATTACCATATTAGTCATTTTGTAAAAGAAAACTTGAATAAAAGAAAAAAAATGAAAGTGAAGAATAGCATGCTTCAGTCTATGTTCCATCAATATCAGTTCTTTCTTTGGATGTGGATAGTATGCCTCATCATTAGTCCTTTGGGATTGTCTTGGATCCTTGTATTGCTGAGAATAGTTAAGTCATTCACAGTTCTTCATCAAACAACATTGCTGCCTCTGTGCACAACGTTTTCTTGGTTCTGCTCACTTCACTATACATCAGTTCATACAAGTCTTTCCAGGCCTTTCTGAAATCATCCTGTTTGCCATTTCTTATAAGACAATATTCCACCACCATCATGTACCACAGCTTGTTTAGCCATTCCCCTATTGATGAGCATTCCTTTGATTTCCAGGAATAAGTATTTATATAGTGCCTACTATGTTAGGCACTGTGCTAAGCATGGTGGAATTGGAGTTCAGCAAAGAGAATCTGGGAATCATTTGTATAGTGATAATCATTGAACCTATGGGAGCTGTTAAGATAACCAAGAAAGAGGGTATGGAAAGAGAAAAAAAAGTAGGCCTGGATAAGAATATTTGGGGACACCATGGTTGGAGATGTGATACAAGTGATGATTCATCAAAGTAGACTGATGAATGGCTAGACATGTAAGTGAAAACTAGGAGATTAGCAGTGTTATAACAACCCCAGGGGGAAAGTTCCAAGGGACAGTACTGTCAAATGCTGTAGACAACTAAAGAAGGTTGAAGACCCATAGGTCTGCATATAGAGTATGGACCAGTTACGCTGTACCCACAATCTATATATGCCAATACTGAATTCTGAGAAGAGGCCACTGATTTGAGATCCTTGGTAACTTTGGAAAGAGCAGTTTCAGTTGAGTGAAGATACTGGAAAACAGATTGGAATATAGACAAACAAGAGAGTTTGGAGAAAGGAAGTGGAGGTAAAGAGAGACTGCAGAATAGTTTTTTCTAGGTATTTGGCTCTGAATGGGAAGAAAGATATAAGATAAAAACTTGCCTGGATGGCAGTCAAGCGAAGGTTTTTAAAGGATGAGGGAGACCTGGCTATGTTTGTCTGAGCAAGGAAGGAGCTAATAGATATGGAGATATTGAAGAGTAGAGATGAGGGGGGTAATTAAGGGGACAAGCTGATGAAGAAGATAGAAATGAGATTAAAGGTACAAGTAGAAGGGTGTCTTTCTCGAGGAGATGAAATTTAAAGGGGGCAAGTGCAAAGGATTATACTGTGGTTCAAAAAAATCCACTTTACAAGAACAAGATGGGTTAGTTTTGGTTACATAGTGAAAATGGTGGGTGGGGAATTATTGGACTGCAAGCTCAGTATGTCAACAATATGATATAGTAGCTAAGAAAACCAATGAGATCCAAGGCAGCATTAAGAGGGAAGGGTGGGGAATATATATTCATATGGTGTCTACTGTGTACAAGGCACTGTGGTAAGCACTTAATTATTAAGAGAAGCAAGACTCCTCTAGCCTAGCTCTAGGAGGGTGATGGTCTTGCTTTATTTGGTCAGACAACATGTGGAGTGTTGTTGTCAGTTCTGGGCCCCCCATTTTAGGAGGGACATGGCTGAAGAGCATGAAGAAGAAGGAAACCAGGATAGTGAAGTTCCATTAAGAGGAAATGGGCATATTTATTAGGGGACTCTTGTATTCATACACTTGAAGGTCTATCACATGGATCTGATTTGCTCTGCTCATCTCCAGAGGGAAGATCTAGGAACTATGGTTGGATGTGGCTTCTTGGAAAGAACAATAATTAGAGCTCCCTAACAATTAGAGCCATTCAGAAATGGAATGGAGTTCTCAGGAAGTAGTGATTATAGGGCAGAGCTATGAATTCCAAAAATTCCATTTAAGGATGTGGATCAGGGCAGACTTCAACTCACTTCCCAACTAGTTGTAGCATTTGGGGACGTCTTTTATTTCTCAGCCATGTCCCCATTGGGGATTTCTATGAAGCCTTACCACCCCCTCTGCCATTTTCACTTGCATACTTTTGTGCCTTGTCTTCTCCTGTTAGGTTGTAAGCTCCTTGAGGTCTGAGACTGTCTTTTTTTCTTATTTGGATCCTTGGCACAGTGCCTGGTACACAGTAGGCACTTAATATGTGTTTATCGACTATTGATTAGTGACAAAGGCTGGGCGTGTGAATTGATCATTAATTTATGAAGTTATAAAATGGGGGCAGGCAAACTCAGTTCTTTGGGTACTCTCTGGGAAGGACCATGATTGGCAGTGGGAAATGGGGAAGCAATCCCACCTTAATAACCCCAAAGGGTAGAGAGACACATAGCAAAAGTGGTACAGAGGCAGATGGCATGGTTTGGGAATGGGGAAACAGGATAGTGAAGGAAGGCAGTGTGAGGAAGAAGACGGGGAGAGGGCACATAACAATGGATTGGACTTGGAAGCACTGGGCAGTGTGGATCTGGTGGAGAGCGAAGAGGGCTGGTGGGGGGAAGTAGGGAGTTTGAGGTCTCATTTTTATATTTTTTTGGAAGGTAGACCAACTCCTATCTGTGCTACTTTGGGGTTAATTCATTAACATCCAAGTTATCTCAAAGTTATCAGTAAAACTTCAAAGTTAGCACATTCATGTCATCCCAAAGTTATGTTAGGCTGGTCTGGAATTTGTCTGGGATTTGCATATCATAGGGCCAGAAATCTTGACAGCAATGCCTAGATGGGTCCTCTGCTTCAGCATACATTACCAGGATGGGAACTCTAGTTAATACAGGATTTGGGGCAGCTAGGTGGTATAGTGGATAGAGCATTGGGCTTAGATTCAGGAACACTCATCTTCCTCAGTTCAAATCTGCCTCAGAGGGGCAGCTAGGTGGTGCAGTGCATAGAGGACCAGCCCTGGAGTCAGAAGTACCTGAGTTCAAATCCGGCCTCAGACACTTAACACTTACCAGCTGTGTGACCTTGGGCAAGTCACTTAACCCCAATTGCCTCACTAAAAAAACAACAACCCCCAAACCCCCCCAAAACCCCAAATCTGCCTCAGATACTTACTAGCTGTGTGACCCTGGGCAAGTCAGTTAACCCTGTTTGCCTCAGTTTCCTCATCAGTAAAATGAACTGGAGAAGGAAATGGCAAACCACTACAATATCTTTGCCAAGAAAACCCCCAAAGGGGTCACAAAGAGTCAGATACAACCGACACAACTGAACAACATTGATACAATTTGCAAATTATGCTCCTTTAGTCTTTAGGATGGTTTGTATATGATTTCCAGGTTCCCTTTTGCAATCTTATTTCCTGCTATTGCTCTTTTATACTGGCAACTTATAAACTTACTATACTGACTGGGAGGTATAGGGATGTAGTGGTGGTGGTGGGAAGAGGTCAAGATACATTTTAATACAATGTGTGTCTTGGAGAGGGGGTTCTCCTTCCGGTATGTGTCTGATTATATGACTACTGAAGTCTCTTTGAACTCTGAAATTCTTTGATTCTTTGACTCAACAATGGGGCATCTTTGTGGCACAGGGCAGTAAGGTAGAATGGTAGATAGAATGCCAGACTTGGAGTCAGGAAGATTCATTTTCCTGAGTCCAAATCTGTCCACAGACCCCTTACTAGCTGTGTGACCCTGGGCAAGTCACCTTACCCTGTTTACTTCAGTTTCCTCATCTGTCCAATAAGCTGGAGAAAGAAATGGTAAACCACTCCAGGATCTATGCCGAGAAAACTCCAAATGGGTTCATGAAGAGTCAGAAGTAACTGAAAACTACTGAATAACAACAATCACTATACCACCTCGGTACATTTTTGAGTTGCAGAGCACACCCACTGAGGCTGTTTTTCTAACTCAGATGGGAGGCAACATGGGTAGCAGTACACAGTAATAGGAAGGTTTTAGTTCTTGCTTTTCTACTTGATAGGTGTGTTACCAAGTTGTTTGACCTTTCTCTAATGGTCTTGCCTCATGAAAGTCAGATAGGTCTGTTGGGTAGGGTGATATTTGGAGTCAGAAATCTGACTTTGTTACTTAAAACCTGAATAATCTTGGGGAAAGGCATTTCCTCTCTCCCAGGCTTCACATTCCCCATATAGAAAATGAGGGCATTGGTCTACATGACCTCTAAGTTTCCTTTCTGTTCTGAATCCTACAGTTTCATTAATCTGTTTGCTAAAAGGAAATAATGCTGCCATACCCACCGAAAGACAGAAGACTGGACTGGTGAAACCTTGAGAATCCTTCTCTAACTCTAAGTTCTACTACTTTATGAATCTGAAATAAACTTGTCAGAATCCCATGTGCTCTATTGGCTCAATAAGTGACTTGGCACAGAGATGGCAAATGCAACTCAATCTCCAAACCCCCCCAATCATTTCTCAGTTTTGTAAGAAGTCTGATCTGTGGATGTAAAATCTCCAGATTCCAAATCACTGGAACAACACTGGTCTTACCTTTCTGTCCTTCTCTGTTGACTTTTGAGCCATTGTCCAAATCCAAATAGATTTGGCATTTTTCTTCCCAAGTCTATTTTTGGTGATGTTTCCAGTAAGTGCTTCAGTTACATCACTGCAGCCTTTTCTATGACTTCAAGAGGATGTTAGAAAGAGTGGTGAACTTTGAGGCAGGAGACCACCAAAAGTCAATACATCTGGGTGACCTGGAGAAGTTATTTCACCTCTCCAGGCTTCAGATAAACATAGTATAAGTTAGAATATAATAAGTGCAGATGTGGGCTAAAGTACTATGAGATCATTTGTAAAATGGAGGGGTAGTGATAATACTTGCACTTCCTGTGTCATAGACTTGTTGTAAGGAAAGTGCATCATAGAAATATAGAATTTCCAAATTGGAATCAGTCTCAGAGCCAATCAATAAAAAAAAACATTTATTAAACACCTACTATGTGCCTGACATTATGCTAAGCACTGTACCTGTACATAAACATTCTCTACAACTTCCCGAATAAATATTCATCTAGTCTCCCTTTTTCCCCTTCTCCTTTTGAACACTCTTTCTTCCTTTCCCTTTGCCCTTCCCTCTCTTACCCTAGTGAGGGAAGAGCCCATTACCTCCCAAAACATCCAACTCTACTTGTAGACACTAATTTTTAGGAATGTTTTCCTTACACCAAGCCAAAACCCGTCTCTGTACAGCTTTTGCCCATTTCTCCTAGATCTACCCTTTGAGACCAAGCAGAACAATTCTAATAATTCTTCCAAATGATCGACCTTCAGACACTAAAGACAATTATCATGTTCCCCCTAAGCCTTCTCTTTTCCAGGCTTTGTAATCTTTAATGCACTATATAATTGTAATGTGGCACTTTGGACTGTCACTCCCTTCTGACCTGATTGCCCATAAAGGCTTATTTCTGTCCCACCTCATTGCCCATAATGGTTGAAGCAAGGGAACTTCCATTCATTGGTTCAAACTCCAGGGCATCGGAATCCTATGAGACTTGTTCCTGAATTCAGTGATTGCATCAGGAGGCAGGGGCTTAGATGAAGAAGAGAATTATGGGGATGGTGGTAACCTTTGCTGGGGGCAAAGCATTTTTTCTGGCCACAGAGGCCATGCTGAAAATAATGGCACCCCCTAATGACATGGAATGTGGTTGGGTGAGCAAGAGATGCTGATGTTGCATGTTAAATTTGAGGTCTAGAAACTGTGGAGAAAGGTAAATCAGGAAATTGGCTTCAAACAGCAGGCAGCCTAGAGTCAGAGCCAATGCAAATTCCTTTACCCAGGAGGGTACAGAACTGAAACTTAAACTTTTACCTCTGGCCATGTGAGTTTCTCCAGAAGTTGGTTACTTCCTTATCTTCCAAGAATCTAAAAGAGGTTGCACGCATATTGTGGCCTGGGAGAAGGAGAAGAAGGGAGGCAGAGAGGAAGGGTTGATCCCTTGAGGATGACTTTATTGCCCATTTGTTTTCCTATGTGTTGTTTTGCTATAGTCTTAATCTCAGATGCAGATATTTCTGCACACTTTTGGGGGGGGGCAATAAGGGTTAAGTGACTTGCCCAAGGTCACACAGCTAGTAAGTGTCAAGTGTCTGAGGCCGGATTTGAATTCAGATCCTCCTGAATCCAGGGCTGATGCTTTATCCACTGAGCCACCTCGCTTCCCCCTTGCTATAATCCTAATGAACTATTTTGTTATTTTATTTGTGGCTCCAGCATGGTCTGTGACTAGAGACGATGCAGTGCAATAGAAGCTTATTTTTACATACTTGGGATTTTCCTGTACTCATCTCACTGAACCCAAGTGATCAAGGGGTTCTAGAGTTGAGTGGGACCATGCTTACATTTGTGGGGATTCATCTAAATTATTAAAATATTTATGGATTTTCATAAATAGTTATGAACCATCTATGAGTGTTTGTGAATTTTGTCTGGCTAGCTATGTATTCGTTCTGAAGGGTGTCGGATTAAAGTAAGGCAACTATATTAGTGCTACTGATACCCACTGAGGAATCTTTTTTCTCCTCAAGGTCACAGCAAGTTCTCCTGTAATTTGACAGCCGTTATCCAGTGAAAGCTTTATTGCCAGGCGAGGTCAAGTTGATTAGAACAAACACTGAACCCTCGTGTGTTAAGGCATCCCTGTGTAGAAGTGGTATTACCTACTTGTATGCCAGGGTGAACAGCCACCATGTTTACTCAAGTATTGGACAACAGGTGCTTAGTGGTAGGGATACATCCTCATCGAAGCATGTTCATTTCGAGGACTCCAGCTGGATGCAAAGATGAAGTTTTCCTTGTTTTTGTTGTTGTTGTTGTTGTGGTGGTGGTGGTGGTGTGTGTATGTGTGGGGGGCTTGTAAGTACTACACAAACTGTCCTGGAAATAAGATGATACGGTCACAGTACTTTGTGACTTGAACTGTGAGGCATTCCTAGATTCCCAAAGAGATCAATGGTGAGAAAGGTAACTGAAAATTAATCACCAAATTCCTCACTGCTGAATAGGAGTTGATGAACACCCTCACGGTGAGGAAAGGGTAAAATGAGGATGATGTAAAAGGTCTACTGAAGGGAAGAACATTTCCCCAAGCAACCAATAACCTAGTGCCAACAATGACAAAATCCAGCTACAAAGGACTCAATATGGAAGGCTAAGGAAAACATCAGGACAGGCACTGTATGAGACCTGGGTAGGCACAGTGGGAAGAGGATTGGATTTAGAGTTAGAGAATCTGAGTCCAAATCCCATCCCTGACACTGTGTAAGACCTTGGGCAAGTCAGTTCTGCAGTCTGGCTTCTGGCCTCATCATTTTTATAAAACTGTTCTCTCCAAAGTTCCCAGTGATCTCTTGATTGGCAAATGTAATGGCCTTTGGTCAGCGTTCATCTCATCTTTCTTGGCCACTTTCCAGCTTTTGACACTCTGGGTCATCCTGTTTCCTTGATACTCCCTCCTCTCTAGGTTTTAGCAACACAACCTTCTCTTGGTTCCCCTATCTATATGACTGTTCCTTCTCAGTTTCCTTTGCTATATTTTTATCCAGGTCATTTGTACAAACTGTAGGGGTCCCCTAAGGCTCTTTCCTAGGTCCTCTTCTCCCTCTATTCTATTTTATTTGGTGATCTCATTAGTTTGGATGGATTCAATGACCATGTCTATGTAAATGATTCTTAAATTTATTTGGATAGCCTTAACCCCTCTCCCAATGTCCCAGTCTTACATCTCCAATTGTCATTTCAGTCATGTCTGACTCTTTGTGACCCCATTTGGGGTTTTCTTGGTAAAGATACTGGGATGATTTGTCATTTCCTTTTCCATATCATTTTACAGATTAGGAATTGAGGCAAACAGAGTTAAGTCACTTTCCCAGGGTCACACAGGTTGTAAGTGTCTGAGGCCAGATTTGAACTCAGGAAGATGAGTCTTCCTGATTTTTTTGTAGCATGTCACCAGATGTCTTGTAGACATCTTAAGCTCAACACGTCTAAAACTGATTTCATTTTTTCCCATTCCAATCCTCCACTCTTTCTAGCTTCTCTATTACAATGGAAGGTATTGACATTCTGTTAGTCATCCAGGTTCTCAACCTAGGTATCATCCTTGACTTCTTCACTCCCCATATCCAATCTATTGTCAAGTCCTCTCAATTCTAACTTCAAAACATCTCTTGAATATGTCTTCTTTTCTTCTTTGGTTTTGAGTTTCAGTATTGATTGGGACTGATTCGAGGCCATTCAAAGTGTTGGCATAGTGTTTCAGGTGACAAAATAGGGTGCAATGCCTGAACACCTTGAAAAACCCAAGCCTCTTTTTTTTTTTTTTTTTTAGTGAGGCAATTGGGGTTAAGTGACTTGCCCAGGGTCACACAGCTAGTAAGTGTGTGTTAAGTGTCTGAGGCCGGATTTTGAACTCAGGTACTCCTGACTCCAGGGCCAGTGCTCTATCCACTGCGCCACCTAGCTGCCCCCAAACCCAAGCCTCTTAAAGGAAGTTAGAGAAGCATTCTGGGAGAGCATGAAAGAAGCAGTGAGCACTCCAGGTCAAGGAAGAATCCAGGAAAGTTCACCTTTGGATAGAGATAATATTTATAAAATGTTTAGCATTGTGCCTGGCATACAGTAGGCACTATATAAATGCTTATTCTCCGCCTCTCTTCCCCCAGTGGAAAGACCATGTGAGAAGAGTGAGAGCCTGTGTGTTCACATTATATGGGGGATATGGGAAAGCGTCCTTGGATCACCTCAATCTTTTTTGAGTCTTGAAAATTTTGTCTTTCAGAGGTAAAGGATATCAAGAATGCTCTGGAATAATCCTTAGTCAATGATATAATGATGGATTCCTGTAGCCTCTATGCTTCACTAATGGTGACAATATAGAAGAAGACTGAGAAGAATCCAATGTGCGTATCCATTTGGACACTGAATAAAAGAATTAAGGTGAATTTGTGTACCATGTCATGGGTTCAAGTCATGTCTCTTTCACTTGTTATCTGTGTGATCTTGAGTGAGTCAATTGGATCATTCAGTTGCCAAATTTATCTTTGAAGTACAGCTCTGATCACATCACTCCTCTACTCAGTAAACTTCAATGGCTCCCTATTACCTCCAAAATCAAATATGAAATTGTCTATTTGGCTTTGAAAGCCCTTTCCAACCTGACCCTTTCCTACCTCTTCTCCCAACACTGGCCTTCTGGCTGTTTATTGAACATGACACTCTAAATCTCAACACTGCACCTTTAGATTGGCTGCCCCTCTCATGCCCAGGATACACAACCTCTTCCACCTCTATCTCCTGGCTTCCTTCAAGACTCAGATGAAATCCCACATTCTGAAAGAGGCCTGTGACTTCTTACCCCACTGTTGCTAGTGCCTCCCCTCTGAGATTCACTCTAATTTACCTTGCATATATGTATTAAGTAGGTACATAGTTGTTTGTTATTTCCCCAGTTAGAATGTGAGATACTTGAGGGCAGGGACTGATATTTTATTTTATTTGCAGTTCTTGGCACATAGTTCGCACTAAGTGAATGCATGTTGACCGACTGAGGCAGTCATAAAAGAAAAGAAAGAAAGAAAGGAAGGAAGCAAGCAAGCAAGGAAGGAAGGAAATAAAGAGAGTAGGGGAGGAAAGAAGAAAGGGAAGCAAAGAGGAAAGAAGGAAGGAAAGAAAAAAGAGAAAAAGGAAGGAAAGAAGGAAAGAAAGGATGAAGGGAGGAAAGAAGAAAGGGTCGAAGGAAGGAAAGAAAATAAGGAAGAACGAAGGGAGGTAGGAAAGAAAAAGAGGAAGGAAGAAAGGGAGGGATGAAAAAAGGAAGGAGAGAAAGGGAGGGAGTAAGGAAAGGAGGGAGGGAGGAAGAAGGGGGAAAAGGGAGGAAGGGAGGGAGGGAGGAAGAAAAAAAGAAGAGAGAGATATTGATATTTATATTAGCAGAACAGGGAAAAGTCACCCTATACCAAATAGTTGAAAGGCTGGGCAATCCATCTGTCTACTAAATAAACTGAGAAAATCATTGGGTACTTATGAAGATGACACCACACAGTCATTTGCATTTAGGGGATCACAGAATTATTAACCTAGAGCTAGAAGGAGCCATCTGGTCCAACTGCCTCATTTTGTACATGGGAGGTTGAATGACTTATTCGGAGTTATTCACATAGTAAATATCTGAGATGGGATTTGAACTTGGGCCTTCTTGGCTCCAAGACTTCCTGAACCCAGGACTTGCTGACTTCTTATCAGTCCTCCTAAAAATTGGTCATTTCCCCACCAGTGCATGATCGTATAGGAAACTGAACCCCTTTTATGTCTTGAGAATTATTCTCTTGTATTCTCTTGTATACGTATTTTCCTTTCTAAGTTACTTTGCTATTTGGTCTTAATGAAATATTTTGCTATCTAATTTGTGTATCATGCATGGTTTATGAACAGAAAATATATACTGGAAAGGGGTGTTAATCCGTAGTTGCAAGATTATGCCAAAAATAACAGTGAATGTTCCAGAGATGAGTGAGACCTTGGCAACCTATAATCAGGAGATGTGAGTTCAAATCCTGTTTCCTACAATTTTTAGTTGTCACTTAGACACTTGTCACCAGACATCTCTAAGTCTCAGTTCCTTCACTTGCAAAATGGGATAATAATAATAATAACAACAATATATTACAAGGTATAGTGTGGGAATCAAACATTATAATGCATGTAAAGTGTTTTTGCAAACCTTAAAGCATTATATAAATGTCAGCTATCCTTTTTGTAGCTGACATTTTCGGAGCGCTTTATGGTTTACAAAGCATTTTATATCCATTATCTCATTTGATCTTCACCATAGGCCTGTGAAGTAGATAGTACAGGTATTATTATCTCTATCTTAGATAAGGAAACTGAGAAGTTAAGTAATTCGATCAGGATCAGAGGCAGAACTGGGATCTGAACCTAGGTTTTTCTGGCTTCTAATTCATTCTTTTTTCCTTTACCATCAAACCTTCAGGAGCTGCCATTATTATTTGATAGGTCAACAACTTGTCTAGTAGCCAATGGTGTCTGTTGGTCTGGATTCTCTCTCAGCACATCTTGGAGCAGCTATTTTCTAAAATTATCTTGGGTCTATACTTGCCTTCCTATGTCCATTCCTCTACAAACTTCTATTGGGTGACTAATTTCTTCCAGATTCCCATTGGTACAACACCGCACCCCCCATGTTGTTCTACCCTTGCTCTTCTGCCTTGTCTGAGCATCCTGTGATAGGTGTCCACTATAATACAAGACCATGTGGTCTCTGGACACATTCACTCTCTCAAATGACCAGGGCTTAGCAAGCATTCTGTTAGGAAATCACACATGTGCAGACATTGACTAGGTCAATTAACTGGCAAGGCCAGGCCAGAAAGCTGAGAGCTATGGAGGTCAAGGTCCTTGCTAAAGACCTTGTAATGGTTGTGGGGGTTACTCTCTTTGTTGTTAGATTATACATCACATATGTATAATTCATGACTTTATGTATAAATAACATCTACGTATACAACATATTATATACAATATCTACCTAATTACATATTATATATGGGTACATATATCTGCTTATGTTTATATATGGATAAAGAATATATACATATTTTTATGTTACATATAATATATACACATGATATGTTATCTACAATATCTATATAATATATTTTATATGTATACACCCCTATATTATATAGGTATACATACTACCTATGTGTTACATATACTATAGGCATATTATACATTATATACAATATCTACATAATTACATATCATGCGTTATGTATCTATTATGTATTAAGTACATATCTGCCTATATGTATACATGTATAAATAATACCTACATATCATATTCAATATTCACATAATTATATATGTATTATCTGCCTATATTATATATGTATAAATGACACCTACATATTATATATTACATACATTAACTTTTATATACATTATTATATATCTATATAATAAGCTATTATATATAAGTATATATGTCTGCCTGTATGTATATGTGTGTCTGTGTATAGACACGCATACATATTTTTAAATTTAATTTGATTTTTAAAAAATTCCAATTACTTGTAAAGATATTTTTTAAGTTCCACATTTTTCTCCCACCCTCCCTTCTCTCCCCCTCCCAAAACCAACAAGCAATCTGAAATAGGTTATACATTATAATCATGTTAAACATATTTCCACATTAGTTGTGCTGTAAGAGAAGAATCAGAACAAAGGGGAAAAAACACAAGAAAGAATAAACAACAACAACAAAAGTAAAAAAAAGTATGATTCAGTCTGCATTCAGACTCCATAGTTTTTTTTCTGAATGTGGAGAGTATTTTTCACCTTAAGTCTTTTGGCATTGTCTTGGATCATTGTATTGCTAAGAAGAATTATGTCTATCACAAGTGATCATCACAAAATGTTGTTGGTTTTGTGTACAATGTTCTCTTGGTTCTGCTCATTTAACTCAGCATCAATTCATAGAAGTCTTTCCAGGATTTTCTGAAATCTATCTGCTTATCTGCACAATAGTATTCCATTACATTCATATACCACAACTTGTTTAGCTGTTCCCCAATTGAAGGGCATCGCCTTAATTTTCAATTCTTTGCTACCACAAAAAGAACAGTTATGAATATTTTTGTACATGTGGGTCCTTTCCCCTTTTTAATTATCTCTTTGGGTTATAGACTTAGTAGTGGTATTGCTGGATCAAAGGTTATGCACAGTTTTGAAGTCTTTTGGGCATGGTTCCAAATTGCTCTCCAGAATGGTTGGATCAGTTCACAACTCCACCGACAGTGCATTAGTGTTCCAATTTTCCCACATCTTCTCCAACATTTATCATTTTCCTTTTTTGTTATATTAGCCAATTATATAGGTGTGAGGTGGTACCTCAGAGTAGTTTTAATTTGCATTCTTCTAATCAGTAGTGACTGAGAACATTTTTTCATGTGGCTATAGATAGTTTTAATTTCATCCTCTGAAAACTGCTTGTTAATCTCCTTTGACTATTTCTCAGTTGGGGAATGACTTGTATTCTTGTATATTTGATTCAGTTCTCTCTATATTTTAGATATGAGGCCTTTATCAGAAATACTGTCTGTAAAAATTGTTTCCCAGCTTTCTGCTTTCCTTCTAATCTTGTTTGCATTGGTTTTGTTTGTGCAAACTCTTTTTAATTTAATGTAGTCAAAACGATCCACTCTGCATTTCATAATGTTCTCTATCTCATCTTTAGTCATAAATTCTTTCCCTCTCCCCAGTTCTGACAAGTAAACCATTCCTTCCTTTTCTAATTTGCCTATGATAGCACCCTTTATGTCTAGACTTTGTACCCATTTTGACTTTACTTTAGTGTATGGTGTAAGATGTTGGTCTATGCCTAGTTTCTGCCATACAATTTTCCGGTTTTCCCATCAGTTTTTGTCAAATACTGAGTTCTTATCCTGGAGGATAGTCTTTGGGTTTATCAAACAAGAGATTGCTAAATTCATTTACTGCTGTGTTTTGTGTGCTTAAACTACTCCATGGATCCTCCTTTCTATTTCTTAGCCAGTACCAAATAGTTTTGATGATTATCAGGCCATATGTTTGGGAGGCCCTGGCACTGGCCAGCTAGGTCTGCAGGTACATAGAAAAGTCAGGGTAGCTCTTCCAACATTGAGTTCAGACAAAAGGTGTCCAGTTGGCCAGTGGCCCAGGAGTCCAGTTTCTCTTAGTGGCCCATGTGCCCAGTTGCTTAGTGGTCCCAGTGCTCAGCTGCCCAGTGGCCTGGGTACCCAATGACCTAGATGTCCAGTTGGCCAGTGACCCAGGTGACCAGATACTCAGTGGCCTGGATCCACAGTGGTTTAGCTACCCAGTTGCTTAGGTGACTAGGCGCCCGGTTGTCCAGTGTCTCAGGTACCCAATTGCTCAGTATCCCAGGTGCACAGTGGCCTGGTTGCCCAGTTGCTCAAGTGCTCAGTTGCTCCATTGCCCAGTGACTCAGTTGTTCAGTGGTCCAGGTGCCCGGTGGCCCAAGCACCCAGTTCTTCATCTCCTGCCTCATCAAGTAGCACGATTTCTTGGAATGAGCCTCAGTAGAGACAGCATGGGATAGTGTTGTCAAAGGATCTGCAGTTAGAGAAATTGGGTTCAAATCCCAGGTCCACTGTTTACTGTCCATGTGATGACAGGTCAGCTGTCTAACATCTCTGGACTTTTGCTTCCTCATCTATAAAATGAGGTCAGATTAGATGACTCTATTCTTGGTGGAGTGTCAGGTCCAATCTTCCCTATGACTGTTCAGGAGGAATAGGGACACATTGCATCCCCCTGTTCTCTGTCCCTCTGAAAATGTCAGGAGGCTAAAAGTCCCATATTGTACGTGAAGGGATTTTCGAGTCTGGACCCTTGGCAGGAGGTGGCCTAGTCACGTCTTTTCCTTGCTCCTCATTACTTTCCCCAGTCTCCCAGACTTTCACTCAAGACCCCAAAGCTCTGATTCAAAACCCAAAATATTTGGCTTCAAGGTAAACTCAGGTTTTTTTCCTTTATGGCCCAAGAAAGCGAAGGTTTTGTGGAGTGTGAGACCCCCTCCCCCCCACTCCTTAAGAGCAGTGGGAACTATTGTTATCATTTAAACGAAGAACTATCCAAAGACACAGCCCCTTAAACCCCAACCCAGAGAAACACGAAGTCATGCATCTGCCCATTACCTGACTTTATATAGTCTCGTCTCCCCTCTGCCCCTGCCCCAGCTTGAATGGGAACATCATTTAACACTTGATCCGGAGCAGACAACTGTTCCCTTCTCCCTACATTAAGCTGCTCGCTGATTAATTATAGATTGAACCAAAAGCTTTTATTACATTAGCCTTTACTCACAGTAACATCCGTATTTATTTATTTTTTTTAGAGTAATTACTGGTGTGTCATAAACAGCACAGTTTTATGTGGGGCTGGGGAGGAGGGACCAGTAGTAGCTTAAGACATGGTCAAAGCTCCAGCAGTCTTTAGTATCTTAGCGTTGGCTCGGGGAGGCTGGGAGAGGTGAGGAGCCAGGGTCTGAAATGGGGACGTGCGGATCGAGCGGGCCTGTGGTGAGCTCTCCTGGAGCCAGCCCGGACAAGGCCAGGCCACACACTCGGAAAGTGGCCATGTGGTAATTGCATCTGTGTCCATTAAAGGATGAGATGGGGATAGAGTGAGCCACAAGGGGGCTTTGTGTGAGGGGGGGTAGAGTATGTGGCCTCCGTCTAGCCTGAGCCCCTGAGGCCCGCACTACCCTCTTTGGAATTCCATTAGTCCATGTGGTGGGAGGACAAAGGGATGGACGGCAGTGGGCTCTTAAACTCATAGTAGCTAGAAGGGGCCTCAGAGGTCATCTAGTACAAACCTCTCATTTTACTGATGAACAACTGAGGCCCAGAGAGGTGGAGTAGTTTGATTAATGTCACACAGTGAGGCGGACTAAACTAGAAAAGGGGATAGGTGCCTTAATTACCCAAACTCTCTCCTTTTCTGTCTGTCTGTCTCTTTTTGTCTCTCTCCCTGTCTGTCTTTGTCTCTTTCTCTGACTCCATCAGTCTTTCTTTTTGTTTCTGTCTCTGTTTCTATCTCTATTCCTTTTTCTTACTGTCACTCCATCCCTCTCTTTTCTGTCTGTCTGTTTCTGTCTCTGTTGGTCTATTTCTCTCTAACTCATCTGTCTGTCTCTTTGTTTCTGTCTCTCTCTCAGACTATCTCTTTCTCTGATTCTCTGTCTCTGTCAGTTTGTCTGTCTCACTGTCTCTGTCTCTATCTCTTTCTTTGGCTCTGTCAGTCTGTTGTTTTGGTCTGTCTCTGTCTCTTGTCTATCTCTCTGTCTCTATCTCTCTGATTCTCTGTCTCTGTCAGTCTGTCTTTCTGATTTTGTCCCTTTTTTGTCTGTCTGTCTGTCTCTGTCTGTGTCTGTCTCCTTCCAACCTAGTTAGTTACTGGGGCTTTAGTTAGTGACTGGGGCTTTAGGCAAAATGTAGTGGGTATTGGCAATATTTGATGGGGTAGAAGCAACTGAACTTAGCACCTAGTCAGCAAGAAAGGATCAGGAAAGGGTCTGGGCTTGTGATTTCATTGGTTCATATAACTCCATGTAAGAAAATGCCATCTCTCAATTCAGGTTGGCACCTTTTCAGCAACCTACAGTAGTTACCTAGAACATATGTGAGGCCCCAACAGTTCAGAGTGTGGCTGGAACCAGATTAAAATATAATTAGGATGGGGCAGCTAGGTGGTGCAGTGAATAAAACACTGGCCCTGAATTCAGGAGGACCTGAGTTCAAATGTGACCCCAGACACTTGACACTTACTAGCTGTGTGACCCTGGGCAAGTCACTTAACCCTCATTGCCCTGATACATATATATATATGTATACGTATATGTATACATATATGTATATGTATATGTATACGTATACGTATATGTATATGTATATGTATATGTATATATAATTGGGAAATATTTAACAAAATAAATAAAAATACAATAGAATATAACTAATGTTAATATGTGGTTCTCTAAATCAATGAGCAGCCCTGAGGTTTAGTGGCCCTCAGGGTTTTTTTCGTTGGTTTTTTTTTTTTTTTTTTCCGGGCAATGAGGGTTAAGTGACTTGCCCAAGGTCACACAGCTAGTAAGTTTCAAGTGTCTGAGGCGGGATTTGAACTCAGATCCTCCTGAATCCAGGGCCAGTGTTTTATCCACTGCACTACCTAGCTGCTCCCAAGTGGCCCTCAGTTTTTATGAGAGTTTGACACTATTATCTTAGAGCATTGAGTGACTTGCCCAGGGTGGTATGTATCATTCACATGACCAGTATGTGTTAAAGGTCTCCCTGGCTTACAGGCCTGCTTTTTATCTACTATTACACCTGGGTCTCATCTCAGTAAGAAAAATAAGACAAATTGGCAAAATCCCGGAAGGCACCATTTCCTTCCCCTAGTGACTGTATGCCCCTTTCCTGCACCTTCCCTGCTCTCTCCTAGAATAGCCACCTATGGGGGCCTTTTGTCCAAGTTCTCCCCCAATCAACTGCATTTATCTTAAAAATCTAATTTGTCCCTGTGGCTACTCCTGTTGGCTGCTCATTTTGTGTTGCCTGGAATGGTTAAATCCAAGGTGTCTGGTCAATTACTCCTTCATCAGTTTCCCATATCTCCTTTCTCTCTATTCCCACAGCAGCTGACATCTTGGTCTAAGATACTCACTGCTTCTTGCCTGGATTATGCTAATATCCTGGGTTTCAGAGTCAGAGGACCCAAATTCAAATCCTGACCCTACCCAGGGGGCTAGGTGGTGCAGTGGTTAGAATGCTGAACCTAAGATCAGGAAGACTTTAGTTCAAGTCTATCCTTAGACACTTAATAGCTGTGTGACACTGGGCACATCACTGAACCCCTATCTTCCTCAGTTTCCTCAACTGTAAAATGAAGGTCATAATAGCTCCTACTTCACAAGGTTGTGAGGAGCAAATGCAATAACATTTGTCAAGTGTTTTAATGCAGCAAAAACTTATGCAAATTTATGCAGATAATAGGGGCTACAGAATTGATAGACTGTTTCTAAATTTTCCATGGTTCCCCCTTACTTAAGGGATTGTCAAATCTTAGAGCTGGAAGCATTCTTAAAGGACATTGAATTCTACCCCTTCATTTTACAGATAAGAAAACAGGCCTACAGTTGTGAAGGGACTTGTCCAAAATCATGATGAATGGTAAGCAATCAAATCAGGATTTGAACCCAGGTCTTCAGATTCAGTGTTCTCTCCACTCTACCACAGAGGATGAAGTCCACACTCCATAACCTGGCATTTAAGCCCCACCGTAATCTAGAATCATGGTTTTCCCCTCTGTCCCTCCTCTAGACAGGGTCTAAGTTGTCTTGCCGAGACTTGCAATGTTTCTGGTTCCAACCGATTGTTGTATTCCCTCAGAATTCACAGTTTTAGCTCCCTTTAGATTTCCCTACCCCTTCCCAAGGTGGGCTAAGTGACCTCTTCCCTCTTCCACAATCAGGAGTAACCTGGCCTCTTGCCAATCAATCCCTGCTTCCCACTTCCCATTTCCCACTTTCCTAGTTGGCCAAGTCGGCCTCAGTGGTTCCTCACTTCAGTGCCTCCAGCTCTACCTCCCCTACATCAAGCTAGGGAACTCTGCTATTCTACCCTAGTGCTCAGGCTTCGGCTTTTCTCTTGGGGCAAGCTCATGCCCAGTGTTCCTCTTAGGGGCTTCTGATCTTCCCTCTTCCCTTGAAAATGGGCAGCCTATCCTGTCTAGCTACCACAAGCAGCCAATCACCCTCCCTCATCTCCACTCCTCTTTCTCTCTCCCTCCCTCCCACCTGCTTTGTCTGCTAGGCTTGGCCTGACCTGACCTTCCTCTAATCCCTTCCATCAGCCCCTCAGAACAGATCAGGCCAGCATCTGGGGGGCGACTCCCCGGCAGCCTCTGCTGCTTGGGCAACGAGGGCTGATTGAATCAGGATGAATTGGAGCCTCTGCCTCCGCAGCTCAGGTCCAGAGTAAATTAAATGCAAGCTGGCGGGGCCAGCCATATGGCAGGAGTCAGGAGAAACCCGATTAATTGATTGGGTCCAGCCTGAAAGAGGACATTCTGCAGCCTTGGATTTGGGCTTTAGATTCCTGTCTGCCTCACCCACCGCACCACCCCAAGGTAGTAGCTAACCCTTTCCTGACTGGCTCCTGGAAGTCCCTCAGGGCAAGCCTGAGCTAACAGCTAATTGAAGCTCACAAATACACATCAGTGAGTCAATCAATAAATATTTATTAACCACCTCCCATGTGCCTGGAACTGTGTGCTAAGCACTGGAAATACAAAGGAAGGCAAAATACAGTCCCTGTCACCAAGGAGCTTGTGATTGAATGTATGGAATTGTTTCCTTCCTTCCTTCCTTCCTTCCTTCCTTCCTTCCTTCCTTCCTTCCTTCCTTCCTTCCTTCCTTCCTTCCTTCCTTCCTTCCTTCCTTCCTTCCTTCCTTCCTTTCTCTTTCTTTCTTCCTTCCTTCCTTCCTTCCTTCCTTTCTTTCTTCCTTTCTTCCTTCCTTCCTTTCTTTCTTTCTTTCTTCCTTCCTTCCTTCCTTCCTTCCTTCCTTCCTTCCTTTCTTTCTTTCTTTCTTTCTTTCTTTCTTTCTTTCTTTCTTTCTTTCTTTCTTTCTTTCTTTCTCTTTCTTTCTTTCTTTCTTTCTTTCTTTCTTTCTTTCTTTCTTTCTTTCTTTCTTTCTTCCTTCCTTCCTTCCTTCCTTCCTTCCTTCCTTCCTTCCTTCCTTCCTTCCTTCCTTCCTTCCTTCCTTCTGCAGCTAGGCTACTCAGTGGGTAGAGCACTGGTCTTGGTGTCATGAGGACCTGAGCTCAAATCTCACCTCAGACACTTACTAGCTGTGTGACCCTGAGCAAGTCACTTAACCCCAATTGCCTTAAACATCCATGGCCATGAAGTACATCCTGAAGTATATCTTGCCACTGGACCCAGATGGTTCTGGAGAAGAGAGTGAGGCTGGCGATTCTGCAGAGCCCTCCCTCCCTTAAATCCAATTCACTGCAAGTCATGGCACCACCCAGATGTCATGGTCCTCTTTGAGAATGAAGGACAAACAACAACAAGACTACAAGGCACCACAGCCTTGATAGAAGCAATTTCCTCATCCGCAGGCTTCATATACCAAAGGTAATCACAGACCCAGTCTCTTACTTCTAGTACTCTGGATTGTGGGAGAGGCTTTGACCAAAGAGCTGAAAAATCCCCAAAGCACACCTGGGTTCTCTCATTGTTGTGAGTCCCTGACCATACTGTTAGGTAGAATAGATAACTTCATCTGAGAGCAGATTGAAGTGAACTCTTTTCACTTACTTGATTTTTCTTGCATTTGTTTGTGTTTGTGTCTCTTGCAACAAGGCTAATATGGAAATATGTTTCGTATGATTTCACGTGTACAATTTATATCATCTAGCTTAAAATTTTAATAGGTGAATGTCAAATTTTTTAAAAATGTAATTGCACCTATCTAACTAAATGAAAAGACAATAGTTCACAATTATGTGATGCTTTGTGCAGTGCTTTTCCTCACAACAACCTTATGGGGCAGGTGGTAGAAACATTAGTAACCTCATTTTGCGGATGAGAAAACTGAGGTTCAGGGACTTGCAATGAATTGCTGAGGGTTACACAGTTCATAAATGTTGAACCTGAGGCGCTTTTTTTTTTTGGCAGGGCAATGAGGGTTAAGTGACTTGCCCAGGGTCACACAGCTAATAAGTGTCAAGTGTCTGAGGCCAGATTTGAACTCAGGTCCTCCTGAATCCGGGGCCAGTGCTTTATCCACTGCACCACCTAGCTGCCCCCTGAACCTAGGGCTTTAACCTAGGCCTGACCCCCTAATCAGAAGTTACCTTCCTTCTTGGGTAGGCAAGATTTTAAAACTCATTTTTAGAAAAATTAACTTCAAATTCTAGGCCTGACACTAACTGTGTAACCTCATTCATCTCTTGGAGCCTCAGTTTCCTCACCTGTAAAATGATAGAGTTGGATTAGATTTTCTCTACTTTTAACATTCTATGGTTCTTTATAGAAAAGTATATGAATGAATCTTGAGAGGAATTGTATTGTAATAGATAAAAGGTACATCTCCTGTGGGCCTGAGTTCGAATCCAGTCTCAAATGCTCCCTACCTGTATGACCCTGGGCAAATTACTTAATGCCTGCCTCAGTTTCTTTAACTGTAAAATGGGGAGCATATTGTGCATAGCTCACAGAGGGAACAAATGAATTGATATTTGTAAAATCCTTAGCACAGTGCCTGGCACATAGTAGGTGTTTAATACGTTCTTATTCCCTTCCTGACCTTGGAATTGGGAAGATCTGGGTTCAAGTGTCACCTGACACATACTAGCTGTGCAAATATGGCTGTTGCTTAGCCTCTTGGCGGCCCTGGGCACTCTCTAAGTTCATAAGCCATCTCAGCTCCCACATATATAAAATCAAAGAATCACACATTTGACCGGGGCGGGGCTTCTCACCACAAAACTACCAATAAAAAAGTGCTACAAATTCTGACAAAACAGACATCATTGTCTTCTGGAGAAATCATGATTGTCTTCCTAGAGGAGGGAGCACTTAAGCTGGAGCAGGAAGGATGAGAAAGAGGCAGAGTCAGGAAATCAGGACAACAAGCATTTATTAAGTACCTACTATGTGCAGGTACTGTGTTAAATTCAAGAAGACCCATATGCAAGTCCAAATGTCATATATTAATTTTATTATAATTTTCCTGAGTCTGCCTCCTTCATTCTGCATCTGTTCATAGACATTCTCTGATGCTTCTCTGAATTCTTCATATTGATTGTTTCTTACAGCGCAGCAATAATTCATTACATTCAAGTACCACAATTTATTTATTATCTGATCAATGGTTATCTACTTAGTTTTCAGCTCTTTGCTACAACAAAAAGGGCAGTCAGCACCATTTTAGATAACTAAAGGACCTAGGCCCTCTGAAAGGGACTGAAAATATCCCCCCAGGGTGTTACCAGGGCTCCCTAACAGACTGAGAGATTGAGTATACCTACATATACTTAGATATATAATAATGCATGCCATAACATATTAAGGTTTACAAAATAACTAGTATTTATATAACATTTAAGGTTTAGAAAGCACTTAAGAATATTATCTCATTTGATCCTCACAAGAATCCTGGAGAGGTAGGTGCTGTTATTATTCCCATTTTATAGTTGAGGAAACTAAGGTAGACAGTGGTGAAGTGACTTGCCCAGTGTCACACAGTTAGTAAGTGAATGAGTCTGGATTTGAACTCAGGTCTTCCTGATTCTAGCACTCTATTTGCTTTACAATGTGGCAAAAGTATATGGTGGAAGAAGCACTAAGACTCCCACACAGAAAATTGACTTCAGGTGTAAGCAATGCCACTAATTGTGTATTTTTTGGGGTCAGTGACTTGACCTCTCTTGGTTTGTTTCCTCATCTGTAAAACGAGAGGGTTGAAACAGATGACCTCCAAAGCCCTGTCCAGCCCTTAACAATCCATGGATCTTTCTCCTGCACAGATGCAGCCCCTCTTCATCCCTTGTGGTCACCCCTTCCCTTCCCTCTAGTAGAGAGACAGCATCTACATTGGGGGAAGCCCTCACTGTGAATAAGAGGACCTGCGTTCAAACCCCAGCTTTGCCTCTATTTCCATGAGCTTGAGCAGCTCACTTAGCTTTTCAGAGCCTCAGTTTCCCCTTCTGTAAAATAAATTTGGGCTAGATAACTTCCAAGCTCCCTTTTAGCCCTAAATCTGGGATCCAATTAAGTAGGTACCTAGCAATCCATCCACAACCATTTATAAAGCTATTCCTCTGTGCCAGTCCCTGTGCTAGTCTCTACAGACAGACATGCAGAGAACAAAATCCCTACCCTGAAGAAGCTTATGGTCCGATAGGGGATCATTTGAGCACATGCAGAACCTTAGAACTTTTTGAGATCATTTGGTGAAGCCCAACACCGATCAGAAGAGGAAACTGTTAGAGATCATGGAGTCCAGGTGTTCTCAGACTTTTTGGTCTCACAACTCCATTACCCTCTTTTTTTTTCTTTTTCTTTTTCTTTTTTTTTTTTTAGTGAGGCAATTGGGGTTAAGTGACTTGCCCAGGGTCACACAGCTAGTAAGTGTTAAGTGTCTGAGGCTGGATTTGAACTCAGGTCCTCCTGACTCCAGGACCGGTGCTCTATCCACTGTGCCACCTAGCTGCCTTCTCCATTACCCTCTTACAAATTATTGAGGACCCCCCACTCAGTGCTCTTGTTTATGGGGGTTATATCTATTGATATTTACCATGATAAAAATGAAAATATCAGTATCATTATGAAAATAGTTTTGGTTTCTTGTGCCTCCTGAAAAGGTATTAGGGACCCTCCTCAAGAGTTGCCCGACCACACTTTGAAAAGCACTGATCTAGTCCAGAGAGAGCTCAAATGATTTGCTCAAAGTCACAGAGCAAGTTAAAGGTAGTCTAGACCAGACTGAGGAGCAAGGATCATAGATTCAGAGCTAAAAGGGTCCTTGAAGCCCAACATCCTCATTTTACAAATGAGGAAGCTGAGGCTCAGAGAGAGGAGGTGACTTGCCTGAGGCCATGCTTGTGGTAAATGACAAAGCCAGGGTTCAAAGCCAGTGTCTTCCAAATCCAGGCTCCTCTCCTCTTTAATAAACTTCTGACCAAGACAAGGCTTGAAATTCTGTCCACCAGGGACTCATAATCCATGGACCTTGCCTAGTCAGTGCTCCTTTCACTGCCTCTCTCTCTGTCTCTCTGTCTCTGTTTCTATCTCTCTGTCTCTCTGTCTCTGTCTCTCTCTCTCTCTCACACACACACACACACACACACTTACACAGGCAGACACAGCTATTTGTTGTGTATGTGGATGGATGGGAGGCATAGCTTCCATGAACTCCCACATCCTTTACTTTAATCTTTCCCCCTTTCTTTGACTCTTCTTCCCTCCAGGTTCTTGGGAGACCCCAATCAGCCAATCACATCAGAAAGGAGCAGCGGCACCCTACTAAAGAAAGAAGTGGCCCTCAGTGGGGAGTTATTCAGGCTGGGGGGGGCGGTGGGGATAGAGTCCCAGAGTGGGAAGCCTTGCCTGGCACATTGTAAATGCTGATCATGTAAGAGCCCAAACTCCTAGGGCCTAGGGCCTGGGCCAGGCAAGGGGTGGCTTTGCTCATTCCTAGCAGCAGAGACATGAGATTCCTCCTTCACCCTCGCTCTTTCTTCTCCCCTCCCCCATCACCAGAGGGGTGGGAGTGGGGGTGGGGGAGCAGGGATGTACTTAACATTCCCAGCTAGTGCCTTCTGAAGGTATGTGTCAGTGGGTCGGCTCCAGGGAGCCGCCTCCAGCTGACCCTGTCTGCCGCCCCAAGGTGATAGATGAGATATACATTCCCCATAGGCAGCAGGGAAGTGACCACAGCTGGGTGTCCCTTGACTCTGACGATCCATCAGGGATGACAGGTGAAGTCCTAAGTGGAGCCAGGGAATGAAGTGGGGAGGGGAGGGATGGAGAGGCGGAGAGGCAACACTGAGAAGGCTATGAGAAAAAGGAGACATTTAGGGGAACGTTTTCTGGTCTTTCTGTGGTCTTGAAGGTCCCTTTTCTGTGCCCTGGGTTTACTTGGTAGTGAAACCTAGGAAGAAATCACAGCCGTGACCATGTCTTCTTCCTCGGGTACTGACACGCTGCCTCGTATGGTTAACTAATGGATGTCCCAGATGGAGGAGACCTTAGAATAGGGATTGTTGGGGCAGCTAGGTGGCGCAGTGGGTAGAACACCGGCCCTGGAGTCAGGAGGACCTGAGTTCAAATCGGGCCTCAGACATTTAATACTTACTAGCTGTGTGACCCTGGGCAAGTCACTTAACCCCAATTGCCTCACTAAAAAAAAAAAAAAAAGAACATGGATTGTTGCAGGGAAAAAGGACTGTATGGCATAGAATATATAGTTAACTCATGACAACAAACACCTTTTAAGTGCTTACTGTTTGTGCTAAGTGCTGGGAATACAAAGAATGGCAGAGTCCCTGTCCTCAAGGAGTTTACAGTCTAATGGGGGAGGCAACATGAATAGACAGGATAAATGGAAGATAATCACAGAAGGAAATCATTCGTTTTAAGGAGGACTGGATAAGGCTTCTAGCAAAAGGCAGGGGTTTGGGTGGGACATTAAGACAGCTAGGGAAGCCTGGAAATGGTGATGAAGATCAAGGGAATTCCAGGCCTGGGGAAGAGCTGGTGAAAATACATAAAGCCTGAAGATGATGTGCCTTGTTTAAGGAACAGCAAAGAGTTGTGTTTTGTTATGGGACTCAAGAATATGTGGACTTGAGCAAAGGGTGGGAAACCTTGCCAAGTAGGAGGGAGCCAGGTCATGAAGGGTTTTAAAAACCAAAGAGAGGATTTTAGAATTGATCCTGGAGGTAATGGGGAACCACTGGAGTTTACTGAATGCGATGTGCATGACTTGGTTATGTCTACACTTTAGGGGTATCATTTGGATAGTTGAGAGTATGTAATGGAGTATGAGGAAGGACAACCACCAGTAGGCTTTTGCAACAGTACAGGCAAGAGGTAATGAAGGCTTGTACCAAGGTGGGGTCAGTGTCAGAGGAGAGAGGGCAGGGAGAAGCGCTTATGAGAATGTTTTGAAGGTAGAATCGACAGGACTTGAAAATAGATTAAATAAGAGGGGTGAGAGAGTAAGGAGTTGAGGATGACACTTCGATTGTGAGCCTGGGTGACTTAGGGAATGATGGTACCCTCACCAGTAATAGGGAATTTAGGAAGAGGAGAGAGTTTGAGGGGAAAGATAATGAGCTGAGTGTTGAACATGTTGAGTTTAAGATATCTGATAGTTGAATGTATAGATATATATCTACTAGGCAGTTGAAGATGTGAGACTGAAGGTTGGGAGAGAGTTAAGGATGGATAATTAGATCTGTGAATCATCAGCATAGAGATGATTATTGAATACATTGGAGCTGATGACCAAGATAAAGAGGCAAAATAGTATAGAGGGGGAGAAGAGGGCCTAGGACAGAGCCTTGGGGGGATACTTTTTAACATCTTTAACAGGCGTGATCTAGATCAAGAGCAAGCAAAAGAGAAAGGGCAGTCAGCCAAGTGAGGAGAACAATGAGAAAGCCCTGTTATGAAAGCTTAGAGAGAAGAGAGTAAGGATTCAGAGAAATCAAGAAGGATAAGATTAAGAAAAGGCTGTTAGATTTGACAATAAAGAGATCATCAGTAACTTTGGAGAGAACAGTTTCAGTTGAATGATGAAGTCGGAAATCAAGTTGTAGAGAGTTAAGAAGAGATAGAGAAGAAGGAAATGGAAGCATTAATTGTAGATGGCTTTCTTGAGGAGTTTAGCCACAAAAGGGAGGAGAGATGAGTTGATGTGGGACAATAGCTAGTGAAGATTGACCGATCAAACAAGGATTTTTTGAGGACAGGGGAAACACAGGCTTCTTTGTAGACAGTAGAAAAACAGCCCAGATGGGGAGAAAGTAAAGAATAGTGAAAGGGTAGAGATGATGGAGGGGTCAATGGGCTGGAGAAGATGAGACGAGATGGGATCCCTTGTACATGTAGAGTGGTTTGCCTTGGCAAGGACTATTTCTTCATGTGATCAGATATGAAGAACGAGATAGCGGGGAAAGACATCTGAATAATGGAAGATGAGGAGGGAAGAAGAGGGAGCTCTTGTCAAATGACCTCTATTTTTTTCAGTAAATATGAGGAAGGTTCTCTGAGATGATGAGAGGAAAGGGAGCCATGGGAGGTTTGAGGGGGGAGGAAGAGATTTGGAAAAGATGCTGTGGTGAGTGGGAGAGTGAGTCAATTAGGGAGGTATAAAAGGCTCAGTTGAGATTATGTAACATAAATTTATAGGAAATCTGGTCAGCAAGGTTTTGTGATTTTCTCCAGTTTCATTAAGCATCTTGGGATTAGGAGCTGCAAATGTTGGGAGTAATCCAAAACTAGTCTTGGTAGAGTAAGATTGGCAAAAAGATGAGGGGATAAGGGACTAAAGAGAAGAGGGTAGTATGGCTGCCGGAGTTATGAATAAATCCAACCATTCTGGAGAGCAATTGGGAACTATGCCCAAAGGGCTATCACACTGTGCATACATACCCTTTGATCCCACAATACCACTGCTAGGTTTATATTCCAAAGACAGCGCCCCCCCTCCCCCAAGAGAAAAAGACTTATTTGTACCAAAAAATATTTCTAGAAGCTCTTTTTGTAGTGGCCAACAATTGAAAATCAAAGGAATGTCTGTCAATTGGGGAATGGCTAAATAAGCTGTGGTATATAATTATAACGGAATATTATTGTGTTATAAGAAATGGCAAACAGGATGATTTCAGAAAGGCCTGGAAATACTTGTATGAACTGATGTTTGGTGAAGTGAGCAAAACCAAGAGAATGTTATGCACAGAGACAGCAATATTGTTTTATGAAGAACTGTGAATGACTTAACTATTCTCAGCAATACAACGATCCAAGACAATCCCAAAGGACTAATGATGCAGCATACTATCCACTTCCAAAGAAAGAAGTGATATTGATTGAACACAGACTGAAGCGTGCTATTTTTCACTTTCTTTTTAAAATTTTATTCAAGTTTTTGTATACAAAATGACTAATATGGTAATTTTTTACATAATTGCAAATGTATAACATATCTGATTGTTTACTGCCTCAGGAAGGGGGAGGAAAGGGAGGGGAGGAGGGATAGACTTTGGAACTCAAAACCTTCAATAAAAATGCTTATTATGATTTCTTTAAGAGGATGGTGTAAAGTTGAGATGTTTTTACTAAGGGGTCAAGCTGTGGAAGGCAGGAGAGTTTAGTCCATGCATGGGTTGATGGCCCGTGAAAGACCTGAGGGATGGAGGGATTGGAGGTCACCAGGAGGATGAAGAACAGGGTTATGGCTTGTTAGGCAGAGAGAAAGGAATGATAACAAATTGTCATTGGATAAAGGAATATCAGAGTTTATGAATATGGATGTGAAACACTTGTGAGTTGAGAAGATCAAAGGTATGGCCATCTCTGTATATAGTTAAGGTGGGGAGGAGATGGAGAAGGTGATGAGAAATGAGTGGGTGAGAAAATTAGGGTGTTTCATGGCATAGCAATATGTGTTGAAGTCTCTCATATGAGGAATGGAATTGGAGAAGAGAAAGACTATGAGCCAGGCACTGAATTTATTGAGGAGAGAAGAGTGTCTTGAAGACTAATATGTAATAGTTACTGTCAGAGTTGGAAGGGACCTTAGAACACAGAACATTAGACCTGGCCCAGATGTTGAAGGAGATTATTAGAGCTGCAAAGGACCTTGGAACCAAAACTATACAAGACAACTACAGAAGAGACCTTAGGAGAAAGAATGTTAGAGCTAAAAAGAACTTTAAAAATTCTCTCTTCTAACCTCCTCATAGGAGATAGAAAAACTGGGCACAGAGAGTTTCTTCATCTTCTAGACTATAAACTCTGAGAGAGTCTTATGTTTCTCGGTGACCTTTATTCGTTGGTCTTCAGAAGCCAACTAGAACCTTGTTCAATTTTTCCTCATGAGCATTTATATCTCAGAAATCGGCAAAGGCTACAGATCAAGCCTATCGTTTTGTTGATTGTCTAGACTTAAGAAAGGGATGGAGAAAATGTTAATAATGCAAATATACCTTAAAAGTGTGTCCTGATACATTTTCCCCTCCCAGAGGGCTGATTGTTAAACATTTACCAGCCCACTCGTGCCTCCATAGCAACTGGGCCAGCACTAAACATACTGGAGGAAGTACTTAGTGTTGGAACAAAAAGCATTATAATCAGCGAAGCAAAAGGCAAGGAGGGGAAGCAAAGGACCTGGAAGGTAAACTAATGAACAAGCTCTAGGGAATTGAGAGCTGAGTGTACATCAGTTCCCCCAGGGTTCCTCAAAACTGGAGGTACAAATGTCCACTGATATTTTGAGTTCCTTTGAAAACCGGTGACCTCCTGCCCTTTAGCCAGACAGTTCCATGGTTGTTGGCTCATCAATGAGGATGTCTCTTGTCATTCACCGGTGTTCTGAATTAGGACTTAGCACAGTGTCTAGCGCATGGTAGGTCCTTAATACATGTTAGTTGACTGACGGCTCCTTGGCCATGGTTGCCCCTTTATAAAAAGAGTATTTCACCCAGAAATCCCTGCTACTGGGGAGGACCGAGGCTGGCAGACTTCCTGAACTCGGGAATTCTGAGGTGGCCTGGAATAAACTGATCCAATGGATCATCAGCACTGAATTCAGCATTAGCAGGTGAACTCCCATGTTGTCATGGTGAAGGAGGGGAAGACTAGCCCGGTTCAGAAAATCTCATCCTGATCTGAGTGGGACCAGACCCATGAGGAGCCCCTGTACTTGAAGCCTGAGTGAGATAGGGAGACCCTGTTTTGGGGGAAAATAAAGGGAACAGTTCTCAGAGGCGCTGGAGATTCTTTTGGACCAACCCTAGCTGCAAGATGCTTAAAGGAACCTCTTCGACCTTCTATGCTAATCCATTCTCTTTTGGGGGGGGGCGGGGTAATGAGGGTTAAGTGACCTTGCCCAGGGTCACACAGCTAGTAAGTGTCAAGTGTCTGAGGTTGGATTTGAACTCAGGTCCTCCTGAATCCAGGGCTGGTGCTTTATCCACTGTGCCACCTAGCTGCCCCTAATCCATCCATTTTACAGGAACTTTTCCTTCTGACTTTCTTACCCTCAATATGGCCAAGGTTTCCACTCATAAGTGTTTGTGTGTGCACACATGTGCACATGTTCTTCGGGGACAGATTCTGGGTAGAGTCACTGTCTCTGAGGAGTCAAAGAGAAGGACTCCCAAAGACCTGTCTCCTTTATCGCTCTGGCTAATCTTTCCCCTCCATCCTTATGCACAGGGGTAAAAGAGATTGAGCACCCAATACCTCCTTCCATCCTATGCTCCTAAGGGGTCTGACTTGAGCTCTAAAAACAAGAACAAAGTCAATCATTCAACTTAATTCAGGAGTTATGTCAGAAAGTGGGGATCAAAGGACAAAAATGGGGTCAGTGCCCTCATGGTGACCATATTCCACTGGGGTGTGTGTGTGTGTGTGTGTGTGTGTGTGTGTGTGTGTGATACAAGAGGTGCACAAACAGGTAATACAAAAAACCCCCCAAAAAACAACCCTAAGTGATTTCAAGAGGGAGAAGGTGTTGATACTTAGAGGGCCCAGAAAAGCCCTAAAATAAAATGAAAGGAGGGGAGAAAAAATCTCTGAGATCTGGCATGAAATCACTCTCGCCTCCTTGCTGTTCCTTCAACAAGACAGTTCATCTCCTCACTCCAGGCATTTTCCCTCAGAGTACCCTATGCCTGGTATACTCTTCCTTCTTATCTCTACTTCTCATCTGGCTTCCCTGGTTTCCTTCAAATCTTAGCTAAACTATAAATTAAAAAAATTATTATTAAAAAAAATCCTAGCTAAAATTTCACCTTTTATAGGAAGTCCTTCCGAGTTCCTCTTCATGTCAGTGCCTTATTTCTCTTCATTATTTCCTATTTACCCTGACTATAGCTTGTCTGTACATAATAATTTACATATTGTATCCCATTAGACTATGAGCTCCTTGAAGGCAGCAACTGTCTTTTGCTTTTCCTTGTATCCCCAGCCTTAGCACAATGCCTGGGACATAGTAAAAGTTTAATAAATATATACTAATGCTGTAATGTTGCAAATTATTCCAATATATGATTTCAGTGTCTATACCAACACTAATGTGTTTGCTTTATTGGAGAACAAAACACCTTATCTCCCTCCATCCTAGGGTTATTATAAGGATCAGATGATATCATATTTGTGAGATGCTTAGCATAGGGCCTGGCATATAATGGGTACTATATAAATATTAACTATAATAATAATTATTACTATTCCAGTAGACCAGAGCCACAGCAGACACTGGGGCCCAGCTCTCAGTTGAAGTAAAGGTCTAGAGGTCAATGGGAAGGAAGTATTCAGAATCTACCCTTTGGTGGTGAACAGATTGGACCCTTGAAGAGTGGTCTACCGGAAGTCAATTCAATTCAACCAACATTTATGGAGTTTCTATTGTGTATTCACAGTACTGTCCTAGGCTTAGGAGAAGGAGAGGATAGAAGTTTCAATAGACCTTGGAGGGCCAAGGGCAGGAAAATTTTAATTTTTGACTTGGTCTCCTCAGTGTCTACCATACATAGTGCTTGGTACATCCTTGTTGATGGATTAATTGATAAGTTCATGTAGTCTGGCAGGGATATGACACACACATAGATAACTCAAATACAAAATCAAAAAGTAAGAATAATACAAAGGAAACCACATGGTAAGGTCAGGATGTTCTACCAAGAAGGCAGAGAACTTTCTCCCCAAAACTGTCAGCAATCATAGACCCATGGAATGTTAGAAGTAGAAGAAAAGAGTCCATCTAGTGCTGGGATTCTTAACCTGATAGTGTCTGAAACTTTTAAAAAATTTGATACTTGTATTTCAGTGGAATTGGTTTCCATTGTTCCAATGAATTTTATTTTGTGCATTTAAAAACATGATTCTGTCCGAGAGGTCGAGGATACCATAATAGTCAAAAACCCCAGTGCTAGTCCAGATTCCTCATTTTATGGACAGGGAAATTGAAGGCTCCAGATTCAATGTTAAAAAGTTTTGTTTGAAGTCATATGCTATTGAGTGTTGCTGAAACAGAATTAGAACCCAGAGGTTGATCTTTTAAAGGGCAAAGAAGTAATGAAGTAGGGGAGGAGGGAGGAGGAAGGAGAGGGAGAAGGAAGGGATTGATCTAAAAAGATTGTATGGAGCAGAATTTGGATCTAAGAGTTCAGGGTTCAAATTCCAGTTCTGTTCCTTATTGCCTGTGTATTCTTTGAGCAATTCACATCACGTCCCCAGTTTTTTCCTCATCTGTTAAATAAGTGTATTGGATCAGAGACTTCCTAAAGCCCTTTCTAGTTCTAAATTGAGAGATAGTGTGGTATATTGGAAAGTGTTGAGTGAAGACCCGACATTACTATCTGTGTGACGTTGGGCTAGTTATTTCTTGTCTTTGAGGTATCTTCCTATGTAGAACGCAGGCACTGGATTAGATGACCTCCCCACCCCACCCCCACCCTCGGGGTCCCTTCCAACTCCACATCAATGATTCTACGAGAGCAATGGAAGGTCTTGTGCTTGCCCGGCCAGAATCCGTTACACTAGGTTATGCCAAAGTGGGCACTTTCAATGCCCGCTGTGGATTCTTGGAAGGGAGATTTTGAAAGCCAAGTGAGGACCAGAGCTTGACTTCTAAAAGACCCGGAGGGATGGCTCATGATGGCAGCCAAGAAAGCCAAGGACCTGCCCCAGAGGTTTTCTTCCTTGGAGAAGGAGGCTTTCCAAGAGAAAGAAGTTGGTTCTGGATATTGGCGGGTGGACGGGTAGGTGGGGGTGGAGCATGGGTCTGCATGACAGAGTCAGCCACATGTAGAAGGGCCCAAGAGCCCACCAAACCAACCTCCTGTCAAGAGGGTAGTAGGGAAGCGGGCTCTTAAAGTGGGAATGGGGTAGTGGTGGGGAGAATAGAACAGTTTTTAAGGACCAGGCTAGTGAAAAAAAAGGTGTAACCAATCAGGAAGCTCGGAAATGTGACATGAATTTGAGTTTCCTTTTTTTTTCTTCTCGTTGGTTTGCGTAAGAGGGAGAGAGATGGGGAGAGAGGAAGATATGGAGTCATTGGTGATGGAGAGAGTTCCTACCCCACTCAGAGGAGCCCATCTCTCTCTCTGCTGCATGCCCCTCTTCTTGGCTCACTTGGCTAGGGTCTGTTCCTGACAGAAGGACTGCCTGTTTGTTGGGGGGTGGGGTGGGGTGTGTGAGTGTGTATGTGTGTGTGTGTGTGTGTGTTTTAAATACCAAAAAAAAAAAAACCCAACAACGTGGCTACAATCAGCTGCTGAGAGGATCTCTCCCGTTTAGTTCCTGCCAATTTCCCTCGGAGCTGGCACTGCAGGGGACTCCAGAGGCGTAGAGGAGAAGGAAGAGGTGAGGGAGGGTGGTTTGGGAAGGGAGGAGAAATGGACACATGCCATCGATGGAGCGACAAGGCTCTTGCTGCCAGTGTGCCAGCAGGCAGCATGGGGCCAAAAAAAAAAACCCAACAAAACAAAACCCACAACAAATAGCTGGCAACTCCTCCTGAAGCAGGCGGCGTCTGAGTTGGCAGAGGTGCCATGGAGGACAAGGCTGCAGCATGCAGGCGAACCCGGAGAGTGAACAAGCAAGCCGGGGAGAGATGTGGCGGCACACGCAATGCAGGTAACGAGTGGCCGGGTGGCCGCCATCGCTTCCATGTTGGGGACCCAGGGCGTGGGGTTGGGAGGTCTGTGGCAGTAGGGCCAGGGCTGAATGGGACTGGAAAATTGACTGGGAGAGGTGAGGTTCATGAGTATGATCAACCCTGCCTGTGTGCTGGGGATGCCCTCCTGACCTGAGCGATTGCTGATTCTGTATCGGCTGGCATCAGCTCCCGTGCACGGGAGTCAGCTCTCTGGTGTTGGGGCCTCTTGGTTGGGGCCAGGCTTGGCTGAGAGGTGTGAGGATTCCAGGTGGTAGGGTGGTGACCCCATCCGTTCCCGCTGGGATATGCCAAAGCTCTGGGAGCTGGCACTGCCCAGGCAGAGGCAGAAGGCGAGAAGCAGGGGGAGGGGTGCGGGGGCTGAGCAGAGACAGGAGCCCGAGACCAACCGTGTGAATTGGCTCTGCAGACCCTAGCATGGCGACCATCTTCAGCTCCATCTGCCGGGTGCCCCACCCATCTTAGGAAGAATCAGTTCTTGGGCATCACCCCTCCTAAACAGATGTCCTTCCCTATTTTCCCCATTAGTTCATCATCTTTAGCCCCTTCCCTACTTCCCAGACATTGAAGTCTGTTCTCTCTTCTCTTTGGGGAGTTCCTGCAAAGCCTTCCTTGAATGTCAGTCTGTTCCTTTCCGTTGCCTCTGCCTGCCAAGGACAAGTTGCCAAGTCTGAGAAGTGTATGTGTGGGGAGAGGAGGGGTCTGAGAGGAACGTGGAAGGTCTGGGAAGTCAGACTCCATGAAGTGCTCCCCTTCTTTCCCTTCAACCCCCCCCCACACCCACACACCCCATGTGTCTTCCTTTCAGCCCTGGCTCTGCACTGGGGGTCCCTATGTGCCAAGTGATGGGATTGCAGCCAAGTATTGCGGGCAAGGGAACAAATCTCAAATATCGGTGTGCCCAAGAGCCAGGCTACTGAGGGCACAGGAGATTTGGACTGCCATGCTTAGGAAAGGACTGAGTCTCTGACTTGGCAGGCCGCCCCTTTTTCTGAGGATGAGGTACCCCACCCCCCTCGCTCTGCCACCTGCCCAGCCAGAACAAACTGGGCATCCTTCTGGGTCTGAGGCTATTCTGCAGGTGGGAAGTGGTACAGCAGGCAAGATGGGGGCTGGGACCACAGGGCGGGGAGCCAGGCTCTCATTTGCCGCAATAGCTAGTATCCCCCAAATAACATGGGTTTTTGTGGCTAAAGGAGAGAAGGACTATTAGGGTCAAAAACTGGTATGGGCGCCCAGCCATCTTCTCTCCACTAGCAAGTGTATGGCTTCTCCTGGTGGGCTGGGGTTACATAGCGGCACTTCTTTATTTTATACTCCAAAGGGAATCCTCAACCCAACTCAGAAATACTGTGGCATGTCTCTAGCAGCAGCAATATTTTGACAAAGATCTTCAGGCTATAGTCAAGACAGATTATGAAGGACGAACCAAGAAGCTGCTGGAATGAATGGAAAACCCACTTCACCAGTCTGACATTGGTATGCCCTTCCTTGAGGGAGGATGCGAGGACAGATTGGAAATGAGGTTTTCCTGAGTACTCTTTGCCCATCAGTTTCAGAGGACAGTCAACTCTTTCCTAAAGAAGTTGGACTGCATTTCAGATTGGGGCCAGGAAGTGGTAAAGGCATCCATAGAGGCCCCAGCTCACCTGCTTCAAGGTGGGGACCTGGACTCTGATGGGAACACAGGAAGGAGATAGGCCTGTGTATGTAGCTGTGCCAGGCAGGAGCTAGGGTCTGCTCTTCCAGTCCCGCGGGTAGGATTTGGAGCAGGGGTGTGGCCATGCTCACAGCGGAAGAGAGGGGAAAGATCCTAGTGATAATAGATTTAGAGATGGTTGGGATAGGAGAGGCTATTGAGCAAGAATAAATAGGGGGTAATTGGGGCACTGACTTCTTCTTATACAGCCCTAAAAGGTTCACTGAAGAGGCCTTTGGTGGGGAGTGAGAGATAGGAGACCCTAGCATCCAAGACTAAGACTGTGAAGGGAGGGAAAGAGTGGAACCTAGCCAGGAGACTGGCATTGAAAAGACACTTGAGCAGACAAAGATTCCAGAGTTCATTTGGCCTAGAAAAGACAGGGTCAGGAGCGAAGGCCTATGTCATAGAGCATCGCTAACTTTAGACCTTTCTATCTTCTGGCCTGTGGGCAGTTTGGGTCCTTGCCCGAGCTCCAAAGTGTTAGCACAATGATGGAAATAAAATTGGCTTTGCAGAAAAGCTTCTCAAGAGACCTTGACCTCATTGGAAGGACGCCTTGCCCCAGGGGAGAAAGCAAGGCTTTCAGGGAAGGTCCTTCGGTATTTGGTAAAGGCGGCAAATGAGATCCCTCTCCCTTTCTCTCACCATTTGGGTTGTTCTGGGGAATTTGCTGGGATTGTAGCATCTGGTATTCAGGCTAACTCTTCTATAGAGAATGGAATGTCATGTATGTCAGAATCATCTTAGATTTCACCTTTTATATATATATATATATATATATATATATATATATATATATATATATATATATATATATATATATGATTTGTTACAAGGTGACCCGCTTTTAAGGCAGCCCTATGGTATACACCCACGACCACAGGAACAATGTCAGGTTTCAGAGGAACAGAACATAGTTCTCTGGGGGCTGTGAGAAAAACCAAAATGGATCTAGTGCCTTAAGTTTGCAAAGCACTGTATACATATTATCTCACTTGATCCTTACCACAACCTTGGGAGATGGCTGCTACAAGTATTATTACCCTCACTTTTAGAGACAGAGGTCAAGAGATACAATATAAGCAAACTGTC